>NC_141694.1:1804770940-1807330465 GCF_964263255.1 Lissotriton vulgaris | reverse complement strand
CATTGAAGCAGGTTAGAGGAGGGGCAACTGTAAGAGACAGCCCCCTGGCCAAAAAGGCCAAGGAGGGCACTGTAGAGACCACCCCTGGCATAAGGCAACGGAGTGCACTGTAGAGATCACCCTGGCAAAAAGGGAAAGGAGGGACTTTAGAGACCACCCCTGGCAAAAAGGGAAAGGAGGGCACTGTAGAGACCACCCCTGGCAAAAGGCAATGGAGGCACTGTAGAGACCCCCCTGGCACCAAGGCAAAGGAGGGGCACTGTAGGGGGGTACACCTGGAAAAAGCCAAAGGAGGGCACTGTAGGGGGTACACCTTGCAAAGAGGGGAAGGTGGTCCAGAGGCGTAGCCAGACCAAGCGTTCTGCAGGATCCAGCACATCACCAGAGGTAGTGCCAGGGTCTGCACCTGATGTGGGACAGTTGGTGTGTGTGCCTGTTGTGTCATCACCACTTCCCATCAACCCCAAGACAGGAAAGCCATTTCATATTTCCAAAAAGTAAAAAGGGCACCCCTAAAACCTCTCCCACCCACACTATGTCAGAGGTCTGCATGACTCCACCTCTACGTGCCACTATGTCCACCTGGGTCCGCACAGTTCTCCAGCTTGCAATGCCACTGTTAACCCCACATCACCTGCGGCTCTGTCACCTCAATCAAGTAGGCCTGCTGTCCCCGACACACAGCCAGGTACAAGTCCGCATGACAGCCAGGAGTGAGTTGACATCCCCCTCATATGCCTGTGCCTCATACAGGTGTGCTAGTCCTGACCATTGTTTACAACCTGGGAGTCTTGCTGGCCCTGTTGCTCTGCTGTGTTGGGTTTTCCCCTGTGCCATGGACGCTAGCCCTGATGCTCTGCTGTGCTGTACTCTACCCTGTGCAACCTCTCATGTACTTGCTGTGTTTCCCCTGTGCTATGGACACTGGCCCTTTTGCTCTGCTGTGTTGGGCTCTCCCCTGTGCCATGGACACTGGCCCTGTTGCTCTGCTGTGCTGAACTCTTCCCTGTGCAGCTTCTCATGTACTTGCTGTTTCCCCTGTGCTATGGACACTGGCCCCGTTCTTCTACTGTGTTTGGCTCTCCCCTGTGCCATGGACACTGGCCCTGTTGCTCTGCTGTGCTGTACTCTCGACTGTGCAGCCTATCATGAACTTGCTGTCTCACCTGTGCCATGGCCACTGGCCCTGTTGCTCTGCTGTGTTGGGCTCTCCTCATGTTTTGCTATCTCGCCTCTGCCATGGACACTGGCCCTGTTGCTCTGCTGTGTTGGGGCTCTCCCCTGTGCTATGGACACTGTCCTCCCTGTTTGTATTTAACCTGTGTGTAGTATCTTGCATATGATCATAATTTTGCACCTTGCTGTTGTCTACTATTGTTTCTACTGCTACATATGTGCAATATGTGAATAAGTACAGTTACACCTGTTGTGTGTTTTGTCAGTGTCCTTGCTGATTTAAGTTCTTTTGGTGTTTGCATTTGATTGGGTGTGCCCCATGCTCTATGTATCACTTCAACATTGCAAAGCTCTTTGCACGAATCAGATTTTTTAGTCAGGGGCGACAGGGTCTTCTGTCCATTCTGAACCTGATAATAGTGTAATCTGTGATGGCTATTTTACCTGCCATGCAGTTTTTTCTTCTTGGTGATTTGCTATTGTTGGCTACTCTGTTCACATGGAAGGTTGGGAAACTGCCAGCACAGGGTATGATGCTGTGCAAAGGTTTGGAAGCAGGCTGGGATATGTAATGGTGTATGTGTGTGGATTCCTTTATGTGTGCCAGCCGTGTATGTGAATGGTCATCTTGTGTTGGCCCTTAGTCATGGTACCATGGCCTACATGAGATGCGTGGTCTTGGGTGTAGCAGAGGTGTGCAGTGTGAAGGGTGTAAGTTTGTAGTGGATGTGTGTGCCCCTGGATTGTGAGAGACACACATGTGTCACCCAGGAGTTGTGTGCCTGTTGTTTGTTTTGTCTTGCCCTGTGTATAAGATTGTATGCACTTGTGTGAGTTGTTTGATGTGCACTGTGCTGTGTGTTGTGTCTCCATGCTGTTGTGTGTGGACTCCTCCTTGTTTTGTTGGTAAGTTAGAAGTGTGCAAAGTGTGTTGAGTTGCACATCAGTGTTGTGTTTGTTGATCCTCGATGTGTCTTGGGTGTGTTTGTGTATACTGTGTGGCCCTGCTGCTCCACACTGGCATTGTGTTTGTGTTTGTCATGCTTTGCAGGCACATGGTGGCTTTTCTCCTCCTGTATGGCATGGAATGTGTGGTGTAAAAGCCATCCCCTATGTGTGCCACTTGTGCCTGGCCATTGTGGGTCTTCCCTCCCTCTATTTGTGTGTGGTACACCCCTTACATGTCTGCTACTGACATGCAGGGTATTTCACTTTGATGTCAGCTGTCCCCTTGGGTTCCATGTGTGTGTGCCTCCCCATCACTTCATTTGTACGCTTTGTGCTTTGTGGTGCCAGTATCTTGGGCCATGACTGTTGTTTCACTCTGGACATTGCCACAATGGTGTATGGTGTGCTGTCCTTGTAGTATTAGTCATTCTGTAGTGGTCATGTGTACTTCAGCTGTGTGTGCTGCCCAGTGCTCTCAGTGGGAGATGGCTTGGCTCTTGTATCCAGAGTGGTGCATGTGTAGTTGTTGTGTTGGATGTGTGTGTGTTGGCTGTGGTATTGGTTCACTTCCTGGGTGTGCTGTTGTATTTGTGCTGTGCTGGTTTGTGGGTGTGTGTCATGAGGTTGTGTCAATCATGTCTGGTGTGTGGCTGTTGCACTTGTTATGCATACACTGCTTGTTGTGCATGCAGTGTTTGTGTGTATGTGCCTTGACATTGCCTGATGTGCATACCCTGGTTTTCCTGTGGTGTTTGTTGATTAGTGTTTCATGTGCATCTGTGGTTGGGTTGATGTGGCAATGTGGGTTTGTCCTGATGCACTTCTTGTATGACATGTGTTCTGGTGTGTGTTTTGTTCCTGAGTGATGATGTTGTTAACTCCTGTTGTGTCTGTCCCCTCCCATTGCCTTTCCCCAGTTTTGGCTGGACAGGGTATGTCTGTTTCTGTTGGGGTTCAGTTATGTTTGTTCCGTGTTGTTCTTGTGCAGGCATCTGTTGAGGCATCCCTGGGTGTGTGTTGTGTTTGTGGCTACACCCAGGGTGTGTGTTTGTTTGTGTGTGTATGTGCTGGCAAGGATTGTGAGCCTTCAGTGTGTGTGGCACTGGTGTTGTGTGTTCCTTGTCAGCCACTCCTGCAGTGGCTGTCTCCCTGGTTGTGTGTTGTGTGGTGCAGGGTGTGTATTTTGCTTGCTTGCTGCAGTGTTGCTTGTTGGTGTACATGGGGGGAAACAGGATGGGCACCTGGCCTGTGACTTGATGGGGTGTGTTGATGTGTGGTTGGGGGTGGTGTGGTCTTTGTGCCCTGCCCATGCCTTGGAGTGGCCCTGCCTTCTGCATTGTGCGCATGTGTTGACCGCGGCGGTGACGTGACCGGGACCGGAACGTTGCTGCTGGTTGGCCGTCGATGTGTGTCCCGGATGCTGAGGGGTGCCTTGTTGTCAGGTGGGTCATGTTTGGGTGCCCTTGTGGATGTGTTGTGACCCCCAGCAGGGTGTCTGTGTGGTGATTGTACCCTGTTCAGGCCTGTGTGTTGTATTTGTGTAGTTGCGTTACTGCGCCGGCGCTGCGGCGGCCCATCTGACGTTAGTGTTGTAGGAGGTACATCACCGGATGCATATGGAAGGCTGGGTCTATGACGTTCATGACCGGGTCTCGGCTGTCTTGCTCCGCTGTCGAGTTTCCGCCTGCTCTGGTTTGGCCATCCTAATTTGTGTAGCAGGCGGACGTCATTCCGCACGGTGGTGAGTCTCGTTTGGCTCACACCGCCGCGGTTGCGGGCGCACTTTGATGGCGGTGATCGGCGCTCTGCGGCGGACGGGAAATGAACTATGTTTTGCTATCCTAATGTGGCGGACGTGAGTACCGCTGCTCACGGGCCCAAAAAAGCTGTTTTTTCGCCCCGCCACCACCGCGGTGGTGCCACCGCCCGCTATCCTAATGGGCCCCATAGTATTTTGAGATAAAGACTTATGTTACAGCTGGATTGTTCCAGGAGTCCGAAATAATGTAAACGTGAATTTCATCATGAGAAGACATTTGCAGGGGGCCCCAAGCTGCAGGGGACGCCTCAGCACAGTACTCAGTTCTGAGCGCTCCGGATAAATTCCAGAGCGGGGGCCCCTCCGAGTACAATGCAGGGGGACCCCTCAAACTTTCGTTATGACACTGCAGAGTACCTGCACTTCTCAGCAGAAGTGTGATACTTTTGACTGGAGAGTACTGGCATGTCTCAGAAGCAACTTCACTTCTATTTTTCCATTGCAAGCTCTGACTTGACTATAAAACAGACGAGACTGAAGCCACATGTTGTGGTCTACTTGCGGCATGTGTTTTTCTGCCATGGCAGGTCAATGAATTGTACTTCATCAGGAGTGGTAGGAGCCCTAGCAGATCTTCATCTCCCCAACTCACAGGAGTGGATATTTTGCTGACTCTGTCATTGGCTTTGCTCTCTGTTTTTCCGGTAGTCTCTGATGACCTTAATAAATAGGTCGATATGTCGGCCAACGTCCTTGGGATCTCAGCTGTTTCAGATTTTGATCTGTTTGAGGAGTTAAAGTCAACACAATTCAGGTGTGTTCCATGCAGGGGAATGTCTTTATTAACCCTGGGAGGAGAACTCTGCTCCGCTCGCGGAGTTTGCGGAGTTTCCCGAACTCTGCGTTACGCGGAGCTCAAGGAGTTCCAAAAAAACTCTGGTTCGCGATGCGGAGCGGAGTTTTTTTCCTCGCTCGTGATTGTCAATGTCAAGCTGGCAACTGCGAGCGAGGAAAATCACCCTCCCAGAAAGAGTTTTCCTTGTTAGCGATCGTCAACATCAAGTTGGCAAGGTTGGAAAATAAATATCCCTGCTAGATTTCTAAACGCAGGTTGGTTCAGGATTCTCATTGCGAGTGGTCGCGAATGCCCACGACCGCTCGCGATGAGAAACTGCTCGTTCTCATTGGGAAAGCTACAGCTCAAGTAAAAGTCTACTTGAGTGGCAGGAAAGAGAAAGAACGGACTGCTTGTACTTTGCAAGGTACTGTTCACGATGATTGCACAGTGCGGACAAGCATCCGCACTGTGCAATCAACGCCAACAGCATTTTTCTATAGAACTCCGTAGCTTGCAGAGCTCTGCGTAGTGCTGCAGAGTTTTTTACCACTTCGTGAAGTTCTGTGTTGCACAACTCCACAAACTCCGCCCATTAGTCTTTATATGTGCTTCTCAAGTAGTTCAACAGTTAATGGTTGTAGATGTCTGAGTGTGGGTCACTGCGCTCGCGTCCACCCTAATCCTAAACACACACATTGTTTGCAGAAGCAAATGTTTGCACCCTATATTTTATTCTGTCAATCAAGCAATATATATTGTCATCTTTTAAGTTGTATAGTGGAAGCTTAGTATCCTCTCCCAGGCATTTCAGTCTAACTTTGAAAACAAGTTCACCAAAGCCCCAGTGAACACAGGAGGTGTTCAAGTGCTGCACACATTTCTGCTTCATTCCGTGGAAAGATTTCAAAACATTTATTCGTGGGTAGGTTCCCTTGTGAAGGTTCCTGTGCATTGGTCTTAGCACCCCTTCTTCCTCCCTCCAGTACATTCCCTATCACACTGAAATGAAACCTCTCTACCCCTGCCCGTGGCCCTTGACCGCAGGTCTCCGATACAGGCTCTGGGAAGATCTCACCAGGTGAAGAATGCCAGTTTATACGTTCATGACAGGTCAATCATCAGCATGTGATAGGAAATGGGCATGTTAACAGGCTGCCGCCATCTGTTTCAAACAGTAACATTATTATCGGTCAATATTTAAATGAAAGCGTATAGTGCATTGGAGTTTTTATCATTGAGTCACATTCATATCTGATATTTGAACACGTTCACTGTTCAGTGAAAATGTCAGCATTGTGTCCCTTTGCCTTCTTTATTCACTCAATGAGTTTTGGGATGGCTGTACTCAATTTGGGCACGACTGTCTGCCTGCAACAGCTTACAGCGGGGGGGGGGGGGGGGGGGGGGGGGGATCACTAGACCATGCAAAGTTGTGAACTTTTTTTCTGTGTAAAATACCCGTAATCACACAAGATGGATAGGTTGTATGCATGGTGTGTGTGGGGGTTTAGCTATGCCAGGTGTCGCATGCTGGGTGTTGGGGTACGCTACCCCCGTGTGGGCCGCAGCACTGACAAAATACACACACAGACACTTGGGGTACTGGTCTGCGCCGGAAGTCCAGAGCGACTCCGGTCTGGGGCTCATCCCAGGGGACGAGCAAATAGACCGCTACATCGTGCACAGACAAAATAGCATGAGATGTATGTAATCGCCATGTCCAATTCACAGCCTGCTTTGGAATATTTGTTTCCACTCGTTCACTCTTTGAGGATTACACTGGGTCGTGAGGTGGAGGGTGAGGTGCAGAGAGAGACACCGGCCTCTTATCTTCGTTCTGCGGGACTCAATGTCCAGGGTGAAGTCGCTGTTTGGAGATGAGTGTCTTTGGAGTCAGAGCAGAGCAGGGATACAGGAAGCTGCAGTTTATGTGGATATTTGATGCTTGGTCGGAGTCCACACACAAACACACGCTCCCAGTGAAGTGTAATACAGAACAACACAAATAGCTTGTGACAGTGGTAACGTGTTAACTTACTATTGATACCATCCTACAAAGCCAAGAAAAAGTGGGGTTTTGGTATGTCAGCTTTACCGTTTGTGGTCACTTTACAGATTAACACTAACAGTGTGAAAAAACAGTTACAATTAAACTTTTATTGAATCAAGCTGAAAGAAATATTAGAACATTTCAAATTATTTTGAATCAAATTAACAAACAGAAATCCAGCACATAGGTATTAAGAGCAATCATTTTAGTGAGGCAATTAGCAGTTCGTGCATCAGCAATTGCAGAAATATTGATTTGTATTCAATAAATTGATAACGTAGCACTCCAATACTCAATTAGATCTGTAAATGTATTGAGTATGACTGTCTTGAAGAAAGGCCCTTATTCGGCTTGCTTGTATGATTCCGGTTCAGCAAAGACCTGCACTTCACAAAGCGTGATGATCCCTCCGTTGTCTTGTATAACGACGTTCACATAGCGACCGACCATTCCATTGCAGTAGAAGGTCTGGGTGGCACCGGCTGCGATACTGGAAATGTAGGCGCACCTGGGGAAGCAATGAACAGACAAAGATGGAATAACTCATTGATGTATGAAACAATCTGCAATCCTGTGCTCTGTTTTTGCATCAATTATTCACGTCAAAAGGCCATTTCAGAGCAAGTGTTGACAAAGGCAAGAGGTTTGGTTTTTGAATTGTTCATCCCAAGAGACACATGACATACCTGCACACATGTTCACAGACCAACAAACATACAATCATGTTCTTAAAGCTTAACAGACATACATGCATGCACATACCATTCACACACGTCCATTTACAGTGGTCAATGCACATAAACCAATAGCTGCACCTAAAGCTACAGCTCTACAAAACGATATGCAGCCAAGACAGACTATGAGGTACATCTACAGGGCACTGGATGATGATGATGTGCAGTGGAAGCCCATGGGCACGAATGTACGAATCTTCCACACAACACACCAAGGTGCCTGCGTTGTGGCCAGGGTGTGTTTTTTTTGCAAGAAGGCGTTCCTTGAATACACACGTATTTCTGTAGCATAACACCGACCAGTCATCCGTGGCAAAACTAGTCATCTCACCTTCACCCATTGCAATGGATTAGGGCTTTGGCATAGCAATGCCATTCTTAACCCTAAACCTAAATGTGACCGTTGTAATACAAGAAAAGGTAAGATTTTTTAAGTTTGTTTGTATTCTCCTACAGCACAAACCTTGCAATAGGATGACAGGGTTCTGAATAAGAGTCACACTCCTGGATCAACAGTCTACATCCATATCTACACTTTACCAGTACCATGTCAAAGCAGTTCCATTTCTATTTTTAAATAAATCTTTTTTATTAATGTTTCCAGGAAACATCCGGCAGTTGTTAATACTGTTCAGTGTACATCATAACCGTAGCCCCGCGGAGCTCTTACCCCAATGCCCTTCAGCATTACAGTTATACGGTTCTCATGTGTGCAATCATTAAGCTATCTCCGACTAGCCACACATTGCTGTAATATTCAACTATCATGTAGAGGACCATTCTCTGCTAATAATCGAGGTGAGCCACTGTTATTTTAACTGAATAACACATCTCTCGCTAATCAAGCCAGCCCACACCCTCCTCCCTCTCCACCCACCCCTTGGCACCTGTGTGCCCAATCTACTTACAGCTGATAAGCATTAATACTACAAAGTGCTCAGCGTTACTTGTCCCATTAGCATTGGGGCTGTGCAACCCAACCCCTTACCATTCAATTTCAGCAGATGCTCCACATGGATATGTCAGGGGTTCCCCTATTGGTCTTGTAATTCACGGGGTCCCCGTCTATACATCCAAGACCGAGCCCCCATCTGATTCTACCTCGGGCACCAGTAGCAACGCAACTATAGCCTCCCATGTCCTTGCAGTCTCCAGCGCTTTATCGTTATTAGACCGCTTAGCATGTTGCAGTTGAACTGTGCTTTCACTCGTTTCCCATTTCATTAATTCCGCCTGCCACTTCACAAAGTGGGGCCCTTGCCTGGATTTCCAAAGCGCTGTGATCTCTCTCTTAGATAGCAGAAATCCCAGGTCCAAGAACTTACTTGTGACCTTCATTTTAGATGTATGTTGAAACCAGCGCAATAAACAAGTGCCGGGCTCTATCTGTTGTTCAGCAACTCTGCAGAGCTGGTCGACCACCTCTTCCCAGTACGTTCCCAATTGCCAGCATCCCCACATCATACGGTGAAACTCCGCCCCCTCCAGATTTCAAAGCGGGCATTGAGCAGTATCCACATTAAAATACCTATTAATCTTAGCCGGGGTTAAGTACGCCCTGTGTAATACAAAGAAATGAACCAGTTGAAACCTGGCATTTCACATACTCTTCCATGCTCTCTGGACCAGTTCAGCCCACTTCGTCTCGGGAATCTCCTTCCCAAGGTCTGCCTCCCATTTCCCTTGCAAATGACTCAACAGCTTTGTCCCCTCACCCACCATACGCCTATATAGGCATGTAATAGCTTTGAATGTCCCTGCTGCCATCACAACATACTACAATCAACAAAAGAAAATTGCCAATACTGATGTATTCTTTTCGAGCAATATTTTGTCTCCAAAGTACAGACGACAGTTCAATACCTGGGGTGGCAATTGAATAGCTGTTTATTCAAAATTATTCACAAATAAACACCATTTATATTTTAGTGCGCCATTTCAGGTTATATTCATAACCAGTGATGAAAGTTAGGACACAACGACAGTAAAAAACTTCAACCAAATCATCACTCTTCAGACATATCACATTCAAACCACTTTCATTCAAACATCCATAAAATACAAACAAACTGGAAATGAGTGAACCAGTTAAAAGAATATCGGGTCAACTATAAGGTAGAACAGAAATTCTTAAAGATTGCAAAAAATATATATACACAACTGTTATTTCACTTTGTTGATTAGTTCACAGAAGCTTATAACACTATATGGGTGTATACAGACAAAACTGTGTGCCAAATGACTAGTCACCAGAATATCCAAAGTTGACCCTACACGGTTTACGCGTTTCGAATCCATTATAAATGACAGGATTCTCTTCAGGACCAAAGAACGCTCTGCAGAGGAGACAAAAGTAAAAGAAAAACAAAGACCAATCTCAGTTTGTAATTCACTTTTGGAAACACCACAAAAACCTCAAGAGTACTACTACACAGCAACCTCCGCTCCAGCTTACCAGTCAGAAGAACAGTGAGGAGTTTTGGAGAAATGGGGTGGCTCCTACATGAAGTAAAAGGAAATCAGGAAGCATAGGAAAAGGGAGACAAATCAAAGGAAAAGGGGATATTAGTAACACTCCTAAATTGCAAGTAAGTGATGCACGTCCCAGGTATCATGTATCCGAATGAATTACCTCAAAAAGGAGTGGTAAGTGTCCCTGTGTAGCAATTATATAGTCTTCAATTCAGGCGCAGCAAGCAGTGGTGACCTAAATGAACCACATGCACATGATTTAAAAGATGTACACTTCGTACATACGCAGTATCTTACGTTTTTCCAACCAGAGCCGTCAAGGATTGCTTACCGGGCGGAGTTCTTGATTTGATTCCAAAAGCGGTTCCAACAAACTTGACTGGTGTTCGCGGCGTCGGGGATAAATTCAACACACCGTACTGAGGAAACAAGGTGTGTTACCGCTACAACGCATCTTTTACAACGTAATGCTGTTACAACGCAGCTATTAAATCGCAAATACCATTACAATGCATGCCATTACAACGCATGGCATTACATAGCAGATGGTATTACAACGCATACCATTACATCGTAAGTATTGGTAAGTATTTAATTTTTTTTTTAATTTTATTTAATATGTTATTATTGATTTAATTATTATTAATTATAAAAAAATATTTATTTCGTTTTTAAATATTATAAATTAAATATATTAATTTAAGTATTTTTTAAAATAAGTATGAGTATAGGAGTATATGTTTTGGGGTACTGATGTATATGTTTTGGGGTGTTTGGGTATTTTTAGGTTTTAGGGCAGTGTTTGGGTTTTGGGGTACAGGGGTGTTTTTAGGTTTTAGGGCAGGGTTTGGGTTTTGGGGTACAGGGGTGTTTTTAGGTTTTAGGGTAGGGTTTGGGTTTTGGGGTACAGGGGTGTTTTTAGGTTTTAGGGTAGGGTTTGGGTTTTGGGGTACAGGGGTGTTTTTAGGTTTTAGGGCAGGGTTTGGGTTTTGGGGTACAGGGGTGTTTTTAGGTTTTAGGGCAGTGTTTGGGTTTTGGGGTACAGGGGTGTTTTTAGGTTTTAGGGCAGTGTTTGGGTTTTGGGGTACAGGGGTGTTTTTAGGTTTTAGGGCAGGGTTTGGGTTTTGGGGTACGGGGTGTTTTTAGGTTTTAGGGCAGGGTTTGGGTTTTGGGGTACAGGGGTGTTTTTAGGTTTTAGGGTAGGGTTTGGGTTTTGGGGTACAGGGGTGTTTTTAGGTTTTAGGGTAGGGTTTGGGTTTTGGGGTACAGGGGTGTTTTTAGGTTTTAGGGCAGGGTTTGGGTTTTGGGGTACAGGGGTGTTTTTAGGTTTTAGGGCAGGGTTTGGGTTTTGGGGTACAGGGGTGTTTTTAGGTTTTAGGGCAGGGTTTGGGTTTTGGGGTACAGGGGTGTTTTTAGGTTTTAGGGCAGGGTTTGGGTTTTGGGGTACAGGGGTATTACGACTTTATATAAATTAAATTAATTAAATTAATTTTATTTAATTTAATTAAATTAATAACAATATTTACAAATATTAATTTAATTGTATTAATTTACGATTACAATTAAATTATATTATTTAAAAAAGTTTAATTAATTAAATTCTTTTAATTTTATTAAATATAATTATATTATGTATTATTTATAACTTAATTAAATTATAATTATATTTATTGTAATTAATTGCATTATATTATTTTCTATTTATAAATTTTTTATATATCATTAATTATATTATTTTAAATATATTAAATTAATATATTATTAATTTAATTGTATTAATAAACGATTATAATTAAATTATATTATTTAAAAATGTTTAATTAATTAAATTCTTTTAATTTTATTAATTATAATTATATTATGTATTATTTATAACTTAATTAAATTATAATTATATTTATTGTAATTAATTACATTATATTATTTTCTATTTATACATTTTTTATATATCATTAATTATATTATTTTAAATTACTATAATTAAATTAATTACTGTTTTAAAAATGTTATATTATTTTTATTATTTTAAATTAATTTAATTAACTTTATTACATTTTTAAAAAAAAAGATATACTTACCAATACTTACGATGTAATGGTATGCGTTGTAATACCATCTGCTATGTAATGCCATGCGTTGTAATGGCATGCATTGTAATGGTATTTGCGATGTAAAAATCGTGTTGTAACGGAACGCGTTGTAAAACATCGCGTTGTACTGACACCAATCCGGAAACAAAGCCGGCAGTTGCCGAATTTAGAATCGGGTGGGCCGTGGTCGGAGTTAGCAAGTACGTGGATGGTCTCAAGAAGCAGATTCTTACCGTCAAGAAGCCGGGTCTGACGCCGAGGGTAAACAATTCGTCAGTCGCGGTGCGCCAGAAGTTTGTGCATGTGCGGAACTCGGAGTGCCGGTTAATGTAGTCTCAGTGCGCCACAAGTTTGTGCATGCGCGGAACTCAAAGTGCTGGTTAATGTAGTCTCAGTGAACACGGAGCTGGAATCAATGTGGGTGGTGGGCCAATAAGAATCTAATCTAGCTGTAATAGGATTCGGACAGCGATATTGAATACAACGTATAAAGGTCCAAAACGGAAATGGACCTGAGGACCTTGATAATTCATCAGAAAAAGGGGGTGTCACAATAAATGTAAAACTGAGGAAAAGGGGGTATTTAACAATGAATAGGAAAGACGATTGGGGAACAAGGGCCAAGGTGAAGGCCAACAGCTACTAGAATACAGGGCTACCAAAAAGACGCAGGTTTAAAGCTTGTAAATTTCAGACATCTCATTCAGACCTGACACAGCCGTGTCGAATTTAACGATTAGAAGGGCTTCCCTTCTAGTTAGTTTCAAATCACAGTCACCACCTTGGGGTCTCTTTCTACTTTAGAGATGACTGTCCATCTCAAGTCCTTAATTTGATGTTGAGATCTATTCCAGTGGTTGACCAGTGGTGCAGTTTCCACTTTTTGTTTTATTCTAGACTTGTGTTGTGAAATCCTTTGGCGGATTTCCTGATTGGTTTTACCAATATACAGGAGTCCACACGGGCATGTTATTCCATAGACAGCGTACTTAGATTTACAGTTGCTGAAGGTTTTGTGTTTCCACAAAATTCCTTTATGTTGGAAGAGTACACCTTCCACAGACAGGTCACAACACAGGCATGTCCCACATTTATGGTGGCCTGTAATGGGGGTCAAACCCATAAGTTGTCTCAAGCTGGGTTGTGAATCCTTTGGGATGGCTGCTCTTACTACATAGTTGGCAATACAATTTTCTTTTTTGAATGCAAATAGGGGAGACTCGTGTAGGCTGTCATGCAGGTTCTTCACTAAGTGTCAATTCTGTCCAATGATTTTTTAAAGTTTGTTGACATTAGGGCAAAAAGTGGTGACACAAACTTGATGTTTCAGTTGGGGTTTCTGTTTCCGTTCGAGAAGGCTTTCCCTACGAGTCCATCTGGCATGAAACCTTCAGCAACTGTAAATCTAAATTCACCTTGGCCCTTGTTTCTCAATCTTCTTTCCTATTCATTGTTAAATACCCCCTTTTCCTCAGTTTTACATTTATTGTGACACCCCCTTTTTCTGATGAATTATCAAGGTCCTCAGGTCCATTTCCGTTTTGGACCTTTATACGTCGTATTTAATATCGCCGTCCGAATCTTATTACAGCTAGATTAGATTCTTATTGGCTCGCCACCCACATTGATTCCATCTCCATGGTCACTGAGACTACATTAACCGGCACTTTGAGTTCCGTGCATGCGCAAACTTGTGGAGCACTCAGACTACATTAACCGACACTCCGAGTTCCGCGCATGCGCAAACTCCTGGCGCACCGCGACTGACGAATTGTTTACCCTCGGCGTCAGACCCGGCTTCTTGACGGTAAGAATTTGCTTCTTGAGACCATCCACGTACTTGCTAACTCCGACCACAGCCCACCCGATTCTACATTCAGCAACTGCCGGCTTTGTTTCCTCAGTACGGTGTGTTGAATTGATCCCCGATGCCGCGAACACCAGTCAGGTTTGTTGGAACCGCTTTTGGATTCAAATCAAGAACTCCGCCCGGTAAGCAATCCTTGACGGCTCTGGTTGGAAAAACGTAAAATACTGCGTATGTACGAAGTGTACAACTTTTAAATCATGTGCATGTGGTTCATTTAGGTCACCACTGCTTGCTGCGCCTGAATTGAAGACTATATCATTGCTACACAGGGACACTTACCACTCCCTTTTGAGGTAATTCATTTGGATACATGATACCTAGGACGTGCATCACTTACTTGCAATTTAGGAATGTTACTAATATCCCCTTTTCCTTTGATTTGTCTCCCCTTTCCTATGCTTCCTGATTTCCTTTTACTTCATGTAGGAGCCACCCCATTTCTCCAAAACTCCTCACTGTTCTTCTGACTGGTAAGCTGGAGCGGAGATTGCTGTGTAGTAGTACTCTTGATGTTTTTGTGGTGTTTCCAAAAGTGAATTACAAACTGAGACAGAGCGTTCTTTGGTCCTGAAGAGAATCCTGTCATTTATAATGGATTCGAAACGCGTAAACCGTGTAGGGTCCACTTTGGATATTCTGGTGCCTAGTCATTTGGCACACAGTTTTGTCTGTATACACCCATATAGTGTTATAAGTTTCTGAGAACTAATCGACAAAGTGAAATAACAGTGGTGTATATATATTTTTTGCAATCTTTAAGAATTTCTGTTCTACCTTATAGTTGACCCGATATTCTTTTAACAGGTTTACTCATTTCCAGTTTGTTGGTATTTCATGGATGTTTGAACGAAAGTGGTTTGAATATGATATGTCTGAAGAGTGATGATTTGGTTGAAGTTTTTTACTGTCGTTGTGTGCTAACTTTCATCATTGGTTATGAATATAACCTGAAATGGTGCACTAAAAAATAAATTGTGTTTATTTGTGAATAATTTTGAATAAACAGCTATTCAATAGGCACCCCAGGTCTTGAACTGTCGTCTGTCCTTTGGAGACAAAATATTGCTCGAAAAGAATACATCAGTATTGGCAATTTTCTTTTGTGATTGTACTTTTGAGGCTCAGCCATACTGATTAGAGCCAGCCCTATTTGTTATTAGTGAATCACAACATACTGGCACGCCATACAAGTCTGCAGTTCCAGTAGTCCTTCTCTCCAATGATGTTGTATTGCTGATACCGGGGTAGAATGTAGTAAGAAATCCCCCCGAGGAAGGCCATACCTATCTTGCAGGGTCTGGTAGGGAAAGAGAGCACCATCTTCATATAAATATCCCACTACCTGTACCCCATTACCTCCCACTGAGCCAACGCGGTCCAGTCCCCCCAATACGGGTGAGCAGTACACATACCTAACGGAATCTCCGCAGCATAAGGAAGGGCAATTCCAGCTCTATGCTGGTACCGATTCCAATACAGCTTCAGCGTCCGTTCCTCAATCGCTGATGGACTACGGTGAAGCACAGTATATGACGTGGGAACCACTGTCCCTCTGGCCCATCTGGGCCCCTGAACTCCCTAGCCACAGCCTGGGTAAGCCATTACAGTTGAGCTGCCAGATAGTGTAGCTTGCAGTCTGGAACCGCCAGGCCCCCATCAGCCCTCTGACGCATCATTGTGGCCAATGCCACCCGCGCCTACCGTTCCCCCACAGAAATCCCCCAATCATGGAGCGGAGCTGTCTGAGGAGTGATCCCGGAACCCAAATCTGCAGTGTCCTAAAATAGTACAGTAATTGGGGAAGCGCCACCATATTCAAAAGCACCACCGACCTGCCACCGAGAGTGGCAGAGTGCCCCAAAACAGTAGGCTACCTTTAAGTCCTCGCATAGCTCTGCCTATGTTACCCTCTAACAGGTCATCTGGTGTATTGTAGATATTGGTTCCGTGATAGGGCAAGCATCAAGGCTCCCAATGAATGCCTTCCACCTGGGTAGGTCATGTCCCCAACAAAACCACTGGGAACAGACAGGTCTTCACCTATCTCACCCCCAGCCCTGAAGCCACCCCGAATATGCGAAGTAGAATCATTACCCAGCGCAAAGCCTTCTCCGTGTTGGCCAGAAACATAAGTAAATCATCTGCATATAGTGATATATACTGCATGTCCCCGCGTACGTTCAGACCCAGGTAATGCCGCCCCAGCCTGGAATGAGCAGCCAACTACTCAGTAGCCAATGCAAATAATAAAGGGGAAAGTGGGCATACTTGTCGCGTGCCCCGCTCCACAGAGCAGGAAGAGGAGATCATCATCCCAATCCTCACTCGAGCTGTTGTTGATCTATTTAGGATCTCTGTCCTTCCCACAAAAGCTTCCCCCAGCCCAAACACTCACATAGCGCGAAACAGGTACAGACATTCCAGGCTATCAAAAGCCTTTTTAATGTCTACCGAAAGGACAGTCACGGAAGGCACATGACTGTGATCCTCCCCCAAAATGTGGAGTAAGCGACGCACATTAGCTGACGTATTCCGGCTGATGATGAATCCTGCTTGATCACGGTGGACCAGCTGCTCCATGTATGAGAGGAGCCGAGTCACTAGGAACCTGCTCAGTATTTTATAATCTGAGGTTAACATGGATACAGGGCGATAGGCTGTCCTATCTGAGCGGTCCTTCCGGGGCTTCAGCAATAGGATAATGACAGCCTCCTGGGTGAAAGCCGGCAACATTCCTACCTTCCTCGCTTTCTTAAGCACATCCAGGAGCCTGGGGGCTAGACAGTCAATGTAAACCAAGTAGAACTCTATGGGTAGCCCATCCGTTCCAGGCGTTTTATAACGTGCCATATGTTTAATTGCGCCCCTTATTTCCCCTAATGTGATCTCCTGTCCTAGCAGGTCTGAGTGCTCCTCTTCCAGCCTTAGCAGCTCTAGATCTGTCAGGAAATCCCCTACGACGTCCCCAATAACCTGAGAGTTTCTCCACGCCAGCTCGGTGTAGTAATCTAAAACAGTCTATTTATCCCCTGTTGTGTATATACTGGTACTCCCGTCTAAGAGGTCAGGTCCAAAATGGGTGTGCCCTGAGGGGCCAGATTAGCTAGCCATGCCAGCAGTGTATTCGCCTTGTCCCATTCCACATGCGCTCGTGCGAAATATGATCTGTGGTCGAAGCAGCGCAACCGCTATACTTGTGCTGCTACTGGCGCCCTAGCTTCCGAAACTATCCCTTGTGCACCCAGGTTCTCTGGGCGGGCCCTCTCAGCTGTTCACAAGCAGTGCGCTGCTGTTTCTATGTCCTTCAAGAGTGTCTTCTGCACCCCCACCATTTTAGTGATACATAGATCCCTTACTACCACCTTAATGGCGCCCCACTCCCGTGCCAATGTTGATGCTGTGCCCTCATTCTCGACAAAATGCTGAGTGATACCTGTCCCAATCGCCTTATGGAAGACTGGGTCATCTAATGCCTCTGGTCGCAGCCGCCATGTCCGCACAACAGGTCTCTCCTGGACCCAGTGTATCCTTAACAATAACAAATTATGATCTAATAATGTTCTCATGAGGTATTCACTGTGGCCTAGTTTAGCATGGATGTCAGGGGTGAATAATACCACGTCTAGCAGCACATACAATTCGTGTAAGGCAGAAAAAAGGAATAATCCTGATCCTCTAAGTGGTGTGCACGCCATGTGTCCACTAACCCCAATCTATTCCGCCAGTCCCGTCTGACCTTGGAGAGTCCAGGTATGGGCGCTTCAGGAAATGGAGGGTGTTTGACCGGCGACTGTGCCCCTGCTTTGTACTGGGATACCCCACCGCCATCTTGCTGTTGTTGTCTGTTTACCTGGGCCCCGTGTCTCCTCCCCGCTCCCGCCTCCCAGCCGACCCGCCCACACACTAGGACTGCTCTGGATGACCCGTCCCCCTCTGACCCTGTGACCGTCTGGATCTTCTGGTCTGCAGTCGCTCCCACTCGCTCCCCCTCGATCCCTGCCTGTCCCTAGAGAGCGCCTCTACAACAGCATAGCGCCTGGAGCGCCTGGTATCGATATTTAGACTGCCTATCATTCTTTACGATTTAGTGCAGCATTACGATAATTTAATTAATTCATCAGCGCTCGTGCAGTTTATTGGCATACCTGTCCATTGTTCATTGCTCTTTGCTGCCGCATTACGGTAATTTAATTAATTAATTAAGCAGCGCTCGTGCAGTGTTTTTGGCTTTTTGACCGGCGACTGTGCCCCTGCTTTGTACTGGGATACCCCACCGCCATCTTGCTGTTGTTGTCGGTTTACCTGGGCCCCGTGTCTCCTCCCCGCTCCCGCCTCCCAGCCGACCCGCCCATGCTCCGCCCCCCCACTAACCATTTAAGTACAGATGTCCCAACGCGCAGCGTCCACGCGCTGCGGCCACGCCGAAGGTGCGCCAAAGGTAAGCCCGTCTACGCCCGTCCGCGCCTGGACCGCGCCCAGCGCCATACCCCCTGGCCCCCGTCCCTCCCACCCCTACCGCATTACTTACGATGCTACCTCCCTCCTAGCCCTTAACCCCGGCCGATCCCCCAACTGCGTCCAAGCCGCCCCTGGACACACCCATGGACCCTTCTCATGCAACTCCTGCAAGTTCGACGGCACCAAAACCAACTCCTCATCCACCAACGCCATACAGAGACCTGACACCAACCACCTAAATTGCATCCTGCTCAACACCCGCTCAGTCCACAGACACGCCATCGACCTTTGGAACCTACTAGACACCATCTCTCCGGACGTCGCCTTCCTAACAGAAACATGGATGAATGCCTCTTCAGCCCCAGACATCACCATTGCCATCCCGGAAGGATACAAGATCATCCGACCAAACAGGAGGAGGCATCGCTATCGTCCATAAGAACTCCATCCGCATCTCAACCAGCTCAGACGTCAACCTTGCCAGCGCCGAACACCTCCACTTCCAGATCCACACCGACCCCAAGACCACACTCCGAGGCACCCTCCTCTACCGGCCTCCAGGACCCCGTGCACAATTCAGTGACGCCATCACTGACTTTGTCACCCCACACGCCCTCCCCTCCGAGGACTACATCCTATTGGGAGACCTCAATTTTCACCTGGAAAAGAACAATGACAACAGCGCCACCACCCTTCTGGACAACCTCGCCAACCTCGGACTCAAACAACTTGTCACTTCCCCCACCCACATTGCAGGTCACACACTTGACCCTATCTTCACCTCCAGCAAACATGTCTCATCCAGCCACACCACAGCTCCTCACTGGACGGACCACAGATGCGTTCACTTTACCTACAATAAGACCACAATCCACAACCACCCTCAACCCACCCTGCGTAGAAATTGGAACAAACTCACCATCGACCAGATCTCCTCATCGCTCCTTTTATATCCTCCAGTCCACTCTTCAAACCCCGACCAAGCAGCCATTAACTTCACCCAATGGCTATCCAACAGCGCCGACATCCTAGCACCATTAAAAAAACGTCAAATCAAACTAGGCAGCAAACACGCCCCCTGGTTCAACAATGATCTTAAGAAATCCAAGAAACTCTGTCGCTCCCTCGAGAAGGCCTGGAAAAAAGACCCAAACACCAGCACCAAGGACGCCTTCAAAAACGCCACCCGCATACACCACCAACTAATCCGGTCTGCCAAGAAAGCCGCTTTCAAAGACCGACTAGATAACAACGCCCACAACAGCAAGGAATTATTCAACATTGTCAAAGAATTTACCAACCCATCAGCCAACTCCAACGACATCACCCCCTCTCAAGCCCTCTGCGACTCCCTAGCTTCGTTCTTCCACAACAAAATCGCAGACATCCACAACAGCTTCGACAATCGACCCGGAGACCAACCCACTCAACCTACTGCAGGACCTTCACCCCCATTGAACATCCTTAACGACTGAAACCCAATCTCCACTGAGGACACCATCCGCCTGATGAACTCCATCCACTCAGGATCCCCAACTGACCCATGCCCTCACCACATCTTCAACAAAGTAGACTCCATCATAGCTCCACACCTCCGAGATGTCATCAACTGCTCCCTCAACACCGCCACCTTCCCGGAAAGCTGGAAGCACGCAGAACTCAGCACCCTTCTGAAAAAACCCACAGCGGACCCCACCGAACTCAAA
Organism: Lissotriton vulgaris; assembly: GCF_964263255.1. Classification (NCBI taxonomy): domain Eukaryota; kingdom Metazoa; phylum Chordata; class Amphibia; order Caudata; family Salamandridae; genus Lissotriton; species Lissotriton vulgaris. Next base: position 1,807,310,364 of record NC_141694.1, on the reverse strand, counting down.
AACTACCGCCCCATCTCGCTTCTTCCTTTCCCGGCCAAAGTCATCGAGAAAGCTGTCAACAACCAGCTTGCCACCTTCCTCGAAAGCAACAAATCCCTCGACCCCTCACAGTCCGGATTCCGAGCCAAACACAGCACTGAGACCGCACTCATCGCTGCAACTGACGACATCCGAACTCTATTGGACAATGGAGACACAGTCGCCCTCATCCTCCTTGACCTCTCCGCAGCCTTCGACACAGTCTGCCATAGTACCCTGCTACAGCGCCTCAGAAACATCGGAATCCAAGGAAAAGCACTGGAATGGATCACCGGAAGAACTGAGAGAGTCCGGCTCCCTCCATTCAAGTCAGAGCCCTGGGAAGTCATCTGCGGCGTGCCGCAAGGATCGTCACTCAGCCCCACCCTCTTCAACGTGTACATGAGCCCCCTTGCAACTATCGCTCGCCAACACAACCTCAACATCATCTCCTACGCTGACGACACTCAACTGATCCTCTCACTCACCAAAGACCCTAACACCGCCAAAAACAACTTACACGAAGGTATGAAAGAAGTTGCCGAGTGGATGAAGCACAGCCGTCTGAAACTTAACTCAGACAAAACAGAAGTCCTCATCTTAGGCACCTCCCCCTCCGCCTGGGATGACTCTTGGTGGCCAGAGGCCCTAGGAAAAGTACCCATCCCGACGGACCATGCACGGAACCTGGGCGTCATCCTGGACTCCTCACTCTCATGGACCAGACAAGTCAACGCCGTCTCATCATCTTGCTTCAACATTCTTCGCATGCTCAAAAAAACATTTCACTGGATCCCCACCGAAACTAGAAAAACGGTCACCCACGCACTGGTCACGAGCCGCCTGGACTATGGAAACACCCTATACGCCTCCGCAAAACTCCAGAAAAAACTCCAACGCATCCAGAACGCTTCAGCCAGGCTCATACTAGACATCCCGCGTAAAGAACACATCTCTGGTCACCTGAAAAACCTCCACTGGCTCCCCGTAAATAAGAGGATTACTTTCCGCCTCTTAACCCACGCACACAAAGCACTTTACGAACTTGGACCCGAATGCCTCAACACACGACTGTCTTTCTACACCCCCTCCCGTCAGCTACGATCCTCCAACCAAGCCCTTGCCACTGTACCTCGCATCAACAAAGCCACCATGGGAGGTAGATCCTTCTCCAACCTGGCAGCTAAAACCTGGAACTCTCTTCCCACTCACCTCCGCCTTACTCAGAACCACCTAGCATTCAGAAAGCAACTTAAAACTTGGATATTCGACAAGTAACTCCCCCCCCCCCCCTTTTTCAAGCGCCTTGAGACCCTATGGGTATGTAGCGCGCTATATAAATCTCGACTTGACTTGACTTGACTTGTGACCTATCCATCTCCGTGTCCACTATAGAATTGAAATCCCCTCCCATCATCACCGGGCCAGTCAGATAGGGTTCCAACTTCCCCAATAGATGACTAACAAAGGATGCCTGATCTACATTAGGATCAACATATACATTATAGGTTAGCACACTATTGTTTGTACAACTTACTTGCATATGCAATTGAATAATGCTGTGCCACACGTTGGAACCTACATGTGTTCCATTTTGATGTTGTTCAGATAATTACGCGCTGCACGGGCTGAGCACATCACTAGTGAGCAAGCGACGGATAACGAAGACTGGAAACTAAGTTGTACAAACAACGGTGTGTTACCGTATAATGTATATATTGTTCACAATAATTTAGCCCTTTGGGTAAGCAACCGGATTTAACCCTTCGGGTAAGCACTTGAACTGAATGGTGAAAATTAATGAGAAATTGAAAAACACACAGCGCTATCCTCATGCCAGGTGGAACATCTTTAATCCGTGGATCATGTTTTATTTTGGTTGTTAGCATATGATGAGTACTTGATGAACACTGGAAAAGCATGGTATAATGCTTATAGAAGTTTTTGTGTAGCAGAAAGCAGATTCCACTATCGTCAGCATATAGAAATGTTTGGTGAATTATGGGAGTTTGGTGCAATTCAAGGCAAATGAGGGAGGTCAACATGCCACAGGTGGCGATGATGTTGTACTAAGTGGGGAGTTCATGGAGGGAGGGGCGCAAAACACATTTATAAGTAGATGGTTGGAAAAGGAGAGGTTACTTTGCTCTTTGTTTGAGAGGGTGTGATGTTTAGTGGGTAGCAGGTAAGCCGAGGTACAATAGATTTATGATTTGGCTATGTCAAATAGAACTTCCTTATAGAATTTTCCTAGAGTTTTGTGGAGAATGATTCTAATATTGTTAATATCGAGAATAATAATGATATATATGAAATCGTGGTTAATTATCAGTGTATGGAGGTTTAATGCACATATTTTGTATTTTCAGTCACCCCTAAAGAAAGGCCCTAGATGCCTGAAGTGCATTGGGTCACAATAAAACTGTTTTTTAACGGATTTGGCTACAGTATGTGTTTTTGTTGAGAGGTTCGGATGGCCCTACATTAACATGAGAAACTTGGAAAATAGCGTTTACTGGTATATGGATGGAAAAAGTGATGAATGTGAAAACGGCAAATGGATATAAACAGGAGTAATATGATGAAACAGTGAGAAATTAAAAAACGGCTGCATATGCAATTGAACAATGCTGTGCCACAAGTTGGAGCCTACATGTGTTCCATTTTGATGTTGATCTACATTAGGGGCATATATATTACATAACACCACACATGTACCACTGAGGCGACCCGCCACTACCACAAACCTCCCTCCCAGATCCACCAAATGTTGCATCGGCTGGAATGGGACCCCCACTCTAATCCATATCAATGCCCCCTAGCGAAAGCTGAAATCGTTGTGTAATAAAGTTGCCCTCTCCACCTGCGCTGAAAATCCAATCCTTCAGCTCGATTAATACGAGTTTTCTGGAGGAAAACAATGTGGTCCCCCCTGCGCAGTAAGAATGCACTTTATGGCGTCTTAGCATTGTGTGTATTCCCCTTACATTCCATGTGATGCATTTTAATTCAGGTAACGTCCCCATGTTGTGATCTAGGTCTCATACCAACTGCTCACTCCTTGTGAACACACCGGTGGCCCTAACTATCCCAAAAAGAGCCCGCAACTCTCCCCAACATCCCCACCCAGAACAGGCACTAAAACTCTAGCACCCATTCGAACTAGCCCACTAACTATTCCTCCCGTTGCTACAGAGGAACTACAAATAGTCAAAGATAGGAGAGGTGGGCAAGAGCCGAGAAAATCTGGTCAACAGTGCGACAACTACCTGGCGCCCGACCCCCAATGATGAATAAGTCTCAACAACTAGTGAGGGAGTGCGATGTGAGGGAACCGCGTATTTCAAACACTCTTTGACACGGTATCCCCTAGTTACCCACAGGAGAGAGAGGGACTAGCAAGGGATGAACCACTCTAAAAGCCCTCATAGAGAGGTCCCACAATACTTAGCATCAGCAATCTCATCCGCTGTCCCAGGTGTCAAGTGAGGCAGTAGAGCACTTCCCGTATTGGACTCATCTCATTCTGTACCCATTGAGCCCATTTCGAATTCTGTTGCCACCGTCGATGTTGCTCCTTTTTCCTGGGATATTGCCGTCACAGCCTGCAATGCGGGCAATCGTTCCTTATCTGTTTGGGTCTCTGAGCGTTAGGATGGCGCCTTCTGATGCGCCGCAACCAGCGCTGGCGCGGCATCTCCGCGGGCACACCCACAACATGCCCTATTTCACCCGTGCCTGCTTTATGAGACTCAAACCAAGTCCATGCCTCCTCAGGACTATCGTGAAAGAATGTTTTACTGTCCATGGCCATCCTCAGGCGCGCCGGGTACTTTAAGGAATACTGGAGTTCTTCCCCCTGGAGTGTTTTGTTGACCTCCAAGAACGAAGCCCGGCGGCGCTGCATTTCACAAGTGTAATCCAGAAATAGTGTCACGTTACAGTTGTCCACTTTATAGGGGCCAGAGAAAAGAGCCTTGTGCAGCAGCAGGTCCCTATCTTTATAATGGAGTAGCCTCATCACCACTGGCATGGGTGGCCTGCCAGGCACCAGCGGCCAAGTCAGCACCCTATGCGCTCTCTCCAGGGTGTAGAAGGAGGTCAGGCCCTCAGGGGTGACCTCAGTCCGTAGCCAATTTTCTAAATAGTCCACCATATTGACCCCTTCCACTCCTTCCAGAAGCCCCACCAACCGTGCATTATTCCTTCGGTTCCAACCTTCAGCATCTTCAGCCCTCCGCTCCAGTGCTTGTAATCGGTGCGTGACATCCGTCATCTGAGCGTCCATGGCCCTCTGGGTAGGCTCCAGGGTCTCCAAAGTTGCTTCAGTCTGTTTCACATGGTCAGCAAGTTTAGCATGATCTGCGCGTAGGTGGCCTAGCCAACGCGCCACCTACGCAGTGTCCTGCTGAAAGGCGTCCCTGGTGTCAGTGATGGCCTTAAGAATTTGATCTACCTGCTGCTGCATCAACCCATCAGGGTGCGATGCCAGCATGTCCTGCTTCTCCTGCTCTGCTACCTCTTCCTCCAGTTCCAGGGTTGCTACCCCTTGCTTCCCTCGGGGCTTCCCCATTGGTGGCTGCGTAGTAGGCCCCCAGCACTAGCGCAGCCTCCCAGATGTCTTCTTACTTTATATGGTCCAGTCACAGATGCCAATCTATGCCCTCTGACAGGGAGGCCCCTCTCCCCAGTGTCTGCAGCTATTCGATCACCTTACTACTGTGTGTCCTTCATCGTCATTCGGCTGCTCTCACCTGAACTGTCCCCTCTGCAACCTCCTCTCACCACTAGCGACCCAGGTTCAGGGCGTCTCCCCCAGCAGCGCACTCTGCCTGCACCAGAGACCAAGCATGGATAGAATGGTAATCAGGGGAAGGAGCCCTTACTCACCGTCATCAGCCCTCTTCAAACTCATAAGAGCCATTCACTGCGCCATCTCATCTTCCTCAGCACCACCGCTGGCGGCGCGTCCCAGTAGGTGGCAATTTGGGAGATATGGCTTTCATTTGCCCCCTGCTGTGATGTCCCCTGGTCACAACCTGACCGGAGCAGCCACCAAGGCAGTTCTTGGCCGCCCACCTGTGACCGCAAACCAGTCCTGCGGAAAGAGATCCGCCACAGGGCTGCTTGCCGATCTCCGCTCTTCAGCTCTATCGCTGTTCATGCCGCCGCCTGACTGGCTCCTCTTCGGTTGCTGTGGTCCCATGGACCTCACCGCCGCAAGGCCAGTTCTGGCAGTGCACGCGACCTAACTGCCCCCGCTACCTCTAGCCCTCCAGGGCCCCCGCCGACATCAGTCCCCACAGAACCCGTTCGGCATTGTTCCGCCACCTAGTAGTGCCCAGTGGTGCTTTCCTGTTCACACCCTACCGCAGGGTTCACCACCCGTCCAATCACCCAAAATGGCGGCCTGGTCCGATGTCCACTCCTTTTATGATATCCGCAGCTCAGGGCCCAGGGAGGAGAGACACCTCTTAATCCTCTGAGAGTCACTGCTCGTCAGCGCCATCGTTGACTGCGCCTTCACTCTCTCTTCTCGTCGCCGCCAGCTGCCGTACCACCAGGCACCCTCAGAACCAGTTCAGCAGACACCAGTACCGTAACTCAGTGGCCCCCGCTCCGCTCGCTCTGCAGGAGTCCTGCCGAGGTCGGGTATCACTCACTGCACACCTCTGTGCACCCTCGATCCCCAGGGCCCTCCTTAGGCTTCGTGTCCGGGTCTACTCAGCCGCCATCCGAGCTCATCACCTTTTCCAGCCTCTGGTCGTCAGCAGGCCTCCCTTCTCACCGGATACCAATGGTGGTAGCTCCCAACACTCACGAGAGCATTTGCGGGTGTTCAGGGGATTAATTCCGGTTCCCTAAACAGGATAATGTGAAAGAAAAACAGAAACTGCTTGCAATGTTGAAAACATGTTTTACTAGTTGTATGTCAGTGACTGTTTGCACTAAAGCAAGGTTTAGATAATGGGAATGACATTGTTCATAAAATGTTTGTCGTCTGATGTCTCTTATTTTTGCTTGTACACCATTAGAAACAGATACTCTTAACGGATGCTCTGTGCAATACAGTTCTTCCAGCCAAGTCCAAGTTTGGTTACTGCTTCTACAAAGGCTGCAGCAAGGCTGGAGACACTAATGTCTCCATATGGTAACACCCTAGTGCATTCTCCTGAACATTTCCATCACCATCAACAAAGGAGATAATAAAACACAGCTGTTCTTTATGTGAATCATCTTTGGTTTTGTCAACTAGCATCACCAAGTATTTTGTCACCTTTTGGACAATGTGCTGATGGAAAGGATCTGCCACCACAGAGATAATGTCACTTTGATAATCAGGAGAGTTATAGTGCCATACATCCTGGCCATTTTTCATTTCCTCCCCTCTCATCTTTAGAAGAAATCACCTCTAATAATTCAATTAAATGTCCCCTATTTTGAGAATCTTGAGTTTCATCCGTGGCAGCGAATGCAAGCACTTGCGGACCTAAGAAAGATATTACCTTAAGCAACTGTGCCATATGTTGTCTATTCTCTTTAATTTCCTGCTCCAGACATCACTGCTGATGGTTTGTAGGCTGCTATAACTTCTTTTACATTTGTCCAAGCAATAACTGACAGTTTATGGTTCTTTGACTTCAAATGTTTGGACAAAAAATGAGTATGCTTTTCCCACTAACCAAAAGCCAAAATCAACAAATGCAACATTGCCAGGTTTGCATCATCATATTTAAGGACTGAATTCACTACCCAAGGATGGGTATCATAATCTCCATTCAACCTAGGGCATACAGTTAAGTGGAATGTCTGAAGTTTTGCTTGTACTGGGTCACTATATTGATTCGATGACAACAGCTGCTGATAATTCAATTGTCGAGTGGGATTTTCAAGTTGTTGTCTGACAGTGTCCCCAATTGGAGGTGTCTCTATTATGTCAACAAAAAAGAGATGGCTCTACTGTCATCACTTGATGATAAACACATAGCAAGGCCAGCAAGAGAAGAAGTAAGAAGAAGAATCTTCAACCTCAGTTTGAACTGAACACTCAGCACTGTCAGTAGGTGGAGACATCTCACTAATGTCTACATTGGAAGAGCTATCATCAGCACAGGGAGAAGCAGCTTTAATAACAGCAGATGATGCTTCAAGGAAGTCAGAAAGGGCATATGTCTTCACTGCTAGATAGAGAATCATCAGGTAACTCTTTTGTTCACTTCTCTCCATCACTACATACCATAGGGTCTTCAGTACTCATGTTTTTAATGAACAAATCCAGTACGGATCTTTGCTTTCGATCTGTGGGTTTTCTTGCATGGAAAGATATTTTTTTCTTTTTTTGCAATCAAAATTAGCAATTCTACTACTAAAATGTCAAAAATACATAAAAATGAGATAAGAAATGGTACACTGCACATTACAGTGAGGATTGACAAGGAGCCTTTCACACACATGCATGTGATTATTTTATCAAACAAAATACAAAAGATGTTTATTGCATGTATATTTTCTGTATGTTAACATTGTATATTGTGGTATAGTTAACACTACCATGAGAATCAACCTTCAATACAATAAGTCAAATCATCACCCACCTTGAGAAGAGTCAAAAAACGAAATGACCGCAACTATAGAAAATGACTAATAGGAGATTGCAGTGGTAGGAATTTGCATTTGAGACAAAAGCACCATGTACGGTAGAGCGAAATAAAAAAGAAGAAGACTACTTAAAGTAAACTATTACACATTTTGTCTGTGCATTCAGTGCTGATCACAACAGTGTCTGGTAGGATTAGCAATTTTGTTTGCGTGTTAGCTGTGACAAGTATTTAAAGAACTCCTATCACAGCCTCATTGAAGCTGCCCAAGACTCAGCAGCAAATCAGCTGCTACATCAAATTAAGCCCAGCCAATGAGAGCCGGGGGATCGTAGCTGGGCATTAGACACTGCCTTCTTAGTTGCAATCATCCATGGGCATTGGGCAGAACCCGCTATTCTAAATTTGCTCTCATACTCTGGTCCTATTTCAGATCGCTCTACCAACTGCAAAGAGCCACCCACAACATAACCACTCTTTCATGGAGATTCTACATCCAGCTGCTAGCCCGGTCACAACTGCCAGCCAAAAGCAAGGTGTGGAACATACTAAATGCTCTCCCTGCACGCGGTATGCTCAAGCAGTGGTGTATGGAGTGGGATTGAGAATTCTAGATGGTATATGGTGTTTTGGATAAGGAGCGTTAGACGAGCTCTGGGTTGTCGTGCTCCTGGTGCTGTAGGACGGGTCTTAATTAAAAGTACCCCACAGCATCTAGATAGTTTGTCGTCACTGCTATGAAGCTGCTACCACAATTTGGTGACGATTAGTTTAATGAAACCACGTTGTGTCAATATCATTTGAGGAACCTGGTAAACGTCACTTTGTATTCCAGATGATCCTTGGTGGACATTGTCAAAACATTTATATTTATGAGTGAGTTTGACATTGGATCTGAGCATGCAGAGCATCGTGTGATTCCAGACACAAGCTGTGTCAGAAGATATATTATTCCTGTGTGTCAATTCCAGTTTAATGGCAACAGTGGCATGCACACTTATAATGCTTTCTGAGTTTTTTAATGAATGACCATTTATCTTGTCTTCTTTTTTTCTGTTTTTAGGTTCACTTAGATTATGTTAAACCAAAAGTGAACACATTGCGGAATTATTTATTGGTATCCATGAAACTGTAGTTCTAGTAATAAGCTCACACGTATTAGTCAAATTTCAATTTTTTGTTTATTTTCCTTATAATTGAATTTGTATGTATTTTCAATAACTATTATGCAATCTGTTTCTGCACCTCCTCCATTTTTACATTCTCCAGGTGAGCCAGCCATCAAATGGAGTACTTGGTTCAGTACTTTCAGGAAATATTTGGGGGCGGTAGGTGGGAACAGAACTTGTCCAGAATGAAAGAAGTTCTTTTTAGATCACAATTTAGGGTTCGAAAGACAAGCAGTTTATGAACATCTACCTCCTGTCGGGGGTGTGGCCAAGCTGCAGACCATAATGGCTGCGTTCGCTTGTAGCTTTGTCACTGACTCCCTCTGATCCGCTCGTCCTGGCGGCTGTGGCGGCGATGCTGTATCGAAAAACGCTGAGGGGTATGTAGGTGGAAGTGGTGCGGCTGCCGACATTCAAATTGTCCTGATTGCAGATTGCTAGCGGATCAGCGCTGAACTATGGAGGCTGGGTGTTGTGTGGCCTGCAGCTTCGAGTGAAGTCTGAGACTCGAGTAGTGCACTGGCAGAAGTCCGGGCATGGACTGCGGGGGCTGCCGTGAGCCAAGCAACAGCAACATTTTGAGGTGAGCGGTTGCGATGGGGGCTAGGAACTGCCAAGACTCCGGCAGCAGGACACAGACGCTCCCCGGAGGCCCCACAGTGTCAGGGGCGGCGGGTGAACCTGGGGACCAGCCGCCCAGCTGGCAGCTAGGCTACACACATGGGCTGCTCCCCGTGACTGCGACCCTTTAACAGATGCGCGGTGAGGTCCCCTCCTCTCAACCCTCCATTACTGGTCGAACGATAGTGGCAAGGCCCATCTGGGCTGAGGTGGGCAGCACTGTGTTGATGCACAAGTGGGGATGACTTGGTGCTTGGGCTACTTTTACACACCCTGCACAGCATTGTGGATGTCTCCTGTAGCCCTGTGAGAATGGCCGGAGGTGCGCGATTCCTGCAGTGATAGAGTTGATAATCGATCTCCCACCCTGGCCTCTTTGCACTTACCGTGCTGGCTGCATGGCCCGTCTCAGATTGGATCACATCAGGGGCTTGCAGGCGGCAGTTTCAACAGCGCGGATGCAGGGTGCTGTAGTGATGCCATATTGATTCCACTGCAGGCTGCATTGATGAAGTGGATGGACGGTGAGCTAGTGTAGAACCGCACAGTGAGCAAATCCTTCCCACGACCGGGGCTCACCTAACACTGCCCTGTAAGTCTAATATAAAGGGGCTGTTTTCATGAACTAGACCACCGCAATTCAAAAGCTTGGGGTATGGGGTGTAAAGGCCCTAAGCAATGCATCTTGTCCTTTAAAACACCTGGCACCAGTACTGCGACGGAACAGGTCAGCATGGTGGAGGGAGGAGTGACGCACACAACTGAGGCAGCTGGGCCTCACAACTTGTTGCTGGGATTGAGAGCAGGCTTCAGGGCACTGGACACCCGCTTTGATGTCCTGGACAAGAGATTGGAATCTATGGGGGCCCGGCTGGATCATGGTGGAGGGCAGAATCTCTGACCTGGAAGATGGCGTGCCCAGACATCCCAGATATTAAAAGAATGGAGAAGCTCCAGAAAGCTGTTGCCATTAAGAATGAGGAGGTAGAGGCACGTGGGCAGAGGAATAACATTTGCATTATGGGGGTACCCAAATCTACCAATACTGGGCAGCTGGACCGATTTGTGGAAACACTTCTTACTGATTTATTTGGCAGTGAGTCCTTTACTACTACATTCGTAATTGAACGTGCACATCCCATTCTGGGTTCTTGACTTAATCCAGGGTGCCCGCCAAGACCAATCATAGCCTGGTTATTGTACTTTAGAGATAGGGATACAGCCCTACGAATAGTGCACGAGAAGGGCCAACTTGAACGGCAGGAATATCTATGTACCTGGACTTCACTGCCATGGTACAGGAATCACACAGAAAGTATGCTGGGGTGAAGACGACCCTATGGAAGATAGGGTTATGGTACAGAATGTTATACCAAGCACGGTTAAAGGTGGACATTAACAGACGGTCTTTGAATCTTCCACTCTCCTCATGATGCCCAGGAGTTCTTCCAGAAATATTTGAATGTGAGGAAGAAGCATGGCACAACGCCCCTGCAGCGGTCACAGGACATCCCAGACTCTGGTGCAAGTGCCAATCTCTTCTCTGCCAGCTGGTTACACTGTTTACCATTCAAGAGCAGTGGTCTGGTGATGATGCTTTTATAACAGTTAACCTTAATCGTCATGTTTCTGTGCTACTGGTGTTCTGGAGCACTGCCATGGATGTATAAGATGAACATATGCAGGCACTTGGTGGCAAGCTTAGGGGAAGCAGAGGGGTGTTGCCATCCCTCAAGTGTGGACGCACCTGTTTAAGGTCATGCAGGTTTACCGTATAATGTTTTTTTGTTTGCACGTTCACTCAACAATGGTTATAAGGGATGGGGATTTCCTCCTAGAGTTAGGTAAGGGGGATGGGTGGTGGAAGGGGGTACTGGGTTTGCAGGCAAAAGTTTGTAGTATGATTTTCTTACAGTCATCATTTGCAGTGCAGCAATAATGGACTAGGTGCCAGTGAGTTGAACATGCAAGATATAGATCATAGTTAATAAGGTGATGGCAGAGTTCAATGTGGTAATGATGTCTTGGAATGTCAGAGGCCTTAACAATACCCATAATTTAAACAAGTGACCAATTACCTGCAACGCCATCAGGTGGACATTGCCCTTCTACAAGAAACTCCTTTGGCAACAAATGCCAAGACGTCATTGGCCTCAAGCTGGGGGCACATACATTTTTTGCAGGGTACAGTTCATATTCAAGAGGACTTGCAGTGTTCATACATAAATCGGTGCCGTTCCGGGAGGAGGAGGTCTGTTGGGATGCAGGGGGTCGTTATTTATTGGTGAAGGGCTGTCTGCTTGAGCACTCTGTCTTGTCTGTTAATGTATTTGTGCCAAATATTGATGACCCCGATTTCTTTGACACTATCCATACCCACATGAAACGCATGGGGGCAGATTACGTGTACATGGGGGGGTTTTAACTTACTATTTGATCCGGAGTGTAATAGCACACACGATAGCCACAAAACCCAGGGCGAGGCTGGTGGTGTTGGACAGTATAGAAAGGTTTGGGCTAGTGGACGCATGGAGATACCACTGTGCAGACCATGAGGTGTACACCCATTACTTTGCTCCCCACAACGTCTGGGTGCACTTGGATTACTGGTGCCTGTCTGCTGGGGTGGCGATATGGACTGACACAGTTACCCACCCGCCGCACACACTATCTGATCATTTTCCCATGCTGGGTCCCTAGAGCAGGGGGGGTAGAGCTTCCATACAGATTCCCTGATATGGCTATGAGAGATGCAACCAAATTGGGGAAGCGATCTCTAAGTATTTTGCAATAAATGTAGGGTCAGTAGAATCCAAGACCACACTATTGGAAGCCTTTAAGGCCTACACAAGGGGGGCGTATCTCAAAAAGTGTGGGGGTGCTCAGTGATCCGCACTGAATGCTTGCACAGATAGAGTCACAGCTCACCGAGCTAGACTGTATAGAAGCAAACAACGCAGGCCTCCCAGATCTGCAAAGACGCGCAACGCTGATGACAGAATTTCAGGAATCAGTGGAATGCGAGGCACACTTCTGAGGCAAATATGCAGTGGCTAGACGGTATGGGGAGGGCGAGAGGCTGGGTAGAAAGTTAGCTAGATTGATGCAACATGATAAAGAGCGGATAACTGGTAATGTCGGGATCCTAGAAGAGGTACTTAAGTATGACACAGCATTATACACCTCAAGAGCTACCGGATTCCCTGCAGACTAGAGTGACTGACCTCAATGCGGTCTTACTGGTTTGACTGGGAAATGCACATCCGAAGTTTCTGGCCAAGCCCTTTTTGGAGGATGACGTAACCAAGGCTATCAATGCCCTGAACGGCTCCAAAGTGCTAGCACTCGACGGGATTACGTACTGTTTTTATAAAAAATATAAAAGCCTCATTACACACCATCATATAGACATGTACCTTGAGGCAGGTGTACTCCTAACTACTTTGAGAGAAGCAGTTATAATCTTGCTGCCTCAGCCCGGGAAGGATGTGTCGAAATGTAGCTCATTCCAACCCCTTTCTCTCGTAAACTTCGTCAATACGATTTTAGCTAAAATATTGGCAACTAGGCTTTAATTAATTGTGGAAAAATTGATCTCTCCAGCGCAATTAGGTTTTCTTCCCCACAAATCAACAGACCTTAATCGTCGCACATTATTTGTCGCACTGCACAGGATATCACCGACAGTTCCGGCGGCTGCTGTCCTCCTCGATGCAAAGAAAGCTTTTGATTCACTTGAGTGGCCTTTTTTATATGCCACAATGGGACCGGGGGTGTCAGAAGGGTTCTTGGCAGTTGTTAGGTTATTGTACACTTTGCCCACAGCACGTATTTGACTTAAGGGCACATTAACTAATGCATTTTTCAACGCTCCTGTGGAACGCGGCAGGGGTGTCCACTATGTCCCCTGTGATTATTAGTGGCACTCGATCCACTGGTGCAGCATCTACTAGAAAGGCATAGTCATCGTGGACTTCAATTTAACACGGGTCCCTATTACTTATGCTGTATACCGATGATATTATAGTATATGTACAAGACCCTGATGATAATTTAACACCACTGCTCCGGGAAGTGATGAGATATGGAACTAAGTTGGCCCATATCAATTGGGAGAAGTAGGAGGTGATTTAGTTTACTAAGGCGACCTGCGATAGAACTGTTGACTACCCACTGGCCTGGTATGACTACTCAGTGAGGTACCTTGGAGTCCACATCCATAGAGAAAAGGATTGTATTCTCCAGTTGAATTATGGCCCAGTGATGGAGAAACAGGGATGCAATAATCAATCGTTGGTTGAAACTGCCCCTGTCAATGGCAGAAGGAGTAGCTATAATTAAGATGGTGGTACTTCCACAGTTTCTATATCTCTTCCAAAACATTCCTATATCATTATATAACAGCTTCTTCACAGACCTGCATATGTTGTTGATATGACTTGTGTGGGCTGGTCAGCCACATCGCAATGGCCAGGATACCTTAATGCTACTGTATGAGAAGGGTGGGTTTGGGGTAACAACCTTTCTGATTTACTACCTGGAAGCGCAGGCGAACATCATGCAGATGTCAGAATCCCATATTGCAGACCTGAGGCAGATCTGGAGCTTCCGGCACAACTCAACACCCTGCTGACCCGCACGACATCCAGACACTGTCCACAACCAGCTGGGCATGGCATAAGTTACTACGAGTAACAGGATCCCATATATTATATTCATCCGCGCTGCCACTCACGGGTAATGACTGGGTTCCCATTTTGAAGAGACCTAAGTGAAGTGCTCATTGGCCAAATATCAGCTGATAACATTTGGTGACTTGTTCCCCAGCGGACATATTTTCTCATGCGCGGAGGACCCCCACTTCAGAGATGCCACTATAATTGGACCACTTTGTGTTGCAAAGGTTGCAAAGGGCAATGCGTCCGAGCATGTATAGTCACCCTTTGGTGCTCCCTGAATTTTCAATCCTGAAAGGGGTAATTAAGGTTGGGGATGGGAATCACTTGATGGCTCACATGTATAAGGCAGCTGTGGCGCTGCTTCCATTTCATGATACGGGTGTGCACGCAGCTTAGGAACGCAACCTTGGTTACCCGCTTATGGCTGTGCAGTGGAGTCGGTGCTGTATGCAAACACGCTGGGTCTCCCCTAATCATTGGCACAAGTTGCTGCATTTACATTTTTTGTGGAGAGCATGCATGACACCGACCAAAGTATAGACCCCTCTCTTGCACACGAATGCTGGAGGTGCCGCTCCCCAGCAGCCAATTTTGCACATTATCACATGCACCTGTATTAGGATAGAGCGCTATCGGAGATTGGCCTTTGGGGAAATCTCTTGTATGGTAGAAATGGAGGTTACGCCCTCGCCCCTGATGACGCTGCTGGAGTATGTGCAAGATCTCCCCAAATCCAAGCGTTGATTCATTGCAATTGCACTCCTTATAACAAAACATGAAGTGGCTATCAAATGGGCTAGTAAGCATGCCCCCACCCTGCATGCATGGCTCCACAGTATAATATACTGCAACACCACTAGTGATACCTATCCACAAAGGCAGCCACCTGCTGCCAGGCCCGTAGATAGTTGGCAACCATTCCAATCCTACCTCCTAGCAAGGGGGAAACATTACGGCCGCCAGCTACTGCAGGTCGTGAGCTCCATCGCTTATGCGGCTGTAAGGATCTAAGCTGTACCTATGCTCGAAAATGTTGCCGCCCCATTGTGAGAAACTCCCAGTTCTGCTCTCTTCCTGCTCTCAGGAAAGAGGTGCAGCTGCAGAGCAGTGTGTGGGCAGAAGCAGCATCCCCACACGGCGGGGGCCGGCACTCTACTGCCAGGATCGGCTTCCGGGGCAGTGGGGGCTGCAGAGTGCCTGCCCGCTCGCAGGAGTGCATTTTCCTGCCTGATGAAGACCTACTCTCCCATGATAAGGGAGAGAATACGAAGGCAGAACCAGAAGATGTTACCCCAAAGCCTCTGATGATTCCGGTAAGAAGGGAAAAGGGAACCAACACTAATATGACTCAGGTGGAGCTTCCAAATGGTTTAGTGCTTCCTCAAAAGAGGGTGAAGTTTTGAGTGATGCTCCCACCTGTCCCAAAAACAGGTATACCCTGAGAAGTGAGGATATATGGGAGAAGGCTCAAAACAACTTAGGACTTCCAGCTGAAAAGAAATCCTTTCTAGCCCCTCAAAAGAGCCAAGACAAAATGGTCTCCTGTACTCCCCTGCATGCCACTTCAGTTACCACAACAAAAAGGCCACCGCAGACAAGTCAGTATTGGGAACAAGGAAGAGGCAGTCTAAAAGACACCCTGAATGTATTCAAATTACGCCCTCACTCCACTCTTACTTTAAAGTCCAATCTTAGATAGTGCAGCTCGTCCCCACATCTATTTCCAAACCTACACGTCTTGAGTCCATACATACCTCTGAAGTTCACAGGCCTCTGTGTACCATGAAGTGTATAGTTACTACAGAAAGCACGAAAAACATTCTAAGCTTAAAAAATAGGGTTAGTTCTTTAGCAGCAGTAGAGAATGAGATAGCAGATCAGAGAGATCCTAGATCCGCGAACATCTCAAACCAACCACCTGTACAAAGAGAATTACCTACTGCATCGGTTGGCCAGCCCGATTAAATTGGTACGGAGAAACTGTTATCCCACCCTTTTATTGGAAGTCAGGGAAAGGTTTGCTGTCTCTGAGCTAAACCAGCAAAAGATTCAGGGTACATGTGAGGTATTGGAAAGTAAGATCAATAACTTGATGGACAGAGTTGGGGCAATGGAGAACTCTCTTGAGGACCTCTCAAATAAAGTTGATTCTAATAAAAATGAAATTGCAATACTGAAGGACGGTGATAAAGAAATCAGGGACAAACTAGTAGTTCTCAAAAACTAGGCTAGGGGAAACAATATCAGGATTCTGAATGTCTCGGAGGGTCTGGAAGGGGAGGACATCAGGGGTTTCACAATCAGGCTCCTAAAAGAATACAATATGGATATTGAGGAGCACACCCTTGAAGATGACACTCCGAGAGTTCACCAGGACCCTTACCTTAAGAGTTCAGGGAAAACAAATATGAGGAGAATCCTGGTCAATGTTAAATCTCAGCATTAAGGAGAGCATTCTTGCTGGGGCCCTCAAAGCAGGAACTTACAAGAAAGGAGATTGGTCCTTCCGCATCAGATCAGACATCTCACGCACCACACAAGTTCGACAATGGGAGTTAGGGAAATTCCTCCAAGAGCTGAGATGACTGGGGGCTACTGCCAATCTCTGTTTCCCTGCCTCCATAAAGAAGATGTGGAATAATAAAATGCACAACTTTAGAGACCCCAATGAAATCAGCAACTTGATAGAATAAATTAAAGCACATTGAAAAATATTATGCTAGTGCCGTTCAGCGCGATGGAACTCAAATGAGAGGCCATCACCCAGAATACCTCTGGTTCGCTGAGAGAGTTCCCTTGGGTGGAAAGGGCGGGATGGTGGGGTCACTGGCAAAAAGGAAAACACACAAAAAAGTCTATTTCTTTTACTCACTGGATGAGGGAGGCATGTTGGTTTAAAAAAAGGAAAAACCCCTCATTTGTTAATTTAGTTCAAATGGAGCATGGTACAGCCTTGGGCTCTCAGACAGACACATGCATCGTAGGCAAACTAGACATTTTAGGTTATTGCATATTCACCGACCCACCATATGATGAATCCAGATAGGCCCGTGCAATTGAAAATCTTATCCTGGAATGTCAATCACCTTGGAGTTGTCCCCAGGTGGAAATAAATCTTGGAGTGCCTGAGACTTTCGCAAGGTGTTTTTAATGCAAGAGTCCCATTTATCAAAATGGTGCAGCAAACTGCTTGCATGGAAGACTAATGCCAATCAATCAAGAAATTGGATTAAAGGTCAAACTGGCACATGCATCAAGGTAGGCTTGTGCAATTCCTTAATTGCGATGATTAAGGAATTGCAATAAAGGAACCGCAAAAGCCTATGCATGTAGGAATCGCTATAAAAATATTGATTCCTAAACATTCCTTAATTGCGACTCGCAAATTTCGAGTTGCAATTAAGGAATGCCTTCCAATTCATTCCTATGTGCCTATAGGCCCATGGGAATGAATGGGAGATTGCATGGGCAATTTACGAGTATCAATAGGTACTCGCAAATTGCGCATTTCAAGGGTGCAAGGGTGTTAAAATTGAACTATGCACACATGTTGTGCACACACATGCCCCAAGGGCATGGGTGTGTGTAACCTAAAACGTAAAAAATGCCTTCTAGTGCATTTACAAAGTTTTTGCAAATTACAGACAAGTTTGATTTGTCTGTAATTTGCAGTCCCAAATAGCGAAATCGCTAATTGAAAGTGCTTCTAGCATTGCATTTAAGGAATCACAAATTGCGATTCCTTAAATATAATCGCAATTTAGGAATTTGCAAATAGTTGCAAATTCCTAAATTGAGCATAGGAAACACTTCCATGCATCTTTAAAGGAAAATTTGCGATTGCAAAAACCCTTGATGCATATGAGCCTTAGATGACAAAATTCAGGAGGTATAATCTCTGATGAAGGTGAGATTGAAAATGTGTTTACTCAGTTTTTTCAAGACCTTTATACAGAGGATGTGAGGTTAGGTGACAAACAAATTGATGACTTTCTTCAGGATTTAGAGCTCCCTTCCCTGCAGGGAATGGAAAAAGACACGCTAAATAGCCCCATTGGTCTTGAAGAAACTGTTCATATTATCCGGGGTCTGAAAAAATGGAAAGCTGTCTGCCCAGATTCCCTCCCGAACAAGATTTACACCGTAGTGAGGGATGAGCTTGCGCCGACATCATAACAACTATTTAACTCTGCCTTTATCTGCATACAGAATCTCCCGATGTCTTGGAATGTAGCCACTATAACTATACTTTTAAAACAAAATAAGAACCTGAGGGCCTGTGAATCATACAGACCTATCTCCCTCCTTAACATGGATTACAAAATATATACTCGGATCCTTAAAAAACGACTGGACAAGGTGCCTGGAACTTTAATTCACACCGATCAAAAAGGTTTTATGAAGGGGAGGCAACTTCATGAGTTAACCCATGAATTAATTGTCACTATCACAATGGCAAGGGAATATGGGAGCCCTTTGACTGTAATGACCCTAGAGCCGCCAAGGACTATAATAGGGTCAGTTGGCTGATCGAACGTTTCAACTCAGGAGATGTTTTTTGGGCAGAAATTAAAGCAGTATATACAAATCCATCAACAATGGTCTTGGTCAACGAGAACCTCACTAAACTCATAAATATTGGAAGGGGGGCCAGACATGGATGACCCCTTTTCCCCTCCAGTTTAACATCTATATTGAGACTTTGTACTGCAAATTAAGGGCAAGAAGGAACATCAATCCCTTTGTCTGCAATGGCTGGTCAAAAAAAAATCGGTTTATATGCCGACAATCTGATGATTTTCACTGGAAATTTACCTAACTCACTTTCAACAATTAGGGAGATTCTGGGGCAATTTGGGAAAGTAGCAGGGTACTCCATTAACCAACAAAAAAACAGAGTTGTTGCAATGAAACACTCATTACAAGAGCAACCTAGTTAGACAAGAAATAAAATATCTGGGAGTTCAAATAGTTCACAACCTGGAGAAGCAAGCTCAGGTGAACTTCGATAAGTTAGGCATAGCAGTCAAAAAACAACTTCAAGCTTGGTGGGCACTTCCATTGTCGTTCCTAGGTAGATCTAATCTTTTAAAAATATTTATCCTTCGGAAGTTCACTTTTTTGTTTAACACCATCCCACAAGAGTTTAGGAAAGCCTGGTTTAAGAGAGTGCAAGGGAAGTTTACCTGATTTATCTCAGAAAATACAAACCCTAGAATCTCCTTGAAGAAACTACAATGAAAGAAAAAACATGGTAGTATTGCTACCACAGATCTCTATCAATGCTATTGTGCCTTCCATCTTAAGAACTTTTGTTAGTTCCTAATGGGCAGTGATTGTTTGTCTCCACTCTTCAGGGCTCTTATTATTGACCCCTCCCCAGTCCATGCATAATCTTTCCTTCTCAAATTTGGTCACCCCAAATTCTATAAAAAAGTTAGGCTAAAGATTCTCCTAGGCGCAGTTAAGATCTGGTACCATGTAATACTCTCCTTCCAAATACCGTATTATAGTGACTCTGCCACATCTGAGATTCCCCTGGTACCCTGACTGCCTTTTGGATTCATTAGCAACCCCTCTGCGAGAGTGCGGTATCCATCATTGGGGACAGCTCTTAGAAGAGACAAAATTAATCTTGTGGCACTGACTGTTGGAGATCTCTAAGGATTCAGTCTCAAAATTTAAATATTATCAACTGGCGAGCTGGGCGAATACCATAGGCAAAGATA
The DNA here is from genome assembly GCF_964263255.1 of Lissotriton vulgaris. NCBI lineage: Eukaryota > Metazoa > Chordata > Amphibia > Caudata > Salamandridae > Lissotriton > Lissotriton vulgaris. Next base: position 1,807,290,550 of record NC_141694.1, on the reverse strand, counting down.
TTAAAGGCAAACCAGAATTGGAGGCTAGGATATACGCTTAGATCCCCTTTTGCGAAAAGAAGTCACAGAATGGTACTGGATGTTAATCCAGGCAGAGAGAAGAGGTACAAAATGTGAAAATGGAGATTTGGAAGAGGAAACTGCCAGACCAGGATCTTGAATCATTATGGCAAGTATCTATGTCTTACTTATGGTAATATGTGAAGTCTGTTCCACTGAAGAAGAACCATCTTTTTACTGCCTATAATGCCTATTGAACGCACGGAAATGATCTAAGTTGGGAAGTCGGGCAGTGTAGAAGTGTCGTAAGTGTGGAAAAGAAAATGCAAACGAAGTCCATACGCTCTGGCAGTGCCCCTCGATCCAGATCTTTTAGCACAAAGTGGGTAAGACTATATCGGAATTTCTGGGTCGAGAAATTATGATGAGCTTGGCCTCAGTAATTTTTGGGGTGTTTTTGGGAGGGGATGAAAATGCAAGCTTTCTTAAAACTCACAATGAAATCATTTTTGTTTTAATTCTTCTTGCACGCAGGGAGTTGTGCAATAAATTGATCCTCCCATGCCCCCGTATAGAGGCAGAATGGATCCGATCAATACAAAGGTTAGAGATTCCTAATCGGGCTACTAAACTGGTTAAGTTCTGAAGTATTCTCCTTTGTACGTGTTTCAAACTTGTTCATTTGAACAACATTTTGTTGGGAAGCTGTGAGTTGAATGGTTTCAAGACACAATCTATTGTTCTAATCCCCTAGTTGTTTGGAATATCCCTCTTGCACTGTTTATTCCTCCTCTCCTGGTTTTTTTTCTCCCCTTGTTACATTTGTGAAAACCATGGTCCAATGATTAGTAATATGCTATACAGGTTGCTTCCCTTTCCGGGGTTACCCTTTTCTTTTTTTTACACCTGTGCCGAGGAGTTAGTCTTTTTCACAGGACAGGAGGTTTGTTGGCTAGCCCGGGATGTTTATTACATCCCCTACCTGTGGAGAGACCGGGCACTTCTTGTCATAGTGGAAAGGATCTTCAATGATGAAAAAAAAAAACTACATCCTAGCATCTTAGGATGGTAACAACGCCTGGTTTAATGCAGTACAGCTTTTGTATTTAATGATATACTGGTCTAGCTATGCATGCATTTGGACATTGGACTATGTAAGATTTTGTTTTAATTTTGTTGCTGAACGCTGCACTGTAATTCCATGTTCTCTTTTTCTTTTCTTGTTGTAACTTTAATAAAAACCTTAAAAAAACAATAACTAATAACTAAAAACAACTACCGTCTGTCCATAAAGGGTTAGATGAGTAAGCAGAACTTGACAAAATTTTTTTTTACTAGAGAGCAGCACCAGGAAGAACCAATAGACTTGTATGTAGCAGCGTTACAAATGTATTTTGTCTATTCTGTGTAAAGAATGGGAATCTACCCAGATGGACTTGTTTAAAGTCCTCAAATCAAGGAAATTCTGAACTTCCTTGCCTGGCTTCAAAGTCATGCCAATAAGACCTTGATGATACCATCCCAGGATGTTGAGTCCTTTCTTTGCGACATACACCGTCCGTACAGTGACTTTCTCTTTAAACTGAAACTGGTCTCAAAGTAACCTAACAACTCTATCCGTTTCCCATCATCCGGCATGGGACATCTGTCTGGTGGCATTATTCTTTGTTGAACAAAACCTCAGTGATAATAGTCCTCTTTGCATCAGAATCAACTAACAACTTAAAAATGTTGTCATCCACCCTGATATCAATATAAGCTCAACCATTTCTTCATCATATTCAGTCACCACGATAATTTCATTTTTTCTCGACTGTCATACTTTGGCAAAAAGCCCTATTTTCCCACAAGATTTACAAGCCAAGTTCTTTGCCGGACAAAGTTTACCCTTGGGTTAATGTTGAAGATACCCACACCTAAAACATATGTTCTTTTGTCATCAGGTGGAGGTAGAGCAGTCTTACAGTCACCTTACTGCTATCGTTTCCCTAGTGGGTACGTTTCAGTTGAAGCATTTGCCCTTTGGCGTGGCTTCATCAGCCTCTGTTTAATCTTGGGCGGAGTTCGCTGAGTTGCACTACGCAGCATAGTGAGTCTATGCGACCACTCGCAATAAGAAACCTGACCCCACCCGTGTTGAGATATCTCGCCGGGATATTGATTTTTCACACTCATGCTCGCCAACTTGATGTTGATGATCGCGAACGAGGAAAAATCTTGCCGGGAGGTTGATTTTCCTCGCTTACGGTTGCCAGCTTGACATTGACGAATGTAAGTGAGGAAAAAATTTCTGCTCCGCTCTACGAAGTGGAGTTTTTTTAGAATCCGAGTAACGCGGAGTGCGGAAAACTCCAAATCTAGTATTGAGTATTTAGGACATGTTATTTCTTGGAAGGGGGTAGCACCACACCAAGGTCTTGTGGATGCTATCACTGAAGCCCAATTTAATACCACCAAACAGAAGATTTCATCCTTTTTGGGTGTTTGTGAATTCTATGCCAAGTTCATAAACATTTCCAGATAAAACGGAAAACCTCAGGAGGATGCTTAAGAAAAATCTTGTTTCAGTGGGATGAAGGTTGTCAGGCAGATCTTGACAAGTTGAGAGTAGAAATAGGGTTGGCGGGGATTCTGTCCAATGCATTATTACGGTGGATGCAAGTAACTGTAGTTTGGATGCAACGTTGTCTCAAACAAATAGGCCGCTGGAGAGAACAGTAGGATTTGCATCCTGGGCACTAAGGGAGGATGAGGAAAAGTTTTCAGTCATTGAAAAATAAGTTTTAGTGTGCTGGTGGGCTGTGCAGAGATTCAAAAGCTTCCTTTAGGGTAGGAAGTTTCAGTTGGATACAGATCATAAACCATTAATAGGGATCCATGGGGGGGGGTGTAATCTGAGATCTTATATCAAGGATAGTCAGATTCAGATTTCTTTAGATCGCCATTAATGGAACGGTGGTGGCACAGTCAAAGAAGGCAAGGAGGGTTTGATAACCACCATTGATGCGTGCAATAAGGAGACTTTTGAACAGAGGGAGTGCATGCGTTGTTTGGCGAAAGATAAAACTTTGAAAATGGTTCAGCATTATATTGAGAGAGGTTGGCCTAAAGAGAAAACTTTGCTCCAAGACCTGCAACCATATTTTAAAATTGCGGATGAGTTGAGCATAAAAAAGAAAACATTGTTTTGATGGGACACAAGTTTATTCCACCTGTGTCATTGAAGTCAAGGATCATTCAAGCTGGTCATGATGGACATTTAGGCAAAACTTTTACTAAAAGGAAAATACGTTCTGTATATTGGTGGCCCAGTATGGACAATGAAATAGAACAAACGGTCAGTGAGTGTGAGATTTGAGCTACCAGTGACAAATCTCTGAAAACCGCTGTCCCTCCACTCCATCCTGTGATGGTACCAGAGGGACCATGGTTCAGGTTGGCAGTAGATTTCATTGGACCTTTTAGTTCACTCTCAATTAGGCACAAGTATGCCATACTTTTAGAACAGCCACTGCTATTTCATTTTTCAACAAAGTTTTCAAGCTTGAAGATCTGCCTAGAGAGTTGGTGTCTGATAATGGGGTACAATTTTTAAGAGAGTTGTACTATATAACTCTCAAGCCAATGGTTTGGTTGAGAAGATGAACCGAACATTGGTTGAGTGTGTTCAATGGGCTATGAAAAACAAAACAGATGAAAAGTTAACAGGAGACACTATGTTGTTTTCTCATTGCACTTTTCCTAACTCTGTTACTGGTAAATCACCTTTTTAAGACATGAAAGGTCGGGTGGCTGCTGGTAGAATGTGTCCTTTTTGGTTGAAGGAGTTTCAAACACCATTGGTTCATGAGAACGATATGGATAGAGAGATTCATCCCAAAGTTGAAGTTATGAAAATAAAGATGAAGGAATATTTTGACGAAAAACATGGTGTTGATAAGATCAATGACAACATTTGTGGGCACAGCATCTTTGCAGACGTAATTCAGGGGTGGAGGGTGGCCTCACCAGGACACGTGAAAGGGAAGTCAAACTGTTGTAGGGGAAGTTACGATATCCACAAAGAGTTTTTATAAATTATATAATATTTATTATGCACAACAGAGATAAGTTGGTGTCCCTCTCCAGGCTAGCAGGCAACTGCCCAGTGAAGCCAAGACATAGAACACCCCTACAATGGAAGATCTAAAAAGAACACAGGCTTTAAAGTGAAAGCACAACATAAGTAAATGAGAATACAACATATCCTCTTCCCTTCACCCAACTAATAAAAGTTTAAGAATACAAACAAAGACTCATGCATCATCACAGTAATAGTCTTGTAGATAAGCAGGCGGTCTTCTGCTCCGCCGGCTTGAAGCAGTGAAGTCATTAACGTTCTCCGAAGACTTCACATTACCACCAATAATTATTTCCCTAGATTCAATATGAACAACATCCTTCCCCCTCACAAGCATACCATCTTTCCCAACATCCATACACTTCTTGTCGAAGGCCACCCTCCTAAGGTTCCAATGTTCTCCGTTACTCAAAGTTACAAACCTATTATGAACAGACTTTACTTTAAATGGCCCCCTAAATTTTGTCAACCCACCAGTGATGCGCCCAGGTTTCACTTTCACCCAATCATTCACCATTATATTGTTCCTCTCAGACTTGACTACACCATCAACTGCCTTGACATTCTCTAAGTTTGCCAAGCCAATGCAATCCTTCATCCAAGCAGGAATAAGCTTAGTACCAGCCGAACGTCCCCTCATCACACTAAAAGGGACGTTACCAGACAAATGGTTTTCAGTGGTGCGATACGCCCAGACTAAATCATCTACTGTCATATAGATGCTGCTTTTCTACATACTGTGTTAAGTTAGCATGAGTTTACTAAGTGTTTAAACAACATATTTTCCTTTGGCTTCAGTTTGCACACGACACATAATTGTTATTGTAGCTTTCAACCTAGTCGAAAGATGTGATTTATTTGAGAATAATATGTTATTACTCTGATATCAGTCGTGCTTGGTACACTGTCTGAACAGTGAGTGCTGTACCCTCCAAGAATAACCTAACACAAGGTTGCTGAGAGGTCTGATCCTCGCACCACTAGACATAACTCAAATACAGTTGCTGCCAACATTGGGCTCTAAGCGGGTTTAAGATAGAGTTACTGAGAATGCAAAAACACACTTGATGGTGCTTCGCATGCAGAGAGCTGGTAGCAGATGATGTGATCTTCTCCTCCTGACATTTAGAGGTATGGGCCCGCTCTGCTAAAACCCAAATGAGACCTTCTTAGAAATAATATAGTATGCTAACTAGGGAGTGCGAGAAATAGGTGATACAAATTTCTATTGATTTTTGCATTATAATATGCTATCACCGTTTGCTTTTTATGGATTAGTGACTATGCTGATAACTCGGATTCTTATAATATTTCTTCTTGTATTATATAAGATACTGCGTTTGAGAACCTTGCATTGAATAATAAATATGTCAAAAGTGCACGTGTCCTCTTTTACTCCATGTTCTGGTTTAAAATGATTATAGAGTGAAAGAGTGTTCATGTGTTCCACGATTCCTGAGGTAACCTAAGTTCATGTTCTGGTTTGTCTAAGTCATTGGGAGTTTGTTATGACCAATGAGACACTGTAGCTAGCTCGGTAAGGGGATTTTGGATACTAAGGGGAGTTTTTGGTCACCCTAATTCACTGAAGTTCCGGATCTCTATGCACAGTTCTGTAAGAGAACGGAATCCCTGCTACACTACCATATTTTTGATTGCACCACCACTAGCCAAAGCCATCTGGATTGCTCCCTTCACCATACGGTTAGCTCTCTCCACCATTCCGTTTCCTTCTGGGCTGTACAATGATGTCCTACAGTGTACAATCCCACAAGCACTCAAAAACCCTACTATCTCATCAGAAGTTAGCTGAGTCCCGCTATTCGTTATCAATTTAATGGGAACACGTTCTTCTCAAAAAATTTCGGATAATAAGCAAATAGTGGACTTAGTTGTTATCTCCCTACAAAACTTTACAATCAGCCACTTAGAAGTAACATCAGTTATCACCAAGGCAAACCTCAAATCAATATTCAGTTCACTAAAAGGTCCAATGAAATACATGCACACTGTATGCCAAGGAGTTTGAGGATCCTCAATAGTCCCATACAAAACTTGACTGCCTACCTTCAACCTCTTCTCACTCTCCAAACAATCTACACACCTCGCAACCCAATCTGAAATATGTTGATCCGTTGCAGGCCACCAGAAGTACTCCCTCAACTGCTTGTTAGTAAGGGACTGACCTAAATGCCCCTCATGGGCCAACTTGAACAACACAGATCTCAAATCCTGTGGCGGTATAAACTTGTCTCCTTTCATCACTATATTCTCTTCTTTATCAAAAATAGACAGTTCATCCAAAACCTTTACAAATGGTCTTAGGCAACCTTGAGAGTGCTCTCACGCCTCACACCCTTTACAATCAACTCCTTCACACTACGCAACACTCCATCCTTAGACATACTCTCATTCCAATGTTCCCTACCAATTAAACCTGAACAAAATTCTACAACGTCACCCACTGCCGCAACCGAGCACTCACACAAAAGTGACTCCACTCCCGATCGATCCACCTCCTCCCAAGGCACCCGAAGCCTAGACAAACCATCTGCCTGAGTATTCTTCCAACCCGGAATATAATCAACTTTGAACAAAAACTCCTGTAATCTGGCAGCCAATCTTGCCAACCTTGCCGAACCTTTTCCAGCGCCACCCGGAGACAATACACTTACCAGCAGTTTGTGATGCGTCTGTAGCCTGAAATGGAATCCCCACAAATACATCCTGAAATACTCACAGCCCCATGCAGCCGCCAGTGCCTCCCTTTCAATAATAGAGTAATTCCTCTCAGAGCCAGTAAGGGACCTCGAAGCAAATGCCACAGTCTTGACACCTGAGGAGTGTACCTGTGAAAGCACCGCGCCCAACCATACAGCACTTGCGTCGACAGTCAAAACAGACTCCAAACTTGTGTCAGATGGTGTTAAAATTCCAGCTCCACAAATTGTTTTTTATTCCAACAAACGCTCTCTCCTGTTCTTCTCCCCACATAAACTTCCAACCCTTCGTGAGTAACTCTCTTATTTTCTCTGTTTTGTCTGCAAAGTTTCGCACAAACTTAGCATAGTACTCTATACCCCCAAAAACAACCTTAACTGCTCTCTGTCAACTGGCGCAGGTGCTCTCCTTATCGGTTGCAACAAATCACGCTTAGGCCTGACCCCTTCCACTGACAAAGTGTAACCCAAATACTCTACTTCCTCAACCGCAAACTTACATTTCTCTCTCTTCAAGGTCAAACCAGCACAGTCCATTTTGCTCAACACTACCTTAAGAATCAAATCATGTTCTTCTTTATTGTCCCCAAACAATAATACATCGTCCTGGAAATAAACAACATTCTTTATCCCATTCAACACAGAACCCATCATACGCTGGAATACCCCAGCGGCCGACGCCAACTCAAACGGCATGCGAGTAAATTGGAAAATGCCCTCCGAAGAAATAAATGCAGTCAAAGGCTTTGACTCGGCATGCAGTCTAATCTGGTGATACGCGCTGCGTAAATCCAATTTCGTGAAAATCCTACCCCCCTTCAATAGTAGAACCAACTCATTAATATTCGATAGGGGAAAACTAGCCACAATAATGTTACGGTTCAATGTGCGCAAATCAACACAGAACCTGTATTTTCCGTCCGATTTCGTCGTGATCACCACTGGTGAAATCCAACTCGACGTCTCAATCTGCTCAATCACCCCCTGTTCCAACATATCACAGAACATCTTCTTCACCTTACACCTAGCTATTATGGGCACCTTCCTAACCATATGTTGCAAGGGAACTGCGTCGGGCTTGAGCATGTTTTTGTGCACATACCCCTTCAATTCTCCAATCTCTTCCTTAAACAACTCAGACATCCCATCAACAATAGACTCCGTAGAAATTTCTTCCACCACCATCACTTGATCCTTAGCTCTCGGATTAATTATGATATGTAAGTCGTACTGGTGTCTCCACCCTAATATTGGTGGACCAGATTGCGCCACATAAACCTTCCCTTTAACTGACCTGCTCTTGAATATAATGTTAGAAAGCATGTACCCAATAATGTCAATCCTCTCCCCTTGGTACCCACTGGGATTAATGTCCTTTGGTTGCAATACAACATCCGGCCACTTCTCTTTAAACAAATGCTCTGGTATTATAGTCCAACATGAACCAGAGTCCACTATCAACTCAGTTTCCTTCCCCTCAATCACAAACATAGCTTTGGGTCTCACCCTTCTCCCAGGTTCCATATTAGATTCATCATCACTCACACACAATATTTTTTTAGCTCCCTCTACTCAAGTACCCAAACTAGCACATGCAACCTCATCCTGAATAACAGCCACTTTCCCTTTACTAACATACTAGCACATTTTGTAAAAATGGCCACGCTTCCCACACTTTTTACAATCCTTATCTAAAGCAAAGCATTTCCTGTACTCCGCAGTATCGTACATACTGCCACACCTCAACACATTTTATCTCGACTCCTATACTGATCAACGCTATCAGAAGCATTTCCAAAGGTTTTCCCCACACTCTTCTCACTCCTCTCATAGACCTTTTTACTACCGACGGCCGCAACATTCTCAACTTGTTCCACACACAACACATTCTCCTTCATACCCTCCTTCCTTTCCATTTCCTTCATACACACATTCGACTCCTCAACCACCTTTGCAATATCTATCGCGTTCTGTAGCGAAGTGTGGTAAATAAAACATTACCCGGACATAATTTCTATACATTAATAAGGAATAAGGATAGCTCATAAAATGAGAGGCAGAGTCCGTGGTGTCCGGGTCAAAAGGGCTTTAATACAATGACTCGAGTCACTGGAGAATCGGGTTCCATCACCACTAAGGTTCAGGAAGGATCGTCATCTAACGTTTTATTCACATAACACATTATATATGGTAAAGCCATAGAATTGCAATGAATAGAGAAGGCGGAACGCTCCAGGCGGAGCAAGTGAAAGAGAGAGATAAGAACACATGGGCGTGAAAGAAAGGCGTGTAAGAGGCGTACACGTGGGTGTTCACTTGATGAGTCATAGGTGTGTCATAGGTGGGTGGATACATAGAGGAGGTCTGCAGGGTCAGCAGAAACCTTTACCCTACATGTGCGCGCAACTGGTCATGCCGTGACATTGGCGTGTAACTGGGGAGAGCTGGAGGGAGTTGACTTTAGCACTAGTAGAGGAGTCTGGAGTTGGAGATGTCAGAACGACCTGTACCTTTGGCATATCTGATATCTTGTGTTTGGAGGATGTATTGTCTGAAGTAAAGGTCTCTTGAGCAAAAGTTGTTAATCACTAAATGCTAGTATGTGCATATAATTCTTCGTGCATTGCGTGGGGGCCATGGGCCTTCTATGGCAACGGGTTCAGTAAATCACTTGCATGGAGACAGGAAGGCTAGGCCCTATGCTCTGCAGGCAGAATATGTTTACCCCTTTCACTAGGCTGGAATGTGTTTTTGCGGAGCTGAGCAGATAACTGTAGGCAAAATATCGTCTTGGCAGGCAGGCCAGGCTGGGCACCTCTCGGCTGAGCAGGGAGTAAGGGAGAGGTCAGGGATGCATACCTAAACTGCAGCTTTCAGAGTCAGAAGAGGCTCGGAGCCTGAATTCAGGGCCTGGCTCGGCTGGGCCACAAAAACGTGTGGTTCTCGACTTTTAAACGTGTACCATGTAAATGCATTGGCAACGTAGGCCTCAGTGCAGAATTAACGTCTCATTCATGGAAGGCCTAATAACTGACATGCTGACATTAGATGGAAATGCAGGGGCATTATTATTACAGGCACGAGAAGGGAATTACATGATAACATGGACATACATGGGGCATAGGTACATGGATAGGGTGCGAGTGGGGGACACACTGGTCACATAGGATTTCTGTTTCCTCATTCCCTCCTTGTCCCCTACTGTGCCCTTCAGGATACATCTATATTCATGAGACCATCTATTTGTTCATATAGCATCATTTGCTCGTTTCTTTTTATTTGTGCACGGGAACGAGAATGTGGACGGGGAATACAGGCAGTGGCACACAAGCGGCAAATCGCTGGGCCACATTGCAGACAAAGACAGCAACTAAATACTATGAGCAGTATTATTCCTAGGAACAGCGACGGCTCGTGGAGGGAGTTACGGTGGGGCAGGAGGGTGGGGAGGGGGAGGGGCAGGGTGGAGGTTGCTAAAAACCGGCATATGGATAATTGCAGGTAAGTAAACAATTTCATTAATAAAACGAATTTCGTAGTGCGCCTTGCATCGCAAAATGCAATGCAGTGCGAGCTACGAAATTCGTTTTATTAATTAAATTGTTTACTTACCTGCAATTATCCATATGCCGGTTTTTAGCAACCTCCGCCCTGCCCCTCCCCCTCCCCGCCCTCCTGCCCCACCGTAACTCCCTCCACGAGCCGTCGCTGCCTAGGAATGACAGTACTGTCCAACCCCATCCTGCTATTACACTCCAGAGCCAGCCGGACCAAGACCATGGGTCCTGATGCATTTCTCGGGCTATCTTATGGAGTCTGGTTATTGCTGCATACACTGATGGTGCGTTATTAGGAATAAACACACAACAACTGGAGCCGATCACTCTACAAGCTCCGCCCCTATCAGCCAGGATGACGTCAAGAACAAGGCGGTTCTGAAGAACAACAAGTCTCATAGCAGACTGCTCTTCGGTTAAGTTTCCTAAGGCAAAAGTAGTCTCGTTCACTACTGCTTCCAGTGTTCTTGTTAATCTGCGTATTAATTTACTATTTTGGACGGGACCTATGAACCAGAAATATCCTTTAATATAATCCTTATACTGGTCCCACGCTGACTCAGTCTGATCGATAACTGGGGGAATATCCCTCTTATGTCTAACATGTACGAGTCGCGAATCTCGATGATAATGGGATGGGGCTAAAAAAACAGGTGGCAGTAAGAAAGCAATATAACACGTTCCACCCCAGTCTAAGGGCAGACGTACATAGGCTGTCTGACCGCAAACGAAATAGGAATGGCGGGAAGCTTTGAAAGTAGACTTTCCTTTATCATTGAATTCGACCACAGTATTACAATCACTGTGTCCTAGGTGCACTGAACCATTTTTCCTAACGCATAATTCACCTTTTACAGGTAAGACTGTTATAAACGGTGAACCTGTATTTATCTCGGACTGGACGTTCAGAATCATGAGGCTAAGGGAAACATTTCCTAATTCGTACACTTCATTTTCTAGATCTGTTCCTTTCCTTTGGGGAAAACCTTCTTCATCGGGGAAACATGCCTTATTCATGACTATATTCAGGTCTTCCCAAATCCATTCACTCTGGGAATTTGTGAACTGTCTGTCTTGCGTTGATGACATTAAAGCAAACCAGACTCCACATGAACCATTGTGCGAAAACGGATAAGGAAAAAGAGGCAGAACTCCCTTCATTTTCTGATAAGGTGGGAGTCGGCCACATACCCAGCAATTCGTTACATTGCTGGCCTGGTGAGAAAGGTGTAACATACGAATAAAAGTATTGTTGCGCAGTGCTAGTCGATATGATAGTTCATGGGGTGGCAGGTCACTGAATGTATGCTCTACAGTGTCATTGAAGGAAGAATGTGTATGTGAACCAAGAGGAGGAAAGAAAACATGTAGCGTCAAACTTATACATATAATCGATATACTTAGAAAAAACATAATGATCAGAGTTACTATGCATCTACTGCGTAAGGTTTTGCAGTACTTTCATCTCTTTCTGCCTATCTCTCTGGCTATTTGGGTCTACGATCCTATACATGTCAGGAACCTGTCTAACCGCTTCACCCGAGGGGGACTTAAACAATTAAACGCTGTCTGACTTACTAGACCGTAGTTTTTGTCTATATTCTTGTTGTGGAGTCTTTTCTAGCAAAGGGAGTTTAAAGTCAATGTTTTCGGGACAGTCCTTAGAGTCTTTTACTGAACCAAGTCCATGGAAACGTTTCACGTGGTGGGCGTGGAGCCAGCCCTTTCTCCCTTCGACCTTGACGGCGGTCCTCGTCGTCAACAGGACCAACTTGGGTGCGCGCCAGCGGGGCTCCAGAGGGCTTGAACGGTCGAAGTTGCGGACAAACACCAGGTCTCCCGGAACAATTGAATGAGTCTTCACCTGGGTGTTGTCGGGGAAGGCAGCTGCAACCTGTGAACGACAAGAAAGGAGTGCAGACATCAAGGAAGCCAGGTAATCTGTCAGCATAGTACTGTCGACATCTGTTATTTTTCGTGGCATAGGCGTACCCCACATATTCGGCGGTCTCCCAAAAACCACCTCGTACGGAGATAGTCCGGTTCTGGAATGAGCTACCATACGCATGTAAAAGAGGGCAACCGGCAAGGCTATCATCCAATCCACGCCTTTGTCTGCACAGACCTTCGCTAACTTGGTTTTGAGAGTCTGATTGTGTCTCTCTACGAGGCCTGCTGCCTCTGGGTGTCGTACGCAATGGAATTTCCACTGGTACCCTAACAGAAGAGATACTTGTTTCATTAGTTCAGAAGAGAATGGCTGCCCATTATCTGAGTACACGACACGGGGCAAGCCGTATCGCGGGAAGAATTCTCGGACCAACTGCTTGGCAGTGGTCACAGCAGTGTAATCTGGAACTGGGTACGCTTCTGTCCATCTAGATAGGGCACATACAACTACGAGGACATACTTGAATCCTCGACATCTGTCCATCTGAATATAATCCATCTGGAGGACTTCAAAAGGGTGGTCAGGAGGATGAAATCCACCTTGTTCCACGTGAATGCCTTTGCCTGGATTGAACTGACAACAGATCATGCAGGTACGCACTTTCTGTTTTGCTGCTGCACGTAAATGCTTGTTGAACCAGATGTTCTGTATACTGTCTAACATAGCCTTTTCTCCTAAGTGTGCTGGACTATGTGCTGTATTAATGATAGCTTGAACCATGGAGTCAGGGAGGAACCATGTGACTTTGCCTTTTGTCATCCATCCCTGATCTGTCTGGACCCTTCCTTGTTCAGTCCATTTCTTGATTTCGTCTGGAGTGGCATGTGTCTGTATGTCGAGTACATCTTGTGAGGGATCCCTGACTGTCATGCAATTTGTCAGTGATGGTACTTCTGTCTTTGTCGTGTCAGTTGGAATGTCTGCTTGAGTCTGAGCTGTAAGTTTAGCTGTTCGATCTGCCAGGTCGTTACCCTGGGAAATGGTGTCGGTGACTTTAGTATGTGCTTTGCACTTCATGATGGCTATGGCTGTAGGTAAGTGTATTGCATCTAAAAGAGCTTGAATGAGGGGACCATGCTGTATTTTGGCCCCATGAGAGGTCAGAAAACCTCTCTCTTGCCAAAGGACTCCAAAGTCGTGTACGACTCCGAATGCATACTGTGAATCTGTGTATATGTTTACTTTCAAGTTCTTGGCTCGTATGCAGGCTTGGGTCAGAGCGATGAGCTCTGCTGCTTGGGCTGACAGTGTGTCAATTCGATGTGTCTCTATGACTTCAGTATGAGTGGTCACTGCATATGCGGCCACTAACTCTCCTGTGCTTGTTCTCATGCATGAACCATCTACATAAAGTGTCAGGTCTGGGTCAGATAATACAATGTCTGTCAAGTCTTGTCTTGGCTTTGTCACTGTATTAATTACTTCCACACAGTCATGTGGTGCTGGGTCTGCTGTGCTCGAGGGCAAAAGTGTAGCAGGGTTCAGAGTATTGCATCGGCTGATCTCTATGTGTGGCTGGAACAATGTCAGTTCATATCCTGTCAGTCTTGCTATAGTCAGGTGCTGTGTCTGTGTCCTGTTCAAGAGAACTTCCACTGAGTGTGGAACCTGTACTGTCAGGGGATGTCCTAACACTATGGAATCGCTTTGTCTGATTGCTAGAGCTGTTGCTGCAACTGACTTTAGGCACGCAGGCAGAGCCTAGGCCACTGGATCCAATGTACTAGAAAAGTAAGCACAAGGCTTGTGTTTTCCTGCTTGATCCTGTGTAAGGACAGATAATGCTGTGCCATCGCGTTCAGTGACAAAAAGTGTAAAAGGTTTGCTGTAACATGGTGTCGCTAAAACTGGTGCTTGACATAGAGCTTTCTTCAATTCATCAAATGCAAGTGTATGTTCCTGAGTCCAAGGGAGGACAGTCGAAGTCGCTGCCTCCTGTGTTGTCAACTGTATGAGTGGTTTGGCTAGATATGCATACTGAGGAATCCATTGTCTGCAGTAAGAAGTGCGGCCAATGAAGGCCCGTACTTCCTTTTGTGTCTTGGGCTGTGGAAGGTGTGCAATTAACTGGATGCGGTCAGGTGTCAACTGTCTACCCCACTTGGACAGCAAGTGTCCAAGGTACACCACTTGCTGGGAACAGAATTGTAGCTTTGAGGGGGACACTTTGTGCCCTTTTCCGCCAGAAAGTATAAGACTGTCAATGATGCACGTTCGCAGTCTCGTTCTGTTCGTGCTGTGATCAAAAGATCGTCAACGTATTGGAGCAGTGCAGTGTCAGTAGGCATGTGAATACTGTCTAGTTGTCTTTTCAATGCTTGACTGTAAATACTAGGACTTTCTGTGAACCCTTGAGGAGCCCTCGTAAATTTGAAGCTTCGTCCATTTAAACAGAATCCGAAGAGGTATTGGCTCTCCGGATGGATCGGGACACTAAAGAAGGCGTTTTTGAGATCTATGACAGTAAAAAACGTCGCTTCGGAATCAATTGCAGTCAATAGTGAGGAAATGTCTGGGACCACTGGATACTGGGGTATTATGCATTTGTTCAGTTCTCGGAGGTCAATCACTAGTCTGTAGACCAGTGGTGCATTTGGGTCAGTTCGTTTAAGAATCGGAATAATAGGAGAATTACATACATTGGAGTCAGTTTCTACAACCACTCCCTGTGCAATGAGTTCGTCAACAATGTTCAGTAATGCAACTACAGCATCAGGTGGTAACTTGTATTGTCGGATTCGTGGCAGTACAACTCCTTGCTTAAGTGTGACACAGTATGGTGTAATGTGCATGTAACCTACATCAGTCGGACCTTGCGCCCATAAATGCTGTGGTACATTCTGGAGTCTGGGGTCAAAATCTCTCAACACATAATGTCCTTTAAAATCACGTAAAAACAATCTCACTCCTTCCAGAGAACAACAAATCACTGCTCCTAGTTCTTTCAATGTTTTTATACCAAGCAAGTTTTCTGGACACGATTTAGTAAGCAACAAGTCTGTAGTGCGGGACAATGGACCAACTTCTAGCGAAACTGGCTTTGACACTTCGTTAACAATAGGCTTTCCTGAAAATCCCAGGGAAATATTCTGTGAGCCTGAGAGGGGTGCCCCTGGAACCTCGTCATGAGTGATGGTAGTTCTGCTCGCCCCTGTGTCAATCAGAAATTTTCTGTCTTTCCCCAATACATGACTATGTACATAGGGACCCTCTTGATCTACAGGAACCTCAATAAGGGGCAAGCCAACCTCCCTCTCTAGGCTGTTTCATGAGTACTGTTGATAATCTGGGTAGTCTGATACATTTGTTGCGTGACATGTTGCGTGGCAGCAATGGGTTGGGGTACAGCTACTGTCTGTTGCGCGTTCTGAGGCGTTTGCGTGTTCTGCGGGATGTTATCCTGTCTAGGAGGACGCGGTCTTTCTTTCGTCTTGCCTGTAGCTATATTGTGTTTCAGGACAGCACATTCATTTATATAGTGACCTGGCTGTTTACAGTAGTTACAGTTCCCCTTGACAGGTGCCGCGCCCTTTTTATGGCCATCACCTGGAACTGATTGAGCAACTAGTACTTTCATTTTCGTATCTTTCATGCATCTCTTTTCGTGTTCCTGTTCTTCTCTAATTAGGTTCTGGTGATACTGTAACATTTGTAACATTTGGGAAGGGCTATTTGCTTGCCAGGTACTCTCAACCTTCAGTACTCTATTTTTGATCTGGGGTAAGGAATTCTCTACTAATTTGCTCACAAAAAGATGTGAGTACGATTCACTACTTGTCTTCAGGCCACTGTTAATAATAAAACATTTTTCGAATCTGGAATAAAAATCACTAGTGTCTTCATCTTGTTTCTGTTTGCAGGCTGAAATAGCATCCCAATCTTCCTTTTTAGTAGTCAATAATCTCGGCAAAACCTGTATTAATAGTTCGGGTAGTTCTTTAGCTTTGTCCCCAAGACCAACACCAGGGCCTCGGACTTTATCCTCGTCTTCTAATTCTGTCCAATTGATCTTTTTCTCTCCCACCTCCCAATCTTTCTCTTTAAGCTTTTCGTAAATGCCTGCTGGTAACAGTACTTTCAATAATTTAATGGTATCAGCGTATGTGTAATCCCCCATGCGGAGCATGTCTTTTAATTCACGGTGGAACCCCCCTGGGTCTTTATCGTGACAGGGCAATAATTTTTTCATTTCCAATAATTCCATTTTCGTCAAGGGAGTGTAAACGTATACTCGTTGAAGTGCACCCCCTGCAAGTCTAACGGGATGAACCTCTCGTAGGGGATTCTGTCTGTCTATATGAAACGTCTTTCTTTCTCGATGTGGGGCAGGAAACAAGTGCGGAGTCAGAAAAGTCAAGTACTTATGTCGTTGATCTAGAATGACATTAATTAACTCGGTACCTAGGCCTCTCCATCTTGCTAGGAGTAAATCGTCCAATAATTTATACAAGGGACCTGGATCAGAATGCTGACTCTCTTACAATGTGATGAGATGTTGAATCATGTAAATACCAGCTAAACGCTGTTCTTCCGGAGGAAGACTCAAAAATGTTTGCGCTACTATGTCATCCTTATATATGTTAGAATTACAAGCCCTTTGAACTGCTGACCGGGCTAGTTCCTGTTCATGCATAGTACAAAGTTCACTGCTTCCTACTCGTTTTTTCAGTGCATGTTCAGTAGCTTGGAATAGGTGTTCGAGGGAATATCTTTCTGGTATTGGAGAGAGGGAACGTTTATTGTAATCTAGGCCTATGGGTCTGTCAAACGGTCTTGCCCTGCCTACGTAATTCATTTTATTTATTTCCTCTGCTTCTGTATCATCTTCTTCTGAGACTTCGTCGTCCTCTTTCTCGGCTTGTTCTTTCTTGTGTATATCAAGAATTTCTTTACGAATTTTCCTGTACATGCATTCTATTCTGTTCTGTGTATCATGTTTACCAACAGCTAAATTGTCACTCCAAGTCTTCATACCTTTAGTTACTTCTTTATCTGGCTGGTCTCGTTCCCTGATCAAACAATTAACCAAAAACTGTAAAAGCATGCGTTGAAGCTCCACTTTTCTATTTGCCATGGCCTCATGTATACTTTCTGGTCCCTCCCCCGTTCTAATGAAGTGGTATATTTTGTCTAAATGTTCCTTCATGTCTGGTAAAGTGATCAAATAGTCTGCAACGCGTCTTAAACGTATTGAGTATATGGAAAGGGGCGACCACTCGGTCCCCCCGAACGTATGGTTGGGGGCCCGGATCCTCCCGGGAAACCATTTTGGGCGGGGGCGTGTCACGGCTGGTATGCCCGAAGCGGCGTAGCCAGGGCGCGCCTTTTCCCGCCCAAGAGGGGTTGTCCTAGACACCTACACCGATGACCACGCCCAGTAGGCGTACCGGCGGAGGGTTCACGCCCTCCCGATGAGGAATAAAGAGAGCGGGAATCCGAAGAAGCATCCTCTTGTTCCTGTGCTTGGAAGCTGCACCCACTCGTTGTACGTGAGCCCTCGACGGAACAAGGAGCAATTTTTAGAACTTGTAATTCTTGTGTTTCTCTTTCAGCGACTTCAAGGCTAAGGATCCAGGATCGTGTTGATCGACTCGGAGCGAATATTGGAAAACGATGTCTGGCAAGAAGGCAGGAAAAAGTTCTGAGACTGACCAGGTGCTTCGCATGTTGGTGAGCAGAATGGCGAAGATAGAACGAAACGTTGGCCAAGTCCCAGCGCTTGGCCGTGATATGGCAAGCATGAAGAAGCAGCTGGCTGCGATGAACAAGCCGGGTAAACCGAAGAAGGTAATAGGCCCGGCATTGCCGGGAGTCGTCCCTGAGGGTAGGGGGAAACGGGTCAGGAATAGGGCGGCAGGGGGGGATGTTCCGGTCCCCGAGGTACCCCCGGTGAGCCCTGCCTTACCAGATGAGGCCCCGGTACCAATCCCAGATGCGGGTCAGCCGATTCCGGTTGTGATTACTCCCGCCACTGAGGAGGACATGCCTCCTGAATTGGCCGCCCAGTTGGCCGCATGGCTCGGCAAAAAGACAGGGGGTGCTACGGCGCCCGGAGACACGGCCGAAGAGGCCAGGTTACTAATTCAGCAGTTGCGGCAGTCGCGAGATGCCGCAAAGGCGAATCTCCCTCTTGTCCTCCCACAGATGACCCCGGAAGGACCGGCAGCTGGCATCGTGATGTAAATATATAATTTACCGTCGTAATTTCTATGCAGGTAAGTACTTAATCAATAATAACTCAATCGGAAAGAAAGAAGACAGAGTCCGTGGTGTTAGAGTTCTTAGGGGTTTTATTCCTTAAAAAGGAATGGTCAAGACCAGGATATCATGTTCTTCCCACCACAGGGGTGGAAGAAGGGATAGAGCCACGTTTTATTAACAATACATAGCTTATATACTTAATTTACATCATTGGAAGTAATAGAGTAGGCGTAACAGCTGAGAGTAGACAAGATAACAGCACCCACGTGTTACTAGTGCGTAATCAGAAGGCGTGGACTAGGCGTAGCTGAAGGTGTGTGCTAGAAACGTCACAGATAGGTGTCACAAAGGGGTGGCACTAAGCAGAAAGTTGCAATGTCAGCAGAAATCAAAGGCTTGGATGCGCGCGCAGCTGCATGACGTGTGATTGACGTGAAACTGGAGGGTGCAGGGGGTTTGACATTTGCACTGACGGAAAGAGACAGAAGTCTGGCATGTCAGATCAACTTGTGCTTCTATCATATCTGATATCTGGTGTTTAGGAACTGAGCTATCTGGGCGGAAAGGTCTCTGGGGCAGAAGCTATTCTATACTGACTGTGAGTGCGTGTATAAGCGCCTGAGTGTCTGCATGAGAAGCGTGGGGGCATGGGCCTTCCATGGGAGCATGGTAACAGAGGCTATGAATTACTGGCACGGAGACAGGCCGGCCCTTTGGCTCTGCAGCTGGGGAATGTTTACTGAAGCTAGTAGGCAGGAATGTATTTTCGAGGAGCAGAACAGATAACTCGAAGGTTGTAGTCAGTCTTGGCAGGCAGCAGGCTGAGCTAAGCGTGGTGGGCCGCGCTAGAAGTAAGGCAGAGTTCACGGGTACTGGGGCAGCCTGGGCTGAGGCTTTCAGAGTCAGGAGGAAGGAAAAGGCTCGATGGCAGAGATTCTGGGCCTATTTTGCCAGAGCTGAAAAACATGTAGAGTATACTACAAAAAGACATTGGCATAGTATACTTAGGAACGGACTATCCAACCCATTCAGGGTGGGTCTGAAAGAGGACATGTTAACGTTGGACGCAAATGTATTTGCGTCTTCATAGCTGGCACAGGAGGGAAGTTACATGCACTTTAACTCGTACATGGAGACGGTGGGGTACACGCTAGGGAACACAACTTGACCAAAATGTATATTTCCTCATTCCCTCCTTGTTCCCTACGGACCCTTCATGATATATCGATCATCATAAATTGATCAGTTTGTTCTTGTAGCATAATTTGTTCGTCTCTCTTCCGTTGTCTGGTTGAGAGAAAACTGGAATGTTCAATGCATGAAGTGGCACATAGTCCACATATCGCCGGCCCACACTGTAGGCACAGGCAGCAGCTGAATACTATGACAAGGCCAAAACCTTGGAAGGATAGGATCTTCCATCCCCAAGCAGTTAACGTTGTCCAGACCCAACCGGACCAAGTCCAGGTGCCTGGATTCTGATGTATCTGATTTGCAATTTTATGCAGACGTGTAATAGCTTGATATACAGATGGCGCGTTTTGTGGAATGAAAACACAGCAACTTGACCCGATGACCTTACAGGCTCCACCTCTATCTGCCAAGATGACGTCAATAACAAGACGATTCTGAAGGACAACAACCCGTATGGCAGATTGCTCCTCTGTTAGGTTACCTAAGGCGGAGGCAGTTTCACGTACTACAGCTTCAAGCGTTCTAGTTAATCTACGTATTAATTTACTGTTTTGGACGGGACCTAAAAAGAAAAAGAATCCTTTATTAAAATCGGTGTATTGCTCCCATGCCGTTTCTGTATAGTCGACAAGCGGGAGATCTCTTCGGAGTCTATTCTTTACTAGATTTGTGTTTCTGTGGTAGTCAGGAGGGGCTAGAAAAACAGGTGGCAGAAGGAATGCAATATAACAGGTACCATCCCAATCTGGAGGCGGACGTATGTATGCGGTATGACCACAAACAAAATAGGAATGACGGGTAACTTTAAAGGATGATTTACCATGATCACTGAATTCGACCACAGTAGTACATTTACTGTGACCTAAGTGTACTGAACCTTTCTTTCTGACACATAATTCACCAGTGACTGGTAGTACTGGCATAGCGGGCAGGACTAGTGCAGCTTCGGATTCAACAGTAAGAATCATAAGGTTAATTGTGTAATTACTCAATCCATATACTTCATTTTCTAGATCAGTTCCTTTTCTAATAGGGAGTCCCTCCTTATCAGGGTAACAGACGTTGAGCAGGACTAAGTTCAGGTTTCCCCAAACCCAGCTCCCGTCAAGGACAGCAATATCAGGATCTAAGGAATTAATTATTTTGAACCATGCACCACAGGAGCCGTTGTGAGTGAACGGGTACGGAAAAAGGGGCAGAGCTCCCTTGTAATTCTGGTAGGGAGGGAGTCGGCCACATATCCAGCAGTTTGTAGCGTTATTGGTCTGATGGGAGTGGTGTAACATACTAATGAATGTGTTGTTGCGCTGCGCAAGTCTGTAAGAAAGTTCGTGTGGAGGTAACTCGCTAAAAGAGTGTTCAGCAGAGACGTTGTAAGCAGATTGTTCACGTTTGAAAATAGGGCAATAGATTGGAAGAAGTACACTTGCAACGATGATCAGAATACTTAGAAAAAACATGATTAACAATGTCACTATACAGTGACTACGCAGTGATTTGCAGTATGTACGTTTCTTGAATTCTCTCTCTCTCTCTCTATCTCGATCTAGGGGAGACATGTCAGAAACTATTTAACCGATTCACCTAGGGGAGGACTTAAACAATTAAACTGTCTGACTTGCTAGATCGAAGCTTGAGTCTGTATTCCTCTTGGGGAGTTTTCTCTCGTTTGGAAACTTCAAAGTCACTGGGCTCGATACAGTCTTTGGAAGGGGTGGACGAGCCTGGATCGGATTTCAGTCCATTGCATAATTTAACATGGCTCATGTGGATCCACCCCTTTCGGCCCTCAACTTTCACCGCTGTCTTCGTAGTAAGTAGAACGGTCTTCGGCGATTTCCAGCGGGGCTCCAGCGGACTTTTCCTGTCGAAGTTCCTTATGAGAATCAGGTCACCTGGACGGACATCATGCGGCTTTACATCAGTGTTGTCAGGAAAGGCTGCGGCAACCTGTGAACGACATGATTGGAGTGCAGACATCAAGGAGGCAAGGTAATCTGTCAACATGCTACAATCAACATCAGTAATTTTCCTAGGAATGGGCGTCCCCCACATATTCGGTGGTCTACCAAAGACCACTTTGTACGGGGATAGTCCTGATCTCGAATGGGCAACCATTCTCATATAGAACAGTGCCACTGGCAGGGCGACTATCCAGTCGACCCCTTTCTCTTGACATATTTTAGCAAGACGTGTCTTTAGTGTCTGATTATGCCTTTCTACAAGGCCTGCGGCTTCAGGATGTCGGACACAATGGAATTTCCATTGATATCCTAGCAGCAAGGAAACCTGCTTCATTAATTCGGATGAGAATGGCTGACCGTTATCTGAGTATACGACACGAGGCATGCCGTATCGTGGGAAGAATTCACGAACCAGCTGCTTGGCAGTGGTCGGAGCAGTGTAATCTGGGACTGGGTAGTCTTCGGTCCAACGGGACAGTGCACAAACAACCACGAGGACATATTTAAATCCTCGACAACGGTCCATCTGGATATAATCCATCTGGAGGACTTCAAAAGGATGATCGGGAGGATGAAATCCACCTTGCTCTACAGGGACGCTTTTACCTGGATTGAACTGACAACAGATCATGCAAGTACGCACTTTCTGTTTTGCCGCTGCTCGTAAGTGTTTATTGCTCCAGAGATTCTGTAAACTGTCTAACATTGCTTTTTCTCCTAGATGTGCTGGACTATGTGCTGTATTAATTATGACTTGAACCATAGAGTCAGGGAGAAACCATGTAGATTTTCCCTTCGTCATCCAACCTTGATCTGTCTGGATCCCTCCTAGTTCAATCCATTTCTTTATTTCATCTGGGGTAGCATGTGTCTGAATATCGATAACATCTAGTGCGGGATCCCTAACTGTCATACAATTTGTCGGTCCTATTGTCTTTGTCATGTCAGTTGTCTGAGTGTGAGTCAATGCTGTATGTTTTGCTGTCTGGTCTGCCAGGTCATTACCCTGGGAAACAGAATCTGTAACTTTAGTATGTGCTTTACACTTCATGACTGATATGCCTGAGGGCAGATGTATTGCTTCTAACAGTGCTTGAATGAGGGGACCGTGTTGTATCTTGGCACCATGGGAGGTCAAGAAACCTCGTTCTTGCCATAACATTCCGAAGTCGTGTACGACTCCGAACGCATAACGGGAATCAGTGTATATGTTAACATTTCTGTTCTTGGCTAGTATACAGGCTCGGGTCAGAGCAATGAGCTCTGCCGCTTGAGCAGCCAGTGTGTCAATACGATGTGTTTCTTTGACTTCAGTTTCAGTGGTCACTGCATATGCGGCCACTAACTCTCCTGTACTTGTTCTCATGCATGAACCATCCACATAAAGTGTCAGGTCTGGATTAGTCAATGGAACATCTGTTAAGTCTCGTTGTGGCTTTGTTACTGCATTAATGATCTCTATACAATCATGCGGGGCTGGATCTGTCATAATTGTAGGTAACAGTGTTGCGGGGTTCAGAATGCTGCAGCGTCTGATTTCTATGTGTGGCTGGAATAACGTTAACTCGTAACCTGTCAGTCGTGCTATAGTCAAGTGTTGAGTCTGGGTTCTGTTTAAAAGGACCTCCACAGAGTGTGGAACTTGTACGGTTAACTGATGGCCTAAAACAATTGAATCGCTCTGTCTGATTGCTAGTGCTGTTGCTGCTACTGACTTTAAGCACGCAGGGAGTGCCTGGGCTACTGAATCCAATGTACTTGAAAAATAAGCGCAAGGCTTATGTGAACCTGCTTGGTCTTGAGTGAGGACAGACAATGCTGTACCATCACGTTCTGTAACAAAAAGTGTAAACGGTTTGCTGTAACATGGTGTCGCTAAAACTGGTGCTTGACATAATGCTTTCTTTAATTCCTCAAAGGCTTGTGTATGTTGCTGAGTCCAGGGAAGGACAGTCGAAGTCGCTGCCTCCTGCG
Organism: Lissotriton vulgaris; assembly: GCF_964263255.1. Lineage (NCBI taxonomy): Eukaryota > Metazoa > Chordata > Amphibia > Caudata > Salamandridae > Lissotriton > Lissotriton vulgaris. Next base: position 1,807,266,869 of record NC_141694.1, on the reverse strand, counting down.
TTGTTAACTGAATCAGTGGTTTAGCTAGAAATGCATACTGAGGAATCCATTGTCTACAGTACGAGGTGAGGCCTATGAAGGCCCGCACTTCTTTTTGTGTCTAGGGTTGTGGCATATTTGCAATTAACTGAATGCGATCGGGAGTGAGCTGTCTCCCCACTTTGTACAGCAAGTGACCCAAGTACACAACTTGCTGAACACAGAATTGTAGCTTCGAAGGAGACACCTTGTGTCCCTTGTCTGCCAGAAAATGTAAAACTGTCAGTGATGCTTGTTCACATTCGGGCTCACTTCGTGCGGTGATCAGCAGATCATCGACGTATTGTAGTAAAGCGGTGTTAACTGGCATTGTGATACAATCAAGTTGTCTTTTCAGTGCTTGGCTATAGATGCTGGGGCTTTCTGTGAATCCTTGAGGCGCGCGTGAAAATTTGAAACTGCGTCCATTTAAACTGAATCCGAAGAGATATTGGCTCTCTGGATCAATAGGTACGCTGAAGAAGGCGTTCTTGAGGTCAATTACAGTGAAGAACGTTGCTTCTGAATCAATAGCAGTCAATAAGGATGAGATGTCGGGAACCACAGGGTACTGTGGAATAATGCATTTGTTCAGTTCTCTTAGATCAATCACCAGCCGATATACTGACGGTGCATTGGGATCAGTACGTTTAAGAATCGGAATGATGGGTGAATTACAGATATTGGAGTCGGTCTCTACGACCACTCCCTGAGTAATGAGCTCTTCAATGATTTCCAGTAAAGCCACTACAGCATCGGATGGTAATTTGTATTGTCTGATTCGTGGTAGAACTACACCTTCTTTGAGTGTAACACGGTATGGGGTAATGTGCATACACCCTACATCAGTTGGGCCTTTTGCCCACAGGTGGTCTGGTACATTTTTCAACCTGACATCAAACTCACGCACCATATAATGACCCTTGAAATCCCGCAGAAAGAGTCTAACTCCCTCCGGGGAACAGCAAATTATGGCTCCTAGAGCCTTCAATGTTTTAATTCCTAACAGATTTTCTGGACATGATTTCGTAAGTAACAAGTCTGTAATACGTGATAATGGACCCACAGCCAGGGGGACCGGTTCAGATACTTCATTTACAATGGGCTGTCCTGAAAAACCAAGGGAAACATTCTGTGAGCCTGAGAGGGGTGCCCCTGGGACTTCATTATGACTGATTGTTGTGCGGCTTGCCCCTGTGTCAATTAAAAACTTTCTGTCTTTTCCCAATACTTGACTGTGTACATAAGGACCCTCTTGATCTACAGGAATCTCAATAAGAGGCAAGCCAAACTCCCTCTCTAGGCTGTTTCATGTATATCGTGGATAATCGGGGTAAGCGGACTGGGCATACTGGTACATCTGCTGTGAAACTTGCTGAGACGCGGCAATGGGCTGCGGCTGTGATACCGCTACTGTCTGTGTTGTAGGTGAAGAAGCATGCGTAGGCTGTGTATTCTGCATGGGCTGCATGTTCTGTGAAGTCTGATGCTGGTTGTGGTCTTGTCTAGGCGGATGCGGTCTTTCTTTAGTTTTACCTGTCGCTATGTTATGTTTCAGAACGGGGCATTCATGTACGTAGTGACCTGGCTGCTTGCAATAGTTGCATGTCCCTTTAACGGGAGCTGCGGCGTGACCTGTCTGGGTCGAACCCTTTCTATTCCCGTCGGTATGGACCGACTGGGCTACTAACATTTTCATTTTCGTGTCTTTCATACGTTTTTGTTCCTGATCCTGTTCTTCTCTAATTCTGTTCTGATGGTATTGTAACATTTGTAACATCTGTGATGGCGTATTTGCTTGCCATGTACTCTCAACCTTGTACACACGATTCTTAACTGCTAACAGGGAATTCTCAACTAACTTGGATACAAAAAGATGCGGGTACGACTCGCTACTTGGTTTAAGACCACTATTAATAATGAAACATTTCTCGAATCTTGAATAGAAGTCACTGGTATCTTCGTCTGGTTTCTGTTTACATGCTGAGATTGCATCCCAGTCTTCTTTTCTAGTTGTCAATAATCTTGGCAGAACCTGTACTATCAGACCTGGCAGTGCTTTAGTTTTTTCCCCAAGGCCTACCCCATGGGACCCGCTTGTTCTCTTCATCTTCTATTTCTGCCCATGCAATCTTTGTGTCTCCCACCTCCCATTCTTTTTCCTTTAATTTCTCGTAGATGCCCGTGGGCAGTAATACTTTTAACATTTTCATGATATCGTCATACGTATAATCTCCCATCAGTAACATATCTTTAAGCTCTCTGTGAAAGCCTGCAGGATCTTTATCATGGCAGGGTACTAGTTTCTTCATTTCTAACAGTTCTAACTTAGTCAGTGGCGTGTGTACATACACGCGTTTCAAGGTACGATCTTCACCCATAACTGGATGTACTTCTCGTAAGGGGTTCTGACTTTCAATGCCATGCCGACGTTCCATATGGTACATTTTCCTTTCTGGGGGCGGGGCGGGAGCATATTCGGGGCTTATGAAAGTGTCATATCTATGGCGTTGTTCTAGAATTATCTGAATTAATTTGGTACTTAAACCTCTCCATCTGTCCATGAGTAATGCTTCTAATAATTCGGGTAAGGGACCTGGGTCAGAATGCTGGGTTCTGTACTTTGTAAGGAGGTGCTGAATCATGTATACACCTGCTAATTTCTGCTCGTCTGGGGAGAGGTTCAGAAATGTCTGCGCTACAGTGTCATCATTATATATGTCTGGATTTTCGGCCCATGATATGGCTGACCGGGCTAGTTCTTGTTCATCCATAGAATTCAGTACATGGTACCCTACTCGATCTCGAAGCCTTTTATCAGTTTCCTGGAACTGATGTTCAGCAGAATTCGGGTTTGTTAAAGCACAGAAAAGAACTCTCTTACTTTCTGGACGGATGCCTTTCCTAAGGTAATTTCCTTTACCTACATATGCTATAGTGTCTAGAGTTTCTTCTGGTACTTCATGTTCTTCTTCCCCCTCGGAGGAAGCCTTTTCTTTCTCTTTTAGGTGTATTTCTATCACTGCTTTTCTAATTTTCTTGTACATACTGGCTATGCAAGTCCCTTTGTCGTGTTTTCCTTCAGATATATTTTGACCCCACTTATTTAGTGCATCTAATTCACTCTGATCGGTCCCAGGCCTATCTCGTTCTCTTATTAGGCAGTTAATGAAAAAACGTAGTATCTGTGCTTGAACGTCAACTTTCTGATGCTCCATGGCATCCTTAATACTGTCGGGGTCCTTCCCAGTCAGAACAAAGTCATATATTCTATCTAGGCGCTCCTTCATTCCTGCATAGCACAGCAGGAAATCAGTAGCAGATCTTAACCGTAGTGATGCCATCACCATTATATCGTCTTTACCGGGTACTGGATCATATCTGCAAACTGAGAGGTTTTCTTTAAACATGTCAAGACGGGGTGATTTGAACGAAAAAGGATTTCGCAAGTCCCCGAGCGGTAACCTGCATGTCGGTGGCGGGGTGTGAAGACCCCCGGTCGCACCCCCTGAGGCGGAAGCTTGAGCATTATTTCTTTGTGGAGTCTGTGCCTGAACTTGAATTTGTCTTTTAGTAGGATCAGGTGGAAGTGGTTTCGGTAGCTCAACTTTAGGTACGGGAAGTGGTGGAGCTGGTGGAACAGGGGAAACCTGTCGTGATACTGGCAGAATATGATTTTGGGGCGGGTTACCACCCCCGTCCCCGTCGGTAGGCAGGGCGCGAACAGGCAGGTTGGTGTAAGCGGGTGCTACATCCTCTAGATAGGAATTCAGGAATATGTCTTTAGTGGTCCTATGAGTTATTTTAGTTGGAACCAATGGTGGTGGCAGGTCTTTCGGTATTTCTGAAATGGCCTCAGGTGAACCCTCGGCCGCGAGATACATACCGTTTACGAGATTATTTCGTGCGCGGTCTATTTGTTCTGATTTTACTCGGATCCCCTCGGTAACTAATTCGTTTTCTTGGGCTTTCTCTGATTCTTTAAGTCTGTCTTCTCTACGTAGTGCTCTTTCAGCACGCTTATGTGATTCCTTACGCCAGAACTCTATGGCGTCTTTCTGAGATTGTCTGGCTTTCTTTTTCCATAATGCTTCCTCTACCTTCATGATGCACTCGGCATCCCATGTTCCGGTAACGGGCCATCTGTGCCTTTCGTCTAGGTGTTTAGTATAGTCGGCCCATAAATCGAGATATAATATGGCATCTATGCCATGCTTATGGTACATAAAGTTACCTGGGGTGTCCCTTGGGGGGATAGGAATTTCTTCCTCTAGTATCCCTTTCCTAGTTCCTATCTGCTTTAACTTGTTGAAAAACGGCATCTTGTTTACTCGGTACTGAACGCTCGGTCCTCACTACTTAATACTGAATGCAGCTAGTTATACAAGAACACATTAATGCACATTAGGAAACAGTCACACTCATACCACGACATTAATCACATGAAAAGACATTTTGAAACATATATGACTACCCCCTATATCAGATGTACTGCTAAACAGCACAGATACACTGCTAAAGCGGTGCAGAACGGATATACTGCTAAACAGTACAGATACACTGTCTAAAAACAGTGCAGACCGGACTTGTGTACCCAAACCCGTCTAGATACGTCCCAGCAATGGTACTCACCGGGAAGCACGGAAACAGAAGGCCTCGGAAAACTCGACTGGACTCGACACTTCGGAAAACTTCGGAAAACTTCGGAAAACCTCGGAAAACTTCGGAAAACTGGTGGGCCTCTTGACACCTCGGACCTTGCTTCTTTCGGCTAGGCTCTGGTCGGGATCCTCCGCACTCCTCACCGCCTCGTCTGGGTACTGATCGTAATCTTCGTCACCTCCGTAGGCCAGAGGGAGATACAGGAAATCCTGCCGGTACGCGTAGTTTCCTTCTAACTGATGGCAGGGGACAGAGCTTACAACGCACCAACCGGCGCGTGAGGTGGGGGAGGGGTCCCTATTCGGGCGCCAAAATGATGTAAATATATAATTTACATTCGTAATTTCTATGCAGGTAAGTACTTAATCAATAATAACTCAATCGGAAAGAAAGAAGACAGAGTCCGTGGTGTTAGAGTTCTTAGGGGTTTTATTCCTTAAAAAGGAATGGTCAAGACCAGGATATCATGTTCTTCCCACCACAGGGGTGGAAGAAGGGATAGAGCCACGTTTTATTAACAATACATAGCTTATATACTTAATTTACATCATTGGAAGTAATAGAGTAGGCGTAACAGCTGAGAGTAGACAAGATAACAGCACCCACGTGTTACTAGTGCGTAATCAGAAGGCGTGGACTAGGCGTAGCTGAAGGTGTGTGCTAGAAACGTCACAGATAGGTGTCACAAAGGGGTGGCACTAAGCAGAAAGTTGCAATGTCAGCAGAAATCAGAGGCTTGGATGCGCGCGCAGCTGCATGACGTGTGATTGACGTGAAACTGGAGGGTGCAGGGGGTTTGACATTTGCACTGACGGAAAGAGACAGAAGTCTGGCATGTCAGATCAACTTGTGCTTCTATCATATCTGATATCTGGTGTTTAGGAACTGAGCTATCTGGGCGGAAAGGTCTCTGGGGCAGAAGCTATTCTATACTGACTGTGAGTGCGTGTATAAGCGCCTGAGTGTCTGCATGAGAAGCGTGGGGGCATGGGCCTTCCATGGGAGCATGGTAACAGAGGCTATGAATTACTGGCACGGAGACAGGCCGGCCCTTTGGCTCTGCAGCTGGGGAATGTTTACTGAAGCTAGTAGGCAGGAATGTATTTTCGAGGAGCAGAACAGATAACTCGAAGGTTGTAGTCAGTCTTGGCAGGCAGCAGGCTGAGCTAAGCGTGGTGGGCCGCGCTAGAAGTAAGGCAGAGTTCACGGGTACGGGGGCAGCCTGGGCTGAGGCTTTCAGAGTCAGGAGGAAGGAAAAGGCTCGATGGCAGAGATTCTGGGCCTATTTTGCCAGAGCTGAAAAACATGTAGAGTATACTACAAAAAGACATTGGCATAGTATACTTAGGAACGGACTATCCAACCCATTCAGGGTGGGTCTGAAAGAGGACATGTTAACGTTGGACGCAAATGTATTTGCGTCTTCATAGCTGGCACAGGAGGGAAGTTAAATGCACTTTAACTCGTACATGGAGACGGTGGGGTACACGCTAGGGAACACAACTTGACCAAAATTTATATTTCCTCAATCGGAAAAACGGCGGGAACAGCAACCGAACAGGGTAAGCTCGCTTTGCCAGTAGCGGGGGAGGGCTCATTGCCCTCAAGACGGGAGAGAGTGGTTCAACATATCCTGTTGGCCACGAAAGAGTTGATATGAGCAGACAAGTATGTTAATATGTTTTCTTTGTTGACTGACCATTGCGAGATGGAGTATGCTAAGACGCAGAAAGATTTGTGGCATCCGAGTGTCTGGCGAGCCAAGATGGCGGGATTCAGGGTGGATGAGACGATAACAAATTGGGCCAAGGCCTTTGCAATGTTCACTGCGATTATTGGGGAACGTAAGCCCGAGGTTTTACCTGAATTGTCTTGCTATCAGGCACGAATAATGGATTTTTATGAAACATATGAGGGGAATGAATGGATGGGTTACGACATGAAATTACGTAAGGCTAAAGAGTACGATTCATCTCTGACGTGGAATTGTCTCAACTCGATTTCTTGGCAGAAGCAGCTCCTGCCTGGCGCGACGAAGACGTCCTCGCCAGGCGGGAATGGGTCGGGCCTTTCCCGCCAACTGCCCGCGGTGCCCTTTCGAGCGGGCGCCGGTGGCGATCACCAACCAAGGACCGGTGGTAATGGGGGAAAGCGGGGGGTCTGTTGGAGCTTTAATAGAGGTAACTGCACCAGACCGCAAGGGGCATGTAAGTTCAGACATGCGTGTGCGGGTTGTGGGAATTTCTCGCACCCGGAGAGTTCATGCAGGTCAAAAAATGGCGTGTCGGGAGGTAGAGGAGGGTCCAAACAAGACTGAGGGGGACCATTGTGTACTGTTACCTACCCCCGTTGATATCATGGCAATGATTCCCTGGCTAAACAAATACCCTGATCATGTCTCCGCTGGGGTGTTGAGGAATGGATTCTTATATGGTTTCCACATCCCGGCGGGGGACTTTCATGGGGAACCACTTTGTAGAAACCAGCTTTCGGATCAGCATAATCCAACTGTGGTGGAGAGAAAGATTGCAAAAGAGGTTACCCTGGGCCGGGTTGCGGGCCCATATCGGCACCCGCCAGTAGCGAATTTCATCTGTTCCCCGTTAGGAGTAGTCCCCAAAAAAGACCCAGGGGAATTTAGGCTGATCCATAACTTGTCAGCTCCAAAGGGTTTCTCGGTGAACGATGCGATTGACCCGGGAGTTTGTTCGGTGCGGTACGCATCCTTCGATGATGCCGTCACCATGTTGAATCGCCTGGGGCCCGGAGCGCTGATGGCGAAATCAGATATCGAGTCGGCGTTCCGGTTGCTCCCGGTACACCCACAGGATCAGCGTCTGCTAGGCTTTGTGTTCCAAGGACGTTACTACATTGATAGATGCATGCCAATGGGTTGTTCCATCTCTTGTGCTTATTTTGAGAAATTCAGCAGTTTTTTAGAATGGGCATTCACCGAGGCCACTGGGCATAGCCATGTTATGCATTACCTAGATGACTTTCTGTTCTTGGGGGCAGCCAGCAACACAAAATGTGCACAGGCGCTACAGGACTTTTGCATCCTCATGAGGGAATTCGGAGTGCCATTGGCACCAGGTAAGACGGTTGGACCATCTACTTCACTGGAGTTTCTGGGAATTGAGCTCGATTATGTGGAGGGATGTTTCCGTTTGCCAGTAGGGAAAGTAGCGAAATTTAGGGCTTCCCTGGAATTGTGCCTTAGTAAGGAGAAAGTGACCCTGCATCAGTTACAACAAGCAGTGGGTCAGCTTAACTTTGCCCTGAGAGTGATACCAATGGCCCGCCCCTTTTCACGCTCTATTGCACAAGCTATGGTTGGTCTCAAGGAAGGACACCCCCGCACGAGACTGTCTGCAGAGGTTCGCCAGGATATGCGCATCTGGTTGGCATTTCTGGCGGACTTCAACGGTCGAGTAGTGTGGAACAAACCGCCAGCGTCTTCGGACGAGCTGGGTTTGTGGACTGACTCGGCGGGGAGCATGGGATTTGGCGCCATTTTTGGTAATCGATGGTCGGCGCAAACATGGCCGACATGGTGGCACACCAGCGGTCTCACAGGTAACATTGGGTTCCTCGAGCTATTCCCTATTTTTGTGGCTCTGATGGCATGGCCGGACGAGTTCAGAGATCGCTCTGTGGTATTTTGGTCTGACAATATGACTGTTGTGGAATGTATTAACAATCAGGCAGCACGCTGCAAGTGGATCTTGAGACTGTTGAAGGAAATTGTGCTACTTTGCATGAGACTGAATGTACAGTTCAGGGCGAAACATGTGCCGGGTGTACTGAATCATGCGGCTGATGCACTCTCTCGTTCACATATGCAGGCGTTCAAGGGTTATCTACCGACAGCGGACCTAGCGGCGGCACTGTTCCCCGAAGCACTATGGCTACTCGGTGCCCCGGATTACAAGACCTCGTGGCAGCAAGCTTAGCCCCCAGGACGAGGAAGGCATACGAAGGAGCGTTTCGTTCCTATTGTGCATTTTTGGGTCCAGCAGGGGATCAGAAATGGGGTCAAGAGGATTGCTTCCTAAGGTTCCTGGTAGCACTGCACAGGGAAGGCCGATCAGCGGCAACGGCCAATAGACACCGGGCGGCCATTTCATTTATGGCGCAGGTATGGCATCAAGAACCCAACAGCTTCCTTTGTGGCAAGAAAAGCCCTTCGTGGCTGGCAGCGCCTTGAGGGTCGTAGGCAAGACGAGAGGCGCCCGATTGGTTTAGAAAGGTTGTCCCTGCTTATGGCGATACTACCCACAACATGCTCCTCCCAATTCGAAGCAGTTCTGTTCCGGGCCGCTTTCGCATTAGCATTCCATGGGGCTATGCGGGTGAGCGAACTGGTCGCGAAGAATAAGAAAGATGTGGAGGGAGGCCTGTGTCGGGATCACATCCTAATTAGGGGTGATTCAATGGTAGTCACGATAGCTAAGTCCAAGACTGACCAGAGAGCTATGGGAAACAGTGTTGTTGTCCAGCGCATGCGAGGGTCCCCCACGTGCCCGATAAAGTGCATTGAGGAATATTTGGCGCTGAGGGCGGATACATGGGGTGGGAGTTTGCTGAGACACATCGATGCCACCCCACTGACGAGGTTTCAGTTTCAGAGGGTGCTAGCACTGGCAATCGCAGCGGCGGGCATGGACCCGTGCGACTTTGGGACCCACTCCTTTAGGATAGGGGCTGCTACTGAGGCTACAGCCAGGGGTCAGAGTGCTGAAGAGGTGAAACAGTTAGGACGATGGTCCTCGAATTGTTTTAAGAGGTATGTGCGATTGCACATGTTGTGAAGTCAAGTTACATGCACTCACGCTTCTTGTCTTTTGTTTGATTTACAGTTGCGCAAGCACGTCATGCGGGCGGAATTTGCAGTCGACTCAGCACCAGGGGACCAGCGGGCAGAGATCACCTGCTGAGGAGAGAGTGGTGTGGGTCGTGGGCCACTCATACGTGAGGCGGGCCGGGGACGTATTCAAAGCAGGTGACGTGACTCACGCAGCTGGGGTATACGGGTACAGAGTGACCTTCCACGGAAGGGGCGGGCTCTGTATTGACCAGTTCGAATCTTTTGTCGAGGGTCTCTTAGGGCGGCAGAGATCACCGCCATCTGTAGTCATAGTACACCTCGGGTCAATGACATGGTGACACTCGGTAGTATTACTCGAGCGAGTTTTGTCTACCGTTAGCTGGCTGGCGAGAAGAATCCCGGGTTGCACAATTGCCTGGTCCCACATGATTCCCAGGAAGGTATGGCGGGGGGGCCTCTCGGTGTCAGCACTGAACCATTCAGTGAAGAAGGTCAATAACAAGATTGGTAGGTTGTTTCGTTCAGCGCAGTTGCACAGTATTCCGCATGGGTGTATTCGGGGTGATCACATGTATCTCGATGATGGGGTTCACTTGTCCCGGGAGGGGAATGTCTTACTCATAGGAGACTTCATAGCATGGCTAAGGGGTTTAAGGAAGCATGACCTTTAGGAGGAGTTTGTGGGGTGGCCGGATAGCCGGTCAACTATCGGCCTGTGGCGGTAAGGTCATGATCGGTGAGCAGTAATTTCAAGGTCCCTAGAGGGGGGCGCCACCCACTATGGATGGGAGCGCCCGGGGGGAGGCGGCCATTAGCCCCTCCCACGGGGAGGCGGCACCCATTAAGTATGGGTCGCCTAGGGGAAGACGGCCATAGGCCCCTTCCAGGGGAGGAGGCGGCTATATGCCCCTCCTACGAATTTCCCGGGGCCCGGATATCCGCGACGGCGGATGTGATAGACAGTGTGGGGTGGGGGGGGGAGTCCACGCTGCCTTCTTACAGACACCTCACACGGGTCCTCGGACGACCTTTAAGATGGCATCGAGTTGAAATGGGGGGCCCCCAACAAGACAAGGGAAATTGGAGTTGGCACAGAGGGTACAGTCCTCTGCGCGGCCGTCACTCACACCGTGAGGGCGAGAGTTTTGGTAGTAGGGATCTGACACCGGTTGCGACCTTGCCGTTGGCCCGTAATGCTAGGATGTACAATTTTAATTTAGAAAGTATGCATTTGCAGGATGTTAGACTCGGCTAGGAAAACCTTTGTATTAGAGATTTGTTAAGGTTAGCCAATGAACATGTCTTCATCGAAATGTAATAAATGAAAATTGTACAGGATATGAAACTTTTATTTAATGTTTTAATTTTGTTTCATATTTTAATAAATACGGCTGGGAGGGTAACTCCCTCCCGCCTTCCAAAAGTTCAGAACTGCGTCCGTCTTCCCATCCTTGGGGATTGTGTTGGGAGGGGGTGACAGGCATCCCGGCCATATGAAAAGGGGCGACCACTCGGTCCCCCCGAACGTATGGTTGGGGGCCCGGATCCTCCCGGGAAACCGTTTTGGGCGGGGGGCGTGTCACGGCTGGTAAGCCCGAAGCGGCGTAGCCGGGGCGCGCCTTTTCCCGCCCAAGAGGGGTTGTCCTAGACACCTACACCGATGACCACGCCCAGTAGGCGTACCGGCGGAGGGTTCACGCCCTCCCGATGAGGAATAAAGAGAGCAGGAATCCGAAGAAGCATCCTCTTGTTCCTGTGCTTGGAAGCTGCACCCACTCGTTGCACGTGAGCCCTCGACAGAACAAGGAGCAATTTTGACCCACCCACCAGCCCCTTATGGCAATGTTAGTTCTGCAATAAAGTCTTTTTTCTCTGATAAACATCTTTTTTCCCTTTGTTTTGCGGTATATGAAGGTCTAGTTTAATGATATTATTTCTGTCTGGAGGGACTGTTTTTTCTTGTAGTACAGACAAATATTGCAAGTAGACAGGATGATGTTTTTCCCTTAGTAGGTAATCAAATGTCGTATTTATTTTGGTCGGGCGGTAAGGTCATGATCGGTGAGCAGTAATTTCAAGTTCCCTAGAGGGGGGCGCCACCCACTATGGATGGGAGCGCCCGGGGGGAGGTGGCCATTGGCCTCTCCCACGGGGAGGCGGCACCCACTAAGTATGGGTCGCCTAGGGAAAGACGGCCATAGGCCCCTTCCAGGGGAGGAGGCGGCTATATGCCCCTCCTACGAATTTCCCGGGGCCCGGATATCCGCGACGGCGGATATGATAGACAGTGTGGGGTGGGGGGAGGGAGTCCACGCTGCCTCTTACAGACACCTCACACGGGTCCTCGGACGACCTTTAAGATGGCGTCGAGTTGAAATGGGGGGCCCCCAACAAGACAAGGGAAATTGGAGTTGGCACAGAGGGTACAGTCCTCTGCGCGGCCGTAACTCACACCGTGAGGGCGAGAGTTTTGGTAGTAGGGATCTGACACCGGTTGCGACCTTGCTGTTGGCCCGTAATGCTAGGATGTACAATTTTAATTTAGAAAGTATGCATTTGCAGGATGTTAGACTCGGCTAGGAAAACCTTTGTATTAGAGATTTGTTAAGGTTAGCCAATGAACATGTCTTCATCGAAATGTAATAAATGAAAATTGTACATGATATGAAACTTTTATTTAATGTTTTAATTTTGTTTCATATTTTAATAAATACGGCCAGGAGGGTAACTCCCTCCCGCCTTCCAAAGGTTCAGAACTGCGTCCGTCTTCCCATCCTTGGGGATTGTGTTGGGAGGGGGTGACAGGCATCCCGGCCATATGAGCATTACGCCCTCACCTGGTACTGGATCATATATACAATCGGAAAGTGACTCTCTAAGAGATGCTGGTGTCATTGGTTTTGGCGTGCGTTGTAGTTCTAAATCTCGTAGTGTTCGTGATAGTGGTGGTGGGGTGTGTGGTGTGTGTGGTATGTCTCTAGTGGGCCCCCCTCCCGATGCCCCTTGACTTGAGTCGCCTTGGCTTGAGTCGGTTTTCACTGCCAGTGCTGCCGCTAATGCAGGTTGATCTTGTGCTACGGGTGGTTGGTGAAAAGGATTGGTAGGGACGGTGACAGGAGGATTGGTAGGGTTGGGAGGAGGAAGATCTTCATTTACATACTCTGGAGCAGCGTCGTCTAAATAAGAGGAAAGAAAAATGTCCGCTGCGGTCTGTTTATGACTATGGAGTTTAGTCGGGATCAGTGGTGGCGGCAAGTTACTGGGTACTTCCGGGGTCACTTTAGGTAGGCCCTCGGCGAGAATGGGATACATGCCTTTAATAAGGGCATTTCTTTGTCTATCAATTTGTTCTGCCTTAACCCGTTCACCTTCTTCTTTTAGCTCTTTTTCTTTGGCTTTTTCTGATGCTTCTCTACTTCTCTCTGCTTTGTGAATTTCTTTCTCTGTTCTTCTATGCGCTTCTTTACGCCAAAACTCTATGGCATCTTTCTGGGATTGTCTAGCTTTCTTTTTCCACAGTGCTTCCTCTACTCTTATGATGCAATCAGCATCCCATGTCCCTGAGACAGGCCATCTATATTTCTCTTCCAGATCCTTCGTGTAATCTACCCATAAATCTAAAAACAATATGGCATCTAGGCCATGCTTCTGGTACATAAAATGACCAGGAGTGTCCCTAGGCGGGACGGGAACTGCCTCTTCGAGTATCCCTTTCCTGGTTCCTATCTGACGTAATTTCGGGAACAGTGGCATGTTTGAACTAACTTGAACAACAATACAATGAGCACAATAATAGACTGAAAACAATCATTCATACCACGACATTAAAACATTAGAAACAGATACTAACTAGTACATAGAAAAACACAATCCTAAAATAAACCTCGTTTACTGTATGCACTGCTAAAACAGTACAGTCATACCGGTCTCATAAAGAGACACGTCTTTACCGCATCCACCTAAATGGACACGTCTTTACCGGATCTGTGTACCCAGACCCGTCTTGACCAGGCTCAAATAAATGAACCCGTCTCTATGCGTTCCCAACAACGGTACTCACCGGGAAGCAAAACTGAAGGCCTCGGAAACTCGATACTGGACTGGGCTGCTACGGCTTCTTGCTGCTTCTACTGCTGCTTGCTGCGCATGCCCCTCGGAACAGGTGGGCCTCGGGATACATCAGACCTTGCTCTCTCGGCTTGGGCTCTGATCGGGATGGTCCGCAATCCTCACCGCCTCGTGTGGATGCCTGGTCGCAGTCTCCATCTCCTCCGTGGGCCTGAGGGAGTTGGCAGGAAATCCCGCTGACGTGTACACTTGAAATCCGTCACGGCTATAGAAGGGGTCAGGGGGCTGCGCTTACATCGCCGGCGCGTGGGGAAGGGGACTGGTCCCTATTCGGGCACCAGATTTATGTGGTAAATAAAACATTACCCGGACATAATTTCTATACATTAATAAGGAATAAGGATAGCTCATAAAATGAGAGGCAGAGTCCGTGGTGTCCGGGTCAAAAGGGCTTTAATACAATGACTCGAGTCACTGGAGAATCGGGTTCCATCACCACTAAGGTTCAGGAAGGATCGTCATCTAACGTTTTATTCACATAACACATTATATATAGTAAAGCCATAGAATTGCAATGAATAGAGAAGGCGGAACGCTCCAGGCGGAGCAAGTGAAAGAGAGAGATAAGAACACATGGGCGTGAAAGAAAGGCGTGTAAGAGGCGTACACGTGGGTGTTCACTTGATGAGTCATAGGTGTGTCATAGGTGGGTGGATAAATAGAGGAGGTCTGCAGGGTCAGCAGAAACCTTTACCCTACATGTGCGCGCAACTGGTCATGACGTGACATTGACGTGTAACTGGGGAGAGCTGGAGGGAGTTGACTTTAGCACTAGTAGAGGAGTCTGGAGTTGGAGATGTCAGAACGACCTGTACCTTTGGCATATCTGATATCTTGTGTTTGGAGGATGTATTGTCTGAAGTAAAGGTCTCTTGAGCAAAAGTTGTTCATCACTAAATGCTAGTGTGTGCATATAATTCTTCGTGCATTGCGTGGGGGCCATGGGCCTTCTATGGCAACGGGTTCAGTAAATCACTTGCATGGAGACAGGAAGGCGAGGCCCTATGCTCTGCAGGCGGAATATGTTTACCCCTTTCACTAGGCTGGAATGTGTTTTTGCGGAGCTGAGCAGATAACTGTAGGCAAAATATCGTCTTGGCAGGCAGGCCAGGCCGGGCACCTCTCGGCTGAGCTGGGAGTAAGGGAGAGGTCAGGGATGCATACCTAAACTGCAGCTTTCAGAGTCAGAAGAGGCTCGGAGCCTGAATTCAGGGCCTGGCTCGGCTGGGCCACGAAAACGTGTGCTTCTCGACTTTTAAACGTGTACCATGTAAATGCATTGGCAACGTAGGCCTCAGTGCAGAATTAACGTCTCATTCATGGAAGGCCTAATAACTGACATGCTGACATTAGACGGAAATGCAGGGGCATTATTATTACAGGCACGAGAAGGGAATTACATGATAACATGGACATACATGGGGCATAGGTACATGGATAGGGTGCGAGTGGGGGACACACTGGTCACATAAGATTTCTGTTTCCTCAGAAGGATTCTTTGCAGCCCATAATTTCTCCTGCATCTTCTTATTTCTGCACTGCACAATGAGTTGATCTCTTATCATCTCATCTCTGATGTTCCCAAAATTACATTTAAGGGACAATTCTCGCAAACGAGTGACAAACTGATCAACTGTCTCATCCTGCCTCTGCGGTTGGGTGTAGAACTTATGTCTAGCCATCATAACGTTAACTTCCTTTGAATAATGTTTTTTCATCCTTGCTTTAGCCTCCAAATAAACGTTTGTTATGACTCTACCTTCTGCATTTGTTCCGGAAGGTAAAAATTTGAACGCATGCTGTTCTTCCTTCCCCAAAGTACTCAATAATGGGCCCTCTTCCTTGTGGCACTGAAGTCCTTTCCATCTAGTGCATCAATATAATTTTCAAAGATCTCGATCCATTCTTCCCATTCAATGGGTGGATCACAACGCTGCTGCAAAAATAGGGGTGGCATTATCACACTGTGATTCTCCATAATGCCAACACGGTGTCTCTCCAACAAACCCAAATTAAAATAAACTTTCTAAAGTAACTGAAGTCTCTTTTTCGAACTCCCAACCAAGTCTGTTCTTCAGTCTCATGTACTGAATGTACTTGCTAACCACTTTCCTTACTTCCAGTGCAACACTCCTTTTTTTTTTAAACAGCTCGATGAATCCAAAAAAAACAAAGAAAAAAACAAAACTTACTCTTCCAGCTATTTTAAAAATTCTTTACCAGGCTTTTTTTAATCCACTGCCTGCACGAATAATTCTGTGTCTTTCCCCAGACCTCACAAGGAACCGACTCCAGTCCGTTTTGTCTACTTCTGTGTACTTCACTTTGTGCGACGATCCCTGTTGCCTAGCAACACTCCTGCACAAACAAAATGGCCGTTACATTTTGTTACGTCGCGCACATTCAATACGCGCTGCGTCACCACCTTCCTCTGCTCCAGGACGTACGCTCGTGACTAATCACATCACCTCCAAAGCTATTCCGCGCTCCTCACGTTCCCACTCGGATGAGATGGCCTCACACGCGAACTGGAACATCAGCTAAATAACTCGCAGTAAGCGTTTTTTAAATATTTCAAAAGTCGCACATTACGCTGCATCTAAACAGGCTACAAAATTCTTCCTGTTAGATTAAGTATTCACTCAGCTCAAACAGTACCCGGTTATTCTTTCAAGTCGGTCACGTTATTTTCCTCTTTTGAAAGTCTTCTTGGTTAAAACCACTTCCAATTTCAGGCACGTTTCCTTCTTTTTTTCCAAATTCTTAGTCAACACTCACTTCAAATACAAAGGTCTCCATCTCTTCCTATCGACTCTTTCTCTGAATCGTTAAATAAATCTTTCTCTTCTCTGTAGAAAATTCTTCTTATTTTTCTTTTTCTTCTTCTTTTTTGTTTTCACACGCGAGGTTCTCCACACCAACTGAGTTGCTCAACTCACTCTGTGTCTTTTCTCACCCTGCTAGCCAATCGTCGCCAGCTGGTGTAGGGGAAGTTACAATATCCACAAAGAGTTATTATAAATTATATAATATTTATTATGCACAACAGAGATAAGTTGGTATCCCTCTCCAGACTAGCAGGCAACTGCCCAGTGAAACCTAGACATAGAACACCCCTACAATGGAAGATCTAAAAAGAACACAGGCTTTAAAGTGAAAGCACAACATAAGTAAATGAGATTACAACACAAACTAAACTGGTTCCACGAAGGCAGACCTGAAAAATGCATCCTCTGCAAAATCATTATAAAAGTGGGAGCTCAGAGGAGGTTGTAGTCAGCAGATAACTTAGGGAATACTGTGCTGCCAAGGGTTGATGTCCAACTGACAGTCAAGACCATAGGAAACATATCCTAGATTCAGGTCTGAAAGAGGAGTTACTGGGCTGTCCTAGGTGCCCAAGTATTCTGTCTGGCCAGCAAGAGTAGGCTGATTATACTATCTGTGAGTAAGGGAAGGAAGCATCAACCTTACGAGAGGAGTGGATCTTGGAACGAAATGCTGTAATTGACTCTGGAGTAGGGTCTTTCCAGCAAAGACTAACAAAGCGGATGCACCAAATGAATTTCAATAATACTGGATTGAGCAGTGCAGTCTTTATCACTTATCTCCATTGTAGTGGACCCTAGAGCGGTGTGCCCATGCAGTAGGCCCAACTGAAGCCAAGTATGCACAAGTGGACTGCATGACCACCGCACTTTCAAGTGTGCTGGAGGTTCTGAACCTGTCCTTAAGATTGTGTGACCCGAGAAATGTCCTGAGGATACCTCGTGAAGACTCAAGATCGCCGCCTAGAGGCAGTCTGAGCCAAAGAAAGCCATCTTAAGTCTGCCCTATCAAAGAATTGCCACCTGTGGGCATGTAGCCAGAGCCCTCAGTAAGATACAACAATTACTCACCATAGTGTTGGAGCTAGCCATGAGGGCCACAACAGAAGTCTCCACACCTGCCACAACCCTCTGAGCAATGTGTTGTATGGCTGGTTGCCACATTGCCCCTGAATGGCTGCTGTGTATTGCCTGGAGGCTCTGGCTGCCAATGAGATCTCACGGCAGCAAAACAGCTGAATGCAGCCTGAACTGCTACTACGAACTTGATGAGAGAGTAGATGGGCCTAGGCTCAAAAGACTCTGTTAAGACTAGATTGAAGGAGGGGGGAATACGAGCCACACCCACTGATCTGCCTAGAACGCTGAACCTGAGAGGGAGCCTAGAGAAAAGGGGACCCATGAGGGACAGGTGGAGAACTAGTTGGCTGAGGTCCCTAGAGCATTCATTCGCACCTCACCTATAAACCAGGTATCCCTGCATTATTGATTGTGTTATGTAATTCTAGGGTTTCTTTGCAATACTTGTCTTTTCTACAAGGAGAAGCATTGGGCATGACATTGATCATGTTGCACTGCTGGGAGTTGGTATTCCTTCTTGAGCCTGTGACTGCTCCTCCTTGCTTCTACTGAGAGTGAAGTGCTGAAAGGGTTGTACATGGCCCAGTTTGCAGAGGCATCATAGCATACATTCCAACACTTTAGAAGAGGAAATAGAGAGATTAAAAAAATCAGAATCAGGACAATTTATTTCTCCTGCTGACTTCTATCGAACAAGATGCAATTTCAGGTTGGAGACAGCCAAAATAAAGGCATTTTTGGCTTAAAAAATCAACAGTCTCCCATCTAAATCTGGTCTATGGCATGTATGCCGGAGGGCAAACCCCAAAACAGCAATGGTATACGGTGTCAAACTTCACTAGTTTGACCCAGTAAGCCCCCTGCCCGGTGGCCTCCTAAACTGGTTTTGATATTCCATCATAGCCGAAAATGGTGTGTAAATGCAAAGTCAAGCAGTATCAAAGTTGTGTCCTCTTGATGTACAGTTGTAAACCTGTTAGGGGTGAAGGGTGCATCTATGGCCTGGGCTATGGACAGAAGGTAGTGCTTAAACCAAAAGATGACCTACAGCCAGGGGCAGCCCTTGCAGGTACGAGTGGTGGGGGGACTATGCGGGGGCATTCCACATACAACAACAAGGGAAACTTAAAAAGAAAACCATGGTTTTCTTTCTTTTTTTATTTGAGTTTCCCTTGTTGTCGTATGTCGAATCACGCCCACCCCACCCCACCGCTCTTACCTGCACGGGCCACGCCTGGTTGGCTCAAACATTATCATTGATAGTCCAATTCCGTCATACCCCGAGACGGAATTGGACTGGACGCATAATCCAGATGTCTGATATAAACACTGTTTTTAGGACACAAGGGAACCCAGTAGGGGACCTTCGGACCGTGGGTTACTTAACTTATTTCGAAGAACAGGGGTCCTAAGGAATCAAGATATAACAAAAAAATAGCAATATAGACTACAATAAGTACTATATTTTTGAAACACGTCCAGCCGGGCGTAAGTTTATTCATAAGATAACATGAGGTTGTTGGCCCAAGAGGAGGCCAAAAATAGTGGCAAGATAGGGTACAGTCCTGTACCTATCCCGAGAGGTTAAGAAAAGATAAACCAGGAAGAGGGAGATAGAAAAAGGAAAAAACTTTTCAGGCAAAGCAAGAAGTTTTTGAGCCAATAGGTGACTTGTAGTTAAAGTAAATACAGTTACCACAAATTCACCCTGCAGTGCCAACAATTTCAAATAACCATATTAAATAATATGCTACACTGCTTATTGCGTCGACGTTTCGATCCCTAAGGGCTCATAGTACAATGGGATCATCATCAGGACTATTTTTACAGTTATTGCCTGCAATACATAAAGCCATATGGTGTGGACTTTGGAAACCTGGAGAGATAAACCTGTGGTTGGCCGTGTTAACGAGGTTCCCTCTGATGGATCCTCGTGGTTGCTAGCTACATGTGTTGTAGCAGGGCGTCAGAGGGTTTAGGCGATCTCCGTTTTGGGTAGGCTTGGATTCAGACCGTCCTTTTGCTTGCTTCCCAATTGAAAGCAACGGCAGGTTGGGCGAAGCTCGATCGGCTTCTGCCCCCTTCTTGGTTACAGCGCGAGTCCGCTTTGTGTAGACCCTCTAGGGCCAGGCTTGTGGGGATGGCTGAGATTCAAAAACCGTCCAGTAGCTTGCTTCCAAATGAAAGCAGCGGCGGGTTGGGCGAAGCTCGATCTGCTTCTGCCCCATTCTCAGTTGCAGCGCGGGTCCGCTGTGGCGCTGTGGCACAGCGGACCCGCGCTGCAACTGAGAAGGGGGCAGAAGCAGATCGAGCTTCGCCCAACCCGCCGCTGCTTTCATTTGGAAGCAAGCTACTGGACGGTTTTTGAATCTCAGCCATCCCCACAAGCCTGGCCCTAGAGGGTCTACACACAGCGGACTCGCGCTGTAACCAAGAAGGGGGCAGAAGCCGATCGAGCTTCGCCCAACCCGCCGTTGCTTTCAATTGGGAAGCAAGCAAAAGGACGGTCTGAATCCAAGCCTACCCAAAACGGAGATCGCCTAAACCCTCTGACGCCCTGCTACAACACATGTAGCTAGCAACCACGAGGATCCATCAGAGGGAACCTCGTTAACACGGCCAACCACAGGTTTATCTCTCCAGGTTTCCAAAGTCCACACCATATGGCTTTATGTATTGCAGGCAATAACTGTAAAAATAGTCCTGATGATGATCCCATTGTACTATGAGCCCTTAGGGATCGAAACGTCGACGCAATAAGCAGTGTAGCATATTATTTAATATGGTTATTTGAAATTGTTGGCACTGCAGGGTGAATTTGTGGTAACTGTATTTACTTTAACTACAAGTCACCTATTGGCTCAAAAACTTCTTGCTTTGCCTGAAAAGTTTTTTCCTTTTTCTATCTCCCTCTTCCTGGTTTATCTTTTCTTAACCTCTCGGGATAGGTACAGGACTGTACCCTATCTTGCCACTATTTTTGGCCTCCTCTTGGGCCAACAACCTCATGTTATCTTATGAATAAACTTACGCCCGGCTGGACGTGTTTCAAAAATATAGTACTTATTGTAGTCTATATTGCTATTTTTTTGTTATATCTTGATTCCTTAGGACCCCTATTCTTCGAAATATGATATAGACACTGAGCCTATCGATAATAATTTTTGAGCCAACCAGTCCAAGGCTATCTCCAAAAATACAAAAAGAGGAAACAGACGGTACCTTGACAGAAGGAGGCCCATCGCTTTCACATTTTGAGGTTGAATTGCTAAAATAATAACACGTAGAAAGAAGAAAATAGTAGTGGAGCTAATATCCATCAACAGTGCACAGAGCTACCCCTACAACATGGGATTTGAATATTACTCCAGGCCAAAAGCCAGACCGAATTGGGCAATAGAAGTCGTGGTGTCAACATAATAGCTAACCTTGTAAATAGAAGGTGCATTGTCATTTCACAACTGTATCCTGTCAAATGAGAGTGATCATTTGGTCTTGATAAAGATGGAATAAATTGAGAACCCATCGAAACACGTCGACGCACACTAATCAAACGCCAAACAATACACAAATGTTGTCAAGAAATGTATTTATCATATAGCGAAACAGGGGATGTGTAGCTCTCTAAGACCAAGTGTATAGGTCTGGTGCAATACTCTCATTATGAATTATTACCTGTGCTTTTGTATTCATTTGTGATTATTAACATTGTGCATTGTTTTTATGAATTTGTTGGTATGTACAGCTGTACTTCAGCTTTTAATGTGAGATTTTAAATGAACTTGTAACCAAATAAACTACATAATAATTGAATTAATTGGTCTTTGCGGTACATATAGGAATAGGGTCTGTAGTATGTTCAAGGTGAGTGAATAGAATGAATGACATTTCGAGATTCATTGAGTGTATGTGGATCATTGATGAGTAACTTACCCATTGGGATTTTCCCATTTTACATTGTTATAGTGCCCCAGTCCCACTGGGTGTTTGAAGGGGCCCCTCTTTTTCTATTACTCATTATGTACTTATCTTTAAACCATTGTGTAGATGCAGAAAGTTAAAGCTCAAACTTAAACAAGAGACAACTCATTCAGGTGCTATCCATGTATAAAACATAAATACCAAACAAATGTGCACTCAACTCACTAGACAGTATGAAGAGTATAGCCTAATGGCTATTTTAAGTCATCAACGCAACATGAGTGTTTACAAGGAGTGGTGAAATCATATCTTTGAAGCTTTTTTTTCGAAATTACTAATATATATACTAAGGCGGGAGGCGTTGTCTTGTTGCTAAGCAGTTGATCCGAGGACCCTAGTTTGAATACAGCTTGGCATTGACTGAAAATTTGCAGTTGTGGGAAATCACTTAATCAAAATGTGCCTAAAATGTAATGTGTGAGATACTACTGTAAGTGTATGTAACAAAAGGATTTAAGTTAGCACTTGATGAATACAATCTTGGATCATTTCCATCACCTCTTGTCGTGATCTATCTAGGACCCCGATCAATATTGTGACCTTATGCCCCATACGGCTATAATCAATCCATACCCTATAATGGCATAAACGATCAGAGCCATATTTCAGAAACTCCCCTCTGCAGCTCATTACTGTATATGACACAGCAGAAGCCCCTATCTAAGATTCCTAGATTACACACCGAGTTCTTTCAACAGATAAAACCCCCAGCAACCTGGGAAAGCCCCGCTTGCTATGTTTTGATTAGTAATAGAACTCTAACAAGCACTGTAAGAACGACTGGTTCTTAGTGACATCTTTATTGACGTCCTATGTCCAAAAACTAACGTCAAACAAGGCACCTTCCAGGTAAAAATAATACCAATGTTGCCTTAAGCAAAGGTGGTGCTACAGCGGTGGTGATAGAGAATACAGGAGCAGAACAGCTGTCCCTTGCAGAGCTCAGCAGATGCGAGAAGCCCACGGACGCTGCCCCTCCTCCTCTTTGACGCGCTGAGAAAGACGCTGTCTTTTCTGCTGCCGAGAAAATCCAGCTCCGGCGTTTCCAGCCTACCCTTGCGGGTGACTGGGATATCGAGTCCTGAGGGGAGATACCAGACCTCCAACATTCTATTCCAGAGGTACAGTGTTGACTAAACCCTTAGAGAGAATTCTTGAAGCAAACCCTTGGCAAAACCAACTTAACATAAACTGCTACTTACTTACTCCCTCCCACGTATTAGGCTTAGGTCAGGTACACTGGGGTAGGCGTATCTAGAAGCATCAGTTGAGTACGTTAGTCAAATGTATATATGAATGTATATATTTTATTCATTTTAACCATTGTATGGCTAAGAAACCATATTAATGCTTTTACAGTATTATTTTGCGAACCTCCTTTGACTGTACGCACTTTTTGAATAATAACAAGTCTTGCAATTGTGGCAATTCATTTCTCTAGCATGAAAAGAAAGACTGTTCAATAAATAATATCTTTTATTGAAAAAGCCCGTCTCTCTATTCTCTGCATCCTGGTAAAAGTAATTCTTGCACAACTGACTGAGTAAAATAGCTGTCTATTGTTTCACACGACTCTAGAGATTGACTCTTATTCTAAGGAGCAAAGTTGTCATGTTTATGCGGTTGTTGGAAAACTGAATCCCTTATTGTCTGAGCCAGGGGAGCTGATCACTTCCTATTCAGTCAAGAAAGTTTCCAGTGACCTCTGAGCTAGTTGGTACAAACCCAATTAAGTTTAGCATAGTCAGTAGAGACCTGGAAGACCGCACTTCTACGTCTACACTGCTGTTTATGTTATTCCAATGCACAGGGCCTATAGGAAAAATAGGAACTACACTACATGGCGCCCAACGTTTGGTAAGGCGATAAAACTAACGCAAGACGTTAGAGTAACTCAGTCATGCTTTTTCACACAGACCCTTTCTACTGTAAATACTCCAATAGACGTCTGGAGTGGTTGAAAGGTAAAAATCCGCCCGAACTTAGTAGGAAAAGATTCCTATGTAAAGCTCTGGTTTATTCAACGTTGAAGGATACAGTGTTCCAAAATATTGTGCACCTAATCTTTGTTTCCTTGAAACCTGCCCTGCAAAATCTTCATTTGTACAATGTCGGAAGAGAACAACGGAACCACTAATGCCGCAGTAAATGCGACTCAGCAGGGTCCCGATGAAATTAATGAACTGGGTGCGATAATCATCCCGGTCAACATAAGAAAAACTATAACGTTAAAACTTATAGAAAACGGACTGACCACACATGGTGGCACAGTCGTCTTCGTAATAGAGGCACATGAATATCAGCAGACAGAGGTATTCTATTCTTGGGTAAAATTTCCAGCGGCAAACGCTGCAACACACGAATTCCACTATTACAAAATAGAGGAACCTCCGAAGAGTACGCTCCTTTCGAGGAGATTGAAATCCCATTAAAATACCAAGAGCACTTGCTCTGGTTTAAAGGCGCCCTAAAACATAATGATCATATTACCAGGCTCGGTCCACTAGGTAGACCAGGAGCAACGTGGCCGGTTCTAGCCAGCTACACACCACATCTGGACATTGCAAAAATGTCGAAAGAAGAACTTTTAGCACAGCTAAAAACATTAATCAAAATATATAGACAGTTAGTCCAATATGTAATGCGGACTGCAACAGTCCAAACAGCTGTTAATGGCCCACAACTGACCCCTCATCAGGGGAACACAAATAAAATTACACCACAGAACATACAATCATGTCTTGGTAAAACACCCATAAAACGGGAACACATTCCTTTCTGGTTAGCGCAGAAAATTACTCAAATAGAGGCAGTATTTCCGAATACTACCCCTATTGAGAAACACAGAATTCTAACCATCTGCCTTCCAATGGGGGTCGCACCACACGTGGAGGACTGTGACACTTGGGGTACAGTCTTTGCTTCCATTTACACAAAAACACATGGTGTTCCATCCATGGCGGTAATACCAGATGTGCTAAAACAGATTCAGAATGAATACGGTCCAGAACCTGCTTTAACTCTTGGTATGAAAATACTGAAAGACTTCAAGCAGGTCTCGGCTATATTACTAGCCAATATAAAAGGAGAAGCAGCATCTGTGGCGATCCGCCAGAAGTTGAAGGAAACAGATATAACAGATCAACCAATTTGGCTTGCCAGAATTATAGAAAAATGTTATGAAAAATTAGGTAGAGAAAGCTTGGGTGGGAAACCAGTAAAACCCCAACTACTCGAAAATCCTGAAAAATTATTTATTAAAAATAATTCAAACACTCCTAAAAAGAGCTGGGATGGAAATAAACAATCCACTCCCAAGGAAAAAGTTTTCCAGTCCAGAGGAAGGTCTCCTAGACGGAGGGAAAGAACTCCGACTCGAGAACACCAGTCTCCCCAGAGGGAGCCCTCTGATAAAAGATATAACCTTAGAAATAGGGATAACTTGAAGAATCCTGATGGATATCAAAGTTTTGATACATGTCCCTCTCGATCTTTTTCGCAGAAATCGGAAAGAAGAGGACGGTCAGACCCAGGAGAGCACACCAAGTCCAAAGACAAGGAACCTGCTCAAAGTAAAAAATCACAATTCCCAAGAAAGAAGGTAGCCAGTATTAGAGTAATCGAACATGCCGAGAATACTGAGGACACAGCTGAAAAACGGGGAGTGGGCACAGACAATGCTAGACAGTGCAGCAGAAATCACCATAGCTCGCAAGACCCTGATGAGTCATCTGGAGACAGTGGACACGAATGAATACATTCAAGTAGAAACTGCCGACACCAGAGTTAGTGAACCTCATAAGATATACGAAATAACACAGCGTATAGAGGGAGATAAGACCAGGAAAATAAGGGGTCTATTTTGGGATAACCTCTCAAAAGGCTATGACATCCTGTTAGCTGAAAAAGATTGGCCCCCGGAGTTTGTCAGGGAGTGCCCTTGTGGCGAAGAAATGATTATGCCTGCTTTCTCGAATCACATTCTGATTCACACTAAATATAAATATGCAAGGAAATGGGCAGTAGCCCAGGCACCAGCACTATATAAAAATCATGTAGGATGGGATGAGGACTCTCCTCCTCACAAAATCCAGTTAAAAAGTCAACCGACTGCACAAAGGCAGTATCCAGTAAAGCAAGAAGCTAAAAAACAAGTCAGGGAGATTTTAGATCAACTTGAATACCAGGGGGTGACTGAAACATGCACCTCTCAAATGAACAATCCTTTGTTTCCTGTCTCCAAACCGGACAATTCATATCGTCTAGTCTTGGACAACAGACACCTTAACTCATGTTGCAAAACATTTGCAGTACAACATTTGCATAGTGCTGCACTAATGAATAACATAGTTCGGAAAAAATATAAAACGACACTAGACATATCTAATGGTTTCTTTTGTCAAAATATTACACCGGAAAGCAGGTACTTGACCGCTTTCTCAGTAATGGGGTCACAGAAAAATTTCTGTAGGCTCCCACAGGGATTCAAGAACAGCCCAGGATTATTCTCAGCCAGAGTAACAGAGTTACTACAAATGTATGATGATGAGGCATTATCTTATGTCGATGACGGTGAACAGACAAAATATCGACTCCAAAATATCGACTGGACATAATATCGACTTTTAAATATAGACTGGACAAAATATCGACTGGACAGAATATCGACTACAAAAATATTGTTTTTAAGGTAAGTGAAGTATTATCGACTGTATAAAATATAGATAGCAAAAATATCGAATTTTTAATAATATATAATATTTTATAGTGTATTTTTATGTAATAATATGATTGAAAAGTGTGTATTAATGTTATAAAATATTTTATTAAATGATTTTTGTTTTTATAATAATTGCGTAATGTAATTCTGTAGCGGGTTGTGGGTTTATAGGGGAATAGGGTGGGAAGTAATTTAATAATAATTAATTAATTAATATATGTTTGTAAATATTTTTAATTAATAATTAATTGATAATTAATTAATATTAATTAGTTAATTAATTAATATAATTTAGTACATATTTTTTTTAGTAATTAATTGGTAATTAATTAATTGTAATTAGTTAATTACATTAATTAGAGTACATTTTATATATATATAATTTTGTGTTATTGTAAAGTAATTAATTGGGGTAAAATAATATTAATTATTAAATTAATTACAGCTAATGTGCTAATATATTTACTTTATTGTTATTGTTAATTAATAATTAATTGGTAATTAAATAATATTGATTAATTTTGGGTAAAGGAGTATTTTTAGGGTTCAGGGTCAGTTTTCAGTTTTTGGGTAAAGGGGTATTTTTAGGGTTCAGGGTCAGTTTTCAGTTTTTGGGTAAAGGGGTATTTTTAGGGTTCAGGGTCAGTTTTCAGTTTTAGGGTAAAGGGGTATTTTTAGGGTTCAGGGTCAGTTTTCAGTTTTTGGGTAAAGGGGTATTTTTAGGGTTCAGGGTCAGTTTTCAGTTTTTGGGTAAAGGGGTATTTTTAGGGTTTAGGGTCAGTTTTTAGTTTTTGGGTAAAGGGGTATTTTTAGGGTTCAGGGTCAGTTTTGGGTTTTTGGGTAAAGGGGTGTTTTTAGGGTTCAGGGTCAGTTTTGGGTTTTTGGGTAAAGGGGTATTTTTAGGGTTCAGGGTCAGTTTTGGGTTTTTGGGTAAAGGGGTATTTTTAGGGTTCAGGGTCAGTTTTCAGTATCTTATTTAATTATAGTATGTTACTATATATATATGTTTTAACAAATAATATTGTAATTTTTTTTTTATTACTTTCATTTATTATTTAATTATTATAAGTTAATGTAAGTATTTTTAAGTATATTTTAGTAATTACATTTTAATATTAATTTAATTTAACACTGTTTTTTATAAAGTCGATATTTTTTACAACTATATTATTGTAAACGATATTTTGTACTCGATATTTTTGTACTTACCTGTTTGTAGATACAAACTCGATATTTTGACTGTCGATATTTTGTCCACAATATTTTTGCAAGTCGATATTTTGTCCCTCGATATTATTTCAGTGATCCGTCGATGACATCTATCTCACAGACGACGACTTGGAGACTCACTTGAAAAGGGTGAATACCATAATACTTGGTTTCGCTGCAGAGGGTTACAAATTCAACTTTAAAAGTCTCGAATTGCCCATCTGACAGTCTTATTTTTAGGATACGAATTATCAAGTGAAGGAAAAAGCCTAGCGGACAACTTCTTAGAGAAGTGTGCTGTACTCCAAGCACCAAAAACGCTGAAGAATTTACAATCAATGCTAGGCTTCCTGAATTTCGGAAGAACTTACATTCTAAATTATGCGGAGAGGGTTAAACCTCTCTACGAACTAATTAAACCTGATTTTAAACCAATCAACTGGACTCAAAAATACACAGAAATTTTGAGAATATTGCAAACAGACATGTTAGCAAAAACAAAATTAGATACACGTGACAATACACGCAACCTTGTAATCCGAGTCATCCCAGGAAGATGCGGATTCACTTACCTGACCTCTAATGAGGGAGAAACTGTACCAATAGCTTACAAATCACATTTGTACACAAAAGCTGAAATAAAATTCAGTTCAACGGAAAGAATTCTAACTGAGGTTCAGACTGCTGTAGCAAAAGAAAGGGCCCTAGCACAAGGTAAACGAATAATAATCGTTACACCTATACCTGCTTTAGAAGCGGTAACTAAAGCGAGCATGCCAAATGCTAAAGCTCTGCATCCAAGATGGATCCAATGGGTTAATTCTCTTTCTGCAACAGACGTAGCATATGAATTTGATCCTAACTTAAAGACACAGGAATTTTTACAATATGAATTTGAATGTCCTCTGCCAATTGAAATCCTGCCACTAGAAGAATACGGAAGTATCATATATACAGACGGATCAGCACAACCCGCAGTTGGGGGTAAACAAGCTTACAGTCCTGCGTGCGCGATTGTTAAAGGTCATTGTCACAAAGGCAAATTTAGACCACTGGTCACTAAGACACAATCTCTATGAGATTGTTCAGCTCAGCGAGCTGAACTAGTAGCATTTAAGATGGTGCTAGAAAATACCGATCGCGAATTCCCCACACTAATAGTGTGCAATTCATATTATTGCGTACAATCTTATAATGAATACTTGCAAAATTGGGTGAAAAATGGGTTCAAAGATGCAAAAGGTGGCACAATCAAGCATAAAATGCTTTGGGAACAAGTAGTTCTTTTACAGAAGGAACTACAAAAGACTCACGTGATACACACTCTGAGTCATCAACGTGATGGCGGTCACGTTGCAGGGAATTCATTGGCTGATGAAGCCGCGAAGGCAGCTGTACAAGCGGCTTCCGTAGCTGCTATCACCCGGTCAAAAACAAAAATAGACAGCGATATACTACAAGCTGTCAGTGCGTCAGTAAAAATGATTGAAAAACACTCCCAAAAGGCTTTCCAGAAAAGTACTTATATTTAACAGATACGAATAATGTTCCTTTTGCTCGAATCCCTGGAGTGGGGGACAGAGTAATTCCAAACATGGAACACAGGTTAGGACTAATTATAGCGGCACATGAAGGGCTTGCTTCTGCACACGCTGGCGTTTCCGCAACAATATCATTATTAAAACAGAGATATTGGTTGCCTCGCATGAGAATACAAACTAAGAAATATGTATTAGAATGCGAAATATGCCAAAGAATGAAAGTATCAAAAGTAAGACGACCAGCGCAGACACCCCTTCTCATCTCAGATAAACCATTAGCATGTGTTTACCTGGACCACTGTGGTCCCCTACAAAGGCACAGCAACTAAAAATATATCATGGTCGCAGTGGATTCCTGTACGAGATTCATATGGATGTGGCCCCAGCGCTCGGCTGACGCCAAACGTTTTATAAAAGATCTGCGAGTCTGTATCGGCACATATGCAATTGCCATGTTCCATTCTGACCAGGGTCCTGCTTTTAGCTCTCGAGCTTATAAGGAGGCCATGGCCAGCATGGGCGTTGGGTTGCGATACTCTTGTCCATCACACCCTGAGGGGAACAGTGTAGTGGAAAGAAAAAACCGAGACATAAAGCAATCTATAACGGCGAAGGTATTAGGTTCGGGTGATGGGTGGGTCAAACATTTAATAAGTGTCCAACTTAGTCTAAATAATTTGCCAAGAAATTCTCTAAAAGGTTTCAGCCCGTACGAACTATTGTTTGGAACTAGAATGCATGTTCAGGACCTCGATAGTCAGGCTTCAGTGGTAAAAGATAAGAATAAAGACTTTGACATCAAAGATCGTTTGGCTGTTTTGCAGGACTTGAATGAAACAAGAAAATCCTTAAGCAACATAAAGTTAAAGCAACAGCCAACTGCCACTGAAGACACACCACCTGTCCCAGCAAGACCTGTCTGGATTCCAAAGATTGGGAATCTAGTCAGAGAGAAAATAGCGGTGAAGAAGGAATTTGGGCCTTCTTGCAGAAACCCAGTACCTGTCTTGGCAATCAACGGAACAAGATCAGTAGTACTACCGCCTCTTGCTGGTAAAAAGGAGAACCGAGTTGTATCAATCGACCTGGAAAAACAACAATCATGTGGCCTATAATCAACAGTAGGCCAAGTGGACTCCAAAGAAATAACAGAATACCCAAATTTGCAACAATCCAAGAGGTTCAAACTGAAAGACTAATCACATTTGATAAACCTGCAGTGCACAGAGAGGGACTATGCAATAATGACATGGAACTCGTGCCTCTTGAAACACAGATTGAAACAGTTCGTCATGAAACACCTGTCTACAATGATGTGGCATTAGAATGTGCTAATGAAAGACAAATTGAGAAACAAATTCCAACAATTGACAGAACTGCCTCTTTCTACTTCATCAACTTAGATACCTTTTCCGAAGATCAAAACGACCATGAAGTGAGACCAGAAACAAAGACTTTTAAAGAAAAAGCAACAGAACTCTTTCTTCAAATCAAAGAAGTATATCTAGATGCACCATTGATTGAGCATTGGATTATTTCAGGGCTACTTATACTCCCACTAGGCCTAATATTGGTTTTAATTTTAGGAAAATTTATCACAATTCAATGGACACAGCAAGTCAGAACATCAACTTAGTTCTGAAACCACACAAATCATCTCACGTGAAGAAAAGAGGAATATCATCAGTAAATGTCACAGCCATTCCAATACCCGGCGGGATAGTATGGGACAAGACTGACTATGGAGTATATGGCTCGGTCAAGATCCTGAAATATCCTCACCAGTTCAAGGTTTTATTAACTGACTTTGTTAAACCAAGTACATTTTCTTATGATTGGGATTTTGAAAGTATAAATAATATGATGTCTGATTTAGTATTGTCAGCAAGATTTACAGATAATGATTATTTACAAGGTTTGTCTAATTATGAACAGATGTACTGCTTCTCACATTACGCTGACCATTACTTACATAAATCTGCACAACCTAGAAATGTTTTTAAATATAACCAATGGGAACATTGTGCTACTCCACCTAAAAGCAGTTCGAAAACGTTTTTTGAGAAATTCCAATACTTCTCAGGGTTTAATACAAGTAATGCAGAAACATTTTATTATAAACTGTTGGATAAAACAGGGACGAAAACCATGTTGACAAATACTAAATTGACATATTCAGAAGCATTTTATGAAAAAAATTATGACATTTGGTTTTGATTTCTGGAAAAACAACATTGAAACAAAAACCATCTGGGGTACAAAAGATTGGCAGGTACAAGGCTTAGAAGCATTATTTCAAGCCTGCATGATCCCAGAACAAATAATGTTCTTAAATGACACAATTCACCAAACAACCTGTCTTGGCCTAGCTAAGATTAAAGACCTTAACAAACCGTCTATTCCAAAGCCAATACCTGATAATGTAACAGCAGAAGTTGAAATAGACGTATCTAAAATTTTACATCTAAACAGAACACATCCTGATTGGAAAAAGTGGTTAATCTGGCCTACTGACACGAATAACTGTCAAGATAGATTCCTGCACAAAACACAGGGGTTAACAATGACCAGACCAGACCCTAGATACTCCCAGAGACAAAATCCAGAGATAGTAACAACATACAGTGTAGGGAAGCTGTGCCTTGAATGGCTAGAATCATCCACACTGGCAGAAATTAATCAACACTTATCTTTACTTAAAGATGGTGCTGATTTGCGCGATTTCATTCTGGGACCACGCAAACAGCGTCAAAAACGCTTCATAGCGACCAGTATATATGCGGCATACAACGAGGCTTGGAAAGTAACTCAAATTGAAACAGCTGAAAAAATACGAGAAATTGATTGTATTAATTTGGAAAAATCACTTTCTGTTGTGGACAATGGGTTAAGGACTCTGTCCTCCAGAATATATTCACTGGATAGTATTGTAACAATTGCCATCGATATAATAGACAAAGACTTGCTAATGTTATAGCATGGCCAGTCGCAATTGCGTTCTATTGTACAGCTAGGCTGGACGCTGCAAAACCTTCGTTCAGGCTATGTGCCATGGCGTCTAATCAACACAACGTCATTGTTTTCCATCTTTAACCTTACTGATAAACAAATCAGCTTGGCACAGAAAGGAGCAGACTATACAATCCTGAGCATCGAAAAACTTAAGAGATTACCATTGACAATGTCAGAAAGACCTGTCATTGAATGGATAGCAAACGGGATTATCACAATTCCGATAAAAACTTTCCAATTTAAAAATTGCCTTGAATATATACCGAATGGCCAGTATGAACGATTGGGTAAAGGGTACATTAAGTCAGCATGGAAATTACCATATACACACACATGCTATAGTGACAGCAACAAAAATGTATTTCTTAGTGGTGAAAATAGCAAACATTCACTAAGCGGTATACTTTTGTGCCAGGGTATTAATTTACACAGGGCCTGTGAAGGAACTTCAAACAACCTTTCATGCCACCAACATGTCACACCTGCAACGCAGATAGAGCCTTTCTTTAAGAAACTCTCATTTTAATAACGGATCACAGCTGTTGTGGATTGATGCCGGGGAAAGCATATCTCGTAAGAGTAACTTCCATGGTCACTTGCTGTATGCAAGCATTGTTTCCAAACGGCCCTGAAGATTCCGAGACGCCGATTTGGCCTCCTTTGAATGTCTCTTCTATACGAATTGATACTTTAAGCAGAATGAAGTCTGTGCTTTTTCAGACAACAGTGCCCATAACGTCATCAAAAAAAACGTATGATCTCCAATTTGCAAGGACAGCTTCGGAGATACATGACCTTTTATCAACAAATTGCCCCGTGCATTTCACAGAAATGCTTAGCCAAATTCTAAATATGTCAGATGCCGTAGGTATCTCAGGCGTATTTAAGACGATTTTTTCGGGACTGTTAACACCATTCAAAGCAATCCTAGGAATTATTCCTAATTTTGTCCATTCAGTCTTTGGCGGCATACCCCTAACTTTGGGACTTGTAGCAGGCATTTTATTTTTGACCCTCCTGCTCCCATATGGCAAGCCAAAACACAGACATGACTCCGACAAGGATGGAAGAAACAATCCTAGCAGTACGCTACCGGGACCGCATAACTAAAGTCCTTGGATTGGCCAGGCTGAGAGATCTGAACATGACCTGGTTTCTTTCATTCAGACCTACATGGCAGACCTGCATCTTACCTGTGCTTCGATGTATGCTATGCGGAGAAGAATGCGTGTTAGACACCTGTCTTGCACTACCATCAGCAGTACCAATGGATATCGATACTTTGCTAAGTCCTGTAACGGCTCATGCATCGTGTTGTCCCCAGCGGTTACCAATCCTGATGACGGCATTCGTTGAGACTCCTGTGCTACGACTAGGTGGCGGCAGTGAAGTGATACATGAAAGCAGCATCACCCAGGTACGGCCTTCTGTGAGCATTGCTGATCCAAACATCGATGATATCAATCATTCTAACACCTTCCAAGTTACAGCATTATCGAACTTGGTCGAACTGTCACCTGAAAATGTAGACCGGTTCTTTAAAAGCCTGTCTGATATGATGTTCTCGCCTGAACAACAACAATGATTTTTTGGAAAATACATTCCAGCGCACAGCGTTCTCATGAACTCTGAATTTGGCCTTCAGTTTTGATCAACAAAAACTACTAAAAAGCGTTTGGAACTCTATTCCCCCGTTCACCATGAAAAATTTTTGGGGGGTATTTGAACATTTTTCAAAATATTTACCTTTTTTCCTGGCACGAATACCTTTGCTTAAAGTAGAACTATTCATAAAGAACATAACTTCTATTTTTAGTACATCTAGAGACATAATAACTTCACCTCAGCCTCTAGCACATTTTCCAGCAAATACATTTATATGTGATGAAATAATCTTGCCCTTCTTTTCTGTATAAAGAGAAATTTCATGTGTAATTTTTTTTTTTCCGCAAAATCATTCAACTGATTACATATCCTATAATTTTTTTAATGATTTCTATGCTTAAAGACGTACAGTACCTATATTTTCATGTATTTCAAATACGCCATTTCAAATGCAATATGTATTTTGGGGTGGGAAGTATTACACACGCATCTTATTGCTTTAGTTTTTAGTAATTTGATGGACATAAATTTGTGGAGTGGGTGTCGTGATCTATCTAGTGGAGTGGAGTGCAAAAAAACGATGGATTTGGGCCCAGATCTTTTGACTGGGGGAGTGTGTGACATTGATCCACATTCGGTCCATCACTTGTTGTTTTTGCAGTTGCCGTCCTAAGTGCGCTGGGGATGCCCAGACGTGGGTCCCAGGCACTCCACACCACTTGGAGTCAAGCTAGCCGGGCTGATGAGAGGTGTTACCTCGAAACCGGTCCGGTCCTCGGATGCTTGATTCCGTTCTGGGAAGGACATGGCTTTTGTAGTTCGGACTGGACTGTTCCCATGGGGCAACAGGGTCAGAGCTGATTTGCATATCGCCATTGTCTAACCCAGGGTGGTGTGGAGTGCAAAAAAACGATGGATTTGGGCCCAGATCTTTTGACTGGGGGAGTGTGTGACATTGATCCACATTCGGTCCATCACTTGTTGTTTTTGCAGTTGCCGCCCTAAGGGCGCTGGGGATGCCCAGACGTGGGTCCCAGGCACTCCACACCACTTGGAGTCAAGCTAGCCGGGCTGATGAGAGGTGTTACCTCGAAACCGGTCCGGTCCTCGGATGCTTGATTCCGTTCTGGGAAGGACATGGCTTTTGTAGTTCGGACTGGACTGTTCCCATGGGGCAACAGGGTCAGAGCTGATTTACATATCGCCATTGTCTAACCCAGGGTGGTGTGGAGTGCAAAAAAACGATGGTTTTGGGCCCAGATCTTTTGACTGGGGGAGTGTGTGACATTGATCCACATTCGGTCCATCACTTGTTGTTTTTGCAGTTGCCGCCCTAAGGGCGCTGGGGATGCCCAGACGTGGGTCCCAGGCACTCCACACCACTTGGAGTCAAGCTAGCCGGGCTGATGAGAGGTGTTACCTCGAAACCGGTCCGGTCCTCGGATGCTTGATTCCGTTCTGGGAAGGACATGGCTTTTGTAGTTCGGACTGGACTGTTCCCATGGGGCAACAGGGTCAGAGCTGATTTGCATATCGCCATTGTCTAACCCAGGGTGGTGTGGAGTGCAAAAAAACGATGGATTTGGGCCCAGATCTTTTGACTGGGGGAGTGTGTGACATTGATCCACATTCGGTCCATCACTTGTTGTTTTTGCAGTTGCCGCCCTAAGTGCGCTGGGGATGCCCAGACGTGGGTCCCAGGCACTCCACACCACTTGGAGTCAAGCTAGCCGGGCTGATGAGAGGTGTTACCTCGAAACCGGTCCGGTCCTCGGATGCTTGATTCCGTTCTGGGAAGGACATGGCTTTTGTAGTTCGGACTGGACTGTTCCCATGGGGCAACAGGGTCAGAGCTGATTTGCATATCGCCATTGTCTAACCCAGGGTGGTGTGGAGTGCAAAAAAACGATGGATTTGGGCCCAGATCTTTTGACTGGGGGAGTGTGTGACATTGATCCACATTCGGTCCATCACTTGTTGTTTTTGCAGTTGCCGCCCTAAGTGCGCTGGGGATGCCCAGACGTGGGTCCCAGGCACTCCACACCACTTGGAGTCAAGCTAGCCGGGCTGATGAGAGGTGTTACCTCGAAACCGGTCTGGTCCTCGGATGCTTGATTCCGTTCTGGGAAGGACATGGCTTTTGTAGTTCGGACTGGACTGTTCCCATGGGGCAACAGGGTCAGAGCTGATTTGCATATCGCCATTGTCTAACCCAGGGTGGTGTGGAGTGCAAAAAAACGATGGATTTGGGCCCAGATCTTTTGA
Organism: Lissotriton vulgaris; assembly: GCF_964263255.1. Lineage (NCBI taxonomy): Eukaryota > Metazoa > Chordata > Amphibia > Caudata > Salamandridae > Lissotriton > Lissotriton vulgaris. The sequence goes on along the minus strand of NC_141694.1, from coordinate 1,807,230,992 downwards.
CTGGGGGAGTGTGTGACATTGATCCACATTCGGTCCATCACTTGTTGTTTTAGCAGTTGCCGCCCTAAGTGCGCTGGGGATGCCCAGACGTGGGTCCCAGGCACTCCACACCACTTGGAGTCAAGCTAGCCGGGCTGATGAGAGGTGTTACCTCGAAACCGGTCCGGTCCTCGGATGCTTGATTCCGTTCTGGGAAGGACATGGCTTTTGTAGTTCGGACTGGACTGTTCCCATGGGGCAACAGGGTCAGAGCTGATTTGCATATCGCCATTGTCTAACCCAGGGTGGTGTGGAGTGCAAAAAAACAATGGATTTGGGCCCAGATCTTTTGACTGGGGGAGTGTGTGACATTGATCCACATTCGGTCCATCACTTGTTGTTTTTGCAGTTGCCGCCCTAAGTGCGCTGGGGATGCCCAGACGTGGGTCCCAGGCACTCCACACCACTTGGAGTCAAGCTAGCCGGGCTGATGAGAGGTGTTACCTCGAAACCGGTCCGGTCCTCGGATGCTTGATTCCGTTCTGGGAAGGACATGGCTTTTGTAGTTCGGACTGGACTGTTCCCATGGGGCAACAGGGTCAGAGCTGATTTGCATATCGCCATTGTCTAACCCAGGGTGGTGTGGAGTGCAAAAAAACGATGGATTTGGGCCCAGATCTTTTGACTGGGGGAGTGTGTGACATTGATCCACATTCGGTCCATCACTTGTTGTTTTTGCAGTTGCCGCCCTAAGTGCGCTGGGGATGCCCAGACGTGGGTCCCAGGCACTCCACACCACTTGGAGTCAAGCTAGCCGGGCTGATGAGAGGTGTTACCTCGAAACCGGTCTGGTCCTCGGATGCTTGATTCCGTTCTGGGAAGGACATGGCTTTTGTAGTTCGGACTGGACTGTTCCCATGGGGCAACAGGGTCGGAGCTGATTTGCATATCGCCATTGTCTAACCCAGGGTGGTGTGGAGTGCAAAAAAACGATGGATTTGGGCCCAGATCTTTTGACTAGGGGAGTGTGTGACATTGATCCACATTCGGTCCATCACTTGTTGTTTTAGCAGTTGCCGCCCTAAGTGCGCTGGGGATGCCCAGACGTGGGTCCCAGGCACTCCACACCACTTGGAGTCAAGCTAGCCGGGCTGATGAGAGGTGTTACCTCGAAACCGGTCCGGTCCTCGGATGCTTGATTCCGTTCTGGGAAGGACATGGCTTTTGTAGTTCGGACTGGACTGTTCCCATGGGGCAACAGGGTCAGAGCTGATTTGCATATCGCATTGTCTAACCCAGGGTGGTGTGGAGTGCAAAAAAACGATGGATTTGGGCCCAGATCTTTTGACTGGGGGAGTGTGTGACATTGATCCACATTCGGTCCATCACTTGTTGTTTTTGCAGTTGCCGCCCTAAGTGCGCTGGGGATGCCCAGACGTGGGTCCCAGGCACTCCACACCACTTGGAGTCAAGCTAGCCGGGCTGATGAGAGGTGTTACCTCGAAACCGGTCCGGTCCTCGGATGCTTGATTCCGTTCTGGGAAGGACATGGCTTTTGTAGTTCGGACTGGACTGTTCCCATGGGGCAACAGGGTCAGAGCTGATTTGCATATCGCCATTGTCTAACCCAGGGTGGTGTGGAGTGCAAAAAAACGATGGATTTGGGCCCAGATCTTTTGACTGGTGGAGTGTGTGACATTGATCCACATTCGGTCCATCACTTGTTGTTTTTGCAGTTGCCGCCCTAAGTGCGCTGGGGATGCCCAGACGTGGGTCCCAGGCACTCCACACCACTTGGAGTCAAGCTAGCCGGGCTGATGAGAGGTGTTACCTCGAAACCGGTCCGGTCCTCGGATGCTTGATTCCGTTCTGGGAAGGACATGGCTTTTGTAGTTCGGACTGGAGTGTTCCCATGGGGCAACAGGGTCAGAGCTGATTTGCATATCGCCATTGTCTAACCCAGGGTGGTGTGGAGTGCAAAAAAACGATGGATTTGGGCCCAGATCTTTTGACTGGGGGAGTGTGTGACATTGATCCACATTCGGTCCATCACTTGTTGTTTTTGCAGTTGCCGCCCTAAGTGCGCTGGGGATGCCCAGACGTGGGTCCCAGGCACTCCACACCACTTGGAGTCAAGCTAGCCGGGCTGATGAGAGGTGTTACCTCGAAACCGGTCCGGTCCTCGGATGCTTGATTCCGTTCTGGGAAGGACATGGCTTTTGTAGTTCGGACTGGACTGTTCCCATGGGGCAACAGGTTCAGAGCTGATTTGCATATCGCCATTGTCTAACCCAGGGTGGTGTGGAGTGCAAAAAAACGATGGATTTGGGCCCAGATCTTTTGACTGGGGGAGTGTGTGACATTGATCCACATTCGGTCCATCACTTGTTGTTTTTGCAGTTGCCGCCCTAAGTGCGCTGGGGATGCCCAGACGTGGGTCCCAGGCACTCCACACCACTTGGAGTCAAGCTAGCCGGGCTGATGAGAGGTGTTACCTCGAAACCTGTCCGGTCCTCGGATGCTTGATTCCGTTCTGGGAAGGACATGGCTTTTGTAGTTCGGACTGGACTGTTCCCATGGGGCAACAGGGTCAGAGCTGATTTGCATATCGCCGATGTCTAACCCAGGGTGGTGTGGAGTGCAAAAAAACGATGGATTTGGGCCCAGATCTTTTGACTGGGGGAGTGTGTGACATTGATCCACATTCGGTCCATCACTTGTTGTTTTTGCAGTGATCTATCTAGGGCCCCAATCAATATTGTGACCTTATGTCCCTATACGGCTATAATCAATCCATACCCCTATAATGGCATAAACGATCAGAGCCATATTTCAGAAACTCGCCTCTGCAGCTCATTACAGTATATGACACAGCAGAAGCCACAATCTAAGATTCCTAGATTACACACTGTTAGACCTGGCACCTTGGCGTGAGTCTCCCTTCCACTTTTTGCTGATGTGCCTCCGATGTTTTGCTGGTTTTCCGATACTCAGGGCACTGCGCCACGGCTGATCCGTGCCGCAGTGCAAGTGCTCCCTACTGTAAAACTGTACATACGATTGGTATCCATGATTGGTGCATTGGATTTACTGTCAGTCCCTAGTAAAGCGCACTAGAGAGTGCCGGGGCTTGTAGATGCCAATACTGCTGGTGGGCCTGCAGCGCTGGTTGCGCCACCCACCGAAGCAGCCGTAAAGTTGTGTCTGGGAACTGCGACCGCAGAACCCGCGTGCGGTCTCGTACTGTCACGCTAGCTGGGCAAGTGCACCCATTTGCCAGCCCCTGAACCTTCCCTTGACTACATATTAGTCACCCCTATGGTAGGCCTGTGGGCAGGGTGCGTTGTAGGTGTAAGGTAGGACAAGCCCTGATGTGTGTGGCATGTCCTAGTAGTGACTTACAACCAAGACCGTATTTCACTATTGAAGGCTACCTGCTCCCTTAGGCCAGACTGAGCTGCGAGAATTATTACACCCTATAATTCCCGCAGGCTCAAGGAGCATGGTAGCGAGTCATGTTTAGTATGCCTGAACTCAGGATGATAAAATATTTCTTGTAGTCAAGTTTATTTTAGTATCCTGGGTTTGCAAATGCTACTTTTAGAAAGTTAGCATTTGCTTGCTTAACCATTTCAGCCCGCCTCTGCTGGTATGTGTATCTGACTGTCTGGGATGTGTGAGTGACAGGGCTGGAGGGATGACAGGTGGTGAATGCGCAGATTACACCTTAGTGGGAGGTAGGAGTGCCTCTTGACTCGAACTGTAGCTGTGCTCGGCCACCACAATGCTGGCTCCACCCTCCTGGGGAGTGGCGGATGACTCTGCCGGCACCTGGCCCAGGAAGGGCGAAGCCCCCATCAACAAGGTACTCTGGCCGCCCCTGTCCGCACAATGCTGGCTCCACCCCCTGTGGGGCGTCTGATGCGCCTGCCCCTCACACTGAAAGCAGAAGCCAGAGTACACCCGCCGGGGTACTCAAGGACTGAGAGTGGCTATGCAAAGGCCCCCCTGGCCTGCGAGAACAAAAGAATTGGCCTATAAAAGAAGGAGCCCTGCTCCTTGAAAATTAGATCCTGTTTGGGCCACAGAAGGACTCTGCCCTACGAGAAGGACCGTGAGAGACAAGGAAGGGTGCTGACTCTTGCCTGTGTCTGGTGCCTTGCTGCTGAAGGAGAGGAAGAAGAAAAGACTACGAGAAGACTTTTGCTTTACTTTGTGCCAAACTCTGCTAGAGAGATCTCCAAGGGCTTGCTGTGAACTTGCCCCCTGACCAGCGTCCCAGGACCAGTGGACGCTACCCCCTGAAGGAAAGCGACTGCGGGTGCTGACCATCGCTGCAGTACTGACGGAGGAATCTCCTCCAAGGCGACGACCCCTGCCTGACCACCGTGACCGGGGCCCAAAGCAACAGCGGAAGCAAAGTGAGGACCAGCCGCCGCTGGCCCAAACACCGTGACCGCAACTGCACCGGGAGCCCGAGAGCAAAGCGAAGGAGGACCCGTCCAGTCCAAGCTCTCGAGTAGGCTGCGATACGAGCAACCACTCACCTGCAAAGACGGACAGTTGCCCTGTGAGAATCCGCAAAGTCGGTAACCTGCCCGACAGCCCAGCTGTGAGCGCACAGCTGCACCGGCACTTGGCTGGGTACGTCCTGCACTTGGGGACCGTACTGCCACTTGCCACCACCGCACAGCCGCCGCCGCCAGGGTCGGAGCGGACGACGAGGAGAGGACCCTGCCGCCACAGAACACCGCTGCCCCGGATGACCAGTGACCTGCTCGGCTGAAGAGCCGCAACGATCAGCGACCCCGGGAAGGCAACGCGACGTGGGACAGATCCCCTGGAAGCCGCCGGCTCCACAAGAACTTTGGTTAACACCGGCCTACGGGCCCAAAGAGAACTACTATAAGAACTGTGGTAACCTGAACTGAGTAACTTGCAACCGTTATCATAAAGTACGTTGACTGTATTCACAAGCCTGCTTAAAATCTATATAAAGATATATATTTTTACAGAATACAGTCTGGTCTCGTTGTGTGGTGGGTTGGTTGTAAAGGTGTACTATTGCAAGTGTTTAACCTATATGCCCCAAAGATTAGCCTGCGACTGCTTAAGCCACACTACCTAGAGGGTAAGCAGAGGTTGTCTGGAAGGTAACCCTCAGCCCTGACGAGGAAGAGGAGAGTCCCTGCTTGTCGCTAGTGTTGCACTGCGCCAACTAGAGACTCCCCCTTCCTACATTGGACGCAGCGGTGAGGATTTTCGAATTTACACTTGCGATATCTATACCTGAGCTTCTGACCACTACACAAGGATTACGGTCCAGTTACTTAGCCACAGACTTTGCTTTTGAATTTTGCCGAAAAGAAGATTCCAAGTGTGAGAACCATGCCGGGCACGAAGAGCCTGGATGGAGCAGAGTCCACGACCTCGGAGGTGTTGGAGGTCGAGTGGGACGCCGCGAAGCTGGATACGTACTCCAGAACGGAACTTAAGTTTTTTTGCAAGAAACTCAAGGTTCCACACACCGGTTGCAAGAACAAACCGCAACTCTACAAGGCCCTGAAAGCCTGGATAGAGTCCAGAAAGGCCCCGGAGGATCAAGACGCCCTCGCGGAGCAAGTTGCAACTGAGGAGCAGAGTGCACTTGGAGATCTGATCGACCTCGAGAGGCAAGACAGCGTGCACAGCTTTGGTAAAGGCCTGTCGCCAGAGGAGCTGGCGGACAGGAAAGAAACAAGGAATTACGAAAGAAAGCTGGCAGAATTGAAAATCCAACTGGAGCTTGAAACAAAAAGAATGGCGCTGGAAGAGCGAAAGCACCAAATGGATTATGAAGTAAAAATGAGGGAGATAAGTCTCAAGGAGAGAGACTTGGATCGTCCTTCCTCTGGTGGCAGCGCATCGCCAGTGCAGGTAGAGTCAAGAGTGCACATCCCGAAGGATGTAGTTAAGGAGTTCTTTAAGGGGGATGACATAGGACAGTGGTTTAGGGCATACGAGGTAGCCATGTCCTCCCACCGGGTCCCTGACAAGGATTGGGCAGCGGGGTTGTGGGGAAGGTTCCTTAGCGAAGGGAGAGATACCTTGCTAGATTTGCCCGTTGAAAATCAGAGATCCTATGCCCACATGAAAGAAGCTTTAATGAACAGGTACGGGCTTACCCCTGAAATGTATAGACAGAAGTTTAGGGGATGTACTAAGCGGCCTGGGAATACGTATGTGGAGTATGTGACTTACTTTTGCAGAGCACTGGATGGTTGGGTGAAAGGTAACAAAGTTAATGATTTTCAAGGTCTCTTTGATTTAATTGCATGGGAGCACTTGTCTGATCACTGTTTTCCTGAGTTACGCCAACACCTGATCGATAGCAAGCTGTCCAACCCGAGGAAGCTTGCTGAGGAGGCGGACCGCTGGCTCAGCACCAGGGTCCACAAGGGTCCCGTGGGAGACTCCGCCAAGAGTGGGCAGGGTCCCCAGCAGAAGAGTGGGGGGGACAAAGGGGGAAAACAGAAAGGGTTCCAAAAAGGCCCCCAAAGTAGTTCCCAAGGGAGCCCGCAGCAGGGTTCCCAGCCTCCCCCACCTCCGAAGCAGAATGGGGCCCCGACAGGTAAACCTGTTCCAAAGGGGCCCTTCAATTGTTTCAAATGTGGCGAGCCTGGGCACATATCCAGTGACCCCAAGTGTCGCCTGTTTGGAAAACCCGCACCCACTGGTGCTCCGCCCCGACAAGTGACTAGCGTTCACCTGGGAGAAGAAATGATGGTCCCGGGGGGTGGAGATCCCGTTCACATGACCTTGGTCTCGCTAGGAGACAGCGAGATGATCCCTACGAACTACCTGCCCTCTAACACTAAGAAATATGGGCAGGTGGTGATCATCAATGGTAAGGAAGCTGAGGCTCTTAGAGACACAGGAGCCAGTGTGACTGCAGTGAGGCAGCACCTGGTGTCTCAAGAGCAGGTTGTACCCCATGCCTACTGTAGGGTTATCAACGCTGATAATTCAGAGAGTCAGTGTCCGATGGCTCAAGTTCCCTTCGAGTGGGGGGGGGGTCTCTGGTGCTCTGCAGGTCTGTGTGAGAAAAACCATGCCTGTTGACTGTTTGCTAGGGAACGACTTGGAGCACTCCCCTTGGGAAAAGGTGGAGAAGACGACTCACCTGCGGATGGTGGGTCTGCCTGACTGGGCGTGCGTGACCACCCGGTCGATGGCAGCCAGTAGGGGTGATCGAGAGGTCCTGGGGCCTGAAGGAGAGGCCCAGGAACCGGCCTTAGGGAGAAGGCGCAGGGGGCGTGGGAAACCGGCTCCTGAAGTTCCCAAGGTCCAGGAGGAAGCAGACCTTGAGGGGGATGCCCTGGAGCCTACAGGGGAACAGATCGCCGAACTGGGGGACCTGCCTGAGCTGACCCATTGGCAGCAAGAAGGAGGACCCTCCAGGGAGGAATTCTGCAGGGAGCAGAAAGAATGCCCTTCTCTCGTGGGTATGCGGCAGCAGGCTGCAGACCAGGCCAATGGTGTTCAGGCCAAAACACATTACGTGTACTGGGAGAACGACCTCCTGTATTCGGAGCCTAAGGCTGCTGAACCTGGGTCAGCCCGTGTGCTGGTGGTACCCCAGAAGTTCAGAGCCTTCCTACTGGGTCTGGCTCATGATGTGCCTTTAGCAGGACATTTGGGGATGGACAAGACCTATGACAGGCTTGTCACCCACTTTTACTGGCCCCAAATGCATAAGAGTTCAGATGCTTATTGCAGAACCTGTCCGACTTGCCAGGCAAGTGGGAAGACGGGAGGGAAGAACAAGGCTCCCCTCCAACCCTTCCCTGTGGTCGGTACGCCATTCCAGCGAGTGGGTATTGACATTGTTGGGCCTCTGGACCCCAAGACAGCCATGGGCAACAGGTTCATCCTGGTCTTGGTGGACCATGCCACCTGGTACCCTGAAGCCATCCCTCTGAGGACAGTGACGGCTCCCGTGGTGGGGCGTGCTCTGATGGGAATTTTCTCACGAGTAGGATTCCCTCTAGAGGTGGTGAGCGACAGTGGGACCAATTTCATATCGAAGTATATGAAGTCCCTTTGGCAGGAGTGTGGCGTGACGTATAAGTTCACCACGCCCTACCATCCCCAAGGTAACGGGTTGGTTGAAAGATTCAACCGAACCCTAAAAGGCAAGATCATGGGCCTGGAAGGTCCGATGAGGCGTAAGTGGGACGTCCTCTTACCATGCCTGCTCTTTGCATATCGCGAGGTGCCACAGAAGTCCCTAGGGTTCAGCCCCTTTGAACTACTGTACGGTCACCCCGTGAGAGGACCGCTGAGTTTGGTAAAGGAAGGCTGGGAGCAATCTCCCAGGAAATCTCCCCAGAATGTATATAGCTACATGCTGGCCTTCAGAAACCAGACCAGACGCTGCAGACAACTTGCCGAGTCAAATCTGGAAGCGAGCCAGGAGGAAATGAAGCGGTGGTACGATCAGAATGCCACTCTGGTCGAGCTTCAGCCTGGACAAGAGGTGTATGTCCTGGCCCCAGTGGAGCCCTGTGCCCTTCAGGATAAGTGGACAGGACCATTTGAGGTTGTGGAGCGCAAGAGCCCCGTGACATACTTGGTGGACATTAAGACGCCCAGGAACCCTTTGCGGGTCCTACATGTCAACCGCCTCAAGCCCCACTTGCGAAGGTCCGAAGTGGGCATGTTGTTGGCAACCGATGACGGAATGGAGGAGGAGTCGGAGCCTCTTCCTGACCTCTTGGTGGCCTGTGAGAAAGATGGGTCAGTGGATGGAGTTAACCTCTCACCCACCCTGACCGCCGAACAACAGGAGGACTGCCGCCAGTTGCTGGGGCAGTTTCCAGACCTGTTCTCCCTGGTTCCGAGTGTCACAGATTGGTGCGTCCATGATGTGGACACTGGAGACAGCTTACCTGTGAAGCATAAGGCTTACAGGGTGACTGACAGGGTCCGGGCCTGCATCAAGGAGGAGGTCTCCAAGATGCTTGCCCTCGGGGTGGTTGAGTCTTCCAGCAGTCCTTGGTCCAGCCCCGTGGTCTTGGTTCCGAAGGCTGCTGCGCCGGGAGCCACACCCGAACTCCGGTTCTGTGTGGACTACAGAGGACTCAATTCAGTCACGAAGACTGACGCGCACCCCATCCCCAGAGCTGACGAGCTCATTGATCGGCTAGGGGCTGCCCGGTTCCTCAGCACGTTTGATTTAACGTCTGGGTACTGGCAGATCGCCTTGACCGATGGGGCAAAGGAGAGGTCGGCATTCTCAACACCAGATGGGCATTTCCAGTTCCGGGTTATGCCATTTGGAATGAAGAATGCCCCTGCCACCTTTCAGAGATTGGTCAACCAGGTGTTGGCTGGACTGGACGAGTTCAGCGCCGCCTACCTGGATGACATCGCAGTGTTCAGCGGTACCTGGCCCGAACACCTGCGACACCTCTGGGAAGTGTTGATGGCCCTGCGCAGAGCAGGCCTCACAATCAAGGCAAGCAAGTGCCAGATTGGGCAGGGTTCCGTGGTGTACTTGGGACACCAAGTTGGGAGTGGCAAGGTAGCCCCCTTGCAGCCCAAAATCGAGACCATCCTGGCTTGGGAACCCCCCAAAACCCAGACTGCAGTGAGAGCCTTCCTGGGGCTCACTGGGTATTACAGGAGGTTTGTCAAGGGCTATGGCACGATCGTGACCCCCTTGACAGAGCTGACTTCGAAGAAGCAGCCCAGGAATGTGATTTGGACTGACACCTGCAGAAGGCTTTTGACACCCTGAAGACTGCCATGTGCACGGCGCCCGTGCTCCTGGCCCCTGATTTCTCCAAGGAGTTCATTGTGCAAACAGACGCTTCAGAGCATGGTGTAGGGGCTGTTCTTTCACAGATGACTGAGGAGGGCTTTGACCAACCCGTAGCCTTCATAAGTAGGAGGTTACTTCCACGGGAAAGTAGGTGGAGTGCAATAGAGCGTGAAGCATTTGCTGTGGTCTGGGCGCTGAAGAAGCTAAGACCCTACTTGTTTGGGTCTCACTTCCGAGTTCAGATGGACCACAGGCCCCTCAGATGGTTGATGCAAATGAGGGGTGAGAACCCGAAACTGTTGAGGTGGTCCATTTCTCTACAGAGTATGGACTTTACGGTGGAACACCGCCCTGGCACCGATCACGCCAACGCTGACGGTCCTAGTGATGTGGAACTCCCTGGGGAAGGGTAGTTCCCCCCACATTTCAGCTGGAGGGGACACATGTTAGACCTGGCACCTTGGCGTGAGTCTCCCTTCCACTTTTTGCTGATGTGCCTCCGATGTTTTGCTGGTTTTCCGATACTCAGGGCACTGCGCCACGGCTGATCCGTGCCGCAGTGCAAGTGCTCCCTACTGTAAAACTGTACATACGATTGGTATCCATGATTGGTGCATTGGCTTTACTGTCAGTCCCTAGTAAAGCGCACTAGAGAGTGCCGGGGCTTGTAGATGCCAATACTGCTGGTGGGCCTGCAGCGCTGGTTGCGCCACCCACCGAAGCAGCCGTAAAGTTGTGTCTGGGAACTGCGACCGCAGAACCCGCGTGCGGTCTCGTACTGTCACGCTAGCTGGGCAAGTGCACCCACTTGCCAGCCCCTGAACCTTCCCTTGACTACATTTTAGTCACCCCTATGGTAGGCCTGCGGGCAGGGTGCGTTGTAGGTGTAAGGTAGGACAAGCCCTGATGTGTGTGGCATGTCCTAGTAGTGACTTACAACCAAGACCGTATTTCACTATTGAAGGCTACCTGCTCCCTTAGGCCAGACTGAGCTGCGAGAATTATTACACCCTATAATTCCCGCAGGCTCAAGGAGCATGGTAGCGAGTCATGTTTAGTATGCCTGAACTCAGGATGATAAAATATTTCTTGTAGTCAAGTTTATTTTAGTATCCTGGGTTTGCAAATGCTACTTTTAGAAAGTTAGCATTTGCTTGCTTAACCATTTCAGCCCGCCTCTGCTGGTATGTGTATCTGACTGTCTGGGATGTGTGAGTGACAGGGCTGGAGGGATGACAGGTGGTGAATGCGCAGATTACACCTTAGTGGGAGGTAGGAGTGCCTCTTGACTCGAACTGTAGCTGTGCTCGGCCACCACAATGCTGGCTCCACCCTCCTGGGGAGCGGCGGATGACTCTGCCGGCACCTGGCCCAGGAAGGGCGAAGCCCCCATCAACAAGGTACTCTGGCCGCCCCTGTCCGCACAATGCTGGCTCCACCCCCTGTGGGGCGTCTGATGCGCCTGCCCCTCACACTGAAATCAGAAGCCGGAGTACACCCGCCGGGGTACTCAAGGACTGAGAGTGGCTATGCAAAGGCCCCCCTGGCCTGCAAGAACAAAAGAATTGGCCTATAAAAGAAGGAGCCCTGCTCCTTGAAAATTAGATCCTGTTTGGGCCACAGAAGGACTCTGCCCTACGAGAAGGACCGTGAGAGACAAGGAAGGGTGCTGACTCTTGCCTGTGTCTGGTGCCTTGCTGCTGAAGGAGAGGAAGAAGAAAAGACTACGAGAGGACTTTTGCTTTACTTTGTGCCAAACTCTGCTAGAGAGATCTCCAAGGGCTTGCTGTGAACTTGCCCCCTGACCAGCGTCCCAGGACCAGTGGACGCTACCCCTGAAGGAAAGCGACTGCGGGTGCTGACCATTGCTGCAGTACTGACGGAGGAATCTCCTCCAAGGCGACGACCCCTGCCTGACCACCGTGACCGGGGCCCAAAGCAACAGCAGAAGCAAAGTGAGGACCAGCCGCCGCTGGCCCAAACACCGTGACCGCAACTGCACCGGGAGCCCGAGAGCAAAGCGAAGGAGGACCCGTCCGGTCCAAGCTCTCAAGTAGGCTGCGATACGAGCAACCACTCACCTGCAAAGACGGACAGTTGCCCTGTGAGAATCCGCAAAGTCGGTAATCTGCCCGACAGCCCAGCTGTGAGCGCACAGCTGCACCGGCACTTGGCTGGGTACGTCCTGCACTTGGGGACCGTACTGCCACTTGCCACCACCGCACAGCCGCCGCCGCCACGGTCGGAGCGGACGACGAGGAGAGGACCCTGCCGCCACAGAACACCGCTGCCCCGGATGACCAGTGACCTGCTCGGCTGAAGAGCCGCAACGATCAGCGACCCCGGGTAGGCAACGCGACGTGGGACAGATCCCCTGGAAGCCGCCGGCTCCACAAGAACTTTGGTTAACACCGGCCTACGGGCCCAAAGAGAACTGCTATAAGAACTGTGTTAACCTGAACTGAGTAACTTGCAACCGTATCATAAAGTACGTTGACTGTATTCACAAGCCTGCTTAAAATCTATATAAAGATATATATTTTTACAGAATACAGTCTGGTCTCGTTGTGTGGTGGGTTGGTTGTAAAGGTGTACTATTGCAAGTGTTTAACCTATATGCCCCAAAGATTAGCCTGCGACTGCTTAAGCCACACTACCTAGAGGGTAAGCAGAGGTTGTCTGGAAGGTAACCCTCAGCCCTGACGAGGAAGAGGAGAGTCCCTGCTTGTCGCTAGTGTTGCACTGCGCCAACTAGAGACTCCCCCTTCCTACACACACCGAGTTCTTTCAACAGATAAAACCCCCAGCAACCTGGGAAAGCCCCGCTTGCTATGTTTTGATTAGTAATAGAACTCTAATGAGCACTGTAAGAACGACCGGTTCTTAGTGATATCTTTATTGACGTCTTATGTCCAAAAACGTACGTCAAACAAGGCACCTTCCAGGTATAAATAATACCAACGTTGCCTAAGCAAACACAGCGGTGGTGATAGAGAATACAGGAGCAGAACAGCTGTCCCTTGCAGAGCCCAGCAGATGCGAGAAGCCCACGGATGCTGCCCCTCCTCCTCCTTGACGCGCTGAGAAAGACGCTGTCTTTTCTCCTGCCGAGAAAATCCAGCTCCGGCGTTTCCAGCCTACCCTTGCGGGTGACTGGGATATAGAGTCCTGAGGGGAGATACCAGACCTCCAACACTCTATTCCAGAGGTACAATGTTGACTAAACCCTTAGAGAGAATTCTTGAAGCAAACCCTTGGCAAAACCAACTTAACTTAAACTGCTACTTACTTACTCCCTCCCACGTAAAAGGCTTAGGTCAGGTACACTGGGGTAGGCGTATCTAGAAGCATCAGTTGAGTACGTTAGTCAAATGTATATATGAATGTATGTATTTTATTCATTTTAACCATTGTATGGCTAAGAAACCATATCAATGCTTTTACAGTATTATTTCGCAATCCTCATTTTACTGTACACACTTTTTATAATAACAAGTCTTGCAATTGTCGCAATTCATTTCTCTTGCATGAGAAGAAAGACTGTTCAATAAATAATATCTTTTATTGAAAACGCCTGTCTCTCTATTCTCTGCATCCTGGTAAAAATAATTCTTGCACAACTGACTGAGTGAAATAGCTGTCTATTGTTTCACACGACTCTAGAGATTGACTCTTATTCTAAGGAGCAAAGTTGTCATGTTTATGCGGTTGTTGGAAAACTGAATCCCTTCTTGTCTGAGCCAGGGGAGCTGATCACTTCCTATTCAGTCAAGAAAGTTTCCAGTGACCTCTGAGCTAGTTGGTACAAACCCAATTAAAGTTTAGCAAAGTCAGTAGAGACCTGGAAGACCGCACTTCTACGTCTACACTGCTGTTTATGTTATTCCAATGCACAGAGCCTATAGGGAAAATAGGAACTACACTAAACTCTCATAATGTGCAACACTCTGTTGCTCTCCAGCTAGGTCTATTCTATAGAAATACCTTCATATGCATGCTTATACATTGTGAACTGGTAACCAGCTTATTGTTCTCTGTGAATACTCCTTCCTTTTGAGCTGTTGGTTACCCCTGATCATTATATGACAGCCAGATAGAAGCTCCACAGAATTTTCTTTATCCTGGTTTATTTTCCACACCTCAAGTCGGCTTTTCAATGTTTGTGGGAGCACTTTATTGGACACATTGGGAGATTCCTCCTACACGCATCTTCTTGTTTCTTGGAAGCATTTATCATTATGCAATTCATGCTACTTTTAATCAGATGAGAGACTTTTCTTTTATGTGCATCAGACTAGGGGCGTATTTATTTATGTACTTTTTATTTAATTTATTTATTTGCACTTATAATGCTAAGCAGCTACCCAAAAAGGGTTTCCAGGCGCAATTAACAGATTTGCAGAGAGGCTGAGGACATTGTAAATGTCTAGATGTTGAATAGCCATGTGTTAGAAACGGGACCCTGGCTGGCCAAGACTCGCGTTGAGGTCAGTCAGGGATCGCCATTTCTAAAGTCAGGGCAAGGGAGTCACACACCAAGGTAACCCCCGCTCACCCTCTAGGTAACGTGGCGCGAGCAGTCTAGGCTAAACTTGGAGGCGGTATGAGTTAAGTGTTTGCGCACGCACCCCAGCAACAACACCCAAGGCCCACCACAAAGAAACACTCCACACAAGGATATATATAAAAAATAGCCTTTGTATTTATAGTAAACAAAACACATTAGATTAACACACAAACTTTACAATGTGCCAGGGGCACGGGCAGAATTTACAAGGGGAATTATGTACAGGACAGGGCCACATGGACCACTGTCAGGGGTAGGCACTTGTCAGAAAATAATACTGGTAGGTACACACTTAGGACATGAACATTAGAATGATTAGCACCAAAATTATAAATGCAACACACATCCAGTCATCACTGAAACAGAGTAAAGACCTCCTACGCAACCCTAAAACACTGTAGGAAATCACGCAGGTAACTAGGACCTTATCATCAGGACCCAAGGAAGGAATACCAACACCTAAGCAGTTCACTCTTAGCAAAGGGAAGGAAACCTAAACATAAAGTGGGACATCAACAATCCTCTATGCAGGTCACTCTTAGCAAAGTGGATAAACATAAAATGGGACATCAACAATCCTCTATGCAGGTCACTCTTAGCAAAGGGGATAAACATAAAGTGGGACGTCAACAATTGCACGTGAGATAATAAACACAGAGGTGCAGATTAGAACATTTTGCGCAAGAATCACATAGCAAGAAATTACAATGCGCTGGGTGCACATAGCACAACACTCACAATGTCCCTCAGGCCAACTGGCCTCGAAAGGGGCGGAATGCCCTGAGTCTCAGTGTCAGGGGGGCTGCGCAGGCAGCACAGCATACAAAGCCTAAATGTAGCAACTTTCCACTAAGTGCTGGACAGTTGTTGAACAGGACTGGGCAACGTTGGAGCCAGGAGGGCTCAAGGACAAGGTGGGGAGACACAGTGTGGGAGCCTCGGGGCTACAACCAACTAGCTGCATGTGTCCCCCTAGAGCCTCTCAGGGCTCGCTTAAGCAAATGTGGAAATTAGAGCTTCAGCGCTCTCAAAATCATGGAAAATGCCCCAGAGCCTCTCTGGGCTCTAAATACGATGTGGGCGTTGAGCCTCGCTGGGCTCGTGGATTAACTGTGGGCAATGAGCCTCGCCGGGCTCGAAATGGAAAGTGCCCTGAGCCTCTCGGGCTCAAAGCACAGAATGGCCCCTCAGAGCCTCGGGGCTCCCGAAATGAATGCTGCCCATGTTGGAGCGGCCCGCTGCCAACCGGGGCCGCTCAGGGAACAAAGGTGTGCCGCTGTGAAGCCCTCGTGGCTTTGCTCCATCAATGGGCGCGAGATCGCGCTACCGGGGGGAGAGGGGGCGGACACCGACAATGTGTCCCGGTGCCCCTCCCTTCTTGCAGGCACTCACCGGGTCTCTGCAGCGGGGGCTCCTCTCCTCTCGTCAGGCACCTCGGGGACACGGCCGGCAGCCCTTGTCCTCGCTGCTCGGCTCCGGGGGCGGGACTTCCGGTTCGCCTCTCCAGGGCCACGCAGCGATTGGTTGCCGGTCCCAGCACTTCCGGGTCGTCGCGGGCAGCGCGGCGGCCCGTTTTAGGCAGGCAGGCGGGCTCCTTTAAAAAATAAAGTATCCAAGGACGGGGCAATGCCGGGTGGGCACCGGCGTCCCCAATGAAATATAAAGCGAGGTGGGCACTCGCTAATGCCGCAAATCGGCAGAATAAAACGGGCAGATGCCGGGTGGGCACCGGCTGGACAACGAGCCTCCCCAGCGCTCGGGGACAAGGCACAGCGCTCTCAAGCGCCAAGGGAAGCGCGCTCGGCGCTTCAAGGAAAACAAAGCGCGCCTAGCGCTATAATTCAAAAGTCAGAGCGCCTCCAGGCACAGCAACAGCTCCAGCAGGGTCTGGAGGCAGGCAGAGGGGCAAAGCAGGGCCAGAGCCAGCACACTGGGTCTCCAGGCAGGGAGACAGCCCAGTGGCGGTCCTCTTGGCCCCAGCAGCAGCAGCCCCCTCTGGCAAGATCCTGGAAGAAAACCAAAGACAGGACAAATTGTATGGGGACACAGCCCCTTCTTATACAACAGAACCCCTTTGTCTCAGGGTGCAGGGTGGGGAAAACCAGTCGCAGCTGGGTTTGAAGTACTCTGTTTACCTCAACCACCCTCTCTATTCACTGGCAGGGCTAGGGCCATCAGTCGCACTACAGGGGGTGGAGCCAGCATTTTCTGGGTAAAGTCCAGGCTCATCAGGGACCAGGGGCACTCCTCCCAAGCCATCAACATGCTAATCTCACACTCACCACCGGGCAGACCCATCCAGCCTTCCTGGAGCCAGGCTCACCAGCCAGCTCCAGCCAATCACACTGCAGGCATATTTTACATTTATATGCCAAGTCCTAGAAATGGCATTTCTACACATGACACACACATACCACATACACCATTGCGAAGCATTTGTTCCCACGAACTCGCACATACCAAATTCGAGCATGCACTCCTCACGCATGAGGAACTACTAGGGACACAGACATTCCCCATGCATCCCTATGGGAGAGCAGGCCAGGCTAACTACATGCACGCACTTTACTCTGGGACACAGAGAAAACGTGCGCACAGACCAGAAAATCATCCACACAGATCACAGATCTAAAGCAAAAAGATTAGGGGTGAACCTGCCTTAAGGGCCAAGTCCAACACCATGGTTTTAAGACTTTGCGAAATTTGATATAATCAGTCTCGTTGCGTAGTGAAAATGGCAGTGAATTCCACAGAGAGGGACCTAAATAGGAGGAAGATCTTTTGCCCATCTGGGAAAGCTTGATTTTGGGAACAACAAACTTCTCTTGCTTGGAGGAACGGAGAGTACGAGAGGGAGAATAAGGGCAAACAAGGGATCAAAGGTATTTCCGTGCATTACCTACTTGTGCATAAAACTGAGCGCTTTGAATTTGACTCGGTTTTCAACCCTGAGCCAGTGCAGGTTTCGAAGGTATTGGGAGGTGGGGTAGCTTTTGGGACCTTGCATAACAGCCTAGCTGCAGAGTTTTGTACCATCTGTAATCTACGTGTTGTGGCCTTATTTGAGCTCAGATAAAGCACATTACCATAGTCAAGCCTTGAGGTAATCAAGGCATTGACCACGGTTTTCTGAGTGGACTCTGGCAGCATCCAACAGTTTTCTTTTAGCCATTTGAGGATAGCAAAACAAGTGGCAGTGGTTTTTACTGCATGCAGGTGCATGTTAGGAGATTCATCAATAATGATGCCCAAGTTACGCGCTTGGGGAGAAGGTGAGGGAAGAGTACCCATTTCGGATGGCCAATGTTGGGGACCCCACACATTTTTGTTTTTACCCCATATGAGTACTTTAGTTTTTTCTCCCTTTAGTTTAAGAAAGTTCTCCTGCATCCATGATGCTATTTTGATTAGACCCATTTTGAGGGTAGAGGAATCATTTGTATTCTAAGAAGAGAGAGAAAAAATAAGTTGGGAATCGGCGGCATAAGAATATAGCGTCAGCACAGAATTTTCCACCACTTTGGCTAAGGGACTCACATACAGATTGAACAGTAAGGGACTACGTATGGAGCCCTGTGGCACCCGTGAGCAAAAACATGCGTATTGGACTAAGCTGTGCGGGAGAAAACTTGAAACGTGCACTTAGTAAAAAATGAGGCAAGACAGTTGAGAGCTGGGCCGCGGATGCCCAGGGAGCTGAGAGTGGGTATTAATACAGTGTGAGATACCGTATCAAATGCGGCGCTTAAATCCAGTAGGATAAGTGCCACTGTAGCTAAAATGTAGCTAAAATGTGCGCAGCAGGTGCAGTGGCACTGGAGCCCAGAGCCCTGAGGGGCCCTGAGGGGCCCATTGAACCCTGATAATTGCTGTATTTACTACCACACCAGCATTCAAAGCGGCCATCTCTCCTTCTTGTACCAGGGTCTATGGTATCCTTGCTACTCTACTTCTTCAGACATGCAAAGGACTCGCTTGGTACAAACCATCCTGCAGAAACCTGATGCTCGTAGGTTTGATGTACACTCTCTGGGATCCAGCAGTGCTCTGTGTCTCAGAGGAATGCATTGGTGATGATAAAAGATCTGGCTCTAATGTGCTAAAGCATGAAAGAACAGGCATGCACATTTGTCTTTTATTTGCATTAGCACATTAAACCCGGACCGATTGACCTTCCAAAAGTGTCTGGTTCCCAGTGTACAAAATTGTACCCCACTACCAATGTTTAGTACTATTCCCCCATGCCCCCCTCCCCGAAGATAGGCTCTAGTTGCGCCCCTGGTGCTATCTGTGTGCAATTGACAGTGCTGTGTGGATCTCCGTGGCTAGGCGAAGAGATACTGTTCCAACTGTAGGTTTGCCAGTCAAAGTCACTGGCCTAGGCGGGACCCAGGCTAACCTAATGCAGAAGCTTACGATACTCCAGATTCAGACCTGCCCTGCCACACCCATACAAGCACATGCAGAAGACAAGTGCATATACCTATAATCATGCTCATAATAGAAGCCTTGAACCGTAAGCAGCAAATATTTCCAAATGCCTAACAGAATTAACACGTCCCTCAATGCAGGTGCTCCCCCAATTACTGCTAGAATCTGCAACAAGGCCAGGAAGCAACAGAATTGGAGACATTATTTCATATCCATGGATGCCTTCCCTGTGAGATACCACATAAGACTCTGAAGCCTCTGCCCAGAATGTTGCTCTGAGCCCAACCACAGGGTTTGTGGGAGAGAACAGAAAACCTCAGGCAAGCAGTGGGAGCTGTGGTGGCAATGTGACAACTTGAGGGCCTGACACTCCAGATGGGTGACTCAAGGATATCAAGGCCATCTTACACCAAGATCAGGGAAATCACACAGAAGAGATTATGGTTCAAAAGTATGTTTGGCCAGAAATCTAACTTTCGAAATATGAGTCAGTTCCCTCATTCACATCCGGTGTAAGAGCACATCAGTCATAAGTGCTAAATATGTTCAAGATACACCCTGAAGGGAGCTGCAGGAAGCAGTCCAGGTCCTATCTAAACAGAGAGCATCGCTTTCCATGATGCCTACAATGGCAGCTCTCTGTGCCTTTGGCTCCATCCAGGCAAGGCCAGCACAAACACACTTGCAACTGACACGCCCACGTCAAGCGTTCTCTATGTGCGCAATCAGCGACCATCATCAACAAGCATTTGCAATGCAATAGGTCTCGCCTTTGCGAGACTTGGAGCTACTGGTATAGTAAATGACACACTTTTTATTTATGTGTTGGTTTTGAAAACAGATAAATAAAAGGCATTGTCATTTAAAGTGCCAACAGCTTAACATTTCGCAAATGAGAGACCTATTGCATTGACAGTTATAAAAGCAGTTAGGAAAATGGAATTCTGGCAAACAAATATTTATTGGACTCGTGTATGCATGAGCATCTGTGCACAATCAAAACACGTGTGTTTTCTAAATTTCCTACACATTTTTTAAACTAAAATGTAGTTAGAGACAGCAAAACAATCCATTTGTATATTTATTGGATTGCAACATTGAAATTAAGCTAATTTCTCAGCTCTCTGTTGCTTATTGCAAAAAATAAGGGTCATACCATGACACGATTTTACAAATGCCATTAAATAATGAAACAATATTATATATGATATATCTAGTACCTCTGGAGCGAATCTAAAATGCAGTAATGAGCAACCAATGTGTCTTACGCTGTTTACAAGAATCAAGTGATTCAGTCTGTGAACATCAATCATATTGTTGCATAGCCCTTTCTGTCTGTCATAAGCATGCAGCGTTGTAGCAATAGAAATAGAAATACCAGATGTTACCAATGCATGGTATTGTAGCAATTTCTAGCTCATCTTGTTCACTGAAATTGTAACAGGGTAGGTGCAGGAGCGTTAGGAGTCTGGTAATAGGTAGCAATGGGATGTTGACAACCCTTCCTTAGACAGATAAGGTGTGTGAGGGAGACTGGGAGCAGCAGGTGCAGAAGTGTGAGGGGCGGGAGATGTATCAGGAGGACTGTGTGAGAAAATGTTTTTGTTTGCAAACAATTTTTATTTAAACATTGCTCAGCATACAGTAGATGCAGGAATGACCTTAAAGCGAGCATTTAGGATACATTTCAATTAAAGCAGCACATTCCAAAAGAAAAACATGATCATACATTTGAAGAGGAGCCTTTATAGCCAATGAGATCACTGAGAAAAAAAATGAGTCCACGGGAGCAAGGGACAGAGGAGACAGCAATAACAGGACAAAGGGGGGAAGGGGCAGGAGGAGTAGAGTGGGTGGGACCTGCCACACAGGAGCAGCAGACTGAGAAAGCATTTGGCAAACAACAGGAACTGCCTGAGTAGCAGACAGCAGCAGTCTAAAATGAGAGACTGTAGAATTAGAGTGAAAGGGAGCTGTGTGAGACAAGGTAAGAGTAGGCCAGAGGAGCAGCTGATAGAGCAGCGAAAGAGGGGCAGAGTAAGAACATGAGCAGTGTGAAGGGACAGCAGCAGTAGTGTGACTTGTAAATACTAGTGCTGGGTTATATACACCTGGCACACAGGAGAGAAAAAAGTGAGAGGAACGAGGGGACAGGAGTGAGCGTGGCAGTGGAGTGCGGGAGGGAGAGAAGACAGACAGGAGCTGTGGGGGTACTGGCAGCGAGTCCTCTGAACCTGGCCCAACGCCCCAGCATTCCTGTGCAGGGGATCTTAGGATGTTGGCAAACGCATACACGTTAATAGACCCAGTGCAGGCGAGATGCTCCGGATTTTTTTTACGCCAAAATGTTTTATTTTGCCTGTCTCACGCCTGAAATCGCCTCAATGGAGACATAGCAGCGTAGAGCATCAGCATTAAGAAGGGTGGCAGGGGCTGGAATGCGCACATTCTGGGCGCCCTGTAGTAGACAGACAAGGTCAATCCCTTTGAGCTGCTCCTGCTCATGGGCCGACTTTCGGAAAGCATTGGCTATAATCGCTACTGGTCATGCAAACATATTACTGCCAATTACCTGACGCTCGCGCCCCACGCAGCCTTCAGCGAACATCGCACTGCTCCTGTCCGCACCACAACAAAGGACGTCGCCATCTTCCAAGTGACGCTAGCACCTCAGGCCCGCCCACTGCTGTCAGCCATGCCATAGAAGCGAAAGTGGCTAGAGCGGCAGCATTTTCATGGCGTTTGTAGACAGCAAAAAAAAAAAAAAAAAAAACAGCATGCAGTTGCTGAGATTAACAAGTGGGAAATGGCAGCTGTGAGGGTCTAGCACAGTGCTTTGCGAGAAGACGCAAGTAACCTGCCAGCATAAAAAGTGAAAGCACGCGTGGCCGGCCGCCTAAAAGAAAATAGTGCACACCGTAGAACGCAGGACGAACACAGTAGTTAGGCGCTGCTGCTTCCGGTCTTAACCGGAAGTGAGTATTGCATCAATAGCCAATTAAAAAACAGCTAACAAGAGCAATTACTAAGTTCAACTAATGGCAAGCAACAACAGAAATGACAGGCAATAGGCGGATCTTCACCCCAAAAAACGAATTACTTGATGCCTTGTAGAGGCAGCGCATGCGCTGCCTATGCAAGACCTATAAACATGCTGCAACAATCAGATAATGATTGTGAGGCGAGGAGGTGGGGTTTTGTTTAGAAATTAGATTGATAACTGACTAGAGCACCACAAGGAAGAGAAGAGCAAAAAAGAAGCAAGCAGACGTAAATAATTGTGTACTAAAATAAACTAAGTAAAGCAAAAATAAAGAAAGACTAAAACATTTCTCAGATCACAAGGAAATGGAGAAAATAAGGAACTGTCAGTAAAGTAAAGTGAGGAATCATTCTTCTTTCCAAATAAGTAACATTTATTGTGACAAAGCAATTATTAAATTTAGTGCTTTAAAAGTAAGGTATAACTAATAAACCTGTACACATGCCCTGAAATATGTCTTACATACGTGATCAGAGTCGACATGGAGCCACAGAATTGCACTTAATCTAATTTATTTTCCATAATATTCATTTAAATTATGCAATTAGGAAATTGAATGCTGGCACTCTTCATTTCAAGATGGCGGATCTATTACTCTGATCACATGCAGGACTGGAATTGGTAAGCCTTGTAATAAAATAAATAATATTACTGATCCGGAGAAACAAGCATCTGCCATCTCTGAATGGCAGCTGAAAGTGAACAAAGATTTCACTGTACCTTGCATTGTTATTTCCATGGTTTGATAGAGAATTTCCTATGAGAATTTCTGCTCCATTCAACTTTTCAGGGACATAAAGTTGGTTGGTGATGGAAATGGCAGAAATTTTATGTGGTTTTAGTAAATCCACCCTCCACCAGGGATTGTGTTCATAGTTTGTATGGGTGCAGGATCCATGTGAAAATTCGGGGTCCTGATTTCCATCTATTGCGTTGATTGCATGGGCCATGTAACCTATGTGACTCCAATGTCCGCTAATAATACTTGACTGGGTGGCTCGACCACCTAGAGCCACATTCTCACCTGAAAGAAGACAGAACATGTGGTGAGACCCAGCTGTGGTTGCTTCAATACAATCTCCATTCCTAAAACATATATATGCCATAACGTAATTACTATTTATAACTTATAACAGATCTTTCAATCCCAGGACAGTCAATTCTTGCTCGACATAATTTAACCATCGAATTCTCTTGTAGTTTTCCAATCTAAGGCAATCATTTATTATACTCTGAGTTAGGGGAACAGTGTTCCTACGCCAGATGGAAACCACAAGAGCAGAGGGGGGAGTCTAATTAAGCCTTTAATGTGAGGCAAACTCAACTCCAAATGGAGTACATGATTAGATGTTGACTGCGGAAGAGAAACCAGGGATTTAAAAAACGTGTCCTCAATGATTTGAAGTGTTTCAGTATATGCCGAGCCCCAAACGCACGCTCCATAAGTGACCGCGGTCTTCATTTTCACATGATAGATATGCTGATCAACTGCTAGAGCTTTCATGCCATCCTAGAGTTAGCACAGTCATAACTATGCTGATACCCAGAAGGTACCATGACCATTCACAAAAAACGTTTACTTGTTTCTCCCAATTCAATAACTTTGCATACCACACGTCACTTTTACCTGCATCACCTCTAAATGGTCTCAAATAAAAGCACACAGAGCTCTATTCAAATTGGGCATGCTGTTTGACTGCTTTATTAGCACAACTACTCAACATGGATGTCATACCCTCTCCTGGGCATTTTAAGGCCGGGTCCTAAGAGATTCACTTCTGTCCCTCCGTGATAGAGTCCTACTTTCACCATTGAGCTATCTATCCCTTCTTCAGGTGGGACAGCACAGTCCGTCTTCATTGAAAGGTCAGAGATGTCACTGTATTTTGGGCTTTTTGTGCAACACAATGTATCCAGCTCCCTCAGCATGTCCAAACCCCCATTGTAAACCAGGGACCTGTGCACTCTTCTCTTCTACTGTGATGTCTTTATTCATTTCGAAAACCTTTATTTCGGTCACTGGGACCATAAAAGTATACACAAATCAACAAAATAACAAACATACATGAGCAACTCATACAATTCTGTACAACACTCTATACAAGGATACAATTTATAATTATAACTCACAGTACTGGGTTTTACCGGGTAAGTAGGGTGGGAGATGGGGAGGAGATGAAAGTGGGAATAAACGGGAAACAGGTATTTCAGTTAATGCTGGTGCACTCGGCAGACAGACAAGAGATAACAGAAATATTTCAATAAATAATTTAAAAATAGGCTATTTACAATAAAATCACATTCATCATAAATACTTGTATATACAGAAGCAATTAAAAAATCTGCATCTCAGAAAACGAATCTCGTGCTAGTCACATTATATTAATGTTGGGTGCCGATATGCGATTTATAATTATTTTTTCTTTTTGATGAAGCCCTATTTCCTTCGCCACATTGTGCTTGAATAGCGTGAAACAGCATATACAATGGGTTTGGATGTGTCATATTTTAGGACTTGAAATGCCTCCCTGCAATGCTCGAACCCCAGATTCCGGCAAAGTTGTACTAGCCAATAGCGCCTCGCTTTTTGGTAACCTGGGCAAAAAAATAAAACATGCAACTTTGTTTCCTCTTGTGTGTTGCATGCTGGACACCCCTCCTCATTCTGCCCAGCCCATTTATTGGTAAAAGCACGTATAGGAAAAGTGCTATGTCTAAACTGGACATACAGTTTCCTTGCCACCTGTGGAAGGATTTAATAATAATAATAATAATAACAAAATGTATAAAGCGCCTGGTTACACTAGAAACAGTGTGTCCCCGCGCTGTGAAGTCCGGACCAGGCAGCTCGTCAACAATCAGGTAAAATAAAGAACAGAAAGAGGACCTAACCCTAATTAAGGAAAAGGTAGGTTTTCAATTTCTAGCGGAAGCTCAACTCCGATGGTTCCATGCGGAGCTCAATCGGTAGAGCATTCCATTGTTTACTGGCCAGATATCTGAAGGATCAGCAGCCCATCCGTGCTCGGTAGATACGGGGTACCTGGAAGAGCATGCTCCCTAGGGATCTCAGAAGCCACTTGGGCTAGTGTATGGTCAGCAATTTTTGGAGGTAGATGGGACCCTTACCCTGAGCGATGCGCTGAGCCTTGCACATCATTTTGAAGACAATACGATCTTGGATAGGGAGCCAGTGCAGCGTGGCTAGAGCATGGCTCCCCGAAGACTTCCTGGAGAGACTCAATGCCAGCCTGGCAGCCGCGTTCTGCACACATTGCAGTCGGTGCAGTCGTTTTTTGCTCAGGCCAATATACAATGAATTCCCGTAATCTAAGTGTGGGGCAACTAGAGTGTGATCAACGTTTTCCTGCTAGTTACAGGGAGTAGATCCAGGGTTTTGCGCAGGCTTTTTAGGATGCCATAGCATTTGCCGGCCACCCCTCTAGTGTGGTGTTCGAAGGACAGGGAGGGTGCTTTCCCCATCACTAGGAGCTCCGTTTTACTCGCATTGAGGCGCAGGCAGTTATTTTTCATCCAGCCTGCCAGTTCTCCTAGACAGGCCGAGAAATTTGCTGCAGCCTCTTCTGGCTGGCTGGCTGGCTGGTTTCAAGTTCATAGTTATCCTTCACTGTAAGGAACTGAGATGTGAGGGTGCCCAGTTTAGGGTTTGAATACATGGTCTGGAGCTTTTGGGTGCGATAGGTCCTTGGTAGTAAAGCTCGAGGAACCGAGGGGCTAGTAGCCCCTGGAGTACTCCACAAGGTTGGTTTGCCAAGTTTTTCACACTTGTGCTTCACATGTGCAAACCAAGGGACATTTTTCAGCAGACCCAGGGAGGATAGAAGCTCATTTGTTTCTGCCTGGTATGATACTAGTTCGGGAGTCGGCCAGAGTTTTCACCAAAAGGTTAGAGGTCTTAAAGCGACCTCGTCTTCGATCGGCGAAATGCCAAGATCTAGTCACAAGGGGGTTAGCGGGGTACCCACTGGAAGACCCATAATTTGTCTTAGGAAACTGTTCTCCACTACAGTTAGCGGAGTGGACGAACAGTGTCCCCAGAGTTCCGCCCCGTACAGTGTGGCTCCCCGCGTTTGCGCCCTGTACATTTCAATCGCGGGGCCAATGGGTTTAGATGGTGATTCCCTTGCCAATTTGGCTATGCTCCCAGCAATCTGGGATAACTTGAGCTTAGATTTGGCTATTTGGGCCGCCAAACGCATTTCTTCTGTAAGAGTGATGCCCAGATGCTCAAAGATGGACACCCTTTCTAAAGCCATCCAATTCAGTTGTGGATTGGGCCGTTTTGCCTTATTAACAATTATTATCCCACAATTGCCTGGGATTAACAATCATGAATTTAGTTTTAGTGGTGTTAATCGCCAAACCCCTAGTGTTGCAGAATGCAGAAAAGCTGTCCAATAACCTATGGATACCCATCAGTGTCTTGGATAACAGGAGGGTATCGTCAGCAAACATCAATGCTGTCACCTTGGTGTTGGCTAACTTTGAGGCATCATTGTTTGCAACTTCCGCCAGTAGTGGGATAAGTGCATTGACGAAGAGGCAAAACAGAGTTGGTGCGAGCACACAGCCCTGTCTCACGCCTCCGCCAACTGGGAGCCTGTTGGTTAGTTCTCCTCCCCTTACACATCTTACTTGGGCATAGGTGGCATCATGCAGCTTGATTAGCAGATCAAGTAGATAGGAAGGGATCCTCATATCTCTTAAGACCCCCCAAAGTTTGGGTCTGGGCATGAGGTCAAAAGCAGTTTTCAGGTCCACGAATATCTAAAAGAGGCTGCCAGCCTCCACTGATACCGTCTTCCAAGTAATTAGTTGGAATCTACATACTTGGTTCACTGTGGAGCTGTTCTTCCTGAATCCTGCTTGAACTGGGGTGGTGTGGAGTGCAAATAAACGATGTATTTAGTCCCAGATCTCTGTACTGGGGTGAATGTATGACATTGTTCTGCATTCTGTCCATCAACTGTTGTTTTTTGCATTTGTCACCCCGAGTGGGATGGGTATGCTCAGACGTGAGTCCCATGCTCTCCACACCACTGGAGTCAAGCTATCCTGGCTGAAGATGGCTGACAGCCAGAAACCGGTCCTAGGATGCTTGATTCCGGTCCAGGAAAGACATGGCTTGGCAGTTTGTGCTGGACTGTTCCCATGAGTCACAGGGTCAATGCTGATTTGCATATGGCCATATCTGAACTGGGTGGTGTGGAGTGCAAAAAAATGATGGATTTAGGCCCAGATCTCTGACCTGGGGGGAAAGTATGACATTGTTCTGCATTCTGTCCATTAACTGTTGTTCTTTGCATTTGTCACCCCGAGTGGGATGGGTATGCTCAGACGTGAGTCCCATGCTCTCCACACCACTGGAGTCAAGCTATCCTGGCTGAAGATGGCTGATAGCCAGAAACCGGTCCTAGAATGCTTGATTCCGGTCCAGGAAAGACATGGCTTGGCAGTTCGGGCTGGACTGTTCCCATGAGGCACAGGGTCAAGGCTGATTTGCATATGGCCATGTCTGAACTGGGGTGGTGTGGAGTGCAAAAAACGATGGATATAGGCCCAGATCTCTGTACTGGGGTGAATGTATGACATTGTTCTGCATTCTGTCCATCAACTGTTGTTTTTAGCATTTGTCACCCCGAGTGGGAGGGGTATGCTCAGACGTTAGTCCCATGCTCTCCACACCACTGGAGTCAAGCTATCCTGGCTGAAGATGGCTGATAGCCAGAAACCGGTTAGGATGCTTGATTCCGGTCCAGGAAAGACATGGCTTGGCAGTTCGGGCTGGACTGTTCCCATGAGGCACAGGGTCAAGGCTGATTTGCATATGGCCATGTCTGAACTGGGGTGGTGTGGAGTGCAAAAAAACATAAGATTTAGGCCCAGATCTCTGTACTGGGGTGAATGTATAACATTGTTCTGCATTCTGTCCATCAACTGTTGTTTTTTGCATTTGTCACCCCGAGTGGGATGGCTATGATCAGACGTGAGTCCCAAGCTCTCCACACCACTGGAGTCAAGCTATCCTGGCTGAAGATGGCTGATAGCCAGAAACCGGTCCTAGAATGCTTGATTCCGGTCCAGGAAAGACATGGCTTGGCAGTTCGGGCTGGACTGTTCCCATGAGGCACAGGGTCAAGGCTGATTTGCATATGGCCATGTCTGAACTGGTGTGGTGTGGAGTGCAAAAAAACAATGGATTTAGGCCCAGATCTCTGTACTGGGGTGAATGTATGACATTGTTCTGCATTCTGTCCATCAACTGCTGTTTTTTGCATTTGTCACCGCGAGTGGGATGGGTATGCTCAGACGTGAGTCCCATGCTCTCCACACCACTGGAGTCAAGCTATCCCGGCTGAAGATGGCTGATAGCCAGAAACCGGTCCTAGGATGCTTGATTCCAGTCCAGGAAAGACATGGCTTGCCAGTTCAGGCAGGACTGTTCCCATGAGGCACAGGGTCAAGGCTGATTTGCATATGGCCATGTCTGAACTGGGGTGGTGTTTAGTGCAAAAAAACGATGGATTTAGGCCCAGATCTTCTGTAATGGGGTGAATGTATGACATTGTACTGCATTCTGTCCATCAACTGTTGTTTTTTGCATTTGTCACCCCGAGTGGGATGGGTATGCTCAGACGTGAGTCCCATGCTCTCCACAACACTGGAGTCAAGCTATCCTGGCTGAAGATAGCTGATAGCCAGAAACCGGTCCTAGGATGCTTGATTCCGGTCCAGGAAAGACATGGCTAGGCAGTTCGGGCTGGACTGTTCCTATGAGGCACAGGGTCAAGGCTGATTTGCATATGGCCGTCTGAACTGGTGTGGTGTAGAGTGCAAAAAAAGTTGGATTTAGGCCCAGATATCTGTACTGGGGTGAATGTATGACATTGTTCTGCATTCTGTCCATCAACTGCTGTGTTTTGCATTTGTCACCCCGAGTGGGATGGGTATGCTCAGACCTGAGTCCCATGCTCTCCACACCACTGGAGTCAAGCTATCCTGGCTGAAGATGGCTGATAGCCAGAAACCGGTCCTAGGATGCTTGATTCCCGTCCAGGAAAGACATGGCTTGCCAGTTCAGGCTGGTCTGTTCCCATGAGGCACAGGATCAAGGCTGATTTGCATATGGCCATGTCTGAACTGGGGTGGTGTGCAAAAAAACGATGGATTTAGGCCCAGATATCTGTACTGGGGTGAATGTATGACAATGTTCTGCATTCTGTCCATCAACTGTTTTTTTTGTATTTGTCACCCCGAGTGGGATGGGTATGCTCAGACGTGAGTCCCATGCTCTCCACACCACTGGAGTCAAGCTATCCTGGCTGAAGATGGCTGATAGCCTGAAACCGGTCCTAGGATGCTTGATTCCGGTCCAGGAAAGACATGGCTTGGCAGTTCGGGCTGGACTGTTCCCATGAGGCACAGGGTCAAGGCTGATTTGCATATGGCCGTCTGAACTGTTGTGGTGTGGAGTGCAAACAAACGATGGATTTAGGCCCAGATCTCTGTACTGGAGTGAATGTATGACATTGTTCTGCATTCTGTCCATCAACTTCTGGGTTTTGCATTTGTCACCCCGAGTGGGATGGGTATGCTCAGACCTGTCCCATGCTCTCCACACAACTGGAGTCAAAGTATCCTGGCTGAAGATGGCTGATAGCCAGAAACCGGTCCTAGGATGCTTAATTCCGGTCCAGGAAAGACATGGCTTGCCAGTTCAGGCTGGTCTGTTCCCATGAGGCACAGGATCAAGGCTGATTTGCATATGGCCATGTCTGGACTGGGGTGGTGTGGAGTGCAAAAAAACAATGGATTTAGGCCCAGATCGCTGTACTGGGGTGAAGGTATGACATTGTTCTGCATTCTGTCCATCAACTGTTGTTTTTTGCATTTGTCACCCCGAGTGGGATGGGTATGCTCAGACGTGAGTTCCATGCTCTCCACACAACTGGAGTCAAAGTATCCTGACTGAAGATGGCTGATAGCCAGAAACCGGTCCTAGGATGCTTAATTCCGGTCCAGGAAAGACATGGCTTGCCAGTTCAGGCTGGTCTGTTCCCATGAGGCACAGGATCAAGGCTGATTTGCATATGGCCATGTCTGAACTGGGGTGGTGTGGAGTGCAAAAAAAACGATGGATTTAGGCCCAGATATCTGTACTGGGGTGAATGTATGACATTGTTCTGCATTCTGTCCATCAACTGTTGATTTTTGTAGTTGTCACCCCGAGTGGGATGGGTATGCTCAGACGTGAGTCCCATGCTCTCCACACCACAGGAGTCAAGCTATCCTGGCTGAAGATGGCTGATAGCCTGAAACCGGTCCTAGGATGCTTGATTCCGGTCCAGGAAAGACATGACTTGGCAGTTCCGGCTGGACTGTTCCCATGAGGCACAGGGTCAAGGCTGATTTGCATATGGCCATGTCTGAACTGGTGTGGTGTGGAGTGCAAAAAAACAATGGATTTCGGCCCAGATCTCTGTACTGGGGTGAATGTATGACATTGTTCTGCATTCTGTCCATCAACTGCTGTTTTTTGCATTTGTCACCGCGAGTGGGATGGGTATGCTCAGACGTGAGTCCCATGCTCTCCACACCACTGGAGTCAAGCTATCCTGGCTGAAGATGGCTGATAGCCAAAAACCGGTCCTAGGATGCTTGATTACCGTCCAGGAAAGACATGGCTTGTCAGTTCAGGCTGGACTGTTCCCATGAGGCCCAGGGTCAAGGCTGATTTGCATATGGCCATGTCTGAACTGGGGTGGTGTGGAGTGCAAAACACGATGGATTTAGGCCCAGATCGCTGTACTGGGGTGAAGGTATGACATTGTTCTGCATTCTGTCCATCAACTGTTGTTTTTTGCATTTGTCACCCCGAGTGGGATGGGTATGCTCAGACGTTAGTCCCATGCTCTCCACACCACTGGAGTCAAGCTATCCTGGCTGAAGATGGCTGATAGCCTTAAACCGGTCCTAGGATGCTTGATTCCGGTCCAGGAAAGACATGGCTTGGCAGTTCGGGCTGGACTGTTCCCATGAGGCACAGGGTCAAGGCTGATTTGCATATGGCCGTCTGAACTGGTGTGGTGTGGGGTGCAAAAAAACAATGGATTTGGCCCCGATCTCTGTACTGGGGTGAATCTAGGACATTGTACTGCATTCTGTCCATCAACTGTTGTTTTTTGCATTTGTCACCCCGAGTGGGATGGGTATGCTCAGACGTGAGTCCCATGCTCTCCACACCACTGGAGTCAAGCTATCCTGGCTGAAGATGGCTGATAGCCAGAAACCGGTCCTAGGATGCTTGATTCCGGTCCAGGAAAGAGATGGCTTGGCAGTTCGGGCTGGACTGTTCCCATGAGGCACAGGGTCAAGGCTGATTTGCATATGGTCGTCTGAACTGGTGTGGTGTGGAGTGCAAAAAAACGATGGATTTAGGCCCAGATCTCTGTACTGGGGTGAATTTATGACATTGTTCTGCATTCTGTCCATCAACTGCTGTGTTTTGCATTTGTCACCCCGAGTGGGATGGGTATGCTCAGACCTGAGTCCCATTCTCTCCACACCACTGGAGTCAAGCTATCCTGGCTGAAGATGGCTGATAGCCAGAAACCGGTCCTAGGATGCTTGATTCCCGTCCAGGAAAGACATGGCTTGCCAGTTCAGGCTGGTCTGTTCCCATGAGTCACAGGATCAAGGCTGATTTGCATATGGCCATGTCTGAACTGGGGTGGTGTGGAGTGCAAAAAAACGATGGATTTAGGCCCAGATATCTGTACTGGGGTGAATGTATGACATTCTTCTGCATTCTGTCCATCAACTGTTTTTATTTGTATTTGTCACCCCGAGTGGGATGGGTATGCTCAGACGTGAGTCCCATGCTCTCCACACCACTGGAGTCAAGCTATCCTGGCTGAAGATGGCTGATAGCCTGAAACCGGTCCTAGGATGCTTGATTCCGGGCCAGGAAAGACATGACTTGGTAGTTCGGGCTGGACTGTTCCCATGAGGCACAGGGTCAAGGCTGATTTGCATATGGCCATGTCTGAACTGGTGTGGTGTGGAGTGCAAAAAAACAATGGATTTAGGCCCGGATCTCTGTACTGGGGTGAATGTATGACATTGTTCTGCATTCTGTCCATCAACTGCTGTTTTTTGCATTTGTCACCGCGAGTGGGATGTGTATGCTCAGACCTGAGTCCCATGCTCTCCACACCACTGGAGTTAAGCTATCCTGGCTGAAGATGGCTGATAGCCAGAAACCGGTCCTAGGATGCTTGATTCCGGTCAAGGAAAGACATGGCTTACCAGTTCAGGCTGGACTGTTCCCATGAGGCCCAGGGTCAAGGCTGATTTGCATATGGCCATGTCTGAACTGGGGTGGTGTGGAGTGCAAAAAACGATGGATTTAGGCCCAGATCGCTGTACTGGGGTGAAGGTATGACATTGTTCTGCATTCTGTCCATCAACTGTTATTTTTTGCATTTGTCACCCCGAGTGGGATGGGTATGCTCAGACGTGAGTCCCATGCTCTCCACACCACTGGAGTCAAGCTATCCCGGCTGAAGATGGCTGATAGCCAGAAACCGGTCCTAGGATGCTTTATTCCAGTCCAGGAAAGACATGGCTTGCCAGTTCAGGCTGGACTGTTCCCATGAGGCACAGGGTCGAGGCTGATTTGCATATGGCCATGTCTGAACTGGGGTGGTGTTTAGTGCAAAAAAACGATGGATTTAGGGCCAGATCTCTGTACTGGGGTGAATGTATGACATTGTACTGCATTCTGTCCATCAACTGTGTTTTTTTGCATTTGGCACCCCGAGTGGGATGGGTATGCTCAGACGTCAGTCCCATGCTCTCCACACCAATGGAGTCAAGCTATCCTGGCTGAAGATGGCTGATAGCCTGAAACCGGTCCTAGGATGCTTGATTCCGGTCCAGGAAAGACATGACTTGGCAGTTCGGGCTGGACTGTTCCCATGAGGCACAGGGTCAAGGCTGATTTGCATATGGCCATGTCTGAACTGGTGTGGTGTGGAGTGCAAAAAACAATGGATTTAGGCCCAGATCTCTGTACTGGGGTGGATGTATGACATTGTTCTGCATTCTGTCCATCAACTGCTGTTTTTTGCATTTGTCACTGCGAGTGGGATGGGTATGCTCAGACGTGAGTCCCATGCTCTCCACACCACTGGAGTCAAGCTATCCTGGCTGAAGATGGCTGATAGCCAGAAACCGGTCCTAGGATGCTTGATTCCGGTCCAGGAAAGACATGGCTTGCCAGTTCAGGCTGGACTGTTCCAATGAGGCCCAGGGTCAAGGCTGATTTGCATATGGCCATGTCTGAACTGGGGAGGTGTGGAGTGCAAAAAAACGATGGATTTTGGCCCAGATCGCTGTACTGGGGTGAAGGTATGAAATTGTTCTGCATTCTGTCCATCAACTGTTGTTTTTTGCATTTGTCACCCCGAGTGGGATGGGTATGCTCAGACGTGAGTCCCATGCTCTCCACACCACTGGAGTCAAGCTATCCTGGCTGAAGATGGCTGATAGCCAGAAACCGGTCCTAGGATGCTTGATTCCGGTCCAGGAAAGACATGGCTTGGCAGTTCGGGCTGGACTGTTCCCATGAGGCACAGGGTCAAGGCTGATTTGCATATGGCCGTCTGAACTGTTGTGGTGTGGAGTGCAAACAAACGATGGATTTAGGCCCAGATCTCTGTACTGGAGTGAATGTATGACATTGTTCTGCATTCTGTCCATCAACTTCTGGGTTTTGCATTTGTCACCCCGAGTGGGATGGGTATGCTCAGACCTGTCCCATGCTCTCCACACAACTGGAGTCAAAGTATCCTGGCTGAAGATGGCTGATAGCCAGAAACCGGTCCTAGGATGCTTAATTCCGGTCCAGGAAAGACATGGCTTGCCAGTTCAGGCTGGTCTGTTCCCATGAGGCACAGGATCAAGGCTGATTTGCATATGGCCATGTCTGGACTGGGGTGGTGTGGAGTGCAAAAAAACAATGGATTTAGGCCCAGATCGCTGTACTGGGGTGAAGGTATGACATTGTTCTGCATTCTGTCCATCAACTGTTGTTTTTTGCATTTGTCACCCCGAGTGGGATGAGTATGCTCAGACGTGAGTTCCATGCTCTCCACACAACTGGAGTCAAAGTATCCTGACTGAAGATGGCTGATAGCCAGAAACCGGTCCTAGGATGCTTAATTCCGGTCCAGGAAAGACATGGCTTGCCAGTTCAGGCTGGTCTGTTCCCATGAGGCACAGGATCAAGGCTGATTTGCATATGGCCATGTCTGAACTGGGGTGGTGTGGAGTGCAAAAAAAACGATGGATTTAGGCCCAGATATCTGTACTGGGGTGAATGTATGACATTGTTCTGCATTCTGTCCATCAACTGTTGATTTTTGTAGTTGTCACCCCGAGTGGGATGGGTATGCTCAGACGTGAGTCCCATGCTCTCCACACCACAGGAGTCAAGCTATCCTGGCTGAAGATGGCTGATAGCCTGAAACCGGTCCTAGGATGCTTGATTCCGGTCCAGGAAAGACATGACTTGGCAGTTCCGGCTGGACTGTTCCCATGAGGCACAGGGTCAAGGCTGATTTGCATATGGCCATGTCTGAACTGGTGTGGTGTGGAGTGCAAAAAAACAATGGATTTCGGCCCAGATCTCTGTACTGGGGTGAATGTATGACATTGTTCTGCATTCTGTCCATCAACTGCTGTTTTTTGCATTTGTCACCGCGAGTGGGATGGGTATGCTCAGACGTGAGTCCCATGCTCTCCACACCACTGGAGTCAAGCTATCCTGGCTGAAGATGGCTGATAGCCAAAAACCGGTCCTAGGATGCTTGATTACCGTCCAGGAAAGACATGGCTTGTCAGTTCAGGCTGGACTGTTCCCATGAGGCCCAGGGTCAAGGCTGATTTGCATATGGCCATGTCTGAACTGGGGTGGTGTGGAGTGCAAAACACGATGGATTTAGGCCCAGATCGCTGTACTGGGGTGAAGGTATGACATTGTTCTGCATTCTGTCCATCAACTGTTGTTTTTTGCATTTGTCACCCCGAGTGGGATGGGTATGCTCAGACGTTAGTCCCATGCTCTCCACACCACTGGAGTCAAGCTATCCTGGCTGAAGATGGCTGATAGCCTTAAACCGGTCCTAGGATGCTTGATTCCGGTCCAGGAAAGACATGGCTTGGCAGTTCGGGCTGGACTGTTCCCATGAGGCACAGGGTCAAGGCTGATTTGCATATGGCCGTCTGAACTGGTGTGGTGTGGAGTGCAAAAAAACGATGGATTTAGGCCCAGATCTCTGTACTGGAGTGAATGTATGACATTGTTCTGCATTCTGTCCATCAACTTCTGTGTTTTGCATTTGTCACCCCGAGTGGGATGGGTATGCTCAGACCTGTCCCATGCTCTCCACACAACTGGAGTCAAAGTATCCTGGCTGAAGATGGCTGATAGCCAGAAACCGGTCCTAGGATGCTTAATTCCGGTCCAGGAAAGACATGGCTTGCCAGTTCAGGCTGGTCTGTTCCCATGAGGCACAGGATCAAGGCTGATTTGCATATGGCCATGTCTGGACTGGGGTGGTGTTGAGTGCAAAAAAACAATTGATTTAGGCCCAGATCGCTGTACTGGGGTGAAGGTATGACATTGTTCTGCATTCTGTCCATCAACTGTTGTTTTTTGCATTTGTCACCCCGAGTTGGATGGGTATGCTCAGACGTGAGTCCCATACTCTCCACACAACTGGAGTCAAAGTATCCTGGCTGAAGATGGCTGATAGCCAGAAACCGGTCCTAGGATGCTTAATTCCGGTCCAGGAAAGACATGGCTTGCCAGTTCAGGCTGGTCTGTTCCCATGAGGCACAGGATCAAGGCTGATTTGCATATGGCCATGTCTGAACTGGGGTGGTGTGGAGTGCAAAAAAACGATGGATTTAGGCCCAGGTATCTGTACTGGGGTGAATGTATGACATTGTTCTGCATTCTGTCCATCAACTGTTGTTTTTTGTAGTTGTCACCCCGAGTGGGATGGGTATGCTCAGACGTGAGTCCCATGCTCTCCACACCACAGGAGTCAAGCTATCCTGGCTGAAGATGGCTGATAGCCTGAAACCGGTCCTAGGATGCTTGATTCTGGTCCAGGAAAGACATGACTTGGCAGTTCGGGCTGGACTGTTCCCATGAGGCACAGGGTCAGGGCTGATTTGCATATGGCCATGTCTGAACTGGTGTGGTGTGGAGTGCAAAAAAACAATGGATTTAGGCCCAGATCTCTGTACTGGGGTGAATGTATGACATTGTTCTGCATTCTGTCCATCAACTGCTGTTTTTTGCATTTGTCACCGCGAGTGGGATGGGTATGCTCAGACGTGAGTCCCATGCTCTCCACACCACAGGAGTCAAGCTATCCTGGCTGAAGATGGCTGATAGCCTTAAACCGGTCCTAGGATGCTTGATTCCGGTCCAGGAAAGACATGGCTTGGCAGTTCGGGCTGGACTGTTCCCATGAGGCACAGGGTCAAGGCTGATTTGCATATGGCCATCTGAACTGGTGTGGTGTGGGGTGCAAAAAAACAATGGATTTGGCCCCGATCTCTGTACTGGGGTGAATCTATGACATTGTACTGCATTCTGTCCATCAACTGTTGTTTTTTGCATTTGTCACCCCGAGTGGGATGGGTATGCTCAGACGTGAGTCCCATGCTCTCCACACCACTGGAGTCAAGCTATCCTGGCTGAAGATGGCTGATAGCCAGAAACCGGTCCTAGGATGCTTGATTCCGGTCCAGGAAAGACATGGCTTGGCAGTTCGGGCTGGACTGTTCCCATGAGGCACAGGGTCAAGGCTGATTTGCATATGGTCGTCTGAACTGGTGTGGTGTGGAGTGCAAAAAAACGATGGATTTAGGCCCAGATCTCTGTACTGGGGTGAATGTATGACATTGTTCTGCATTCTGTCCATCAACTGCTGTGTTTTGCATTTGTCACCCCGAGTGGGATGGGTATGCTCAGACCTGAGTCCCATTCTCTCCACACCACTGGAGTCAAGCTATCCTGGCTGAAGATGGCTGATAGCCAGAAACCGGTCCTAGGATGCTTGATTCCCGTCCAGGAAAGACATGGCTTGCCAGTTCAGGCTGGTCTGTTCCCATGAGGCACAGGATCAAGGCTGATTTGCATATGGCCATGTCTGAACTGGGGTGGTGTGGAGTGCAAAAAAACGATGGATTTAGGCCCAGATATCTGTACTGGGGTGAATGTATGACATTCTTCTGCATTCTGTCCATCAACAGTTTTTATTTGTATTTGTCACCCCGAGTGGGATGGGTATGCTCAGACGTGAGTCCCATGCTCTCCACACCACTGGAGTCAAGCTATCCTGGCTGAAGATGGCTGATAGCCTGAAACCGGTCCTAGGATGCTTGATTCCGGGCCAGGAAAGACATGACTTGGTAGTTCGGGCTGGACTGTTCCCATGAGGCACAGGGTCAAGGCTGATTTGCATTTGGCCATGTCTGAACTGGTGTGGTGTGGAGTGCAAAAAAACAATGGATTTAGGCCCGGATCTCTGTACTGGGGTGAATGTATGACATTGTTCTGCATTCTGTCCATCAACTGCTGTTTTTTGCATTTGTCACCGCGAGTGGGATGTGTATGCTCAGACCTGAGTCCCATGCTCTCCACACCACTGGAGTTAAGCTATCCTGGCTGAAGATGGCTGATAGCCAGAAACCGGTCCTAGGATGCTTGATTCCGGTCAAGGAAAGACATGGCTTGCCAGTTCAGGCTGGACTGTTCCCATGAGGCCCAGGGTCAAGGCTGATTTGCATATGGCCATGTCTGAACTGGGGTGGTGTGGAGTGCAAAAAAACGATGGATTTAGGCCCAGATCGCTGTACTGGGGTGAAGGTATGACATTGTTCTGCATTCTGTCCATCAACTGTTGTTTTTTGCATTTGTCACCCCGAGTGGGATGGGTATGCTCAGACGTGAGTCCCATGCTCTCCACACCACTGGAGTCAAGCTATCCCGGCTGAAGATGGCTGATAGCCAGAAACCGGTCCTAGGATGCTTGATTCCAGTCCAGGAAAGACATGGCTTGCCAGTTCAGGCTGGACTGTTCCCATGAGGCACAGGGTCGAGGCTGATTTGCATATGGCCATGTCTGAACTGGGGTGGTGTTTAGTGCAAAAAAACGATGGATTTAGGGCCAGATCTCTGTACTGGGGTGAATGTATGACATTGTACTGCATTCTGTCCATCAACTGTTGTTTTTTGCATTTGTCACCCCGAGTGGGATGCGTATGCTCAGACGTCAGTCCCATGCTCTCCACACCAATGGAGTCAAGCTATCCTGGCTGAAGATGGCTGATAGCCTGAAACCGGTCCTAGGATGCTTGATTCCGGTCCAGGAAAGACATGACTTGGCAGTTCGGGCTGGACTGTTCCCATGAGGCACAGGGTCAAGGCTGATTTGCATATGGCCATGTCTGAACTGGTGTGGTGTGGAGTGCAAAAAAACAATGGATTTAGGCCCAGATCTCTGTACTGGGGTGGATGTATGACATTGTTCTGCATTCTGTCCATCAACTGCTGTTTTTTGCATTTGTCACTGCGAGTGGGATGGGTATGCTCAGACGTGAGTCCCATGCTCTCCACACCACTGGAGTCAAGCTATCCTGGCTGAAGATGGCTGATAGCCAGAAACCGGTCCTAGGATGCTTGATTCCGGTCCAGGAAAGACATGGCTTGCCAGTTCAGGCTGGACTGTTCCAATGAGGCCCAGGGTCAAGGCTGATTTGCATATGGCCATGTCTGAACTGGGGTGGTGTGGAGTGCAAAAAAACGATGGATTTAGGCCCAGATCGCTGTACTGGGGTGAAGGTATGAAATTGTTCTGCATTCTGTCCATCAACTGTTGTTTTTTGCATTTGTCACCCCGAGTGGGATGGGTATGCTCAGACGTGAGTCCCATGCTCTCCACACCACTGGAGTCAAGCTATCCTGGCTGAAGATGGCTGATAGCCAGAAACCGGTCCTAGGATGCTTGATTCCGGTCCAGGAAAGACATGGCTTGGCAGTTCGGGCTGGACTGTTCCCATGAGGCACAGGGTCAAGGCTGATTTGCATATGGCCGTGTCTGAACTGGTGTGGCGTGGAGTGCCAAAAAAACGATGGATTTAGGCCCAGATCTCTGTACTGGGGTGAATGTATGACATTGTTCTGCATTCTGTCTATCAACTGTTGTTCTTTGCATTTGTCACCCCGAGTGGGATGGGTATGCTCAGACGTGAGTCCCATGCTCTCCACACAACTGGAGTCAAGCTATCCTGGCTGAAGACGGCTGATAGCCAGAAACCGGTCCTAGGATGCTTGATTCTGGTCCAGGAAAGACATGGCTTGGCAGTTCGGGCTGGACTGTTCTCATGAGGCACAGGGTCAAGGCTGATTTGCATATGGCCATGTCGGAACTGGGGTGTGTGGAGTGCAAAAAAACAATGGATTTAGGCCCAGATCTCTGTACTGGGGTGAATGTATGACATTGTTGTGCATTCTGTCCATCAACTGTTGTTTTTGCATTTGCCACCCCGAGTGGGATGGGTATGCTCAGACGTGAGTCCCATGCTCTCCACACCACTGGAGTCAAGCTATCCTGGCTGAAGATGGCTGATAGCCAGAAACCGGTCCTAGGATGCTTGATTCCGGTCAAGGAAAGACATGGCTTGCCAGTTCAGGCTGGACTGTTCCCATGAGGCCCAGGGTCAAGGCTGATTTGCATATGGCCATGTCTGAACTGGGGTGGTGTGGAGTGCAAAAAAATGATGTATTTAGGCCCAGATTTCTGTACTGGGGTGAATGTATGACATTGTTCTGCATTCTGTCCATCAACTGTTGTTTTTGACATTTTCTTCCAGCCAGCCCTGGGTCTGTTTTAATATTAACCGAGCAAACAGTTTTTGCGTGACGTCGATCAAACTGATCGGTCTATAGTTTGCGGGGTGTAATGGGGAGCCCTTCTTAAATATTGGGACGATTTCCGCCCCGGCGTCAGGAATGGGCATGCCATTCATAATTTAATTGAATAGCACCAACAAATAAGGGCCCCGATTAGACGGTTCTTCCCGGAAAAATTCCCCGGGGAGTTTTTCTAAGCCAGGTACTTTTCCTTCTGGTAATTTTTCTATCTCTACAATAACCTTGCGTAATGTTATCCCTTCATACACCTCATTTACCTGTCTAAAAACTAGTACTGGTTGATCTTCTACACCAACAGTTTGTAAATAAGGTATGCCCCTGGGTTCTATTTGAGGATCCTGTTCTGGATCGATTGCAAACACAGCTGTGAAATACTCAGTCCACATTTCAGCTGGTAAATTAGGTTCACCCACGCTATTACCTTCTTTGCTACCCATTCTTACTATTGCCCAGAATGTTTTCATGTCCCGAGTCAGTAGGGCGGTTTTAATATTCAACCATTTGTTTTCTTCCCAGGACAGTTTTGCACTAGAGACAACTTTTTGTACTGAGCCCGCCTGATTTTTGTTAGGGACTTATTTACCCCTTTGATAGCCGCTAGCAACGCTGTCTTGGCCTTGCGACACTCATCATTATACCACATATGTGGTGACATTCAGTTTTTTTTTGGGCGACTAATAGGATTTAAAATGTTAGCTAAATTATCTATGAGCTGGTTATGGAGTGTTGCAACCCAGTGTGTATGGGCTGAATTAATCCCATCAATCATAGAGGTGCCAAGTTCCTGCAGTATTGGAATGACCAATTCATACAGTGCTTTCAACTTTTCTGGTGACTGTTTCATTGTCCCCCACTTTATTCTATTCCTGTTTTTAGTGAGAATTAACCTGTTGTCAATAGGGGTCTTACTAGCAGGCAATATACCTGAATCTGGATCCCTACAAGATAATATCAAAGCATTGTGGTCACTGTCAACACGTGAGATGACCTCAAAGTCCATGACCCTATGCCAGGAACTACACTCGACCATAATATAGTCTATTTGGGAAGCCTGGCCGGTTGTATTGAATGTGGGCTTACTCGGCCTATCCGAGGGAGTGCGGCCATTACAGGCCCACAGGTAGTGGGTCAAGAAGATGGCATTGATTTATAAAACTAGGGGAGACCAAGATTTAACTGGGCAAGTTTGAGGATGAGGTATAGCCCACTGTAGGTCCTCCTCATTGATGATAACATCATGTAAACCTGAAAGGGGTTCGAAGTGGCCATTTAGATCTTCCCCCACTATTAGTCCTGAATTAGGCGGCACCTTCGGGATGAAGAGAGTTAACTCCTCAAGAGTTTTGGATTCCTGGGCCAGGGTTACAGGCCGGGAATAGATATCAATAATTGCAAGTCTCAGTTTAGATGGAAAAGTAAGCATTACCAATTGGATATCTTGGGCGTAGCTGTTCAGGGTAGTCGGATAACAGCCCACATGAGAGGCTACCCAAATGGATAATCTGCCCGACGGCAGAAACCAGAATCAGGGTCATGTGACTGGTTGACCCTGATTCTGATTTCAAAACAACCGAAGATGACCCCTAATGGTTCCCCAAACTTTTCGACATATTCCCTTCCTGGTTTTCCTTAATGCTCTTGCCATAACCCATAACTTCTATGGTTGATGGTCAATCGACATCTTCCAAGGGACCATAGCGATTGTTTACTGGCAGGTCATAAAACAGAGGCCTGTTGATAAAATGCCTATGGGTCAGATGTTGTCCCTCCACCCTCTGGTTAGTATGGCCTAAGAGAGTCCTTGGCGTCTCCTGATTGGCGCAGTTGTAATAAAAATGATCAAGAGAGACCATTCTCACTCCTGTATGGGTCTCAGCAGAAGCACTTCTATTGTTGAATAGGGAGCTTACCATCTGGGGGGTTTTAAAATTAACAATCACACAATCGACCACAATGTTTTCTTTGTTGGGTCCCACCCAATCCACTCTCCGTACCATCAAAATTTCCCCTGCCCTCTTCATAGGGAAAGTGCCTGTGTGATGCTAGCTAAAACAAGCTCTTGTTCCTAAGTTCCAGCTGCGACTCCCTCTGTGAAGCATTTAAGGGAGGGACCCCAGTTAGAACAACTACATAAGGTAATGATTGTGTGGTGAGGTTTATAGTTGGCAAAACAGCATCACCCTTACCCCCTATCTCTTTATTCCTTACATACCGATCCTCCCCTGTGCTTGCAGATTTGGGGGGGGGGGGCAGGCCGACGGATGACTGCTCTCTATCACAGCAAGAGCTGGCCTCTGTGAGCTATTTATAAACCGGTCATGCTCGAGCTGGGTAGCCGGGGGCTGTGGAATATTGCTAGGCCGTTGGCTAGTGGACTGTCTTATGGTGGATCTTTGACTGCTGTTGGTCATATTTTTTTTGTGGGCTCCCCAGAACATGCATTAAGATTGTTGGTTGGTCCTCCCCCCTTTGGTCCATTAATTTTATCAAGAGGGGTGGGTTGTATCTGCCTCGTTGTTACCATGTCTGTCAATAATTTCAATTGCTCAACTAATGGGGCAACCTCTTGCCTAATCAGATGGCCAAATTGGGACTGGTGGGTACTTAGTTGCAGCAGTCAGGATAATAGGAGGCTCAATTTGAGAACCCGGCCAGTGGGAACTTGTTCTCTTGAACCACACCCCGTTCTTGCCTTCTTATTTGTAGTCACCCTCCCAGCTGACTGTTTATGCTTCCCCTTTTTGCGTGTGACCATACCCTTATTTGGCGGTAATGTTAAATCCAAATCGGGGTCCACATGCGGTGGGGGTGACATTATCTCAACTTCAGGGGATATCAACGTACCAGACAAATTAGTTTCGTTAGGTAGATCTAAATTGGGCATACAGAGGTCCGGGGTGATTGAGAGACGCCTTTCAATCCATTGAATTTCAGAGGTGATAACACCTAGAGCCCTTTGCAACATTTTGTCAATTGATGTCACTGGCGGTGGCGTCGCTATAACGGTTTGACGCGAACTGCATTTTTCTTCGGAATACAAGTAGGTTTCCCCATTTTGGGGCTTTAATTATTTATAGGAATCACCCCTTGACCTAGTTGCTAAGCAAATACAGTTCTAATTTGTGATACAGTTCAGTAAACACAATCACTAGTTTCAGCAATTTGGGTAACCTCAACGATAAATCCCTGGGGGTAGATAACTCTATGCCCATCAATACTTAAATCAAAATATAACTGCACAGTCAATGATGATCATTGCAAAATGTAGGTTAGTTTCAAGTCCCCCGGAAAAGAATGACTACTTGCTGTTTAGGTGACCAGTCCAGCAATAACTTCCAGAAGGATAGTCTTTACGTGAATGATGTCTAGTAAGGAAGCCAGGGGGGGGGGTGGCCCTGCCTAAGTATGGGCGGAAAATCTGTTCCGCTCGCGGATTTTGCGGATTTTCGGTAAATTCGCAATCCGCGAGATTCGCGAATTTCCCGCAAAATCCGCAAATCCGCGAGCAGCGGATTTTATGGCTTGCTCGCACTGTTCGCGTGAGTTCGCGGCTTCCCAGTTCAACTTCGCGCCCCGCGAATAAGCGCTAAATTGCAGAAATACGATCTTAGCAAAACTGAAACTACTTACCAGGTTCAAAAGTTCAAGCTCATCATTAGTAGCCATTTCCTGTAGTGCTTCCTGAGGGGCCCCTCCAGAGTTCAGTTGCCTACTTGCAACTATTATGTGACCCTGCTCTGACCCTCAGAATAGTTACACATATGCCACAAAGGTCCTGAATTACAGCTAAGGGAGACAAGCAGGAGCCAGGCTGGAAGTTCAAATCCAGTGACACATTAATCAGCCCCTAATTCATTATTGTCAGTTGGGGCAGGGCAGGTGTTGTAACTAATTTTGCAACAATGAAAGCACTTAGCAAGTGCAAAAGATCACTAATCAGGAAGCACTAAGGAAGCAGGTGCCAGCTAAAAAAATATTCTGTGACACATTAATCAGCCCCAAATTAATTCAGGTCACTTGAGGCAGGGAAGGTGTGCTTTGCTTTGCCACAATAATGTACACTGGACAACCAGAGGGTGCTGTGATGAAACAGAGGGTGGCATGGGTGAGCCAGAGGGTGGCATGTGGTGACAGAGGGTGGCAGTGATGAAGAAGAGTGTCCCAAACAGGCTGGACACGTAGAAACAACAAGTTCGCAAAACTTGCGACCCGACAGGTAAGTTCGCGTTTGCGAAATTGTACAAAAACCCTCGCGACCTGGCAGAAACCCGCGCGAACACAAAAAAAAAAAAATCCGCAAATTCGCGCGAATTTGCAGATTTTTTTTTTTGTGTTCGCAAATCCGCAAAATTCGCGAACGCGAGATTCGCAAAATTCGCCCATGCTTAGCCCTGCCCTGCCTATTCCTCTCGCTGACGGGAGCGGGACGGGCCCGCCCTTGGCCCAGGCTTCGCCAGGGCAGCGCCTGGGCATGCCCGCGCGCGTCCCGCGTTGCGGGATCCCTGCAGGGATTTTGTAGCGCCTTTTGCCGCGGATGGATGACGCTGCTAGTGAGCGCCCCCAGTGACTCTGGGAACAGGAGTCCCGGGCGTCTCACACAGCGTGATGTGGCAGCATGATGATGTAGCAGCACCCTGTGGGCTGTTCTGGTGAGCGCGAGCTGGCGTGGCCGAACAAAGACAGCTTATCAGGGAACCGCGCTGCAGGAGCCCTGCAGGGATTTTGTAGCGCCTCCTGGC
This sequence comes from Lissotriton vulgaris, assembly GCF_964263255.1. Lineage (NCBI taxonomy): Eukaryota > Metazoa > Chordata > Amphibia > Caudata > Salamandridae > Lissotriton > Lissotriton vulgaris. Next base: position 1,807,186,391 of record NC_141694.1, on the reverse strand, counting down.
ACGGATGGATGACTCTGCTAGTAAGCGCCCCCAGGGACTCTGGGAAATGGAGTTCCGGGCGTCTCACACAGCGTGATGTGGCTGCGTGAAGATGTAGCTGCCCCCCACGGGCTGTTTGGTGTGTGCGAGCTGGCGTGGCAGAACAAAGGCAGCTTATCAGTGACCCGTGCTGCGGGAGCCCTGCAGGGATTTTGTAGCACCTCCTGGCGCGGATGGATGACGCTGCTAGTGAGCGCCCCCGGGGACTCTGGGAAACGAACAGCCAGGCGTCTCACACAGTGTGATGTGGCAGCGTGACGATGTAGCAGCCCCCCATGGGCTGTTCTGGTGAGCGCGAGCTGGCGTGGGAGAAGAAAGGCAGCTTATCACGGACCCGCGGTGCTGGAGCCCTGCAGGGATTTTGTAGCAACTCCTGGTGCGGATGGATAACGCTGCTAGTAAGCGCCCCCGGGGACTCTGGGAAACGGAGTCCCGGGCGTCCCACACAGCGTGATGTGGGAGCGTGACGATGTAGCAGCCCCCGTGGGCTGTTCTGGTGAGCGGGAACTGGCGTGGCAGAACAAAGGCAGTTTATCGGGGACCCTGTCTTTATTAGGCAGCAACCACTCTAGGCCTTCTTGCCAATACCCTTGGTCTATCCTTGTCTACTATCAGCTTTAGGGGGAATTTTAGACTGCTTGAAGGTAGGGCCTATAACGCCTCTCAATTGGCAAAATGTATCAATGTATAGGGTATGTGTTTCTCGATTAATTTGGTGTAGCATGCAATGCAAAAGTTGAAAAATATAAAACAAAATCCATCAATTAAATGTTTGGCAAGAAAATATTTTATGATCTCAATTATCCAGAGTATCCATTTTGTGTTTAGATACACACAGCATGATTCCAAATACTTATTTTGTGATATATCCTGCTTTGATAGACTTAATTTTTCAATATAATGTAGGTGTCCTTCAGTACGATAACTATTATACAGTTTATTGTCAGCTTTAAAGGCTGATGCCTCCAACATGTGTTTTACCCCTTACTTTTGGCCTGCAAGTCTGTTTTTTTCTCAAGGCTGGAATTCGAGGAAATATAGTATGTAACCAGTAGTAGTTAATTTTAAAGATTTTTTTAAACTCTGGTAAGGGTGCCAAACAAATCTGAGTGTATAGTTCTTCAGTAATTGCACTACACTGCACTTGTGATTAAACGTGAGTACAACTTTTTTTCCAGATGCTAGGTGAATGTGTGCTGTTTGGTGGTAAATAATACAGGAATGTGTGATGTAATCATTTATATTATGTATTCTAATTATTTAAGCTTACAGTGTGATAATGTTTTATGATTGAGCATGCACTTGGAAAAGGTAAGATTTATAAAAAAAATACTTTAACTAAATCTATGTTTGGTTCCACATGGTCACATCTGGATCATCGCACAATAATCATAGCCATCAACCACATTCCATATTCCAACATATCAACAAAAATGTCACACCAATAATATGATTAAGCCAATTTCACATGTAAACAACATGGAATTAATGCTGATGACATTACACACCTCCTTATTCCTTCTCCAACAGGGATTTCATTATCTTCTTTCTAAGGTATTTATTATACAGTTATTTAAAACCGTAACGTACAAACTTGATAGTAATACTTAATAAATTCCAAGGATTAAAAATTGTATACACATTTATAAAATCTGGCAATACGAAAAATGTCAATTTCAAAAGCAGCATTTCAGGTTGATGGCAATATATCCAAATTAGCTGATTACTCCAAAAGGGGGAGTATATAGTGTGAGAGACAATAACAAAATGTCACAATGCTACTGAATGATAGGTAACTTCCGTTAACATTTGTTTGTGCTTGTCTTCTCTTAGTACTGGGCATTATGCAGTGCAGTTAAAATAATGTTAACAAACTTCCCAGCCCTTGCTAGAACTTGGGCTGAATTATTACTGAAGCACAAATCAGATGCTTCCCTGCAATGTCTCAGTAGTTTTTCCCAATAGACAGGGACCAGTAGATGTTGATGTTCGTTGGCAAGATGGGGGCAACAACATAGCAGATGTAACCAGGACACGTGGATACTTGCAGAGCCTACACGTTAACTGACCATTCCTCCGAGTCCACAGCGGGTTAAAATCATAAATTGGAAGGCCTCATATAAATAATTTTCTTGCGAGTCTGTGATTGGAGAGAGTATTTAAATATGGCTGAGGTTTCTCCTTAATAGACGAGGCATCAAGAGCTGTAAGGAGTGTTTTTTTGTGAAACCGAGCAATGTCTCTCTCGAATGACACTAAAGTGATTTGGTTTTTTATCGTTTTTTCTCACGTTTAAAGGGGAATGATTGAATTAGAGAGACTTGAGATTGCAATCTTCAATGTGGAAGGGGCCAGGTGCAGCTGTCTGTACCAGGGAGAGAGTTCGTCCGTGAACACTGATTGCAATTGTTCTTTCATGGATTGAGCTGGTGCACGCAAAGTGTAGATATAGAATTTAATTAGGTCTGCTAGACAGTGAGGATCTGCACTTGCCAGGCCCACCTCATGTCTCAGTCTCGCCCTCCTTGCATGCTGGGTAGCCGAAAATATTTTCTTATAGGCCATTATTTGATAGTTCACTAAAAATGAGTCCATTTTACCAGGGAAAGCTAGGTGACCATAGGACACTGCCGGAAGTCTTTTGGCTCGTAGGACCCTCAGGATTAGTTCGGTTGTGGGAATGTGTAAATGCTGAGTCAAGCGCCTCAGACTATGTATGACCCCTGCTCCCTTGGGCCGAAGGTGTTTGAGATCGGCTACTTGATTTCCTCCCTAGATAATTATAGCTAGTGCAGGTCGCTATATGTAGACCTCCTGCTCGCCTAGACAACATTTTCTTTTTTTGATGTTTCCCAAAAATCACAACTTTCGTTTTTGACTCATTCATTAGAAGATTGTTTTTTATATTGTATGTATTAAGGGCAATGAGTGCTCTTTGTAGACCTATTTTTGTGCGGTCCATAATAATGATGTTGTCAGCATATCGTATAATCTGTAGTTGTATACCACCCAATTTTGGAGCTACCAGAGTTGTGCCTGCCAGTTCTTTAGACAAGTCGGCGGTAAAAAGATGAAATAGTTGATGGGCTAGTACACAGCCTTGCTTCAGACCATTTTTTGTTGTAATTTTTGCAGATACTGTTGTGGCGCTTGTTTTAATACTCACCCAAGTTTTCTGATGCAGTGACATTAGTGCAGAGAGGAGTGTGGATGGTATCCCCCAGGAGTTTAATTTGTTCCATAACGTCCCTTGATTGACTCTATCGAATGCTGCACTATAGTCCACAAAACAGCAGAATAGAGGTAGATTATTGGCCAGAGTGGCTCTCCACGACAGACAGAACAGTGCTATTATATTGTCTGTCATGGAACAGACTGATCTGAAGCCTGACTGAGTGGGGGGAGGATGCTTTTTTCTGTAACCCAGTTTTTGAGTTCAGCCCACAGACGTGAGCATAGGCCTTAGCTTCAATGTCCAATAAATCTATTGGCCTATAATTGGCCGGATCTGGGAGGTTACCCTTTTTGTAAAGTTGATGTAATATTGAGCCCTGCCAGGTAGATGGAATTGTAGCTGTAAGAAAGGCTTGTTTAAAGAGTAGTGTAAGGAGCTCTGCCCAGAAAGATCGATTTGACATAAAACTGTAGCTGGAATCCCATTTGGCCTGGTGGGCCATCATTCCTCATACGACTGATGATCTTGATCACTTCGGCTTTGGAGATGCCTGGATCCTGGATGTTTTCATGATTTGGAGCTTCAGGCGAGTACAGGGCTGACAGCTCCCCTGTCCCACTACTGTAGAGCTGATTGATGTGATTCACCCAAACATTCTCGGGTACCCCATTCTCCTTGGACTGGCCATGATTGCTGACTTGCTTAATACATTTCCAAAAAGAAGCTGGATTTTTTTCTTTAAGAAGAGAGAAGATTTTAAGCCAGGCATCCTCAATTCGTTAAGTACTTTAATCCCATGCACCTTTCTTGTAGGCAGCTCGAAGTAATCCATTTGTGGTGCACTGCAACACTTTTCCCCCTCGTCTTGCATTTGGGGTTTCCATTTGCTTTCTGGCGTTTCCTTATTTGGGGGCTGGTTTAGATCATTTGACCCCTGTTTTTGTTGAGCATGCGGTGTTCCCCCCAGAGCTCGATGCAGGTCCATCAGGAGAGTGGGCCAGTAGTCTAAGAGGGCTTGTGAACCGATAGCAGTTTTTAATTGTTCATTTTTAGTTATCGATGCGGACAGTTTTGTACCGAGTTTTGCTGTCCTTTTTATCCTGCGCTGGACTTTATCGCAATCTTTGCCTGTTGATTCACCTATAGGTATGAATTTGCAAGATACAGCAGTGGAGAGACTGAAAAATGCTCTAAGGGGCCTGTAGTCACTCTCTACTCGATTTTTAATATCAAAGTCATTCAGATGTAATGCTAGTCTACGGCCGATAAATAGATAATCGATTGTAGAGATGTTCCTGTATATTGGAAGCGGGGCCCATGTCTGATCCTTTGCTTTCTTGAGTTTAAGAGCGGATTATAGAGAACAGGCGTCGAATAAAGTACGTCAACCTCTTTAGGTTGTTTGTTTTCTTTTCCTGTCTTGTCAAGTGATCTATTATTAAAGTCACAAACTATAAGTGGATTATGATAAGGATATTTGATGAGGAAACCTCCAATGATGGCTGCCTGGCCATCAAGTGTTTGGTTTCTCTGATGCAAAGCTGGATTGACATAACAGTTAAATAATATAATTCGAAACGGTCTATAGTGATTTTTTATTTAATTAATGAGTAATACTTGGATTCCAGGTGAGGGAGGTGCAAGTGTGATTACTTCCAACCTTTGAGAATGCTTGCTGTACACAGAGAGGCCACCCATTGGCCGCCCAAAAACGTTACATCTTGAAGCCGGGACATTGACTTCAAAGTACCCGGAAAGAGCTGTAGTAGACATTGCCATGTCTCCTGGAGACAGATTATATCGCTGCTTTGAAGATAATCTGGGGCTGAATTGTTTTTAATCAATTTCTGAAGACCAGCCACATTCCAAGAAATGATCATTAAGTAATTGTTTTGCTCATTCATTGTATAGTCTGTATTGCCTCTTAGGGGCTTAGAGATGCAGTCGGACTGAAAGGTGGCCACATTTGACCTGATGTCCGGTTTGGATGTTAGTGTCCTGTTTGCTGGTGAAGACTCTTCTCTGGTTAGTAGAACAGATAATCCTCAGATGTTCATGTTGGGAGAGAGTGCTGGTAAGATTGTTGCCAGGGCAGATATAATCAGCACATTTTAAGATGGAGTAAGTATTTAAAGGATTATTGACTAAAACATGAGGTAAGTGCTTAATCTCAATACCCCAGTCTGCCAATTGATTGGATTTGCACAGCATTGCCGTCTGGTGTGACTGTGGTATAGCCCAAACACTGTAGATTTGTCGTGGGATTCTCCTGACAAGCTTTGAAATTTAACCCAGGCAACATCTGCCGAGCCTATGTGCTCCAATGATGGTATGTTAGAAAATAAGCGCAGGATGTTGCCTCCATTCAAAATATCATAGTTGCCTTTGGCATGGTATCTTCCATCTGTACGTTCTCTGAAGCGCCATCAATTTCTTCTACTATTTGACAGCTAGTTGAAAGACAGGGTGCAGCGGTTATGGGCCTCATTGAAGTTGTCAGACTTAAAACAGTGGGTGATGGCAAATGTGATGTTTTATTTAGGCTTGAGAATGGGTCTTCAAGTATGTGAACTGGTTTGTTGATAGATTCTGTATTAGTTTTAGTTGGAGTCAGTTGTGTGGATGGATCGCAGGGGGCACTTGAGACCCGGACTGAGTCTGCTAATATGGTCAAAACCGCAGGAAGATTTGCCCACTGGTCCACAATGGCACGTGAACATGAGCACGTTGGTTGTGAAGTAAGAATCCGATTTGTGATATTGTCCACTTTTCCTTTCAAATCTTCCAAACACAGAGCTACTGCCTACAAGAGATCCATTTGCAAATCCATCTTGGAGGATTGCCGAAGTAAAGCTTTGGCCGTTATGAGTTGTGGGTTAGTAAAATTTGGCGATTCCGAGGCAGGATTTTCTATATTTTGAGAAGTACAGTGATAGTGATTTGTTCCACGAGATAATCTATACAGCTGTGGAGTGGACTCCAGGGGTATCATTTCGAGCGACATTCTAGCCGCACTCTATGGTCCTTGACTCTATTTTAGTGGACAGATGCAAGCGCGCAGCCCGTGAGTGTCAGGTACATTTTGTTCACTAAATTGCCGGAGTTTAAGTCAGATTCTCTGTTCTTTTATTCAATGCTTTGTTTGCAAGGTTGGTTTGGTTAGTAGTGTAGTTAGTAGTCCGTATGCACCAAATAATGGGATCGCATCTAACCTCCAACCAAGTTGCGTGGAAGCGGGAGCAGGAGGAGGATGAAAGGGCAGATGAAAGGGGGAGAGAGGGATACACAGGTATACAAAGTCACTGGCTAGCCACAGTCACTGCTTTGCTAGTTGCTATACGCCACTTGCCGCTTGCCGCATGTCACCTGCCTTTCCAAAGCTACCAAGGTTTTCAAAAGTTGTGTAGGAGCCCCCACTGTTTTGGAGGGCAAAGCGCAGCAGAAAGACCGCAGCAGGCAGCCACAGTTCAGCCGGGAGCCACAGTTCAGCTGGAGCCGCGTTTCAGCCGGAGCCGCGGTTCAGCTTTGTTCGGCGTTCCTCACTGCCTGGCTGTGTGACTGCCTGTGCGGGGGGAAGAGTCACGTTCAATCCTCTCCTAGTAATAATGTACCTTGGGTCTAGTCCACTTGATTATTATCTTCTTCCTCTTTGTGCAATTAACTGAGCAGAGGTGAAGTATTACAGGTTGTAGCTAAATGCCCTTTGGAAGTGGAAGGTTTTTACTAGCGCTCCAACTAAAGTTAGCAGAAGGCTGCTCTACCTTATGTCTTCACAGGATGTCCCTCTAAAAACAGCAGAATTGTTGTGCAGTAATTCAGAGTGTTCTTAAAGCACCCTATAAAGTCTGGAGAAGAGTGCCGTATTCTAGTATATTGCAAAGGTCCCTCAGAAAAGGGCAGAATGGGTTTAGGGCCTCAGTTTGTTACTAGAGGTCCCTTTGACATCCACAGAAAGACTGTAGTAGTTTAAATCAGTGCTATAGACCCCACTAAAGTCAGCTGAAATGGTGCCATAGCAAGTTGTTACTGCTTGTATCATATAGGTGATGATGTAGACAGACCAATTTTCTAGATGAAAAGTGGCAAAATATTTTCATGTACTGTTCTTTTCACTGTAGCTTCTAAAAGCCATAGAAGATGGTGCAGAAGGCAAGGGCATGAAACTTGGATTCGCCTCTGTGCGGGCACACGTGCAGCAGGTAAATGCTGTGAAAGCCCAAGTGAATCACATGCAATGAATTATGTGTAGGCATTCCCCCAGCCAATCACAAAACATTGCACAGTCTTTGAGACCCAACAACCAATGAACAATGAGAACTTCCCCAGCAAGCCCAAACAAATGGAAATTCCTCTTGCATACCTACAAAATGTTTCCTCCAAATGGATTAGTTTCGAGCAAATGAGTTCTCAATGGCTGGCTGGGGCATTTTTGCAGGAATTATGGGACACACGGCTGTCATTAATGAATCAAGATCTTTGAATCCGGTCATAATAAAGACTTTTTGTAGGCATTTTGGGCAGGTTGTTACCCATGTGAACAACTCAAAGTAAAGCATAACTATAAACAGTAGAGGAACTTAAGAAGTCATCTACATTAGTATGTAAACACTCTATAATACATTTTTCTGTTTTATATGTTTTTGTTCTTTTGTTGCACAAAAATTATTTTATTTTAAAATAGCACCTGATGAAAAATTATATGGCATTTACATGCATGTCTACATCATAATTCAAGTAGTCATTTGTTTGTCGTGCAGGATGTGTGACTTTTAGCATGGTAAGTCTTTGTTTTCAAACTGTTTTTTGTATCACCAATTAGTCTTTGACAGGTGAGGAAAAGAACCTCATGAATTAAAGCTAAAGCACTTTCTAGAAAGTAGAATGTAACACCCAATAGATAATAGCCACTGCAGCCAGCGGGGAGCAACGGCAGGAGAGTCAGGAAATTCCATGCACTTCAAAGCCACTATCTAGATGCTTTTCCCACCTTCTAGAAGGAGGGTACCAGGGTATAAAAAGGTGACCTTGAATACCAACTCCTCAGTACACTTCTGGACCTGTTGATAGGAAGAAGGACTGATGTACTGCTGAAAGGACTGCCACTCTTCTAGACTGCTCACCTGCTACTGCCTTGAAGAATTGCTGCTTTTCTATCCTGCTGCCCTCTTGCCTGGGAAAGACGGTCTGGACTTGCAACTTGAACCCAGGACCACTACAGTGACTCCATAGGGCTAGTCTGCTGGCCTCCTGATCTGAGCCTCAAGGACACAAAAGATTTCTTACACCTGTACCCAACCTGATTGAGTCCTGACCCTCTAAGTGGTGCCCCAGCAGTCATGGACCCTTGGAACTGGTGCTGAAAGTGAGTGACCAGATAGCCAATATCTAAAAGCAGGTACTAGAAAATGTGGCTAAACACTGCTTTGAGAACCATGAGACTGGAACCAACCTGTTTTCCTATCCGCCCGAGGTACATCGCTGGTCGGATTGACTTCATGGCTTCTCCTGCTATAATCTTTTATGTAACATTAAATCCTTTTCAGGGGTCCTTCGCCAAAGGGGTGTCTGTACTTGTGGAGCTGTCTTCTGCTACAGCTCTCTGCCTCCTCCCGCTGAATATTTTCAGCCTCCATTTCAGAGACTAGGTCATTAATTCTTCACCGTTATTTTGACCCAACTCTTTCCTATGACAACGCTACCTCCCTGCAGCCTTGCCGCACTGAACTGTACATTGTCAGAACATTTTTTTCAGAAATTATTTTAAGTCTGATGGTAAGTGCTGACAGTCCCCAAACATCCTCTTTTTTCCTAACGGTGCTCCATCGCGGTCAGCCATATTTTTCAACTTTGACCTGGTTTCGCACAACAATATGTCTGTGAATGGAGCTTTGATCTTTTAGGTGCTACTTTTTACAAAAACATAAAACAATCATCACTACAGTTTTACTGTTTGGATCTTTGTCATTTTGGTGGCAAATCATTTATAAAAAATTACTTTTGAGATTTTTGTTTTATTGTGTTATCACTTTGTTACTGTTTGTGTGCTGCATAAATACTTTACACATTGCCTCTCAGTTAAGTCTGAATGCATTTTGTGCCAAGCCACCCAGTGTTAAGCACAGGTTAGTTTAGTGGCCTATGTGGTTCACCGTGCAAGGGAGTGTGTCTATTGCCTAACCAGGGCTCACACCACAATCAACCAACAACCCAATTTCTCATGCCCACTAACCAGTACAGGTGTGGGATCAGTTTCTAATTTGTTGTGTGGAAAAGTATTTGCATATGTTTGGTGTAACAAAAGCCACCTCAACCATTACCACATTCATTATTCCTCTCATATACTTGTGTCTCTACTTGACGTCTGGGATTCAGGCACCCATCATATAAAAAACATACACAACGCCAATCAAATATTAAGCAATATCAAGGTTTATTCACAGAAATGTTTTTGCTGACACAGATGTGTCCTTCAAAGGCTGCCATGCTTGCTACAGAGATATTAATCTAACTGTACATTGCAAATGCCAAAACCTAAAAGACAGCTGTATCATTTGTATATATTAGGTCAGAGCCATCCATGGAACATATGCATGTATGTATTTGTATAGCATTTTTATAGCGTGGACTTAGCCAAAAGGCAGATGAGTGCTGCCACCGAAGATGGTCAAACACAAGCTTCAAACCAGGAAGCTGGGTTGTGGACCATTAATGCACTGTGATGTGATCTTCTTTAAAGAGTTGAGTCTTATGTCGTGCTATTTTACATGCATTCTGAGCCTCATTTTAGCCATAATGGTTCTCTAACACTCTGTGTAATGATGTACATGTTAGGAGGGTAGGAGAGTATCGTACAGTGTTGTAATATGTGACATACAGCCAGATTCATCATCGGCATGTTTTGCGAGTCTGTAATAGCGAATAATAAGGAATCGCTATTACAGACTCGCAAAACGGAATTCATGTAGGAATCGCAAAATAAAATGCGATTCCTACACATTCCTTTTTTGGGATTAGCAAATTGCTAATCGCAAATAAGGAATAACTCCCCATTCATTCCTATGGGCCTAAAGGCTCATAGGAATGAATGGGGAGTTATTCCTTATTTGCGATTAGCAATTTGCTAATCGCAAATAAGGATGCGATTTCAAGGGTGCTAGGGGTGTCCACAGGACACCCTGTAGCACCCCTGAAATGTAAATTAGACTCATGTTGCGCACACACATGTCCAAAGGACATGTGTGTGTGTAACATACAACTGAGATAAATGCACAAAAGTGCATTATTCTCAGTTTTCGCTATTTACCACGAAGTCTGACTTCGCGGTAAATAGCGGGAAACAATAGCGAATTCGAAATTTTTAATTGGGTCATGAATAGCATTTAAGGAATCTCAAATTGAAATTCATTAAATGCGATCGCAATTTGAGAAATCGAAATTTTTTGCGATTTCTCAAATTGCGAGAACATGACCCAATGATGAATTTCAAATGCCATTTTTGCGGGTGCAAACGGCCGAATTCTGCGATTCGCACCGCTTGCGCCCGAAAAAATGCTTCATGAATCTAGCTGATAGTTTAATGACATGGTGTCTCAAATAGTGGACTGTATCAACGGTTGTGCAGGGGAATGGCATGTCCAATAGTAGTGTACGGTGTTGTAGACTGTCATAGAGTGAAGTAGAGTGTTTTAGACTAAAGTAGGGTGAAGTTGAGTTCATAGAGTGGAGTACTGTCAAGTGGAGTGCCGTAGAGTTAAGTGGAGGAGAGTGTCGTAGAGTGAAGTGCTGTGTCATATAATTGTATGCCATATTGTAGAGAAAAGTTGAGTGGCCTGTTGCCGAGTGTCATCACATAACCAAACCTGTGTATTTGTGAAGGGAACATTCACCTCCAAAGGGGCATCTTGGTGCTGAATAACTGATGTTTATTGGTAACCCCACTCAATGCTCAATTTATTGACCTCAGAAGGATAAGAGGCTGAGTGGACCCTCCAGGATTTGAACCTGTGACCATGAGATTGAACACAGGCCTCTGCAGTGGAGGCATTAGTCCACTAAGACACCAGACCCAGCAGACAGTGTAGTACAGTGGCGTAGAGTGGATGGGCATAGAGTGGAGTAGAGTGTTGCACACTGGAGTGGCGTAGAGCAGAGTATAGTGCGGTGGTGTAGAGTGGGACAAAGTGTAGTAGAGTGGAGTACACAAGTGAAGTAGTATAGAGTGAAGTAAAGTGTCATATAGTGGAGTGGGCTGTAGTAGAATATTGTGGTATGGAGTGCAGTAGAGTGGTGTGGCGTAGCATACAGTTTAGTAAAGTGTCTTATAATGGAGTACTGTGTTGTACAGCAGAGTGTAGTGGAATGTTGTACCGTATTGGAAAGTAATGTACACTACAGTAGAGTAGAGTGGCATACAGTCTAGTTGATTTTTGTAGGGTAAAATGGTGTGCAGTAGAGTGTTGTGGAGTGTGGTACAGTGGATTGAAATACAGTGTTATAGAGTACTATAGCAGTGAGTGGCATAGACTGGAGTGGGGTACAGTGGACTAGTGGAATAGAGTGGTGTACTGTGTCAGAATAGAGTGGAGTAAAGTGGGGATATAAAGAGTTGCGTATAGTGGACTAGAGTATCATGGAGTAGAGTGGAGTGTTGTACAGTGGCATAAAGTATAGTACAGTGTTGTTCAGTGGAGGAAAGGGGTATAGATAGGAGTAAAGTGTCAGAGAATGGTAGACAGTGTAGTAGAGTGTTGTAGAGTGGAGTTACATTGATTATAGTAGTTTGTGAAACAGAAGAGCTGAATAGAGTAGGTTGTTGTATAGTAGCTTAGAGTGAGGTAAAGTCTTGTACAGTGCAGTAGAGGCAAATGGAGTGGTGTAACATAGTGTGGAGTAAAATACAATAGAGTGGACAAGTGTGCCGTAGAGTGCCATACAATGGAGTGGAGTACCATAGCATAGGTAGTAAACTGTTAGAAATTGGAGTGGGGTCTCGTACAGTGGAGTAGAGTGCTGTGTCGCATAGAACAGTGTTGTATAGTAGAACAGAGTGTTATACATTGGAGTGTATGGGTATAGAGTGGAGTATAGAGTTGGACAGTGAATTGTACATGGATAGAGCAAGGTAGAATGTCATAGAGTGACATGCAGTGTGGTAGACTTTTAAAGAGTGGTGTTGTAGAGAGTGGAGGAGAGTGTCATACAATAGAGTGGCATAAGGTAGAGTGACATACACTGTGTGGTGTAGTGGATTACCCTAAAGTGAATTAGCATACAGTGGTGTAGCGTACAGTGGAATAATGTATAGTGAAGTGCTGAAGAGTGAAATAGTGTAGAGTGAAGTGGTGTACAGTGGAGTGACGTAGAGTGGAGTGGCAATCAATGAAGTAGCATAGCATAGAAACAAGGAAGCTGTTATTAATTGGAGTGGTGTCTCATACAGTAGAGTGGAGTTCTGTGTTGTACAGTGCTTGAAACTGTCATAGAGTACAGTTTTGTCCAATAGAGTGGAGTGTATGGGAAAAGAGTTGAGAAGAGTCTAGTAGAGTGGCATTGAATGTAGTAGAGTGGAAGAGAGTGCAGTGGAGTGGTGTAGAGTGTCAAGTCAAGTCAAAGATATGTTTAATATGATCGTAATCTTTAAACAAGTGCAAGAGGCGATACCACAAGTTTAAAATATTCGCAAAAAAGGTAATAAAAACATTGTACAAAATATTCCATTATCGGTTAAAACTCTTACCAACCCTAATGTATTACAAACTAACACCAATAGAATGGCACTTATAATAAAACTTATTATCACATTAAAACACTTTCATTTTCTTTAGATCACAGTTTATTGGTTTAAAATTCATAAAATCCTACAGATTATTCCTGGCTTCTTAGAAGGCACTGAACCGCCTTTATATATTTTCCTAGGGCAATTACAATGTCGATAGTGGGCATTTCTGTTAAGATGTTGACCGCCTGCGCCCTTGTTCTTATATCGTGTTTTAAAAATATTGGATGCAGCCACAGTTTCCGCTGTTCTAGTAATGTTAGGCAGTCAAGAAGGGTATGCACAAGGTCTCCTTTGGTGCCCAGATTACACCTGCAGCACCCTTTATGATCTAACATTTTTGATTTAATTTTAAATTCTTTATTTATTAACCATGGATTGATCCCAAACCGCAACCTTAGTATCTCCTGCCTATAACAGCGATTTGGTAGGATGTCTAAGTAGGGAAACCAGTTATCATTTGACCAAGAGTTCATCATGAATTCTACTGATTTTGTCTTTGCTAGATAGCCCATATCAGTCTTTCTGGATACTTCCTTCCCATTAAATTTCAGCTCACTCTTAGTATAGACTAATTGTTGCATTTCCTGGTTCACCTCCACCTTTAGCCTTTTACAAACCTGCATCGTTATTTCCCTACAATCTTTTGCCCATTTTAGGTCACTATTTTGAATTTCTTTCCTACACCACTGTGCAACTTTTTGACCTTCTGTATCGTCCAATCGTTTCCAAAGTCTGATTACCGCAGTTTGTGCTTGTACCTCCCAAGACTCTGTGCCTATTTCTGTTCTTATTGCTTGGGCCATGGATGATTGTGGGAGAGATAAGAGGCTTTTCAGGCATTTCCCGTCCACCAAGTCCCAGACTCCCTTACCACTTAAATAAAAGATTTCTGCTCTGTAAAGGACTTGTGAGGGTATCATTACGTTAAAAGCTTTTAGTAGTGGATGGTGCGACAAATCACCATAATCCCGATTAAACATTTTTAGACCACAGATTGAAGTATGAGCTTTTGCTTTTTGTGCTTCCAGATGAGTACGCCAGTTTAGTGTATTATCGAACCATATCCCTAGGTAACGGTATTATTTGACCGTTTCCAGTTTAAGATCACCTAGATACCAATTAAACTTACTTGCCTTTTTACCAAACCATAACATTTTTGTTTTGTCTAAGTTTACTGTTAAGATTTTTCTAGCACAGTATACATTAAATGCGTTCAGCTTTCTTTGGAGGCCTTTCTCGGTCTGGTCTACTATTACCAGATCGTCTGCATAAAGTAGACAGGGCACCTTTTTTCCGTCCATTCTGGGACTTGCACTACCCTCATCCTCTAAGTAGGCAGGTAGGTCTGACAGGAATATGGAGAATATCTGTGGGGCCAAAACGCAACCCTGTCTCAAGCCGTTTGCAATGGGTATTTTTTGTGTCAATGACCCCACAGTATCCCTGATAACTTGAGCCCTGTTTCCTCGATGTAGTTCCTTTATTATAGTCAGTAGGTCTTTCGGAATTTTTTCCTTCATTAATGTTTCCCATAGGCAGTCCCGATCTACTGAATTGAAGGCTGTTCGGAAGTCAACGAAACAACAGCATAACTTGCCGTTTTGTTCCGTGGACTTCTTTGCCATTGCCCACAATGCGAAGCCGTGATCTATCGTGGAGTGCCCCTCCCTAAATCCTCCCTGTTCTGTGGGTACGATTTGAATCTTCTTAACCCATGCATTAAGTCGATTCAACACACGTTTTGAAAATACCTTCTCTCCTATATCTAGGAGGTTGATCAGTCTGTAGTTCTGTGGTGCATCCATACTCCCTTTCTTATGGATTGGCCTGATTACTGCGCCCTTCCAATTTCGTGGCATTATGCCTTCTGATAGTATTATATGGAACATCTGGGCGAAGAATCTTGCCCACCACTTTACCTTTGACTTTAGTATTACTGCAGGAAGTTTGTCCGTTCCTGCCGCACGAGTTAGCTTCAGTTCTCTTATTATGTTCTCTACTTGCTTTTCCTTAAACTCTGATTTAAGATCTTCAGATATTTCCTGCCACTTTTGGGGCTCTACATGATCTCGAGGAACTAGTGCCCCATACAATTCCCTTATGTACTCCTCCCAGGCTGCCTCACTGACGACACATTTCATTTCTCCGTCTGTTGGACCAGACGCAGCCTTTACCATTTTCCAGAATTGTCTTAAAATATTTTCTTCAATTGCTTCTAGCACTTCAATTGCTTCCAGCATTTCTCTTTATATGACCTTTTTGCATCATTTACCATCTTTTTAAATTCTGCTTTCAGCTTGTTTATACGTTTCTGTCTCTCATGGGTGAAAATCTTTTTTTGCCTTCTTTGTGCTGCCCTTATCTCCCTTTTTTTACATTGGCACTCCACAGAGAACCATTTTACTCGACTGACCGGGAGTTTTGAGCTATTCTTTTTATCCTTTTTTAATTCTATTCTTAGACACTGGACTACTTGGGCTACTTGGGCTATCTTCCCTATAAATCATTTCAAGTTTTTACTCTCTAAATCTTCTGATTCAACTTTAATTTGCAGAACCTTCAGTTTTTCCTGGTATTCCTCAGTAAGTCGTGGAGTTACGCGTTTAGGGTACTTGACATCCTGTGGGATCACTTTGTCTCTAGGCATCTTGCTTCCCCCAAATATCATTAAGTACAGTGGATTGTGGTCACTAAATTCTTTTTGATCTACCTTGAATTCCCGTACTAGATGGAAATTCCAAGCTGGCACAAACATGTAATCAATTGGACAAATCTGTAAACCTATTTTTAAGGTCTTCCCTGCTGGGAAATCTGTCTTCATTCTGCAAGTTCAGACATTGGAGACCCCTACCTCCTAGAAAATTTACTAATTCCGTTTCCTGTTTTGAGGTCTCACATACTTGAAAGCTAGCATGGTTTATTCCATACACCTCTAACAGTTCTCTATTCCAGAGGTCGGCCTTCTTTGGGTTTAGCTTGTGATTAAAATCCCCCATAATTATCAGTACATCAGATGCATATTTTTCTAATAAAAGATCGACATCCTCTTTAAAATATCCCATCTCACTCTCATACTCTGCTGCATTATCCCACTGCATATATACATTCATCACAGTCATTATTTTGTATTTCATTTCCAAGGTCAACAATTCTAGTCTACAAGCCTGTAGCCATTTACATTTCATTTTTAACGATGTTACTTCTCTCAATACTTTTGTTGAGACTAGGGTCATTAACCCCCCCCACCCCCATGGGCGACCAAACCTTTTTTTCGTGGCCGAACGACTCAATTGTAGATATCCCTCGATGAGTGGGGTTTCGTCGCATGTCCAAGTCTCTTGTAGGCAGGCAATTTCCACTTTGTTTACTACTTCCTTTATATATTCTCGCTTTAGCTCATTGCCTAGGCCATTTACATTTCATGTTAAGAGACTTAGACATTGCGGCACCCCCCCCATCATATTCTACCTCATTTAAGCAACCCTCTTCTGCCCCTTCCTCCGTATATCTCTCGTTGGGGTCTTCCACATAGCTGTAGTGTAGAGTGGAATAGCATAGAGTAGAGTAGCGTAGCCTGGAGTACCGAAAAGGGAAGTGGTGTAAAATGTAATAGAATATAGTTTATTAGAGTACAGTTGAGTGGCGTAAAATGTAATTGTATATAGTGTAGTAGCATACAGTGGAGTGGCGTAAAGAGTAAAAGCGTATATTGTAGTAGCGTACAGTAGGGTGGCATGCAGTGAAGTGGTTTAGACTGGGGTGATATATTGTGGGGTAGTGTACAGTTTAATAGCACACAGTGAAGTGCTGTACAGTGCAGTGGGCTGGGGTGGAATACCATAGAGTAGAATTGCAAAGATTGAAGTTGTGTACAGTGCAATAGCGTAGAATATAGTGGCGTACATAGGAACAGCGTACAGTGGAGTACAGTGGAGTGGCGTAGAGTGGAATAGCATAGAGTAGAATAGCATAAAGCGGAATGGCGAACAGTGGAGTGGTGTAGTCTGGAGTAGTGTACAATGGAGTGGGTTAGAGTGAAATAGCATATAGTGGAGTGGCGTAGACTGGAGTGACATCCAATGGACTAGCATAGAAAGAATTGGCGTAGGGTGGAGTGGTTACACTAGAGTAGCATAGAGTGGAGTGGAATACAGTGGAATAGCGTAATGTGGAGTCTTGTACAGTAGAGTGGCAAAGACTGGAATAGCATTTAGTGGAGTAGCGAACAGTGCAGTGGCGTACTGTGAAGTGTTGTAGCCGGGTGTGGCGTACACTGGAATGTGGTTAAGTGTAATAGCATATAGTGGAGTAGCATCCAATAGAATAGCACAGAATGAAATTGGGTAGAGTGGAGTGGCTTACAGTGCAATGGCATGGAGTGGAATACCATAAGCTGGAGTAGTGTTAGGTATAGAGGGGTGGTGTACATTGGAGTGGCTTAACCTGAAGAGGCATTGAGAAGAGTTGCATACAGTGTAATACTTGTTGTAAAGTCTAATAGTGTAGAGTGGAGTGGCGAAAAGTGTAATAATGTATAGTAGAGCGACCTTTGACCCTGCTTGCAGGCAGGTTGCCCCCACACCGCTGCTCGTCACCTGATTGCCCTTGCTGCCTCCGCATTCCTGCGCTTTCTCTCACCTTCTCCCTGCCCGTGCGGCAGTTCCCCCCGCCCCCCACCGCTCCCAATTTGGACCTTCCCGCCGCTGCCTCCCTGTGGCCCCGCCCCCCTGCACACCACCCACTGGCCTCCCCGCTCCCGCCTCCCAGCTGCTCCTCCCTCCCAAGCCATCTCTTATTGAGCCCAAGCAGCGGTAGCAGGAGCGACCTTTGACCCTGCTTCCAGGCAGGTCGCCCCCACACCGCTGCTCATCACCTGATTGCCCTTGCTGCCTCCGCGTTCCTGTGCTTTCTCTCACCTTCCCCCTGCCTGCGCGCCAGTTCTCACCGCCCCCCACCACTCCTGATCCGGACATTCCCGCCACCGCCTCCCTGCGGCCCCACCCTGCTGCACACCACCCATTGGTCTCCCCGCTCCCACCTCCCAGCTGCTCCTCCCTACCAAGCCACCTCATATGCAGGGCGAGAAGCGGCCTCGCAGCGTCACGCGCTGTCTGGGCTCGTCCGCGCCTGGACCGCACCCAGCACCAGTAACCCTCGACCCCGCAAACGCCACAACACCAGAATCCACTACAATGCCAGCAACCTCCGCGCACTCAACGCTGGCAGAAACCACTCCTGCTTCCAGGCCGCCCTGAAACGTACCCATGGACCCTTCTCCTGCCACACCTGCAGCTACACCTGCGACAGAACCACCAAGCTTCCAAAGACTGGACCCAACCACCTCTGCTGCATACTCCTTAACACCCGCTCTGCACGCAAACACGCCGTCGAGATCTGGAATCTGCTCGACACCTCTGTCCCAGACGTGGCCTTCCTGACCGGGACCTGGTGGAACGACTCCTCAGCGCCCAACATCGCCATAGCCATCCCGGACGGCTACAAGATCACCCGCAGGGACCGCGCCAACAGAATCAGAGGAGGAATAGCCATCGTCCACAAGTCCACCCTCAAGGTCACCACCCACGCTGACGACACCCTCAACACCGCCAAACACTTGCACTTCCGCATCCACACCGACCCCAACACCACCCTCATAGGAACACTGATCTACAGACCACCCGGACCCTGGGTTAAGTTCAGCAACTCCATCGCCGACCTCGCCAGCACCCACGCGCTCGTCTTCATGGACTACATCCTCCTCGGGGATCTGAACTTCTACCTCGAGAAGAACAACAACGCCAACTCCTCCACCCTGATCGACAACCTCACCAACCTCGGCCTCAGACAACTGGTCACCGCACCCACCCACGCCGCCGGCCACACGCTTGACCCCATCTTCTCCACAGGCTCCCACATCGCCTTCGACCACACCATTGAGCTCCACTGTACCGACCACCGCTGCATCCATTTCACCTTCAAGAAACCAACCACGCACCACTGCACCGAATAGCTGCCTCGCCGCTGCTGGGGCAAAGTCACTGAAGACTAGCTGATCACCTCCCTCGGCAAGAACCCACCCACCGACCCCACCAACTCAGAGGTTGCAGCCAGCTAACTCAGACAGTGGATCGATGACTGCACCAACACCCTCGCCCCGCTCAAGAAACCCTCCAACAGCCTGCCAACAAGAGAGCCACCTGGTTCACTGATGAGCTCCAGGCCTCCAAATGCGCATGCCAGAAACTGGAGAAGACATGGCTCCATGAACGCACACCGGACAACCACGTAGCCCACAAGGATGCCACCCGCAGACACCGCCACCTCATCAGACTAGCCAAGAGTTCCTCCTTCAAAGACCGCTTGGATAACAATGCACAAGACAGCAAAGAGCTCTTCAGCATCATAAAGGAACTCTCCAACTCCAGCGCCAACGACATCCCTCCCTCACAAGTACTGTGCGACTCACTAGCCATCTTCTTCCACCGCAAGATTGCTGACATCCACAATAGCTTCAACACCACGACCGCCCCGAATACATCAGACTCCACCCCCCCTGTGAACATCACCTGCATCAACCACCTCACTTCCTGGACCAACGTCAGCGACAACGAAACACCCAAGGTCGTGAACTCCATCCACACAGGATCTCCGTCTGACCTGTTCCCACACCAAGTATTCAACAAAGCAGACGCAGCCATCGCACCCCAACTTCGGAAGGTCATCAACATCTCCTTCGAAACAGCGATATTCCCGGAAAGCTGGAAGCACGCCGAAATCAACATCCTTCTTAAGAAGCCCAAAGCGGACCCCAAGGACCTCAAGGACTTCCGGCCCATCTCCCTGCTCCCGTTCCCAGCAAAGTCATCAAGAAAATCGTCAACATGCAACTGTCCCGCCACCTGGAAGACAAAAGCATCCTGGACCCGTCCCAGTTCGGTTTCAGACGAAACCACAGCACCGAGACAGCCCTCATCGCTGCCACAGACGACATCAGGCTAGACAACTAGACAACGGCTAAACATCAGCCCTAATCCTCCTGGACCTGTCAGCCGCCTTTGACACGGTCTGTCATCGCACCCTAAAGACACACCACCTAGAAGCCAGAATCCAAGAGAAGGCTTTTGACTGGACCACGTCCTTCCTCTCCGGCAGAACCCAGAGTGTCCGACTCCCACCCTTCCGATCCAAAGCCACCAACATCATCTGCAGCATCCCCCAGGGCTCATCCCTCAGCCTGATGCTGTTCAACATCTACATGGCCACCCTCGCACAAGTGGCTCGCAATCACAACCTCAACATCATCTCTTACGCTGATGACACCCAGCTCATCCTCTCCCTCACCAATAACCAATGCACCGCAAAAACAAACCTCTGCGAGGGAATGAAGGCCGTCGCCGACTGGATGAAGAGCAGCCGTCTGAAGCTGACAAGACAGAGGTCCTCCTCCTCAGACTCACCCCCTCAGCCTGGGGCAACTCCTGGTGGCCGACCACACTGGGAGCAGCACCAATACACACCGACCATGCACGCAACCTAGGATTCATCCTTGACTTCTCCCTCTCCATGTCGAAGCAGGTCAACGCCGTCTCCTCCTCCTGCTACAACACCCTGCGCATGCTCCGCAGGATCTACAAGTGGATCCCCACCGAAACAAGAAGAACAGTGAAACAGACCCTCGTTAGCAGCAGACTGGACTACGGCAACGCACTTTACGCAGGAATCCCAGCCAAACACCTATGACGACTACAACGCATCCAAAATGCCTCCGCCCGACTGATCGTCAACGCCCCCAGCCGCAGCCACATCACCCCCCACCTGAGAGACCTACACTGGCTCCCCATCGACAAGAAGATCACCTTCCAGCTCCTCACCCATGCAAACAAAGCACTCCACAACGCCAGACCAGCCTACCTGAACAGCAGACTCAACTTCCACACACCCATCCGCCACCTCCGCTCCGCCAGCCTCGCCCTCGCAGCTGTCCCCCGCATCCAAGGAATGACCTCCAGTGGCAGATCCTTCTCCTACCTCACCACCAAAACCTGGAACACCTTCCCAACCCACATACGGCAAACCCAAGACCTTCTCGCCTCAGAAGGCGCCTTGGGACCCTCACGTGTAAGTAGCACGCTTTACAAGTAAATTGATTGATTGATTGATTGATTGACAGAGTTGCATACAGTGAAGTGGCATATATTGGAGTGGTGTAGACTGGAGTGATGCACAGTGGTGTGAGATAGAGTGTCATAGCATACAGTGGAGAGGCAGTGAGGTCCAAAACCAATTGTGTAGAATGAAGTGGAATACAGTGGAGCGCCATACACTGGAGCGGCGTAGGGTAGAGTAGCATACAGTGGAGTGGCATACAGTAGAATAGCATCCAGTAGAGTGTTTTAGAGTGCAGCGGCATACAGTGGAATAGATTAGAGTGGAGTGGGGTACAGTAGAATGGCAAAGAGTGGATTAGCATATAGTGGAGTAGCGTGTCGTTGAATGGCATATAGTGGTGTTGCATACAGTGTAATAGCGTAGAGTAGAGTGACGTACGGAGTAGCATAGAGAGCGGAGTCTCATAAAATGGAGTGTGGCACTGTTGAGTAGCGACTAGTGGAGTGGCGACAGTGGGGTGGCATACTGATGTATGTGAAATTTTGCAGCAATGTAGATTACGGTGTTCAGAGTAACGTAAGACAGTGAGTTGCGCTACCTTGCATTTCTCCAAATTTACCAACCAACACAGAGTTACTCTTGGTGGCCTTGTGCTATGATATTAATCTGTCTAAAGTATTGCATTACCCATGCAACACCATAAGTGATGCAAGGGTGCCACAATTCAGTAACACAGCTTGTCCTTAGTTATAGTTTATACCGTAGTACCTGGCGGTGACAAGCCAGTGTATAATTGGGTAATGACTGTTTTACGAGAATAAAAAAACAGCCATATTGTTTTTACTACACTTTGGCTGTGTTCAATGTTAGGGCCTTAGATCTAGGTAAGTTGTAGGTCCCTACCTATTACCACTTTATTCCCTTCCTATTATTAAAGTGGTAATAGGTAGGTAAATTTGTTTTTAATATTTTCTATTTTTTTAAATAAGTTTACGCCCATGTCCCACAATCATTTGTGAAATTCCACAAAATTTCTGCAGTAACAGATATCATTAAGTTTAAATGACTCATCATAACTTATAAAACAAGCATTGGTATAGCCAATAGGTCTCGCCTTTGGGAACTTATACATGTTTAGCCAGAGATATTGACTTTACCTATGTCTTTAAGCTGTGCTGTACAGATGTTTTGCAGCGTGCTGAAAAATTATAATAAAGAAGTGTCTGAAACATTTTTGTTACCTTAGATAGGACCAAAAAAGCACTATGTACAACTAAGCGACCATATTTAAAAAGTGTTAAAAATATTGTCTTGAGTTTTTTTGTCCTTTTAAGGCTGGCAACTTGTATCTGCCTGTCCCAATGGTTGCTTGTTGTGTTTTTTTTTGTTATGGGGGCATAAATAACAGGAGGGTGAAGGTCAGTCAGTCAGTGAGAGTGAGAGAGAGAGTCAGTCAGTCAGTGAGAGTGTGAGAGTTAGTTAGTCAGTTAGTTAGTTAGTCAGTCAGTGAGTGAGGGGTACAACATCGCGACTGGGGGACATTGTACGCCTGTTGCACCTCAGAGAGGTCTTGCTGCCTCACACGCTCCTGTGTCTCGCTCTCCCCCGCCGCCGCTCTGCCATAGCGGCCGCCGAGAGGGGGGAGCATTTACCGGCGTGGTTGCTCGACCTGCCTGCCTGCCTACAACTCCCAGCATCCCCTGCGGGGTCCCGGTGACGCCGCCAGCAGCGTCATATGCCATCGCCCGGAGGCGCTTAAAGGAGACCAGATCCTGCAGAGGAGCGGGTACAACATCGCGACTGGGGGACATTGTACGACCTGTTGCACCTCAGAGAGGTCTTGCTGCCTCACACGCTCCTGTGTCTCGCTCTCCCCCGCCGCTGCTCTGCCATAGCGGCCGCCGAGAGGGGGGAGCGTTTACCGGCGTGGGTGCCCGACCTGCCTGCCTGCCTACAACTCCCAGCATCCCCTGCGGGGTCCCGGCGACGCTGCCAGCAGCGTCATTTGCCAGCGCCCGGAGGCGCTTAAAGGAGACCAGATCCTCCCGCGTCGCGGGACGCGCGCGGGCGACGCCGGGCTGAGCCAGGGCAGAGGGCGGGCCGTCTGTGGCCGTCCGGGGACGAGCTGGGACGGGCCACCCCCCTTGGCACGGACTCAACAAGTACTGTTTATCCTGGACTTGGACTGATCGCTTGGATTTAATACCCCAAATGATCCTCTGATATTCAGCTGTTGCCTCAGGAAGAGGGGGGGCAGGGGTTTAAGTCATACAGATATAGAGAGTATTGAGATATCTAGCCACCCACTAGAAGGATCCTTGGTCTGCCCTCTGGGGGAAGAGAAGAGGAGAAGAGCTAGTTTACATTCTCACACACTATGTCTAATCACCCTAAAACACGCTCGGTCATGAGCAAAGTTCGCCAAGTTGAAACCCCTAAACAAACTCTGGCCAAAACAAATGATCAAGACCCGAATAAAGTGAAAAAACCCACCGCAATTGACTTGATGTTAAAGAAGGTATCCGGGGAAATAGAACGCATGGAAAGGAGCCTATCTGCCTCACCCAACCCTATAGTAGCAACCCCAATTCTTTCTAGAGATCTCACATTAGCTGATAGCCCAAATATGACCGGAAACGTAGCCTCACCAAATAACCCAACAGAGGCTGTTCCCTGTGCTCAACCCCCACTTTCCCCAGGGGTAGAAACCTCGGGGCATAGCGATCTGACCCCCCAGAGAAAACAAAAACGACAGGGGAGGATTAAGGGACAGCAGAGACAAAATAAGCTACTTACAGGAGACGGGGGAGCTAAAAATAGGCAAGAGGTCATCCTGGTAGATGATAAGGTGCACACAAATACAAATCCACCAGGATGGATTGAGGAAGTTTTAGGAGACCTTAATAAATACTTGGAAACTTTTATAATTGCTCAGTTGAAACCTATCATAAGTAAGGTGGACAAAATAGCGAGTGAACTGACCAAACAAAGCAAGATAATAGAACTTACAACTAAGAAACCCTCTTCTGGCCCTAACCAACCAAGTAATGCGGCCACTAATAATAACAGACTCTCAAATAACAACTGTGTCAGCAATACCCAACACACGATTGCCCAGATACATGATGTCCCGAAAGCTTCTCAAGAGCAGAGAGGGGGTTCCAACCAAAAGCAGAGAGGGGGATCTAATCAAGAGCAGAGAGGGGGATCTAATCACAGGACGAGCTCTAAAAATATCGATAATGCCCCCCTACAACTGCTAATACAAAAGGGTCAGGAAGACCATCATCTAAGAAATGGTCCCTATAGCTCAGCCTACTTGGACTTTGATCCTTTCTATGTCCCAGATAGCCCCCCCGCATATAAATTTACCCCCAGAAGCCAGCCCTTTTGTAATAGTATTTGCGGGGGTTCCGGAAATCAGGGCCTCAGACAAAGAATCACATTCCCAATTACATGCGAAAATCTCCAAGTGGTTGAACATACATAGACCATTAAATAACAGGAAAAGAGGGGAGAGTGTCCATGTAAGAAGAGTTAACTGGCTGGGAGGTAGGAAAAAGGACATAAGGGGGGATTGCATTGTAGCAAA
Source organism: Lissotriton vulgaris (assembly GCF_964263255.1). Taxonomy (NCBI): domain Eukaryota; kingdom Metazoa; phylum Chordata; class Amphibia; order Caudata; family Salamandridae; genus Lissotriton; species Lissotriton vulgaris. The sequence continues at coordinate 1,807,161,698 of NC_141694.1, read as the reverse complement.
CTTCAGAGATACTAGACTGGTGGATTATATTCTGAAGAACTCCAACAGAAATCATACCAGCACAATCTGTGCGCTCCCGCTGGGGTATTTCTACCCAAGGAGATGGAGCAGTAACAATGCTGACAATGTAATGTGGAATCTTAGAAGGCCACAACACACCCAAAGAGCCAGATCCACAAACTACCCTGATCAGTTTCTACCCCCACGAGATTATTCTCAGTGGAGAAACAGATTTGCCCCTTTGCAGTCGCGCAATGAAAATGACTGACTACCCTCTACAAAGAAAGAGCCTTATACGTCCTGTAACAGAGGTTGGACCTGTTAGTTCTAGGAATGAGCTAAAAGTGAGGATAGAAGAACCCCCCAAACAGAGGGATGAGAATGATAACGCCCCAGAGTCCCAAGAAACAGGAGACTGCAGAATAAAGGAACCCAGCACAGAGGGAAGGAAAGTTAATAGGGCTGGACTAGCCTTTCTGTCCTGGAATGTAGCAGGCCTGGGGGGTAAACTCAACAATAAGGAGTGGAAAGAATACATAAGGGGCTTCCATATTATAGCCTTACAAGAAACATAGGCGCGAGACTCTGACCACTGCCAACTGCAGGGCTATAAATGTTTTTTCAGGCCGGCCCAAGAAGTGAGATCAGGGAGGGCAAAAGGAGGTCTAGTGATATATCCTGATTTAGACCTAAAGGGTACTTGGGCACAACCAGACTGGGTGTCAGACACCACATAAGCAGTGTTATTCCAGGGTCAAGGGCAGAGATTTTTAACCCGGGCCCAATTGATGGAAACTTCCCTATATTATTAGAGCTTGAGAGTAGGCTAAATGAGGAAACAGACCTAAGGCAGGGGGGATCTGAACCAATTTTCCTGTTGATGGGGGACTTTAATTGTCATCTGTGCCCAAAGCTACTCCCCATCTCTCCTGATTGGTCTTCCTGTCCTGTAGAAAAGGGACCTCATTTCGAACATAACAGAGAGGGCACACTGTTGATGAAGCTTCTAGATAGCTTTGCCTTTACCCACACAATGGACCTGTTGCCAACGAAAGTAGGGGAGACTCTCATACCCACATTCAAAGGAAGAGGCTGTGCGTCTATTGTAGACTTTATAGTAATTTCTGCCTTTGCTAAAGAACAGATTATAAGAGTAAGAACAGAGTGGGGCCCTTTTAGCGACCACAACCCCCTCTCTCTTGAAATTAAATATAATGATCTGCCAGTCAAAAACCTGGGGGGGACATTGTAATCCAACCAACGGACCAAGGGAGGCGCATAAGATGGGCAATGATTAATCCACAAGATTTCTATAGTACCTTAGTGGGTAAAGGGAAAGAATATATAGAGACTTGCCTAGACCTTGCAATAGAGGGCAGAGGAGTGGTCCTGGCATTTGAATCCCTAACCAAAATAGTGGAAGGATTATTAAAAACTAAGCGGCCTACTAAGGAACTATCTTCCCCAAGATGGTTCGATTCTAATTGCTCATGGGCCCTGAGAGAATTAAAACAGAGCTTAAAGAAGTCCCCGAGAGATAAGAATGAAATTGCCCCCGTAGACAGACTTATAAAATGCAGGTTAAGAGAAGGAAGAGTGCACTCCAAAAGGAAGTCTGGGCAGACCTCAGAGAAGCAGGAGAAAATAGGGACTATGCCCAATTTTGGAGAATTGTAAACAGACCCTGCTTCCAAGACTCAAGCTCCCCAGTAATCAGTACCAATATACTTCCAGAACAATGGATTAACCACTTTAAAAGCCTGTATAATCAACTGGAGGTAGTTATTGGGGATGGAATTTGTGAGGGCCCCAGAGCAACTGAGTTAGAATTGTCTTTGCCGGAAGTTCTAAAAGCAGTGCTAGGGCTGACGCGTAACAAGGCACCAGGCCCGGATGGGACCCCCCCCTAGACCTCTTTTTAAGTAATACCGACTTATGGGCACCGATTATGACTAGAGTACTTAATGCTGCAATCAAATCTGGTCTTCCGCGATCTTGGTCAACTGCAGTGATTGTTCCCATATACAAGAAAGGCTGTAGGGATAATCCACAGTGCTACAGGCCAATCTCGCTGATTGACATCTCAGCTAAAGTACTAGGTAGGGTAATTCTTAACCGCCTGACAGAGTAGACTGAAGCACATAACACCTTGGTGGATACCCAGTACGGGTTTCGAACAGGCAAGTCAACTAGTGACCAATGTCTCAACTTATACCTTTTAGCGGCTAAATATATTAAATCAGATAAAGGGACCCTGTACATGGGATTCATGGATCTGGCAGCGGAATTTGATAATGTAAATAGATATAAACTCTGGGCACTTATGTTTAGATTGGGAATCGACCCAGACCTGATAAACTTACTCAAGGAACTTCACTGGAACACCACTGCCAAGGTCCGCTATAGCTCGGGCGGGGGGGGGGGGGGGGGTGAGCACTGATCCCTTCCCGTGCACTAGCGGGGTGAGGCAGGGGTGTGTCCTGGCTCCATTCCTATTTTCTCTTTACATAAATGACCTGGAGAGTGCCCTGCTGACACTGGGGACTGACTGCCCAAGAGTGGGATTGCTTCATGTACCGGTATTTTTGTATGCGGATGACGCGGTCCTTCTCGCTCGAACAGCAGTAAGTCTCCAGCAGCTAATCAGTGGCTTTGCGACATTCATGAAGAATCTAGATCTCTCTGTTAATCTGACTAAGTCTTTTATCATGGTGGCAGGGAAAAAACCTCACAAGAGATTTGTGTTCAAAATAGGAACTCACGTTTTGGACACTGTGAATACTTTTCCATATCTGGGTCTCTTGTTTGATAAAAAGATTAGGTTTGCCCCACTGATCGAGGAAAGGTCTAGGAAACTTGTTTCAGCGAATGGTGCCATATTAAATTTTGCACGAAGGATGGGTTGTTGGTCTCCTGAGCAAGTAATGACATTATACAGAGCGGTCAGAACCTCTAAAGCTATCTACGGGGCAGAGATGTGGGGCTTTAGGGATGCACACCAGATACAAGCAGAGGAAGACACATTTTTAAAGAAACTGCTAAAGTTACCTCAGAGCATCCCGGCAGCAATCACACACAAGGAGCTTGGCACCCCATATATATCTGACCTGATTAAAGTGAGACCAATTCTGACCTGGTTTCGAATTTGGCTAAATCAAAATGCTGAATTAACTAGACAGATCATTGAGGATTGTCTCCGGAGAGACAGATGGTTGCAGATCCCTTGGCTAAAATACATTAAAGAAACCCTAGAGTCTATTGATCAGCAAATGTTATTTACTGACCCCTCAAATATTGATAGCTCTTGCAAATATCATGTTCAAAAGCAGTTATTGGGAAAATATGATTCCAGGAGGAATCAACTTGACTCTAACAAATCATCGGTAGTAGCACACTCTCTTGTAAGTAATTAAATGGGTATGGAACCGTATCTCTTTTTAATGTATAGTCAACATGAGAGGTTTTTAATGACACGTTTTAGGCTCAATTTGTTACATAACATATTAGCTTACCCGTCTGGTTTTACGTTAACAATAGAGCAGAAGGGTGCCTGCGGCTGCGACAATAGGTCTACGCAGGACACCCTTCATTTTGTATTACTATGTTCTTTTTATAAAATCCCGCGCCAAAGATTTCTGGTGGACATTTTAAAGGAATCAAAAATTCACCATGCTAAAACTGCTTTATTATTCTTGCAAAGAGCAACTGTGATGCGGACTCTGTGTACTATCATGAGTTTTTTAAAAATTGTGGTCAAATTAAGAAATACCAGGGGTTGATGTAGGATGATATGAAGTAACCGTTCCCTCCTTTTGATTAATATTTGTAAATAATAATAATTTTAAAAACATGTGTTTTTAATATTGTAATGTTCAGAAATGATTGTATGTGGATATGTAATGTATTATGTATTTTTATGATGGTTTTTAACCACCGAAATAAATAAAGAACTGAACTGAACAGTCAGTGAGAGAGTGAGAGTCAGTAAGAGAGTGAGAGAGTCAGTCAGTGAGAGTGAGAGTCAGCCAGTGAGAGTGAATGAGAGTGTGAGAGTGAGTCAGTCAGTGAGTGAAAGAGGGTGAGTCAGTGAGATAGTCAATCAGTGAGAGTGAGTCAATCTTTTAGCGAGAGTCAGTGTTTTAGTGAGAGTCAGTCAGTGGGAGAGAGAGTGTCAGTCAGTGGGAGAGAGAGTGTCAGTCAGTGAAAAGAGTCAGTCAGTAAGAGAGAGTCAGTCAGTGAGAGAGTGTCAATCAGTGAGAGAGAGTCAGTCAGTGAGAGCGAGTCAGTCAGTGAGAGAGTGTCAGTCAGTGAGAGAGAGTCAGTCAGTGAGAGCGAGTCAGTCAGTGAGAGAGAGTCAGTCAGTGAGAGAGAGTCAGTCAGTGAGAGAGAGTCAGCCAGTCAGTCAGTGAAAGAGGGTGAGTCAGTGAGATAGTCAGTCAGTGAGAGTGAGTCAATATTTAAGCGAGAGTCAGTGTTTTAGTGAGAGTCAGTCAGTGGGAGAGAGAGTGTCAGTCAGTGGGAGAGAGAGTGTCAGTGAGTGAAAAGAGTCAGTCAGTGAGAGAGAGTCAGTCAGTGAGAGAGTGTCAGTCAGTGAGAGAGTCAGTCAGTGAGAGCGAGTCAGTCAGTGAGAGAGAGTCAGACAGTGAGAGAGAGTCAGTCAGTGAGGGAGAGTCAGTCAGTCAGTGAGAGTCAGTCAGTGAGAGTCAGTCAGTGAGAGTCAGTCAGTGAGAGAGAGAGTCAGTGAGAGAGAGAGTCAGTGAGAGAGAAAGTCAGTGAGAGAGAGAGAGTCAGTCAGTCAGTAAGAGAGAGTCAGTCAGTCAGTGAGAGAGAGTCAGTCAGTCAGTGAGAGTGAGTCAGTCAGTCAGTGAGAATGAGTCAGTCAGTGAGAGTGAGAGAGTTAGTTAGTCAGTCAGTGAGAGAGTCAGTCAGAGTGAGAGTGAGAGTCAGCCAGTGTGAGTGAATGAGAGTGTGAGAGTGAGTCAGTCAGTGAGGGAAAGAGGGTGAGTCAGTGAGATAGTCAGCCAGTGAGAGTGAGTCAATCTTTTAGCGAGAGTCAGTGTTTTAGCGAGAGTCAGTGTTTTAGCGAGAGTCAGTCAGTGAGAGATAGTCAGTCAGTCAGTGAGAGTGAGTCAGTCAGTGAGACTGAGTGAGTCAGTCATTGAGAGTGAGTGAGTCAGTCAGTGAGAGGGTGAGAGAGTGTCTGTGAGAGTGTGAGAGAGTGTCTGTGAGAGTGTGAGAGTGTGTGGGAGTGTCTGTGAGAGTGTGAGAGAGTGTCTGTGAGAGTGTGAGAGATTGTCTGTGAGAGTCTGTGAGAGTGCCTGTGAGTTTGTCTGTGAGAGTCTGAGAGAGTGTCTGTGAGAGTCTGAGAGAGTGTCTGTGAGAGTCTGGATTTGCAGGTTTCATCACTGGGACCCTTGGCTTATCTGCCACCTGGATGTTCTTCAGACGTGAATTTTCATATTGTTCCTTGGAAAAACATGTCTCTGGAGGCAAATATGCAAAGAACACGCATCGATTCAGAAGGAGAAGCTGGTCTTGTTTGTAACTGTACCATTATGCAATGCACTTAAAGAAGCACTCATTGCTTTCCGTGCACCCTGTCTGTCGCGTGCATGGAATGTGTCATCAGCTGTCAGCACAGGTGTTTCGGTAGGGAACGGGGGGAGGCGGGGGTGCTAGGCTCGCAGATTTTAAAAAGTGGAAAGCCCTGGTGTTGAGTTGTACCCCTTGACAGAATAGGTGACTAGATTCTGGTACAGATATCAATGCAGCATTGCATTATTATTATTATTATTATTATTATTATTATGTTTCTTATATAGCGCCTGAATCGACACCATAAGGGGTATCTCCGCGCTTGCCTTAGGAACCCGTCCTTGCTTTTCCCTGTGAGATAGCCCCTACAGGGCATCCCCAAGGTGAAAGCCAGGCATCCGGTCGCGGGGGGCCGCTGTGGAGATTAAGCAAGCTTAATGCCCAGAGTTGCAGAGTGTGAACCCATGATTAGGTCAGGCACCGAAGCGAAAATTATCGAGTCCATGGACATTTGAGCTCAAGACCCTGCTGCGTCGGGAATTGAACCCTGGTCCCGGGTCTGACCTCTGCTTCAGGGTCTGCCTGCTCTAACCAGTGAGCCACACTTCTGCCACCAGTATGACCTCTCAGCGCTGCCTGAGATGAATCTCATTGAAAGTGCCTGTTGGTTGGAAGGGGTGTTTAAACACATTCATTGAACGCAGGCGCGCAACGCCCAATGGACTCAAAGGGCTTCAGCCCCTCCCCCGCCCCCCGGTTGTGTGTGTCATCCCGGGATGAGACAGCTTCCCGGGCACACACAAAGCTGCACCCGAGTACTTCACAGGTCTTTTAAAGACCTTTTGCCTGTTAACGAGGCTTTGATGGTTGTCACCCCCTTCTTAGGGTCCCTGCAGCTCCACTCTGCCTTTTGCTTGAAGAATCAGCCCCCCCCGAAATGTTTTCTTAGCCCTACCCCCCCCCCCGGGAAATTTTACTCTATTGAACGTAAAGCAGAAGAAGTTAACCCTTAGGCAGATCTACCCCGCTTATTGTGCCCAGGAGATCCCACCTATAGCTGTATTGTATTGGCAGCACGAAAGTACAAGTGTCAGCAATTTATGCTCGTGCAAATTTGCATGAGCTCAAAAGATAGTCACCAAAGATTCCCAGCACCTATGGTATCTGTGCATTGCAGCCAGCTTTCGCATGGGTACCTTGTCATTCTAGCGGCCGTGTCGCCGCCTGGGTTACAGGCTTGTTATTAGCTGTGCACTAAACACAGATTTTTAGCTTACGTGTTTTTAAGCCACACCCTTAAATACATTGGCTGCTGCCCTTTGAGAGAACCTCCAGTTGTTTTCATCCCACTTAAAGCCCTGGCGTTAATGTTTATCCTGGTATTATATCAACATTTTGCACTTGTGCAGAGGTTTAGAACAAAAACTAATAAAACTAATCACTTAATTAAACGTCCATCAATACAGACAGAAAAAATAAAATAGTCTGGGCTTCTTTCTATTTATTCTGGCAATATATATATTTTTTTAACTTTATTTATACTTTTTTTCAGTAAAACAGTACATTAAGACATTTCCACAGGCAAAAATTGCATATGTTATCAGTGAATCACTATAGCATCATCACATCATCAGCTTCATTCAGTAAAATAATTATCAAAGAACTATGGGCCAGATGTAGGTGTCCAAATACCGATCGGAAACGGCCGAAAATACCGATTTTCGGCCGTTTCCGACCGGTATTTGGACATTTGGACATTGGTATGTAGGGGTTTGAAAAACTTACAGATTCGGTAATTTTACCGAATCGGTAATTTTACATGCATGTACACCTGTGCCATGTGGCACACAGACATTCCCTAAGGGCATGTATGTGTGTCACATGGCACACAAGCCTGAAACAGGGGTGCAACAGGGTGTCAAAGTGACACCCTGTTCCCCCTGTCAATTCGGTAAATTTACTGATTCGGTAATTACCGAATCAGTATTTGCTATTGACTCCTATGGGCTTCAAGGCCCATAGGAATCAATGGCAAATACCGATTCGGTAATTACCGATTCGGTAAATACCGAATCTTACTGAATCAGTATTTTTTACCGATGTTTTACCTACATAGGTTTTACCGATTCTTAAATACCGAATCAGTAAAATTTGGTATTTAAGAACCGGTAAAAGCTATTTACCTACATCTAGCCCTGAATCGTAAAGGCACGAGTCATTGAACAGGCAGCAAACAGCATGGAGAGAAAAAAATATATAAAATTCCGAGAATCACGTTGCAAACACAGTCCCACTATAACGTGGCAGCTAAGCCGTGGAGAGTTGCACCGCTACTGTACACAACAAAGTGATTGCCGTCCCATAACAACCTTGCAGGTCCCTCTTGTAGAACATTGGTATAACATATATCATCTATGCTCACTACATCCATGGTCAACAGTGACATTAAGTTGCAGTCTCGATCAGAGGGGATGCATTCTCCTCGCACACAGCCATTGCAGCATCACTCGATATATACGTGCTGCTCAAAAGGTATACTTGGAGGGGGCCCCAGATATCCCTAGGTCTACATTTCATTGGCAGTGTTTCCGCATATACAGCATGTTGCTCTTGGCAATGTGTGAGATCTGCCAGCCAGCCTTTGAATTTCAGTGCTCTACCTCGCCCCCAACGACATGCTACTCTACGCTTAGAAAGCAACAGTGCAATGTCAAGCAGTGTCCGATGTTGTTTGGATATCTGCATAGTGTAGCCCAGAAGCATGATTAGTGGGTCTCTATCAAAAGGTGTGCCCCGTTATAGCCTGGAGGGCCGCATGTACTTCCGTCCAGTATTCCCACACTCCAGGGCACTCCCATGCTAAGTGCATAAATTCTGCTCCTTCCGCCTTGCATCTCCGGCATCTATCATCCTCTGACAAACAAAACCAGAGCTTCAGCACCAGTGTATAATAAAGTCGTTGTAGGAACTTGTAGTGTATTACCTTAAGCCGGCAGTTCGCCGATATATGAGCCGTTATAGCGCAGCAATAGTTCCACTGTGCGTCTGTAATTTTTCCTTCCAATATCCACACTCCATCGCGTGCGAGCCGGGCTTTCAGCCACCTGGCTGTGTGCCCTTATGCTCCTGTATATGTTTGACATCAAGTGTCCGCCAGGGTCAGAGCTCAACATCCCATGTAGTGGGACGGCAATGTCTGGCTCCATCGGGTAATCTTGCAGTATCCCCTTCAACCCCTGGGATAAGCGAATATAATAGAATACCTCGAGGGGGGTGGGCTGGAGCTCCTGAAACAGTTGCTCCTTATTACGGAGTCGCCCGCCCAGGAATAGATCCCCCCAACTAGCAATCCCGAGTCGCCTGCACATAGCTTGAAATCCTGATTCCTGTAGTAGAGGCATCTTAGGATGGTATTCAAGTGGCATCTGCGGGGAGTATAAGAGCTGTAGTTGCAATTTACCTGCTAGCCGTCGCCAGGCATCTATCATGCACGACACCGTGGTGGGTCTGGTTTCTAGAGCCGCGACAGGACCGTGTATAAGCCGGCCAGTGGGAGCGGGTGTGTCACCCAGTCCTCTGCTACTAGTTGCGGCATATATGGTGTTCGCACTCATATAGTACACATCAAAATCTGGCACATCAAATCCGCCCTTATCATACGGCAGCGTCACAGTAGACCATTTAAGACATGGTCGCTTACCACCCCAAACAGCCGCAGTAAGTCCGACCGCAGCGTAAAAAAAATGCACCCGGGTAATAGGGTACATTGAGGAATAGATAAAGGAAGCGTGGCAATATAACCATCTTAATAAGCGACGCTCTACCCGCCAGGGAAAGTGGCAAGGATATCCAGCGCGTTACATCATCCGCCAATTTGGTAATCGCTGTCCCATAATTTAGTCTTAACGTCTCATCCCTTACTATAGATACCTGTATTCCCAGGTATCGGAGCTCCGAGCTACACCACTCAAGTGGGTAATCCAGCTGAAACTCCTTTACAGCAGCGGTGAGGGGACAACATTGTGACTTGCCCCAATTTATCTGTATGCCTGACATCCTTCCAAACACTAAGAATTCTCTCAGCAATGGGTTAAGATTCGTTTGGGGATCAGTAACATACAGCGTCAAGTCATCTGCATACAATGACACCCCTATTTGCTTCTGAAAGCATTTGAAAGTGCTCGCCTTATGCAATTGTTGTATCCGACAAGCCAATGGCTCTATCACAATGGCGAAAATTAGGGGAGAAAGAGGAAACCCCCGCCGGGTACCTCTTGTGATCGATAGCTGTGTAGATAGCCGGCCATTAATCAGGACTCTAGTGGTAGGTTGAGTGTACAGTAATTGGATCCAAGAGATAAACAATCTGGGGAATCCAATTCTATGCAGCATGGTGAACAAGTATTGCCATTCGACCGAATCAAATGCTTTTGCGGCATGCAAAAACACAGCGGCCACCGGAAATTCTGGTGCTATAGTTTGAATCAATGATAACAGGGTGCGCAGATTATGACTTGTGGACCTTCCCGGAACTAACCCTGCCTGGTATGGGAGTACTATCTCGGTCATGAGAAGAGAGAGACCTGTGGCCAGTACCTTGGCCAATATTTTAGCGTCACAGTTGATGAGGGACAACGGGCGACAAGAGTTGCAGTCTGTGGGATCTTTCCCCGGCTTTAAGAGAGAAGTGATAACCACTTCCCGCATCGAGCAGGGCAATATACCGATCTCTAAGGGTTCTTCATAGACTTCCTTGAGTACTGGGGCCATTATGTTGATGTACTGCTTGTAAAATTCAGCAGGTAGCCCATCACTGCCAGAAGCCTTGCCGTTTTTCAATGACATAATTGCCTCCCTAATCTCATCCAGCTCCAGGGGGGCCGCAAGAAATTTCCTGTGCACATCGCTTAACCAGCAGAGCGCAATGTCGTCAAAGAATGCCTCGGTACCCTCAGCCACTTGCCCCTGTGTTGTGTACAATGTTTTGTAATGTGTCTGGAAGGCACAGAGAATCCCATCCGTGTCCTGGCAGTGCCCACCATCCCTTGCAGTGACCTCTAGTATAGTGTTTCCGAAATGGGGATGTCTAATGAGTTCCGTCAGTGCCCGTCCCTGTCTTTCCCCCTCGCAGTACCTGCGGGCCACCCAATGTTTCCCTCTAAATTTCATCTCTCTGGCCGCCTCTTATTCAAATTCTGACAACTTTTTTCTAAAGTCCCTATGTAGTCTCCCATCACTACTCCTGACCATCTGCGCTTCCAGTGCTTTCAAATCTCCCTCTAATTTGTGTATGGAACCCGTAATGTACCTCAGAACCCCAAAGCTTTTGGAGATGCAGAAGCCCCTCACCGTGACTTTAAACGCCTCCCATATCATCTCCACACTTTCCACTGACCCTTTTTTACAAGGGAAAAAAGCAGCAATTTCTTCGCCTAATTCTGTTCTGAAGACGTCGTCCAGTAGGGCCGTGGGTTGCAATCTCCACGGGGGCCTGGTGCCATCATGGCCTGGAAGCAGCAGCTGCACCAGTACAGGGAAAAGATCGGAGTAGGTCCTAGCCAGGTGGAAAGCCTTGCCCATATCCGTGCTCAGACCTCTGGAGCGGAGACAGTAATCGAGCCGGGCCCAAGTGTTGGTGTAGGATGTGAAATGCGTTCCCTCCTTCCTCCCAGGGTGCAGAAAATGCCAGCTATCAATCAAGCCTCCCTCCTCAATAATACCACACAAGACATCCCTGGATTTCCTATTATATTGCGCACATCCACCCGCTCTGTTTAATTTGTCAAAGCCACATTAAAATCCCCGCCCCAAATTATGTGCATGGATCCAATATTGACAACTTTCCCCCACAATATTGTAAAGAACTCTGGTGTATCAACATTTGGTGCATAACAGTTGACAATGGTAATCGTATCAGTACAGAGCCTGCCCCATATTATAACATATCTCCCTTCTGCATCACTTATATCCCCAAACTTCGTAAAATGGAGGGACTTCTTGATCAAAATGACAGTACCCCTGGAGTAGGACGAGTATGAGGAAAACACCCTAACTGCCGCCCATCTGCTAGCAAAGGAGTGAGTCAGACGAGATGCAAGGTGAGTCTCCTGCAACAGCGCTATGTGCACCTGTTGGCGTTCTAAATAAGCCAATACATTCCTGCCTTTTCTAGTATCATCAAGACCTCGGATGTTCCAAGAGATTACAGTCAAGTAAGGTACTCCATTATCTTCAGCCATTACTGATCGGTACTTCGGTATGCATGTCTGCTAAGGATTCCCCCTGTGCCATACCTGTACGATCCCGTGCCTGCCTGTAAATCTGGACCTGTGCCTTGCCCTGTGCCCTATAGTATCTACCCCTTCCCCCACACCCACTAGCTGACTTACCCCAACCTTGTCAGGTAAGCCCTCCCCGCCATCCCCAACCTCATCCCCGCACAAAGTAAGTATCTGTGAATCATTTGTTCCATGCGAACTTCCCATCTTCACTCCCACCACCACCCACTGAAGCATCCCCAACTTGCCAGAAGAAACTACCCACCCCACTCCCTCCTTCCCTCCAATTAGGTCAAACAGTCCCCGGAGAACAAGGTCCATGTAGGGGGTACACCCTTGCGGGAAAACATGTAAAGAGCGCACAACCACTTCTCCCTCCTCCAGCCTTGACACCTGTACCACCCTCGAGTTCGACTGGGGAGAGATAGTGGCCCCTGGAATACGTTACCACTGGATCAGGCCTGCTATTTCCAGCTTTGGTACTGCATCATGTCCTCAGATCTCAGTCCCTCTCGAAGTCCAGTAGCATAGTGTTCCAGCAATGCACAAAACATTACAGCTATATGTCTGTTCAAGCTTCCTCTTCAGCATTTGACGGATCTTCTCTGTTCGCAGCGTCCCGACCTTGACCTCCTCTCTGAGCCGTCTTGACAGATTTTAGATAGTCCTCGACTTTTTGGGGATTTGTAAAGAAGCGCTGCTTTCCCTGGTGTGTCACACGCAACTTTGCCGGATACAGCAATGCATAGTCTATCTGTGCAGCACGTAATTTCTTTTTAATGTCAAGGAACTTGCGCCTCTTCTCTTGCACAAGCGGGGTGAAATCTGGATAAATTGAAAAATGTATGCTGTTGTACGTCAATTGTTGCTTGGTACGGGCTGCCCTCAAGGCTACATCATGATCGCGATAATTCAATAGCCATGCTATTATCGGCCGCGGCGGAGTACCCGGTTTGGGCACAGCTCCCAGTGTTCTGTGCGCCCGTTCTACAATGAACTGAGCTGAGAATGCGTCCGACTCCTCTCCAACAGATGCCCAAAGTAGTTTTTCAACATAAAGCTCCATTCTTCCCATGTCTGTGGACTCCGGAATACCAGTGACGCCGATGTTATTGCGTCTGCTGTGGGCCTCCAAATCCTCGTTCTTTGCCACAATGACCCGCAGTAGATAGTCCATCCGGGCTAATTGAGTCGTGTGGGAGGCAGTCGTGTCATCAGTGTCTGATATGCGCTGTTCAGCTGCCGTGATCCGCTCTTCGAGCTGGTCCACCTTGTGTACCAGGGCAACCATCCTCGAGGACATCCTGTCAACTTTGTTCATCACCGTGGCAAACCCCTGACGCATCTCTTGCAGGATCTGTTGAATGTCCGATCCCGCAGGGGTCGAATCGCTATATGCCGCATTTGCTCCGTTCATGGCCGAGTTTGCTGTCGTGTCTTCAACCCTTTTTTAGCAGCGTCGAATGTAAGTCTAGGTTGGCGACTGTCTGGTTTCACCATGGTGCCTCTGGCAAGCTAGGACTGCAGTGTCCGCCAAATCAATACACAGCTCCTCCGCCAGTGACTGCCAGAAGTGTTGTCAATGCCTGCTGTGTAGGCTTGTCCCTCTGCGCTTACTGACTGGTGCTGTAATGTCCACTATCTCTCAACCGGAGCCCCCTGTAAGGCCGCTGTAGGAGGCAGAACAGTACTCGTGTCAAACCCAAATCACCTAGCATGGGGCCGGGAGGTATTGTCACCGACCACGTCTCTACCTGCCGCTATCACAGTCTGTCAACCTCAGCACTGCACATCAGACCAACAACATCGGAGAATGAAGCGCAGGTCGCCGGCTGCCCAGCACACAGGACGTCTTCGAGTATAGCCGCTATTCCCAGAATCTCTGAGTGGTAGCACCGGTGGGATACTGGGCCTATCCCAACGTCGCGCTGCAATTTCGTAGGTCGTATCTGCCCCTCTTGTGCTGTCCCAGCGCACCATGGGCTGTCGGGCCTGCACACCCGCGACACAGTGCCAGATGAATACAGCGTGCCCAGGCCCTCCGGCGTATCGCAAACAGTGCTAACAAGCATTCACCCTGCCTCCAGGCTCGCCAACTCCTCCCGGGCCTCCACAGCCTCCGATTATCAAGGGGAGATGAGGCGCCGTCCAGCTAATCTGAGACCGGTAATGAAGGTAGCAGCCCCAATCGTTACCTCTCTCCTTCTAATCGGATTACGCTACGCTGTGCTCTGTGGTGACCGAGGGGGGTGTGTCGATCGCTGTCGGTCTTCAAGATCGGGCGTTTCAATGTCAGCAAGGCAGGCCGGCACTGTTGGGCCTATCGCCTCATGGCGATCCCCGGGCTTTTTCAGCACCCGTAGCTGCGCTCACTCAGCGCCGTAGCTCCAGCGTCAATCCCGGAGAGATCTGTCCCAGCCGGTATCTCAGGCTCTGAGGGCTGTAGCTGCTCCAAAATCGGACTGAGTCTGAGTGGTCACATAAGCTACCTAAACTGTAGCTTTAGGTCCCGATTGCCTTCCAGTTGGTGAGGATTTTGTCAGGATAACTGCTACAGGGTACTGGAGCCTCACCGTAAGGCGGCCATTCTGTTTGCGCGCCCTCTAGCGCCCCCTTGTTCTGGCATTATTTCCCATCACTTGAGGTATCCTTTGAAAAGTCTGTGTCCCTTCACATTTTTTATCAGCTGAAGCAGTGAGTGACCTTCAGTCAAATGCTTGTCCCGTTTGCCCCATCTAACTCTTCGAGGGAATACTGATTTACCGCCCTCCGGGATCCAATACAGCATTTTTAACCAGCATTAACACCATGATGGAATCAGTAGCCACGGAAAGTGCCTTTACGGTTCTAGGCGACCTAAATTTTCACTTAGATCAAAGTCACCTAACTGATTCAGTCGCCCTCATTTCCGATCTAGAAACTCTAGGGCTTAAACAACGGGTTACGTCCCCTACCCACCAAGCGGGCCACATCCTGGACCCCATATTTTCCAATTTAGAAGGCTTGCAAATAACCAACATCTTACCCATGCCTTGGACTGACCATTATGCCATTTTTGCAACTATAACCACTAACATTCGCTGTTGTAACAAACCCCTTCGCATCCCCAAACAATCCTTCAAAGATTGGAAAAATATTAATCAGGACGATTTGAAACTAATATTGGAACACACCCGTCCAACGCTGTCCATAGAGCCTAACTTAGCTCTTCGGCAATTTTACACCTGGTTGGGCCAGGCTACAAATCAGTCAGCGCCTACCAAAGAACGATCCAGAAATAGATCTAAACCAACTGCCCCCTGGTATAATGAAAAACTAAGGGCACAAAAGCAAACCAATCGTAATAAGGAAAGACTATGGAGAAAAGATTATGACACAGCCAGTAAAGCAGCCTATAAGGAAGCCCTGGCACTCTACAAAGCCATGATTGCTAAAGCCAAAAAAGACTATTACACTGACCAAATCCAGAAAGCCAAAAATTCTAGCAGATTATTGTTTCAAATCACCAAAGCACTATCAGGCAACTCCCCCGACCTCACTCCTCCCCCATCGCAACTTTTATGTGATTCTCTAGCTTCCTTTTTCTTCACTAAAGTGGATGATATTTACCAGGCTTTTTCCGCTAACTCACTTTTGAGGACAGTCAACCCCCCCACTCTACCCCCAGTTAACATGTTTCCCAGCTTTCAACCAGTCACCTCCGACCAAATAAAAATTACACTGTCCACCATCAAATCAGGATCACCCCTGGATCCCTGCCCACTCTCAGTACTCCTGCCGGTAATGGACTCTATCATACCACTACTCACTCAGGTTTGCAATTCCATTCTCCTATCAGGTAATTACCCAGACCCCCTTAAAAATACTCTACTAAAACCCCTGTTAAAAAAACTGTCCCTAGATAAAAGCGAGCTAAAAAACTACCGTCCCATCGCGAGCCTCCCTTTCATGGCGAAGGGGATTGAAAAAAACTATGAATACTCAGATTTCCGAATTCATTGAAGAACATCATCTCCTGGACAACATTCAATTTGGATTCAGGAAATACCATGGGACAGAGACAGCCTTGATTAAGGCTGCTGATGACATCAGGGTAATCAGGGACCAAGGGGGCACAGCCATTCTAGTAATGCTGGACTTATCAGCAGCTTTCGACACGGTCGACCACACCATCTTGGTCGACCGTGTCGAGGGATTTGGCATCTGCCACACTGCCAAAGACTTAATTGCGTCCTTCCTTGCCAAAAGAACGCAGGCTGTTATCTTAGGACCCTTCCAATCGGCCCAACTCTCCTCTCCATGTGGAGTACCTCAAGGCTCATCCCTGAGTCCGACACTCTTTAATATCTACGTGTCGGACCTTGCTAAAACCATCAAAGCACATGGGATGAGCCTAACCTCTTACGCCGACGATACCCAACTAGTGTTGGCGATCAAGGGGGACGGAGATCTAGTGGCTGAAAAATTCAAGAAGGGGCTTTTAGATATAGGAGAATGGATGGCTACCAACTGCCTCAAATTAAATTCTGAAAAAAACGAGGTTCTCATTTTCGGAGCCCTCTCGCTAGCCTGGCCATCAAGCTGGTGGCCAGAGACCTTCGGTACCCCTCCCACCCCAACTGCTAAAGTCAGGAACCTTGGTATCATCTTCAACGAGGGCCTAAATTTCATGGATCATGCCAACAAAACGGTGTCCACAGCACACCTGAAACTGAAGATGATCAGGAAAATACGTCCTTTTCTTCCTGACTTAGCCATCAAAACACTGGTCACCTCTCTTGTCCTTTCTTCTTTGGACTATTGTAATGGTCTCTTCCTCAATGCGCAATCCAGAGTAATCACTCAACTGCAGACTATCCAAAATGCAGCAGCACGTCTGCTCTCTGGCAAAACAAAATATGAATCAATTTCCAACAACATAAAGGACTTCCACTGGCTCACAGTGCGAAAAATAATCCACTTCAAGTCCCTCTGTATTGTGTTTAAAGCACTTAACAATCAAGGACCTCACTTTTTGAAAGAACAGCTACAACAACACAAACCTAATAGAGTCTTACGATCAGCGACTCTCAATCAACTGGTTATCCCTCGCACTAAAGCTGTCACCTGGGGCGACCGGCGTTTTTTGGTGGCTGCCCCTAGGCTCTGGAACACGCTACCCCTAAACATCAGGCAAAGTTCCTCTCTCCTCCAATTCCGTAAGCTTTTGAAAACCTGGCTGTTCACCCAATGATCACTTCCTTCTCATGTAGACTGTCAAAAATAACTGGTTTATTAGCGCCAAGATGCCCAAGGGTAAATGCTGCGCTCTACAAATATTAAAAATAAATAAATGAATAAATATCAGTTTCATTTCCCTAACGACGTTTACTGAGACGGGTCCTGTGGGGGTAAACTTTTTCCCAAAGCGCTCCACTCTGTCAGGATCTGGCCGATTACGTCAATTAGACCCCCCTGTGCACCTACTTACAAGGTGCGATGTTCCCCAGTTAGGCAGATTCCAATCTGGCGCGCACTTCAAACCCAGGCACAAGCTTCCTGGTTGTGCCGCTCTGGGTTCTAGGTCAGCATTCTAGTGGTTGAACCGTCCGCCATTTCGTGCTCTAGCGCGTTCTATCTGGCGCACTTCAACTGAAATTTCCTGGCGGTTGGTTGCATCATTCCGTGCTCCAACTATTCTGTTCCCGTTTGAGCCCCGTTTGCTGTCAACTTCCCTCGGGGCATTTCCTAGTAGTTTGGTCGGGGTTGGCAGGGATTCTGTGTCCGTAGCCTGCCGGCTTACCTCGTCATTCCCTGGTTTCCGCATTCCTGTGGAGTTGTTGTAGCGGACATTAGCCACTCCGTTCCTCAGTCCCGTTTTTTCCCACTTGCATTCCCCAGCCCAGATTCAGCTGTTTCTCGCTATTCCGGCATTGCTGAGGTTTCTTCAGAGACTGTTTGCTGTTGAATTCTTCTGGAGATCGGTAAGGAAGTCGAACTCTTGCCTCAGACTGTTCATTCCTCATTTGGTTCCGCTTCACTATTCAGTACTGTTTCTCAAGACTAGCCAGAGCCTGGTTTCTCTCAGCCAGCCTAAGACTTTCTTCATGTGAAGTTCCATATCTAGTTTTGATACCCATTGAGAAAGACATTATGAAACCACAGAGGAAGCAGAATTTCTACAAGTAAATTAGGGTATTTTGTATGCATATAATATACTGTAGTTTACCACCTTATTTGCCTTCCACAAAGAACTCAAAACGACAACAGGAGTATCACCTTCAGAAGAAAACCTAATACAGTACTCCATGTAGAGAGTTGCTCAGTCCACACTACCACAGGTACTTAAGGGGATGTTGGGAGTGAGGAATAGGTAGGCAAGGGTTGTTAGAACTGTAGTAATTATCTGTTAACTGTTACAGGTGTACCAGTCCATAATACCTTGAGGACGCTAGAAGGCACCAGTGTGGAAGTCTCTCTTTGTTGTTCGTTATCCACTTCCCCTTTCCCTTCCATTCCTGGACTCGGCGAAATCCGGGTGTAGGGGTGTTTGGGAATTGGGAGATACTCAGCACTGAAGACCTGGCCTCTCGCTCCCGCGGAATCTGGAAATTCAGGTACTACTTCTGACAGATTGAAGTGCGCCTTAAATTGCCTTCCGACTGAGCGAGATGGCAGAAGGATTAGATGTAAAGGCTTTGGCCTCAGTACTCGAAGGGTTACAGAAACAGTTAAGTGAGACTAGGGAGGAGGTGAGAAAGTCAAATCAGGAGACTAGTTATTTACGTCAGAGATTGGAGGAGTTATCTGAAAGCCCACGTCCTGATTTTGGTAGTATCAAGTCTCCAGCCTTTACTCCCTCTCCCTCATCTTCGTCAGAATTCACTACACAGGTTGTACACGCCATGTCCCCTACTATCCCTTTAGCCCCTCCAGAGAGATTTCAGGGTGATCCCCATAAGGCACAGATTTTTCTTACCCAATGCTCCTTACACTTCCTTTGCAAGCCCATCCTGTTTAAAGAGGACCAGTCCAAGGTGGCGTTTGTGCTGTCCTATCTGAGTGGCGATGCCGCAGCCTGGTCATTGCCTTTGGTGGCCTGCAACGATCCTGTGTTGTACAAATTCGAGGATTTCAAGGCTGAATTTCTGCGCATTTTTGATCGGAGAACCATTTCTCAAACCACAGACAACGAGCTTTTAGAGTTAAAGCAGGGGAATCGAGACCTAGTGGCTTATCTGGCCCACTTTAATAAATTGATCGTGGAAACAAGTTGGCCCGAGGCTAAGAGAGCGGCAATCTTCTATCGAGGATTAAAGGATGAATTGAAGGATGAACTGGCTCAGATTCCAAGGAGGCCTACGGAGGTGTCGGAGCTAATTGATCTAGTTTTGCAGATAGATCAGAGGCAGGCAGAAAGACGCAATGAGCGTCGGAAAGATGTTCGAACAATTCCACCGCGTTTCGACCGTGTTAGGTCTGAATTAGTCAAGAGTCATGAGGGCCAGAGTCATTCGATCGAAGAACCCATGCAGGTTGGAACTATTCGAGGACCTCTTACCCAGGAAGAAAGAGAAAAGAGGCGTCTGGGCAAGTTGTGTATGTATTGTGGCCAGGCAGGTCACTTTGTCAAAGATTGTCCGAAGAAATCGAAGAATAGTACATGGGTAAAAGACAGGCTCCACCAGTAGACGGAGTTGCACTGGTGGGAGCGAAGGAAGAGACAACTCCAAAATCACAGTTGTTGGCCAATACTCTGCAGTCAGCAGCCCCGCATTTGATTTTGTCCTGTAAGATTCGGTTTGGAAAAACTCATGTGGAAGAAGTTTCTGTGATGGTGGATTCAGGGGCCACCGGAAATTTTTGTGACATCCAATTTGCCAGATCTATTGGTATCCATTTTGAGAAGAAGTTAAGGCCAGAACCAGTTCGGGCAGTGGACGGCACCAATTTGTCTTCCGGGCCAATTGCTTACGATACGGAGGAGATAACCGTGGTAGGCCCAGGGGAACATCAGAGTTTCATCCGCTTCAATTTAATCGACGCACCACAGTTTCAGCTCATCCTGGGTTTGCCTTGGCTCACCGATCATAACCCACAAATTGATTGGTCTCGCCGCACGGTGAAGATGAACTCAGAATTTTGTGGCGAGCACTGTTTTCAGGCAATTCCAGAAACCACAGATTCCACGATGTCGCAAAACTTGGTCAATCAAATCCAAATGGTTTGTGCGCTGGAACTACCTGTCATCCCAGAGGAATATCAAGATTTGAAGGAAGTTTTCAACGAAAAGGAAGCATGTAAATTGCCACCTCATCGGGACTACGATTGTCGGATCGAACTGGAGCCGGGAGCTTCTTTACCATGTAGTCGGATCTATGCTTTGTCAGAACCGGAGAATCTTCATTTGAAAGACTATATAGAACAAAATTTGGCTTGCGGATTCATCCGACCTTCCAAATCTCCGGTATCATCACCTTTATTTTTCATTCCTAAGAAGGATGGGACCTTGAGAACTTGCATCGATTATAGAGCCTTAAATCTGGTCACCAAAAAGAATCGTTATCCTCTTCCTCTCATCTCTGAACTCCTTGATCAGGTGAAGGATGCCTGTGTATACACAAAATTGGACCTGCGGGGGGCCTATCATTTGGTTCGCATGGCCGAGGGTGAGGAGTGGAAGACTGCCTTCCGTACTAGGCTGGGGCTGTTCGAATACCAAGTGATGCCCTTTGGGCTATGTAACGCCCCTGCAGCCTTTCAGCATTTCGTGAATGATGTGCTTCGTGAGTTTCTGGATCGCATAGCTGTGGTTTACATAGATGATATCCTTATCTTCTCAAACAGCTTAGAGGAACATGTTAACCATGTACGAGCAATTTTGGAGCGACTGTTGGAGAATCATCTGTATGTAAAACTGGAAAAGTGTGTATTTCATTCGGCAAGTGTGGAGTTTTTGGGTTTCATCCTGTCTCCTGAGGGGGTGTCAATGGATGATTCCAAACTTCAGGCAATCAAGTCCTGGCCTGCTCCTCGATCGGTGAAGGAGATTCAGAGTTTTTTGGGATTCGCCAATTTTTATCGGCGATTCATTCAGAATTTTTCCGAAAAGGTTAGTCCTATAACTCGTCTGCTAAAAAAGAATGTGCCATTCTGTTGGGAACGAGAATCGGAAGAGGCTTTTCAGCTTTTGAAGGAAGCATTTGTCACCGCTCCAGTTCTGCAACACCCAAATTTGAAGGAACCGTTCTTTATTGAAGCCGATGCCTCGAATTTGGCTATTGGAGGGATTCTGTCACAACGCCAGAAAGACACTGGTCAACTCCACCCAGTGGCTTATCATTCTCGCAAATTATCTCCTGCAGAGATAAACTATTCAATTGCAGACAAGGAACTTCTGGCCATAAAGGAGGCTTTCAAGGTCTGGAGGCATTATCTGTATGGAGCGAGGCATGTCATCACTGTGTTCACGGATCATCGAAATCTGCAATTTTTGAAATCCGCACGAACTTTAACTCCCAGACAGTTGCGGTGGTCACTCTTCTTTGCAGATTATGACTTCGTTCTGACCTACAAACCTGGTTCGGCGAATGGAAAGGCTGACGCCCTTTCACGTCTGAGTATGGGAGAAGAAAGTCAAGCTACGATGGAAGGATTGATCATTCCCGAAGACAAGATTGTGGCAAGTACAATTGAGGATAAACTGGAGAATCAGATTAGAGAGGAATTCGCCAAGACTGAATTTGCCACCTGGGAAGTAGATGGCCCAGATAGAAGAGTTCAGGAAGGGAAGCCCTTCTTACTCGGAAAAATGTTCGTCCCAGGTGAAAGACTGCAAAGAGAAGTTATTCAGCACTTCCATGATCATCAGTTGGCAGGTCCCCCTCTCAACACAATCCCCAAAAGGAAGGGAAACCGGAAACTGTTCTTAAAGTTTTTGGATGTGGGATGGAGTGACCATCCCGGCCGTATTTATTAAAACAAAAGATTAAAACATTAAACGTTTTCATGTTATGTACAATTTCATTATCACATTACGATGTTTGGCTAACCTTAACATAATCTCTAATACAGAGGTTCTCCTAGCCGAACTAGCATCCTACAAAACATTCTCTAAGAATACTGAAATTGTACATCCTAACGTTTAAGGGCCAACGGCAAGGTCATAACCGGTGTCAAGATCCCTAACCAGACTTACCCCTCCCACTTAGGAGGGGCGATGGCACAGGGGCTTACCACAAGTGCAACTACTAACAATTTCCCTTGACTTGACGGGGGCACTTAAGACTCGACGCCATTTAAAGGTCGTTCGAACACTTGTGTGTGGTATCTAGAAGGTATCGTTGACCTCTCCCCACCCCACACAACTTACCGCATCTGCCGTCGCAGATGACACTAGCCCCGGGAAATTCCCCAGGAGGGGGCTGTAACCCCTCCTACAAAGGAAGGGGCCTTGACCGCCTTTCCTTTACTTCCGGCGACCCGCCCTTAGACGGGACCGCCTCCCCACTGAGGGGCCAATGGCCACCTCTCCCGAGCGCTCCCATCCGTGTTGGGTGACGCCCACTCATAGGGATCTACCAATTAGTGCTCACCGATCATGACCTTACCGCCTACCAAAAAATAAATACGACAGTTCTTCAACCTATGAAAACATTGGTCGCTACGACCGAAGGAACATGCTAAAAATGCAACATCACATCAAATCACTTTAATCATAACAACCTAAACGATATTCACCATCTTTATTAACTACAAACTGCTACTGTTATAGCCTGTAAACGAAACGGAAAAACAAACTTATCAATTCACTTTATTGCACAACAACTTTGCTGTCCTCAGGGGCTGGTGGGTGGGTCAAAATTGGCTCTTCGTTCCGTCCCGAGCTCACGTGTAGCGAGGAGGTGCAGCTTCGGAGCACAAGAACAAGAGGACGTCTTCTGGTCTTGCGCCTTCTTTTATCCGTCTTCAGGGCGGGCGAAAACCCGCCCCTGCCCGCCCCGGGGGCGTGGCTGGCTGCGTCGGTGTCTAGGCCAGCCCACTCTAGGGCGGGAAAAGGCGCGCCCCGGCTACGCCGCTTCGGGCATACCAGCCGAGACGCGCCTCCCGCCCAAAAATGGCTTCCCGGGGGGATCGAGGCACTCATCCATACGTTCGGGGGGACCGAGTGGTCGCCCCTTTCCATATGGCTGAGATACCCGCCACCCCCTCTCAACACAATCCCCAAAAGGAAGGGAAACCGGAAACTGTTCTTAAAGTTTTTGGATGTGGGATGGAGTGACCATCCCGGCCGTATTTATTAAAACAAAAGATTAAAACATTAAACGTTTTCATGTTATGTACAATTTCATTATCACATTACGATGTTTGGCTAACCTTAACATAATCTCTAATACAGAGGTTCTCCTAGCCGAACTAGCATCCTACAAAACATTCTCTAAGAATACTGAAATTGTACATCCTAACGTTTAAGGGCCAACGGCAAGGTCATAACCGGTGTCAAGATCCCTAACCAGACTTACCCCTCCCACTTAGGAGGGGCGATGGCACAGGGGCTTACCACAAGTGCAACTACTAACAATTTCCCTTGACTTGACGGGGGCACTTAAGACTCGACGCCATTTAAAGGTCGTTCGAACACTTGTGTGTGGTATCTAGAAGGTATCGTTGACCTCTCCCCACCCCACACAACTTACCGCATCTGCCGTCGCAGATGACACTAGCCCCGGGAAATTCCCCAGGAGGGGGCTGTAACCCCTCCTACAAAGGAAGGGGCCTTGACCGCCTTTCCTTTACTTCCGGCGACCCGCCCTTAGACGGGACCGCCTCCCCACTGAGGGGCCAATGGCCACCTCTCCCGAGCGCTCCCATCCGTGTTGGGTGACGCCCACTCATAGGGATCTACCAATTAGTGCTCACCGATCATGACCTTACCGCCACAGGTCCGGATAGTTGACCGGCTATCCGGACCCCCCACAAAACTCCTACCTAAAGGTCATGTTCCAAAGATTTTAACCAGGCTAGGAAGTCTCCTATGAGTAACTCATTCCCCGCCCTCGACAAATGCACACCATCCCCCAGATACATACTGTCATCATTAATACAATTATGCGAGATCGAATGCAATGCCTTGGAACGGAACAACCTACTCACTTTGTTATTCAATTTTCTAACCGAATGATTCAAAGCAGGGATCGAGATAGCCCCCCGCCACACTTTTCGTGGGATCATATGAGACCATGCGATTAGGCACCCCGGAACTCTCCTCGCTAACCAACTTACCGTGGAAAGCATAGCCTCCAGGAGAAGTCGTCTACCGGTGGTGACCAAATCATTGCCCCCCAAATGCACTATGACTATGGACGGCGGTGACCTCATCCGCTCTAACAAGCCCTCAAAAAATTCCTGAAACTGGTCAATACAGAGACCGCCCCTTCCGTAGAAGGACACTCTGTACCCGTATTCCTCAGGTACGTGAACCATGTCACCTGCTTTGAATACGTCTGCAGCCCGTCTCACGTATGAGTGGCCCACGACCCAAACCTCCTTCCTCACAGCCGGTGACGTGCGACCGCTGACCTGGTGTTGGGTCGACTGCTCAGTCTGCCCTGCCGCGTAGGCTTGCGCAACTGAAAACAAACAAAAACAAGAGGCGTGAGTACATGATTACAGTTTCACAACATGTGCAATCGCACGTACCTCTTATAACAATTGGAGGACCAGCGCCCCACACGTTTCACTTGTTCTACATTAAGACCTCTGGCTGTAGCTTCAGTGGCAGCCCCTATACGAAAGGAGTGGGTCCCAAATTCGCCCGGGTCCAAGCCCGCTGCAGCAATGGCCATTGCAAGCACCCGTTGAAACTGAAACCTCGTCAGCGGGGTGGCGTCTGCATGCCTCAACAATGTCCCTCCCCATGATGCCACCCTTCGTGCTAGGTAATCTTCTAAGCACTGTACCGGACACATGGATGAGTCGAGGTTCCTGCGGATGATCGTGCAGTCCCCTCTCCCATCTTGGTCAGTCTTGGACCTGAGAAAGGAGACAATCATCGCATCACCCCTGATCTGGACATGCTCCCTGCACAAGCCCCCCGTCACGTCCCGTTTGTTCCTTGCAACCAGCTCACTAACTCTCATAGCCCCGTGAAATGCCAGCGTAAATGCAGTCCGGAACAAACAGGTCTCGAACGGGGACGAGCATGTGTTCGGGAGCGTGACCAGTAACTGGGACAACCTGTCTAGACCTATCGGTCGTCGTACATCTACTCTGCGACCCTCTAGACGTTGCCACCCACGTAGCGCTTTTTGTACCGTGAAAGACGCTGTTGGGTCCAGGATGCCATGGGCCCTGGCAACAAAGGAAATGGCGGCACGATGCCTTTGGGCCGTAGCCACCGATTTCCCAGCCCTACGTAAGGACATCAGAAAAAGTACTACCAACTCCTCCTGACCCCAAAGTCCTCCTCTCTCTGCCCCCAAAAAGGCTAAATAGGCCTGGAACGCCCCTTCATATGCCTTCCTTGTCCTGGGTGCTAGACTCTCTCCCACGAGGTGACGAAGTTCGGGGCACCGAGAGACCAGAGAGCTTCGGGGAAGGGTGCCGGCTCCGGGTCCGCTGAAGGAAGGAAACCCGAGAAAGCCTGCATGTGAAAACGAGACAGTGCATCAGCAGCCTGATTCATCACCCCTGGGACATGTTTTGCTCTGAATACTACGTTCAGTTGCATACACAGTAAGACAATTTCTTTGAGGAGCCTCAAAATCAACTTACAACGGGCTGCCTGACTATTGATGCATTCTACCACGGTCATATTGTCGGACCAGAACACAACAGAATGATCTCTGAACCCTTCTGGCCAGGTTCTCAGGGCCACCAGAATGGGAAATAGTTCGAGGAAAGCGATGTTACTTGTCAGCCCCTTCTCGTGCCACCATAGGGGCCACTTTTGTGCCGACCATTTTGTGCCGAAGATGGCGCCAAAACCTACGCTTCCTGCTGAGTCTGTCCATAGCCCAAGCTCTTCAGAGGAGACGGCTGGCTTGTTCCAGACGACCCGGCCATTGAAGTCCGCCAAGAATGCTAACCAAATCCGCATGTCCTGGCGGACCTCGGCCGATAACCTTGTGCGATGATGACCCTCCTTTAAGCCAACCATCGCTTGGGCAATTGAGCGGGAAAAGGGGCGAGCCATTGGTATCACCCTCAAGGCAAAGTTCAACTTTCCCACTAACTGTTGCAACTGATGCAGTGTAACTTTGGATGCCTTTAAACATACTTGGAGGGCTGCCCTGAATTTCGACACTTTGCTAGCTGGTAAACGGAAGCACCCCTCCCTTGAGTCCAACTCGATCCCCAAAAACTCGAGGCAAGTCGTGGGACCCATAGTTTTACCTGGTGCCAATGGCACGCCAAGATGATCCATTAACACACAGAATTCAGCTAAGGCCCGGGCACATTCGGAAGTACCGGCGGGGCCAAGGAACAGAAAATCGTCAAGGTAGTGCATTACATTTCGGAAACCCGTTTTCTTAGTGAACACCCATTGCAGGAAAGTACTGAATTGCTCAAAGTAAGCACATGATATAGAGCATCCCATTGGCATACACCTATCCATGTAAAATGACCCCTGAAACCCGAATCCCAGAAGACGCTGATCGTCTGGGTGTACCGGAAGCAACCGGAACGCTGACTCGATATCAGATTTCGCCATCAACGTCCCGTGCCCCAGGCGATTCAAGATGGCTACCGCCTCATCAAAAGATGCGTATCGCACCGAACAAACTTCTGGCTCAATTGCGTCGTTCACCGAAAGACCATATGGAGAAGATAGATTATGAATCAAACGAAACTCACCCGGGTCCTTCTTGGGGACCACCCCTAACGGAGAACAAACGAAATCCGGTACCGGGGGCTCACTAAACGGGCCGGCGACCCGTCCCCGGCTAACCTCTTTCTGAATTTTTTCTTGCACTACAGATGCATGTTGTAAAACGGAAAGTTGATTTTTGCACATCCCTACACCCTGAAAGTCCCCTACCGGGATGCGGAAACCATGTGTAAAACCGTTCCGCAGCACCCCGGCAGAAGTGCGATCCGGGTATTCGCTGAGCCAGGGAATCATTGCCAAGGTATCAATCGGGGTTGGTAAAGGCGCCCCTCGGCCTAGCTTAGACCTGTTTGGCGCCTCCCTTACCCCCATTCTCACTCGTTCTGGCTCTGCACGATGACTCAGGATGGGACGACCCACACGTACTACACTCATGTTTGAATTTACACGATCCCGGAGGCCTGGTACACTTCCCCTTGTTAAAATTAAAACAGAAACCCTTTCTCCCTGTATTGCCTGCGTGCCTCGACTGGTCGTCGGTGCTCGTACTTGGTCGAAAGGGCGTCCCCACATTTTGGCGGGAGTAATCAACAACAGTGCTCCCGACCAATGGCATTCTTAACATTCCCGATTCTTTCATCTTATCCCATGTTAAAGAATCGTAACAATCCCAAGTCAAACCCTTGTTATGTTCCTTTTCTTTCCTGAACAAATTGTCATAACAAAACCAATGGTTACCTTGATACGCTGTCGAGTAACCCATAATTCGTGATTGATAAACGGGAAACTCAGGAAGCAACTCGGGCCTACGTTCCCCCAAAATTGATGTGAAAATACCCCATGCATTGCCCCAGTTGCCAATGTTCTCATTTACCTTAAAGGCGGCCATCTTTGCGCGCCAAACACTCGGATGCATTAAGTCCTTCTGACTTTTTACATGTTCCACATCATAATGATCAACAAGCAGGGAAAAAATATTCACGTACTCCCCCGCCCAGATCTTTTCCTTTATAGCTAAAGGCACATGTTGTCCTAATCTCTCTCTACGAGAGGGTGCTGACTCGTCCCTTGCAATCGGCAATGGCCGCTTACCTGCACCGGACGCAGCTTCTGCCGCTTGCGGCTTGTCTATCCCCGCCAACGGCGTAGCCACTCTAGCTGCCTCTTTCTTCTCACGAAGCCCTTTTATCAGCGCCTGTGCTTCGGCAGCCGTGGCGCCATCACTACTATCCCCCAACCATGCTGCTAGCTGTGCTGCCAGCTCGGGGGGCATGTCTTCCTTGGATGTCGGGGTGACGACAACGGGGATTGGATTCCCCTCCATCGGTACTGGGGTCGGCGCCTCGAGCGGGGCAGAGGGAACCGGGACGGCCCCACCGGCTGGAACCTTTCTCGGCCTCTTAGGTCTCCCTCCAGCCGGCGGGGTGCCCGAACCCTCCTCCCCATCTCGCTCCGCCAACCGTTTCTTTATGTCGGACACTTCTTTGCAAAGGGCCCGCACCATCTGATCGGTCGTCATTCTTTTTGCGCCTTTCTTGGGCATCTCTCCGAGGAAGTATCTAGAAGACAAAGAAAAAAGATCAAAACGCTCAAAATTGGCTCTTCGTTCCGTCCCGAGCTCACGTGTAGCGAGGAGGTGCAGCTTCGGAGCACAAGAACAAGAGGACGTCTTCTGGTCTTGCGCCTTCTTTTATCCGTCTTCAGGGCGGGCGAAAACCCGCCCCTGCCCGCCCCGGGGGCGTGGCTGGCTGCGTCGGTGTCTAGGCCAGCCCACTCTAGGGCGGGAAAAGGCGCGCCCCGGCTACGCCGCTTCGGGCATACCAGCCGAGACGCGCCTCCCGCCCAAAAATGGCTTCCCGGGGGGATCGAGGCACTCATCCATACGTTCGGGGGGACCGAGTGGTCGCCCCTTTCCATAAGGGTCCCAAGAAGACACTGGAGTTAATTCGGAGAACCTTCCTTTGGCCGGGCATGGACACTCAGGTGAGACAGTACATCGCTACTTGTGAGCCCTGTGTTAAGGGAAAAAGTTTGAGACAATCCCCACAGGGTCTCCTAATGCCTTTACCTGTAGCCCCATCTCCCTGGCACACCATATCCATGGATTTCATTGTAGACTTGCCCTCTAGTCAAGGTTATTCCGTGATTTGGGTGGTAGTGGACCAATTCTCCAAGATGAGCCATTTCATTCCTTTAAAAAACCTTCCTACTGCTCCCCAGTTGGCCACTCTGTTTGTTGAGCACATAGTCAGGTTGCATGGGATTCCTAAGGTGGTCATTTCTGATCGAGGTCCACAATTTGTTTCTCGATTCTGGAAGTCCTTCCTCAAAGGATTGGGGGTTGACTCTCGTTTGTCCACCAGTTACCATCCAGAAACGGATGGACAGACCGAGAGAGTGAACCAGGACCTTGAACAATATCTTCGGATGTATCTGATGGATCAGGAGGGGGAATGGCCTACCTTGTTGAGTACTGCTGAGTTTTCCTACAACAATTCTGTCCATTCAGCTACTGGTTTCTCCCCATTCTATTTGAACTCCGGCCGCCATCCCAACATGTTGGTGGGACGGGAGGAGGTTGAGGTTCCGGCTGCTGAGGAGGTGGTGCAAGAATTGCGCCAATCTTTGCTGAAGGCTACCTCTAATCTCCATAAGGCTAAAGAGGCTTACAAGACTCAGGCTGATAAGAAGCGAAGAGAAAGTCCCATTTTTGAGCCTGGGGAAAAAGTTTGGATTTCCACTCGACACATGCGGTTGAAGGGAAATCGAAAGTTTCAACCGAGATTTGTGGGTCCCTATGCAGTCCTTCGGATGGTGAACCCAGTGAGTGTTAGGGTAGCTCTTCCTAAGTCATTTAAGATTCACCCAACTTTTCATGTCTCATTGATAAAAAGAAACCCCCCAAATCTTAGACAAGTTAAACCACCTGCCCCACTCATTGTGCAGAGTTCTGAAGAGTTTGAGGTTAAGCGAATCTTGGACTCCAAATTGAGAAGAGGAAAAGTCTACTATTTAGTGGACTGGAAAGGTTATGGTCCAGAGGAGAGGTCCTGGGAACCTAGTTGCAACGTTCATGCTCCCAGATTGGTCACAGAATTCCATAAGAGTCATCCTTCAAAACCTTGGGAGGGGGCTTTGGTGGGGGGTACTGTCAGGATCTGGCCGATTACGTCAATTAGACCCCCCTGTGCACCTACTTACAAGGTGCGATGTTCCCCAGTTAGGCAGATTCCAATCTGGCGCGCACTTCAAACCCAGGCACAAGCTTCCTGGTTGTGCCGCTCTGGGTTCTAGGTCAGCATTCTAGTGGTTGAACCGTCCGCCATTTCGTGCTCTAGCGCGTTCTATCTGGCGCACTTCAACTGAAATTTCCTGGCGGTTGGTTGCATCATTCCGTGCTCCAACTATTCTGTTCCCGTTTGAGCCCCGTTTGCTGTCAACTTCCCTCGGGGCATTTCCTAGTAGTTTGGTCGGGGTTGGCAGGGATTCTGTGTCCGTAGCCTGCCGGCTTACCTCGTCATTCCCTGGTTTCCGCATTCCTGTGGAGTTGTTGTAGCGGACATTAGCCACTCCGTTCCTCAGTCCCGTTTTTTCCCACTTGCATTCCCCAGCCCAGATTCAGCTGTTTCTCGCTATTCCGGCATTGCTGAGGTTTCTTCAGAGACTGTTTGCTGTTGAATTCTTCTGGAGATCGGTAAGGAAGTCGAACTCTTGCCTCAGACTGTTCATTCCTCATTTGGTTCCGCTTCACTATTCAGTACTGTTTCTCAAGACTAGCCAGAGCCTGGTTTCTCTCAGCCAGCCTAAGACTTTCTTCATGTGAAGTTCCATATCTAGTTTTGATACCCATTGAGAAAGACATTATGAAACCACAGAGGAAGCAGAATTTCTACAAGTAAATTAGGGTATTTTGTATGCATATAATATACTGTAGTTTACCACCTTATTTGCCTTCCACAAAGAACTCAAAACGACAACAGGAGTATCACCTTCAGAAGAAAACCTAATACAGTACTCCATGTAGAGAGTTGCTCAGTCCACACTACCACAGGTACTTAAGGGGATGTTGGGAGTGAGGAATAGGTAGGCAAGGGTTGTTAGAACTGTAGTAATTATCTGTTAACTGTTACAGGTGTACCAGTCCATAATACCTTGAGGACGCTAGAAGGCACCAGTGTGGAAGTCTCTCTTTGTTGTTCGTTATCCACTTCCCCTTTCCCTTCCATTCCTGGACTCGGCGAAATCCGGGTGTAGGGGTGTTTGGGAATTGGGAGATACTCAGCACTGAAGACCTGGCCTCTCGCTCCCGCGGAATCTGGAAATTCAGGTACTACTTCTGACACACTCATCCCGATGCACAGGCAGCGCCTTCATTCTGGATTCCCAAAGGTGGGTTGAAAGGGTGTTAATGTCTGACTGCTGCAGCTCACACTGCAGAATGACGCATAGTCAGTCACACTCCAAATATTTGAACAATCGTACCCTTGGTGGGAACTTAAAGTAACCTGGGTGGACTTTTCACAGCCGAACAGCTGACAGTTCATTAATTGAGAGCCTGCGTCATTCAACTCATTTTATTCTTTTCCCATAAGATGTGAATTTACACAGAGCAAGAGCTGCCAGCACCATATATGTTGGGGGAGAGTATGGGTTGGGATACTTTACTGTTAGGATGGACAAACATGAGGCACATTTAGGCCTAAAAACGGGCTTACAGAGCCTGCGATATCCCATTTAACTGGTGAGAAAGAGACCCCCACCTCACAGTGGCATGCTCTGCACATGGACAGCATTCACCGGGACAACACAGAGGGGGGCAGGAGGGATAACATCTCGTTAGTCAAACTCCATTTGTATCGCACATTGGAACCTACAGGTATAGGAGGACATTTGTTCCATTTTATTCTCTGCACTGGAAATAGAAGGCTCGCGCAGAGAGATCAGACAGAAAACGCTGCTCGTCTACTTCCCACCACGCTCCCATGGCAGCAAGGGGCAAAAGGGCACTCTCAGTCCAACTTATAAGACGCACACAGGTTGTATGGAAACTAATTTTCGAAGCACGCAGCTTGAATGCCCTTGCTCGCCTGCTGCAAACCCCCAACTGCTCAGAGCTAGGGTAGACACTTTCACAACTCCTCCAGAGCGGACCCCGTGCCAGCGAGGGCAGCGCAGATCCCCTTATGAAGAGCGCCCACCCCTATATGACCCACCTTCACATTACAGCTCACAAGACAATTATTTACAAGTGCCTCGCTTGGTTGGCAGCCGCGGTGAAGAGAGGCGCTGTTCCTGGGACAGTTTTCACTAGGCACCCAGCACTGCCAGTGACAGGGCCGATAAAGTATTTTTGTGAACCTTTTGAGAGAGGGCAAAGGTCACCACCTACACGCATATAAGTCATCCATCAACTAACAAGCCCTGTGGCAGGGGTCTTAAATGGTTCAAAGAGTCAGCAGCAATACTCTGTTGTTTTTTTGTATTTGTTTCACTTTCTGGTACTTTCAGGCATGCGTCAAGATGGGACTGTGCAAACTACAAATACCAGACTGCAAGAGGTGATAAGGAGCTTCTTTACACTGCCGGGGTTACTATTCAATCTATTTAGGAGAGCTTTGCTTTGCTTCCCTAGTGACAAGTCTGTCCACACCACCCATGTCGGAACGCAATATTCTTTATTTTTATTGACGCAACCTTACCTCTTATGTTATGCGGAACAAGAGTTGCCTCCTATTGGGGTTATTGCTCTTATATTCTTTCAGTGGGACAATGTATCAGCCCAGAGATGCCATTCCCTTGCGAGACTGTCTAGCTCTGCTCAGTAGGTGCCTTAGGGTCTGGACAATATTGGTAGCACGCAAGCACCAGTGTCAGCAATGTCAACTATGTTGAATTGAGAGTTGCTCAATACAACATGGTAACCACTCCCAGTTGAACAGGGCTTGCCACTCCCCCTCAAGCACTCAGGGAGCGCACCCGTGAGTATGGACTGTCAACACCGCCCGCACATTACACCTTTAGAGCCTGAGGTAGGACACGCACTCATGTCCCAGGGGCGGCAGCCAGCGCACACAGAGTACAGTAGTGAGTACTGGGACAGGCAAAGTGCCGGGATGATTTTGCCAAAGCGATACCAAAGGGGATGATGGACGGAGCGTTTGAGCAAATCAAACACTCAACCCCAGTCAACTGATCTGGGTTTAATCCATCACCATTCTTTAGCTCACTCAGCCACCCCAGTTCAGACATGGCCATATGCAAATCAGTCTGAACCTGTGCCTCATGGGAACAGTCCAGCCCGAACTGCCAAGCCATGTCTTCCCTGGTCCGGAAACAAGCATCCTGGGACCGGTTTCTAATTCGTAATCCTCATCAGCCAGGCTATCTTGAATCCAGTGTCCAAGTGAGCAAGGGACTCCCGTCTGAGCATACCCTGCCAACTTAGGGCGAACAGAGCGATACAAAAGGGGATGATGGTCGGAGCGTTTGAGGAAATCAAACACTCACCCCCAGTCAACTGATCTGGGTTTAATCCATCACCATTCTTTAGCTCACTCAGCCACCCCAGTTCAGACATGGCCATATGCAAATCAGTCTGTCCCTGTGCCTCATGGGAAGAGTTCAGCCCGAATTGCCAAGCCAAATTCTTCCCTGGACCGGAAACAAACATCCTGGGACCGGTTTCGGATTCATAATCCTCATCAGCCACGCTATCTTGAATCCAGTGGCCAAGTGAGCAAGGGACTCACGTCTGAGCATACCCTGCCAACGTAGGGCAAACAAAGCGATACAAAAGGGGATGATGGACGGAGCGTTTGAGCATATCAAACACTCACCCCCAGTCAAGTAATCTGGGTTTAATCCATCGCCATTCTTTAGCTCACTCAGCCACCCCAGTTCAGACATGGCCATGGATGATGTTGCCAACCCTGCGCAAAAAGTAATTTAAAAAAAGAGAGGAGTGCCTTACCCCGCTACAGCCCGAGGAGCGGCTGCAGCTTCTCTGTTCCCAGCTCCATCCGAAAACAAGCGGCACTTGTAAAAAAAAAAACGCATTGGCGGACGTAAAATGAAAATCGGCTGCAAAATGAAAATAGAAAAAAAGGACGGCAGGTCTTCTGGCAGCAGGAGGAGGCGCGCACGCACCTCGCACAGCAGACATTGGCCATGCCACGCTGCAGTGAAAGTGGCAGGCTGGCAGCAGGGGGAGGGGGCATGGGTGATTCCTTTTCGGGAACGTGCGACCATATGGCGCCACGCCCTCCCGAAAGGAAATCAGAAGGAGGCGCGCACGCACCTCGCACGGCAGACATTGGCCGTGCCACGCT
Organism: Lissotriton vulgaris; assembly: GCF_964263255.1. Lineage (NCBI taxonomy): Eukaryota > Metazoa > Chordata > Amphibia > Caudata > Salamandridae > Lissotriton > Lissotriton vulgaris. The sequence goes on along the minus strand of NC_141694.1, from coordinate 1,807,127,748 downwards.
GCAGTGAAAGTGGCAGGCTGGCAGCAGGGGGAGGAGGCATGGGCGATTCCTTTTCGGGAACGTACGACCATATGGCGCCACGCGCTCCTGAAAGGAAATCCTCAAGATGTGCACGCGTTGCATTGCAAGCAATGCAATGCTTGCACTTCTTTGCTGCAAAAGCTCTGCCGATGGCATTAGGTCCCCTCCTATGCAACGCATGTGCGTTACATTGTACAAGACCTATATACTTATCCTACTTCACTACAGTACCCAAAAAGCATCATCTCTGCACCATGATGTATAATTCTGCCAAATTTCATGTAAATCCATTCAGCTGTTTTTGCTCTATGTCAATACAATAGTCTATGGCAAATGCATTGTTGGAAAAACGTGTTATGGAACCCTTTTATCTTTGCACCCCAAAAATGAAACACCATAAACATATACATCACCTCAAACTGTAAAAAATGCTACAGGTCTGGAAAGTTTTGTGATGATCCGTCAAATGGGTGGAAACTAATTAGGGAGCTATTATCTGAAGAATTCCTATACTTGGGAATACTAACTATAACTACGGCCGTGACTTCCGGAACCAAAGGCCCCTAACGCGGGCGGTACAACAACTATCGGTGACCGAAACAACACCATCCAAAGATACTCAAAGAAAATGTGGGATATACCAAGGGCCGGGGAAGACTCCTCTGAAAACGATGACGAACAGGTGTACCTAATCTCATTTGCACTGAAACTCAAGCGACGCCACAGGCCTCAGCCAACGTGCATGATCCAGGTGGCAGGGACAGAAATAAAGGCTGTCATCGACACTGAAGCGACGGTGAATGTAATGGGCCTCCAACAATATTGCCGTCTACAGCCATGCCCTCCAGTGACGCCATCCAAGACCAGAATCTATACCTACGGGGCGGACACACCTCTTCCATTGAAAGGGAAAATCTCAGTTCCCATCAAAGCAGACGACCTTGAGGTCACAGCAACAATTCACATCATCGCCAGGGAGGCAGATACACTACTGAGCAGGCAAAAGGCAGAAGACCTTAGACTTGTCTCCTTCGCAAGGAGAATCCAAACTTACCAAGTAGAAGAGCTACTTAGTCAGTTTCCAGAACTCTTCCAAGGGCTCGGACACATCAAGTGTGACCCCATCAAATTACACATTGACAAGACAGTCGCCCAAATCGCTCTGTGAGAAAGAAGAGTGCTATTCCACCTACGGCCACTAGTAGAGAAGGAGCTGGAAACCCTGGAAGAGCAAGGCATCATCGAAAAAGTGTCAAGGCCTACGCTTTGGGTGACCCGATGGTCATCGCGGAAAAGCTGAGACAGCTAGGGGTCATACGCCTCTGCATTGAAATGAGGCTACCAAATAAAGCCATCCGAATGGAAAGCCACATCACACCAACGATGGATGACATCATTGCAGACGTCAAGGTGGCCAAGTGGTTTTCGAAAATTTACTTAAATGCAGGATATCACCAGCTCCCATTATCAGAAGAAAGCTGCTACTTCACCACTTTCAGCACCTACCTAAGATGATACAAAATGCTCAATTTCTGGATATCTTGGGCAGCAGAAGTATTCCAAAATATGAAACGAGAAATGCTATCAGGTTTGCCCAGGGTGCTAAACATCAGCGACGATATTCTAATCCACTTGGCAACGGCCGCTGATCACCACAAGCATCTCCGCAACACACTAAAGCGGCTCAGCGAGCATGGAGAGACTTTGCATAAGGAAAAATGCCAGTTCGTCCAACCGTCTCTTGAGTTTTTTGGGTACGTGTTCAACCAGGAAGGCATCCAAGTGGACTCGCATGCAATCAAGAACGCCCTGTGCCAGCAATACCAACGGAAGTACGCAGCTTTTTGGGCATGGCCACGTACTGCGGGAGGTTCTTCCCAGGACTGGCTACCCAGTCCGAACCACTTAGAGCCCTCACAAGGTTGGGCACCATGTGGAAGTGAGGCCATAATGAAGAAGAGGCCTTTCAAGGCACAAGGGATGCCCTTCTAGGAGAAGCTGTGCTAGCATACTCCGACCCAGCAAAGAGAACAGAGGTGCTCGTCAACGCAAGCCCAGTAAGACTCGGAGCAGTGCTTGCGCAAGAACATGAACCTGGCCACTGGGCAGCCCTGGCATTTGCCAGCAAATCCCTAACACCCACCGAAACAAGATACGCTCAAATCGAGCAGGAGGCGTTGGCCATTAAGTGGGCCTGTAACCACTTTCATCTCTATTTAAAAGGCTAGGCATTCACCATGATCACTGACCACCAGCCCGTTGTGCCTCTATTTAAAGGAACTGCGCATCACCCCCCTCCACGTATCGAGCGATGGGCAGTCCAGCTGCAGCCCTACGAAATGGAGGTGGGTTACTGGCCAGGAGCCAAAAAAACTGCTGATTTCTTGTCGAGACACCCCGTTCCGCCGGAGACACAAGTTGACACTGAAGATACAGAACACTATGTCCACCTGCTGTCAATGGCAGCATGCCTCCAGAACATGACCCTGGAGGACATCAAGGAGGCGGCCGCCACCGATGTAGTGTATGCCAGAACCCTACGAGCAGTCCAAGAAGGGTCGTGGACGAATTACCTTCGCCAAGCCAACTCCTGGAGCCCAGAAGAACGGGAAAACCTAGCAAAGATATGGTGGATAAGAAACAAACTCAGTGCCACAGAAGAGGGAGTCCTGCTAAGAGGGTCAAGGTTGGTGATACCCCAAGCCTTAAAGCTCAGGGCAACACAACTAGCCCACGGAGGGCTTCAAGGAGTAAGATGAAGGCACGCATGAGAGAAAAGGTGTGGTTCCCAGAGCTAGAGAAGATGGTCGAGAATTTTGTCCGTCACTGTCCGCCGTGCCAACTGACGAGTGCCCCGGAAAGACCGATCCCAGTGATCACTGAAGCAGCGTGCACCGTCCCATGGTCCAAGGTGAACATAGACTTTGGGAGCTTCCCAGGAGGGAAACACACGCTAATGCTCGTGGACACATTCTTGAAATACCCCATAGTGGATCCGGTCGGGTCCACCGCATTCGCCCACGTGGGCACCATCCTGGAAAAAGTATTTGCCATGTTTGGGTTCCCTCACGAGATCCGCAGTGACAATGGACCACCGTTTCAAGGCGCTGAGTTTGCTACCTTCCTAAGACAGTGAGGAATCCATCATCGACGAGTCACTCCCCAATGGCCGCAAGCCAATGGCGATGTCGAACGCTTCATGCGTACACTGAACAAGATGTTCCGCTTAGCAGTAGTTGAACAAGCAGATCCAGAGTAGAGACTTCACAAATTCCTGAGAGAGTACTGAAGCACCCCCCATTGCACCACTCAGAGGAGCCCGTGGTCACTGATACTCCATGGCCCGAGAAGAGACGTGCTTCCCACATGCCCGGGGTGGGCACCACCCTCTCTCGATGGCGAGGATACGCAAGACCGGAGAACTCGTCGAAACCAGCAAGTAAGCCTTCGCCGCCATGCCACACCAAAGACACTCAGAACAGGGACCACCGTCCTCCTGCGGGACCGTCGTCCAGGACGGAAATTCAGAACCAACTACGAACCAGGGACCTGGACAGTCAAAGCAAACAACGGGCCATGGTAACCGCACAAAGAGGAGGAGAAGAGGTGTCCCGAAACGTGTCGTCGTTCAAGGAAGTCCCAGCAGAACGCCCAGTGAGACCCTCTGATAATCTACCAAATGGCCTGATCATCGCAGAGCAAGAAAGCCCGAGCTGGAGGACCGAGAAGCGGCAGAGACCGGGAGCCTCTGGAGACTACCATCTCGCCGCCGCCCGGTCCGATTCCAGATGGCATGAGCCCCGACATTGCGCTGCTGCATGGTGCTCCTCGGGGATACTGTCTGTGATCAAACCCTCGCCTGAGCCAGCACCTTCGGGATTTTGCCTGCTGATGACACCCGGCGACGGCACTTTCAATCCACGCAAGTACTTTGAATCCTTGTGCCCGTCACACAAACTGTTTGAAGTGTTTGAAGTGTTTGAACTGTTTGAACAGTTTGAACTGTTTGTTTTCAGAGGCTGAGTTGGATGGGGATTTAATGGTTAGCGTTCTAGTCACGACTAGACCGCAACACGACATCCGCAGGCCAGGCGGGGCCTGCAGGGCACAATAAAAGGGAGCGCCCGCTCTGGGCGATACTTCCGGCCCAGACAGCAAGTGTGGCCTCATTTCTTTAGCGCGCTGCGTCAACCCCCATGCACGCCAGTGCCCGCAATACACTCCCTGGGCACCCTCACAACATCCACACAGCCATCGTGGCTGGCTATGCCCCCCGTTTGAAGTTTTTTGAGACAATGATAAAGATAAGCTATTGTCGCCCACGCAAGTCAAAACCTTCTGGTTTACTTTGGGTTTGTAATGTTCAAAACGTCCTGTAGGTCGGGTTCCCTGGGAGTCATCTGATCAATGGGCCAAATACTAGTCATACATCATGGTAACGTTTCTTCGAAACTTGCTTCTCGCAAATAATCTTGACGTGGTGGCAGTTCTAGCCGCTCCTGTTCAAATGTGAAGGTACAGTTTTATCTAGAGAAGTGTGGATGTTATGACTGTTTTTCCTGTCCGGAAATTCCCTTTTTTAACTAAGTAAATATGATGAAACATGTTTTCACTGTGGGTAGCAGTGTATTATTTGTAAGAAAAATAGTCTGTGCAGTTCAACTAAGCCATATCTCCCTGGCTTCCCTTGGGACTTTTGTTTCAAAACTTGGTTACCATAATATTGAAACCATCACACATTACATATTTTGATGCAATCCCCCCTTCTATTCCTCTCCTATTCAGTATGCTGTTTCAACATGAAGAGAGGATAGATGAAACTTCCAGTATTTCCCGGCAGCCGTGGAGAAAGCTCTGTTCCCATACATTGCCATTCTTGTTTTGGAATTTACCATTCGAATGTGCAAACAAGAAAGTGTATTTAAACAATATCTGAGGACAGGCATAATATGTTCCCATTTGTTCAGACCTGTGGTTAGCCTTGCAGTGGCATTTTGCAATACTTGGAGCAAGCAGACTACTTTCTCCCCAGTATCCATATATATCTCATTGCCATGGTCCAGATCAACTGGACAAGGAATTATTAACTTGCGGCCAGCTGTATGAAGGCATTTTGCATTGGCAAAAAGTTTGATTTGCAAAATTGGCCGATTTGCGACTACAAAAAGGCCTTTTAGTATTTAACAAACCCAAATTCTGATTCCATGACACATTACCAAATTGCAATTTCGGTTTGCAACTTAATACCAAATCATTTCTAATGCCATGTTTAGGGCATTCCTTTCAAATACTGATTCAAAATAGAATATATCAATATTTTGCAACTGAAATCCTGTCACCTAACATTAACACTTTAGAGACTGCATAAAAGTAGAGGTCACCCATTCACAAATGGAAGGAGTCCCGAAGGGAGCTCTACCCTTTGTGAATGTTGAAAAATGATAATGTTAGTTGAAATATTTTAAATGTCATTGTTTTAAAACTCATACCCTTTTCCTTTCAGGAAAACAGGCTGCATTGTTTAAGAAGATTGCTTTATTTAAAAGGAATCACAGACATAGCGGTCTGCTGGCCCCAGCAAGCAACCATCTCTGTGATGGCTGTGAATCATTTGCGACCTACCTCCTTAATATTCATTAAGTATGTCAAATTGTGACCCACTACAATTCAGTGTTATGATAATCGACCCAATACTTCATTGGTTGGTTTGCTAAATACCACACTAGTCACAAAAATACTCATTGCATGTTGATAAAAGTATTTTGTGACCAGTGCTTCATAGACCTGGCACAGGAACCCTTAGAAAGAATCATACAAATCAACCCAGTGAAGCCTTTGTTGAAGGAAGACTACCTCATAACCCCCTTAGCCCTGTATCCTCTTTTTTCTTCCCATCTCTTAGTTCCCCTTCCCAGATCCTATCACTTTCCTCCCTGCCTTTATACCCCTCCAACTCCCGCTTGACTCCTTCAATCAACCTCTACATTTCATCTGCACCATCCTCATCTACTATTGCCACCTCGTACTACTACAGACCAATACTTACAAAAAAAACGTTCATTCTTACAATTGATATGGTAGAAGAAATTCTAACAATTTGTTTTTTTTTAAGTCCTTGGTTTACACCCGGGAACCATTATACCTTTTCCACTGAACCAGGTTACTTTCATGGAAAAGGTATTTCGTCATTTTGGCATTTTTCAGCTTGAAATTTCATCAGTCTCATTTTGTCAAACTGAATGTCTTCATTTTGGAAATATGTTAAAATGATGGAATTCTGTCTAAATGAGATCTACTCCTGATCGCAGATTGTAAGACATCATTTTGCAATGTAGGGTTTACTTGGTACCTAGTTTATATTTTTTTGTTTTTTTTTCCAGTGTCCATAATGAATGACGGGTACATAATGAAAAATCATTCTACGCCTTAGCTCGTTAGTTGGCTTTGCATGTCGAAGCTTTTTAGCCAAAGATAAAAGCTCTACATCAGTGGTTCTTAACCTGTGGTCAGTGGATCCCTCGGGGACCACAAAGCCTACTCAAGTGGTCCACAACTGTTTGGAAAATTAAATATTGTTAACAGATTAATAAACTGTATTCAATTTTAAAGGCTCGCAAGAGATCTTTAAACTGCACCATTGCGGGACCGCCAGTGCACATTTCTGCATGGAATGGACTGTGCAGTCCATTCCGTGCAGTAATGGGTGCATGCACACAGGAGGGCACAATATGTGGTCCCCTGCATGCACACCCATGCACAGGGCCAATTCGCCCTCTGAGCAGAAAGAAAATGTAATACAAAAAGCATGCAGTACGTTCCACTGGATGAATGAAGGATGGATGGCCCAGCCCAGCCTCTTCCAGGCTCTGATGGGTGCGGACGGACTTTGCCCAGATGCGGCTCACGCATGTCCCATACTGTGGGGCTGCTGAGTGGACCATACTGTGAGTCACAGCTAGTCCCGCCCCGTTTCAGTAACGTCTTGGTGACGTGGTTGTTTGACATCTGTTAACCTGAAAAGTTCATCCTTGTCGTCATCAGCCGCACCCCTGCTTCAATACATCATTGAAGACGGTTAGGGAATACTCCCACGGCCTGCAGTAGATTGATTTATTCATCCTCTTTTTCCTTAGACACTCAAGACGTAACGTTTGTCACGCGCTTTAAATACCAGTGAGTCGATATGTGCACCCCTGCGTACCCACCACCAATACTGTTCCAACTCTGCCTGTAGCACCCTCTGGTAAGCAATTTGCTTTAAAACATAGCAACATAATCTCTCTCTTTTTTTTCTTCTTTTTATTCATTTCACCATCTTTTGCTATTACTGCCATAGTACATGCACAATTTATTTCGCGCATCCCTGTTTCTCCTTATCATTTGTTGCTATTGCAATGTTTGTGGAATTATGGTACGCTATCAAGTGACTTTAACCTTTTAGGCTGATCTTTGTCCCATGAGTCCACTATTTGTTGTTCTAAGTTTTTAGAAAATATTTATTGAAAGAATTGAAACAAAGTAATCACATTAGCATCATAAAAACATGGTACACGGCATTAAAGCTCTAAGTAACATATCAGAAGAAAGGAAGAGATATATAAAAATAAAAAGAGAAAAGAAAGGAAATCAGAAAGAAAAAAAAAAGGGAATAAATAAAGCATGATAAAAAAAATATGGAATTATACTATAATCATGAATAATAAATATACCAAAATTTGTATTTGTATTTATTTATTTGTAAAGCGCAAACATTCATCCTGAGAGGACATCACGGCGCTGAAGAACATTGCAAGTGATTTGGCATCGGCTCTGTTTGAAAATTATTGATCTGACCTGGGGAAGAGGAATGTTTTCAGTTGTTTCTTAAATGAGACAAAGCAGTCATTTGTTCTAATTGTAGGGGGTAGCTCGTTCCACTTTGTTGCCGCAATGTGAGAGAAGGCCCGCTCTCCCATCCTGACAGTACGAGCTCGGGTGATGACTGCTCTTCCTAACGTCATAGATCGTAGGTGTCTAGAAGGTTTATGAAATCTGACCCTGTCATGTAGGATGGTGGGGCCTGTGCCGTGGAGTACCTTATAAGAAATGCACAACAGCTTAAAGATGGCTCGTTGCCGCATTGGGAGCCAATGAAGTTCGCGCATGCAACTTTTAGCTGAATCAAATTTTCTTTTGTTGCAGATGGCTTTGGCAGCGGCATTCTGAACCAGCTGTAATTTAGAAAAGAGATAATCCGCCATACCTACAAACAGAAAAATGCACCTGAAAAAACCACATAAAAGATCAGAGACTCGTACTAGAACAAGCGAAAGTCATTAAAGCAAAATTAGGCATGTGACATGAAATAATAAAAACATTATGGAATATGAAGAAGCCTTCATGGGGGTTTAGGGACCTCTTGTTGCAAAGGAGAAATTGGCAAAGAGCGTCTGGCATAGTCATCGAACAAGGAGGTCACAGGTTCCCATAATTCTCGTCTCTTGGTCGCCAGGGACATAGGGTAAACGAAAGTTGTGTCCAATCTATGATTATAACAGACTGCATACCACCAGGCCTGATACGATATTTTGGTAAAATCCTTCCAATTTTTGGTAATTTGCTGAAAAGCAACCGCTAATAATAAATCTATAATCCTAGTACCCATGGTACACTGTTTCCAAATAGGAGAAACACTCCCCAAGAAAATGTGTATAACAGAAAAGGGATGTGCGGATAAAAAAACTTTGTTAATCTGGGACCATACCCGTAACCAAAAGGCATGCACCAGGTGACAATCAAAAAGCATGTGAAAAAGATCTGCACCTGACTTGGAACAAGACCAACATGAGTCTGTGGCAACTGGAAACTGCTTGCTAAGAGCAAGTGGGGAAAATAATAAACGATTACAGATAAAAAATAGTGTCTGGGTCGCATTAGCAGCTCTAGAGGATTTGCGCAGTTTCAGCCAAATCTTGTCCCATAAAGCAATGGGCCAGGAAACCTGGAAATCCTTTTCCCATAACTCCTCGGTTTTTGTTTTAGGTCTAGGAGAGGAGGGTGACAAAAGAGAGGCATACATTTTGGAAGCCTTTACACGTTTGAGAAGTAAAGAATATAGGAAAGGCATGCTGGAGGGCAAAGGAAAAGCAGGAGAAGAAGAAACCAGATAAGCATTACGAGCCTCTTGAACAACAGACATTAATAAGTCAAATCTGGTACCAAAGGAAGAGGGAAAGTGGAAGAGAGAAGCGACTGAGGAAAAGGTATGAGGCCGGCCATGATGATATAATTGGTGTATCCAAATAAGACCATGTGTTCTCCAAGCCTTCCTAAAAATGGGCTTATTATTGATCAAAATCAAACCATTATTCCAGATGGGTTGATCAAAAGAGGACGGAATCGGGAGACTAGGGAGAATTCTGAAAGTGTGTTTAACAATAGGAGTAGTCACACATTGTGGTTTGCGAGAGAACATAGGATATTCTTTAAACTGAAATGGAGAAATAAAAGATTTCTCCAAATCTAACCAAAGAGGAGAGAAAGCATCATCTTCCAAAAACCACTTAGAAACATGATGCAACAAAAAGGATTTATGATATAAAGGAAAATTAGTAAAATTCACTCCACCTTCCGATTCGGGCCGAAACAACTTATTCAAGGACATACGAGACTTTTTGTGACCCCATAAAAATGCCGAAAGAAGAGAGTTGATTTTTGTGAAATATGTGGAGGGGATAGAGACCGGGATGTTGGAAATAGTAAAGGGAACAATAGGCGATAACATCATTTTAATCGTGTCAAGCCTCCCCCACCAGGATAAGTAAAGCAGATGCCATTTAGCAGTAAGAGTGGTTAATTTTTTAACACAGTCATTAAGACAACGAATAACCGTACCTTTTAGGGAAGCCGTGAAGTTAAGACCTAGATATTTTTTTTTTTTTTTTTTTCTCTTAATCTCCAGATTTACTCATAATATCCAGACGCGCCCAGACTTGAGATTATTGAACCCGTTGAGTGGAACACCTATGATGCCCCAGTAAGTGTCCTCCGATGGTATCTCTTTGAGCACACTAGCTCACAGCTTTATCCTAAGTCACCATGTACCTTAATTCGCCTTTTAATACATTTCCAGGCTTTCTTACAACAACATGGAACCGACGCAGGTCCATCCCTAATAGGCCACTGGACGGCCCTATTTGAAGTAAGAAGCCTACTTCTCACTTGAGCATTTGTAGTATCACTGTACTTTTTCTAAGTACCAGTTCTGATTTAGTCTTTCTTAAAAATACCATTTCTTAGGCGCTCCTGCACATGCTTGTCCTGAAGAAGACCCCAGCTTGAGGCTTCAATCTACCCTTAACCCCAGGGGGTCGAAACGTAGACCGGATTGTTTAGTACTTTCCTAACATAGGAAGCAACCCATGGAGTAATACAGATCCTATGCTAGAGAATATAACGGAACTGTCGAACTATATTAGTCTGTAAAGGTTGCACTTGAAACCACTGTGATTGTAATAAGGTCACAACACCCTTTACCCAGTCCTCACCTCTACCCAACCACACCCAACCCACTTAACTGTCTCCCTTTCCTTGTCACTTCGAGCGCATTTTGTAAATATTCAACATGGATTATAAACTTATGAATTGTTTCCACAAGAACATTGCCTTATAAGAAAATAACTGAGACCTATGTCCAGATATCCTCACTTGATCCAATGAAGTAATTGGTATTATTTTTTCTCTTTTTATTGCTTGTGGTTTCCATTTCATTAATGTCAATCAGAATGTCACAGAAATGTTGTAATAAATGCTTTTATATACTACATATTGAAAATTCTCTTTAAAAATTTCTTTGAAACTCTATTCATGATTAACTCTGAACCAGAATCTATAGAACCTGACCATCATACACGTACCTAGATATTTAATGGACTGAGAATTCCAAGAAAAACCAGAAGCTGTAAAATCATTTTTAAGAGTAAATTTCGTAAGGGGCAGGATTTCGCATTTATCCCTATTTAATTTGTAGCCAGACACAGACGCAAAAGAATCCACCTCATTTAAGAATGCAGGAAGGGAAGAACTAGGATGGGAAAGAAATAAAAGAATATCATCTGCATACGCCGCCATCTTAATTTGGGACTGCTGGAAAGTAAAGCCATGAATGTCTTTATTTTGACGAATTCGTAATAAAAAAGGTTCCAAAGCAAGATCAAATAAAAAGGGGGAAAGAGGGCAACCCTGACGAACCCCTCGCTTGAGAGAGAAATAAGGAGAAATACCCCCATTCGCCGATATGGCCGCCCTCGGGTGAGAATATAAGAGGGAAATCAATTTGGAAATTTTTGGACCTAAACCAAACCACTTCAAGGTTTGAAAAAGGTATAACCATTCAACTCTATCAAAAGCTTTCTCAGATGCGTCCACTATTAGATGTTTAAATGATCTGTTCTCTCCGTGCAAAATAATACCTGGACTGCTGTGATGAATTATAGTACTTTTAAGCTGCAATGTAGCCCTAAATGTGTTACATCTAGTGCATATTTGAATGTGTATTATTTATTACAATGATGAGACTGGAACTCGACACACCATTATAGTCCTATGGGTTTAAGGGAATATGTGGAATTATGGAACATAAATAATTCCCTGTTTAATTTTTCATGTTTTTTGTTTTTCTCTCACCTCGTTTCCTATCTTTCCCTTTTGTCTCCTTTTCCTGGATTCTTCCTCCTTTTCTCACCTTTTTCCTTAACTTACCACTACTTTGTTGCGACTTATTCTCCCTGCCCCTCACACTTTCAGCCAAATATTCTCACTGACCCCTCACTTGAACCCTTGCCTTAACCTATGTGTTTACGATGTCTCTATACTCAATCAGCCTTGAAAAGGCCCCTGGCCGTTGAGCCAAATGGGCGAAACACGTATCAGCTGTATTTTGTTCTATGTGTGAAAAATAAATAAACACATCAGTTTTGAAACCAACCAATGAACTTGGGAAATTATTTCATCTACGAGAAACTCATTAAGAAGGCGCAACCCTCTGTCCATTACCTAAACTTGTTCCCCCCAATGGCTTTTGGGTGTAGCCATTTGTGAGGTACGTGCCATCATCAATATTAGGCTCTGACCACTGTTGCATCAAAAGCCCAGAGTCTCCCACCCATCTCAGTTATACTCCAACTTTCAGGGTCTCTGCAACGGGGCTCCTGGTGCTTAGGCTGCTGGAGTCACTTGTGCTCTTTGAGGTTTCAGGGGCCAAACACACCCCTCCTGCTGTCACTGATGTCCCGCTCTGTGGGCTTCTGAGTGCCGTTTATAGCACATCATGGTGAAGCCCAGCCCCTTTGCAGCTACTCTGCAACAAGGGCACCTGCCACTGGGGCTGCTTGCTGCTGGAGTCATTTGTGCTCTTTGGGGAATCTGGGGGCCAAATACACCACTCATGCTGTCGATAGTGTCCCCTAAAACAATATTTGTACCTTTGAAATTTCTGTTGGCAATATTGCTGTTGTCACATTATTCTTGATACAATATTTTTGAAGGACATTATTTTTAATTTAATATTTTTTACAAATTCCTTCCTCCTCATTGCCTTATGTAACATTTCCTATACACTGATTTATACATGTATATTTCATTGTCTCTTTTTAATGTGTGTGTGATATATATTACTCTGACACACTACAATGGTATGAGTAGCGCTATAAAAGAGATTAAGTACTTCTGTGAGAGGGACTATAGAGAGATGAGGATCACGGTTTGAGGGTGGTAGTGAGACAATCAGTGGAGAAGGAGGTCACTGGTGGCGCCAACAAAGATTGTTGGACCGGGTGTCACACGCGCTAAAGCCAGCCCTGTCTGTACTATCAACTTTTTAAAATATGTACATTTGGGCCTGTTTTCAAAATATATTCCTGAGGGAACTCCCTGAGATAGTTTTTCTTCATTTGCTCTTTGTCACTTGCCACGGCCCACCATGTCATGGTTAACCAATTGTTAATAGTCTCAGGTTTACAAAAATAAGAGTAACTTTTAACTCTCTAAATTTATATTTACAAGGGTTTTTTAGAGTTTTGCACATAAGGAACATCTACTACATTTTGGCAATCGTGCTGCATCCTCAAAACAGGAAATAAGGCCATATGTCGGTGCTTAAGTTACACCTTTTGTATGTGTTCATTAAATTTCCCTTAATGACCAGTCTCCAAGGGTATAGAATTCACAAAAATTATTTTTGTAGAACTCTTTTCTTATCTATTAATTTTTGCATTTCAAGACTATATTTAGTGTATATAATGTGCACATTTTTTTAATTAATTTTGAAAATACTGACTTATTTTCCTAAAACTATCCCCAACATATGCTGTTCTTTCTTCATTCACTGTTTAAATATTGAAGATATTGGGAATACTTCCCAAACTTTATGTTGCAGTCTCATCTGGATCCTCCAGATGTAACTGAAGTAATGCATAAGTATGGAAAATGCACTTTAAAAGTGTGAAAATATTAAAAAGGTAATCATGAGTGTGGAGCACATTTGTTGGGGATTTTCCTAACCACTTCCTCAACATGCGCCTAGGGATACCACCTGTGCAGCTAATGAGGAAATTTAAGAGTGCGTACTACGCAGACGGAAATAAGTTAAGCCGTCTGAATTCACTGCCTTACACCAGTTCATGAATACAGTGTAACGTGTGCAACAATAAGGTACACTTAGTTGGGGGTGGAAAGCAGTTTTTAGTCAGATCGTAGTCATTTTAGATCATTATTATTATTATTATTATTATTAACTGAGCTTATAAAGCGCCTGGTTACACTAGTCAGTGTGTCCCCGTGCTAATAATGGCCTAAAAGATCCCTAACACAGCCAGAAAAGAGCACTTCAATATTTGGGGAACAGATGTGTCTTGAGTTCCTTGCGGAAAACTTTTTCAGACGGCTCCATCCGGAGTCTGAGAGGAAGAGTGTTCCAACTCTGTGCTGCCAGAAGGCGGAAAGATCTGCCGCCCATCCTGGCCCTGCAAGTCTTCGGGATACACATTAGCCCAGTGCCCTCTGACCGGAGGGGCCTAGTTGGTTTATACAATGTGAGCAGATTCCTCAGGAAACTCGGACACTTACCGTGAGCGATCCGATGGCCTATACACAGGATTTTAAACTGGACACGCTCTTTAATTGGGAGCCAGTGGAGCGTCCCCAATGCCTTTTTGGTGGAAGATCTTTTTGGCAGTGATAACACTAGGCGTGCAGCAGCATTTTGGATACCTTGCAAGCGTTGAAGACATCTCACGTTAGCTCCCAGATATAAGGCATTCCCGTAGTCCAGCCTGGAAGTCACCAGGGCATGGACCAGGGCCCTTCTAGCTGACACTGGGAGCAGGTCGAGTGTCTTTCTCAGACAACGGAGAATGCCAAAGCAAGTACCAGCTACACGTCTAGTGTGATACTCAAAAGATAGTTTTGAGTCCATCCAAATACCCAGATTCTTGACCTGTTCTTTAGGTTGAGGTAAGGGGCCCAGGGTCTGGGGCCACCATGCGGATGTCCAAACAGACGGAGACTTGCCTACAATAAGCACCTCCGTCTTGTCCCCATTTAATCTGAGACAATTGTTTGACATCCAATTAGCCAGGTCTTGCAGGCAGGATGTAAACTGACTGGCTGCCTGCTCAGTTGGCTGAGAAAGAGCTACAACCAGCTGAGTATCATCCGCGTAAGTCACCACAACAACCCCATGTTTCTCCGCAATAGATGCCACTGGGGCAACATAGAGGTTGAATAAAGTGGGACTTAGGCTTGAGCCTTGGGGAACTCCTTGGCTCAGGGCGATAGCTCTGGACCTATGGGGCCCCTGCTCCACACAAAAGCTGCGGCCAAGGAGAAAGGACTTCAGCCAGTGCCACGCTTTGCCAGCAACTCCTCCCTCTCTCAGGCGCTGTAGCAGTGTGTGATGGGCCACAGTGTCAAACGCGGCACTGAGATCTAAAAGAATCAGTGCCGCAGTTTGACCCTCATCCGCGTGCTTCCTAAGCATCTCCGTGGAATAGAGGAGAGCCGACTCCGTGGAGTGGAGAGCACGGAAGCCAGCCTGGGTGGGGTGATAGAGTTGTTGGGTTTCAATGTGAGCCGTAAGTTGTTGGTTCGCCAATTTCATGCACTAAGTGAAACAAGTGCATGATCGCCAAGATCATGCACTAAGTGAAACAAGATTGAAGGCAAGAATAAGGTTCCTTATGCACAGTAAAGTGTCATTTATTGTAGAAAAAAGAGATCTTGGGGCAAAATGTACGAACGATTCACAACTTGCAAATCAGTTGCAAATCGGTTACCAACCGAAAAAGAGCTGTTTCGTTTTGTACAAAGGCCATTCGCTAACCAAAAAAAGCAATGTGACTCGTTTGGGAATCACTATTTTTTGTGATTGATACTTGTGAGTCGCAAATACCGAAACGGTATTTACAACTTATGTTCGAAGCTGTTGCAATTATCGACTGGTCAAAAAAACACCAGTTTGCACATGCAATTTTGCTCAGATTAATTTTAGGTAACTGGGCAAACTTTAAAAGCTGGCCCAGAATGTATCAGAGGTTTCCGCAATGGCTGAATTGTTGTTTTAAAAAAAAAAAATATTTAGTTTTCAAACTTAAGTACTTCATAAAAACATCCTGTTTTTTACTATCGGACACATACCTGTCTAAAGTTTAATTCTCTAGCTAACACATGCTCCAATACTGACAGTACTTGAGACTTTATTCCCCACCCTGGAGACTCACATATCCCCTATGCTTACATGTCTGGGTTAGCTATAAGGTTTGAATCTAGTGGACCACTGGCAGTTCCTCTGCATATCTCTCTAGGGTTGACTTACAATAATTCATGTCCGTTATCTAATTGCCAAAGATCGATGCTCTGCGTTCACCCCAGCACATTGACACCTGCCTCTTTGCTTATAACAGTGCTACTGCAATGAACTTTCGATTTGTTGATTGTGTGGTTTTTACTAGCCCTAATAAGCATGTTTTCAGGAGTGCAAAGGACCTGGTCTGCTGTCACGTATCTGAGGGTGTGCACCACCTTTTCCCAGTACAGGTGTACTTGCTCACATTTTTAGGCTACGTGTAAGAAGTACACTTCAGTCTCTCCACATCACGCACAGCATGTATCCCTCCGCAACCCGTACCGGTATAGTTTGGTCGGTGTATAGTATGTTTGTTGTAAGAATTCGAAGTGAATGATACGTAGATTACAATTTGAGGTCAACATCCTCGTCAGTGTGCAGCAGAAACCCCAGCCTTCCACTGATATTTGTGTATGCAGGGATGCGTTCCAGTGAGCTAACGCCAGTGGTTCTCATAGGGGCCTGTCCCAATACGCTGTGTTGTAGAGACGAGTGACCAGATGTTTTCGGGAGGCGGAGGCTAGTAGTGTTTTTAGGGCATTTATTGTCAGCGGCTCTGCCGGAAAGGCAGGGTACAGTGCCCTTATGGCAGATTGGACGTGGAGATATGTAAATGTGAATAGCTGCGTAACGTTATTTATATATGTGAGGGCTGCCAGAGATAGAAAGTGCCCTTCTGGATATATATATAACTAGGGGTGGTCGGAATTTGCATATTCGCGTTACGCAAATCTCGGTGAAACGGTAAAAAATCTCCACGAACATGCAGAAATTCCGCGAACACGCAGAATTGCTTGTTCGCTATGCTTTTTTCCTGTTCGCAATCAGTGTTTGCGTGCTCGGGGGGGGAATATCTCGTGAACACGCATTTTGAGAACGCGAACAAGCAAAAAACTTCGCAAATTCGCGGAACGCAGAATTTTTGGGCAATTTCACATTCTCCGCGGAATGCGAAATTACCCAAATTCCGCAAATTCCGCGAGCGTAACGGAATTTACCACCCAGGCCTATATATAACACATTGTCTCCAAGCCCCACCTATCTAAGTAGAGACATCGCTTTCGCATCCTGTGTGACCGTAATGCTTGGGTGATGACCCAGGGACAAAGAGGGGCGTATAGTGGAAGCTTGCTGGCTCTTACTCCCAGTTTAGTCCATGCTGTAACAGTGAATTGTATGGTGTCTATTTCCATACAATTTATAACCTTACAGGTTTTCATCAGTATATATTGGAGCGGTGTCGGATGTGACAGCCCCTCTTCATTTGCCAGATGCGGTAAGAATTGGTGTGGGCAATACCAAAAATGTGCATATTGTGCCTGGGCATATAGGTAATAAAAATACAGATCTGATGCCTCAAACCCTCCCTGCTCGTAGGTGAGCATCTTAACGTCCCATTTGATATGTGGTTGCTTTCCTGCCCATGCTAGCATGATCAGTTGTGTACGTAGTAGTTTGAAAACGGATTGAGGTAGGGCAATGGGTATAATGCTGAACAGGTGTAAGGATCGAGTTGCTGTGATGATTTTCATGAGTGCCACCCTATCTCCCATATAAAGCGGCATTTTTATCCATCTAGCCAATTGGCTCTCCAGATTGACCAGTGCCTTCCTGTAACTTTCACTGAGTACTATGGCTGGGTCCCTGTGAATCCAAACTCCTAGATATTTCACTTTGTCTGTTATCCACTCCAGTGGGTAGTCTAATGTATGTAGTATCATGCTTTGCCTTAGAGGCAATATTATGAACTTGGACCAGTTGATACTCAGACCTGAGAATCCCTCAAATTTGATGTATTCCCTAAGTAGTGCTGCCAGGTTGCGCGTGGGGTTTCTAACATATAGTACCATATAATCTGCATATAGGGAGATGCCAATCAGTCTCTGTTGGAAGCGCAGCGTGGCGTGCTTATGTTTTTGGCGCATTTTACAAACTAGAGGCGCTAGGGCAAGAGAGAATAGGAGCGGGGTCAGTGGGCATCCCTGTCTCGTACAACAGTCAAAAAAAGTCAAAAGTCAAAAAGTTTTATTTGCTTTGGTACTCAGCTGAGGACCACAAATTTAAAACAGTTTACAAAATATATACAGATTCAATACAATTTTAAAAAGGATTTAAAAAATTTATAGAAATTATAACAAACCCATTCGTCAGTCGGTCGTTTACATAATGCTAGTAAATTATTAACTGTTGTAATATTGCATTTCTGGTATATCGGCTTAAGATATCTTGCGCGTGCTTTGACTACGGTTGCATGAGGACAAACAAATAAAATATGCACAATATCTTGATCACCGCCAAAACAGAGTTTACAGATAGGGGAATCTCCCGGAGACCATTTAGATGTAACAGTGGAGACTGGGAGAATGCCTAGGCGCAACATAGTTATGGACCTTCTTGCTCCATGTGAAAGGGAGAGCCCCAGGTATGGTCGTAATTGCTTATATTCCAATGACTCTATGTAAGTTTTGTACGTGGATAACTTACTACAGTGCATGAGGTCAAGATCATAACTTAGTCTTGGAATAGAGCATTTCAAGAAGAGCTTTAATTGGGGTTTTGTCCATGATGACAGAATATTTTCAGTCAGGTTCGCTATTTTAAATGCTTCAGACATGTTTTTAGAGAAGATCAGTTGCCGAGAATCTGTTTTAAATATCTCAGTCTTTAACAAAAATCTTAGCGTTCCTTCCTTAGCGTGCAGAATGTTATACGCCCATCGAATAACGTTTGCCATCGCTGTTGCATATGAGCTTGTCAAAGAAAATTCCAATCTCAGAGCCTGTACAGATGTAGATGTAGAAACCTTTAGTAGTCTTTTCAAGATCTTTCCTTCAGTAATGTCCATAAAGGACCATTGTTTTGTAGGTAAATGTTCAGTTGCATAAGACAGGACCGAGGGTATTTTTACTTTATACACCTTGAGTAGTGAGGAGAAGTGCCTACTTCCTGTGGCAGTATACATTCTAGAGAGTGCCCCGGCGTGGATTTCAGATTTTTTCTTTAAATTGTTTATGTGTTTAAAATGTTGTAAGTTCTTAGTGAAGATCCTGCCAAGGTAAGTGTACTCATCTACTTCCTCTACTCTTTTCCCGTCAAGGTTCCAGTGGTATTTAGCGCTTTTTTTCTGGCCATAAAACGCCACTACTTTTGTTTTTGTTAGGTTAGGGATTAAAAAATGATCCTTCGAATAAATATTTAAAGAATCCAGTAAATTTTGGAGACCAAAAGGAGTGAGGTCTAACAGAACTATGTCGTCTGCATAGAGTAGCGCGTGTATGCTCTGAAGGGCGATCTTTGGTGGCAGGCTTGAGCATTTTTGTAAATATGATGGTAGGTCGCTCAGATACAGTGAGAAAAGAATTGGTGCAAGAAGACATCCTTGTTTAAGACCATTCGACGTATTAATTGATTGCGTCAGACCTTTTTCACTTCCCATTTGTACCTGGGACCAGGTATTCGTATGTAATTGGATTATGATTTGCAGCAAATTTTCAGAGATCCCCAGTCTTCTCAGTTTTTTCCACAGCGTTGGTCTATCCACGCGATCAAACGCTGTGGAATAATCTATAAAGGCAGCATACACTGATTGTGATTTATTCCCAACGTATTTATCGAGGATAGTCTGAAGTACGGAGATGTTGTCTGTTACCGAGTGATTAGGACGAAAGCCAGCCTGATACTTCGGTATTATTTCATTCGAGAAGCACCAGGCTTTTAATCTGTCCAGTACCTCTGCTGCAAATATTTTACCTGCCGCATCCATTAATGCAATCTGGCGATAATTACTAGCAACATTTCGATTCCCTTTTTTGTATATAGGGATTATTGTACTTCCTTGCCACGATTTAGGAATTCTCCTAGTACGAAAGATAAGGTTAAAAAGTGATGTTAACATCTGGCTCCATTCCTTAGGATTAGACTGCAGAACTTTAATCGGTATCAGGTCAGGGCCAGACGCTGAAGTGCTCCTGGCATTTCTGATATGAATTTCAATAGAATGTGCTGTACTTTTTTCTGTTAAGTTGCTTTCCAGATAAGTTTCAGCAACATTACTGTCGGTCTCAGTTGGGTTCGCTTTATAAAGATCAGTTAGATAGTCTTTCCACTCTTGGGGTGGTACTGGAATGGCAATTAGTTTCTTTTTACTTCCAGTTATTTTGGCTATCAAAGACCAGTATTTTCTTTGATTGTACTGTTTCGCCGCCTCTTGAATGTCCACCCAATTTTTGTCTTGTTGCTTTCTTTTTTTGCTTGTTTTCTCCCTTCTGAGTTGATTTTTTAACTTGTTTATTTCTTGCTGTATATCAGGTGAGTAATCTAGAAATTGCCCTCGTATAAGTTTATTTAATTTCCTCCTGTGTATATTCTCATTAGAGTTATTATAGACTTTGTTTTTGCGTGGTTTCTCCCCATTAAGAAGAAGTCTTTTAAGGATTGTCATAATACATTCGAAGTTTGTTATTTGATCTTCAGAGTGTATTTTGGTGAGAATGTTATTTTGTAGAATCTTTCCATTTATGTAGTCTAGTGTCCCTGAGTTCCAAAAGATTCGTCTCTGCTTTTTGTCAATTTCAATTTTTCCCCTAAGGTACATAATTGGGTTTGACGGAGCTGCTTTTAGTGACCAACCAGTGTTTAGGCATAAGAGCGCATGGTCGCTTTCTTCTGTAAACTTTACATTCAGGCAATGGAATGTGTCCGATATCTCTATGCTACATATTAGGTAGTCGATGATAGAAGAGGATCCATTTCCCCGCCTTGTGTCAGATGCTGGTCTGTCGCCTTCTACGTTGCCATTCAGGATTAATCCGTTTATGTTTGGGAGTGAAGCTAATAACATTTTCCCTCTTTTATCGGCAACTTTTCCTTTCGGGAATATTGGAATAGGTAAATCAATTAGCTCATCTTCATACATTTTTGCCCATTTGCCAATTTCAGTATTGGAAAGTTTCCCGTTCACATCACCCACAATTAAGTACGGAGTATTTGCTCGTTCTTCGATTATTTTGGATATTAGATCTATGGTTTCTATAAAAGATGCATCTTGTGAAGTGCCTGGAGGGTTGTACATATTGAAAAACAAGAAGGCTTTTTTTTGATCAGAAGTATTTGTTTTTGTTATGATCTTGATACATTGAAAGTTGTTAGATTTGGAATCGATTATTTCTTGAGACCATTGATGTTCTTCGCTTAAAAGAATAGCCAAGCCTCCCTTAGCGTGCCCTCTGCTAGTTGTTATAGCTGGGATATCGTAAACAAAGTAACCCTTCTGTTTAAATGGATTTGTTGCCCATGTTTCCTGGATGGCTAGAATGTCAGGGTTATCTTTCAGCGCTATAGTCATTTTATTGGGTAACTTTCCGGCCATATTCCACGAGGTAATCCTTAAGCTACTGTTAAACAGTGCATTGCAATCGTTGTTCTTGTTTGTTGCTGTTTAAGGCCTCTGATATCCAGGCCCAAGATTCTGTTGTTTTTCTGGTCTCTTTTGCTTCAAGATTTTGGGTCCATACATTTCTTTGACCATTATTTACCTGAATTTTCAGAATATCCTTCCTAGAGCTAATTCGCTCCAGTTCAGCAAGATCAGTGATGTTTGTAGTCCAGTTGTTTATATGGGTGTTGGTAGTAATATTTTGAGGACCTGTTGATTTGAATATGGAGTTCTTAGATGGGAATATTTCAATAACATCGTATCCATATTTATGCAATGTTTCTTTTTCTCTAACAATGATCCTGGGAATAACAGTTGACCAGAAGGCTACTTTCACGATTTTTTGATTTTCTTTTTCAGGAAATGTGACAAAATCTATTTCTTTACTGGTGATGGATTGTAGTGTATGAATTTGTTGCAACAGATTAATTACCCTTTCTCGATTTAACGATAAATCATCCGTGGGAAAAAGTTCTTCAAATTGTAGATATTTCGTCAGTGGTTGATCATCACCGTGGGGTTGTAACTTATTAGTTGTGCTTTCTCTGTTTGTTTGATCAATGCTATTTCTAAGGGGTACATATTCAGGTGCTTTATGATTCAGATACTTTGTGGGCACTATGTTTGTAATTACATTTTCCTCCTCTACCATAGATTGTTTGGTTGTTACCTTTTCCAGAGATCCCTCCTCATTATTCTGGTCAGTGATTGCATTTTCAAATCTGATCTTTTTGTTTTTCTTTTTATGGATTCTTCTTAGTGGCCTCCTATTGCTCATTTTTCTTTTTGATCTTTTGTTACTTTCCTTTTGGTAGGATTTTCCATTTCCAGTCTCATCTGATACAGATATTAAGGTAGTTATTTCATTCCCTTCAGCGGTATCTTTTATCATTTTGGTATTCTTAATCGAGAAGATCGGGAACTCTTTGGTTGGCAATGAAGGTTCCTCTCTAAACAGTTTCTTCAGAGAGTATACTTGATCCCCGTTGGAATTTTTCTGGGTAGATTTTTGCTCGGTGGTTTGAGTACTGTTATCACATTTGTCTTGAGATTCAGGAGTTGGAGTGTTTGTAGAAAGGAGCAATTCAGGGAGATCCTTTCTTTCCTCTTGAGACTGTATACTTTGTGTTATTTCAATATGATCTTTTTTCCTCTTTTCTTCTACCAGAAATTTCAGAATGCCAATTTGAACATCCAAGGTTTGATCTGAATTTTCTAGGATGTTACCTAAGAAGGAAAGGACAGATTCGAGTATTTCCTGTAAGGTATGTAAAGATTTTGAGACAGGTGTCGCCATGTTAGTAGAGTTCATGTTAATTGGCAGAAATGTGTCCAATGATATATCCATGTCTGTTTTATGATCAAGTATTTGATGATGAGATTCAATTTGCAGATCGACTGAGTTAAGTAATATCTCAGAAATGTTTTCTGTCGGTTTGTTACCGTTTGGGTTAAAATCCTCGGTGTCAGAAGAGTGATTTATTTGTTTCACCGGTGTGATGGTAGTTAATTTTGGAGAGACAAATATGGATGTTGATGTTTGAGACTCCTGTGTTGAACAGGACGGTTGAGGTTTAAGTTGGGAACCTTGATCACTTGAGATTGAGGTAGTGTGAGCATCCGTAGTAGGCAGTTCAGATGCCTCTTGAGGTGGATTTTTACCCAACATTATAGACGGTTCACGATCAAGTAGACAGGATTCGTTTTTGGGAGTAGCTAAGAAGTAATTACTAATGGCTGGCGTGCCAGTTAACCGGCCCCGTTTTACTGCTTTTATGGAACTTTGTCTTACTGCTTCCTCTGTACCCATTCTCTTCATGAAAATGGTACGCGATCTTAGTTTTTTATATGCCATAAATAATTGTCACTGTAAATAAAGAATATTATGGAATGTTACCGTGTTCTTATCAGATGTTTTGTTTATCGGCGTCAGTGGGCAGCGACAAGATCTTTGCTCAGAAGAAGAAGTTTTTCCACGTTTTCGCAGATTTCTCTTTTAATCCATATATTGTTTTCACAGCGGTGAACAAGTAGATGAAAGAGGGGTGGCCCGTCCCGTCCTTGTGCGACCTTGGACGGCCTTAGACGGCCCGCCCTTTGCCCGGGCTTCGCCCGGCGCCCTCCCGCGCGCTCCCGCGCAGCGGGACTCTGTAGTTGATAATATACTATCAAGGAAGGAAGAGGAGGAGCCTGCAGGGAGAGCGTCCCAGCTGCTGATGATTGGGAGTTGTGGGGGCTTCTGGGACTTTGAGTCCTGCGCCCACAACACGCTCGCAGCCCTGCAGGTCTCGATGCCCAAGTTCTTGATCCAGGTGGAAGCGCTATATTCCAGGCGATAGCGCTATTGCAGAGTGCCCTCTGGCGACGCGGGACCCGCGCAGCGGGTACCGCTAGCTGTAATCACGAAGCTGAAGGCAAAGTCTCAGAGCCACAGTGCAGAGTCAGCGATTGAACGCAGCAACAGAGTGAGAGGAACAGGAATCCACTGACACAGGTGAGAGGGCGGATTTTACCTCGTTTGGTCAGCCAGAGGAGGAGCCTGCAGGGAGAGCGTCCCAGCTGCTGATGATTGGGAGTTGTGGGGGCTTCTGGGACTTTGAGTCCTGCGCCCACAACACGCTCGCAGCCCTGCAGGTCTCGATGCCCAAGTTCTTGATCCAGGTGGTAGCGCTATATTCCAGGCGATAGCGCTATTGCAGAGTGCCCTCTGGCGACGCGGGACCCGCGCAGCGGGTACCGCTAGCTGTAATCACGAAGCTGAAGGCAAAGTCTCAGAGCCACAGTGCAGAGTCAGCGATTGAACGCAGCAACAGAGTGAGAGGAACAGGAATCCACTGACACAGGTGAGAGGGCGGATTTTACCTCGTTTGGTCAGCCAGAGGAGGAGCCTGCAGGGAGAGCGTCCCAGCTGCTGATGATTGGGAGTTGTGGGGGCTTCTGGGACTTTGAGTCCTGCGCCCACAACATGCTCGCAGCCCTGCAGGTCTCGATGCCCAAGTTCTTGATCCAGGTGGTAGCGCTATATTCCAGGCGATAGCGCTATTGCAGAGTGCCCTCTGGCGACGCGGGACCCGCGCAGCGGGTACCGCTAGCTGTAATCACGAAGCTGAAGGCAAAGTCTCAGAGCCACAGTGCAGAGTCAGCGATTGAACGCAGCAACAGAGTGAGAGGAACAGGAATCCACTGACACAGGTGAGAGGGCGGATTTTACCTCGTTTGGTCAGCCAGAGGAGGAGCCTGCAGGGAGAGCGTCCCAGCTGCTGATGATTGGGAGTTGTGGGGGCTTCTGGGACTTTGAGTCCTGCGCCCACAACACGCTCGCAGCCCTGCAGGTCTCGATGCCCAAGTTCTTGATCCAGGTGGTAGCGCTATATTCCAGGCGATAGCGCTATTGCAGAGTGCCCTCTGGCGACGCGGGACCCGCGCAGCGGGTACCGCTAGCTGTAATCACGAAGCTGAAGGCAAAGTCTCAGAGCCACAGTGCAGAGTCAGCGATTGAACGCAGCAACAGAGTGAGAGGAACAGGAATCCCGTACAACAGTGTCTGTTTATCTGGTTGTATCTGTGTGCCCGGGGCGTTATATAGTAAGTGCACCCATCTTAGGAATGACTCTGGGATGCCCATGCGCTTAAAGGTAGTAAATATGTAGTGCCATCCTAGTGAATTGAAGGCTTTGGCGGCACTGTAGTTTGTGTGCCGTTGATCTATCTGGCATGAATCCAGATTGATCTGGCAGAATTACGCGCCAATATTTTGGTGTCTGTGTTAATAAGTGATAGAGGGCGATACGATTCACATTTGTTGGGCTGTGTGTCTGGCTTCAGTAGCACTATGAGGAGGGCCTCCTGTAGTGTTGGTGGTAGGGTTTATTCCGTGTAGAGCATAAGAAGGTGCGGCGCCAACAGATCAGCAAATTCTTTGTAGAATTCGCCACACAGTCTACCCTGGCCTGGCGCTTTTCAGTTAGGTAAAGAGTGTATGACTTCAGTCACTTCTTCCACGTCCAATGGCTGCAGCGGATATTCATGCTGTCCATCTGATAGCCATGCCAGGGCAATTTCATCAAGGTAGCTGTTAAAGTCTCTTTCCGAGGGGGCCACTTTGGAGTCATATAAGTTCTAGTAATATGTTGAGAACTATCTGATATTCCCAGTTGTATCATATTGATCTGTGCCGTCCTGATCAGTTATCTTTGCTATTGGCTTGTTTCCGCTGACTGGGAATATCTTAGCCACCAGCATGATGCCTGGTCGCACACTAGCCCCATAGGTTCAAACCAAGGATCGCTTGAATATATAGTGCTCCCCTCTGTGCTATGTCGTTGTATTGTGTGACATTGTCTCTGATCTCCTACAGAGTGCTCATTTTCCACTATGCCACTAATTCCCTTTCTAGGGACTTCAGTTTGTTTTCCATCGTATTTGGCCCCCCTCACTGATCGGTTAGTATGCCTACAGATTACCCATATTGTAACTTAAATGCCTCTCACAGCGTGGTTGTCTCCTCTACTGAGCCCATGTTTATGACAAATATTCTATTATAGCTTGTTTTATAGTGTCCTTGTATATTGGGTCGATTAGTGCAGTTGCGTTAAAGCTCCAAAGATGGTGTGATTGTGTCTGTGTTGATATTACTAAATCTAACTTTACTGGGTTGTGGTCGGACAATAAACCTAAATAATTTACTATTCTAACTCCAAACACAACATAATTCGGGGAAAGTGCTGGACAGTAAACCATTATAATTTACTATTCTAACTCCAAGTAAAATATAACTCAGGAAAAGTGCTGGACAGTAAACCATAATAATTTACTATTCCAACTCCAAACGCAACAGTGTACTATGATTGGGCCCCAGCCGTGCGTCAGCAATGTCAGCGCGCTGGACGCAGAGTTCACAGCGACTGACGGAGCCGGGTGAAGGGCACCGAGTGGAGGTACTATGTTGTGAACGTTTCAGATGGATACAAAGGGAGCAAACCTACATTTAAACATTCTAAGGAAGTTGAAGCCATTCTTGTGAGTCGACGATTTCAAACAGGCTGTACTAGCACTAGTTATCCCCCGTGTGGATTATGGTATTGTCTCTTTATGCGGCCTCCCAAAAGCGACTACAGCCCCCCTTAGAGCATCATAAACGCTGCAGCAAGACTCATCACCAGCTCGAAAAGAAGTTCCCACATCTCCCCTTACCTAAAATTCTTGAATTGGCTCCCCTTTGAAGCAAGAATCCAGCTAAAAATTGCTTGCATGACTCATAAGGCCTTACACCACAAGGCACCCATCCACCTCGCACAGAAATTGTCAATCTCTGGTGGCTCAAGGTCCTCTAGGGGTGCGGATAACCTTCTACTGAAACCTCAAAGATTCAATTAAAAAAAAACATATAAACGATCCTTCTCTGGGATGGCGCCTAGGATTTGGAATACTCTTCCCCCTGAAACTAGATTGAATTCTTCTTTCGTATCTTTCAAAAAGGAAGTAAAAGCGATTCTCATGGCAAAATTTACCTGACTACTCTACCCGGTCCTGAACCTTTCGCATCCAAGACTCGTTGCTTAGGTTCTATGAAGACTTATGATCACAGGCTTCGGTACTTTACGACTTTTATGTGTTAAATTTTATTTATCTCATGCTTGTTCGCTATATTGTGTTTTGCTATTCTTTATGTATATTCAACTCTGTTCATTGTAAAGCGCTCTGATATCCGCAAGGATCTTGTTCGCGCTCTATAAAACCTTCTAAATAAAATGAATAAATAAAATAAAGTGCTGGACAGTAAACCATAATATTTACTATCCTAACTCCAAGTCCACATAACTCAGGGAAAGTGCTGGACAGAAAAACATAACAATTTACTATTCTAAATCCAAACACAACATAACTCAGGGAAAGTGCTGGACAATAAACCATAATAATTTACTATTCTAACTCCAAGTCCAATATAACTCATAGAAAGTGCTGGACAGTAAACCATAATCATTTACTATTCTAACTCCAAACGCAACATAACTCGGGGAAAGTGCTGGACAGTAAACCATTATAATTTACTATTCTAACTCCAAGTCCAATATAACTCAGGGAAAATGCTGGACAGTAAACCATAATAATGTACTATTCTAACTGCAAGTCCAATATAACTCATAGAAAGTGCTGGACATTAAACCATAATAATTTAGTATTCTAACTCCAAACGCAACATAACTGAGGCAAAGTGCTGGACAGTAAACCATAATAATGTAATATTCTAACTCCAAGTCCAATATAACTCATGGAAAGTGCTAGACATCAAACCGTAATAAAATTTAATTTTTTAAATTCGCAATTAAAAGTTCAACATTTAATCTATTTTTTTAATTCTAATTATTTAAATGTCAAAAAAATGTTACACACCATTTTTATAGTACTACCCACCCTTATCACCTATGAATACAACATTCCAACGCTAAATTATAGACACATTTTATTAATATATATAACATAATTTCATTAAATATTACATTTCTAATTACAAATTAAACATTTCGAAAAAGTAATTTTTTTACTTCTAATTTTATAATTTTCTATACATTTTCACACATTTTTAAATTACCCACTCTTATCCCCTATAAACCCAACAACCCGCTCCTAAAATATTTACTAAAATTCAAAATTAATACATAATTTAAATTTATATTTTTAAATTACTACTCACCCTTAACCCCTATATATACTAAACATCCCACTCCTAAAAAATACACTAAAAATAAAAAAATATTTAGAAAATAACATTTACTATTTACATTAAAACATTAAAAATATTAAAACCATAGCATAACTATTAAACAAAAAAAAGTATCCATTATAAACATAATATCGATATAAATTACATTGATATTAATTTCAACTATATTTACTTCATCGATATTTTAAAATGTCGATATTCAACACAGACAACATTCTTACCTTGATATTTCTGCATCTCGATATTTCCCCATCGATATTCTTGCAATACACCATCCTGCCTATATTTAGACATAACCCATCCAGTCCAAATATAGGCATGTATACTTCCACTAGTGCCAAAAAGCCACACCAATTTCTTGGAAAACTCGGCTTCAGCAGTCAGAGAAATCCCCTTACTTGAATATTGATTTTCCTAGAAACCAAATCATGGCATTTTCAAAGAACTACCATTCCCTTGGGGTTCTTTGGTGACGTTATTATGTCCGACTTTACGTCAAACAAGGCACCTTCAAGGTTTAAATATGCCTACACTTGCCCTTGCAAAGATGCGGTGGTTCGGAGTAGCTCGACTATCTACTTGCCCGACGCAGCTCGCTACAGCAAGTACCGAAGGAAGCCGACCCTCCAGCTGACGCACTGACAGAGAGGCTCCCTTTTTTGAGCTTAGAATCCAGCTCCAGTGTTTCCGAGCTCCCCTTGTGGGGTGTTGGGAAATTGAGTCCAAAGACAACGATACCAGCCCTCCTTCATTCTAAAACCAAGATACGGAGCTGCTTAGACCCTAAAAGAACTAGTCTTGGTTATATTCTTGGCAAAAACAGACTAAACCTATGCTACACCCCAATTACTTCTTCCCTTGTACTAGACTTAGGTTAGGTACATTTGGGGTAGGCATATTTTAGAAGCACCAGTTGAGTACTTTTTAGCCTTCATTATTTATGTATGTATTTATCTATGTCTAGGAGCCATACAATGCTTTTACAGTATTATTTCATAATACTCTTCTTACTGTATGCATTATACTTTGCAAACAGTATTACGATTGTAGCAGTTCACTTTACTTGCATGAGAAAGAAGACAGTTCAATAAACCTTTTATTAAAAACGCCCATCTCTCTATTTCTCTGCACCTCTGATGAAAGAAGCATGCACGGTTGACTGAGTGAAATATCTATTGTATCCACGACTCTGAAGATCAGTTTTATTCTTGGGGAAACAAAGTTGGCATGTTTATGCGGTTGTCAGAAACTAATCCCTTCTTGTTTTTTCGAGAAAGTCTCTAGTGACCTCTGAGCTAGCTGTCACTCACAATACAGTCTAATATATTCGATAGAGACCTAGTCGACCTAAGTCCTACATCAAATCTATAGGATATATTATTCCAATGCGGAGAGCCTATTAAGAATATAGGAACTACACTACATTTTTACTGAGGAAACTGTATGGGAAAAGGTTGGAAAAGGATTTGGCAAAGTGGGGAGTTGGTTTGCAAATCTTGGAAAGGGATTTCTTGGTTATGTGTTGAAGCCTCTTATCATAGACGTGGCATGTGTGATTGGATTGTCGGGTTTAATCAGAGCTTATTAATGGTATAAGTCTGGTAGATTGGAAAGATCTCTGAGAATGCAAGAGAGACAAATGTAGAGACTGCAGGACAGGCAATATCAGAATTTGAAAAACATAAGGTTGCTCAGGAGAGGTAGAATGGTAACAAGTTCTGTTTAAGTCAGTTCTTACCCTTAATGGTGATGTATTGTGTGATGACACAAGTCATCAAAGTGGGGGCTGATAGAGCGCCATGATGTTTGAAAAATTGTAGGGGTGCACTATAACCGCCTGTAGTCAGCACCCGCATATCTAGAGGACATTATAAATGTTTGGTTTAGAAATATAGGACTAATCGAAAGCGTTGCAAAATATAAAATCATGCTCATATCATTTATTGATTAATGTAGTGCTTAATTGAGAGAATAATGCTTTAAGTAATTTAGGGTTAATCTCTTTGTGTATGTAATGTGTTTGGAGGTTAGACGTGCCATGTTAAAGTTGCATGTGTAGTTTGCTTAATGAGAAATGTAACGTTTTAACATGAGAATAATGTTCGTTAACACAGAGAATAATTTTAGGATTTATTAATGAAATGTTAATGTTGTTGTATTAAATATACATTTAAAAGAGTAAAGGCCTGAGAGAAGAAACGTTAGCAAAGGCCTAACTGTCATTTTCTTAGCATGACTAGAAATGTCAAGCTGGAAAAATGCTTTGGGAAAGAAACTTATAGTTGCAGCTGGATTTCGAATTGTAATTTGGGGCATGCAGAGGGATCGTTCTCATGCATTTCTTTTGCAGGTGCAGGGCCGAGGAGATCGTTAGGTAGAATAAGTCATTGTTTAGAAGTTAGATTAGTATGAGTGAGAACGAAAAGAATGTGCTGGTAGGTCCGGTTGCAACATTAGGCGGACAAGGTGCCTGGGACCCAAGGACACAGCAAGGGTTTCTGGAAGAAGAAGGTGTGACACTGGAAACGTACAAGGGGCTGTACCTGCTGAAAGAGGATTGCCAGGGGCGCGTTCATTGTTTTTGGGATTTTGTATTAGGGAAAGTGCCCCTAGGGTGGAGAGTTAGTTCAGTCTTAGTGAAGCTAGGGTTAGGGTCAGTTGGGTTTAGACTGGGTCCTGTCTAAGGCAGTCCAATTGGATGTGCAGTTAAACAAGAGTCTTAGTTTTAACTAGGCAAGAGAAATTAAGGAGCATCTTTGAGGGAGCTCGTAGTCTAGGCTACTTACCTGGAAGGTGAATGCGCTTCTTAGGGAGCCTTCACAGCTGACACCTTTTCCCTTGCCTGGGAGGTATGTTAAGTAGGAATGTCACTTCAGAGTTAATGTAGGGACAGACTAATCTTTTCTCTCCGCACAACAGATGCCGTCCAGTTTTCAAGCAGGCATGGTGATTGCGTGTCTAATGCTGATAGAATTAACTCTGCTTTTCATTTTGAGTTGTCTGAGATTCTTGCGTACGATTATGTTTGTATTAGTTCCAGTTTACTTCTTGAACCTTGGCTGAGGTGCTTGTATGTCCAGTTATTTTTGGCTCTGTAATAAATTCTTAAACTTTCTTTTGGAGTCCGTGGTCCTTCAGACTAAATATATTGATTTGGAAATTTGTCAAAGTATATTGACTTTAAAAGATCTCCCTTCCCACTTCCAAGCAGACTAAAGAGATCTGTCGACCTGGGGATTCCTCGGAGTGGTAAGGTAAAAACCTAGGTGGGAATCCCAGCGTCATCCTCTGATTCCTAGATGTTTCTGTTAAACTGGCTGCATTTGTCTAGGACAACTATGTTACCATGTTTAAATTGCAGAGTGTCGGTGGCCTATGGTCTCCAGGAGTTGGTGTAAACCCTGCTGTCTTTGGATAGGATTTCCAGGTTATTTTAATTAAACTACTGAGTATAAGTGGCCTCCAGTATCTGTGTGTTGTAAAAAGTCTGTTGTTTTTCTCTGGTATGTGTAGGTTGCTATATTTAACTTACTGATTGTTAGTGTCTTCTTGGCCCTGGGAGTTGTTAAACCTGTTGTGTTTGTTAAAATATCTAGGCTATTATATTTAAATTTCTGTTTCTTAGTAGCCTCTTTTTCATGGTTATTGCTGTGTTGCCTGTTGACTGTCTTGGGCTGGACCATCTGCTTTGACATTTTTAAGTTGTTAGTTATTGATTCCTAATGGACTTCAAATGCAGTTGAAGCCCACAGTAAGATCAGATCCTGCTGTTGTAACTGGGGTGTTAAAAAGTAGGTACACCTGTGGTCTGACAGTTTCATCGGGCAAGAAGTATTATCGCTCTTATATTTGGACATACAATGGTTCAGAGATGTCATTCCTACTATTTGTAGCACACTAAAAAATAATTGGTTGTGTAAAAACTGTCTGGTTCTCCACAAAGGATGACAAAGGTACTCCATGGCGTTCATGCCACATGTATGAAACAACCCTGTAGTGAATACAAGATGCAGATAACTATAAGTTTGTTTGGATGGGCCATTCGGCTATAGTGTAAGGAAGATCTCTGCTCTAGGTTGGTTTTGAACAAATATGTTTTTTGTCTTACACCATTTCTACATTTATTCGATTATGCTCTAACTAATTTTACAAGAACTCAAACTAACGGAGTCCCTCATCTGAGCAACTCACTGGACCCTGGTCTTGGCCACAGCGAGACGAAAAGCATAATTCTCTCTTAAGGCCATGCAGCAGGTTTTTTGAATAATTTAGGCACACATTCTGTCAATGCACTGAAAGTGTACTGTACGGCACCATAAACATGATGGTGTAATTCAAAATAATTTTCAATATCTTTTGATTTCAAAACAAATTCTTGAAAGTGGAATTTTCTCTTTGAAAGTAAACACAATAGCGCCATTTTTTATGGTGTGGGGATCAACAAAATATTTGTATTTTTACTTACCGCCACATTTTGGAAGGCGATGTATGAAAGAAAAAACTGAGTATTTGTCTGCCCATAAATAGGATGAGAGGAGAAAGGCCAAATCTACTCGACTCTAAATAAGCTCAGTTTATTGCTGAACCCTAAATCAGGGCCTTGATCCTTTTTACTTCACTCTCTGAAACCTTGGAGATCTCACACGTCCTGGCATCAAATCATGTCTTGTTTACTATCACCCTATCATATAACATTTTTTAGTGGTGATGCCATGTTTTTACAGTGCCCTTCAGAAGGTGTGTGCCGCGAATATCGATTTAGGAATCTCATTGGCACCAAATTTCTTTCCACACAATATCGAAGGACAAAATATCGCAAAGTATAGCAGTCAGGTTTACCTAAAGAAGCAATGTTTAAAGCATTTGTGCAACACACACACACACACACAGTAATAAAATGAAAACACCACAACATGACTCCACACCATTTTAGAAAAATAGACAATAATTGTATGAATAAATCAAGCCCAAAACTATAAAAATTCAGTAGAAGTTGAGTTATGAATTTGAAAAAAATAAAGAGTCCTGCGCTTATTATCTGGTTGCGCTGGACCAGGGCAAAGTCAATAGCTCGGGTCGACCACGATAGAGCACAGGCTGGCTACAGGACCCACCCAGATCTCAGTGAAAAAGTACCTTGTCCTGGTCACAATAGCTAGATGTGGGGCACAGTCGAGGTGAGTCAATGTCGATCCCGTAGGGGTGATGATGCATCTGTTCTGTTGACAAAGTGCTGAGGCCATGATGCGTTGGTTACTGATATGATGAGCTGGGATTCTCCACATGGTCAGTTAAAGGATTTGTCGATCTCTGTAGACCGCTGAGGCGGCGAAGCGTGGTTCTGTGAGTCGATTTCTGCAGATGCTGTGGCGGTTCCAATGCAATGCACCGGGTTATGCTCCTGCCCCCAGAGACAATGCATTGATTTCTGCTCACGCAGTCAGGGATGCATTAATGCCTCTGAAGCAAGTATCTGGGTCAACTTCCGGTGAACCATGCACAAGAGCAGGGGTAGTGACTTTGATTTCCCTGAGTCTTAACAACAGAAGGAAAGTCAACAAGCCCTTTGAGAACACTTTGGTGTGCAAGACAGGGTCCAGCTCTCCCTCAGGAGGATCGGCAGCAGGAAGCATGGCAGCACAACAGAAAAGAAATCCTTCCAGGTCAGCAGTCCAGCAGAGTGTCAGTCATTGATGCAGCACCACAGTTTTTCTGACAGACTCCAGTTGTCGTTCTAGAAGTGTCTGGTTTGGTGGAATCAGAGACCCAGTTGTGCCTATGAAGTATCAGTGACTTCAATGCAGGTTCTATGAAGTGCACAGTGGTCCTATCTTCCCAGCCCTGGCTCCAGACTATCAGAATAGGGTAATCAGCCCTTGGTGTGGGAACAGGGCACTGCCTATTCAGGTGTAAGTTTCAGACCGTCCCTTCCTGCTCACGAAGAGCCGTCAGAACGCAGATGAGTACTTGTACACACCTAACCTTCTTGTGTTTTTGACTGTCTATAAGGAATGCACAAAATGTAGTTGTCACCCGCCCCAGACATGTATTGAAGACAGGCTGCAAGTACTCAGAGGTGTAAGATCAGAGAAATGTCCACTTTCTAAATGTCGCATTTCCAGAATTGTAATGTCAAATCAAATGTTATGAGCAAGGGGATTTGTTGTTACCATTACAGAGATATAACACATGACATCGTTACTCCTCTAATCAAGAATTACAGCTTAAAGGTGTATTAAGGAATTCCCAAAGGTAACCTATGAGAGAAGTAGGCCTCACAGTGGTGACCAATTTATTTAGTAGTATTGCACTACCAGGACATGCAAAACGTTACATGTCCTACCTTTCCCTTATACAACGCCCAGTGCCTAGTGGCTACTTCGGGCCTACTTTAGGGGTGATGCATGTGTAATAAAGGAGGCGTTTAAGTCTTGGCAATGGGTTTTAAAAGCCAAGCCAAAGTGGCAGTAAAACTGCACAAACAGGCTCCTTAGTGGCAGGCCTGAGACAGGCTTAAAGGGCTACATGTGTGGGTGGCACAATCAGTGCTGCAGGCCCACTAGTAGCATTTCGTTTGTAGCCCCTAGGTAAATGGTATACCACTTTACAAGGGACTTACAAGTCAATTACATATGGCACTTGTATATACACACCAATGTTAATATGTTTAGGGGAGAAGAACTTTATCAATGGTCAGCAGTGGCAAAGTGCTCAGAGTTCTCAGGTTAAAATAAAATCAGCAAAAAGAGGAGGTAAGCAAGGAAAACGTTTAAGGGAAGACCACCCTAAGGCTGACAGGTCTAACATGTACCTTGACCATACATTTATATCCTCAAGGTCCATAGATATGGACATAGTAACAGTAACTCTATACTTCCTCTATACACACATAGCTTATGTTGTCTCTCAATTTTCTGTCCAGGATATTAGTGTTTCTTGATATTTCTAGCCTCAATATTCCGTAATACAATACCTTCGGAACAAGCTGTAGAATAATCCTATTTTTAGAAGAGTAACATAAATCTTTTTTTTATTGCCTACGAGAGGAAACAGCTTCTGTGGGAGGATATTCAAAATCTAGATGCTAGTGCTCAAGGGCTTAAGCAATGGGCTTTGTCACAACAAAATCAAATGTGAGGATAACAATGAAAAGGTAGCTTTGTACATTGCAAAGAATCACAATAACGTTTGATAATGGATATTCACATTACCTCCCGGTGCTGAATCCACGACAAGCAGCAGCGTGCAGACAAACGCAGCTGTAAGTGCAGCTTTCATTCTGCGAATACAAAAACAAATCTTTTAACAATTTAGATTTGATTGAAATTGGAATGGACATATAAGAACAGAAAACTATTTACATTTAATGTAAATGAACTATGGCAGAATTCCACCAGTAAATCGTCATTGGTGGAGGAGTGGGAGTCCTTCATAAGTTTGTAAAGAAAGGCTCTGGTATGTTAACTATGTATCTCAATGCTTTGTCATCAAGTAGTCCTTGAAGGGCATTTTACAGGAGGCTCATGCAGGGTGTATTTCCTGCTGATGTGTGTCCTTTAAATCAGACAGACTTCTGGTTTAGCAAAGACCTTTTGATTTCACTAAAATTATTGCAACTGGCTTACGTCATTGTGAGTGACAAGCATTCTCGCCCTTTCACATGGGGCACATCCACCTTAAAAGTAGTACCCTTTGGTGCCAGGGACTCCTATGGCAATGTATACTTTTGGAGAACCAAAGCTATGTTTGATTTTCAAAAATATTGGTGAGTGGCCAGCAGCCCCCAGCGATCATTTTTTACGAAAACTGACAAAACAAAAAAACAACATTTAATAAAGCCAAAAAGGATTTCCTCCAGTGCCAGACCAAATACTTTCCCAATGCTAGTCTTTGTTTCAAATGAGAACTGCTGCACAGTGTATTCAAACTTCAGGGAGTAAAGAATACTTTTTGAAAGCCAGAAGGAGGAGAGGTTGACAGTCAATATTGGAGTTCACCAGAGTTTGCAGTAATATGTAAAGATCTTTTTTGCCCTGAATGTTTTAATGTGTCTTCATTGTCTGAGTTGATATCCTGCACTACTGGGCTTAAGTCAAGTTAGAGAGTTTCTATGGTATAGTTATGTAATGGTAACAGTGTTGGGTGTAAGAGAAAACATTGGATCTGGTGTGATCCAAAACCTTTTCATTTTAATAGAAATATGTAAACCTTCAAACCTACGTATGAACATGGTTTCTTCAGGCTGCCCTCTTCATCCATTGTTCAGTTGTACTGCCAATCAAACGTTTCTTCTGCCCACGATAAGACATAGCAAGGGTCAGTGATTAAGACCACTTCTGCTATTGGTTTCCTCATGTTTGAATGAAGGCATGCTGCACAAGAACAGTGTCCTCCCCCTCTGCCTCCCACACACGCACACTGAATGTAGTCCTGTTTAGGGCCAAGGACTGGTGAGCCAATGGGTCACTTTGTTTAAAAAAAAAGTATAAATATATATACTTTTTCATTTTGTGTGCGTTTTATAACTAATTATGTGAATCCATGGTACCCCAAACACTGCTACCAGGTCCTTACTGGTGCTTGCAGTGTGCCACATACCTGAAATGAACTGCAACCATGACCCCTATCTGAATGGGATTTTAAACTATTCAAAGGTGGCTGCAAAACCATGCACAGGGAAACATTGTGGGTGGCTTTAGGGAGCAGACAGTGTTTCAGTGGACTATTGCATGGCACCCCTGATGTCATCCAAGGCCCTAACATTTCTACTTTAAATGCAGCACCTATCCTTCTAAAGGCTACTTTAAAAAACATTTTTAGCAGACCTCCATCCGTGTATTTTCAGTCAGGTCATTTTATTTATTACTACCGCAGGTGCTTTTGTGAAGTTTGGTAAATGCAGATTTTATGATGTAACTAGTCCATTGATGACTTTGCAAAATGCAACTCTGCTTGCTAATAAAAAAAAAGGGTGATGAACGTAAGGCTTGAGTTAATCTCAACACTTTACGATCGGTCGAGCCACATTCCAGTCCATTGTTTTTCGCTCACTGTGCCAATCTAGACAGGAAGACCTGATATACGTAAATTACTTTTGGTTAAAGTCATTGCACTTAGGGGGTCTACTGCACACAAAACAAGGTGATGGAAGGAATGCACATTAGCCGATGTCCAATTGACACCTACTTCTTTCCAACCAAGAGTTCGTACAACAGGCGCTAGAGGGTGAATTGGGTGTGACAAAGACCAACACACCCCTGTATTTTCGGAGGTGTTATAGATAGTTTTTACATGTGAAGAGCAAAATGCGTGCACATGCAAATGCACATTTTTACAATTCTACCTCCTACAGATAATTCACACTGCAAACAATCTGCAGCAGCAAATGCGGAAGACTAAACATACCTCTGGAATCTACAGTCACAGGGAGTCCTGAGTGGGATCAACCGGATCTAGATTCTGCCCCGGTTTATAGGTACCATGCCATGACTTTAGGACCCCGGAATACAGGTTACAATAAACACATTTCCCCTCCAATCAGCTGACGAAATCCTAGCTCTAGATGAATCAAAAAAGTCAAAGCAAGGCTCCCGCCTACATGGCGTGATCACAAACCAGAAAGATGTCCCGCCTGTAGGCAAGGAAACATTTTCCACTACTCCCAGCAATAGTCTGGTGGGGATTGTTTGGCAGACTGAGAAATCCAGGGGGTCTTTTTACAGAAGGTGCCCTGGGGCATAGTTGGTATTGGTGCTGGTTTTTACTGAAAGGACTGCAGACACCACCTTCTGTGTCATTGATCCCAGGCAGGTGTCTCCTTTATGACATGGAGGCATGGGACCCATTAGAATGAGGGAACACCTCTCCCCTTGAGTGGTATTACAGATACAGGTACAAGAGCAATTTTGTGCCACCAAAGAAGTGGTTCCCAGTCAGGGCATCCCACTGAGGATGCCCCTTAGCAGGACCTCATGGGGTCCCAGGGATCTTCCCAGTCACCCTTGCATTGTGTCCAGTGACGCGCTTCACTACCTTTTGGGGGGTCCCTGCCTCATCGTCAACACGCTCCAAGTCCCTCTTTAAACAAATACAGAATGGCAGTCTCAATCCTCTTTCAATGCTGCGCTTGACGCAGCTGAGGCAGAATTGCCCCTGCTCTGGGGACAACACCTTTTTGATGTACTTTGGCACACTGCTCTGTCTGCTGTGGTTGTAGAAAAGTGTAGTACATATGACCCCACACATGGATAGTGTGCCCTGTTCCATAATACAACCCAGGTTTATATTTTCATTTTACCACCCTAAATGTAAATGCAGTTCAGGGGTCCATGGGCACTCGGCTTGTTTTGAATAAACATTGTTATTTCTCATTCTGAGGTACCCTCTTTCCATGAGTGACACCAATGTAGCTTTTATACTAGAGATTTCTGCTTGATACAGCTCTTAGAACCCCTCACATATACTGATGGTTACAGGATATCTAATACAACTATGTTAGTGTTGATTAGCTTTTATGGCTACCTCAGCTCCAAAAACGAATAAGCAGAGTGAGTCATTACCTGTATTGATGGGACCGACGGCTCTTCTGCAGATGTCTTTGGTTTCTGTTCTGCCTTAGATCCTAACACATGAAGCACACTCATTTATATAGCAGGTGATGTCTTACACAGAGCGATGCTATACTTGCATTGTCAATATACCATCTGTTATCTGTAAATACAGGTAAAACTTTAATGAGTACTTTCTTTGGAAATATTTTGACTAGAGGAACTTCATTTAGCATGACTCATTGACATGCAATGTTTGATTTGGCCTGTCAATCAGTCAATGGTGAATTACATACCTAAACAATGTTCCTGTGAGCAAACAGTCTCAAAAGTACCAGCTGTTTGCTGCGGTCCAGGTAGAAATATAGCTGACAGGGAAATTAAGGCTAAGCAAATATAAAGATGGAGTCAGAGTGAGAGGTCCATAAAAAAGGAAAAAAAGAATATCAGACACACGAGTTCATGAGGTGACAAGAAACAAAATGAACCAATAGAAAAAGCATAGAATTAGCACAATTCAGGTGTAAACTGTGAAGCAAGAGTAGCTAAATTATGTAGCAAGTCAAATGGTAATTATCATCATGTTATTTTATTAAAAACTAGGGACCTAATTCAAAAAGTTCTTTAAGACCATGAGGAATAGTTCAACTAAAGCACTAGTTCACATACTTAGAGAGTAACCCTTTTGCTGCCAGGCCCTACCCTGTGCCACACCTTTTTTTGGCTATTAGGGGTAGACGTTTGTCAGAAAATAAACATTTTCTACACATTTGTGGCATTTTACTGGGACTTTGCCTATTTTTCCTAGTTTTGTGCTTCACCCTCCTTCCAGTCAGTGGGAGAAATGAGTGTTAAACCAATAATGGCTCCTGGAAAGCTATATATTTCCGGAAAGTAGATACGATTTGGAATTCAGCACAGGGTCATTTGTGTAGATCCTTCAAGGTTTTTCTATAGAAAGTAACAGCTAACATTAAAATATTGAAATTGAGTCAAACGAAAAAACCATATGTGCCTACATTTTCTCCATTAACTCATTCTAACTATGGCAAATTATATAAAGCATTTAAGCATGGGCGGAAAATCCGTTACGCTCGCGGATTTTGCGGATTTTCGGTAAATTCGCAATCCGCAAACGCTCCCGAATTTACCGAAAATCTGCAAATTCTCACGCTGCGGATTTTTTTTCTTGGTGATACAATTTTGCGGCGCACGGTGTTTACTTACCGTCTGTCAGCGTTTGCCGAGTTGTTTTTCTTGATATTTTGCGAGTGCTGCGCCAATTTGGATCTTGCTGCGGGATCCCGCGGGAATTTGGCGAGCGCGATTACGTAGTCGCGGTTTGCCAACTTGCACAGCGAGAGTTTGTCAATGCGAGTACGCCGTGATCACGTATCGCGGGGCTTCGCAATTGCGAGCTTGTAGATGCGACGAGCAGCAACAATCTCGCACTCGCGAAAATACAAAATTTGCAATTCTGCACAAGAAATCCACCAGCAAGCATCATAAACCTTCTGGAAATGATGATTTTTATCTGAATAACTCCTCAGGTTGACGTTTGCCTGCACTTTTTTTGCGGGGAGTCCATTTTGGGGAGGTGGGGTGGGAGGAAGGAAGTGCCCCACAGTCTTCAACTTCCTGTTCCTGTCCAGCAGGCTCCTCCCAGTGCTTTGTCCATCTCCTGGTCACTTTTCATTTGGATCTGGAGCTGGAAGGATTACTTTTTGTGGATGCTGCTGGATATTTGGATTTGAGGCCTTTTTGACTTTCTTTGAATCACTTTTGGATTAGAAATTTCACAAGTAAGTTTGTTTGGGGCATTACAGTTGCTGCAACTACAATTTTGGAATTTTCGATTTTTGGGCTGTTTTGGGGCCTTTTGCCCAGGGGTACTCAGTGGTGGGTGCACTGAGTCTTTCTGTGGGGTATTTTGAATTTAAACATCATGGAGGGGCTGGATGGCTTGGGATTGTGCTGATTTTTCTGTGATTTTCGTTTTTTTTGGCCTGTTGTTGTGGCCTTTTCACCAGGGGTGGTGAGTGTTGCATGGGCCTAGTCTTTCTGTGGGGTGTCTTGAATTTAAATATCATGGTTGGCTTTATGGTTTGGGATTGTGCTGATTTTTCTGTGATTTTCGTTTTTTTGGCCTGTTGTTGTGGCCTTTTCACCAGGGGTAGTGAGTGTTGCATGGGCTTAGTCTTTCTGTGGGGTGTCTTGAATTTAAACATCATGGAGGTCCTCGATGGCTTGGGATTGTGCTGATTTTTCTGTGTTTTTCGATTTTTTGGGGTGTTCATGGGGACAGGCCATGTGGGTGGGGGCCATTTTGAGTGCTGGTACAGGCAGGCCATGTGCTGGGAGGCAAGTGGCCATTTTGAATGCAGTCAGTGTTGTAAGGCCTGCAACCATTTTGCCTAGTTTTCAACCTTTATGCCCAGGGGTAGTGAGTGTTGCATGGGCCTAGTCTTTCTGTGGGGTGTCTTGAATTTAAACATCATGTAGGGTCTGGATGGTTTGGGATTGTGCTGATTTTTCTGTGATTTTCGTTTTATTGGCCTGTTGTTGTGGCCTTTTCACCAGGGGTAGTGAGTGTTGCATGGGCCTAGTCTTTCTGTGAGGTGTCTTGAATTTAAACATCATGGAGGGTCTGTATGGTTTGGGATTGTGCTGATTTTTTTGTGGTTTTCATTTTTTTGGCCTGTTGTTGTGGCCTTTTCACCAGGGGTAGTGAGTGTTGCATGGGCCTAGTCTTTCTGTGGGGTGTCTTGAATTTAAACATCATGGAGGTCCTGGATGGCTTGGGATTGTGCTGATTTTTCTTTTTTTTTCGATTTTTTGGGGTGTTCATGGAGACAGGCCATGTGGGTGGGGGCCATTTTGAGTGCTGGTACAGGCAGGCCATGTGCTGGGAGACAAGTGGCCATTTTGAATGCAGTCAGTGTTGTTAGGCCTGCAACCATTTTGCCTACTTTTCAACCTTTATGCCCAGGGGTAGTGAGTGTTGCATGGGCCTAGTCTTTCTGTGGGGTGTCTTGAATTTAAACATCATGGAGGGCCTGGATGGTTTGGGATTGTGCTGATTTTTCTGTGATTTTCGTTTTTTGGCCTGTTGTTGTGGCCTTTTCACCAGGGATAGTGAGTGGTGCATGTGCCTAGTCTTTCTGTGGGGTGTCTTGAATTTAAACATCATGGAGGGCATGGGATTGTGCTAATTTTTCTGTGTTTTTTCGATTTTTTGGGGGTGTATAACTGAACTGATGTTCCTCTGTCTTCCATTGCTTTTAGGTGCACAAGACTCAAGAGAACCACCAGTGCCAGGAAGAAGTCCTGCAGCGGTGTGTGTGTGTAGCATAACGTCACGCGCCGTCACGTCTGGCCACAGACAACTCTGCAACTCGTGCAACTGCGGCCTGCTGTTCTGACCTGATCTGAAGAAGATGGCCCCAAAAAGAGTTCCCCGTAGCTCATCTAGCAAGAAAGTTGCCAGTAAAGAGCAGAAGAAGCAAGTTACCAAGGAGGCTGGTGTGCCGGCCGCCACGTTTTTTGGGAGTAAAAAAAAAAGTACGCCTGCAGCAGCAGCAGGATCTGCTGGGGACCAAGCTGGGAGCAGCACCCCCTGCTCCATTGGGCTCAGTGCCACCACCACCACCACCACGCCAACTTAAGTCCAAGCCCTTGAGTGCTGCAGAAGCAGTCAGTGTACTTCTTCAATCACCATCGACCAGTGATGTTAGCTCATCGCAAGAAAGTAGCAGCAATGTCCCTGAATCAACACAGGTTGTTGTAACTCATCTGACAAGTGTTGAACAACCACAGCCGCAACAACAACCACATGTGCAAGTACAAGCCCAAGTACATGTGGAAGGAGAGGCAGCGCAAGGAGATGCGCAAGCAGAGGTGCATGGAGGGTCACAAGTGCCCACAATAGTTGTTCCTCCCGAAGTAGGGGCACATCAGGAAATCGTCAATCAAGCCGAGGTATCATTTGAGGAAGCCACTCCTCCTGATGATCATTCATTGTCTTCCACATCCCTAGCAAGGAAAAGATCAAGGGGGGTGTATACATCTTCTTCAAGCCCACCTCCTTCTGATGATCTGGATGAAGATTGGGAACCATCACGGCCGTCTGAGAGTGAGGCACACCATGATCTGACAAAGGTACTTAAGCGTAAAAGGAAGGTCGTCAAAAAACTTATGGAGTGTGATGAGGCTCAACAAGAAGTGGCGGATACTGCTGCTGATGAAGCCTCTCACGACGACGAGCCAGTCATCGTAAAGGTCACTGCAGCCCCAGCGGGCATGCAGCAAAGAGACATTTTGACCCTAGCCCGAGAAGCTGCTGAGCGTGATGATGATGTTGACGAGGAGGCAATGGAAACACAACAATCATTGGAGTTAACTAGCACACCAACACCTACCGCTTCCATATTTCTTCCTCGCAAGAAGGGACCTCCATCCACCTCGACCTCAATTAGTGGTGGTGAAAGTGCACAATGTACTAAAGTCCGGCAATCCACATCCTCCACTTCATCTGGCATTAGCAGCAAGACCACCGCCACCAGCATCGACGCCTCCTCCGGCCCCCGCAGACAATTCAAGTCCCCAGCTTGGGACTTCTTTAGTGTTTGCCCAAAAAGGGAAAACTTTGCCATTTGTAGCATTTGTAAGGTTGCAGTTAGTCGTGGTTAGTTTGGTACCAACTATGGTACCGGAGGCCAGAGAGGTCATCTTAAGAGACAGCACCCTGTCCAATGGTTTGCGCACCTACAGGCGATCAAGGAAGCCCTAATTGCAACTAATGAAAATGTTGATTTTTCATCTGATGATGACGAGGAGGAAGAAGACGTGTCAAACACTTCTCTTACACCCAGTACCCCTGTCAGCAGCACACCCCATGTGAGCCACACTAAGAGTGTTCGAGAGAGTGAGACACCAATGTGAAAAAGTTCATCAGCGAGCGTAACTGGGTCGAAGATATCATCATCATCATTATCCCGTAAATGCTTGGTCCAGGGCAACATTAAAAAGATGTTGTTTACAGAAGCACAATATGAACGCAACCACCCACTGACGCGTCTGTTTAACACTAAGCTGGTTAAAATGCTAGCTCTGGACCTTCTCCCTTTTTCTTTTGTAGAAGGGGTTGGTTTTCTAGAATTAGTGGCAGCGCTCTGCCCTAAATGGAAGGTTCCTAGCCGGTTTTATTTTGCCCGAGTTGCGGTTCCAGCACTACATGAAGATGTTCTGGAGGTGAATGGGGCAGCTTTGCAGAAGAGTGCTGTTCACACTATACATCTGACAACAGACATGTGGACCAGTGGCGCAGGCGCTGATTACATGTGCATCACTGCACACTGGGTCTCTTTTTCAGGGGTTAAAGCAAAGCTAAACGCAGGTGTTGACCCGCACCAAGTTTTTAAAGCTGCTCGGAAACATGCAACACTAGCCATGTTTGGTTTGGAGAAACGTCACACAGCAGAAAACATTTTGGATGAGTTTAACACAAAGGTCCTTGACTGGCTGTCCCCAAAAAAACGCCAGATTGATTATGTTTTCACGGATAATGGCGCCAATGTAGTTAAGGCCATGGAGCTGGGTGACTATTTCAGAGTGCCGTGTTTGGCGCACTGTATAAACCTGGTTGTCAAAAAATTCCTGAGTGATAAAGACAGTGCAGCGTACAGGGTAGTGGACACCTGCCGAAAAATGTGCAAGCATTTCAGCCATTCTTTTAAGGCCCGGAAGCATCTGAGGAGCCTGCTATATAAACGTCGAATGCCAGTGAAAGCACTCATCCAGGAGGTGGCAACACATTGGAACTCAACCTTCTACATGCTTGAGCGTCTGTATGAGCAGTATTCGGTACCCGATCACTATTTCTTAACACAGGGTACAGCTCAGAAGGAGGACCTGAGGATGGGTGCTGAGCAATGGGACATAGTTAAAAGCCTGACACGCATGCTTCGTCCTTTTGAGGTCTTCACGCGTGCAGTCAGCAAGGAGGACTGTAATTTGGGAAAAGCTATCCCATTGTTGTACATGCTGGAGCACCAACTGAAGGAGGTGTGTTCAGTGGTTCAAAAAGATG
Organism: Lissotriton vulgaris; assembly: GCF_964263255.1. NCBI lineage: Eukaryota > Metazoa > Chordata > Amphibia > Caudata > Salamandridae > Lissotriton > Lissotriton vulgaris. Next base: position 1,807,083,054 of record NC_141694.1, on the reverse strand, counting down.
AAAAAAAACAAGACAATTTTGTTTTGGCGGAGAAATTATTAGAGCGCCTACAAGGTGATGAACGTCTTAAAATGATCAACTCAAACCAGCATTACATTTGTGCTACTATTCTGGATCCACCCTACAAAAAGGTGCTGGCCGGCCGAGCATTCTTTCCTTCTGCTGATGAAGATGTTACAAAGTACAAACAGTGGCTAGCCTTCTCAGCCAAGAGGTTTGAAAGAGAACGGCAGAAAATTGAAGGAAAAGGCAGTACATCAGCATCAGCAGGCCATCCCCAGTCAAAGCAATCCACTTCTGCACCTGTGGCTGCGGCACAAGTGACCTCTCAGCCGTTAAAGACACCGGCAACCGGATCATCTGCACCAGAAACAACAGTAACATTGGAGGTTGAAGAGGATTGGCTAGCTCGGCTTGGGTTTGGTTCTCAAAAGGTCACAGCAACAGCTAAGCAAAGTGGAGGAACCTTGGAGGAGGACCTTGAGTCGATGGTGAAGGACTATCTGAATAACTCAACAGAGGTCTATGTTAATGCTGACCCGTTGGCGTATTGGCATGGGAAAAAAGAATTGTGGCCACAGCTCTCCAACCTGGCTTTAAACTACTTGTCTTGACCTTTCGCAAGCGTGTTTTCTGAACATCTTTTCAGTGCTGCTGGTGGCATTGTAACTTCCAAACGGAGCCGCCTCTCGCCCAAAAATGTGGAGAGGTTAACAATGATCAAGATAAATCAGCACCTCATACCACCAGATTACAGAGTACGAGAAAGCACGCCGGATGAAGACGAGGTGGACAGCAACATAGATGAGGGAATTTCCTCTCTGTCAGGTGACACTGAGCTCACCCTGCCTGAATTCGCAGAGTATGATGACGAAGCCTTATTCTTATTCGTGGACCGTGACACCGAGCCCTGAAAATTAGACAATCAATCAATAACTTTCTTTTTTCGTCCTTATTAACTTTTATTCCTGTGTGTCTGTCTTTCTTTGTTGTGCACAGTTAATATAATTCAAACTTTAATCACCTAATCACAAAAACAAGCCCATCAGCAGAACTGTCTTCACTTGTTTGCTTATTGATTTGAAGGTGCCGCAGTCTGCATTCCTCAGGTTCACAAGTTCAGAAGAACATGCTCCTCTAAACTCCTCCTCCAGACTCCTATTTCCATCAAAGCAGAGGGCTGGTTTACGCCCAATGAAGAAAGACTCAGCACTTGTGGGGGTGTTCTACTTCTTTGCGGGTGAGTTTACGGCTCTGGGGCCATTGCTGGGAATCTCTAATACCGGATAAAAGTGGTTTGGACCAAATCAGAGGCAGAATTTATTTTGTGTTTTTGCTGACTTGCTTGCCTTTGAGGAGCTCTTTGGGGGGTTCCGGCTGTTTGTGGGTGGGTTTCGGGGTCTGGGAGCACTGCTGGGACACTCTAATCTTGATTGCATTTGCTTTTCAGGAAATCCGTGGTGGAAAACTGGAGTTATGGCCTAGCTGCAAAGCGCGTTTGGACCGAAGGCCGAGAAATATTGTAAGTATCAGATTTTGCTTTTGGGCTGTTTGGGGGTGTTGTGCTTTTTGGCGGTGGGTTGGCGGGTCTTGGGGCATTCCTGGGAAGGTCTAATACCGGATAGAAGTGGTTGGGACAAAATCCACGCTGATTTTTTTTTGCTATTTCTGACATTTTGCTCAATGTAGCGTTTTCGGGGGCCTGTTTGGGGGTCTTCCTGGTGTTTGTGGGTGGGTTTCGGGGTCTGCGAGCACTGCTGGCTATGGATACTTTAGTTTGCAAGAGGTTTGAAGCAAATCCATGGTGGCAGAGGGGAATTAGGGCCTAGCTGCAGAGCGCGCGGGGAGTGATTTGGGAAATTGGCAAAAAAATGACCCCATTTTTGTACTTTTGCTCTTTGGCTGTTTAGGGGTCTTCTACTCGTTTTCTCCTGGGTTGACGGCTCTAGGGCCATTGCTGGGAAGCTCTAATACCGGATAAAAGTGGTTTGGACCAAATCGGAGGCAGACATTTTTTTGTGTTTTTGCTGACTTTCTTGCCTTTGAGGTGCTCTTTGGGGGTGAGTTTCGGGGTCTGGGAGCACTGCTGGGACACTCTAATCTTGATTGCATTTGCTTTTCAGGAAATACGTGGGGGAAAACTGGAGTTATGGCCTAGCTGCACAGTGCGTTTGGACCGAAGGCCGAGAAATATTGTAAGTATCAGATTTTGCTTTTGGGCTGTTTGGGGGTGTTGTGCTTTTTGGCGGGTGGGTTGGCGGGTCTTGGGGCATTCCTGGGAAGGTCTAATACCGGATAGAAGTTTTTGGGACAAAATCCATAAGGAAAAGCCTTTTGCCACTTTGTGTAACTTAGGGTTCGTTAGGGTGAGCCCTAGCAGCAGGATTGCATGTGTTTTGGGGTGTTCTAGATTTTTGCAACTGAGTTCTGGGGTCTTAGAGCACTCCTGAGAATGTGTAATTTTGGTTGCAAGTCATTTGAAGAAAATCCATGGTGGGAAAGGGGGGATTTGGCATAGTTAAAGAAAGCCTCTGCCACTATTCTTAACTTAGGGCTCTTTAGGGTTAGCAGTATTTCTATTGCATGTGCTTGGGTGGGGGGGGTTTTCGAGTCTTGGAGCGATGCTGGCTATGGATACTTTTGCTTGCTTGCAAGTGGTTTGAATACAATCCACGGTGGGCAAGGGGGTACTTGGGCCTAATTTTACTTTCGAAGTACGTTTTGTCACAAGTTTTCTGCTAGGCCTCATTTATTGAGATCTGATTGGGGGTCTTCTACATGTTTGCAACTGGCTTTAGTAAGGGTCTGGATGGAAGCACTGCTGGGAAGGTCTAATTTTGTTCTAAAACACAGTTTACAGTACACCTGGCTTGAGGGGAAGGATCCGCTAAATTAATTTGCCCATACTTATTAATCCTTCAAAAGGTGACTCAGACAGAGTACGCACTTTCAAAAATGTTGTACTGTCTATTAGGAAAATCAAAGTGTGACTTTTTGCACTACACAGCGTACATACCTTATATTTATTTATCAGTGCTGTTTTTCGTTCAATAATTACAGGCCGGGTTTCAGTCTGTGCAATGGGGAAAAAAGGATGGAGTCAGGCGTCACATTAGCGAGCCGCAATTCAGCATCCGCCAGGCAGGCAGTGGACAGGGTGTCTTCTGGTCACCAACATTGATGGACGAATCGTCAGCTGGAATGGAGGAGTGCCGCTAATAAGAGGAATTGTTTGCTGCATGCAACTTACTTACCAAATTCAACAGGACAACTACAACAATACAGATACAGTATCCATTCTTTTCTTCAATGAGTGTGTGTGACTGCATTTCTTGGATCTCTCTCTGCTTCTAAATTCATCCCTACAGCCATTCTATAGGTTTTACTTCGGCTATTTTTTAAACCTAATTTAATGTAGCCCTGTACTGTCGCATTCTGTCATTCACAGTTGTCGAAAGTACTACTTACTTTTCTGTAACAATGCATTCAGTAGTGCATGCACTTCCTTTATGTCACGTAAAAGATTTATGGTTAGCTTTGTACCCAAAAATTTCTTTATGTTCAATTTTTGTTTGTCAATACTGTGCTTTTTTTTTCTCTCAACAAAACCTACCCAAAAAGAAACCCCCATTCCCATCCATTTTACAAACCATAACCCTCTTCCCCCAGGTTGTGTGGTTTTGCTTGATGTGTGACTAAATGACATCAATAATTCCACACACTTGCTGGGGAGGATAAGGTCATAGCAACAGGCTGGTGAAGGAATCCGAGGATATATTCTTTACTTACTGAGCTTCAGTACTATTTCTTGTAGTACTAGCCAATGTCAAAGAAATCCTACACAAGTACAAGTTATACTATCAATACGTTACCATTTGTTAGGCTACATTGTGGCACTGTTGTAGTCTAGTGTACTGTCACCTGCTATATTCTATATTGTACCGTTGTAATGCTACAGTAAGGACAAACCAGGTTTCATTTTCTTTTTTTCCATAGCCATGCAACTGCCACTGTGTCACACCACCAGTACCACCGCAATGAGGAGGAAATTTCAGCCTCCCTGGATTGCAACCTTAATCGCCATTTCCCGTGGAGCCAGCCCTGGGCCTAGCCCTACTTTCAAACAGAAATTACAGGTAAGATAAGCGTTTGGTTGGAGGTAGTATAATGGAGTATTAGGAGTGACGAGAGATTGACGGTAGTACTACTAAAGTCCTAGGACTATTCAGGAAAACAAACTTACTGTTAAACCCCCACCCACCAGACTCAAAAGCAGTAAAAAACAGGTATGGTCAGATAAAGTTTCAAAAAGTGTATTTTTATAGCCCTAACAAAATAATCTCCCGCAAGACCCTTCCTAACCCCAACGATTGTCCTTCAAAAGTCCCCAAAAAAACCAACTCCCAATTCCCACCCCCTAAAAGTCTCTAAAAAAGGGGCAAGGGACACTACGACAGGGTGCTGTCGACTTTAGCAGCCAGGGCATCATGCTCCTTGCGGAGGGTGGCATGTTCGAAGCGGAGGCCCTCCACCAAGTTCTTATAGTTCAGGACCTCCTGCTCCAGGTAGGACAGTCTGAGGGATAAGCGGCGCCGGCGTGCCTTGCAAATCCTATGGGGGGCAGCTGCTGTCTTTGCTGCTCGGCAGTGGCGTTTGGCTTTGGTAGCCCGGCTCCGTACCGCTGGAGCACTGCGATGGCTGGCAGCCTGCATGGAGGAGGATGCAGCTGACCCAGTGGACGTTGTTGTAGTACCAGACTGCGTCTCCTCCTCCTCCAGGGCCACCAGCCGCCGATATTCAGCGACAGTGGCATCCAGCTTCCGTTGCCGGGCCATTCGAGCCAGCTCCCTCCTCCTTGATGGTCTCTTGGATTTGGAAGGAGCAACTATATGAAGAAAGAAAGACATAGTCTGTAACCAATGCTCCTTAAGATTCACACAAAATAATTGAGCAGAAAGTTGTGTCACAGTACAAGTAGCAAATTGAAAGCACAATACATAACTATTGAGGACAGTATTTATGTAACCTCCGACTTCTTCATCCTTGCTCTGACATTAGTGGCAGTTTAAGGAACAAATTCAACGAGCACTATGGACTTCCATTACAGTCGACTGTGACAGTACACCAGTCTTATTCTTATTCTTCTCTCTTGTTTAGGAAAATTGGTACATTATCTTATGCAAGCCGGCATAATGCCAGTGCAGTGAACTTGCACCCGAGAAAAACAGACGCACACCATGGTGAGTGAGACAGACTTGCGTTACTGTACCGGTCCACTACATGCAGGTGGTGAAGCTCTTACTTTTCTATTACGGGTGGCACTGAGAATACTCTATTAAAAGGGCTACTGCTTAATTAATTTAGCTTTCACCCTACAGTGCAAATGAGTATTAGAAAAGGAAAATGAAGAAGCTAAATAATCTGATTATCTATAACTTTGCATGGGATGTATTTGATGTCATATGGGATGACTTTAGGTGCTTTGCTTATTATTGAGTGAACAGTGATACACCCACACATGAATGACGTACTACTACTAAACTAAAGTTATTAAGAGAGGTAGGGAGTGTCCACTGTAATAACCGGATATATGCTGTGCTTGCAGTTGCAATACAAACTACTGCTACTTTTCATGGTAGTATTTGGACAAAATTACAACTTCTTTTCCTTGCCTTTCCTACACTGGAACGGACGTGCGGGTGCGGTGTTACATGCTCTTCAAATTAACACTTAGTTCATCCAGTGACCGTCTACTCTCTCTAGATACACATATGCTATCTAAGAGTCATATAGTACCATGAATGATCCAGGCATCCATCCATTCAAAGTATATGCACACATAAAGTTTCTGTTTCACCCACCCAGGCTGTTTTCCTTCCACCCATCCTTGCTTCATGTTCACCCAGCCATGCACTATACCTTATTCTTTCCTTCCCAGCCACCTCGGGGACCAAGCAAACACATATCATTCTTCTTTGCCAGTCATCATTACATTTCTCGTCCTTCCACACTTACTTACACCCTTCTTTTGCTTTTCGTTCATCCCATCCATCAAGTTGATCTCAGATCTGATTGGGATTCTTCTCGCCAAAAACTTCACAGCTGAGTCGAAGTACATTTAGAGGAGGCTACTACCTGGTTTATTTATAATACACCCGTGCAAAAAGCACACTCTGCAGTCTTCAATCTCAATAAGTAAGGAATATATAGCTTACCTCTGCCCACCACCACCGTGTCATCCCCCACAGAATTGTCCGGCACTTCCACCGCCTCCTCCCTAGAGTTCTCCTCGTCCAATGCCACCACCACCTCCGCGCTGGTCCCGCCTCCAGATGTTCCACCTACAAAGTACATTTAATAATGTTAGAATACACCACTCACTACTATATAATATTTGGTCTAGGAGGAAGAAAGAAATGTGAAAAAAACAGTATACAATTTAATAATTTGTGACTGTCTACTCTAAAGTAAAAATGTCCCTTTTTCCAGGGAAGGCTGTTGTCTTGCTGCACTTTTTGGCACAACTGATAAATGCTTGCTTTTTATTTTTAACACGCACCACTTTTTCTCCTAACAGACAGAAGCTTGACTTCTAAGAACACGAGCAGGATCAAGTTCAAACCAGGTGAGAGCTCGTCTCGACCACAAGAAATGTGTCCAATTAATCGTCAGCACTAAGCACTTTTCCATTTTCAGGTAAACGTTTACTTTTATGACAAACTTGATTTTATTAAATGTGTTTACTTTTAATAAAGCTTTTAAACTTAAATAGACTCTGTGGTTTTTGGTCCTCCAGACTAGAGTGGATGAGCTAAAGGTTTTGCAATTTTTGCAAGCATGAGCCCGTGCCTCTGACATCATTGGGGAATAATCATCGGTGACTTTGGGAGCTAAATGACTCTGCCACACTATCTAATCAGTAAGGAGATTGGGGGTTCAACTACAAAGTCTGTTATCACTGAGGTATGTGGAAAGTCTAACAGCACCTATTACAATTGATGAGCTAAGCAATGCATTATTTAGTGTCCATAGTTCTGTTTGTGCAGATTTGTCCCTGCAACAGTAGTAGAATGGATTGTCTTCCTATCCAAACCAAAAGTAAAGTAGTATCTTATTCAATTTCTTTCTTGGTGGTGACTTGAAAAGACATTATGGAAAATCCCAGAGGACTGCACTCAGTGCATAGAGCTATTGCTGACTAGAATGGGAGTCCAATGGAATTGCCAAATGTGCAATCTTAGTTAGCTACACAGACAGACTAATAAGAATAATCTAGTAATACCACACAGAGTCATAGTCGAGGCAGGATAAGAATTTAGATCCAGTCTACAAGAAGATCAAAGACGATTTAGAAAAAATCGAATGAGGAACGCTCGGAAAAAATAAGTACTCTATATTAAAATTGAAACTTACTGGGGCCAGCAAAGGAGCCCTCGCCTGCCCGATCCTGGCCTGCATCCTCAACAGCACCCTCCTCCTCCTCCTCCTCCTCCTCCTCCTCCTGTGTCCTCCTCTTGCCCCTGGGGGAAGCTGATGTACAACATGAAAAAAAGAAAAACAGAAAAATGGATGATATTTGTCAACCAAATCAAGCATTTCAAAAGAACTAACAAAATATTTTGGCGAAATAGCAAATAGACAACTATTCCACGGGATATATTATTGACCAATCTCATGTGGTCTACTACATTATTAGTATTGCTTGATTTGCGGACCGTCGAATTGGAAACTTCCTATGTAACTCACTAAACAAAGTACTAAAAAGGTTTGCCTAGGATTGGCAGGCAGCAGTCCGCAGCACGCGAAGTGACAGCCAAAGTCCATCGTGATTGCAGATCAGCGACAACACTAAAGTTTGCTACTACATTAACCAGTCATTAAAATACTAAAAACTATCAATCCACCACCACTATTTCTTCTTATCGCCATGTGTACAAAGGAAGGACTGGACTTGAGTCTGTAGGGGCTGATTTAGAAGCCCCTTGTGGCTCCTTTGCTCCATTGTTGGCAGCACAAAAGAGGCGCAATGGTGCGGCGTATATTAACAACGTGACGCATATGGGTGATGCATCACTTTGTAAAGCCCTGCGCCATCAGGGGGCGTTCCGGCGCAAGGGAGGGCGTTCCTGCGCAGGAACGCATCCTAAAAGTGGCTGAGGGAAATCTACAAGATTTCAATCACTCACTTTAACGACAATGATGCGTGACTCAAACCCTGCGCCTGCTTGAAGCAGACGTACGGCTTGACGCAGCATTGGGGAGATAGGGCACCCCAGAGCATTGATGGAGCTGCGCCATCGTTGCGACGCAACTCCAGCAATGTGCCGCCCTTACGGCACTGATGCGTAACGCTTTGGTGACGTTTTGGGCCCATGGTGCGCCGCATTGTAAATACGGCGCACCATGGGTGATAGTGGCGCGGCGCCCAATTACTGGCGCATCCCTGCTACTTTGCAGGGATGCGCCGGTAATTAAAAATCTGAACCTTAGTGTGTAGCATTACGCAGTTCTTTAAACTACACTCATACATAATTTCACAGGCCAATGAAATGAACACAAAATCGAAAACAAATAAGCATAGTAGCAACACTACTGAGAAGGAGAGCAGTGCACCTGAAATGCACAGAAGATTTTGAAATATAATTTACCTACAATGTAATGAGCAGCATTATTGCTCTTGGTAAAAAAAAAAATTTGCAATATAATAACATAGCAGGAGAAAACAGAGTAGTAAAGAAATAGCTACTACTACTACTCACCAAGCCCGGGGATCTCAAGGCCAAGCAGGTCGAGCAGATCTCGTTCACGGGTCAGGACATCCGTCCAGCAGTGGGTGGCCTGGTTGTAGGTGCACCGGACCCGAGAGTGGTGGTACATGGCCCGGCACACCTTATCCCACCGCTTCCGGCGCTCCCGCATCCCGTACCTGCCTCCGATCTTGCCACCTGCCATGATGGTCCTGGGGAGGCCGCGCTGAACATAAAAAATGAGTGCGCCCACCTCATTCGGGCTAAAGATCTCCCTGGGTACGACCTGCTCCCCCCTCAAACACCCGCACGGGAGCCGGGCACGGGGTGTGGGACCATTCCCCTTCTCGGGCTGCTTCCTGTCTCCCTTCACCATGGTCTGGGTGGAAAGGAATAAAGAAAATAGAATGGGGAAGAGAAGAAAAGAAAAGAGTTTAAAAAAGTAGTTTAAAATTAATAAAAAGTAGCAGTAAAAACAAAAATATAGGGCTAGAAAAATAGAGGGATAGATAATAAGTAAAATAGTTTAAAAAAAACTTCAAACAAGCAAGGGATGGCAGAGATTTAGAGAGGATGCAAGAAGAATGCCCAGAACCATAGCAATGAATGAAAAACAAGATGACCGCACCCGTTCACGACCGCGCAGGTAAGTTTGCGCGAGATGTTTCTCGCGAACACTCGCGAAATTGTACTGGCGAGCCGCACACTTTGCGAGATTACACTTCGCGCCCGGAAACGGAAATACGTCATGCAACCAAGATGGCCGCGGCCTTGAATGACCGCGAGGGTAACTTCGCGCCTTGCGCTACAAGCGGCTCGCGAAAACGCACAAAACCTTGCGAACTAACACACCGCAAAAAAATGAAATCGCATATTTGCACGAATTCGCGGCTTCCGAATCCGAAACCCGCGACATTGCAGAAAAATGAGTTTTGCAAAACTGAACGCACTCGGCAGGTGCAAGAGTTCAAACTCATCATTAGTAACCATTCCCTGTAGTGCTTCCTGACTGGGGCCCCTCCAGAGTTCAGTTGCTGGTTGCAACAATTGTATGACCCTGCTCTGACCCTCACAGCAGGCTCATAGAATAGCTAGAAGTAGGCCACAAAGGTCCTGGAAAAAAAATTGCACTGCAACAGAATGCAAAGTACTGATAAGGAAGCAGGTGCTAGACCTGGAATTTTAAAACAGTGACACATTAATAAACTAACCCCAAATTAATTCATATCAGTTGAAGCAGGGCAGGTGTGCTTGCTTTTCCCCCCATAATCTACAGTGATGATGAACCAGAGGGTGGCATTGATGTAACAGAGGGTGTCATGGGTGAAACAGAGGGTGGCAGTGGTGAAACAGAGGGTGCTGGGGGGCTGTGATGATGAACCAGACGTAGAAACAACATAGTTGCGACCGTTGCGAGCCGACAAGTAAGATCGCAATTGCGAACTAGTACCAAACCCTCGCAAACTGGCAGAAACCCTTGCGAACACAAAAAAAAAATCTGCAAATTCGCGAGAATTCGCGGATTTTGCGGACTGCGAGTTCGCAAATTCGCAAAATTTGCGAACGCCAGATTCGCAAAATTCGCCCATACTTAAAAGCAATATACCATTACGTCCGTTTGACCTTTATGGTTGTGAGGCTATATTGGTCTTCTCGGTTTACCAAGAATCTGAGGGACCCAGAGCCAATAACCTGAGCTGCACCTTGCAATGGTTTTTCAATATGTACCAGGTATACAGCAATTTATTTGGTAAACTATAAAGAGAAAAAAATATGTGTCAAGGAAACCTATGTATTTACAAAACGGGAACAAGATTTCGAGTTTAGAACTAATGTTTATTTGCACATCATTTTTGTAAATGTCTGCTCTTTTACACACTGTCTTACATTTGGAAGGCACAAATACATAATAAGAAAAGTGATAATAACACTTGTTCTACTATGCTGTGTTTCCCCATGCCTCCTAATAAAAACAGTACCTCACGTGTGTGAGTAGGCTTAGTGCCGTAGAAAGGAAACACAATGTGGACACATCAAATGTTTCCACTAAAAACTGACCCTTTTTTTGCAATGTGCCTAGGTGTGGATTTGGAGCCCTAGCTCAGCCGGCACCTAGAGAAACCTAGCAAATCTGTAAATGTTTGAAAACTAGGCACCCAGGGGAATCCAGGATTGTATGACTTGTGTGGTTCTCACCAAGGTATGTTACCCAGAAATCTAAAACATTTTCCTCACATTTCTGTGATCGAAAGTTCTGGAATCTGCAGGGAGCCACAAACCTCCACCCACCCAGAGATTTATGAAATCTAGACACCCAGGGGAGTGCAGGGATGTGTGGCTTGCAGGGATCCCCAATGATGTCTTACCCAGATTCCCCTGCAAACCTCAAATTTAGTTAAAACGTCACACTTTCCTCCAATTTCTGTGTGGGGAAGGTTGTGAGATTGCCGTGCCAGCACAGATTTCCCTCCTTTAAGCGATCCCCTCAGTCTCCCGATAAAAATGATACCACACGTGTGTGGCTGCCCAAAGCAGAGTCAGCCTTCAAACTTCCCTTTTGGACCCACTTTGGTTCTCCCTCAGTTTTTCATTTTATTTGTTTTTAGGTTCTCCGCTTTGAGCATCCACACAAGTGAGGTATCACTTTTATGAGGAGACCGAGAGGAACGCTAGGTAGTGGGAAATTCATGCTGGTGTGGTGATCCCACAACTTTTCTACACAGAAATGTGAGGAAAGTGCACACCGCCAGCCAAACATCCACGCACACCACCAGCCATGCACCATCCATGCACAATCCATGCACACCGACAGCCAAACAACATCCATGCAGACCGCTAGCCAGTCCACACTCACTGCCAGCTAAGCATAGGTCCACACACAACACTAACAAAATGCAGGTTCTCACACAGCCAGCCAAATGCCAGTACACACGGACCATCTCCGAACTCAAGTTCACAGAAGATTTCGCTAGTGTCTAGTGTTATATTGCTCAGTGGGATACGCCTAAACATTTCGCTGATCTGCCCCAAAGGAGGGGAGGGGGGAAATGGCTAAAATGTGCACACACAAAAAAAAGATAACCGACCCTTGCCTAAGGTCTGCCCCTGACATGCCCATAAACATATCTCTGGGGGGAGGAATGGAAGCTATTACTCCTGTATGCCTCCAGGGGGGTAGAAATACTGTCTATTTGTTTTTGAGTGGGTTGGGGACATTGGCATGGCCATTCTGGGCAGGCCCCACCCCTACTCTAGCTAACAAAAACTCCCTGGTGCTTAGTGGGCTTTCTGCCCCCTTGGGGACAGAACAGGAGCATATAACCCCATATGCCCCCCAGGGGCTGTAGAAAGACTGATGTTTCCCAAAAACATTGGTGGGGAGCAAAAACCCTTGCCCAGGGTGTCGCTCCTCTTCTCTGTCTAGTGGTGGATCCCTGCTTGGAGATCACCCTCCTGCAGTATTTTTCAAGCAGGGATCCTCTAGGGAAATGTACTATTGGAAGGGGAAGATTCTCTCCTATTCAATGATACCTCTCCTATGTATTTGGGTGCTCGGGGGCTGAGATAGCCCCACGAGCACCGAAGCCGTGAAACCAAAATGAGGCGATCAGCTTATTTAAGTTTCACTTTTCATGTAATGACGTCAGCACGCCTATCGTCATTACACAGGCAAAAACATCAGAAGGCTAAGGAAGCTGCTCCCCAGAGGCAGTAAGGCTTATGTCCTCAGTGCACCAGCCCACAGCTGAGAACATAACTGTTACATCCTCAGCACAGAAGGGGTTAAGCAGGTGCATAGGCACAGCCTTCCTGGATTTACCTGCAACCGGTACTCCAACCGGTCAAGGGCCTTGGGACCTGGCTCCAGTGCCTTGCGCCATGTGTCTCAACTCTCTCCCTCTTGCTCACTCTCTCTCTCTCCCTCTCTCTCTTTCTCTCACACACACTCTCACTCTCCCTCTCTCTCTCTCTGTCTCTGTCTCTGTCTCTGTCTCTCTCTCTCCCTCTCTCTCTTTCTCTCACACACACTCTCACTCTCTCTCTTTCTCTCTCTCTTTTTGTCTCTTTCTCTAACTTTTGTGCAACTTTAATTGCACTTTGTGCCTAATATCTTGCTCTTTTGTTTTTTTTCACTCTTTCTGAAACTATTTGTGTGCCTTTTCTCTTGTTCTTTGTGCCTTTTCACACACTATTTCTGTGATTTTTTTTAAACTTATCTTGCTCTTTGTGCCTTTCTTTTACTCTTTTCCTTTCACCTACTCTCTCTGTGAGTTTTGTGCCAGTTTTCTGGCTCTTTGTGCCTTTTCTGTTACTCTTTTTTCCTTTTCTCACTTTGTGCCATTTCTCTCACTCCTTTTCTGACCTTTACCATCTCTCTCACTCTTGTAGTGACCTCTGTTCCCTGCCTATCCATTTTCTCAGTTTGCCTCCTTACCTCGCCCCTTTCCTGCCCTCTCTTCACCCTTTCTCTCCTCACCCCACTCTTACCTATTCCTCTAGTCTTTCCCTTTCCCTGCTGTAGAGCTCATCCTCAGCCCCGCCCACTGCCTCCTGCAGTCCTTCCCTACTCCCAAGACCTATTTAAAGGTGGCTGCAGTGCAGGCCAGCCATTATGCAATTTTATAGGTCCAGCTCCCCACCCCCCGGACTCCCCTGGGATCAGTCCTCTGACTGTTTAAAGTAATATGGACCCAGCTCCAGTGCCTCGAGGCACCACGCTCCCTCTTTTTCTCTCTTTCTCATCTTGTTCTCTCACTCTCTGACTTTTGTGACACTCTATGTGCCTTTCCTCTCATTCTATGTCTTTTCCCTCTCACTCTCTCTGCACGTTTTGTCCCATTGCTCTTTGTGCCTTTTCTCTCACTCTTTTTGCCTTTCATTTAACTCTTTCTGTGACTTTGGGACTACTTCTCTTGCTATTTGTGCCTTTTCTCTCATTCTTTCAGTGACTTTTGTGAAACTTCCACACTTCTCTCACTGTATCATTTTCTTCAACTCTCTCTGTGACTTTTGTACCATGTGTCTCTTGCTCTTTCTGCCTTTTCCTTGATTCTTTTTACCTTTTGCTAATTCTTTTTGCCTTTTCTCACTCTTTGCTTCATTCTTCATGCTAATTTTCTGACCTGTGCCATCTCTCGTCTTTCTCTGAACTTTGTGCTGTGTCTCTCTATCTTCTCTGTGTGCACTCTTCTGGTGCCCCTTTCCCACCCTTTCTCACCTACCTCTCTCCTCCTTCCCCACTTCTTACCTGTTCCTCAGACCTCTCGCCTTCCTTGCTGTGGCACTGCACCTCAGCCTGCGCATCGCTTACAGCACTCCTTTCCCCTACAGGACTTACTTTTTAAGTTTAATGAGCTTTATTGAAGCAAATAGATGCTGAGGTACGACTTTATATAAAAATGACATAAGAAAGAGCAAAAAAGTAACAAACATAGTATACATTATAAAGGAATAAATATCTCAAGATATCTAGCAATGATAGACAATAACCCAAAAGATGAAAGCAATAATGAAAGGTTGTAGCTTGAAACACAATAGCATTTTACATTTTTCATAAGAGGAGGAAAGTTTGAGAAAGAAAGAAAAAAAAGAGAGAAAAGAGGGGGGGGAAAGAAAGAAGAAAATAAAAGAAGAGGTTATCATTATCTAATGTCATATTTAAGATTGCCAAAATACATTATTATATATTGTTTCTAAAAAACAGGATAGATACCAAACCTTGACTAATAAGTGCTATAGGAGAAAAAGAAATAGGACACTCATGGTGGTTGATGGACAAAATAAAAGTCCTTAATCCGAGGTGCAGATTTGGATACATAATTAGTGAGTGGAGACCAGAAGGCTTACTTTCGAATCAGTTGCTGAGACTTGCTAACAGACGCTCTATCTAGTGTGTGATGATAACAAAGAAGGTTCCACCAAGCAGAAAAGGAGTCCTTAGAGACGTCTTTACGATTAGAGGTTATTACCTCGAAGGCAATAGCAATTAACAGATCCGCAAAGATACCCACTCTGCGAGTACCAAACCATGTTACAGAGTTACTACCCAAGATTATGGAATAGATATCAAAGGGAAAAATAGTAGAGAAAATGGAGGAGGTTGATTCATACACCTTAATCCAAAAACGGGAGATGTTGGGACAAAGAAAAAAGGAGTGCATTAATGAGCCAGGGTTGTGTTGACATGACCAGCAATTCGGGGATAAGTCAACACTATACTTGGAAAGAAATAATGGAGTGAAAAATTGTATTTGGTAAAAATAATAAAGGGTCTGAATGGTGCTAGCATTACAAGAGGTATGGTGTATGCGTGCCCAAATAGAGTTCCATGTGTGAACAGAGAGAGTATGCTGTAAATCAGATTCCCACAAAAGTTCAATTTTACTCTTGGGGCGATTAATAGAGAAAAAATGAAGATATTTATAAATGTGAGAGACTCTGATAGAGGAAGAAGTGGACAAAAGTTTTAACACGTTTTCAGAAGAAGAGGGAGGAGATCTAGGAAGGAGGGAAACTGATTGGTTAAGAGCAACCTCAAAGACTCATATCTAAGTAGTGAGGAAACAGGTATATCAAACTTAGACTGTATACCTCGGGGGAAAGAAAAAGAGAATCCTTTATTAACAAGGAAATTCCCATTAGCGGCCCATTGTTACCAAAAAATAGTACGATTTGACAGTTTAATGAATTTGATATGCTACAGAGGTGAGTCTAGAAATATTTGTAGAGGAGAATGGGTTCTGAGCTTAACTGGGTGGAAGGTGGAAATAAAGCTTGAAATCATCAGGCAATTAAAAGAATGAGGAGGATTAATAAAATTGGCTAATAGGCTAATAAGGAAAAAGGAAAAGGATAATTCAGAGATTCCGCCAATCTGTGCCAGACCGAACTGGAAATCCGTTCAGAGAAAGATAAAAAGGGTAACACTTGTCGAATTAGAAAGGAAGAATGATATTGTCGAAAATTGGGAAAGTAAACACCTCCCTGATCTTTAGGGGCGGACAAGGGCTAAAAAAATACGGGCTTTCCGACTGTAACAGAGAAATTTACTCAAAACTCCATTAAGAGTTTTACAACATTTTAAAGGAAGTTTCACTGGTAACATAGACAAATAAAAATTAATAACGGGAACCAGCATCATTTTGATTGTTTCCAATCTACCCCACCAAGACAGGAAAAGTGGAGCCAATTTATTTGTCTTGTTGTTTATTATTAAAAGAACCTCATCTAAATTGAGCTGAATCGTTTTTGTAATAGAAGAGGAATAATTAATCCCCAAGCAAGTGATACTATTAATATTTCACTTAAAATCAGACCCTTGCACATGCTCTTTAAACAGTATTTATTTAGTGGAAGCACTTCTGATTTAGAAAAATGTAGTTATAACCAGATAAGGAGGCATAAGAAGAAAGAAGATCTGAGAATGTTCAAAAAGAAGTAGATGGATCCAAAATATATAGCATAATATCATCAACATAAGCAGTAAATTTAATTTCAATTGCCTTATGATTGAAGCCTCGGAAGGTGGGTGAATTCCACAAAGAATGAAGAAAAGGCTCAAGGGAAAGAATAAATGGGAAAGGAGAAAGAGGACATCCTTGACAGATGCCTTGTTGTAAAGGAAAATAAGACGATTGAGAACCATTAGCAAAAACCGATGTAATAGGAGAGGAGTATAACAAATTAATCAGTGATAAAATAGAGGGCCCAAAACCATGCCACTTGAGAGCCTGCATCATAAAAAGCCACTGAAGAAGGTCAAAACCTTTCTCCACGTCAAGGGTTATGGCAGCGACAGGGAATATCTCTTAGATGCAAGATGAATAACATTAAGAAAAGTTCTTGAATTATCAGCTATAGTCCTTCCCTTAACAATTAATTTGTGATATTGGGCGATAATTAGCACAAAATTAAGGATCTTCATCTTTTTTAGGAATTAAACAGATCATGGCTTCTAGAAAAGAGCCTTGAGCCTCATTGGAGGAAACAAAATGTTGAAACAATGATAAAAGATGAGGCAAAAGGATATGTGAAAAACAGGAAAAAATTCAACAGTCAGGCCGTCCGGGCCAGGCGCCTTATCATAGGGTAACTTAGATAAGGCAGATTCGATCTCCAAAAGGGCTGTATTGGCATTCAAATAGAGCAATCGGAAAGAGGGGAAGAGCGAGGAGGTAATAGATCAAAATATGTGTCCAAGGCGGCATCAGAAGGAGAAGATTCAGGGGTGTATTAGGTCTTATAAAAATCTGTAAAACATTTTAATATCTCTTCATCCTCAAAGCGATGATTACTGCAGTCATCAGTAATCTTGACAATTCTGTATCTTTGAGACTTAATCTTCAAGTTATTCGCCAGCAATTTACCTGCTCTATTGCGGCCACCATAAAATTTAGAATACATTTTTAATAATGTTCCAGAAGCTTCCTCCATGGATTTTCTATTAAAAGCTAGTTTTGCCAGATTCTTAAGAGAGTCGGCATTGTTAGATGACAAATAGGCATGCTCTAATTTCTTAATAGAAGATAACAGCAGACTCCTTACGATATTGTTTCTTTTTACTGGCTACATAATCAATAATAAAACTTCTGGCACTCATTGTAAAGGCATCCCATACGGTGTGAAAAGGCTTATCTGGACTAGCATTAAGGAGAAAGAAATCTGAAACAAAGTCTTTGAAAGCGTCCAATAAATAAGGGATCTTTAAGAAGATAATTATTAAATCATGATCGATTTGGAGGGCAGGGAGGGAAGATCTAAATTGATAAGGACAGGAGCATGATCGGAAAACAAAATGGAACCAAGCTCAGCATGCAATAGATTGGGAAGAAGATGTGGGCTCAAAAAAATATAGTCAATTCTAGATGTGAAGTTATGAGTCTGGGAATGAAAGGTGAACTCTAAACAATCAGGATTGAATATTCTACAGGCATCAAGCAACCCTCATCACGCAGAGTTGCAAGTTGGTGAATTTTGGACTTTCAATGCAACTGGGGAGGCTCTACCAAGAGCTTTGAATATCCAATTGGAATGAGGTGGAACCCATTGAGGTAATATTTCAGCAGGACTACAAGTCCCAACAAACCTTCAAGACTATTCAGGCCCAATAGAGGGTGATATAACGCCACTATAGACTTTTTTTTCGCCCATTCCAAGCCTGTATTCAAGGAGACCGGATCTCCGAAACGCGAAGCACTGGTGGAAATATCTTGCTGCATAGGCTGGGTTGCCAAATAAAAGGATTCTGCTTCAATGGACTTGACCCACACTGAGTGCGTCTTCATTTGTGGGCATTCTTTGATTTAAACATATGTATATTCACTGAAAAAACCATAGGTTTTACACATGTTATAGTTAGGAAGTAGCATTTACAAAACCTATGAAATTCACTGAAAAAACCATAGGTTTGACACATGTTATAGTTAGCGTGACATTTCACTCATATAAAACCAATGAAATTCCCCCGTTATAGTTACTTCAGCTACATATAACTCCCGCTCCCGCAATGCACTGCTGATGATGTCACACATCACATCACTCATGACATCATCTATTAAATGGGTTAGTGTTAAAAATTACATATATTTTATATATGTAGATCTGAAAGTTGGTTGAACAAAAATGTAGTATATAAATGTATAACCGGTTGTTTTTTGGGTGAAAAATAAATTCTATAACTGACTGAATAAATATATCTTAATGAGTACATGGGTTACTGAGTAATATTTAAATATATACATATCTGTGTTAGTCTATCAGTTTCTATTTCAGTGGCTGAATGTGTTGTTGAGTAGCTATATCTTTGAAACATTATATCTATATAGGTTATTGTTTCTTTATTATTACCAAGAGTGTCTTAGTGTCTAAGTGTTAATATGGTACATTAAGAGTTTTTACATATTGCATACATGCCTCAATCAGTGACATACTATTCCTATATATTGGAGACAACATATGTGACATATTAGATGTTATCAGTGATGTCAAGAGTGATGTCACTGACCATGTCATGAGTGATGTAATATGTGACGTCATCAGCAGTGCATTGCACGCGCAAGTTATAGTGAGTCCAACTAACTATAACGTGGAATTTCAGTGGTTTTATGTCAGTAAAATTTCCAGCTAACTATAACATGTGTCAAACCTATGGTTTTTTCAGTGAATTTCATAGGTTTTTCAAATGCTACTTCCTAACTAAAATGTGTGTAAAACCTATGGTTTTTTCAGTGAATTTCATAGGTTTTTAAAATGTTAATTTAGAAGTATCTTGTGAATTCAACCTATACTTTTGTCAATAAAGTTCTGGCAATATTTTTTTCGGAAACAAGCCGTTTTCTTGACTGTTCAAGTTGCATAGAGACTCCTTGTAAAGCGGTACAGAATTAGAAAGTCTGTACCTTGCCTTATTTTGAACGCATTACAATTTGTCTGTAAATAAAAATAGCCTTTCTAAACTTTCATGCACGACCCGGTGCGCGCAGTCTCAGCAACAGTTGTCAATAAAATGGATATCACCTTTCCAGGCTCTCGTGCGCGACCGAGTGCGCGCACCCGCCTATATATTTCGTGAAAACTTTGCAATTTGAAGTTATTGAATTTCTTCATAGACCCATAAAAGAACTTATAGTACGTCAAAGAGACTAAACCTAGGCTTCTTTTTTATTATTATGAAAATTTTCATTAAATTGAGCCAAATGTCTTTTTAAACTTTCGTGCGTGACCGAATGTACACACCTTGGTATTTATTTAAAAAATATAAAAGGTTTTATAGTTTAACAATTGTATGCTTGAATCGAGCTCAGAAGATATATAACATCCGGATGTGTTTGGATTTACTCCTTTTCACGTTTTGAAACTTCGCTGAACTAGACTGCTACTTCCAAATGACTTTCGTGACTAGATACTGTCACTGCGTACACGTCCTGAGACGCGCATGTGAAGTCATGTGACTTGAAAACAACATTTTCAATTGGTTCTTAGTAGTTTCTATTCTGGAATTTACACGGAGCACTCCACCCACTTCCCTCTTTTCTACTCTCAAGAGAGAACAACGTCCAACATCTTTCGGAAGACTTTGCTGAAATGGCTGCCGTTTCGCATTCATCTTCCGAATCCGAAGGAAATGAGTGACTATATCTAAAAAGAAAAAAGGAATCTTTTATTTGGCAATTTTTCACTCATCCTGAAGAACAAAAGAAAGTGAATGCGCCAAAAGTAACCTCCACGATATGCAAATCGGTTCTCTCAAGAGTAAATCCAACAAAAAAAGATTCCTTTTCTATACATACCATGGTGCGGCATGTCAAACAAGTGCACCCTGTGGAATTTGCACAAGCATCGACAAGAGCCCTGGCCACGCTATTACCATCAGAGGTGGCCAGCACATCTTCTGGTTGACGACCTGTATCTCCATCAAGTGCTGAGATGGACTTGAGACCGTATCTTGCGAAGGTGCACATGAAATGCAACGAGTGTGGAGAAATTCTTCTGTACGGAGAGCAGAGCCTCATTCTTATTAAACTAAAAATTTAGAGTTATAAATGCCCCGAGAAAAGATAAATTTCTTCATTTCATTTTGATCCTGTGTCACACTTGAAAATGTCGCTGCAAGTTTAAAAAATCTAAAACAACATAACACTTGTTTTTAAAAAAAAAAAAAAAAGTTCTTTTCAGAACTAACTCATTGTACCAAAAAGAGCTCCAGGAGCATATTATAAAGGGGGTTTATCTCCGCTTTTTTGGCTTTCTTCCGTGCGCGACCGAGTGCGCGCACCCGCCTATATATTTCGTGAAAACTTTGCAATTTGAACTTATTGAATTTCTTCATAGACGCATCAAAGAACTTATAGTACGTCAAAGAGAATAAACCTAGGCTTCTTTTTTATTATTATGAAAATTTTCATTAAATGGAGCCGAATGTGTTTTTAAACTTTTGTGCGTGACCGAATGTACACACCTTGATATTTTTTTAAAAAATATAAAAGGTTTTATAGTTTAACAACTGTATGCTTGAATCGTGCTCAGAAGATATATAAAATCCGGATGTGTTTGGATTTACTCCTTTTCACGTTTTGAAACTTCGCTGAATTAGACCGCTACTTCCAAATGACGTACGTGACCAGATACTGTCACCGTGTACACGTCCTGAGACGCGCATGTGAAGTCATGTGACTTGAAAACAACACTTCCAGTTGGTTCTTAGTAGTTTCTATTCAGCAATTTACACGGAGCACTCCACCCACTTCCCTGGAGAAAAAGTTTATCGCAAAACTGTTAAAGCCTCCTCTAATCAAACATTCAACATAACAGTGTAGTAAATAAAACCAAATCCACCCCGTCCCTTAATTACAAGGGACACATTACTGTGTGAAAACACCTTTTGTTTTCACGCGATAATGTGAAATACTAAGGCTGTTACAGGATTTTCTATAACATATGTGTTCCCATTGATGTTGAAGCACTAACACCATGGAAAATACCACCGATAGCGGTGATATTTTTAACGCCGAGCACCGGCGATTTCTATCGCTTAGAAGCCTTGCTATTATGAAGGTTTATCTCCTAAGTATCTGATTCTCAAACTGTGCAACGCGGCTCCCCTGTGTGCCGTAATGAGGTGCTAGGGGCGCCGCGCACACTCTAGTGTGACTAACCATCCATAAATTCCACGGACATCTCTACCCTGTTATCTGCAATTGTAAGCATCAAAAGGAGCTGCGCTGCGCCCCCCTGAGAGGCCTCACTCCCACTGCTGCAGCGGCTTGGCAGTCCTCCAGATGCACAGGAACAGCCCCTCCGATCCATTGAAGTTCTGTGTCGGTCTCAATGATAATAAGCACTGAAGAATATTCAAGTATGTAGTACTCCTCCTGCTACTGCATACAGAATGCATTCTGTTAGGTATAAAAAAGTGAAACACCCATGCTACAATCATATAGAACACTTCCTCTAAAGAAGCCTGTGATTAACTTTAAAACATCAGGTTAACCTTTTTTTACTCTTTCATCATTGTTAAAGAGAAGTATTTACAATACTATATTAAACAATGCCATGGTTGTTGCTTTTTTATTTAAAGAATTTTGCAATCATTCACAAATCCAATACTCATGGTTTCTTTTTCGTGACAAAAATCTTGCAATATTACATATCTACATAGAATAACAGGAAAAACATAACACTGCAAAGGCCGAACACTCTACTAAACGCAGATTTGTAACCTATAGGGCAGATTTATGTTAACTACTTCATACCCAGATATGCACCAGTTAATGTGCACCACAGTATACTAGTGCTCCGTCACCCATGATGTGCCACATTTGAAATGTGACGCACCATGGTACAAAAACAGCATACATGCGTAACACATCTGTGCTGAAAAAGTAATACATTGCTAGAGTTGCATCGCAAGTGTGATGCAGCTCCAGCCAGGCTCACCAGTGCACTATATGCACAATGCTGCGTCAATACCTACGCCTGCTTCAAGCACATGCAGAGTTTTGAAGCAGCATGGGCCTGAAAGTGACTGAGTGAATTCTCATGGATTACAGTCAGCCACTTTCAAGACGCATTCCTTCAGAGGAACACTTCCTAATGGTGCAGGGCTTTAGAATGTGACATATCTCCTAGATCCATAACGTTGTAAATTTGGTACATTATTTCCACTGTCATTGTATTAAATAAAGTGATGAAATTGTGGCGCAAATAGACGCAACGTCAACATAAAGCTGCCACAATGTGTTTTAAAGTACCCTTTAAATTACAACCAACACTCTCTTTGAAGATACCCCTCAGGTTTTTTTAACACCTGTTAAATCCTTCCATGCTCATGACATAGCCGCTCCATCACGAGCATCGCCTGAGCTGTCCTCAGGACGGACCAGTTTTGTCATGGGCTTACCGCTGTGCTTGCGCAGCACTAATATTGCGGCTTCATGACACATTCTATTGACTAAGCGGAGCCATGACAGAGCCACTGTATCATGAACACATCTCAACCGTGGCTTGTGAAGGAGTAGCTCTATCATGAGCATACAAATACCACTCAGCCCCCCGGCCCCCTAATGCTGAGGCAGAATTGCCACTGCAACAAAGGACTTAAACTCCTGCAAAGAACACCATGTAACATTTAATATCATTTTCCACCAATATTTTCATACATCAGTGTTGCTGAACAACTCAGTGAAATGTCGCTCATTTCATTAAATCACTTTTAAAGCATGCCATATAACAATGCACCCAATCCTATGTGGAAGTGCTTATATTAAACATGACATTGCTTTAACCAGGATAGACAAAGAAATGACACAGTGATGTAAAAGTTTCTTTATTTTATATACTTACCTAAAAAATAGTAAAAAAGTAAAGTAAATTTCTTTTAAAAACCTAGTACCTGTGGAAGAAAAGTAAAAATTAGATTATAATGTACATTTCATACAAGAAAAAAAAGTAGGAGTCAATAAGAGAGAGGCAGAGAAAACTCTTGGATGTTATTAGTTGTACTTACCTTATAAATATAATATCTGTGGAGGACAGTAAAAAAAGTTTGTTATAATACATATTTCTAAATGCAATGTAACAAAATAACTCAGACAACATGTTAAATGGTTTATTTTTGCTGTCCTCAGAATACATTGATTTTCACTATAAACAGTGATTTCAATATTAATCATCATATAACAGCGGGGAAAAAAACCCACAATCAAAATGATTGTGTTTAAAAAACCCTTACAAAATCTCCATACATATTATAAATACCTGAAAAAAACATGTCTTAAATGTTTTTCTCAAATTCGCAATTTCTTGAGTAAGCACACTACATCTCCCACAGTTACAAACTAAGTAAACTATACGACCTATTTTTCAATATATCTCAACAAAGCCCCGTGCAAATATCTCCTATAAAAATCTATCTTAAGTACACATTTTCTTCTCTCATACCTTTCCGCTTGGCCAAATTGTATAAGTTAACTCATTATCTTTTAAATACCTCTCCCAAAAACTTGCGTCCATATAAGTTCTAAAATAATTATCTAAAGTACTCATTTTGTTCTCTCATATTTTTCCACGTGGCCAAATACTATGAGTTAAGTAGTTTTTTTCTGAAATTTCTTAATCTTAGTCTTATCTATTCTTTTGTGAACCTTTACAGTTTAAATTTGTAACATGTTATATACCATCAAACATTAACTAAATTTGTACCTGATGTTATCACCATGCCAAACACAAATTTCATTTATAGATTTGTACACCCTCAGTCACATGATATTTGTAAACAAGAAAGTTTCATATCTTTACAGTATTATTCTTCCTACAGCAAGTCATTCTACTGAAATTTGGGTTTCAAAAATAGCAGATAGGAGTTACTTAGGGCAAAAGGCAAACGTTTCTTAAAAGTCAATTGGCTATCATTGCAAAGCGTCCAGCCACTTGCACACTTCAAATAAGCTGTATAATGTCCTGATGATGTGGAAGGCCCTTCATGAAAAAAAATGGCTACAGTTACAACTGTTCTTCTAGAAATAGATACTTGAGAAGCCACAATTTTTTTTATTAAAGTTGACAATTTACTCCCATCAGCTCTGCATCGTTGAAACATTAAAATTACACATTGTCCATATCTATGGATAAATAAAGTTGATAACATTTCAGACTTACATTGAGAACAGACCATTTTCTGATGCGCATCTTTAACTAGTTTATTAAAAGACACTTCTTTACAGTCTGGTAATGTTAAATATATAAATCTTTCACTGTGTATATCAGTACTACTTGAAAATGAGCAATTATCACACTTATGTTCCCATTTATAAGAAAGGCCAAAAAGACTATCAATATCTACACCTTCATCTTCCAAAACTGTAAACATATACATAATAAATTCCTGACAATCTTGCTGAATATTCTGAGAAAATTGATTTACTCCTGCACATATGTCTAAAACATTCCTTAGTTCTGAAACACTTGCTACTTGACTATCACCACTACTACATTTTTCAAATATAGAATTTAAGGATTAGCAAAATGTTTGCTCCTACTGTTCCTTAACATTTTTCAGAAAAAAAACAACATTAACTACTACATTTGCATAGCAGTTGACACCAGACCTGTTTTCAAACTTAAATCCAACAATCTCTTCAATACTAACCGTTTTCCTACGCCTACCAACAACAGCTACATCTTTTTTTCGTCGTTTCTTGACTACTTCAGCACATTTCTCCTCATTTTTCCTTTTCTGACCAACTATACGCCTTTCAATTAAAGGATATTGAGGTAAACTTGGAGAATATTCTCTTCTTAACCTATTATACTCCTTCACACAATTTAAATCTGCACTAATCTTTGTCTCATCATAATCAATTAGATAAAGTCCACATAAAGTTCTAACTCGCGATAAAGCAACATACGCCATACCCTCTTTGAATACAGTGCTTCCAATATTTACCAAAGCACAATCTACACTTAAACCTTGAGATTTGTGAATAGTCACTGCATATGCCAAACAAATTGGAAATTGCTTCCGACGGACATATTAGTCTTTCACAAGCAAAAAACGAGTTGAACAGCGACTAATTTGTTGAACTTCCTCAATTCCATCAAGTTTTATTCTTAAAAATTCAATCTCATCTCTATTTGTATAATTGACAAAACCAACAACATTACCCACTGCTCCATTTACCAATCCTCTTTCTACATGTAAATTTCTCCTTAAAATTATCCGACAATTTAAACATACATACAGATTTTTCTCTAAACCAGCAGTTTTAGATATAGTTTTTTGAAGAGAATCCAATTTTAACTTCAACTTTTCAGACAAAACAATAGTACTACCTTCATGCTCTATTCTATCTTTAGCTTCCAGTTTCTTAATTTCTTGATTTTCTAAATTCAACATTTTCTCATTAAAAACTGAACATTCTTTCAGAGTTGGCATCAAGCATATCACGGACTTATCTGCTACCTCTTTACTATATATTTTCTCAGGTACATTATCTTCATTAGGAAACAGCTTGGAAAGTAATCGTGTTCATAGAGTGTGTTTCGCATCTTCAGTTAGTTTTCCAATCCTTATATCTTGAAGAATATTTCTATATTTAGTATCCTTTGCCTGTCGCATATTTTGAATCAGTTCAGTATATTTGAAATGTGACCATATATTAACATTTCCAATACTGCCCAAGCACTTTCTGGTTTCCTCATGCGTAACAGTTTCAAATAATGGTTGTCCTTTCACAGGAGTTAGCTGCAGTAGATCTCCAAAAACTATGACATGTTTACCTCCAAATAACACATCATACTCTGTCTTAAGTATCTGTTGCATTCTTAAATGCACAAAAGCAAGCATTAAATTAGATACCATGCTTACTTCATCATTAAAAACCCTTACAAAATCTCCATACATATTATAAATACCTGAAAAAAACATGTCTTAAATGTTTTTCTCAAATTCGCAATTTCTTGAGTAAGCACACTACATCTCCCACAGTTACAAACTAAGTAAGCTATACGACCTATTTTTCAATATATCTCAACAAAGCCCCGTGCAAATATCTCCTATAAAAATCTATCTTAAGTACACATTTTCTTCTCTCATACCTTTCCGCTTGGCCAAATTGTATAAGTTAACTCATTATCTTTTAAATACCTCTCCCAAAAACTTGCGTCCATATAAGTTCGAAAATAATTATCTAAAGTACTCATTTTGTTCTCTCATATTTTTCCACGTGGCCAAATACTATGAGTTAAGTAGTTTTTTTCTGAAATTTCTTAATCTTAGTCTTATCTATTCTTTTGTGAACCTTTACAGTTTAAATTTGTAACATGTTATATACCATCAAACATTAACTAAATTTGTACCTGATGTTATCACCATGCCAAACACAAATTTCATTTATAGATTTGTACACCCTCAGTCACATGATATTTGTAAACAAGAAAGTTTCATATCTTTACAGTATTATTCTTCCTACAGCAAGTCATTCTACTGAAATTTGGGTTTCAAAAATAGCAGATAGGAGTTACTTAGGGCAAAAGGCAAACGTTTCTTAAAAGTCAATTGGCTATCATTGCAAAGCGTCCAGCCACTTGCACACTTCAAATAAGCTGTATAATGTCCTGATGATGTGGAAGGCCCTTCATGAAAAAATGGCTACAGTTACAACTGTTCTTCTAGAAATAGATACTTGAGAAGCCACAATTTTTTTTATTAAAGTTGACAATTTACTCCCATCAGCTCTGCATCGTTGAAACATTAAAATTACACATTGTCCATATCTATGGATAAATAAAGTTGATAACATTTCAGACTTACATTGAGAACAGACCATTTTCTGATGCACATCTTTAACTAGTTTATTAAAAGACACTTCTTTACAGTCTGGTAATGTTAAATATATAAATCTTTCACTGTGTATATCAGTACTACTTGAAAATGAGCAATTATCACACTTATGTTCCCATTTATAAGAAAGGCCAAAAAGACTATCAATATCTACACCTTCATCTTCCAAAACTGTAAACATATACATAATAAATTCCTGACAATCTTGCTGAATATTCTGAGAAAATTGATTTACTCCTGCACATATGTCTAAAACATTCCTTAGTTCTGAAACACTTGCTACTTGACTATCACCACTACTACATGTTTCAAATATAGAATTTAAGGAATAGCAAAATGTTTGCTCCTGATTTTCTACAAACTGTTCCTTAACATTTTTCAGAAAAAAAAACAACATTAACTACTACATTTGCATAGCAGTTGACACCAGACCTGTTTTCAAACTTAAATCCAACAATCTCTTCAATACTAACCGTTTTCCTACGCCTACCAACAACAGCTACATCTTTTTTTCGTCGTTTCTTGACTACTTCAGCACATTTCTCCTCATTTTTCCTTTTCTGACCAACTATACGCCTTTCAATTAAAGGATATTGAGGTAAACTTGGAGAATATTCTCTTCTTAACCTATTATACTCCTTCACACAATTTAAATCTGCACTAATCTTTGTCTCATCATAATCAATTAGATAAAGTCCACATAAAGTTCTAACTCGCGATAAAGCAACATACGCCATACCCTCTTTGAATACAGTGCTTCCAATATTTACCAAAGCACAATCTACACTTAAACCTTGAGATTTGTGAATAGTCACTGAATATGCCAAACAAATTGGAAATTGCTTCCGACGGACATATTAGTCTTTCACAAGCAAAAAACGAGTTGAACAGCGACTAATTTGTTGAACTTCCTCAATTCCATCAAGTTTTATTCTTAAAAATTCAATCTCATCTCTATTTGTATAATTGACAAAACCAACAACATTACCCACTGCTCCATTTACCAATCCTCTTTCTACATGTAAATTTCTCCTTAAAATTATCCGACAATTTAAACATACATACAGATTTTTCTCTAAACCAGCAGTTTTAGATATAGTTTTATGAAGAGAATCCAATTTTAACTTCAACTTTTCAGACAAAACAATAGTACTACCTTCATGCTCTATTCTATCTTTAGCTTCCAGTTTCTTAATTTCTTGATTTTCTAAATTCAACATTTTCTCATTAAAAACTGAACATTCTTTCAGAGTTGGCATCAAGCATATCACAGACTTATCTGCTACCTCTTTACTATATATTTTCTCAGGTACATTATCTTCATTAGGAAACAGCTTGTAAAGTAATCGTGTTCATAGAGTGTGTTTCGCATCTTCAGTTAGTTTTCCAATCCTTATATCTTGAAGAATATTTCTATATTTAGTATCCTTTGCCTGTCGCATATTTTGAATCAGTTCAGTATATTTGAAATGTGACCATATATTAACATTTCCAATACTGCCCAAGCACTTTCTGGTTTCCTCATGCGTAACAGTTTCAAATAATGGTTGTCCTTTCACAGGAGTTAGCTGCAGTAGATCTCCAAAAACTATGACATGTTTACCTCCAAATAACACATCATACTCTGTCTTAAGTATCTGTTGCATTCTTAAATGCACAAAAGCAAGCATTAAATTAGATACCATGCTTACTTCATCATTAATAAGAAGTTTCATTTTTTTAAGGATTCTAGAAACTTCAAAACAAGCTTCTCCAGATAGCTTGTGATATTGTAATTTATTTTCATGTTCAACTGGCAGCATCAGTAAACGATGTAAAGTAATACCTTTAATATTATGTGCTGCCAATCCAGTTGGAGCAGTAACAACACACAACAGTGTTGACTGAGTTCTTTGCTGTAAATATGTAGTAATTCCTTTAATTAGGAAACTTTTACCAGTTCCAGCTTCTCCACTTACAAATAGTCGAATAGGTTCAAATGACATACATGAGCAATCTTTTTTCTCATGACGAAAGCCATGCTCAATGTGCTCTGTCACTTCATCATATATCTGTCTTTGCTCAACATTAAATTGCTTCTTTAATTCTTCTAAGTTGATTACTTCCTCTTGACCTTGCTGCATTGCTCTTTCCACCTCATCCATGGCGGTGGCTGCTTCATTTTTGATAATTGGTTGTCCCAGTGGATCTTGACTTAATGAAGCTGAACTTTGACTACCTTGTGAACTATCTCTAGCAATCTCCGCTGCAACTGTCGCTTCTTGCTCTATTTCATCATTCAACATTGGGAGATAATTACTAAAAAAAGGACATTCAAAACTACTTTTAGATGCGTTGAATGAATCTTCATATCTATCAAAGTCCCCAAGTAGTTCCTCTTCTCTACGACATGGTTTAAAGAGTTCCAAAAGAGCAAAATAGTAAAATTTTCTTTTGTCAGGTGTTTCGCAACTCAGTTTCCGATGATTAATCAAGTGTCCTTTTCTTTGTTTCACCAGACATCCTTCATGTCCAATTACAGCATGTACACCTTTATCAATGTTCTCTGTAACATTCCTTTTAAAAGTGTCGTTTTGAAGTATTTCATACAGACAAATGTTTTCAAGCAGAGTACTTCTATTTGGATAGTATGTATCCAACATATTTGTTTTCAGAATGTCTGTACTATTTGGTTCTTTCTGGGCTAAATATTCAATTTCTTGCACAGGTTTCAGAACACCGTTTCGTGTTTCTGCAAGGCCCAAACTCACCCAGAGAATAGTCCTTGATTTAGCATAAAGACTTGCTGATGACAATCGGTCACACCATTCATATGCTCCAATTTCCCGATGAGACAACATCTTCAAACTGTACGTATACAATTTCTTGCTTAGGCTCTTTTCATGAGAAATGTCTTCCCACATCTCCTTCAGTTCCGTCTTTTCAGATTTCGTGATGTAAGACTTTACATATCGAGCCACAGCAATTGAATTGTCTGCAACATATTGTATGTCCATGTTAGCATTCCACATGGATAAAATGACTGGGTTATAGTCATTTATATATTTGGATTCTTCACCTCTTCTTAAATTGTACGTATTTTTAGGTGACCTTCTTCTGATATTATGTCGCAAACATGACATCAAATTGTTGACTCTTCCTTTTGAAAGTACCGGTCGTGCAAATCCAAAACGACATTTGGTGTAGAATTTGCTCTTTGATTTGAATTTTCGCCGACAATATTTTCCACAACGATGACTTTGAAAACGTAACACTTTTCCTCTTAAGTCCTTATCAGTTGTAGTATTAGGTATGTCACAAGTGGCATACTGTACAATAAAAGACAGTACAGTCTCATCCGAGTCTGTTCCAAATTTAGGAGCATCCTTGATCCATAACAGCATATGAATATGAGGAGCACCTCTTGCTTGATATTCTTTTCTCCAAAAGAAATCCAGTACTTCACCAAGAGGCGGTTTTTTCTTGTTTGTAAAGAAAGACATCATAGCTTCAAATCTATGATTAAAATATCTGCAAACATTAACTGGATCTAATGAACACAGTTCTCCAGGTGTCTTGTAGTTTATATTCTCTATGTTTGCATTCGCCTCCCGAAGAAATTCAAGTAAATCTTCCCAAGCAAACTCTGCACAGCTTAGAGTTAAAAACCATGTTGGTGCTCCTAGGTTTCTAAGCATGCACTTCAAATCTCCATGACGACGGTACCAATACTCATTAGTACCACGCTGACAAGCCATTAAATTAATTAGGTGTGAATCCAAAACACTATCTTTCTGTTGCACTTTATCCATAAATTCCTTTGCTGAAATATTTTGCAGATGAACTCCACTTTTTAAGATATGGTTTACTGCATAAGACAGACCAGATAAGTCACTCTCAAACAGAAGATGAAACAAATATGGAATGCATTGGCGAAACCTTGGATCTTCTGCATATAATCTTGTTGTCCGGTATTCAGATGCAGGAATCTGCATAGGTCGATCATCATATCGAGTACCTTCACCTGGAGGGAATAACTGTGGAAAACAACGACCTTCCAAACTTTCTTCCCACACACTAATAGGATTTCCTTTCGCCTTTTTCATCTGAAATAATTCAATAGCATTCCCTATTGCTTCTTTGGAATGCAGTGGATGAACACTATAATGTTCATAAATTTCTTCACTTCTGGATACGTCAACTTTTTCAATTTGTCCACTAGACAAATCACTGTCCTCTTCTTCACTTACATCTTCTTGTTCTACGTATACATCTTTATAGTACTTATTGTTTTTGACTAAATACAACGTTGCCTTTTTGACTTTTCTATCATCCACTAAATCTTGCCAGATTTTCTTACTCTTTGTAGGTACACCATTAACTAGAATAACTAGAGGTTCCTCTTCTACATTTTCAACACCAATTGTTTCCATATTTTTTTTAAATCAAGTGGCAAATATACAACTCTACCCTTTAATCCTCTTTATAAATCTGAAGGATTTAATTTACCAGTCTTAGGCTCCATACAAACAATAGCCTGAAAAGGATGTACACATTGAATCAGAAAAGTCTCATAAGTATTTAAATCCATCAGTTCTGATGGAATATTTATCAACTCTAGATTATTATGAACAGCTCTAGCAGGCATTTTATTTTCATTTAATTTATTATAACAATATTTACAAATACGCTCAAAACCCAAATCAAAATAGTTTTCCACCAACAAATAAGTTGCAAAATCTTTCCATTGACCATTACTTTCATCTTCACTTTTTAAATATAAATCAACTAACCTAGTTTGACTTTTGTAATGAATGCGTTGACAACAGACACAAGAAAAAATTGGTTTCTCACCTGCAATTACCTTAAACGTTATAATTTCCTGTTCAAAATTTTCAATGTTAACATGTCCAACATTTTCTAACACATTTCCTTCTATAATTATATCAGTTTCTGCATTATCTTCCTCTGGACCAAAATAACTTACCTCAATTTCTGCACAAATCTTCTTAACATCTAATTCACATCCATGCAAAAGAGCACTATTTAACTGTTTAGGTTGAAGTGCTGGACTTTTTGCATAATACAACTTTCTCACTAATTTTCTCATTTTAGTATGATGCACTGCTAACATCCTGAAGTGATGAAACACACTCTGGCATATTTTTCTAGAAAGACAAGCCAGAGAATGACGTTGCAGACCTTTTTTTTCTCGCACTCTGCAATGATCTAATGCTTGCAACATTACAATTTTTTTTAAGACTTTCTTTAGTGTACTTACGTAAGAAATTGCGAAAGAAATCAATTGAATCCTGTCGTACAGTACAAATTCTACTACAATTACAACTGTAAACAGGAACATTAGGACGTCCCTCTAAAGCTTCTCCAGCCATCACCTCTTCTGCATTTCTAACCACAATTTTCTCTTTCTCAATTACACAACCATCCTTCACCTCATATGCTCGACCACTGGTGTCAACTGCATGCAACAAATTGTTACTTTGAAAGTAACTCTCTTCATTAAAAAATGGTTCAGAAGTTGAAGTATGCATCCACTTCCCAAAAAACACTTTACAAAAATTACTCCTATTTATATGTCTTTTCCATTTACTTTTACCTTTGAAAACTCGTATTGCCTGATTTAGAGTATTTATTCTATTTAGTACTAAAATAAATAATTTTCTTTTTGTCTCAAACGCGCACTCAACAATACCCTCTATATATTGTTTCTTCTTAAGAAAAGTAGATATTCTTTTAGAAACGTTCTCCTTTTGTAATACATTCGAAACTACTCTGTTGTAAAACATACGCTTCCTGATTTGGCTAAATTGATTTGTCCGGGTTTTACTGTACACTTTTTCCTGTCTGCTGATTCCAGAAACATTTTTATCTTTGGTTCCATGTCTCCTTCTCGATACTGGTATACTTTTTTCCTTGTGGACTTCAATACTAAAATTTTTCCTTCCCAAAATTGCTTTCAAAAACTTTTTGGTTTGCTTACCAGGAGCACTCTTCTTTTTATCCTTCCTTTGTTCTTTTGATAATTCTTGAATTCCTTTCTTCTTCAAATTGTAAGTCCGTTTATAGAGCTTTCTTTTTTCAGTTCTGGTCGGCATCTTAATTTAAAATTTTGATGAAATTGTCAATCTGTAAAACACAAACATAACAAATATTATAGTTCACTACTAGCATATAATGTACACATTAAAACCACAGATTCATTTTCTAAGTAGAATAAAGAAAATAACAGAAAGTCTCTGAACAGAGTAGGAAATCCTGCAGTGAATGTTGGTTCTAAATTTATCACACTCCATATCTGTTTTAACATTATATACAGTTTTTAATTCTAATTTTTAAAGCATACAAACAGTACACTTTTTTCAAGAACTATCGGTCATTGTAGATATTTTAATCTTTTTTACTACAATCTCTCTTACACTTCATGAGAACATGTCTTATCACTCTCATAAAGCAGATCATCGACGAATAGGACAAGAAAACTGTCTTCACGAATGCTTTACTATCAAAAATGTTTTTATTTATTCAAAAGTTAATAATTTAGTAGAACTTCAAGCATTACATCATCAGGGACTTCTTCAAGTCCAAAGTCCTCATCTCCTTCTACCATCTCTAAGTAAGCTGAGTCTAAAGACATGTCCACAAAATCATCATTTTCATCTATTTCCTCTTCAAAGACCGCGTCTAAAATTTCCTCCATCACTTCGTTAATGATTTCAAAATGAATTTGTTTCTCTTCTGAGGAATTCTTCATAACTAGACTCAGTTATTCTTCTGTATCCTTTTAAAAAAATAGAGAGACTAAATTATATCTTTTTTCATAAATGTATAACTTAAAAGTACCTTTACTAATTTTTAAACTACATATATTTTTTTAATTTCTAACTTATTAACTCTATATATTTTAAGATACCACGTTCCTCTTGCTTTGAAAAGAAATTGGCAATATAACCCTAAACATTAACACTGATCTTTTTTTTCCATTAAATAATTACTGTTGTTAAAAGACATTTTACTGTAAAATTTCTTTTTAGATTTTGTAGATATCACAAATATTAATTAACTGTACAATTAATTTTTAGAGACCCATTTTTTGAGTTCACCAGTACAAAGTGCTATATAAACTATATGCACTCTGAAGAGACGGCTCACACTATACAAACCATAGCATTCACTTAACAGATTACTACTTTCCACAGAGACAGTTCCTTTTATGTTTCAACAGCATACTCACCATGTAAATGTCGTAGCATATACAAAATGTCATACTAACCATGAAGAACCACCTCATAATAAAGATCTGCATTAATATGTAAAACAGTGCCTATACATAGTATAATCACAGATATGCAGGAAAGATGTCCATCACACCTAGAACCATATCATAATACCTCTCTGTAAATAAAGGAGAAAGATTTCAAAAATACCGAGCACTTCACAAGAATTAAGTAATGGAAACCTGAAAGAATTATACTCCATACTCCGTAAATCTGAACTCCATCAAAAAGAACACATGCACCAAGCCCATTAAAAGATAATTTCAACTGTCAGTGGAGAACATCTCAAAATACATATCTAGTATAAGCAGATACAACCCTTGTGAAAAATTCAAGATAAAATCATGTTCCAAAATGAAATTTTACAAACATTTTAAAAAATCTTCTTTATTATTTTCATGTGCACCCAAAAAAATTGCCTATGCAAAAATACCAACTCACCTGAAAAAAAGAATATCATTCCTCAAATTGTGTAATTCAGAAGGCGGGTTGTTGCTTTTCAGCACCAAACACTATAAAAAAGAAAATACTAAAATGTATTTATCTTATTACAGACTTATTTCTTACACAACATACAGCCATTATAGCAAAGAACAAGCATAACAGATAAATTCCCCAAGATTCTCTATCATTAAAATAAGATACTAAATGTCTAATTTATGAAAGTGTTGCCCCACAGATATGTCACTTTTTCCCATGTTAAAACTGATGCACCAGTGACACTAGGGCTTCGTAACTAAAAGCCCATGTGACGGAAAACAAGTGCATAGACAGAAAATGCAGGGCAGGCCTTAGTCATATGCAAGCAGTACACCTGCACAGGACCACCAAACCCAAGGGGCCACCATGTTAATGTATACCCTTAATATAATAATCCTCTGAGGATGGATACATATTTGCGTGGCGGCCCATGCCAGAAATTTGGCGTCCTCTGGCTCTGTTCCACTTCCAAACACCCTGACCCCCCCTCTTCACTGAACTCCGCACTCCACCCCGCCCGGACCCCCTGTTACGAGGCCCCCTACCTACGCTCCCTGCCCAGGGCCACCATGAGCCTAGAGCCGCCCCTGGAAAATTTATAGGACACAGCAATAGTAAAAGTCAGAGAATAGGCAACACGCTGAAAAACTACACAGTAGATAAAGAAACATATTTTTTAGATAACCCCATTGAAAAACATGTAGTGATTTTTTTAATCTACCATGCATCTGGCCCTCCAGGACCGCTTTGGAAACTCCTGCTTTAAACCTTTACATTTCATTTTTAAACCATACATATGTTTTTTTTCAAAGCTGCATATTAAACGCCTAAACACTTTTCCCTTTTTAGAATCCGAAGCCACAACTGCAACATGACTAATGCAGAAATTAATTAGTGTACCTTTTCTGTTTTTTTACTCTTTATATTTTATAAATTTTGTCACATAAATGGATAGCAGCGGCTCACTACCTCCTACAGTCATGAAACTAAATTGCTCCCTTTCACTTACAAATGCCTTTGAGACGGCAAAAAAAAGTCGGGCAGATTTAAAATCCCTTTACGCCACTTTGCCATCACTGTTAACATATGACAAGTCAAGCTAAAGTGCCACACGGACCATGTGTCAAGACCACTCTGGCTACAGTTTACATGGACCGATATTTCAAGAAGAAAAGCCTTCTAAAACAAAACCCTTCAAAACATAGACATTGGAAGAAACGTCATGTGGTGTCAGGTTATTTCCTGCGGCGGTGCTTACTCAGCATCAGAGCACAGGGTCTGGAAATGGCGAGTGCGTGGCGCTGTGGTAAACACTAGGGTTGCCGCTCTAGCGTTTGATGTCACGCGACTCGCAGCTGCACGAAGCGCGCGTTCTGATTTTAATCTGCGCACTTCAACTGTACCTTGACCGGAGCATCAGCGTTTCCAGAGTTCGGCGTTCGTCAGCGTTTCCAGAGTTCAGCGTTCATAGAAATTCTTCAGCAAGTCAAGTAATTGAAAACTATCGCATGCGCAATGAGGGATTCAAGTAAGGACAGCTTGTAAATTAAAAGACTGAGAACTTTTAGTCAGGAATATTTATACACGGAACGGAAAGCCTAAAGCAGCATCTGTTTGTCAATACCATTGAAAACTCAGAGACAGTTTATTATTGAACAATTAGTGGTTCTTTTGCTCCTACTCAAGAACGACTTCTTTACCCTTCCCATTTATTCGAGTGAACAGAACTCATAAACTCTACCTTTCCGGTTGCTTAAATAGGAACTTCTTATACTCCTTAGTGAAGTTTAACTAGGGGAGGCCATAGAAGTCTAACAGTAGAAGATAATTATAAGAGGCGTCTGAATCTGTGACAGGTAATTGGAAGCCAACACTCTTGTTATAAAACCCAAATTATAAAACGCATGAAAAGGTTCTAATGTATGATAT
The DNA here is from genome assembly GCF_964263255.1 of Lissotriton vulgaris. NCBI lineage: Eukaryota > Metazoa > Chordata > Amphibia > Caudata > Salamandridae > Lissotriton > Lissotriton vulgaris. Next base: position 1,807,046,287 of record NC_141694.1, on the reverse strand, counting down.
TGTTTAATTGCAGTACTACAGATTCAGAGAGACAAACCCATTCAGAGAGAACAGCAATAATCTATGGTTCTGGGGTAAGATTAGTTCACGAGTGATAATAGAGTATTATAAGTTGATATACAGTATACAGTGTAGTACATATATTTCTTTCCCTACAGGACACAACTCGAGATCCAAACCGAATCAGAAGAGGTGTCATATCCAATGCCATAGATTGTCTCTCTCTCTCAATTTTTTGTTTTATCCACTTCCCCTTTCCCTTCTACGTCAGGAGTTGCTACAATTTTTAATGTTGAGCGACAACTGAGGTGGAGGGGCGTTGGGACCAGCATCGACTCCTGTGGACCTCGGACTTCTTGACAGATTGAAGTGCCAGCACGTCCACCTGGGTCGATATGGCTGAGGGGTTGGATTTAAAATCCTTAGCAGAAATATTAGAGGGGCTGCAAAATCAATTATCCCAGTCAGCTGAAGAGAATAGAGCCCTTAGAGATGAAATAAAACGTTCTCAACAGGAAACCCATCAGGTAAAACTACAAATGGAAAGATTCATGGCGGAAGCTACCCCTCTGCCTAGATTAAGTTCTACTAACACTTCTGCGGCAGAAGCTACTACACAGGTTATACATTCAGTGGCCCCGGTAGTTCCATTAGCCAATCCAGAAAGGTTCAGTGGGGATCCCAATAAGGCCCAAATCTTCCTTACTCAGTGCTCACTGCATTTCTTGTGCAGGTCGGTGGTGTTTAAGGAGGATCATGTTAGGGTAGCCTTCATGCTGTCATATATGAGTGGTGATGCCGCAGCTTGGTCCATGCCCTTGATCACTCGCAACGATCCTGCTTTGTATGATTTTGAGCGATTTAAGAAGGAGTTTCTGCGGATATTCGACAGAAGAACGGCTAACCAAGCTACTGATAACGAACTATTGGATATTAAGCAAGGGAATCGTGATTTAATTGCTTACATTGCCCAGTTCAACAGATTGATCGTAGAAACTGACTGGCCTAATGAGAAGCGCTCCGCTATATTTTATCGTGGCCTCAAGGATGACTTAAAAGACGCTCTCGCGCAAATTCCCAAAAGACCACAAGAGATTTCTGAGCTAATTGACCTGGTCCTCCAAATTGATCATCGGCTGTATGAAAGACGATCTGAGAAAAGAAAAGATTTCAAGCCATTCATACCCCATTTAGATCGCATGAAACCTGAAGGTAACAAAACTGATGCAAACTCTAGTGAAGAACCTATGCAAATTGGGTCTATAAGGGGGCCCTTGTCCAAAGAGGAGAAAGAAAAGCGGAGGAATAATCAATTATGTCTTTATTGTGGAGCTTCCGGGCATCTTGTGAAGGAATGTCCTAAAAAACCAAAATTCAACCAAGGGTTAAAAGACAGATCCCATCAGTAGAGGGAGTTGCCCTGGTGGGATGTAGCAGTGAGTCAACTCAGGAACCTCAACAGTTGATCAACACTTTGCAGTCGTCGGCCCCTCATCTTACAGTCTCTTTCACAGTGAAATTTGGTGTGCATGAGATTAGAGGAGTATCTGTGATGATAGATTCGGGAGCTACGGGCAATTTTTGTGATTTGAATTATGCCAAGGAAATGGGCATTAACTCAATTAAGAAGAAAAACCCTGAAGTCGTGAAAGCAGTTGATGGTACCAACCTCACCTCAGGACCTATTGTGGAAGAAACTGAGACATTGGAGTTGGTGGGATTGCAAGGCCATCGGGAATTTATAAGATTTAATCTTATTGACGCTCCCCAATTTCAATTAATTTTGGGATTACCATGGTTGTCTGAGCACAACCCCACCATTGATTGGGAACGTCGCACTGTGAAAATGAATTCTGAACATTGTCGGTTGAACTGTTCCTCTGGAGTTAGACTGAAAGTAGTGGAATCCCCAGCTTCCACACTGGCAGTGCTCAGCGCCAGTGCATGTACCATAGGAACCCAGTCAATACCTAAAGAATATCATGATTTAATTGCTGTGTTCGACAAAAGTAATGCCGAGAAGTTACCTCCTCATAGGGAGTACGACTGCAAAATTGAACTGGAGCCGGGGGCGATCTTACCCTGCAGTCGCATCTATGCGTTAACTGAAAATGAGAATTTCTACCTCAAAGAATATTTGGATGAATATTTAAAAATAGGATTCATCAGACCATCTCAGTCATCGGTGTCTTTGCCTTTGTTTTTCCGGCCTAAAAAGGATGGGACTCTTCGAACGTGTATCGATTATAGAGCCTTGAATCAAGTCACGGTGAAGAACAGATATCCCCTGCCTCTAATTTCTCAACTTTTAGATCAAGTGAAAGGAGCTAAAATCTATACCAAGTTAGACTTGAGAGGAGCTTATCATCTGGTAAGAGTGGCAGAAGGTGATGAATGGAAGACTGCGTTCAGGACGAAGTATGGATTATACGAATACCAGGTGATGCCTTATGGTTTGAGCAATGCTCCCGCAGCTTTTCAGCACTTGGTCAACAATGTCCTACGAGAATTCTTGGATTGAGTGGCAGTTGTATACATTGATGACATCTTGATTTTTTCCAACTGTATTGAGGAACATGTGATACATGTACGAGCAGTCCTGCAAAGGTTGTTGGAAAATCAATTATACGTGAAACTGGAAAAGTGCTTGTTTCATGCAGAACGTGTGGAATTTTTGGGATTTGTCCTATCGGCAGATGGCGTGGAGATGGACAATTCCAAGGTTCAAGCCATTCAAGATTGGGCTTCGCCAAAAAGTGTGAAAGAAATACAAAGTTTCATTGGGTTCGCTAATTTCTATCGAAGGTTTATTCCCAACTTCTCAGAGAAGGTTTCACCAATAACTCAATTGCTGAAAAAAGGGAAGAAATTTGAATGGTCCGATGAAGCGGAAGTGGCTTTTCAAACTTTAAAAAAGGCTTTTGTGACCGCCCCGGTCTTAATGCACCCAGATCCTGATCAAGAGTATTATGTAGAAACGGATGCTTCAGATTTCGCTACAGGCGGTATTTTGTCACAAAGGGATAAATGCACCGGACAACTTCATCCAGTGGCATATCGCTCCAGGAAGTTATCAGAGCCAGAAAGCAATTACTCTATTGCAGACAAAGAGTTGTTGGCAGTCAAGGAGGCGTTTCAGGATTGGCGACACTATTTACTAGAAGCCAAACATCGTGTGACAGTGTTCACTGACCACAGGAACTTACAATTCCTCAAATCTGCAAAAACTCTCACCCCTCGTCAACTAAGGTGGTCCTTGTACTTTTCAGAGTTTGATTTCGTGATCACTTACAAGCCTGGAGCTCAAAATGGTAAAGCCGATGCTCTATCTAGGAAGAACGTTGCGGCGGAAACCAAACCTTCACTTCCAGAACGCATCATTCCAATGAACAAGATTATAGGAGCGATCCATTTACAAGAATTCACTGAGGATATCTTAAAAAATCACTCTGATGAATTAAAAAACTGGGCAGAATCAGATGTCAAGAAATCGGTGGATGGTGGTCTACCATTTTATGAAAATAAGTTGTACTTGCCTACTGAGGAAATGCAAGAAAAGGCCATGAAAAGCTGTCATGATGATCGTCTAGCAGGGCATCGTGGTGTTAAGAAAACGTTGGAGTTGGTCAAGAGGCATTTTTGGTGGCCAGGCATGGCGGCTCAGATAGGACAGTATGTATCGACTTGTGAGCTATGCATTAAGGGTAAACCAAGTAGAAGAGCCCCACAGGGTCTATTACAGCCCTTGCCCAATGCACCATATCCCTGACACAGTGACATTAGACCTAATTGTAGACCTTCCAGCTAGTCAGGGGTACACTGTCATTCTAGTGCTGGTCGATTCATTTTCCAAAATGGGACATTTCATTCCTTTAAAATCTGTACCCACAGCCCCGCAGTTAGTGCAGATCTTTAACCAACACATAGTTAGAGTTCACGGAATTCCAAAGATTATTATTTCTGACAGAGGGTCACAGTTTATATCAAAATTTTGGAAAAAATGTATGCACAATCTGGGAGTAGACACACGATATTCCACCAGTTTCCATCCTGAAACTGATGGCCAAACAGAGAGAGTAAACAAGGAATTGGAACAATATCTTAGACTCTATCTGTTGGAACAGGAAGGCAACTGGTCAGAATTGCTGTGGACCGCAGAATTTGCTTACAATAATGGAGTTCATGATTCTACTGGTTATTCACCCTTCTACCTTAACTCAGGCAGACATCCTAATCTGATTGTAGGTAAAACTGATGAGGATGTACCCGAACTCACTAAAGTTATGGCGGATTTAAAGACATCTTACGCTAGAGCTCAAAAGAATCTGAGTAAGGCCAAGGCGTCATATAAAAAGCAAGCTGACAAGAAAAGGAGAGTAGGGCCTAGTTTTGAGGTGGGTGATCAGGTGTGGTTATCCACTAAGCATTTGAGGCTAAAAGGGAATAGAAAGTTTCAGCCAAGGTTTATAGGTCCTTTTAAAGTGTCCAAAGTCATAAATCCTGTGGTAGTGAAACTTATGCTTCCAAAAACCTTAAGAGTTCATTCAACCTTCCATGTGTCCCTTTTGAAAAAGAATCCAGAAAATGCTAGGCTCAAAGAAACTCCTTCTCCCATAAGATTGGAGTCAGGTGAAGAATTTGAAGTTAGTAGGATTCTGGACTCTAAAATAGTTAAAAAGAGACTGTATTACTTGGTGGAATGGAAGGGCTTCGGACCAGAGGAAAGATCTTGGGAGCCCTCCACTAATGTACATGCTCCAAGACTGGTAAAAAATTATCACAAGGCATATCCACAGAAACCCAAATTGGGGGAACCCACTTTGGAGAGAGGTACTGTCAAGACCACTCTAGCTACAGTTTACATGGACCGATATTTCAAGAAGAAAAGCCTTCTAAAACAAAACCCTTCAAAACATAAACATTGGAAGAAACGTCATGTGGTGTCAGGTTATTTCCTGCGGCGGTGCTTACTCAGCATCAGAGCACAGGGTCTGGAAATGGCGAGTGCGTGGCGCCGTGGTAAACACTAGGGTTGCCGCTCTAGCGTTTGATGTCACGCGACTCGCAGCTGCACGAAGCGCGCGTTCTGATTTTAATCTGCGCACTTCAACTGTACCTTGACCGGAGCATCAGCGTTTCCAGAGTTCGGCGTTCGTCAGCGTTTCCAGAGTTCAGCGTTCATAGAAATTCTTCAGCAAGTCAAGTAATTGAAAACTATCGCATGCGCAACGAGGGATTCAAGTAAGGACAGCTTGTAAATTAAAAGACTGAGAACTTTTAGTCAGGAATATTTATACACGGAACGGAAAGCCTAAAGCAGCATCTGTTTGTCAATACCATTGAAAACTCAGAGACAGTTTATTATTGAACAATTAGTGGTTCTTTTGCTCCTACTCAAGAACGACTTCTTTACCCTTCCCATTTATTCGAGTGAACAGAACTCATAAACTCTACCTTTCCGGTTGCTTAAATAGGAACTTCTTATACTCCTTAGTGAAGTTTAACTAGGGGAGGCCATAGAAGTCTAACAGTAGAAGATAATTATAAGAGGCGTCTGAATCTGTGACAGGTAATTGGAAGCCAACACTCTTGTTATAAAACCCAAATTATAAAACGCATGAAAAGGTTCTAATGTATGATATTGTTTAATTGCAGTACTACAGATTCAGAGAGACAAACCCATTCAGAGAGAACAGCAATAATCTATGGTTCTGGGGTAAGATTAGTTCACGAGTGATAATAGAGTATTATAAGTTGATATACAGAATACAGTGTAGTACATATATTTCTTTCCCTACAGGACACAACTCGAGATCCAAACCGAATCAGAAGAGGTGTCATATCCAATGCCATAGATTGTCTCTCTCTCTCAATTTTTTGTTTTATCCACTTCCCCTTTCCCTTCTACGTCAGGGGTTGCTACAATTTTTAATGTTGAGCGACAACTGAGGTGGAGGGGCGTTGGGACCAGCATCGACTCCTGTGGACCTCGGACTTCTTGACACCATGTTAATCTACCCCTAAATGTTTATACAAATAACTTTACTCAAACATGTATTTAGTCGTCCACATGCAGACACTTTCGATTACATTTTTTATTTAATTAGAATCCCTGTAATGTTGCATATCTTTTCAAAAATACACTAGTGCCTATTATTATGACGATTTTTTTTCATTCTTCATCAGTGATATTTTTTTTTACATACAATGAAAATCACTATGACTTTTTAAACGACAAAGCTTACGCAGTAAAAATCACTCTGCATTTGCTTCCCCTTAAGAATGTAGTTTATCTACCCCACGCATGTGAACCTTGATGTTTCCATCTGGCAGCGAATACCGACCTTGAATCACAAGACATGAACAACAGCCTTATTGTCACAAATACAAGTTAGCGTAGCATCTGTTCACACATATATCTTTCACTTAGCTAATATTCACAGACAACACCATTCGTTATAAAAGAGTGACCTTCCTTTACAATTTGCTGAAGTGACTCCCTTAATTTTTAACGCATCCTCCACTTCAAGACAGGCTATTTTTTTTATAACTACTAAGCAATGGTTTAGTGACTACTCTGCCAGAAATTATATAAAGTCATTCTGCTAGTCTTCACTCCATAGTCGGCGACCTATTTCTGTGAACTTCCTGTTGAACTGGCAGTGCTGCGACGTTTGTGTTCCCATCTTGTATATTTCAAAATGGATGTCCCTCCTGTCTTCGCAAACGAGCTGGAACACTTAGAACTATTTCGCCAGAGGATGCTTGACTACTACGGCATCTTAGCACTCTCGACTTTGAATACTTCATATCGATTATCATTTCGATATTCCTATTTCACCTGTGTACAGCCTGTATTTCATTGCCTGAGCTGTGATTTCATGTGGGCCCTGGACTTATGTCTCTGCAACTTGGTACCTCCTGAAGTGAATTACAATCATCTCATGAATCCGTTAATTGATCATGAACAGCTTTGTTGCAACGGAGGGATTATGGCCTTTGCAGCGATACAAGGAGTTCTGGGTCATTGGAATATATTCGCAGCGGCGCAAGATTTCTTGACAGACAGCTACATTGAAAACGCACCGAGCTGTCCTCTGATGGTAATAGAGGCTCCCGTAATAACAGATCATGAATGCTGCTTTCCTCTTTTCAATTGGATGGCTGACATGTTTTCGCATGATAACAGTGACTTCCTGTTAGAAGCAGTTGCTGCCTACTTTGCCTACACAATGGTAGGATAACTCTTATGCAAGCCATTGACGTCCACATTTCGTTTTGCCTCCCTATCTTTTTCAGGTTTTTTGGATATTTTTTTAACATGAACAGACCTATTGGCTTTACTAACAGTGGACATTATGATTTTGTGCTGGTTAAATTTTGGTCTTTTATGTGGACTAAATTTTTTTCTTCAGCTACTCGATTTTGAACTTTATTTTTTATTAAACTCTAATCTCAACAATTCTATTGCATATCTTATCTTATGTTATTTCAAATGTACTCGGAGCAAAACTCGCTAATATATGCTACATGTGCCCTGATTAATGTGTAAATATAGCATGAGTTTTTCATAACTGTAAACGCCATTTCGCCTTTGAACTGCTTATTTCCGCCTCACACACCTCTGCTCCTTTAATTTTCCGTAAAGTAAAATATTTTTTAATACATAAGAGAAAAATATATTCTTTCAATAATATGTCCATTGTTTTTTGTACTGTATTTCAAATGCATTACTGCAACCTTCAAAAGATATCTCAATACAGTAGTTCTTCTCAACACTGATTTGCGAACGATCCATCAGATTACATACATGCACCTCTCGCCATTTTGTCGATTTTAGCACGTTTTTTTCCCTTACACAATAGAATAACACAAACTTGATAGTGCTTCGCATGTAGAGAGCTGATTGATAAAGAGATGATGTCTAACCACTAGCATTTTCATGTATCGTTCCTAAACTGAGAGGCCAGAGACCTTCTTCCATTTATTAAAATATAATATACTTCCTCATTAGATTGTACAATTAATTTTGCGAAACCATATTCATTTTTCATCAACTATACCGCTTGTATTCTATGTACTAGTGACTATACCGATTACTTTGTTTTTTGCAATGTCTGTACTCATATTAGATAAGGGACTTGCCTTGAAAACAGTGCATTTCTGAATAAACATTTCAAATATACACGTTCTCTCTTTTAATCCATAATCTCAACTGAAATGATTGTATACTGATACAGTATTCATGTGTTCCACGTAACTTCAGCTGTACTAACTTAACATTTTCTTTTGTCGACCTCACTTACTCATACTAGAACCCGCAGGCCTATAATGGCCCGTGAACTCTTTCTTAGTAGGTCGCGCACCATGCAGACAGTTGTACCTCTGTTAAAAAATAATGTATTACTGTTACCAGGCACCGCCGCAGTTCCACTTGACTCAGACTTAATTACTGCTCCCCAGCTTCTACAGACCAGACGGTATGTCGTATTTCACTCCTTATCACGCTTTCATCTCCACAATAAAAAACACTTCTCCGCCAGCCACCAGAGAACAGAGTGCATATGCAGAGGCACTAAGTAGTGAAATACGACATACCCTCTGCTCTATGGAAGCAACCGAGCGGTAATTGTGAAAGAAAACATTCACTAGCGCTTCAAAAAAGCAATGCAATTATATAAATATTTTTTAGAAAACGTTCCAACTACTTTGATGGGACTATCTGTGTGTGCCTTCACAGCAAAGTTCCTCAGCCCAGACTGAAGGCAGACACAGACAGACACACACACAATAAGATAACACAGGGCAACGGAGACGGAAAACAGAAGGGGGATGAAGATGCAGTCAAACAGCAGGAGTGAGAGAGATATTTTTATACTCCGTTTGGTACCTCAATATACGAACACATTTACTGCACAAATCTGTGTACAACCTCATGGTCAGAACTTTTCATTTTATTTTACTCGACTACCTCCCCCTCTCACCCCACCAGTGCAAGCCGCAGCCACAAACCACAGTGTAATTTTGTCGTCTGTCAGAAAGTTTAAGAATTCATTAAGCATTACCACTTTTTCATGACGGTATCAGATGTAATGTACCAACTTTTCATTTTATTTCACTCAACCACCTGCCCTTCTCACCCTACGCCCACCAATGCAGGCCGCGGCCAGAAACCGCACTATAATTTTGTCGTCTAACAGAAACTTTGTGAATACCTTAATCATTACCACTTTAGCCCCCTCCCCCTCCCTCTCACCCCACCCCCACCAGTGCAGGCCACGGCCACAAACCACACTGTAATTTTGTCGTCTGACAGAAACTTTAGGAATTCATTATGCATTACCACTTTTTCAAGACGGTATCACATGTATGACCACCTGCCCTTCTCACCCTACGCCCACCAATGCAGGCCACAGCCAGAAACCGCACTATAATTTTGTCGTCTAACAGAAACTTTATGAATACATTAATCATTACCACTTTAGCCCCCTCCCCCTTCCCTCTCACCCCACCCCCACCAGTGCAGGCCACGGCCACAAACCACACTGTAATTTTGTCGTCTGACAGAAACTTTAGGAATTCATTAAGCATTACCACTTTTTCAAGACGGTATCACATGTAATATACCAACTTTTCATTTTATTTCACTCAACCACCTGCCCCTCTCACCCTACGCCCACCAATGCAGGCCACGGCCAGAAACCGCACTATAATTTTGTCGTCTAACACAAACTTTATGAATACCTTAATCATTACCACTTTAGCCCCCTCCCCCCTCCCTCTCACCCCGCCCCCACCAGTGCAGGCCACGGCCACAAACCACACTGTAATTTTGTTGTCTGACAGAAACTTTAGGAATTCATTAAGCATTACCACTTTTTCAAGACGGTATCACATGTAATGTACCAACTTTTCATTTTATTTCACTCGACCACCTGCCCTTATCACCCTACGCCCACCAATGCAGGCCACGGCCAGAAACCGCACTATTATTTTGTCGTTAACAGAAACTTTATGAATACCTTAATCATTACCACTTTAGCCCCATTCCCTCTCACCCCACCCCCACCGGTGCAGGCCACGGCCACAAACAACACTGTAATTTTATCGTCTGACAGAAACTTTAGGAATTCATTAAGCATTACCACTTTTTCAAGAGGTATCACATGTAATAGACCAACTTTTCATTTTATTTCACTCAACCACCTGCCCCTCTCACCCTACGCCCACCAATGCAGGCCACGGCCAGAAACTGCACTATAATTTTTTCGTCTGACAGAAAGTTTACGAATTCTTTAACCATTAGCATTTTTTGACGACCGTATCACATGTAATTTACCATTTTTCTCTCTATCTGCATTATCTGTCTCTCTGCTAATATCATTTTTTCACTTCATAAACAACTTCTCTCATTATATATAAAGGCTTCAAAATCTCACAAATAATTACTCTCTGTATTAAACATGTTTTATACTTCATATTTCACATTTAAATGGAAAAATAGTTTTAGAAATACAACACATTATCAGAGCCAAAAATGAGTTTAGTTTCAGACTACTAGGAAAATCAAACAATGTTTGTGACTAAACCATATTTTACGGTACATGACAAAACAAACTGTTACAGACTTACCTTTACCAATGCTTTGTACGATGTACAAAAGTGACAGTCACAAAACAGATATTCGTTTGACGGAACTCTCAATTATGCTTCTATCACTGCAACCAAAATTCAATGGCACAGATATCCAGTCAATACAGACTCGTATATGTCTCTTCAGCCATTCATATTTCGTCCCGCAAAATTTTGAAATCAAATTTACATTTCAGTTGGTTGTCCCTCACAATATTTTTAAATTTACATAAAAGTCACCCATCACCCACTGCCATCCATGATAACACCTCATTCTGCACCTGGCTGAAGGCACAGGTCAAAAGTTCATATCTCAATGTTCTACAGCAAACTAAGAAGACTGTTTTCCCTCCAGAATCACCTGCCTATCCACAGCTCTGTTACATGTCATTTTTTTCACACCCAATAGTACTTTTCGTTTTACATAAACATTAACATGCAACGTAGTCTTCAATGTTCAGGTATTACAATCAACCAATCATTTTTATTTTTTCAACCACACCAAGCCTCATCCTTTTTTTTATCCTGACTTTCAGCTTCTAACTACCATTCCACTTCCAGAACCCACCAGAGTATGCCTGCATATCCCTTGAAAATGAAGGTTTGCCTTTTAGGACACAGCTATATTCACTGGAGTGGAAAATATGCAGCAAACAGATGTATTTCCAACCTTGATTTACCAATATTTACCAAAGCACAATCTACACTTAAACCTTGAGATTTGTGAATAGTCACTGCATATGCCAAACAAATTGGAAATTGCTTCCGACGGACATATTAGTCTTTCACAAGCAAAAAACGAGTTGAACAGCGACTAATTTGTTGAACTTCCTCAATTCCATCAAGTTTTATTCTTAAAAATTCAATCTCATCTCTATTTGTATAATTGACAAAACCAACAACATTACCCACTGCTCCATTTACCAATCCTCTTTCTACATGTACATTTCTCCTTAAAATTATCCGACAATTTAAACATACATACAGATTTTTCTCTAAACCAGCAGTTTTAGATATAGTTTTTTGAAGAGAATCCAATTTTAACTTCAACTTTTCAGACAAAACAATAGTACTACCTTCATGCTCTATTCTATCTTTAGCTTCCAGTTTCTTAATTTTTTGATTTTCTAAATTCAACATTCTCTCATTAAAAACTGAACATTCTTTCAGAGTTGGCATCAAGCATATCACGGACTTATCTGCTACCTCTTTACTATATATTTTCTCAGGTACATTATCTTCATTAGGAAACAGCTTGGAAAGTAATCGTGTTCATAGAGTGTGTTTCGCATCTTCAGTTAGTTTTCCAATCCTTATATCTTGAAGAATATTTCCACATTTAGTATCCTTTGCCTGTCGCATATTTTGAATCAGTTCAGTATATTTGAAATGTGACCATATATTAACATTTCCAATACTGCCCAAGCACTTTCTGTTTTCCTCATGCGTAACAGTTTCAAATAATGGTTGTCCTTTCACAGGAGTTAGCTGCAGTAGATCTCCAAAAACTATGACATGTTTACCTCCAAATAACACATCATACTCTGTCTTAAGTATCTGTTGCATTCTTAAATGCACAAAAGCAAGCATTAAATTAGATACCATGCTTACTTCATCATTAATAAGAAGTTTCATTTTTTTAAGGACTCTAGAAACTTCAAAACAAGCTTCTCCAGATAGCTTGTGATATTGTAATTTATTTTCATGTTCAACTGGCATCATCAGTAAACGATGTAAAGTAATACCTTTAATATTATGTGCTGCCAATCCAGTTGGAGCAGTAACAACACACGACAGTGTTGACTGAGTTCTTTGCTGTAAATATGTAGTAATTCCTTTAATTAGGAAACTTTTACCAGTTCCAGCTTCTCCACTTACATATAGTCGAATAGGTTCAAATGACATACATGAGCAATCTTTTTTCTCATGACGAAAGCCATGCTCAATGTGCTCTGTCACTTCATCATATATCTGTCTTTGCTCAACATTAAATTGCTTCTTTAATTCTTCTAAGTTGATTACTTCCTCTTGACCTTGCTGCATTGCTCTTTCCACCTCATCCATGGCGGTGGCTGCTTCATTTTTGATAATTGGTTGTCCCAGTGGATCTTGACTTAATGAAGCGGAACTTTGACTACCTTGTGAACTATCTCTAGCAATCTCCGCTGCAACTGTCGCTTCTTGCTCTATTTCATCATTCAACATTGGGAGATAATTACTAAAAAAAGGACATTCAAAACTACTTTTAGATGCGTTGAATGAATCTTCATATCTATCAAAGTCCCCAAGTAGTTCCTCTTCTCTACGACATGGTTTAAAGAGTTGCAAAAGAGCAAAATAGTAAAATTTTCTTTTGTCAGGTGTTTCGCAACTCAGTTTCCGATGATTAATCAAGTGTCCTTTTCTTTGTTTCACCAGACATCCTTCATGTCCAATTACAGAATGTACACCTTTATCAATGTTCTCTGTAACATTCCTTTTAAAAGTGTTGTTTTGAAGTATTTCATACAGACAAATGTTTTCAAGCAGAGTACTTCTATTTGGATAGTATGTATCCAACATATTTGTTTTCAGAATGTCTGTACTATTTGGTTCTTTCTGGGCTAAATATTCAATTTCTTGCACAGGTTTCAGAACACGGTTTCGTGTTTCTGCAAGGCCCAAACTCACCCAGAGAATAGTCCTTGATTTAGCATAAAGACTTGCTGATGATAATCGGTCACACCATTCATATGCTCCAATTTCCCGATGAGACAACATCTTCAAACTGTACGTATACAATTTCTTGCTTAGGCTCTTTTCATGAGAAATGTCTTCCCACATCTCCTTCAGTTCCGTCTTTTCAGATTTCGTGATGTAAGACATTACATATCGAGCCACAGCAATTGAATTGTCTGCAACATATTGTATGTCCATGTTAGCATTCCACATGGATAAAATGACTGGGTTATAGTCATTTATATATTTGGATTCTTCACCTCTTCTTAAATTGTACGTATTTTTAGGTGACCTTCTTCTGATATTATGTCGCAAACATGACATCAAATTGTTGACTCTTCCTTTTGAAAGTACCGGTCGTGCAAATCCAAAACGACATTTGGTGTAGAATTTGCTCTTTGATTTGAATTTTCGCCGACAATATTTTCCACAACGATGACTTTGAAAACGTAACACTTTTCCTCTTATGTCCTTATCAGTTGTAGTATTAGGTATGTCACAAGTGGCATACTGTACAATAAAAGACAGTACAGTCTCATCCGAGTCTGTTCCAAATTTAGGAGCTTCCTTGATCCATAACAGCATATGAATATTAGGAGCACCTCTTGCTTGATATTCTTTTCTCCAAAAGAAATCCAGTACTTCACCAAGAGGCGGATTTTTCTTGTTTGTAAAGAAAGACATCATAGCTTCAAATCTATGATTAAAATATCTGCAAACATTAACTGGATCTAATGAACACAGTTCTCCAGGTGTCTTGTAGTTTATATTTTCTATGTTTGCATTCGCCTCCTGAAGAAATTCAAGTAAATCTTCCCAAGCAAACTCTGCACAGCTTAGAGTTACAAACCATGTTGGTGCTCCTAGGTTTCTAAGCATGCACTTCAAATCTCCATGACGACGGTACCAATACTCATTAGTACCACGCTGACAAGCCATTAAATTAATTAGGTGTGAATCCAAAACACTATCTTTCTGTTGCACTTTATCCATAAATTCCTTTGCTGAAATATTTTGCAGATGAACTCCACTTTTTAAGATATGGTTTACTGCATAAGACAGACCAGATAAGTCACTCTCAAACAGAAGATGAAACAAATATGGAATGCATTGGCGAAACCTTGGATCTTCTGCATATAATCTTGTTGTCCGGTATTCAGATGCAGGAATCTGCATAGGTCGATCATCATATCGTGTACCTTCACCTGGAGGGAATAACTGTGGAAAACAACGACCTTCCAAACTTTCTTCCCACACACTAATAGGATTTCCTTTCGCCTTTTTCATCTGAAATAATTCAATAGCATTCCCTATTGCTTCTTTGGAATGCAGTGGATGAACACTGTAATGTTCATAAATTTCTTCACTTCTGGATACGTCAACTTTTTCAATTTGTCCACTAGACAAATCACTGTCCTCTTCTTCACTTACATCTTCTTGTTCTACGTATACATCTTTATAGTACTTATTGTTTTGGACTAAATACAACGTTGCCTTTTTGACTTTTCTAACATCCACTAAATCTTGCCAGATTTTCTTACTCTTTGTAGGTATACCATTAACTAGAATAACTAGAGGTTCCTCTTCTACATTTTCAACACCAATTGTTTCTATATTTTTTTTAAATCAAGTGGCAAATATACAACTCTACCCTTTAATCCTCTTTGTAAATCTGAAGGATTTAATTTACCAGTCTTAGGCTCCATACGAACAATAGCCTGAAAAGGATGTACACATTGAATCAGAAAAGTCTCATAAGTATTTAAATCCATCAATTCTGATGGAATATTTATCAACTCTAGATTATTATGAACAGCTCTAGCAGGCATTATATTTTCATTTAATTTATTATAACAATATTTACAAATACGCTCAAAACCCAAATCAAAATAGTTTTCCACCAACAAATAAGTTGCAAAATCTTTCCATTGACCATTACTTTCATCTTCACTTTTTAAATATAAATCAACTAACCTAGTTTGACTTTTGTAAAGAATGCGTTGAAACACAGACACAAGAAAAAATTGGTTTCTCACCTGCAATTACCTTAAACGTTATTATTTCCTGTTCAAAATTTTCAATGTTAACATGTCCAACATTTTCTAACACATTTCCTTCTATAATTATATCAGTTTCTGCATTATCTTCCTCTGGACCAAAATAACTTACCTCAATTTCTGCACAAATCTTCTTAACATCTAATTCACATCCATGCAAAAGAGCACTATTTAACTGTTTAGGTTGAAGTGCTGGACTTTTTGCATAATACAACTTTCTCACTAATTTTCTCATTTTAGTATGATGCACTGCTAACATCCTGAAGTGATGAAACACACTCTGGCATATTTTTTTAGAAAGACAAGCCAGAGAATGACGTTGCAGACCTTTTTTTTCTCGCACTCTGCAATGATCTAATGCTTGCAACATTACAATTTTTTTAAGACTTTCTTTAGTGTACTTACGTAAGAAATTGCGAAAGAAATCAATTGAATCCTGTCGTACACTACAAATTCTACTACAATTACAACTGTAAACAGGAACATTAGGACGTCCCTCTAAAGCTTCTCCAGCCATCACCTCTACTGCATTTCTAACCACAATTTTCTCTTTCTCAATTACACAACCATCCTTCACCTCATATGCTCGACCACTGGTGTCAACTGCATGCAACAAATTGTTACTTTGAAAGTAACTCTCTTTATTAAAAAATGGTTCAGAAGTTAAAGTATGCATCCACTTCCCAAAAAACACTTTACAAAAATTACTCCTATTTATATGTCTCTTCCATTTACTTTTACCTTTGAAAACTCGTATTGCCTGATTTAGAGTATTTATTCTATTTAGTACTAAAATAAATAATTTTCTTTTTGTCTCAAATGCGCACTCAACAATACCCTCTATATATTGTTTCTTCTTAAGAAAAGCATATATTCTTTTAGAAACTTTCTCCTTTTGTAATACATTCGAAACTACTCTGTTGTAAAACATACGCTTCCTGATTTGGCTAAATTGATTTGTCCGGGTTTTACTGTACACTTTTTCCTGTCTGCTGATTCCAGAAACATTTTTATCTTTGGTTCCATGTCTCCTTCTCGATACTGGTATACTTTTTTCCTTGTGGACTTCAATACTAACATTTTTCCTTCCCAAAATTGCTTTCAAAAACTTTTTGGTTTGCTTACCAAGAGCACTCTTCTTTTTATCCTTCCTTTGTTCTTTTGATAATTCTTGAATTCCTTTCTTCTTCAAATTGTAAGTCCGTTTATAGAGCTTTCTTTTTTCAGTTCTGGTCGGCATCTTAATTTAAAATTTTGATGAAATTGTCAATCTGTAAAACACAAACATAACAAATATTATAGTTCACTACTAGCATATAACGTACACATTAAAACCACAGATTCATTTTCTAAGTAGAATAAAGAAAATAACAGAAAGTCTCTGAACAGAGTAGGAAATCCTGTAGTGAATGTTGGTTCTAAATTTATCACACTCCATATCTGTTTTAACATTATAGACAGTTTTTAATTCTAATTTTTAAAGCATACAAACAGTACACTTTTTTCAAGAACTATCGGTCATTGTAGATGTTTTAATCTTTTTTACTACAATCTCTTTTACACTTCATGAGAACATGTCTTATCACTCTCATAAAGCAGATCATCGACGAATAGGACAAGAAAACTGTCTTCACGAATGCTTTACTATCAAAAATGTTTTTATTTATTCAAAAGTTCATAATTTAGTAGAACTTCAAGCATTACATCATCAGGGACTTCTTCAAGTCCAAAGTCCTCATCTCCTTCTACCATCTCTAAGTAAGCTGAGTCTAAAGACATGTCCACAAAATCATCATTTTCATTTATTTCCTCTTCAAAGACCGCGTCTAAAATTTCCTCCATCACTTCGTTAATGATTTCAAAATGAATTTGTTTCTCTTCTGAGGAATTCTTCATAACTAGACTCAGTTTATTCTTCTGTATCATTTAAAAAAATATAGAGACTAAATTATATCTTTTTTCATAAATGTATAACTTAAAAGTACCTTTACTAATTTTTAAACTACATATATTTTTATAATTTCTAACTTATTAACTCTATATATTTTAAGATACCACGTTCCTCTTGCTTTGAAAAGAAATTGGCAATATAACCCTAAACATTAACACTGATCTTTTTTTTCCATTAAATAATTACTGTTGTTAAAAGACATTTTACTGTAAAATTTCTTTATAGATTTTGTAGATATCACAAATATTAATTAACTGTACAATTAATTTTTAGAGACCCATTTTTTGAGTTCACCAGTACAAAGTGCTATATAAACTATATGCACTCTAAAGAGACGGCTCACACTATACAAACCATAGCATTCACTTAGCAGATTACTACTTTCCACAGAGACAGTTCCTTTTATGTTTCAACAGCATACTCACCATGTAAATGTCGTAGCATATACAAAATGTCATACTAACCATGAAGAACCACCTCATAATAAAGATCTGCATTAATATGTAAAACAGTGCCTATACATAGTATAATCACATCCTCTTTTTCTCTGGGACTGTCCGCATGCGCCATGAGACTCCCTCACGGGATGTGATATGTTCTGCGCAATACAAATTTCCAGACTAGACTAGACTAGACATATGCAGGAAAGATGCCCATCACACCTAGAACCATATCATAATACCTCTCTGTAAATAAAGGAGAAAGACTGCCAAACATAATGCAACAAGAGTTAAGTAATGGAAACCTGAAAGAATTATACTCCATACTCCGTAAATCTGAACTCCATCAAAAAGAACACATGCACCAAGCCCATTAAAAGATAATTTCAACTGTCAGTGGAGAACATCTCAAAATACATATCTAGTATAAGCAGATACAACCCTTGTGAAAAATTCAAGATAAAATCATGTTCCAAAATGAAATTTTACAAACATTTTAAAAAATCTTCTTTATTATTTTCATGTGCACCCAAAAAAATTGCCTATGCAAAAATACCAACTCACCTGAAAAAAAGAATATAATTCCTCAAATTGTGTAATTCAGAAGGCGGGTTGTTGCTTTTCAGCACCAAACACTATAAAAAAGAAAATACTAAAATGTATTTATCTTATTACAGACTTATTTCTTACACAACATACAGCCATTATAGCAAAGAACAAGCATAACAGATAAATTCCCCAAGATTCTCTATCATTAAAATAAGATACTAAATGTCTCATTTATGAAAGTGTTGCCCCACAGATATGTCACGTTTTCCCATGTTAAAACTGATGCACCAGTGACACTAGGCCTTCATAACTAAAAGCCCATGTGACGGAAAACAAGTGCATAGACAGAAAATGCAGGGCAGGCCTTAGTCATATGCAAGCAGTACACCTGCACAGGACCACCAAACCCAAGGGGCCACCATGTTAATGTATACCCTTAATATAATAATCCTCTGAGGATGGATACATATTTGCGTGGCAGCCCATGCCAGAAATTTGGCGTCCTCTGGCTCTGTTCCACTTCCAAACACCCTGACCCCCCCTCTTCACTGAACTCCGCACTCCACCCCGCCCGGACCCCCTCTTATGAGGCCCCCTACCTACGCTCCCTGCCCAGGGCCACCATGAGCCTAGAGCCGCCCCTGGAAAATTTATAGGACACAGCAATAGTAAAAGTCAGAGAATAGGCAACACGCTGAAAAACTACACAGTAGATAAAGAAACATATTTTTTAGATAACCCCATTGAAAAACATGTAGTGATTTTTTTAATCTACCATGCATCTGGCCCTCCAGGACCGCTTTGGAAACTCCTGCTTTAAACCTTTACATTTCATTTTTAAACCATACACATGTTTTTTTTCAAAGCTGCATATTAAACGCCTAAACACTTTTCCCTTTTTAGAATCCGAAGCCACAACTGCAACATGACTAATGCAGAAATTAATTAGTGTACCTTTTCTGTTTTTTTACTCTTTATATTTTATAAATTTTGTCACATAAATGGATAGCAGCGGCTCACTACCTCCTACAGTCATGAAACTAAATTGCTCCCTTTCACTTACAAATGCCTTTGAGACAGCAAAAAAAAGTCGGGCAGATTTAAAATCCCTTTACGCCACTTTGCCATCACTGTTAACATATGACAAGTGAAGCTAAAGTGCCACACGGACCATGTTAATCTACCCCTAAATGTTTATACAAATAACTTTACTCAAACATGTATTTAGTCGTCCACATGCAGACACTTTCGATTACATTTTTTATTTAATTAGAATCCCTGTAATGTTGCATGTCTTTTCAAAAATACACCAGTGCCTGTTATTATGACGATTTTTTTTCATTCTTCATCAGTGATATTTTTTTTTACATACAATGAAAATCACTATGACTTTTTAAACGACAAAGCTTACGCAGTAAAAATCACTCTGCATTTGCTTCCCCTTAAGAATGTAGTTTATCTACCCCACGCATGTGAACCTTGATGTTTCCATCTGGCAGCGAATACCGACCTTGAATCACAAGACATGAACAACAGCCTTATTGTCACAAATACAAGTTAGCGTAGCATCTGTTCACACATATATCTTTCACTTAGCTAATATTCACAGACAACACCATTCGTTATAAAAGAGTGACCTTCCTTTACAATTTGCTGAAGTGACTCCCTTAATTTTTAACGCATCCTCCACTTCAAGACAGGCTATTTTTTTTATAACTACTAAGCAATGGTTTAGTGACTACTCTGCCAGAAATTATATCAAGTCATTCTGCTAGTCTTCACTCCATAGTCGGCGACCTATTTCTGTGAACTTCCTGTTGAACTGGCAGTGCTGCGACGTTTGTGTTCCCATCTTGTATATTTCAAAATGGATGTCCCTCCTGTCTTCGCAAACGAGCTGGAACACTTAGAACTATTTCACCAGAGGATGCTTGACTACTACGGCATCTTAGCACTCTCGACTTTGAATACTTCATATCGATTATCATTTCGATATTCCTATTTCACCTGTGTACAGCCTGTATTTCATTGCCTGAGCTGTGATTTCATGTGGGCCCTGGACTTATGTCTCTGCAACTTGGTACCTCCTGAAGTGAATTACAATCATCTCATGAATCCGTTAATTGATCATGAACAGCTTTGTTGCAACGGAGGGATTATGGCCTTTGCAGCGATACAAGGAGTTCTGGGTCATTGGAATATATTCGCAGCGGCGCAAGATTTCTTGACAGACAGCTACATTGAAAACGCACCGAGCTGTCCTCTGATGGTAATAGAGGCTCCCGTAATAACAGATCATGAATGCTGCTTTCCTCTTTTCAATTGGATGGCTGACATGTTTTCGGATGATAACAGTGACTTCCTGTTAGAAGCAGTTGCTGCCTACTTTGCCTACACAATGGTAGGATAACTCTTATGCAAGCCATTGACATCCACATTTCGTTTTGCCTCCCTATCTTTTTCAGGTTTTTTTGATATTTTTTTAACATGAACAGACCTATTGGCTTTACTAACAGTGGACATTATGATTTTGTGCTGGTTAAATTTTGGTCTTTTATGTGGACTAAATTTTTTTCTTCAGCTACTCGATTTTGAACTTTATTTTTTATTAAACTCTAATCTCAACAATTCTATTGCATATCTTATCTTATGTTATTTCAAACGTACTCGGAGCAAAACTTGCTAATATATGCTACATGCGCCCTGATTAATGTGTAAATATAGCATGAGTTTTTCATAACTGTAAACGCCATTTCGCCTTTGAACTGCTTATTTCCGCCTCACACACCTCTGCTCCTTTAATTTTCCGTAAAGTAAAATATTTTTTAATACATAAGAGAAAAATATATTCTTTCAATAATATGTCCATTGTTTTTTGTACTGTATTTCAAATGCATTACTGCAACCTTCAAAAGATATCTCAATACAGTAGTTCTTCTCAACACTGATTTGCGATCGATCCAACAGATTACATACATGCACCTCTCGCCATTTTGTCGCTTTTGGCACGTTTTTTTTCCCTTACACAATAGCATAACACAAACTTGATAGTGCTTTGCATGTAGAGAACTGAGAGGCCAGAGACCTTCTTCCATTTATTAAAATATAATATACTTCCTCATTAGATTGTACAATTAATTTTGCGAAACCATATTCATTTTTCATCAACTATACCGCTTGTATTCTATGTACTAGTGACTATACCGATTACTTTCTTTTTTGCAATGTCTGTACTCATATTAGATAAGGGACTTGCCTTGAAAACAGTGCATTTCTGAATAAACATTTCAAATATACACGTTCTCTCTTTTAATCCATAATCTCAACTGAAATGATTGTATACTGAAACAGTATTCATGTGTTCCACGTAACTTCAGCTGTACTAACTTAACATTTTCTTTTGTCGACCTCACTTACTCATACTAGAACCCGCAGGCCTATAATGGCCCGTGAACTCTTTCTTAGTAGGTCGCGCACCATGCAGACAGTTGTACCTCTGTTAAAAAATAATGTATTACTGTTACCAGGCACCGCCGCAGTTCCGCTTGACTCAGACTTAATTACTGCTCCCCAGCTTCTACAGACCAGACGCTATGTCGTATTTCACTCCTTATCACGCTTTCATCTCCACAATAAAAAACACTTCTCCGCCAGCCACCAGAGAACAGAGTGCATATGCAGAGGCACTAAGTAGTGAAATACGACATACCCTCTGCTCTATGGAAGCAACCGAGCGGTAATTGTGAAAGAAAACATTCACTAGCGCTTCAAAAAAGCAATGCAATTATATAAATATTTTTTAGAAAACGTTCCAACTACTTTGATGGGACTATCTGTGTGTGCCTTCACAGCAAAGTTCCTCAGCCCAGACTGAAGGCAGACACAGACAGACACACACACAATAAGATAACACAGGGCAACGGAGACGGAAAACAGAAGGGGGATGAAGATGCAGTCAAACAGCAGGAGTGAGAGAGATATTTTTATACTCCGTTTGGTACCTCAATTTACGAACACATTTACTGCACAAATCTGTGTACAACCTCATGGTCAGAACTTTTCATTTCATTTTACTCGACTACCTCCCCCTCTCACCCCACCAGTGCAAGCCGCAGCCACAAACCACAGTGTAATTTTGTCGTCTGTCAGAAAGTTTAAGAATTCATTAAGCATTACCACTTTTTCATGACGGTATCAGATGTAATGTACCAACTTTTCATTTTATTTCACTCAACCACCTGCCCTTCTCACCCTACGCCCACCAATGCAGGCCGCGGCCAGAAACCGCACTATAATTTTGTCATCTAACAGAAACTTTGTGAATACCTTAATCATTACCACTTTAGCCCCCTCCCCCTCCCTCTCACCCCACCCCCACCAGTGCAGGCCATGGCCACAAACCACACTGTAATTTTGTCGTCTGACAGAAACTTTAGGAATTCATTAAGCATTACCACTTTTTCAAGACGGTATCACATGTAATGTACTAACTTTTCATTTTATTTCACTTGACCACCTGCCCTTCTCACCCTACGCCCACCAATGCAGGCCACAGCCAGAAACCGCACTATAATTTTGTCGTCTAACAGAAACTTTATGAATACATTAATCATTACCACTTTAGCCCCCTCCCCTTCCCTCTCACCCCACTCCCACCAGTGCAGGCCACGGCCACAAACCACATTGTAATTTTGTCGTCTGACAGAAACTTTAGGAATTCATTAAGCATTACCACTTTTTCAAGACGGTATCACATGTAATATACCAACTTTTCATTTTATTTCACTCAACCACCTGCCCCTCTCACCCTACGCCCACCAATGCAGGCCACGGCCAGAAACCGCACTATAATTTTGTCGTCTAACACAAACTTTATGAATACCTTAATCATTACCACTTTAGCCCCCTCCCCCCTCCCTCTCACCCCGCCCCCACCAGTGCAGGCCACGGCCACAAACCACACTGTAATTTTGTTGTCTGACAGAAACTTTAGGAATTCATTAAGCATTACCACTTTTTCAAGACGGTATCACATGTAATGTACCAACTTTTCATTTTATTTCACTCGACCACCTGCCCTTCTCACCCTACGCCCACCAATGCAGGCCACGGCCAGAAACCGCACTATAATTTTGTCGTTAACAGAAACTTTATGAATACCTTAATCATTTCCACTTTAGCCCCATTTCCTCTCACCCCACCCCCACCGGTGCAGGCCACGGCCACAAACAACACTGTAATTTTATCGTCTGACAGAAACTTTAGGAATTCATTAAGCATTACCACTTTTTCAAGAGGTATCACATGTAATATACCAACTTTTCATTTTATTTCACTCAACCACCTGCCCCTCTCACCCTACGCCCACCAATGCAGGCCACGGCCAGAAACTGCACTATAATTTTTTCGTCTGACAGAAAGTTTACGAATTCTTTAACCATTAGCATTTTTTGACGACCGTATCACATGTAATTTACCATTTTTCTCTCTATCTGCATTATCTGTCTCTCTGCTAATATCATTTTTTCATTTCATAAACAACTTCTCTCATTATATATAAAGGCTTCAAAATCTCACAAATAATTACTCTCTGTATTAAACATGTTTTATACTTCATATTTCACATTTAAATGGAAAAATAGTTTTAGAAATACAACACATTATCAGAGCCAAAAATGAGTTTAGTTTCAGACTACTAGGAAAATCAAACAATGTTTGTGACTAAACCATATTTTACGGTACATGACAAAACAAACTGTTACAGACTTACCTTTACCAATGCTTTGTACGATGTACAAAAGTGACAGTCACAAAACAGATATTCGTTTGACGGAACTCTCAATTATGCTTCTATCACTGCAACCAAAATTCAATGGCACAGATATCCAGTCAATACAGACTCGTATATGTCTCTTCAGCCAATCATATTTTGTCCCGCAAAATTTTGAAATCAAATTTACATTTCAGTTGGTTGTCCCTCACAATATTTTTAAATTTACATAAAAGTCACCCATCACCCACTGCCATCCATGATAACACCTCATTCTGCACCTGGCTGAAGGCACAGGTCAAAAGTTCATATCTCAATGTTCTACAGCAAACTAAGAAGACTGTTTTCCCTCCAGAATCACCTGCCTATCCACAGCTCTGTTACATGTACCCAATAGTACTTTTCGTTTTACATAAACATTAACATGCAACGTAGTCTTCAATGTTCAGGTATTACAATCAACCAATCATTTTTATTTTTTCAACCACACCAAGCCTCATCCTTTTTTTTATCCTGACTTTCAGCTTCTAACTACCATTCCACTTCCAGAACCCATCAGAGTACGACTGCATATCCCTTGAAAATGAAGGTTTGCCTTTTAGGACACAGCTATATTCACTGGAGTGGAAAATATGCGGCAAACAGATGTATTTCCAACCTTGATTTACCAATATTTACCAAAGCACAATCTACACTTAAACCTTGAGATTTGTGAATAGTCACTGCATATGCCAAACAAATTGGAAATTGCTTCCGACGGACATATTAGTCTTTCACAAGCAAAAAACGAGTTGAACAGCGACTAATTTGTTGAACTTCCTCAATTCCATCAAGTTTTATTCTTAAAAATTCAATCTCATCTCTATTTGTATAATTGACAAAACCAACAACATTACCCACTGCTCCATTTACCAATCCTCTTTCTACATGTACATTTCTCCTTAAAATTATCCGACAATTTAAACATACATACAGATTTTTCTCTAAACCAGCAGTTTTAGATATAGTTTTTTGAAGAGAATCCAATTTTAACTTCAACTTTTCAGACAAAACAATAGTACTACCTTCATGCTCTATTCTATCTTTAGCTTCCAGTTTCTTAATTTTTTGATTTTCTAAATTCAACATTTTCTCATTAAAAACTGAACATTCTTTCAGAGTTGGCATCAAGCATATCACGGACTTATATGCTACCTCTTTACTATATATTTTCTCAGGTACATTATCTTCATTAGGAAACAGCTTGGAAAGTAATCGTGTTCATAGAGTGTGTTTCGCATCTTCAGTTAGTTTTCCAATCCTTATATCTTGAAGAATATTTCCACATTTAGTATCCTTTGCCTGTCGCATATTTTGAATCAGTTCGGTATATTTGAAATGTGACCATATATTAACATTTCCAATACTGCCCAAGCACTTTCTGGTTTCCTCATGCGTAACAGTTTCAAATAATGGTTGTCCTTTCACAGGAGTTAGCTGCAGTAGATCTCCAAAAACTATGACATGTTTACCTCCAAATAACACATCATACTCTGTCTTAAGTATCTGTTGCATTCTTAAATGCACAAAAGCAAGCATTAAATTAGATACCATGCTTACTTCATCATTAATAAGAAGTTTCATTTTTTTAAGGACTCTAGAAACTTCAAAACAAGCTTGCCTTTTAGGACACAGCTATATTCACTGGAGTGGAAAATATGCAGCAAACAGATGTATTTCCAACATTGATTTACCAAATGTGCAGATAACGTGGATTGGCCAAAGAGGATTGAAATGTCACCAATTGATACCATTGGTGAAAACGTTTATGCATCTCCCAGAACCAGACCTTATAATTGTGCACTGTGGTGGGAACGATCTAGGCACATTGACTGGGGTAGGTCTGGAAATGCTTCTAAAAGACACCTTTCGACAATTGATGACACTTTTTCCTTGAACTGCCTTGGTATATTCCAATATATGCCAAAGACAGAAATGGAATTGGTCCAATCAACATTGTGCACAAATTGAGAAAGCAAGGAGACATGTAAATAAATCTGTTTCTGCTTTCCTCGGAGATTATAGCATGGGTTCTATTTACCACAACAACTTGCGTTACCACATGCAAGACGTCTATAGGAGAGACGGTGTTCATTTCACGGATGAGGGAAACAGAATCTTCCTCTGCAACATCAAGCTCTGCATCGGTACTTACTTATAACTGCAGAAAAAACTCAATTAACACAAGGGCTCTTTTCAGAGCCACCTTATTTTGCGTTTTTTTTATAGAGCGCATCAATCATCCCGAAGGATATCACGGCGCTAATATCTAAGCACTCAAACTTCTGATTTATCTCCATTTTCACACTCTTGTAAATAGGTGTGCGTGACCGGGTGCGCGCACCCCGCAACTTTTTAAAAAAAATATATATATATTTTCGCGTTTAAGGGCCTTACTGCACACCCAGGGAAAAACCTACACAGCAATACAATCTCTACCTTCTCCCCTTTCCATGTTCCAACGCTTTGAAATGAACAATATATTTACTCGCAGTGGCGGTCAACACTTCCTGATTTCCTTCGAATCGAATGTTAACAGACATCACGCTGCAAAAAAAAAATCCCGCTCACGCGCAGCCGCTTGAGTGCGCGCACCCGTGCACTCGTATAGATATATAATTGACTTTAACTTTAATTTTCTCAGCAACTTCTGAACGAATTTACACCATTCCAAAAAAAGCGTAATCTGCGAACCGGACTCTACAGTTTTGCCAAATTTCTAATAAATCCATTCAGCCGTTCGACCTGTAGCCGTGTCTAAACGTCCTATGGAAAATAACATAGAGAAAACATGTTTTGGGACCCCCCTTTTATCTCAGCCCCCACTTGACCAATCCCCCCCGAACTTTCAGGGAAGGAGCGTAGTGGACCGAGCCATCTTCTTTCAGAAATTCGCAAAGATTCATCCACCAGGGCCAAAGTTAATCCAAATAGAATGTTGAGGATTCCCTATGGAAACTAGGTCCTAACTATAACTACCTACTGGCGACCACCAGTAGATATATATATATATATATATATATATATATATATATATATATATATATATATATATATATATATATATATATATATATATATATATATATATATATATATATATATATATATATATATATTCACTGAAAAAAACATTGGTTATAGACCATATAGAGTTAGGGATTAGCATTTACAAAACCTTAATTTACTTGCACAAAACCATAGAAATTCGTATATATAGTTAGTTGCAATAACTATGTATCGCTCACCCACAACCCACTGCTGATGATGTCACATATTACATCATTCATGACATAGTCAGTGACATCACTGATTACATCACTGATGACATCTCAAATGACATCACTGATGACATCTCAAATGACGTCACTGATGACAACATCCAGTGACTGTATGTTTCTGTAAAGTTAAAATATGTCTTACATATTGAGGAATGAGTGGATGTATAAGTGTTTGGATGAAGGATTTAGTAGGTGCATGACTGATTGTATGAGGGAATGATTAAATGTGTCTCACTGAGTACATGGGTTAGTGATTAAACTGTCTTAATTTGTGCATCATTATTTCTGTAGTTCTGTAAACTGCTGCATGTGTTGATCAGTAGCTATATGAGTAACTATATGGGTTATTGATTGGTTGCCCAACTATTTGTATAGGAGAGTGAGTGTGTGTGTGGGGGTGGCTTGGAGGTGTGTGACTCTGTGCATAGATGTGTGAGCAGTTGATTCACTAGATGTATGGGTTCAAAAGTGCATGTGGAAACAGCTGTATGGGAGGTTGACTGTCTGCATGAGTGTATCGGTGAGTGATTGGATTTCTCAGTGCTACATGTCAAAGTAAGTACATATGTAAAACACAGTGCATGTGAGAGTTGACATACATTAATGACTATACATGAGAGCCTGTGATTGCGTAAGTGACTGTATGGATCAATGTGTACTTGTATCAGTAATTGTAAAAGAGAGTAAGTATGGGTTAGTATATGTTTGAATAAGTAAGGTATGTGTGTATATCTGTATAAATGAGGAAATGGGAGTGTGATTGATTCTTTGCATGACTGACTAGGTGTGTGAGTAACTCCATGGATGAGTGGCAGTGTGTGAGTATCTCTATAGGTGTATGAGTGCATATGATAGTGTTGTATTGATGAGTGACTGTATGTATGAGTGATTGTATGGGTGAATGAGTGGATGTGTGTGTAGACTTAGGAATCAGTGCGTGCGTATGTAGTAACTGGTATTGGTGTGTCAATGGTTTCTGGAATGGTAGTCTGTATTTAACACTGGATATATCAACAGTTAGATTAGAGTGTGAGAAGGTGCATCGCATTATCACATGAATGATGTCATCAGTGATGTCATCAGTGATGTCATTTGAGATGTCATCAGTGATATTATCAGTGATGTAATTTTAGATGTCATCAGTGATGTCACTGACCATGTCATGAATGATGTAATATGTGACATCATCAGCAGTGGATTGCAGGCACGCGAGTCCAACTAACTATAACGTGGGAATTTCAATGGTTTTGTATGAGTAAAATGTCCAGCTAACTATAACTGGTGTTAAACCTTTGGTTTTTTCAGTGAATTTCAAAGGTTTTTTTAAATGCTAATTCCTAACTATAACGAGTGTTAAACCTATGTTTTTTTCAGTGAATTTCAAAGGTTTTTTAAAAGCTAGTTCCTTACTCTAACGAGTGTGTAACCTACAATTTTGAAAGTGAATTATTAATTTTTTTAATAGTTGTTTTTTAAAACTATTAATTATAATATTTTTTATACAATTATTATTTTTTATTTTTTCTAAAATACATTTTTCAATGTATTTTTCCTGTTTTTTTTTTTTTTACCATTTTACCTCGGATCGCTCTGGGTGCGCGCACCCGTAAAAGCACCCATACACGTAGCGAGAGCGCTATTCCCGCGTGCGAAAAAAAATATAATTATGTATTTAAAGTAAATAAAAATGCTGGACATTAAGTGGCATACTCATAAAAGTACAAATTTTCATTTCTAATAACTGTATTTTACCTTTAAACTCATTTCCTAAAATCTAACAAAACGTCATTTGGAAAGGGGCGACCACTCGGTCCCCCCGAACGTATGGCAGAGTACCTCGATCCCCCCGGGAAGCCATTTTGGGCGGGAGGCGCGTCTCGGCTGGTATGCCCGAAGCGGCGTAGCCGGGGCGCGCCCTTTCCCGCCCTAGAGTGGGCTGGCCTAGACACTGACGCGGCTGGCCACGCCCTCGGGGCAGGCAGGGGCGGGTTTACGCCCGCCCTGAAGACGGATAAAAAGGGACGCAAGACCAGAAGACATCCTCTTGTTCCTGTGCTCTGAAGCTGCACCTCCTCGCTGCACGTGAGCTCGAGACGGAACGAAGAGCCAATTTTGAGCGTTGTAATCTTTCTTTTGTCTTACAGATGTCGGAGAAATGCCCAAGAAAGGCGGGAAGAGATTGACGACCGAACAGATGGTTCGGGTCCTCATGAAGGAGATGATCGAGCTGAAGAAGCGGGTGGCGGAGAGAGACGGGGAAGTGGGGCCGGAGCGTCCGTCGGCTGGAGCAGCTCCGGGAGGAAGAGCCAAGAGGCCAAGGAGGGGACCAGCTGGGGGAGACGCCCCGGTTCCCGGTACCCCGCTCGAAGCGCCAACCCCAGTACCAGTAGAGGGGAATCCGATTCCTGTGGTGGTCACCCCGGTGTCCAAAGAGGATATGCCGCCCGAGCTGGCAGCACAACTTGCAGCGTGGTTAGGCGACAGTAGCGAGGGCGCCACGGCTGCCGAGGCCCAGGCGCTGATGAAGCAATTGCGCGAGAAACGGGATGCAGCCAAGACGTCCTCGCCGGCCGCAGTAGTTGACAAGCAACAAGGGACGATTGCGACCGCAGATGCAGCGTCCGGTGCAGGTAAGCGGCCATTGCCGATTGCGAGGGATGAGTCAGCACCCTCTCGTAGAGAAAGGTTGGGTCAACATGTGCCTTTGGCAATTAAGGAGAAGATTTGGGCGGGGGAATACGTGAACATCTTCTCGTTGCTTGTTGATCATTATGAGGTGGAGCATGTTAAGGGTCAGAAAGATCTTATGCATCCGAGTGTTTGGCGCGCAAAAATGGCCGCCTTTAAAGTAAATGAGACTATCGGCAATTGGGGCAATGCATGGGGAATTTTTACGTCAATCTTGGGGGAACGTAGGCCCGAGTTGTTTCCGAGTTGCCGACCTATCAGTCAAGAATCATGGGGTACTCGACATCATACCAGGGTAACCATTGGTTCTGCTACGATAATCTTTTTAGAAAGGCAAAAGAGCATAATAAAAGTTTAACCTGGGATTGTTATGATTCTTTGACATGGGATAAAATGAAGGAGACAGGTATGTTGAAAATGCCATTGGTAGGAGGTAATGTTGGCGAGTCCTCCCGCCATTATGGGGGGACGCCCTTTCGGTCAGGTACGAGTACCGACGATTACTCGAGACCTGCCGGCAATACAGGAAAAAGGGGGTTCTGCTTCAATTTCAACAAAGGTAAATGTACCAGGCCCCAGGGGTCGTGTAAATTTAAACATGAATGTAGTGGGTGCGGGTCGTCCCATCCTGAGTCCACGTGCAGAGCCAAAACGGGTGATAACGGGGGGAGAGGAGGCGCCAAACAGGTCTAACGTAGTCCGAGGGGCGCCTTTACCTACCCCGATTGATACCTTGGCGATGATTCCCTGGCTCAGTGAATACCCGGATCGTACTTCTGCTGGGGTGCTGCGGAACGGTTTTTCGTATGGTTTCCGCATCCCGGTAGGGGACTTTCAGGGTGTGGAGAAGTGTAAAAATCAACTTTCCGTCCTGCAGCAGACGACCGTGGTTCAGGAAAAGATCCGGAAAGAGGTTACTCGAGGTCGGGTCGCCGGCCCATTTAGTGTACCCCCGGTACAGAATTTTGTGTGTTCTCCTTTAGGGGTGGTCCCCAAGAAGGACCCGGGTGAGTTTCGACTGATTCATAATTTGTCAGCTCCACGTGGTCTTTCTGTAAACGATGCAATAGACCCAGAAGTGTGTTCGGTGCGGTACGCATCCTTCGATGAGGCCGTAGCCATTTTGAATCGCCTGGGGCCCGGGGCGCTGATGGCGAAGTCAGATATCGAGTCAGCGTTCCGGTTGCTCCCGGTATACCCGGACGATCAGCGTCTCCTAGGTTTTATGTTTCAGGGTTGTTATTACATGGATAAGTGTATGCCGATGGGGTGCTCTATATCTTGTGCCTATTTCGAGAAATTCAGTAGTTTTCTACAATGGGTCTTCACAAAGAAGACGGGTTTCCAACATGTAATGCATTACCTTGATGATTTTCTGTTCCTTGGGGCAGCCGGGGACCTCGAATGTGGCCGGGCCTTGGCCGAATTTTGTGTATTGATGAAGCAGTTCGGTGTGCCATTGGCACCAGGTAAGACGGTGGGTCCTGCGACTTGCCTCGAGTTTCTGGGGATCGAGTTAGACTCCAGAGAAGGTTGTTTTGCTGGCCCGGTGTTGGGTCGACTGCATAGTCCGCCCCGCCTCGTAGGCTTGCGCAACTGAAAACCAAACAAAAACAAGAGGCGTGAGTACGTCATTACAGCTTTACAACATGTGCAACCGCACATACCTCTTATAACAATTGGAGGACCAACGCCCCACTCGTTTCACTTGTTCAACATTAAGACCCCTGGCTGTAGCTTCCGTAGCAGCCCCTATCCGAAAGGAATGGGTCCCAAACTCGCCCGGGTTCAAGCCCGCAGCGGCAATTGACATCGCAAGCACCCGCTGAAACTGAAATTTCGTTAGTGGGGTGGCGTCCGCGTGTCTCAACAAGGTCCCCCCCCATAATGCCACCCTTCGTGCTAGGTAATCTTCTAAACACTTCACCGGACACATGGAGGACCCGGGAATCCTGCGTATGATTATGCAGTCACCCATCCCGTCTTGATCGGTCTTGGACCTGACAAAGGAGACCGTCATTGCCTCTCCTCTGATCTGAACGTGTTCTTGGCACAAACCCCCCGCCACATCCTGTTTGTTCCTTGCCACCAGTTCGCTTACTCGCATCGCCCCGTGAAATGCTAGCGTAAAAGCGGCTCGGAACAACACCGCCTCAAACTGAGATGAACATGTGGCAGGGAGTGTAGCCACCAACTGGGCCAACCTATCCAAACCTATCGGGCGCCTCTCATCTACTCTGCGACCCTCAAGGCGTTGCCACCCACGCAGCGCTTTCTGTACAACGAAAGACGCTGTCGGGTCCTGGATACTATGAGCCCTGGCAACAAAGGAAATAGCAGCACGATGCCTCTGGGCCGTAGCCACAGATTTCCCAGCCCTACGTAAGGACATCAGAAAATTCACTACCCATTCCTCGTGGCCCCAAAGCCTCTCTCTATCAGTACCCAAAAAGGCTACATAGGACCTAAACGCCCCTTCATATGCTTTCCTCGTCCGTGGTGCTAGACTCTCTCCCACGAGGTGACGAAGTTCGGGGCACCGAGAGACCAGAGAGCTTCGGGGAAGGGTGCCGGCTCTGGGTCCGCTGAGGGAAGGAAACCCGAGAAAGCCTGCATATGAAAACGAGACAGTGCATCAGCCGCCTGATTCATTACCCCTGGGACATGTTTTGCTCTGAACAGCACATTCAGTTGCATACACAGTAAAACAATTTCTTTGAGCAGTCTTAAAATCAGTTTACATCGTGCTGCCTGACTATTGATGCACTCGACCACGGTCATATTGTCGGACCAAAATATCACAGAGTGGTCTTTGAACCCTTCTGGCCAGGTTCTCAGGGCCACCAAAATGGGAAAAAGTTCCAGGAAAGCAATATTACTTGTCAGACCATTGACATGCCACCATGTCGGCCACCTTTGTGCCGACCATTTTGTGCCGAAGATGGCACCAAAACCTATGCTACCTGCTGAATCTGTCCATAGCCCCAGCTCTTCAGAGGATACGGCTGGTTTGTTCCAGATGACTCGACCATTAAAGTCCGCCAGAAATGCTAACCAAATACGCACGTCCTGGCGGACCTCAGCCGATAGTCTCGTGCGATGATGGCCCTCCTTTAGGCCGACCATAGCTTGGGCAATTGAACGAGAAAAGGGGCGGGCCATCGGTATAACTCTCAGGGCAAAATTCAACTGTCCCACCAACTGCTGTAATTGATGCAGCGTAACTTTAGATCCATTTAGACACACTTGCAGGGCTGCCCTGAACTTCCACAAGACATCACCGGCTGTGAAAAAGGAGGTGTGGGTCGTGGGCCACTCATACGTGAGGCGTGCCGCGGACGTATTCAAAGCAGGTGACATGATTCACGTAGCTGGGGAATACGGGTACAGGGTGTCCTTCTACGGAAGAGGCGGTCTCTGTATTGACCAGTTTCAAGCATATTTTGAGGATTTGTTAGGGCGGACGAGGTCACCGCCGTCTATAGTCATAGTGCATTTAGGGGGCAATGATTTGGTCACCACCGGTAGACGACTTCTCCTGGAGGCAATGCTTTCCACTGTAAGTTGGTTGGCGAGGAGAGTTCCGGGGTGCACAATTGCGTGGTCCCATATGATCCCACGAAAGGTGTGGCGGGAGGCTATTTCTATTCCTGCTTTGAATCAGTCTGTTAGAAAGCTTAATAACAAAGTGAGTAGGTTGTTCCGTTCCGGGACATTGCATTCTATTTCGCATGGCTGTATTAATGATGACAGTATGTATTCGGGGGATGGTGTGCATTTGTCTCGGGTGGGGAATGAGTTACTCATAGGAGACTTCTTAGCATGGTTAAAAACGTTAAAGCATGACCTTTAGGTAGGAGCTTTGTGGGGGGTCCGGATAGCCGGTCAACTATCCGGACCTGTGGCGGTAAGGTCATGATCGGTGAGCAGTAATTGGAAGATCCCTATGAGTGGGCGTCACCCAACACGGATGGGAGCGCTCGGGAGAGGTGGCCTTTGGCCCCTCAACGGGGAGGCGGTCCTGTCTAAGGAGAGGCCGCCGGAAGGAAAGGAAAGGCGGTCAAGGCCCCTTCCTGTGTAGGAGGGGTTACAGCCCCCTCCTGGGGAATTTCCCGGGGCCAGTGACGTCTGCGACGGCAGATGTGGTAAGTTGTGTGGGGTTTGGGGGGAGGTCTACGCTACCTTCTAGATACTCACACGAGTCCTCGAACGACCTTTAAGTGGCGTCGAGTTTATTGGGGCCCCCGTCAAGTCAAGGGAAATTGGTAGTTGCACTTGAGGTACGCCTCAGTGCTGTCGCCCCTCCCAAGTGGGGGGGGGGTATTTCTGGTTAGGGATCTTGACACCGGTTACGACCTTGCCGTTGGCCCTTAAACGTTAGGATGTACAATTTCAATATTTCAAGAAAATGTCTTGTAGGTTGTTAGTTCGGCTAGGAGAACCTCTGTATTAGAGAATCTGTTAAGGTTAGCCAAACATCGCAATGTGGTAATGAAATTGTACATTAATATGAAACTGTTTTTGTTTTAATAAATACGGCCGGGGAGGGTCACTCCCTCCCTCTTCCAAAAACTTCAAGAACTGTTTCCGGTTTCCCTCCTTTGGGGATTGTGTTGAGAGGGGGTGGCGGGTATCTCAGCCATACAGGCGGGCCGCGTAAGCGCCCCCGGAAGCGCCTATGTACGTGACACATGAGGGCCCCCGGAAGCGCTCCGGAGCGCGTAGCATAAGCGCGTCAAGTCATGTGACCTTAAAATAACACTTTTCATTGGTTGTTAACAGTTTTTTTTACAACTAATGACAACCCCACCCATTTCCTTCACTACCTCTTTCACTTTGGAAAGAACAAGACCTATTCCCTTCTTCTCTTCAACTCTTTGCAAAACATGGCTGCAAGACCACCAAGCAGCAGTGATGACTCCAGGAGCAACCTCCTCAGCCAAAAGTGAAGCAGCACTTCATCTGGAAGTTTTTTAGCATTCCAGAAGGGGAGAAGAAGGTAAATGCTCCTAAGGTGGAATGTAAGGTCTGCCACACTATTCTGTCTCTTGGTGACCCGAGAAAAAAATACAGCTTTGGGAACTCCACCATGATCAGGCATGTGCAAAGGAGGCCCCCCCAGAACTATGCCCAGGAGAGTGTCAGGGACCTGGCACAGAATGCACTGACAGATGGTGCCTCGACTTCCACCGGACGAGCAACATCATCGGGGAGAGGAAGAGCAGTCGAGCTGATAACAAACATTCAGCCTGTTTTTACTAACATTACCATTAGGTCTAAGCAGTGTGACGAACTGCTTTGTTATGGAGAACAGAGTATCCTACTAATTGTTCGAAAAAGAGAAGAACACTGCTGCCCTCCCCAGCCCTAATTTTTCCCCCTTTTTTTGCTCCTGTTGAGCAGTTTGGCATTCCCTATTTTTTTTTGTTCTGAAAAAAAAAAACGTTCGGAAAAAGTAAAAAAAAAAAAAAAACTAAAAAAGAAGAAAAAAAACTGTTCTTTTTAGAACTACTTCCAATTCTCCAAAAAGAGCTATATTCTTTATATATGGTAAGGAGTGAGTGAAGTGGAGTACAGTGAGAGAGGAAAGGAAAATGAGTGAGGGAGCAAAGAAAGGGACGAGAGGGGAAGGGAAGTGAAGTAGGGGGATTGAAAGAAGGTGAGTGAGGGGAATTTATTTTTATTTATTTATTTACACTTCTAAAGCGCGCAGCTACCCGCAGTGGGTTTCCCGGCGGTCAGGGACAGACTGAAGAAGAAAGACTAGCAAGCTGATTTTACAGGGCTACAAATTACTGCTGGAAAAGGCAAGTTTTAAGTCCCTTGCGGAAACGAAAAAGATTGGTTTCTGTCTTTAGGGTCACAGGAAGAGCATTCCAAAATTTAGGACCTAGATGGGCAAAAGAACGGCCTCCCATTTTTGCCAGCCTAAATCTGGGAACAGAAAAGAAACCATGTAGTGATGATCTTAGAGTTCGAGAGGGTTTGTAGGCCTGGATAAGGCCCTGAAGGTATTTTGGGGCTGAGCCGTGTTTGATTTTAAAATCGTGACACAGGGCTTTGAACCTAATTCAGTTTGGGATTTTAAGCCAATGAAGGTCACGAAGTGCTATAGAAGCAGATGTTCTCCTAGGAACATTGCAGAGCAGTCGGACAGCAGCGTTCTGCACAACCTGGAGTTTTTTTATGGTTGTTAGGTCGGCTCCAAGATATAGGACGTTGCCATAGTCCAGGCGGGAAACAACCAACGCCTGGACTACCCTTCTTCGTGTGGAAAGGGGCAATATCCACAAGATCTTCTGTAGCCATCTCAAGGTGGCAAAACAGATGGTGGCCACCTTTACAGCCTACTGTCTCATTGTAAGTTTCTCATCAATGAGAAACCCAAGATTGCAAACTGCGGTTACAGGTTGCGGGGTATGTCCCATATCAGTGGACCAGTGGTGGGGGCCCCAGAGATCTTTGTTCTTGCCCAGTATCACAACCTCGGTTTTGTCACCGTTGAGCTTTAAAAAGTTACTGTTCATCCATTTAGAGACACGGATCAGACCTTCTTTCAGAGGAGAGGTATTGTTGCACTCTTTATTAGAGAGAGATAAAAGGATCTGTGAGTCGACAGCGTAGGAGTACAGTGTAAGACCCACTTCCTCCACAATAGTAGCTAGAGGTCTTACATAAATGTTGAATAATAAGGGACTGAGTATAGACCCTTGGGGAACACCATATGCCAAGGGATAGGTTGTAGAAGAAGCAGAAGCAGAAAACACCTGGAAAGTGCAGTCTTTTAAAAAAGAGGCTATCCAGGCTAGAGCCGCACCTTCTACTCCCAGGGACCGGAGAGTCGCGAGGAGGATGGAATGAGACACGGTGTTGAACGCCGCACTTAGATCGAGAAGGATAAGGGCGGATGTTTCTCAGCGATCGACACTGTGTCGCAGACTCTCGGTGACTCCTAGAAGTGTGGTTTCAGTCGAATGATGCGCTCTAAAGCCTGATTGGGACAGATGTAAGAAACCCGAGCTCTCCACCAGTTGTGTTAATTGTGTATTAATGTGCCTTTCCAGGATCTTTGATAAAATGGGAAGCAATGAAATTGGTCTGAAGTTAGACAAGTTGGTAATGTCCGCTCCAGCCTTTTTTAATAAAGGAATTATCATTGCATGCTTCCACTCCTGTGGGATATATGACTCAAGTAATGAAGAGTTGAGAAGTTGCATTAGCACTTGACGTGGGCTGAGTTCAAGTAGTTTTTTAATCTTGGCGGGTACCGGATCCCGTGGGGAGACAGATTTAATGCTATTTAGGCAGAGGGAAAAGGAGGCATCATCAAAGGGTAACCAGTTTGCAAGTTTCGTCCTTGTGAGGAGTGGAACATCCGGAGTCATTGGAAGGGGAGTGAACATGGGGAATGAGGATAAGTGAGGAAAGCGGAGTAAGGGAACGGGGGTAAGGAAGGGTAAGAGAAGAGCAGTGAGGTTGAGGAAAGAGTGGTGATAGAGAGGTGATAAAGGCAAGTGAGCGTGAGACAAGGGGAGTGAGGGAGTAAAGGAGACAGAGGAAGTGAAGGAAAGAGTGAGAGAAGAGTACTGAGTGAGGGAGCCAAGAAAGATAAGTGAGGGAGTGTAAGTGAGTTATAAGGAGTAAGTGTGATGGAAGAGGAGAGAGAGAGTGAGGGGATGGAGGTAGTAAAGCTAAGAGAGAGGGAGTGAGGGAAGGAGAATGAGGATATGACAGGATAGAGGTATTGAGAAAAGAGTGAGTGAAGTGGAGTAAGGTGAGTAAGTTAAGGGGAAAGAGTGAGTGAGCGAAGGAAGGAAGGGCAGAGAGGGGAAGAGGACTGAAGCATAGGTACTGAGAGAAGGTGAGTGAGGATGAAAGTAAAGGGAAAAGGAGAGAAAGATGTGGAATGAGGGGTAGTGAGAGAACCAGACTAAGAGAACGGGAGTGAAAGAACGGCAGAGAGCATGAGTAAAGAGGGATGAAAGAGGGTGGATAAAAGTGAGTGAGGGTAAGACAAAGGGAGTGAGGACGTGAGGGGATAGAGGTACTGAAGGAAAGAGTGACAGAAAGGGACTGAGTGAGGGAACAAAGAAAGATAAGTGAGGGATTGTGGCTGAGTTGTAGGGAGTGAGCGTAACAGAAGAGGAGTGACAGACTAAGAGGACGGACATATGGGGGTAAGAGAGAGAGAGTGAGAGAAGGGGAGTGAGTAAGTAAGAGGACAGAGGGAGTAAGAGAAGGAGTTAATGAAGTGGAGTAAGGAGAGTAACAGAATGGAAAAGAGTGAAGGAGCGAAGGAAGGGAAGAGAGAGGAAGGGAAGTAAAACATGAGAGCTGAAAGAAAGTGAGTATGGGAGTGTGGCTGAGTTATAGGGAGTGAGCATGACAGAAGAGGAGTGAGAGACTAAGAGGACGGAGAGAATGAGGCTAACAGAGAGAGAATGACGGAAGGGGAGTGTAGAAGTAAGAGGACAGAGGGAGTAAGAGAAGGAGTTAGTGAAGTGGAGTAAGGAGAGTAGGGGAAATGAAAAGAGTGAAGAAGCGGAAGAAGGGAAGAGAAAGGAAGGGAAGTAAAACAGGAGATCTGAAAGAAAGTGAGTGTGGAAGTGTGGCTGAGTTATAGGGAGTGAGCATGACAGAAGAGGAGTAAGACACTAAGAGGACGGAGAGATTGAGGCTAACAGAGAGAGAATGAGGGAAGGGGAGTGTAGAAGTAAGAGGACAGAGGGAATGAGAGAAGGAGTTAGTGAAGTGGAATAAGGAGAGTAAGGGAAGGAAAAAGAGTAAAGGAGCGAAGGAAGGGGAGAGAGAGGAAGGGAAGTAAAACAGGAGATCTGAAAGAAAGTTGAGTGTGGGAGTGTGACTGAGTTATAGGGAGTGAGTGTGACAGAAGAGGAGTGAGAGACTATGAGGATGGAGAGAATGAGGCTAACAGAGAGAGAATGAGGGAAGGGGAGTGTAGAAATAAGAGGACAGAGGGAGTAAGAGAAGGAGTTAGTGAAGTGGAGTAAGGAGAGTAAGAGAAGGGAAAAGAGTGAAGGAGTGAAGGAAGAGAAGAGAGATGAAGGAAAGTAAATGAGAATAAGTGAGGGAAGCGCAGTAAGGGAACGGGGGTGTGGGTGGGTGAGAGAAGAGTAGTGAGGTTAAGGAAAAGAGTATTGAGAAAGTAAATTTTGTACGTGAAACTTATCTTATAAGTAATGTCAACTTACAACATATTATCAGTAAATTTAATATCTGTGAAAGAGAAAAAAAAGTAAGTTATAATATTTACAATATAGATTTTACAATACAAGAGACAAAGCAGGAGATTAAAAGTCATAAAAGGGTAGTAAGAGATAAAGTAGGAGTGAAGGACTCAGAAAGGAAGACAAAGGAATGGTGAAGGTCAGAGAGAGTGAAAAAGAAATAGAGGGAGAGCAATTACTAAAAGGATGATGACATGGATACATTCAGTGACGGAGAAGAAGAGCAGGAGAGAGAAATGAAGTGAAGGTGAGTAAGATACTAAAGGAATGTGCATTAGGAAAACTAAAGGAAGAAAGGGGAGTAAAGAAAGGGGAGTGAGTGACAGGGAAGCAGGAGTGAGTGACGGTGGATTCATGACAATGAGGGATGGAAGGTGAGTGAGGGTGAATGTAGGGTCGTAAGACAGTGAGGGGACAAAGGGAGTGAGGGTAACAGAGAGGGAGTGAGGGAAGACAATTGAGAATATGAGAGAACAGAGGGAGTGAGAGAAGGGGGTAAGGTGACTAAGGGAAGGAGAATGACTGAGGGAGCAAGGGAAGGAAAGAAGGGGAAGAAAAGTGAAGCAAAGGGACTGGGGAAAGGTGAGTGTGTGAGGAGAGAAAGAGGAAGGGGAGTTAAGGATGAGGAATGAGGATAACTGAGGTAACCGGAGTAAGGGAACAAGGGTGAAGGAGGGTGAGTGAAGGGCAGTGAGGTTGAGGAAAGAGGGAAGATAGAGGGAGGATAAAAGCAAGTGAGCATGAGACAAGGGAATTGAAGGAGTGATGACATAGAGGTAGTGAAGGAAAGAGTGACAGAAAGGGACTGAGTGAGAGAGCAAAGAAAGGTAAGTAAGGGAGTGAGGTTGATGGAAGAGGAGCGAGAGAGTGAGAGGACCGAGAGAGTGAGGCTAAGAGAGAGGGAGTGAGGGAAGGGGAGTGAGGATTTGGGAGGACAGAAGGAGTGAGCGAAGGAGTGAGTGAAGTGGAGTAAGGTGAGTGAGAGAAGGGAAATTATTGAGGGAGCAAAGAAAGGAAAGAAGGGGAAGGGGAGTGAAGTAGAGTGACTGACAGATGGAAAGTGATGGATGGGAGAGAGGGAAAGGGCAGTGAAGGAATGGAGAATGAGGATAAGTGAGGGAAGTGGAATAAGGAAGGGGAGGTGAGGGAGAGTGAGAGAAGGCCAGTGAGGGTGAGTTGAGAGGAGTGATAGAGGGTGGAAAAAGGTGAGTGAGCTTAAGAGAAGGGAGAATAATATATATTTGATAATACAAAATACTAAATAATTTGCACAACATATTATATGGTTTATTTTTGCTGTTCTCAGAATATATTGAATTTCATTTAAAAAAATGACTTCAATACTACTCATCATATGACAGCGGGCAAACAAAACACAATCAAAATGATTGTGTTTAAAAAACCCATACAACGTTTCAATAAATATTGTAAAATTTAGAAAAACATATCTTAACTCACTTTTGATTGACGTACATTTCCACAAAGCCAAATAGTATATGGAAAGTCCTTTTCTTTGGAAATTACTCAAGAGTATTCTTAATCTCCCATTTACCCAAGTTACTGAAAGAAAAGCTCCAACATCTTTTACATTATGAAACAAGTTTTATTTCCACCTATAGCTTACTTTTTATTAATATTTCCTATAATACTCACATCACACACTACGTGATACACTTATACTACCTCTATGAGAACGACATGTTTTTTATTATCTTGATCACTCTCACTCTGAAAGTAATTTTGAACAGCAAACTAAGTTTTATTAACTGCTCCAATCTCCATAGGCCAATTACCTTCCCTAAAACTTCGGTTGTAAGAACACTAGGTAAGAATTTTGTAATTCAGAAGGCAAACCTTGTTTGAAAGTCAATTGAGTATCATTACAGTGTTTCCAGCCTTTTTGACATTTTAAATAAGCTGTGTAATGTCCTGATGTTGTTGAAGGACCATCATGGTAAATAATTGCAGCAGTTGCAAAGGTTCTTCCTGATATTGATAATTGAGAAGCCACAACATTTTTAATTAAAGTTGTCAATTTAGTTCCATCAGGTCTACATCGTTGGAACATTAAAATTATATACTGTCCATATCTTTGTATAAATAATGTTGATAGCATTGCAGATTTACATTGAGTACAGACCATGTTTTGATTTTCTTTTTAACTAGATTATTAAAAGACACTGATTTGCAGTCTGGTAATGCCAAATATATAAATCTTTCAGTGTCTATTGCAGTACTACTTGAAAAGGAACAATTGTCACAGTCATGCTGCCATTTATAAGAAAGGCCAAAAAGATTTTCTACATCTACACCTTCATCTTGCAATACAACAAGCATATACATTAGAAATTCCTGACAATCTTGCTGAATATTCTGTGAAAATTGATTTAGACCAGAACATATGTCTAAAACATTTCGAATTTCAGAAACACTTTGTATTTTTGTTCTATATCTGCTACATTTCTGAAACACAGAATTCAGCAAAGAACAAA
This sequence comes from Lissotriton vulgaris, assembly GCF_964263255.1. NCBI lineage: Eukaryota > Metazoa > Chordata > Amphibia > Caudata > Salamandridae > Lissotriton > Lissotriton vulgaris. The sequence goes on along the minus strand of NC_141694.1, from coordinate 1,807,004,422 downwards.
ATCTTTGATCCCGATTTTCAGCAATCTGTTCTTGTACAGTTTGAAGAAAAAACACAACATTAACCAATACATTAGCATAGTAGTTGACACCAGAAGTGTTTTCAAACTGAAATCCAACAACATCTTTAACTGAATCCTTTTCCTTTCTGCTTACAATTACTGTTTCGTCTACTTTTTTCTTTTTGCTACAACTTCACTGCAATTTTTCTTATTTCTTCTTTTTCGGCCTACCACACGCAATTAGAGGATATTGAGGTAAATTTGGAGCATACTCTCTTCTTAACCTATTATATTCTTTTACACAATTTAGATCTGCATTAATCTTTGTCTCATCAAAATCAATCAAGTACAATCCAGATAAAGTTATGACTCGAGATAAAGCAACATGAACACAGAACTTCCAATATTCACTAACGCACTATCTACACTTAAACCTTGAGATTTATGAATAGTCACCGCATATGCCAAAGAAACAGGAAACTGTTTTCTGCGGACATATAAATCTTTCACAAGCAAAAATCGGGCAGAACAACGACTGATTTGTTGTACTTCTTCAATACCATCAAATTACATTTTTATAAATTCAATTCCATCTCTATTGCGGTAATTCACAAAATCAACAACATGACCCATTGCTCCATTTACTAAACCTCTTTCCACATGTAAATTACGTTGTAACATTATACGACAATTTAAAGATGCATACAGACTCTTTTCCAAACCAGCAGTTTTAGATATTGTCTTCTCTAAAGAATCCAATTTTGATTTCAACTTTTCTGACAAAATAATAGTTGCTCCTTCATGTTCTATTTTGTCAATAGCTTCCAGTTTCACAATCTCTTGATTTTCCAACTTTAACATTTTGTTGTTGTAGATTGAACATTCTTGCAGAGTTGGCATCAAGCATATGACAGATTTGTTTTCAGGAATTTTCTTAAAAATATTCTCTGGGAGAATGTTTTAGTTTGGAAACACATTTGAAATTAATTGTGCATGTAAAGCTTCTTTCCCATGCTCACTTACTTTTCCAATTCTTACATCTTGTAGAATATTTTTATAATCTTCATCCTTTGCCTGTCACATATTTTATAGCAGTTCTGCATATTTGAAATTTAACCATATGTTAACATTTCCAATGCTTCCTGGGCACTTCCTTGTATCTTCATGTGTAAGCATTTTAAACGCTGGTTGTCTTTTCACTGGAGTTAGCTGCAGTAGATCTCCAAAAACAATGATGTGTTTGCCTCCAAATAACACATCATACTCTGTTTTAAGAATTTCTTGCATTCTTAGATGCACAAAAGCAAGCATTAGATTTAAGACCATGCTTACTTCATCAATGATAAGAAGTTTCATTTTCTTCAAGACTTTGGAAACTTTACAACAAGCTTCTCCAGATAGCTTGTAGTATAGTAATTTATTATCATGTTCTATTGGCAGCATCAATAACCGATGTAAAGTAATCCCTTTAATGTTATGTGCTGCCAACCCAGTTGGAGCGGTAACAACACAAAGCGAAGACTCTGTTCTTTTCTGCAGATAAGTTGTTATTGCTTTAATCAGAAAACTTTTTCCAGTTCCTGCTTCTCCACTCACGTACAGTCGGAAAGGTATAAATGATGTACATGAGCACTCTTTTTTCTCATGAGATAAACCATGCTCAATCTGTTCTGTGACTTCGTCATATATTTATCTCTGCTCAACGTTTAGTTCTTTTTACAAATCTTGTAAGTTAACTACATCCTCCTGAGCTTGTTCCATGGCTCTTTCAACTTCATCCATGGCAGTGGCAGCTTCATTTTGGATAATTGGTCCGCCTAGTGGATCCTGACTCAATGAAGCAGAACTCTGACTGTCTTGAGAACTGTCTCTTGCAATCTCTGCCGCAATTGTAGCTTCTTGCTGTATTTCCTCGTTCAACATTTGCAGATAACTTGAAAAAAACAGGACATTGTATGGTATACTTGGTTGCATTAAACGAATCTTCATAAGTAGGAAAATCTCCAAGTAGTTCCTCTTCTGTACGCCAAGGCTTAAAGAGTTGCAGTAGAGCTAAGTAATAAAATTCTCTTTTGTCTGGAGATTCACAAATCAATTTTCGATGATTAATCAAATGGCCTTTTCTTTGTTTCACCAGACAGCCTTCACATCCAATTATACCATATACACCTTTATTGATATCTTCTGTTACGTTCTTCTTAAAAGTATAGGTTTGCAGAACTTCATAAAGACAAATGTTCTCAAGATGACTACTTCTATATGTATCCAACATGTTTGTCTTCAAAATATCTGTACTGTTTGGTTCTTTCTCCGCCAAATACTCAACTTCTTGTACATATTTCAAAACTCGGTTTCGTGTTGCAGCAAGACCTAGACTCGCCCAAATGATGGTTTTAAATTAGGCATATAGACTTGCTGAAGATAACCGATCAGAACATTCATATGCTCTAATTTCTCGATGCGATAACATCTTCAGACTGTAACTGAATAATTTCTTTCTTAGACTCTTTTCATGTGAAATTTCCTCCCACATTTCCTTCAGTTCCGTCTTTTCTCATTTTGTGATGTAAGAAGTCACATATCGAGCCACAGCAATAGAGTAGTCAGCAACATATTGAATATCCATGTTAGCATTCCACATGGATAAAATGACTGGGTTGTAGTCATTTATGCATTTCGATTCCTCATTTCTTCTTAGGTTGTATGTATTTCTAGGTGATTTTCATGTCACTGTATGTCGCAGAGAAGACATAAAATTGTTCACTCTTCCTTTCGATGTTACTGGACGAGGAAATGCAAAACGACATTATGTGTAAAACTTGGATTTGTATTTTCGACAACAGTATTTTCCACGACGATGGGTTTGAAAGCGTAAAACTTGATGTCTTAAATTGTTTTCTTCTGTACTTTTCGGAACAGCACATGTGGAATACTGCTCAATGAAACTCATCACTTTCTCATCTGAATCTGTTCCAAATGTTGGTGCATCTTTAATCCATAGCAGCATATGTATGTGAGGAGCATCTCTTGCATGATACTCCTTTCTCCAAATGAAATCCAAAACCTCTCCAAGCAGAGGATTTTTTTGTTTGTAATAAAAGACATCATAGCGTCAAACCTATGATTGAAATACCTGCAAACATTAACTGGATCCAAAGAGCACACTTCTCCAGGTGTCTTGTATTCAATATTTTCAATGTTTTTATTTGCCTCTCGTAGAAATTGAAGTCTTCCCAAGCATACTCAGCACAGCTAAGAGTGAGGAACCATGTAAGAGTTCCTAAGTTTCTTAGCATACATTTCAATTCCCCATGATGACGGTACTAATACTCGTTAGTACCACGCTGACATGCCATGAGATTAATTAGCTGAGATTCCAAAACACTGTCCTGCATTTTTACTTTATCCATAAAGTCCTTAGCCGATACATTTTGTAGATGTACTCCACTTTTCAGTATATGGTTCACTGCATAAGAAAGTCCAGACAAGTCACTCTCAAACAGTAGATGGAACACATATTGAATGCATTGACAAAACCTTGGATCTTTTGCATATAATCTTGAAGTCCGGTATTCAGATGCAGGAATTCGAACAGGTCGGTCGTCATATCGTCCACCTTGACCTGCTGGAAATAACTGTGGAAAACAACGAGCTTCCAAACTTTCTTCCCATACACTAATGGGACTTCCTTTCGCTTCTTTCATTTGAAACAAGTCAATAGCATTCCCCATTACTTCTTTGGAATGCAATGGATGAACACTATAATGTTCATAAATTTCTTCACTTCTAGAGACATCAACTTTTTAAATTTGCCCAGCTGAGACATCACTGTCCTCTTCTACATATACATTTTTGTAGTAGTGATTATTTTTTACCAAATACAACGTTGCCTTTTTGACTTTCCTAACATCCACTAATTCTTGCTAGATTTTCTTACTCTGTGTCGGAACCAGAAGTTCCACTTCTAGTTTTTCTATACCAATTGTATCAATATTTTTCTTAAAATATAGAGGCAAATAAACAACTCTTCCCTTTAATCCTCTCTGTAAATCTGAAGGAGGCAATTTCCCTGTCTTATGCTCCATGCGAACAATAGCCTGAAAAGGATGCACACATTGAATCAGAATAGACTCATAGGTATTTAAATCCATCAGTTCAGAAGGAATGTCTACCAACTCTAGATTATTATGAACAGCTCTAGCGGGCATTCTGTTTTCATTTCATTTATTATAACAATATTATTTACAAATACGTTGATCAGAACCCAAATCAAAACAGTTTTCCACCAACAAATAAGTTGCAAAATCCTTCCACTCATTATTATTTTCCATTTCACTTTTTACATATAAATCAACTAATCTAGTCTGATTCTTATAATGAGTTCGTTGACAACACACACTTGAATTGACCCTAAACATTGTAATTTCATGGTCAAATTTTTCTGTACTTGAAATCTCTACATTCTCTTCCACATTACCTTCTATTACTGTATCAGTTTCTGCACTGTCCTCTTTTTCACCAAAGTAACAAAACTCAATTTCTTTACAAATGTTTTTCACATCTAATTCAGTTCCATGCAAAAGAGCACTGTTTAACTGTTTTAGCTTAAGTGCTGGACTTTTTGCATAATACAAACTTCTCACTAATTTCCTCACTTTATTATGATGCACTGCTAACATACTAAAATGGTGAAAAACACTCTGACACACTTTTCTTGAAAGACAAGCCAGTGAATGTCCATGCAAACCTGTTTTTTCTCTCATTCTACAAGGATCTAACTCTTGTAAAATTTTCATTTTTTTGTTTTAGACTTTTCTTAGTATATGTCCGTAAGAAACTGAGAAACAAATCAATTGAATCCTGTTGCACACTACAAATACTACTACAATTCCAAGTATACACTGGAGCCTTAGGACATCTCCCTAAAACGTCATCAGCTAATACCTCTTCTGTATTTCTAGGCACAATCTTTTCTTTTTCAACCGGACAACCGTCCTTCACCTCATATGCTCGACCACTGGTGTCAACTGCATGCACCAAATCATTATCCTGAAAGTAACTTTCTTCATTAAAAAATGGCTCACAACTTGAACTATGCTTCCATTCCCCAGAAAAAACATCACAAAAATTAGTCCAATTAATTACTCTTTTCCACTTACATTTTGATTTGAAGACATTGATTACCTTATCTAGTGTACAAATTCTATTGATTACTAAACAAAATATTTTACTTTCACTTTAAATGCTTCATCCACAATCTTCACTATGCTTTTTTTTTCTTGTAAAAAGCAGTCTTATTTTGATACAGCTTTACATTTTTTAATACATTTGTAACTAATCTTTCTAAAGATGATTATAATCTGTGGTAAAGAAGAAATAACATATTATAGACCGCTAAAAACATACTACATAGCAATTACAATAAGTAAACGATATAAACACTAGTTTACAACATAAGTTACTTTATACCACAGCAACTGTGTCACAGTAACAGTGCAGTGCAGTTTCATTATTAATCTTACTCTCTGCCAGCACCATCTCATTCTGTGCCTGTGTCTTATGTCACTCTGTGCCTGTGTCTCATCTCAGTCTGTGCTTGTGTCTCATCTCACTCTGTGCCTGCCCCATCTCTCTCTCTTTCTGTGTGTCATTTGTCTGTTTGCGTGTGTCTCATCTCATTTTGGTAAATGTTTTATGGTAAAAAGTATGGCTTTAACATTTTTGACAAGGATCACACTGAGTCTCTATGTGAAATAAGGAATTATATTTTCACATTTTTCAATAATTTCACCTGTGTCTACTCATAGTTTGCATCTCTAAACTGAAACTCTTTGCCTGTGTCTCACCTCACTCTGTTCCTGTGTCTCATCTCACTCTGTGCCTCCCCATCTCTCTCTCTTTCTGTGTGTCATTTGTCTGTGTGTGTGTGTCTCATCTCACTCTGGTAAATGTTTCATGGTAAAAAGTATGGCTTTAACATTTTTACCAAGTATCACACTGAGTGTCTGTATGAAATAAGGATACATATTTTCACATTTTTAAATAATGTCACCTGTGTCTCCTCATAGTTTCCATCCCTCTAACCCTCATCAAATTATTCACCCAGATCAATTTAAAATCAAGCTTGACTCACAGTGTGATCTTAGGCACATGGCCAGGATGTTACATGTAATCTACCATGTCTGTCTCTGCATGCAGTATGTGTTTCTCTGCTCATACTGTTTCACTGTCTCTACTGGCAAAAAACAGATCACATATATATAAGCAAGACATAACAATCCTTTTTCATTTCAACGGCACACCCTGGATCTTGATTGCACATCTTAGAGCCTATTTGTGAAGTAAGAGGCCTAACAGACATGCTGCCTAAGATTCCCTACTGGTACATATGCTAAAGCCTAACTGACTTCATGAAAACATGTATTTCCATATTTTTAAACACATCAACTAAGCAAATTATTCATCTAGATCCATTTAAAATCGAGCTTGACTCACAATGCGATCTTAGGCACATGACCAGGATGTTACATGTAATCTACCCTGTCTGTCTCTGCATGCAGTATGTGTGTCTCTGCTCATACTATTTCACTGTCTCTACTGGCAAAAAACAGATCACATATATATAAGCAAGACATAACAATCCTTTTTCATTTTAACGGCACACCCTGGATCTTGATTGCACAGCTTAGAGCCTATTTGTGAAGTAAGAGGCCTAACATACATGCTGCCTAAGATTCCCTACTAGTACATATGCTAAAGCCTAACTGACTTTAAGAAAACATGTATTTCCATATTTTTAAACACATCAACTAAGCAAATTATTCATCCAGATCCATTTAAAATCAAGCTTGACTCACAGTGTGATCTTAGCCACAAGATACACATGCCATGACACACACACACAAAGAGAGAAATGACACACAGAAAAAGAGAGATTATGCACGTTCAAAGTGACATGAAACTCAGGCACAGACTACCTTTTAAGCTAAGAGAGGCAAACTGACAGCAGACCCACGTGACATTATTGTCTTATTTCACACACACACTCACTGTAATCCTTGACAAAAAATTTAAAAGCCAGACATTTTACCAGAAAACATTTTCCATAGTAAATCATTTTTAACACAGAGCACAGCCCATTTAAATGACCACTACAAAACAAGGCAGAAACCTAACTCATTTCCAAAATACATTTTAAATATGCCCCATTACATTTTTTAACAGCATTACAAAAAAACATGACACACAATGCAGGAATAAAGAAGCACAATATGCTTCTTAATCTTCCCCATAGTACATACAACAGTCTATCTTTATTAAAAGAATCATTACTCACCTTTTAAAATGCTTTGGAAGATGTAGAACAGTGTCAGTCACACACACCAGATTTTCTGAAGCAGAATCTCTGAATAATGCTTCTGTCACTGCAGCCTCAGAATAATGGCACAGATTACCTCTCATTTCAGACCCATATTCTTGTACATAACCAATGAAAATTCTTTCCACACAAATTCAAAACCAAACTGCACATTTTAATTGGTTGTACATGTCAACACTTTGAAACTCACATAATATTCACCCATTCCCCCAGTGCTCATTCACCCTGTTACCGTGGTAACTCCCACCTAACCCAGCACACAGTTTAAAAGTTCATCATACTATGTTGCAAAAGAATCCAGCAAGGGTGTTTGACCTCTCAGTGTACTAGCTAATCATGTGGAATGTTTCTTTAAATGACTTTTTCTCAACCATAAAAATGACTTCTTTAAAAAAAAAGCATGCACTCCAATTTTCAGTGGTGATTTTTAAGAAAGCACCAATCATTTCTTGTTTTTCAAGTGCACTGAATCTCAACCACTTTTTTTCATAATTCCTACTTTCAAACTGCCATTTCATTTCCACAACTCATCTGAATACAAGCACATCTACCTTCAAGATGCCAAATATCGGGTTTGTGGGTCATAGCTTTGTCTACTGGAGTGAAAAATTTGCAAGTAACAGACGTATTTACAACCTTGATTTACCAAATGTGGACTTTGTGTGGATTGGACAGAGAGTATTAAGTAGTCACCAATTGATACCATTGATACAATCCTTAATGCATCTACCACACCCTGACCTCATAATTGTGCACTGTGGTGGCAATGACCTAGGCACTTTGACTGGGGTAGGTCTGGAAATGCTTTTAAAGGACATCTTTGGGCAATTGATGTCACTTTTTCCAAAAACTGCCTTGGTATTTTCTAATATATGCCAAAGGCAAAAATGGAACTGGTCCAACCAATTTTGTTCACAGATTGAGAAAGCAAGGAAACATGTGAATACATCTGTTTCTGCTTTCCTCAGAGACTATGGTATGGGTTCCATTTACCACAACAACATGCAAGGCATCTATAGGAGAGATGCTGTACATTTTACAGATGAGGGGAATAAAGAAAAACCCAAAGGTGGTGATGGACGGAGCGTTGACAATACAAACACTCACCCCCAGTCAACTGATCTGGGTTTAATCCATCACCGTTCTTTAGCTCACTCCGCCACCCCAGTTCAGACATGGCCATATGCAAATCAGTCTGACCCTGTGCCTCATGGGAAAAGTCAAGCCCGAACTGCCAAGCCATGTCTTCCCTGGACCGGAATCAGGCTTCCCAGGACCGGTTTCTGGCATTATAGCCGTCTTCAGTCGGGCTTGCTTGACTCCAGTGGCAAAGTGAGGAAGGGACTTACTTCTGAGCATACCCTGCCAACTTAGGGCGAACAAAGAAAAACAGAATATAGAAGAGAGTCTTCCTATTGAATTTGAGACTCTGCATCGGTACATACTTGTAGGTGCAAAAAACACCCATATAACACAACAGCTCTTTTCAGAGCTACCTTACCTCTAATCACTCTAAATTTACTATAGTTTTTTACACTGTTTTTCCCCGTGGTGTGCTCAGGGTGCGCGTACCGGTCACGGATATTGACAGCACCATTTTATCACAAGGAGGAGATGACATAAATGATTTTTTTGATGAATCTTTTGACAAAGAATTTATCGAATGTTTGGATACAATAGAATTCCAACAATCATCATTGCACACTTTTCATGCGGAGATTCCTGATCATATGATTGAAGAGGAAATTCCAGATGAGGACATGCTACAAGTTCTATTAAATTATGAAAATTCTGAACAATAAATTAATATTTACAAATTAAAAATTAGTTGACATATTATTCATTTTTATTTCTAATTTATGAGGTAGTAGCGAAGTGATTGTAGTATAATGTGATACTTATAGTATAGAGTGAAACATTTTTATGTTACATAGTAAGTTTACTCATATTTTTTCACTTGTCCCACTATATTTTCTCCAATGTGTATTTGACATCTCTTCTTCATCTCCTGCCTCCTTTCTCTCACTGTCTGTCTCTGATGCACCCTATCACCGCCATTTTGTGTAGTTACAGAAGAAATATAATAGTTCAAAACGTAAAAAGGGAGCAGGGTAGAGTGCCTCTCACCCCCTAGACCTTCTCAGGGGGTCCAAAAAAGGATCTGTTTCTGCTTTCCTGAGAGACTATAGTATGAGTTCCATATACCACAATAACTTGCATTACAACATGCAAGATATCTACAGAGGAGACGGTGTACATTTCTCAGATGAGGGGAACAGAGTCTTTCTCTTGAATTTTAGACTCTGCATCAGTACCTACTTGTAGGTACTTAAATCACCCAAATAACACAACAGCTCTTTTTAGGGCTACCCTACCTCTAAGCAATCCAAATTCTTATTTTACACTATTTTCTTTCACTGTTTTACCCTGTGGTGCGCTCAGGGTGCGCGTACCGATGAGCGTACATGGGAACGCACCTAGCGTTACCCCGCGAAAATTGCAAAAAAAAAAAAGTTTTTTTGCCCTTCAGGGTCCTTCTAGGCCCCCCTCAGAAAACCTAGGAGGTCAGGGGGTGTGTACCCTGCCCCCTTTTAATCATTTCCCCCTCAACAGCCAATCACCTTTCCGCTCGCGCACTCCCGTAGCGCGCCGGGTGCGCTCCCGATACGCGGACCAGCGAGCGCTCGGAGAGCGCCTATAGATATATATGTGTTTTTGAAGTTAATTTTCAAAGAAACCATTGGAGCAAATTTCACCAAATATAGCAAAGGCACATCTGCGTACCAGTCCCTACAATTTTGCAAAGTTTGACTTAATTCCGTTAGGCGGTTCAGGCTGTAGCCTTGTCCATATATAGACGTCTTGCATGTGGTATCGCAAGTTGTTGTGGTAAATAGAACCCATGCTATAATCTCTGAGGAACGCAGAAACAGATTTATTTACATGTCTCCTTGCTTTCTCAAATTGTGCACAATGGTGATTGGACCAATTCCTCTTCTGTCTTTGGCACATATTGGAATATACCAAGGCAGATCGAGGAAAAAGTGTCATCAATTGTCGAAAGGTGTCTTTTAGAAGCATTTCCAGACCTACCCCAGTGATTGTGCCTAGATCGTTTCCACCACAGTGCACAATTATAAGGTCTGGTTCTGGGAGATGCATAAAAGTTTTCACCAATGGAATCAATTGGTGACATTTCAATCCTCTTTTGGATATCCATGTTATGTGTACATTTGGTAAGCTGAGGTTGCAAATTCGTCTGCTTACTGCATATTTTTCACTCCAGTGAATATAACTGTGTCCTATTAGCCAGACCTTCATTTTCAAGGGATTTGTAGTCGTCCTCCGATCGGTTCTGGAAGTGGAATGGTAGTTAGAAGTTGAAATTCTAAATAAAGAAAAAGGAAGAGGCTGGGTGTGGTTTAAAAAATAAAAATGATTGGTTGATTGTAAAAAGTGGAGATTGAACAGTACGTTGCATGTTAATGTTTATGTTAAACGAAAAGTACTATTGGGTGTGAAAAAAAAAGACATGTAACAGAGCTGTGGATTGGCAGGTGTTTCTGGAGGGAAAACAGTGTTGTTACTTTGCTGTAGAACGTTGAGATATGAACTTTTGACCTGTGCCTTCAGCCAGGTGCAGAATGAGGTGTTACCATGGAAACAGCCAGAGATGGCAGTGGGTGATGGGTGAGTTTTATGTGACATTGAAAATATTGTGAGGGAGAACCAACTGAAATGTAATTGCTTACGTTACGCGCTCCGCATTGCTTCCGGGAAGCTGCGCTTCGCGCCTCGCGCACGGAGCACTTCCGGGTGCGCTAACGCGGTGCGTCATATGACGGATTATGCAAGAACGCGATACGTCGTTGGGGCTCCACCGGAACTGATCGAATTGGTAGTCTACAGTGTTTCTGGATGTTTCAGACTGAAGCTGGCGTCAGCATGAGAGCACCTCGTGGCCATTCCGCGAGCAATCATGGCAGTCGCTCCCCACCGGAAGTCTGCAGGAGTCGGGGGCCTCGGTGACTCTTGTAGAATCTTCAAGGCTGACAGGACGCTTTTGGGAATGGGGCTCATGCCCTAGCAGTCAAGCGTCCGAGTTCCAGGGTTGCCCAGAGCCATCCTTGCAGGCCAGGCCCAAGTCTGTGGAGCCGACCGCCATTTCCTGAGCTCCGTGGCAGCCACCTGTCGCTGTATCGGAAGAGTGGGTGCAATTCAGCCGGATGGCGGGTGAGACGGTGTAAATGTGATGGTTGGACCAGGGCACCGCAGGACGTGTCTTCAGGTCAAACAGATTGTTGGACAAGGTCCAGAATGGAAGAGGCATCAAAAGGCAAGAAGTTCCGCCTGACCCCGGGAGCCGGCCGCCTATGTCGTGGGCGATCTCAGGCCATACCAGGGGAACAAGACTTGGGGAGGGGGCAGGAGCCAAGCGCCCCCTCCGAGTCCGCGTTTCTTGGACCCTGAAGTATGGCACTTAACATTCAGAACTTATGACATGTGTGCAAGGCAGGGACATCGAAGCCTCTCAGGGACCAAGTATATCCAGAGTCCTTCCTACAGAAGGTGGTGGGGGTGGCGGCATTAGCAAGGCATCCCCCCCACACAACTTGTCGGACCCTGAAGTATGGCTCTCAACATCCAGAACTTATGACATTTGTGCAAGGCAGGGACATCGAAGCCTCTCCGGGATCAAGGATATCCAGAGTCCTTCCTACAGAAGGTGGTGGGGGTGGCGGCATTAGCAAGGCATCCCCCCCCACAACTTGTCGGACATGACCTCTGGATGTACTGGGTGTTCAATTTCAGAATTGAAACTACTAAGAAGCAATTAGAAGTGTTGTTTTCATGTTGCAGTAGGTTCCATGTAAATAGTTATTTAAAACAGCGTTTTATCCTGTTACTTTGCTGGTGTGTAGTATATATTTATAATATTTGCATAGTGTTTGTCGTTATTTTGGGCGGGGTGGGTCACTGACCATGTCATGAGTGATGTAATATGTGACGTCATCAGCAGTGCATTGCACGCGCAAGTTATAGTGAGTCCAACTAACTATAACGTGGAATTTCATTGGTTTTATGTCAGTAAAATTTCCAGCTAACTATGACATGTGTCAAACCTATGGTTTTTTCAGTGAATTTCATAGGTTTTTTAAATGCTACTTCCTAACTATAACGTGTGTAAAACCTATGGTTTTATCTGTGAATATATATATATATATATATATATATATATATATATATATATATATATATATATATATATATATATATATATATTAGTTATAGTTAGACCTATTTTGCATAGGAAATCCTCCACATTTTATTCCCAATAACTTTGGCGCCGGTTGGTTGATGAATCTTTGCGAAATTTTCCAAACTTTTGGCCAGCTCAGTCTAGTTCCTTTCCCCAAAGTTTGGGGGTGATTCTTTAAGCGGGGGCTGAGAAAACAGGGGGTCCCAAAACCTGTTTTCCCCATGCAATTTCCCATAGGACCTTTAGCCACAGCTACAGCCCGAACTGCTGAACGGAATTACACAAAATTTGGCAAAGAGGTAGTCCCCAGGTCAGACTTGTGCCTTTTGCTTAAATGGTGTCAATCTGTTCAGTAGTTCCTGAGAAAATTACAGTTAATGTCATTTATATATCTATGGGCGCGGGGATCTGCAGAGTGTCCGGGGATTGTCATCGTATCATAAGCGCACCGCTCCCAATCACGCGCTGAATGCTAATTGGCTGTCAAGTGGTTGTCAACATTCGAAACCAGGAACTGTTGGCAGCCATTGTGTGCCTCGGTAGAAGCGAGGCTGAGGAAGTCAGTGGAATATGTATGCAAAATGTAGAAAGGGGGCAGGGTAGAAATAATTTTACCCTCTAGACCTGCTTATGGGGTCCCATAAGGACCCCCAGGGCATACATTTTTTGTATAAATACCCGGTAGGCGGGTGTAGGGTGCGCGGAATCTGGTGTCAAATAAATTAAATAAAACAGAACTTTTTTTATAATTAACTCCCGGGGGGTTAAATACCAGGGGCAAAGTTATTACATTTTATGGGGAGCTCAGACGGGCCCCCCAGCCCTGGGGATCATCCCCTGGGGCTAAAAAGAAAAAAATGGTGAGGGAAGGGGTTGAAGGTCCCAAAAGGTGCAGGGACTATCCCGCCGGGGCTTTATGCATTATGGGAGGGGGACTGCGTGGTCCCCCTCTTGGAGCACTCAAGGGCCCTGTTACCCCCCTGGGCTACAAAATGGTTGGGTGGGCTGCAAAGTCTCCAAAGGCCTGGGGACCACCAATCCCCGGGGCTTTATGTATTGTTGGAGGGCCGGTTCCTGCAGTGTCCCGGGGTGTCCATCCCGCCCTCCCATAGCAAGGAAATCTGTTCTGTCTTTCAAACTCTAAATGAGATTGCTTTTCCACATGGGTAGCTGCATGTTAGTAGCTCCCCATGTAGACAAGCAATGCTGGCTCCTTAACGGGTAGAAATTTTGAACCAAACACGCTGGATTTGTGCACCCTACAGATTATGAGCTGTGCATGCAGCGCGTGCACACCAGGGGGCCACACTGAGCGCTGCGCTGGGTGCGCAACTTTAATTTTACCATAAAAAATAGTCCCTATCAGTCATTTCTATTATCCCCGGGGACCCCATCCCCCGTGGCTTATAAAAAAGATGTTGGGGACTGTGGGGTGAGCCACAATGCCCCCACGGTCCTGCCGGCTCCCCGCGTCCTTCGGGAGCTAAGTTTTATATGGAAAAGCAATCTGGTTTGGATTTTGAAAGTGAGAATAGATTTCAGTGCTCTGTCTTTCAAAATCCAAACTAAGTTTGCTATGGGAGGGCGGGAGCTGCGAGACTCCTGCCCTCGCCTAGCAAACAGCAGTGTCCCGGCGGTAGGCACCCTGGGACACAGCAGTAGCCGGCTCTGGGGGCGTGGCAGTTCCCAGGGCCTTTGAGGGCTCCAGGTGGAGGGCCACGCAGTCTGCCTCCCACATTACACAAAATCCCGGGGGTGGTGGTTCCGAGGGCTTGTGTTGGGTCTTTGAGATCCCCACACTTTTTATTTTGAAGGGGGGGCCTTGGAGCCCCCACAATCATTTATTTTATAGCCCCGGGGGTGGCTCTCAGTATTGTGTAGGAAACAGCAATATTGAGAAAATCTTCCAGTGTTGTACTTTGCAGGTGTTAAAGCGACTGCAATTTTAACTCTGTCTTTGTGAATATGCCACTAAGTTTTGTAATGTCGAAAATCTTGTCTTCCATTTAAATAGGCACAAAGTATTTATTGAAGTTCATTGTGAATCGTGATACAACACTGTCTAATTGTGATCGATAAAGAAGTGAATGAGTTGTGTACTTGTTTTGCTCTTTATGTGCATGGGGTAGATTTACAAGTTCATTGCGTTACTATTGCATCACTTTTAAGATGGGAAAAGTGACGCAAAAGTGGTGCAAGGGTGTTGTGAATCTGGTTTAGATTTTGAAAGAGAGAGTAGGGTGCATCTGTAGGGTAAGTGCAGGTTAGTGTAGGGGTCACAAATACTATTCTAAGTCTAGTGGGGTGCATCTGTAGGGTAAGTGCATGTTAGTGTAGGGGTAACAATTTTCTAGTCTAACTCCATGGGGGTGCATCTGTACGGAATGTGCTGGACAGTGTATCAGTAAAAAAATATATTCCAACCCCAAGGTGGTGCATCTGTAGGGTATGTGCTGGATACTGTAGGAGTAACAATTACTATTGCAAATCCAAGGGTTGCATCTGTGGGGTATTTGCTGGATAGTGTATGAGTAACATTTACTATGAAAAAGAAAGGAGTTAAAGGAGAAGGAGACACACACTTTCACGGTGAACGTGGAAGAAGAGAAAGTGAGGAGAGATGATTTCTGACGTGTTTAGGCTTGAGAGCCCGGGCAATCATTAAATGGGGTCTGGCAGTGAAGTGCCCACTTATTCTGGAAGAAGCCTTTCGGGGTCCTGTGAAAGCAAGTCATCTTTAATAATTGCCTGTCGGTGCATGTACTTGCAAGGTCATCTGATTTGCTCATATGTTAAAAACAGAAACTTTCTACACGTTTTTTCATTGGTTGTGTAGCATTGTAAGAAGACGTGTTACCTAGCAATCCCTTTCCTTGCGCAGATTTGGAAAAACATTTGATTGGCTGTCGTGTGGTTAACTCTACCTTTCTGATCCTAAAGTTGATTGGCTTGTTTTTTTCTATGTGATGTTACGATACGCTCACCATGTACGTAGCCCATTTTGTGACGCACTTTATTTTACAATGCGTTTCAAAAACTATATGGCTGAGATACCCGCCACCCCCTCTCAACACAATCCCCAAAGGAGGGAAACCGGAAACAGTTCTTGAAGTTTTTGGAAGAGGGAGGGAGTGACCCTCCCCGGCCGTATTTATTAAAACAAAAACAGTTTCATATTAATATACAATTTCATTACCACATTGCGATGTTTGGCTAACCTTAACAGATTCTCTAATACAGAGGTTCTCCTAGCCGAACTAACAACCTACAAGACATTTTCTTGAAATATTGAAATTGTACATCCTAACGTTTAAGGGCCAACGGCAAGGTCGTAACCGGTGTCAAGATCCCTAACCAGAAATACCCCCCCCCACTTGGGAGGGGCGACAGCACTGAGGCGTACCTCAAGTGCAACTACCAATTTCCCTTGACTTGACGGGGGCCCCAATAAACTCGACGCCACTTAAAGGTCGTTCGAGGACTCGTGTGAGTATCTAGAAGGTAGCGTAGACCTCCCCCCAAACCCCACACAACTTACCACATCTGCCGTCGCAGACGTCACTGGCCCCGGGAAATTCCCCAGGAGGGGGCTGTAACCCCTCCTACACAGGAAGGGGCCTTGACCGCCTTTCCTTTCCTTCCGGCGGCCTCTCCTTAGACAGGACCGCCTCCCCGTTGAGGGGCCAAAGGCCACCTCTCCCGAGCGCTCCCATCCGTGTTGGGTGACGCCCACTCATAGGGATCTTCCAATTACTGCTCACCGATCATGACCTTACCGCCCGACCAAAATAAATACGACAATGCTAACTAAACCAACAATACATTGGCCACTATGACCAAAATAAGCATGCTTATAAATGGACACTAAAAACCGAATATCTTTAATCACAAAACATACATAAAATCGACCAACTTTATTACACACTCAATATCAACACGATAATACCACAACCTGTAAACGAAATAGAATTATCGATCCATTTTATTACAAACAACTGGCTGTCTTCAGGGGCTGGTGGGTGGGTCAAAATTGGCTCTTCGTTCCGTCTCGAGCTCACGTGCAGCGAGGAGGTGCAGCTTCAGAGCACAGGAACAAGAGGATGTCTTCTGGTCTTGCGTCCCTTTTTATCCGTCTTCAGGGCGGGCGTAAACCCGCCCCTGCCTGCCCCGAGGGCGTGGCCAGCCGCGTCAGTGTCTAGGCCAGCCCACTCTAGGGTGGGAAAGGGCGCGCCCCGGCTACGCCGCTTCGGGCATACCAGCCGAGACGCGCCTCCCGCCCAAAATGGCTTCCCGGGGGGATCGAGGTACTCTGCCATACGTTCGGGGGGAACGAGTGGTCGCCCCTTTCCATATGGCTGAGATACCCGCCACCCCCTCTCAACACAATCCCCAAAGGAGGGAAACCGGAAACAGTTCTTGAAGTTTTTGGAAGAGGGAGGGAGTGACCCTCCCCGGCCGTATTTATTAAAACAAAAACAGTTTCATATTAATGTACAATTTCATTACCACATTGCGATGTTTGGCTAACCTTAACAGATTCTCTAATACAGAGGTTCTCCTAGCCGAACTAACAACCTACAAGACATTTTCTTGAAATATTGAAATTGTACATCCTAACGTTTAAGGGCCAACGGCAAGGTCGTAACCGGTGTCAAGATCCCTAACCAGAAATACCCCCCCCCACTTGGGAGGGGCGACAGCACTGAGGCGTACCTCAAGTGCAACTACCAATTTCCCTTGACTTGACGGGGGCCCCAATAAACTCGACGCCACTTAAAGGTCGTTCGAGGACTCGTGTGAGTATCTAGAAGGTAGCGTAGACCTCCCCCCAAACCCCACACAACTTACCACATCTGCCGTCGCAGACGTCACTGGCCCCGGGAAATTCCCCAGGAGGGGGCTGTAACCCCTCCTACACAGGAAGGGGCCTTGACCGCCTTTCCTTTCCTTCCGGCGGCCTCTCCTTAGACAGGACCGCCTCCCCATTGAGGGGCCAAAGGCCACCTCTCCCGAGCGCTCCCATCTGTGTTGGGTGACGCCCACTCATAGGGATCTTCCAATTACTGCTCACCGATCATGACCTTACCGCCACAGGTCCGGATAGTTGACCGGCTATCCGGACCCCCCACAAAGCTCCTACCTAAAGGTCATGCTTTAACGTTTTTAAACATGCTAAGAAGTCTCCTATGAGTAACTCATTCCCCACCCGAGACAAATGCACACCATCCCCCGAATACATACTGTCATCATTAATACAGCCAAGCGAAATAGAATGCAATGTTCCGGAACGGAACAACCTACTCACTTTGTTATTAAGCTTTCTCACAGACTGATTCAAAGCAGGAATAGAAATAGCACCCCGCCACACCTTTCGTGGGATCATATGGGACCACGTAATTGTGCACCCCGGAACTCTCCTCGCCAACCAACTTACAGTGGAAAGCATTGCCTCCAGGAGAAGTCGTCTACCGGTGGTGACCAAATCATTGCCCCCTAAATGCACTATGACTATAGACGGCGGTGACCTCGTCCGCCCTAACAAATCCTCAAAATATGCTTGAAACTGGTCAATACAGAGACCGCCTCTTCCGTAGAAGGACACCCTGTACCCGTATTCCCCAGCTACGTGAATCATGTCACCTGCTTTGAATACGTCCGCGGCACGCCTCATGTATGAGTGGCCCACGACCCACACCTCCTTTTTCACAGCCGGTGATGTCTGACCGCTGGCCCGGTGTTGGGTCGACTGCATAGTCCGCCCCGCCTCGTAGGCTTGCGCAACTGAAAACCAAACAAAAACAAGAGGCGTGAGTACGTCATTACAGCTTTACAACATGTGCAACCGCACATACCTCTTATAACAATTGGAGGACCAACGCCCCACTCGTTTCACTTGTTCAACATTAAGACCCCTGGCTGTAGCTTCCGTAGCAGCCCCTATCCGAAAGGAATGGGTCCCAAACTCGCCCGGGTTCAAGCCCGCAGCGGCAATTGACATCGCAAGCACCCGCTGAAACTGAAATTTCGTTAGTGGGGTGGCGTCCGCGTGTCTCAACAAGGTCCCCCCCCATAATGCCACCCTTCGTGCTAGGTAATCTTCCAAACACTTCACCGGACACATGGAGGACCCGGGAATCCTGCGTATGATTATGCAGTCACCCATCCCGTCTTGATCGGTCTTGGACCTGACAAAGGAGACCGTCATTGCCTCTCCTCTGATCTGAACGTGTTCTTGGCACAAACCCCCCGCCACATCCTGTTTGTTCCTTGCCACCAGTTCGCTTACTCGCATCGCCCCGTGAAATGCTAGCGTAAAAGCGGCTCGGAACAACACCGCCTCAAACTGAGATGAACATGTGGCAGGGAGTGTAGCCAACAACTGGGCCAACCTATCCAAACCTATCGGGCGCCTCTCATCTACTCTGCGACCCTCAAGGCGTTGCCACCCACGCAGCGCTTTCTGTACAACGAAAGACGCTGTCGGGTCCTGGATACTATGAGCCCTGGCAACAAAGGAAATAGCAGCACGATGCCTCTGGGCCGTAGCCACAGATTTCCCAGCCCTACGTAAGGACATCAGAAAATTCACTACCCATTCCTCGTGGCCCCAAAGCCTCTCTCTATCAGTACCCAAAAAGGCTACATAGGACCTAAACGCCCCTTCATATGCTTTCCTCGTCCGTGGTGCTAGACTCTCTCCCACGAGGTGACGAAGTTCGGGGCACCGAGAGACCAGAGAGCTTCGGGGAAGGGTGCCGGCTCTGGGTCCGCTGAGGGAAGGAAACCCGAGAAAGCCTGCATATGAAAACGAGACAGTGCATCAGCCGCCTGATTCATTACCCCTGGGACATGTTTTGCTCTGAACAGCACATTCAGTTGCATACACAGTAAAACAATTTCTTTGAGCAGTCTTAAAATCAGTTTACATCGTGCTGCCTGACTATTGATGCACTCGACCACGGTCATATTGTCGGACCAAAATATCACAGAGTGGTCTTTGAACCCTTCTGGCCAGGTTCTCAGGGCCACCAAAATGGGAAAAAGTTCCAGGAAAGCAATATTACTTGTCAGACCATTGACATGCCACCATGTCGGCCACCTTTGTGCCGACCATTTTGTGCCGAAGATGGCACCAAAACCTATGCTACCTGCTGAATCTGTCCATAGCCCCAGCTCTTCAGAGGATACGGCTGGTTTGTTCCAGATGACTCGACCATTAAAGTCCGCCAGAAATGCTAACCAAATACGCACGTCCTGGCAGACCTCAGCCGATAGTCTCGTGCGATGATGGCCCTCCTTTAGGCCGACCATAGCTTGGGCAATTGAACGAGAAAAGGGGCGGGCCATCGGTATAACTCTCAGGGCAAAATTCAACTGTCCCACCAACTGCTGTAATTGATGCAGCGTAACTTTAGATCCATTTAGACACACTTGCAGGGCTGCCCTGAACTTCCACACTTTGTCAGTTGGCAAACGAAAACAACCTTCTCTGGAGTCTAACTCGATCCCCAGAAACTCGAGGCAAGTCGCAGGACCCACCGTCTTACCTGGCGCCAATGGCACACCGAACTGCTTCATCAATACACAAAATTCGGCCAAGGCCCGGCCACATTCGAGGTCCCCGGCTGCCCCAAGGAACAGGAAATCATCAAGGTAATGCATTACATGTTGGAAACCCGTCTTCTTTGTGAAGACCCATTGTAGAAAACTACTGAATTTCTCGAAATAGGCACAAGATATAGAGCACCCCATCGGCATACACTTATCCATGTAATAACAACCCTGAAACATAAAACCTAGGAGACGCTGATCGTCCGGGTATACCGGGAGCAACCGGAACGCTGACTCGATATCTGACTTCGCCATCAGCGCCCCGGGCCCCAGGCAATTCAAAATGGCTACGGCCTCATCGAAGGATGCGTACCGCACCGAACACACTTCTGGGTCTATTGCATCGTTTACAGAAAGACCACGTGGAGCTGACAAATTATGAATCAATCGAAACTCACCCGGGTCCTTCTTGGGGACCACCCCTAAAGGAGAACACACAAAATTCTGTACCGGGGGTACACTAAATGGGCCGGCGACCCGACCTCGAGTAACCTCTTTCCGGATCTTTTCCTGAACCACGGTCGTATGCTGCAGGACGGAAAGTTGATTTTTACACTTCTCCACACCATGAAAGTCCCCTACCGGGATGCGGAAACCATACGAAAATCCGTTCCGCAGCACCCCAGCAGAAGTACGATCCGGGTATTCACTGAGCCAGGGAATCATCGCCAAGGTATCAATCGGGGTAGGTAAAGGCGCCCCTCGGACTACGTTAGACCTGTTTGGCGCCTCCTCTCCCCCCGTTATCACCCGTTTTGGCTCTGCACGTGGACTCAGGATGGGACGACCCGCACCCACTACATTCATGTTTAAATTTACACGACCCCTGGGGCCTGGTACATTTACCTTTGTTGAAATTGAAGCAGAACCCCCTTTTTCCTGTATTGCCGGCAGGTCTCGAGTAATCGTCGGTACTCGTACCTGACCGAAAGGGCGTCCCCCCATAATGGCGGGAGGACTCGCCAACATTACCTCCTACCAATGGCATTTTCAACATACCTGTCTCCTTCATTTTATCCCATGTCAAAGAATCATAACAATCCCAGGTTAAGCTTTTATTATGCTCTTTTGCCTTTCTAAAAAGATTATCGTAGCAGAACCAATGGTTACCCTGGTATGCTGTCGAGTACCCCATGATTCTTGACTGATAGGTCGGCAACTCGGAAAGCAACTCGGGCCTACGTTCCCCCAAGATTGACGTAAAAATTCCCCATGCATTGCCCCAATTGCCGATAGTCTCATTTACTTTAAAGGCGGCCATTTTTGCGCGCCAAACACTCGGATGCATAAGATCTTTCTTACCCTTAACATGCTCCACCTCATAATGATCAACAAGCAACGAGAAGATGTTCACGTATTCCCCCGCCCAAATCTTCTCCTTAATTGCCAAAGGCACATGTTGACCCAACCTTTCTCTACGAGAGGGTGCTGACTCATCCCTCGCAATCGGCAATGGCCGCTTACCTGCACCGGACGCTGCATCTGCGGTCGCAATCGTCCCTTGTTGCTTGTCAACTACTGCAGCCGGCGAGGACGTCTTGGCTGCATCCCGTTTCTCGCGCAATTGCTTCATCAGCGCCTGGGCCTCGGCAGCCGTGGCGCCCTCGCTACTGTCGCCCAACCACGCTGCAAGTTGTGCTGCCAGCTCGGGCGGCATATCCTCTTTGGACACCGGGGTGACCACCACAGGAATCGGATTCCCCTCTACTGGTACTGGGGTTGGCGCTTCGAGCGGGGTACCGGGAACCGGGGCGTCTCCCCCAGCTGGTCCCCTCCTTGGCCTCTTGGCTCTTCCTCCCGGAGCTGCTCCAGCCGACGGACGCTCCGGCCCCCCCTCCCCGTCTCTCTCCGCCACCCGCTTCTTCAGCTCGGTCATCTCCTTCATGAGGACCCGAACCATCTGTTCGGTCGTCAATCTCTTCCCGCCTTTCTTGGGCATTTCTCCGACAGAGTATCTGTAAGACAAAAGAAAGATTACAACGCTCAAAATTGGCTCTTCGTTCCGTCTCGAGCTCACGTGCAGCGAGGAGGTGCAGCTTCAGAGCACAGGAACAAGAGGATGTCTTCTGGTCTTGCGTCCCTTTTTATCCGTCTTCAGGGCGGGCGTAAACCCGCCCCTGCCTGCCCCGAGGGCGTGGCCAGCCGCGTCAGTGTCTAGGCCAGCCCACTCTAGGGCGGGAAAGGGCGCGCCCCGGCTACGCCGCTTCGGGCATACCAGCCGAGACGCGCCTCCCGCCCAAAATGGCTTCCCGGGGGGATCGAGGTACTCTGCCATACGTTCGGGGGGACCGAGTGGTCGCCCCTTTCCAGTTGTAGTAGGGTGTTTTTAACTTAAACTGTGTACTCAGCTTTTTAGTTTGTTGATCGTAAGGGTATTTAAAAATGTTATTCTAATTTCTATTCCATCATAATTGTGTTGACTTTTCTCCTTTAGCGTGGAGTACTTTGTCCTTTCATTAAATGTATAATTCTTCAGACAATCCTTAAAAGAAAGATGCACAAGTTTTGAAAATATTTTTATTGAGTCTTTTACATTCATCACATGGGTGCAATGCAAAATCTTTTTTTCATTCATTAGTATCATGCGTTGGACCACATTTTTTTATTTTATCATAAGCACTCATTCCTTATGTTTACATTATATAGCACTCATTCCTTATGTTTACATTATATAAGTGTTGCCCCATCATCTTTATTTAAATCTTTGGCCTTTTTTTTCTTTCAGATAAAGTAGAATAGAAGTGCTACGACAAACACTCCCTCACTACTTCATCTTTCTTTTTTTCTTTTTTTCATGTACACTTCATGTCATTATTAAAAATGGAAAGAATTATTAACATTTGAAGACACAATTGTTATTTATTTTCAAAGAAAGTTCTTACGATGATAAGCCTCCTGTTCTTCATGAGTGAAAACTAGAAAAAGCACTACTCAATTTAAATACTTTTATCCCATTTTCACTGTAGAAGATAAAGAGTATTTTCCTTTATTTCAAAGTATTTCGTTTTTTTGTCGATTGTTTATTCATACTACATGTTTAAATCATTAGGAAATACTTGCATACTAAAAAAATATTCTTTATTAATGTTTGAAATTCCCAGGTGAAAGTCATCCAACTCCAGTTGAAGGATCATAAAGTTATATATAAATTAAAATATACATTATCAATATGATCCCTTTGTGGAATTGAAAGATAAATTGAAGTTGATGGCATCACTGCTAATCATTACTTTGTACGTAGTAATTCCTTAATTAACCTATATTTTTGTAATGTTCTTTCGTCAACTCGTTATTATATTCCATTTAAACTTAATCATACCACCTTCTATAATCATTTAACTATTTTAGCTTTTTAAAAAAAAATATCAAACATATACCCATTCAGATAATTTGCCTCTCTTCGATATTCTTTCCTTCCTTCATCGAAATTCATCCAACTCCTCTAGAAGGAAGATAATGTTTAATGTATTTTTAAATATACATTAACAATATGTTCCCTCTGAGACAATGAAAGATATTGTCAAGATGTTTCCGAAACCCTGAATCATTACCTTGCTTTTAGTTTCTTCGCCTGTATTGATTCTCTGAAACAGAACTAATCATCCTGTGGGTGTAGTTTATATATGTTTTGGTTACTTAACACTCTGTGGGATCAAAGTATTGCTTCTTCCACTTTTTTGTCACATTTTACAGTTGAGAGGTGTTCTCATTTCCACTGTTTTAGTGCGTTACCTGTTTATGTAAACATGACTCTTTCCATACTTTCTAACTTTCGTGTAAATTCTAAAATGTTTTATTTAAACTAGTTTTTCTTATTAAAGCATTTATATAGGTCATTTTTTAATACGAGTATTAACATGCATTCTCCTTTTTTCGACGTATTATTCCTGTAACTTCTCTTTTTTTGTAAAACTTTTTTTATTATTCTTCATTACCCTAAAGCATTATTTTCACTGCATCCCGTGCCAGAGATACTCTCTATTAAACATTGAGTATTCTAATTTATATCCGAATATTAATTTATTTAATTCCATTACTCCAAGTTTTGATACATGTATTTATTTAATATTTTATTTCTGTAGAATCACACTATGAATCAGTGTCCATTTGGGAAAATTGAGAGAGAATGATTTGGTTGGTTGATGTGTTTGCCGTTACATAAGTGTATATCCTCTTGCAGTAAGCCAGGCTTTAGGGTATGCAGTGCTTCAAACTCCTATGCATTATGCATGTAGTGGTGTAACCACCTTCACATTTGTACTTGAGGACTACAATTCCCCAGTCACTATCTGTATACTCCAGCAAACACAGTGTGAGTGCTGTTGCAAACTCAAAATGACTCTTTCAGTACCATGTAGTAGTTCATTCACTAAAGTAAAAGTCAACCAATTAAGAATTCACCCAGTGTCTTTACTTATATTAATGTAATCATACAGTCAGTAAGCATGTACTCATGCAGTTAGGCAGGATTTAGGGAATGGAGTGATTCAAAGTGCTATGCATTATGCATGTAGTGGTGTAATAACCTTCATATTTATGCTTCAGGACTACAATTCCCCACTCACTATACATACCAGGGGTCTCCAACTAGTAGCTCGGGAGCTACTGGTAGCTAACCAGCACCCTGAAAGTAGCTCCCAGAGGTGAAGCCAAACCAAGCCAATCTCAGAGATTCTGTGCATATTAAAGAAGGTAGCAGTGCTCATTACACTACCCTTAAGAGTGACAGACAGCCAAAGCAATGGCAGGGCCTGTTGATAACACTCAAACACACACTGGGGTGGCGTATCAATTAATCAATTAGGTATGTATAGAGAGCACTACTCACCAGTGAGGTTTTCCAGGCGCTGGGGGAGTATGTGGGGGGGGGGGGATTTGTGCAGCTTTGGTCATTCGAAAAGGCAGGTCTTATGGCTCTTCCTGAATGCTTTCAGTGTGGGGGTTCATCTGATGCTGAGGGGGAGTTCATTATAGGTTTTGACCATGATGTTGGAGAAGGGTGTGCCTCTTGTCTGGTTCTGTGTATATAGTGGATTTTGGCCAAGGCCTGGTCAGTGGAGTGGAGGTTTCTTTTGGGGGTGTAGAAGGAGATTGAGGTATTGGAGTCCGGTGTTGTAGAGGGCTTTATAGGTGTGTGTGAGCAGCTTTAAGTTCAATCTTGTTTAGACGGGGAGCAAGTGGAGGGTTTGTTTATGCTGGGTGATGTGGTCTTGTTGTGGAATGCTGAGGATGAGTCTGGCTGTGGTGTTCTGGAGAGTCTGAGGTTTGTGGAGTAGATATTTGTTGATTCCTGCATAGAGGATGTTCCCGCAGTCCAGCCTGCTGGTGATGAGTGCTTGGGGGATGGTCTACCTTGATTCGGAGGGTGGGTCTATTTGAAGGTCTTGCTGAGTATGTGGAGGGTGTTGAAGCATGTGGAAGCTGCAGCGTTGGCCTATTGGTCTGTCACATGAAACATGTTTATGCACTTTAAATCTAAGTTGGGGAGACTCAGTGTTGTGGTAATACCATTTCTAGCAAACTGCATGTGATGATTTGAATTTTTCTTGATTAGAAGCATTTAATATTGATAAAGGTTTTCCTAGCATTCTGTTGATAACTTCAGCTGGAATTTTTTGGTGGTTACTACTGACAATTGTGCTTAGGTTGGTCATAGTGTAATGTTAATACATACCCCCAGAACAACCTCTACACTTCACAAACACCACTACACCACTGTAAAGCCTAAAACACTATCCCCAGCATGAACCTCTACACTACATAAACATCACTGCACTACTCTAAACCCTAAAACACTACCCCCTACAGTAGACAACCACCACTGCACTATCCAAAACCCTAAAACACTACCTTCAGCAGGACCCCCTACACTACTCAAATGGTAAATCTACCACCAACATGTCCCCTACTCTACACAAAGACCTATACACTACCTTAAACCCTAAATCTATCCCCAGCACAACCCGTTCACTACACAAACATCACTACACTACCCTAAACCCTAAAACACTACCCCTAGCACTTATAGAAAGAGCACTTCATTTATTCATATAGATATTAACTCATAGTTAGTGTTATAAAATCACTAATACAAGTATACAGTTATCCATACAGTTACTGATGCAATCACTGAGTCACGTGTTTACTTCTTTATATACAGTAAATGTCACATACGCTGCCTTTTATTTTTGTACTTTATTGCACATGTACCGTTGAGAGATATATTTGCTCATCACCACACCCATAAAGATGTTAAATCACCCAACAATTGTTATAAAATGTAGTCCTAATGTCATATACCTACTGAATCAACTATTCGCACATCTTTGGGCAGTCAGACATCCCCCACCAAACCACACACACACATTCACTCTCCCATACAAATACTTAGTTAAGTAATCAATAAGTAATGTAGACTTTCACGTACCTAGTAACCAACTGGTGCAGCAGTTTACAGAACAACTGACAAAGTAATACAGATATTCACACAGTTTAGTCACTATTCAATATATTTAATGAGACAGTATAAATTACTCAAGTAAACAATCAATCACACTGCTACTAAACCCTTTATCCAGATTTGTTATATCCAGTCATTCTTCAATGCAGATTGTTATATGTATATTACATATTTAAATAACAAACCAAACCACATTCACTGGATGCTGTCATCAGTGATGTAATCAGTGATGTCATTAACCATGTCATGAATGATGTGATATATATACGTAAAGAGCTGCGTATGAAGGGGCTGTATTTAGAAGGAAAGGAAAAGTCACGCAAGGTAACTTTTTTTCTCCTTTTAAGTATGGAGTAGCCACCTGCGCAACCAGTACATCGCAAAAAGTGATGTACTGCTGGCCCAGAGAGCTTGTAAATCTACCGCAGAATTGTTTTTATTTCTCCTCATTTTTTTCATTCCAATATACGCTACAATGCACAGCATACATTATAGGAGAAAACTGCCTTCACTTATTGTTTTTGTGCAGGAAGGTGTGTCTTCCTGCAGAAAAACAAACTCCATACGACACAGATATTCTTGCACCATGGTACAAGGGTTCCTGTATCACCACATGCCTGCAGTTTAAGCAGCAGCAGAGAGGGAAGGACAGACTTCCAACATATGTATGTACATATGTTGCATCTCTGTTCTTCGGAAGTAGCTCAGCACGCTGTAGGTAAAGAGCTTACAGTGTCATTGACAACACTTCCTTATAGTTCTGCAGTTATACATTCACCATATATGACAAATGCATTCTTTAGTCAATTATGCAGTACGTATACATTTATGTAAACTTTCACACACTAGCATATACAGTTAGCTCTTTCTTTAACCAGAGTAGCTAGTTCTGAAAATAACTTTTTTTTGTTTTTTGTACTTTTATATGTATTTTTTTTTTTTTTTTGAAAGAAAGAAAAAGTCAACAGGACAAACAAAACCATGAACTTTGAGGAAATAAAAAAAAAAACTAGCATTGATGGTTATCAATTGCTCTGCAAACTAGGTCTACTGATTGCACCCCATAACAAATTAAACGAAAGCACTACACGTAGTGCATTCTAACTGGGAACGTATGCCTGGTGGTGATGTTGAAGGTGATGCCCCAGTAGTACTTGGTATTGCCGGTGGTGGACGTATATTTTGGCACAGTCTTCTACATTCTTCGTGAGCATAGTTCACAGGATGCATGGATTGGAGGTGCTTGGGCATACTAGCAGTGTCACAGGAGTATTTCTTGTTTGGATCTGTTCTGGGCAGTACTGCCTGGCAAATATTGCATGTTACTTTGGTGGCATTACATTTCTTTTGCCCCTCTGGAAAAGTAAAAAATTTCCATACAATGGATGTGTATTTTTTGGGAGGGTGAGGTTCTGGTAGAAATTGTTCAGTAACAAAATCATCAGAATCAGATGATTTTTGCAGTGGGGTAGCCATTTTTTAATCCAAAAAAGAAGATCAGGTTTCCAATAAAGAAAAAGTGAGGTTCTTCTTGGGACAGGTCTTCTCTTAAGGAAGGTCAAAGAAGGGTGATTATAATGGTTGGTTTATTCAATAGTTAGAACAGTAGGTGCTTTAAACCAATGAAATCTCTTTTTTTTGGTCACATAGGATGCACGTTGGGTGCGTAGAAGCAGCACGCATCTAGCGCAACTTCTCCAAATTTCATTTAAAAGTAATATAAGTTTATTAAAACTAAAAGAATATTATTTTTTTCCCTAATATTTATATTAAATACATGTATAAATATATCTTTTATTATATCGGAAAAAAATTGCGGAAGTCATGCGCCCACCGCGTTGAACACGTACATGGCGTCATGCTGAAATGCGCGTGCACAGTGCAGTATGATATGTATATGTTGCGTGTGCTCAAGAAGTCACGTACAGGTCGCAAAGCAATCGTGCATGAAAATACGCACCTATCGCACACCTTACGCGCATCCTACAGAAGAAAAAATGGCCGCTACGTTCTGCGCAGCAATTGAGAGAGGTGCACTATGGATGTGAGACTGCTCAAAAAATTGTACAAAAAAATGATAATATAAAAATATTTAAAACAATATATATATTTTACATTTTTAAAAAAATATAATAAAAATGTGTAATGTAATCTAAAAAATAAGATATCTAAAAATAAATATATATTTTTTCAAATTAAAAATCAGTATCAAAGAAATAAATATAACAATTAATAGATTTAAAAATAGTTATTGAATAAATCTTTCAAAAACACTGAAAAAAACCTTGGGATTTAGGCATGTGATACTTTGGAATTATCATTTAAAAAACCTTTGAAATTCACTGAAAAAACCATAGGTTTCAAGCAGGTTATAGTTAGGAATTATCATTTAAAAAAACCTTAGAAATTCACTGAAATTCCTCTGTTATAGTTAGTTGTGCATTGTGGTGCATACACATGCCCTTCGAGCACGTGTGAGCACCACATGTGGATAATCACCTTTTATGGAGGTGCATCAGGGTGGCCTTTTGGCCCCTTGAAATTGCATGCGCAATTTGTGAGTAACTATTTGGTGCTTGCAAATAATGAATGCAAACACATGTATTCCTAT
This sequence comes from Lissotriton vulgaris, assembly GCF_964263255.1. Classification (NCBI taxonomy): domain Eukaryota; kingdom Metazoa; phylum Chordata; class Amphibia; order Caudata; family Salamandridae; genus Lissotriton; species Lissotriton vulgaris. The sequence goes on along the minus strand of NC_141694.1, from coordinate 1,806,975,102 downwards.
GAGCCTCTAGGCCCATGGAAATGAATGGGAAGCCATTCCTTAATAGCAAATCGAAATTGCGATTAGCTATTAAGGAATATGTAGGAATCACAATTTTTTTCGCAAAACCTACATGCATAGGTAATTGCGTCTCCTTAATAGCGATTCCTTAATAATCGCTACGAAGGACTTGCAATTCCTACCTTTGATAAAGTGCCCCTTAAATCTCTGCCCTGATGTTAAACATCGAGGGAACATAGACTGCTCATGTTCAGTGAGGCCTACCATTGACAGAGATTGATGTCAAGGAAATCCCGTCAACAGGAGAGATGGAGTTTCAGCTAGGCTGACAACATTGAGGAATGGTGATGTCATCGTCAACGCCATAAATGACATCATTGGCCTGATTGATGCTGTGAAGGCTTGGATTTAGGCCTTGCTGTCAATGTATGGAGCCTTAGGAAGAGCAAACTCTAGGGAAAATAGTAAGAGTTACTGGCTCTGCTAATTACATTCCTGAGTAGAGGGCTTTGCGTGTCTCCCTTAAACTGTCCTTCTTAGACCTGAGATGTGTTTTTGAAGGACGTTTGAGAACGTCTGGAGTACCTTGCTCCTTTGCCGTTTGGCTCATTTCAAAGCTCCACAGGAGGAAATTCTTTAGATGCCATAAAACGAGCCTTCCCTCTTACCTTATGGTGAGGATAGAGGCAATGAATGTAATCCTAGCAAGGAATATCTATTTGCAAACAAATGCTTTCCAGAACCGCCACAGAGTCAGAGAGCCCTTTCCTTTTAAAAGTGTAAGTCACTGTCATAATGAAATGCATTTTTAAAATTACTAGTTGGTAAATAGCTAAGAAGGCTCAAAGATTCCCTTCACACAACTTGCAGTAAAAAATCTGAGGGGTTCAGCCTCTGTTGAAAGTGTTCTAGAGATGTTATTGCCTGTTCAGTTAAGTTAAAATTTGGTGCTTTTTTATAAAACATGGACAGGCTATTAAAGTGATTTCCTTTGCATTTATAGCCTATGTTACTATGATATACTGCTTTATTATGGTACCTTGGGAATGAATGATTCAAGCATGGGAATCTATGAAAGATCCAATACTGGATAAGTGTATGTACTGAAGGTATTACAAGTTCAGTATTTGAGAGGCCTGTAATCTATTAATGGTAACTGCATCTTCTTGTTGTTTGCAGTGCATTGCGTCTTCACAAAAAATCAGAGGTCCTGGTCCTAAGCACATCTCCTGGCAGATCAAAGGGTGTCCAGGTAATGCTGACCAGAACCAGTAGAGCAAGTCTTTCCTTTATTATTTTGTTGCAACCCCTCTACTTCCCCAAGGGGCACGCTTTGTTTAGGGAGAAGCTATCCCTTGAATGAGCCCAGCCCTGTGAGAATATGAGGTCCATTAACAGTTTGATTATTGTCCGTGTGGTTGGAACCATGTGAGCGCATGACATAAAATAACTATTAAATAACTAAACAAGTGACATAATTATAAATAAATGAAATTTTTAATTTACAATACAATAATTAATTTACAATAAAATTCAATTAAATATAATTTAAATTACATCCCACACTATTCCCCTACATTCCGAACAAGCCCGCTACTACATTAAAATTACTTACTCAATTAAACCAAAATAACATTTTAAATTAGAAATTATATCATAAAAAATTAATAACAATTATACTGACAATTCTGACACCTAAAATTGATGGGCCCGATTCACAGAACTAACTTAAGACAAAATCCTAAACTTACTGCGCTTGGTATTCACAGAAGGCATTTAGTATTAGTAAAGTTAGGATGTTTTCATAAGTTTGACTTAATACTGTCTAAAATCTAAATTTTACTACTACTAAATACCTTCCATGATTACCAAAAGTAGTAAGTTTAGGATTTATTTGTCTTAAGTTAGTACTGTGATTTGTTCTGCATTCCGTCCATCAATTGTGTGTCTTTTGCTTTCTGGCCCTAAGTGTACCAGGTATGCTCAGACATGAGTCCTGGGCTCACTGTGCCATTGGAATCAAGCTATCCTGGCTGAAAAGGGGTGAAAGTCCGAAACCGGTCCTAGGATGCTTGTTTCCAGTCCAGGGAGGACCTGGCTTGACAGTTCGGGCTGGGCTGTTCCCATGAGGCACAGGGACAAGACTTATTTGCATATGGTCAGGTCTAAACTGGGGTGGCATGGTGAGCAAAAGAATGATGGATTTAACCCAGACCTCTTAACTGGGGGTGAATGTTTTGATTTGTTATGTATACCGTCCATACATTTCTAAGTGTGCCAGGTATGCTCAGACATGATTTCTGGGCTCACTGTGCTACTGGAATCAAGCTATCCTGACTGAAGAGCGGTGAAACCCCAAAACCGGTCCTAGGATGCTTGTTTCTGGTCCTGGGAGGACCTGGCTTGGCAGTTCGGGCTGGACTGTTCCCATGAGGCATAGGGTCAAGACTGATTTGTATATGGCCAGGTCTAAACTGGAGTGGCATGGTGAGGAAAAGAATGATGGATTTAACTCAGGTCTCTTGACTGGGGGTGAATGTTTTGATGTGTTCTGCATTCCTTCCATCGATTGTGTGTTTTTTGCTTTTTCACATTAAGTGTGCCAGGTATGCTCAGACGTGAGGCCTGGGCTCACTGTGCCACAGGAATCAAGCTATCCTGGCTGAAGAGGGGTGAAACCCCGAAACTGGTCCTAGGATGTTTGTTTCCGGTCCAGGGAGGACCTGGCTTGGCAGTTCGGGCTGGACTGTTCCCATGAGGCACAGGGTCAAGACTGATTTGCATATGGCCGGGTCTAAACTGGGTTGGCATGGTGAGCAAAAGAATGATGGATTTAACCCAGATCTCTTGACTGGGGGTGAATGTTTTGATTCGTTCTGCATTCCATCCATAAATTGTGTATCTTTAGTTGTCCGAAAGATGGTGCGGCAGTGTCAGAGCACCAACATCTTTAGGAGTTTCCGATGGTGGGAAGGCTGTGTCCATTTTAGTTTGAGCAACAACCCTGGACCGTCTTCCCCTTTGGCAGTGGCTACCATTAGGTACAGCCTAGTGGCCCCAGAGTAGTCTCTAGGAGGAAAAATGCTGGTATGAGGAATGTGTGGCTCATGTTGTTATGCTGGGTGTGGTGCAGTGTGACTGTGAGGGGCCTGAAAATAGCTCATCAGAGAAGGGATGATGACATCCTGTCCAAAGTGCTGTGCGGGTACGTGATTACTGCCTGTTTGTGTTTGTCACAAACGCTCCGTATCTGTGCTTGATATCCTTTTAGGGTTGGTAACTACAGGATGCAGGAGTTCAGCTTCACCCTGTCTGGGAAACATGGACAGTGTATCTCTGAAGTAATAGTGTACTCCGGGGTTACACAACCAACTCGGGCGTCACCATTTTCACATTGAGGTAGGCCAGAAATGCCACACTAGCCCACTTGAGTGCCCACAGTAGACAGCACGAGCAGCCAGACAGCCTACCCATACATGCTGAGCAGGTCATATTCAACGTACCATCATGTGGAAAGGGTCAACTCCTTTTGGCCTACAGTAAGCTCCTGGCCCCTCCACCATCCTAGCAGTGTGTTTCTGCTAGATGTCCAGGTCATGTGCGATTGCAGAAGGCCCCCTTCCAGACCATATCCTCTGTGAACTCCCAGGTGGGCCGTAGGTGCAGCCCTCAAGCCTAGTGTGTCTGCTTCAGCTTAGAAGACCACAGTTGCCACTGGAGCATTGGTCCCTCCACAGTTCAGGGCAGCAGCTTCAAGGTCACCACAGATAGGGGTCACCTATTCCCCCACCTTGCTGGGCAGGGCAGCTCTGTGTTGATGAAGAAGAGCAGTAGCACCATACCAGGCTGGCTCCACTTTCACATGTAGGTTTACAGGGGAGGGGGGGACGGTTCTATTTCACCACCCCACCTGGCACCAGTGCCTGGTCTAATAGTATAGACAAACCTAACTTGCAGCGACTCATCATACATGCAGAAAATAGGTCTCTTCCCTTCTGGCAGATCTGTGGAGCAGTCCACACCGATTAAGTGGAAAGATTGAATGAGGAGGGCAACATCCCTCACCAGGACACAGTGGATGCCATCTTGGCAGTTACTGAGGAGACGTAAGAGAATCCCTTGAACTAAAAGCACCCACAATTAAGGTTGATCTTAATCTTAATATGCTTAAAGCAAAGCAACACAAGATATCCATCAAAGTCACTGAATTGGAAACAGCCCAGGCCTCAGAGCTATCTGTGCATGACTGGGAGAAGCAGATTGGGGACCTCTCTGAATGTGTCCCCTACTAGTACAGAGAAACACAGAAACACAGAAGACTACTCCATACAGAATGACCTGAGGATTTTAGATCTTCCAGAGAGAATCAAGAGTTAAAGTATGGAGATGCACTTTAAAGAGTGGCACAGCATGGAAATTGCACCACATACTTTCTCAAATTTTTTCTCCATGGAGCTGTGGGATGCACTATGTCCAGTGTTGGAGGAGATTACTCAATTATAGGGATCATGATCCCCTCATGGAGTGTGCCTGCAAGAAAGGATCTTATGAAGTTCAAGGCAATTAGGTGTTTCTTTTCCAAGATTAAGGCACCAATACAACAGCAGCAACACTCTTTCCTAGAAATAAAATAGTCTTCATATCAGTAACCTTAAAATACATGCTCAAATTCCAGCCAAACCGAAAGTGCTAGAAGCAACTTGTTCACAAGATTCTGAAAGAGCCAAGGAGTGGGCTGATACTTTGGCAGTGGAATGCTATGTAATAGAAGACAAGCAGACCATGCTGAAGGCAGAATATCAGAGCCCCTCTCAAACCCAGAACAGCGCAAGCAACGACTGAACATAAAGAAACTCTTGCACAGGTCACTTTATTCTTGTTCAAATGAGTTGAGCTGGGATAGTCTGGAACTAGACTTGGGGGGCCTTATGAAAATTTAAATGTTATTAAACGACAACACTCGGTGCTACATATAAGAAGTCAGATGCACAAGTGCTGAGCGTGATTAAAAAGGGGCTAATTTAATGAAGAGATCAAAAAAGAATTTTGGGACAGCAATGTGGTCCTGTGGTCAACGTTGGAATTACATATAACCACATGGCATAAGGGGGATGAATGAATACAAGTTTGTCATTTGGAATATTTGAGGATTTGGTAACCTGATAAAGAGATATAAGCTACATTGCATTCCTATCGCTATAGAGGGCTTAAGCACATTGCATGTTGACGAGAAGTGCATCTTTCCATATCAGGTACCAAGCTACAAAAATGGTGGAAAGGGCAACTGTTCTATACAACATATTCCTCATATATAGGAGGAACGAGGCTCTGGTAGTGCTACTAATAGACCATCATAGTAAGTTAGAACCCTACTGCATGCACGTCCTAGTGAAGGGTGTCCTGAATAGTATAGCCATAGCAAAAACTACAGTACTCTGACAACTTGATAAGTCACTTGACCTAATTAGTTAACACTCATATCTGGCTAAGGAGTATAACAGTGTGGGAGACATCTTGCGAGATACATCAAGAACACCACTGCAAGTAATGTCAGTGCTGAAAAAACCTGGAGAGATTTTTAACTTTTCTCTGGCAGTTGAAAATTGCCAGATATCTGCCATTTGCCTAACCAACAAGAACAAAATGTGCTTATTTCTCACCCGCGCATGATTTATACTCCAGATGGGCCATGAAATTGCAGAATGGACAGGAGACTTACTGGCAAAATGGGAAACCTTCAAAGTCAATCTCAGGAGTATGTGTAATAAAATATCCCACAAAGTCAAGTCAGCACTTAATAATTAGGAGCCAGATGTAGGTTTCTAAATACTGGTCGGTAATGCCGAAATTCGGAAAATTTCAGTGTCACGGACCAGTATTTAGCCATTCCTAATGTAGGTAAAGAATCGGTAAATGAGGAATCGGTAAATATTGATTCCTTATTGCTCTTGCATTTAAGGAATCGACAATACCGATTCCTTAAATGCATTGTAGGAAGCACATTAAAGATTTTGAGCCCTAAGAAATCAGTAATTACCACCAACTTCAAGTTGGTGGTAATTACAGATTTCCTTTACAAAATCGATTTTTGTTTTTTGTTAAGTGTCATGTGGCACACATTCATGCACACATGCCCATTTCAGGGGTGCAACAGGGTGTCCTTTTGGCACTCTGGCACCCTTGAAAGTGCTCCCACTATTAGTGATTTGGTAATAAAGAACTGCTAATAGTGAATGTCTTCACATTCGTTCCTATGGGCCTCCTAACCCGTAGGAATGAATGGGTAGGTATTCCCTATTACTGAATCTCAATTACCAATTTGGTAATAAGGAATATTAAGGAATCAGTATTTTTTACCGAATCTTTACCTACATAGGAAATACCGACTCCTTAATAGCGAATCAGTAAAATTCGCTATTAAGAAATCGGTATTTCAGATTTACCTACATCTGGCCCATAGTGAGTTAGCTGGAAAATTAAATCAGAATATGGAAATAATAGAAGTGGGAGACCAACAGGTGGAGATGGACTTTACTCACATAAGGGTGGCCTATGGAGCAGTCACTGATAAAATGCAAGTGTTTGATGATAGAAATTAGTTAGGCAGCATGCTAAAGGGAATAAGATGGCCAATCGTATGGCATTTAAAACTACTGATGACGGGCTAGTCATTTCATAAAATTAAAAAAAACAAAGTTATGAAAGCTTACTACAGTAGTGGAGGTTGCACTTGACATGTACACAGCCAGGAACATGAGAGATGAATAAGTGGGATGGGGCTGTGAGTGATGATGGTAGAGGAGAAGACAGTTGTCGACATATCTCTGACATAGAAGAAATCACAGCAGCAAATATGACATGTCCTATAGGATAGTCCCATCATGTACATACTGATCATATACATTTTGTCCTATTCATACGAAAATAACAGTTGAACAGAGGTGAACTTTTACCAAGAAGCTTGCTTCTGTCTCTTCGACACCAAGCTCCTGGTACCATATCATAATCCCTGTACCTGATGTACATAAGCATGTCCCCAGGCACGGCAGATTTATTCAGCACAAGGGTCACCATGGCCAACGGCCAGCTGTTCATGATCATTTTTGTTTAAAAACGTATTTGCAAAGGATAAGCAGTTGTTTTCAAAACATATCAATTCTAGAAGAAATCCTGGAGTGACCACTTTAGTATAAAAGACCCTCACTCCCCCTTACAATTCAGAGAATAATTCCTTCCAGGCTGGACCGAGGTTCTGTAGGCTGATCCTTCGACAAGCAGCGAGCTGACATCCTTGCGGGGTGTCATCCTCGAGGCAGATATGGGGTTCTTTGTTCCAAACCATCAGGTGAGAGGTTGGTCATTCTCTGGGGGATTCTTGGCTACACTTTATCATTTACATACGCACATACCCATGCTTCATCAACATATCTAGGCTAGGTACATTTAGGTAAGCTACGCATCGTAGGAGTTCCCCAATGCTATTGTTTTATATAGTTGGCTTATATTTATCTTGTTAGCACTATGGTAGAATTGTATCTACTGTTTACGATATTGGTGATAGCAATTATTTTTGTCTGCTCCTGTCTTTTGATTGTCGTAGCAAATATGTTTTGTTTTTTTTATCCTCATTTTGCGAAGCTTTAAGTATAAGGAGTTTCGGGAGACCTTTGTTTCAACGTTTTGTACCGTCACTGCCCCATAATCCTTGTCTGGTCGGGGAATATCCCTTTGGGTTTTGTTTCTGAATAGGTTTCTCCTTTTCCTTTATCATCTCCAATAATTCTGTTTTGGTAGTGGGGGAGCTAGCCTACTCGGCTACTCGGCGGAAATGATTTCCGCTTGACTTATTGTTATCGCATTAATCATTGGATTAGGATTCGGAGACCATATTGAGGGTGTTAGTTAGTTGTTTGGATATAGTGTTCCCATATTGCCCAGAATTCTGATTTCTTGCTTGCTTTCCCTTTCCTGTCTAGTTTGTTTTTATAATAGAATTTAGCCAATTTGTATGTGTGGGAGGAATTGATTTGATCCAATTTATGCAGATCTCTCTCCTAGCTAGTAATATTAACATAAACAATAGTTTTTCTTGTTTTTGTACAGTTTTCTCAATCCTATATCATTAGTATGATGAATCCCAAAAATAATTAAAATGGTACTTACTTCGATTTGGGTTCCTAATACCCTGTTAATTGTCTTACCAGCTTCCTGCCAAAAGGAGGAGAGTGAGGGACATTTTTGAAACATGTGGATATCATCTGCTTTCTCCATTCCACACTTTGGGCACGATTTTGTAGTTGCTCCTTTGAATTTTGATAGTTTTTTTGGAGTCCAATATGACCTGTGGACTGTGAACAGGTGATTTATTTTCATTTTGGCTGGTTTTATTGTAAACCAGCAGTTTTCTAAAGATTTTTGCCAAATAATCTGTAAGTCAATTCCCGACATTTCCTTCTTCCATATTGTTTTTAGGGACTGTACACTCTTCTTCGCCGGCCATTATGAAAGCCCAATACCACCTGAATATTTCTTTTTTTATTGGTGTGGGTTTGATCATTTCCATCTCTAGTTCTTCATTGCCTGTTTTTGTTTCTGTTAGGGATTTGGCCCAGCTGATCATCTGGTAGTATTTAAATTTTGATAGAGAAGAGTTAGTGATTAAGGATATTTGATCCCATGTAATTATACAATTCTCTACCAGCAGTTGTCCCCAGTATTCAATTTTTGCCGTTTTAGTGGTGCAGCCAGGGAGTGGTTTAAACAGTCTGGTGTACCTGGAGAGTCCCAAATCGGAGCCGAGGAGCTGTAGTATGGTATCTTTACTGTGTTTCTAATTTGGTACCATAATTTTGCAGCATTGAGTATAATCTTTAGTTTTATTTTTTTGAAAAATTTTGGGTGGCCAAATTTAAACAGGAAATGATCAAGTTTGCCTGTCATACTCTGTAGGAAGACCGGATAGGAAGTGTATTTTCTTAGTAGGGGTCTCATGTTTTTAAATTGAAAAGCCCTATAGTATTCAAATAGGTCTGGGCTGGCAATACCCCATGCTCTTTTTTCCTCCTTAGTTTATACCCAGAGATTCCTATGCTCTTGAATGACCATATAAAACTGGATATTTCCCCTTGAATTTTCTTTAGCTCGTTTTTCTTGAATTCTAATGGTATAATGTTGAATAGGTATGTGAATTTCAGTAAAATTAGCATTTTTATTATGTTGGATTTTCCCAGGAAAGTCAATGGTAACCCGTTCCATACTTTGAGTAGTCTCCTTGATTCTTTAAGGACTCTGTCCAAGTTCAATTGGGGGACTTTCTCCAGCTCTTTAACAAGATTAATTCCTAGGTATTTTATTTTGTTCCTATTATATGGAGTGATAGGATGTGAGTTCCAACTCATGGCTTCCGTTTTTATTTGGTTTGTTAGATAACCTGACACTTTACCAAAGTTTAGTATTGTATCTTCTATTGCCTCGTTAGAGTTTTCGAAGTTATCTGTGAATACCATCAGATCGTCTGCATACAGTGCGACTTTTTTTAACCAGTTATGATGTTTAAAAGGCGATATTTGAGGGTGACTTCTCAGGAGACATGTGAGTGGTTCAATATAGAGATTAAAATGAAGTGGGGACAACAGGCACCCTTGTCTTGTCCCTCTTTCTATTTCAATGTTATTGGTTAGGCTTCCATTGACTAAAATTGTTGCTCTTGTGTTTTGTATATTTCCCCTACCATATGGCCAAAGTTTTCTCCTAGATTGTATTTGTTGATAACTTGATTTAGAAAGGTCCAATTGACTCTGTCAAATGCTTTGGCTGCGTCGAAAGTGATTATGGTGAGGGTTTTTTTTTCGCTGATGGCTGTATCTATGGTCGCAAACAACTCATGTGTAATTTCATGAATTTGTCCTCCTTTTATGAAGCCTTTCTGATCTGCATTAATCAAATTTGGTATAACAGTAACTAGCCTCTTTGTTATAACTTGCATAAAGATTTTATAATCGAAATTCAGCAATGAGATGGGTCTGTAGGATTCACAGAGTTTCTGATTATTTCTTGATTAATGTAAATTGCGTTCATTAAGTCTGTTAGCTGATCCACTACTGATTCCTTTACTGTTCTATAAAATTCGTTCGGAAGAGCGTCGGGCCAGCGGCTTTGCCTTTTTTCAGATCTTTTATGGCAGCTCTCACTTCTTCCGTACGAATTTCGCTATTTAGGTCATTTTTTTCTTCCTCCGTCAATGTTGGTAGTAGCATGGAGTCTAGATAGTTAGAGGACTGTTCTTTTGTTGAAATTAAATCTTCTTTGAATAAGTTAGAGAAAAAGGTTGTGAATTGTTGTTTTATTGTGAGATCGTCAAAGCATGGTGTAGGTTGATCAGGGTTTTGAATGCAAGTTATTTGATTTCTTGTTTGGTCTGTTTTGGTTCTCCATGCCAGCATTTTCCCAAATCCTTCTCCATACTCGTGGTTTGATAATTTGCTGGCTTCCCACTTTTTTCTCACTATATTCTCTAAGTAATCGAGCAAGTTTTCTTTTAGCAGTTGGTTTTTATTTTCTATTGTAGATTTTAGTTCTGGTGTATTTGCTGACGCTACTTGTTCTTCCACCAGTTTAATGTCACCCTCCATTGTTTTAATCTCCTGCTTTTTAATTTTTGACCTATGGGCCCCCAAGGTTAGTAGTTTCCCCCTGATGACTGCTTTATAAGAATTCCAGGTAGTCTGCTTTGTCGTGCCTACCTTGTTGTCCTCAAAAAAGTTTGCGGAGGCAGTTATTAATTCATCAGTGACTTGCGGGTTGGTCAGTAGAGTCCGATCAACTGTCCATCTAGGTAGTGTTTTCTTATTTGTCATTAAAAAGGTCAGGTGTACTGCAGAGTGGTCAGATAAGTGCACAGGTAGATGTTCAATGCTTCCGACGTTGTCCTGTAAACTTCTATTTAATAGGATAAAATCAATTCTAGATTTATGTCCCAATTTTTTATTGTGAAATGTAAATGGGTGTCTGTTGTCTCCTTTTGTTTTCCACATGTCGATCAAGTCTAAGTCTTTTTTGTAGTTGCCTAACCATTCTCTCAACTTGGGTAGGTTAACATGTTTACTGGGGGGAGATCTGTCCATTTTAGGATCAAGTATAATATTATAATCGCCCCCTAGCATTATAGGAACGGTAATTGATAGCAGCTCAGAGTAGAGTGTTTGAAGTGGAGTCGGGTCATCTAGGTTAGGACCGTAGTATGCGGCTATAGAAAGTGTATTATCATTTATTCTTACTTTTGTCACGACCCATCTTCCTTTGCTATCCACTGCCTTATATTCGATCTTAGCTTTTAAGGATTTTCAAAAAATAATTACTACTCCTTTAATATTGCAGTCTTGGTTAGTGCATACACATGCGTCCACCCAATTTAGATTTTTTTATATTTTATCCCATTCCGAGCTTAGGAGGTGTGTCTCTTGTAATATAATTATTTCACTCTTGATTTCTTTCAAGTATTCAAGAACTCTTCTCCTTCTGTTAATTGTTCTGAGGCTATTGACATTCCATGAGAGGATCTTGATTTTTTTCTGATTTGTCTCCATTGATTTGTTTATTTGCTTGGTAATTTCATGTACATTTGGGCATTGATTTAAGCTAATGTAAATATTGTCGCTACTGTAAAACTCCTTTTGGTTCAATTTCAGAGTACATTTTTTTTCATTTTTCCCTAGTTTGCTCCCCACCCGTGATCTGGTTTTACTTTGTGAGTTATAGTTTATTTTTGTGAGGTTTGTTTTTTCCCACCCTGAGGAAGCCTTCCTTATTTTTTCGGGCTCCATTTTCACCGGGCATGGATAGTTACTTTTCCCTCCTTATGTTTTACCACTTTTTCATACTTTCTCCATTCGAATTTGATCTTTGATCTGTTCAATGAAATTTTCTACCTCCTTGGGATCCCTTATGTTGTGCATTTTATTCCTCCACATTATCCGGAGAGCCGCGGGAAACTTCATTTGAACAGTGGCTCCAAGGGATTTTAATTCTTCCATGAATTGACCCAGTTCCCATTGTCTATCCTGCGTGGCTTTGGACATATCGGAACACATTCTAAAGGACCAATTATCTTTTTTCAGTGTGCCATTTTTTAAGCCTTCACTTATGATTTTTTCTTGCAAGGTGTAAGTCTTAAAGTTTATTAAAATTTTTCTTGGTGTTCTTCTTTCTTTGCTTTTTCTGAAGGGGTCTATGTGGACCCTTTGTATATCCTCCAACAAGTTACTCTCTTTAGTCCAGGGAAAGATCTCTTCTAGAAGATAGACAATGAATTTCTTAATTTCTGTACCTTCCAAGTTTTCCGGAACATTTAGGACCCTTAGGTTGTTTTTCCTTGCTTGGTTCTCTAACGATTCTAGTTTATCTTTCATATATTTGTCACTTTCGTTTAGCAATCTTATATCTTTTTGATTTGTTGCCACTTTTTTGTTTAATGTTTCCACCACAGCTTCAACAGCGGTCACTCTCTTCCCCAATTCATTTAGTTTTTGATCTAAGCTTTCACACACTTCGTGTATCTTACTCTGGTTCACTTCAGAGATTGTGAATCTCTCTCTCATTTCTCCCATCATTTAATCTATGAGTGTTTCCATATATCTCTCAATTTGATTGGTATGGGGAGAGTCGCCTCTTGTTTCGGCAGAGACCAGATCAGATTATCCTGATGTGGGGGATTCAAGGGGTCTCATAGTTGGTTGAGGACATAAGGTTTCATGCGGAGGTGCATCCTTACTTGTGGCCGGGATACTATCTCCTGTCTTTGCTGGCATTGATCTCTTTTCCATTTGAGAGCTTGAGTTTGTAGTTTTTGCTGATTTATCTGCGGTGGTGAGGGAAAGCTTTTCTCTTTGGGCCGGAGTACCGCCTCTAACTTGCAGCAGTTGCTGAACTTTGAAAAAAGATCTTAGAGAGGGAGTTATTTTTATTTTATTTTCCGGTAGTATTTTACCCTGTTCTTTCGCTATTGCTGCTCTGGTTTTTATGCCTTGAGATAAGCTTTCAAAGTTAGAGGGGCCTTTTTGTTTTCTTTTTTTTGTACTCCTGGGGGCTAAGACTTGTTTTGTGGGTGGAGGAAAGCTTTGTTTAGAAAACTTTTTATTCCTAAGACAATAAGAAGATCTCACTCTATTTCAAGCATCTAGTACTGTCTCACTGTCACTACTCAAAGCCCCAGGTGGCGTTGAGGGTTGTGGAAGATTCCTTTCCTCGCAATTTTTTGTTACTAGTGTGGTAGCTGTGGTTTCAGTATTGTTTCCTGCCCCTACCACCTGATCCTCATCTGCAAGGTTACACCCCACAATTAAATCTGGTGCTGCACCCCCGTGATTTTTTTTCCCCCTGTACCTTATTCATGTGTTTGTTGTCTGTTCCCTCGCGGTGGAGCTCTTTTTCCGGTCGAAACGGGAGCTCAGAGACTGCCAGCCGATGTAATCGACTCTCTGTCCTCTTCGCTATCAGCTCTCTGACCCCCGGGTTCCCGAGATCATCTCCGCCCAGTGTGGAAAGCCTGCACCGTTGCTCCGTTTCTCCTTTTGCTGTATGAAGGATCCACAGATGTGTCTGACAGAAGATCACTTTCCCCCCGACTTCGGAAGCAAACTCGCCGTCACTCCTGACACTGCCACAGCTCCCCCGGAACAGGAAAGGAATTCTCCCCAGCGTGACCCGGCAGCTCTTGGACGCGTGACTGCCGTCGCCCAAGTTCCTGTATACCGCGTCCCGTTTACCCCGGACACACAGAGCTGAGCATTAGCTTGCATTACGCTCTTTCAGGTAGATTCATGGATGTATTCAGCCTTACAGCCTTATCGCGGATCGTTTGGAGATTAATAGTTGGGAAAAGTAGTTTTGTGTTGTTTTCCCATCATTGGCGAGCCTTGAGCTCCCGACCGGGCGTCTTAGCCGGCCGCCATCTTCCTCCACCCTTCTATCCAAACTGCAAATATGTTTTACATAAGACTGATGCTTGACCAATAAATAATTATTGAAACCATTCCAATCTTCATTCTGTGTGTATTCTGTGGAAAGTAAGCATGAGAGGCTGAGCGAAATATTCTGTACTCATCCTGTGCGGGTGTCCAGAGTCTGTCTGCACACCAAGCCCTCAGTTTAGGTCTTTCAAAATGCTCAGGTGCTGGGGAGGTCCTAGGAACTACACGACAATAGGTAGTTTTCAGCTGGAAATATATAATGTTGTGATGGCTTCACTTAAGAGGTGTATAGCATGTATGGCGGTTTGCTGGCCTCCAGTACCAAATCTATGTTCCAAGTGGCCAGAGAATGTGGGGTGTTGCTACAGTGAGCAAATAAGCTATAATAGTGGTTTTACTGAAACCAGTTTGGGATCTGCTAGAGTTGTCCTCATATAGTCTGCTATCAATGCTGAACCTGGATTGTAAAATTCTGGGTGAAGGACTTGCAGCTAGGATTTCAACACTGTTGCCTGAACTTTATACCTCAAAGAAATACAATAGTCAATTTGAGGAGGATCTTCCATGTTACAAGAGAATGATCATGTGATGACAATCTATTGTCTTTAATCAACATGAAGAAGGTATTTGATGCCTCCAACTGGAATTATGTGTTCTCAGTCCTCCATGTCATATCTTTCTATGTGGATGATACATTGGTAAATATTGGAGATGGGGTGACAGGGTAGCAGCCAACATTGATACACTTTTAAAGCTTTTTTCAGGCCCCCATCACAACGGATCTATATTGATTTCTATCACATGTATGGCATTGTAGCTGGATATGGGAGAGTGGCAAGGAAGGTTAGGAAGTAAACCCTAACATTGTTCTTTGTTCAAATAGGTCTCCCTCCTCACGGTTCCCTTCCTGTGTTCTCCTTCCCTCACTTGATCATCTCAACTTTTTTAGCTATAACAGCAAACAGAATGTGGGTATATAGAGAGTGGACCCTTTTGAGCATTGCGCTGATTCCAAGGAGTTTGTCTGGCTGACAGCTTTGCAGATATATTCTACTTATGGTGAACATGGGCAAGTCATGTATATACCATCTGAAATTGCTACCAGAGCTGGGCCTGCAGCATGAGGTCGTGGAGTGGAAGCTCATGACTTTCTAATATCTGGGTATACAAATCTATCTTACAGATCAGGCCCTGATTAATGGGAACATATCAGCAGCACTTTTAGGGCCCAAGCAAGTGGCATGGAAGATGCTGCCTCTTTTGATTTGGGGCAAGATGGCTTTCACCAAAATGGTAGTCATGACCCATTTCATTAATTATTTCAGCCTTAGCACATTATGTGTGCTGAGGTATCAATTAGTTACAAGGGACACCATTCTGAAAGATAGACTTTGGGGTAGTTATAGACCTATAGGGGCATATTTACAAGAAAAGTGGCGGAGTGCTGCATTAGCCTTCTTGGTTTAACGCAGCGCTCCGCCACTTTGTAAATGCTGGGCTGCACCGTATTCACAGCAGCACACATAGAAGTTGCAACACGTCATTTTTTAATGTGTTTATGTGCAGGAAGGGACACCTTCCTGCATAAAGGTGTCCCTTCCTGTACATAGACGATAGTGTATGGTGTTTTTCTGTTTCTAATGGTGCTGTACAATGCAGCACACATAGAAACAGCAAAAACAAGGAGATATACAGCATTTCTCCTCATTTTGCCATGTTAAGACCAGGTTTTTTTGGGTCTTAATTTAAGCGCTGCCCCATATTTATGGCACCTTTTTAAATATGGGACAGAGTCAAAATCAATGGGTGTTGCGGAAAAACACCACACACCCATTCACCCCTTCACACTAAGTATAGCGTGAAAGGGTGCCTTATTTACAAGGCAGTGTTAAGCCACCTTTAGTGGCTTAACCCTGCTTTGTAAAAAAGACGAAGCCCGTATTGATATCGTTGTTTATATAATGTATTCTCCAGTAGGAGAAGATGCTGATGGCTGTGTTCACATTGTTTTTTAGATAAAATGCTCCTGATGAAGGGTCGAGTAAGGCCCGAAATGCATTGAGCTTGCAAGAAGAATCACAGATGAATATTTGGAATTGATCTTTTTTATGTTGAACTTTTGTGAATGTAATCATATGCTTTCATTTAAGTGATGTTTGTTTATATTTATACAATAAGCATTCAATTAAGAGTTTGTACTCAGGTGTCAAACTAAAAAACACCATTAATGAAATAAGCTTGAATAACTACAGTTGGTATATTGTGTTTATTGAATTGGATCACCAAAAGCCACAGTGCGTGGAGGTCGAGACCTCAAGGTCTCGAGATAGGGACGTTCATAGTAAAGGCACGGGAAAGGCAACCGGGCTACATCTGCAGCACGCTATTTTAAGTATTTTGAATTACAGATTCGTTTATAGAAAAAATCAGTCAAAAATAGAAAAGGGTGAGTGCATCTCCGCACATTTTCCAAAAAGCCCGTATTTCCACAGGAACGTCAAAAAAGTGATGTTCCTGTGGCAATAGGGGGGTTGTAAATATGCTCCAAAGTGTCCATTAGCAAGCTGGAATTTCTGAGTATGGGGGGGGCCATCTTGGAGGACTATTATCTGGAAGCACAGTTCCATCAGATGGCAAGATGAGTACAGGACCCTACAAATCGAGAGATCCAATAAATGTATGGACTAGCAGGAGAAGATAGGGTTATGCTACACATCTACTCAAAAACAGTAGAAGAGAAATCACTTACTGTGCATGTGGCACAGTACTCTGGAACAGGACCCTTCAACAAATGCTATGAAGAGAGTATATGCACCTGAATACCTGCTATGATACTTACCAAAGAGGCAAGACTGTTCTCAAAGTTGAACGTAACTATTCAGAGAGAGGCCGGAAGATGGACCTGGCCCCCTCTGCAGGATCACACAAGATTTGTGCATTGCTCTCTACGGACAGGCCGGTGATAGGCTTCATGTTTAAAGTCATGTTAGTAGGAGAAGAGGAGTTTGGCTCTCCTATTTTTTTTGTTTTTAATGGTTTAAAGACTCTGCGTTTGGCGGCTAGGTTGTGGTCGGACTGCCAAAATTGTTTAGTGATTGGGTGCCAGTTTGGGCACCACCGGAGTGTCTTTTGGACTGTCTTGCTTACCCAGTAAAAGAAGCAGGAGTTGTATATTGGAGAGACATTGTACAGGGTGACAAATGTCATTCCTGGCAATACTGGAACCATGTTACTAACTGTACTTTGTCCAGTTTCAAGTTTTATAAGCCTTCTTCCTGGTGTAAGAAGCAAAGCGGGCACATATAGAGGATAGCAGTATGGAGAGAAAACTACAGGATCTAACTCCTAGGAAAAAAGAAGTGGCGCAATGGTATAACCATCTTTTGGCAGCTCCAGACAGAAAGATGGAGCAACCATACAGAATCTGGGAGAACTATTTGCCGAGTGAGGAGCTGGAAACTTTAAGGCAAGTATCTCTAGATACTCTTTTCCCCCTGATTAAATCTGCTGCACTGAGAAAAAAACACTTTTCTTACACTCCAGAATCTACTGCTCTCCCCTAAAGTTATCCAAGATAAAGAGATGTGTAGAAGCCAGCTGTATGAGATGCGGCCTTCAGAATGCAGATGATGTCCATGTATTCGCTTCTTGTTTCAAGATACAAAAACTTTGGACAAATGTGGGGAAGACTATTTCTTGAGCCCTCGGTCGCATCGTGGAGGTAAGCCCAACTCTTATACTATTTGGTTTTACTCCTGCAATGGGGGGAGCTTCAGACCTTATAGGGCCCCAACAAAAACTGGTGTTTCACTTAATTTTTCTGGCTAGGAGGGAGATTTGTAAAGTATCGCGCCAGACTAAATCTCCTACTTTGAATGCTTGGTGGAGATATGGTATAGCCCTGGATGAAAGAGTAAATGTTTATAGAGAAAGCTAAGAGAAGGGGCAGTTTTGGGATCTCTTGGATGATGCGGCATTTGGTTTAGTGTAGGGATAGGACAATGACCCAATGATTAAAACCTCTGGTCAGCTCAGGTTGTATGTTATGGGTACCCCCCGTAAAGAACATCAGCTGAGAGTGGAACCACCAAGCTAACACGCATCAGAGGTGGTACAGATCGAATGGGTGCTATAGCTACGGAGGTCATATGAGATAAAAAAAAAGATTTTGCATTGCTTTGCTGACACAGTTTTTGGTTTTTTTCCATCCTAATCAGTGTTAAAGTGCTTCTGCTCTCCCTTATAAACATGTTATAATTGGTATATACTTGATTGGTACATTAACTTTGCTCATAGGTCCCTTTTAAATAATACTAACTGTACCCTGAGTATGTAAATTAGATGCTACTAGTGGGCAGCAGCAAAGTGCCAACCACCAAAGTAGCAATGTAAAACAAGTCTCAGGTCAACACTGCAGCTTGTTGAGTAGTTCTAAATTGACATTTCGACCTGGCAAAATAAACCTTTTGCCAGGCCTAAGCCTTTCTTTTAAATGTGTATAGGCCACCAATCAGCAAGACCCTAAAGTCTCATGGGGAAGAGTACATGGGATTTAAAAAAATATAAAATGCGGGTTTAAGTTTTTCATGTCCTGGCAGTGAGAAATGCCCTAAGTCATTTTCACTGGGGTAAGGCTGGCTTCTCATAGACTAATACTGGTTTACCTTATTAAATTCAATAAGTGATACATACTGTTTGGGAACAGCTAGAGACATTCTTCATTTACAGATTTTAATGGCAGTAGAAATCCTCGTTAATGGCAACGTTGAATTTTACATTACTACTATAGAAATGTCACTTTTAGAAAGTTAACATTTCTCTGCCTAATGTTTCTAGGGCCTTTCTGTGAATGGTGTTGCCCTTGGGCTTGTAGTGTTTTTCCCATTGGGAAATGTGGATTGGAGCAAGACTGGAGACAAAAGGGCCTGGGTGTAGACGGGAGTAGGTCTTACTGATAGGATGACTGTGATAGAGTTGTGCCCTTCCCTGAATACACTTCAAGGAAGCCTGCCCCCAGGGTTACTCCTGCCTTTGTCCCCTAGTCAGATTGGAGCACATCCCAGGAAAAGGGAGAATGAGCTAGAATTAGTTTGGAAGGAGACTAGCAATTGTGACCCATCCACAAGTTGGCACTGGGTCTATAAAAGGCAACCCCAAGACCTGAAATCAGTACACTCTTTGACCTGTGGAGACTCTGAAGACAGACTGCCCATATATCTGATCCCTGAAGGAAGAATTGACCCACTTGCCTTGTCTCCAGGACTCCAGACGTGACTCCAACAGTCAGTTGACTGACCTCATGTGTGAACTATCAGGACACAACAAACTTCCAGAGTGCTAGAAGCCAGAACTCACAAACTTGCACTAACCTGGAGATTTGGCCCAGCAGGAGCAATGGTTAAAGACAATCTGTCCATTCCCCTCAGTACTGTCCCAGAGAAACTGATATACTGCTCTCCAGGAAGCGCACCCAAGGGAGTGGGGTTGTGGATAACATGACATAAGACAGCCTATTGGTAATCTGTAATCTGGGTTGTTTTCTTTCTTCTTTTGCCACCTGGAAATATCTCTAGGAGGAGACTTGTATTGTGGAGTTGGTTTCAGGAAGATTACCATCTATTATCGGAGAAGAGATTAGCAACCTGTTCCTATACCTCTCCACTCACACTGATCAATGTACGCTTCACTTATACTTCACTTACACTCGGTCAGACTCACTCACATGTGTTGTGAAGCTTTTGTAGCGTAATTGCTGGTTTTGGAAGAGGAGAACTGAGAGGACTCTTTGAGTCTTTTGTCCATTCATCGTCTCTCGACAGGCTAGAGCAAATGCTCTAATCACCTAAGCTCTTGAACCAGCTTCCTTCTAAACAAAAAAGCTCCATAGTTTAATCAAGCTGTATAGTTTGTAACAGTTCTTAATTAGTATGCTCTTTGGGGTGAATAATCTCAATCGCTAGCATGGATCTCCATGCTTCAAACACAACCACTTAAACTATGTTAGTCATGCCCGTGCATGATTCAGGGTAAATTGAATATAGCTTAATCCTCTCTTTTCAGTCTTTTAGGTAATCATGGGCATAAAATCAGTTCCGCTCGCGGAATTTGCTGATTTTCGGCAAATTCGCAATCCGTGAACTCTAGCAAATTTGCCGAAAATTTGCAAATTCACACGCAGTGGATTTTTTTGCTTGGTGATACAATATGGTGGCGAGCGGCGTTCACTTACCGTCATTCAGCGTTTGCAGAGTTGTTTTTCTCCATGTTTTGCGTGTGCTGCGCCATTTTGGATCTTGCTGCGGAATCCCATGGGTGTTTGTCGACCTCGATTACGTCATCGCCGCTTGCCACCTTGCACAGCGAGAGTTTGTCAACGCGAGTACGCCATGATCACGCATCGCTGGAGTTCGCAATTGCGAACACGTAGATGCGGTGGGCAGCAACAATCTTGCACTCGCGAAATTGCAAAATTTGCAATTCTGCACAAGAAATCCACCAGCAAGCAGCATAAAAGGTTCTGAAAATGATGATTTTTATCAGAATAACCCCTCAGGTTGACATTTGCCTGCACTTTTTTTGGCAAGGAGTCCATTTGGGGGAGGTGGGAGGAAGGTAGTGCCCCACAGTCTCCAACTTCCTCTTCCTGTCCAGCAGGCTCCTCCCAGTGCTTTGTTCATGTCCTGGTCACTTTGATTTGGATCTTGAACTGGAAGGATTACTTTTTGTGGATGCTGCTGGATATTTGGATTTGAGGCCTTTTTGACTTTCTTTGGATCACTTTTGGATTAGAAATTTCACAAGAGAGTTTGTTTGGGGCATTACAGTTGCTGCAACTACAATTTTAGAATTTTCGATTTGTGGGCTGTTGTTGGGGCCTTTTGCCCAGGGGTACTCAGTGGTGCATGGACTGAGTCTTTCTCTGGGGTCTCTTTAATGTAAACATCATGGAGGGCTTGGATGGCATTGGATTGTGGTGATTTTTGTGTGTTTTTCGATTTTTGGGCTTATGTTGGGGCCTTTTGCCCAGGAGTACTCTGTGGTGCATGGGCCTAGTCTTTCTGTGGGGTGTCTTGAAGTTGAACATGATTGAGGGCATGGATGGCATTGGATTGTGGTGATTTTTGTGTGTTTTTCAATTTTTGGGCTGTTGGGGCCTTTTGCTCAGGGGTACTCAGTGGTGCATGGACTGAGTCTTTCTGTGGAGTCTCTTTAATGTAAACATCATGGAGGGCATGGATGGCATTGGATTGTGGTGATTTTTGTGTGTTTTTCGATTTTTTGGGGTGTTGTTGGGACCTTTTCCCCAGGGGTACTCTGTGGTGCATGGGCCTAGTCTTTCTGTGGGGTGTCTTGAATTTGAACATGATTGAGGGCATGGATGGCATTGGATTGTGGTGATTTTTGTGTGTTTTTCAATTTTTGGGGGTGGTGATGGGGCCTGTCCATGTGGGTGGGGGTCATATTGAGGACTGGTACAGGCAGGGCCTTGCCATGTGGTCTAGGGGCCATCTTGAAGCCAGGCAGTGTGCTTTGTTGTGCCATAGGCCTGCACCCAGTCTGCCATGCTTTCATCCATTATGCCCAGGGGTGCTCTGTGGTGCATGGGCCTAGTCTTTCTGTGGGGTGTGTTGAATTTGAACATGATTGAGGGCATGGATGGCATTGGATTGTGGTCATTTTTGTGTGTTTTTCGATTTTTTGGCTGTTGTTGGGGCCTTTTGCCCAGGGTTACTCTGTGGTGCATGGGCCTAGTCTTTCTGTGGGGTGTCTTGGATTTGAACACGATTGAGGGCATGGATGGCATTGGATTGTGGTGATTTTTGTGCGTTTTTCGATTTTTGGGCTGTTGTTGGGACTTTTGTCCAGGGGTACTCTGTGGTGCATGGGCCTAGTCTTTCTGTGGGGTGTCTTGAATTTGAACATGATTGAGGTCGTGGATGGCATTGGATTGTGGTGATTTTTGTGTGTTTTTCAATTTTTGGGCTGTTGGGGCCTTTTGCCCAGGGGTACTCAGTGGTGCATGGACTGAGTCTTTCTGTGGGGTCTCTTTAATGTAAAGACAGTGTGAGCATTACAGGAGGTAAGGACAAATCCTAGGCACTCTGATAGGCACCTTAGTGCGTGAATATGTTCAATAAAGTTTTGAATTCAAAGTTGAACGTAATTTGAAATAGGTTTATTTCAACAATTCCTTGTTCATAATAGTATTCAGTTAATCATGATTCAATATTTCATCTGTCATATTCTAGTCATATGATCCATGAATTTTTGTTTTTATATTTCTTGTGAGATTATACATTCAAGGCAGTCCCCGATGCATTTCGTGCTGCGAAGCACTTCTTCAGGGGGAATCTAAAAAGTAAAAGGAAAACCATATGTAGGGCGCTGATACAGGAGTCCCAAAAAACACAGTGTGAATACCTAAGCTAAACAATGGTGAATGGTACCGAACTTTAACTGTACAAGAGCTTTAGCTGTACAAGAGGGTGAAAACCCAGTTTGGGTTCATCTGCAGTTAGTGGAAAGGGACGTGAGTAATAGGACAACATAAACGTAAACCTTGTGGAATGAGTTTAATCTCTCACTTACTCGGTAAGAGCCTTGCCTTTTCTCTCGCGTCCTTGGGTCGCTTTAAGCCACTTATATTCGATGCACCGCCGCTTTTTTAACCCCACACGTTTACACCTCGGGTAAAAATCTGTTTGGGATACTTTACTTTTTCACAGCGCTTTTGCACGTTTCTACCTATCACTATGCTCAATTTCGAACACCGGTATTTTTCTTCATTCCCCCTCGATTATTTACCTGGGACCACTATCTTTTTACACAATATGTTGGCATGCCATCTTTACGTTTATGTTGTCCTATTACTCACGTCCCTTTCCACTAACTGCAGATGAACCCAAACTGGGTTTTCACCCTCTTGTACAGCTAAAGCTCTTGTACAGTTAAAGTTCGGTACCATTCACCATTGTTTAGCTTAGGTATTCACACTGTGTTTTTTGGGACTCCTGTATCAGCGCCCTACATATGGTTTTCCTTTTACTTTTTAGATTCCCCCTGAAGAAGTGCTTCGCAGCACGAAATGCATCGGGGACTGCCTTGAATGTATAATCTCACAAGAAATATAAAAACAAAAATTCATGGATCATATGACTAGAATATGACAGATGAAATATTGAATCATGATTAACTGAATACTATTATGAACAAGGAATTGTTGAAATAAACCTATTTCAAATTACGTTCAACTTTGAATTCAAAACTTTATTGAACATATTCACGCACTAAGGTGCCTATCAGAGTGCCTAGGATTTGTCCTTACCTCCTGTAAGGCTCACACTGTCTTTATTCTATATGCACCTTTTGGACCAGGAAGGTGACCTCCTAAGCACCTACAAACTAGATCACTGACCTTACTCGGTATTATCATTATTCACCCTAAGGAGTGCAGCGGTTCTTCACAAAGTATCTATCCCCTCCCGGTCCAAACCGCCAGTGCACCCACTGACTATGTCTTACGCCGACATCGCAGGAATAACCACAAATAAAGCGGATACCTTTGAATTTAATACGGACGATACCGATCGTATATATGCACTAATACAGGAGCCAGACTACATATCTTCCAGCACCGGGTCTGCACAAGCTAATATTCGACAACTCCTATATACTGCCAAAAGGGAAATCAATCAAAGACTGCATGCTTCGACCTTAATCAGATACCACCGGGTACAACGCATTCCCAGAGGCTTGCGAATTCCATTGAAATCAACTTTGTGTAAAAACAATCCCCGATTCACAGAAAAGTGGTACGGAATACTCAATAAGTGCTCCCTCGACCTAATATTGCTCATAGTTGAAGAACTATCTAAATTACTAGAAGAGCTTGACAACGAAGTCAAACAACTTAAACACGACCTAAGTACAAAACTCACCCCAGAAGAACTGGCTTCAACATTGGAAGACATTAATAGTCAACTAGACAAATACGTGAAAGAAATAAATGAGAGAAAAATAAGAAAATTTAAACGAGACACAGTTGACTATAAATTGGGAGAAGTTTACAATTGGGCTGAAATCTACGCGGCCAGACGTCAAAGCCGCGCACAAACTAATAGATCAACTGACGGAGACACCTCATCATCCGAGGACACGTCAAGAACAGGACCGGCTAGGGGCCAACCAAGACCAAGGACCAGCGCATCTGACCGTACAAGACCAGACCAGCCGTCAACCTCCAGCTCACTAAGTGACCCAAGGAATCGCACAGACATAACACCCTCTTCTTTTTTAGAAGTGGGCCAAGCGTCAACCACAGATCCAGGAGGTCCCGCAGGACCCACCGACTTACCACCAGCGAAATCTACCAGGAGTCACAGAATTTAGTGATAAACATTTCACAAACCCCATTAACCAACATTCAACAACAAGTACTCCAGAAAGGCATGAACTTCGTACCGACGCATCATACCAATGAACTTGACACTACCATCTCTTTTTTCAAGTTCATGAGAACCTTGCGTTTAAGACACTTTTTCACCAATGTATGTCCGCCACAAACCACTCAAGATCAAAGTACCCTAATGGGGTTAAGACCAAAGAGTTCCTTCATCCCACCTACAAGTCATAAAGTGTTGGACACGTTTGAAATAGCAGTACAACAAGATATTCACACTATCTTCAAAACGTCTTCCAAACATCGTTCTAATTTATCAACAAACGAATTTCAAGCATTAAGACAACTAGCTTCTAATACTAACATAAAAATTTGCAAGGCAGACAAAGGAGGAGCACTTTTAGCTTTAGACACCTGCTACTACAACCTACATTTAGACAAACATTTGAATAACCCTGATCTATATCTGCTCTTGAATACTGATCCTACCCACGAGTACAAGCAGGTTCTGATCACCATTGTTACTAAAGCGGTCTCATCTGGAACCATCACTGAAAAAGACAAAAGATTTTTGGTCAAAGATCATCCTCAGATACCATACATGTATCTTGTTCCTAAAATTCATAAGCACGCCACCAAGCCACCTTTTAGACCGATAGTGAGTACATGTGATTCCATCCATGAACCAACCGGCAAGTACATCGATAAACATTTGCAAAAATCCGTGACAAACATGTCTACCTACATACAGGATACCACAGATTTTCTTATTAAGCTCCAAAACATCAACATATCACCCAATCAACCTGTAATCTTATGTACGATCGATGTCAACTCCCTATATACGTCGATACCTCATGATTTGGGATTGGAAGCACTAGAAACTGCCTTGGTACAGAGTGAAAAACCCATGGATTTACAAGTTTTTATCATGGAACTCATGCAATACATCTTACATCACAGCTACTTCAAAGCATCGACTGGCAAATTCTACCAACAGTTATCAGGAGTCGCCATGGGCAACTGTGCGGCTCCTGCATATGCAAATCTGTTCATGCACTCATTCGAGACCAAACATGTATTGAGTCACCAATTGTGGCAACCACACATACATGCCTATTACCGATACATTGATGACATCTTTCTAGTGTGGACAGGCAATGAGACCCAACTACATCAAGCCATCAATTATCTCAACCATGTAGATGACCGCATTCAATTCACTTACAGTTTTGATTCTAAATCCATATCTTTCCTGGATGTACAAATTGCATTAACCAACAACCAATTTGTCACTTCAATCTACACAAAAGCCACTGACCGGAACAACTACTTGCATTATAAGAGTTTCCACCAACCTAGCTTGAAACGACACTTGCCATACTCGCAACTTTTGCGGGCCAAAAGAATCGCATCTACCCCTGAAAATTTTGACTACAACAGTTCTACCATCATCACAAAATTTAGACAACGGGGTTACCCAGAGGAAATCACAGAAACAGCCAAAATCAGAGTCTCGAATAAATCCAGACAGGACCTATTAAAACCCAGAGAACAATCCTCAGAATCAGAAACCCGTGTTGTATTCGTCTCAAAATATTCAACACAATCCTCAAAAATCAAACAATCTATTCGCAGGCACTGGCAAATGCTACAACTTGAAACGGATTTCAATAAGATATTTGACCATCCGCCAATTTTTGCACACCAACGCTCTAAAAATATTGCGTCCATGTTAAAACAATCTTCAACTCAAAAACAAATTACCTACAAAGGCACTATACCATGCCACAACTGTGGCCATTGCAGCAGTATCATTGCAGGAAACTGTCTATCACACCCTACTCAAGGGACGCCTATCCGTCTCAAAGTAAATGCCACCTGTGACTCTACCAACGTCATATATATGCTGAAATGCCCGTGTGGCCTACCATACGTAGGTAAAACTGAAAGGAAAATCAAAATAAGATTGACGGAGCACCGTAGCAACATACGCACCAAAAACCTCAAATCTTGTGTAGCAGCTCATTTTGTGCAACATGGACACAATCCCAGCCAAATTCGCTTCCTTGTGTTGGAAGTAGTGGAAAAATATCCTCACACAGACAATAATAAAAATTTGCTACGCCGTGAATTATACTGGATACACCGTCTTCTAGCGATGCATCCAAAAGGACTTAATGACAGATTAGAATACAGTTGTTACCTTTAAATAACTGTTCTGGCACCTTATTGATCCCATCTGTATAATGACATGCTAATTTGATTGATACCCTTTATGTATACTTGCCCTGTGTGTATATTTGCCTTATTCTATTCCCATCTGTGACCTTTTCCCTTGTTCTTTACACTTTCCCATCTTTCAATTTTTCACATTAAGTTTACTGTTGTTTTTACACATGTCATTGTTTAACTTACTCCATTTTTTTGCTTTATTATTTCCCTCCCTACTGTATATGTTCC
Source organism: Lissotriton vulgaris (assembly GCF_964263255.1). NCBI lineage: Eukaryota > Metazoa > Chordata > Amphibia > Caudata > Salamandridae > Lissotriton > Lissotriton vulgaris. The sequence goes on along the minus strand of NC_141694.1, from coordinate 1,806,948,273 downwards.
CAGTCTGCGTTTTATGGTGACTGTTTTTTTCGATTATCTATTCATACACTTATTTTCCATTCATTTATTTAATTTTTGATCATATTCATACAGTTTCTTTCTCACTCGCGTCTCTCTGTATCACTCTAACCGAGTCTGTCTTCTCTTTCTCGACTCCATGCGCTCTTATTCCCATCCATCGCGCATGCGTGGCGTCTTCCGGGTTCTTGAATTTGAACCCGGAGCTCTCTCGGATCACCTTGTGGAATGAGTTTAATCTCTCACTTACTCGGTAAGAGCCTTGCCTTTTCTCTCGCGTCCTTGGGTCGCTTTAAGCCACTTATATTCGATGCACCGCCGCTTTTTTAACCCCACACGTTTACACCTCGGGTAAAAATCTGTTTGGGATACTTTACTTTTTCACAGCGCTTTTGCACGTTTCTACCTATCACTATGCTCAATTTCGAACACCGGTATTTTTCTTCATTCCCCCTCGATTATTTACCTGGGACCACTATCTTTTTACACAATATGTTGGCATGCCATCTTTACGTTTATGTTGTCCTATTACTCACATCCCTTTCCACTAACTGCAGATGAACCCAAACTGGGTTTTCACCCTCTTGTACAGCTAAAGCTCTTGTACAGTTAAAGTTCGGTACCATTCACCATTGTTTAGCTTAGGTATTCACACTGTGTTTTTTGGGACTCCTGTATCAGCGCCCTACATATGGTTTTCCTTTTACTTTTTAGATTCCCCCTGAAGAAGTGCTTCGCAGCACGAAATGCATCGGGGACTGCCTTGAATGTATAATCTCACAAGAAATATAAAAACAAAAATTCATGGATCATATGACTAGAATATGACAGATGAAATATTGAATCATGATTAACTGAATACTATTATGAACAAGGAATTGTTGAAATAAACCTATTTCAAATTACGTTCAACTTTGAATTCAAAACTTTATTGAACATATTCACGCACTAAGGTGCCTATCAGAGTGCCTAGGATTTGTCCTTACCTCCTGTAAGGCTCACACTGTCTTTATTCTATATGCACCTTTTGGACCAGGAAGGTGACCTCCTAAGCACCTACAAACTAGATCACTGACCTTACTCGGTATTATCATTATTCACCCTAAGGAGTGCAGCGGTTCTTCACAAAGTCTCTTTAATGTAAACATCATGGAGGGCATGGATGGCATTGGATTGTGGTGATTTTTGTGTGTTTTTCAATTTTTCGGGGTGTTGATGGGACCTTTTGCCCAGGGGTACTCTGTGGTGCATGGGCCTAGTCTTTCTGTGGGGTGTCCTGAATTTGAACATGATTGAGGACATGGATGGTATTGGATTGTGGTGATTTTTGTTTGTTTTTCGATTTTTGGGGGTGGTGATGGGGCCTGTCCATGTGGGTGGGGCCATTTTGAGGACTGGTACAGGCAGGGCCTGGCCATGTGGTCTAGGGGCCATCTTGAAGCCAGGCAGTGTGCTTTGTTGTTCCATAGGCCTGCACCCAGTCTGCCTTGCTTTCATCCATTATGCCCAGGGGTGCTCTGTGGTGCATGGGTCTAGTCTTTCTGTGGGATGTCTTGAATTTGAACATGATTGAGGGCATGGATGGCATTGGATTGTGGTGATTTTTGTGTGTTTTTCGATTTTTGGGCTGTTGTTGGGGCTTTTTGCCCAGGGGTACTCTGTGGTGCATGGGCCTAGTCTTTCTGTGGGGTGTCTTGAATTTGAACGCGATTGAGGGCATGGATGGCATTGGATTGTGGTGATTTTTGTGTGTTTTTCGATTTTTGGGCTGTTGTTGGGCCTTTTGCCCAGGGGTACTCTGTGGTGCATGGGCCTAGTCTTTCTGTGGGGTGTCTTGAATTTGAACATGATTGAGGGCATGGATGGCATTGGATTGTTGTGATTTTTGTGTGTTTTTCCGATTTTTTGGTTTGTTGATGGGGCCTGTCCATGTGGGTGGGGCCATTTTGAGGACTAGTACAGGAAGGGCCTAGCCATGTGGTTGGGGTCTAGGGGCCATTTTGAAGCCAGGCAGTGTGCTTTGTTGTGCCATAGGCCTGCACCCAGTCTGCCATGCTTTCATCCATTATGCCCAGGGGTACTCTGTCAGTGGTGCATGTTTTTGGTCTTTCCATTTTGGGGGGTGGGTATAATAAAAATGCTTACTTGCAAACTATTAATTGAAGCGCTACATATGCAACATTTATTTAACTGATGTTCCTCTGGCTTTGTTTGCTTTTAGGTGCAGAAAGATGAATCATCAGCCTCATCGTTTTTCATCAGTGCCAGGATCAAGTTCTGCTGCGGTGTGTGCAGCACAACGTCACGTATGGCCACAGACAACTATGCAACATGTGCAACTGCGGCCTGCTGTTCTGACATCTGAAGAAGATGGCCCCAAAAAAAGTTGCCCGTAGCTCCTCTAGCAAGAAAGTTGCCAGTAAGGAGCAGAAGAAGCAAGTGGCGCCACTTACCAAGGAGACTGGTGTGCCGAGCGCCGCATTTTTGGGGGAAAAAAAGTACGCCTTCAGCAGCAGCGGGATCTGCTGGGGACCAAGCTGGGAGCAGCACCCCTGCTCCATTGGGCTCAGTGCCACCACCACCACGCAAACTTAAGTCCAAGCCCTTGAGTGCTGCAGAGGCAGCCAGTCTATTTGTTCAATCACCATCGACCGGTGATGTTGGCTCATCGCAAGAAAGTAGCAGCATCCCTCAATCAACACAGGTTGTTGTAACTCATCTGACGAGTGTTCAACCACCACAGCCGCAACAAGAACCACATTTGCAAGTACAAGCCCATGTACATGTGGAAGGAGAGGCAGCGCAAGGAGACACGCAAGCAGAGGTGCATGGAGCGGCACAAGTGCCCACAATAGTTGTTCCTCCCGAAGTAGGGGCACATCAGGAAATCGACATGCAAGCCGAGGTATCATTTGAGGAAGCCACTCCTCCTGATTATTCATTGTCTTCCAGATCCCTAGCAAGGAAAAGATCAAGGATGGTGTCTACATCTTCTTCAAGCCCCCTTCCTTCTGATGATATGGATGAAAATTGGGAACCACCACAGCCGTCTGAGAGTGAGGCACACCATGATCTGACAAAGGTAGCTAAGCATAAAAGGAAGGTCCCCGAAAGTCTCGTACTTATGGAGTGTGATGATGACGCTGAACAAGAAGTGGCGTATACTCCTGCTGATGAAGACTCTCACGACGACGACACCGTCATTATACATGTCACTCCAGCCTCAGCAGGCATGCAGCAAACAGACATTTTTACCCTAGCCCGAAATGCTGCTGAGCGTGATGTTGTCGACGTGGCAATGGGACCAGCACCAATGCAGTTAACTAGTACACCACCACCTACTGCTTCCATATTTTCTCGCCAGAAGGGACCTCCATCCACCTCGACCTCCATTTCCTCAATTAGTGGTGCTGCAAGTGCATAACATAGTAAAGTTCGGCAACACACATCCTCCACTTCATCTGGCATTAGCAATCCCAGTATACCCTCCTCCGCCCCCACAGACATTTGAAGTCCGCAGTTTGGGACTTCTTTAGTGCTAGCCCAACAAGGGAAAACATAGCCATTTGTACCATTTGTAAGCTTCGAGTTAGTCGTGGTAAGCTTGGTATCAACTATGGTACCGGAGGCCAGAGAGGTCATCTTGAGAGACAGCACACTGTCAAATGGCATGCGCACCTAAAGGAGATCAAGAAAGCCCGAATTGCGAGTCAACAAACTGTATCCGTTGATGTTTCATCTGATGATGACGAGGAGGAAGAAGCGTCAAACATTTCTTGACTTACACCCAGTACCCCTGTCAGCAGCACAACCCCTGCAAGATATATGAGCCACACTAAGAGTGTGGGAGAGAGTGAGACACCAATTCGAAAAAGTTCATCATCACCAAACGTAACTGGGTCGAAGAAGTCATCATCATCCCGTAAAATGATCCAGCCCACCATTAGAAGCATGTTGTTTTCAGATGCGCCATTTGAACGCAACCACCAAATGACGCGTCTGTATAACACTAAGCTGGCTAACATGCTAGCGCTGGACCTTGTGGAATGGGTTGGTTTTCTTGAATTAGTAGCAACGCTCTGGCCTAAATGGAAGGTTCCTAGCCGGTTCTATTTTGCCAGAGTTGTGGTTCCAGCACTACATGAAGATGTGCTGGAGGTGATTGGGGCAGCTTTGCAGAAGAGTGCTGTTCACACTATACATCTGACAACAGACATGTGGACCAGTTGCCAAGCCGTTGATTACATGTGCATCACTGCACACTGGGTCTCTTTTTCAGGGGTTAAAGCAAAGCTAAACGCAGGTGATGACCCGAACAACGTTTTTAAAGCTGCTCGGAAACATGCAACACTAGCCATGTTTGGAATGGAGAAAAATCATACAGGAGAAAACATTTTGCATGACTTTAACACAAAGGTCTTTCAATGGCTGTCCCCAAGAAAACGCATGGTTGGTTATGTTTCCACAGATAATGGCGCCAATGTCGTTAAGACCATGGATAAGGGTAACTATTTCAGAGTGCCGTGTTTGGCGCACTGTATAAACCTGCTTGTTAAAAAATTCTTGAGTGAAGAAAGTCCAGTGTGCGAGTTACTGACCACCTGCCGAAGAATGTGCACACATTTCAACCATTCATTTAAGGCCTGGAAGCAGCTGAGGTGGCTGCAACATGAACGTAAACTGCCAGTGAAAGCACTCATCCAGGAGTACAAAATTATTCAGCAGAAAGTTGTGTCACAGTAGAACTAGCAACTTGCAAGCGCAGTACATAACTATTGTGGCCAGTATCTATCTAACCTCCCACTTCTTCATCCTTGCTCTAACATTAGTGGGAGTTTAAGGAATCAATTCTACGAGCACTATGGACTCACTCCATTAGAGTCGACTATGACAGTACACCAGTCTTATTCTTCTTCTTCTCTCTTGTTTAGCAAAATTGGTACGTTAACTTCTGCAAGCCGGCATAATGCCGGGGAGAGTCAACTTGCACCCAAGAAAAACAGAAGCCCGCCATGATGAGTGAGACAGACTTGCGTTACTGTACCAGTCCAGTACATGCAAGTGGTGATGCTCTTACTTTTCTTTTACGGGTGGCACTGAGAATACTCTGTTACAAGGGCTACTGCTTAATTAATTTAACTTTCACCCTACAGTGCCAATGAATAGTAGAAAAGGAAAATGAAGAAGATAAATAATCTGATTATCTATCACTGCACATGGTATGTATTTTCTTACATATGGGATGACTTTAGGTGCTTTGCTTTTTATTGAGTGAACAGTGATACATCCACACATGAATGACCGAGTTCTACTAAACTTATTAACAGAGGTAGTGAGTGGCCATCGTAATAGCCGGATATATGCTGTGCTTGCAATACAAACTACTGCTACTATTCATGGTAGTATTCGAACAAAATTACAACTTCTTTTCCTTGCCTTTCCTACACTGGGACGGACGTGCGGGTGCGGTGTTACATGCTCTTCAAAGTAACACTTAGTTCATCCAGTGACCGTCTACTCTCTCTAGAGAGAGTTCTATCTGACTCTTAGATAGCTAAGAGTCAGATAGAACCATGATCCAGGCATCCATCCATTCAAACTATATGTCAATCATTCTTCTTCATGTCTCTCATCTGGACAAACCTTACGTTTTCTCACGGGGAGCACACTATGAAGTCTGCAATCTCAATAAGTAAGGAATATAAGAGCTTACCACTGCCCGCCACTACCGTGGCAACCGGCACAGCAGTTTAGTCCGGCACTTGCACAGCCTACTCCCCAGAAGTCTCCTCCTCCACCTCCGCGCTGGGCCCAGCACCAGAAGTTCCACCTACAAAGAACATTTAAGAATGTTAGATGTCATAGACATACACCACTCACTAGTATTTTGTCTAGGAATGAAGAAATGTGAATACAAAAACCAATCTAATAATTTGTGACTGTCTACTCTAAAGTAAAAATGTCCCTTTTTCCACGGAAGGGTGTTGTCTTGCTGCACTTTTTGGCACAACTGATGAATGCTTGCTTTTTAACACGCACCATTTTTCTGATAACAGACAGAAGCTTCACTTCTAAAAACAAATCATCAACACTAGGACGGAGTGACCAACGATTCAGCACCAAAAAGAAAAATCAAAGTTCAAACCAGGTGAGGGCTCGGCTCGTCCACAATAAATGTGTGAAATAAATCACTAAGCACTTTTCCATTTTTAATCAACCGTTTATGTTTTATGACAAGCTTGATTTTAATAAATATTTTTACTTTTAATAGAGCTTTAAAACATAAATAAACTCTGTGGATTTTGGTCAAGAGTGAATTAGCAAAAGGTTTTGCAATTTGCAAGCATGAGTCCGTGCCTCTGACACTTCTGGACTCTGACTCCGTACTCTTGTCCTGCATTGGATAATCATCATTGGGGATCAATCATCGATGAATTCGGGAGCTAAATGACTCTGCCACACTATCTAGTCAGTAACGAGATTGGGGGTTCTTCAAAGTCTGATATCACTGAGGTATGTGGAAAGTCTACCTGCGCCTATCATAATTAATAAACAATGCACTATTTCGTGTCCATAGTTCTGTTTGTGCAGATTTGTCACTGCAACAGTAGTAGTTTGCATTGTCCTCCTATCCAAACCAAAAGTAAAGTAGTATCTTATTCTTTCTTGGTGGTCATTCACCTTTTTATTGTTGGTAATTTTCAAAGCATAAACATTTAGAAGACTTGAAAAGACATTATGGACAATCCCAGAGGACTGCACTCAGTGCATATAGCTATTGCTGACTAGAATGGGAGTTTCGTTTAACACCTTTTGCCAAATGTGCAATCTTAGTTAGCTACACAGACAGACTAATAAGAATAATCTAGTAATACCACAGGGAGTCATAGTAGAGGCAGGAAAAGAATTTAGATACAGTCTACAAGAAGATCAAAGACGATTTAGAAAAAATCGAATGAGGAACGCTAGGAAAAAATAGGTACTCTATATTAAAATTAAAACCGGGGTCAGCAAAGGAGCCCTCGCCTGACCGATCCTGGCCTTGAACAGCAGCAGCAGCTGATAACCCCTCCTCCTCTGCCCTATTGCCCCTTGGGGGAGCTGTTGTACAACATGAAAGAAAGAAAGACCCGAAAACATGGATGATTGTTGTCAACCAAATCAAACATTTTAAAAGAACAATAACAAAATATTTTGGCAAAATAGCAAATAGACAACTAATCCACGGGATATATTGACGTATCTCATGTGGTGTACTACGATATTAGTATCACTTGATTTGCGGACCGTCAACTTGGAAAGTTATGTAACTCACTAAACAAACTACTAAAAAGGTTCGCCTAGGACTGGCAGGCAGCAGTCCACAGCACGCAAAGTGACAAACAAACTCCATCGTGATTGCAGATCAGCGACAACACCAAAAAGTATCCTACTACATTAACTAGTCATTAAAATACTCAAACTATCAATCCACCACCACTATTTCTTCCTATTGCCAGGTGTACAAAGGAAGGACTGGACTGTAGGGGCAGATTTACAAGCCCCTTGCATCTCTTTTGCTCCATTGATGCTTGACTTTTGTGCCCCAGCGGCAGAACAATAGAGGCGCCATGGTGCGGCGTATATTAACAACGTGACGCAACTGTGTTTTTTTCAATTTTCACCCTGAGTGTGCTGGGTATGCTCAGACGTGAGTCCCAGGCACTCCACATCACTGGAGTCAAGCTATCCCGGCTGAAGAAGGCTGATAGCCAGAAACCGGTCCTTGGATGCTTGATTCCGGTCTAGGAAAGACATGGCTTGGTAGTTCGGGCTGGACTGTTCCCATGAGGCACAGGGTCAAGGCTGATTTGCATATAGCCATTGTCTGACCTAGGGTGGTGTGGGGTGCAAAAAAATGATGGATTTAGGCCCAGATCTTTGTACTGGGGTGAATGTGAGACATTGTTCTGCATTCTGTCCATCAACTGTGTTTTTTGCAATCTTCACCCCGAGTGGGCTGGGTATGCTCAGACGTGAGTCCCAGGCACTCCACATCACTGGAGTCAAGCTATCCAGGCTGAAGAAGGCTGATAGCCAGAAACCGGTCCTTGGATGCTTGATTCCGGTCTAGGAAAGACATGGCTTGGTAGTTCAGGCTGGATGGTTCCCATGAGGCACAGGGTCAAGGCTGATTTGCATATAGCCATTGTCTGACCCAGGTTGGTGGGGAGTGCAAATAAACGATGCATTTAGGCTCAGATCTTTGTACTGGGGTGAATGTAAGACATTGTTCTGCATTCTGTCCATCAACCGTGTTTTTTGCAATTTTCACCCTGAGTGGGCTGGGTATGCTCAGACATGAGTCCCAGACACTCCACATCACTGGAGTCAAGCTATCCAGGCTGAAGAAGGCTGATAGCCAGAAACCGGTCCTTGGATGCTTGATTCCGGTCTAGGAAAGACATGGCTTGGTAGTTCGGGCTGGACTGTTCCCATGAGGCACAGGGTCAAGGCTGATTTGCATATAGCCATTGTCTGACCTAGGGTGGTGTGTAGTGCAAAAAAACAATGGATTTAGGCCCAGATCTTTGTACTGGGGTGAATGTAAGACATTGTTCTGCATTCTGTCCATCAACTCCGTTTTTAACAATTTTCACTTGGAGTGGGCTGGGTATGCTCAGACTTGAGTCCCAGGCACTCCACATCACTGGAGTCAAGCTATCCAGGCTGAAGAAGGCTGATAGGCAGAAACCGGTCCTTGGATGCTTGATTCCGGTCTAGGAAAGACATGGCTCCATAGTTCGGGCTGGACTGTACCCATGAGGCACAGGATCAAGGCTGATTTGCATATAGCCATTGTCTAAACTAGGGTGCTGTGGAGTGCAAAAAAACGATGGATTTAGGCCGAGATCTTTGTACTGGGGTGAATGTAAGATATTGTTCTGCATTCTGTCCATCAACTGTGTTTTTTGCAATTTTCACCCCGAGTGGGCTGGGTATGCTCAGACGTGAGTCCCAGGCACTCCACATCACTGGAGTCAAGCTATCCAGACTGAAGAAGGCTGATAGCCAGAAACCGGTCCTTGGATGCTTGATTCCGGTCTAGGAAAGACATGGCTTGGTAGTTCGGGCTGGACTGTTCCCATGAGGCACAGGGCCAAGGCTGATTTGCATATAGCCATTGTCTGACGTAGGGTGGTGTGGAGTGCAAAGAAACAATGGATTTAAGCCCAGATCTTTGTACTGGGGTGAAAGTAAGACATTGTTCTGCATTCTGTCCATCAACTGTGTTTTTTGCAATTTTCACCCCGAGTGGGATGGGTATGCTCAGACGTGAGTCCCAGGCACTCCACATCACTGGAGTCAAGCTATCCAGGCTGAAAAAGGCTGATAGCCAGAAACCGGTCCTTGGATACTTGATTCCGGTCTAGGAAAGACATGGCTTGGTAGTTCGGGCTGGACTGTTTCCATGAGGCACAGGGTCAAGGCTGATTTGCATATAGCCATTGTCTGAACTAGGGTGGTGTGGAGTGCAAAAAAACGATGCATTTAGGCCCAGATCTTTGTACTGGGGTGAATGTAAGACATTGTTCTGCATTCTGTCCATCAACTGTGTTTTTTGCAATTTTCACCCCGAGTGGGCTAGGTATGCTCAGACGTGTGTCCCAGGCACTCCACATCACTGGAGTCAAGCTATCCAGGCTGCAGAAGGCTGATAGCCAGAAACCGGTCCTTGGATGCTTGATTCCGGTCTAGGAAAGACATGGCTTGGTAGTTCGGGCTGGACTTTTCCCTTGAGGCACAGGATCAAGGCTCATTTGCATATAGCCATTGTCTAAACTAGGGTGGTGTGGAGTGCAAAAAAAACGATGGATTTAGGCCCAGATCTTTGTACTGGGGTGAATGTAAGACATTGTTCTGCATTCTGTCCATCAACTGTGTTTTTTGCAATTTTCACCCCGAGTGGGCTGGGTATGCTCAGAGGTGAGTCCCAGGCACTCCACATCACTGGAGTCAAGCTATCCAGGCTGAAGAAGGCTGATAGCCAGAAACTGGTCCTTGGATGCTAGATTCCGGTCTAGGAAAGACATGGCTTAATAGTTCGGGCTGGACTGTTCCCATGAGGCACAGGGTCAAGGCTGATTTGCATATAGATATTGTCTGACCTAGGGTGGTGTGGAGTGCAAAAAAACGATGGTTTTAGGCCCAGATCTTTGTATTGGGGTGAATGTAAGACATTGTTCTGCATTCTGTTCATCAACTGTGTTTTTTGCAATTTTCACCACAAGTGGGCTGAGTATGCTCAGACGTGAGTCCCAGGCACTCCACATCACTGGAGTCAAGCTATCCAGACTGAAGAAGGCTGATAGCCAGAAAACGGTCCTTGGATGCTTGATTCCGGTCTAGGAAAGACATGGCTTGGTAGTTCGGGCTGGACTGTTCCCATGAGGCACAGGGTCAAGGCTGATTTGCATATAACCATTGTCTGAACTAGGGTGGTGTGGAGTGCAAAAAAACGATGGATTTAGGCCCAGATCTTTGTACTGGGGTGAATGTAAGACATTGTTCTGCATTCTGTCCATCAACTCTGTTTTTAACAATTTTCACTTCGAGTGGGCTGGGTATGCTCAGACTTGAGTCCCAGGCACTCCACATCACTGGAGTCAAGCTATCCAGGCTGAAGAAGGCTGATAGGCAGAAACCGGTCCTTGGATACTTGATTCCGGTCTAGGAAAGACATAGCTTGGTAGTTCGGGCTGGACTGTTCCCATGAGGCACAGGGTCAAGGCTGATTTGCATATAGCCATTGCCTGAACTAGGGTGGTGTGGAGTGCAAAAAAACGATGCATTTAGGCCCAGATCTTTGTACTGGGGTGAATGTAAGACATTGTTCTGCATTCTGTCCATCAACTGTGTTTTTTGCAATTTTCACCCCGAGTGGGCTGGGTATGCTCAGACGTGTGTCCCAGGCACTCCACATCACTGGAGTCAAGCTATCCAGGCTGCAGAAGGCTGATAGCCAGAAACCGGTCCTTGGATGCTTGATTCCGGTCTAGGAAAGACATGGCTTGGTAGTTCGGGCTGGACTTTTCCCTTGAGGCACAGGATCAAGGCTCATTTGCATATAGCAATTGTCTAAACTAGGGTGGTGTGGAGTGCAAAAAAACGATGGATTTAGGCCCAGATCTTTGTACTGGGGTGAATGTAAGACATTGTTCTGCATTCTGTCCATCAACTGTGTTTTTTGCAATTTTCACCCCGAGTGGGCTGGGTATGCTCAGAGGTGAGTCCCAGGCACTCCACATCACTCGAGTCAAGCTATCCAGGCTGAAGAAGGCTGATAGCCAGAAACTGGTCCTTGGATGCTAGATTCCGGTCTAGGAAAGACATGGCTTAATAGTTCGGGCTGGACTGTTCCCATGAGGCACAGGGTCAAGGCTGATTTGCATATAGCTATTGTCTGACCTAGGGTGGTGTGGAGTGCAAAAAAACGATGGTTTTAGGCCCAGATCTTTGTATTGGGGTGAATGTAAGACATTGTTCTGCATTCTGTTCATCAACTGTGTTTTTTGCAATTTTCACCACAAGTGGGCTGAGTATGCTCAGACGTGAGTCCCAGGCACTCCACATCACTGGAGTCAAGCTATCCAGACTGAAGAAGGCTGATAGCCAGAAAACGGTCCTTGGATGCTTGATTCCGGTCTAGGAAAGACATGGCTTGGTAGTTCGGGCTGGACTGTTCCCATGAGGCACAGGGTCAAGGCTGATTTGCATATAGCCATTGTCTGAACTAGGGTGGTGTGGAGTGCAAAAAAACGATGGATTTAGGCCCAGATCTTTGTACTGGGGTGAATGTAAGACATTGTTCTGCATTCTGTCCATCAACTCTGTTTTTAACAATTTTCACTTCGAGTGGGCTGGGTATGCTCAGACTTGAGTCCCAGGCACTCCACATCACTGGAGTCAAGCTATCCAGGCTGAAGAAGGCTGATAGGCAGAAACCGGTCCTTGGATGCTTGATTCCGGTCTAGGAAAGACATGGCTCGGTAGTTCGGGCTGGACTGTACCCATGAGGCACAGGATCAAGGCTGATTTGCATATAGCCATTGTCTAAACTAGGGTGGTGTGGAGTGCAAAAAAACGATGGATTTAGGCCGAGATCTTTGTACTGGGGTGAATGTAAGATATTTTTCTGCATTCTGTCCATCAACTGTGTTTTTTGCAATTTTCACCCCGAGTGGGATGGGTATGCTCAGACGTGAGTCCCAGGCACTCCACATCACTGGAGTCAAGCTATCCAGGCTGAAAAAGGCTGATAGCCAGAAACCGGTCCTTGGATGCTTGATTCCGGTCTAGGAAAGATATGGCTTGGTAGTTCGGGCTGGACTGTTCCCATGAGGCACAGGGTCAAGGCTGATTTGCATATAGCCATTGTCTGAACTAGGGTGGTGTGGAGTGCAAAAAAACGATGCATTTAGGCCCAGATCTTTGTACTGGGGTGAATGTAAGACATTGTTCTGCATTCTGTCCATCAACTGTGTTTTTTGCAATTTTCACCCCGAGTTGGCTGGGTATGCTCAGACGTGTGTCCCAGGCACTCCACATCACTGGAGTCAAGCTATCCAGGCTGAAGAAGGCTGATAGCCAGAAACCGGTCCTTGGATGCTAGATTTCGGTCTAGGAAAGACATGGCTTAATAGTTCGGGCTGGACTGTTCCCATGAGGCACAGGGTCAAAGCTGATTTGCATATAGCTATTGTCTGACCTAGGGTGGTGTGGAGTGCAAAAAAACAATGGTTTTAGGCCCAGATCTTTGTATTGGGGTGAATGTAAGACATTGTTCTGCATTCTGTTCATCAACTGTGTTTTTTGCAATTTTCACCACAAGTGGGCTGAGTATGCTCAGACGTGAGTCCCAGGCACTCCACATCACTGGAGTCAAGCTATCCAGACTGAAGAAGGCTAATAGCCAGAAAACGGTCCTTGGATGCTTGATTCCGGTCTAGGAAAGACATGGCTTGGTAGTTCGGGCTGGACTGTTCCCATGAGGCACAGGGTCAAGGCTGATTTACATGTAGCCATAGTCTGACCTAGGGTGGTGTGGAGTGCAAAAAAACGATGGATTTAGGCCCAGATCTTTGTACTGGGGTTAATGTAAGACATTGTTCTGCATTCTGTCCATCAACTGTGTTTTTTGCATATGGGAGATGCATCACGTTGTAAAGCCCTGCGCCATCAGGGGGCGTTCCGGCATAAGGGAGGGCGATCCTGCGCAGGAACGCATCCTGAAAGTGGCTGAGGGAAATCTACAAGATTTCAATCAGTCACTTTTAGGACAATGATGCGTTACTCAAATCCTGTGCCTGCTTGAAGCAGACGTACGGCTTGAGGTAGCATTGGGGAGATAGGGCACCCCAGAGCATTTCTGGAGCTGCGCCATCATTGCGACACAACTCCAGCAATGCGCCTCCTTTACGGCACAGATGCGTAACGCTTCGGTGATTTTTTGGGCCCATGGTGTGCCGCATTGTAAATACAGCGCACCATAGGTGGTGGTGGCGTGGCGCACAAATACTGGTGCATCCCTGCTACTTTGCAGGGATGCGCCGGTAATTGAAAATCTGACCCTTAGTGTCTAGCATTACACAGTTCTTTAAACTACACTCATACATAATTTCTCATGCCAATGAAATGAGCAATGCTACTGAAAAGGAGAGCAGTGCACCAGAAATGCATAGAAGATTTTGAAATATAATTTACCTACAATGTAATCGGCAGCATTATTGCTCTTGGTAAAAAACTAAAATTTGCAATACAATAACACACAGAGCAGGAGAAAACAGAGTAGTGAAGAAACAGCTACTACTACTCACCAAGCCCGGGGATCTCGAGGCAGAGCAGGTCGACCAAGTCGCGTTCCCGGTCCAGGAGATCCGTCCAACCGTGGGTGGCCTGATTGTAGGTGCGCCGGACCCGAGAGTGTTGATACATGGCCCGGCACACCTTCTCCCACCCCTTCCGGTGCTCCCGGATCCGGTAACCGCTAGCGATCTTGCCGCCTGCCATGATGGTCCTGGGGAGGCGGCACTGGACATAAAACACTAGTGCGGCCACCTCCTCCGCACTAAAGATCTCCCGGGCTGTGACTTGCTCCCCCCTCAAACGCCCGCACGGGAGCCGGGCACAGGGAGCCGGGCACGGGGTGCGGGACCCTTCCCCTTCTCAGGCTTCTTCCCGGATCCCTTTACCATGGTCTGGGCAGAAAGGAAGGTAAATAAGAAATAAGAAATAGAATAGGGAAGAAGAAAAGAAAAGAGTTTAAAAAAGTAGTTTAAAATTAACCAAAAGTAGCAGAAAACACAAAAATATAGAGCTAGAAAAATAGAGGGATAGATAATAAGTAAAATAGATTAAAAAAAAACTTCAAACAAGCAAAGGATGGCAGAGATTGACAGAGGATACAGAAAGCAAGCCCAGGACCATGGCAATAAATGAAAAACAAGATGGCTGCGCCCGTTCACGACCGCGTGGGTAAGTTCACGCGAGATTTCCCTCGCGATCACACGCGAACTTGTACTAACAAGCCGCATACTTTGCGAGATTACACATAGCGCCCGGAAACGGAAATACATCACGCAAACAAGATGGCCACGCCCATGTACGACCGCGAGGGTAACTTCGCCACGTTGCCCTATCAGCGGCTCGCTGAAACGCACAAAACCACGCGAACTAACACGCTGCAAAAAAACAAATCACATATTCGCACGAATCAGCGGCTTCCGAATTCGATCTCGAGCAAATTTGCGCCCCACAAATCCCGCGAAATTGCAGAAAAACAATTTTTGCAAAACTGAAAGCACTCAGCAGGTGCAAAAGTTCAAGCTCATCATTAGTAACCATTCCCTGTAGTGCTTCCTGAGGGCCCCCTCCAGAGTTCAGTTGCCTAATTGCAACTATTCTATGACCATGCTCTGACCCTAACTGCAGGCTCAGAGAATAGCTACAAGTAGGCCACAAAGGTCCTGTGAAAAAAAATTGCACTGCAACAGAAAGCAATTACAGATAAGGAAGCAGGTGCCAGACTGGAAGTTCGAATTCAGTAACACAATAATCAACTCCAAATTAATTAATGTCAGTTGAAGCAGGGCAGGTGTGCTTTTCCCCCCATAATCTACAGTGATGAACCAGAGGGTGGCAGTGATGTACCAGAGGGTGGCATGGGTGAACTAGAGGGTGGCAGTGGTGAAGCAGAGGGTGCTGTGATGAACCAGACGTAGAAACAACATAGTTGCGACAAGTAAGTTCGCGTTTGCGAACTGGTACAAAAACCTTGCGAACTGGCAGAAACCCTTGTGAACACAAAAAAAGAAAACATCTGCAAATTCGCGAGAGTTTGCGGATTTTGCGGATTACAAATTCGTGAATACGCAAATTGGCAAACCGCGAATTCGCAAAGTTCGCCCATACTTACTTTTATGCCTTCGGGAGGAGGAAGTGGAGAAGGCCGAAAGCGCTGAACACAGAGGCACCCCTCAGTGAAGACTGGTAAGGTAAGTAGGCTGCCAGGCAGGAGCTGAAAGCAGAGACACGCTGGACTGATTTCTTGTTAGACACACAATGCCTAGAAATGGGTACAGTCTAAGGGTGTTCTCATACCCTCCCGGTTTCAAAATATCCGCAGATTTCATAATCTCATGCGTTTTACAGGTCTTTTTCAGCTGAGATTTATGGGCAACTAAGTCCTTTATCAATTAGCACTTCTTTATCATGTGCTAACACATTCATGTCCACACTTTCCTTACCAACATCCCTCACTGACATTCTTGAACCCTCAAATCTACCACTCATATATAATTCTTTCAAGGGCCTTTCTTTGCTGTGAAACACTCCATCTGCAAAACCGGCCTGTCCATGAGTTCTTACTGGGTGGTTCAAACTGGGTCATGGTCTTCACAGTGAAGGTGAAATGTGTATGCATGAGTTTGTCCATAACCCTGAGGCCATCTTATGTAACTTTACTGCTTTTCCTGCTTGCCAGTTCCAACTAGAACCGCTAGGGTCTCTGCTGGAGTGAGGCATAGCCCCCAAGAGGTACCCTCCAGGTCCTGTTCCTGTGGCTGGTGTTAGAGAGTACTCATCCTGTCCCCAAACTGGACACATACTTTTTTCAGAATGTTTTCCAAAAAGAACCAGAGACTACCATAAAACTGCTGCAGAGCTGTAGCCGCTGATGTTGAACCACCAGTGGGATTCAGCTTGCTTGTTTGCCCCTCTGAAGCTGTCCTGAATTCTAGAAATGTGTCTACATCTGAACGTAAAGGACTTCGCAAGGATCAACACCAAGGAGAAGCCCATCGCTGTCAACGCCTTCCTGACCTGAACGTAGAGGCCTTCACCTGCTCCGAGTGTTCCCGCCTTCAATGAGAGCCTCGACCTTTCTGCAAGAACACCGTGGACCCTTGCTTCACCAAACCGCCATTGACGAGCACTGCTTTGGATCCAGCTTGCAGCTTGCCCCCACTGACACCCTGTCGACAAGTACTTTTTCCATAAAAGTTCCTAAGTGCGATGGTAAACTTGCCAAAGGGCAGACCTGGTTGCTCTATATGATTGGCGATCTATCTTGCTCAGCCTAAACTTTGACTTTGACTTGGTCTACTACGATAAAGGCTCATACATTGGCGTTTTGTGCTTTCTGGCGCTGTTTTCACTACATACTCTAAAAAGAACTAGGTTCCCATCTACATATTGGATTTTTGTCATCTTCATGGCATTTTGATTGATAGAATACTGTCTATTTTTCTAAATTGGTTTGGGATTTTTCTTTTACTGTGTTTCACTTTATTACTGTTTGAGTGTTGGCAAAATATTTTACTCATTGCCTATAAGTTAAGCCTGGCTGCTTCGTGCCAAGGTTTATTGACAATTGTAGCTCACCCTGAAAAGGATTGTTATTATTTCTTGAAGTGGGATCACCCCTACATCAGCAATTTCTTACAAAGAGGAAAAGATGGGCTCAACAAGAGGAAAAGTACATTGAGGTCAATTGGCGGCTTGGAAGACTGGTCCTAAAAGTTTTACTGACTTTGCACCAATGGGAATTGGGGTGGAGCCAGGAACATGTAGGCCAGCTATCCCCTATGCTGTACAGGCAGTTATTCCCTGCCAGTCTTTGAGATGAGATGGAACTGACAGAAAGAGAGTTGACTTCTACCGTCTACCGTGTAAGCAGGTGGATCCAATGAAAAGTGAGGCTAGAGAAAGGTGCCAGGAAACATTTGCATGATTGGGAAGAGAGATAAGATTGGACTGACCATAGGAGTACTGAGTTACACCTTGTGTCTGGCAGGGGTTACACCCTCTCCACACCACACCTGATCCTAACTTGGACAACAGAGAAAGGTGCAGGATATGTCCCAGTTTCAAGGGAGTGTTGATCATATAGACTTTAACTAATGAAGTAATTGGGAAATCAAAACTGGAGGAGAAGGTGCATAAAGTATTTCTTCCAGGCCTGATGTAAGAGTATGATATGATAACAAGTATTAAAACAATCAGTTTAAGAAGAAATTCAGTTTGGTTGCCTATTCCTCAAGTGTGCAATCCACAATTCTCTTTGAGACTTTTAATCAAAATAAGACAACATAACAGTTTAAAGACTAGATATTAAAACAAAGTTTCTCAATCTAAAGCTACATATAACCTCTGGTATTTCCTACCACTGGAATTTAGCTCTTTTTATAACATTTTATTTATTGACATTTAGAAATAGTACATACAGATTCTTGGTGAACAATATTGGAGCATCATGTATCATGTTACAGGTAATGTTCTGATAAAATAACAAAAGAAAACAATCAGATGGTAGATTTACATACTCTTGTCAATATAGGGTCTTCTGGACACTTAACAACAGGAGTACAAGCATAAGGTATGTTGTTGCGACTGTGATTCATTTCATAACCACAATATTGCCATGACATTAAACATAACCCTAAAATGAGCTAGGTGTGTATTGGGGTGCATGCTGTAATATTGGGTCTGGACATGGGTGCATAGCCCTCCCGGCCAGTGTAAGTGAGCCAGAGTCATCTGAATTGTGAGAGCGTAACCACCCTAGGAACAGACTCCAAATATCTATGGGCCTGGAAGCAGCAAGTATTAGTTCCCACAATGTAGACAACTGGTCCTGGCAGAAGGTGACATCAACTTTCCAGGCCTTTACTGATAGGGCATTCGGTTTTCCCCTTAAAAGTAGCATGGCGTGTAGTCTGCGGACTTCAACTGGGGTGTCTTTCACATAGCCCAACATCTCAAGTAGGGGTGTGGGTTCCACTTGTATTACCAGCATTTCACGGATCTTGCTGAAGATGTCCGCCCAATAGCTTGCATTAGAAGGACAACTCCAGGTCAGGTATAGAATGGATGCTTGTGTGGCGTGGTATCTCCAGCAGCTAGTATCTGAGCAGATACCCATTCAGTGGAGTTGATGTCCTATAAAAGCGGTGGAGGAATTTGAAGTGGATGAGTCATAGTTTGTAATTAGGGGACAATAATTTTAATTGGCCAAAATAAAAGTGCCATTGCTCGTCAGTTATGGGTGGGTGAAGCTTGGTATTCCAAATGCTAATACTTTCAGCTTGGTCACTGGGGAGTTGTGCTGCATGATGTTGTATAACCGTGTGATGAGTCTACGTGTTGGTGGTTCTGTTAACATGGTTCTAGGGCCTGTAGTTTAGGTGGTGGGCTTGGAAAACTGTTATATAGTTGACGGCATGTGGCACGGATGCAGTAATATAAGAACAAGTCAAGGAAGCTGGGTGGGGTCTCCCCTTGTGATGATGGTGGGGTAATAAAAGTGTCTTCGGAGTATGGGTCCTCAAACTTGTTCATGCCTAGTTGTATCGCCATTGTCACACTCCCTTTGTCTTCTAGTGGAGGTATTTGTGGACTGTGGGCCAAGGGAATAGACGGGGCATAGAGTATCTCAATCTTAGCCCTGTTCCGTTGACCCTCCCATGCACAGCGCAGTGTTTCAATCGTGTTTATTTCATTTCTGGGTTGTTGGTATGTCTGATATAGTGCTACGTGAAGGGGACAGCGCCGCTCTGTCTGTTTCTACCGCTACATGAGGTTGGAACGGGGTCGGATGCAGCCAGTAGTGAATTAACTGAGCCTGTGTGCAGTATGCATATAGAGAAATGTCAGGTGCACCCAGCCCTCCTTGAGCCAGCGGGAACATAAGTAGCTCCCAAGAGACCCAAGCCTGTTATCTGCCCAAACTCGAGAAAGCAGCAGGGAACGCAATGTCTTGAAGAAGGTTTGAGTTAGTGGGAAAGGGAGATTTTTAAAAGGTTATATAAATCTGTGTAGCACTATCATTTTGGTAACCACAATACTACCAGCTAATGACAACTGCAATATAGGCCAGATGGTCACCTTCCCTTCCAACCAGGTGACAGCCTGCCCATAATTAATACTCCAGATATCTTGCATATCGCGGCTCAGCCATATCCCTAGGTACTTGACTGGCCCCTCTGCCCACTTAAGGGGGTAGTCCAGCTCGAAGGGTCTGGCGATGTCAGTTAGAGGGAATAATATTGATTTGGCCCAATTAATATGGATTCCTGACAATCCTCCAAATTGAATAATTGAGGACGCAGTGTATGTTTTCCTCTAGGTTGTTAATGTACAAGGTGATGTCATCTGCATAAAGGGAGATAATTGGTCCCCTGGTTGTGAATCCCAACCCCCTGGACGCTTGATGTTATCTGAGACGAGCTGCCAGCGGCTCCATAGCAATGTAAAATAAGAGAGGGAAAAGGGGACATTCCTGTATCGTACCAAGGGTGATCAGGAAGGTGTGCGAAATCAGGCCATTCACGCAAAGCCTGGTGGTGGGCACAGAATATTGCAACTGGATCTGTTTAAGGAATGTTGGGCTAATTCCCAATCTCTCCAAAATTTTGAAGAGGTATGGCCATTCTAAAGAGTCGAATGCCTTGAATGCATCAAGATGAGTGGCCAATGCAGATGTTTGGGGATCTAGATAGTGTAGTACTGCTAAAAAGGTGGGAATATGATGTGCCGTTGATCTCCCGGGTATAAAACCTGATTTTTCAGGTCTGGTGATTAGGGGGAGTAGCAGCTATAGCCTGTTTGTGATTAGTTTAACATATATTTTGGTACTGAGATTTATCAGCGACATTGGGCGATAAGAATCCCAATGATTTAGGGCTTTCCCAGGTTTTAGCAATGTCAATAAAATTGCCTCCCACATGGTAGGGGGTAGGGTTCCCGTCCCCTGTGCCTCCTGGTATACAGCCATGAGATGGGGTGCTAGTAATTATGAATAGCATTTGTAGAATGAGGTATTTAGGCCATCTGAGCCCAGAGCTTTGTCATTCAGTAAGCCGTTTATGACCTGTATAATGTCGTCTGTGGTAAAGGACTCATCCATGTAGGATCTATGCGCCTGTCCAGCCATTGTAAATCAATAGAGTTTAAATAGGTCTGGAAGTCCCCCGATACGGCAGGAGAGGCAGAGGAGTATAGTGTAGAGTAAAATTGTGTGATGTTGTCTAATATCTCCTCTGGGCCTCTAACAGGCACATGGTTCTCGTCTAGTATCTCTGTAATGTATGATGCATTGCGCAGTGTCCTGAGAATGGAAACAAGGG
Organism: Lissotriton vulgaris; assembly: GCF_964263255.1. Taxonomy (NCBI): domain Eukaryota; kingdom Metazoa; phylum Chordata; class Amphibia; order Caudata; family Salamandridae; genus Lissotriton; species Lissotriton vulgaris. Next base: position 1,806,927,592 of record NC_141694.1, on the reverse strand, counting down.
CTCTGCTTGGTCGATCCCCCTCCCCGTACCTTCTGGCTAAGGTGTATTTACCTAGGAATTTTACCTCCATTTGTGCGTCTGCATCACATTCAGTGGTGTTCTCCCTAAGCAATGCCAGGTGGTTCAGGTGTTTAGTGTTATAGTATTGCAATTCAACATCCCTAATACTGGTTTCCAGAATTTTACGGGATTGCCTAATGGATTTCAATACCCCGGCTTGCCTGGCTATGCAGTTCCCTTGTATTACAGCCTTGTAGGCTTCCCATAGTGAGGCTTGAGAGGAAACTGACCTTAATGTGAAATATTCCATTATGTCTCCACGGATTTCTTCCCGAAAAGCAGTGTCTAATAAGGCATGTGGCCGGAGTCGCCAACTAAATTCCCGTTGTGGTATTACTGGGATTGTCAGTAGTAAAAGGCCGGGGGTGATTGACAGTGTCCTAGGAAAATGCTTGACGTATTTTGTCCATGTTGCTATAGCTCTGAAGACTGACCAGTAGTCAAGTCTGGACCAGTTCCTTCATCTGTCCCAGGATGCCACCAACTCCAAATGTCCACTAAACTGCTGTCCAGCATGATGGTATTTAGTTTTGCGTTCAACGTAGGGTGAAGTCTACTAGAGGCTCCCGTTCTATCCAGGGCATCGTCTAATCTAGCGTTCAAGTCCCCTCCAATATAATTATGCTGCATCCCATTAGCCTGATTTCGCCCATATACTGTCTATGTTAGGCCCATGTAGTTTAGTAAACGTGCCAGAATCAGTCTGAGCATAGCGCCCACAGGGGTCCTGGGACCCAGAGTTCGATGAGATTGCTCAATGATGAATACTGCTGAAAGGTCAGGGCCAAACAGCACCAGCAGTAGCTCTTCTATTAAGGTTTCCAATTTGGATATTGCGGTGGTTTCCAGAATGTCCGTGATCCAGAGGTTATTTCTGCGAGACCAGGCTTTAAGGTCATCATTCTTGGCTTTAATTACATTTAGGACTACATCCATCTGCAACAGGTGATTTTTAGTTTCAACCTTGAATTTGTGGGCTTCGGAGGTGCGGTTTTCCAACTTTTCTAAGAGGGGTTCATGGGTATGAACTTGTGTTTTTTGACTTGGTCCAGCTGAGAGATGGGTATGCCCAGTTTGTTGTCTATTGTTCTTAGGCTGGACTTCATTTCCAACAGAGAAGAGTGTAGATCATCATTTTGTCCGTCCATCTCTTCTCTCTGCCCATATTCAGCATCTGTTTCAGCTTCAGTGTCTGCATGTTGTGTGAGACGCTTATTCTCGAAGGACAACTTGGTCTGTTTGGTGTCATATTTCCGCATCTCGCTAGTCAGCACAGTGTCTTGGTCCAACGAAGGGGCAGGCTGAGCAGGGACCCACAATATGGGGGGACAGCAGGGTATCAACAATATTTATATGCATGTTTTGTAGCCTGTTTTTAGTTCCTGTGCTTTTTTACAGGCTCTCTGTACTGATTGAAACCAATGTGTTCTATGGAATAGCGCTCTTGATAAAGGGGAGGTTGCGCGTAGGCCGAGTGAGCCGGCCGGGCCGCCTTGTGCAGATTCCAAAATCACTCTTTAATGACTGGCCTGTTTGTGCCTTTATAGTGGAGAGGAAGGATCGCCGAGAGGCCTCGCCTCCCCAAAGCCGGAGTGGCCCCAACGGTCATGGGCCCGACCCAGACCGCCAGGAATGGCCCCAAGCTCAGGGAACACAGTAGCGATGTAAGCCAGGGCCAACAGGTGCGAGCACTCATGGCTAAAGCTCAGCTCCCTCCGATGTGCATCCATCACTTTGGTTTATGACACCGCCTCAAGCAGCGCAAGGGGTTTCCACCAACGCGCTAGGCCAGGCCCGCGCTTGGCAGGCCCAACGTTGGCACCAGCCCAGGGCCTAGAAACGCACCAGTCCGACAGGACAGAGACAAGGCAACATCGCTCTCACCAGGTGGCACAAGGATCCAGCACAGCTGCTCCTCTCTCTATCCCAGCCGATTAAATTCTGCAGCGGGCATGCACACACAGCAGACGGAGAAGTCCGAGGCTCGCAGCAGGTATTTGTGAAGGCCAATGGGAGGGGGCCACACAAGTTTGCTATCAACGTTAACTAGGTAGAATATCTATTGTGGCCTTCACACTTGTGATCTTGTATCCGCACTCTACACTGACGGCGCCAGCGCCCATCTCACCCAGTACTGGTCTTGCCCGCTCCACAGTACCAGCACCTCGCGGTGTCTCAGCGGGCCCGCATCTAGGCCCAACCCGTCAGTGTTCTGTAGTCGGATCGGCGCGTTTCCCAATCACGGAAGTCGGCTCATCTGGTGCAGCAAGAGATCATTTTCATTCTGCCTCCTGTAGGATTTGAATTGGGCCGCAAAGCCCTCTCAACGAGCGGCCATCTTGCTGCTCAGTGAGACCACACCCCCATGGAATTTAGCTCTCTAAATACCTTTACAGCTTCACAAAACACCTCAAGGTGTATCTTTGAGGGTATCTTTTGGTCCAGGTCATCCGATCGCCCCATGCCTGGATGCGCTCAGGTGTTGTGCACATTACAAATAAACAGACCAAATGATCAAGAAGGTGAGTGGCAATAGGTAAGTATAGATTTGCTATTGTTAACTCCATATCTACATACCTCCAAAATATATATCTCATCAAGATACACACATATATAGAGTTATATATAGTAAAGCTTCGCTTGCCTGTAGAAAGTTACCTTCACAATATTTTTGTCCTCGATATTATTGATATAATATTTTGTCCTCACAATATTTGTTCTCTGAAATGTTGTTTAAGCACCGATCACTATTAACCATTCAAGGTTATAAAAGCAGATGTACAGCCCATGGACCAGAGCCTCGAAATGATTTGATCCCATATTCTGCAGTTTTGAATGTTATTCATGTAGATTAGCCAGTCTGTGTCCCATGCCTTCGGGCAGACACGGACCTAAACTCAGCAGGCGCCGCTTAGAGACCTCAGCAGCAGGAGGCCCTGCTCAAGGTTCACCTTTCACTATCCAAATACCATCAGACAAAAGGTGCCGAGGCCTAGAAACTAACGAAGCACCCACTTTGAAAGAAGAAGGGCCGCATATGAGCTGTTGCCCCACTGCTCTTAGTCACTTTCTCCGGAGGTGTTTACATAGCGCCGAGAGGCTTACATTTCATATACCAAAGGGATGCACTGAACTGTGTACTGATGACGTGTCACCTGGGTTTCCACAGAAGAGGCTGACTGTCAGAATATACAGTATAAATATAAATAGATTTCTCGGGAACTCAGTCTGTTTGCTAATAAAAGAAGGCTGACACCTTGACTCCTAACAAAATAAACACAATATATTTTCTGTCTCCTCCCTGATAAGATTTAACTCATAAAACAGCTGCAAGACGATCGAAGAACGAGGCAGAAGCAGAGAGGGGGCTGAAGGATGAGAGAAAGAGAGGGAGGGAGAGAGAGAGGGGGAGAAATAAAGAAAATGCAGCGAATATAAGGAAAGAGAAAGAAAGACAGATATACGCGAATGCTAACTTCTATGAGTCAGAGGTGCTCAGACCCCATTCACATTTCAGTCTTAAGATCTTTTTGGCGCAGATCGAGACAAAGAGACAAAATGGCCTGATCTGTCTGAGATAACAAAGAGCAAACGGGCCAGAGAGTGTCTGTACAATGAATATTTGTAAATAAAAATACCGTTAAAAAGACGAGATATAAAGTAAGACGCCAAAGACCCATGGACAACACATATGTTATTGGAAAAGTATAAAAGCAGAGACTTTTTAGGGCATGCACAAAGCAGACAATGTCCTTTGTAGGGACCCACTGGTAAAGCGATCCGGTCACTCTTGCTGTAATAAAGAACGTTACATGTTTAGTGTTAGGCATGTCACCATTAGGGTGGCCGCCCCCAAACCTTTTGCCTTCGCCCTGCTAGTTTTATGCATTCATTTTTATTGCCCTTTGGACTCCGTGCACTTTACCACTGTTAATGAGTGTTAAATTGACTCTTTATTATAACCTGAGTGCTCGGATTATTCTTTTGAGATTGTCTGTCGCCTCTCTTTAGAGGGACATATTGTTTTGTAACCAGCCCGTTCCCCTTCGATCGCCATTGAATGTGATTGTATATTTTTCTCCTATCCCCACACACAGCATGGGGCGCCCATTGTTGCTTCTTCGGCCTGGTTACCAATGTATATCACAACTGTTAATTTTTGTCTGCATCATGCTAATTTATGAAAGGAATTGTACGCTTGGACCATATTTTAGGTTACTAATTAATATTAGAACTTTATATACTTGAAAGTCGGCAGGGGGGGTTGATAAAGGCCATGTAGTCATGGCTTAGGCAAATGCCAGGGATCCCTGTTAACCTACATATCATTGTGTCCTGGTATTTACACATTGACACTGTAAGGCTGGGATGCAAAATATCAAGAATGCCAGTCACTTTCAGAGAAAACTCTCAATTACGCTTTTTTTATACAGCGCTCTAACGTGTGCTTTATGTTATTTCAAATAAAAAGGAAAATGTTATCTGAACTCGGATTATCTCCCTCCCTGGATCTCCTGTCTTAATATTGCAGTGACGTTAGCGAGGCCTTGTTCCAGCTGTTTTGTTTTCTTTCCTATCTTGCTCAGAGGTTTCTGTGCTGCACACCTGATCCTGGACTGGATATTTGGGAAACCATCTTGGAATTTGAACCCACAGTGTCCCCCTTTAAGTGCTTCCTAAATGCTCCATCATGCCTCATTAGGGCCTGAATGAATATGGCCACATCACTCCACCCTGATAGAACTCAATAGCAGTGGCGTCACTAGGGTTGGTGTCACCCGGTGCGGGTAACTCATGGTGTCAACCCCTCACAACTTACCGGATAGACCAACTCACCCTCTGCCTGCATCATGTCCCCTCTGCCTGCACCATCTCTCCCTCTGCCTGCACCATCTCCCCCTCTGCCTGCACCATCTCCCCCACTGCCTGCACCATCTCCCCCTCTGCCTGCACCATCTCCCCCTCTGCCTGCACCATCTCCCCCTCTGCCTGCACCATCTCCCCCTCTGCCTGCACCATCTCCCCCTTCTGCCTGCACCATCTCCCCCTCTGCTTGCACCATCTCCCCCTCTGCCTGCACCATCTCTCCCTCTGCCTGCTCCATCTCTCCCTCTGCCTGCACCATCTTCCCCTCTGTCTGCACCATCTCCCCTCCGCCTGCACCATCTCACCCCCTCCCTGCACCATCTCTCCCTCTGTCTGCACCATCTCACCCTCTGTCTGCACCATCTCACCCTCTGTCTGCACCATCTCACCCTCTGCCTGCATCATCTCCCTTCCGCCTGCACCATCTCTCCCTCTGCCTGCACCATCTCTCCCTCTGCCTGCACCATCTCTCCCTCTGCCTGCACCATCTCTCCCTCTGCCTGCACCATCTCTCCTCCACCTACACCATCTCACCCCCTGCCTGCACCATCTCTCCCTCTGCCTGCACCATCTCCCCCTCTGCCTGCACCATCTCTCCCTCTGCCTGCACCATCTCTCCCTCTGCCTGCACCATCTTCCCCTCTGTCTGCACCATCTCCCCTCCGCCTGCACCATCTCACCCCCTGCCTGCACCATCTCTCCCTCTGTCTGCACCATCTCACCCTCTGTCTGCACATCTCACCCTCTGTCTGCACATCTCACCCTCTGTCTGCACCATCTCACCCTCTGCCTGCACCATCTCTCCCTCTGCCTGCACCATCTTCCCCTCTGTCTGCACCATCTCCCCTCTGTCTGCACCATCTCCCCTCTGCCTGCACCATCTCACCCCCTGCCTGCACCATCTCACCCCCTGCCTGCACCATCTCTCCCTCTGCCTGCACCATCTCACCCTCTGTCTGCACCATCTCACCCTCTGCCTGCATCATCTCCCTTCCGCCTGCACCATCTCTCCCTCTGCCTGCACCATCTCTCCCTCTGCCTGCACCATCTCACCCCCTGCCTGCACCATCTCACCCCCTGCCTGCACCATCTCTCCCCTCTGCCTGCACCATCTCTCCCCTCTGCCTGCACCATCTCCCCCTCTGCCTGCACCATCTTGAGGTTCCGTGACGATTTGAACCCGTGTTTTCAAGTTTGTCGGAAATACATAATATTGGTATCAGCGAACCGCAAATGATCCATTTAGCATATCCTGGTGTTTTCGCTACGATACGAGCAAGAGTACTCCTGTTATAAACACATTTCTGATCTACCCACGGCATCCATCTTAGATCATGGCCGCCATTTTGTGTTTCCTTGCCCTCACATATGCAATAGCCTCTGATCACTTCATTCACTCCACTTTGATTAAGGACACGTAGCCTTAGCCGGAGATTCACCTCTTTCATGACACGTACACCTTAAACCAAATCACGCTGAAGCTGCATGACTCAACAAAGGCTGCCTCCTCTGCCCGAGGCCAGCCCACCTGAACTGGTTTTCCTGTCCATTGTCCTGATCAGGATTAGGCGGCCGAAGCCGGTAGCCTTGCCCATTTACAACCCACAAACATCTCTTATCCCGTTTTTCTATCTTCTGCACCTGGCTCTGCTCCTTTCCTTCTGGGCCTTTATTAGGGGGAGGTAACGAACTTTACGATGAGGCGGTCCGGCTCTTGAATGCAATATTGACAAGGGATTGTGATGGACTAGTGGGAACCCCTCTTCGTGATGTTTGGGATCAGATATTATCGACAGTTCCTGTGTAACGCCAAATATTTATTGTTTAAGACACAAAGGTTTGGGAATGTACTGACATGTGAAATATTTGCCTGAAGCACAATTTTTGGTATATAAGGAGAAACCCTCAATGTACAAATCGAACAGTCTCCTAGTCTCTGCCCGTGTGTAGATTCTGTGATTTCTGTGTCCCTGCAGTAATAAACCTTTGGTCTTTGACGCCACCATCGAGAAGCCCGTGTTTCTGTTCATTTGCGCACCAAGGCAGGTGGAACTCCGGGGTCTTTGGGTGTTGTTCCCTGACACCTCTGGACGGAACCAAAAAGTCCAGAACTCCAATTGGCGCCCAACGTGGGGCGACGTCATTCGGTACCGGTCCAAAAGCCTGAAGAGTTCGAGAAGCTTCGTGTGAAGATTCCTGAGGGAGGCGCCCCACTTCATCGATCCCGGCATATCGCAAAAGTGGCCCTGAAGTTCTCTTCCACGAGGGTTCCCGTTCAGGACGGCTGCAGTGGGCCGTTGCCTTGACCGTCGCCCTGTCTTGGACCCGAGGTGCAGCCTTAGTACAGCGAAACGTGACGGGTTTCTCCTTGGTGACGTCTTCAGTGCCTCAGTTAAGTATTTAGTGATAGCTAGCTGGTTACTTTGTGAGGATTGTTAAAAATCCTTGATCGGTTCTTGGTTTGGTTTGGTCTCGTAAGATTATCACTAGTTGTTTTGGTTACGATAATCTATTTGGTTCAGTTTGGGTATCGATACATTAGTTTGGTTTTGGTAGGCCTAAGTTCTTGGTTCAAGTGCACATATCTGTTTCGTGTTTTGTTTGTTTTGTGTTCCAGACTGATAATGGTAAGTCGGAAAATGTTGTCTTGTTTCGGTTGCAACCATGACTCACGATTGGAGGATTCTTGTCTGGTTCCTCCAATTGGGACTCCCCTTTATGACCTATATTGCAAATTTGGAGTGGGTCCTATATCCTATAACGAGGTGTGGGTCCGTTACTGTAAGAAGGATGGTGTCCTTAGTTGGCCACTACATGGTAGTTTTGAACCCGAGATCCTTGATAATTTAGAAGCGAAATTGTTTAAGAAGAAAGCCCGGCCGGCAATGTTTGATTCTTTCCGTTATTGGCGAAAAGAATCTAAACAGAGAGAAATGAAAAGGTTGAAGAAAGAACAAAAAGAGCAAGAAGAGTTAACTCTAGAGCAAGCAACTAAACAACTGCAAGATAATGAGTGCGAAAAGGCTATAGATGTAGCAATTAGAGAGCATAATTTAGCGATTGACAAGTGCTACCCTGCCTTGCCATCGAAAACAGCTAAGATACTGGAGGATCCCGAAAACGATCCTCTGTTGTCTTATCTGTTACGTTCACCTCCACCGTACGCACAAGGTGCTGCGGCTCAACTTGTACCGAATGTTCAATTGCCGGTTGCTGGACAACCTGGTGTTCTTGTTCCTCAGAATCTAGTTCCTGTACCTCCTGTGGTTAATGTGAATGTTCCTACGGCTCCTCCTTTTCCTGGGTTGCCGACTTCTATACCTGTATCTGTCTCGCTTACACCTACTACTTCACAAACTATTTTCATCGATACTCCTACTGCTTCGCAATCTGTTCCTACCTCTACTGTGTTCTCTACGTCTGCAAGTGTATTAACTCCACTTTCTGTACGTCGAAAAATAACTGATTCCGTTGCTAATATTCTGTCTCCTTTATATAAATCCTTAATTAAGACTCCTACTTCTGATTCAGTTCAGAGACGTAGTCAGCTACCAAGTACTGAAGAACGGGGAGTTTTAGATTCCACGGCTCTCAGATGGATTACGAAAGTTAGAAGATATAATACGAGAGATGTATTAGATACGTTTATGCAGTGGAAGGAACCAACGCAACGATACGTCTTTGATGAGATGTGCTCGTTGTTACGTGAGGAAATAGAGGAAGATGATGTTGAATCAGACTTAGAGGATTTAATTAAGGTGCAAAAAGAGTTTGCTGCAGGAATGATAGTGGGTGATAATATAAAAGAAGCGATGGAACTTATTTTGAGTTTTAGGAATGATCCATCTCTTCGTTCGCCGAGAGAATTAGAGAAAGGTAAAATGAAGCTAAGTCGCCAATATCCTATGAGGGAGGTTCCTCCAATCTGGCGCGAAGCAATACAACGTGATGATAATGCAGGTATTGCAGCTGCTCCAGCACAGTTCCAACGAGTGTGGATACACATTCCATGGAAGCGAGCTGAAGTACTAGCAGTGAAACAGGCCTTACCAGATCCCCGTAAGAATCCGGCCGGATATTACAAGGAATTGACACAGACAGTTGAAGCTTGTATAATGAATTTGGCAGACATTGACATGCTATTTGGCAATGTAGTTCCACAACCAGTGTGGGCTAAAATCCGTAGAGAGGATCATCAGGCAGCTTTAGGTGGTGATTGGGCAGCTATCACTGCAGCAGATGGTCAGCAAACGGGTGGTGCAAAACCCGAACCCCTAATTGCTAATCTTCCTGGTAGAATAATTGACTTAATGAAGACTCTGATGCCTGCGTTGCGTGTTAATTGGGATAAATTATCCGCATGCAAGCAAAAGAAAGACGAAAGTGTCTCCGACTTCTTCACGAGGTTCGAAGAGACTTTTGTAGACCATAGTGGTCAGGATATGAGCACTGAAGGAGGACAGAGATTGTTTGTCGATAAATTTGTGCATAATTTGTTACCTGAATTATGCAATAAATTAAAGGATTCAGAGAGTGCGTGGGCTGTTTCCACGACTGCGCAAATACTTGCGACTGCGCAGTACTACGAAAATAGGGACAAAGAGGAAAAGGAGAAATCAGAGAAGAAAACGAAAGATTTAAAGACTAAAGTTCTTTTACAGCAGGCGTATCCGCCTCGCACGAACCAGACTAATATGCAACAGAATTCGTATCAAAGGACAGATTATAGTTCAACCAGGCCTCAATATCAGTGGAATCAGTGTGCGTACTGTAAGAAAGAGGGTCACTACAAGAATGAATGTCCGATTTTAGCGCAAAATAATACAGCAGCAGCTCAGAGAGGTCGTGGTGGTTTTGCGCAGAATTCTAGAGGTCGAGGGCGAGGTGCTATGCCTCCGCAAACGAATGATCGTCCCTCTAATCACTTTGATCAACGAAACGTACAGTCAGCTCAACAGAATAGATCTCAGCAATATCTTGTTGAGGATTATTGTGAAGTTGATGAGGGATTCCAGCAAAATGGGTACTAGGACAGCCATGGACAGAGAGAGGGAGTAGTATCAGTTCCAGTGGATCAGAGTGGGCCTTATGTCGCAGTAGCAACATCAGGTGTAGTCGAACCGTTTCTGTTGGATACTGGTGCCGCAAAAAGTTCTATAATTCATGCGAAACTCCCTGGCGCACCTTTGTCTGGCTCAACAAATGTTTCCGTAGGTTTTTCAGGCGCCCCTGTTTACAACCCGATATCTAATCCTTTGTCTATTTCTGTTGGACCATGCCAATTGAAAGCACCCTTGATTTTGACGACAGGTTGTAATGAAAATCTGCTTGGTTTAGATTTGTTAAAACGACTATATGCGACATTGTACTGTTCTCCGGATGGAGTACAGCTTACTTTGGGTAAAAGACTCACTTCTCCGATGTACTTGTCAATGGACGCACTCCCGCCAGAGCTGCACTCACTCCCTAATTCTCTTTGGGCGACTGGTCCTAATGATGTAGGCCTTTTGGAAATACCACCGTATGTAGTAACTTTGAAAGCAAATGTAAAATTTCCCAGAATTCCCCAATATAAAATATCGAGTGAAGGAGAACGTGCACTTTTATTGATTGTGCAAGATTTGATCAAGAAAGGTGTGGTTGAAGAAACTCGAGGAAATGTTTGTAATAGTCCTGTATTGCCAATTCTGAAACGAACTGATCCTACGAAGCCTCCAGTATATAGGTTTGTCATAGATCTTAGAGAAGTTAATAAGATTGTGGTTCCGCAGTTTCCTGTGGTTCCAGATATTACTGCCTTGTTAACATTGATTCCTGCTACAGCCAATTGGTTCTCAGTCATCGACTTGAAGAATGCCTTTTTCAGCATTCCGATAGCCGAGGAAAGCAGGGATATTTTTGGCTTCTGTCTAGGAGGTCGAAGCTTCAGATTTAAACGCGCTCCACAAGGCTACTGTGAGAGTCCATCTATTTACAGTCAAGCATTAAAAAGTCAGCTAGATTCTTTTGTCCTTCCTCCAGGTTCTGCCCTAGTATAGTACGTAGATGATCTTTTAGTGGCTGCCGATGACAAGGAAACTTGCAAAGCAGCTACAGTATCGTTGTTACATCATTTGTCTGATTTGAATCATAAAGTATCACCTTCCAAGATGCAATACTGCTGCCAAGAAGTGACCTACCTAGGTCATCTCTTGTCAAAGGAGGGAAGGAAGTTGACCCCAGAAAGAATAAAGGCAATTACGCAAATGAGTGTTCCACGCACACAGAGAGAAGTACGTGCCTTTTTAGGTATTACCTCCTACTGTAGGCAGTGGATCCCAAATTTTTCTCTTTTAGCGAAACCATTGGTAGCTTTGACTGGGAAAAATGTTCCGAGTCCGGTGCCATGGTCTGATGAATGTCAAGAGAGTTTTACTAATTACGAAAAGCCTTGTGTTCAGCTCCTGTATTGGGTACACCTGATTACAGTAAACCATTCACGCTCTATGTTCACGAGAGAGAAGGTTGCGCGTTGAGTGTCCTGACACAGAAGTTTGGTGATAAACAACGCCCTTGTGCGTATTTCTCATCAACATTAGATCCGGTAGCCAGAGCGTTGCCTAGTTGTTTGAGGGCTACAGCGGCAGCTGCGGCTTCCATTCGGCAATCTGCTGGTTTGGTGATGAACAACATGCTAGTGGTCATGGTTCCTCATGCAGTGGATACACTCATGAACCGAACGAAGACACAACACCTTACCAGTGCGAGATTATCTGGTTACGAACTAACACTACTAGCGAGTCATATTCAGATCAAAAGGTGTAATGTATTGAATCCAGCAACGCTGTTGCCGACTGATCAAGAGTCGAGTGATTCTGAGCCACATGACTGCTATTTTAAAACGGAGGAAGAGACAAAAGGACGAATTGACCTTAAAGATACTCCGTTACCCGATCCGGATGGTACGCTATATGTGGACGGGTCATGTTTTAAATTGGAGAATGGTGATGTGACTGCTGCTTACGCAGTAACGACTTTGAAAACGATTGTGGAGACTGCAAGAGTGAGTCAGAATTCTGCCCAAGCTGCAGAATTAATAGCTCTAACGAGAGCATGTGTTTTAGCTGAGGGAAAGAGAGTGAATGTATTCACAGATAGTCAGTACGCATTTGGCGTGGCCCATAGTTTTGGCCGGTTGTGGAGAGAAAGAGGTTTCATTACGTCCCATGGGACTAAGATCCAGCATGGTCAGCTAGTTAACGACTTGTTGGAATCTTTAACCTTGCCAACTGAAGTTGCAATTGTAAAGTGCAGTGCTCATAACGCAATCACGGATGATGTTGGACGTGGGAATGCTTTTGCTGATGAAATTGCTAAACAGACAGCTAGAGATGTGATGAGTAGAATGTATGTTGCAACGTCTGCAAGATGGATCGCTGAGTCTGGGATGTGTGAAGATACAATGGAAAGTGTGAAGGAGATTCAGAAAGAAGCAACTGAGGAAGAGAAACGTGTATGGAGAGAGGGTTTGGGCAAGTTGGACTCGAATGGATGTTGGATTGATTTGACAGAGCAACAACGTTGGATGTTGCCGGATGCGTATGTGCTTGCAGTAGTGACAATGGCGCACGGAGTAGCGCATATAAGTTCTAAAGGCATCTGTAAGATGTTGGCTCCGGTCTGGAAGAATGATGGGATCAGTAAGTGTGCAGAGAGAGTGGTGAAAAATTGTATGGTGTGCTTGATGCATAACCCTGGCAAGGGAACTCCAACTCCAGCTGGTCATTTCGCTCCTCCTTCCTGTCCCTTTGAAGTGATTCAGTTAGATTTCATTCACATGGAACGCTGTAATAATTTGAAATACGTCTTGGTGGTGGTTTGTGCTTTTTCCAGGTGGATAGAAGCATACCCACTGAAGGACAATACCGCCTTATCAACTGCCAAAATTCTTCTCAAAGAATATTTCCCTAGATTTGGAATGCCACGGATTGTATGGTCAGATAATGGAAGTGAGTTTATAGGGAAAGTTATGCAGAGTGTATGTGCAGGCCTAGGTTTGAAACAAAAATTTCATAGTGCGAACCATCCCCAGTCAGCTGGTCTAGTGGAGGGTTATAATGGTACCCTCAAGCTGAAGATAGCCAAAATTCAAGCATCCACAGGTTTGGCTTGGCCAGACGCACTTCCTTTGGCCTTGTTATCAACGAGAGCGACAGTGCATTCTAGAATAGGGCTTTCTCCATACGAGATTGTGTTTGGCCGCCCGGCAAATATCTGGGGTGTGCCAAGGCCTAAACAATTTTGCTCCATTGAATATCCTATGTTGATAGACTACCTTTACGACTTGACTGCTAAATTGAGTCTTATTCATCAACAGGTCTTCGATGCTTTGCCAAAGCCTCCGGAGAGTCCAGGGCATCAACTGAAATCCGGCGACCACGTGGTGGTCAGAAACTTCGCGAGGACAAAGAATCTTCAGCCTCGCTACATCGGCCCCTTCCAGGTCCTGCTGGCAACGAGGACAGCCGTACGTGTTGCTGGCCGCAAGCACTGGATTCACGCTTCTCAAGTAAAGCGTGTTCCGTTGCCGCTGCCTTACGACGACTGGGTGAAGAAGGGAATTGGTGCCTCCGAATCTGAAATCACCCCGAAATTTATCCCTTTCAGTGATGCCGATTTGATTACTGACACTTTGAAACCTGACTCTCCTCCTGAGAAAACTCCTTCGAACATTGAACATTTGTCTCCAGCATCAGAAGAAACTTTGTTATCTGCGAACTTAAACTCTGCAACAGCTGCTAGTGATACACTATTTTCCGATCAGACAGTACCAGCGAAGAAGAGATACAACCTTAGAAGCCATAAAAAGGATTAATAAAGCAGGCAACTGCATATTGTGATTTTGATATATATATATATATATTGAACTTTTGCTTTTCAGCCAGGAAGTTTGCTATTGTTTATTGTTTTTAAATTGCCTTGCCGTCTGGGTAGCCGTAGGGTCGTGGCTGTGTGCCTAGTTTGAATTTGCAGGGGTCTGACACAAGGTCGATCTTTCTGTTGGTTCTGGGAACTCCCAGGGCTGACAGAGGCATTTTCATCTACGTACACATCATCAGTGGTCGCGAGCGGATTGTAGAAGATGGAGCTTCCTGCGCTGCAACGAGAAAATGTGATTTATGTTCGCAGAAACAGACTGTACAAAATTCTTCGTAGCAAATGCTTTTTGATGCAATGTGCCGTTACATTTTTGATTATTTTAGCAACATTGGTGGGTGGAATAGTCTTTAGTATAAATCTGATTTTTGTGCCAGTTACTACAGTACCTCCCCTTGATCCTGTTACTTCTACTGTTTCTTCTATACACTCTTTTCACTCGTTTCCCGAACATGAGCAAGCCCGACGCTCAGAATTCATTAACAACACTTTTGTACAGCTCTTGCACCAACACCAACTGGTAGTTAACACTACAGACTGCTGGGTGTGTGGCTTGATACCCCACACTATGGATAAAGGTATTCCCTATCTGGTTTTGCCTTTCAGCTACAATGGATCATTTCAGGCCCTTCAAACCATCTTTGCTTATGCCCTTGAGACCTATCCTCCGCGTCCACCACGTTCCACTAAATATAACTCTGCCAACAAAGCTTTAGTCCAGGGAATTATTGACATGATCAAGGATGTCAATAATACTCCATCATACCCTAGAGACGAACTACGAGTGTATTTAAGTTGGAATACTTCAGAGTATCGCCTTAGTTTAGGAGAAAGCAAGCGTAAAAGCTCAACTCCAATCTGGGTCGTACCTCACCGAGGTCAGGTCTGTTTGCAAGGTAATGGGAGAAATCCGAGAGCTCAGCTAGGGAGGAGTGAGTGCGTTGAGACTTATGTGTTTCCGGCTAACTCTTCCCCTGCCTTCCTTACTGCTAGGGGTACCTATTTCATTTGTCGAGACCGAGCTTATACATGGTTGCCTGCAGACTTTTCAGGTTCATGCTATATTGCTCGATTGTTGCCTCCAACATACACTGCTTCATCTGATTACCACAGAACAAGAGTAGCGAGAGGTGTCTTCAGCAAAGAAGATACCGCTGGTCAGGAAGCTGGAGACTTTTTCAAAGGCTTCCTTCCGTTTTGGGGACCTATGGCCAATAGTAGAAACATACGTCAGCTAACACGGGTAGTTGAATCTACTATTACCGAAACTGCTGGTGCCCTTAGCAACCTGACAGCTGAGCTTCAGGCGGATAGACTCATGACGTTGCAAAACCGTATGGTTTTAGACGTTATCCTTGCAGACCGAGGTGGGGTATGCAGAATGATCCAATCGAGCTGCTGTGTCTTTATTCCTAATAATGCTCCAACAGTCTATGAGGCGATCTCTAAGCTACACAAGATTTCCGACTCTATACATGTAGACAAGGGAAACTGGTCCTTTATGGAGTGGGTTTGGACTCTGATCTCAGCGTGGGGATGGAAGGTTCTAATGGTCATTGGTGTCATCTTAGTATTCCTCTTCTCATGCTGCCTGATTATCCAGTGTGGTCCAGCCCTGTGTAGCCTTTGTGCTGCAACCTGTTTTAGGAAACCACCTGCGTTTGGAGAAAAGGCACGAGAAAGGATGATGATACAACAACATGTCACTGACCTGATGAGTATAGAACTAGACTCTGATATAGACTGAGTAATTGCCTATGTAAGGGCAAAAGGAGGGTCTGAGGTTCCGTGACGATTTGAACCCGTGTTTTCAAGTTTGTCGGAAATACATAATATTGGTATCAGCGAACCGCAAATGATCCATTTAGCATATCCTGGTGTTTTCGCTACGATACGAGCAAGAGTACTCCTGTTATAAACACATTTCTGATCTACCCACGGCATCCATCTTAGATCATGGCCGCCATTTTGTGTTTCCTTGCCCTCACATATGCAATAGCCTCTGATCACTTCATTCACTCCACTTTGATTAAGGACACGTAGCCTTAGCCGGAGATTCACCTCTTTCATGACACGTACACCTTAAACCAAATCACGCTGAAGCTGCATGACTCAACAAAGGCTGCCTCCTCTGCCCGAGGCCAGCCCACCTGAACTGGTTTTCCTGTCCATTGTCCTGATCAGGATTAGGCGGCCGAAGCCGGTAGCCTTGCCCATTTACAACCCACAAACATCTCTTATCCCGTTTTTCTATCTTCTGCACCTGGCTCTGCTCCTTTCCTTCTGGGCCTTTATTAGGGGGAGGTAACGAACTTTACGATGAGGCGGTCCGGCTCTTGAATGCAATATTGACAAGGGCTTGTGATGGACTAGTGGGAACCCCTCTTCGTGATGTTTGGCATCAGATATTATCGACAGTTCCTGTGTAACGCCAAATATTTATTGTTTAAGACACAAAGGTTTGGGAATGTACTGACATGTGAAATATTTGCCTGAAGCACAATTTTTGGTATATAAGGAGAAACCCTCAATGTACAAATCGAACAGTCTCCTAGTCTCTGCCCGTGTGTAGATTCTGTGATTTCTGTGTCCCTGCAGTAATAAACCTTTGGTCTTTGACGCCACCATCGAGAAGCCCGTGTTTCTGTTCATTTGCGCACCAAGGCAGGTGGAACTCCGGGGTCTTTGGGTGTTGTTCCCTGACACCTCTGGACGGAACCAAAAAGTCCAGAACTCCAATCTCCCCTCCGCCTGCACCATCTCCCCCTCTGCCTGCACCATCTCCCCTCCGCCTGCACCATCTCCCCCTCCGCTTGCACCATCTCTCCCCCGCCTGCTGCTCTTTTAACCCTTTCCTCGTCGCCTTCTCCACCCCCATGGTTTCTCCCTCACAGTTCTCGGCTCTTCTTAAAGTGACTGAAATAAACTCATGAAAAGCGCTTTGAATTCGTGCGCGCGTCACTGAGGATAAGTTTAAATAGACACAGAAGACACACTCGCCCTCAAGAGCGCAGCAGGGAAAGGGGGGGGGTTGGAGAGGGGCCTGGATGGGGGCAGATCATTGCCTTTTGAATGTAATATATTTTGGACCGATGTCATACTTAACCTCTGCTAAAGAAGGACTCCATTTTCTAGCCAACTATAAAGTAACCTCTTTGGTTGAATACTTCTGCTCAATAGGATTTACTTTTAAGATGTATTCCCCATAATGTCTGTCTTTAGAGCTCTGACTCATTACATACATCTGTGTTAGACCAGTTCTTCAAATGCCGATCTCATCTGTCTACTTGACCTTTCATCCTTTTGAGGTCGATAAAATGAGTGCTAGTGAGTTGGGTAACAAGAAGTCTGTTTTTCAGCGCCACGATACCCACAGATAAGTGTTGCCTTTACAAACACACTTTGCTAAAGTTATACACTGAAACCGAAAAATATCTAGATAGTATACTTTCCTGTAAAAAAAAGTTCAGATGCATTTTCTAATCTTCCCCGATATATCTATATAATTATTTCTTATTAAATTATGAATATCCTGTTATAAATGTGTACGTAATCATTTCCTATCCACATTTAAAATTCCACTTATTCTTCAGAATCAACCATTTGATTCCATAAAAGCCCGTCTTTTATCCAGTATTAATTTCATATGCTAAAAAGCTGTTAGATACCTCATTAATTTCAAAGAACGATTCAAAAGATTGTCCGTTAAAACTGACAGCGCATTATCCAAGTGAAGACATTATTTAAATGCTCACATTAGCCTCTGCTTGTCAGAGAGGCACAATGTTTTATTAGGCTCAGGGTTCCTCCTGATAAGCAAAGCAGAGCAGAGCGGTGAGGCTGCAGAGCTGTGTTACATACACAGCATACCCAGATGGTGTCACCCCATGTGAAAGGTGTCACCCGGTGCGGTCCGCACCCCCCGCACCCCCCTAGTGACGCCACTGCTCAATAGACCGCCACCACCTTCAAAGCCAGCTGCATCATCTACAATTCTATCATAAAGTGCACTAGCTCGCTTCCTTTGCGCCAAGACACCATTTGGTATTTGTGCGCTGTGTACATTTTAATAACATAACATTAAGTGCTCCATCCCTAAAACATGGTAAAATTGATTTACACCTGATTGGCCTATTTAATTTACTTATCAGTCCCTAATAAAGTGGTATACCATAGACCAGTAGTTCCCAAACATTTTTGACCCGCAGCTCCCTTGACCCATTGGCCATTGCCCATGACTCCTCGCAGTTATTTTCTTGGGAGGGTGGGGTGGTGTAAGCCCGGCCTCGGGAGTACTTGCATTTTTCTCCCTGAAAATGATTGGGATAAAGCTGATGAGGGTATTATAATCATATACGCAGGGTGTTTCGTTTTACTAAGGTGGTGTCAGGTTCAGGACCCTTGCCAGAAAGATCAATATCCACAGGAGCGAAGATAGTGCCCCTCCACTCACCAGGGCTACCAATCCCCTCAAACCATCAAGGGACAATAAAGGTAGATTAATACCCCAAGGAAGTGAAAAGACCTGGATGGACCACCAACACTCTAATGTGCAGGCGAATAGAACAGGGCTAATCAGAGTCTTCAGATAGTGCTGTAATAAAAGACAGACACACATACAATGAAGAAAACACAGTGAGGCAGGTTATACCAAATTATAAATGGTCAGCTTAATCTGAACAGCCTAAAGTTATATGCTTTTCCATACTCTCTTAGGGAGATGATTCCGGGATAACATCAAGTCTCAAGAGTATGATTTTCAATAGAGCACAAAAAAAAACAATGTTCCTTCCCCATACACAGTCTGTGTACAAAGGGGAAGCGCAGTGTTGAAGGAGTAAAAATACCTCGTAGTCACCACACCACTGAAGAAGGCGAACAACCTAACGAGCTATTTAAGCAGTTGTTTACTAGGAAATTCTAAATGTTACACAAAAAAATTATATAAATATTCCACAAACACGACTCTGTAGTTTTCCTAAGCCCGTCTGATAGAAAGTACAGTTCCTTGAAGGCGGAATGGGCTATTTGCCCACCTTGCGCAAGATCAATAAAGTTCGTGTTTGTCAGTCATAAAAAAAGTTATGTTCTTCCACAGCACTCCTTCGCGCTCTGAAGAATGGAGTGTAGACAAGCAAAAGTGAAACAGACGGGGCCGTTCAGCCCGTAAATGCAACACAATGATTTTGTTTTAAAACAAACTCGTTCTCACTGCCAGGACAGCAGAGAACGTCCAGGCAAGAAGCAGCACGTCCTCGCGCTTAAAGCATGATGGAGGGGAGAGGGAGTTCAATCAGCACGCCCTCGCGCTCACCAAAGGATGGAGGGGAAAGGGAGTTCGAGCAGGATGTAGCGCAACCTCGCGCTCTCGACAGGATTGGAAGTGGAAAGAATGCAATGAAGACTCGAAAACTGGGAGTCACAAAATCATGCAGGCAACTAGAGGGTGGTCCTAGCAAAAAAAGCCACGCACCTGAAAACGGGAGCTGGCTGCTTATATGTTAAAAAATGTCACCTGAACTCGAAGCAGTGCAGCATGGGAAAACATATATGTGAATTGCCACCCTAGTGCATTATGGGAGTGGTAGTCTTTGGCTACCATCAGGAATGGACACTGTACTGGAAGCCTGGCGGTTAACAGGTGGCGCCTCTAATAAAATATTCTTAGTTACACTTCTTTGCCCATGCCTTTTTTGAGTACCCTCTCAAACTTTTTCATCCCACTTACAGTGCTAGATAGCCCCCTATGCATGTAGGGGCTATTGTCAAAGTGTTTCTGCGCTTGAAGAATATTTGCATACATTTCCATCTCTACCCATGTCATACGTGCCAACACTCCTGTCTCAGCAGGATGACTCACGATTTTGTAAACCACATGCAGCTTTATTTTTGCTGTCTCCGTCCTAAAATTGCCTTCAAATGAATGTAAGTAAAATAAATTCCTCTTTCTTTTTTTAACGTCCACCTTTTTTGCTTCCAAATGTTGGCATTATGCCAGTTATGGTGTTTTAATTGCCTGTGCTCCAGGAGAGAGCAGCCCTGTCTAGAAATGTGTGTGTACTGAAAGAAATATGTACTGGTAGTACCTATGATTCAAGAACAAATGTCAATTTTTAATAATACTTAGTGTGTTTAATTGACAGGACAACTGTACTTTCCTGGTAACTTGCATTGGTGTAAAATGAACTTGGAAAAGAACAAAACTATTAACGAGTCTAACAAAATAAATCAGGAATCTTCCGCTTACTTTGGGAGTGTTGTAATGTAGGTATATAGTGAAATATGGAGGTAATCTCCCTCGACATGCCCTCAATTAAGCACTGTGTTTACAGCTTTAGGAATGTCACTTAAAAATCATTGACATCATGTGTGTATGTCTAATTAGTTTAACTAAAGCCAACAGACCCTTCAACATTAAATGAATTAAAGTGCTTGGTGCACGGCTCCCCTGGCTAGGTTTGGTGGCTCCGCAGGGAGCCACGGCACACAGTTTGAGAACCACTGCCATAGACCCAGGACCAGTAAATTGAATGCTACTCGTGGACCTGCAGCACATATTGTCCCACCCCAAAACATTTCCCAGGTCTGACATTGCAGCCTTAGTGACGTTTTAAATTGCCAAATCAAAAAATAGCAAAATAACACCTTTGCTAAGCCTTAAACTTCCCCTTTATTACATATCAGACACCTCTAAGGTAGGCCCAATATAACGCATAGGGCAGGGTGCATTCTAATTAAAAGGTTGGACTTGTTTTTGCAGATCCTGGTAAGGAAAAATTCCTAAATTTGTTTTTCACTAGTGTAAGGCCTTCCTCTCCAATAGAATAGCATTGGTTTGCTGTATTACATTAATAAGTGCTAACCTTTGAATGAGAACATGTGAAAATTGTAATTAAAAATCCTCTTTAATGGTGAAGTCAGATTTTAAGTTACAATTTTGAAAATGGCACTTTTAGAAAGTTGCCATTTTCCTGCTTATTTGGTGCCTGCAACATGTTCCGGGGTTACATGACTGGGCATAGTTGGCAGTTGGACTTTGATTAGTCCTCCCAGAAAGCCACACAATAGAGGGATTAGCTGTGCCTTGTGGTTCTGAAAAAGTCTGGACCCTGCTATAATATGGTACCGAGGTCCAACACTCGTGTCACAAAATATCATCATACCATGACGAATTTGGTATCGGCGGACCGGTAATGACTTGGACATTATCCCTGTGCATTTGCGTTGTGATCGAGCAATGCAATCACCTTAAAACAGTAGTTTCTGCCTTGAACCCTCGAGGTTCCATTTTGTGAGCGGCATCCATCTTGTGGTTGCCCTTACATAGTCAATTGACCAAGGCCGAATTCGAGCTGAAATGACACGTCCACCTTTCCTGACTCTTCTCTAACCTGGGCGAGCTGACTTCACTGCCTCCAGCCAAACCTGTTCGGGCAGTCCCCAGCCCACTGGCTGAGCGAGATTAGCATCAAGGCACAACATGTCATAAACCATTCACTGCATACAAACCATGCTTTATCATACACACACCTGTCCCTGTTTTCTTGTTTATGGCTAGTTTTACGATGAGGAGGTATCTGATGGGGTTCTGGGCCTGGCTGGGTAATCTATCACAAACTGGACATACGAAAATGTAGGCTGACCATCATGACTTTGCTTTTCCATTGTTGTGAAAATATGTATATGACCATACTGTAAACTAAAGAATTTTGCCTGAAGTGTAATATTGTGTATAAAAGGAGAAGGCTGGTTCTGTAAAAACGAACAGTCTCCTGAGAATATACACACCGTGCTGTTGTACTTCTAGGACGCTTGTTACTTGGTTGCAGCCAATAAAACTCGATCCTTGACCTCACCTAGAAGACTCTGTGTTTCTGTGGTCCAGAACAGGAAGAACTCAAGAGGCCCTGGGTGTTCCCCCTGGCACCACCGGGTTCCTAAAAACCCGGTACCTCAGCCTGTATATGCCCTTACTGCAGGAGGAAATAGAGCTGGGCACAGCCCCACTTTTTCCTCAATAAGCTGTACCCTGCCCCTACACCAAGGACTTATCACCAACGCAATGTTCATGCAGTCCGCCTGTTGCCAGGGTAGGGGGGCTAGGAAACTTCAAGCACTTCAAAGTGAGTTCTCTAGAAATGTTTCCTACTTAAAAGAAGGCACCAGGTATACAAATAAGACCCTCAGACCCATCCTTCTGTTCTCTTTTCGGACCTGTGGAAAGATTATCATAGGACTGCCTGCTGATTTGGCCTTCTGTGTACTTCAGAAGCCTGCTTTGTGCACCTGGAAGGATTGCTCTTCTACTTAAAATCTGCCTTGAACCCTCAGAGGCCTGTCCTACTGTGAGTCTGGTTCTACTTTCTGAACCCAGGACTACCAGGGTGACTCCAATCGCTAGTTGGTTGGCATTCTAATTAGAGCCTCAGAGATAACCATCTTAAACCCGCACCTGGAGCCAGCCATAGTGATCCCCACTCCCCCTGTTCTCTCCAAGTGGTGCTCTTACAGTCCTGGTGGTGGTGGTGTTAAAGGTGCCCAGATAGGCTAAATTGAAAAATAAGGACTTAGAACATTTTTGGCTAAAGGTTTCTCTGAGATACGAGAGGAGACCGGGACCAACGTCCTTATATATCTGCCCAAGGCACATTGCTGAACAGCTTGACTTCACTGCAGCTCTCACTATATTCTTCTCCACAGCAGCATATCCAATAAAGGTGGGTAGAGTGCCACTACACAGAGTTCCACAGAGTTGAAAAAAATCTCAACCCCAATGAAAACAAGCATTGGCATAGCCAGTAGGTCTCACTTTTGGGACCTTATAAGTATTTAGTTATGCAGCACAATATCCTTGGTTAAACAACATCAACTGTTGCATGTCTAAACACTTATAAGGTCCCAAAGGCGAGACCTATTGCCTATGCCAATGCTTGATTTTTTCCTTCTTCAAAAGAAGCAACCACCTTTACAAAACAGGGACTGCTGACTAAAGATAATGTGACTTAAACATGTAGTGCGGCGCACACAAGTAAAAGTACCTCTAAAATAAAGCAACAAGCAACTGTAACCATTTTGAAAGATTTTTAAAACGCTGCACAGTGAGATCAGGAGAACTTAATGTTACTATGTTGAAACTATCACTTATACAGCGAAAACCAAAATGCTGTAAGCAAGGTGCGAGGACTGGGCGTGATAGAATACACCCGGAGTGGAGCCACGGTCCTCTAGGAACTGAGCAGCTGTTTGGAGGGTTAAATAGGCCCAGGGAGTGGCAGCCCGGCTCCCTGGCACTTGTGTGTGAAGTCACACAAGGAGAGTACCTGGGTTCACATAGTTTCGGGGTGGGGTTTGTCCAAACTGGCCACTGTGGGAACAGTTGCCCAAAGCAAAGGATATCATATTGAGCACAGTGAACCGCAATCAGGAGATGCGCGTGTACACATGAACAGATTCCAACTCACCTTATAGAGAAGTGCCTGGGGGATGTCTGCAGCCAGCTGCCGGTTCCAACATTGCCCCTCCAACTCCATGACATGGGAGTGGCGCAGCTCTGGGACCCCTGTGCACTGATCCGACCTGTGGGTTCAAGAAAGAAAAATAAACCTGAATGCGAAAACAACGAGGAAGTGAAAACTCTGCAACAACCTTTAAATGCTACTTAGTTTGCCTCCAATTAAAGTGACCCAATCGCATTTCAACAGAAATCCCTACCCATCAGCTGCCAGTAATTGTGCAGGCCCACCGATTAATGACAAAACTGCTAAAGAAAGGCTGATCTAAACGCCACTCGTTTGTAAAGCATGTACAGGTTGTTCCAGTGCAGAAGGGCGGTGCAGTGAATTATGTATGCAATTCATGATAGTACCATAGAGGTATGTCAGGTCACCGCATGTCAATCATAATATTTATTTTGTGCTAATTGCAGTTTCCATTTGAACAGGGACCGCCCCAGAAAAAAGTCACACTTATCACGTCTACCTCGTCATTGATATCGTTCACAATAAACAGGAATGTCATCATATTTATTTTTTGCTAATTATAAAAGTTTGACCATACTTAAGTTTGACGAGACGCAGCAGGGGGAGGGGAGCAAGGAGGGAGCCTGTGCCTGTTTTCCTTGCGGGAGTGAGCAGGAACCATCTGTTAATTACAAACAGATGGTTTTAAAGGTCGCTCCTGCAAGGGAATCGACAAACGTGCACGCGTTGCCATTCAAAGCAATGCAATGTGTGCATGTTTTTGGCTGAAAAGGTGAATCGATTACAAGAGGTCTTTGTCGTACGCTGCGCATGCACGCTACATAGGCGAGACCAAAAAATGGTAACCTCACACACCTTTGGTAAAGCAACCCTGCCTTTACATGTTAAAACACATATAGCCACCCCCACAAAAGTGAACTTGGAAATATAGGGGCCATATGTATGAAGCAAATTCGCATTCGCAAAGGCCGAAATTCGCAGAATTTAGACCTTTGCGAATGCGAATTAGCTAAATGGTAT
Organism: Lissotriton vulgaris; assembly: GCF_964263255.1. Taxonomy (NCBI): domain Eukaryota; kingdom Metazoa; phylum Chordata; class Amphibia; order Caudata; family Salamandridae; genus Lissotriton; species Lissotriton vulgaris. Next base: position 1,806,903,251 of record NC_141694.1, on the reverse strand, counting down.
GTATGAATGCAAAACGATTGGGATTGAAGGAATCGCAAAAAATGCAAATCCCTATCTTGCGAAAAAGGCCAATCTGCGATTTTCCTGCGATTCCTTACATTTGCGAGTTCTCAGTTTGCGAAAATGGCAAACGGAAAATCGCAAATGTAGGAAATCGCAGAAATATTGCAGAGTGGCCATAATCGCTAAATAAGGAATCGCAATGGTATGTATGAAAAAATCGCAATTAGCGATTTTTTAAAATTCACATATTACAGAATCGCAATTACCACCAAGTAGGAGCAGGTGGTGACCAGGTGCAAACTATTTAAACAGCAACAGAATACCACAAACTGTTTACCACAATGGCGGGGCTTTTCCTGATAGCTAGGAGGATGCGTCTGAGAGCTGCTGCACAGAGGAGGAGACGCCAGGAGAGGATATTCCGTTTGCGCGTCAGCATCTCCCAGCGCCTCGAGGAGGAGCTCTGCCTGCATTGATTAGTAATTGAATGCCCTCGTTGTGCTAGATCACCATATTACGCTTTAAATACCTGACCAATTGTGCTGCACTGCCTTGCCTATTTCACGATCACTAATTTGCATATTATCGTGGCGCTAGTCTGCCAAAGCGCGCTGCATTGCTCTGCTGAATTGTGCTGCCTGTATTTTGGTTTTGTGCCTGATTGTGCCTTGTGCCGGTTCCACTGCCATTCACATCGCGTTTTTCTCATAGTGTGCCCCAACCCGGTTTCGCTTTTGGGCTGACTGCCATTTTGTATTTTGTTGTTGTTGTTGTGCCTCCCTGCCCGGCTCTCCACCCCGCTCCCGCCTCCCAGCTGCTCCTCCCTCCCACTGATAGTCAGGCTCCACTCTCCCGCTGAAAAGCCGTAACCGTCCTGATTACTTCAGAAGCGGTCGCTCCTCACGCTGCTCCCTGCCCTGCATGACTAACTGGTATCATAGCGCCCACAGCCAGACTACTGCCTGCATTGATTAGTAATTGAATACCCTCGTTGTGCTAGATCGCCATATTACGCTTTAAATACCTGATCAATTGTACTGCGCTGCCTTGCCTATTTCACGATCACTAATTTGCATATTATCGTGGCACTAGTCTGCCAAAGTGCGCTGCAACGCTCTGCTGAATTGTGCTGCCTGTATTTTGGTTTTGTGCCTGATTGTGCCTTGTGCCGGTTCCACTGCCATTCACATCGCGTTTTTCTCATAGTGCGCCCCAACCTGGTTTCGCTTTTGGGCTGACTGCCATTTTGTATTTTGTTGTTGTTGTTGTGCCTCCCTGCCCGGCTCTCCACCCCGCTCCCGCCCCCCAGCTGCTCCTCCCTCCCACTGATAGTCAGGCTCCACTCTCCCGCTGAAACGCTGTGACCGTCCTGATTACTTCAGAAGCGGTCGCTCCTCACGCTGCTCCCTGCCCTGCATGACTAACTGGTATTGTAGCGCCCACAGCCAGACTACTGCCTGCATTGATTAGTAATTGAATACCCTCGTTGTGCTAGATCGCTATATTACGCTTTAAATACCTGATCAATTGTGCTGCGCTGCCTTGCCTATTTCACAATCACTAATTTACATATTATCGTGGCGCTAGTCTGCCAAAGCGCGCTGCAACGCTCTGCTGAATTGTGCTGCCTGTATTTTAGTTTTGTGCCTGATTGTGCCTTGTGCCGGATCCACTGCCATTCACATCGCGTTTTTCTCATCATGTGCCCCAACCCGGTTTCGCCTTTGGGCTGACTGCCATTTTGTTGTTGTTGTTGTGCCTCCCTGCCCGGCTCTCCACCCTGCTCCCGCCTCCCAGCTGCTCCTCCCTCGCCCCTCCCCTCCACTATCCATATATGACAGATGCATTTGCGCGCAGCATTCACGCGCAGCGGTCGCGCCCCATGCGCGCCGAAGGTGCGCCAAAGGTAAGCCCGTCTATGCCCGTCCGCGCCTGGACCGCGCCCAGCGCCAGACCCCCTGTTTCCCGCAATTCCCATTCTACCCGATTTACCTACGACGCCGCTACCCTCTCAGCCCTGATCCCCGGCCGACTCCCTAACTGCTACCAAGCCGCCCCAGGTCACACCCATGGACCCTTCACCTGCCACTTCTGCCAGTTCGACTGCACCAGGACCCACACCAAATCCACAAACTCCAAACAGAGCTCCGAAACTAACCACCTGAAGTGCATCCTGATCAACACCCGCTCAGTCCACAGACACTCCATTGAACTTTGGAACCTACTCGACACCACATCGCCAGACGTCGCCTTCCTCACAGAAACATGGATGAACACCTCATCAGTGCCCGACATCGCCATAGCCATCCCAGATACCTACAAGATCATCCAAAAAGATTGCACCAACCAAACAGGAGGTGGCATCGCCATCGTCCATAAGAACACCATCCGCATAACGACCAGTTCTGATGATAACCTTGCTTCCGCCGAACACCTCCACTTCCAGATTTACACTGACCACAAAACCACACTGAGAGGCACCCTCATCTACAGACCACCAGGACCCCGCACACAATTCAGCAAAGACATCGCTGACTTCATCAGCCCACATGCCCTCCCCTCCGAGAACTACATTCTACTGGGAGACCTCAACTTCCACCTGGAAAAGAAAAACAACAACAACACCACCACCCTTCTGGATAACCTGGCCAATCTAGGACTCAAACAACTTGTAGACACCCCCACCCACTACGCCGGACACACACTTGACCCTATCTTCACCTCCAGCAAGCACATCTCTTTCAATCACACCACAGCTCTCCATTGGACGGACCACAGTTGCGTTCACTTCCACTACAAAAAGTCCACAACCCACAACCCCCCACAACCCATCCCTCGAAGAAATTGGAACAAAATCACCACCGAACAACTCTTCACATCGCTTCACCAAAACCCCCCCACCAAATCATCGGACCCAAACCAAGCAGCCACTAACCTCACCCAATGGCTCACCCATAGCGCCGACGAACTTGCACCCTTGAAAATCCATCTTATCAAGCAAGGTAGCAAAAAAGCCCCCTGGTTCAAAGATGACCTTAAGAAATCCAAGAAGCTCTGTCGTACTCTCGAGAAAACCTGGAGAAAAAATCCAACCACTGATAACCTAACCACCTTCAAGAACGCCACCAACTAATCCGATCCACCAAGAAATCAGCATTCAAGGATCGACTTGACAACAATGCACAAAACAGCAAAGAACTATTCAACATCGTCAAAGAATTTACTAACCCCACCACCGGCACAAACGACATTTCTCCCTCCCAAGACCTTTGCGACTCTCTATCCTCATTCTTCCATAACAAAATCGCCGAAATACATAACAGCTTTGAAAACAAGTCCGAAGACATGTCCACTCCACCCATTCCCGAACCAACACTGCCCGCTAACAACCTTTGCGCCTGGAACCCAATCACCACCGAAGACACCATCCGACTAATGAACTCCATCCACTCAGGATCGCCAACCGACCCTTGTCCCCACCACATTTTCAACAAAGCAGGCTCCATCATCGCACCTCATCTCCGCGATGTCATCAACTGTTCCTTCAACTCCGCTACCTTCCCGGAAATCTGGAAACATGCCGAACTCAGCGCCCTTCTGAAGAAACCCACAGCAGACCCCTCCGAACTTAAGAACTACCGCCCCATCTCGCTCCTCCCATTCCCAGCCAAAGTCATTGAGAAAGCAGTCAACAGTCAACTCGCAGCCTTCCTCGAATCCAACAAATCCCTCGACCCCTCACAGAATGGCTTTCAAGCCAAACACAGCACCGAAACCGCCCTCATCGCAGCAACAGACGACATTCGAACACTACTGGACAACGGAGAAACAGTTGCCCTCATCTTACTTGACCTCTACGCAGCCTTCGACACAGTCTGTCATAGCACCCTCATACAACAACTCAGCAACATCGGAATACAAGGAAAAGCATTGGAATGGATAATATCGTTCCTTGCCGGAAGAACCCAGAGAGTCCGCCTGCCCCCCTTCAAATCAGAGGCCACCAAAGTCATTTGCGGCGTACCACAATGATCATCACTCAGTCCCACCCTCTTCAACGTATACATGAGTCCCCTCGCTTCCATCGCACGCCAACACAACCTCAACATCATCTCCTACGCAGACGACACCCAGCTGATCCTCTCCCTCACCAAAGACCCGAGCACCGCCAAAACCAACCTACACGAAGGAATGAAAGAAGTAGCGGAGTGGATGAAGAACAGCCGTTTAAAACTGAACTCGGACAAAACGGAAGTCCTCATCTTAGGCTCATCCCCCTCGGCCTGGGATGACTCTTGGTGGCCACAAGCCCTGGGAACTGCACCCACACCAACGGATCACGCACGTAACCTGGGCTTCATCCTGGACTCCTCCCTCTCAATGACCAGACAAGCCAATGCCGTCTCATCATCCTGCTCCAACATTCTACGCATGCTCAAAAAAGTCTTCCGTTGGTTCCCCACTGAAACAAGAAAGACGGTCACCCACGCACTGGTCACCAGCCGGTTGGATTACGGAAACACCCTTTACGCCGGAACCACAGCCAAACTACAGAAAAAACTTCAACGCATCCAAAACGCATCAGCCAGACTCATACTGGACATCCCTCATCAAGCTCACACTTCTGGTCATCTAAAAGATCTCCACTGGCTCAACAAGAGAATAACGTTCCGTCTCCTCACCCACGCACACAAAGCCCTCTATGACCTAGGACCCGAATGCCTCAACATGAGACTGTCCTTCTACACCCCCACCCGCCAACTACGATCATCCAATCAAGCCCTCACCGCAATTCCGTGCATCCACAGATCCACCATGGGGGGTAGATCCTTCTCCTACTTAGTGGCCAAGACCTGGAATTCCCACCCCACCCACCTCCGCCTTACTCAGAACCACCTCTCCTTCAGAAAGCAACTAAAAACCTGGATATTTGATAAGTAATTTCACCCGCCTCCCAAGCGCCTTGAGACCCTCTGGGTGAGTAGTGCGCTATATAAATTTCTGAACTTGAACTTGAACAGGCTGGAGGAAGAGAGCATTAATGGTTTCATTGCAGAACTCAGACCCTACCTTGAACACCCCACACGCAGGAAAAATGCCATCTCCACTGAAATACAGGTCCTGTGTTCGATACACCTGTTGGCCTCTGGAAGTTTTCAGGGGGTGATTGCCTCAGCAGGAGGGGTGTCACAAAGTGCCCTTTCGCGATTCTTCCATGCCTTTCTAGATGCCATGGTTCAGAGGATGCAACATCACATATATTTCCCCAGCAGCCCACAGGCACTAGCCCAGACAAAGCAGGACTTTTATCAAATCTCGCGATTCCCACACGTGATAGGATGCATAGATGGCACACATGTTGCTATATCCCCCCTCTCAAACAATGAATACATCTTCAGGACCCGGAAATGCTACCACTCACTGAACATTCAGTCTGTGTGTGATGCCAAACACATCATAACGGACATTGTAGCAAAGTATCCTGGCAGCACACATGACGCATTCATATTCTGTCAAAGTGGGATATACTGTAGACTCTCAAGAGGGGATTTTGGCGAGGGGTACCTACTCGGTAAATACCTTCAGACATAGGGCTCATTTGAACTAAGTATCATGTGCATTTCACAGACTAACCATTTCATTTCAAACCCACAGGTGACAGTGCATATGCAGTACGCAATTTCATATTGACTCCCTACCGCAATCCCAACAATGCCAGTGAACGCAGATACAACAGGGCACACATCGCAACCAGAGGCACCATCGAATGGACCTTTGGGATCCTGAAAAGCAGATTTAGGTGTCTACATAAAAGTGGAGGTGCTCTCCAATACTGCCCCAATACGTGTTGCAAAATAGTGGTAGATTGTGCCATGCTGCATAATATTGCCACAAGAAAAAGAACACCAGTGGAGCTGAGTGACTCAGGATCCTCTGACGTGGAGGGGCCTGTCCCAGGACGTATGGTAGCTGGTGGAGCTGTAGCAGCAGCTGGGCGCCAGAGGCGTGCTGAGATTGCGCGCAACTATTTTTAGGTAAGGAAAAATGACACAATGCCAATTTTTTTAAGTGTGATTTTTGTACTTTAATCCTTACTAGCAGGAAAGAAATGATAATTCAAAACGTTAAGGCACGGTAGTCATACTACATATGTTTGGCACCTGTTTCAGTCACAGTGCTATGAAGAAAAAAGTAGTGACTTCAAAGTGAGGTGTTTCACGGCGTGAGGCTAATTAGAAGGGGTAGGCCTATTGGTTCGGCCACTACGGCGCCTCTCCGAGGTGGGTGGTGGGGTGGTGCTGCTACGACCTAACTGCACGTCATCTTCACTTGGAGTTAGTACTCCTGGCCCTGTTGTGCGTAATGCCCGCAGCTCGTCCATGGCAGTGGTTACTTGCAAAAGTGCATTTGCAATATCCTGTGCAGCATGTGTGAATTGATGCTGCATCTCAATGTTGCACCTGGCCTGGATGCTTTTTGTGGCCGTGAGGCGGTTGATGGCCCGGGTGTATCGATCTTGGCTATGCAAAGCTATGCGCCTAGCAGCACCCTCTGTGCGCAATTGCTCACACACCACCTGTAGGCCATCCCTCAGTTCTGCCCTCAATCCACGGAAGCCTGCCCTCACCTCTCTCTGTAATAGTTTCATGTTTTTTGCCTGCAAGCGCTGCACCTGCAACATATTAAGTTTGAGGCCAACAAACACAGAATCCTCTGCACGGGCTTCAACATTGTCAGTTGTGCGCCGTCTGCACCTGGCTGCACTTCGTGGGACATGATGGTGTGGTGCAGGGCCCTCTTGACCTGTCTGTGGTTCATCATTTGTTACATTTACAGCACTACCATCTGCCTCATCCTCTAATGGCGCAAGTGGTCTTACAATGCGTCTCCTCTTTTGGATGTGAGTGGTCACGGGGCTGTCCTCCACATCAGTGTTGCCATCATGGCTGCCATCTCCTGAGTCCACACCTCCAATAACAATGCTGTAGGCTGTGATGAAGATGGTGCGGTGGAGAAAACAGCACTAGGTGTGGGCGGAAAATCCGTTCCGCTCGCGGATTTTGCGGATTTTCGTGAAATTCGCAATCCGCGAGATTCGCGAATCTCCCGCAAAATCCGCAAATCCGCGAGCAGCGGATTTTGCTCGCACTGCTCGCACTATTCGCGTGAGTTCGCGCCCCGCGAATAAGTGCAAAATTGCAGAAATATGCTCTTAGCAAAACTGAAAGTAACTACTTACCAGGTTCAAAAGTTCAGGCTCATCATTAGTAGCCATTTCCTGTAGTGCTTCCTGAGGGGCCCCTCCAGAGTTCAGTTGCCAGTTGAAACTATTATGTGACCCTGCTCTGAACCTCAGAATAGTTACACATATGCCACAAAGGTCCTGAATTACAGCTAAGGGAGACAAGCAGGAGCCAAATCCGCTGCTCGCGGATTTGCGGATTTTGCGGGAGATTCGCAAATCTTGCGGATTGCGAATTTACCGAAAATCCGCAAAATCCGCGAGCGGAACGGATTTTCCGCCCATACTTAGCATTGATGTTCCTGAATGCTAGTTGAAGATTCAGGTCTTCAGCTGCTTGTAGCATTCAAGCAGTGAGGTGGAGGCTCTAATGTGGTGATGGAAGTTGCTCCATGCCTTGGTGCAGTGTATGAGGAGGCACGACCTCTTGCACTGCAATTGTTTATGCGGGGGATGCGCACAAATGAGAGCCAGGATTAGCTGAGGTGTCTGACAGACTGATAGAAGTCTATGCAGGTGTTGAGGTATGTGAGGCCTGAGTTGTTGAATGCTTTGAAAGCATGGATGAGGAGTTTGAAGTAGATGTGTTTGTGGATCGTGAGCCAGTGGAGCTTCTTGAGGTGTGGGTATTGTGAGTCTGAGTGTGATGCAGAAGGATGAGGATGAGACTTGCTGCGGTGTGGGTTTGTAGTCTGTTCAGGAGCTGCCTGTGGATCCCGGCATAAAGTGTGTTGCTGTAGTAGAGCCGGCTGGTCATGAGGGCTTATGTGATCAGGTGTTTTATGGCAACCATTCGAAGTTCTGTAGCAAGGTGGAGTTGGGCACAGCTGCACACTTACACCTAAATAGGCTATGTCCTGTCTCCACACTAAGGGATGCATACCCCCTGTAGTGAGTCTGGAGCCATGGCAACAAGGGAGGACCACTCTGCAATTTAAAGAGTATTCTTTGAAGTCTCCCTCACTTCAAAGGCACAACTAGGTATAAGTACTGGACTTCTGACACCACCACTTCAGTACAATTCAGGACCTGTGAACACTCTGCTAGGAAGAGGAACTGCTGTGATGAAGTGTGTTGCCCTGCTGCTCTCTCTTACCAGGGTGATAAAGACTGGACCTTGAAGTTGAACCCAGAGTGACTTCAAGGGTTAGCTGACTGGCCTCCTGATCCGAATTTTCAGGTACCTGGACCATTGGATGTGGGTATGAGGTGCTTACTCCAGCAGTGCCAACGCATCCTCTGCTGTGAGAGCAGAATAGACACATCACCACTGTTGCGGGAATAGGACTAGCACATCGCCTTCAGAACCAGCACATCACCATCAGAACCACCACTTTTGAACCAACCCATCGCCGCCACTGCATGGAGATGCTCGACGCATCACCTCTAAAGTGTGAAGAAACCTGCAGCATCGCCTTCATAACCTTCGCTCACAAAACAAGTGCATATCTTTTGGAACTGACGCATTGCATCTGTTGTGTGGAGAAAATTAGCCCATTGCCTCAAATGTGGGATTGACACAGACTTATTGCTCAGCTGCACCCGTATATTCGCCGATGCAACCAGGACTAAGGTGCTTTTGTTCAGTGGGCCTCGCTACATCCCTGTATCCGGACCATGCTCTTTTGCTGTCAGGCTGAACTTTTGACTTTGTCCTGCTATTTTACATTGTATTATTTTGTAATTCATATCTCAAGTTTTGCTTATTGGATTTTTGTCGTTTTGGTCTTGTGTTATTTATTAAATTGAGAGCTATTTTTTCTAACCTGATGTGGAATCTTCTTATGTGGGGGTTTCACTGTTCCACTGTTTGAATTATTGCTCAACTACTTTACACATTGCCTCTTAAGTGAAGTCTGACAGCTCTGTGCCAAGCTACCAGTGAGTGAGCACAGGTTAATTTAGGGTGTGTTTGTCACTTACCTTGACTAGTATCGTGGTTACTGTTTGACCAGGGGTTCCACCCCAGCAAACCAGGAGCCCAGGGGCATATTTACAAGGATTTTACGCTGCCGTAGCGTAGATTTTTTGACATTACTGGCTTTTTTATTGCCAAATTTACAAGTTGCCACAAAGTCAAGTTAGCAGCATTTTTCCAGTGTTAACGACAATTTTTCACCGGGCCACTTCTGTTAGCGCGACATACCAAAAATGAGATGCAAGATAAGCATATTTGCATAAAAAACTCCCACAAAATACACAACTCGATATTTACAAGGAATCACTTGTACGTCACAAAAAAAGAAAAACTGCAGCTAAGTCACTTTAGTGTCAGTTTTTTAATGTAAAAAATTACCTGGTCTTAAAAATGAGGCTAACGCACTTATATATAAGGAGAACACTCCCAAATCCTCTTTGGCAACATCAATGACACCATGGAGCTTCTGCTACTACAACTAGGAGTACCAAGAAGACCACCACCACATAGTCAGCGGCGGAGAAGGTAGTGGATCTACTGACAGAGGATTGAGCTAATACATTTCCGGTAAGAGGAGGTCACAGCCCATTACATGCAAAAAATGGGGTTCGTTGTCTGCCTCCTCGACTATATTGCACTGAAGCTGCAGCCCACATCCCAATGCTGCACCAACATCCCTCCACAGACAAAGCTACTTGCTGCACTCCATATGCTGGCACCAGGGACTTTTTCTACCAACCACCGCCAGAGTGGCAGGAATATTACATGCATCCTTCTCCAGGTTTCTACCCACTGTACTGGAGGCCATAATCAGCCTGAGGCCACAGTACCTCCACTTCCCACACATTGCGCAAGAACAACTCACCAATCAGCAAGGTTTTTATGCCATTGCAGGATTTCTGCATGTGTTGGGGGCAATGGACTGCACTTATGGGCAACTTGTGCCTCCTGTGGAAACTGCGCACATATATCACAACAGGAGGCACACCTACTCAATGAATATGCAGGCTATGGTTGACCATCTTGGTGTCTCCATCAATGTAATGGCAAAGTACCCTGGCAGTGTTCATGATTGATATATCTTCGGTCAATCTGCCATCAACCATTGGTTTAAGAATGGCACCAATGGCACTGTTGACTGCTTGTTGGAAAGTACAACTCTAACATACCACACACCTAAAGGCACTCAATGTCAAATTGCTCAAGTTGTGAATTCAATTGTGCATATATTTTTGCTGTTCCAACTTCCAGGAACAAACAAATAATCCAAAGGTACAACATATACCTAATAAGTCACTCCAAGGGAGTAGCCAGGAAAGTACATTAACACCCACTTTGTCCCTCTAGGATTGAATATCACTCCAAAGTTATTGAGCCCAACACTTACAATTCTAGTGCCTGTGACACTAGCTTCCCTTACCACTATTTCTGAAAATGATGCATATCACAGCTGTACATTTAAAATTTTGTGGAAAACTGCACATTTACCAGTATTACTTTCTTACGTAATAACCTTACATATTTCCACTCTGTATGTCTTTCCAAATTCATATTTATGTCCTCCATTTCCATCTTGAACTTTTGGAAATCATACCTCACTTTTGTTCATTCACTTAACATTTCCTGACTTCAACTTCCACCTTTCTGCCCTTTTCATCAATCTTGTATTAATTGTTGGTCGTTTTCTTGTACTATTATTCCTTTTAGAAACCTTATATGTCACTCCTGTTTGTATTAGTTTTGTATAATTGTTGTACTTCCTTTGTTCTTACTTTACACTTTGGGTCACTTTGCACTTAATGTTGTAACCCAAAGAATATTTATTGATTTTTGAAAAAGAATGAAAAAATCAAACAAAGAAACATAAAATTTAATGATGTTATGGAATCTTCCGTGTAGAGTCGTTTCTCTGTCGGATACCCTCCTTCAACCCTTTAATTGTTATTAATTAACATACACTGTATTGACTATCAGTCTTACATTTATTGTGCCGCTGGAACCGTTGTTTTCCGATATAAAGTACTGACCCTGGTTCCTTGGTGGGTAGGGTTCCCTTGTCTCTTTTGTGACATGGTGGATGTATTGGCCATTTCCTCACTACCTGGTCATGCCAACAATTTATGCTGAACATTGCAAAGACCAATAGGTATGCAGTAATACCACTACAAAGGACATCACACCCTTAGCAAATGTCAAAATGGTTCACCATGGAAAATGTAATACCCATCCATAATCAAGATCAATTTAGACCACAGCCTCATTTTAATAGGGATTAACACTATTTCCATTACAAGATTTGTGGCATATATACCACATGACCTAATGTCATCTCCAGACAACAACATTACACGTCCACATTGAGGCAAAAGTGGCTGCTCAGTCAGGCAAAAACATCATTTAGTCTTCAATTGGACAGAGAACAACATGGATGTTGTGTATAACCAAAGCGCAGAAGACTCAGGAGATCAACATGCAGACCACCGGTGCAGAAACCTACCTGGTCACAAACTTCACAACTGTCTTGCGTAGCACGGCAGGCAGTGGAGGAGGTCATGTTGTCTCCCTTGAAGGGTACAGGGACGACAATCTCCACTGACCACGAAACAGAAGGTTCTGACTCTTGAGCATCAATGAAGAGTGACATGCAGCTGACAGTGGTGACACCGGGCTCGGTGGATGACATTATCTGAAGCACCAGGAAGAGATAAGTACTGCTAATTGGGAATGTGGGGAGGAATAGGAAGAAGGGTACCAAATGGATGGAACACTGCCAAGGTTATTGGTGCAGGATAGATAATGGGGACTCTTTCTGAGAGCTGAAAAGAACTGCAGCAGAGAACTTTGATATCTGATTGGGTGCCATAAATAAACTCTGCGAAAACTCAGTGCAAATGGAATGGCTGTAAAGATATAACATTTTGCTGGGGCATACTAGGAGATACTAACCACACACTCAACTAGATTGACTCCCACACGTACATGGCAAGAGTCATCTATTTTTCTTATTTTTTACTTCTGTTACGGGTTTGGGTGGCAAGCCATTGCGACACTGCCCAAGGGAGAAGGAGTTACTTGTTTATAAAGTTTAGTACCACCACTATGGTATGAAGAGGGAGGGGACCGGGGAGGATAAGAGACACCAAACCATAACAAGATGGCTGTAGCCTCCATTGGCCAAATTCCCCAACTGATGACATGGAATGTCCGAGGACTGAGATCCCAAGTTAAACGGCGTAAAAAACCTAGTTATAATAACAGAAGAGGGTCACACATTGTCATGATGCAAGAAACTCACCTGACAGCAGAAGAGGGGGCTAAACTACAATGAAGATGTTGCAGACAAGTGAACGTGACTTCTTAGTCAGCATTCTTTAGGGGGGCTTCGATTTGGACACGAGCCAGCTCCCATTCACGATGCACCTCACAGTAGTGGATCCAGAGGGTAGATTCGTATTGGTGCGAGGTAGGCTACTAGGACAGGAAATTGTATTGGATAGTGTTTATGCCCCAAACCATGATCAATTGCTGTTCTTAGAGAAGCTGTCTACATCTATATCTTCCTTGCATGGGGTTGAGGAGCTTTTAGGTAGGGACTTTAATTGTGTAGCTGATATCGACCTGGACCATTCCACCCCACCCACTACATGGCACGGTAGCCACTAAACTAGCTTGGGGATTTAAGAATTGGTTTACGCAGTGGAAATTCAATGACATCTGGAGACTGAAGCATGGGCATGCACAAGACTATTCCTATTATTCACACTTATATCATCTACATACACGACTTGACTTGTTCTTCTGCACAGACACAATGACGAATCGAGTGATACACACAGAATATTTGGGTCGCACCTTTTTTGGGTCATGATCCCCTTCTTCTCTGCTATCAACCGCTAGCAGAACCTACAGCCACGCCTATGTGGCGCCAAGACTCGTATTTTGTAACAGATAACTACTACAAAAAATCCTTAGAGGACAAGATTGCAGAATACTACGGATATAATCGGGGCTCAACTGCCGTTAGGGCCACAGAATGGGAGGCGTTCAAGGTGGTATTAAGGGGTCACTGTATAAGCGCCACAGTGGGGTTGCAAAAGACTTGCAGACTAAGATAACCCAATTAGAGACACTGCAATATGAACAAAAGCGAAATCTATTGGTAGATAAGAACACCCACACTCTGCTCGAAAACAGAAGGCAGGAATATAATGGGCCACTCGAGCGACAGCAAACACTAGCTATATGCAAATATCATACTAAAGTACATGAGGAGGGGGAAAAGCAGGCAGATTATTGTCGTGGTTAGTCCAACCAGAAAGTAGGGGAACACCAATAACACAAATTGGGTCGAAAAAAGGAAAAATTATATACCTCCCCAATAATACAAATGATGAGTTTCGCAAATACTATAAAACATTGTATGAGGCCCTGCCAATAATCCAGGTAGATGAGCTGAGGGCTTTCTTGGCTCCACTACCGCTATGAGCTCTGGACTCGGGACTAAAGAGGGAGCTGGGAGAGCTGGTGACAGCTCATGAAATACGAGAGATGACCTCCTGGAAGACACCGCAACCAGATGGATTACCGGTGGAATTTAATTCACTAATGGCACAGGCATTAGCCACCAAACTAAAGGCACTATATGCGGAAGCGTGGCAAAACAACATACTGCCGACATCCACCAGAGAGGCGTTGGTGATACCCCTCCCGAAAATAAAATAAAAACAATAAGAGCAAGAGTATCTGAGTTTAGACCTCTTTCAATGCTAAACATGCATTTTAAAATCCTGAGTAAGGTCTTAGCAAGACGAATATTACCACACATGACATCGCTCATACACAAAGACCAGGGTGGGTTCATACCATCAAGGGCTACGTCGGCCAATATCCGAAGGCTTTTCCATGTCCTGCACTCCGCGATAAAATCCATCACCCAGAGGCACTGATAATATCATTGGACCTGGAGAAGGCCTTCAATAAAGTGAGGTGGGATTTTCTCTGTGCCACAATGACCAAAATTGGGGTAGGATAAAAATGGGTACAATGGGTCAATATACTGTACTCTCGCCACACAGCATGGGTTGAAACGTGGGGGGGGTGATCTCGGGACCCTATGACATCTTTAGGTTCACCAGGCAGGGATGCCCGCTATTCCCCCTATTGTTTACCCTTGCTATTGAACCCCTAGCAGAGCTGTTTGGAACGATAGGAAGGACACATGGAATGCTATTGGGGGACCGAGAGCATATCATCTCAGTCTATGCAGATGACATATTGTTATGTCTGGGGCTAGGCAAGAGAGATGTGACAAGGGTGGTGGAACTCCTGGACATATATGCAGACATAGTCGGCCTAAAATTGAACAAAACCAAAACGTGTGTTTTCCCAGTGATAGAAGGGGCACGGGACCTTACTATGGGCTTGAACTGGGCCCCCGCTCCTTCAAAAAGCTAGGAATCCAGGTGTACCATGACTTAATAAACCTAAAAGAGGGTAATTGAAAACCAGTATTGCGGTCCTTTGGGACTATGATTCCCTTTTGGTGCTCCTTAAAACTGCCCATAATGGCCAGAGTGGCGCTGACCAAAATGATTATGCTCCCACGTCTGCTTTATTACTTTGTAAACTTACCGGTGCAAATCCCAGCATCATGGTTTGCAAAATTAAATAAAATGATACGCAAACTGATATGGGGAGGTGGATGTATCAAGTCTCACTGGCCATACTAAAGCGAATCCCAGAAGAGGGGGGTTCGGGAGTTCCAGATTTTGAGCTGTACAACCTCGTGGAGCTGCTGCAATGGTTGGCTAAATCGGTGGATGGACAGAACCTGGAGCTTTTAATGAATACAATCCACAAACCTGCCCGGAGGCAACTAATAGCAAAACTCATATACCCAACTGTAGAGGTTCCACACCCAGGAGTGTTCCTACAAAGGGTGCTTTAGTGTTGATAGAGGAGCCAAAAGCGCACAGTTGGTCAGATGCTGTATACCCCCGGGCCTGCCCATGGTTGGGATCCTGCGCAGGATACTAGCTACACTTATCCCAGAGTCACAACTGATAGGCTGGACTGAGGCCAGTGTCAGGACAGTAGGCAACCTATATCAAGACAACAAATTGATCCCACTTGACAAATTCCTGTCAGTTTTTCAACTACACTGATTAGTGAAGGCAATTAAAGAGCTGTGGGGTGCAACTCACATAGAACGGCAAATGCACAACATGCTGCAGGTCCTGTCCACGCCTGGTTCTGTAAACCACCTAGTAAAATGGCAGTAGAGAGCTTTGATAGGTATGGTAAGAAGAGAGGGTCACTAGAGAGGGTCAGGACTAAGTGGAATGGAGCACTAGGGAGAGCATTAGAAGACAGATAGTGGGTTAAAATACTCCAAAGTTTAAAATAAATCTCCAGAAACACTGCACTAAAACTCATTCAGTTACATTCACATGGTATACCTCACCCCACATCGCCTGAATATCAAGTATGGTGGAGGAACATGAGAATGTCCCAGATGTGGACATCAGGATGTGGAATTTATACACATGGCCTGGAGTTGTTTGGTAATATGAGACTATTGGGATGCAATACTAGCCGAAATAAATGCGACATTTACCAGGAACCTACCAAATACAGTGAGAATAAGTATTTTGGCTCAAAAGGACATCTCACCATTTACAGACCTGGCACTAGCCTAGCACATAGACGGGTGGCAATAACTTGGAGGTCCACAAGAGGCCCCAGAGTCACAACCTGGGAACAAGATATAGATTGCTAGTCAAAGACAGAGGAAAGAGCCATTCAGCGAGAGGAGAGGAGGGGTATCAGACAACGCCCCATTGCAGATCTATGGACTATAATGGAGATAATGAGGGCTAGCTACACTAGGACATTGAACAGAACATACGACAAGGTCAATACTGGGGGCAATACAGAAATAGATACTGATTTAAACACGGCGGACACAAGGGAATGCAGGTAACAAAACAATACACCAAGAAGAGGTGGCTAGACCCTGGGTGCGGTTGCAAAACATTCTTACATAGCGTTCAGAATTGCTATTAGGAAGGGACGCCCTTGGAACGCCCATCCCAAATAGGGAGTAGCTAATACTATTTAATGAGTAGCAAATCAGTTTGCGACTCCCTAAATAGAATTAGTACATGGGTCACAGGTGTTTTGCTGGTGTAAACGGGTCTAAAACCCTTAGTAACTAATGTATGGTGTACCTACAGTGGACTGTGTGCACCAACAAGTGTTTACAATCATCGCACAGTCACATACATCCACCTTCATGTCCATGCCTGACACATTCAAACTTGTAGACACAGAAAAAAACTGTTACCAAATTTTGTACCACAATGAAGTAACTCCTACAGATACTGACATGTGTCATGTAATGGTAATGATGACTATTTTCTCTTTGGAAGAGTAACCATACATATACAAACAAGCATTTGCAATGCAATCAGTCTCACATTTGTGAGAGTTAGAGCTATTGGTGTTGTAAATTATATTGTTTTTAACTTATATTTTTTGTTTGTAGTGGACTGGATGTATGTTGCTTGTAGTGGAATTATGTGGTTCGAATTGGGACTGCTAGTTTTGGAATTGTGTGGGGTGGAATTGTGTGGTGTGTAGTGTATTTGTGTATTGGAAATATGTGCTATGAAGAATAGATAGGGTGAGAGTTGTATGGAACAGATAAAAAGGAAGATTGGGGGGATAGGTAGTTTGTGTTTGAAGTGGTGAATAGACTATAGATTGAGTAGTAGAAAGAGTGTGTGAGAAACAGAGAATGAAGGGGAGAGAAAGTTATAGATGCATAAAGAGGCTGCGCTTGTGTACAAGGAAGACCCTGAGAAGCAAGGAGGAGAGTGTGTGCTTGCAGTTTGGATGTTTTGAATAGTTATGGTAAGGAAACTGTGCTGAAAGACCTGAAGTGAACCAATATGAGAAACATTGGATCTGTACGTTCGAGTGCAACGGAATTATGTCTATAATAATTATGTGGTATTGAGTGGGGTGGACTTATGTGTAGTGGTATTGTGGAGTAGCATGTATTGAGTGGAATTGTGTGGCATGGTATTGAATTATGTGGCATGATGAGGAATTGTGTGTTGTGGATTGAATGTATGTGGTGTGGATTGGAATTGTGTTGTGGAGTGGAATTTTGTGTAGTGGAATGGAATCGTTTGTGAAAACCGTAAATTACTGCATGTGCAGACGGTGTGAAGGGAGGAGCAATCTTGCTGGGTAATCACAGACTACAACTCTTGCACTTGTGGGCAAAGGAAGCCAGGCCACCATCTGGGCCGGTGTTATCTTCCATGGCCACGTACGTCCCGTGGTCCTGCTTATATATTAGAACAAACAAGCCATATTGTGAAAGGGGTTTCTATCTCTGTAACAAGTTAAACAGGAATATTCAAATTTCCAGTCTGTTGCTCTCTGCTGCACTGTGTGTATCAAATAATCTAAGCAGTATAAGGTGAAAGGCACTCCCGCCATTTATCAATTTAGTGAGTCAGCCGGTCCCACCGCACCTGGAGTACTTTATGATATACTAATGTGCTATAACCAAATTATTGTTGGTTGGTGCATTTTCCCTGTTCTATGTTCTTTGCCTTGCTGCTCAGTCATTGGTGATGTCATTTGGAATGTTGAATGTGAGTGGCTTGAGGAGATGTCAGTTGGAGCAGATGGGCTGAGCAGTAAGGAGGCTGCTCCTGTTGGGGCATTACATGGATTTTACCATCTTCCAGTTACCTTTATCTGAATCCGTTACCTTATGAATAAATCACCTACTTGTTTCTACACGACCAGTCTGCGAGACATCTTTGAATTTAACACTGACGACGATTTGGAAGAACCTACATGTATGTTACTTCAATGGATTATGGACTATGAAACTTAAAAGGATTTACAAGTATAAGGAACTTCAAGAGAACTCACAAGCTGGTATTTGAGAAAACTGGTTTAGAGAACCTGTGTGTTATTGAAGGAAAACTGTACTGAAACTAACGATCTGACTAAAGAAATTGGAATTTATGAACTGGAACCCCAAGGAAAAGGTAATACTATGAAAACGCCCTATTTAGCACCACCTGTGTCCTTTATCAACAGCACAGCCTGCAACTTAGGGCGTTTGACTTTCTACTACCATTGAGCCTGCTGTGTCTTCAATTGTTTATGTGGAGTGGTAGTAGTATCTGGTGCTTAGGATTAAGCACCAGTGATGTGTTCTAGAGAAAACTGATAACCCTGTGAGGATTTACACTTAGGAAAAATAAAAGCTAAGGCTGGTGGTCCACTAGTTTCTGAGGTGAATGCTGAGAATGTGCACCTCAGAGCTCCCGAGGAAATGGAGTGATGCGCTCTAGAGGTAATCAGCACAACATACACACTTCTGTGGGAGACTACCAGAAGAGTATTGTGCACTATCTGTGACTACATTTGCACTATATCAGTTGAACCGCCTTGTCTTTTGGGCCCCTGGGGTCGAAGTTAGGTGAGACATGGTTTGTCTTTGGTGGTTGGATTTGGTTGGGACCTTATAAATTTAGTGCTACCCAAGCACCATTTTCGAATTTTAAAAATATTTTAACTTAGTGTGAGGCAAGTGTTGCAAGCGCTTACCTCAGTCCAGTTTTTGTTGCATGCAGTCTCTTCTGCCTGTGCCCCCCATCACCTACGGAATCTTAATTTGTGACGCAAACTTCACCTCTGCTACGATGCAGCTTTTTTGATGTTTTGGTGCGTATCATTGCCGTGAGCCACCCAGCACGGCATGACACTTCATTTGTTTGCATTTGTCTGATAATGCCACACCCTACATTTATGTATTGCTCTTTGAAAGAGTATGTTTTGTTTTCCTGCCAAATGGTCGGATCTTCACATGCGAGCATTTGAAGTCAGTAACATTATATAGCATGAACACCGTATTTAGGACACGTTGTGAAACCCCCTTTTTTTTGTTCCGTTCTGCACTTTGAGGAAAGAACCTTTAGGGAAATAGAACTGGTTGAGTAATTGATAACGAAGGATTCCTCTTTAGTTGGTCCCTTTGCACTTTTGTACAATTGCAAGTTTGTGCTGATTGGGAACGTTGCTGGAGGACTTCTGCTTCATTTCAGTCATTACAGGTACTTTCTCATTTTTATTTTTAGTGCAGTGAAGTACACAGTGCACAGTTGAGCGGCTACATCAGCATTGAAGTACACAGTGGAAAGTTGAGGAGCAGTTCTTCAGGCTGACTTATTGCTTTTGGCTCCTCTTCATTTTTCTTTGCCGCATATTGCATTGGAACACTCAAAACTCTGACAGTGGACTTGTTTAAATGGTTATGCTTCCTGGTGACTTTGACTTCTGGTGTATGGTGGTCCCACTTAACCATCGAAGATATTCTACTCGGGTGAGAGGTCGCTCACCGGCGAGTGCAGTTTAAATGTTTTACGGTTTTACTATTAGTATCTCCATATTCACACTATTTTACACTGTATTCTTACTGTTTTATGGTAGGGGGCGCCCCAGTTCTGAATCAGAATTCCCCTATTTTGATTTGCTTAATTTCTTAGGGGGGTTTATTCCCTTATAGGGAGGTATTTTCCCCTATTACAATCTTCAGTGGGTTTTTGAGAGGTGAATTTCTCTATATGGAGGTGTATTTTCCCCCTATTATGGTGTTTTGAGTTTCATAGGGAGGGGTGTTTCCACTATTACAATTTTCAGTGTGTCATTGGGCGGTGTATTCCCCTAAAGGGAGGGGTGTTTTTCCCCTATTACAGAGTTTTGAGTTTCATAGGGAGGTGTGTTTCCTCTATTACAGTTTTCAGTGTGACATTGGGAGGGGTATGCCCCAATACGGAGGTTTGTTTCCCCGATTACAAGCTTCAGTGTGTCATTGGGTGGTGAATTTCCGTATAGGGAGGTGTATTTTTTCCCTATTACAGTGTTTTAGTTTCATAGGGAGGTGTGTTTCCCCTAATGAGTTTCCCTAAGGGAGAGGGATGGGGCATTCATTCATTTGCTTAAGATATTTTCTTTTATTTACTGTATTTTCTGGATTCGAGTATTTTCTGATTCGATTGCCTTGTGTACATTCAATTGCTTATTGTATTTCCTTACTAATTCTTTCAGGATGTTTATCCTTGTTCACGTTAGAAATGTAATTTTGTTCTTTGGGCCTCAATGCATTTAAATGTTTCATTCATTTGCATAAGATATTTTCTTGCATTTACTTATGGTATTTTCGTGCATTCATTTATTTAATGTATTTTCTGGATTTGAGTATTCTTTCATTCGAATGCCTTACGTACATTCAATTGCTTAATGTATGTCCTTACTAATTCTGTTAGGATGTTTATCCTTGTTCATGTTAGCAATGTAATTGTGTTCTTTGGGCCTTAATGCATTTAAATGTCTTTTCTATTTTCTGGCATTATTTGTGTCTAGTTTCTTTAAGGAAAGGAGATGTGTTATAACCTAAATGTTGTTGGCTGGTGCATTTTTCCCTATACTTGTTCTTTGCCTTGCTGCTCAGTCTATGGTGATGTCATTTGGAATGTTGAATGTGAGTGGCTTGAGGAGATGTCAGTTGGAGCAGATGGCCTGAGCAGCAAGGAGGCTGCTCATGGTGAGGCATTACATGGATTTTACCATCTTCCAGTTACCTTTATCTGAAGCTGTTACCTTATGAATACATAACCTTATTGTTCCTACAGGACCTGTCTACAAGACATCTTTGAATTCAACGTAATGACAAAGTCTGCAGCGCAAAATCAACCACCCAGGGCTTTGTCTTCTTAATTGGCTGCAGTTAAAATCTAGCCATATGCTGATTATAATTTGCCGTAATGACTGAGGGGAGGAAAACACAAAACTATTACGATTTAATCAAGTAATCAGGGGACTTAACAACAAATTAGGAGCAATTTTGTTTTGTTTTTCCACCAGTATTAGGTAAAGAGCATTTAGAAAGAAATTGAGAGCAATGACTGTGGTGTTTGGTTGCATTTTTGTGCTATTTTAATATTCCTGGTACGTTTATGGTGGCTGTGTAAGGCTATCAAATAATGTTAGCAAATGAGTGCTAACCTATAACACCCAGAGCCTTCATTCGAACCGCTATTCACCAGCCTGCTTTATGTATTCCAGTGTCTTTGAATGTTTCAGTGCCCCATGCCCAACCTCTTTAGTGTTATGTTAATCATATCGATAAACTAAGCACAGTGTATAAAACTCTGTTAGGGTTTGGTGGCTAACTTGCCCAAGAGCTCTATCTTTTACCTAGTCCTTTTCTCTGCTGAACACAAGCATTTGCAAAGCAATAGATGTCACATTTGTGAGAGTTAGAGCTATTGGTGTTGTAATAACAATGTTTTTTACCCATGTGTTTTTGTTCGGAGTCTTGTGGATATATATATGTGGTGTGGAGTGGAATTATGAGTTGGATTGGAAATGTTAGTTGTGGAATTGTGTGGGGTGTTATTGTTTGTTGTATTTGTGTGGTGGTGAAATTAATTTGTGGTACCGACATGTCCCCTGAGGGTATGTGTTCGCGTGACACTGCCATCCCGGAGTTTGTCACAATGTAGCACCATTTTTATACTCTGTTGTAAGAGGCTAAGTGATAGAGAAATGAACAACTGTGTTGTCTGAAAAATATGATGTGAAAAGTTCGATTGTACCGAGCTCTGGTAGTGGAAGTGAATGAAGTTTTACTGATTGCAGCATGATCCGATTCATTATCATAATAAAAGAGATATTTTTAAATGCATCCTACGTCTATGTTATTTTCATTTTATCATTCGCAATCATTGGTATATGTATGGATGACAAATCAGCCCTCCTCCTACCTAGCAGCATGTGTCCATTCTGCAAGTTAATTATACAATTTAAGTTCCCCATACTGAGCATGGTTATGCGGATCGCCTCCTTTGAGTCTGGTAATATTGGAAATTGTCTGTGCACTATATCTCTAGGTAACAATGGCACTGTCTAATATTTTTTAATGTGGTTGGGGTGAAGATCGGTCATATAATCTTGAGCCAAAGATGGTATTTCAGTGGCAACAAAAGTGTGCTGATCAGGTTGGATTTAATGTCTTCCATAAAACAGCTCGTATAAGCTACCATAACCCAGCAAGTTGTAGAAGGAGCTCTCTATAACCGGCCACCACATTTTACTCCATATTTCTTAAGTGACCCTGATTCCACATATTAATGTCAATTTCCTTTGGCTTCTGATACCACTGTAGCTTCCTGACCCTACACAGCTTTACCTGATTTTGGAATTGATGACAACTTATGTCTTTGTTGACATTGAATATTCTTTCTTAGCTCATGGGAAAGATACCTTAATAACAATTTTACACCTGTGATTGTTTTTTTTTTCTCATTTTAAATTGTTTAGCGCTCAGAAGCAAACCTAAGCTGTTTAGCACTATTAAAAGAAAACTGAGGTAAACAATGGCCATTCCATTCTGCAATATATTCGGTATTTTGTACAGATAACTGTTCAGATCCCCCGATAACATAGAACATAGCAATGACAGAGCCCAAAAGTAATTTGTGGAGCATATAAAACGCTTGTGAGGCAGCAGTGTTTGTTGATATGAAAAGCAGTGAAAGGCAAAGACATATAGATGAGCTCATGCCTTAAATGAGGCTTTAGGGAAAACATATTTTTAAATGATACAATAGTTGGGCTCAAATATGTTTGGTGTTTCATACAAAAATGATTTGATGCGTTGGTAAAAATACCATTTAAATTCTGGCTATTGTAAAGGATGAAGCATCATTAATGTACAATATCCCTTAGAATGGTAGTTATAGATTAGTATACCGGTGTGTTAGCGTACTCAGGGTGACCTGACCTGACCTCGTCAGAGATGGTCAGTCCACCCGCCGCGTGGCTCCTGCTGATTGCAGCCGGTCTCCCTGCTCCCACCACCCACTCGCCGCCACCCTGAGGCCGTGACCCCTGTGGCTCTGTTTTTTTTTTGTTCCTTCTCTGTGCCAGCAGTGTTGTTCTCCGCTCATGTGGTACCCCTGATAGCTGTTTCTTTCCCCCATGTGGTAAACCTGATAGAGTGATTTCTGTTTTTTAGCCATTTACCGCTTTCCCGCCATTATACCCCGCTCCCTGCTCCATGCCGCTGCTCCCCTGCAGCCCGCCCCCTCTCTCCTCTGGACCCTCTACCCTTCCCATTCGCCACCCCGCTCCCGCCTCCCAGCTTCTCCTCCCTCCCACTGGACATTAAAGGCACTTCCATGCGACGGGGAGCGGTGACCTGACCTTACCTCGTCAGAGACGGTCACTCCACCCGCCGCGTGGCACCTGCTGATTGCACCCGGTCTCCCTGCTCCCACCGCCGGCTCGCCGTGACCCTGAGGCCGAGACCCCTGTGGCTCCGTTTTTTTCTGTTCCTTCTCTGTGCCAGCAGTGTTGTTCTCCGCTCGTGTGGTACCCCTGATTGCTGTTTCTTTCCCCCCGTGTGGTGACCCTGATAGAGTGATTTCTGTTTTTCTGCCGTTTCCCGCTTTCCCGCCGTTACACCCCGCTCCTTGCCGCTGCTCCCCTGCGGCCCCACCCCTCTCTCCTCTGGACCCTCTCCCCTTCCCATTTGCCACCCCGCCGCGTGGCTCCTCCTGATTGCACCCTGTCTCCCTGCTTCCACCGCCCGCTCGCCGCCACCCTGAGGCCGTGACCCCTGTGGCTCCATTTTTTTCTGTTTCTTCTCTGTGCCAGCAGTGTTGTTCTCCGCTCGTGTGGTACCCCTGATTGCTGTTTCCTTCCCCCCGTGTGGTGACCCTTATAGAGTGTTTTCTGTTTTTCTGCCATTTCCCGCTTTCCCGCTCCCCGCTCCCTGCCGCTGCTCCCCTGCGGCCCCGCCCCCTTTCTCCTCTGGAACGTCTCCCCTTCCCATTCGCCACCCCGCTCCCGCCTCCCAGCTGCTCCTCCCTCCCTCCTCCCTCCCACTTTCCATTTATGGCAGAGTCCGCACGTACGTTCACGCGCAGCGGGCGTGCCGATTGTACACCGGAGGCGCGCCAAAGGCAAGCCCATCTGCGCACATACGCACCTGGACCACGCCCAGTGCCAGGAACCCTGGATCCCGACGATGCCAACGCACCCGACGAACATACGACGCCGTCACCTTCCGCGCACTCAACACCGGCCGGAACCCCGCCTGCTACCTGGCCAACCCGAAGCGCACCCACGGACCCTTCATCTTCCAAGATTGCAAATTCACCTGCATCCACCCCGGGCCAGCACCCACCAATCATACCACCAGCAAAAATCACCTCAAGTGCATCCTGCTCAACACCCGCTCCGTCCACAGGCACGCAGTCGAACTCTGGAACCTCCTAGACACAACACCACCGGACGTCGCCTTCCTCACGGAAACCTGGATGAACGCTTCCTCAGCCGCCGACATCGCCATAGCCATCCCGGACGGATACAAGATCACCCGGAGGGACAGCGTCAACCAAACAGGAGGGGGCATCGCCAACGTCCACAGAAACACCATCCACATCATAACCAACTCAGAAGACACCCTCACAGCCGCCGAACACCTACACTTCCAGATACACACTGACCCCAGGACCACCCTCAGAGGCACCCTAATCTACAGACCCCCGGGACCACAAACTCAATTCAGCGAAACCATCGCAGACTTCATAAGCCCGCATGCCCTCACCACCCCAGACTACATCCTCCTAGGAGACCTCAACTTCCACCTGGAGAACAACAATGACAGCAACACCACCACTCTGCTGGACAACCTCGCCAACCTCAGACTCAAGCAGCTGGTGAACACCCCCACCAACTACGCTGGCCACACGCTTGACCCCGTCTTCTCCTCCAGCAAGCACATCTCCTTCAGCCGCTCCTCCGGACTCCACTGGACAGACCACAGCTGTGTCCACTTCTCCTTCAAGAAAACTATGACCCACCACCAACCACAACAGGCCCCCCCCAGAAGCTGGAGCAAAATCACCGCCGACCAACTCACCACCTCCCTCAGCCAGAACCCTCCCACCATCACGACAGACCCCAACAAAGCAGCACGCAACCTCGCACAATGGCTCACCGACTGCTCCGACGAACTCGCACCACTGAAGAAACCTCCCAGCAGACCCCATAGCAAGAAAGCCTTATGGTTCACGGACGACCTCATAAACTCTAAGAAAACCTGCCGCTGACTGGAGAAAACCTGGCGCCAGGACCAAACAACAGAGAACATGACAGGCCTCAAGAACGCAAGCACCACCAACTGATCTGCACCACCAAGAGAACTACGTATAAACAGCGCCTGGACAACACCCACAACAGCAAGGAACTTTTCAGCATCGTTAAAGAGCTCTCCAACCCCAGCGCCTGCAACAACGACATCACACCCTCGCAAAACCTCTGCGACTCTTCTTTCACCGCAAGATCTTCAACATACACGACAGCTTCGGCGCACAGACCAACCACCCGACCATCGAACCAGCACATCCAACCGCCACCCTCTGCACCTGGAACCCGGTCAGCACCGAAGACACCGCCCGCACAATGAGCACCATCCACTCCGGCTCCACCACCGACCCATGCCCACACCACATCTTTAACAAAGCCGACCCCATCATCGCACCCCAACTCCGCGATGTCATCAAAAGCTCCTTCGCATCAGCCACCTTCCCGGAGAGCTGGAAGCACGCCGAACTCAGCGCCCTCCTGAAAAAACCCACAGCGGACCCCACGGACCTCAAGAACTTTCGACCCATCTCGCTCCTTCCCTTTCCTGCCAAAGTCATCGAGAAGACTGTCAACCGAGACCGCCCTCATCGCAGCCACCGACGACATCAGGTCTATGCTCGACAATGGGGAAACCACCGCACTCATCATCCTGGATCTCTCAGCAGCCTTCGACAAGGTATGCCACCGCACCCTGATACGACGCCTCAGCGACACTGGAAACCAAGGCGCGGCCTTGGAATGGATCATCTCGTTCCTCGCCGGTAGAACCCAGAGAGTCCGCCTCCCCCTGTTTCGATCTGCGGCTACCGAAGTCATCTGCGGCGTCCTACAAGGATCCTCGCTCAGCCCCACCCTCTTCAACATCTACATGAGCCCCCTCATGTCCATCGCACGCAAACACAACCTCAACATCATCTCCTACGCCGACGACACACAGCTGATCCTCTCCCTCACCAACGACCCGGACACCGCCAGAGGCAACCTCCAGGAAGGAATGAAGGACGTCGCGGAATGGATGAAAGCTCAGCCGCCTCAAACTGAATTCAGACAAGACAGAAGTTCTCATCCTGGGACCGTCCCCCTCGGCCTGGAATGATTCCTGGTGGCCACCTGCCCTGGGCACCGCCCCCAAACCCACAGACCACGCACGCAACCTGGGCTTCATCCTGGACTCCTCCCTCATGATGACCAAGCAAGTCAATGCCGTCTCATCATCCTGCTTCAACACCCTGCGCATGCTCCATAAAATCTTCTGATGGATCCCCACCGAAACCAGGAAGACGGTCACCCAGGCCCTCGTCACTAGCCGTCTGGACTACGGGAACACCCTCTACGCTGGAACCACAGCCAAATTCCAGAAAAGACTCCAGCGCATTCAGAACGCCTCGGCAAGACTCATCCTGGACATCCCCCGCCACAGCCACATCTCCGCCCATCTGAAGAATCTGCACTGGCTCCCCATCAGCAAGAGAATCACGTTCCGACTCCTCACCCATGCACACAAGGCTCTCCACGACGCGGGCCCCAGGTACCTCAACAGCCGCCTCGCTTTCTACACACCAACCCGCCAGCTCCACTCCGCCAGTCTCGCCCTTGCCACCATCCCACGTGTCCGCAAAGCGACCACCGGAGGAAGATCCTTCTCCTACCTGGCAGCCAAGACATGGAACTCCCTCCCCACCCACCTCCGGCTGACACAGGACCATCTCGCCTTCAGGATGCAACTTAAGACCTGGCTGTTCGAGCAGTAGCAACCACCCCCCAGCGCCTTGAGACCCTAACAGGTGAGTAGCGCGCTATACAAATTCCCTGATTGATTGATTGATTGATTGACTCATATCCACACTGATTTCTTAATATTTGATGCCATATGTGCCCAGCAGATGCCCTGTTCAGCTGTTTAATTTATGAGCTATGTAATATGAGAAGTGATGAAGGCCGAATTCTCTGGTTGCAGAAGAAAATATCATCAAGTGACATAAAGGTTGATTAGGATATGATCTGCCTCAGAGATTGCTTCTGCATATATAATTAATTTTTCCCCAAATGATCTTTCTTGTCTCAGTTCGTTTGCATCCATGATGTACTGTACTCCCAAAATAACCAAACAAATTAAAACACTCACCATCACAATATCAAGACGCAATATTTAAATGTTAAAGATACCATGCAGTGCAACCGAAATTGGTAGTGGTACTGCACGCAGATACTCTTTTTAATTTGCTGAACCCAAGTAATATGGGGGAATGATGCTTTAGCCCACTGCTGGGTAACGTAATCCGGAGCAGTGTTGTCTCTTCCAGTGCAGCAAGGGAGAAGCTTTTCCTTTTTTTAAGTCTCGCTAGCGTTGCAGCGCATGCGCTGCTCACTTTGCAAGGCATGCAGTATATATTATAGCGTGGAAGCTCTGGTAAAGCTCCGCCAACTCTCCGCCCATCTTTTGTATTGGCTTAGATCCTAAATGCAGCCTTCCCATTGATTTTAGGCTTGTTAGTCCATCCTCCTTGAGACAGGCCTGTGCAGGGTTGTTTAAGTACCCTTGTAAAACAACAAAAAGACTTCCTTACTGATCATCGTCCCTCGCCAACCTGCAACCTGTCCCAAAGGTATGCAGAGGAAGTCTCTCTCGCGCACACACTTTTATCTCCCATGAAATATTTTTGTCTCTCCTCCCTCTCACACAAACTCTATCTCTCTCCTTCCGATACAGAGTGACTGCCAGTTTCTTACTCGCTCGAGGTGCAAGTTGTGTTTCAGCATCAAAAACCTGTCTTTTCTCTCCAGGATGTATGATTCCTCTTTGAGCTACTGGTTATCTTTTAGGAGCAAAGCTTGTGTTTTCTCTCAGAGGTTCAAGCCACAGCTTCCCTCTCTTGCCTCTCTGAAATGCTGGCCTCTTTGGCTTGCAGGATACATTTCTCCCTCACTGAACTGCAGAGCACTTGTTCTCTCTCTAAAGTGCGACCTGTCTCTTGGGCACACTCGTCATCAATATTGTGTGTGACGCATTCCTCAAAACATTTGCGGGAACAGAATCCATGCTTCCTATGTGGTGTGCAAGTGCCACATCCTTCCTTCAAATGCAGGCCACAGGCCACAGGCTCCTTCTCTGAGTTGTAATCTCCCACACTGTAGTTCTTGGTGTAGAATCCCTCTCTAATGTGCAGGGTGCATGCTATGTCTCAAAGGTGCAGAATACTTCTCCCCAGGGACAGGCTGCACCTCCCTCTTTAAGGTGGAGGTATTCAGACTCACTCTCTGATGCTCAGACTGAAGCTGGTCCAGGAACATGCTCGTTAACAAAGGGGCAAATGGTATCTGTGGTGCAGGGCACATTACCTCGCTTTGTGATGCAAGTTACTGACTGTGCTGGTTACGGGTGCTACAGGTCATATTAAATGCCTAAAAGCTAAGAATCATGTGGGGCGGCTGAAGACTACCTCAATAACAACATTTAAATATGGTAGGTAGGCTCTGCCTAATGAGATCCTTTCCCCAGCACTGGTACAACTTGTTTAGTCGCTGTTGTGCGAGTGTCACAGCTCAATATTATATAATAATGGACTTCCTTGCCATGTCTGGGTTAAAGTGTTTAAAGTCCCCAAGCCCTTGCTTGTGAGTCTCCGAGGAAAGTAGTCTTCTCATCAGAACATGCACATCCGCTTCAGCTTCCATCACCAGTAAAAACAAGCATATGCAAAGTTAAAGCTCGCCTATTTGAGATCAATATTGTTTTTAGTGAAGTTGTACAGCAGGATGAAAGTAAAAAAAAAGTGTTTTAGCGTATTCAACACTAGTCGTTATCAAATTGCTTTTTTTAACTTTTCGCCATTCTGCACAGGTCTTCCCAATTTTATGTGCATGATATGTGCAAGATAGCAAAAAAATGACAGAGCCAAAAAGCTCCACTATTTGGCTAACTTAGTGTTTTCAAAGATCTGTTGGCTCTGCCATTGCTTGTTCTTTTTCACCTCCCAACTCTAAATTCAGATCCTGAAAAATTTACGTTTTTCAAATCTATAAATATGTGCCTCTGAACACTTTCAGAGAGAAGGTAACCACTGCTTCAAGACCACAGTAGTAGCAGCAGAATGCCATATCACTTAAGTTGTTCACTTTTTAGATCTCGTCTAGCGTTGCAGCGTGCAAAGTGCAAAGTGCTCTGTGCATTATAATTATAATTGTGCTGGGGCATTCATTGACATTTTTAAACCAAGTACTACAGTTAGGGACGCAAACAGGAAGTGCACAGTATTTAATCTAAAACGATTTAAATTCTGTTTTGAGACTTTAAAACCATAGGAAGGCAGTTCACACCCCTCGCTGTCAGTAAATCAAAAAGTTCAGGCAACTCCAACAAATAAAAAGCATTTTTAGGTCTAGCATTTAAAATCTCTTCTATATACTTTAGCATATACTTTAGCAGAGTTCAGTAAAATACCAGAATCACTTTAGCATTCTCTAGTTTCCAGTCCATATAAATTGTTTTCCACTAACACCTGTAGACAATAATATTTTTTTTCAAATCTTGTATTTTCAGTGATATGACCACCTAAGGCCCTGCTTTTATATTAAAAATAATGATTGGGACTATACCGTTTCCCGCTGAAAGGCAATATTTCTCTCCATGTGTTCCCATACCTGCTGTGTCACGCAGTTTGATGCTTACTTTCCCTTTATGTTAAAGAACAGTAGATGTTTCAGTACCAGGCTAATGTGCTGCATAGCTAAATACATATAAGGTCCCAAAGGCGAGACCGTTTGCATTGCAAATGCAACTTTTAGTGTGTGGGATGGTCTTGTTTGTGGCTCATGTGAGGCTGGGTAACCTCATCCGGAGGCGGAGCAGTATTGTTTTTTGCAGTACACCAGAAGAGGCTAGCACTTCACTACCTGTCCTTGCTACAGTGTTCGCGCTATTGAAAATTAATAAAAATAAAGTGTTTCTGCTGAAGTGATAAAGCCCAAGAAGTGTGAAGGCCACCTCTGATGTCATCATGCCATGCAACACATGCGTGATGTGTTTTACTACGTGAGTAACAAGGACCTCCTGTTAAATCAAGAATAACAATTCCTAGGACAGGGTAATACACAATGAAAAATACATTCCTAGGCAATATAATTAAACAGCATTCCTGATTCTAGATATACTGAAATTAGAGAGTGTAACAACCAAACTATAAAAATGTAAATTTAATAATAAATGTTCAAAATTGTAATCATATCATTACATTATTGGATCAAAAACACATTTTTTATTCACACAATCGTAATTAGTCTAACCTATAATAAACGTACAATCTTACTAAAATAAAATACAAATACAGTAAAAAAACACAATGATCTGGCAATTGGACAATAGGTCTTCGACGCGTGTTTCGGCGTGAAACATACCTTCCTCAGGAATAGCCCCAAAAAAACTGAAATTAATTAAAAAAATTAACTAAATAACAACTCATATAATGATTCTTTTGCTTTCAGTTAAAACAACTGTGGTGCTTTACACCGTGCAAAAACCTAATTACATGGATTTGCTATACAGATCAATAATTAAATGCCTTCATTGACAATCTATTAAAATAAAACAGTTTAAGGAAGAAAAAAAGATAATGAAGAATAACTATAGTGAATATAGTAAGAGAAAAAGAGAAACTGAAGGTCCAAGAAGTCCCAAGACTTGTTTCTATCACACCCAGAGTGATAAGATGTTCATATATAGATGCTTACTTTATCTATATAGAGGTTGATATAAAGAACTTTCTACAAGAGATGTCTTCAATCACTTTCTTTTGTAGGATAAAACCTGTGAGATTACATCAGTCAGTCATAGAGAAAAACCAGAACGGGATAACTGGATAATCGAAAATGAGAATTAACTCTATGTGTTAACTTAAAATATATTTCTCACAAAAGGTAACCAGATGGAAAACGAAAAAAAACTGTGCACCAAATAACTAATACAAAACAAAGGGCATTTGCTTTTTAAAGACGAGAACCCTCACTCACAAATAGGGTGAAATACTTCATCATTGGGTCCCCTCTTACACACAGTACCCACAAGGTGCACAGCGTGGGCTACAACTCTCCCTAGGAAGAGGAGCGTGAGGTGTTTTATACTCCAATGTGATGTGTGAGTAAGGAGCAGAGTGCTAAATAATATGTGTGTATTAAAACCACCTAATATGGGGAAAATAACTTTATTCAATATCCCCAATGGATGGAATTAAAAACAGTGTAACAATAGGGATAAGGATGTTCCCTATCTGACGAGGTCTACATGTTTCTGCTAATTGATGTAAATTAGTAGCATTCTTCAGGACCAATGTCTTGTCACTCTGCAAAACTTTGTGAATGATAATCTAAAAAAACATACTTAATTGTTGGTATAGATGTTTTCAAGACCAGTTTCAATATGGTCCACCCTCTGTAACACAAAAATACAATCTCAAAATCACAACCAGCTCTATACAGTGGTACCCAAGTGCAAGTAACAAAAGTGTCAAAAAACATGTGACATGACACCCACTACAACATAGATTATGTAATATGATCTGACCATTTGCAGATCAATTTTCTGCTTTTTACCTTCAAATAGGTCCTCATATTTAACACAGGGAATCTTAAAGGACAAAAATCAAAATAATGTGAATAATAATTCTTCACAGTATGCTCAATCCAAGCTCTATTTGTCTAAACTGTGTTCCTATATATTCAATAAACCACGTAATTGTCTTAAGTAACATTCTTAACACAATCATATTCTTAATTATATACATCCTCTTCATCAAAAACTAATCGGGAGATAGTGCTGCAAATGACATGCACTATCGGCCTTAGAGTGCTTCCCAAAATGCATCAGGTATACGCTATCGGCTAAATCACTATACTAGTGCCGACTCGAACTTACACTCAGGATACTGCCGTCGCCCTTAAGGTCAAAAAGCCCCACTCACCTATTCTCCTAGTGTATGTCTCCTACGAAAGAGGCAATGAAGGGGAGACCAAGTGTTTCCTATCAGCCGTCTTTAGCTTTCTTCGTGTCTATTGACCCAGAACCAGATAGTACAACTTCCGGTTCAGATGCGCGTCTAAGGCAATTGCCGAAGAAAATGGCAAATGTTAAAACTCTAAATAGCACTGTCCTAACTAAACCATGTATGCCAACGCTTTATACTTATCTAAGGGCCCCATATTAACGTCATATTTCGGTTTATCAATGATAAACCAAACAAATTCTTCCTCAGTGTGTGTCATGTCAACATAATGTCTTGTCATACGGGTGTTGGTCTTTTTACATCGAAAGGCACTCCGATGCTCCACCATTCTCTGTCTCACCTTCCTAGTAGACATTCCTATGTAAATAAGTGAACAGGGGCACAGGATCATATATATTACACAACTAGTGTTACAATTGGTATGCAAATTTAATAACCATGGCGTACTTAAGACCAAGTCCAATTCTGTCAGTTGTTTGGTAAATGGGAAAACAGAACATGCCCCACATGGGAAATATCCTATAACCGGTGAGGCCCCCCATAATGTAGGCTGACTCATCCATTGGTGTTGTGGCTTAGGTCTAGTGTGTACTAGCATATCTCGAATATTGCTACTATGTTTCAACGCAAAAAGTGGTTTATCCAAAGACCCTGTGTTTAAGATGTGCCATGACGTGTTAACTGCTCTCTTAATATTCTCAGTCAAATTACTGAAAGTTGTCACTCACACCAACCTTTTGTTCTCAGCTTTTTCGTAGGTTTCAAGGAGTGGCTCTCTATTATTATTACAGGCTCTCTTTTGAGCATCATACACCAAATTAGAGGGATAATTCCTTGCAAGGAGTTCTTGACTTAAGTTCTGTGCATGAATTTTGTATCTCTGGACATCGCTACAATTTCCCCTTACCCTTAAAAATTGACCAATCAGAAGATTGTTCAATAAGGCTTCTGGATGAAAACTATAGTAGCTAAGTAAGGAGTTCCTTGTCATCGGTTTCTGATATAACTCAGTTTGGATTTTACTGTTCCTTACATTCCTATTGCTAGATTCACCAGTGAATCTTAAATTAGGGTCTTGATCATTTAACCAATGTGAGAAGACATCAAGAGACTCCTGGTCACCTTCCCAGATGACCAGGAAATCATCTATGTATCTTCTCCACAATTTAAGGCGTTGTACAAAGGGATAACCGACTGTAAAAATAAACCTGGTTTCAAAACCATGCATGTACAAATTAGCCATACTAGGGGCACATGTGCTGCCCATAGAAGTGCCAGAAGTTTGCCAAAACAGGTCTCCTTCATAACTGAAAAAAATGTTCCTTAAGTGCCAATCTGGCACATTGCATAACAAATGAATTGGGCGTTTGATCTTCTTGTGGATGACTCTCGAGTAGCTGTTCTATTATGTTTAATGTGTCCTCCTGTGGAATGTTTGTATATAGCGATTCCACATCATAGGTCAGCCTCATATTTTCCGTAGGATCATAAGACACTGTATCTAAGAGTGAGAGAACATGTTTAGTGTCTTGCAAATATGATGG
This sequence comes from Lissotriton vulgaris, assembly GCF_964263255.1. Lineage (NCBI taxonomy): Eukaryota > Metazoa > Chordata > Amphibia > Caudata > Salamandridae > Lissotriton > Lissotriton vulgaris. Next base: position 1,806,869,300 of record NC_141694.1, on the reverse strand, counting down.
CATCTCTGCCACAATTGGACGGAGAAAATGATCAACAAACTTGGATAATGGCTCCAGAACTGAGCCAATCCCCGATACAATCGGTCGTCCAGGTGGCGGTCTTTGTTGTTTATGTATTTTTGGGAGAATATAAAATCTTGGCACCCTATGCCTTTTTGAATCAGAAATTCAGCTTCACTTTTAGTGATCCAGTTGAACTCTCTGCCTTCATCCACCAAAGATTTAATCTGTGTCTGTAATCTTGTTGTTGGATCTTGAGAGATTCGAGTGTAGAATTTTGGATCGTTCAGTTGTCGAAGACATTCTCCACTGTAAACCACAGTATCCATAATAACGGTGGCACCGCCTTTATCTGCTGGCTTAATTGTAATATTACTGTCATTCCCCAATTCTTCAATACATTTTCTTTCCATGTTAGAGATGTTACAATATGTCTTCTTGGGAATATCCATAGTAGATTCATATTCTTTTAACACTGCCTTCTGAAACGTACTAACTTCCGAAGGGACTTGTTGTAAGGACGGCAAGAATATGGACTTGTTCCTCAACCCAAAGTTGGGAACGACATTGGTATCTTCCTTCTTCTGGTTAGCAAAAAAGAAATGTAGACGGACTTTCTGAAAAAAGTCAAATAATTCTTCATGGATCATAAAATCATCCCCCAATTTCGTGGGAACAAAACCAAGTCCAGTAGATAACACCTCATGTTCTAAAGGTGTGAGGATTTTTGAACTGAGATTGACAACTAGACATTTTGGTTGCTTGTGGATGCTGTCATACTCCGAGTCACCCTCTGCTCTATGGATGGGTCCCAACTCACTTGTTGTTGCTGTTGTTGTTGTAGTTGTGGCCTCTACATCATCCCGCCCCGTTGTTGCCTCTTTGACGACCTCTTCTTCCTCTGACCTGGCTAAAAAAAGGAGGATAATTAGGACCTCCAAAAAGTAGACCAGTATTATACGGATGTGGTGGATAGGGCCAAGATTGTGGTGGCCACCATGGAGTCTGTTTTGGAAATGTTTGTAGGGTCCCTCTTCCTCTACCTCTTCCTCTTCTCCCAGAATTTGTTCCTGTATGGTCGGAGTCTGAATCATTGGAGTCGCTCCATTCATCGGAGTTAGAGGACCATTCATCCGTATCTTTAGGCCTTCCTCTATTATTTCTTTTTCCTTTAGTTTTGTTCACAGAAACTTGATAATCATCCGCTATATAAGGATAGACGTTCTCCAAAGTTAATCTAGAGTATATATAAGAGCTTTATTGCGTGATTAAAAGAAAAATCATTGCAAATACAGAATATTTAAAATTTGTAAAAGATACATTTAAAATACATATAAAAAATGGCGACTGATTGGGATCCAATGTGGATAGGGAAGTTAATCTGTCTAAATCCTTCTTAAGTTTCATAATTTTAAACTTCACCAAATCATCTTTGATCTCATTACGATTTTTGGAGATTTCATCCAGTCTCTTCTTATAGATGGTAACCTGGATTCCTGATTTCAATGGGTTTTCTAGTGTCTATATTTCAATTGCCAGAAGATCAGCTGTTTCCTTGGCTGTGTTTATTATTAAAACTAGCCAATCCCTAGTACAAAGCCAAGCTATCTTAGAGTTGGCTACTATTAGACCTGGTGTTGCAATGTTCCCTCTTAAATCTTCTGTCAAAATGGCAGTGTGCAAGGTAGTTCTGACATGCTGTTTTTTAATGTTACTGAGTCTAGTCCATTCTTCTGTGTTGGACAAGGTGTGGGAAATGTGAATATCCAAAATACTAGGTGTTTGTAGTATTGCTTGGAACATTTCCTCATCAAACGCAAGCCCAGTGTTTTTTGTCATTTTTAGAGAAGTGACGTTAAAGCAAGGGTATATATCTACCTACAACCCACAGCACAGAGCTGTACTATATATTAAATCACAACAGGATTTCTAATGGAGAATTTTCACCATCCATGGTACCACTCCAACATATATTTCTCACAAAAGGTAACGATTTGGAAAACAAAAGAAAAATTGTGCACCACATAACTACAACAAAACAAAGGGCATTTTCTTTTTAAAGACCTTAAATATGTCATGACTATTTGGAGAGGTGTAGTGCCGTTTTAACCACCTCTAGGTATCTGATGTGTGTTCAATTATGAACATAGGATTTGTAAAGACAGATCTGGAGAAATGATCTAAAAAAGAAAACCTTTGAGTATAAATATGAGGTCTTGTATATTGGGCCAGGAAAGTGATAGTCTAGACAATGATGACATTTACCTGATCAAGCTATATAGCGGTTCACGATAAAAATGAATTATAGTATACTGCATTAACGGCGGTTAACTTGTTGGAGGCAAGGTAGTCCTGTGATACAAAAACAAAGAAAGATAAAGGGAATGTTGACCCAATCTATATCTCTGTTTATACATGTTGATACATGCCGATATTTATGTACTGATCATTATTTGAGGCATAGATTTATCCTTAAGGCTATCTAGGACCCCGTAGATTAAACAAAGATAATTGCAACAAGGGCATGTGAAGCTGAAATTCTTGTATTAACATTTACTGGTAGATAAAAATAAACATCAAGAGATCATGTAACGAAGGGTGCCTGATATAAAACAGTTTAATTAATACTTATTTGTGAGGCCTCAAAGGGAGAGGGGGCTTTCCTCCTTGATAAACTCTTGATCTGTAATGCGAAGCTGTAGGTACCGTGTGCCTACGACCTAATAGTTGCAAAGGCAATATCGGTTTGATAAATACACACAGCAAGAATGGAGACGCTGTTCCAATGCATCGCTCTGATAATGACATCGCGCGACGCGGGATGCGAACCCAAACAGATGGATAGGGGCATGTTATGTGACTGAGATAAAACTAGTCGGAAACAAAAGTATCTAGAATGCCTACTCGCACTTAATGCAGTGTCGATGATTTAACTACATGAAAGTTTATATGTAAAAAGTAATTTCTAAGTCTAACTTGTTAAAATAGTAATGCCTAAAAATAAAGAAGTTATAAGGCTACCTGATATGTTTATAAAAATAAAACAGTAAAAATAAAGCTCAAAATAGGATTAGATATGATGACTGTGATGGGTTACTAGCTGGATATGTGCATCTTTATTTCACTGTGTTAATTATCATAGACATTCATATGGTTATCAAAAATGAGATTTTCCAACTCGGACAGAAGGCAATTCTACTTTATCTTGCTCACTCTATAATGAATGGGATTAAAGATAAAGATATGTTAAATAATGGCATTCTCCATTGGTAATTCAGTATTTAACTCGTTCTTGAACGTATTGAGGGAGCAAATCCAATAAACTTCACAATTCTTACGTACCTTACTGCCTCCTTTATTTTCTTGTAAGTTGATTTTTTCTAAAATACACCATTGAATCTCTACTGGTTTTTGGCGCAAATCTAAACATTTTTTAACTAGGGGTGCCGTGAGTTTAGCTGTTCGGGTTGCAGAGCGATGTTCTGTAATTCTAGTATGGATCGCTCTGGATGTTTCTCCATCATACCCTAACTGGCAGGGACAAAGAAACAGATAGATAACATTTTGAGTTTTACAGTTCCACAAACGGGTATCCTGAATCTTGAACCCATTTTGGATTATGGTTTCTCCTTCAATTATAATGTCACAGGATTTACATGTAGAGCATTTGAGTATAGGCTTCTTGTATTGCAAGATGAAGGTATATATATTGAAAATCTTTTGGCCTTTCTTATAAATGGCAACATGACTGTGACAATTGTTTGTTTTTAAGTAGTACTGAAATAGACACGGAAAGAGTTATATATTTGACGTTACCAGACTGCAAATCAGTGTCTTTTAATAATCTAGTTAGAGAAGCAAATCAAAACATGGTCTGTACCCAATGTAACTCTCAAATGTTATCAACATTATTTATACAAAGATATCGACAGTATATCATTTTAATGCTCCAATGATGTAGACCTGATGGAACAAAATTGACAACTTGTATTAAACATTTTGTGGCTTCTCAATTATCAATTTCCGGAAGAACTTTTGTAACTGTAGCAATTATTTTCCATGTTGGTCCTTCTACAACATCAGGACATTACATACCTTATTTAAAATGTCCAAAAGGCTGGACTCATTGTAATGATACTCAATTGACTTTTAAGCAACGTTTGCCTTTTGACTTACCAAATTCTTACCTAGTGTTTTTACAACCCAAATATTAGAGAAAATAATTGGCCTAGGAAGATTAGTTCTGTCAAAAAAGGTTAGTCAGCTGTTGAGAATTAGTTTGTGAGTGAGGGTGATCAAGATAAAAAAAACTTGTACTTGTCATGGATGTAGTGTAAGTATATAACATAGTGAGTGATATGAGTATTACAAGAAATGTTGATCATGAGTGAGCCAGAGGTGTTTTAGACTAGTTATAGTTCTTGTAGATGTTGTTGACATTTTTGATTCTCTTAAAAAAGTTTCTCTTAATGGTATACAGCTCCTTGCTAAGATAAAGGATGAGCAGAGTGTCATCAGCATACCACAAGACTTCCAAACAAAGGACTTTCCATATACTATTTGGCCATGTGGACTAGTATATCAATCAAAAATGAGTATTTCGGGTAAATGTTGTTAATATATGTTTCTACATAAGTTTACTTTGAGAGTATAAAAAAGAAGTAATAATGTTTTATTACTTTGTGATTGTTGTTATTTACGTAAGAAATTGGTGTTTGGAAAAAAACATTTAAGAAATGTTTTTTCTAAATTTAACATTATTTATTGACACGTTGTATGGGTTTTTTAAACACAATCTTTTTGATTGTGGTTTTTTTGGCCCGCTATCATATGATGAGTAGTGTTTTTTGTGAAATTCAATATATTTTGAGAACAGCAAACTAAAACATATAACATATTGTACAAATTATTATATATATTATAACTCAATTTTATATTCTCTTCCACAGATATTACATGTATAAGGCAAGTACGACAAACTTACTTTATTACTTCTATTTCTCTCTATCCTTTCTTCACTCTCTCTTACTCCTTTACCTTTCCTCATCTTACTCCTCTTCCCTTATTCTACTTACTCTCCTTCTTTTACCTTTACACTCCTTCTTTCACCATCAGTACTCTTCCTTCACCCTCACTCATCTTGTCCAACTCTCTCTTTCCCCTGTCTGTCCCTCACTTGTCTTTTCTATCTTCCCCCATCACTACCCTTGTCTTGCTGTATTGATCAGTCACTGCCCCTTACTCTCTTTCTTTCACATCATCCCTCAGTGACCTTCACTCACATCACTTATTTTACTTTGTCACTCCCTTTCTGTCACTCCCCTTTTTTCCATCCGTCTCTAAGTCGGTTCCTATGTATCAGTCACTATAACTGATTTTCTCCCTCACAGTCCATCACTATCACTCTGTTTCTCTCTTTTAGTGTCCCCCTCTCTCTCCACCAGTCTTCCTTTTCTTTTCTCTCTCTTTCCATAAATCCATCTCTCTCTCACTTACTTTTTTTTCCTTTCTCTTAATATGCTTCTTTTTCCATCACTCCCCTTCCCTCACCTTTATATCCCTTCCCTCACTGTCACTGCCCTTCATTCAATCTGAGTCCACTTCCTCCACGTCATGTTCTCTTCTCTCTGCATCACTCTCATTCTATTTCTTCTGCACCCATTCCCTCACTCTCCCTCATACTCTTTCACTCACTTCATCCGTCAATCTCCTTCCCTTATTCCCCGTACTTCAATCCCTTTTGGTAACTCTCATTCCTTTAGTCTCTCAATCCTTTCACTCCTTTTCTCTATTACTCTCTCCCTCTGTCTCACTCAGTCTAACCACTTCTAACTCCCTCTGTGTTTCTCCCTCACCCTTCACTTCTACTTACTTTTGTATTATGAAATATATATTATAACTCAATTTTTTCTTGTCTTTCACAGATTCTATATCTATATAAATATATTCTATTAACTTGTCATTATTTATAAGGTAAGTATGACAAACAGAAAATGCTTTTACTTCATTCTCTTACTCTCTTTCTCTATTTCCCATTCTTTAATCGCTCTCTTACTCCCCTTCCTCTACTCAGCTTAGTCTCCTTTTCTCATTCTCATTACTGCCCTTCATTCACTTTTACAGTGTTTCTGTCACTATCGGTACTCTCTCTTCACCCTCACTCACCTTGTCTAACTCCCTTTTCCCCTGTCTGTCTATCACTTCTCTTTCCGATCTTCCTCCATCACCACCCTTCTTTTGCTGTATTGCTTAGTCTCTTCGCACTCACCCCTTACTCTCTTTCTGTAACATCATCCGTCAATCACCTTCACTAACTCCACTCCTCTCACTCCCTCACTCTCTTTTACTCAGTTGCCTTCCTTTATTTCCTCCCTTAGTCTCTTTTCCTCCATCTGTGTCTAAATATCTTCCTCTGTCTCAGTCACTATAACTGATTTATTCCTTCACACTCCCTCACTCTCCTTCTGTTTGTCTCTTTCACTGTCTCCCTCTCTCTTCACTACTCTTCCTTTTATTTTCTCTCTCTTTCTATAAAGATGCTTCTTTTTCATTCACTCCCTTTCCCTCAATCTTATATCCCATCCCTCACTGTCACTGCCCTTCATTTAATCTGAGTCCTCTTCCCCCACTTCATGTTCTCCTCACTGAGCATCAGTCCTATTCCCTTTCTTTTGCTTCTATTCTCTCACTCACCCTCACTCTCTTTCACATACTCCATCCCACAATACCCGTCCCTTATTCCCCTTTCTCTCAGTCTAACCACTTCACTCCCTGTCAGTTACTCGTTCTACCTCTCTTTCTCTCTCACTCTCTCCCTCTCTCTCTCTCCCTCACCCTTTCTTTCTTTCCCTTTCTGTTTCTTTCACTTCTACTTTTTTTGTATTGTGAATTATATATTATAACTCAATGTTCTTGTCTTCCACAGATATTATATTTATAATAAAAAGTACTAATAACTTGTCATTATTTATAAGGTAAGTATGACAAACAAACAAAAACCTTTTCATCACTCTATTATTTCTCTATCTCTCATTCCCTTTCTTCACTCTTTCTTTTACTCACCTTCCTTTTCTTCATCTTACTCTCCTTTCCTCATTATCCTTACTCCTCTTCGTTCACCTTTACACTCCTTTTCTCACTATCAGTACTCTTCCTTCATCCTCACTCACCTTGTCCAACTTTGTCTTTTCCCTCTCTCTCCCTCACTTCTCTTTCCTATCTTCCTGCATCACTACCCTTGTCTTGCTGTATTGCTCAGTCTCTTCTCACTTTCCCCTTACTCTTTTTCCTTCATATCATCCCTCACTCTCTTTCACTCACTCTACTTCTCTCACTCCCTCTCACTTTCTTTCAATCACTCCATCCGTCAGTCCCTTTCCCTTACTCCTCTTTCCTCATTCACTTTTGCTAACTCCCATTCCATTAATCCCACACTCCCATTCACTCCATTTCTCTCTCCCTCTCTCCCTCTATCTCACTCAGTCTAACTACCTTACTCCCTCTCAGTCACTTGCTCTTCCTCACCTTTCCTGTCTTTCTCTTTCTGTTTCCTTCACTCCTACTTTATCCCTCAGTCCCCTTTTCTCTCTCTTAATCTCCTTCCTTCTCTCTCATTCCCTTCCCACACCCTCATACACCTTCCCTAAGTGTCACTGCCCTTCACTCACTGTCACTACCCTTTCCCACTCCACTTTCTCCTGTCTGTATGTTTTACCCTTTCACTTTCCCATTCCTTTTTCCTCACTCCCCCTCGCTCTCCTTCTCTCACTCCACTCTTACTCCCCTTCTCTTACTCCTCTTTTCTAAGTTCCTCCATCCCCTCACTCCACTTCTCTCTCCCTCACTTCCCATCTCTCACTTTCCATTACCCCCCTTCCTTCACACTCATACCCCTTCCCTCACCGTCAGTCAACTTCTCTTACCTTCACTCCCTTCACTTTTCTCTGCTTCTCCCTTTTCATCTCTTACTCCCTTCTCTGTCTCTGTTCCATGCTCCCGTTTTCTCAGTCCTCCTCTCTCACTTTTCTTTTCTTACTGCCCTTCCCTTACTCTTTCTCTCCACTTACCTCACTCCCCTACCCTTAGTCCGCTTGTTTCAGTCACTCGTTGACTCCCCTTTCCTCACTCACCCTTTCACTCAGTCTAACCACTTCACTCCCTGTCAGTTACTCGTTTTCCCTCTCTTTCTCTCTCACTCTCTCCCTCTCTCTCTCCCTCACCCTTTCTTTCTTTCCCTTTCTGTTTCTTTCACTTCTACTTTCTTTTGTATTGTGAATTATATATTATAACTCAATTTGTTCTTGTCTTCCACAGATACTATATTTATAATAAAAAGTACTAATAACCTGTCATTATTTATAAGGTAAGCATGACAAACAAAAAATACCTTTTCATCACTCTATTATTTCTCTATCTCTCATTCCTTTTCTTCACTTTCTCTTTTACTCACCTTCCTTTTCTTCATCTTACTCTCCTTTCCTCATTATCCTTACTCGTCCTCATTCACCTTTACACTCCTTTTCTCACTATCAGTACTCTTCCTTCATCCTCACTCACCTTGTCCTACTTTGTCTTTTCCCTCTCTGTCCCTCACTTCTCTTTCCTATCTTCCTCCATTACTACCCTTGTCTTGCTGTATTGCTCAGTCTCTTCTCACTTTCCCCCTACTCTTTTTCCTTCATATCATCCCTCACTCTCTTTCACTCACTCTACTTCTCTCACTCCCTCTCACTTTCTTTCCCTCACTCCATCCGTCAGTTCTTTCCCTTACTCCTCTTTCCTCATTCACTTTTGCTAACTCCCATTCCTTTAGTCCCATACTCCCCTTCACTCCATTTCTCTCTCCCTCTCTCCCTCTATCTCACTCAGTCTAACCACCTCACTCCCTCTCAGTCACTTGCTCTCCCTCTCTTTCTCTCTCACTCTCTTTCTCTCCCTCATCTTTCCTGTCTTTCTCTTTCTTTTTCCTTCACTCCTACTTTATCCCTCAGTCCCCTTTCCTCTCTCTTAATCTCCTCCCTTCTCTCTCATTCCCTTCCCTCACACTCATACACCTTCCCTAAGTGTCACTGCCCTTCACTCACTGTCACTACCCTTCCCCACTCCACTTTCTCCTGTCTGTATTTTTCACCCTTTCACTTTCTCGTTCCCTTTTCCTCACTCCCCCCGCTCTCCTTCTCTCACTCCACTCTTTACTCCCCTTCTCTTACTCCCCTTTTCTAAGTTCCTCCATCCCCTCACTCCACTTCTCTCTCCCTCACTTCCCATCTCTCACTTACCATTACCCCCTTCCCTCACACTCATACCCCTTCCCTCACCGTCAGTCAACTTCTCTTACCTTCACTCCCTGTACTCTGCTCTACTTCTCCCTTTTCATCTATTTCTCCCTTTCTCTGTCTCTGTTCCATGCTCCCGTTTTCTCACCCCTCCTCTCTCACTTTTCTTTCCTTACTGCCCTTCCCTTACTCTTTCTCTCCACTTACCTCACTCCCCTACCCTTAGTCCCCTTGTTTCAGTCACTCTTTGACTCACTCCCCTTTTCTCACTCACCATACTATCCTTTCCTCACTCATTACATCAATCCTTTCCTTCTTTTCACTCAGTCATTTCAATCATTCATTTATACTCTACACATTCATTCAAAAACGTATGACACAGTATATAAAAGATATAGCTCTTCTTTGAGAAGTGTGGTTAGTTCTGAAACTAACTTTTTTTTGTTTTGTTTTTAAACAATTTTATATACTTTTTTATTTTTTGAAGTTTTATATATTTATTTATTTTTGGTAAAAAAAAAACAGGAAACAAAAAACTGCTCAACAGGAACAAAGTAAATCAAATTTAAAAAAAAATACTTTCTGGAGAATTGGTGCTGCCTAATCCTGTTTTCGATCAGATTGAGACTCTGCTCTCCATAACAAAGTATTTCATAGCACAAATTGCATCTCATATGGACTTTGCTCAAAAGAGGGCGGACATCTAATGCAGATGTTGAAGGAGATGCTGGTGGTGCTCCGGATGAAGTTCTGGGAAGACCAGGTGGGACTTGCATTGCGAGAGTTCTTGTTGCAGCCTGTGCGTATTGGTGAGGATGCTTATTTTTAACATGACGCAACATAGTATGTATACTAAAAGAATATTTTCTTTGTGGGTTTCCCCTTGATAGCACAGTGTGACAGAGAGAACAAGTTACTTTGGGTGCATTCACCTTTTTTTGCCCCTCAGGAAAGGTAAAGAATTTCCAAATAAATGAGTCCTGCTTCTTCTTGGAAGGTGGCTGTTGTTGAGCCACGTCCATATCAGATTCTGAAGATGAGGAATTCAGTGCCTGCTGTCTCTCTGCCGTTTTTTCTGTAGAAATCTTTGAAGAAAACTTCAAGGCTGGAACAAACAACCAAAGCTCCTTCTCCAAAGCAAGTGAAAGAGATAGTGAGGGAAGTGGGTGTGTTTTTTGAAGATTCTGGAACAGAAACTACTATAAACCAATCAAAAATGTTGTTTTCAAGTCACATGACTTTACTCCGCTTCTACATGCGGTTATTTGTGATATCATCGCACAGCGTTGGAGAAGACTGTGGCAAGATTACTCTCTCTTGCCTGAAGCACGACACTCCGGATAATTGTGGCCTCAGAACCTGCTCTTTCCTTGCAACCTACTTAAGGTCAGAATGACTCACTCGCTTTCATTAACTACATTAACCAGCAATCCTGGATAATGAAATTATGCTAACCACACCCACTTAGGGCGGACAAATTCAATTAAATAAGGTTGAATTACGAAGTCGAGTTCTGTGTGCTTCTTTGTTTAAGTCCATGAGGATGGGGCGTATTGGCCCCGAAACACGTCAGACCTGCTGAAAATCTTTTATTGAGAGGTTTTTGAGGTGACAGAGGGGCCAAGAAAACCGGATGGTTGGGATGCCGTGATAAGCCCTTTCAAAAGCTTAAGTGCCTTGCTATTCCATATATATACATATATATATATATGGAACCAACAGTCCTGTTCCGCCAATAGAAGACAGAATCATTCTAGGTGCAGACCTCAAACCAACCTCATTTCTTGCAGCGCATAAATCGTTCCAAAGAAGATCATCAACTCCTCAAATGGATAGCAGAATAGAGTTCTTTATTAAAAAAATAAAGGACAAATGTCCAACCGACGACGCAATTCCATCCTCAAGGGAGCTTGCTCACATAACGCGCTCAGAGAGAACAGCCACATTTATATATAGACATAATAGTGGGACAACTCAAAAGTGTGCACCGCCTCGCAGTGAAGATGATAAAAACAAATGACAGACCAATATATAAAGGTATGCTAGAAAATACAAACAAGCACCATTTTTGAATGGCTATATTAACCAAGATTAGATTACATTTTTATCAATTTGATGTATCAATGTTGGAAGTAGCATTTTATGGTTGAATAACGAACAAAACAGTTAATAAATGAATAATTCACAATCAATAATTAATGACCATGATTGCAAATGGTGAACATCATTACAATTATGACATATTGCCTTAATAAAAATTCACAATTGCAAATAGTTGTAAAGTCATTTGACGATTGTCACTTAATAAAAGTTCAAATTCATAATTCTGTGTGTAAATATCTTTATTCGGCAAATTGATCCCCATAAAAGCATACAAATACATAACATTTAATTCACCGGTAACACTTTAAAAGTACGGATAAAAAGGAAGAAATGCACCGCAGTCACTAGTTTGCTACAGGCTGTTTCAAGCGTCAGACCGTCAATCCCTCCGTGTGCAATTTCAGTAGACGGGAGCGCGTCACCCACGCACTGCCCAGGAATTTTGCTACCCCGCAAATCATGGTGGAGGAAGAAGAGTCAGTAGAGAGTATACGTAGTGCCTGGCTATGGCACCTCAGCCCCAATTCCCTACACCCAGGTTTCAGCCAGAATTTCCGTGCCACTTTATAAGCAGGGCAGGCAAAAAATAGGTGAGCCACAGATTCCTTTGGTGCTGCACATCCAGGGCACGAATACTGGGCGGCACCAGAGTTCGACCACCTCGCCGTGAAGTCATGCACCGGAAGCGTCCCATATCTCAATTTTAGATATAGCGCTCGATCTAAAGGTTTGGTTATCAGGTCAAGGAAGGGTTCCAGTTTTTTCACCCATTTAATTAACAGAAATTGGTCCGTGAGTGAGCCCCCATCCATGACCCTCAGTGCATTACTCTGAACCCAATCCCAATATAACTTTTTAATCACTTCCTTGGGTGGCAGCGTTTGTGACTCCCAAGCATCCCTTAGACCCAAGTTAAGAACCAGGTCTTCAGCCATCCTATTTTTTTCCCCGTGTCCAGCAAAAGAAGATCGTCCAACCCTTAAGCATATTTTGCGAGCTCCTCAGTTCTTCTTAAACGAGTCCAAAAGAGCAATGGGCGTAACCTTACCAAGTCCTTTAATGATCTTCTGCCCAGATCTAATCTCAGGGGGATCAGCGGGGTGGAAGCAGGAAGAGCCACCACCTTCCTTAGAAAATTGTTTTCCGCTGTCGATAGATCTGAGACGTTTTCAAACCCCCAGAGTTCGGAGCCATATAATGCCGCCGGGAGAATCTGGCCCTCATAAATCGCCATGGCAGGGGAGACTGGTTTGCTACTTGACTCACGGAGCTCTCTCAAAGTCACCCCGGATACTCTTTGGTGGCTGAGTAACATTTTGGCCAAGTGGTCCTTCCAAGTCATTCGACTATTTATCCGGACACCAAGATAATCAAATAAGTTGACCAACTCCAGGGGCGCACCATTAAGCAAGAAGTTATTTTTAAATCTTTTAGAGGGGGAGAATGCCATCAGTTTAATTTTCGAGGTGTTGATGGTTAAGCCTCTGTTGGTACAAAAGGAACTAAACCGGTTCAAGAGTTTTTGCAAACCCACTGGGGATTTGGAGATCAATAAGGTGTCATTGGCGAAGAGTAGAGTCGGGACTCTTTCCCCCGCCAGGGATGGGGCATCCGTCTCCTCCCCTTTCAGATGGTCCACCACTCCATTCACGAATAGGGAGAAAAGGGTCGGAGCCATAACACAGCCCTGGCGTACTCCTCTCCTCACAGGGACCCTATCTGTTAACTGTCCCTGGGATCCCCATCTGACCCTCGCATAATTCCCCTCGTGGAGCTTTACGATCAGACTCAGGAGCCTACTGGGAAATCCCATCTCACCTAAGATCTCCCATAGTTTTGCACGTGGGACCAGGTCAAAAGCCGTCTTGAGATCTATGAAGGCCATGTATAAACTGCCTTTCTTGATGGTAACTGCCTTCCAATAGATGGCAAAAAAGCGAAAGACCTGGTCCATCGTGCCTACCTTCCTTCTAAAGCCAGCTTGAAGGTGGGAGAGAATGCTGGCTTCCTCCATCCAATCTCCTACGCTTGAAATGATGACCCTGCCAACCACTTTCTGAAATATATCTATCAAGCTGATAGGTCTGTAGTTCGCAGGATCATCTCTTGCCCCCTTCTTGAACACAGTTACCACCTCTGCCCCCTTCCAAGAGTCTGGCACCTGGTGACCCCTGATTATCAAATTCATAATTGTGGCAATTAACTTAGCCCAAGCCTGCGGCTCTGCGATCAACAGGTCCCCAGGGATCCCATCCGGCCCGGCCGCCTTCTTTGGGGTTAGATGTTTAATCGCCGTCACTACCTCGGTGGTCGAAAATTGGGGGTCATCCACCCCTAAGATATCCCCAGCGCCAAAACTAGTTGCCCCGGGCGGATTAGTTCATCATTACCTCCATATAGGGATGAAAAGTGATTAAACCATTGCTGGCTGGTTATGTGAGCTGCTAATGGTTGCGATTTCCTCTGCCCAGTAATCGATTTCCTGTGGCTTTTCACCTTTCGAGATAAAAAATTGGCTGACATGATCTATTGTAGCCTTATAAGTTGAGTCGAGGGAAGAGTGCGGCGACGTACTAATCTCATTTTCACAGACCCAGGCCTCCAGATCAGAGGACAGGCCCTCTATTAGGGATTTAATTGCCCCTAGGTCACCCTCCTTCAGGTTAGCCTTATCCCATTTCAGTCTACGATTGTTGTTATATGGGATAATCTCTTTAGATGTTTTTAATGGGGCATTCACCCTGCTATCTTTAACGATGCCCCAATTAAACTTGCAACACAGGGGATTATAGTCGCTATCCTGACTTGGAAGCACTTCCATGTCAATAAGGTCTGCCCAAAAACTAACATCCATTAGGATGTAGTCGATTCGGGATGGCCCAGTAAGTCTATTGAAGGTCAGTGCACCTGCCTGGTCAGATATAGTCCTGCCATTAAGGGCTCTTAACTTGTGGTCCCTAGTTAGTGCATTAATTTGGATTGCCCTAGCTGACCATTTCCTAATGGGGGGCAGGGATAGAGTTGGGATGGACCAGTTTGAATCTTCATCTTCAATACCCAGGGGGTCATCCCCGAGGAGAGGTTCAAACGTACAATTGAAGTCTCCCCCCACGATAAATTTTGCAGATAAAGGACAGTTAGCTAGGGCAGAGTCCAGAGCTGTTAAAGTTGAGGAGGCGATGTCCCCAGGTGCCCCTCTGGCATAAACATTGAAGAGGTCTAGCCTGCCACTCTCCGCATTCCCTCTAGAAGAGAGGTGGAGTATGTCCCTACATGTCAAGTCAAGTCAAGTCAGAGAATTTATATAGCGCACTACATACCCAGAGGGTCTCAAGGCGCTAAGGAGGGGGAGGAGGATTACTTGTCAAATATCCACGTTTTAAGTTGCTTTCTGAAAGCTAGGTGGTTCTGGGTAAGGCGAAGGTGAGTGGGGAGTGAGTTCCATGTTTTAGCAGCCAGGTAAGAGAAGGATCTGCCTCCCATGGTGGTCTTGTTGATGCGAGGTACAGTGGCGAGGGCTTGGCTGGAGGAGTGTAGTTGGCGGGAGGGGGTGTAGAAGGACAGTCTTGAGTTGAGGCATTCTGGTCCGATGTCGTAGAGTGATTTGTGTGCGTGGGTTAGCAATCGGAAAGTGATTCTCTTATTGACGGGTAGCCAGTGGAGGTCTTTCAGGTGACCAGAGATGTGTTCGTTGCGTGGGATGTCTAATATGATTCTGGCTGAGGCGTTTTGGATTCGTTGGAGTTTCTTTTGGAGTTTAGCGGTAGTGCCTGCGTAGAGGGTGTTTCCGTAGTCCAGTCGGCTCGTGACCAGAGCATGGGTGACTGTTTTCCTGGTTTCAGTGGGGATCCAGCGAAATGTTTTTTTGAGCATGCGAAGAATGTTGAAGCAGGATGAGGATACGGCGCTGACTTGTCTGTTCATTGAAAGTGAAGAATCCAGGATAACACCTAGGTTCCGTGCGTGGTCTGTCGGGATGGGGGCTTTTCCAAGGGCTTCCGGCCACCAAGAGTCGTCCCATGCAGAGGGGGATGTACCTAGGATGAGGACTTCTGTTTTATCTGAGTTCAGTTTCAGACGGCTGTGTTTCATCCATTCAGCAACTTCTTTCATTCCTTCGTGTAGGTTAGTTTTGGCGGTGCTGGGGTCCTTGGTGAGAGAAAGGATCAGTTGAGTGTCATCCGCGTAAGAGATGATGTTGAGGTTGTGTTGGCGGGCGATGGCCGCGAGGGGGCTCATGTATACGTTGAAGAGGGTGGGGCTGAGAGAGGATCCTTGTGGTACGCCACAGATGACTTCGGTGGCCTCGGACTTGAATGGTGGAAGGCGGACTCTCTGGGTTCTTCCGGTGAGGAACGAGGTGATCCATTCAAGTGCTTTTCCATGTATTCCGATGTTGCTGAGGCGTTGTAAAAGGGTGCTGTGGCAGACTGTGTCGAATGCTGCAGAGAGGTCGAGCAGGATGAGGGCGACTGTGTCTCCATTGTCCAGTAGAGTTCGAATGTCGTCTGTTGCTGCGATGAGGGCGGTCTCAGTGCTGTGTTTTGCTCGGAAGCCAGATTGTGAGGAGTCGAGGGATTTGTTGGCTTCGAGGAAAGCGGCGAGCTGGTTGTTGACAGCTTTCTCGATTACTTTGGCCGGGAATGGAAGGAGCGAGATGGGGCGGTAATTTTTGAGTTCGGTGGGGTCCGCTGTGGGTTTTTTCAGAAGGGCGGTGAGTTCAGCGTGTTTCCAGTTTTCCGGAAAGGTGGCGGAGTTGAAGGAGCAGTTGATGACGTCTCGGAGATGCGGTGCTATGACGGAGTCTGCTTTGTTGAAGATGTGATGAGGGCATGGGTCTGTGGGGGATCCTGAGTGGATGGAGTTCATCAGGCGGATGGTGTCCTCAGTGGAGATTGGGTTCCAGTCGTTAAGGAGAGTGTTCAGCAAGTGGTTGGGTGGGTTGGGCTCCGGGTTGGTTGTCGAAGCTGTTGTGGATGTCTGCAATCTTGTTGTGGAAGAATGAGGCTAGGGAGTCGCAGAGGGCTTGAGAGGGGGTGATGTCGTTGGAGTTGGCCGAGGGATTGGAAAACTCCTTGACGATGTTGAAAAGTTCCTTGCTGTTGTGGGCGTTGTTGTCAAGTCAATCCTTGAATGCTGTTTTCTTGGCCTTTCGGATTAGTTGGTGGTGAGTGCGGGTGGCGTTTTTGAAGGCGTCCTTGGTGCTGGTGGTTGGGTCTTTTTTCCACGCTTTTTCAAGGGTGCGGCAGAGTTTCTTGGACTTCTTAAGATCATCGTTGAACCATGAGGCCTTCTTGTTGCCAGGTTTGCTTTGACGTTTTTTCAGTGGTGCTAAGGTGTCGGCGGTGTTGGATAACCATAGGGTGAAGTTGGCGGTGGCTAGGTTTGGGTCCGAGGAGTGGACTGGGGTGTTTAGAAGGAGCGATGAGGAGATCTGGTCGGTGGTGATTTTGTTCCAGTTTCTTTGCAGAGTTGGTTGGAGGTGGTTGGTGGGTTTGGGCTTGTTGTAGGTGAAGTGAACGCAGCTGTGGTCAGTCCAGAGGAGATCCGTAGTGTGGCTGAAGGAGACATGATTGCTGGAGGTGAAGATGGGGTCGAGTGTGTGACCTGCGATGTGGGTGGGGGAAGTGACCAGTTGTTTAAGTCCGAGGTTGGCGAGGTTGTCCAGGAGGGTGGTGGTGTTGTGGTCGTTGATCTTTTCAAGGTGAAAGTTGAGGTCTCCCAGAAGGATGTATTCTTTGGAGGGGAGCGCGTGTGGAGTGATGAAGTCCGTGATGTCTTCACTGAATTTTGCGCGGGGTCCTGGTGGTCTGTAGAGGAGGGTGCCTCTGAGTGTGGTTTTGGGGTCGATGTGGATCTGGAAGTGAAGGTGTTCGGAGTTGGCGAGGTTGGCGTCAGAGCTGGTTGAGATGCGGATTGATTTCTTATGGACGATAGCGATTCCTCCTCCTGTGTGGCTGGTACGGTCTTTGCGAGTGATCTTATAGTCTTCAGGGATGGCAATGGTGATGTCTGGTGCGGAGGAAGCATTCATCCATGTTTCCGTTAGGAAGGCGATGTCTGGAGAAATGGTGTCTAGTAGATTCCATAGGTCAATGGCGTGCCTGTGGACTGATCGGGTGTTGAGAAGGATGCATTGTAGGTGGTTGGGGTCGGGAATCTGTGGTGTGGTCGTAGCGGAGATGTTGTCGGTGCCGCTGAATTTGCAGGAGTAGCAGGAGAAAGGTCCATGGGTTTGTCCAGGGGCGGCTTGGACGCAGTTGGGGGCGCGACCGGGGTTAAGGGCTAGGAGGGTGGCGGCATCGTAGGTAATTCGGGAGGGCTGGGCAGCGCGAGGGCCAGGGGGTCTGGCGCTGGGCGCGGTCCAGGCGCGGACGGGCGTAGACGGGCTTACCTTTGGCGCACCTTCGGCGAGACCGCTGCGCGAGACCGCTGCGCTAGAGTACATCTATCATATGCGGATAGTGGAGGGGAGGGGCGAGGGAGGAGCAGCAGGGAGGCGGGTGCGTGGTGGAGGGGGCGGGCTATAGGCAAAACAACACGGATAATGGCGGCTGAAAACACGAGTGCAGACCGGGTTGGCAGAGAGTGATTCTGTCAATTTCAGTTATTAGACCAACGAAGCAGCAATGCGGGCTAGGCAGCACAGGCACACTGATTAAATGAGCAGATGCAGGCACAATCGAGCTAGCAGGTAGGCACGCCGAAAATAATGAAAATACAGTTAATGGACACAATAGGGTAATGCTACAGGCACTTTCAAGCGCTAAAAGGGTCAGCTGCGCGTTAATGAGATCCACAGCGCAATGTACACGATACCAGTCCCAATTAGGCAGGAGTCAGCAAGGGCAGCAGGGAGCGACCACTTCTAACGAAGCCAGGGCGGTCACAGCGCTTAGGTGGTCGGGAGAAACCTAGTCTCTTAGTGGGAGGGAGGAGCAGCAGGGAGGCGGGTGCGTGGTGGAGGGGGCGGGCTATAGGCAAAACAACAACAACACGGATAATGGCGGCTGAAAACGCGAGTGCAGACCGGGTTGGCAGAGAGTGATTCTGTCAATTTCAGTTATTAGACCAACAAAGCAGCAATGCGGGCTAGGCAGCACAGGCACACTGATTAAATGAGCAGATGCAGGCACAATCGAGCTAGCAGGTAGGCACGCCGAAAATAATGAAAATACAGTTAATGGACACAATAGGGTAATGCTACAGGCACTTTCAAGTGCTAAAAGGGTCAGCTGCGCGTTAATGAGATCCACAGCGCAATGCACACGATACCAGTCCCAATTAGGCAGGAATCAGCAAGGGCAGCAGGGAGCGACCACTTCTAACGAAGTCCAGCTCTATTTTAATCCAGACCATGAGGCCACCCGCTGGTCTACCCTTTCCTTTACTTACTGCAGGTAAAAAGTGGGTGGTATACCCCGATTTATATAAGGGTAATGGGCTCCAAGTTTCCTGAAATAGGCAAACATCGAACCGCTCAATGAACGAGTGCCACTCTGGTAGATCTAGCTTCCTTTTTAACCCCACAACGTTCCAAGATAGGAGGTTTATTACCCGCCGACCCTTGGGCATTATGGTGTGTCCCCCCTTATTCACACCCTCATTATCCACCATGGTCATACAGCTGTCCCCATCTTGGACCAAGGGAGTAGGGTTTACAGGACAACTAGAAGTGCTGGCCATAGACTCGGCTATCATGGGAGCCTCAGTAATGTTATTAGTAATGGCAATTTGTACTAGAGGTGGACTAACTTGCCCTGCATCTATACTGCCACGAAGTCGTGGGGCCTCCTCCCCAGGATGTTCGCATGTCTCCCCCCTGGGCGCTAAACTTCAATCGCAATCTTCCAGCCCAGAGAGCTGCGAAAACCGATTGTAATTGTCCAAGGGAGTGAAGGGTCTTAGGTGTTCCATCCTGCTGTCGTTGTTCATCCTGTGTCTATAGGGCACCGTAGACCAGACGTAGTGCTGGTCAGGCACCGGAGCAAAATGTTGCCCATACTGGGGATAGTTGTTATTATATGGCAGGGTGAGGGGCGGCCTATATGTTTGAAACTTAATTGGATATTTGGGAGGGATAGCCTCTGTCCTGGGATAGAAATGAGTTAGGGCCCGAGGGATAATGCGTGTTTCCCCGTTTCCAGGTGGCCATTTTAAGATGTAATCTACTGCTCTGGGGTCTCTGAAATTGACCACCACTAGGTCTCCCTCTATATCTTTGGTTCTGCTCCCCAGCCAGTTGATCCTCTGACATGTACTATATCCCCATCTTTATTGGGCGCTATCGGCCTGTGTGTCCTCAACCAATGGATAATTTTATTTTTGAGATCAGCGTATCCCTCCTTCTTATTTTCTGCTAACGGGGGGACCCCAGTCAAAACTACCACAAAGGGCACTGCTTCTGGGGGAATCTCCACTTGTGGCACCTTTTTCCGTGGTATTCTATTATAGCTACCTTCCCCCTGGACATTATGGTTATTGTTACTTGTCGGGGATTTTGGGGCTGGTTTTTCTGGGGCACCACCCTTTTCAGTTACAGGTGCATTTAACTGCTTGGGGGGCAATGGGTTTTGAGAGGGGAGGTCAACCCTACCTTGTTGTTGTGTAATTTTTTTGGCCGGCTGAGCTGGTACATATGGGTTTTTTGGAACGGTGGTAGAAGGGGGCCTGGCCATAGGTGTGGGGTATGCCATCCCATTCCCCTGAGTTTTAGTCATAGTAACCATGCTAGATATGGCGGTTTCCAGTATGGTCAGTCTGATTTCCACCTTTTTAATGGTCTCGTTAATAGGTTAAAGGAGTGATCTCAGCAAAAACTCTAAATTCCCTATTAATGTGGGGGGAGGAGGAGTATCAGGTACCGTGGTTCCAGCATTGCTACCAAGCGCCACAGCCTGTACAACTGCTTCACGTGGACTATTTACAAATGGTGGAACTACTGCTGGTGTAGGATTCGGCTCCTCAGCTAGGGTGGTCTTAGTTGTATTGAGGGTTTTTGCCCCTTTACCAAATTCAGTGTGCGAGATTTTAGCTTTACCTGGTGCCACCCTTAGTTTCCTCCTTTTTTTACTAGGTGGTGGGCAGTGAATCTGGGCAGCAGCTAATTGCTTAAGTTTATGTTTCCTAGGCTTGGTTATGACAGTGATGCGACTAGGGCTAGGGGTAGGAGAAACAGTTATAATGTTATCCAAGGGCAAACAAGGTGTGGATACAAAATCACGAAGCAATAGGGAAACGCTTTCCTGACTAGCATTATCCCCACTCAGGTCTACAGAGCCTTCCTCCCGGGTCAAAACAAGCAGGGAACTGTCAATCAGGGGTCTTTGTTTCATGCTCTCAACTGAGCGACGCCGCTCGGCCCTACGCTCTGCTAAGATAGAGTCCTTATCACCCTCACTCTGAACCTTGGGAAAATAATTGTCCAATGACCCATTGCGTAACCTTCCTTTTTTCCCAGGCGTTTCCTCTTCGGTAGACATAATCGACGTGGCAGGGCACGGGCTGCTAAACTGTGAACGTTAGGGAGAGGGCCCAGCCCAGCCTACTCTGGCCTACGAGGGCCTCAGAGGGCCCGCCCTTTGCCCGGGCTTCGCCCCGGGCTACGTCCCGCACGCGTCCCGCTGCGCGTGACGGGTAGGCAGGATGTGTCCTCCTAACGAGGGGGGCGGAGCCGCTGCGGGAAGAGGCTTCAGCTGTTGTAGTGCCTCGCAGTCCCGCAGCGGTGTGGGCGGAGGGCGGGTCCTGATGTTAACGATGGCAGCTCAGGGCCAGGAGCCCCGTCCCAAGACAAGTCAGCAGCGCTTCTACAACAGAAGCAGAGGCAGGAAAAGCAGCCCACCAGCACAGGTCAGCCCACGTTGAAACGATGAGTAGCACCCGCACAGCGGGTGCTGCGAAAGTTATACACACACTCCAGGCGGGGGGCGGGGCCGCTGCGGGAAGAGGCTTCAGCTGTTGTAGTGCCTCGCAGTCCCGCAGCGGTGTGGGCGGAGGGCGGGTCCTGATGTTAACGATGGCAGCTCGGGGCCAGGAGCCGCGTCCCAAGACAAGTCAGCAGCGCTTCTACAACAGAAGCAGAGGCAGGAAAAGCAGCCCACCAGCACAGGTCAGCCCACATTGAAACGATGAGTAGCACCCGCGCAGCGGGTGCTGCGAAAGTTATACACACACTCCATAATTTATTATATCAGTTTTGCAATAAATAAACCATCAAAATAACAGTCCGGAATGTTGCAGACATGCCTAATAATTCATTTTTGTATTGATCTATTTCAACTATATGGTTTGCCTGAAAAAAGTGCTCAAAATGTGCAGTTTTGTTACCAAAAAACATAAATAATAAAATAAAACCCACTTTGAATGTGAATAAAAATAAATGTTGCTCCCAGCCGAGTAAGCAGTAATGACAGTTACTTTGAACTTTACAGTGTTTTATAAGAGATAATATTATATAGAAACCTGATTATGTTGAGATTCATACATGAAATCAATGTAATTGTAATGGTCATCAGCCGATGAACTAATTCATGTAGAACAATCCTATAGAAAAAATATATATGATTTTCAAACATTATATATAGATGTTTTAAGACAGAACAGTACTTCCAACTAGGTCTACAAAAAGTTGTGTAAATCCTCCGTTAAATTTAACCCATTAGGGGCCTTGGTGTCTAAAGCGAGTATAAAGTGCGATTCTTTTTGCCTTAGTAGCTTGTCCCGATTCCCACCCCGTCCGGGCTGGGGCACTGAACATAGCACAGTATAATCCAGATCTTACATATTTACACTTTACAGAACCACACATTCACTGGATGATGTCATGAGTGATGTCATTTGAGATGTCATCAGTGATGTCATCGGTGATGTCACTGACCATGTCATGAGTGATCTAATATGTGACATCATCAGCAGTGCATTGCGGGCGCGCGAGTTATAGTTAGCTCAACTAACTATAACAGGCGAATTTCTCCGGTTTTATATGAGTCAAATGTTCAACTAACTATAAAGTCCCTGAAACCTATGGCTTTTTTGGTGTATTTCTAAGGTTTTTTAAATGCTAATTCCTAACTATAACGTGCCTGAAACCTATGTTTTTTTCAGTGAATATATATATATATATGTATATATATATCTCCAAACATTTCTCTACGCTAAAGGATGCACGCCGCCAGCCGGTGATTAGCTCAATCAATTTATTCAAAGAAACACGGTCATTCAACTCTGAATATTGTAGTACTCTTGCCGACATGTTTCAGAGCTTCGCGCTCCTTTTTCAAAAGCATTAGAATGCACACAGTTTGTTGGCTTCCGCAGTTCCCTGCTTGTTGCTCAATTTAAGTAGGCCTCCGGTGTGCCAAATAGTTCCCATCACGCTGCATGCTGGAACATGTGATACTTCAGACGCAGCTATATGCAAATCAGTCTTGACCCTGGGCCTCATGGTAACAGTCCAGCTCGAACTGCCAAGCCAGGTCGACCCTGAACCGGGAACAAGAATAATCTCCTTGTGTTCGCTTTGTTAGCCCTAAGTTGGCAGGGTATACCCAGACGTGGGTCGATTGCTCACTTTGCCACTGGATTCAAGCTAGCCTGGCTGATGAGGGCTGTTAGCCCAAAACCGGTCCCAAGATGCTTGTTCAGGGATTGGCAGTTCAGGCTGGACGGTTCCCATAGACAGCACTGTGCTAGTCCTATGCTTAAGTTTTAAGAGTGCTAAAGAAAATGAAACTTCTGATTATTGATGAGGTGAGCATGGTCTCAAACGTAATGTTTCCCTTTGTGCATTTAAGAATGCAGCAAATTCTAAAAACAGAATACGATGTCTTATTTGGAGGAAAACATGTGATAGTTTTTGTTGATCTACTGCAACTCACTCCTGTAAAAGGACAAACAGTATGTAAAACTCTTGTACATGAAGACACCAGAAAGTCTTTAGAAAGTGTTGGAAACGTTAATATTTGGTCATATTTTGAATACAAAGAACTCATTAAAAATATGCGACAAGCAGTGATGAAGATTATGGAACCATTCTTCAAGATATAAGAATTGGAGTATTGACAGAACATGGCAAACAAGCTTTGGAAAATCGACAACTTACAAACTTGTTTCCAAATGAAAATATAGTTCCTGAAAAAATATACAAAACAATTGCAGAAAATAAATCTATAATCTTCTGAATGCCAACACTGTGCAAGTGTTCTACATTAAATGATGAACTTTTAAAGCTGGAAAATGAACAAATAATAAAAATGGAAGCCAGTGATAAAATAGAGCATGAAGAAATCACTATTATTTTGATGGAAAATTTTAAAACAGAATTGGATTCTTTAGAAAAATCTATATCTAATACTGGTGGTTTAGAAAATAATGTATATCTTTGTGTAAACTGTTGGGTAATTTTACGGCGTAATTTGGATGTGAAAAAAATATTTAGTAAATGGAGCAATGGGTAAAGTTGTTGATTTTGTTAATGATCAAAATGGAGATGGAATTGAATTTTTGAAAATCAAATTTGATCAAATTGAAGAAGTAAAACAAATTGGTTGTTTTTTGCTTGTTAAAGAGTTGTATGTTCATAGCAAGGGCTGCTGGTGTTAATGGGCAAAATGGGCGTCGCCCTGCCCCTACCACCCAGAGGCAAAAAGAAAATTTAGAAACACACTGCTGAAAACAAACTACTACTTGCTGCTTTCTTATTTTTTTGGGGCAGCTGTGAAATAACTCTGCAGATGCCCTGCTGTGTATTGTGCCTGCAGGGCAATGTATTCTTCGACCTGCAGGCACAAGTTATAGCTGTGACATAAAGGCAGAGGGCGTGCCGATTTTCAATGCCCTGAATAGGTTTGGATTTCGGGCGCTTACACAATCGCCCTGGGAGGAGTTCACAGAACTCCATTCATTTCAATGGCAGGGGGTGGGGCAGGCTGAGAAGGAGAACGAGGTAATGGGTGTTAACAATTTAGAGTCATCACGAGAGGGGGTGGGCCTGTAGGAGTGGTGCAGCTGGATTCAGTCTGATTCCTGCTTCCCACGCTGCAGTTATGCAGGATGCACTTTCTGCATCAGTCAGACTCGTGGTTTTATGAGAAGCTGCGTGTGAAGATTGAAGGAGTCACCAACTTGAAGGCTTGAAGCTTTCCCCCATTTCCGACGATGCCCCGCAATCTCACAACGAGCAGAAATGTAAAAAAAAACATAGCAGCCCGCCTCCATGGGGAAACAAGTAAGCAACTCGCTCAGGCCTGGTCTGTTTGTCGTTTTTGCATAAAGTTCTGTTTACTGTTGCTTCAACTCTACAGAGGCACTTTAAAATTAATGAAACCTGTTCTGTTTTCCATGGCGCAGCAAAGCAATTCATATATTTATTCTTTATGTGCAGGCTTTTGCATTTCGCTTCCGTTTCTGGTCTATGTCATTGGAAATGCTTATAAATTGAATGAGCTGGCGCTGGCAAAATCGGAAACGAGCATACTTTTATCACTGGGGAAATAATTACATTAGGACTGGAGCATCAGCTTCGTTCGACATTTCCATGGTGGATGGATGTAGATAGTTATTTCTTTTCATGTATTAATTTTCTGCTCGCTTTTAACACATGCATGTGCATTTCTGTAATCTGAATAGAAGGACGAAAAGCAGTAGGATCAGAGTGGATAAAAGGACGCAGTTTGCAGATTTTTAAAAATCAAAGCACAGAGTTCTCCCCCCACACACACACTTAGCCAGCTCCTTTCCCTGTTAACAAAACCCACTGCTTTGGCGCGCACATGAAACAGGAGGATGGTGTCTGAATCCTTCAGTGCATCTCCCATACTCCTAGTTTTCCTCACAGCCGCTCATGAATATGGAGATAGATTAAGATTTAAAAAATGAAAATTGAGAGAACATATTTCCCCTTTTGGCTTGTACTGACTTGGGAGCAATTTCAGACCGCAGCAGAAAGATAAATGAAAGCCATGTTTGCCTTTCGAAATTCAAGCGTAACCCACCTGGATCCGGTCTGTAGCTGCCTTGTATGCAACCCACAACCCTCCTCTGCTCTCACCCTGAGAGCATCATGTTTCTCTTATAGGCGTTAGTGATCTTCTTTGTAAAAGCTCTTTTCTTATTTGCAGAATTGCAGGTTTAAATTGTAGCGCAAACTTGACCAGAATGTATTGGAGTTCTTTACCAGTTACATTACACAAGAACGCATTTGTGTTTTTTAGGCACGAGGAGATTGTGATCTTCCCAGAATTAATCCTATGATGCTGTTGAACTGATGCTGAGACTTACACCTCGTTCTCTAGTTTTCACAGCTGCAACTCTCTCTATTATCTCACATTTGCCCTGCTCTCATCGGTCTGAGCTACATCCTTCTGGAGGAAGGTGAGGCGTCAGAGGCCTGTACAATACGCTTTCCCACGGTTAACTATTATTTCCTTCCCTAGTTTAGTTTTTATACCTCGGCCTAAACTTTCACAAGCAAAACTGTCTAAAACCATGTGGAAGTCAGCTGAAACTATTTTTAACACATCTTAGCAATGCAGACTGGCATATGTGCATGGTACTGAGAAGGCACCACCAGTTTGGGCCTGTCCTTGAGGTAAGGGTGCTAATGTTTTAAAAAGTCTATGGTAGTTGCCCCAGCGCTGCGGTGCAAAAACAAGCAAGGAAAATAGGCCCCCATCATCTGTCTTCTTTGTTCAAAAACACCTATATTGTGGAGAAGGCCCTTGTGCCACAGTATCTGCTGCACTAATGCTATTTATGTTGCTGCAACCACGTGGAGTAGTCGCAATTCAATTTCACAATTGCTTTTTTTTACCTTCTTGCTTATGTCAAATTTGTTTTGGAAATGCACCATTTGCCCACTCTTTGTTCAAACTTTTCTCGGGGGAGACCCCGCGGAACACCTTTAGGGCACTTGGCCTCACTTGCTACTCTCGCTTACAAGGGACACTCAATCCAAACTTTTACGCCTCACCACTTTCAAATGTCACCAGCCGCCCCTGGTTCATAGAAAACAGTTTCCTCTTTCTCTGGCATATGCAGTGTCTATTCATAAATCTCAAGGTTTAACCCCTTCGCTGTGGGGGTTATTCCCCCGCTTTGCTGGGGGGGGGCGCGCACAGCACCCGCATGCTCATGACAAGCTGAGCTCGTCATGAGCTACAGTGCTCCTGTGCTCATGACGAGCTCAGCTCGTCACAGGTGCATTGGCTCCGTGGAACGTTCAGCACAGCGGGGGAATTATCCCCGCACCTGGGCGTTCCACGGGCCATGACGAGCTGAGGTCGTCATGAGCACCCTGAGCACCGTGGCTCATGACGAGCTCAGATCGTCATGAGCATGGAAGAGGTTAAGAGTAGACAGTGCTTTGGTAAACATTGGAAGTACAGTATTTAGAGAGGATATGGCATATGTTGCTTTGTCCCGAGTCAGAAATTTATCTGGATTGCATTTGATTGATTTTGACGAGAGAAAGATTAGTGCAGATGCAAATTGGGTGAGAGAGTATAATCAGTTAAGAAGATTGTATGCTCCCAATTTAGGTGAATATCCCGAATATGAGAAGTGTGTAGTAGGTCAAAAAAGAAGATATGAGAATATCTCTAGTGAACTTAAAGAGAAGAAAAAAAATCAAGATAATGTTGAGATTGCAATCAAAAAGAAAAAGGACATTATTGAAGAGATTGTAGGATATCAGTTAGAAAATAGTTCAGGTATCAACTGCTATGCTAATGTAGTGGTAAATGTTTTACATTTTTCTAGAAAGTCTGCAACATCAAATTATGGAGAATCAAGAAAAAATGTTTTGTTCCTTGTTGCTTTCTATTTATGAAAAATTGAGAAGCGATAATAGTAAAATCCAAAGTGTTTCTGATATTCGGAATCTTCTGGATATATGTTCTGGTTCTATGCAATTTACACAGAATGTGCAGCAAGATGCGCAGGAATTTCTAATGTATATGCTTGCAGTATTAGAAGATGAAGAAATACAAATTGAAAATTTTGGGGGAGTTTGTTATGAATGGGAACATGAATGCGAAAATTTTAGGTTTACTTCTACTACTAACATAGACATTGAAAGATTCATATATTTAACAACACCAGACTGTAAAATCGTGTCTTTCAACAAATTAGTTAAAGCAGCAAATCAAAACATGGAGTGTAGCCAATGCAAATTAGAAATGTTATCAGCACTATTTATACAAAAATTTGGACTACATATCATTTTATTGATACACGTTGTACAGCTGATGGAAGAACATTGAAGATGTTCATTAAAAATGTTGTAGCAAGTCAAATAAGTCAACTATCAATATCAGGAAGAACTTTTGTGGCAGTAAAAGTTATTTTCCATGATGGTCTTTCTACAACATCTGTACATTACACTGTCTATTTAAAATGTAATAAAGGATGGACATATTGTAATGATACTCATTTGTTTTTTAGATATCGTTTGCCGAATGAATTACCAAACTCATACTCATATTTTTAAACCCAAACTTCTAAGAACATAATTCGGCCTATTGGGAATATGTTAAAATGTATTAATATGATTACTTTGGACAGTTTCAGTATAAAGGATTTCAGGAATATCATTTGGCATAGAGGAAAGATATTAATATACATTAAGCACTTTTTTTTAGATATTCTGACAGCATATATTTTGAAGAACATCATTTAGAGTATATGGAAATTATAAAGAATTGTTGATTGAATTATTGTTTCGGTTCTTTCATATTGAAGTGACAAAATTCTCTTAGAAAGAAGCATTTTATATATGTGTGATTTATATTATATGCTATGTTATTGAGAATGTTATCTTTATGCAATGTGCAGAGATAGTTGACTTTGTTAAAAATAGTTTTTGACATAGCTTTGGTTTTTTTTTAAACAATCTTATTGATTGGGGTTTTTTTGCCCACTGTTATGTGATGAGTAACATTGAAATCACTATTTAGAGTAAAAATTCAATATATTCTGAGAACAGCAAAAAAGGCAAACTGAATAATTTATATTATGCTAAAATTATGTTGTGTTTATAAAATTATATTATTATATATTCTAACTGTATTTATTCTTCTCTTTTACAGATCCTAATTCTAAAGTTCTAAAATGTTTTAAATTGTAATTACAAAAAATAACTGCAAAAATGTTTTAGAATGTTTTGATATGTACTACTTTCAAGGTAAGATTAAGTAATCCTAACCCTATCCGTGCACTACTACTTTCAGCTGTGCACTATCTATATAAACCTCTAACCAGCTACTTAATAAGGTACTACCCATGCAGCTTAGGAATCCTCCTGTCTTTCCCATGCACTTTTCCAATCACCCATGCAGCACCATCTACTTATCCTGTCACTCCGCCAATACCTAAGTACTAATAAAGTCACAATGTAATCTGTTTGCTTTACTGTAATCTTTCTAAGTACTGGAGATATACTTATGGAATGTCCTAGCCACTATGAAAAGTATACATACAACATTCTATGCACTATCCATGCAGAACTCTAACCAGCTACATACTATTGAAACACTCTTGTAAATACCCAGTTAGTACACATGCAGTGTAGGAATCTTCCTGTCAGTCCCATGCACTTCTCCAATCACCCATCCAGCATTATCTACTTATTCTATCAGTCAGCCAATATCTAAGCACTTATGAATTCACCATGCACTGTGTTTGCAGCACTGTAATCATTCCAGGTACTAGTCATGTACTTAGTGAATGGTCTAGCCAGTAACACTAGTGCAACTACAATATTCTGTGCACTATGCATGCAGACCTCTAACCAGCTACATACTATTGATACACTCTTCTAAATACCCAGTTTGTACCCATGCAGTCTAGGAATCCTCCTGTCACTCCTGTGCACTTCTCCAATCACCCAGCCAGCACTATCTCGTTATACTATCACTCCGCCAGTACCCAAGCACTTATAAATTCACCTTGCACTCTGTTTGCAGCACTGTAATTATTCCAGGAACTAGTCATGTACTTATGGAATGGCGTAGCTACTAACACTCGTACAGCTACAATATTCTGTGCACTATCCATGCAGACCTCTAACCAGCTATATACTATTGATACCGTTTTCTAAATACCCAGTTCGTACCCATGCAGTCTAAGAATCCTCCTGTCAGACCTGGGCACTTCTACAATCACCCAGCCAGCACTATCTCCTTATCCTATCACTCTGTCAATACCTAAACACTTATGAATTCAGCATGCACTCTGTCTGCAGCACTGTAATCATTCCAGTTAGCAGTCATGTACTTATGGAATTGTCTTGCCAGCAATACTAGAACAGTTATAATATTCTGTGCAATATGCATGCAGACCTCTAACCAGATACATACTATTGATACAGTATTCTAAATACCCAGTTAGTACCTATGCAGTCTTGAAATCCTCCTTGTCTCTCCCATGCACTTCTCCAATCACCCATCTAGCACTATCTACTCATCCTATCACTCCGCCAATACCTAAACACTTATAAATTCACCATGCACTCTGTCTGCAGCACTGTAATCATACCAGTTACTAGTCATGTACTTATGGAATTGCCTAGGCACTAACAGAAGTAGAGCTACAACATTGTGTACACTGCCCATGCAGATCTCTAACCAGCTTCATACTATTGATACACTCCTGTAGTTGCCTAGTTAGTACCTATGCAGTCTAGGAATACTCCTGTCAGTCCCATGCACTTCTCCAATCACCAAACCAGCACCATCTAGTTATCCAGTCACTCCGCCAAAACCTACAAGAAATCGTAAATCTAGAGATGTGTGTGAATGCTGTGCTACCCTAGAGGTGGTGTAGCGAGGCGCAACGAGGAGAAATGTTCTAATTTCTCCTCATTTTTTCCTCTTTCACTCTGTGCTGCATTCCACAGCACACATTGAAGGAGTAAAATGCCTTTAGTGATTGTTTTTGTGCAGGAAGGTGTCCTTTCCTGCACAAAATCAATCTACCCATGACGCAGGCATCCTTGCACCATGGTGCACGGGTGCCTGCCCCAGCGCAAGGCTGTAGTTTGTGCGCCAGTGCAATGAGAACCACAGAGAGGCGACATATTCATGTATATATGTTGCATCCCTGTGGTTCAGAAGTATGACAGAGCAGTACAGCTAAAGGGCTTGCAGTGCACACTGCAGCACTTCCCCATAGATCTGCCCCTATAAATTCACCATACACTACTAATGCTATCTTTCAGTCAATCATGACCTACACATATATTCAACCAAACTTTCAGACATTACCATGTAATTATAGTTCTTTTTTTTTAACCAGATAAGGTAGTTCTGACAAGAACTTTCTTTTCTTCATTTTTTTGTTTTGTATTTTATTTGTATTTTTTTAACAATTTTGTATTTTTTGGTGTTTTTCTAAAAACTGAACAAAAAAAGAACACAGTAAACATTTAACTTTTGGAATTAAAGATCATTCCAAAAACAACAACAAAATCTAAAAAATTAACATCAGTGGTTTCGTTGAGCAGCACAAACAGAATGCACTGATTGCTCTCCATAGCATATTTTTTCCTTGCACTAGATACAGTGCTGCTCTAAGAAGGCAAATTCCAGTCCAATATCTATAGGAGGTTGTGATGATGACGCTCCTGATGTGCTTGCTCCAGTTGCTGGTGGATTTTTAGCAGCTCTCCTCATTTTCTCCTGAGCAAGATTCCAAGGATGTAGAGGACGCAAATGCTTATGCATGCTAGGAGTGCCGCATGAGTACTTATTTTCCCTTCATCTTAAAAGGACCCTCTCACAAATCTTGCAGGTGATCTTCCTGGCATTTACTTTTTTTCTCCTTTTGTAAAAGTAAAAAATTTCCACACAACAGACTCTGGCCTCTGCTTAGGTTGTGCCTCCTCCAACAGTATGGCCGGGATGCCTGTCACCCCCTCCCAACACAATCCCCAAGGATGGGAAGACGGACGCAGTTCTGAACTTTTTGGAAGGCGGGAGGGAGTTACCCTCCCGGCCGTATTTATTAAAATATGAAACAAAATTAAAACATTAAAATAACAGTTTCATATCATGTACAATTTTCATTTATTACATTTTGATGAAGACACGTTCTTTGGCTAACCTTAACAAATCTCTAGTACAAAGGTTTTCCTAGCCGAGTCTAACATCCTGCAAATGCATACTTTCTAAATTAAAATTGTACATCCTAGCATTACGGGCCAACGGCAAGGTCGCAACCGGTGTCAGATCCCCACAACCAGAACTCTCCCCCTCACGGTGTGAGGGCGGGCGCGCAGGGGACTGTACCCTCTGCGCCAACTCCAATTTCCCTTGTCTTGCGGGGGCCCCCATTTCAACTCGACGGCATCTTAAAGGTCGTCCGAGGACCAGTGTGAGGTGTCTGTAAGAAGGCAGCGTGGACCCCCCTCCCACCACACACTGTCTATCACATCCGCCGTCGCGGATATCCGGGCCCCGGGAAATTCGTAGGAGGGGCATCTAGCCGCCTCCTCCCCTGGAAGGGGCCTATGGCCGTCTTCCCTTAGGCGACCCATACTTAGTGGGTGCCGACTCCCCGTGGGAGGGGCCAATAGCTGCCTCCCCCCGGGCACTCCCATCCATAGTGGGTGGCGCCCCCCCTCTAGGGACCTTGAAATTACTGCTCACCGATCATGACCTTACCGCCCGACCAAAAAATAAATACGACATTTGTTAACCTACTAAGGAAGAAAATGAACTGTACATTGCAATATTTGTCTATATTACTATACATTCATCACATCATTAAACTAGACCGTTATCATCCGCTCAACCAAGAGAAGAAGATGTTATCAAGCAAATCACTTTATTGCAGTACCAACATTGCTATTTTATTAACCGCTAAACCAAGAGAAAACAGATGTTATCAAAGCAAATCACTTTATTGCAGTACTAACGTTGCCATAAGGGGCTGGTGGGTGGGTCAAAATTGCTCCTTGTTCCGTCGAGGGCTCACGTGCAACGAGTGGGTGCAGCTTCCAAGCACAGGAAGAAGAGGATGCTTCTTCGGATTCCTGCTCTCTTTATTCCTCTTCGGGAGGGCGTGTACCCTCCTCCGGTACGCCTACTGGGCGTGGCCAACGGTGTAGGTGTCTAGGACAACCCCTCTTGGGCGGGAAAAGGCGTGCCCCGGCTACGCCGCTTCGGGCATACCAGCCGTGACACGCCCCCCGCCCAAAATGGTTTCCCGAGGGGATCCGGGCCCCCTACCATACGTTCGGGGGGACCGAGTGGTCGCCCCTTTCCATATGGCCGGGATGCCTGTCACCCCCTCCCAACACAATCCCCAAGGATGGGAAGACGGACGCAGTTCTGAACTTTTTGGAAGGCGGGAGGGAGTTACCCTCCCGGCCGTATTTATTAAAATATGAAACAACATTAAAACATTAAAATAACAGTTTCATATCATGTACAATTTTCATTTATTACATTTTGATGAAGACATGTTCTTTGGCTAACCTTAACAAATCTCTAGTACAAAGGTTTTCCTAGCCGAGTCTAACATCCTGCAAATGCATACTTTCTAAATTAAAATTGTACATCCTAGCATTACGGGCCAACGGCAAGGTCGCAACCGGTGTCAGATCCCCACTACCAGAACTCTCCCCCTCACGGTGTGAGGGCGGGCGCGCAGGGGACTGTACCCTCTGTGCCAACTCCAATTTCCCTTGTCTTGCGGGGGCCCCCATTTTAACTCGACGCCATCTTAAAGGTCGTCCGAGGACCAGTGTGAGGTGTCTGTAAGAAGGCAGCGTGGACCCCACTCCCACCCCACACTGTCTATCACATCCGCCGTCACGGATATCCGGGCCCCGGGAAATTCATAGGAGGGGCATCTAGCCGCCTCCTCCCCTGGAAGGGGCCTATGGCCGTCTTCCCTTAGGCGACCCATACTTAGTGGGTGCCGCCTCCCCGTGGGAGGGGCCAATAGCCGCCTCCCCCGGGCGCTCCCATCCATAGTGGGTGGCGCCCCCCCTCTAGGGACCTTGAAATTACTGCTCACCGATCATGACCTTACCGCCACAGGCCGGATAGTTGACCGGCTATCCGGCCCCCCCACAACTCCTACTAAAGGTCATGCTTTTACAAACCTCTTAACCATGCTATGAAGTCTCCCTATGAGTAAGACATTCCCCTCCTGGGACAAATGGACCCCATCATCGAGATACATGTGATCCCCCCTGAATACATCCATGCGGAATACAGTGCAACTGCGTCGAGCGAAACAACCTACCAAGTTTGTTATTGACCTTTTTCACTGACTGGTTCAGTGCTGACACCGAGAGGCCCCCCGCCACACCTTCCTGGGAATCATGTGGGACCATGCTATTGTGCACCCCGGGACCCTTCTCGCCAGCCAGCTAACCGTAGATAAAACTCGCTCGAGTAGTACTCGCCGACCGAGTGTCACCAAGTCATTGCCCCCAGGTGTACTATGATTACAGATGGCGGTGACCTCTGCCGCCCTAACAGTTCCTCAACAAAACATTGAAACTGGTCAATACAGAGCCCGCCCCTTCCGTGGAAGGTCACTCTGTACCCGTATTCCCCAGCTGCGTGAGTCACGTCACCTGCTTTGAATACATCCCCGGCCCGCCTCACGTATGAGTGGCCCACGACCCACACCACTCTCTCCTCAGCCGGTGATCTCTGACCGCTGGTCCCCAGGTGCCCGGTCGACTGCACAGTCCGCCCCGCAAAGCATGCTCGCGAAACTGCAAGCCAAACAGAAGACAAGAAGTGTGAGTGCATGACATTGACTTCACAACATGTGCAACCGCACATACCTTTTATAACAGTTCGAGGACCATCGTCCCAGTTGTTTCACCTTCTCCACACTCTGGCCCCCGGCTGTAGCCTCTGTAGCTGCCCCTATCCTAAAGGAATGTGTCCCGAAATCGCCCGGGTCCATGCCCGCCGCTGCGATTGCCATTGTTAGCACCCTCTGAAACTGAAACCTCGTCAGTGGAGTGGCATCGATGTGTCTCAGCAGGCTTCCCCCCCATGTATCCGCCCTTCGCGCCAAATATTCCTCAACGCACTTTACCGGGCACATGGGGGACCCTTGCATGCGCTGGACAACAATACTGTCTCCCATGGCACCCTGGTCAGTCTTGGACCTGGCTATTGTGACCACCATTGAATCACCCTTAATCAGAATGTGATCCCGACACAGACCTCCCTCAACATCTTTCTTATTTCTTGCCACCAGCTCGCTCACCCGCATAGCCCCATGGAACGCTAATGCGAAACCGGCCCGGAACAGCACTGCCTCGAACTGGGAAGAACATGTCGCGGGGAGTATCGACATCAGCAGGGACAACCTGTCTAACCCAATCGGGCGCCTCTCGTCTACTCTACGACCCTCAAGGCGTTGCCAACCGCGAAGGGCTTTCTTTACCAAAAAGGACGATGTCGGGTCCTTGATGCCATGCGCCTGCGCCATGAATGCAATGGCGGCCCGGTGCCTATTGGCCGTTGCCACTGATCGGCCTTCTCTGTGTAGTGCTACTAGAAACTTCAGGACATAATCCTCCTGACCCCAATTGTCCCCCCCTGCCGGACCCAAAAATGCACAATAGGAATGAAACGCTCCTTCGTATGCCTTCCTTGTCCTGGGGGCTAAGCTTGCTGCCACGAGGTCTTGTAATCCGGGGCACCGAGTAGCCAGAGTGCTTCGGGAAATGGTGCTGCCGCTAGGTCCGCAGAAGGTAGATAACCCCTGAAAGCCTGCATGTGTGAACGAGAGAGTGCATCAGCAGCCTGATTCAGTACACCCGGCACATGTTTCGCCCTGAATTGCACATTCAGTCTCATGCAAAGTAGTACAATTTCCTTCAGTAATCTCAATATCCACTTGCAGCGTGCTGCCTGATTATTTATACATTCAACTACAGTCATATTATCGGACCAAAACACCACAGAGCGATCTCTGAACTCATCCGGCCATGCCTTCAGAGCCACAAAAATGGGGAACAACTCGAGAAACCCAATGTTACATGTGAGACCGCTGGTGTGCCACCACGTCGGCCATGTCTGCGCCGACCATCGATTACCAAAGATGGCACCAAATCCCACGCTCCCCGCCGAGTCGGTCCACAAACCCAGCTTGTCCGAAGACGCTGGCGGCTTGTTCCACACCACTCGACCGTTGAAGTCCGCCAGAAACGCCAACCATATGCGCATGTCCTGGCGAACCTCTGCCGACAGTCTCGTGCGGTGGTGCCCTTCCTTGAGACCAACCATGGCTTGTGCAATGGAGCGGGAAAAGGGGCGGGCCATTGGTATCACTCTTAGGGCAAAGTTAAGCTGACCCACTGCTTGTTGTAACTGATGGAGAGTAACTTTCTCTTTGCTAATGCACAGTTCCAGGGAAGCCCTGAATTTCGCTACTTTCCCCACTGGCAGACGGAAACATCCCTCCACAGAATCGAGCTCAATTCAAAGAAACTCGAGAGAAGTAGATGGTCCAACCGTCTTACCTGGTGCCAATGGCACCCCGGATTCCTTCATGAGAGTGCAAAATTCATGTAAGGCCTGCGCACATTTTGTGTCGCTGGCTGCCCCCAAGAACAAAAAATCATCCAAGTAATGCATAACATGGCTATGGCCAGTGGCTTTGATGAATGCCCATTCCAAAAAAGAGCTGAATTTCTCAAAATAAGCACAAGAGATGGAGCAACCCATTGGCATACATCTATCCATGTAGTAATGGCCCTGGAACACAAAGCCCAACAGACGCTGATCCCGTCGGTGTACCGGGAGCAACCGGAACGCTGACTCGATATCTGACTTCGCCATCAGCGCTCCGGGCCCCAGGCGATTCAACATGGCGACGGCATCATCGAAGGATGCGTACCGCACCGAACAAACTCCTGGGTCAATCGCATCGTTCACCGAAAGACCCCTCGGAGCTGACAAGTTATAGATCAGCCTAAATTCCCCCGGGTTTTTCTTGGGGACCACTCCCAACGGGGAACAGATGAAATTAGTTACTGGCGGGTGCCTATATGGGCCGGCAACCCGGCCAAGGGCAACCTCTTTTGCAATCTTCCTCTCAACCACCGCTGGATTATGCTGAACCGACAATTGGTTTCTACAAAGTGGTTCCCCACGAAAATCCCCCGCCCGGATGTGGAAACCATATGAGAAGCCGTCCCTCAACACCCCAGCGGAGACATGATCAGGGTATTCGTTTAGCCAGGGGATCATTGCCATGATATCAACGGGGGTAGGTAGCGGTACACAATGATCCCCCTCAGACCTGTTTGGCCCCCCCTCTACCCCCTGTATCACTATTCCTGGATCTGCACGTACTCTCGGGGTGTGAAGAACTTCCGCAACCTGCACACACATGTCTGAACTTACATGTCCCTTGTGGCCTTGTGCAATTGCCCCTGTTAAAATTCCAACAGACCCCTTTCTTACCCCCATTCTCCCCATTTCTTGGTTGGTGGTCACCAGCGGGGCCCGCTCGAAAGAGCGCCGCAGGCTGTTGGCGGGAAGGCCCTGATCCATTTCTGCCTAGCGAGGACGACTTTGTCGCGCCCGGCAGGAGCTGCTTCTGCCAAGAGATCAAGTAGAGACAATCCCACGTCAGAGATGCATCGTACTCCTTGGCCTTACGAAACTTCATATCGTAACCCATCCACTCATTGCCCTCATACGTTTCATAAAAATCCATTATTCGTGCCTGATAGCAGGCCAATTCGGGCAAAACCTCGGGCTTACGTTCCCCAATAATTGCAGTAAACATCGCGAAGGCCTTGGCCCAATTTGAGATTGTCTCATCAACCCTGAAACCCGCCATTTTGGCTCGCCATACACTCGGGTGCCACAAATCCTTCTGTGTCTTAACATACTCCATCTCGCAATGGTCAGTCAGTAGAGAAAACATATTCACATACTTATCAGCCCATATCAATTCTTTCGTGGCCAACGGTATATGTTGGACCACCTTCTCCCGTCTTGAGGGTAAAGACCCCTCCCTTGCCATTGGCAATGCTTGCTTACCCGGCTCCATTGCTGCTCCCGCTGTTTTTTCGACGCCAGCTGCCGGTCCTTCCGAGGTCACCGGGGGGGGGACAAGAGGGAGATTCGCCTTCGCGGCATCACGCGACTGCCGCAACTGCTGCATTAGTAACTTGGCCTCTTCGGCCGTGTCTCCCGGTGCCGTAGCACCCCCTCTTTTTCTGCCAAGCCATGCGGCCAACTGGGTGGCTAATTCCGGAGGCATGTCCTCCTCGCTGGCGGGCGTAACTACAACCGGAATCGGTTGGCCCGCGTCCGGGATCGGTACCGGGGCCTCGACTGGAATGACCGGGCTTGCCGGGGGTAACTCGGGAACCGGGCCCTCCCCCCTGTCATCCTATTCCTGACCCTTTTACCCCTCCCTGCGGGGGCAACTCCCGACAATGCCGGGCCTATAACTTTCTTCGGTTTACCAGTATTGTTCATCGCTGCCATCTGCTTTTTCATGCTCGCCATATCTTTTATCAGCATGCGAAGCATCTGGTCAGTCCCGGACTTCTTGCCCGCCTTCTTGCCAGGCATTGTTGTCGGATATTCGATCCTCGTTGCTCAACACGGTCCTGGATCCGTAGGCTCGAAGTCGCTGAAAGAGAAACACAAGAATTACAAGTTCTCAACATTGCTCCTTGTTCCGTCGAGGGCTCACGTGCAACGAGTGGGTGCAGCTTCCAAGCACAGGAACAAGAGGATGCTTCTTCGGATTCCTGCTCTCTTTATTCCTCTTCGGGAGGGCGTGTACCCTCCTCCGGTACGCCTACTGGGCGTGCCCAACGGTGTAGGTGTCTAGGACAACCCCTCTTGGGCGGGAAAAGGCGCGCCCCGGCTACGCCGCTTCGGGCATACCAGCCGTGACACGCCCCCCGCCCAAAATGGTTTCCCGAGGTGATCCGGGCCCCCTACCATACGTTCGGGGGGACCGAGTGGTCGCCCCTTTCCATTCTTCATCTGAAGATACTTCAACCATTTTGTATGTCAATTTTAAAAAACGCCCCAAAAAAAGCCAAAGACATTCTT
This sequence comes from Lissotriton vulgaris, assembly GCF_964263255.1. Lineage (NCBI taxonomy): Eukaryota > Metazoa > Chordata > Amphibia > Caudata > Salamandridae > Lissotriton > Lissotriton vulgaris. Next base: position 1,806,830,863 of record NC_141694.1, on the reverse strand, counting down.
CTGGGACAAGAGATGTTCCTCTGAAGATGCTCCAAGAAGAATGATTAAAAAAAGGGTGGGGTTCTTCAATAGTTACAGTGGGAAATGCTATGAACCGATCAAATCCTTTTTTTAAGGTCACATGGGAGTCGCGCACCAAGTGCGCATGGAGAACGCACCAGATGCGACTCCACCAAAATATATTTAAAAATAATTTAAGTTATTTCAAGTATAAATATATGATTTTTATGAATACATTAGATAATTGTAAAGGGGCGTCCCGACACTAAGAACAAAAAAGGCAACTAACAGCAAAGAGTCCATCACAAGAAGCAGAAAGTAAGGTCTGAGAAACTACCACACCTAGAGGACTGGGAAAAGATGAGTTTACACGGCCTTCCGGAATGTCAGGTAGTTGTCCATACTCCGGATGTAGACAGGCAGAGCATTCCATAGCTTAGCTGCTACGATGTGAAAAGAGCATCCACGGGCGCGGGCCGTCTCAACCCGGGTAAAAGCTTAAAGGTGTTGACCTGCTGAACGAAGGTGACGGGAGGGGGCGTAAGCGGAGAGCTGGTCAGCCAGAATGACAGGAGCTGGGGAACTCAAGATCCTAAATGCAAAACAGAGAGACTTAACCCCTTCCACACTCATGACGAGCTGGGCTCGTCATGGTGTAGCCTCCTCATACACTGATGACGAGCCCAGCTCGTCATAAAACAATGAAAATAGCAATTTCCCAGCACAGGAGGGGAATTGCCTTAGCAGCCATGGAGTTAAACTTCACCCATTTTGCCACTGGCATGCAGTGAAGCTGATGAATGGATATGGATGTGGAGCAGCGCGAGGCAGGCCTAGAAGAGTTCTGGCGGCCACATTTTGGACACTATACAGTCTGCCAATCTCCGTCTTGTTGGCCCCAAATATAGCGAGCTGAAATAGTCCAGTCTCAACAGGACAGATGCCTGGACAATCATCTGTCAGATGGCAGAGTCGAAGAATCCCAGCAGGGGTTTAAGCCTGCTGGGACCTTCTTAGTCTGCTACCTTCTTAGTCGCTGCTACCTTCTTAGTCTGGTTTTGAAAACTCAAGGCCGAGTACACCCAAACCACAAGGTTCTTCACCACCTGTTTAGGGGTGGGTGTGGGGCCCAGGGTGGTGGGTCACCACTGTTCACTCCACAGCTCCCGGTCTTTCCCAACCAACAGGACCTCAGACTTGCTGGCATTGAGCTGGAGTCAGTTTGCCGTCATCCACCCTGTGACGTTCGCTAAACCACTCCGGAATTTACAGCATCGCTCAGACAGTCATCGGAAAGAGCGATAACTAGTTGTATGTCTTCAGCATATGACACTGTAGTCAACCCTCTCCTCTTGGCTACCTCAGCTAGGGGATGAACATACAGGTTGAAAAGCGTTGGACTCAATACCGAGCCCTGCAGCACTCCTTGTTTGATAGAATGGGGTCTGGAGGGAAAGGGAAGGGCAGACACCAGAAAGTCCTCTCCAAAATAAAGGAGATAACCCAATCCAGTGCGCGACCCATTATGCCAGCCTCCTTCAACCTCCGTATCAAAATCTGGTGAGAGACCGTATCAAAAGCGCCACTAAGATCTAATAGGAGTAGTGCCGAAGTACATCCCTCATCCAGTGCGGCTCTTAGTTGTTCTGTCGCAACTAGGAGGGCAGACTCTGTGCTCAGACCGGGGCGAAACCCGCACTGGGAGGAATCCAGTATGTTATTGTCCTCCAAGTAACCTGACAAGATAGAGTTGACATAGGCATCAGAGAACTTAGTGGACCAAGGTCGTAGGGAGATAGGCCAAACGTTCTCTGGTTTTGTTGGATCAAGGGTGGGCTACCTGCTTCCATGACCTAGGGACCTTGGCCATTGACAAGGACATGTTGATGACCTTGCTCAGAGGTGTTAATAGCACAGGAAGCAGTCTTATCAATTGGTGAGGCTTCATAGGGTCAGCCGGGAGCCAGATTTAATTTTAAAGAGGAGTGCACGTAGCACATCCTCAGAGATTGGCCGGAAGGTGGACAGTGTATGAGCTGCAGGGGGCACAGCCCCAGGGTCGGGCCTGTAATGACCTGAGGGAATGTTTTGTAGATATTATCCACCTTGTTTGTAAAGAAGGCGCTGAGGTCCTCACAATCTTTGTCAGACTTGATGGCAGACGTCACCGGTGCCCCAGCATTTTTAAGGTTTTTAAGAATAGAAAAATATCCTTTTAGAAGGATTGTGACTGTTTTTGATGTCCTCAGCATAATATGCTGCCCTTGCCTTCTGGATGGCCCTATGATAGTTCTTAATGCCTGACTGATAGCAGTTCTTCAATAAGGGATCAAGATCTCACCTCCATGCCCTCTCCATTTACATGCATGCTTTACGCATCTTAGAGAGGTTTGTATTGTACCATCGGTTCGTTTTAGTACTCCAACATCTGGATTGTTTGGCAGGGATCAAATCGTCCACAGGATGTTGTAGCCAGTCTTGCAGTGCTTCACTGTCAGAGTCTGAGTGTTCCAGGCAGCTGGGCATACTCGAAGAAAGGATGGTACTAAAGTGATCAAAGTTTAGCTGATGCCAGGGGCACTGGAGCAAAAACTTCTGGGATGATTTTCGAGAGGGCACGACCCCGGACAGTGACATAGGGATCAGATAGTGATCAGACCAGCATACATTAAAGAGACATAAATGTCGTTTTAGAATATAAAACGTTTTGCGTGAGTTGAGCACCCAGCGCGCCCCAGCACGTATATGATGTAACATGGGGCTCCCACCACGCAAACATTGCATGTGCTGCAAATAGTCGCACACCGGTCGCATACCAATCGCGCACACCACGTGATATTATACGTATATGATGTAACTTGAAGCCTTACCTGTCGCATACCGTACGCAGATCCTTCACATCTTTCCAAAATAGTGGCTTGAATACGTGTACCCACCGAATTAGGTGCGCTTTGGGTGCGCAACTCCAGAATTTCTTCTTTTTTAAAAGAGAATAATATAATTATATTGAAGTAAAATAAAAATGTATACTATATTTCACTTTTACATTTGTATTTAAAAACATTGCATTTTTCCAGAAAACAGTTAAAACACTCTAGAAATTAAGTACAAAAAACATAGATATAACTACTATCATACTTAAAAATTAGCATTTAAAAAACCTTTGAAATTCACTGAAACAACCATAGGTTTCAGGGACGTTATAGTTAGAAATTAGCATTTAAAAAACCTTTGAAATTCACTGAAAAAACCATAGGTTTCAGGGACGTTCTAGTTAGAAATTAGCATTTAAAAAACCTTAGAAAATCTTTGAAAAAAACATAGGTTTCAGGGACGTTATAGTTAGAAATTAGCTTTTAAAAAACCTTAGAAATTCCCTGAAAAAAACATAGGTTTCATGGGTGTTATAGTTATCTGGACATTTCACTCGTACAAAACTATAAAAATTCCACCATTATAGTTAGTTCTGCTAACTATAACTCGCGCGCCCGCAATGCACTGCTGATGTCATTTGAGATGTCATCAGTGATGTCCTCAGTGATGTCACTGACCATGTCATGAATGATGTAATATGTGACATCATAAGCAGTGCATTTCGGGCGCGCGAGTAATAGTTAGCAGAACTAACCAAAACGGAGACATTTCTATGGTTTTATACGAGTGAAATTTCCAGCTAACTATAACACCCCTGAAACCAATGGTTTTTTCAGTGAATATATATATATATATATATATATATATATGTATATATATATATATATATATATATATATATATATATATATATATATATATATATATATATATATATATATATTCACTGAAAAAACCATTGGTTATAGACCATATATAGTTAGGGATTAGCATTTACAAAACCTTAATTTACTCGCACAAAACCATCGAAATTTGCATATATAGTTAGTTGCAATAACTATATATCGCGCACCCGCAATCCACTGCTGATGATGTCACATATTACATCATTCATGACATGGTCAGTGACATCACTGGTGACATCACTGATGACATCTCAAATGACATCACTGATGACATCTCAAATGACATCACTGATGACATCACTGATGACAACATCCAGTGACTGTATGTTTCTGTAAAGTTAAAATATGTCTTACATATTGAAGAATGAGTGGATGTATAAGTGTCTGGATGAAGGATTTAGTAGGTGCATGACTGACTGTATGAGTGAGTGATTAAATGTGTCTCACTGAGTGCATGGGTTAGTGACTAAACTGTCTTAATTTGTGCATCATTATGTCTGTTGTTCTGTAAACCTCTGCATGTGTTGATCAGTAGCTATATGAGTAACTATATGGGTTATTGATTGGTTGCCCAAGTATTTGTATGGGAGACTGAGTGTGTGTGTGGGTGGCTGGGAGGTGTATGACTCTGTGCATAGATGTGTGAGCAGTTGATTCACTAGATGTATGGGTTCAAAAGTGCACGTGGAAACAGCTGTATGGACGGTTGACTGTGTGCATGAGTGTATTGGTGAGTGAATGGATATCTCAGTGCTACATGTCAAAGTAATTACATATGTGAAACACAGTACATGTGAGAGTTGACATATATAAATAACTGTGCATAAGAGCCAGTGAATGTGTGAGTGGCTGTATGGATCATTGTGAACTTGTATCAGGGATTGTATAAGAGAGTAAATATGTGTTAGTATATGTTTTAATAAGTAAGGTGTGTATAACTGTATAGTTGAGGAAATGGAGGTGTGATTGATTCTTTGCATGACTGAATAGGTGTGTGAGTAACTCCATGGATGAGTGACAGTCTGTGAGTGTCTGTTTACACTGATTGTCTCTAAGGTTATATTAAAGTCTGAAGAGGTTCATCGTATTATCACATGAATGATATCATCAGTGATGTGATCAGTAATGTCAAATGAGATGTCATCAGTGATGTCATCAGTGATGTCATTTGAGATGTCATCAGTGATGTCATCAGTGATGTCATTTGAGATGTCATCAGTGATGTCATCAGTGATGTCACTGACCATGTCATGAATGATGTAATATGTGACATCATCAGCAGTGGATTGCGGGTGCGCGATATATAGTTAGTGCAACTAACTATATATGCTAATTGCAATGGTTTTGTGTGAGTAAAATAAGGTTTTGTAAATGCTAATTACTAACTATATATGGTCTATAACCTTTGGTTTTTTCAGTGAATTTTCAAGGCTTTGTAAATGCTAATTCCTAACTATATATGGTCTATAACCTATGGTTTTTTCAGTGAATTTCAATGGTTTTTTAATTGCAAATATCAAAAGCTGTAAAATGTATTCTTCTTTTAAAGGAAAAATATATTTTTTATGTATTTAATATAATTTTTTTATGTATATACATTTTTTTTTTTTCGCTACCGGTCCGCGCACCGGGTAGCTTACCGTTAGCTCAATTTGGTGCCGCGACCCGATCCGTGAACCGGGAAACGTTCCGTTAGCGCAACTGCCGCATTCGAAAACAACATCGTGACGCGCCACGTAAGCGCGACGTATCGCCGCGTTAGCGCACTCGGAAGTGCTACGGAGCGCGACCCGAGGTACAAGCGCAGCACCCCGGAAGCGCTCCGGGCGCGGAGTGGGACGCGTAATGTAAGCGTAACAGGTCATGTGACCTGAAAATTACACTTTTCATTGGTTTAGAACATTTTTTTTCCCAAATGATGAAAGCCCCCACCTTTTTTCCTCACTCTGACTTTCATCTTTTTGAGAGGAAGACCTGTTTCTGCTTGTTCAGTCATGGCATCTGTAGTAGCTGCAGCTGGTGGACCCCCACCACCACCACAACCACCTAGGAAGGAAGGACCACCTGCAAAGTTCCTTCCAAACCCAGAGGAAGAGTAAGAAGAAGAGGAAGAGGAGGTATAGCCGAGGCAGTTCTTGCGTGAAGAGCCCCGGCAATCCCACCGCTTAGACCATTTTACATGGCAATTTTTTTCTTACCCTCGAGGGCAAAAAAAGGTCAATGCCCGACTGGTGACATGCCTCATTGCAATGCAGTTCTGTCCCGAGGCACAGACAAAAATTATAGTTTTGGAAAGCATACTATGCACCACCACATGCAGAGGTGGCATCCAATCAATTATAGCGTTGCTGAGGTGGGTCACCTCCAGGATAACCCACCAATATTATTTTACTGTTTCCCTTGGTTTTCCCCTTGTTATGCTTTCCTGAACGCTACCCGGTGCGCGGACCGGGCGCTAACCGTGCAAAAATTTGAAAAAAAAGGCTGGGTTTTTTTGCATGTATGGGCCTCCTCAGCCACCCTCAGAAAACCTAGGGGGTAAGGATATGTCTCCCGTGCCCCCTTATACCCATTCCCAACATTGTTTATCCTCCGTCTTGTGACTAAGTTCGTCCGAAACACAAGATGGCGGACTCCCGTTACGCTACCGGTGAGCTACCCGGTTCGCGTACCGGGTAGCGCTTCCACCTCTAAAAATCAAATTTTTTATTTTTTTATTTTTTTGCCCCCACATCAATCCTAGGGGGTCAGGAGGGGTCTACCTTGTCCCCTTTCATTCATTTCCCCCTTCGTTTATTTCCACCTCTTGTCTCTCGACCCTACCGAGAGATAAGATGGCGGCCGCTCCGGACTGTTTAGAATGTTGACAGTCACCGGAGAGCCAATCCGCTTCTCCTCGCGAAGTTCCATTACGCGTCTGGTACGCGAACCGGGGCGCTAACCGGGACGCTGTCACAGATATATATATATTTTTGAACGTTAATTTCTCAAAATCCCCTGAAGCACATATCTTGAGACCTAGCAAAGGCACATAGGACAAACAGTCTCTACAATTTTGCAAAGTTTCATAGAAATCCATTCAGCCGTTCAAGCTAAAAGTGAGTACAACCGCCCTATGGAAAACTCAATGTTAAAAACACGGTTTGGGACCCCCCTTTTTTCTCGGCCCCCACTTGACGAAACCCCCCCAAACTTTAGGGGGACGCTCAGAAACAAAATGTGCCATTGTCCTGAAAATTTAAGCCAATTCCGTCGATCAACGCCAAAGTTATTCAACATAGAATTTTCAGAAATCCGTATTAAAAAAACCCTAACTATATATACCTACTGGCGACCGCCAGTAGGTAATATATATATATATATATTCACAGAAAAAACCATAGGTTATAGACCATATATAGTTAGGAATTTGCATTTACAAAACCTTGAAAATTCACTGAAAAAACCATAGGTTATAGACCATATATAGTTAGGGATTAGCATTTAAAAAACCTTATTTTATTTGCACAAAACCATTGAAATTCCATATATAGTTAGTTGCACTAACTATATATCGCGCACCCGCAATCCACTGCTGATGATGTCACATATTACATCATTCATGACATGGTCAGTGACATCACTGATGACATCACTGATGACATCTCAAATGACATCACTGATGACATCACTGATGACAACATCCAGTGACTGTATGTTTCTGTAAAGTTAAAATATGTCTTACATATTGAAGAATGAGTGGATGTATAAGTGTCTGGATGAAGGATTTAGTAGGTGCATGACTGACTGTATGAGTGAGTGATTAAATGTGTCTCACTGAGTGCATGGGTTAGTGACTAAACTGTCTTAATTTGTGCATCATTATGTCTGTTGTTCTGTAAACTGTTGCATGTGTTGATAAGTAGCTATATGAGTAACTATATGGGTTATTGATTGGTTGCCCAAGTATTTGTATGGGAGACTGAGTGTGTGTGTGGGTGGCTGGGAGGTGTATGACTCTGTGCATAGATGTGTGAGCAGTTGATTCACTAGATGTATGGTTTCAAAAGTGCATGTGGAAACAGCTGTATGGGCGGTTGACTGTGTGCATGAGTGTATTGGTGAGTGAATGGATATCTCAGTGCTACATGTCAAAGTAAGTACATATGTAAAACACAGTACATGTGAGAGTTGACATATATAAATAACTGTGCATAAGAGCCAGTGAATGTGTGAGTGGCTGTATGGATCATTGTGAACTTGTATCAGGGATTGTATAAGAGAGTAAATATGTGTTAGTATATGTTTGAATAAGTAAAGTTTGTATAACTGTATATTTGAGGAAATGGAGGTGTGATTGATTCTTTGCATGACTGACTAGGTGTGTGAGTAACTCCATGGATGAGTGACAGTCTGTGAGTGTCTGTTTACACTGATTGTATCTAAGGTTATATTAGAGTCTGAAGAGGTTCATCGTATTATCACATGAATGATATCATCAGTGATGTTATCAGTCATGTCAAATGAGATGTTTTCAGTGATGTCATCAGTGATGTCATTTGAGATGTCATCAGTGATGTCATCAGTGATGTCACTGACCATGTCATGAATGATGTAATATGTGACATCATCAGCAGTGGATTGCGGGTGCGCGATATATAGTTAGTGCAACTAACTATATATGGAATTTCAATGGTTTTGTGCAAATAAAATAAGGTTTTTTAAATGCTAATCCCTAACTATATATGGTCTATAACCTATGGTTTTTTCAGTGAATTTTCAAGGTTTTGTAAATGCAAATTCCTAACTATATATGGTCTATAACCTATGGTTTTTTCTGTGAATTTCATTGGTTTTTTAAAAGCTAATATCTATAGCTGTAAAATATATTCTTTATTAAGTGACGTATCACGTAGCCCGTGAGACGCCTCATGATGCATCGCATAACCGTGACGTATCGTCTCTGCAGCGCAAACCAAACCCAAAACGTAAGCGCGCCAGAACACGCTTAAAGATATATATATATTTTTTAACCTTAATTAGACAAAATCCACACGTGCACATATCACAAACGTTCAAAAAACACAATATGTCGGACTCCCGTTACGCTGCCGGTTAGCTGCCCGGTTAACGTACCAGGAAGCACCTTTACCGCGAAAATCGCAAATTTTTTTTTTTCACCCCCCAGGGAACTTTAATAGCCCCCTCATCAATCCTAGGGGTTCAGGAGGGGTCTGCCTTACCCCTTTCATTCATTTACACCTTTTTTTTTTCCACCTCTTGTCTCTCGATCCCACAGAGAGACAAGATGGCGGCCGCTCCAGACTGTTTACAATGATAACAGCCAATCAGCTTCTCCTCAGACTCCCGTTACACTGCCGATTAGCTTCCCGGTAGCTGCCCGGTTAGCTGCCCAGTTCGCGTACCAAGGTGCGTCTCTACGGCGAAAAAATCGGATTTTTTTGTTTGTTTTTTTTTGGCCCCACGTGGTTTTATAATATCCCCCTCATAAATCCTAGGGGGTCAGAAGGGGTCTACCTTGCCCTCTTTCCTTCATTTCCCCCTTTGTTTTGGCCTCCTCTTGTCTCTCGATCCTACCGAGAGACAAGATGGCGGCCGCTCCGGACTGTTTACAATATTGACAGCCAATCAGCTACTCCTCAGACTCCCGTTACACTGCCGGTTAGCTTCCCGGTTAGCTGCCCGGTTAGCTGCCCGGTTCGCGTACCAAGACGCGTCTCTACGGCGAAAAAATCTGATTTTTTTTTTTGGGTTACACTGCCGGTTAGCTTCCCGGTTAGCTGCCCGGTTAGCTGCCCGGTTCGCGAACCAAGACGCGTCTCTACGGCGAAAAAATCGGATTTTTTTTTTTTTTGGGTTACACTGCCGGTTAGCTTCCCGGTTAGCTGCCCGGTTAGCTGCCCGGTTCGCGAACCAAGACGCGTCTCTACGGCGAAAAAATCGGATTTTTTTTTTTTTTTGGGTTACACTGACGGTTAGCTTCCCGGTTAGCTGCCCGGTTAGCTGCCCGGTTCGCGAACCAAGACGCGTCTCTACGGCGAAAAAATCGGATTTTTTTTTTTTTTTTTTGGGCCCGGCGTGGCTCTATAATATCCCCCTCATCAATCCCAGGGGGTCAGGAGGGGTCTACCTTGCCCCCTTTCCTTCATTTCCCCCTTTGTTTTGGCCTCCTCTTGTCTCTCGATCCTACCGAGAGACAAGATGGCGGCCGCACCGGACTGTTTAGAATGTTGACAGACACCGGAGAGCCAATCAGCTTCGCTTTGCAAAGTTCCGATACGCGAAAAGTTCGCTAACCGGATCGCTGCCCGGAGCGCTGTTACAGATATATATCTTGATTTAAACGTTAATTTCTCAAAATCCACTGAAGCACATATATTGAGACCTAGCAAAGGCACATCGGGCTAACAGTCCCTACAATTTTGCCAAGTTTCGTGAAAATCCATTCAGCCGTTCGGGCTAAAAGTGAGTCCAACCGCCCTATGGAAATTAACATGGGAAAAACGCGTTTTGGGACCCCCCTTTTTTCTCGGCCCCCCCTTGACGAACCCCCCCCAAATTTTCAGGAGCTGCTCAGAAACAAAATGTGCCATTTTCCTGAAAATTTCAGCCGATTCCGTCCACAAACGCCAAAGTTATTAGACATAGAATTTTCAAAAGTCCCATAGGAAAAAAATCCTAACTATATATACCTACTGGCTATCGCCAGTAGGTAATATATATATATATATATATATATATATATATATATATATATATATATATATATTACCTACTGGCGGTCGCCAGTAGGTAGTTATAGTTAGGACCTAGTTTCCATAGGAAATCCTCAACATTCTATTTGGAATAACTTTGGCCCTGGTTGAAGAATCTTAGCGAATTTCTCAAAGAAGATGGCTCAGTCTGCTGCGCTCCTTCCCTAAAAGGTTGGGGGGGATTGGTCAAGTGGGGGCTGAGATAAAAGGGGGGTCCCAAAACGTGTTTTCTCCATGTTATTTTCCATAGGACCTTTAGTCTCGGCTACAGGTCGAACGGGTAAATGGATTTATAAGAAATTTGGCAAAACTGTACAGTCCGGCTCGCAGATTACGCTTTTTTTGGAATGGTGTAAATCCGTTCAGTAGTTGTTGAGAAAATTAAAGTTAAAGTCAATTATATATCTATAGGCGCGCACACGTGCGCGCACCCAAGCGGCTGCGCGTGAGCGGTATTTTTTTTGGCTGCGTGACGTCTGTTAACGTTCGATTCGAAGGAAATCAGGAAGTTTTGTCCGCCATTTTGTCACTGCGAGTAAATATATTGTTCATTTCAAAGCGTTGAAACATGGAAAGGGGAGAAGGTAGAGATTGTCTTCCTGCGTAGGTTTTCTCAGGGTGTGCAGTAAGGCCCTTAAACGCGAAAAGATATAATTTTTCTCCGAAAAAAAAATACGGGGTGCGCGCACTCGGTCGCGCACACCTATTTACAAGAGTGTCAAAATGGAGGTAAATCAGAAGTTTGAGTGCTTAGATATAAGGTGGCTCTGAAAAGAGCCCTTGTGTTAATTGAGTGTTTTCTGCATTTATAAGTAAGTACCGATGCAGAGCCTGATGTTGCAGAGGAAGATTCTGTTTCCCTCATTCGTGAAATGAACACCGTCTCTCCTATAGATGTCTTGCATGTGGTAGCGCAAGTTGTTGTGGTAAATAGAACCCATGCTATAATCTCTGAGGAACGCAGAAACAGATTTATTTACATGTCTCCTTGCTTTCTCAAATTGTGCACAATGGTGATTGGACCAATTCCATTTCTGTCTTTGGCATATATTGGAATATACCAAGGCAGATCGAGGAAAAAGTGTCATCAATTGTCGAAAGGTGTCTTTTAGAAGCATTTCCAGACCTACCCCAGTGATTGTGCCTAGATCGTTCCCACCACAGTGCACAATTATAAGGTCTGGTTCTGGGAGATGCATAAAAGTTTTCACCAATGGAATTAATTGGTGACATTTCAATCCTCTTTTGGGAATCCATGTTATGTGTACATTTGGTAAGCTGAGGTTGCAAATTCGTCTGCTTACTGCATATTTTTCACTCCAGTGAATATAACTGTGTCCTATTAGCCAGACCTTCATTTTCAAAGGGATTTGTAGTCGTCCTCCGATCGGTTCTGGAAGTGGAATGGTAGTTAGAAGTTGAAATTTTAAATAAAGAAAAATGAAGAGGCTGGGTGTGGTTAAAAAAATAAAAATGATTGGTTGATTGTAACAAGTGGAGAGTGAACAGGTCAATGTTTATGTTAAACGAAAAGTACTATTGGGTGTGAAAAAACAAGACATGTAACAGAGCTGTGGATTGGCAGGTGTTTCTGGAGGGAAAATAGTGTTATTAGTTAGCTGTAGAACGTTGAGAGATGAACTTTTGACTTGTGCCTTCAGCAAGGTGCAGAATGAGGTGTAACCATGGAAACAGCCGGAGATGGCAGTTGGTGATGGGTTCACTCTTTGGTGCCTCTGCATCTGAGTCTGTTCTCTGGTGGCTGGAGGACAACTGTTTGTTATTGTGGAGATGAAAGGGTGATAAGGAGAGAAATACGACATAGCGTCTGGCCTGTAGAAGCGTGGGAGCAGTGATTAACTCTGAGTAAAGCGGAACTGTGTCGGTGCTTAGTAACAGTAAAAAAAAAATGTTAACAGTGGTATAACTGTCTTTACGGTGCGTGACCTACTAAGAAAGAGTTCACGGGCCGTAATTGGCTTGGAGGTTCTAGTATCAGTAAGTAAGTTCAAGAAAAGAAAACATTCAGGACTTTATTTATGAAGGCCTTGCGCCACCGGTGCATTACTTTTTCCCATTTTAAAAAATGAGGCCCCGGCGGCGGAAGGTCTTCATAAATAAGGTCCTCAGTGTCTACAGTTAAGGTTATGTGGAACCCATGAATAGTTTTTCAATATGAAATCATTTCAGTTGAGATTATGGATTAAAAGAGAAACCGTGAATATTTGAAATGTTTATTTAGAAATTTACTATTTTAAAGGCAAATCATTATGTAATCTGAGTACAGAAATTGCAAAAAACACAGTAATTGGTATTGTCAGTAGTACATGGAATACAAACGCTATAGTTGAAGAAAAATGAATATAGTTGGAAAAAAACATTGTACAGTCTTATAAGGAAGTATATTATATTTTAATAAATGGAAGAAGGTTTGTGGCCTTTCAGTTTAGGAACGATATATGAAAATGCAAGTGGTTATACATCATTACTTTATGAATCAGCTGTCTAACAACACGAAATCATAATGTCCACTGTTAGTAAAGCAAATAGGTCTGTTCTTCAAAAGAAAATATGGAAAATAACGTGAAGAATATAGAAAACCAAAAGGAAATGAGGACGTCAATGGGTTGTTTGAGAGTTATTGAAGCATTGTTTAGGCAAAATAGGTAGTTTCTGCTTGTAACAGGAAATCAGTTTTATCATTTGAAATTATGTCAGCTATCCAATGGAAAAGAGTAAAGCAGTACTGATAATCTCTTATAATCGGAGCCTCTTTTACCATCAGAGTGCAGGTCGGTGGGTTTTCGATGTAGCTCGCTGTTAGGAAAGAGTTAATTGTCCATTGTGTAGGCAAAGTATGCAGCAAGTGCCTCTAACATGAAATCACTGTTATCATCTGAAAACATGTCAGCCATCCAATTGAGAAGATCAAAAGAGCATTCATGATCTGTCATTATTGGAGCGTCTTTTACCATCATTGGGAAGCTCGGTGGGTTTTCGATGTAGCTCTCTGTTAGGAAATCTTGCGCCGCTGCGAATATATTCCAATGACCCAGAACTCCTTGTATCGCTGCAAAGGCCATAAACCCTCCGTTGTAACAAAGCTTTTCATGATCAAGTAACGGATTCATGAGGTGATTGTAATTCGGTTCAGGAGGTACCAAATTGCAGAGACATAAATCCAGGGCCCACGTGAAATCACAGCTCAGGCAATGAAATACAGGCTGCACACAGGTGAAATACGAATATCGAAAGGATAATCGATATGATGCATTCAAAGTCGAGAGTGGTAAGATGCCGTAGTAGTCAAGCATCCTCTGGCGAAATAGTTCTAAGTGGCCCGGCTCGTTTGCGAAGGCAGGAGGGACATCCATTTTGAATTTCCCAAGATGGTAAAGGAAACGGCGCAGCACCGCTGGTTGTATAGCAACTCCACAGATTTAGGTCGCCGGCTATGCAGTGGAGAGAAGCAGAATGACTTGATACATTTTCTAAGAGTCTAGTCACTTATATATTGCTTAGTGGTTATTAAAAAAGTAGCTTTTTTTGAACTGGAGGATGCGTTAAAAAATAAGGGAGTGATTTGAGGGAGTTGTAAAGCATGGTCAATTTTTTTTACATCAATGCTGTTTTCTGTGAATGTTAGCTTAGTGAAAGATATGTGTTTGAGCAGATGCAACGTTCAGTTTTAAATGTGACAATGGCGGTCTTGTTCATGTCTTCCGATTCAAGGTCGGTATTCGCTGCCAAATACAAAGATTAAGAAACGCATGCGTGGGGTACATAGTGTGCATTCTTAAAGGAAAGCAAATGAAGGGTTATTTTTACCGCGTTAGCATTGTCGTACAAAAAGTTATAGTGATTTCTATTATATGTGAAGAAAGTGTCACTGATGAAGACTGAAAATAAATCCTTATAAATGATACGGGCTGGTGTATTTTAGAAAAGGTTTGTAACATTACATGAATTGTGTAAAAAAACAAATGTAATTGAAAGTGTATGGTTTGAAAATGAAAAGTAGAGGTTTATAGTTCATGTTTTGAAAGCAGTTCTAGAGGGTCAGAAGAAAGTGTATGGTTTGAAAATGAAAAGTAGAGGTTTATAGTTCACGTTTTGAAAGCAGTTCTAGAGGGTCAGATGCATGATAGATTTATTAAAAATAGAACATGTTTTTAAATAGTATTTTGGAAAAAATATGTGCCTTTATGTACTATTTACATTATGTGCCTGTTGCGTATTCTTTGAGTTTTAGTAATCCTGTGTCTTATAAGTTTTCTAGGGGCGGTTTGAGGTTCATGGTGGGTTTGGGCAGGGAGGGTAGGTTGGGGGTTTGTAATAGGGGGTTCGGCTGGGGTGGAGTGCGGAGTTTAGTGAAAAGTGAGGGGGGCAGGGAGTTACGGTGTTTGGTAATGGAGCAGAGTCAGAGGACGCCACATTTGTGTTATGGGCTGCCACGGAAATATGTATTTATTCTCAGAGGTTTATTATATTAAGGATATATATTAGCATGGTGGCTCTTGTCGTTTTGTGGTTCTGTGTATGTTTATAATGCTGGCTCTGTAGTTTTTGTTTATGGACCTTATTGCGACACACAGGGGACCTACGTTGCACAGTTGGAGATCAGAGACTTAGGAAATAAAACTTTATAATTGTAAGGGCTGTAAGCGATAGAAATCGCCCGTTCTCGGTGTAAAAAATATCACCGCTATTGGTGGTATTTTCTACGGTGTTAGTACTCGAAGGAGACTAGTAACATATATGTGAAAAAAAATTATGTAATAGGCTCAGCATTTTACATTATCTTGGAAAACAAAAGTTGCTTTTACATAGCAATAAGTCTCTTATAATTAAGGGACGGAGTGTATATAGTGCTATTTAGTACTCTGCTATGTGATTGATGTCGAATATTTCATAAGAGGAGGCTTTAAAAGTTTTACGATAAACTGGTTTTCTAGGGAAGTGGGTGGAGTGTTCCGTGTAAATTGCAGAATAGAAACTAGTAAGAACCAATTGGAAGTGTTGTTTTAAAGTCACATGACTGCACATGCGTGTCTCAACGCAATAGGTGGGTGCGCGCACCCGGTCGCGCACTATAAGAAAGCGGCGAGAAAATATCAGCTAATATGCTCTTCAAGCTTGTTTTGGTACAAAGAGTTAGTTCTGCAAAGAACTTTTTTTTTTTTTTTTTTTTTTTGGAAACAAGTGTTATGATGCTTTTGATTTCTTAAAGTTGCGACAACATTTTTCAGTATGTCATACTATCCAAATAAAGTGAAGAAATTTAACTTTTCTTGGAGCATTTATGACTCTCAATTATTTGTTCAATTAGAGTAAAGCTTTGCTCTCCGTATACAAGAAGTTCTCCACAGTTCGTGCATTTCATGTGCACGTTCGCCAGATATGGTCTCAAGTCCATCTCAGCACTCGATGGAGATACAGGTCGTCCACCGGAAGATGTATTGATTACTTCTGATGGTAATAGCGTGGCCTCCGTTTTTCTTGTCAAAGGTGGTCGCTCATTTTCATCAGATTCGGAAGATGAATGCGGAACGGTAGCCATTGTACCGAAGTCTTCGGGAAGATGTTCGACGTTGTTGTCTCTTGAGAGTAGAAAAGAAAGTGATGGTAGTGGGTGGAGTGCTGCGTGTAAATTGCAGAATAGAAACTACCAAGAACCAATTAGAAGTGTTGTTTAGAAGTCACATGACTTCACATGGGAGTGTCAGGTCCTGTACGCGATAGGAGGGTGCGCGCACCCGGTCTCGCACTAAAATAAAGCGGCGAAAAAACATCTTATAATATGCTCTTCGAGCATGTTTTGGTGGAAAGAGTTAGTTCTGAAAAGAACTTTTTTTTTTTTTTTTTTTTTGGAAACAAGTGTTTTGATGCATTTGATTTCTTAAAGTTGCTATGATATTTTTCAGTATGTCATACTATCCAAATAAAGTGAAGAAATGTAACTTTTCTTGGAGCATTTATGACTCTCAATTTTGTGTTTAATTAGAGTAAAGCTTTGCTCTCCGTATACAAGAAGTTCTCCACAGTTGTTGCATTTTATGTGCACCTTCGCCAGACATGGTTTCAAGTCCATTTTAGCACTCGATGGAGATACAGGTCGTCCACCGGAAGATGTGCTGATTACTTCTGATGGTAATAGCGTGGCCTCCGTTTTTCTTGTCAAAGGTGGTCGCTCATTTTCATCATATTCGGAAGATGAATGCGGAATGGTAGCCATTGTACCGAAGTCTTCGGAAAGATGTTCGACGTTGTTGTCTCTTGAGAGTAGAAAAGAAAGTGATGGAAGTGGGTGGAGTGCTGCGTGTAAATTCCAGAATAGAAACTACTAAGAACCAATTAGAAGTGTTGTTTGGAAGTCACATGACTTCACATGGGAGTGTCAGGTCCTGTACGCGATAGGAGGGTGCGCGCACCCGGTCTCGCACTAAAATAAAGCGGCGAAAAAATATCTCATAATATGCTCTTGGAGCACGTTTTGGTAGAAAGAGTTAGTTCTGAAAATAACTTTTTTTTTTTTTTTTTTTTGGGGAAAGAAGTGTTATAATGCTTTCGATTTCTTAAAGTTGCTACTACATTTTTCAGTATGTAATAGTTTGAAAATGAAGTGAAGAAATTTATCTTTTCTTCGGGCTTTTATGACTTTCAATTTTGAGTTTAATAAGAACGAGGCTCTGCTCTCCATACAAAAGAATTTTTCCACACTCGTTGCATTTCATGTGCACCTTCGCAAGATATGGTCTCAAGTCCATCTCAGCACTCGATGGAGATACAGGGCGTCCACCAGAAGATGTGCTGGCCACCTCTGATGGTAATAGCATGGCCAGGGCTCTTGTCGATGCTTTTGCATAATGTTCAGGATGCCTTTGTTTAACATGCCGCTGCATGGTGTGTGCAGAAAAGGAATATTTTTTATTTGGATTTCCCCTTGAGAGCTCCGAATTGGATAGCGTGCAGGTTACTTTTGGTGCATTCACTTTCTTTTGATCTTCAGGATAAGTGAAAAATTGCCAAATGAAAGATTCCTTTTTTCTTCTTAACGGTGGTCGCTCATTTCCTTCAGATTCGGAAGATGAATCTGGTAGGGCAGCCATTTCAGCAAAGTCTTCCGGAAGATGCTCGACGTTGTTGTCTCTTGAGAGTAGAAAAGATTGTGAGGAAAGTGGGTGGAGTGCTGCGTGTATATTCCAGAACAGAAACTACTAATAACAATTGGAAGTTTTGTTTTAAAGTCACATGACTTTACATGCGCTTCTCAGGACGTGTAGGCGGTGACACTATCTAGTTACGAACGTGATTACATACTTAGGAACTAGCATTCAAAAAAACTATGAAATTCACTGAAAAAACCATAGGTTTTACACACGTTATAGTTAGGAAGTAGCATTTGAAAAACCTATGAAATTCACTGAAAAAACCATAGGTTTGACACCAGTTATAGTTAGCTGGAAATTTTACTGACATAAAACCAATGAAATTCCATGTTATAGTTAGTTGGACTCACTATAACTTGCGCGTGTAATGCATTGCTGATGACATTACATATTACATCACTCATGACATGGTCAGTGACATCACTTATGACACCATCCAGTGAATGTGTGTCTTTCTAAAAAATAAATATGTTTTATATATGTATATGTAAAGGTCGAGGGAAGAATAAATGTTTAAATTATTGTCTTAATGAATGTTTTTTTCAAAAAGAAATGATTGGATAACTGGCTTATTAAGTGTACCTTAGTGAATACATATATTAGCGAGTAATGTTTAAATATTTGATTATATGTATCAGTGTTTCACTTTGTGAATAACTGGTTGCATGGATTGATGAGTACCTACATGTGTAGGTATTTGGGTTCTTAGATGTTTTTTTAGTATCAGTATGAGTGTTTCTATGGTTTTATGGGGGTATTACTAATCACATAGATGCATGAATGACTAACTCTCTTTTTGTATGTGTTTAGAAGACACCATATGTGCAGGACTGTATGGGTGGTTGAGTGTGTATAGTTTTATATGCAAATAAATGGATGTTCAATAGTTTATTTACATGTGTGAGTATGTGTGTGAGTAACTTTTGGATGATTGTTGGTGTGTTACAGGATGTATAGGTGTATCACTACATATGATGAGTGAGTATATGTATGAGTGACTATATAGAACTGTTGGTAAATGAGAGAATGTGTATATAGATGGTGGAATTACTGAATTGGTTGTTGTAACTGGTATGGGTATCTCCATTTTTTTGAAAATGTTAATTTCTATTTTCCAATATGTGTTTTAAGGGTTACCTTACACTGAAACGAGGTCTGTCACTCTGTCACAAAGATGGTGTCATCAGTGATGTCATGAGTGATGTAATATGTAATGTCATCAGCAGTGCATTACACGCGCAAGTTATAGTGAGTCCAACTAACTATAACGTGGAATTTCATTGGTTTTATGTCAGTAAAATTTCCAGCTAACTATAACTGGTGTCAAACCTATGTTTTTTTCAGTGAATTTCATAGGTTTTTCAAATGCTACTTCCTAACTATAACGTGTGTAAAACCTATGGTTTTTTCAGTGAATATATATATATATATATATATATATATATATATATGGAGGTGTGATTGATTCTTTGCATGACTGAGTAGGTGCATGAGTAACTCCGTGGATGAGTGACAGTCTGTGAGTGTCTGTTTACACTGAGTGTATCTAAGGTTATATTAGAGTCTGAAGAGGTTTGTCGTATTATCACATGAATGATGTCATCAGTGATGTCATCAGTGATGTCATTTGAGATGTCATCAGTGATGTCATTAGTGATGTCACTGACCATGTCATGAATGATGTAATATGTGACATCATCAGCAGTGGATTGCGGGTGCGCGATATATAGTTAGGGCAACTAACTATATATGAAATTTCAATGGTTTTGTGTGAGTAAAATATGGTTTTGTAAATGCTAATTCCTAACTATATATGGTCTATAACCTATGGTTTTTTCAGTGAATTTTCAAGGTTTTGCAAATGCTAATTCCTAACTATATATGGTCTATAACCTATGGTTTTTTCAGTGAATTTCAATGGTTTTTTAATTGCAAATATCAAAAGCTGTAAAATGTATTTTTTTTTCTAATTCAAAAATATATTTAAAATTTTTGTAATTTAATGTTTTTAATTATATATTTTTTTAATTTTTTGTTTTTGTTTCGCTGCCGGTTCGCGAACCGGGAAGCTTTCCGTTAGCTCAATTTGATGCCGCGACCCGGTCCACTAACCGGTAAACGTTCCGTTTGCGCAACTGCCGCATTAGAAATCAACATCGTGACGCGTCGCGGAAGCGCGACATATCACGTTGTCGCGTAATGCGTCTTATGACGCGCCGCGTTAGCGCTCCGGGAAGTGCTCCGGACCGCGAACCGGAAGCGATCCGGGGCGCGGCGCTCAGCGCGTAACGTGAGCGGAACAGGTCATGTGACTTGTTTATAACACTTTTCATTGGTTCATTTCACTTTTGGTTTCCTAATGATGTAAGACTAGGTCATGTGACCTAAAAATAACACTTTTCATTGGTTAAGAACTTTTTTTTTCCCAAATGATGAAAGCCCCCACCTTTTTTCTCACTCTGACTTTCAACTTTGAGAAAGGAAGACCTATTTTGCTCTGTGAAAAAAATGGCTTCAGTTGTAGCTTCAGCTGCTGGACCCCCACCACCACCACCACCACCTCCTCATAAGAAGAGTGGACCACCTCCACAGTTCCTTGGAAACCCAGAGGAGGAAGAGGATCCAGAAGAGGAAGAGGAAGAAGAGGCACCACGATTTTTGAAAGAGTTACCCCGGGTATCTCATTACAAAAATAGTTTTATCTGGCAGTTTTTTTCTATTCCAGCAGGAAAGAAAAAAGTTAATGCACGCTATGTTACGTGCCTTATATGCCAAGATGAATTATCCAGGGGCACTGAAAAAAAGTACAGTTATGGGAACCACACTATGCACCGTCATATGCAGAGGTGGCATCCACTAAATTATAGCCGGGCAGAGATGCGTGACCTGCAAGAAAACCCTCCAACTTCTGTGGCCAGGAAATCAGCTGATATTACTCTGACGGTTGCCGAGGCTCGTAAAACAGTGCCAAATATCCCAAAAAATTTTGTTCATATGAAGTTTACTTGTTTATATTGTGGCACTTTAATTTCATGTGCTAATATGAGTGTTAAATTAATAAATTTAGCATTTGAAAAACACCAATGCTCTAAACGCCCCAAGCAATAATTTTTTTTTTGCTCCTGTTGCGCCCTTTTCAATACCTGTTTTTTGTTCTTTCCCTTTAAAAAAAAACAAAAAAAACCTAAAATTGTTCAAAAAATACAAAAAAAACAAATAATGTTAAAAAAACAAAAAAAAAATATAAAACTACAAAAACATAAAAAAAAGTTATTTTCAGAACTACCTCCCCTTTATACAAAAATTGCTAGAAAGTGTAACACTCTGGCAAGCTGTTTTTTTTTAGTTCGCTTTCCGGTTCGCTCGCCGGTACGCGAACCAGGAGCTAGCCCCAATTTAAAAAAAATAAAAATAAAGGAGTAAGTACAAGGGAAGTAAACAGAGAGTAATGTTAAAAGAAAGACAGCTATAGGGACTAAACCAGAGATGCTGTTTAATATATTTATTTACCGAAGAAAAGATGGAAGAGGATATAATTGTGGATAACAAAATAGATAAGGAAGTGAAAGAATCAAGCATTGAAAATGCAATAGGTCTCACAATAAAGAGTTTGTCCTTTTGGTTTTGCAAATGGATGAGTGGCGTTGCGTGGATGAGTGGCGTTGCGTGGATGATTGGTGTTGTGTGGATGATTGGCGTTGCGTGGATTAGTGGCGTTGCGTGGATGAATTGCGTGTGTGAGTGGCATAGTGTGTGTGAGTGACGTTGTGTGTGTGAGTGGCGTTGCGTGTGTGAGAGGCGTTACTGTGGGGGAGGGGGGGACGAGAAATGCACATGGTGGACAGGGGAGGGGACGGAGCGGGGACAGCAGAATGAGGGTGTAATTTTTTTTTGAAAGTTATAACAGAATCGTTGCAGAATGACCAGCCGTTTCTAGACTTTAAATAAGCTGTGTAATGTCCTGATGTTGTTGAAGGACCCTCATGATATATAATTGCTGCAGTTACAAAAGTCCTTCCTGATATTGACAACTGCGAAGCAACAACATTTTTTATTAAAGTTGTCAATTTTGTTCCATCAGGCCTACATCGTTGGAACATTAAAATGACTGGCCATATCTTCGTGTAAATAATGTTGACATCATTTCAGATTTACATTGGCTACACTCCATATTGTGATCAGCTGCTTTTACTAGCTTATTAAAGGACACTGATTTACTATCTGGCAAAGTTAAATATATAAATCTTTCTGAGTCTATACTAGTAGTACTTGATACCCTACAGTTCTCGCAGTCATGCTGCCATTGATAAGAAAGCCCAAACAGGTGATCTACATCTACACCCTCATCTTGCAATACATCAAGCATATACATTAAAAACTCCTGACAATCCTGCTGAATATTTTCAGAGAATTCTGTTTGACCTGAACATTCGTCTAACAGATAACGAACTTCAGACACACTTTCTACTTTTGTTCTATCAGTGCTACATTTCTCTAACACAGAATTCAACAAACAGCATAAACTTTGTTCCGAATTGATCACAATCTGTTCTTTTAAAGTCTCTAGTGAAAAGACAACATTAACAACTGCATTAGCATAGCAGTTGACACCAGAACTGTTTTCAAATTGAAAACCGACAACATCTTCAACAGAATCCATTTACTTTCTGCTTACAATTTCGGGTTCATCGACTTTTGGGCTTTTTGCTACAACCTCCCTACTATTACTGATATTTCTTCGTTTCCGGCCTACCACACGTTTCTCAAACAAAGGATATTGAGGCAAATGTGGCGCATACTCTCTTCTTAACCTATTGTATTCCTTTACACAATCTAGATCCGCACAAATGTTTGTGACATCACAGTCAATCAAGTACAATCCTGATAAACTTCTAACTCGTGACAATGCCACATATGCCATACCCTCCTTGAACACAGAACTGCCAATATTCACCAATGCACTGTCTACACTTAAACCTTGCGATTTATGGATTGTCACCGCATATGCCAAGCAAACAGGAAACTGCTTACGGCGAACATATAAGTCTTTAACAAGCAAAAACCTAGCAGAGCAACGACCAATTAGCTGTACTTCCTCAATGCCATCAAATTTAATTTTTAAAAATTCAATTCCATCTCTACTTCTGTATTTCTCAAAATCAACAACATTACCCATTGATCCATTTACCAGACCTCTTTCAACATGTAAATTCCTTCTCAAAATGATTCGGCAATTTAAGCACACATTCAAAGTCTTTTCAAAACCCGCAGTTTTAGATATAGTCTTCTCTAATGAATCCAGTTTTGATTTCAAATTCTCAGACAAAATAATTGTTGATCCCATATGCTCTATTCTGTCAATAGCTTCCAGTTTCACAATCTCTTGCTTTTCTAAATGCAACATTTTGTTGTTGAAGATGGCACATTCTGCAAGAGCTGGCATCAAACATATTCCGGATTTCTTCTCAGTAATTTTTCTGAAAAATATTCTCAGGCACAACTTCTTGTTCTGGATATAAATTTGAGAGTAATCGTGCTTGTAAAGCTTCTTTCCCATGCTCAGTCACTTTTCCAATTCTAACATCTTGTAGAATATTCTTGTAATCTTCATCCTTCGCCTGACGCATATTTTCATGCAGTTCAGCATAATCGAAGTTTAACCATATATTGACGTTGCCAATGCTCCCTAGGCACTTCCTGGTATCTTCATGCGTGAGCATTTTGAACACAGGTTGTCCTTTCACTGGTGTCAGCTGCAGAAGATCTCCGAAAACAATGATGTGTTTGCCACCAAATAACACATCATACTCAGTTTTAAGAACTTCTTGCATTCTCAAATGCACAAAGGCAAGCATGACATTGGAAACCATGCTTACTTCGTCAATGATAAGAAGTTTCATTTTCCTCAAGACTCTTGAAACTTCACAACAAGCATCTCCAGATAACTTGTGGTATTGTAATTTGTTGTCATGCTCCACTGGCAGCATCAGTAGACGATGCAAAGTAATACCTTTAATGTTATGTGCTGCCAGTCCAGTTGGAGCGGTGACAACACAAGACAGCGATGACTCAGTCCTTTCCTGCAAATAACAAGAAATTGCTTTAATGAGGAAACTTTTTCCAGTTCCCGCTTCTCCACTCAGTCGGACAGGCTTCAACGGCGTACACGAGCACTCTTTCTTCTCATGACTTAATCCATGATCAATTTGCTTGGTAACTTCGTCATATATTTTCCTCTGCTCAACGTTGAGTTGTTTTTCCAAGTCTTCTAAGTTAACCGCATCCTCCTGAGCATGTGCCATGGCTTTTTCCACTTCATTCATAGCAGTGGTAGCATCATTTTCGATAACAGGTCCTCCTAGTGGATCCTGACTCAATGAAACAGAACTCTGACTGTCCTGAGAACTGTCTCTGGCAATCTCGGCTGCAATCGTTGCTTCCTGCTCAATTTCCAAAGTCAACATTTCTTGATATTTGGGAAAAGCAGGACATTCTATGGTCTCCTTGGCGGCAGTGAAAGAGTCTTTGTAACAGAGGAAATCTCCAAGCAGTTCCTCTTCTGCACGCCAAGGCTTGAAAAGTTGCAAAAGTGCTAAATAGAAAAACTCCTTTTTTTCTGGAGATTCGCCACTCAATTTTCGATGGTTTACCAAGTGGCATTTTCTTTGCTTGACCAGACATCCCTCACTTTCAATTACAGCATACACTCCTTTCTCAATATCTTCTTTGATGTTCCTCTTGAATATGTAATTTTGTAGAACCTCATACAAACAAACATTCTCAAGGTGACTACTTCGATTTGGATAATATGTATCCAACATGTTGGTCTTCAAAATGTCGGTACTGTTTGGCTCCTTTTCCGCCAAATACTCAATTTCCCGCACAGGTTTCAGAACTCGATTACGCGTTGCAGCAAGACCAAGACTCGCCCAAACGATACTCCTGGATTTGGCATAGAGACTTGCTGAAGACAACCAGTCAGAACATTCGTAAGCACCGATTTCTCGATGCGACAACATCTTCAGACTGAAACTGTACAACTTCTTGCTGAGGCTCTTTTCATGGGAAATGTCCTCCCACATATCCTTCAATTCTGTCTTTTCTTTTTTGGTGATGTAAGATGTCACATACCGAGCCACAGCCATACAGTTATCAGCCACAAACTGTATATCCATGTTAGCATTCCACATGGACAAAATCACTGGGTTGTAGTCATTGATGTACTTGGACTCTTCGTTCCTTTTCAAATTGTATGTATTTTTGGGTGATTTCCTCGTCACATTATGTTGCAGAGAAGACATCAAACTGTTTACTCTTCATTTAGAAATCACCGGTCGTGGAAAGTTGAAACGACATTTGGTGTAGAACTTGTCCTTGTTTCTGAATTTACGACGACAGTACTTTCCACAACAATGGCTTTGGAAACGTAGAACTTGTTCTCTTAGGCTTTTCTTCTCCTTTGCGTTTGGAATACTGTTCTATGAAACTCATCACTAAGTCATCCGGATCTTTTCCAAATTTAGGTGCATCCTTGATCCACAGCAGCATGTGTATATGAGGAGCACCTCTTGCTTGGTACTCCTTTCTCCAGAAGAAATCCAACACCTCTTCAAGAGGTGGATTCTTCTTATTCATGATGAAAGACATCATAGCTTCAAATCTATGATTGAAGTACCTGCATACATTGACTGGATCCAAAGAGCACAGTTCTCCGGGTGTCTTGAATTCGACGTTTTCAATGTTTCCATTTGCCTCTCGTAGAAATTCAAGTAAGTCTTCCCAGCCATACTCGGCACAGCTCAGAGTGAGGAACCATGTCGGAGTTCCTAAGTTCCTCAGCATACATTTTAAATCACCATGACGACGGTACCAGTACTCATTAGTACCACGCTGACACGCCATGAGATTAATTAGGTGAGAATCCAAAATACTGTCTTGGACATTGACTTTATTCTTAAAGTCACTTGCCGAGATGTTTCGCATCTGTATACAACTTTTCAAGATGTGGTTCACTGCATATGACAGTCCAGACAGATTGCTTTCAAACAGGAGATGAAACAAATAGGGAATGCTTTGTCAAAACCTAGCATCTTCTGCATACAATCCTAAAGTCCGGTATTCAGAAGCAGGAATTTGATGAGGCCGCTCATCATATCTTCCTCCTTGACCTGTTGGAAATAGCTGTGGGAAACACCGAGCTTCCAAACTTTCCTCCCAAACACTAATGGGACTCCCTTTGGCTTGTTTCATTTGAAAACAACTCAATAGCCTTCCCCATGACTTCCTTGGAATGCAAAGGATGAACACTATAATGTTCATATATTTCTTCACTTTTAGAGGCTTCTACTTTCTCAATTTGGCCAGCACACAAATCGCTATCCTCTTCATCACTTACTTCCTCTTCTGCAACATATACATTCTTATAGTACTTGTTATTTTTTTTTCAAATACAATGTTGCTTTTTTGACTTTCCTAACATCCACTAAATCTTGCCATATTTTCTTATTCTTTGTCGGAACCCCATTAACTAAGATAACCAGAGGTTCCTCTTCCACTTTTTCTACTCCAATTGTGTTAATGTTTTTGTTCAAATCTAGAGGCAAATAAACAACTCTTCCCTTTAATCCTCTCTGTAAATCTGATGGAGGCAACTTCCCTGTCTTTGGCTCCATTCTTACAATAGCCTGAAAGGGATGGATACTTTGAATCAAAATAGATTCATAAGTATTTAAATCCTTCAATTCAGAAGGAATCTCAACCAATTCCAGATTATTATGAACCGCCCTAGCTGGCATCTGGTTTTGGTTTAATTTGTTACAACAATAAGTACACACACGTTGATCCAATCCCAAATCAAAACAATTTTCTACCATCAAGTATGTTGCGAAATCCTTCCATTCACTATTATTTTCCCTTTCACTTTTTGCATATAAATCCACTAACTTAATCTGATTCTTATAATAAGTGCGTCGACAACACACACAAGTGAAATTAGGCCTCTCACTTGATTTCACCTGAAACATAGCAATTTCCTTCTGAAAATTATCTGTACTAAAAACCTGTACATTATCTTCAACATTACCCTCTACTTCTGGGTCAATTTGAACATTCTCATCTTTACTTCCAAAGTAACAAAACTCAATTTCTTCACAAATATTCTTCACATCTATTTCAGAACCATGGAAAAGAGCAGCGCATAATTGTTTAAGCATAATTGCTGGACTCACATCATAATACAACATTCTCACTAATTTCCTCACTTTATTATGATGCACTGCTAGCATCCTGAAATGATGAAAAACACTCTGGCATACTCTCCTGGAAAGACAAGCCAGTGAATGACCATGCAAACCTGTCACTTCTCTCACTCTGCAAGGATCTAATTCTTGCAACAACTTCATTTTCTGCTTCAAACTTTTCTTATTAAATGTCAGTACAAAATCACAAAGCAAATCGATGGAATCCTGTCGCACACTGCAAATACTACTACACTTCCAAATGTACACAGGACCCTTAGGACGTCTTCCTAAAACCTCATTACCTAACACCTCTTCTGTCTCTGTTGTCACAAGTTTTTCTTTTTCAACTGGACAACCATCTTTCACTTCATAAGCTCGACCACTGGTGTCAACTGCAAGCACCAAATCATTATCCTGAAAATAACTCTCCTCATTAAAAAATGCCTCACAACTTGAACTATGCATCCATTCTCCGGAAAAAACTTCACAAAAATTACTATGATTAACTACTCTCTTCCATCTACTATTTGATTTGAAATCAGAAATTACCTTATTTAGTTTCCTAATTCTATTGATTACCAAAATAAATAACTTTCGCTTAATTTCGAAAGCCTGATCAATAATTTTCTCTACATTTTTCTTTTTCTTATAAAATGCCACTTTCTGTTGGCCTTTCTTAATATTTTTTAACAAATTGACTATTATCCTGTTGCGGATCATTCGTTTTCGAATGTCCCTAAACTGTTGTTTCCTTCTACTATCATGCACAGAGTTATCTCTTGCTCTAGCAGTAACATTTTTGATTGGTGTTTCCTTTCCGTTTAAATTGCTTCTCTTTTTCTGGACTGAAACATTTTCTGTAGAAATACTTTTTTTACTACAAATATTTCTTATGAATGATTTTGTGGTCTTACCCGGAGCTTTCTTGGTGACTTGACAAGTTTTTTTTGTAGAGGACTGCTGCAATAATAGATGAACCTGCTGTCTTTGACGTTTTGTAGCCTTTCTAATTCGATTCTTAGTTGGCATTTTCAAATTTTGAAATGATCTGCAGTTGAATCTGTGATAAAATATAATAAAAAATGTTATTAATCACTATTACCAAACAGTAAATCAATAACAGTCATCAAAAACTTAACACCCTGCTTGTTATTTTAACATAGAATAATTTTTAGTGCATTGGCAAATTTAGAAATCACAAATAGTAGCAATTGCAAATCTCAGAGGCTAGAATAGTAAAATTGTTTAACAAGAGTATCATTTTGCAGCTATTATTTAGCCATGTCCTGCGATGCTGAAGAGGTGAGGCCTATGTCTAAGTCTTCAGTAAACAGGACTCATCTCTTCTTAACCTAGGATAAGCCTCACCGACTCTGTGTCCCCTGCACATACTTAAATGTATAGGGACAGATTTATGTTAACTGGCACATCCCCAGGAATGCACCAGTTAATGTGCACCACTGCTCTGCTACTCATGGTGTCGCACATTTACGTTGTGGAACACCATTGAATAAAAACAGCACAGATGCGTCACGCATGATTGATTCAGGATGACGATAAGGTGTGGCCTATCCAGAGGTTTGTTTGAGGTGAGGCCTACTCACGGTTGCAGATGAGATTTACGCTTGTTGAAGAATACAGAGGAGATAATACATGTGAAGACCTACCAATGAAGTAAGTCATGTCCACTTCACTCTTGAACAAAGGCCAGACCTCTTTTGTGTCCGTGGACAGACCGAAACTTCATCTGCACAATGTCATTCGTAAACTTAGGAAACACTAGTGATGTAATTGAAAAATGTAGAGTTTCTTTTCCTCATTTCACAATCACATCACCTGTGTTTCCTCAGTGACTTAAAATGCCCTAAGACACATGAAAGTGTTTTTTGATTGCCTTTGCACCATTTTTGGGTCACTATTAACATGGCTATGTAACTCCAAGAATCAAAATCTAAATTTGCCAAGCACAGGCGGGAGCATATTTACAAGGAACTTGCCCCACGGAGAAAGCTCTTCAATTTAAATGGGAAAAATAACATCATAGACACTCAAATGCCTTATAAATATGCCCCAAACAACCTATGAAGCTCTAGCAGTACATATCCAGAAATGTCATTGATTTCAAAAAACGTTTTTAAACACAACATATAAATCAATTGTATACCTACATTCAAGAGGAAATGACTTAAAATGTCCTTAAGACACATGAAAGCCTTTTTTGATTGCTCTTGCACCATTTTTGGGTCACTATTAACATGGCTATGTAACCCCAAGAATCAAAATCTAAATTTGCCAAGCACAGGTGGGAGCATATTTACAAGAAACTTGCCCCACGGAGAAAGCTCTTCAATTTAAATGGGAAAAATAACATCATAGACACTCAAATGCCTTATAAATATGCCCCAAACAACCTATGAAGCTCTAGCAGTACATATCCAGAAATGTAATTGATTTCAAAAAACGTTTTTAAACACAACATATAAATCAATTGTATACCTACATTCAAGAGGAAATGACTTAAAATGTCCTTAAAACACATGAAAGCGTTTTTTGATTGCCCTTGCACCATTTTTGGGTCACTATTAACATGGCTATGTAACTCCAAGAATCAAAATCTAAATTTGCAAAGCACAGGCGGGAGCTTATTTACAAGGAACTTGCCCCACGGAGAAAGCTCTTCAATTTAAATGGAAAAAATAACATTATAGACACTCAAATGCCTTATAAATATGCCCCAAACAACCTATGAAGCTCTAGCAGTACATATCCAGAAATGTAATTGATTTCAAAAAACGTTTTTAAACACAACATATAAATCAATTGTATACCTACATTCAAGAGGAAAGGGCTTAAAATGTCCTTAAGACACATAAAAGCGTTTTTTGATTGCCCTTGCACCATTTTTGGGTCACTATTAACATGGCTATGTAACTCCAAGAATCAAAATCTAAATTTGCCAAGCACAGGCGGGAACATATTTACAAGGAACTTGCCCCACAGAGAAAGCTCTTCAATTTAAATGGGAAAAATAACATCATGGACACTCAAATGCCTTATAAATATGCCCCAAACAACCTATGAAGCTCTAGCAGTACATATCCAGAAATGTAATTGATTTCAAAAAACGTTTTTAAACACAACATATAAATCAATTGTATACCTACATTCAAGAGGAAATGACTTAAAATGTCCTTAAGACACATGAAAGCGTTTTTGATTGCCCTTGCACCATTTTTGGGTCACTTTTAACATGGCTATGTAACTCAGAGAATCAAAATCTAAATTTGCCAAGCACAGGTGGGAGCATATTTACAAGGAACAAGCCCCACGGCGAAAGCTCTTAAATTAAAATGGGAAAAATAACATCAGAGATACTCAAATGCCTTATAAAGAAGCAGACATCATTTTTTCCTTGTGATAAATTTTAAAAGCATTCCTTTTCCTCAAAAATGATTTTCAAGTAATAATTTGAAAACACTGCACAGCTCCTATGTACAAAAACACCCTGACAGTGCAAATACTTCACATTATTCTCAATTACAATTTCTCAAAGAAACAAAATCTATTTGTAAAACACTTTAGACAAAGCAACATTTTAAAAACACAGCTTTCTTCATAATTTTGTCCTTAAAGCATACTATAGTCTATCTAAATTAAATAAATCTTTTCTCACCTTAGCAAATTCTTTATGAGTTTCAAAACAGTCTCAGAAATACACCAAATTGTCTTCAGCAGAACAAAGAGTATGCACTCCAGAGGCTGCAGCTATAGAAAGCACAGAAATGCAGATATTCATTACACATATCTCTCATGTTAGCCAATCAAAACTCTTCCCTCACTTTTTTCAAATCAAAACCCTTCCCCCCTCTGCCCTCTCTGCCTTTTTTGCATAGCAACCACCTCCTGAAAGACCTCTGATGTTTGCAAGTTCACACAACAATGTTTCAATTGAACTCTGAACTCTCAGTGCACCTGCGTATCCAGTGCAATCTTTCATTAAATGATTTTTTCTTGACCATTCAAATTATATCTTTCAAAGAACACATCCATGCACCCTAACTTTCTGTTTTCAGAAATGAAAATCCACCAATCACTGCTAATGAATCATTAGCACTGAAACTCCACAGTTTTTTTCTTTACAAACTCCTACTGTTTCAACTGCTCTTTCATTACCACACTTCATCTGACTGCAGCATAACCTTCTCTCACCATGCTTTATGTCTGGATTGTTGAACATAGTTACATCTACTGGGCTCAAAGGTATGCTGAGAACAGAAATTTACCTAACCTCAATTTACAAGATGTGGAAATTAAGTGGTTGGGCCACAGAGGATTAAAATGTCACCTATTGATACCATTGGTGAAAACCTTTATGCATTTGCCAAAACCTGACCTGTTAATTGTGCACTGTGGAGGTAATGATTTGGGCACTTTGACTGGGGTAGGTCTGGAAATGCTTTTAAAGGACACCTTTGAGCAATTAATGGCACTTTTTCCTCAAACTGCTTTGGTATATTCAAATATATGCCAAAGACAGAAATGGAGGTGGTCGAACCAATTTTGTCCACAAATTGAGAAGTTGAGGAAGCATGTAAACAAATCTGTTTCAGCTTACATGAGAGACCATGGAATGGGCTCCATGTACAACAATAACTTGCGTTACTGCATGCAAGATATCTACAGAGGAGATAGAGTTCACTTCTCAGATGAGGGCAACAGAATTTTCATTTTGAATTTAAGACTGTGCTTTGGTACCTACTTATAAGTACCTAAATGAACCATAAACCCAAAAGCTCTTCTCAGAGCTACCCTTCATCTGATCACTCACAATTATTATTTTACTCTAACTTTTTTCACAAATTTTCAACAAACTACGCTCCCCGGAGCGCTACCCGGTACGCGAACTGGGAGCTAACCGCGCGAAATTTCTAAAAAAAACGTTTTTTTCCCGCACATATGGGCCTCCTCAGCCACCCTCAGAAAACCTAGGGGGTCAAGATACGTCTACCGTGCCCCCTCCTACCCATTCTGAACATTATTTGCCCTCCATCTTGTATCTTAATTCGTCTGAAACACAAAATGGTGGACTCCCGTAACGCTGCTGGTTCGCGTACCGGGGAGCTCCCCGGGAAGCGGTCCATCAAAAAAGGTGGGAAAGTAATTTACAGAAAAACGACTGGAAACACTTTCACCAAATATAGATTAGCTCATACTACATACCATTCCCTGCCATTTTCATAAATTTGTTTGGAATTCCATTTAGCCATTTAGCCTGTAGACCTATCTAAATACCCTGAGGTAAATTACTTCACAAAACACATCTGAAGTGTTGGAATTGACAACCAATGAAAATGTTACTTTCATTTTCTACTTTTATTACCTGACATTTGATTGGTTATATACCTGAATATATATAAAGGAAGAGAAGAAAACACAGCCATTTTGACTGCTACTTCTTGTTGTACATTACATTTGAATAGTTACCAAACACTTCAACTTGTTTGTGAAGGTAAGTTGTTATTTTTAAAACTGAAGTATATTGTGCACTATAACTTAATATGGTAGACTTTTTCTGATAGATATACACTATCCCTCTGTAGTAGTTATGGATTTAGATAGACTTCTCTGTTATTGTTATGTCCCCAACATGTTTTATTAGCCCTGGGAGATGGGGTCCCCGGGGATTATAAAAAATTTGTAATAGATGCAATTTTATTTTAACGATAGATTTACTGTTCGCGTACTGTGTGAATTACGAAAGTCGTCCCGTAAGCTTACCTAAGCAATAAAAAGTAAAATATTTTTAGTTATTTATGAATTGTATGTGTTTAGATGTTTGGTGGCCCTAAAAAGACCCCTTGTGTTTATTGGGAGATTTTAGTACCTACAAGTAAGTACCGATGCAGAGTCTAAGGTTCAAGAGGAAGTCTCTGTTCCCCTCATCTGTAAAATGTACATCATCTCTCCTATAGATGTCATGCATATTGAAGCGCAGATTGTAATAGACTCCATTATATAGTCTCTGAGAAACGCAGAAACAGACTTATTTACATGCTTCCTAGCTTTCCCAATTTGTGGACAAAATTGATTGGACCAGTTCCATTTCTGCCTTTGACAGATATTAGGATAGACAAAGGCAGTTTGGGGGAAAAGTGACATCAGTTCTGTAAAGGTGTTCTTCATAAACATTTACAGTCCTCCCCGAGTCAAAGTGCCTAGGTTATTGCCACCACAGTGCACAATTATGAGGTCATGGTGTTGGAGATGAATAAAGGATTTTACCAATGGCATCAATTGATGCCACTTTAAACCTCTTTGTCCAATCGATTTAATGTCCACATTTGGTAAACCTAAGTCTTTGTGAATGTCTTTCTGTTGTGCATACCTTTCACTCCAGAAAATATAGCTCTGTCCCACAATCCACACTATAAGCATCTTGAAGAGAGGTCTTGATACACGCAGCCCCGGCGACCGGCAACCCCCAGGCTGTAATATTTAATATCGGGGGTCCTTGACGGACCCCCCAACCCGAGGATCACCATCCCCTGGGGCTTTGTTCATGTTGGGAGGGGGGCCGCGCAGTCCCCCTCCAGGAGCCCTCGATGCCCCTGGGGACCGCCACCCCCCAGGGCCGGTTCCTGTGGTGTCCCGGGGTGCCCAATCCCGGGACACTGCTGTTTGCTGTGGTAGGGCAGAGCCTCGTGGCTCCCACCCTACCACAGCAAACTGCTTTTTGTTAGAGAGACCAGTATGTTAGCTAGTCTCTCTGACAAAAGCAATGCTGGCTCCCAAAGGACGTGGGGAGCCGGCTGGGACCGTAGGGGTATTTGGGCTCCCCCCCCCCCCCCGGTCCCCAACATTTTTTATTAGCCCCGGGGGATGGGGTCCCCGGGGATTATAAAAAATTTGTAGTAGACGCTATTTTTCTTTTACGATAGATTTACAGTGCGCGTACTGTGCGAATTACGTAAGTCGTCCCGTAAGCTTACCCTGGCATGAAAAAAAATATTTGAAAAAATATATTTTAGAGATATGTTTGAGGTTTATGTGTTTATGTGTTGGTTGGTTCTAATTAGAGCTTTTCTTTTTATTGGTACTTATAAGTAACTACTTATGTATAGTCTAAATATGTTAAGAAGCAGGGTTTTATAAAGTGGTGAACTTTTTACCTCTGGTGACAGTTTACAGTTGGCGGTAGGGTGGAAAGTTATGTCAGTTGGCAAGGTTTGAATTGTTGAACCAATAGAAATATGTCTTTGGTTTTCAATTATTGTGTGAAGGAATTTGATTTGTTAGTAATGTGTACATATGTGTAAATTGAGAGGGAAAATGTGCCATTTCTTTGGTTCTGCTGCAAGCACTGAAGCAGAGAGATTCTGTATAAGGCGTTCTTTTTAATCTACTAATCAGTTTGAGAGGTGATTTTAAAAGTTGTAAGGGAATGTATGTGGTGCATTTTATTGTAAGTAAAAGTAATGTGTTTAATATTGAAACGTTTGTAGAATTGTATTTTGAGTTTGACTGTATTTGAATAAGTATTGTGATAAAATCATTCGGTAAATGAATGTGGTTAGTGAGTCAGGTTTTTGCAATAAAGTGCAGTACTAAAAAATGTAGAATGTGTGCAGTCAGTTAAATGTTTTAGTTTGGTAAATGTGATTTGGTAAAATGTATGGTTTTAAATAATTTGACTAGAATCACACTGAGCATCTGTGTAAATTAAGGATTTATAGCTGCACCTTTTTCCATAATCTCCGCCATTTTTCCTGACAGTGCACCTCTGTCTGCTTATAGTGTCTGCGTTCTTGTAATATTTTCTCTCTTTCTTTATTTTTACTTGTCTTTCCTTACAGAGTTGCTTGTTGTCATAGTCCCTTCTGTACTCTTAGTGTCTCTCTGTCCTTATTGCCTCATTTGTTTTTTAATAGTCTCCCTTCTTTTTATACTGGCTTCTCTGATCTTTTAATTCACCGTCTCTCATCATACCTCCCTGTTAAGAATTCCTCAGTCAGAATACATAGACTGCTGCATACAGTCTTAGGTAGATTTACAAGGGCTTTGGGCCTGTTTCTTGTTTTATTGTGTCTCACTTTTGGGTGTAATGTTGGTAAAAAAACTAATGCAGCAAATTGGAATTGTATTTGGAAAATGTGTCATAATTGTAATCTGAAATGTAGTGGTTATATACATAGAATGTTTTCAGTCAGTTAAACATTTTAGTGTGGGAAATGTGTTTTGGTAAAATGTATGGTTTTAAATAATTTGTCTAAGATCACACTGAGCATCTGTGTAAATTAAGGATTTATAGTTGCACCTTTTTCCATAATCTTCACAGTTTGTGTTTGTACCAACTCCCCTCTGCCTGCATCATCTCTCCTTTTGTCCACACTATCTCCTCTCTGCATGCACCATCTCTTCCTCTGCCTGCACCATCTCTCCCTCTGCCTGCTGCTATTTTTACTCTTTTCTCTTTGCCTTCTGCCCCCTCCTACCCCATGGTTAGTCCCCCACAGTTCTCTGCTTTTCTCAAAGTTATTGAAATAAAGATATTAAATGTTCTTTGAATTTGTGCGTGCGCTGCTGAAATAAGTTTAAATAGACACGGATCAGAGTTGAAGCTGTAGAGCCGTATTACATACATAGTGTAAGCAGATGGTGACATTGTACGTGAGGGTATCACCTGGTGCGGTCTGCACCCTCTGCACCCCTCTAGTGACACCACTGACAAGCCCCTTGGGCCTGCTTCTTGTACTATTGTGTCTCACTTTTGGGTGTAATGTTAGCAAAAACAATAACGCTGTAAATTTGAAATGTATTTGAAAATTGAATTGGGATTGTCTACTGAAATGTAGTGGTCATATACATGTAATGTGTTTAGTCACTTAAATGTTGTAGTGTGGGAAATGTGCTTAGCTAAAATGTATGGTTTTAAATAATTTGTCTAGAATCATACTGAGCATCTGTGTAAATTAAGGAATTATAGTTGAAGCTTTTTCCATAATCTTCACAGTTTCTGCTGACAGTCTACCTCTCTCCACTTGTGCTGTATCCTCTATTGTGATATTGTCCCTCTTTCTTTATTTTCACTTGTTTTTCCTTATAGTGCTGCTTGTTCTCACAGTCTCTTCTGTACTCTTAGTGTGTTCCTGTGCTCATTGCCTCCTCTGTCTCTTAATAGTGCTCCTTCTTTTTATAATCCGTTGTCTGATGTTTTAATCCTCTCTTTCTCATTATACCTCCCTCTGCCTGCACGTTCTCTCCTCCGTCAGCACTATCTCTCTCTTTGTCCACACCATCTCCCTTCCGTCTGCATCATCTCTCTTTCTGCCTGCACCATCTCTCCTTTTGCCTGCACCATCTCTCCTCTGCCTGCACCATCTCCCCCTCAACCTGCACCATCTCACCCTCTGCCTGTACCATGTTCCTCTCTGCCTGCACTATCTTGCCCTCTGCCTGCACGATCTCTCTCTCTGCCTGCATCCTCTCCCCCTCTATCTGCACCATCTCCCCTCCTCCTGTAACATCACTACCTCTGTCTGCATCATTTCCGCTTTGTGTATGTGAATGCTATGAGATACCACAGGTACCTCTCGTGTGCACTCCCAATTACACTTTTATTCTGGGTTGTGCAAGGGACTCACATACTAAAGACTACATACCTTTCTGTGGCAGTATTGCTGCTACTGAAAGGCATCTGTAGAGGTCTATTAAGATATGGCTGGGGGTGTGTCTTAGACACTACCACCATATTAAATACTTTCCCTCTCTGTCTGTAGCATCTCACCCTCTGCATGTACCATCTGCCTCTCTGTCTGCACTATCTCCCCCTCTGTGTGCTCCATCTCCCCTCTGCATGTAACATTTCTCCCTCTGTTTGCACCATTTCCTCTCTGCTGCACCATCTCACCCCCTGCGTGCATCGTCGCTCTCTCTCTGCCTGCACCATCTGTCTCTCTGACTGACCCATCTCACCCTGCCTCTGCTCCATCTCCCCTCTGCCTGTACCATCTTTCCTTCTGACTGCAGCCCTGCACCATCTATCCTCTGCCTGCACCATCTCGCTCTCTGCCTGCACCATCTCTCTCTCTGACTGCACCATCCCTCTCCCTCTGCCTGCACCATCTCTCCCTCTGCCTGCAATATGACTCTGTATGTCTTCACTATCTCTCCCTCTGTGTGTAACATCTCATTCTCTGTCCGCACCATCTTCCTGTCTGTCTGCACCATCTTTCCCTTTGTGTGCTTCATCTCCCTTCTGCATGTAACATTTCTACCTCTGTTTGCTCAATTTCCTCGCTGATGCACCATTTCACCCTCTGTGTGTACCATCTGTCTCTCTGCCTGTACCAGCTGTGTCTCTGCGTGAACCATCTCACCCTTTCTCTGCACCATCTCCCATCTTCCAGCATCATATCTCCCTCTGCCTGCAGCCCTGCACCATCTATCCTTCGCCTGCACCATCTCACTCTCTGCTGCACCATCTCTCTCTCAGTCTGCACCATCCCTCTCCCTCTGCCTGTACCCTCTCCTCTACCTGCTGCTATTTTTACTCTTTTCTCTTCACCTTCTCCCCCCTCCTACCCCATGGTTTGTCCCTCACAGTTCTCTGCTTTTCTCAAAGTTATTGAAATAAAGATATGAAATGGGCTTTGAATTTGTGCGTGCGCTGCTGAAATAAGTTTAAATAGACACAGATCAGAGTTGAAGCTGTAGAGCTGTGTTACATACATAGTGTAAGCAGATGGTGTCACTGTATGTGAGGGTATCACCCGGTGCGGTCTGCACCCTCTGCACCCCTCTAGTGACACCACTGACAAGCCCCTTGGGCCTGTTTCTTGTACTATTGTGTCTCACTTTTGAATGTAATGTTAGTAAAAACAATAACGCTGTAAATTTGAAATGTATTTGAAAATTGAATTGGGATTGTCTACTGAAATGTAGTGGTCATATACATGTGATGTGTTTAGTCACTTAAATGTTTTAGTGTGGGAAATGTGTTTAGCTAAAATGTATGGTTTTAAATAATTTGTCTAGAATCAGACTGAGCATCTGTGTAAATTAAGGAAATATAGTTGAAGCTTTTTCCATAATCTTCACAGTTTCTGCTGACAGTCTACCTCTCTCCACTTGTGCTGTATCCTCTCTTGTGATATTGTCCCTCTTTCTTTATTTTCACTTGTCTTTCCTTATAGTGCTGCTTGTTCTCACGGTCTCTTCTGTACTCTTAGTGTGTTCCTGTGCTCATTGTCTCCTCTGTCTCTTAATAGTACCCCATCTTTTTATAATCCGTTGTCTGATCTTTTAATCCTCTCTTTCTCATTGTACCTCCCACTGCCTGCACGTTCCCTCCTCCGTCTGCACTGTCTCTCTCTTTGTCCACACCATCTCCCTTCCCTCTGCATCATCTCTCTTTCGGCCTGCACCATCTCTCCTTTTGCCTGCACCATCTCTCCTCTGCCTGCACCATCTCCCCCTCAACCTGCACCATCTCACCCTCTGCCTGTACCATGTTCCTCTCTGCCTGCACTATCTCACCCTCTGCCTGCACAATCTCTCTCTCTGCCTGAATCATATCCCACTCTATCTGCACCATCTCCCCTCCTTCTGTAACATCACTACCTCTGTCTGCATCATTTCCGCTTTGTGTATGTGAATGCTATGAGATACCACAGGTACCTCTCATGTGCACTCCCAATCACACTTTTATTCTGGGGTTGTGCAAGGGGCTCACATAATAAAGACTGCATACCTTTCTGTGGCGATATTGCTGCTACTGAAAGGCATGTGTAGAGGTCTATTAAGATATGGCTGGGGGTGTGTCTTAGACACTGCCACCATATTAAATCCGTTCCCTCTCTGTCTGTAGCATCTCATCCTCTGCTTGTACCATCTCCCTCTCTGTCTGCACTATCTCCCCCTCTGTGTGCTCCATCTCCCCTCTGCATGCAACATTTCTCCCTCTGTTTGCACCATTTCCTCTCTGCTGCACCATCTCACCCCCTGTGTGCATCGTCTCTCTCTCTCTGCCTGCACCATCTGTCTCTCTGACTGAACCATCTCACCCTGCCTCTGCTCCATCTCCCCTCTGCCTGCACCATCTTTCCTTCTGACTGCAGCCCTGCACCATCTATCCTCTGCCTGCACCATCTCGCTCTCTGCCTGCACCATCTCTTTCTCTGACTGCACTATCCCTCTCCCTCTGCCTGCATCATCTCTCCCCCTGCCTGCAATATGACTCTGTATGTCTGCACTATCTCTCCCTCTGCATGTAACATCTCATTCTCTGTCCGTACCATCTTCCTGTCTGTCTGCACCATCTTTCCCTTTGTGTGCTTCATCTCCCTTCTGCATGTAACATTTCTACCTCTGTTTGCTCAATTTCCTCTCTGATGCACCATTTCACCCTCTGCGTGTACCAGCTGTGTCTTTGCGTGAACCATCTCACCCTTTCTCTGCACCATCTCCCATCTGCCAGCATCATATCTCTCTCTGCCTGCAGCCCTGCACCATCTATCCTCCGCCTGCACCATCTCACTCTCTGCCTACACCATCTCTCTCTCTGTCTCCACCATGCCTCTCCCTCTGCCTGCACCCTCTCCTCTGCCTGCTGGTATTTTTACTCTTTTCTCTTCACCTTCTCCCCCCTCCTACCCCAAGGTTTGTCCCTCACAGTTCTCTGCTTTTCTCAAAGTTATTGAAATACAGATATGAAATGTGCTTTGAATTTGTGCGTGCGCTGCTGACATAAGTTTAAATAGACACAGATCAGAGTTGAAGCTGTAGAGCCGTGCTACATACATTGTGTAAGCAGATGGTGTCACTGTATGTGAGGGTATTAAGCATGGGCAGAAAATCCGTTACGCTCGTGGATTTTGCGGATTTTCGGTAAATTCGCAATCCGCGAACGCTCGCGAATTTACCGGAAATCCGCAAATTCGCACGCAGCGGATTATTTTTTCTTGGTGATACAATTTTGCGGCGCGCGGCTTTACTTACCGTCATTCAGTGTTTGCCGAGTAGTTTTTCTTGATAATTTGCGAGTGCTGCGCCATTTTGGATCTTGCTGCGGGATCCCGCGGGAATTTGGCGAGCACGATTACGTAATCGCGGCTTGCCAACTTGCACAGCGAGAGTTTGTCAATGCGAGTACGCCGTGATCACGTATCGCGGTACTTCGCAATTGCGAGCTTGTAGATGCGGCAAGCACCAACAATCTTGCACTCGCGAAAATACAAAATTTGCAATTCTGCACAAGAAATCCACCAGCAAGCAGCATAAACCTTCTGGAAATGATGATTTGTATCTGAATAACTCCTCAGGTTGACATTTGCCTGCACTTTTTTTGCGAGGAGTCCATTTTGGGGAGGGGGGGGTTGGAGGAAGGAAGTGCCCCACAGTCTTCAACTTCCTGTTCCTGTCCAGCAGGCTCCTCCCAGTGCTTTGTCCATCTCCTGGTCACTTTTCATTTGGATCTGGAGCTGGAAGGATTACTTTTTGTGGATGCTGCTGGATATTTGGATTTGAGGCCTTTTTGACTTTCTTTGGATGACTTTTGGATTTGAAAGTTTGTTTGGGGCATTACAGTTGCTGCAACTACAATTTTGGAATTTTCGATTTTTGGGCTGTTTTGGGGCCTTTTGCCCAGGGGTACTCAGTGGTGGGTGCACTGAGTCTTTCTGTAGGGTGTTTTGAATTTAAACATCATGGAGGGGCTGGATGGCTTGGGATTTTGTTGATTTTTCTGTGATTTTCGTTTTTTTGACCTGTTGTGACCTTTTCACCAGGGGTAGTGAGTGTTGCATGGGCCTAGTCTTTCTGTGGGTTTTCTTGAATTTAAACATGATGGAGGGGCTGGATGGCTTGGGATTGTGCTGATTTTTCTGTGATTTTCGTTTTCTTTGCCTGTTGAGGCCTTTTCACCAGGGGTAGTGAGTGTTGCTTGGGCCTAGTCTTTCTGTGGGTTTTCTTGAATTTAAACATCATGGAGGGGCTGGATGGCTTGGGATTGTGCTGATTTTTCTGTGATTTTCGTTTTTTTGGCCTGTTGTGGACAGGCCATGTGGTTTGGGGCCATTTTGAGTGCTGCTACAGTCCCTGGCCATGTGCTGTGAGGGAGGGGGCCATTTTGAATGCAGGCAGTGTTCTCAGGCCTGCACCCATTTTGCCTAGCTTTCATCCATTATTCCCAGGGGTAGTGAGTGGTGCTTGGGCCTATTCTTTCTGTGGGTTGTCTTGAATTTAAACATCATGGAGGGGCTGGATGGCTTGGGATTGTGCTGATTTTTCTGTGATTTTCGTTTTTTGGGCTGTTGTTGTGGCCTTTTCACCAGGGGTAGTGAGTGGTGCATGGGCCTAGTCTTTCTGTGGGTTGTCTTGAATTTAAACATCATGGAAGGGCTGGATGGCTTGGGATTGTGCTGATTTTTCTGTGATTTTCGTTTTTTTGGCCTGTTGTGGCCTTTTCACCAGGGGTAGTGAGTGGTGCATGGGCCTAGTCTTTCTGTGGGTTGTCTTGAATTTAAACATCATGGAGGGGCTGGATGGCTTGGGATTGTGCTGATTTTTCTGTGATTTTCGTTTTTTTGGCCTGTAGTGGCCTTTTCACCAGGGGTAGTGAGTGGTGCATGGGCCTAGTCTTTCTGTGGGTTGTCTTGAATTTAAACATCATGGAGGGGC
This sequence comes from Lissotriton vulgaris, assembly GCF_964263255.1. Classification (NCBI taxonomy): domain Eukaryota; kingdom Metazoa; phylum Chordata; class Amphibia; order Caudata; family Salamandridae; genus Lissotriton; species Lissotriton vulgaris. The sequence continues at coordinate 1,806,789,245 of NC_141694.1, read as the reverse complement.
TGGATGGCTTGGGATTGTGCTGATTTTTCTGTGATTTTCGTTTTTTTGGCCTGTTGTGGCCTTTTCACCAGGGGTAGTGAGTGGTACATGGGCCTAGTCTTTCTGTGGGTTGTCTTGAATTTAAACATCATGGAGGGGCTGGATGGCTTGGGATTGTGCTGATTTTTCTGTGATTTTCGTTTTTTTGGCCTGTCGTTGTGGCCTTTTCACCAGAGGTAGTGACTAGTGAGTGTTGCATGGGCCTAGTCTTTCTGTGGGGTGTCTTGAATTTAAACATCATGGAGGGCATGGGATTGTGCTGATTTTTCTGTTTTTTTTCGATTTGTTTGGGGTGTATAACTGAACTGATGTTCCTCTGTCTTCCATAGCTTTTAGGTGCACAAGACTCAAGAGAACCACCAGTGCCAGGAAGAAGTCCTGCAGCGGTGTGTTTGTGCAGCATAACGTCACGCGACGTCACGTCTGGCCACAGACAACTCTGCAACTCGTGCAACTGAGGCCTGCTGTTCTGACCTGCTCTGAAGAAGATGGCCCCCAAAAAAGTTCTCCGTAGCTCCTCTAGCAAGAAAGTTGCCAGTAAGGAGCAGAAGAAGCAAGTTACCAAGGAGGCTGGCGTGCCGCCCGCCGCGTTTTTTGGGAGTAAAAAAAAAAGTACGCCTGCAGCAGCAGCGGGATCTGCTGGGGACCAAGCTGGGAGCAGCACCCCCGCTCCATTGGGCTCAGTGCCTCCACCACCACCACCACGCCAACTTAAGTCCAAGCCCTTGAGTGCTGCAGAGGCAGTCAGTGTACTTCTTCAATCACCATCGACCAGTGATGTTGGCTCATCGCAAGAAAGTAGCAGCAATGTCCCTGAATCAACACAGGTTGTTGTAACTCATCTGACAAGTGTTGAACAACCACAGCCGCAACAACAACCACATGTGCAAGTACAAGCCCAAGTACAAGTGGAAGGAGAGGCAGCGCAAGGAGATGCGAGCAGAGGTGCATGGATGGTCACAAGTGCCCACAATAGTTGTTCCTCCCGAAGTAGGGGCACATCAGGAAATCGACAATCAAGCCAAGGTATCATTGGAAGCCACTCCTCCTGATGATCATTCATTGTCTTCCACATCCCTAGCAAGGAAAAGATCAAGGTTGGTGTCTACATCTTCTTCAACCCCCCTCCTTCTGATGATACGGATCCCAATTGGGAACCAGCACCACTGCCGTCTCAGAGTGAGGCACACCATGATCTGACAAAGGTACCTAAGCGTAAAAGGAAGGTCGTCGAAAAACTCATAGCTATGGAGTGTGATGAGGCTCAACAAGAAGTGACGGACACTGCTGCTGATGAAGCCTCTCACGACGACGAGACAGTCATCATAAAGGTCACTGCAGACCCAGCGGGCATGCAGCAAAAAGACATATTGACCCTAGCCCGAGAAGCTGCTGAGCGTTATGATGTTGTCGACAAGGAGGCAATGGAAGAAACACCACAATCATTGGAGTTAACTAGTACACCAACACCTACCGCTTCCATATTTCTTAGTCGCCAGAAGGGACCTCCATCCACCTCGACCTCAATTAGTGGTGGTGAAAATGCAAAATGTACTGAAGTTCGGCAATCCACATCCTCCACTTCATCTGGCATTAGCTGCAGGACCACCACCACCAGTATCGCCGCCTCCTCCGGCCCCCAAAGACATTTCAAGTCCGCAGTTTGGGACTTCTTTAGTGTTTGCCCAAAAAAGGAAAACTTTGCCATTTGTAGCATTTGTAAGTTGGCAGTTAGTCGTGGTAAATTTGGTTCCAACTATGGTACCGGAGGCCTGAGAGGTCATCTTGAAAGAAAGCACGCTGTCAAATGGTTTGCGCACCTACAGCCGATCAAGGAAGCCCGAATTGCACGTAATGCTGTTTCATCTGATGATGACGAGGAGGAAGAAGACGTGTCAAACACTTCTCTTACACCCAGTACCCCTGTCAGCAGTACACCCCATGTGAGCCACACTAGGAGTGTGGGAGAGAGTAAGACACCAATGCGAAAAAGTTCATCAGCGAGCGTAACTGGGTCAAAGATATCATCATCATCATCATTATCCCGTAAATGCTTGGTCCAGGGCAACATTAAAAAGATGTTGTTTACAGAAGCGCAATATGAACGCAACCACCCACTGACGCGTCTGTATAACACTAAGCTGGCTAAAATGCTAGCTCTGGACCTTCTCCCTTTTTCTTTTGTGGAAGGGGTTGGTTTTCTAGAATTAGTGGCAGCGCTCTGCCCTAAATGGAAGGTGCCTAGCCGGTTCTATTTTGCCCGAGTTGCGGTTCCAGCACTACATGAAGATGTTCTGGAGGTGATTGGGGCAGCTTTGCAGAAGAGTGCTGTTCACACTATACATCTGACAACAGACATGTGGACCAGTGGCGCAGGCGCTGATTACATGTGCATCACTGCACACTGGGTCTCTTTTTCAGGGGTTAAAGCAAAGCTAAACGCAGGTGTTGACCCGGACCAAGTTTTTAAAGCTGCTCGGAAACATGCAACACTAGCCATGTTTGGTTTGGAGAAACGTCACACAGCAGAAAACATTTTGGATGTGTTTAACACAAAGGTCCTTGACTGGCTGTCCCCAAAAAAACGCCAGATTGGTTATGTTTCCACGGATAATGGCGCCAATGTAGTTAAGGCCATGGAGCTGGGTGAATATTTCAGAGTGCCGTGTTTGGCGCACTCTATAAACCTGGTTGTCAAAAAATTCTTGAGTGATAAAGACAGTGCAGCGTACAGGGTAGTGGACACCTGCCAAAAAATTTGCAACCATTTCAGCCATTCTTTTAAGGCCCGGAAGCATCTGAGGAGCCTGCTATATGAACGTCGAATGCCAGTGAAAGCACTCATCCAGGAGGTGGCAACACGTTGGAACTCAACCTTCTACCTTCTTGAGCGTCTGTATGAGCAGTATACGGTACTCGATCACTATTTCTAACATAGGGTACAGCTCAGAAGGAGGACCTGAGGATGGGTGCGGCGCAATGGGACATAGTTAAAAGCCTGACACGCATGCTTCGTCCTTTTGAGTTCTTCACGCGTGCTGTCAGCAAGGAGGACTGTAATTTGGGAAAAGCTATCCCATTGTTGTACATGCTGGAGCACCAACTGAAGGAGGTGTGTTCTGTGTTTCAAAAAGATGAAAAAAACCAAGACCCTTTTGTTTTGGCGGAGAAATTATTAGAGCGCCTACAAGGTGATGAACGTCTTAAAATGATCCACTCAAACCAGCATTACATTTGTGCTACTATTCTAGAACCACGCTACAAAAAGGTAGTGGCAGGCCAAGCATTCTTTCCTTTTGCTGATGAAGATGTAACAAAGTACAAACAGTGGCTAGCCTCCTCAGCCAAGAGGTTTGAAAGAGAACGGCAGAAAATTGAAGGAAAAGGCAGTACATCAACATCAGCAGGCCATCCCCAGTCACAACAATCCACTTCTGCACCTGTGGCTGTGGCTCAAGTGACCTCTCAGCCGTTAAAGACACCGGCAACCGGATCATCTGCACCACCAGACACAACAGTAACATTGGAGGCTGAAGAGGATTGGCTAGCTCGGCTTGGGTTTGGTTCTCAAAAGGTCACAGCAACAGCTAAGCAAAGTGGAGGAACCATGGAGGAGTACCTTGAGTCGATGGTGAAGGACTATCTGAATGACTCAACAGAGGTCTATGTTAATGCTGACCCATTGGCGTATTGGCATGGGAAAAAAAAATTGTGGCCACAGCTCTCCAACCTGGCTTTAAACTACTTGTCTTACCCACTCGCAAGTTTGTCTTCTGAACGTGTTTTCAGTGCTGCTGGTGGCATTGTAACTTCCAAACGGAGCCGCCTCTCGCCCAATAATGTGGAGAGGTTAACAATGATCAAGATGAATCAGCATCTCAAACCACCAGATTACAGAGTACGAGAAAGCACGCCGGATGAAGACGAGGTGGACAGCAACATAGATGAGGGAATTTCTTCTCTGTCAGGTGACACTGAGCTCACCCTGCCTGAATTCGCAGAGTATGATGACGAAGCCTTATTCTTATTCGTGGACCGTGACACCGAGCCCTGAAAATGAGACAATGAATCAATAACTTTCTTTTTCGTCCTTATTCACTTTTATTCCTGTGTGTCTGTCTTTCTTTGTTGTGCACAGTTAATATAATTCAAACTTTAATCACCTAATCACACAAAGAAGCCCATCAGCACAACTGTCTTCACTTGTTTGCTTATTGATTTGAAGGTGCCGCAGTCTGCATTCCTCAGGTTCACAAGTTCAGAAGAACATGCTCCTCTATCCTCCTCCTCCAGACTCCTATTTCCATCAAAGCAGAGGGCTGGTTTACGCCCAATGAAGAAAGACTCAGCACTTGTGGGGGTGTTCTACTTCTTTGCGGTTGAGTTGACGGCTCTGGGTCCATTGCTGGGAAGCTCTAATACCGGATAAAAGTGGTTTGGACCAAATCTGAGGCAGATTTTTTTTTGTGTTTTTGCTGACTTGCTTGCCTTTGAGGTGCTCTTTGGGGGGGTTCCGGCTGTTTGTGGGTGAGTTTCGGGGTCTGGGAGCACTGCTGGGACACTCTAATCTTGATTGCATTTGCTTTTCAGGAAATCCGTGGTGGTAAACTGGAGTTATGGCCTAGCTGCACAGCTCGTTTGGACCGAAGGACGAGAAATATTGTAAGTATGAGATTTTGCTTTTGGGCTGTTTGGGGGTGTTGTGCTTTTTGGCGGGTGGGTTGGCGGGTCTTGGGGATTTCCTGGGAAGGTCTAATACCGGATAGAAGTGGTTGGGACAAAATCCACGCTGATTTTTTTTGTTGCTATTTCTGACATTTTGCTCAATGTAGCGTTTTCGGGGGCCTGTTTGGGGGGCTTCCTGGTGTTTGTGGGTGGGTTTCGGGGTCTGGAAGCACTGCTGGGACACTCTAATCTTGATTGCATTTGCTTTTCAGGAAATCCGTGGTGGTAAACTGGAGTTATGGCCTAGCTACACAGCGCGTTTGGACCGAAGGCCGAGAAATATTGTAAGTATGAGATTTTGCTTTTTGGCTGTTTGGGGGTGTTGTGCTTGTTGGCGGGTGGGTTGGCGGGTCTTGGGGCATTCCTGGGAAGGTCTAATACAGGATAGAAGTGGTTGGGACAAAATCCAGGCTGATTTTTTGTTGTTGCTATTTCTGACATTTTGCTCAATGTAGCGTTTTCGGGGGCCTGTTTGGGGGGCTTCCTGGTGTTTGTGGGTGGGGTTCGGGGTCTGGGAGCACTGCTGTCTATGGATACTTTACTTTGCAAGAGGTTTGAAGCAAATCCATGGTGGCAGAGGGGAGTTAGGGCCTAGCTGCAGAGCGCACGTGGAGTGATTTGGGAAATTGGCAAAAAAATGACTAAGTCACCATTTTTGTACTTTTGCTCTTTGGCTGTTTGGGGGACTTCTACTCGTTTTCTCCTGGGTTGACGGCTCTGGGGCCATTGCTGGGAAGCTCTAATACCGGATAAAAGTGGTTTGGACCAAATCCGAGGCAGAAATTTTTGGGTGTTTTTGCTGACTTGCTTGCCTTTGAGGTGCTCTTTGGGGGGGTTCCGGCTGTTTGTGGGTGAGTTTCGGGGTCTGGGAGCACTGCTGGGACACTCTAATCTTGATTGCATTTGCTTTTCAGGAAATCCGTGGTGGTAAACCGGAGTTATGCCCTAGCTACACAGCGCGTTTGGACCGAAGGCCGAGAAATATTAAAAGTATGAGATTTTGCTTTTGGGCTTTTTGGGGGTGATGTGCTTTTTGGCGGGTGGGTTTGCGGGTCTTGGGGCATTCCTGGGAAGGTCTAATACCGGATAGAAGTGGTAGGGACAAAATCCACGCTGATTTTTTTTGTTGCTATTTCTGACATTTTGCTCAATGTAGCGTTTTCGGGGGCCTGTTTGGGGGGCATCCTGGTGTTTGTGGGTGGGTTTCGGGGTCTGGGAGCACTGCTGGCTATGGATACTGCACTTTGCAAGAGGTTTGAAGCAAATCCATGGTGGCAGAGGGGAGTTAGGGCCTAGCTGCAGAGCGCGCACCGAGTGATTTGGGAAATTGGCAAAAAAAATGACTAAGTCCCCATTTTTGTACTTTTGCTCTTTGGCTGTTTGGGGGTCTTCTACTCGTTTTCTCCTGGGTTGACGGCTCTGGGGCCATTGCTGGGAAGCTCTAATACCGGATAAAAGTGGTTTGGACCAAATCCGAGGCAGAATTTTTTGTGTGTTTTTGCTGACTTGCTTGCCTTTGAGGTGCTCTTTGGGGGTTCCGGCTGTTTGTGGGTGAGTTTCGGGGTCTGGGAGCACTGCTGGGACACTCTAATCTTGATTGCATTTGCTTTTCAGGAAATCCGTGGTGGTAAACTGGAGTTATGGCCTAGCTGCACAGCTCGTTTGGACCGAAGGACGAGAAATATTGTAAGTATGAGATTTTGCTTTTGGGCTGTTTGGGGGTGTTGTGCTTTTTGGCGGGTGGGTTGGCGGGTCTTGGGGATTTCCTGGGAAGGTCTAATACCGGATAGAAGTGGTTGGGACAAAATCCACGCTGATTTTTTTTGTTGCTATTTCTGACATTTTGCTCAATGTAGCGTTTTCGGGGGCCTGTTTGGGGGGCTTCCTGGTGTTTGTGGGTGGGTTTCGGGGTCTGGAAGCACTGCTGGGACACTCTAATCTTGATTGCATTTGCTTTTCAGGAAATCCGTGGTGGTAAACCGGAGTTATGGCCTAGATACACAGCGCGTTTGGACCGAAGGCCGAGAAATATTGTAAGTATGAGATTTTGCTTTTGGGCTGTTTGGGGGTGTTGTGCTTTTTGGCGGGTGGGTTGGCGGGTCTTGGGGCATTCCTGGGAAGGTCTAATACCGGATAGAAGTGGTTGGGACAAAATCCATAAGGAAAAGCCTTTTGGCGCATTTTGTAACTTAGGGTTCGTTAGGGTTAGCCCTAGCAGCAGGATTGCATGTGTTTTGGGGTGTTCGAGATTTTTGCAACTGAGTTCTGGGGTCTTAGAGCACTCGTGAGAATGTGTAATTTTGGTTGCAAGTCAGTTGAAGAAAATCCATGGTGGGAAAGGGGGGATTTGGCATAGTTAAAGAAAGTCTCTGCCACTATTCTTAACTTATGGCTCGTTAGGGTTAGCAGTATTTCTATTGCATGTGTTTGGGTGGGGGGGTTTGCGACTCTTGGAACGATGCTGGCTATGGATACTCTTGCTTGCAAGCAAGTGGTTTGAATACAATCTACGGTGGGTAAGGGGGTATTTGGGCCTACTTTTACTTTTGAAGTACGTTTTGTCACCAGTTTTCTGCTAGGCCTTGTTTTTTGAGATCTGATTGGGGGTCTTCTACATTTTTGCAACTGGCTTTAGTAAGGGTCTGGGTGGAAGCACTGCTGGGACGGTCTAATTTTGCTCTAAAACACAGTTTACAGTACACCTAGCTTGAGGGGAAAGATCCGCTAAATTAATTCGCCCATACTTATTTATCCTTGAAAAGGTGACTCAGACAGAGTACGCATTTTCAAAAATGTTGTACTGTCTATTAGGAAAATCAAAGTGTGACTTTTTGCACTACACAGCGTACATACCTTATATTTATTTATCAGTGCTATTTTTCGTTCAATAATTACAGGCCGGCTTTCAGTCTGCAATGGGGAAAAAAGGATGGAGTCAGGCTTCACATTAGCGAGCCGCAATTCAGCATCCGCCAGCCAGGCAGTGTACAGGGTGTCTTCTGGTCACCAAGATTGATGGACGAAGCGTCAGCTGGAATGGAGGAGTGCCGCTAATAAGAGGAATTGTTTGCTGCATGCAACTTACTTACCAAATTCAACAGGACAACTACAACAATACAGATACAGTATCCATTCTTTTATTCAATGAGTGTGTGTGACTGCATTTCTTGGATCTCTCTCTGCTTCTAAATTGATCCCTACAGCCATTCTATAGGTTTTACTTCGGCTATTTTTTTAACCTAATTTAATGTAGCCCTGTACTGTCGCATTCTGGCATTCACCTTTGTCGAAAGTACTACTTACTTTTCTGTAACAATGCATTCAGTAGTGCATGCACTTCCTTTATGTCACGTAAAAGATTTATGGTTAGCTTTGTACCCAAAAATTTCTTTATGTTCAATTATTGTTTGTCCATGCTGTGCTTTTTTTTTCTCTCAACAAAACCTACCCAAAAAGAAACCCCCATTCCTATCCATTTTACAAACCCTAACCCTCTTCCCCCGGGTTGTGTGGTTTTGCTTGATGTTTGACTAACTGACATCGATAATTCCACACACTTGCTGGGGAGGATAAGGTCATAGCAACAGGCTGGTGAAGGAATCCGAGGATATATTCTAGACTTACTCAGCTTCAGTACTATTTCTTGTAGTATTAGCCAATGTCAAAGAAATCCTACGCAAGTACAAGTTATACTATAAATACTTTACCATTTGTTAGGCTACATTGTGGCACTGTTGTAGTCTAGTGTACTGTCACCTGCTATATTCTCTATCGTACCGTTGTAATGCTACAGTAAGGACAAACCAGGTTTCATTCTCTTTTTTTCCATAGCCATGCAACTGCCACTGTGTCACACCACTAGTACCACCACAAGGAGGAGGAAATTTCAGCCGCCCTGGATTGCAACCTTAATTGCCATTTCCCGTGGAGCCAGCCCTGGGCCTAGCCCTACTTTCAAACAGAAATTACAGGTAAGATAAGCGTTTGGTTGGAGGTAGTATAATGAAGTATTAGGAGAGACGAGAGATTGACGGTAGTATTAATAAAGTCCTAGGACTATTCAGGAAAGCAAACTTACTGTTAAACCCCCACCCACCAGACTCAAAAGCAGTAAAAAACAGGTATGGTCAGATAAAGTTTCAAAAAGTATATCTTTATAGCCCTAACAAAATAATCTCCCGCAAGACCCTCCCTAACCCCAACGATTGTCCTTCAAATGTCCCCAAAAACCCAACTCCCAATTCCCACCCCCCAAAAGTCTTTAAAAAAGGGGCAAGGGACACTATGGCAGGGTGCTGTTGACTTTAGCAGCCAGGGCATCATGCTCCTTGCGGAGGGTGGCATGTTCGAAGCGGAGGCCCTCCACCAAGTTCTTATAGTTCAGGACCTCCTGCTCCAGGTAGGACAGTCTGAGGGATAAGCGGCGCCGGCGTGCCTTGCAAATCCTGTGGAGGGCAGCTGCTGTCTTTGCTGCTCGGCGGTGGCGTTTGGCTTTGGTAGCCCGGCTCCGTACCGCTGGAGCACTGCGCTGGCTGGCAGCCTGCATGGAGGAGGATGCAGCTGTCCCAGTGGACGTTGTTGTATTACCAGACTGCGTCTCCTCCTCCTCCAGGGCCACCAGCCGCCGATATTCAGTGACAGTGGCATCCAGCCTCCGTTGCCGGGCCTTCGAGCCAGCTTCGTCCTCCTTGATGGTCTCTTGGATTTGGAAGGAGCAACTACATGAAGAAAGAAAGACATAGTCTGTAACCAATGCTCCTTAAGATTTACACAAAATGATTGAGCGGAAAGTTGTCACAGTACAAGTAGCAAATTGAAAGCACAGTACATAACTATTGAGGACAGTATCTATGTAACCTCCGACTTCTTCATCCTTGCTCTAACATTAGTGGGAGTTTAAGGAACAAAATCTACGAGCACTATGGACTTCCATTACAGTCGACTATGACAGTACACCAGTCTTATTCTTCTTCTTCTCTCTTGTTTAGGAAAATTGGTACGTTATCTTATGCAAGCCAGCATAATGCCAGTGCAGTGAACTTGCACCCGAGAAAAACAGACGCACACCATGGTGAGTGAGACAGACTTGCGTTACTGTAACGGTCCAGTACATGCAGGTGGTGAAGCTCTTACTTTTCTATAACGGGTGGCACTGAGAATACTCTGTTAAAAGGGCTACTGCTTAATTAATTTAGCTTTCACCCTACAGTGGAAATGAGTATTAGAAAAGGAAAATGCAGACGCTAAATAATCTGATTATCTATCACTTCACATGGGATGTATTTGATGACATATGGGATGACTTTAGGTGCTTTGCTTATTATTGAGTGAACAGTGATACACCCACACATGAATGACGTACTACTACTAAACTAAAGTTATTAAGAGAGGTAGGGAGTGTCCACCGTAATAACCGAATATATGCTGTGCTTGCAGTTGCAATACAAACTACTGCTACTAATCATGGTAGCATTTGGCCAAAATTACAACTTCTTTTCCTTGCCTTTCCTACACTGGAACGGACGTGCGGGTGCGGTGTTACATGCTCTTCAAAGTAACACTTGGTTCATCCAGTGACCGTCTACTCTCTCTAGATACACATATGCTATCTAAGAGTCAGATAGTACCATGAATGATCCAGGCACCCATCCATTCAAAGTATATGCACACATACAGTTTCTGTTTCACCCACCCAGGCTGTTCTCCTTCCACCCATCCTTGCTTCATCATTCACCCAGCCATGCACCATACCATATTCTTTCCTTCCCAGCCACCTCGGGGACCAAGCAAACACATATCATTCTTCTTTGCCAGTCATCATTACATTTCTCGTCCTTCCACACTTACTTACACCCTTCTTTTGCTTTTCGTTCATCCCATCCATAAAGTTCATCTCAGATCTGATTGGGATTCTTCTCGCCAAAAACTTCACAGCTAAGTCGAAGTACATTTAGAGGAGGGAGGCTACTACCTGGTTTATTTATAATACACCCGTGCAGAAAGCACACTCTGCAGTCTTCAATCTCAATAAGTAAGGAATATATAGCTTACCTCTGCCCGCCACCACCGTGTCATTCCCCACAGATTTGTCCGGCACTTCCACCGCCTCCTCCCCAGAGTTGTCCTCGTCCAATGCCACCGTCACCTCCGCGCTGGCCCCGCCTCCAGATGTTCCACCTACAAAGTACATTTAATAATGTTAGAATACACCACTCACTAATATATAATATTTGGTCTAGGAGGAAGAAAGAAATGTGAAAAAACAGTATACAATGTAATAATTTGTGACTGTCTACTATAAAGTAAAAATGTCCCTTTTTCCAGGGAAGGCTGTTGTCGTGCTGCACTTTTTGCACAACTGATGAATGCTTGCTTTTTATTTTTAACACGCACCACTTTTTCTCCTAACAGACAGAAGCTTGACTAAGAACACAAGCAGGATCAAGTTCAAACCAGGTGAGAGCTCGGCTCGACCACAAGAAATGTGTCCAATTAATTGTCAGCACTAAGCACTTTTCCATTTTCAGTTTAATGTTTACTTTTATGACAAACTTGATTTTAATAAATGTGTTTACTTTTAATAAAGCTTTTAAACTTAAATAGACTCTGTGGTTTTTGGTTCTCCAGACTAGAGTGGATGAGCTAAAGGTTTTGCAATTTTTACAAGCATGAGTCCGTGCCTCTGACATCATTGGGGAATAATCATAATCATCGGTGACTTTGGGAGCTAAATGACTCTGCCACACTATCTAGTCAGTAAGGATATTGGGGGTTCAACTACAAAGTCTGTTATCACTGAGGTATGTGGAAAGTCTAACAGCACCTATTATAATTGATAAGCTAAGCAATGCATTATTTAGTGTCCATAGTTCTGTTTGTGCAGATTTGTCCCTGCAACAGTAGTAGAATGGATTGTCCTCCTATCCAAACCAAAAGTGAAGTAGTATCTTATTCTTTCTTGGTGGTCATTCACCTTTTTATTGTTGGCAATTGTCAAAGCATAAACATTTAGAAGACTTGAAAAGACATTATGGACAATCCCAGAGGACTGCACTCTGTGCATAGAGCTATTGCTGACTACAATGGGAGTCCAATGGAATTGCCAAATGTGCAATCTTAGTTAGCTACACAGACAGACTAATAAGAATAATCTAGTAATACCACACAGAGTCATAGTCGAGGCAGGATAAGAATTTATATCCAGTCTACAAGAATATCAAAGACGATTTAGAAAAAATCGAATGAGGAACGCTGGGAAAAAATAAGTACTCTATATTAAAATTAAAACTTACTGGGGCCAGCAAAGGAGCCCTCGCCTGCCCGATCCTGGCCTGCATCCTCAACAGCACCCTCCTCCTCCTCCTCCTCCTGTGTCCTCCTCTTGCCCCTGGGGGAAGCTGATGTACAACATGAAAGAAAGAAAAACAGAAAACATGGATGATAATTGTCAACCAAATCAAACATTTCAAAAGAACTAACAAAATATTTTGGCGAAATAGCAAATAGACAACTATTCAACGGGATATATTATTGACCAATCTAATGTGGTTTACTACGTTATTAGTATTGCTTGATTTGCGGACCGTCGAATTGTAAACTTCTTATGTAACTCACTACACAAAGTACTAAAAAGGTTTGCCTAGGATTGGCAGGCAGCAGTCCGCAGCATGCGAAGTGACAGCCAAAGTCCACCGTGATTGCAGATCAGCGACAACACTAAAGTTACCTACTACATCAACCAGTCAATAAAATACTCAAACTATCAATCCCCCACTACTATTTCTTCTTATCGCCATGTGTACAAAGGAAGGACTGGACTTGAGTCTATAGGGGCTGATTTAGAAGCCCCTTGCGGCTCTTTTGCTCCATTGTTGCGTGACTTTTGTGACGCAGCAGCAGCACAAAAGAGGCGCAATGATGCGGCGTATATTAACAACGTGATGCATATGGGAGATGCATCACGTTGTAAAGCCCTGCGCCATCAGGGGGCGTTCCGGCGCAAGGGAGGGCGTTCCTGCTTAGGAATGCATCCTAAAAGTGGCTGAGGGAAATCTACAAGATTTCAATCAGTCACTTTAACGACAATGATGCGTGACTCAAACCCTGCGCCTGCTTGAAGCAGACGTACGGCTTGACGCAGCTTTGGGGAGATAGGGCACCCCAGAGCATTGATGGAGCTGCGCCATCGTTGCGACGCAACTCCAGCAATGCACCACCCTTACGGCACAGATGCGTAACGCTTTGGTGACGTTTTTGGCCCATGGTGCGCCGCATTGTAAATACGGCGCACCATGGGTGATAGTGGCGTGGCGCACAATTACTGGCGCATCCCTGCTACTTTGCAGGGATGCGCCAGTAATTAAACATCTGAACCTTAGTGTGTAGCATTACGCAGTTCTTTAAACTACACTCATACATAATTTCACAGGCCAATGAAATGAACACAAAATCGGAAACAAATAAGCATAGTAGCAACACTACTGAGAAGGAGAGCAGTGCACCTGAAATGCACAGAAGATTTTGAAATTTAATATACCTACAATGTAATGAGCAGCATTATTGCTCTTGGTAAAAAAAAAATTGCAATATAATAACACAGCAGGAGAAAATAGAGTAGTAAAGAAATAGCTACTACTACTACTCACCAAGCCCGGGGATCTCGAGGCCAAGCAGGTCAAGCAGATCTCGTTCACGGGTCAGGACATCCGTCCAACGGTGGGTGGCCTGGTTGTAGGTGCGCCGGACCCGAGAGTGGTGGTACATGGCCCGGCATACCTTATCCCACCGGTTCCGGCGATCCCGCATCCCGTACCCGCCTCCGATTTTGCCGCCTGCCATTATGGTCCTGGGGAGGTGGCACTGTACATAGAACACTAGTGCGCCCACCTCCTCCGGGCTGAAAATCTCCCGGGGTGCGACTGTCTCCCCCCTCAAACGCCCACACGGGAGCCGGGCACGGGGTGCGGGACCCTTCCCCTTCTCGGGATGCTTCCCGGCTCCCTTCACCATGGTCTGGGCAGAAAGGAATAAAGAAAATAGAATAGGGAAGAGAAGAAAAAAAAAGAGTTTAAAAAAGTAGTATAAAAATTAACCAAAAGTAGCAGTAAACACAAAAATATAGGGCTAGAAAAATAGAGGGATAGATAACAAGTAAAATAGATCAAAAAAAACTTCAAACAAGCAAAGGATGGCACAGATTTAGAGAGGATACAAGAAGCATGCCCAGAACCATAGCAATGAATGAGAAACAAGATGGCCGCGCCCGTTCACGACCGCGCGGGTAAGTTCGCGCAAGATGTTCCTCGCGAACACTCGCAAAATTGTACTTGCGAGCCGCACACTTTGCGAGATTACACTTTGTGGCCGGAAACGGAAATACGTCATGCAAACAAGATGGCCGCGCCCTTGAACGACCGCGAGGGTAACTTTGCGCCTTGTGCTACAAGCGGCTTGCGAAATGCACAAAACCTTGCGAACTAACACGCCGCAAAAAAAGAAATCGCATATTTGCACGAATTTGCGGCTTCCGAATCTGATCTCGAGCGTGTTCGCGCCCCGCGAATCCCGCGAAATTGCAGAAAAACGAGTTTTGCCAAACTGAAAGCACTCGGCAGGTGCAAGAGTTCAAACTCATCATTAGTAACAATTCACTGTAGTGCTTCCTGACTGGGGCCCCTCTAGAGTTCAGTTGCTAGTTGCAACAATTGTATGACCCTGCTGTGACCCTCACAGCAGGATCATAGAATAGCTAGAAGTAGGCCACAAAGGTCCTGGAAAAAAAATTGCACTGCAACAGAAAGCAAATTACTGATAAGGAAGCCGGTGCCAGACCTGGAATTTTAAAACAGTCACACATTAATAAACTAACCCCAAATTAATTCATGTCAGTTGAAGCAGGGCAGTGTGCTTGCTTTCCCCCCCCCCATAATCTACAGTGATGATGAACCAGAGGGTGGCATTGATGTAACAGAGGGTGGCATGGGTGAAAGAGAGGGTGGCAGTGGTGAAACAGAGGGTGCTGGGAGGCTGTGATGATGTACCAGACGTAGAACCAACATAGTCGCGACCGTTGCGAGCCGACATATAAGTTCGCAATGGCGAACTGGTACAAAACCCTCGCGAAATGGCAGAAATCCTTGCGAACACCAATAAAAAAAATCTGCAAATTCCCAGTTCAGTTGCTAGTTGCAACAATTGTATGACCCTGCTCTGACCCTCACAGCAGGCTCATGAAATAGCTACAAGTAGGCCTGTACCAGCTGTGTCTCTGCCTGAACCATCTCACCCTGTCCCTGCTCCATCTCCCCTCTGCCTGAACCATCTCTCCTTCTGACTGCAGCCCTGCACTATCTATCCTCTGCCTGCACCACCTCGCTCTCTGACTGTACCATCTCTCTCTCTGTCTGCACCATCCATCTCCTTCTGCCTACACCCTCTCCTCTGCCTGCTGCTATTTTTACTCTTTTCTCTTCACCTTCTCCCCCACTCCTACCCCATTATTTGTCCCTCACAGTTCTCTGCTTTTCTCAAAGTCATTGAAATAAAGATATGAAATGTGCTTGGAATTTGTGTGTGCACTGTTGAAATAAGTTTAAATAGACACAGAGCAGAGGCGAGGCTGCAGAGCCGTGTTACATACATAGCGTAAGCAGATGGTGTGACCCCATGTGATGGTATCACCCGGTGCGATCTGCACCCTCTCTACCCCTCTAGTAACGCCACTGACAATCCCCTTGGGCCTGGTTTTCGTACTGTTGTGTCTCACTTTCGGGTGTAATGCAGGCAAAAAAATAATGCAGTAAATTTGAAATGTATTTGAAAATTGAGTCAGGATTGTCTACTGAAATGTAGTGGTCATATACCTGTAATGTGTTTAGTCACTTAAATGTTTTAGTGTGGGAAATGTGTTTAGCTAAAATGTATGGTTTTAAATAATTTGTCTAGAATCACACTGAGCATCTGTGTAAATTAAGGAATTATAGTTGCAGCTTTTTCTATAATCTTCACAGTTTCTGCTGACAGTCTACTTCTCTCTGCTTATACTGTCTCCTATATTGTTATATTTTCCCTCTTTCTTTATTTTCACTTGTATTTTGTTTTAGTGCTGCTTGTTCTCACAGAGCTTTGTATTATGCAAAAAGTCCAGCTCTAATGTTAAAGAAGTTGAACAGTGCTCTTTTGCATGGATCTGTGTCAGATGTAAAGAAGGTTTCTGATGAAATTCAGGTTAGATACGTTGCTGCAGAAGAAGATAATGCAGAAATTGATACGTTAGTAGAAGGAATTGTAGAAGAGAATGTACAAAATTGCAGTACAGAAACATTTGAGCAAGACATTACAAAGTTCAAGGTGGTTTCAGGGGAAACACCAAATTATTCTTGTATTTGTTGTTGACGTACTCATTATAAAAATCAGACTAGGAATGCTGATTTGTATTTAAAATGTGAAAAGGAAAATACTAAGGAGTGGATGGAATTTGTAACTTATTTGTTTGTAGAGAATACTTTTGATTTGGGTTGCGATCAGTGTATTTGTAAATATTGTTATAACAAATTAGATTAAAATAAAATGCCTGCTAGAGCTGTCCATAATAATTTTGAGTTGATAAAAATTCCTTCTGAACTGCTGGATTTAAATACCTATAAGTCTATTCTTATTCAATCCTTTTCAGGCTATTGTTCGTATGGAGCCTAAGACAGGGAAATTGCCTCCTTCAGATTTACAGAGAGGATTAAAGGGAAGAGTTGTATATTTGCCATTAGATTTAAAGAAAAATATTGAAACAGTTAGTGTAGAAGATGAACCTTTAGTTATTCTTGTTAATGGCGTTCCTACTAAGAGTAAGAAAATCTGGCAGGAATGAGTGGGTGTTAGGAAAGTGAAAAAGGCAACGTTGTATCTAATATAAAATAATCAATATTATAAAGATGTGTTTATGAGTGAAGAAGAAATAACTGTTGAAGAATAGAATGACTTGCCATCTGGACAAATTGAAAAAGTGGATGTGTCCAGAACTGAAGAAATCTATGAACATTACAGTGTTCATCCACTGCATTCCAAAGAAGTGATGGGGAATGCTATAGAGGTATTCCAAATGAAAGAAGCAAAGGGAAGTCCCATTAGTGTATGGAAAAAAGCTTGGAAGCTCGTTGTTTCCCTCATTTGTTTCCTACAGGAAAAGCAGGACGATATGATGACTGACCTGTGCAGATTCCTGCATCTGAATACCAGACATTAAGATTGTATGCAGAAGATCCAAGATTTCGACAATGTATTCCGTATTTGTTTCATCTTTTGTTTGAGAGTGATTTGTCTGGACTTTCTTATGCAGTAATTCATATATTGAAAACATGTGTACATCTGCAAAATGTTTCAGCAAAGAAATTTATGGATAAAATACACCAGAAAGATAATGTTTTGGAATCTCAGCTAATTATTCTCATGGCATGTCAGCATGGTACTAATGAGTACTGGTACCGTCGTCATGGAGAACTTAAATGTATGCTAAGGAATTTAGGAACTCCGACATGGTTCCTTACTCTAAGCTGTGCTGAATATGCTTGGGATGATTTACGTCAAGTTCTTCGAGAGGCAAATTCAAATATACTAAATATTGAATACAAGACACCTGGAGAATTGTGCTCTTTGGATCCAGTTAATCTATGCATCTATTTCAATCATAGATTTGAAGCTATGATGTCTTTTATCACCATTAAAAAAAATCCTCCTCTTGGAGAGGTTGTGGACTTCTTTTGGAGAAAGGAGTATCAAGCAAGAGGTGCTCCTCACATACACATGCTAATATGGATCAAAGATGCTCCCAAATTTGGAACTGAGTCAGATGATTCTGTGCTGTCTTTTATTGAAGAATACGCTACATGTGATATACCCAAAAGCACACAGGATAAGGAATTTAGACAACAGGTCTTACGATTCCAAAGCCATCGTTGTGGGAAATGCAGTCGTCGAAAGTAAAAATCTAAGGACAAATTCTACACCAAATGTCGTTTTGGATTTCCATGCCCAGTAATATCGAAAGGAAGAGTGAACAGTTTTATGTCATCTTTGCGACATACTATCACAAGAAAGTCTCCTAAAAATACCTACAATTTAAGAAGAAATGAAGAGTCAAAATACATAAATGATTATAACCGAGTCATTTTGTCCATGTGGAATGCTAACATGGATATTCAATATGTTGCAGACAGTTCCATTGCTGTTGCTCGATATGTAACATCGTACATAACGAAATCAGAAAAGACAGAATTGAAGGAAATGTGGGAAGAGATTTCCCACGAGAAGAGTCTATGTAAGAAATTATATAATTACAGTTTAAAGATGTTATCTCATCGAGAAATTGGAGCGTATGAATGCCCGGATCGATTATCAACTGCAAGTCTATATTCCAAATCTAGAAGAATCATTTGGGTGAGTCTAGGTCTTGCTTCAACACGAAATCGAGTACTTAAACCTGTACAAGAAATTGAATATTTAGCTGAAAAGGAGCCAGAAAGTACATATATTGTGAAAACAAATATGTTGGATACTTATTATCCAAACAGAAGTCATCATCTTGAGAACATTTGTCTCTATGAAGTGCTGAAATACTATATTTTTAAACACAATATTACAGAAAATATCAATAATAGTATATATGCTGTGTTTGGTTCTGAAGGATATCTGGTGAAACAAAGAAGAGGACATTTGATTAATCACCGTAAACTGAGTTGCTAAACACCTGACAAAAGGGAATTTTACTATTTAGCTCTTTTGCAACTTTTCAAGCCATGGCGTTCAGAATTAGAATTACTTGGAGAATTCGAGAGCTATGAAGATTCCTTCAAGGCAACTAAAGATACTATTGAATGTCCTGTTTTTGCAAATTATGTGAAAATGTTGAACAATGAAATTGAGCAAGAAGCTACAATTGCAGCTGAGATTGCTAGAGATAGTTCTCAAGACAGTCAAACTTCTGCTTCCCAATAGGAGAACCAATTGTTCAAAATGAAGCAGCAACTGCTGTGGTAGAGGTGGAAACAGTAATGTATCCAGCTCAAGAAGATGTAAGAAACTTAGGAAACTTAGAAGAACAATTAAATGCTAAGCAGAAACAAATATATGAGCAAGTGAGAGAGCCGATTAACCATGGATTACTTCATGAAAAGAAAGAGTGCTCTTGCTCATCGTTTCAACCTATCTGATTGTACGTGATTGGACAAGCTGGGACAGGAAAAATTTCTTTAATTAAAGTAATTTCAACTTATCTACAGAAAACAACTGATTCGTATTTGTCTTGTGTTGTCACTGCTCCAACTGGGTTGGCAGCACACAATATTAAAGGAATTATTTTACATTGTTTATTAATGCTACCAGTGGAGCGTGACAATACATTAGAATACCACTAGCTATCTGGAGAAGCTTGCTTTGAAGTTTCAAGAGTCTTGAAGAAAATGAAACTTCTTATTATTGATGAGGTAGCATGGTAGCATTTAAGAATGCAGCAAATTCTTAAAACAGAGTATGACGTATTAATTGGAGGAAAACACTTCATAGTTTTGGGAGATCTACCACATCTTACTGCTGTAAAAGGACAACCAGTGTTTAGAACACTGGCACATGAAGATACCAGAAAGTCTTTGGTAAGTATTGGAAATGTTAATATTTGGTAATTTTTTCAATATAAGGAACTTATTAGAAATATGCGACAGGCAAATGATGCTGATGATGGAACTATTCTTCGAGATATAAGAATAGGAAAAGTGACAGAACATGGCAAACAAGCTTTACAGAGATGATTACTTCCCAATTTGTTTCCAAATGAAAATATTGTTCCTGAGAAAATGTATTTGAAAATTACAGAAAATAAGTCTGTAATTTGCTTAATGCCAACACTGCGTGAACGTTCTGTATTCAATGAAGAAATGTTAAAGTTGGAAAATGAAGAAATTATAAAATTGGAAGCTATTGGCAAAATTGAACATGAAGGGATCACTAATATTTTGAATGAAAAGTTAAAGAAGATATTGGATTCTTTAAAGAAGTCGATAAGTAAAACTGCTGGTTTAGAAAAGAATTTGTATGCATGTGTAAACTGTAGGGTAATTTTACACTGTAATTTGAATGAGGAAAAAGGTTTAGTAAATGGAGCAATGGGTAAAATTGTTGATTTTGTTAATTATGTAAATAGAGATGGAATTGAATTCTTGAAGATCAAATTTGACGAACTTGCAGAAATACAACAATCTAGTCGTTGTTCATCTCGGATCTTGCTTGTAAAAGATTTGTACGCACACAGAAAACAGTTTCCTATATGTTTGGCATATGCAGTGATTATTCATAAATCTCAAGGTTTAAGTGCACATTGTGCTTTAGTAAATATTGGAAGTACTGCGTTTAAAGAGGGTATGGCATATGTTGCTTTGTCCCGAGTCAGAACTTTATCTGGATTGTACTTGATTAATTTTGATGAGACAAAGGTTAGTGCAGAAGCAAATTGTGTCAAAGAGTATAATAGATTAAGAAGGGAATATGCTCCCAATTTAGGTCAATATCCAGTATTTGAAAAGCGTGTGGTAGGTAGAAAAAGAAGATTTGAGAACTGTAGAGAAAGAAAAAATCAAGATGAAGCTGTGTCTGCAAGCAAAAAGAAATAGGACAATGTTGAAGAGAATGTTGGTTATCGGTTTGAAAATAGTTGTGGTGTCAACTGCTATGCTAATGTAGTTGTTACTGTTGTTTTATTTCTTGAAGGTTTGCAACAACAAATTGTTGAAAATTGGGATGAAAGATTCTGTTCATTGTATTCTGTTTATGAGAAATATAGTAGTGATAAAAGTAAAATACTAAGTGTTTCTGATATTCGAAATGTTTTGGACATATGTTCTGGTTCTACTCAATTTACACAGAATATTCAGCAACATTGTCAGGAATTTTCAATGTTTATACTTAATGTACTGGAAGATGAAGGTATAGGTTTTGAACCTATTTTTGGCCTTTCTTATAAATGGTAACATGACTGTCAAAATTGTTTGTTTACATGTATTACTAATATAGACACTGAAAGATTCATATATTTGACTTTACCAGACTGTGAATCAGTGTCTTTTAGCAATCTATTTAGAGGAGCTAGTCAAAACATGGAGTGTAGCCAATTTAAATCAGAAATGTCATCAACATTATTTCTATAAAGATACGGACAGTATGTTATTTTAATGATGCAACGTTGTAGAGCTGATGGAAGAAAATTGGAAACTTTAATTCAAAATGTTGTAGCTAGTCAAGTTTCAATATCAGGAATAACTTTTGTAGCTGTTGCAATTATTTTTCATGATGGACCTTCTACAACATCTAGACATTACACTGTTTATTTAAAATGTCTGAAAGGTTGGATACATTGTAATGATAGTCAATTAGTTTTTAAGCAACGTCTGCCTAAAGAGTTACCAAGTTCTTACCTAATATTTTTAAAGCCAAAATTTTAAGATCAAAATGTATTTGGCCTTTCAGGATAACTGCTGTAAAGATAGATTAGTGTGGTGTTGTAGAGTATTTTGTAGCTGAGGGTGAAGAACTTGAAGTAAAGCCTCTTGATGTTGAGGCAGTGTAGCTGTATCATGTTGTAGGTGATGTGGCTGTAGTAGGGGACTTTGAAGATCAGTCAGGTGGAGGTAGTTTGGATTGGTTGTAGTCGTTATAGTTGTTTGGCTGGAATTCTTGTGTAGAGTGTGTTGCCACAGTGTTGTCTATTTATTCTTGTTTTCTTTTGGATGTATTGTAAATGATGTGCAGAATGTGGAGGGTGTTATAGCAGTATGACGAAAAGCTGTAGAGATGTTTACACATGTACATGGAGGAGTTGAGGATGAATTGTAGGTTGTGCATATGGACAGTAGGTGTTGGTACAGTTTACAATGTAGTTGGCCAGCAGGAGTCATCTGAAGCTGAGGGGGTGGGTCTGAGGATGAGTATCTTCATGTTGTGCAAGTTCAGATTTAGAGAGCTGCTCTTTATTCACTTGGTGATGTCCGTAATTATGTTGTGGAGGTTGTTTTTTATGGTATGTGGCTCCTTGGTGAGCAAGAGGATGAGCTGGGTGTTGTTGACGTAATAGATGATGTTGTGGTTGAGATAGCGGGCTATTTGTGTGAGGGTGGTCATGAAGATGTTAAATAACGTTGGTCTGAGAGAACAGCACTGGGGGACGGTGCAAATGATAACAGTGGTTTTGGATCAGAAGGCTGGAAGGCAGATGTTTTGCCTACTTGCAACTATTCTCTGACCCTGCTCTGACCCTCGAAGCAGGGTCAGAGAATAGTAACATGTATGGCACAATGCTCCAGGCTGTCACAAAAATTAAACTACAACAGGAAGCACTTACAGATAAGGAAGCAAGTGCTGGACTTGAAACTCAAAGTCAGTAACACATTAACCAGCCCCTGGTTGAGGCTGTGCAGGGGTGCTTTCTCTCCATAATCTACAGTGGTGAACCAGAGGGTGCTGTGATGAACCAGAAGGTGCAGTTGTGAACCAGAGGGTGCTGTGATGAAACAGAGGGTGGCAGTGGTGAGCCAGAGGGTGGCAATGGTGAACCAGAGGGTGCTGTGATGAACCAGAGAGTGGCAGTGATGAACCAGAGTGTGGCAGTGATGAACCAGAGGGTGACAGTGATGAACCAGAGGGTGGCAGTGGGGAGCTGGAGGGTGGCAGTGATGAACCAGAGGGTGACAGTGGTGAACCAGAGGGTGTCAGTGGTGAACCAGAGGGTGCTGTGATGAACCTAGGGGTGGCAGTGATGAACCAGAGGGTGACAGTGATGAACCAGATGGTGGCAGTGGTGAACCAGAGGGTGGCAGTGATGAACCAGAGGGTGGCAGTGATGAACCAGATGGTGGCAGGGGTGAACCAGAGGGTGGCAGTGGTGAACCAGAGGGTGGAAGTGATGAACCAGAGGGAGTCAGTGATGAACCAGAGGGTTGCAGGGGTGAACCAGAGGGTGGCAGTAGTGAACCAGATGGTGGCAGGGGTGAACCAGAGGGTGGCAGTGGTGAACAAGAGGGTGGTGCTGCTAAACTGCCCGGGAGCCCTGTGGGTATGAGCCCCTACGCTGCTGATCTGCCCAGGGGTTGTGAGCCCATGCGCTACTGAACTGTCCTGGGGCCCAGTGGGTGTGAGCCCCGTGCTGCTGAACTGCCCCAGAGCCCTCTCATGTGAAAATCATTCATGCTCAATTACCTGGGAGCCCTCTGGGTGTGAGCACACATTGTGCTAAGTGTCCCCCTGCCCCCAGTACATATATACCCGTACCGCACAGCACCATTATGCTCTTGCACCATGAAGTCTGGTGCCTGGATGCTCCTGATCCGTGTAGGTGGTACCACCATCTGGTGCAGTCAAAATGTAAAGTCATAACTTGCTACACAGCACCAATAAAGACTTGTCCCCCCTGGCACCTGTATGCTCATGTACCGGGCGTGGAGCACCCGCATGCCACTGCACCCTACTGCCCAGCGCCAGCATATGCCTGTACGGGGCAGTTAAGTATGAGATGGGAGATTGTCCAGCAGCAGCAGCTGCATGCGCCTGAACCCACTGAGCAGGATCAGAATGGCGTTGTACCAACACGCGCAGCAGAGCTATCGTGGACATCTGAAGGATTCTGTGGTCCTGTGCCAAACGTATTTTTGCATCCATGAGTTTCCCGAGCGCCATCCACGTGTAGCTCCAGTGACCAGGAGGCTGCTTTCTCCTCATCTGCTGCTCTGCTCGGTCTCTGACCCTTTATAAACAAGATGCATGTGAACTCGCACAGAAACCCCGCCCGTTTGGCCCCATCCACCACACACTAGCGGTATGAAACGTCTTACCGCCCGTCCCCACTATAATGGCCAGCTCACTCAAGGGACCTCGGCGCTTTTTGGCGTGCTGGCAAAGTTACAGGCACACATGGTCACATATTTGTGCAAATGGCACAAAAATCCGCGAGTTTGCGGGAAAATTCGCGAACTCACAGACTTTTTTTGCAATTTTGCACAAATTTGCGGACCGCAAATTCGCACATTTCGCCCATACTCACTCGTGACTCGTTTGTTTACAGTACAAATGACGGTGCGTTTACCGTACGCGTACGGTGTGACTATCTTAAAAAAATGAAAAAGGAATAATATAAAATTAAATTTTTATATTTGTAAAAAAAAAATATTTTAAAAAAAAATATTTTGTTTTGTTATGATTTTACATTATAATATGAAATACAAAATAATACAAAATAATATGTAAATATTTATTATAAAAATTTGAAAATTTAATAAAAACAGATTTTTAAAAATAATTAATACATTTAAAAATTATCATTTGCAAAACCTTTCAAATTCACTGAAAAACCCATACGTTTTTTCCGCGGTATAATAAAAAATTAGCTTTTAAAAAACCTTAAAAATTCACTGAAAAAATCATTGGTTTCACACACGTTATAGTTACAAATTTGCATTTAAAAAACCTTAGAAATTCACTGAAAAAACCATAGGTTTCACACACGTTATAGTTAAAAATGAACATTTAAAAAACCTTGGAAATTCACTGAAAAAACCACAGGTTCCACACGTGTTATAGTTAGCTGGACGTTTCACTCACACAAAACCATTGAAATTCCCCCGTTATAGTTAACTATAACTTGCGCACTCGCAATGCACTGCTGATGATGTCACATATTACATCATTTATGACATGGTCACTGACATCACTCATGACATCACTGATGACATCTCAAATGACATCACTGATGATAGAGATTGGTTTAGAAAGTGACATTTTATTTTATGGTGTAAATCTATTCAGTAGTTTTTGAAAAACTCAAAAAAATCAATTTCCCATTGGAAAGTTAAGGCAAGGCTACAGCCGAAACTACTGAACGGAATTACCCCAAATTTAGCAAAAAGGTAGTGCTTGGACCAGAAAATGACCTTTTTTTAAAATGGTGTAAATTTGTTCAGTAGTTGCTGAGTAATTAGAAAAATAAATGTTTCGATATCTGGGCGAAGCCTAACTCCCGAGCACGAGCTTCATTCTAATTGGCTGCAAACACTCCAAACCAGGAAGTGTTGGCAGCCATCTTGTGACTCAGTAGAAGCGAGTCACCAGAAAACAGAGAAACAAAAATATAAAACAAGAGAAGGGGGCAGGTTAGAAACACCATGACCCCATAGACCTGCTCAGGGGGTCCTAGAAGAGTCCCCAGGGCCAAAAAAGTGTTAAAAAAAAGATAAGCGCAATTCACGCTGGGTCGTGGGTTCTCGCGTTTTATTTTAATGAGGCCTCTTGGTGGGCTAGGTTCCAGGGGCATTTCTTAAAAAACAATAGCGGGGGCTCACTGGGGCTCAGGGGCCTGCAGGGGCCCCTGCAGCCCCGGTGCTTCACTCATGTTGGGAGGGGGGTTGTGCGACTCCCTTCTTCGGGGATGCCCATGGGTAACCAGGTGCTATATAAAACTTGTGAATAATAAGAATAATAATAATAATTCTTGGAGCCCTCCATGTGCTTATAACTTTAGTGTCGTTTGATGAATCTTTTACCTAATTTACCAAAAAGTTTCTCTTTTTTGATCAGTTCTTATCTTGAAAATTTGGGGGTGATTGGTCAAGGGCGGACTGAGAAAAAAGGAGGGTCCCAAAACATGTTTTCTCAATGCATTTTCCATAGGAAACTTTACATAAGGGTACAGGTCAAACTGCTGAAAGGAATTACGTCAAATGTGGCAGGGAGAAAGGTCTTGGTCCAGAAAGCTCACTTTTGTTTAAATTGTGTAAATCCATTCAGTCAAATTTGACAGATATCGATATTTGGGAATTCTGACATCTGATAGGCAGAGGGGTTAGGAGCACGAGCTTGGGACTGATTGGCTGTGAGCGGTTGAAACTAGGAAGTGTTGTAAGCCATTTTGTTATTCAGTCCGTTTGTTTGCCTCTCTCCCTCTACAAACCATCGGGTCCGTAGTTCTACCTCTGCGAGGCAACACTGAAAATATACAGCAGCTCTGTTTCTGTGAGATACCCCTTCCACGGTCCCTCTCCCCACATCACATGGTCGCAGCTCGCTCCCCACGTCAAAGGAAACCAGGACCTCGGTATGTTGTGGTGTACCAAAAATACACCTCAGTACACAGAAACCCCTATTCGGCTAGCTATAGTATGTTATTCGTTCTCCGTACTACAGTGGATCTACCAATGATTAGATAACCTAGAAAAATGCTCCTCTCAGAATTTGTAGGACCAAGACACGCTTTCGCTAAGATACTCATACCTGTTCACAGAGACTTTGTATAGTTTAAAATGTTTATTTAAACTAACAAGCTCTGTAATGTAGTACACGTGCTAAGGTGAGGAAAGAAAGCCATGTAAACAATACAATCAGAATAGTTACAATTGCATAAAGTATGAATGGGGAAAGGATATTATAATGTCAGTGGATAAAGCCAAATAGCGCTTAACATCCTCCCCATGCTACGAGCTATGTTTATTATATCAGTGGAAGAGATCTGGCTCATTCGTTCTCCGTACTACAGCGGGGCTACCAATGATTAGATATCCTAGAACAATACAACTCAGTTCCTTTCAGAATTCGTGGGAACAAGACATAGTTACAATTGCATAAAATGTGAATGGGGAAATAATATTATAATGTCAGTGGATTAAGCCAAATAGCGCTTAACACCCTTCGCTACGAGCTATGTTTATTATATCATTATATTATTTGCTCTCCATACTATAGTGGAGCTGCCAATGATTAGATATCCTAGAACAATGCAACTCAGGTCCACTCAGAATTCGTGGGAACAATACACTCTTTTGCTAAGACACTCATTCCTGTTCACAATGTGAGTAACCAGAGACTTTGTATAGTTTAAAATGTTTAATTCAACTAAAAAGCTCTATAATGTAGTATACATCCTAAGGTGAGGAAAGAAATGCATGTAAACAATACAATTAGCGTAGTTGCAATTGCAGAAAGTACGAATGGGGAATGTATATTATAATGTCAG
The DNA here is from genome assembly GCF_964263255.1 of Lissotriton vulgaris. NCBI lineage: Eukaryota > Metazoa > Chordata > Amphibia > Caudata > Salamandridae > Lissotriton > Lissotriton vulgaris. The sequence goes on along the minus strand of NC_141694.1, from coordinate 1,806,762,448 downwards.
TGGATTAAGCCATATAGAGATTACCACACTCCCGAGGCTACGAGCTATGATTATTATATTAGTGGAAGACCTCTGGGCTTGGACAGGGGAACGCCCAACCTCAAGTCTTATATGATAGAATTTACATCTCCGGACAAGCATAGCTCTTCGTCGGTAAAGATTGTTCTCCAAGTGTGTGTAATTTGCATCCTGTGCAATAATAAAAGCACTAAATATTTCAGAAGCGGAGGTCTGTTCCATGGTATGTCTATATGTGTGTGGGACTGGCCAAAGCTGAATAACCAGCAATGTTGTTTTCTGCTCTTGAACACAGCATACAGACGAGTACTCAGTGCACAGCAGAAATAGTGAAAGGCAGACAGTTCCGATACGAAGCAGCGAAAACAGAAGTGTTTACGAGAACCAGTGCATTTAGAGCCTTGTGGAAAAAGCAACTAAAATGGCTGTGATGCAAGGGATGAACTCATGCTAACTTAGCAACATTCATTGTCACCTCCTAACCCCCATGACACCCTCCCCTTTGGGCGGTCCAATGCACAGTGAGCAAAGTAGAACACGGAGTCCAGAAAGTCTGAGCCAAGAAGAGCAGATATCCAATATAGGAAAACTAAAGTAGGCGAAGAATGTCAACACTGTTAAAAACAGAAAAATTGAATAATACCTTGGTGAGAGAGAAAACAGAAACTCACGAGGCACAGCTAAATTAATACATCAGTGTGTAAGAGCAGTAAATTGCAACAGTTTCCAATAGGAAATCATTATTTTTGTCTGAAAAAGTAGACAACATCCCATTGAACAATTCGAAGAAGCAAACGTGCTCATTCGTTATCGGTGCTTCCAGCACCATAGCTGGGCAACTTGCGTGGTACTCAATGTAACTCAGTTGCAGAAAATCATGTGCAGCCGTACATACATCCCACTGAGCTAGCACACCAAGTGCAGCAGCATATGCCATGAAACCAATAACCGCACATTCACGCTCATGATTCATCAAATGGTTCATCAGTAAAGGAAAATCCGGGTTAGGCGATGCTGTGTTTGTGAGGCTGAGATCCAACGCCCATTGGAAGGAACAGGACATGCATGAGAACACTTGCTGGATGCAAATATACCAGGGATAGTGGAAAGACAAATTGCAAGTCACGCTGAGAGTGGGCAGCGTCAAGGTGCCATAATAGTGAAGCATGCAGTTGCAAAGTAGCTGTAGTATGGCTGGGTTGTGAACGAGCACAAGTGGAGCATGCAGATCAAGAGGAAAAGTCCAGCAGCCAAAGCTAGTCGAAGTGGCAACCCGCGGAAACACTCCAGAAAATAGAATGAATGAAAGCGGGGACATCACCATAAATAATTTGAAAACATATTACAATGCCGGATATCACAAGGTAAAAAAAATGCAGCAGCCATGTTGTATGCGAAGCATTAAAAATAGAATGAATTAGTTCACCAAAATGTTGTGGGAGATCAGTGTTAAAAAGATTATGAACTTCTGTTGTCGTGTTGGCCACCTGCAGGATATAAGTCTAAAGGGCAGAAGTGAAAGAAACTTCTTTCTGGGGCAATAAGGCTCATATTCAGCTCAGCTTGTCGTATTGAGTTTCAGTGAGCCTACATATGCCGCAGGTAACTCTTATTGTCATAGGATAGAAGTTGGCACGGAAACTGGAATACAAAAGGCATGTTTATTAGGACCCCATGGGGTCGTGGTACATTCAAACAGCACCCTTCCGTAATGCAAGAAGTATCACCCCGAACAGAAGGCATGTCGGTCTTTTATACACACACACAAATGTAGAAAATGGGCGGCATTCACATAAGACGTTTTTATGTACATATAAGGACATTATTGTTGGAACACATTCAGCTTGTGGGAGGAGTTTAACAACTTGACCAGTTTGGGAAAAACATCTTTCAATGGCAGTAATTCAAACGGAACATAGTGTGGGACCGCACTGCAAACATAAGTAAACGGTGAAGAATATAGTAATTATTGCACATAGAATTTTCAATAGTCTCCAACCCCAAGTGGTGAGCAATATCCATATCCAACCCGAATATATCCATGTACCGTTCCCAGGATGAATTTCTGCAGCAATTTTTATGTAATTTAGAAATTGCCCCATATACTGAGGGTGAATTATCAGGTACGAATACACAACAACTACATACGATAATGCGTCATGCACCTCCTTGATCAGCTAATATGACATCTAGAACCATCCGGTTCTGGAGCACTACAATCCGAGTAAATTGAAGCTCCTCAGTAATATTCCCTAACGCCATAGCAGTTTGATTAGCAACAGCTTCCACAATACGTGTTAATCATCTTACTTTCCTACTATTTAAAGCAGCACCCGCAAAAGGAAAAATACCTACATTGATATCAACATACTGTTGTAGTGATTTGTCTGTCTAGTCCCCATTGTCTATGATTATAGTTCTCTTAACTCTATTTACAACCAATTTATGGAATAATACAAGGTTTTTATGATTCATTTCGGGTGCTATAAACACAGGGGGCAGTAAAAACGACACATAACATATTCCTGACCATCCCATTGGAAGCCGGTGATAGGCTCTATTACCACAGATAAAGAATGTATTATGCGACGTCACAAATGTAATATTATTCTTTCCGTCAAAGGCCAGAATGGTAGTGCATTCACTTTCCCCAACTGGAATTGTTCCCTTATTTTTAATACATAGTTCGACTTTAGCTTTAGAAACAGATATTACAAATAAATCAGTCACATTTGTTGTTCTTGTCTTGGTAAAGATGTGTGGCGAGGAGGCATTGTCCAGTCGGTATTCTTCCCACTCCAATCTAGTACCTTCCTCTTGTGGGTATCCATCTTCATCTTGAAGAAGCCCACCCTTTGATGGCCATCTTAAGGTGAACAAAAGTGCATACCAAGCATAGCAGGAACCATTATGGGAAAAAGGGAGAGGAATAAGAGGCGTTCCTCCTTCATTTTGTTGACCTGGTAACATTCCGCACACCCAACAGTTTGTAGTGTTCGTAGTATTGTGCGTATAATGTAGCATCGAATGAAAGTGTTATTTAAATAAGTCTGTCTGTGCATTTGTTCATGGTATGGAAGAGTAAAATGAAAGTGCTCTGGAGGAGCGGGAGTAGTGACAAACAAATATTCTCGTGCTGGGGCCACTCTTTCTGCAAACCAAGCTGTTGTCGCTATGACCATCATGGTAACAGCAAAACCTAAAACACAAATAATCTTCTTGTCCTTCATGTTGACAGCAACATGAACACATTTCTCTAGCAAAAACTTAGCAAATGAGCGCTGAGCCCAAGGGGCAGCTGTTGATTTCTTCACCGAAGGTCAAGACGGGTGTTACTACACTAGGCGAGGCTTATTGCCCCCCGTTGCCATTTCGGCAATTCGTTTCACTAACCCAGATTCGTCAGGCAGGATGGCTGGACTCCTCTCCATGTCCAAGATGTTTCGGTAATCGGTCAACACAGCAGGTTTCACCAGGTTGGGGGAAGCAAGGCAGCAGTGGTTGGTATGTATCCACCGTTTCCGGTTGGTCACTCGTACCGCTGTTCTAGTTGCCAGAAGGACCTGTACTGGTCCACGCCACCTCGGCTCTAGACTGCTCGACCTTTCAAATGACCGGATCATCACATGGTCGCCAGGTCGAAGATCATGAGCCTCACCCGTAGATCTGTCTGGAAGAGCTTCTCGAACCTGCTGATGAATACAAATCAAATTATCTGTTAAGCGTGCCAGATAGTCATTCATCAATATACAAGGTACATTGTGTATGTGGCATGGCTTAGGAACTCCCCAAATATTCATAGGCCTCTCAAACACCACCTCATAGGGCGTAAGACCAGATCACGAATGGGGAATCAAACTTTTAGACAATACCGCCAGAGGCAGTGCATCTGGCCATTTCAAGGATGTAGAGGCCACCATTTTTGCTAGCTTATGCTTCAGAGTAGCATTGTATCGTTCAACCAATCCTTCTGACTACGGGTGAAACACAGCATGACATTTTTGTTTTATTCCTAATCCTTTCAGGACATACTCCACAATTTTCCCCACATAATGAGGTCCATTGTCGCTCCACAACAATTCACAAACGCCATACCTCGGGAAGTACTCCTTCAGTAACACCTTGGCTGTAGTCAGTGCTGTATTATCTTTCGTAGGGTAGGCTTCTATCCACTTACTGAAAGCGCATACCACTACTAGGACGTACTTCAAATTGCTACAGCGCTCAAGTGTAATGTAATCCATTTGTAGTACTTCAAATGGGGCGGTCGTTGAAGCGAACCCTCCCGCAGGGGTGGGTGTCCCTTTTCCAGGATTATGCTGAAAGCATATCAAGCAGGACTGTACTACTCTCTTAGCTGTACTGGCATTCTCAGGATGCTCCCAGACTCGTGCAAGCAAATTAGCAATTGCGAGAGCTCCAACATGTGCCAGTCCATGTGCCATTTGAACCATCAGTTGTAAATAGGCCGTAGGTAATTTCCATTTCTCCCTATCCTTGCTGCGCCAACAAACTTCATTACCCAGTGCCCCTTCTTTAGACCACTGCTCGAGTTCTGCTTCAGAAGCAGATTTCTGTATGTCTAACACGTCCTCTCTATCATCATGCCATCACTCAGCTTGAGATTTTACTACGTACATGGGGATAACATTTTGTCGCCTCGCAGTTTCACGAGCTGTTTGGTCAGCAAGAGCATTACCTTGCGCTATTTTATCAGTCACCTTTTTATGTGCACTGCATTTCAGAATTGCTATCTTTTTTGGATACGTTAATGCAGTTAAATGGTTGTGCACCAATGCTCCGTGCATTAATTGTATCCTTTGTGATGTTAAAAATCCCCTCTCCCTCCAGCACCATCAGTTTGTGTGACAAAACTATTCCTTCACTCTGTCGTATAGATACAGCTGTTGCTGCAACTGATCAAAAACACCCAGGTAACCCTCGTGCAACAGGATCAAGTACTGCTGAAAAGTATGCGCAAGGACACTGTTTATCACCGTGTGTCTGCACTAAAACTGACAATGCGCACCCATCTTTCTCATGTACATAAAGTGTAAAGACCTTCGTATAATCCGGTGTGCCTAACACTGGTGCAGAACAAAGAGCGTGTCTTAACTGACGGAAAGCATTCTGACATTCGTCTGTCCAGGATAAGGGGATTGGGGTGTCTTTCTCTAAAAGTGCTAACAAAGGTTTTACAATATGGGAAAATCCTAATATCCATTGTCTACAAAATGAAGTCAGACCAATGAAGGCACTAACATCCTTCTGAGTGGAAGGCACTGGTATATCTAATATTGCTTGAATACGATCTGGTGTTAGTGCATGTCCCTCCTTAGATAGAAGATGACCTAAGTAGGTCACCTTCGGTCTACAAAATTGCTATTTCTTCCGTGACACTTTATGGTGGTGCATGGCAAGGAAGGAGAGCAAAGATAAGGTACTCTCCTCACATTGTTCAGGCGTATCGGCTGCCAATAATATGTCATCAACATATTGAATGAGAGCCACTCCTGTCGGTAACTCGAAAGAGTCCAACTGCCTTTTCAATGCCTGACTATAAATACTTGGGTTCTCCGTATAACTTTGAAGAACTCTACAAAATCTATACGATCGATTATTCAAGGTGAAACTGAATAAATATCTGCTATCAGGATGAATAGGGACCGAAAAGAAAGCGTTCTTCAGGTCTATAAGGGAAAACATAGTTGCTGTGGGTGGAACCAAAGTAAGCAGTGTAGTTATATCAGAAACCACAGGATATTGGGGCACCACAATTTTATTTACCTCATTTAAATCAATGATAAAACGATAAGTCCTAGTATCAGTGTCTTTCTTTAATATAAGAAGAATGGGGCTATTGCAGACAATGTAGGGTACTTCTTCCACAACTCCAACCTCAATCAAATCTCTAATAATGTGTGTCAATGCTTCTTCTCCTTCTCGTGAAATCTTATATTGTGGCACCCTGGGCAATAAAGCGCCGTCCTTGACACTAATATGCACCGGGGGAATAACCATCTGCCCTACATCAGTATCGGAAGTGGCCCACAATACACTTGGGAGTGAAGCTTATGCAGCATCTTCCTTAACAAGGCACAATCTCTCAGCCATAGGATGATTCTCATTCAAAATGACACGCACACCTTCAGGAGAGCAGCGTATCGTAGCCCTAAAGTGCTTTAAACATATCAAGGCCCACAATATTGTCTGATGTATTTGGAGACAATAAGAACGGACAGGGAGCTATAAACTTATCAATGTGGAATGGAAGTGGTTGTGACAATGGGCTAAGGGAAAGTGTTCCATTGAACCCTATCAATGTAATCGTTGTGCCAGACAGAGGAGCCCTCAGAACCAATTGTTTAGACAAGGCGCTACGAGTAGCTCCTGTATCAACCAGAAACCGATCAGTAGAACCCAAAACATGCGCTGTAATATATGTACCTTTCTGATCTACTGGAACTTCAACCAATTCTCTACCCCATCCTAGGCAATCCTATGCATAGGCAGCATCTTGAAATTCAGGAGGCATACAATCAGATATTTGATATTGGTTCAGCCTATCAAAGGTATTGTACCCATCTTGCCTACGCCCACTGGATTCAAACCTAGCACAATCATTCGTACTCCCTCTAGTGCCTGAATATCCCATTCTGTTTCTAGTTTGGCCTTAGCCACGTTGAAACCGAATAAATATCTGCTATCAGGATGAATAGGGACCGAAAAGAAAGCGTTCTTCAGGTCTATAAGGGAAAACGTAGTTGCTGTGGGTGAAACCAAAGTAAACAGTGTAGTTATATCAGAAACCACAGGATATTGGGGCACCACAATTTTATTTACCTCACTTAAATCAATGATAAAACGATAAGTCCTAGTATCAGTGTCTTTCTTTAATATAAGAAGAATGGGGCTATTGCAGACAATGTAGGGTACTTCTTCAACAACTCCAACCTCAATCAAATCTCTTATAATGTGTGTCAATGCTTCTTCTCCTTCTCATGAAATCTTATATTGTGGCACCCTGGACAACAAAGCGCCCTCCTTGACACTAATATGCACCAGGGTAATAACTATCTGCCCTACATCAGTATCGGAAGTGGCCCACAATACACTTGCGAGTGAAGCTAATGCAGCATCTTCCTTAACCTACATATTTATCAACAAACAGATGTCTACCCGTATCATCTGTTAATAACAGGCCACTAAAATCATGAAAAGCTTCCTCAAAGCGCATAAAGAAATCCAACACTGATTCATCTGCCTTTCGCTTACACAAAGCTAACATAGTCTAATCAATCTTTTTAGGTGGGATGAGTAATTTCAATTTAGTCAAAATAGCTGCTGGAAGATCTAGAATTAATTTACACGGTTTACGTGCAGGCTCCCTATCTCTATCCGCTTGTTCCAGATCATTCCAATCTTCCCCCAAATGTACTCGATCATCAGTTTTACGAATAGTCCGCCACATATCAGGGGGTAATATTAACCCAAAAAATAAATCAATGTCAGTTAATGTCATGACACAGGAACTAATAGCACCTTCTACTTCTTCATAAAAGGCTGATGGGTTTTTCTGCGGATCAGGCAAAGCATTCTTAAGGGCCATAACATCCGCTCTATTCCATGGAGTATAAACCCAATTATAAATAAAATAACATTTTGCATCCGTCCCATTGCCTTTAGGAGTAATATACAAAGGTGCGGCTTCCCGCATTGGTTTTGCGTGTATTACGTGACTCTTATCTGATCCGAAGATAGAAGCTTCCACTTCTTCGGTTGACGACTAAAGCGCAGCTGGATCCGCCGCCTTCTTCTCCTCCAATAGTTACGTTGCGGAGTCTCGTACCTTAATCAGACGACGGACAAAATCGGGTGTCTCTGAGAGAACAAAAACAGCATTACGGAATCTCTGATAATCATCTGCTAGCTACATCTTCAGGTTCCAACACAAGCGAATATTTCCTAAATAGTTCAATAACCTCTTCAGCCAAATGTTCCATAAAATATAACGGCGCCTTTTCTGACTACCCTTTCATACCCACTAAAACATCAGGGGCATAAGCAGTATTAAGGATAATTTTACGAGCGATGGATCGTAGCTCAGAAGCACGGGAGGCAGGAAGCATGGAACGAGAGTCCCGTGCCTTGTCCCGATCTTCAGAGGATTTTCCGGCGTCCGCGTCCGGGGCCGAAGGCATCGCATACGGTGGTGGAGAATGATCTAATAATGAAAAATCATCGGGTATATTATTAAGGACAGGGTAAAGAGGCCGTCGAACAGGGAATTGACCATTAACCTGCAAATTATGCTCCCTTTTCTCCCTCTCTTGTTGCTCACTTATTTCTTTCTCCTGTGGCTGTAAAGCTTTGACATGGGCAGCCTTCGTTGCTCTTTATCAGCTAAGGCCTTCTCATGCTTCATTTGCTCACGCACTACTTTCTCCCACATACGTACACAATCAAACATATCTTGTCTAGACCGACGCTCAAACAAACACTGCTCCACGTACTGAACCTTTCGTAAATCAAATGACCCATGCATTGGCCAGCGTAGTGCAAGATCCTTTCTAGTATATTGATGCCATAACTTACTATACATTGTGGGAGGAAGTCCAAATTTAACATACATTTCCCTATTAGGTGTCCCCTCTGGGGGAGCCGGCTGTGATTCATTTAATTGTAAACTGGTACCACTACAAACGCAACACATCTTCTGAAGTGTGCTAAGGACAGGCATGTCAGAAATATTGCAAAATATGCAATATTATACAAAAGTAGCACTTAAAGTATTTCACATACGGTGTGCCGTTCAAGTAAACATAAAGTCAGAGAAATATCTCCACATTACCTGTCTATGTGAGGTGCACTCCACATATGATACAAAACATAGATCCAAATGTTAGCTAACACATACAGATTCAAAAAGCCACAGTAAGTGTCAATAGACTACCTTACCAATCAAAAGCTTACCGATCATTTCAACCGTCCAGATTCCAACTGCCAAGTTCCCGAATCGACCAAACGGTTACTTAACAGCAACCCAACAATCGAGATCTCAGTTGAGGACCGGCGCTGCCTGGAAGGCCAGATAGGAAAGTAGGGGAAAACGCCACAGATGCCAAGACTCGGGTCTCTTCTGGCGGTGATCGCGTCCAGGGCGAGTTTACAATCCTTCGTCTTGGCCAGTCCTTCGGACATCCGAGTCACCAATGAGTTCCTATTCGGGCGCCAATTTGTCGTATTGAGTTTCAGTGTGCCTACATATGCCGCAAGTAACTCTTATTGTCATAGGATAGAAGTTGGCCCAGAAACTGGAATACAAAAGACATGTTTATTAGGACCCCATGGGGTGGTGGTACATTCAACCAGCACCCTTCGGTAATGCAAGAAGTATCACCCCGAACAGAAGGCACGCGGTTCTTTAATACACACACACAAATGTAGAAAATGGGTGGCACACACATAAGACGGTTTTATGTACATATAAGGACATTGTTGGAACACATCCAGCATGTGGGAGGAGTTTAACAACTTGACCAGTTTGGGAAAAACATCTTTCAATGGTGATTGATTAATAACAGATGTGGTTCGATGGCGCATGCACGGACCCTGACCACGGACTAATTATAGCTTGTTGCTGGGTAGACCATGTGGTCACTGGCGGGGAGGTAGGACAAAGAGCATGGTGACCACGAGGTAGTGCAGTTGTTCATAATGGAGGCCATGAAAATAAAATGACCTCCAAAAACCGGTCAACATAAGCTGAAACACTCGTAGCTTCAGAGAATGCTAACCCTATAGGAGCTAGTTTACAACAAGCTTGTGGAACTCTGCCTTCAATGTTGGAATGCAAGGCGAAATCGGGGTATCGAAACTCCCCTGTGAGGGATAAAACAGCACGTTTTTACAGCAAACTACAAGTTTTGACACAGTCACAATGTATGAAATACCTTTTTAGATGCAGCAGCATTTTTCATTATTCAAGAGTAAATAACTGCCATTATATAACATAGTTTCGTTTGTTGTTGATATTGTACAGGATGATGTATCTGTGTTATATCATAGTCAGACCAATTGCGGCTCGAAGCTATGCCCTTAGAAAGCAGTCCATTGGCTCGTAGCTGTGTCTCTGTTACCAGCCCGTTGCTCTTCCTCTGTGAGTCAGCCCTTTGACTTGCAGCTCATGTCCACAGCTCTACCTCTGCGAGTTAGCCTGTTAGCTCGTAGCTGTGTCTCTGCTAGCAGGTCCTTCGGTCCATTGCTGTTAATATCTATGCACAGAGTCACGTTCCCCAACCCACCAACACAGACACTCAGGCACTAATACAGATACTCAGACAACCAAACAATAACCCATATAGACACTCATGTAGCTACTCACCAACCGATGTGGCCGCTTACACACCAACTAAGAAACTGATACAGACATTTACACAGTTTTCTCACTAACCTTTTTAGTCAGTAAGATACACTTAATTAGTCACTTATACAATCAGTCACACATCTACTAAATCATCCATTCACAGACTCATACACCCACTCATTATTCAATATACCTTGGCATATATATAAAACATATTGACACTTTATAGAAACACACAGTCACTGGATGATATCATCACTGAGGTCATCGGTGATGTCATTTGAGATGTCATCAGTGATTTCATCAGTGATGTCCCTGACCATGCCATGAATGATGTAATATGTGACGTCATCAGCAGTGCATTACGGGGTTTGAGTTATAGTTAGCTGCACTAACTATAACGCCGGAATTTCTATGGATTTGCACATGTGAAATGTCCAGCTAACTATAACACCCCTGAAACCTATGTTTTTTTCAGTGAATATATATATATATATATATATACATTACCTACTGGCGGTCGCCAGTAGGTAGTTATAGTTAGGACCTAGTTTCCATAGGAAATCCTCAACATTCTATTTGGAATAACTTTGGCCCTGGTTGAAGAATCTTAGCGAATTTCTCAAAGAAGATGGCTCGGTCCGCTGCGCTCCTTCCCTAAAAGTTTGGGGGGGATTGGTCAAGTGGGGGCTGAGATAAAAGGGGGGTCCCAAAACGTGTTTTCTCCATGTTATTTTCCATAGGACCTTTAGACTCGGCTACAGGTCGAACGGGTGAATGGATTTATAAGAAATTTGGCAAAACTGTACAGTCCGGCTCGCAGATTACGCTTTTTTTGGAATGGTGTAAATCCGTTCAGTAGTTGCTGAGGAAATTAAAGTTAAAGTCAATTATATATCTATACGCGCGCACACGTGCGCGCACCCAAACGGCTACGCGCGCGAGCGGAATTTTGCTGCGTGACGTCTGTTAACGTTCGATTCGAAGGAAATCAGGAAGTGTTGACCGCCATTTTGTCATTGCGAGTAAATATATTGTTGATTTCAAAGCGTTGGAACATGGAAAGGGGAGAAGGTAGAGATTGTTTTGCTGCGTAGGTTTTCTCAGGGTGTGCAGTAAGGCCCTTAAAGGCGAAAATATATATATATATTTTTTTGTTTAAAGTTGCGTGGTGCGCGCACTCGGTCGCGCACACCTTTTTACAAGAGTGTGAAAATGGAGATAAATCAGAAGTTTGAGTGCTTAGATATAAGGTGGCTCTGAAAAGAGCCATTGTGTTAATTGAGTGTTTTCTGCATTTATAAGTAAGTACCGATGCAGAGCCTGATGTTGCAGAGGAAGATTCTGTTTCCCTCATTCGTGAAATGAACACCGTCTCTCCTATAGACGTCTTGCATGTGGTATCGCAAGTTGTTGTGGTAAATAGAACCCATGCTATAATCTCTGAGGAACGCAGAAACAGATTTATTTACATGTCTCCTTGCTTTCTCAAATTGTGCACAATGGTGATTGGACCAATTCCATTTCTGTCTTTGGCATATATTGGAATATACCAAGGCAGATCGAGGAAAAAGTGTCATCAATTGTCGAAAGGTGTCTTTTAGAAGCATTTCCAGACCTACCCCAGTGATTGTGCCTAGATCGTTCCCACCACAGTGCACAATTATAAGGTCTGGTTCTGGGAGATGCATAAAAGTTTTCACCAATGGAATCAATTGGTGACATTTTAATCCTCTTTTGGAAATCCATGTTATGTGTACATTTGGTAAGCTGAGGTTGCAAATTCGTCTGCTTACTGCATATTTTTCAATCCAGTGAATATAACTGTGTCCTATTAGCCAGACCTTCATTTTCAAGGGATTTGTAGTCGTCCTCCGATCGGTTCTGGAAGTGGAATGGTAGTTAGAAGTTGAAATTCTAAATAAAGAAAAAGGAAGAGGCTGGGTGTGGTTTAAAAAATAAAAATGATTGGTTGATTGTAAGAAGTGGAGATTGAACAGTACGTTGCATGTTAATGTTTATGTTAAACGAAAAGTACTATTGGGTGTGAAAAAAAAAGACATGTAACAGAGCTGTGGATTGGCAGGTGTTTCTGGAGGGAAAACAGTGTTGTTACTTTGCTGTAGAACGTTGAGATATGAACTTTTGACCTGTGCCTTCAGCCAGGTGCAGAATGAGGTGTTACCATGGAAACAGCCAGAGATGGCAGTGGGTGATGGGTAACTTTTATGTGACATTGAAAATATTGTGAGGGAGAACCAACTGAAATGTAAATGCTTACGTTACGCGCTCCGCATTGCTTCCGGGAAGCTGCGCTTCGCGCCTCGCGCACCGGAGCACTTCCGGATGCGCTAACGCGGCGCGTCATATGACGGATTACGCAAGAACGCGATACGTCTTTGGGGCTCCACCGGAACTGATCGAATTGGTAGTCTACAGTGTTTCAGACTGAAGCTGGCGTCAGCATGAGAGCACCCCGTGGCTACGTCGTGGCCATTCCGCGAGCAATCATGGCAGTCGCTCCCCACCGGAAGTCTGCAGGAGTCGGGGGCCTCGGTGACTCTTGTAGAATCTTCAAGGCTGAGGGGACGCTTTTGGGAATGGGGCTCATGCCCTAGCAGTCAAGCGTCCGAGTTCCAGGGTTGCCCAGAGCCATCCTTGCAGGCCAGGCCCAAGTCTGTGGAGCCGACCGCCATTTCCTGAGCTCCGTGGCAGCCGCCTGTCGCTGTATCGGAAGAGTGGGTGCAATTCAGCCGGATGGCGGGTGAGACGGTGTAAATGTGATGGTCGGACCAGGGCACCGCAGGACGTGTCTTCAGGTCAAACGGATTGTGGGACAAGGTCCAGAATGGAAGAGGCATCAAAAGGCAAGAAGTTCCGCCTGACCCCGGGAGCCGGCCGCCTATGTCGGGGGCGATCTCAGACCATACCAGGGGAACAAGACTTGGGGAGGGGGCAGGAGCCAAGCGCCCCCTCCGAGTCCGCGTTTCTTGGACCCTGAAGTATGGCACTCAACATTCAGAACTTATGACATTTGTGCAAGGCAGGGACATCGAAGCCTCTCAGGGACCAAGTATATCCAGAGTCCTTCCTACAGAAGGTGGTGGGGGTGGCGGCATTAGCAAGGCATCCCCCCACACAACTTGTCGGACCCTGAAGTATGGCTCTCAACATCCAGAACTTATGACATTTGTGCAAGGCAGGGACATCGAAGCTTCTCAGGGACCAAGGATATCCAGAGTCCTTCCTACAGAAGGTGGTGGGGGTGGCGGCATTAGCAAGGCATTCCCCCACACAACTTGTCGGACATGACCTCTGGATGTACTGGGTGTTCAATTTCAGAATTGAAACTACTAAGAAGCAATTAGAAGTGTTGTTTTTTGATGTTGCAGTAGGCTGCCATATAAATAGTTATTTAATAAAACGTTTTATCCTGTTACTTTGCTGGTGTGTTGTATATATTTATAATATTTGCATAGTGTTTGTCGTTATTTTGGGCGGGGTGGGTGGCGGAGCCGAGCTGTCTTGCAGCCATCATGGCGTCAAGCTCGGTTCGTCTCTCTAGTTTCATGTTTTTTCTAACGATTTATATGTTATAGTTTGCTAGCACGATACAGCGGATAGTCCGCATTTTATATATATGTCCTTTTTATTAGGGGGGTCCTCCGGTGGAGTTGGACGATCTACCTCTAATAAACGGTCCGGGTTGAACCAACTACCAACAAACGGGGCAGAGATAGGCATGACGGGTTACAAAGGGGACAAAAGTGTGCACTACCTATCCTTCACTATCTGCAAAAACTAAATAGAGTATTGCGACTTTATGCTTATTTGTGAACAGAGAATGACTCAAAGAGAACCAATTTCGAATAATCATAGGCTATTGGCAGTGGGCAGAGAGGCCATGACACAGAAAATGGCTGTTACTTACGTGCATGATGGGGCCTAAAAGGGACTAGATGGCGTGGCCACTGTTTCGCGACTTTCACTTTACTTTTAAAAATGGCTGTGGTGAACATAAATGAACGCCGCTTATGTATACCTAATTTTAGTCATTTTCCACAAAAAAGCTTTTGATATTTGCTATTAAAAAACCAAAGAAAATCACTGAAAAAACCATAGGTTATAGACCATATATAGTTAAATATCTGAAGTCCATCTCTGCACTCCATGGAGATACAGGTCATCGATCAGAAGATGTGCTGGCCACCTCTAATGGTAATAGCGTGGCCAGGGCTCTTGTCGTTACCTCTGCAAATTGCAGAGGGTGCACTTGTTTGACATGCCGCACCATGGTATGTATGGAAAAGGAATATTTTTTTGCTGGATTTCTTCTTGAGAGAACCAAGTCACATATCGTGCAGGTTACTTTTGGTGCATTCACTTTCTTTTGATCTTCAGGATAAGTGAAAAATTGCCAGATGAAAGATTTATTTTTTCTTATTAAAGGTAGTCGATCATTTTGGTCAGATTCGGAAGATGAATGAGATACGGTAGCCATTTCACCAAAGTCTTCCGAAAGATGTAGGACGTTGTTGTCTCTTGAGAGTAGAAAAGATAGTGAGGGAAGTGGGTGGAGTGCTGCGTGTAAATTCCAGAATTGAAACTATTAAGAACCAATTGAAAGTGTTGTTTTCATGTTGCAGTAGGCTGCCATGTAAATAGTTATTTAATAAAACGTTTTACCCTGTTACTTTGCTGGTGTGTTGTGTATCTTTATAATATTTGTCGTTATTTTGGGTGGGGTGGGCGGCGGAGCCGAGCTGTCTTGCAGCCATCATGGCGTCGAGCTCGGTTTCTCTCACTAGTTTCATATTTCTCATGAGGGGTTGTTCCTAATTTTTCTATTTTAGCGAGGTCAAAAAAAGATCCCATCAGTGGCCTACTGATTTTGCTCGATTCCTTTTGTTTTTTCTAACGATTTATATGTTATAGTTTGCAAGCACGATACAGCGGCTAGTCCGCATTTTATATATATGCCCTTTTTATTAGGGGTGTCTTCCGGTGGAGTTGGACGATCTATCTCTAATAAACGGTCCGGGTTGAACCAACTACCATCATGATTTTGTATATCTTCTGAGCTGGATTTAAGCACACAATTGTTAAAGTATGAAACGTTTTATATTTCTAAAAAAAAAACCAAGGTGTGTACATCCGGTAACGCACGAAAGTTTAAAAAGACATTCGGCTCCATTTACTGAAAAGTTTCATAAGAATAAAAAAGAAGTCTAGGTACAGTCTCTTTGACGTACTATAAGTTCTTTGAGGGGTGTATGAAGAAATTCAATAAGTTCAAATTGCAAGGTTTTTACGAAATATATAGGCCTGTGCGCGCACTCGGTCGCGCACGAAAGCCTGGAAATGCGATATCCATTTTATTGACAACTGTTGCCGAGAGTGCGCACACCGGGTCGCGCACGAAAGTTTAGTAAGGCTATTTTTATTTACAGACAAATTTTAATGTGTTTAAAAAAAGGCAAGGTACAGACTTTCGAATTCTGTATTGCTTTACAAGGAGTCTCTATGCAACTTCAACAGTGAAGAAAACGGCTTGTTTTCAAAAAAAATATTGCCAGAACTTTATTGCCAAAAGTATAGGTTGCATACACGACATTTTTCTGAATTAGCATTTTAAAAACCAATGAAATTCACAGAAAAAACCATAGGTTTTACACACGTTATAGTTAGGAAGTAGCATTTAAAAAACCTATGAAATTCACTGAAAAAACCATAGGTTTGACACATGTTATAGTTAGCTGGAAATTTTACTGACATAAAACCAATGAAATTCCACGTTATAGTTAGTTGGACTCACTATAACTTGCGCGTGCAATGCACTGCTGATGAGGTCACATATTACATCACTCATGACATGGTCAGTGACATCACTGATGACACCATCCTTGTGACATAGTGACAGACCTCCTTTCACTGTAATGTAACCCTTGAAACACATATTCAAAAATAGAAACTGAAATTAAAAAAAAAATGCAGATACCCATATCAGTTACAACAAGTAATTCAGTAATTCCACCATCTATATACACATCCACTCATACATATACTCACTCATCATATGAAGTGATACACCTATGCATCCTGTTACACACCGACAATCATCGAAAAGTTACTCACACACATACTCACACGTGGAAATAAACTATTGAACATCCATTTATTTGAATATAGAGTTATACACACACTTCCACCTTACTTCTATTGAAAATTACACATATTTATTCTCTTAAACAATCACTTATAGAAACACATACTTATTTAAACAGGAACTCTTTCAATCTCTTACTCTCACATATAGTCACTTATATACATCAATATTCACATATACTAGATTAAAACATATGTCGTTACTGATAAAGACACTAGTGAGACAGTCATTCACTCACTAACAAACACATATACACACTCATCCACCCATACACTCCTGCACATATGCTGTCTTCAAAACACATACAAACAGAGAGTCAGTCACTCATGCATCTATGTGCTAAGTAATACCCCCACCAAACCATATAGACACTCATACTGATACTAAGAGAAACATCTAATAACCCATATACATACGCATGTAGCTACTTACCAACACATGTAGCCACTTATACACAAAGTGAAACACTAATATATATATTTAAATATTTAAACATTATTCACTGATATTTATTTTTCAGTAAGATACACATTCACTGGATGGTGTCATCAGTGATGTCATGAGTGATGTCACTGACCATGTCATGAGTGATGTAATATGTGACGTCATCAGCAGTGCATTGCACGCGCAAGTTATAGTGAGTCCAACTAACTATAACGTGGAATTTCATTGGTTTTATGTCAGTAAAATTTCCAGCTAACTATAACATGTGTCAAACCTATAGTTTTTTCAGTGAATATATATATATATATATATTACCTACTGGCGGTAGCCGGTAGGGATATATAGTTAGGACCTGTTTCCATAGGAAATCCCCAACATTCTATTGGGAACAACTTTGGCCCTGGTTGATGAATCTTTGCAAATTTCTCAAAGAAGATGGCTCGCTCCGCTCTGCTCCTTCCCTGAAAATTTGGGGGGGATTCGTCAAGTGGGGGCTGAGAAAAAAGGGGGGTCCCAAAACGTGTTTTCCCCATGTTAATTTCCATAGGACCTTTAGACTCGGCTACAGCTTGAACCACTGAAGGGAATTACACCAAACTTGTCAAAATAGTAGTGTCTGGTACGCAGATCACGCTTTTTGTAAAATCGTGTAAATCCCTCCAGTGGTTCCTGAGAAAATTAAAAGAGAAACAAATTATATATCTATAAGCGCGCACCCGTGCGCGCACCCCCGCGATTTTTCAAAAAAAAAATGTGGGCGGGGGGGGCTTGGGGGGCTTCTCTCTTTTATTTTGGTCTGTTTTATTTCAATTTCGAGGGTGCTTACCCCTCATTTTACCCCCGAGATCACCGCCGCGGCCCGAGCTGTCTCATAATGGCCGCCGCCGCCGCCTGGTTGTGGGCGGGGCCGGGAGGACTTAGTTTCCGCTTCCCCCTGCCTGGGGTAAGCCTTTGATGTGTCCGCGTCCGCCTGGTCTCCCGTGCCGAGGGGGAGACCGGGCGATGCTGCCTGTTGGTTTCCCGCGTCCGCCCGGTCTCCCGTGCCGGGGTCTCCCGTGCCGAGGGGGAGACCAGGCGATGCTGCCTGTTGGTTTCCCGCGTCCGCCCGGTCTCCCGTGCCGAGGGGGAGACCGGGCGGACTTTCTCCCTCTCTACTCCCGTACATTTCGTCCGAGAATCTCGCTTTCCAAATGTCGAAATTTACGGTTCCGAACAACGACCACAAAGCACTCCTTTCGGATACCACACATTTCATTGCGGACTGGACCTCGGAAATCAAACGGCCGTGAACAAAAAAAAGGTACACTAAACTCGGAAATATTGACGATACATTGCTGCTCACACCCTGTTCAGGTTCCGTTTTACTTACACACCAAAAGAGCGGGTTCAGCGCTCTGAACTGGAAAGGATACGGTATTATAGGCAGAGCTATCGACTTAAGACACTGTTCGAATCTCGGCGTTAGCTCAACATCTTGTGATTTTGGGTAAATCACGTAATCTCCCAGTGTCTTAAAAAAAATACTGATTGTGACTGTGTGTATTGTAACTGGTGCTCCAGTAGAGCGCCCCAGCGCCTATACCTTCGGGTCCACTTTGCGCTATATTTAAAAGAAAAAAAAGTTTTTACAATTTTCAAGGACGTGGATTGTTATAATTGCTGACTGATTTGACTGCAGCACAAGGAGGGATTAATCACGAAATGACAGGAGCGGTTTGCGGACGCAGGAGTTCAGGCTTCGAAGAAATAATCATTTAACCGGTTCTGCTGATGTCCTCTGTCTCGCAAATAATGTGTAAAAGCTATTACATACCCAAAGTTGGAGCGGGTATTAGAATTCTCCAAAGCCCAGCCTTGTTTTGCAATAGATTAGCAGATAGGAAATGTTGTGAATAAATAGTCCAAGGAGTAGGCCGGGTGGTAGTTCCAAGTAGTTCCTTTATTAGTTTCAGTTACAGTTGTAGAAGATGAAGGTAGGATGGTAGGATAGAAGTAAAGATGTACAGGATGTACAGCAGCCCCACCAGGAGCAGCCTCCCTCTGCTCAGCCTCTCATCCTCCAACTGACGCTCTCCACTAGTCCACACACCAACATTCCATGACATCATACAATAATCTACTGTCATGCAGGCTGAACAGAGAGAGCATTGATGTGAAGAAAGAAGAAGGGAGTTAACCACTACAACATATCCTCTCTCTTCACAACAAACGGAAATAAAAGAATAAGAAGTAAAGAAACAGAAGGAAAACAAGTAATTGCAATAATGGAATGCAATAAAGCGGTTAATTAAAATGGAACATAGTGCAATCAACAATCAACGTCACAATGAAATGCAATATAATAATAATGAAAATGCAAGCAATGAATGCACAACGAAATAAAAGCAACTAAGAAATGCAATGTAATAATAACGCAATAAAAATGCAAGCAATGAATGCACAACGAAATATAAGCAACTTAATGGCACGCACACCATCCCCATTTCTCTCAAAGGAAGGCAAAACCAGACCTGTGCCATAAAAATACTCACACTGAAACAGACAATACATCACAAGCAAAAGAAAGAAGAGAAACACGCACAGAACATAAGTGAACCTGACGTCTCAGGATCGCCCATGCATCAAAGATCCAATCAACGACAAGAAAAGAAAGATGGATAAACAATAGCCGTTGAGTAAACAGCGAACCAGCGCTGAAACTGGACTGGACCATAACCAGAAAGTATAAGAATGCATGCGTGACAACTAGTACTCAACAAAAAAGACAGCAAAGAAGGAAAACACCTCACATAAATAACAAGTAATGGGAATACACTCACCCGTAATCTAATCTAAATACCGGGATACACTAACCTATGCAAAATTAATGCATCAAGCAATGAGATACACCCACCAAACTTTCAAGAAATGAGATACACTCACCCAAACAGCAATATTAACCTTGTCACGTAAATGTAAATTATAGACCTGTATAAATATACACTAACTCGTAAATAATATCATTCAAGCAATGAGATACACCCACCAAACTTTCAAGAAATGAGATACACTCACCCAAACAGCAATATTAACCTTGTCACGTAAATGTAAATTACAGACCTGTATAAATAGACACTAATTCGTAAATAATATCATTCAAGCAATGAGATACACCCACCAAACTTTCAAGAAATGAGATACACTCACCCAAACTGCAATTTCAGCGTAAATGTAGACATTTGATAAAACTGAGCACATAAGCAAAAGCATTGATAAACAGCACAATGAAATAACATTTTAAAAGGAACAAGAATTGTACTCAGTTTGTCAAAAATAAAGGCAAAAACGATTCCAAAACATGCCAGAAGATGGCGCACAGTGTATATCTTAAAGAATAAAGGCCGAATAATGCAAGTTCCTGAATAATGCAAAATCTTATCTGTGCCAAACTGCAAATCAGGAAACAGAAAGGAGTGTAAAAATAACCAGTTGGCAAAACGAAGAAGTAACTCCTTGTAATTTAAAAGCATTTTCACACAAATCCACGGAGAGGGAACAGTTCACAGGAAGACACGAACTGCAACGTAATTCTGAAGGAGTCTGTCTGTAATTCTGAAGGAGTCTGTCTGTGGTACATTTTCCACACGTGCTCTTGGGTAAAACTTGAAAATTGTAACAGCAACTTACTGCGGGGCAAGAAACAGAACAGACAGAAGAGCGCAGCTGGTGTCATGCTCGATCTTCATGACGATCTTCCCTAAGAGCACAAAGGACAAACTGGAGCTCGCAGCATTACCCAAAACACGAAAGGCTGAGGATTAACACCATGAAAGCTCGCTCGTTGAGTGCGCACAGCCTCTTTCACAAATATCGTGATGCGCAACAGAAAGGGAGCCTTCCGTCACATTAGAAGGAGCTGACAGCGTTGCCATGGTAGCGGTAGCCTGCACGCACATCACGTTGCTCCGGATGGCTCAGGGCGGCACCAAGGAAACAAACAGCCGTGACGATGTGACATTCACTAGAGAGAACCTAATAGCAAGGTTCCATTGCGTCACCAGTACACAGAGGCAGTGGAGGAGACAGGAGCTCCTGACCAACGGAAAAGCTGGCAAGGAGAAGGCAGTTGGCCAGCAGACTTGAACAGGTAAAAAGCGCTATTCCAGGAAATAAAAGTATAACTGTGCAGCACTGTGGCAGTCACATCTGGACACAGGTCAGAAAAGAAGAATCTGGCACGCCCAAGTTGGTGGAGGCTGACCGGTATCAAGGTCACTGGTAGGGCTGGGGCTGCCAGTTTCTCTTAGTAGATTGCTTGAAGCTTGTAATTCATAAGTAGTACTTCTCCAGTTTGTTTCTTTTCTTTAGTTGCAGTTTCAATGTTCCTTGTAGAAGATATAAGTAGGTTCAAGAGTCCAAACGTCGCCAAAATGTTGTGAATAAATAATCCAAGGAGTAAGCCGAGTGGTAGTTCCAAGTAGTTCCTTTATTAGTTTCAGTTACAGTTGTAGAAGATGAAGGTAGAATGGTAGGATAGAAGTAAAGATGTACAGGATGTACAGCAGCCCCACCAGGAGCAGCCTCCCTCTGCTCAGCCTCTCATCCTCCAACTGACACTCTCCACTAGTCCACACACCAACATTCCATGACATCATACAATAATCTACTGTCATGCAGGCTGAACAGAGAGAGCATTGATGTGAAGAAAGAAGAAGGGAGTTAACCACTACAACATACTATCAGGACCCACCCTAATGCGACCCACGCTAATGCGATTAAAGATGTTTCTTGCAGATTTTCAAATATTGATTCAGGGAATTTTAATTCTGGGATCTTGCTTTTCCGTAATCCGCACTTATTACAAACTGATATGGTTTTATCTTGACAAGCCGTCGGGCCGCTTCTCTGAACTATATATATCTATATAAATATATATATCTATCTATATATAGATATATATATATATATATATATATTCACTGAAAAAACCATAGGTTATACACTATATATAGTTAGGATTATCCTTTAAAAAACCAATAAAAAAAAATAAAAAATTATATATATATATATATATATATATCCAAGTTTCCAAGTTGCTCAAAAGGGTTGCGGTAGGCCCCGTGGGAAGTGGCGTGAATGCCGGCAGAGCACGCCGGTAACTTCAATGACTGTACTATGTCTCACAATTCGACACGCTCTCAGACATCCAATAAACGCCAGAAATCAGCAGAGTCCAAGGGTGTTTATTGACACCTTACTACATGTTTCGGCTTACGGGAAGCCTTGATCACGTAAGTTTGTGCATCGCATCTGTACAACGTAAATAGAATACAGAAACATAGACAAAGGACTCAGGTCGCATCTCAGAAGGCAAAAAGCGTGTCGGCCATATTTGAACGGTCAAATTATGCCGATAATACGTCTTACCAAACATAATGTATGCACATGAACACAAATCAATATATCATGATCATGAAAAGGTATATACACTGAATATATCATAAATCAATGCATATTGTGTGCACGTAAACAAACAGAACCGGTAAAGTCTGCTGACACTCACATTTAGTAGCCATGCTGCATCATGTAAAGACAGAGTGTAAATGCCTACATAGTGCTGGAGGTGACCAACATGCATGGCACAAGGAATTGGGTAATATCCAATAGATGAAAGTGTCTCAACCAGTTACTAGGTAAAATACCTGGGGTCCCAAAGTGCCTACGGGGATTTGCGGCAAGCGACAAAGCGCCAAAGTTCTATCTAGCGGCCTGGTCACAATAAATGTCAATGTCTGTGAAATAAAGCCAATGAAGGCGTGCTCTTATCTCATATCAGGAACGTGAAAGGAGGTTGGCTGGTGCAGGTGCAGTGAAGGGCCTCAATCCCAGTGATGTTCCTGTGAATTAAAATGACAGATGTTAAAATCTAACATGACAAACAGCGTATGCATGAAGTCAATAAACCTGATAGTAGGCGCTAGGGAGAGGGAGAGAAGGACATGAAATCATGTAACATACAGCACATTAATGAGGTACACATAAGAATCTGACAGGGTGTTTATACATAATCATCCTTGAGATGAATTGCTAATTCTTCATCATGGTTCAGGCCCCCCGGGGCCTTGGTTTGGAAATTGATTATGTATCTGGATTCCCTCTGTCTCATTTTAAGGACTCGGTTACCACCCCTCGGATTTCTCTCTATTTGTTCCAGGATGAAAAATCTCATGAGTGTGGGATCAGAGAAGTGAAATTCACTAAAGTGGCGTGCCACAGGGTATTTGGCATCCTTGTGGATGATTGCACGATAGTGTTCTAGGATGCGTTTCTTTGCATGGGCGGTGGTGCTGCCAATGTACCATAGTTCACATGGGCAGACAATCACATATACTACAAACATAGTGCTGCAAGTCAAAAATTGGGTGATCTCTTTCTTTAAGCCATTGTATTCCACCTGTTTGATAAGAGTACTGCTCTTGCAGGCTTTGCAATGCCCGCATGGGAAGTATCCCTTGAGGCCGAGGCCTTTATTTTTGGAATAATCAGTGATGTCACTGCGGACAACTATGTCCCTCAAATTTTGGCTTTTTCTGTAGGTGATGCTGGGTCTTTCAGGGATGAGATTGCCTATAATGCTGTCACTCTTCAGAATGTGCCAGTTTCTAGTGATGATTTTCTGGATCTGCTTGGATTCCTTGTTGAAGGTAAGGATAAGGCGTGTGACACTGTCCCCGGGTGAAATATCGTCCTTGACAATATTGCTGAGAGTGTCACAGCGCTTGACAGTGTCTGCCTTTTGCTTGGCCTTTTTGAGCACCCAAGCAGGGTAGTCACGTTGTTTAAATCGATCCAACATTAGTGTTGCAATTTCTCCTTGCCCTCAGCAGCTCCCCGTAAGTGGAGTATCCCTTACGGGGAGCTGCTGAGGGCAAGGAGAAATTGCAACACTGATGCCAGCTACCAATTGGTGGCCAAGGACATGTTGGATCGATGTAAACAACGTGACTACCCTGCTTGGGTGCTCAAAAAGGCCAAGTAAAAGGCAGACACTGTCAAGCGCTGTGACACTCTCAGCAATATTGTCAAGGACGATATTTCACCCGGTGACAGTGTCACACGCCTTATCCTTACCTTCAACAAGGAATCCAAGCAGATCCAGAAAATCATCACTAGAAACTGGCACATTCTGAAGAGTGACAGCATTATAGGCAATCTCATCCCTGAAAGACCCAGCATCACCTACAGAAAAAGCCAAAATTTGAGGGACATAGTTGTCCGCAGTGACATCACTGATTATTCCAAAAATAAAGGCCTCGGCCTCAAGGGATACTTCCCATGCGGGCATTGCAAAGCCTGCAAGAGCAGTACTCTTATCAAACAGGTGGAATACAATGGCTTAAAGAAAGAGATCACCCAATTTTCGACTTGCAGCACTATGTTTGTAGTATATGTGATTGTCTGCCCATGTGAACTATGGTACATTGGCAGCACCACCGCCCATGCAAAGAAACGCATCCTAGAACACTATCGTGCAATCATCCACAAGGATGCCAAATACCCTGTGGCACGCCACTTTAGTGAATTTCACTTCTCTGATCCCACACTCATGAGATTTTTCATCCTGGAACAAATAGAGAGAAATCCCAGGGGTGGTAACCGAGTCCTTAAAATGAGACAGAGGGAATCCAGATACATAATCAATTTCCAAACCAAGGCCCCGGGGGCCTGAACCATGATGAAGAATTAGCAATTCATCTCAAGGATGATTATGTATAAACACCCTATCAGATTCTTATGTGTACCTCATTAATGTGCTGTATGTTACATGATTTCATGTCCTTCTCTCCCTCTCCCTAGCGCCTACTATCAGGTTTATTGACTTCATGCATACGCTGTTTGTCATGTTAGATTTTAACATCTGTCATTTTAATTCACAGGAACATCACTGGGATTGAGGCCCTTCACTGCACCTGCACCAGCCCACCTCCTTTCACGTTCCTGATATGAGATAAGAGCACGCCTTCATTGGCTTTATTTCACAGACATTGACATTTATTGTGACCAGGCTGCTAGATAGAACTTTGGCGCTTTGTCGCTTGCCGCAAATCCCCGTAGGCACTTTGGGATCCCAGGTATTATACCTAGTAACTGGTTGAGACACTTTCATCTATTGGATATTACCCAATTCCTTGTGCCATGCATGTTGGTCACCTCCAGCACTATGTAGGCATTTACACTCTGTCTTTACATGATGCAGCATGGCTACTACATGTGAGTGTCAGCAGACTTTACCGGTTCTGTTTGTTTACGTGCACACAATATGCATTGATTTATGATATATTCAGCGTATATACCTTTTCATGATCATGATATATTGATTTGTGTTCATGTGCATACATTATGTTTGGTAAGACGTATTATCGGCATAATTTGACCGTTCCAATATGGCTGACACGCTTTTTGCCTTCTGAGATGCGACCTGAGTCCTTTGTCTATGTTTCTGTATTCTATTTACGTTGTACAGATGCGATGCACAAACTTACGTGATCAAGGCTTCCCGTAAGCCGAAACATGTAGTAAGGTGTCAATAAACACCCTTGGACTCTGCTGATTTCTGGCGTTTATTGGATGTCTGAGAGCGTGTCGAATTGCGAGACATAGTACAGTCATATATATATATATATATAGCTGAAGTTACCCCAGGGGGCAATGAAAACGCACTCTCTCGCCTCAGATTAAGTGATAGCGGTTTATTTAGTAACCAGCACCCAACGCGTTTCGCTTCTTACAAAGCTTGCTCACGGGATGTTGAGCCAGTTTCTAAGTCCTCCTTTTAAACACCAGGTCATGTGACTTCCTCTGTTGTTAGTATGTGCATGCTGGTTAATGTAGTTGATTTACATTATTGTCACTAGTGTACACTTTTCTGTTGTAGTTCACAGTTTGTAGCAACAGGGAAGAGGGGAAGGGGTGAGTGCATTTCTTAGTTTGCAGACAATGTTTTTTAAACTCGTTAGTGAGTGTTTTTCATATCCATTGGGTTTATTCCAATACGCCTATTGGATTTCAGTTTCCGTAGTGCTCCTTCTCGCACCCAGATTGATCAGTTCTGTTCATTTTTTCAGATCTATATTTGTTGCCCTCTAGTGGGCGTTATTATTATTGTTCGGGGACAGTTGTATGTAATTATACACCAATGCATTAGACATGTAAACTGACTGTTTTAGTGAGTCATTACATGTGTCTTATTGAATGCATGGGTTAATGACTAAATTGTGTGAATGTCTGTATCAGTTTGTCTGCTGTTGTGTAAGCTGCAAAAACACAGTTGATGGACAGAATGTAGAACAATGTCATACATTCACCCCAGTACAAGGATCTGGGCCTAAATCCATTGTTTTTTTGCACTCCACACCACCCTGGGTTAGACACTGGCTATATGCAAATCAGCTCTGACCCTGTGCCTCATGGGAACAGTCCAGTCCGAACTACCAAGCCATGTCTTTCCCAGACCAGAATCAAGCATCCAAGGACCTGTTTCTGGCTATCAGCCTTCATAAGCCTGGATAGCTTGACTCCAGTGGTGTGGAGAGCCTGGGACTCACGTCTGAGTATACTCAGCACACTCGGGGTGAAAATTGCAAAAAACACAGTTGATGGACAGAATGTAGAACAATGTCATACATTCACCCCAGTACAAGGATCTGGGCCTAAAACCATCATTTTTTTGCACTCCACACCACCCTGGGTTAGACACTGGCTATATGAAAATCAGCTCTGACCCTGCGGCTCATGGGAACAGTCCAGTTCAAACTACCAAGCCATGTCTTTCCCAGACCGGAATGAAGCATCCAAGGACCGGTTTCTGGCTATCAGCCTTCATCAGCCTGGATAGCTTGACTCCAGTGGTGTGGAGAGCCTGGGACTCAAGTCTGAGTATACCCAGCACACTCAGGGTGAAAATTGCAAAAAACACATTTGATGGACAGGATGTAGAACAATGTCATACATTCACCCCAGTACGAGGATCTGGGCCTAAATCCATCATTTTTTTGCACTCCACACCACCCTGGGTTAGACACTGGCTATATGCAAATCAGCTCTGACCCTGTGCCTCATGGGAACAGTCCAGTCCGAACTACCAAGCCATGTCTTTCCCAGACTGGAATCAAGCATCCAAGGACCGGTTTCTGGCTATCAGCCTTCATCAGCCTGGATAGTTTGACTCCAGTGGTGTGGAGAGCCTGGGACTCACGTCTGAGTATACCCAGCACACTCGGGTGAAAATTGCAAAAAACACAGTTGATGGACAGAATGTAGAACAATGTCATACATTCACCCCAGTACAAGGATCTGGGCCTAAATCCATCTTTTTTTGCACTCCACACCACCCTGGGTTAGACACTGGCTATATGCAAATCAGCTCTGACCCTGTGCCTCATGGGAACAGTCCAGTCCGAACTACCAAGCCATGTCTTTCCCAGACCGGAATCAAGCATCCAAGGACTGGTTTCTGGCTATCAGCCTTCATCAGCCTGGATAGCTTGACTCCAGTGGTGTGGAGAGCCTGGGACTCACGTCTGAGTATACCCAGCACACTCAGGGTGAAAATTGCAAAAAACACAGTTGATGGACAGGATGTAGAACAATGTCATGCATTCACCCCAGTACAAGGATCTGGGCCTAAATCCATCGTTTTTTTGCACTCCACACCACCCTGGGTTAGACACTGGCTATATGCAAATCAGCTCTGACCCTGTGCCTCATGGGAACAGTCCAGTCCGAACTACCAAGCCATGTCTTTCCCAGACCGGAATCAAGCATCCAAGGACCGGTTTCTGGCTATCAGCCTTCATCAGCCTGGATAGTTTGACTCCAGTGGTGTGGAGAGCCTGGGACTCATGTCTGAGTATACCCAGCACACTCGGGGTGAAAATTGCAAAAAACACAGTTGATGGACAGAATGTAGAACAATGTCATACATTCACCCCAGTACAAGGATCTGGGCCTAAATCCATCGTTTTTTTGCACTCCACACCACCCTGGGTTAGACACTGGCTATATGCAAATCAGCTCTGATCCTGTGCCTCATGGGAACAGTCCAGTCCGAACTACCAAGCCATGTCTTTCCCAGACCGGAATCAAGCATCCAAGGACCGGTTTCTGGCTATCAGCCTTCATCAGCCTGGATAGCTTGACTCCAGTGGTGTGGAGAGCCTGGGACTCATGTCTGAGTATACCCAGCACACTCGGGGTGAAAATTGCAAAAAACACAGTTGATGGACAGAATGTAGAACAATGTCATACATTCACCCCAGTACAAGGATCTGGGCCTAAATCCATCGTTTTCTTGCACTCCACACCACCCTGGGTTAGACACTGGCTATATGCAAATCAGCTCTGACCCTGTGCCTCATGGGAACAGTCCAGTCCGAACTACCAAGCCATGTCTTTCCCAGACCGGAATCAAGCATCCAAGGACCGGTTTCTGGCTATCAGCCTTTATCAGGCTGGAAAGCTTGAATCCAGTGGTGTGGAGAGGCTGGGACTCACGTCTGAGTATACCCAGCACACTCAAGGTGAAAATTCAAAAAACACAATTGATGGACAGAATGTAGAACAATGTCATACATTCACCCCAGTACAAGGATATGGGCCTAAATCCATCATTTGTTTGCACTCCACACCACCCTGGGTTAGACACTGGCTATATGCAAATCAGCTCTGACCCTGTGCCTCATGGGAACAGTCCAGTCCGACCTACCAAGCCATGTCTTTCCCAGACCGGAATCAAGCATCCAAGGACCGGTTTCTGGCTATCAGCCTTCATCAGCCTGGATAGCTTAACTCCAAGCTGCTGCATGGGTTGGTTAGTAGCTACATGAGTGTCTATATGGATTATTGATTGGTTGCCAGAGTATTTTTATGGTTGCCTGAGTGTGTGTTTGGGTGCGTGGGAGGTGTGTGACTCTTTGAATACATGTTGGAGTTATTGATTCACTGGCTTTATGGGTTCAAGATTGCATGTGGAAACAGCTGTATGGGTGGGAAAGAAAGGACCAGCAGAGCCCGGACAAAATCATGGGACCATCTTTGCTTGTTACTTATTGCACCAAGCCACTAGGGCCAGTCATATCTTTTCTAGGCACGTATGATCACAGGCGACATCAGATTCACAAGTAAAAATGATATGTGACAGGCAATTGGCAAATGAGGAGTAGCGGATTTCCAGGCTCTTCAGATCTCTCTCCTCACCAAAATCACAACATAAAAAATAAATTTAGATGCTAGAACTTTCAAGCAATAATCATTCATCAGGCCCAAAAAAATTGTTCCAGAGTTAACCTCCACCTGTTGCATGAGAACATCTTCAGGAAACTTTTTGACCTCGAGCCAATAACTTCTTCGGCAACCGGGTGCTTGCATCTAGGGCAATGGGATTCTGTCCATATCGCCTTAGCTAATTTCCTTGGGGTCCAGTAAACCCTATAGACCGTGTAGAGGTGATTTCTCTTAAGGGCAGCAGGTTTTACAACTGCCCGCAACATAGTGAAAGAGTCCCTCCAGATATCAACCAGATTAAGCATATCTGGGCCGAAGACGTTACCCCAGAGATATTGGGTTTCAGATGCCACCGCTTGCTCGTCTTCCAGTAGGGCCCAGTACCAGAAAGAGATTTTCTGCTTCCAACTTCCCCTTCTGGAGACCGAATTGAAACTTACGCTCACATCTATTACCTCCCAGGACTGAGTTGCCTACCACCCTGACAATTGATAATATTTAAATCTAGTGAGCGTGCCGCCTGTCAAATCAGAAAGAGAAGCCAACTCAACAACTGTGAGTCCCTCTGTAGATCCCCCCAGAGCTCTACCCCTGCCGAGTTTAATGGCTGATAAAGAAGGTCCTTGAGGCAATAGGGGTCCCCGGGGAGTCCTAGATGGTAGCCTGGCATGTATAGTACGGGATTTTACAACTTTTTCTGATAAAAAACTGTTTTTTAAAGCGGCCCCCAGTACCTGGAGCCTAACCTTTTGGAAAAACTTGGGTTCCCCAAATTTGAAAAGAAAAAACTCCTGCCCTTGAGGGACATCGTGAAGTAAGGCCTGAAAAAACAGGCCCCATGAGGACGAATCACACTTACTGGCCAATCTTCTGAAGTTCTTAAAGTGGAAAGCGTGACAGTAATCAAATAGATCAGGTAGAGCCAGACACCCCCTATGTAGATTTCACCTTAGCTTTTTCCAAGCAATTCGGGGGGATTTAGTATTCCAAATAAAAGAGCCAATTTTCCCCTGCATTTTTACCATGTCCGGAACACTAAAAGATAGTGGAATTGAGTTGAATAGGAAGGTTATCTTGGGCAAAATAATCATTTTTATAAGGTTAACTCTCCAAAATATGTTCAGAGGCAGGCTTGACCAGCAAAGAAGCAAACTACAGACATCTTTGGAAACCCTACTCCAATTGATCTTGGGGGTGTCTTCTATTTTTTGGGGTAATTGAATACCAAGATATCTCATATGAGACTTAGCCCCCTGTGTGGTGCTGACTAGATTCCACTCCATGATCTTGGTCTTACCCCTATTTATCCTGTAGCCTGACATCTCCCCAAACAGTTCTGCCTGCTCTACTAATTTGGAATGGCCTCTGCAGGGTTAGTTGTGTACATGAGAAGATCGTCAGCATATAACGCAAACTTCAGCACCGGGTCCAGATTTTAAATTGTCTAATCAAAGAATCTGCCCTAATCCAGGATACAAAAGGTTCTATATATAAATTAAACAAAAGGGGTGACAGGGGACACCCCTGCCTAGTGCCCCGGGAAATAATAACCCCATCTGAAAGAGCTCCATTAACTAAAATGTTTGTTCGGGGAGCAGAATAGAGTGATCTTACAGCTTAAACAATGTTACTTGGCAATCCAAAGCTGTAGAGAGCCTCCCAAAGATATGACCAGCTCACCTCATCGAAAGCCTTGGCAGCATCGATGGTAACTAGAGTTAAGGGAAGTTGTTTATCCACCGCCACATCAATGGCGCCAATGGCCTGAAAGGTCAGTTCATTCAGTTGATAAAACTCCTTTGATCATGGTGTATTAGGCTTTTAATGATTTTCATGGTCCTAGTAGCTAACACCCTCGCAAAGATTTTATAATCGGTGTTCAAAAGGGAAATAGGTCTATAAGGCTCAATTTGTAAAGGATCTTTGTTAGCCTTCGGAATAAGAATTACAGTTGCTTCAGACCAGGACCTTGGAATAGACTCACCGGAGATATATATTTTTTTGAAAAGATTTCTTAAACAGGCACTACTATTTCATATAAGGCCAGATATACCTCAATGGGAAGGCCATCCGGACCTGCTGCTTTGCCACGGGCCATTTTCTTCAACTGGGATTCTATTTCACCCTCTGTAATACTAGAGTTTAAAAAATCCCTATCCTCTTACATCAGCTGTGGAAGATCTATCTGATTTAGCCACTCTTTTGTATCCTGAGATCTAAACTTGAGGTCTTCCTTATACAGGCCCTGGAAAAAAGCTCTAGCTTCCTCTCGAATCTCCTTATCCTCATATAGGGTAGTCCCTGTGCTACTTTGCAATAGACAGTTTATCTGATTCCTTACCCTATCTGCCCTGGCCTTCCAAGCCGAGAGAGAGCTACATCTTTCCCCATATGAGAAATGTTGTAATTTACTGGCATCCCACCTGGCTTTCAAGATCTTATCCAGGTTAGCCTGAAATTCTGCCCGAAGGCCTTTGAGCTCCATTTGTAACCGGGGCACTAAGTCCTGAGCGACTGCTGAGGCCTGCTGCAGTTCGTGCTCTTTCTCTTTGATTTTACAAAGCCGAACTTCCTCTAACCATCTCATTGATTTATTTTGATTGATCGTCATCGAGGTCAACAAGCCTCTTAAGAAGGCCTTAACCCCTTTACTGCTAAGGCATTATTATTAATCTCATATAATTTCCATTGAAATCAATGGAAAGTCCATGACGAGCTACCCTTGTCATTAGCAGCCAAGAGGTTAAAGGCCTCCCAAACTGTCTGCTCAGTAGCGGTGCACAGATTAAACCTAAAATATTCTTTTGCTTGTACTGCAATGTCTGCTTTTACCCCCTCCATTAATAATAAAGATCTATCTAGAGTCCACCTCCTCTGGCATTTATTCTATTTTAGATTGACCACCAACACTACAGCTGAGTGATCTGAAAGAATAGCAGTTATATAGGAGACTGAGTCAACATCTGAAAAAATGGACTGATCTACAAAAAAAGTCGATTCTGGAATGGTGTCTGTACTTTTTACTGTAAAAGGAAAAATCCCTTTTAGAGCCATTTTCACTCTCCATACATCTAAAAGGTTGAATTCCTTAGTAATAGATTGCAGCTCAGCATAAGACCTGCGAGGGACAATATATTTGGCCTTGGAAGTGCGATCCAAAAACTCATCAAATACCAAATTAAAGTCCCACCCCCCAAAATAATAGGAGCAGCTGAGGCCAGGAGTCCCGCCTTTAACTTTAACAAAGCCCCTGGGTTGTCTTGGTTTGGCCCGTAGTAAACTGCGCATACCAGGGGAGAACCACGTATAGAAAGTGTAGCCAATAGCCATCTCCCGGATTGATCAGAATCAAACTTTTTAACCTTTATAGCTGTATTGTTTCTGATAATAATCGCAACACCCCTGGTGCTACTACTTTGTTCCGAGCAGAGACCCTCCTGAACTCATCTGAGCTTCCCAAACCCCGACCTACACTCATGAGCCTCTAAGTGTGTTTCATCTAGCAGACAAATGTGGGCCTTGCAGCTATCAAGGACTTAGCTCACTCTCAGGAATTTCCTCCTTTCCCTCAAACCGTTCACATTCCAACTTATTAACTTTATTCTATCGATACTGGCTATCGTTTAAAGCTCTCAAACAAATAAGCTTCATACCCAAACTGACGTTGCTTTTAGTTGTATCAGGACTAATTTTCATTTTACTTACTACCTCCTTTCCCCCCCTCAAGCACCCCCTGAGGAACCCCCCATACATTCAGGGCTACTCTTGCACCCACACAAGACAAGACAAACCCCTAATAAGAAACAGCGTAAAAACCCCAAACTACACAAAACAAGACAAAGGTGGCCCCTATAAGACATTATACCCTTTATACTCCTCAGACCATAGTGTTATATATTTTTTTTTCCATCTTTCCTCTTTATATTATTTTTATTTTTGTTTTATTTTTTGGGACGGAGGAGAAACAAACAAGACCACCAAAACAAACTGCACCGCCAAAACTCAAAACTAAAGCTTAATTAGAGCCTGATGGAGAGTTCTCTATCATTAAGATCAGGAAGGTATCTACTTCTTGGGGCGAGCAAAAATTGTGGAGCTCATTTCTCCACATCACCTTCAGGAGCACTGGGAACTTCATCTGAACATTCGCTCCTAAGGTCCTAAGCTCGGACATTCTTAATCCCAACTCCCATTGCCTTTGAACGGTTATTTTGCCTATGTCTGAGCGGACTTGGTAGTCAACAGAATTAAATTAAAGTGTTTTGTGAGTTAGCGCTGTTCCCAAGATCAGCTCCTTGACTGCGTACATGTGAAAGTTAACCAAGATCTTCCTGGGGGCTTTCCTATCTGGATGCAGCCTGAAGGGATCCCTATGGGCCCTCTGAATTTCTTTCTCAAGGTCTATATCTGGTCTATCCTTCAATAGACCTTCTTTCAGGATTTTACAAATAAAGGTTTTAACATCCCCGCACTCAGCCCCTTCCGGAATTTTCAGGAATCTTGAATTGTTTCTCCTAGCTTGCATTTCCAGCCTCTCAATGTCCGATTGAAGTGATTTATTCTGCTGCATCAAAGTCTCAATGTTTTAGTGTTCCCCTTAACCGCTCCATTAAGTGCCTCCACCTCTAGAGCCCCAGTGCGTTTACAGACGTCGTCTAGTTTAGACTCCAAGGATTCACACTTTTCATGTATTGCCTTCTGGTTGGCTTCAGAAGTCCCAAATTCAGAGAATATATCCCCTCTGAGGGACTGAAACAGTGCTTCGAATTGCGGCTGCCCCTTTTCCAAATTTTCAGACCAAGACGTAGTCTCTCCAGATCCAAGCCCACCTGGACTCATATGATCTGCATCCCTACTATCAAGGGATCTTGGTGAAATGCACGCTTGAATGCTAACCGCCCCTGAGCTGGCAGAGGCACCTGCAGATAAGATTGGCGTAGTAATACTCGGTGATACGGGAGAACTGGGAGCCTCTAGGGCGCTACCTTCTTCGATATTAGGGTCACAAGACAAGGAGGAATACCTTTTCTCAGTGGAAATAGGGGGAGGACACAATTTAGTAGGAGATTTTTGGGACATCGACCCCCCTTGGAAACAGCAACCTGTTCCATGATATTGAAATATGATTTCAGTAGGTTTCTGAAAAGAGGCAGCATCTTTATAGCCCTTCCGTCTTCTAGATTCCCCCACCTTCGAGTTTCTTTTCTTTTTGAGGGGTGTCAAAGGGACTATGCCTCCCTTTCCCCCCAGGCCCCCCACCTGAACCTCTTCTGTTGCACAGCTCTTTAGCTCGTTTGGTGAGTGAAGCTGATATCTGTACCTGGGAAGAGGCACTAATGATGCAGAGGTTACTTTCTCTCCGAGTCCTACCGGGGAGACCTTTTCCATTAGCAGTGTCTTTCTGACCTGAGACTTGCTCCTCATTTGCCGGAAGCTAGAAGTTTCATGGGAACCTGGCCCCCCCACTGCCACTGACCGTATAACCGAGGCGCATAAATCTATCCTGGCTACAGCCACCTGAATTCTCCTCCACACTCTTGAGCAGCGGCCTCCATAAGTCTCGGCGTCTACCTCCACCCCATGCAGGTTCTTTAGTCTTGCGGTCCTAGCGTTCGACCTCGATGCTTCAATGCTCTGGCTCCCGGCTCCGACTCCCAGGTCCCGGATCCTCCCAGCTCCACCACACACCGTGGCAGCCGCACACCGAGACTCACTGGAGATAAAAGAGTGGAAGGAAACACAAAACAGGAGAAAATTCAGGTACCGGGCCTAATCCAAAGGAGAGCCCCCCCCCGACTGCTCTCACCTTCACAATCGCCTTCATCCACATCAAGAAAAGTGGGTTGTAGGTAACATTATTGGGGATTGCCTGGTGGCAGCAAGAGCTCCTATGACTGGCTTCAGCCCGCCGCCATGTTCCTCTCAAAACCTAACCTCAGTTTTTCCAGAAATAGGACATTGTTGATGATAGGTGCAGTTCAACTTTCCACATACCTCAGTCAGAACAGAAGTTGAACCCCCGATCACCTGACCGACTATCCAGTGTGTCTGACCAATGATTATATGACCCAGAAGAACAGAAGAAGACTACTGAGTCCCGACCTATCAGAGTCAAGGAAGCATGCTTGCAAAGTGCAGAAGTGCAACTGCAAACCCTTCCACTGAACAAAAACCACACAGTGTTTTTTAGTTTTAAAGTTTTATTTTCAAATAAGAAATAAAAAAACGATTCCTTTATTTTTATTAGCGCAGTATTCCCAGCGAGCAGTGGTGATAAATGATGTTAAAGTTTAAACACCCTTCCCTAGTATATACTTCCACCCATCTAATTATTAATAGTAACTGTGCAGGACTCGGGAGCCCTCACCTTGTTGGATCTTCAAGTCCGCCTGGTGGTGATGAGGAGTAGGTGGTTCTGTCTGTAATTAGAAAAATGTTGCACGTTAAAAAGCAAGCATTCATCAGCTGTGCCAAAAAGTATTGCATGTTATGGCTAAGCATATAAGTTAACACCCTCCCCAAAACCGTCAGTCCCAAAAATTAAAAATTGTTTAGTATTTTCTCTTCCATTACGAGATGAAATAGGGGCTGGTGTATGGCATCAAAAAATATGAAATGTTTTTTCTAGGCGTCATCACAAGATCGGACGCTGCACTTCCCACCACCAGTGCCGGGGCCAGCAGCACGGAGGGGTCCACTCCAGGTGCGGATGCGGCGATGCCACAAGTGCCACCAGGAGGAGCTGCTGCGGGGGATGGCTCAGAAGTGGCGGACAGTGGTAAGTTAATATAATCCTTACTTATTGACATTTTAGAGTTGGCTCGCAAAGAGGTGTATGATGTACTGTACAGTGCACAGCACGCTAGTAGAAGTACACTGTACTGTTATGAACAGTTACTAATTTAGAACTACATTTTTGCCACTCACGGAGAAGATAGTTATCGTTGACTTAGCCATAGCCTTAGTGGCGGTAGTTCTCGAGTAAGCAATAGCCCCCTCTATTTGACTTCAACTCAGATGTGAAACTTTTTTTATCGTGAAGCCAAGTCAGATCAGATGAACTTGAGGGATGCGATGAACTAAAAGGGAAAGAAGGGCGTAAGGAAGAACGAGCGAGTCATAACATTTATGACTGTAAAGAATGATACATGTTTTTGAATGCATGTGGCTGATGGGAAGGAATCAGATGCATGGCTGCTTGAAGCAAGGATGGTTGGAGGGGAAAGAGAAGATGACTGCCTGTGTGGGTGAATCATAAAATGCATGTGTGGTGTGCATTGCAATATATCATTTGGGTGAAACTGAAATGCAAGTCAAGACGGTGGTTTACCAAATAAAATGAAAAGGGTGTTTGTTGGTTATTGCGAAAAAGTAAAGTTGGTACAGTTGAGACATTAAGAAGAATGATAGACGTTTACTTTGGAAGCATGGATGGTATCTTCTTCCTCATAGATAGCAGAGGTGTATGTAAAGCAGACGCTCAGTGGATGAAGAGTGTTACTTTGTTTGAACAGCATGTCCGTGCCAGAGCAACAAAGCTGAGGAAATCCAAATACTAGAAGTTGTGATTGTTCAGAAATTCTCCCTTGACTAACAGTACAGTAGCTTACTTTGCAAGCACAGCATATATTGTGTATGTATTGTATCAAGTCAAGTCCCTTCCACCAGCAATTATGGGTACCACACTCACTCCCTATGTCAATAATTTTCTTTCAGCTGTGTAAATCATGGGTGGACTTTCGCTGTTGTTCACTCGATCTATCACAACAAAGCACCTAAAGTCATCCATCATATAAGCAAAGATCATGTGATCGGCTGGATACATGATAAGAAATGAATAATCTTCATTTTCATTTTGTAGTACTGAAGGCCCGGGGGGGCAGTGCAAAATATGAATTACATTGACCAGTAGCCCTTGATGTAACCGAGTATGGCCAGTTCCACCCCTATAGAAAATTAAGAGCTTCCCTATCCCCACCTACATGTTCTGCTTAAAGTAAGTCATCATGGCTTCTGTCTGTTTTTCTTGGGTGCAAGCTGACTGATCTGGCATTATGTCGGCTACCACAAGTTCACGTACAAGTAATTTCTTTATTTTTTTTATTTTTTATTTATTTATAACCAGTAAAAAAACAGGAGCAATTTTACTGAAGAAGCAAAAAATGAAAAACACACCATGACAGAAAGGAATAAAATGTTAACTATACAGCAGGTACTACAAATTGGACCTTTACTCAAACAAAAGAGGAAACAATATGTTAAACAAAGTCAGCATAAGTACAGCAATAAATGTTTAAGACAAGTAGAATATAAACATTAATTTTTGACTCAACCAATGCCGCTAGGTATAATGCATGCCTTCCATCTAGTTATTGGACGCCAAAGTGCCTCCCCACGAGCCCTTGATTTGGCTCCTCTTGTTTCAAAAATAGCTGTTTCAAACCTATACACTGCTAGGAAGCGTGCTAGCCACATCTGAAAGCTAGGAGGATCTCTTTCTTTCCAGCGGGTTGATAAGATAAGTCTTAGTACTGCAGTACCTATGAAAATTAATCTTTCTTCAGATTTATTTAAATTTAGAGAATAATCATGTCCTAGTAAGAATACAGTTTCTGATTCTGGTATTTTATGATTGAATACCTCTTCCCAAAAAGCTGATATCATATTTTTGATTACCATCAAATCAGGACAATTATAAAACATATGTGTTAGCAAAGCAGGTCCTTGATTACATCTAGGACATAAACCATTCTCCTGCTTCCCCCATGAAAACAATTTGGCGGGAGTAAAATACAGGTCAAATACAGTTTTATAGAGTTGTGCTTTGAGGTTGCTAGCCATAAGTAACTTCTGGCTCATCTCCAAACTCTATCAATGTCGACATTAGGGTTGTTTAATTTTGTGTTCCATTTATTTTCAATTTTGTCAAGATCATCATGTTTTAAAGTCAGAAGAATGTTATAAAGGGTTCCAATCCTGGTGTTTATTCTAGGAATTGCATCCAAAATTTCAACTTTAGATAGGGAGATTAAGGACTCTTTGGCCTTTAATTTAGCGAATATCTGGGCGTAACTCAAAAAGTCACCAACTTAAATTTAACTTTTAAATCAAAAAAGGTGGAGTCAAAATTATTTACTAAAAAGTCCCCGATTGTTCTTATTCCAACCTTTTCCCATTTCTTTAGGACAACATTGAGTTCCTTCCCCCCAATGGCATTTGAACGCCAAAGAGGCGTATATCGATTAATCCTGGAAATATGCAGATATTTAGTCACTTTCTTCCAAACCCTCCATGCGCTATTGATAACTTCTCCCTTGAAAGCCTTATAATTTCTTGCCTCAGTTTTCCGTAGAAGTAAACCCTTAGCCTCCTGACCTATAATAAGTTCATAAATTGAGGGAATATTTTCAGCTCCTTCTGGACTATAGCCATTAATCATAGGTGTGAGTTGTTTTAAAAATGCTGCCCAATAATACAAAGCAATATTGGGAATTGCCAGGCCACCTCTATCCAAGGGCAATGAAAGTAGCGCCAAGGATCTCCGAATCTTACCGTTCTGCCACATAAATTTAGAAATAAGTGAATTAATCACCTCTAACGTTTCCTGATCGATAGCTAAAGGAATAGCCCAGAAGAGATACAAGCATCTAGGCAGTGTATTCATTTTAACATAGTTGGCTCTGCCTATGATAGACAGATGTAGACTATTGACTCTTTCAAAATCATACTTAATCTTAGCCAGTAATGGATCAAAATTAGCTTTAGATAGTGATTTAGTATGTGCGCACATAACAACTCCTAGATATGTAGCCTTTCTGGCTCTTCGTTGTTCCGTGCAGATGCTATTATCCGTACACAAGATAATCATTTTTCCTTTGTTAAGTGAATAGCCCGAACAGCGTCCAAATTCAGTAGTCAGCTTTTCTATTTCACGTATAGCCTCAATCGGGTCTGTTGTAATAACCGCGATGTCATCGGCGTAGGCCAATACTTTAGTTTCGAATTGACAGCTAATGACCGGTTTAATAATATTGTTTTCTAATAGATTCAAAATAAGGGGGTTAACATATAAAGCAAAAAGCAGGGGTGAACAAGGACAACCCTGCCTAGTACCCCTTGCAATATTAATATTTTCAGATAGAAGTCCTGCCACTAGTATTTTTGCTTTGGGCTGAAGGTACATTGACTTAATAGATTTAATAAATTTGGGGCCGGAATTATTACGTTTCAATGTTTCCCACAGGAAGTTCCATGAGACGCGGTCAAATGCTTTCTCAGCGTCAAGTAGGATCATTGACATCTGACCCCCCGTGGCAACCATGGCGTCGAATAAGTTAATTGCTCGACGAGTGTGTTCTGTAGTTCCTTTACCAGGGATGAAACCATGTTGCCACGGGGAGACAAGCCGTTCAATGACCCCACTGAGTCTGAGCGCTATAACTTTTGCTTACAATTTGGAGTCCAAATTAATCAGGGATATGGGACAATATGAGGTTAATTGTTCGGGGGGCTTTCCCTTTTTTGGTAAAACTATTATTTAAGCTTCATCCCAAGATGTTGGTGGAGCACCATTATATTGAATACCAAGGAATAAGTCATGTAAAATAGGGCACAGCTGTTGACTAAGAATCTTATATAAATAAATTGGAATATTGTCAGGACCAGCTGCCTTGCCAGAAGATAATAAGGATAGTGCAACCTCCACCTCTGCCAATGAAATTTCTTTTTCAAGATCTTCCTTGCTGGAATCATCTAGCAACTTCGTAGCCTCCGTATTAGTAAGAAAATTATCCAAATAGTCTATTATATCCCTTTCGGTAGCCGGAGTATCTTCTGTATATAAATTCTGATAATATCTTTGAAACTGGTAGTTGATATCTGTCGCATGGGTGAAGGTCTGTCCATTTTCTACTATTGAGTAAATATTATTCCTTGTATTTCTCTGACGTGTAGAAAGAGCCAAGTGTCTACCCACTTTTTCTCCGCTTTCATAAATTAACTTTCTGTGTGTTTGATACATTTGGGCCGCTTTCTGGCTGAGGCGGTGTTTAAATCGGATTTTAATATTGCTATCACGTACAAGTAATTTCTTTCGCAAAACTAGAGAAAAAAAGACTGGTGTACTCTCTGACTCTCTGACTATGTAGTGAGTCCATAGTGCTGCTAATAGAATTCCTCAAACTCCCACTAATGTTACAGGCCTACAAAGACGGCGGAAAGATACATGCCAAAATGTTATACTTTGCTTGCAAGTTGCTAGAGTTACTGTGAGACAACTTTCTGTTGAATTATTTTGTGTTATTGTTAAAGAGTATTGGTTACAGTATTTGTCTTTCTTTCTTCATATAAATGCTCCACAAAAGCTCACCAGAAAGGAGATGGCCTTCCGGGACCGGGGCCCGGAAGCTGGAGGCAATTTGTGCAGAATATCGCCGGCTGTGGGCTCGGGAATAGGAGGAGGAGGAGGCAACAGCTGCATCCTCCTCCAGTGCCCCTAGGTCCACCAGCCAGCAGCCTCCAGTATGGCGCTGTGGTCCAACAGCCTCCCGCCGCTGCCACTCAGCTACAACAAAACCAGCAGCTGCCCCCCCCAGAGCCTGGATGGTACGCCTGCGCCAGGTGGACTACCTGGAGCGCACGGTGGAGAAGCAGAAGCACCAGCTCCAGGTCCTCCACAGAGAGCTGCGGGACCAACTGTCCACAGGACACCACCGGAAGTGACTGTGTCCCTTGCCCCTTTTTTAAAGACTGTTGGTGGGGGGGGGAATTGGGAGTTGGGGATTCTGAGGGACTTTTTGCTGGACATTGAAATTGACATTTTTTAAGGTTAGGGAGAGGGGTGGTTTGGGTCTTTGGACTAGTTTATTTTTGTTAGGGTAAATATATAAATACTTATTTTACATACTTCAACATAGTGTACGCGTTCATATTACTTTGAGGGTGGTGGGTGGGGGTTACTGCACGTTTGGTTTCCTCAAACTTCTTATCAGAATGAATTATCTAAAACGTCCGAAAATATACAAAAGTGCCACTAACAGAGTTAGTGAATTGGCCTACTAGTACTTTACTAGTACTACTGTCAGTCTCTCCTCTCCTCCGAGTCCTAGCCCATTATTCTACCTCCCCAAAATGCTTATCTTACCTGTGATTCGTGTCTGAGAATAGAGCTCTGTACATGGCGATTAAGGTTGCTCATCCAGGATAGAAATTCCATTGTTGTGGTGGTAGTAGGAGTGGTAACACACTAGCAGTAGGAGCATATGAAAAACAAAGGAAAAAAATGAGACATTGAGTGGCCTGAGAGGAGTATTGGAAGGAACAATATATTTGTAGCCTAAGCAATGCTGAAGATAAGTATGGGAAAAACAAATTTGCATTGATGATTATGGCTACAACAAGAACAGTGATAAATTAGCGTAACAAGTCTTGACATGTAGGAGGATTATGTTGACGATGGATCCAATCGATGGAGGGCATGAAATTCAGAATTCATTTGAAAAAACTCATTGGTGTTTTTTAAGCAGAATTACAATATCCTAGGATTCATCTAGCTGCCTTAAAATTGATTTGAGGAGGTTGGTTGCACCTTATCCTCCCAGGCAAGTATGTGGAATTATTCCTTTCATTTAGTCACACCTCAATGAAAACCGCACAGCCCAGGGGAAGAGGGTTAGGGTTTGAAAATTGGATGGGAATGGGGTTTTTTGGGAAAGTGTTGTGGAGGGAGGAAAAAAAAACACAGCATGGACAAACAACAAATGAAGAAAAACAAATATTTGGATACAAAGATATCCATAAATCTTTTAAGGGACATAAAGGAAGTGCATGCATGAAGTTGCTTGCTAAATGGATGGTTCGGTTACTGAAAAGTAGTACTAATTACAACTTACTAAGTAGTACTAAACTATTAGACAGTACAGGGCTGCTGTAATTACACAATTTCACTCAGAGAGAGAATGACTTAGTAGTACATTACATTAGTTTTAAAAATAGCAAAGAAAGTTATGAAATAGCTGTAGGGATGAATTTGAAGCAGAGAGTCGCACTCATGGAAGTTCACAACAATAAGTTTTTTAAAAGATAAGGAGAAGTGAAGAGGATAGTGTTACTGTATGTGGTTGTTGTCCTGTTCAATTTAGGAAGTTGCATGCATCCAACCATTCCTATTATTCGTGGTACTCCTCCATTGATTCCATCTGACGCTCCGTCAATTAATCTTGGTGACCAGACACACTGTCCACTGCCTGCAGGGTGGATGCGGAATTGCGGATTGATGTTGTTCCCATGGAACAAGATAAAAGCCGACCTGCAATTGTTGATGTAAAAACAGGAAGGGATATTAAAACAGCACTGAGAAGAAATACAAGGTACGCTGTGTGGTGCAAAAATAACAGTTTTCAGAGGCGACAGTATTACATACAGGCATCATTTCTAAAGTGCGTACTCTGGGTCTCCTTTTCAAGGATAGTAATTGCACACAGCAGGCCATGGCCATGCAGACGGTCAAGGCAGGCACCACTGAGTGAACCAACCTGATGATGTAGCATACCTCTTTGACACAGACAGACAAAGCATATCTAATTTTATGCAGCAAGCCACATAGCCACAAT
Organism: Lissotriton vulgaris; assembly: GCF_964263255.1. NCBI lineage: Eukaryota > Metazoa > Chordata > Amphibia > Caudata > Salamandridae > Lissotriton > Lissotriton vulgaris. Next base: position 1,806,719,583 of record NC_141694.1, on the reverse strand, counting down.
TTTACATGAACTGCTGTCTGGTCTCTGGCATACACTACACTGGCTCGACCACTCCCATACCACGACTAGACAGACATGTAGGTCTGCTGTGGTTGTTGTTGACTTGTTTACCTGTTGTTTGCCACTGACAAAATGGCCAGATTTCTTCCGTAAACCGACAATGATGATGATCCATCCATCCCACTGAGTGACTGTGTAAAGAATAAAGATAATATGTAACTTTAATCATCAAGACTCATCATCATCATGGTATGTTATTGGCAAACTCAATGTTGTCTACACACTGAGTCCAAGGACATTTTCCATATTGAAAAATGCAAGTAAAATTTGTATTAAACAAGGTAACAGAGTACACTTGAGTTACATTTAGTGTGTAAAAGATTAAATAATAATAACAGAACACATAGATAGGATTCACTTCATGCACAACAAACAAACAACAATTGCTTTCATCAGAGCCAGACAGCCAGTGTTGTCCACCACTGCATGCCATCTCATCATCCATTACCTGTTCCACTTGTCATCATCTTATTCTGAAGGGCCACAGGGCAGCCTCTCGTGTCAATTTCAGAAAGTGCAGTCAGCATAGTGAGTCATTCCAGTCCCGCTTCTTTTGAGGGGACACGTGTAGGGACTGAAGCGACAGTTTCTAGATTCTGTGTAATCCGGCCATCTGCCTTGAGGGAAATGTATAGGGGGAGTCTGGAGGAGGAGTTTAGAGGAGCAGGACTGAGTTATGAACTTCAGGAATGCAAACTGCGGCACCTTCAATATGGAAAATAAGACGTAGAGAGTGCTGCTGATGGATTTGTTGTGATTAAAGTTTTGTTGTGCTAAAAGTTGCAAATCAAAGAAAGACACACAGAAATACAAGTCACAAAGGACGGAAGAAAACAAAAAGCATGTTTTTCAAGCCTAGTTGTCAGGGTAGTAGAGCTCGTCCTCAGACTCTGTGAATTGAACATGGAGTAGGTCAGCTAACAGAGAGGAACTATCGTCACCTAAGTCGGTGTCCTCTTCTTCCTGCGTGGATTCACATATTTTGTAATCTGGTGGTATAAAGTGCTGATTCATCTTGATCCTTGTTAACCTCTCCACATTTTTGTACGAGAGGCTGGACCTTTTTGAAGTGACAATGGCACCGGCAGCACTGAAAACTCGTTCCGAAGACACACTTGCGAGTGGGCAAGACAAATAATTTATAGCCAGCCTGCTGAGCAGGGGCCAGTGAGGCCTTTTCCCATACCAATGGATCACGATCAATGTAGACCTCTGTTGGGTCATCCAGATAGGTCTGCACCATCCACTCAAGGGAATCCATGGGTGGTGCTCCACTTTGCGTACCATGTGTTGCCTTTGCATCAACACTGGAGCGAGCAAACCCTTGCTGAGGTATACAATCCGCTTCCGACAAAATTATGGCTGGGCCTGGTGCAGGTGATGATGACGATTATACTGTTGCTGCTGTAGGTAATGGCTGTGATGGAAAGTGAATGCCTTCGGCCACAAAAGTGGACCTTGACGCCGGATGGCCTACTGCTTCAGTAGTACTTGTGGTGTTTCCTTCAATTTCCTGCTGTTCGTTTTCAAACCAAGTGGCTGACACAGCTAGCCAATGTTTGTACTTTGAAACATCTTCTTCATCAAACGGAATGAACACTTTTCTGGTCAGGGCCTTTTAGTACCGTGGATCCAGAATAGTGGCACAAACGCAATATTGTTCTGAATGTATTTTTTAAGCCTTTCATTGACAAATAGGCGGCTTAATAACCACCAACTGATATGCATCTTGTTTGTAAACATCAGCTCAGAACGTTGAAGACACCGCCTTCAGTTGTTGCTCTAGCTTGAACAACAATGGGATAGCTTTGCCCAAACTACAGTCCTCCCTGCTGACTTCATGGGTGAAGACCTCAAAAGGACAAAGCATGTCTGTCAGGCTTTTAACTAGGTCCCATTCCTCCGGCTCTAGCTTCGTGTCTTTCCTAGCAGCATACCGTATATTAATGCTATTGACATACTCATTGATTACCAAGTACTGCTCAAACAGACGTTCATGCATGTAGAAGGTTGAATTCCAATGTGTTGCCACCTCCTGGATGAGTCCTTTGACTGGCACTCCACGGCTACATTGAATGATCCTCATCTCCTTCCGGGCCTTAAAAGAATGTCTAAATGTGTCTAGATTCTTAGGCAGGTGTTCAGTAACTTGCTGACTGTGTTTTCTCTTTTCAAGAAATCTTGACCAATAATGTTAATGCAATGCACCAAACACGGTACTCTGAAGTAGCCACCATCATTCATGGCCTTAACTATATTACTGCTAATATCCGTGGAAACATAACCAATCATGCGACTACTTGGCACCAGCCATTTAGAGACCTTACTCTTCAACTCATCCAAAATGTTTACTGCAGTATGAGATTTCTCCATGGCAAACATGGCTACAGTGCATGTTTCCTAGTAGCTTGAAAAATTGTACCACTGTCAACACCTGCAGATATCTTATCTCCAACCCCTGCAAAAGAGACCCAGTGTGCAGTGATGCACATGTAATCCACAGCTTGGCGACTGGTCCACATGTCTGTTGTCAGGTGGATAGTGTGAACAGCACTCTTCTGCAAAGCTGACCAAATCACTTCCAGCACATCTTCATGTAGTGCTGGAACCGCAACAATGGCAAAACAGGACTGGCTAGGAACGTTCCGTTTAGGGCAGACTGTTGCCACAAATTCTAGAAAACCCACCCCTTCCATGAAAGAAAAAGGGAGAAGCTCCAGCACTAGCATTTTAGCCAACTTTGCCTTATACAGACGTGCTGTTGGGTGGTTGCGTTCAAATGGTGCCTCCGACCAAAACATGCTTTTAATGGTGTTCTGGACCGTTTTATGTGATGGTGATGATGATGATGATGCAGACTTCCTCAACCCAGTTAGGCTCATTGATGTACTTTTTCGTATTGGTGTCTCTCCCAGACTTCAAACCAAGTAGCTGACACAGCTAGCCAATGTTTGTACTTTGAAACATCTTCTTCATCAAACGGAATGAACACTTTTCTGGTCAGGGCCTTTTTGTACCGTGGATCCAGAATAGTGGCACAAATGCAATGTTGTTCTGAATGTATTTTTTAAGCCTTTCATTGACAAATAGGCGGCTTAATAACCACCAACTGATATGCATCTTGTTTGTAAACATCAGCTCGGAACGTTGAAGACACCGCCTTCAGTTGTTGCTCTAGCTTGAACAACAATGGGATAGCTTTGCCCAAACTACAGTCCTCCCTGCTGACTTCATGGGTGAAGACCTCAAAAGGACAAAGCATGTCTGTCAGGCTTTTAACTAGGTCCCATTCCTCCGGCTCTAGCTTCATGTCTTTCCTAGCAGCATACCGTATATTAATGCTATTGACATACTCATTGATTACCAAGTACTGCTCAAACAGACGTTCATGCATGTAGAAGGTTGAATTCCAATGTGTTGCCACCTCCTGGATGATTCCTTTGACTGGCACTCCACGGCTACATTGAATGATCCTCATCTCCTTCCGGGCCTTAAAAGAATGTCTAAATGTGTCTAGATTCTTAGGCAGGTGTTCAGTAACTTGCTGACTGTGTTTTCTCTTTTCAAGAAATCTTGACCAATAATGTTAATGCAATGCACCAAACACGGTACTCTGAAGTAGCCACCATCATTCATGGCCTTAACTATATTACTGCTAATATCCGTGGAAACATTACCAATCATGCGACTACTTGGCACCAGCCATTTAGAGACCTTACTCTTCAACTCATCCAAAATGTTTACTGCAGTATGAGATTTCTCCATGGCAAACATGGCTACAGTTGCATGTTTCCTAGTAGCTTGAAAAATTGTACCACTGTCAACACCTGCAGATATCTTATCTCCAACCCCTGCAAAAGAGACCCAGTGTGCAGTGATGCACATGTAATCCACAGCTTGGCGACTGGTCCACATGTCTGTTGTCAGGTGGATAGTGTGAACAGCACTCTTCTGCAAAGCTGACCAAATCACTTCCAGCACATCTTCATGTAGTGCTGGAACCGCAACAATGGCAAAATAGGACTGGCTAGGAACGTTCCATTTAGGGCAGACTGTTGCCGCAAATTCTAGAAATCCCACCCCTTCCATGAAAGAAAAAGGGAGAAGCTCCAGCACTAGCATTTTAGCCAGCTTTGCCTTATACAGACGTGCTGTTGGGTGGTTGCGTTCAAATGGTGCCTCCGACCAAAACATGCTTTTAATGGTGTTCTGGACCGTTTTATGTGTTGGTGATGATGATGATGATGCAGACTTCCTCAACCCAGTTAGGCTCATTGATGTACTTTTTCGTATTGGTGTCTCTCCCAGACTCTTAGTGTGGCTAATACATGTTGCTGGGGTAGAGAGTGTGGGCGCTACCACTGCAGTGCTGCTGCCATGGGTACTGGGTGTACCAGAAAAAATGTCTGTTGCTTCTTCACTTCCCTCTGCACGATCAGCCCCTTGTCATCATCAGATGCAATCTGAATGGATACATTTGGATTTGTTGTACTTTTGTATTCCCAGATCTTACTTAGGTGCGCCTCCCAAATGATAGTGTGGTGTTTTTAGAGATGACCTCTCTGGCCTCCGGTACCATAGTTGGTACCAAGCTTACCCAAACTGGGGACTGCAGATGTCTGCTGGTGGTGGAGGTGCTACTTTCAGTTTCAATGCCAGATGAAGTGGAGGATGGGCGTGGCTGAATTTGACTGTTGTGCACTTACAGCACTACTACTTGAGGTAATGGAGGTCAAGCTGAATGGAGGTCCCTGCCGGCCTTGCTGATGAGAAAATTTGGAAGCTGTAGGTCGTGTTGTTGGTGTAGTAGTTAACTGCGTTGGTGGTGGTACCAGTGCCACGCCGCCTACATCCCACTCAGCAGCAATTCGGGATAGGGTAAAAATGTCTGTCTGCTGCATGCCCGCTGGGGCTGGAGTGACGACTGTGATGACAGGGTCGTCGTCAGACTGTTCATCAGCAGAAAAATACAACACTTCTTGTTCGTCGTCATCACCCATAAGTGAAAGCCTTGTGGGAACCTTCCTTTTAGGCTTAGCTACCATTGTCGGCTCATGGCGTGCCTCACTCTCAGACTGCATTGATGGGTTCCAATCAACATCAAGATCATCAGAAGGAAAGGGGCTTGAAGAAGAACTTGGCGTAGCCCTCCATGACCTTTTTCTTGCTGGGATCTGGAAGACAATGGATTATCATCAGCAAGAGTGGCTTCCTCGGATGATACCTCCGCTTCAATCTCAATTTCCTGATGTGCCCCTACTTCTGGAGAAACAAGCATTGTGGGTAGTTGGCCGCTCCATGCGCCTCTAGTTGCGCCTCTAGTTGCGCCTCTCCATGCACCTCTCCATGCGCCTCTCCTTGCTCCTCTCCTTGCGCCTCTCCTTGCTCCTCTCCTTGCGCCTCTCCTTGCGCCTCTCCTTGCACCTCTCCTTGCACATGTACTTGCACTTTTACTAGTTGCACCTGTGGTTGTCGTTGCAGCTGTGGTTGTCGAACACTCCTCAGCTGAGTTACACCCTGCGTTGATTGGATGCTACTTTCTTGCGATGAGCCAACATCACTGGTCGATTATGATTGAGCAATTAAAGTGGCTGCCTCTGCAGCACTCATGGTCTTGGACCTAACTTGCCGTGATGGCACTGAGCCCAATGAAGCGGAGATGCTGCTCCGAGCTTGGTCCCTGGCAGACCCAGCTGCAGCAGGCATAGTTTTTTTTTCCCGAAAAAAGTGTCTGTGGGCACACCAGAGTCCTTGGTAAGTGGCACCACTTGCTTCTTCTGCTTCTTCTTACTGTCAGTGGCACTGGCAACTTTCTTGGCAGAGGAGCTACTGCCACCTTTCATTGGGCCCATCTTCTTCAGATGTCAGAACAGCAGGCCGCAGTTGCACGAGTTGCAGAGATGTCGATGGCCACATGTGACGTGACGTTGTACTGCACACACTGCTGCAGGACTTCTTCCTGGCACTGATGAATGATGAACGATGACTGATGTGGTTCTCTTGTGCACCTAAAAGCAAAGGAAGCCAGAGGAACATCAGTTAAATAAATGTTGCATATGTTGTGCTTCAATTAATATTTGCAACTAGGCATATACTATTATTAAAACAAACCCAAAGACCCAAAATAAAAATTGCAATTCTATCAAAAATAGATGTTTACATTATTAGTAGAGAGACCACACAGAGAGAGTTCTTTCATATACCACTGAGTACCCCTGGGCCTAATGGATGAAAGCAAGTCAAACTGGGTGCAGGCCTGAGCACACTGCCTGGCTTCAAAATGTCCCCTTGACCCCCAGCCACATGGCCAGGCCCTGCCTGGACCAGGCCTCAAAATGGCCCCCACCCACATGGCCAGGCCCCAACATCAACAGCCCAAGAAGTTGAAAAACATACACAAATCACCACAATCCAATGCAATCTATGCCCTCAATGATGTTTAAATTCAAGACACCCCACACAAAGACTTGGTCTATGCACCACTGAGTACCCCTGGGCATGATGGATGAAAGCAAGGCAATCTGGGTGCAGGCCTGAGCACACTGCCTGGCTTCAAAATGGCCCCTTGACCCGCAGCCACTTGGCCAGGCCCTGCCTGGACCAGGCCTCAAAATGGCTCCCACCCAAATGCCCAGGCCCCAACAACACAACAAAAAGTCAATAATCACACAAAAATCACCACAATCCAATGCCATCCATGCCCTCAATGATGTTTACATTCAAGACACCCCGCAGAAAGACTTGGTCCATGCACCACTGAGTACCCCTGGGCATAATGGATGAAAGCAAGGCAAACTGGGTGCAGGCCTGAGCACACTTCCTGGCTTCAAAATGGCCCCTTGACCCCCAGATACATGGCCAGGCCCTGCCTGGACTGGCCCTCATAATGGCCCCTACCCACATGGCCAGGCTCCAACAACAACACCCCAAGAAGTCAAAAACACACAAAAAATCACCACAATCCAATGCCATCCATGCCCTCAATGATATTTAAATTCAAGACACCCCACAGAAAGACTTGGTCTATGCACCACTGAGTACCCCTGGGCATAATGGATGAAAGCAAGGCAAACTGGGTGCAGGCCTCAGCACACTGCCTGGCTTCAAAATGGCCCCTTGACCCACAGCCACATGGCCAGGCCCTGCCTGGACCAGGCCTCAAAATGGACCCCACCCAAATGCCCAGGCCCCAACAACACCACAAAAAGTCAAAAAACACACAAATATTACCCCAATCCAATGCCATCCATGCCCTCAATGATGTTTAAATTCAAGACACCCCACATAAAGTCTTGGTCCATGCACCACTGAGTACTCATGGGCATAATGGATGAAAGCAAGGCAAACTGGGTGCAGGCCTGAGCACACTGCCTGGCTTTATTCAGTGTGAACAGCACTCTTCTGCAAAGCTGACCCAATGACTTCCAGCACATCTTCATGTAGTGCTGGAACCACAACTCTGGCAAAATAGGACCGGCTAGGAACCTTCCATTTAGGGCAGACTGTTGCCATAAATTCTAGAGAACCCACCCCTTCCACGAAAGAAAAATGGAGAAGGTCCAGTGCTATACAGACGTGCCGATGGGTGGTTGCGTTCAAATGGCGCCTCTGACCAAAGCATGCTTCTAATGGTGGGCTGGGCCATTTTACGTGATGATGATGATGATGATGATGATGCAGACTTCAAACCAATTAGGCTCATTGATGGACTTTTTGCATTGGTGTCTGTCCCAGACTCTTAGTGTGCCTCATACATGTTGCAGGGGTAGTGGGTGTGGGTGCTACCACTGCAGTGCTGCTGCCAGGAGTATTGGGTGTACCAGAACAAATGTTGCTCGATTATTGACTTCCCCCCTGCACAATCAACCCCTCGTCAGCATCAGATACAATGTGAATGGATACATTTGGATCAATTCTACTTTGGACTTCCTCGATCTTACTTAGGTGCGCATACCACTGGATAGGGTGGTGTTTTTTGAGATGACCTCTCTGGCCTCCGGAACCATAGTTGGTACCAAGCTTACCCCGACTAACGGATACTTTACAAATCGAACAAACAACCATGTTTTCCGCCTTTGCGCTAACAGTAAAGAAGTCCCAAACTGGGGACTGGTGATATCTGCTGGTGGTGGAGGTGCTACTTTCACTTTCAATGCCAGATGATTTGGAGGATGGGCGTGTCTGAATTTGTTTCTGTTGTTCACTTACAGCACAACTACTTGAGGTAATGGAGGTCGAGCTGGATGGAGGTCCCTGCCGGCCCTTCTGACTATAAAAGATGGAAGCTGTAGGTCGTGTTGTGGTAAATATAATTTACCGTATACTATTTTTCCGTATAATTACTGACAAGTAAAAGAATAGCTCAAAATGAGAGGCAGAGTCCGGGGTGTCTGAGTCATACGGGCTTTAATTCGGGATGGCTCGAGCCATGGAAATCAATTCCATCAATACAAGCGTTCGGGGTCTATGCAATGATGGCAAAAAGATGTCAACGATTTATTAACAGTACATGGCATATATAGTAAAACTGTGCTATAGCAATGAATACAGTAGGCGTGACAAGTGAAAAGAATAAGATAAGAACACATGTGCGTAGCAAAAAGGCATGTACAAAGGCGTGCACGGAGGTGTGTGCTGGAAACGTCACAGAAAACGTGTCATAAGTGGGTGGATGCATAGAGGATTCTGCAGAGTCAGCTGAAACCTTTAACCTGGGTGCGCGCGCAGTTGTTATGACGTGTGATTGACGTGTATCTGGAGAAAACTGAGGCTTGACTTTAGCACTAGTAGGGGAGACAAAAGTCTGGCATGTCAGATCGACCTGTTCCTATAACATGTCTGATATCTTGTGTTTGGGGAAATGTTAATCTGAAGTAAAAGGTCTCTCGGGCAGAGGCTATTCTATACTAAATGCATATGTGTCTAAGTGCAATGCGCGGGGCCATGGGCCTACCATGGTAGCGGGAGCAATGAATTACATGAAGGAGACAGGAAGGATTGGCCCTTTGCTCTGCAGACGAGGATATGTTTACCTATTTCACTAGACTGGAATGTGTTTTCGAGGAGGCTGAACTGGCTACGCTGATAACTTGAAGGCAAAATACTGTTTTGGCAGGCAGGCCAGGCCGAGCCAGGCACCGTTTCGCTTGGCAGGAAGTAAGGCAGAGGTCAGGGATGCATCTCGAGGCTGCAGCTTTCAGAGACAGAGACAAAAGTGGTTCGAAGCAGAAATCAGGGCCTAGCTCTGCAGAGCCAGGAAAAACGTGAAAATGTACCTATGTAAAGACGTTGGCAAGGCATGGTTAGGAACTGAATTATCAATCCATTCATGGTGGATCTGATAGAGGACATGTTAACGTTGGACGCAAATGTATTTGCGTCATCAGATTCGGTTGCGGAGGGAAGTTACATGTACTTTAAACTCGTACATGGAGACGTTGGGGTACACGTTAGGGGACATACTTGACCATAAATTTCAATTACCTCATTCCCTCCTTGTCCCCTACGGACCCATCAGGATATATCTATTTTCATGAGACCATCTATCTGTTCATATAACATGATCTGTTCTTCTTTCTTTAGTCGGGAATTGGAACCTGAACTTGAGCTGGGAATACAAGCTGTGGCGCACAAGCCGCAAATCACTGGCCCACATTGAAGACATAAACAACAACTGAATACTATGGCCAATATAATCCCTAGGAATGACAATAGCTTCCATCCCCAGGCTGTTATTACACTCCAGAGCCAACCGGACCAAGTCCAGGAGCCTGGGTTCTGATGTATCTGATGGGCAATTTCGTGAAGTCTGGTGATGGCCTTATAGACTGATGGCGCGTTATTAGGAATAAACACGCAACAACTGGATCCGATGACTCTACAAGCTCCGCCCCTATCGGCCAGGATGACGTCAAGGACAAGGCTGTTCTGAAGAACAACAAGTCTTATAGCAGACTGTTCCTCCGTAAGTTGCCCAAAGCGGAAGTAGTCTCATTCACTACTGCTTCGAGAATTCTGGTTAATTTGCGTATCAGTTTACTATTTGAGACAGTGCCTAAATAAGGAAAGAATCCTTTATTGAAATCTGTATATTGTTCCCATGTGGTTTCAGTCTGATCAACGATTGGGAGATCTCTCTTGTGTCTAACAAAATTGAGGCGGGAATTCCTGTGATAATCAGATGGGGCTAGAAAAACTGGTGGTAATAGGAATGCAATGAAACAAGTACCATCCCAGTCTAGAGGTAAACGTACATAAGCTGTATGACCAAAAAATGAAATAGGAATGTCGGGAAGCTTTGAATGTAGACTTGCCTTCATCACTGAACTCGACCACAGTAGTACAGTCACTATGGCCTAGATGTATTGAACCAATCTTTCTGACACATAATACACCTTTCGCTGGTAAAACTGATATAGATGGCAAGTCTGGACTAGTTTCTGACTGAACATTTAGAATCATGAGGTTGAGTGTAAAATTGCCTAATCCATACACTTCATTTTCTAGATCGGTCCCTGTCATTTGTGGAAGACCTTCTTCGTCTGGGAAACATGCTTTGTTCATGACTGTGTTCAGGTTTCCGCATATCCATTTGCCTTGGGAAACTCTGGATTCAGTGTTTAAAGAGGATATTAAACTAAACCATGCACCACAGGAACGATTATGTGTAAACGGGTAAGGAAAGAGGGGCAGAGCTCCCTTGTAATTCTGATAGGGAGGGAGTCGGCCACATATCCAATAATTAGTAGCATTGTTGATCTGGTGAGAATGGTGTAACATACGGATGAATGTATTGTTGCGCAACGCAAGTCGATAAGACAATTCGTGTGGGGGTAGTTCACTAAACGTGTGCTCTGCAGTGTTATTAGAAAAAGAATGTGCAATGGGGAAGTACATATATAACATCCAACTGATGCAAATTAACGCAAGACTCAGAAAAAACATAACAAGTAACGTGTAAATGCAGTGACTTCGGAGATTTTTACAATAATTTATTTTCTTGATCTCCTGTCTATCTCTCTCTCTATTGGGGTCTAACTTGTACATGTCAAGAAACTGTCTAACCACTTCACCCAGGAGGGGACTTAAACAATTAAACTGTCTGACTTACTAGACCTCAATTACATTCTGTACTCCTGCTTAGGAGTTTTCTCTACCAGGGGGAGTTTAGTATCAGTCTCTGGAATGTGGCAGGGCTGGGAATCAGTCTTTGGCGGAAGTCCATAAAATCGTTTCACATGGCTCGAGTGGAGCCAGCCTTTTCTTCCTTCCAGCTTCACCGCAGTCCGGGTGGTTAACAAGACGATCTTCGGCTCCTTCCAGCGGGGCTCCAGAGGGCTTGACCTGTCAAAGTTGCGCACTACGACGACATCTCCTGGGACCAGCTCATGCGGTTTCACCTCGGTGTTGTTCTGAAAGGCTGCCGCAACCTGTGAACGACATGATTGTAGTGCAGACATCAAGGAAGCAAGGTAATCTGTCAGCATAGTACTATCAACATCAGTAATCTTTCGTGGCATAGGCATCCCCCACATATTAGGAGGCCTACCAAAGACCACCTCATACGGGGATAGCCCTGTCCTAGAATGGGCTACCATTCTCATGTAAAAGAGGGCAACTGGCAAAGCTACTATCCAATCTACGCCTTTTTCTTTACACACCTTGGCAAGGCGAGTTTTCAGAGTTTGATTGTGTCGCTCCACGAGACCTGCGGCCTCGGGATGTCGAACACAGTGAAACTTCCACTGATAACCTAACAGAAGGGAAACCTGCTTCATGAGTTCGGACGAGAACGGCTGACCGTTATCTGAATACACGAAACGGGGCAAACCGTACCGTGGGAAGAATTCACGAACCAACTGCTTGGCAGTGGTCGGGGCAGTGTAATCTGGGACGGGATATGCTTCTGTCCATCGGGATAGGGCACATACAACTACGAGGACATACTTGAATCCTCGGCATCTGTCCATCTGGATATAATCCATCTGGAGGACTTCAAAAGGATGGTCGGGAGGATGAAATCCACCTCGCTCCACGGGAATACCTTTTCCTGGGTTGAACTGACAACAGATCATGCAGGTACGCACTTTCTGTTTTGCTGCTGCTCGTAAATGTTTGTTAAACCAGAGGTACTGTAAACTGTCGAGCATGGCTTTTTCTCCTAAATGTGCTGGACTATGTGCAGTGTTAATCATAACTTGAACCATAGAGTCGGGGAGAAACCATGTGGTCTTTCCCCTCGTCATCCATCCCTGTTCAGTCTGGATCCCTCCTTGTTCAGTCCATTTCTTTATTTCATCTGGAGTAGCATGTGTCTGTATGTCAATGACATCTTGTGTGGGGTCCCTAACTGTCATGCAATGTGTCAGTGAAGTTACGTCAGTCTTTGTCATATCAGTCGTATGAGTATGAGTCTGGGCTGTATGTTTCACTGTTCGATCTACCAGGTCGTTACCCTGGGAAATAGTGTCTGTAACTTTCGTATGTGCTTTGCACTTCATGATGGCAATGGCTGTAGGCAAATGTATTGCTTCTAACAGAGCTTGGATGAGGGGACCATGCTGGATTTTGGCTCCGTGAGAGGTCAGGAAACCTCTCTCTTGCCAGAGGACACCGAAGTCGTGTACGACTCCAAATGAATAACGTGAATCTGTGTATATATTTACTTTAAGGTTCTTGGCTCGAATACAGGCTTGGGTCAGAGCAATGAGCTCTGCTGATTGAGCTGACAGGGTGTGAATGCGATGTGTTTCTAAGACTTCAGTTTCAGTGGTTACTGCATATGCAGCCACTAGTTCTCCTGTACTTGTTCTCATACATGAACCATCCACATAAAGTGTCAGGTCTGGATCGGGTAGTGCTACATCTGTCAGGTCTTGTCTGGGTTTCGTGATTGTGTTAATGACCTCCACGCAGTCATGTGGAGTGGGATCTGTTGTGCTCGATGGTAAAAGTATAGCAGGATTCAGTGTATTGCAGCGTCTGATTTCTATGTGTGGTTGGAATAATGTCAATTCATAACATGTCAGTCGTGCTATAGTCAAGTGCTGGGTCTGTGTTCTGTTTAGGAGGACTTCCACAGAGTGCGGAACCTGTACTGTCAATTGATGTCCCAATACAATGGAATCACTTTGTCTGATTGCTAGAGCTGTTGCTGCAACTGATTTTAAGCACGCAGGCAAGGCCTGGGCTACTGGATCCAATGTGCTCGAAAAATAAGCACACGGTCTGTGTTTGTCTGCTTGAACCTGAGTGAGAACCGATAACGCTGTGCCATCGCGTTCTGTGATAAAAAGTGTAAAAGGTTTGCTGTAACATGGTGTCGCTAAAACAGGTGCTTGACATAAGGCTTTCTTTAATTCATCAAAAGCTTGTGTATGTTCCTGAGTCCATGGGAGGACAGACGAAGACGCTGCCTCTTGTGTTGTCAACTGTATAAGTGGTTTAGCTAGAAATGCATATTGGGGAATCCATTGTCTGCAATAGGAAGTGAGTCCAATAAAGGCTCGTACTTCTTTCTGTGTCTTGGGTTGTGGAAGATGTGCAATTAACTGGATACGATCAGGTGTCAACTGTCTCCCCTCCTTGGACAGCGAGTGCCCAAGGTACACCACTCGCTGGGCACAGAATTGTAACTTCGAGGGGGACACCTTGTGTCCCTTGTCTGCCAAAAAATACAAAACTGTCAGTGATGCTTGTTCACATTCTGGTTCACTTCGGGCGGTGATCAGTAGATCATCGACATATTGGAGTAGGGCAGTGTTAGGAGGCATGTGAATACTGTCAAGTTGTCGTTTCAATGCTTGGCTGTAGATGCTGGGGCTTTCTGTGAATCCTTGAGGGGCGCGTGCAAATTTGAAGCTACGGCCATTTAAACAGAATCGGAAAAGATACTGGCTTCCCGGATCAATGGGGACACTAAAGAAGGCGTTCTTGAGATCGATTACAGTAAAGAACGTCGCTTCTGAATCAATAGCTGTCAATAATGAAGAGATGTCTGGGACCACAGGATACTGTGGTACAATGCATTTATTTAACTCTCGCAAATCGATCACTAGTCGATAGACTGGGGGTGCATTTACATCAGTACGTTTAAGAATCGGAATGATAGGGGAATTACAAACATTGGAGTCGGTTTCTACAACCACTCCTTGTGCAATGAGCTCGTCAATGATTTTCAGTAAAGCCACTACAGCATCAGGTGGTAACTTGTATTGTCGGATTCGGGGCAGTACAACTCCTGGCTTGAGGGTAACACGGTATGGTGTAATGTGCATACATCCTACATCAGTGGGGCCTTGTGCCCATAAATGTGCAGGAACATTCTGTAACCTAGGATCAAAATCTCTCAACACATAATGGCCTTTGAAATCACGAAGGAACAGCCTTACTCCTTCCGGAGAAACAACAAATTACAGCTCCTAGAGCTTTTAGGGTCTTGATACCAAGCAAGTTTTCTGGACATGATTTCGTGAGCAATAAATCTGTGGTACGGAATAATGGACCAACTGCAAGGGGAACAGGTTTCGATACTTCATTAACAATAGGCTTTCCTGAAAATCCAAGGGAAACATTCTGTGAGCTTGAGAGGGGTGCCCCTGGAACTTTGTCATGACTAATGGTAGTTCGGCTTGCCCCTGTGTCAATCAAAAACTTTCTATCCTTTCCTAATACCTGACTATGTACATAAGGACCTTCTTGATCTACAGGAACCTCAATAAGAGGCAAGCCAACCTCCCTCTCTAGGCTGTTTCATGTGTACTGCTGATAATCGGGGTAATCAGATTGTGCATACTGGTACATCTGCTGTGTGACATGCTGTGTCGCGGCAATGGGTTGGGGCTGTGGTACCGCTACAGTCTGTTGTGGAACCTGCATAGGCTGCACGTTCTGCGGAACATGTTGTTGGACCTGGTCCTGTCTAAGCGGGTGTGGTCTCTCTTTAGTTTTACCTGTGGCTATATTGTGTTTCAGAACTGCACAATCGTTTACATAGTGACCTGGCTGTTTACAATAATTGCATGTCCCTTTAACAGGAGCCGCCGAATTACTGGACTGTGTCGTACCCTTTTTCTGACCATCAGCTGGAACTGACTGAGCAACTAGCATTTTCATTTTCGTGTCTTTCATACGTCTCTGTTCGTGATCATGTTCCTCCCTAATTCTGTTCTGGTGATATTGTAACATTTGTAACATTTGGGAAGGCGTATTTGCTTGCCATGTGCTCTCGACTTTCAATACATGGTTCTTAACCTGGGGTAAAGAATTCTCAACTAATTTGGTCACAAATAGGTGTGGGTAAGACTCGCTACTTGTTTTCAGGCCACTATTAATAATAAAACATTTCTCAAATCTAGAATAAAAATCACTAGTGTCTTCATCGTGTTTCTGTTTGCAGGCTGAGATTGCATCCCAGTCCTCCTTTTTAGTTGTCAACAATCTTGGCAAAACCTGTACTAATAATCCTGGTAATGCTTTGGTCTTATCCCCAAGACCTAAACCTGGGGTCCGACCAGTTTCTTCGGTTTCCAATTCAGTCCAATTAATCTTTTTGTCTCCCACCTCCCATTCCTTTTCTTTGAGTTTCTCGTAAATACCGGCAGGCAATAACACTTTCAGTATTTTCATAATGTCAGGATATGTGTAATCTCCCATGAGTAACATGTCTTTTATTTCACAGTGAAACCCTGCTGGATCTTTATCATGGCTTGGCACTATTTTCTTCATTTCTAGTAATTCCATTTTAGTTATAGGCGTGTATACAAGCACACGTTCTAGTGTATCATCGGGTTTCCGGATGGGATGTACTTCTCGTAAAGGGTTCTGTCTATCTAGGTGAAAAGGATTGCTTACGGGGGGTGGAACAGGTACAAAACGTGGAGTCAAGAACGTTCGGTATTTATGGCGTTGTTCAAGAATTACATTAATCAAATCAGTACCTAGGCCTCTCCATCTATTCAGGAGTAAGTCTTGCAATAGATTATACAACGGACCTGGATCAGATTGTTGATTTTCGTACTGTAAAATAAGATGTTGGGTCATGTATATACCAGCTAGTCGCTGTTCTTCTGGAGTGAGACTCAAAAATGTTTGCACTACTAAATCATCTTTATATATACTGTCATCCCCGGCCCACTGGACTGCGGACCGGGCTAGTTCCTGATCACGTAAAGTATTGAGTTCATGATAACCTACTCTTTCTTTTAGGATTTTATCGGTAACTTGGAAAATATGTTCAAGGGAACATTGCTCTGGTATCGGTGAAAGGTAACGTTTCTTGCTTTCTAGACGAATGGGTCTGTCGAAAGGTCTATCAAGAGAATACTGTTTAGGGAGTTTTGCCCTACCTACGTATGCCATCGTGCCTGGAGTTACTTGAGTCGCTGTCGGAGTCTCTGTTTCTTCCTCCTCTGAGGTGTCTTTATCGTCTGACTCGGGAGGCCTTTCAGCCTCCCGTCGGGCATGTATTGCTACTATTTCTTTACGAATCTTTCTAGTCATGGCATCTATACATTTCTCTTTATCATGCTTACAATCTGCAATATTCTGACTCCACTTCGACAATCCCTCCATCTCTTCTTGCGAAAAGCCTGGCTGGTCTTGTTGCCTTATCAAACAATTAATCAGAAATCGCAATATCATACTTTGTGTCTCAACTTTCTGATGTGCCATGGCTTCACGAACACAACCTGGCCTCTCTCCTGTTCTAATAAAATGATATATGTTGTCTAGATGTTCTGGCATTTCTGGTAATATCAGCAGATAATCTGTGACACCGCGTAAACGTAATGAGGCTAACATCATGGGCCCTGTTTTGCCAGGTACTGGATCATATCTACAATCTGTAAGGTATTCTTTAAGTTTTTCGGCTGGGCTTGCTTTAGGTGTACGTGACATTGCTAATTCTCACATTGTCACTCGGTGTAATTGTGGCGGAGTGTGATAAGGACCTCCTGAAGCACCTCCTGAGGCAGAACCGTGAGCATGACTTGTAGTCAATGGGTGCGGGAACAGTACATTTAACGGGGACGACTGACTCTGAATCGCATCTGTAGCAAAAGGATTAGTAGGGGGACCAGTAGGGGAAGTGACAACAGGGGCGGGAAATTGATGATGCGGAGGGGTCGTGACTTGATCAGCAGAAAGATGCTGTGGCAGATTATTATTGGCGGGTTGTCGAGGTACATTGGTATATGCGGGAGCTACATCATCTAAATAGGAAGAAAGAAAAATGTCTGCTGCGGTCTGTTTATGACGTACTTTAGTCGGAACCAATGGAGGTGTCAGATCATTTGCTATTTCCGGGGTCGCCTTGGGCAGGCCCTCGGCCATAACTGGATAAAGTCCTGTAATAAGGGCATTACTCTGTCTCTCGTGTTGTTCCATTCTGACTCGCTGTCCTTCTTCTAGTAGTTCTTTTTCTTTAACTTTTTCGGAATCCTCTCTACTCTTCTCTGCTTTTCTGAGTTCTTTCTCTGTCCGTCTATGTGATTCTTTGCGCCACAATTCTATGGCATCTTTCTGTGATTGTCTGGCTTTCTTTCTCCATAACGCTTCTTCTACTCTCATGATGCACTCGGCATCCCATGTCCCAGTAACGGGACATCTCTGATTCTCTGCCAAATCTTTTGTATAGTCCACCCATAAATCTAAGTACAGTATGGCATCTAAGCCATGTTTATGGTACATAAAATGTCCTGGAGTGTCCCTAGGTGGGACGGGAACTGCTTCTTCAAGTATCCCTTTCCTAGTTCCTATCTGTCGTAATTTCGAGAACAAAGGCATCGCTACCTTACTCTGGACGTGAACACAATAAACACAGTAATGGAATACAAACGATCACTCATACCACGATATTAAACACATTTAAACATTTCGAACAGATACTGACTATTAACTAGTTCTATAACGAAAACAAAACTGAAACGCTGAATAACTGAATTACTAGATGCACTGCTAAACAGTACAGATACACTGCTAAAACAGTGCAGACCGGATCTGTGTACCCAAACCCGTCTTGACCGGATACAAATTAATGCACCGGTCTTGATGCGTCCCCAGCAACGGTACTCACCGGGAAGCGCGGAACGGAAGGCCTCGGAAACTCGACTGGACTGCTACGACGTCACTGCTGCTGCGCACTACGCATGCGCCTCGACACTTCGGACAGGTGGGCCTCTGGACACCTCGGACACTGTTCTCTCGGCTGGGCTCTGGTCGGGATCCTCCGCACTCCTCACCTCCTCGTCTGGATGTCGTTCGCAGTCTCCGTCACCTCCGTAGGCCTGAGGGAGATACAGGAAAACCTGCAGATGCGCATAGAAGTCCGTCACGGCTGTGGCAGGGGGCAAGGCCTGCGACGCATCGCCGTCGCGTGGGGTGGGGGAGGGGTCCCTATTCGGGCGCCAAATTATGTGGTAAATATAATTTACCGTATACAATTTTTCCGTATAATTACTGACAAGTAAAAGAATAGCTCAAAATGAGAGGCAGAGTCCGGGGTGTCTGAGTCATACGGGCTTTAATTCGGGATGGCTCGAGCCATGGAAATCAATTCCATCAATACAAGGGTTCGGGGGTCTATGCAATGATGGCAAAAAGATGTCAACGATTTATTAACAGTACATGGCATATATAGTAAAACTGTGCTATAGCAATGAATACAGTAGGCGTGACAAGTGAAAAGAATAAGATAAGAACACATGTGCGTAGCAAAAAGGCGTGTACAAAGGCGTGCACAGAGGTGTGTGCTGGAAACGTCACAGAAAACGTGTCATAAGTGGGTGGATGCATAGAGGATTCTGCAGAGTCAGCTGAAACCTATAACCTGGGTGCGCGCGCAGTTGTTATGACGTGTGATTGACGTGTATCTGGAGAAAACCGAGGCTTGACTTTAGCACTAGTAGGGGAGACAAAAGTCTGGCGTGTCAGATCGACCTGTTCCTATAACATGTCTGATATCTTGTGTTTGGGGAAATGTTAATCTGAAGTAAAAGGTCTCTCGGGCAGAGGCTATTCTATACTAAATGCATATGTGTCTAAGTGCAATGCGCGGGGCCATGGGCCTACCATGGTAACGGGAGCAATGAATTACATGAAGGAGACAGGAAGGCTTGGCCCTTTGCTCTGCAGACGAGGATATGTTTACCTATTTCACTAGACTGGAATGTGTTTTCGAGGAGGCTGAACTGGCTACGCTGATAACTTGAAGGCAAAATACTGTTTTGGCAGGCAGGCCAGGCCGAGCCAGGCACCGCTTCGCTTGGCAGGAAGTAAGGCAGAGGTCAGGGATGCATCTCCAGGCTGCAGCTTTCAGAGACAGAGACAAAAGTGGTTCGAAGCAGAAATCAGGGCCTAGCTCTGCAGAGCCAGGAAAAACGTGAAAATGTACCTATGTAAAGACGTTGGCAAGGCATGGTTAGGAACTGAATTATCAATCCATTCATGGTGGATCTGATAGAGGACATGTTAACGTTGGACGCAAATGTATTTGCGTCATCAGATTCGGTTGCGGAGGGAAGTTACATGTACTTTAAACTCATACATGGAGACGTTGGGGTACACGTTAGGGGACATACTTGACCATAAATTTCAATTACCTCAGTGTTGGTGTTGTTGTTAACTACGTTGATGGTGGTACCAGTGCCACGCCGCCCACATCCCGCTCAGCAGCCATTCGGGATAGGATGAAAATGTCTGTCTGCTCCATGCCCGCTGGGGCTGGAGTGACGTCTGTGATGACTGGGTCATCGTCAGACTGTTCATCAGCACCAAAAGACACCACTTCTTGTTCGTCTTCATCACACATAAGTCGAAGCCTTGCAGGAACCTTCCTTTTAGGCTTAGCTACCTTTGTCGGCTCATGGCGTGCCTCACTCTCAGACTGCATTTGTGGGTTTCAATCAGGATCAAGGTAATCAGAATGAAGGCGGCTTGAAGAAGAACTTTTAGTAGTAGTAGCCCTCCTTGACCTTTTTCTTGCTGGGGATCTGGAAGACAATGGATCATCCTCAGGAGGAGTGGCTTCCTCGGATGATAACGCTTGAATATCAATTTCCTGATGTGCCCCTACTTCTGTGGAACAAGCGTTGTAGGCAGTTATGCCGCTCCATGAACCTCTAGTTGCACCTCTCCATGCACCTCTCCATGTGCCTCTCCTTGCGCCTCTACTTGCGCCTCTACTTGCACCTCTCCTTGCGCCTCTCCTTGTGCCTCTACTTGCGCCTCTCCTTGCGCCTCTACTTGCACCTCTCCTTGCGCCTCTCCTTGCCCATGTACTTGCGCTTGTACTAGTTGCACCTGTGGTTGTCTTTGCGGCTGTGGTTGTTGAACACTCGTGAGCTGAATTACACCCGGCGTTGATTGGATGGTACTTTCTTGTGATGAGCTAACATCACTGGTCGATGGTGATTGAACAACCAAAGTGGCTGCCGCAGCAGCACTCCTGGTCTTGGACCTAACTTGGCGTGGTGGTACTGAGCCCAATGAAGCGGAGGTGCTGCTTCCAGCTTTGGCCCCGGCGGACATCGCTGCTGCTGCAGGTGTAGTTTTTTGTCCCAAAAAAGGTGTCGATGGGCACACCAGTCTCCTTGGTAGGTGGTGCCACTTGCTTCTTCTGTTCTTTCTTACTGGCAGTGGCACTGGCAACTTTTTTCGCTGAGGCGCTACGGCCACCTTTCTTTGGGGCCATCTTCTTCAGATGTCAGAACAGCAGCCCGCAGTTGCACGAGTTGCAGAGTTGTCTTGTCTGTGGCTACACGTGACGTCACGTGACGTTGTGCTGCACACACCGCTGCAGGACTTCTTCCTGGCACTGGTGGTTCTTTTGTGCACCTAAAAGCAATGGAAGCCAGAGAAACATCAGTTAAACACCCCAAAAAGTTGAAAAGCACACAAAAATCACCACAATCCAATGCCATTCATGCCCTTAATGATGTTTAAATTCCAGACACTCCACAGTAAGACTAGGTCCATGCACCACTCAGAACCCCTGGGCATAATGGTTGAAAGCAAGGCAAACTGGGCGCAGGCCGGAGCACACTGCCTGGCTTCAAAATGGCCCCTTGACCCCAACCACATGGCCAGGCCCTGCCTGTAACAGGCCTCAAAATGGCCCCCATCCACATGGCCAGGCCCCAACAACACCCCAAAAAGTCGAAAAGCACACAGAAATCACCACAATCCAATGCCATCCATGCCCTCAATGATGTTTAACTTCAAGACACCCCACAGAAAGACTTGGTCCATGCTCCGCTGACTACCCCTGAGCATAATGGATGAAAGCAAGGCAAACTGAGTACAGGCCTGAGCAAACTGCCTGGCTTCAAAATGGCCCCTTGACCCACCACCACATGGCCTGGCCTTGCCTGTACCAGGCCTAAAAATGGCTCCCACCCACATGGCCAGGCCCCAACAACACCCCAAAAAGTCGAAAAGCACACAGAAATCACCACAATCCAATGCCATCCATGCCCTCAATGATGTTTAAATTCAAGACACCCCACAGAAAGACTAGGGCCATGCCCTGTGGGCCCTCACTTTTCGAAGAAGATGCGGACAAAAAGTAGAACAGGTAATGAATAATTGAGAAAATGGCATGCAGTGGACAGCAATGGCTGTCTGGCTCTGATGAAACCAATTACTGTTTGTTTTTTGTGCATGAAATGATGAATCATATGTCTTGTCTTAGTTATTATGTAATCTTTTACACAGTAATTGTAACTCATGTCAACTACTCTGTTTGTTTTTTACCTTGTTTAATTCAAATTGTACTTCAAATTCAGGGGCCACTATGTTGCATTTAACAATATGCAAAATGTCCTTGGAGCGGACTCACTTGCCAATATACCATGATGATTTGTTAAATAATATATCCTTTACTTTTACAGTCACTCACTGAGATGGATGGATCATCAGCGTCGGTTTGCGGAAGAACTATGGCCAATTCGTGAGTGGCAAACAGGTAAACCAGTCTACAACAACTACTACAGCAGAACTACATGTCTGTCTATTCGTGGTATGTAGTGGTCGAGGGCGAGGCAGTGTACTGTTGTTGTTATGCCAGGCAGAGTCCACTCCAGACAGCAGTTCATGTAAAATTGGGGCTATGTGGCTTGCAGTATACAATTAGATATGCTTTGTCTGTCTGACAAAGAGCCTAGGTATGCTACAACAGGTTGCTTCACTCAATGGTGCCTGCCTTCACCGTCTGCATGGCACTGCCTCAATCTTGGGCCAAACATCCGTTATGTTTGCGAAATTTGCTGTTTTTCGGTATTTCGCAAACCTTGCTAAATTACTGAAAAATCGCAAATTCTTGACCGGAACAGATTTTTGGCCCATGCTTGCGGCAGGGCCATGCAGACGGTCAAGGCAGGCACCACTGAGTGAAGCATCCTCCTGATGTAGCATACCTAGGCTCTTTGACACAGACAGACAAAGCATATCTAGGATTTAGGGTTCAGTGCGATTTACTAGTGTTTTTGGGTTTAAAATGGTAGGGTTCCCGCTGAGTCTATGGCTCAGGGCCCGATGCAGGCTCATTCATAATGATGTTGGCAAGGTTTTAGGGGGGTTTGGTGTTCTTTGATCCAGACTTGGCAGAATTATGGCCTTTTTGGGTGTTTTGCGGGCGCGTGTGTTTGGGTGAAAAGTAGTCGTAGACCTCCTTCTTCTTCTTCTTCTTGTTCTTCTTCAAAGAATCGCTGGAACAAGTGTCCAGGTAAGTTTCAAGAGGATCGAAGTAGTGGAAGTGCTGAAAACAGCAATGTTTTGTGAACAGCTTAATTTGCCATGTTTTGAATATACCAGTATTGCATGTTTTTGGGGTGCTGTTTGAGGTGTTCTAGATTTGTGGGGGTGGGTCGGGGGGTCTGCGAGCACTGCTGGGATAGTCTAATTTTGATTGCGAGTGGTTTGAAGAAAATCCATGGTGGAAAAGGGGGGTTTGGGCCTAGTTGCAGACAGCGTTTTGGCACAATCTAAAGTGCCTGTTTTTGCATTTGAGCTTTTTGCCTCTTTGGGGGGGTTCTGCTTTTTTGTGGGTGGCTGCAGGGGACTGGTTGCAAGTTGTTTGAAGAAAATCCATGGTTGGAAAGGGGCGTTAGGGCCTAGTTGCAGAGCGCGCATGGAGTGATCTGGGAACTAGGCCTAAAATATTCTAAGTATGAGTTTTTGCATGTTTGATTTTTGCCTGTTTGGGGGTGTTTTGCTTTTTTGCGGGTGGCTGCAGGGGTCGGGGGGCATATCTGGGAAGGTCTAATACCGCAATCAAATGGTTTGGACAAAATCCATGGTGAAAAAGTTTCTCACTTTTCGCTCACTTTCGTGTTTTTGAGGGGCTGTTTGGGGGCGTTCCTGGTGTTTGGGGGGTTGGGGGGTCTTGGAAAGATGCTGGGTATGCCTAATTTGGGTTGGAAGGGGTTTGGAGAAAATCCATGGTGGAAAAGGGGGGTTTGGGCCTAGTTGCAGACAGCATTTTGGCACAATTTAAACTGAGGCCTAGAAGTATTGCGTGTTTTTGGGGGGCTGTTTGGGGGTGTTCTAGATTTGTGGGGGTAGGTCCAGCGGTCTTGTAGCACTGCTGGGATAGCATAATTTTGATTGCAAGTGATTTTAAGAAAATCCATAGTGGGAAAGGGGAGTTAGGTCCTAGCTGCAGAGCGCGCATGGAGTGATCTGGGAACTAGGCCTACATTTCTCTAAGTACCCGTTTTTTCATTTTTGCTTTTTGCCTGTTAGGGGGAGGGGGGTTCTGCTTTTTTGCGGGTGGGTTGGCGGGTCTTGGGGCATTGCTGGGAAGGTCTAATATCGGGCGCAAGTGGTTTGGACAAAATCCATGGTGAAAAAGGGGGGTTAGGGCCTAGGGTTAGAGTAGGTTAGGGTCAGGGTTCTAAAATCGGCAAATTTCCCCCACACTTATTTACCCTTGAAAAGGGAACTCAGAGTACGCACTTTAAAAATGATGCTTGTATGTTTTGTAATACTGTCGACTTTGAAACTGAAAGTGTTATTTTTGCACTACACAGCATACCGTATATTTTTTTTTCCGTGGTGTTTTAATATCACTTCCTGTTTTTCCATCAACAATTACAGGCCGGCTTTTACCCTGTGCAATGGCAAAAAGGATGACATCAGGCTTAGCGACCCGCAATTCAGTATCCGCCAGGCAGGCAGTGGACAAGGTGTCTTCTGGTCCCCAACAGTGAGTACCGCGAAAAAGAGGAATGGGTGGATGCATGCAACTTCCCAACTTCAACATGACAACTACAACAACATACAGTTACAGTATCCATCTTCATTTCTATTTATCTTTTAAGTAATGTTATTGCTGTGAACTTCTATGAGTGTGACTCTGTGCATTTGTTTGCTCTCTGCTTCAATTCATCCCTCCAGCCATTGTATTTTCTTTGCTATTTTTTAAACTAATTTAATGTACTAAGTGGTTCTTCTCTCTGAGGGCAGATAGGCAAGTGAAAATGCGTAATTACTGCAGCCCTGTACTGTCACATTGTTTCTTCATAGTTAGTACATTGTATGATTGTAGAAAGTACTACTTACTTTTCAGAAACCTATCTATTTAGCAAACAACTCCATGCTTGCAGTAGTACATGCACTTCCTTTATGTCCCTTAAAAGATTTATGGATAGCTCTATATCCAAAGATCTGTTTATCTTCATTTGTTGTTTGTCGATGCTGTGTTATTGTTTCCTCTCTCCACAAAACTTTACCCACAAATCCCCTTCCCATCCAAGTTTCAAACCCTAACCCTCTTCCCCCGGGCTGTGTGGTTTTCATTGAGGTGTGAGTAAATTACAACAATAATTCCACACACTTGCTGGGGAGGATAAGGTGCAAGCAACCTCCTCAACTCAATTTTAAGGCAGCTAGAGGAATCCTAGGATATAGTAATTCTGGTTAAAAAAACAACAATGAGTATTTTAAAATAAATTCTGAATTTTATGCCCACCATCGATTGGATCCATCGTCAACATCATCCTCCTACATGTCAAGAAGACTTGTTGTGTTACGATGCTGTGTCACTGTTCATGTTGTAGCCATAATCATCCATGCAATTCTTTTTTCCCCATACTTATCTTCAGCATTGCTTAGGCTACTTCTCAGGCCACTCAATATCTAATTTTTTTACTTTGTTTTTCATATGCTGCTACTGCTAGTGTGGTACCACTCCTACTAACACCACAACAACGGAATTTCGGTACGGGATGGTGTAATCGTCATTTGCCATGTAGCCAGAGCTATGCCTAGCTCTATTTTCAAACACAAATCACAGGTAAGGTAAGCATTTTGGGGAGGTAGAAAGATGGGCTCGGATGCGGAGGACAGATTGATAGTAGTACAAGTAAAGTACTAGTAGGCCAATTGAATTTACTAACTCTGTTAGTGGCACTTTTGAACATTTCTGGACTTTTTAGATAATTCATGCTGGTAAGTTTGAGGAAAACCAAACGTGCCGTAACACCCGCCCATCACCCCACAAAATAATATCAAAGCATACACTATGTTGAAGTATGTAAAATAAATAATGATGTATTTCCCCTAACAAAAATAAACTAATACCACCCCTCCCTAACACAAACAATTGTCCATATCAAGTAGTCCACAAATAAATAATCCCCAACTCCCGATTCCCACCCCCCCAACAGTCTTTAAAAAAGGGGCAAGGGACACAGTCACTTCAGGTGGTGTTTGGGCAGGCGGTCCTTGCGGAGGTCCCGGAGCTTTTTTCTAGGTTGTCCACCTTGCGCTCCAGGAAGTCTACTCGTAAGGTTAGGCGGCGCACGCCTGCCTTCCAGGCTCTGAGGGGGCCAGCTGCTGATGCTCTTGCAGCTGAGCGGCGGCGGGGGGCTGTCCAAACACGGCGCTGGGTTGGAGGCTGCTGGCTGGTGGACACGGGGGCAGTGCTGGAGGAGGTTGTTGATGTTCTCTCCACGTTTTCCTGAGCCCACAGCCGGTAATATTCAACCCGAATGGACTCCATCTTCCGGGCCCTGGCCCGGACAGCCATCTCCCCTCTGTTATGTTATGTTATGTTATGTTATGTGGTTTTTATTTGGCGCACAGATGCTCCGGCTAAGGAGCGTCCTGGCGCCCGACAAGGCAGCTACACAACACAACTAAAAACAGCACAAACAAATAACTAAGGGAATAAAAACGTTTTCACAGCGCGACGAAAAGAAAGCAAATCGCTCATAGCGCGAATAGCCGGGGGTAAGGAGTTCCACAGAGCAGCGGCCCGCACTCGGAATGAGCGTCCACCTGCCCTGCTTCGCTTAAAGCGCGGTACCACGGCCAATTCGAGGTCTGCCGACCTCAGAGATCGTGCTGGAATGTAGTTGGCCATGAGGGTCGTAAGGATCGTTGCCGGGGACCCCTTCAAGATCTTATAGGCGACACAGAGGACCTTAAACTGAATCCGCTGAGCCACCGGAAGCCAATGCAGCGTTCGTATGGTGCTGGAGGTAGGACAGAATCTTGGGAGGCCTACCACCGCTCTCGCTGCGGCGTTCTGGATCCTCTGCAGGCGTCCGATCTCAGCTACGTTCAGCCCGGCCAACAGGGAACTCGCATAATCCAGCCTGGAGATGACGGTAGCTTGGATCATGAGTTGCCGAGTGGGGGCATCGAAGAACTTTAGCACCGGACGGAGCCCACGTAAAATGCCGAAGCAACATGCGGCCGTGCGTTTAGTGTGGCATGCAAACGTAAGGGAGGGGTCCAGCCAAACCCCGAGGTTTTTAAGCTCGGCGACTGGGATGGGAGCAGAACCCATCTCCTCCGGCCACCATCTCTCTCCCCACAGTTCCGGCTGTCTACCAAATACCATGACCTCGGTCTTACTAGCGTTTAGCTGGAGACAGTTGGACGTCATCCAGCTGGCGACCGCCCTCAGTCCTTGTTGAAACCTGGGAGCGTCGACTTCGGCATCCCCGCTGATCGTGACCGCTAGCTGGGTGTCATCGGCATATGACACCATGGTCATACCCCATTGTTTGACAACCTCAGCTAGCGGCCTTACGTAAAGATTAAACAGCGTAGGACTCAGCGAGGAGCCTTGGGGGACGCCCAGGTTCAACGGATGGAATTTGGACTGATAAGGCGGGACGGTCACGCTAAAGGCCCGGTTGGTTAAGAACGACCGGAACCACTCGAGAGCCGTGCCGGTAACACCAGCCTCCTCTAAACGCAGCAGAAGGATAGGGTGCGAGACGGTGTCAAAGGCAGCGCTTAGATCTAATAGCACCAGCGCTGCCGTTTGTCCCGCGTCAAGCACGGAGCGAAGGTGCTCCACCATATAAAGCAGAGCCGTCTCCGTGCTATGACCTGCCCTAAACCCATTCTGCGTGGCGTCGAGTATATCAGCTCTACGAAGATGTTCCGAGAGAACAGCATTAACGTGTGCCTCCATCACCTTAGCTGGCCGCGGCAAGAGTGAAATAGGCCGATAGCTCTCCGGCTTGCTCCCATCCAGGCTAGGTTTCTTCAGGATAGGACGAACCATGGCTCGCTTCCACTTCAGTGGAACTTCGCCAGATGTGAGTGACAAGTTGATCAAGGAACAAAGCGGTGAGATGTCAAGTACCGCCAGGTCCTTGAACACTTCGGGGCAAAGTGGGTCCTCTGGGGACCCGGACTTCACTCTGCGGGCCAAAGTGCCTAGGCTATCAGAGGTTAACAAAGGTAGAGAATGTAGTCCCTCAGATGGTGGTGGCTTAAAAGATGGATTAGCCAAGGGAACGACCACTGGAAAGGCTCGATAGATGGCATTCACCTTTTCCAGGAAAAACTCTGCCAACTTTTCACAGTGCTCCACAGAGCTCTGATGTGAAGTTGTGACTTTTTTGGCAGTAAGGTCTTTCACTACCTTGAAGATAGCCTTTGCCGGGTTCGAACTATTCCTGAATTGTGTCGCATAGAAAGCGGCACGGGTTCTACAAACCGCCCGATGGTACACCTTCACTGTTGACCGATACGTAGCTTTCTTGGAGTTGGAATAGGCTTTACGCCATGCCCGCTCTGCGCGCTTACAAGAGACCTTCAGAGCCCGCAGTGAGTCATCGTACCAGGGGCTGGCCTTGCCAGTTCTGGTTTTACCGGTCACCAAGGGGATAAGGGTGTCCAAGGCCCTAGAGACCCAGTCGCTAAACCTGTCGTACACCTGATCAAGCGGGCCCGAGATGTCAAACGGGTCGGCAGATAGAAGATGGAAGAGCTCATCCAGCTTGAGTTTGTTCCAGCGTCGTCTTGGAACAGAACACACCACTGGCTTGGGTGGACTAGCCACAATAGGGCAATGGAACTGTATCAAATAATGATCAGTCCATGCCAGAGGTGTGTAGCTGGTGACACAGACTTCCGTAAGGTTGGTAAAAAACGGATCAAGGGTGTGTCCCCCTGAATGTGTAGGCTGTGTCACCAGCTGATTCAGCTGTAGCGCCTCAAGGTCCGCCAGGAAGCTGGAGACTGGGGGACTACCGAAGTTGTCAAAGTGTAGATTTAAATCTCCAGTGATGGTAAAATTGGAGCACCCCGCAGCCAGATTGCTGATAGCATCAGGTAACGCTGCTCTAAAGGCCACATCACTCCCCGGGGGCCGGTAGATCACTAATCCCGACAGGGTGAAATTAGATGAAATAGCGACCTTAAACAGGGCGCTTTCACATCCCGGGATCTTTTGCCCATGCCATGTAGTGGAATAGCAGGATTTGACCGTGAGAGCTATGCCCCCGCCTCTTGAGGTCCTGTTCAAAGTGAATACTGAGTATTCCGGCGGGAAGGCCAGATT
Organism: Lissotriton vulgaris; assembly: GCF_964263255.1. Lineage (NCBI taxonomy): Eukaryota > Metazoa > Chordata > Amphibia > Caudata > Salamandridae > Lissotriton > Lissotriton vulgaris. The sequence continues at coordinate 1,806,690,719 of NC_141694.1, read as the reverse complement.
GACAATGGCCGTGTCGGCATCCTGCAGCCAGGTCTCTGTTAAACAGAATAGGTCAGGCAATTCCCTACCCAACAGATCGTTAATGTCGAGATGGTGCTTGACAAGCGACCTAGCATTAAGATTCCAGATGCAAATACCTGGCAACGGGCTTAGGGGCGTACGAGGAACGTCCCTGCAGCTCCTGCTAACGGGGGCGGTCAGCGTGAAACAGCCGCAGTCACACGAGAACGGGCCGCATAGGGGGTCCACCCTAGATGTAGAACAGGTCGTCCGCGACCTCTCAATGGCTACCAGACTGTCTCTGGTGTAGCACCGCATGGCGACAGATAGTACAACCAGGAGGGGGGCCAGAGTCCAGCCACGTCCAGCGCGTCCTGTCGCGGACGGGCGCAGACGGGCAGGACTCTGGCACGACTCCGGCCACGCGAGGACGCGCCCGCTCCGCGATCCCGCTACGGAAGGGAGGAGCATTTAGTAGGCGTCCACTCACCCACACATGCGCAGTAAGCGCTAGCCAAATGAAGCTCCTCAGCCCCACTCCAATATGGCGCCCACCCCGGGAACCAGCCCGCCAAGCGGCGGTGGGGGGCACAATTTACGGTGCCCCCCCTCTGGTGAGCTTTTTCAACAGAAAGTTGTCTCACAGTAACACTAGCAATTTGCAAGCACAGTATAACATTTTGGCATGTATCTTTCCGCCGTGTTTGTAGGCCTGTAACAGTGGGAGTTTCAGGAATTCTACTACCAGGCAGCACTATGGTCTCACAACATAGTCAGAGAGTACACCTGTATTCATCTTTTTTTCTCTACTTTTGCGAAAGAAATTACTTGTACGTGAACTTGTGGTAGCCGGCATAATGCCAGCTCAGTCAGCTTGCACCTAAGAAAAAGAGACACAAGCCATGATGGCGCAGACTTCTTTGCATTACATTAAGCAGTACATGCAGGTGGGGATAGGGAAGCTCTTACTTTTGTATAGGGGTGGCACTGGCCATACTCGGTTACATCAAGGGCTACTGCTCAATGTAATTTATATTTCGCACTGCCCCCCCCTTGTAGTGCCTTTAGTACTACAAAAGGAAAATTAAGATTATTAATTTCTGATCATGTCTCCAGCCGATCACATGATCTCTTTGCTTATGTGATGCATGACTTTAGGTGCTTTATTCTGGTAGATTGAGTGAGCAACAGCTATAGTCAACCCATGATTAACACAGCAGAAATACAATTATGAACATAGGGAGTGAGTGTGGTAACCATAATTGCTGTAGGAAGGGACTTGCCTTGATATAATTGTCAACTATACAATACATACACAATATATGCTGTGCTTGCAAAGTAAACTACTGTACTGTTACTTTAGGCAAGGGAGAGTTCAGAACAATCACAATTTGTAGTATTTGGATTTCCTCTGCTTTGCTACTCTGGCACGGACATGCTGTTCGAACAAATTAACACTCTTCTATGTATGAGGAAGAAGATACCATCCAGGCTTCCAAAGTAAACGTCTACCATTCTTCTTAATGTCTCAACTGTAAAAACTTTACTTTTTCTCAACAACCAAATAACACCCTTTTAATTTGGTAAACCACCATCATGACTTGCATTTGAGTTTCACCCGAATGATATATTGCAATGCACACCAAAAATTAATTTTCTGATTTACCCACACAGGCAGTAATTTTTTCTTTCTCCTCCAACCATCCTTGCTTCAAGCAGCCATGCATCTGATTCCTCCCTATCAGCCACCTCTGCCTGCATTCAAAAACACGTATCATTCTTTAGTCATAAATGTTACGACTCGTCCTTCCATTGACCCCTTCTATCCCTTTTCGTTCATCACATCCCTCAAGTTCATCTGATATGACTTGGCTTCACGATAAAATTTTCCCTGCTGATTTGAAGTCAAATAGAGGGGGCCATTGCTTACTCAAGAACTACCGCCGCTAATGCTATTGCTAAGTCAAGGATGACTGTCTTCTCCGTGATTGGCTAAAGAAAATGTAGTTCTAAATCAGTAACTGTTCTTAACAGTACAGTGTACTTGTAGTAGTGTACTTTCTACTGTACAGAACATCATACACTCCTTTGCGAGCCTACTCTAAAATGTCAATAAGTAAGGAGTATAATAATAACTTACCACCGTTCGCCGCTGCTGAGCCATCCCCCTAAGCCCCTCCTGGTGGCGCCGCCGCTTGAGTGGACCCCTCCGCGCTGCTGGCCCCGGCACTGGTGGTGGCAAGTGTTGCATCGGATGTTGTGACGCCTAGAAAAAAACATGTCATATTTTTAGATGCCATACACCACCCTCTACTTCGTCTCGTAATGAAAGAGAAAATATTAAACAATTTTTAATTATTGGGACTGAAAAGAAGTCACGGTTTTGGGGAGGGTGTTAACTTATATGCTTAGCCATAACATGCAACTCTTTTCGGCACAACTGATGAATGCTTGGTCTTTAACGTGCAACATTTTTATAATTACAGACAGAACCAACTACTCCCCATCACCACCAGGAGGACTTGAAGTTCCAACAAGGTAAGGGCTCCCGAGTCCCGCACAGTTACTTCTGACTGAGGTATGTGGAAAGTCGAACTGCACCTATCATCAACAATGTCCTATTTCTCTTGTACATACTTCTGTATGTGCAGAATAGTCCCTGAAAAACTAGTGGTATGGTATGTGCTACTATCAAATTAAAAAGACAACTACTAGCTTATTCTTGGTGGACATTGTCATTTTGTTGTTGGAAATTGTCAAAGCACTAACATTAAGAAGACTGGAATAGACTGCAAGGGCAACCCAGAGGACTGTACTGAGTGCCTCTAGAGTTATTGCTGGATCAGAGTATTTTTTAACACCGTTTGCCGACTAGGCAAGCTTAGCTACCTACACATACCGACTCATAAATAATAGTATATAGTAGTAGCACAGAGAGTGATGGCAGAGAGGCAGGATAAGAATGTAGAAACATTCTACAAGAAGATCAAAGACTATTTTGTAAAAAATAAAGTTAGGGAAGTATAATTATCTTAAAAACAGAACTGCTTACTGGGGCCAGCAGAAGAGTCTGCAGTGGACCGTTCCTCCTGCCCACTCTGTTTCGCTGGAGTCTGTGGTGGTGCTGTCCTCTTGCCCCTGGGAGGTGCTGATGATCATGAAATAAACACAAACATGGATGATTGTTTTTTGGAAATATTTGATTTCTTTGACCACAATCCTAAATTATCTCGGGGAAACAAATTAGCAACAATTGCACTACATGTATTGACCTATCTGATCTGGTCAACTAGGAGTATACTAGTACAGTATTGCTGGATTCGCACAAAGTTGCAAACAAGTAAGCATAGTAGCAACGCCAATGAGCAGGCAAGCACCTGCAATCACAGAAGCTATTTAAACGTTAATTTACCTGCAATGTAATCAAATTGGCAGCATTCTTGCTCTTCGGGAAAAACATATATTAGCAATAATAGGCAAACTGGGTGCAGCCTGAGCACACTGCCTCGCTTCAAAATGGCCCCTTGACCCCCACCACATGGCCAGGCCCTGCCTGTACCAGGCCTCAAAATGGCCCCCACCCACACGGCCAGGCCCCAACAACACCCCAAATAGTCAAAAAGCACACAAAATCACCACAATCCAATGCCATCCATGCCCTGAATGATGTTTAAATTCAATACACCCCACAGAAAGACTAGGTCCATGCACCAATGAGTACCCCTGGGCATAATGGTTGAAAATAAGGCAAGCTGGGTGCAGGCCTGAGCACACTGCCTGGCTTCAAAATGGCCCCTTGACCCCCACCACATGGCCAGGCCCTGCCTGGACCAGGCCTCAAAATGGCCCCCACCCACATGGCCAGGCCCCAACAACACCCCAAAAAGTCAAAAAGAACACAAAAATCACCACAATCCAATGCCATCCATGCCATCAATGATGTTTAAATTCAAGACACCCCACAGAAAGACTTGGTCCATGCACCAGTCACCACTGAACGGATTTTCAGCCCATACTTATTCTTTAGCTCACTCAGCCACCTCAGTTCATACATGGCCATATGCAAATCAGTCTGACCCTGTGCCTCATGGGAACAGTCCAGCCCGAACTGCCAAGCCATGTCTTCCCTGGAACAGAAACAAGCATCCTGAGACCTGTTTGTGGCTAATCAGCCATCATCAGCCAGGCTAGCTTAAATCCAGTGGCAAAGTGAGCAAGGGACCCACGCCAGGGCATACCCTGCCAACTTACGGCGAACAAAGCAAAACCAAATGGATGATGGACAGAGCGTTGAACATTGCAAACACTCTAACCCAGTCAACTGATCTGGGTTTAATCCATCATTATTCTTTAGCTCACTCCACCACCCCAGTTCTGACATGGCCATATGCAAATCAGTCTGACTCTGTTCCTCATGGGAACAGTCCAGCACGAACTGCCAAGCCATTTTTTCCCTGGACCGTAAACAAGCATCCTTTTCATTCTAGAAGTTGGAGGGCAACACTGGTTGTTCTCATTCTTTATAGATCATCCCAGGAGACACACCTGCTGTGTTTTTTGATATTTTGTGTATATTTCTTTGGTGTTTTCCTATTCAAATTGAAATGGCTTCTTGTACTCGTGTCTTGGATATTCCTTTGGAAGAAGAAGAATCCGACATTCCATTGAAGAAGAAGAAGAAGAAGAAGAAAAGCATTGTGTGGAAATTTGTCACTATTTCACCTGGCGAAAAAAAAGTGAATGCTTGAAAGGTCAGATGTACTCCTTGTCCAAGAGTACTCTTGAGGGGGAGTGATAAGAAATACTCCGCCAGAACCTCTGGCGTGTTCAGACATCTACAGACAATTCACCCTTGACCCTTGGCAAAGGAAAAACTGCTACGTGCACAAGAACAAATGCAGCAGCAGGACCCGGGAGCTGGTCCTAGTACTTCTGGAGCCTCAAGCTCCTTATCTCGAGGCCCGGACATTCCTCCAGAATTTGCCAATCTTAAACAACTTTGCGTAAAGTGCAACACTGTGGTTTGCTTTGGGGAGCAATCCATAGATATTTTGGTTTCTCTAGCAAGAAATCCCCACTGTTTGTTTTGTTTTTTGTTGTTACAGTGACCGTTTAATTGCCAGAGTTCGAACTTAGTACTTTTGTTTTTCCAGTTTAAAAAAAAAAAATATACAGAATAGTTTAAAAAATACCAAAAAAGTTATAAAACCAAAAAAAAGAAGAAACAAATGAGTTATTTTCAGAACTTCCTCATCAGGTTAAAAAAAGAGAAATACCTGCATGCTAATGCGTGTTTGATTGAATGAGTATGTCTGTAGATGTTGATTGCTTCAAACAGTGCATGGGTATTGCATGGGTGATTTTATGACTGCATGAGTAGTGCATATTTAACTTTATTATTAGAGTACTGCAAAGAGAGTGCATAATGAATTTGCAAGTGCTTATGTATTGGCGGAGTGATTGGATAAGTTCATGGTACTGGCTGGGTGATTGTAGGAGTGCATCGGGAGTGACAGTGTGATTACTGAACTGCATGGTTACTACCTAGGTAATTGGAAGAGTGAATCAGTAGTGGGGAGGATGTTAGAGGATTGCATGGATAGTGCACATTTGATTGTAGCTCTTGTTTTTGAACATTTGATTGTTCATGATCACAAAAGGAGGAAACAATGCTTTTACATGGAAATGTTTCAAAGGTATCCTCACATTGTGATGCTCACAAGCATAACAATTGATCAAACAATCAAACAGGACTTGTAAAGTGTGGCTAATCACCTGTGACGGGTGTCCCGGTGCTGTGTACCATGTGGCCGAGGGGTAGGTGGGGGGGAATTCAATTGAACAGCCAGTTCTTGAGACCTTTCCTGAATTCCAACAGACAGGGTGTGGTTCAGAGGTGAAGGGGGAGGTAATTACAGGACTTTACTGTGTGAAAGGAGAAGGAGCATCCCCCACTGTTGCTTCTGCAGATGTGGGGGTGTGAGCAAGGGAGAGGGAGGCGAAGTGCAGGAGTCTGGTGGATTGGCGGAAGCTCAGGCGGTGGTTGACGTATGGTGCTATTTAGTGTTGTAGGCCTTTGCAGGTTTGGATCAGCATCTTAAATTTACTTTTCTTCTGAATGGGCAGCTGGTATAGATTCCTGAAGTGGGGGATTATGTGATTTTGTCTGGGGAAGTTGAGTGCACTTTGATTCCTAGCTGGAGAGCATCGCCGTAGTCCAGCCAGCTGGTAACTAGGGCTTGAGTAACGGTTCTTCTTGTTTTGATGGGGAGCCATTTGAAGATTTTACGGAGCATGCGGAGGGTAAGGAACCAGTCGGAGGAAACTGCATTGATATGGTTTTTAATGGTGAGCTTGCTGTCCAGAATGATGCCCAGGTGCGGGCATGGCCCTTCTGAGTTGATGAGGGTCCTAGTTTGGAGGGCCACTAGAAGTCGTTCCACGATGAGGAGTCATTCCAGAAGAAAAGCAATTCTGTTTTGTCAGTGTTGAGTTTTAGGTAGTTGTCTTTCATAAAGTTTGAGATGCTAGTCATGCATCTGTGGAAGTTGGCCATGGTGGTGGAGGGTCTTCTGACAGTGAGAGGATGAGCTGGGTGTTGTTTGCAATGGATATAATGTTAAGTATATCTGTTCTGATGATATTGGCCAAGGGAGTCATGTAGGTGTTAAACAGAGTGGGACTGAAGGACTAGGACACCGCAGATGATGTTCTTGGGTTCAGCTATGAAAGGATGGAGGCCAACTCTCTGGGTTCTTCTGGTGAAGAAGGAGGCAATCCACTTGAGGGCGTTTCCTTGGATTCCAATGTAGTGGAGACTCTTCATGACTGTGCTGTGGGATACAGCTGATTAGGGTCAGGGCTGCTGTTTCTTCCCAAACAAGGAGGGCTCTGATGTCATCAGTGGCAGTGATTAGGGCAGTTTCTGTGTTGTGTTTAGTGCAGAATATGGATTGAGAGGTGTCTTTTGTTCTCCAGGTGCTCCATGAGTTGACGGTTAATGGCCTTTTCGAGGATGCGAAGGAGAGCAGAGAAATGAGACAGCACTTCCTGAAGTTGCCTGGGTCAGCAGTTTGTTTCTTGAGAAGGGGCTTGATCTCAGTCTGTTTCCATTCTTCGGAGAATGTGGCCATGGTGAGGGAGGTGTTGAGGATGGTGGTGAGTTTGTTGCTGATTATCTTGCTCCTGAGGTTGAAGATATGTTGGATTTTATGATGGTGGTAGTGTTTTGCGTGGTGAGCTGGTCCCAGGTGGGGAGCAGGTAGTCGTGGTTTGTGCTTGAGGGAGCCAGGAGGTTGATAGTGTTTCCGGCAGTGTGTTAGGGTACAATGTTTTTGTAGATGGTGGCAATTTCATCATGGAAGAAATCTACAAGAATGTTGCAGAGTTCCTAGGAGGGGGAGATGATGTTTAAGGAGGCTGAGGGGTTGAAAAACTCTCTAGAGATGTTGAAGAGTTTTTTGCTGTGGTTGGAGCAGGCTTTGATGTGGTCGGCGAGGGCGTGCTTTTTTGTTTTTTTTCAGGAGCGGTTGGTATTGGTTGAGGGATATCTTGAAAGTGCCTCTGTTTGGTTTGAGCCAGGTTTTGGTGAGGACAATGACATCAGAGGCTTTGGAGCTGATGGGTCCTAGCACCTCAACACTGAAGACCATGAAGTGCTACAGTAATGCAGGTGAAATGATGGGTTCAGGTGATCTGGAGAATGAAGACCTGGAGTCTGAAGAGTTACAGCCTGGAAAGATGCTGCAGCATCCGGTTCATATGTCTCAAAAGCAAGCAGAGAGATCCAGACCTGGTGTAACTTTTATACCGGAATGGAGTCAAAGTCTACATGACTGCCAAATCTGATTTTTCATGACTGAAGCAGGTTTAAAATTCATTAGCTCAGTGTCCATAAAACAACCTGCTTATTTTAATATTCTGGCAGTCCATTTTTGTGCATTGCTCAGGAGGCTCCTATATCAAGTCACCTGGCATAATCGCTCCCTCTTTATGCCATGTTGCTTGAGTGGGGTCCATCCAAAGAGACACTCCTTTTAAAGTGGATGACTGTGTTCCCATGACTTGACCTTGGCAGTAAAAATGACTGATGAGAACTGATTATACTATGTTTCAGGCCTTTTTACCTGAGCTTTCTGGCCCTCTTTGGTTAACAGTGTTGCAATATGTATAGCATGTATAAAAGTGTTTGAGAACCTGTGATGGTTGGGATGTGCATTGGGGTCACTTTCTCTATATAGGGAACCCCTAGGGTGATAGGTTGCTCCATAGGATTAATTATAGTTGTAGGGGGGGAGGGGTGGTGCAGCGGCCGGGGCGGCTGACTCGGGAGTACAGGGCTCACGGTTCAATCCCTTGCACTGGTGAAAGCTCAGCTCAGCTCAGCACCCTGTGACTTTGGGCAATAACTCACTTAATCTTCCCAATGACCCCCAGCATCTTCAGACCCTTAGGAGTGAGTAGTTCAAGCTTCACAAATAATGGATTTGTCAATGAGAGAGTGCATGCATGCTCCCCCTGAACTGCTTCTGTCAGTTCTCACCTCCCTATGGAATGATTTGCTAATCCAGTTTCACAGCCTGGCACCAATAACTACCTTTAAAGAAAGAAGAGTACAGACCAGTTCTAGCAGACAACTGTGTGACCTGTCTCGGATAACAGCAGCCCAAAGAAACTACCAAAAAGCAAGGGCACCATACATAACACTTGCAGCGAAGAGCAGCTTCCTGCCCTACCTCCCTATCCTGTGTGCTGTGAAAAGAGCTGAGTTGGCATACGCAAAAGCAGGAGAACATCTTATCTCAAAAGTGGTTGCCATATAGATGTTAAGCACTGAAAGGAAAATGTTCATTGAGTTTCGTGGTTGCCCCTGTGTCTTTGTGGTCATCAAACTGATCAATAAGATTTAGAGTTTATGTCCGTTCTTCCTGGAAGTAAACAAAAGAATATTCCTGCAAATTATATGGTGCTCATTTGTTTATTTACTCTTGGCGCACTGATCACTTGTGTAGAGGAAGGCAAAGCCCAGCAGAAGAAATTCTGGCTGCCTATCCTTCAGGGATAGGGACCATACCCCAAGACTAAGAAAAAATTATCCCTTCATCCATCCATCCATCACTTTTCCCAATGATTACTAATTAAATATTCTGAACTGGAAGACAGGAGAAAAACAGGAACTTCAAAGCATTCTGCTAGCTGACCCTTCCCACCACATGGACACTACAGATGGCCAACTTACACAGCATTCTTTCAGCTTTTTCTCTTCTGTCTCAGGCTGAGAGGACTTGGGGATACTTTCTTGACTTGAATTCTCATCTCAATACTCGTTTTTTTATGCTGGTCAAAGTGAGGTTTTGTGTGCATCATGAAAGCAATTTCTTAGTAGCATGGGGAATGCTGATCCCTGTGGTTGGCATCTCTGCTTTCCGTTTTTGGAGATGGTTAGAAATGACAGATATTGACCATGCTGATGGCATCAGTGAGACTGCAGTGTTAAAAGTTAGGACTCGATACACAGTAACCCGTGAGACTGCATCTCCCAGTGTTGCACCTTGATTGGAGCCCTGCCTTCTTGTGCGCAGTAACATATTTTCGGTTTCAGCCCATGAATTCCTTTTTTTCTTGTGGGTATATATGGGAGCACGTTGTGGCCAATGATTGTTCTATTTTGGGGAGTCCTTTTATTTTATGGGTAACATTTTTGGAAACATTCCTGTAACAGCTTTTTCTTCAGCTTCATAGAGGATGGCTCCTGTGTTTGTTCTTTTACATCTCCAGGGATGGCGCATATTTCCACAGCGGGACAGCTGGTTACTTCATGCTCCATTTCCATAGGAGGCCTTAAAACTCTTCAGGAGCATTTGACTCATAATGGTCTACTATTGCGTAAGCTATGACTTTGGCGTAGCTCTACAAGGTGTGCTTTCCCACCCAAGAGTGACATTGGTGAACTTGGATTAAGGCACCAGTGGTGAATGTATAAGACATATTATTGTTGGCCTGCAAAACAGTATTCAATGCGCAATGTAGGTAGAGGCATTACTTTTGGATTAATAACAATCCCATAAAGGGATCAGGGGCACAGTGAAAACAGCAACAACCCTTATTTTCGTTATTCACAGTATCATACACACACAGTATTAAGATGAATAAACAATTTTAAGTAAAAGTATTTATTACTAAAGGAACAATCTGTTTCTCAGTGCATATGAAACAACTACACAGAATATTATAAAAACACCAAGAAGGCACGTTGTGAATATTGAGAATAAAACGAAAATTTCTAGCATGTTTTAAAATGCATCTTAAGCCAAACACTGTAATGTCTACTTCTATGCGCAACACTAAGAGAGCATAGAAGGTAGAGCTTCTTGCAGTCTAGAGCTCCTTAGGGAGAAAAGATGCGCTGCATACCTTGCCGACAGCAAAGGCTATCTTTATCAGCGGAGGTGTGTAGCCAGTGTTCCCTGTGAAGGCACAAACACATGCTGCGGTCTTCCTTCTGGCTCAGCTTCTGTCTTCAAGTGAGATTTAGCCTCTGCAAAGTGTGCTGGCAGTACATTCTCTGGCCGAATCTTGGGCAAAAATCTGGGCGAAGAATCTCTCCTGACAAGTGGTAGTCGTTATATATTAAATCTTATCAGAGATTGGCATTTCTTCTGTAAGTTACGCAATGTCTGACATAGACTATGTGCATCAAGGTGTGCGTCACAGACAGAACATTTAAGGTACAATTATGTAAATTCAGACTACATTATTTTGGTTAGATGTCTGTAGGTGCTCTTATTTAACATTGACAGAGTGGAAAGTAGATATTTGGCCTAGGCAAATGTTGCATCAAGAGTTGTCCATGTTATCAATCAGATTGCTTTACGTTTTCACAGTTCTTAGAAAGAAAGGGTCAAATGTCATCTGCATTAAACGGCAGACATGACAATGACTGCATGAATCTGGAATGATGGGGACTTTTATTGTCTAGGACTGAGATGTTGGCAACTTCCATTATCCATGATGGAGTCAGGTCTATTTAAAATGGAATTGGACCTTAGGGGCTTTACAACACTACTACTCAATCTTCCGAAATGTCAACTGACACCTTTTGAGGACAGGGTCTTTAGGACAGACTTGAAGATGGTTTTTCTTCCTGCAGAAATAGGAGCATCTCAGAGCAGGGCTCAGTCTTAAGTTCTGGCTTGTCTCTTTTTTGAGGTCCAGTATCAAATGGCCTCCTGTCTTTATCTGGTGTAATCGACCCGTATATTATTTATAGCCCCTTTTGGTTAATACACTGAAATATCAGAAACCTGCATCCACTGTCATCTCATCTAGTGTCTCCGTTTCAATTTAGTTAAATAGCTTAAAAGGCTTGAAGTGGAACATTACACAGTAAGACACACTACGCATGTGAGATATTTTTGCCACATGTTATGTTGTTATCTAAGGCAGTGGTTCTTAACCCCTTCGATGCTCATGATGAGCTCAGCTCGTCATGAGGTACTATGCTCCTGTGCTCATGATGAGCTAAGCTCGTCATGTACACACCCATTTCCATTATGGCCCAGCACAGGAGAGGGATATGGTCAGCAGGGATGTGGTTAAGCTTTTAACTTCAGTGGATACTGATTTAATCATTACAGCAATCTGGGGACCTCTACTGAATAATTATTGGAATCTGGTGACCCTTATTGAGTGATTATTGGAATTGGAATCCAGTGACACTGGCCTAAGCATTTTCAATTATGTGAACTGCAAAACACAAAAATACAGAAACAAGCATTCATCAAGCTAATACCTAAATCAGGAAATATTTTTTTGATTGACAACCATTTCAATTTCAATTTGAAGGTTGGAGCTTATTTGGGATGGCTGCAGAGAACCACTTCTTTATGTAGCCACAGGTGATGCTGCACCCCCCCCCCCCTCCCGATAATGGAGTTTTAGTGTACCTGAGCGAGCGCGTCACGGAAAACGAAGGTCCTGCTTGCGGTATTTCTCCCCCCTTCATGGCCGGCGTTCTGTGGCTGGTGTTCATGACTATTTACAACAAGGGGTGGTGAGGAACAGAGTCTCTGAATTAAGCAGAAAGCTCTCACCCAGTCAAGAGATCAGGGCTAGATCCAACACCGTTTTTTAGCTCACTGCACCATCCCAGTTTCAGAACCTGGCTGTATGCAAATTAGTCTGTTCCTGTCCCAGTGCATGATGGGAACAGGGCAAACCAAACTACAAAAGCCAATTCTTACACTGGGAAGGAAACAAGCTCCCGGGGACCGGTTTCTGGCATTACAGCCGTCTTCGGCCCGGTTTGCTTGAATCCTGATGGTGCAATGAGCAAGGGTCTTACATCTGAGAATACCCTTCCACGCTTAGGGTCGACAAAAATATTTACAACAAGGGGTGGTGAGGAACAGAGTCCCTGAATTAAGCAGAAAGCTCTCACCCAGTCAAGAGATCAGGGCTAGATCCAACACCGTTTTTTAGCTCACTGCACCATCCCAGTTTCAGAACCTGGCTGTATGCAAATTAGTCTGTTCCTGTCCCAGTGCATGATGGGAACAGGGCAAACCAAACTACAAAAGCCAATTCTTACACTGGGAAGGAAACAAGCTCCCGGGGACCGGTTTCTGGCATTACAGCCGTCTTCGGCCCGGTTTGCTTGAATCCTGATGGTGCAATGAGCAAGGGTCTCACATCTGAGAATACCCTTCCACGCTTAGGGTGGACAAAAATATATACAACAAGGGGTGGTGAGGAACAGAGTCTCTGAATTAAGCAGAAAGCTCTCACCCAGTCAAGAGATCAGGGCTAGATCCAACACCGTTTTTTAGCTCACTGCACCATCCCAGTTTCAGAACCTGGCTGTATGCAAATTAGTCTGTTCCTGTCCCAGTGCATGATGGGAACAGGGCAAACCAAACTACAAAAGCCAATTCTTACACTGGGAAGGAAACAAGCTCCCGGGGACCGGTTTCTGGCATTACAGCCGTCTTCGGCCCGGTTTGCTTGAATCCTGATGGTGCAATGAGCAAGGGTCTCACATCTGAGAATACCCTTCCACGCTTAGGGTGGACAAAAATATTTACAACAAGGGGTGGTGAGGAACAGAGTCTCTGAATTAAGCAGAAAGTGCTCACCCAGTCAAGAGATCAGGGCTAGATCCAACACCGTTTTTTAGCTCACTGCACCATCCCAGTTTCAGAACCTGGCTGTATGCAAATTAGTCTGTTCCTGTCCCAGTGCATGATGGGAACAGGGCAAACCAAACTACAAAAGCCAATTCTTACACTGGGAAGGAAACAAGCTCCCGGGGACCGGTTTCTGGCATTACAGCCGTCTTCGGCCCGGTTTGCTTGAATCCTGATGGTGCAATGAGCAAGGGTCTCACATCTGAGAATACCCTTCCACGCTTAGGGTGGACAAAAATATTTACAACAAGGGGTGGTGAGTAAAAGAGTCTCTGAATTAAGCAGAAAGCTCTCACCCAGTCAAGAGATCAGGGCTAGATCCAACACCGTTTTTTAGCTCACTGCACCATCCCAGTTTCAGAACCTGGCTGTATGCAAATTAGTCTGTTCCTGTCCCAGTGCATGATGGGAACAGGGCAAACCAAACTACAAAAGCCAATTCTTACACTGGGAAGGAAACAAGCTCCCGGGGACCGGTTTCTGGCATTACAGCCATCTTCGGCCCGGTTTGCTTGAATCCTGATGGTGCAATGAGCAAGGGTCTCACATCTGAGAATACCCTTCCACGCTTAGGGTGGACAAAAATATTTACAACAAGGTGTGGTGAGGAACAGAGTCTCTGAATTAAGCAGAAAGCTCTCACCCAGTCAAGAGATCAGGGCTAGATCCAACACCGTTTTTTAGCTCACTGCACCATCCCAGTTTCAGAACCTGGCTGTATGCAAATTAGTCTGTTCCTGTCCCAGTGCATGATGGGAACAGGGCAAACCAAACTACAAAAGCCAATTCTTACACTGGGAAGGAAACAAGCTCCCGGGGACCGGTTTCTGGCATTACAGCCGTCTTCGGCCCGGTTTGCTTGAATCCTGATGGTGCAATGAGCAAGGGTCTCACATCTGAGAATACCCTTCCACGCTTAGAGTGGACAAAAATATTTACAACAAGGGGTGGTGAGGAACAGAGTCTCTGAATTAAGCAGAAAGCTCTCACCCAGTCAAGAGATCAGGGCTAGATCCAACACCGTTTTTTAGCTCACTGCACCATCCCAGTTTCAGAACCTGGCTGTATGCAAATTAGTCTGTTCCTGTCCCAGTGCATGATGGGAACAGGGCAAACCAAACTACAAAAGCCAATTCTTACACTGGGAAGGAAACAAGCTCCCGGGGACCGGTTTCTGGCATTACAGCCGTCTTCGGCCCGGTTTGCTTGAATCCTGATGGTGCAATGAGCAAGGGTCTCACATCTGAGAATACCCTTCCACGCTTAGGGTGGACAAAAATATTTACAACAAGGGGTGGTGAGGAACAGAGTCTCTGAATTAAGCAGAAAGCTCTCACCCAGTCAAGAGATCAGGGCTAGATCCAACACCGTTTTTTAGCTTGTCTCCTTTCTGGTGAAGAATTGGCTTGGTAGTTTAGTCTGCCCTGTTCCCATGATGCACTGGGCCAGGGACAGACTGATTTGCATATAGCCAGGTTCTGAGCTGGGATGGGGCAGTGAGATAAATAACGGTGATGGATAAAGCCCTGATCTTTGGACTGGGTAAGAGTGGTCTGTTTAACTCAGACACTCTGTTCATCACCACCCCCTTTTTGTAAATCGTTTTTGGCCACTATAGGTGTGGCAGGGTATACTCAGACATGAGTCCCTTTCTCACTGCTCCATCAGGATTCAAGCAAGCCGGGCCGAAGAAGGCTGAAATGCCAGAAACCGGTCCCCGGTAGCTTGTCTCCTTTCTGGTGAAGAATTGGCTTGGTAGTTTAGTCTGCCCTGTTCCCATGATGCACTGGGCCAGGGACAGACTGATTTGCATATAGCCAGGTTCTGAGCTGGGATGGGGCAGTGAGATAAATAACCGTGATGGATCAAGCCCTGATCTTTGGACTGGGTAAGAGTGGTCTGTTTAACTCAGACACTCTGTTCATCACCACCCCCTTTTTGTAAATCGTTTTTGGCCACTATAGGTGTGGCAGGGTATACTCAGACATGAGTCCCTTTCTCACTGCTCCATCAGGATTCAAGCAAGCCGGGCCGAAGAAGGCTGAAATGCCAGAAACCGGTCCCTGGTAGCTTGTCTCCTTTCTGGTGAAGAATTGGCTTGGTAGTTTAGTCTGCCCTGTTCCCATGATGCACTGGGCCAGGGACAGACTGATTTGCATATAGCCAGGTTCTGAGCTGGGATGGGGCAGTGAGATAAATAACGGTGATGGATCAAGCCCTGATCTTTGGACTGGGTAAGAGTGGTCTGTTTAACTCAGACATTCTGTTCATCACCACCCCCTTTTTGTAAATCATGGTGTTCATGACGGCCTCTTCTCCTTCAATGAGCTGGCATGAAGCTTTGTGGCACCGATGCGACATTCGCTGAAAATGCTGGAAACAACAACGGAGGCTGCTCGGCAGAGGGGGCTCATAGGTCATAAGCAGGAGACAGGAGGATTTTTCTCCACGGCGGTTCACATGCAATTAATGAATTGAATTGTGCTCGGGACACCTGAAGCTGCCTGGGAGCAGTCTGAGAGACGTTTTAGTTACTGTAAATCTTTTCACTAGAAAATATATTGCTCTGGAAACCAATAGAGCTGTGACTGAGTACTCCTGAACGGGCTTTAAAATGGACAAAGTGGAATGTGCGCGAGTGTCAATCAGCACCCAGGCTCCCAATGCGAGGCAGAGACTTTAGGAGTGTGATTTATGCCCCGTAAGCTTGCAGCAGGGCCAGGCAAGAACTCTATTGGGTAAGGAAGAGTGCCAACTACCGGCCTATTCACTGGGGGATTGCTACAGGCTGTGCTTCTACAGAGAAGGCCTTAACTGCATGATCCCTCTACGAGGCTGACTAGACGCTGACTGCGCCTTCCGAGGGAGCAAAGTGGTGTCCCGGGACAAGCCTTTCCACAGCACAGGGGGACAGTGCCGGTGGGTGCACCCGGCCACTGTCGGTCTACCAGAGCATTCACGACTGGGGGGCATCCTACATTTCGAGAGAGGAGTGGCGTCGGTCCTAGTTGCCTCTACGGTCTCGTTTCCCTGGCACCATTTCAGCAGCTGCTGCACGGAGCTCCATCTGGGTCTACGAGGCCCGCTGGCCTAGTGGGGCATGGCGGCTGCCTGAAATAGAGAAGAGAGGACACTGAAAGAAATGCTCTTGAAACAATTGGTGATGCCCTCAACATCTGGTGAGAAAATTCAGGGACTAGGGGTTGGCGATAACGCCCCGGCTACCAAAGTGTTCATGCTGGAACTGTTTGCCATTAAAGAAGACATACAGGAGCTCAAGGGTCAGCTCACTGCAGACCTACGGGAAGTGCGGAAAGATGTGGATGAAATTGGAGAGCGCGTGGCCACTCTGCAGTAGCATGATATTAACCGAGATGAGAAATTCCATCAGCTACAACAAGATATGCTGCGCCTTCGGGAACAACACCTTGACTTACAGGCCCATGCCGATGACTTAGAGAACCGATCTCGGTGAAACAATGTGCAGATCCGGCCTGTTCAGTGGAAAGAGAAGGGGGATGATCTCAGGGCCTTCGTGGGGGCACTGTTTTGTCAAGTGCTGGGAGAGTCGGAGTCAACGGACACTCAGATAGACTGTGTACATAAAGTGGGCCTCCCACTTGGCACCAATTCACCACCGCCTTTCATCCTTGTGTGTGTCCACGAGATTCTGTGGAAAGAGTGCAACATATGGAAGGTCAGGGGACACTCCCCGGCTATCTTCCAGGATCTGGCAGCTTCTATGAATAATAAGCAAAGCAAATTTGAAGCAGTAACAACACACCTGCGAGATCAAGGAATCCCATACTTGTGGGGTCATCCCTTAGGCATCATATTTAAACTCAGAGGAAAGCTGCTTCAGATATGCTCTCTAGCTGAACCCACGGAGATCCTCGGCCTGGAAGACACCACAGCGACTGAACAAACAGAATGGCCTAGAAATCACAACCCTTGTTGCACAGCAGGTTGGCAGAAAGTGGGAAAAGCAGCCACAGCTCAGAAGCCTGATCAGGCCACACAAAACAGAGAACGAGAAGCAGTCCTTACATTGCTGACACAAACATCGTAGAGATCGGATACTCTGAGAGGTATTCAGTTAAAGGCTCAGGAAGGGGTGCCTAGGTGGGTGTCGGGGGACCGGAATGCTGTCCTGGTCCATTGTTGATGGTCTTTCCACATGCAGGTAGACACAAACTTGGCAACTAAGGTATGGTGCAGCTGCTCCAAGCAATGTCCCTCCGGGATTGTCTTCTCACAACAGACATTTGTCGTTATCTCTTTATGTTACATGTTCTGAGATTCTTTTTATCTTTTTTGCGGGGGTTTGTTTGGGTTAATATTTGGGGAGCTCCGGACCAGCCTCCATGTTCGTTCTGCCTAAGGGGATTGCTAAACACGACTCCAGCCAAAGTGCGAATGGGCATAAGCACATCACTACACCACATAGCGTTTTTACATTCCTTGGATGGGGAAAGATCTTCAAATTGTTAGCCTCAATGTCATGGGTCTAAACATCCCAATGAAGAGAGTAGCAGTGTTGTCCCTCCTTGACAGTGCCGAGGGAGACATATGTCTCCTACAGGAGACTCATCTCCTTTCCAAAAATACTATACTCACGCGTGATAGATGCTTCCCTCAACAGCTCCACGGGTCCATCATTAAGGAATGGCGTAGCAATTTTGTTTTGGGCCCGCTGTTTGGGTAAGGTCCTAATGACTGTTGCTGAAATAAAGGGACGCTTAGTAGCTATTAGAATACAATGGTGCGGGTCTTACCTCACAGTTGTGGCACTCTACACTCAAAACACACAACAGGAATCCTTCCTCTTCTCCGCACTCATGGACGATCTCACATCTCCAGATGCAGCGATCTTGGTAGGAGGAGATATGAATCTTGTTATGGACACCAAACTTGATAGGTCCGGTCAGTGAACACACCAAACAGGGGTACTCTCTGCAAAGGGCCAAGAATGGTTGAGGGATAACAAGTTAATTGAGGTTTGGCGCACACAGCACCCTGGGGAACATGACTATACATACTACTCCACTATACACAAAACATAGGTGTGGCTAGATCACTTTCTATCCTCTGCTTCCTTATTACCTCACCTCCACACACCCACGATAGAACCCTTCTCTCTCTCAGATCATGCTTACTACACACCTCTCAGTGCAGCGATCACGAGCGATTCCTCCTAGGTAGCCTCTGCGAGACTCTTCTACACTCTGACGAAATGGTGCAACGCCTCAAGCAGACAATAAAAGATTACCTAGTGCTGAATGACGTGGGCTCCACACCCTTATCCTCTGTCTGAGAGGTGGTACAACTAGTGACACGGGGGCATTAATTGCCATTTCTGGGCCATCAAACAATCTCCGTAAGGAGAAGCGTGGTGCATTGGAAAAAGAGGTCCTGGAGCTTAAGTCAATTCACAAAAACACTGGGGCACAGAGGGTTTGGAAGGACCTGGAAAATCATAGATGCAAGCTCAAACATTTAGATCTGGATCAGGCGGAATATGCTCTTCTTCAACTCCATCACAAGTTCTACCTTAGTAGCGATAAATGTGGTAGGATGCTGGCGCATAGACTGAGTGCTAGAATGCAAACATCGCTAATCCAGTCCATTCGTGATCACAGAGGTGAGGAGCAGGCTTCAGACGACGAATTGTGGATGCCTTTCGCTCTTTCTTTAGCTCTCTATACTCGCTGCATGACCCACCAGTGCCGCACGGTAGTGTTTATCTGAGCAGCTGCGGGATCACACCTCTCTCTAAGACTTCGGTGGAGGGGCTTGATATGGCATTTAGAGTAGAGGAGGTGATTACGGCAATCTCCAGACTGAATTTGGCCAAGACAAGTGGTCCAATGTATTTTCGGCTTCCTTTTACAAGACCTTTTGTACGGAGCTGGCTCTCATTTTAACCACATTGTTAAATTTCTTTTTAGAGACAGATAGGTTGACTCCATCCAATGTTCCCTCTAATTTTTTTCCTCTGTGTGCGGCAGTGGAGGGTCTCTGTGCGCTGCAACCATGGCTATGTGCGCCAGGAACCAAACCGCGCGCGTCTGCGGCGCCAAATAGCACTCCAAAATTTTTCTTTAAAAAGCCAAAAGATAGTGCGTTTTCACACATACAGCGCCACAATAAGGGTCTTAAGGGCAGTTTGCAATATTGGAGAAGCACGCCATGACATGAACTGGTTACACTGGCAAGTACACTTCAAGTTTACAAAAGCACAAGACTTCAATGGTGGTCCCATCATTAGATTTTAATAAATATTCTTAACTGGAGCACAGTTCATTGGGTGGGGAAATGCTGCGAGCCTATACAATATCACATACACAAGAAGGTATTCAGACACGTCAAGTGGCGTCACTAGATGGGTGACAGGGTTGCTTCTCACGGCGATCCTTGCCATTTTTCCAGTGCTGATAAACTCGGTCTAGGTCAACTTTCCCGTTCAGGAGGTAGGCCTTTGTCCTCATCAGCATGTCCAAATGCTTCTGCTCTAGTCTATTCCTCAATTTGCTCTTGATAGTATTCATGAGGCTGAATCCTCGTTCACAGTCTGCAGTAGATGCTTGAAATGTTGCGCAGACATCAACAAGCTGAGACACGACCCTATACTGAGCAGCATTGCGTACAGTGAAAGTCACCATGTCTTGAAAGGTGGTAAATAACCCACCCTTAACATGTTCTGCCACCACATATTTATAGTCTCTGTACTGTCGAACAACATCTTCTGGTGTTTCACAATCACCCAGGGCCAAGACATTTTTATACTTTTCAACAAGTCTTTCAATATTCTCAGTCCCAAAATCAAAATGAGATTGTGTGGCTATTGCCTGGATCTCAAAACTTGCCCATTCTTTTAGCTCACCTTCAGGGAACCTTTTTTGCATGTGCTCACAAAGAAGGGAAACAAAAGACAAAATAGGCCCACTGTCAAACTCTTGCCTATCCTTGTACAAAACCATCAGCTCTTTTACATTGCTGCTCCAAAAGACAGTGTCCCCCAAATACTGTTGCTTCGTTTGGCCAATCTTTGCTCTTGCATACTGTACGGCTTCAACAGTAGTTAAAGAACTTTTTTGGAATAGTTTGCACAAAGATGCAAATTCACCCAGAATGTCATTAAGTACTGCAAGGGAAATATGGTAGTTGGAGTCCGATAGCTTTTTATAACAATATTTAGCAATTGGATCATTCTCCTCAACTTTCTCATGCTCAAAGTACTTAAGAACAGTTTCTAATTACGAATTAGTGCACCAACAGCAAAATGCCTTGAAAGCCACCGGACTTCATTCAGTGGTCGAAAAGAGACAACTTCACATTCAGTGACCGATGCAATTTCATCCAGCTTGGACTTCCTTGCAGGAGATCTGGAGAACACAGTGTAGACAGTCCTCAATAATGTCTCCATCTCTTTAATCATTGGAACCCTCTTCCAGGCATCATCAACTCCCAAATCTTCTCGATGGGCGACATAATGCTGCTCAACTAGATGAGGAATGGATTGTTTAAGGCGAGTAGCAACACCATTATTCTTCCCCAGCATCACAGATGCACCATCAGATGTGAACATGACCATTTTCATGAGGTCCAGTTCATTGGCAGTGTAGAATTCTTTCACGGCAGTAGTGATAGCCTCAGTATTACAGCTAGTCAGCTTCACTATGCCCCCAAACTGTGTTTTATGCTCAGTTGATGTTACAGGTCGGAACTTGAAATACAGGATGAGCATTTTTGAAACAGAAATATCTGTGCTCTCATCAATTATCAAGGTGTGATACAAAGCTTGCCGAAGTTCTGTCATAGCTTCACAGTGTATCACGCTATTGATGGCCTCAAGGAACTCAAAGGCATAGTTCTTGCTCCTCCAGCTGTCTGGTATCTTCATATACAAAGCTAAGTGGTCATGGATGTCTTGTACAGATAACATTGAAGTGTTCATCTTGACTGCCAGCAACACGTTGTTGATGAGAATCTTTATCTCCTCAGGCATAGATCTTTGGCGTTCAACTACTTCCATTCTATTTGCTTTGTCTGTGGCAGTTTCTGTCAGCATTGCCCGTACTCCAAAACCAAACCTCGCAGCAGCACTTCTGTTTCTCAATATCACCATGGCAGACTCGTGTACTTTGCTAAGTAGATGGCGTTTCATGTAGTCCAGTTTCCAGCCATCACTCCATTTCTTCCCTGTGGAAAAGTCCCCAACAATCTTGGCTTCGGCACATGCTTTGCAAATCAAGCCCACATCCGGACTGTATTGAAATAGTTCCCCGAGTTGCATGCGGACCTTGCTTCGTGACTTCTGTGTCTCAGCCTCCACAATTTCCTTCATCCACTCTTCCTTGAATACAAGGCAACATTTCTTCCTTTGTGGTGAAGCACTGCACTCTCCCAAAGTTATAGCTTTGCGCTTGAACATTTCCGTACCCGCCGGTTTGAGCCTGCTGTCCCACAAAGCCTGCAAAATAAGGAAACATGGCTTACGTTGACGCCTAGCTCATGAATGCAAACTGTTATACTACAATGTTCAAGACGCACCACAGTGTAACTCAACCCAACAATTACCTCTTCTGCCTGCACTCACGTGCGCCTCTTTAAATGTATGGGGTTCTTGCTGTGAAACCTGAAACAGAAGAAAACACCGGTAAGTATATACGGTACTACATTGTTCAAGACGCACCACAGTGTAACTCAACCAAATAATTACCTCTTCTGCCTGCACTCACGTGCGCCTCTTTAAATGTATGAGGTTCTTGCTGTGAAACCTGAAACAGAAGAAAACATCGGTAAGTATATATGGTACTACAATGTTCAAGACGCACCACAGTGTAACTCAACCCAACAATTACCTCTTCTGCCTGCACTCACGTGCGCCTCTTTAAATGTATGGAGTTCTTGCTGTGAAACCTGAAACAGAAGAAAACATCAGTAAGTATATATGGTACTACAATGTTCAAGACGCACCACAGTGTAACTCAACCCAACAATTACCTCTTCTGCCTGCACTCACGTGCGCCTCTTTAAATGTATGGGGTTCTTGCTGTGAAACCTGAAACAGAAGAAAACATCGGTAAGTATATATGGTACTACAATGTTCAAGACGCACCACAGTGTAACTCAACCAAATAATTACCTCTTCTGCCTGCACTCACGTGCGCCTCTTTAAATGTATGGGGTTCTTGCTGTGAAACCTGAAACAGAAGGAAACATCGGTAAGTATATATGGTACTACAATGTTCAAGACGCACCACAGTGTAACTCAACCCAACAATTACCTCTTCTGCCTGCACTCACGTGCGCCTCTTTAAATGTATGGGGTTCTTGCTGTGAAACCTGAAACAGAAGAAAACATCGGTAAGTATATATGGTACTACAATGTTCAAGACGCACCACAGTGTAACTCAACCCAACAATTACCTCTTCTGCCTGCACTCACGTGCGCCTCTTTAAATGTATGGGGTTCTTGCTGTGAAACCTGAAACAGAAGAAAACATCGGTAAGTATATATGGTACTACATTGTTCAAGACGCACCACAGTGTAACTCAACCAAATAATTACCTCTTCTGCCTGCACTCACATGCGCCTCTTTAAATGTATGGGGTTCTTGCTGTGAAACCTGAAACAGAAGAAAACATCGGTAAGTATATATGGTACTACAATGTTCAAGACGCACCACAGTGTAACTCAACCCAACAAATACCTCTTCTGCCTGCACTCACGTGCGCCTCTTTAAATGTATGGGGTTCTTGCTGTGAAACCTGAAACAGAAGAAAACATCGGTAAGTATATATGGTACTACAATGTTCAAGACGCACCACAGTGTAACTCAACCCAACAATTACCTCTTCTGCCTGCACTCACGTGCGCCTCTTTAAATGTATGGGGTTCTTGCTGTGAAACCTGAAACAGAAGAAAACATCGGTAAGTATATATGGTACTACAATGTTCAAGACGCACCACAGTGTAACTCAACCCAACAATTACCTCTTCTGCCTGCACTCACGTCTGCCTGTGCAATTGTCTTTGCAGTACGGTCTCACAAACCTGCAAAAGAAAAAAGGGTGCAGATTTTGAATCTATTTACCCAGCAACCCCCAACCCAACGAGGAACATAAACAGAATTACCTTGTCTTTGTGGTACTCGCACCTGACCACTGTAATCCAAATACCGTACAGACTGGAAACCTACAAGTGAAGACAAGTAAGTCAGCAAACGCCCGAAGAATTACAAACTGTGCATGGGACCGGTCAAGAGGCCCAAGACAAAAAATGACCAAATAATTACCTGGGATTTCAGCCTAGGACAAACAGGGGTGTGCCCATGTGTTCCATTATTAGCATCCATTATCTTAAACTGGTCTATAAATGTGAATCCCAGGGGGAAAGCGGCATTACAGAAGGTGTAGCACAAAATACAAACCGCAAATGGATGAGGTGGGTGAACAAGGTAACCCACAGGATGGCTGAGAAGCACACAATCCATCAAAAGATCCCACCTGAAGCTGCTGCAGTGGCGAACCAAAAATATGATTGACTACGTTCAAGCAATTTTCAGGCAACCATAAATATGTCAAGATAACTGAAGAATGATGGACCTGCTGCAGAGAGATCTCAGTTTTGCCTACTGGAA
Organism: Lissotriton vulgaris; assembly: GCF_964263255.1. NCBI lineage: Eukaryota > Metazoa > Chordata > Amphibia > Caudata > Salamandridae > Lissotriton > Lissotriton vulgaris. The sequence continues at coordinate 1,806,666,889 of NC_141694.1, read as the reverse complement.
GTTGACTCAATAAGTAGCTGAGGAGGTTAAAAGGCCTGATGAAAAGCTGGTGAACCATGCAGGACTGGAAGCAGAACTGGAGCACATCATGTTGGCTTGATGCCAACAAAGTCTGTGTTTTACTCTTAAAGCCAGAACCAGGGGTTCTCTTTTGAATAACTACGCCCTATCGATCACTTCACTCGCAGCTCGAAGAGCCATGAGTTGTTTAGGTATTTTAAGCAACATGTCACCATTCTTGAAGTGGTTCCTTTTACAATCCCTCACTCTCCCTTCTTTCCCCTCCCCTCTCCCATCTCTCCGCAAGGTACACACGATTGTCAATGAGCACTAACACAGCATCATTTATACCATTTCGGCATTAGTCAACACCACTAGTTTTTCCCTGTTGCTCTCATCTCCGTCTGCCCCATGGTTACTCCTTTCCCAGGTCTATCTCCATTGCTCTGCCTTTCACCTCTCATGCCTCTCTCCCAAACTCATCTTCTCCCTTTCTATGCTCAACTCTCTCCCTTTCTATAATGTCAGACTCCCTCTCCTGCTTCTCTCTTGCTTCGCTCTTGGGCTCCCTGTCCGTACTTCTCGCCCCTGATACACTGTCTCCCTCTCCATGCTTCTGTCCCCTGCTGCACTCTCAGGCTCCCTGTCCGTGCATCTCACCCTTGCTTTACTCTTGGGCTCCCTCTCCGTGCTTCCCTTCCTTGCTGCACTCTGTGCTTCTCTCCCTTGCTGCACGCTCGTGCTCTCTAGAGATGTGGCCTAACGACCAGAGCTGCCATCTAAGTCACGTACATCCAAAACATGTTGCACTCCAAATGCTATAGGTGTCACATTCGCGAAAGTTATAGCTATTGGCATTGGGAATGACAAAGCTATCCATTTAGCTATTTTAAAAACCAACACATAAATAAAATATTTGTCATTTACAAGACCAATAGCTCCAACTTTTCTAATGCGAGACCTATTGCATTTCCAATGCTTGTTGTGCCTTTCTGTCCTGTGTCCAACTCGTTTTTGGTGCAAGAGAAACCGATCTTTCTTAGCCGAGTTGTTCATTGGATGAGACAATGTGTGCCAAAATCATTATGCATCCGCCCTTCAATGCACGCCGTAGACCACCCACCACCAACCCCCGAACAGGATTTTTGTTTTGTTTTTTTCCTTTTAACCATGCTTTCTGTTACATAACTTATGTGACAGCTCTGAAATGTACCCAGCTGTGGCCTTCTTGGACAGCTGGTGTATAGTACAGACAATGGGGGCTCCCAAAACCCCTCATCCGCGCGTTTTATCAGCTAGGAATGCCTTGTACAGAGTTGTGTCAGCTAGGAATGCCTTTTACAGAGTTGTATCAGTTAGGAATGTCTTGGACACAGGTCAGGGTAAGTTTTTCGGTCCAGTGAACACCTGCCTTGCAGAAGTGGGCTAATCTACTGGTGCGGTGATAAAGGGGTTTTATTGAACTTGAGAATTACACACGGTAAGCATGCTTTCATCCCCACCTTCCACAAAAGCATCAATCACTGAAGACAGGGGTTTAATAATCTATATACAATGTACTAAAGTACAGCTGTCGTGGTCTCTAGCTTACACCATATTCCACAAAAGGTTGTTTAGCCCTTTAAAGCTTGTAATTGCTGTTGCAATGATTCGGTTAATGACTGATAAGAATTACACAGCAGTGCTCGGCTAGGTATAAAAATATTCTGTTCTCGTGAAAAAAAATCGAATACCGAAACCCAGATGACATTATTCTGTTATCTTACTGCAAACACTTTCCAAGCTCACAAAGTTTCACCCTTGGCCACTCACACTTTCTCAGAATTTAGAAACAAGAGTGTAAAAAACAGCACAATCTAGAAATACGAGACCGAAACAAGTGCACGCTGTGTGCAATAATTACTTAGAGCTTTGCTTTCTCTTTAGTATGTGCACTGAGCCAACACTGCAAAGATTGTGCTGTTTAACGTGGCGTTTTTTTAATAGTTTGTTAAGTTATGTTTTGTGTTATGCTATCTACCCCATTTCCTGTTGTAATTCATGTTATCTTATTTTTATAGTTTGTGTGGTTTGTCCTATCATTATGATAAGATCGGTTTCTCTTGCAGTAGAACGTCACCTCTGAATTGAAAAGGAAAGGGTTGTCTATTATTCACTCTTTCTAGTTTTACAACAATATCCTGCCTCGGGACGAGAAGTATCCTGCTTTTCTCGGGGTGAGTGTAAACGCCAGGATCACAAACACGGGCTGTGCAAAGGTAGGCAACTCTCAAATCGTCTACTTTGTAAAGTTAAAAAAAATATATATAATCATCCGTGCAGTCTAGAGGGTTTCTGACAGAGCTTCTCCAGTTTCGTGTGGGCGTGCACCTTAATAACCTTGTAATTTGCAGGGGGTAGAAAAGAAAAGCAGGGAAGGGAGATGAGTGGGAAAGAAGAAGAAATTGGGCTAAATTAATAAGTCAAGTCTTGCACCATGTCTACTGCACAATGTATGTCACCTTCAGTTAAGCGCACGAACCTACATTTGTTTTAAATTACGACCTCGGCTTCCGGTACGGATGTCCCCCAGGAGCGGGACCCGAGAGGCCAAGAGCACTGGAGGGGTCACCTGGCTGGGGTCATAGTCTTTCGATCTGGGGGGCAGTATCGATGTCTGCGAGGATTTCGGTCAGTGGAGCCCAGAGCGCTTCTATCTCCGAGACCAGCTAAACACAGCGTTTTACCCGGGCCCCCATAGAGGAATCACTCACACAAGGGCAGGAGGCGGCACGCACGAGAGGCCGCCTGGGCTACGGTTTCGTTTAAGATTTTCCAGCAGATAATTCCCGGTCAGATCAAATACATAGCCCCCACAATAACCACCGGTTCCTCGTTCCTCCCGCCTCCCGCCTCCCGCCTCCCGCCTGCCGCCTCCCGCCTCCCGCCTCCCGCCTGCCGCCTGCCGCCTCCTTACCTGCAACTTCTTACGCCCGCACCGCCGCCAACCGCCGCCGCCACCACTGGAAATGTGCTGCATATCATGTTCACGCCGCTCGCTTATTAAAATCGGCGGGCGGCGCGAATCTCTTGCGACGGCCTGTGTGCGCGCTCCACGATAGGTGGTGCGCGCTGACGTCAGAGAAGGTGCGCGCGCGCGCACGCGGCCTAGAGGGAACAGTGACTCCATCCATGTAAGAGGCTGTGATTTCTGTCATTCTGAAGCCTGGAAAGGACGCGCTGGAATGTGGCTCTTATAGACACATCTCCCTCCTCAATATCGATGAGAAGATTTTTACTGGCATTTTAGCTGCCCACTTTAATCCCCTTATGCCTGACCTAATAGACTCTTTTAATGGCTTTGTCACACAAAATGGACTAACAATTAATATAAAAAAGACAAGAATAATGACTATAGGAAAAGGGAGACCAAGGATTAAAGAGAGGAATATCAATGGCCTGGTAATCGAAAATGTGAAATCATATAAATACCTTGGGATCATGTTCGATGAAGCACTGATATTTAGACAACATTTTAACAATCTTCAACACAGGGGCTGCTCTCTTGCATTTGCTTTTAGGAAATTAAGAGACAAATTAGTATGCCCTAATTATGATCATTTGATGAAGGTGATGAAAGCAAAGTTAATTCCATCTTTGGACTATTGCTCAATCATCTATTGAGGCAAAGACCCGAAAGTGCTCGACGATATAGAAATTAGAACTTATAAAGCTGTGTTTAAAATCCCTAAATATATCAGTCAAGCAAACATATGACTGGAATTTGGACTGAAAAACCAATTTGTGGTGTGTCAGTCAGCATTCTTGAAGTCTTTAAATCATTAGCCCGCTCGGATGAAGGATCTTTAGCAAAGGTATGTTGGCTAGAAATTTCAGAGGGGGAATACTTAAAAAAATGGCAGCTATACCTAAATGAATGCTTATGTAGTTTTGATTGCTCTAATTTAGAAGATGAAATGAGGAGTAAAGTAGTTTTAAAAAAAGAAATGAATCAAATGGCCGCACTGCTAACAATTATAGCTGACAAGGAGGAATTAAGGAAAAAAATCATTTTTGGACAATTGCTAATTCCTTTGGTAGGCTGTCGCCTCAACCTTATTTGGAATATGATATAAAACCTAGGTTTAAGAATAAATTCATGCATTTAAGGTTGGGAAGATATCCGACAAAGGATGGCATACCAAAATGGGGGAATCAATGGTCATCGAGCATTTGCAGGCTTTGTAGGCAAAGGGAGGAAACAATAATTCATATAGTAGCCTTATGCCCAGCTCTGGCAGACGCTTGGAAGTCCATCCTAAAACCGATCTTTATTGAACTAGGAATTAGAACATGTAGGCAAGCTAATATTACCTGTTTGAGTGGAGTCAATATTAAACTTACTTATTGTTTTGTTAAATTTATCATTATTGCAGTGAATAAACTAAAAGTAGTAGAACGGGTAAATAATTGTATTGCGATATAAAATACGTAAGAAACATAATTTAAGATTCATTGGAGGCAATGTGTTAATCTAGCTTAAGGGACCATGAGTATAATTTAATATAGGCACGCACATTGCACTTTATTACCGGTTGTAAATGAAAAACAGCTAAAAATGTGTATTTGTGATTCCAACTGTTAACATGAGTCACTTTAGGTAAATGCTGCTATAATAGTTCTTGGTGCAAATTATAAGGCATTTTAGTAAGTTGTATGTATTTTATTTCTTGTGTAATGTTTTAATGTTTTTATGGAATGGTCATCTATTATCGCATTATTGGTGGATCATTTTAAGATGTTAATAACTCTGTGTCTAGTATATGCTTGTTTTTCCTGGTGGCTCTTATTTTTTTCTTGCTTGTAATGATTTTAATTAATCAACAAATAACATGCTTACTTACTTACTTACTAATAGACCCTGACCAATCTCATTTTATCCCACCAGGCAGGGAGGCGACAACACCAAGCAGCTCATCCACCTCCTTTATAGCATGCAGCGGTCAAAGGGAAAGGCATTCCTGATAGCAATAGATGACAAGAGGGCATTTGACAGGGTGGGGAGGGCCTATCTCTTCGAGACCCTGTGAAGCTTTGAGTTTGTGGAAAATGTTATCAACTGGATTCAATATATTTATTATGCTCCCACGGCCTTTGTGCAGGTCAATGGCAACAGATCCCTCCCAATCTTTCAAGGGACCAGTCAGGGGTGCGACCTACCCTCGTTTTTATTCGGGATTTATATATAGTGCTCCAAGCTCAGCGTATTAGAGCAGATAATCGCATTATAGGTATGAAATTCGGAGCGGACATCCATAAAATAAACCTTTACATTGATTGTTGTGAGTCTCACCTTTTTGCAGCTGCAGACTTCCCTGAAAGCTCTGCTGGCGGAACCTTCCTCCTTTGGGGATCTATCAGGATTCAAGGTTTACTTGGGTAAATCCGTTATCCTAAATCTGGGGATTCCTTCCGAAGAGGTGCTTGCACAAAAACTTCAAGTCCTGTTGGCATCAGATTACCGCCCGCCCTTGCCTGAACGGTTATACTCAGCTATACAAAGCTATTGGAACACACAGCCAAGGTGCTGGAAGCCTGGTCGGGCTTGCATCGTGCGTGATTGGGAAGGATCGCGATTGTGAAAATGACAATTCTTCTGCACATTCTCTATACTTTTCAAATGAATCCCATATCTCCGCTGCCATAGGTGATCAAGCAATGGCAGGTTCTCATTGACCTCTTCTCGTGATGGTACCGATCCGTCATGAGCCACGGAAGCGCGGTGCTGGTTCCGTCACAGCACGGCCGCCCCACCCACTTTGCAGGAATTCCATGCCTGCGAGGGCGTTCTATTGAGTGGGGGGGGGGCCATGACAGAACCACTCCGTTACAAGCACCGCACGCCCGTGGCTCGTGATGGAGTGGTTCTGTCACGAGCATGGCGGTGCCACACGGACCCCCCTCCCCCCCAGCGCCACAGCAGAATTGCCGCCGCAGCCAGGTGTTAATAAGTTTGTGTGGAGTAGGAAGAAACCACGTCTATCACTCGCCGAAATGGCATGCCCAAAATCGCAAGCAGAGTGGGCTTACCTTTATTTGGGGGATACTATCAAGCTACTTGCCTCAGATACTTAGTGGCGTGGAACAGGCCACCGTCCAGCAAACACTGAAACTTTATGGACCAGTCTGTCACTTGTGTCAACATTTGGAAGGAATTATGCTTACCCCCCAAGCATATGGATTGGGGTCTTTACTTTTCGCCAGTCACGTCGCAGACACTCAGGATCTGAGATAGGGTGGTGCTTAAAAAAGGCTGGACTTCCTTTCCCTCACCGATGACGCCCATTGTAGATAATCATGCATTATTTCAGCGATGGCGGGAAGCCAGCTGTAAAAGAGTGGGATCCCTCTTTGACACAGAGGGGCTGATCCCGTTTGCACAGCTCCAATAGCTCCATCACCACCCCCTTTTGTACTGCCAATAGGACTTTGGCCTTCTACTTACTGATGAGTGCCCCTACCGTCAACTATCTCACTGGATCACATTGACCTCCAATTATGCTCATATTTCCAGACCTCTTACCACAGGTTTGAAAAATGGTTGGTCCGCAAACAAGATGACTGTTGCCTCATATCTGAATTGTATACTATGATAGCAGCAGGCCCCATTGCACAGCAAACAAAGGTACAGCTGCGTTGGCCACTATCTTTTAAGGAATGGGAACACATCCTATATCCCACCCACCATACAGTGCACAACACAACAGGGGCGGAATCCTTATTTAAGCTTTTCTCCTACTGGTATTAGACGCCCATCCGCATTCATAGTTGGGACAAACGTAAGACTAACCTTTGCTGGAGGGGATGTGGGATGTCGGGTACTTTAGCACACTCGCTATGGAATTGTTCAAAACTACAACGATACTGGTCAGAGGTCCTTGACAACATTGATGCAGTGTTTGACATCTCTTTGCCAGAGTACCAGAATACACCCTCCTTGGCCTTTCTCACCCCAAGATCTTCCCATTAAAATCCATACTGGGCAGGCAAATAGCCTTAGCGCTTCTGGCAGCTAGACAGGTCATACTAACGCAATGGGGAACGACTTCAGAGTCCAATCTTTTGTCCTGGATACACTGACTATGGTAGCTCTTGGCTATGGAATGCATGTCTCATGGGGTGGAGGACAAGGGAAAAGATTATGCTAAACTGTGGGCACCCTTCTTGCAGCTGTTGACTCGCAATATAAGGGAAGTCACTTGTTGGAAGAATTTGCAGATCCTTAATTCATTACCAATGGAACGGATGTCCGCGGCCATTCATCGGCAACGTAATCTTATAGCTTTCCCAACAACTAATATTGAACTTGAATGTATATAATGAGGCAATAGCTGGTGCGGAGATGGTGGGGTGGGACAGAAGGGTTAGGGTATGATTTTGCTTTGATATTCCTGATCACTTGTTATGTTTCTATGTGTTGTTTTCCTTTTTTTCTTCAAATTCTAGAAGATACAATTTGCCAAAGCACCAGTGCTGCACATTAAACAGACGGCCTATGGGTTGTTGGCTTACAATGCTGTGTAGTTTAGTTTATGATCGCTCTGCCGGCCCAAGGATGTAGGCAGGAAGCTGTGTAATATGCATTTGTCTTCCACTAATAAAAGTGATTGATTCCTAAAATGGATAGAGTGACTTTTTATAAATTGCCCGCCAGGGCACATCATGCTGTGTTCAGGGGGAGTGTTGAATACACAGAGGTTACAGCCACCCCTCCTCTCCCAAGCTCTCAGTAGATTCTTCACAAGAGATACTTAGGTCCATTTAACAAAACAGGCTTCCGGGAAACACATTTACTTGGTACACTCCCGCTATCACACTGCGTACTGCAATTATCCTGCAACATGTAAGCCGCCCTGGGAGGCCGATATATCTCTTCTGGCAGGGCTGGAGGATGGGAGGGGGCCGCGCAGCCCTGTTGAAGACGAACATGGGGATTCTCTGCAAATCACTTAACCTCCCTGTGCATACCAAAAAATGTATGTGTCATTGACGTAACTGGTACTCATGCAAAGCACTCCAATACCTTCGGGTCCAGTTTGAGCTATATAAAACTTCAAAAAGACAAAAAACAGTGAAAACGTAACACATTCTCATTCATCACCATCACATTCTATCGAGCTGAAAGAAAAACATGCTTTATGAATACACGACCTGCTAATTTTGTTTTAATTCATTGTCATCGTTCTCGATTACGCAGCTCATTTTATATCACCTTTTCACTAGGGAAAGGTCACTACATGCACACAGTGTTGAATGGACACAGTGAAGCTCTGGTATGACTCTGTTTCATTTTTACTTATGTGATGATATCAGTTCAGGGGTGTAGCATTCAACAGTGCAGCAGGAGTAGTAGCACAGAAGCCCTGAGGTGTCAGCAGCCCCTTGCACCCCAATTGTGGCTTTCTTTTAACTACCCACCAGATGGGCAAAAGTGCCCACGCTCCCCTTGCTACGTTGCAGTATTCATTATTTGCAACATGCTCAGGTCTGGCACCATGTTACAAGTTGCTGAGAAAAACTCTTTAGAACCCTCAGAATGAGCTATTTTAAGATCAAATATACTGTCTCCAAAACACGTACACACAACCCTTCTCACACAAATGTTCCATACACAGAACCCTCGCCCACGTGCTCACACATATGCTTCCAAAGCGCCTTCCACACATACAAGCACGCTTACACACATTACCTCGCTATATACAAACTCAGGCACACATACACAAGCTCCCTATGTAAAAACACAAACACAATCTCCCTATCTACACACACCTATACACATCCAAACGCACACGACTCCCCACAGAGACACGTAAGCAAACAACACGCACACAACCTTTCTGTAGACACCTAAGCACACATTCATGCACTCACACCCACAAACGCGTGGGCACATCACCACATACACAGACTATTTCCCAAATACCGTAGCACACATGCGTGCACACACAATCACTATGAGCAGTTTTGATTTACTTCAAGCTGCAACAACTCTCTCTTTATTGAGCCCTTCCTTATACACCGGACTCCACTGGACAGATCACAGTTGCGTCCACTTCAACTTCAGCAGAACCACGACCCACCAACAACCGCAACAAGCCCCCCACAGAAACTGGAGCAAGATCACCACAGACCAGCTCACCACCGCCAGAACCCACCCACCAACACGATGGACCCCAACGAAGCAGCCCGCAACCTCACACAGTGGATCGCCAACTGCGCCGATGACCTCGCACCACTGAAGAACCCTCCCATAAGATCCGGCAGCAGGAAAGCCTTGTGGTTCACCAACGACCTCAAAAAATCCAAGAAAACCTGCCGCTTCCTCGAGAAAGCCTAGCGCTATGACCAGACAACAGAAAACATGACAGCCCTCAAGAATGCCACCCGCGAACACCACCAGCTTATCCGCACCACCAAAAGGACAACATTCAAAGAACGACTGGACAACAACACCCACATCAGCAAGGAACTCTTCAGCATCGTGAAAGAGCTCTCCAACCCCAGCGCCTGCAACAACGATATCACACCCTCGCAAGACCTCTGTGACTCACTCGCCTTGTTCTTCCACTGCAAGATCGCCGACATACACAACAGCTTCGGCACACAGACCACGCACGCAACCACCGAACCAACAACCCCCACCACCACCCTCTGCACCTGGACCCCTGTCAGCACCAAAGACACCACCCACCTGATGAACACCATCCACTCCGGCTCCCCAACTGACCCCTGCCTACACCACATCTTCAACAAAGCCGACTCCATCATCGCACCCCAGCTCCGGAACATCATCAACAGCTCCTTCGCATCCGCTACCTTCCCGGAGAGTTGGAAAAACGCTGAGCTGAGCGCCCTCCTGAAGAAACCAACCGCGGACCCCACGGACCTCAAGAACTTCCGCCCCATCTCGCTCCTCCCCTTTTCAGCCAAAGTCATCGAGAAGACCGTCAACAGACAACTCTCCACCTTTCTCGAGACCAACGGATCCCTTGACTCCTCACAGTCCGGTTTCCGAGCAAACCACAGCACCGAGACCATTCTCATCGCAGCCACCAACGTCATCAGGTCCCTGCTCGACAATGGGGAAACTGCTGCCCTCATCCTCCCTGACCTCTCAGCAGCTTTCGACACTGTATGCCACCGCACCCTGATACAGCGCCTCAGCAACACCGGAATCCAAAGAGCGGCCCTGGAGTGGATCATCTCGTTCCTCGCCGGAAGAACCCAGAGAGTCTGCGTCCCCCCGTTCCGCTCCGCGGCCACCGATGTCACCAGCGGCGTCCCACAAGGATCGTCACTCAGCCCCACCCTTTTCAACGTCTACATGAGCCCTCTCGCAGCCATCGCACGCCAGCACAACCCCAACATCGTCTCCTATGCCAACGACACCCAGCTGATCCTCTCCCTCACCAACGACCCCGCCACCGCCAAAACCAGCCTCCAGGAAGGAATGAAAGATGTCTCGGAATAGATGACGATTAGCCATCTGAAACTGAACTCAGACAAGACGGAAGTCCTCATCCTGGGACCATCCCCTTCGGCCTTGGATGACTCCTGGTGGCCCCCTGCCCTGGGCACCGCCCCAAACCAACGGACCATGCACACAACCTGGGATTCATCCTGTACTCCTCCCTCACGATGACCAAGCAAGTCAACGCCGTTTCGTCTTCCTGCTTCAACACCCTGCGCATGCTCCGAAAGATCTTCTGGTGGATCCCCACCGAAACCAGGAAGACGGTTACCCAGACCCTCATCACCAGCCGTCTGGAATACGGGAAAACCCTCTATGCCGGAACCACAGCCAAACTCCAGAAAAGACTCCAGCGCATACAGAACGCCTCCCCACGACTCGTCCTGGACATCCCTCGCCACAGCCACATCTCTGCCCATCTGAAAGACCTGCACTGGCTCCTCGTCACCAAGAGGATCATGTTCAGACTCCTCACCCACGCACACAAGGCTCTCCACGACATGGGCCCGAAATACCTCAACAGCCGCCTCACATTCTACACACCCACCCGCCAGCTCCGATCCGCCAGCCTCGCCCTCACCTCTGTCCCACGTATCCGCAAATCCACCGCCGGAGGATGATCCTTCTCCTAACTGGCAGCCAAGACTTAGAAATCCCTCCCCACCCACCTTCGGATGACCCAGGACCATCTCTCCTTCAGACAGCAACTCAAAACCTGGCTGTTCGAGCAGTAGCGACTCCTACCCCCTAGCGCCTTGAGAACCTGCCTGCTGAAAAGATTCTCTGTTGTAACCTTCCTGCCTCACCGCCCTAGTCACAGCTAATCCACAGGTGAGAATTTCACACACAAAAAAATGTTCACATGTACCATTTAGCATACAGTTAGGAATCCCAAAATTTGCCCTAATCATCGCTTTAGCATTTTTAAAAATGTTTTTTATTTTAACATAGAACATTAAGCAAATTTCAAATCCCATTTGATTTTGTTACAGAGTTTATGGAAAGTCTGAGGAAGAAGCCAGGTAAATAGCTATAAATACTGCAGCAGGTACGGTGTGTAATAAGTTCAGTGCTTTCTAATTAGTTGTTGTTTTGCTTCAAAGCAGGAGGGTGCGGGCCCGCTTTCTCTACTTTCACAAAACGATGCCACACCCTAGTCACGCTAATATCCAATTGATGCAAAGGGAAATACAAATAAAATGCACATGTACCGAGAGAGCGTGCTTGCTTTTTGTCATGCTGCTCTGAAACATACACACACTATACTTTCTGTTCCAATGCATCTTATTAATGGTATTTCCGGTTCAGGCTGTTCAGGCACGGAAAGGTCCTTGTTGCTTGTTTACAGTGCTTTATTGTCAACTGGACCTCTTGTGTCAACTCAACTTCTCCTTGCCTCCTGCATTCATCTCTTTACTTCAACACCTCTACACCTCTATTTGCTATACACCTCTATTCGCACATTACTTGGTTACGTAACATTACAACTCTACAACCTACGGAGGCATTCTTGATTTATGCATTTTGCTGGCTCCACCAATTGTCACATAATTAAACATTTTCTGCATTTGCCAAATATTCCATCATCTGCTGAATTATCTGCAGATTTGAACACAAAAAGCCTACTTTCTAGCTCAAACGGTTTAAATGTTCCCAAAAATGCAGCTTCACGTGTTACGGAGTGGTGGAAGGCCATTTGCAAAGCTGGAATGGTCATGTGTTACTTATTGCTAAATATGGATGTTAATAATAGTGCACAAACTTATTTTCTTTCTGTACCCGTCTTTGCCTCTTTCTGCATTTCTCTTCCATCTTTCTGCACCTTTCTTCCTCTTCCAGAACCTCACTGTCTTCTTTCTGCACTTCATTTTGCACCTCTGTTTTTATATACCCCTTTTGCATATTTCTGCAACTGTCTTGCATCTTTCTGTAGTTCTCTTGCCTCCTTCTGCCCCTCACTTGCCTCTTTCTGCAATAATATTGCCTCTTTATGTACCTCTCTTGCCTCTTTCTGAACCTTACTCTCTTCTTTCTGTACCCTTCATCCCTCTATCTGCACCTCTTTTTCCTGTTTCTGGAAATCTTTTGCCTCTTTCTACAGTTCTCTCCTTCTGTGCCTCACGTACATCTCTTTGTACCTGTGTTCCTTTTTGCACCTTTCCTACCTTTTCTGCACCTCTCTTGCCTCTTTTTACACCTCGGTTGGTTCTTTCTGCACAGCTCTTGCTTCCTTATGCTCCTATTTCACAAATGTCTGCACCAATCTTACCTCGTTTTGCACCCCTTTTACCTGTTTCTCCACCTCCCTTGCATCTGTCTGCACCTTTGTTCCCTCTTTCTGTACCTTTTTTGCCTGTTTCTGCAACTATCTTGCCTCATCCTGGAGTTCTCTTGCCTCCTTCTGCAACTCTGGTGCATCTTTCTACATTTCTCTTGCCTTTTTCTGCACCCCTGTTGCTTCGTTCTGCACTTTCCATGCTTCTTTCTGTACCTGTCTTGCTTTTTTCGGCACCCCGTTGTCTCTTTCTGCACTCGTATTCCCTCTTTCTGTACCTTTCTTTCCTTTTCTGCATCTCAGTTGCCTATTTCTGCACTTTTCTTGCTTCTTTCTACAATTCTGTTCCTTCTTTCAGTAATTCTATTGCCTCTTTCTGAAGTTCACTTACCTGTTTCCGCACCCTTCTTACCTCTTTCTATACCCATATTCCCTCTTTGTACAACTGTCTAGCCTCTTTCTATACCTCTCTTTCCTCTTTCTGTACCATTCTTGCCTCTTTTTGTACCTCTGTTGCTTCTTTCTGCACTGCTCTTGCCTCTTTCTGCACCCTTCTTGCCTCTTTTAGCAACTCTGTTGCTTCTTTCTGCCCTCCTCTTCCTTCTTTCTGCACCCCTCGTGACTCCTTCTGCACGACTGTTGCCTCTCTCAGCACCTCTGTTGGTTCTTTCTGCACTGTTCTTGCTTCTTTCTAAACCTTTGTTGCTTTTTCAGCAATTCTCTTGCCTCTTTCTACACCTCTCTTGCTTGTTTCCTCACCCCGCTTTCTGAACCTGTCTTCCCTCTTTGTACACCTCTCTTCCCTCTTTCTGCACCACTTTTGCCTCTTTGTGTACCTCCGTTGTTTCTCTCTGCACTTCTCTTAGCTCTTTCTGCAACCTTCGCGTCTCTTTCAGCACCTCTGTTGCTTCTTTCTGCACTTCTCTTCCTTCTTTCTGAATGCCTAATGCCTCTTTCAGCACCTCTGTTGCTTCTTTCTGCACTCCTCTTCATTCTTTCTGCACCCCTCGTGACTTCTTCTGCACCTCTGTTGCCTCTTTCAGCACCTCTGTTGGTTCTTTCTGTTCTGCTCTTGTTTCTTTCTGCACCTCACTTGCCTCTTTCTGCAATTCTCTTGCTTTTTTCTGCACATCTGTTGCTTCTTTCAACAATTCTCTTGCCTCTTTATGCAGTTCACTTCCATCTTTTTGCAACCCTCCTGCCGCTTTCGGAACCTCTATTGCCTCTTTGTTACCTCTCCAACCTCTATCTTTACCCCTATTGCTTATTTTTGCACCCCTGTTGGTTCTTTCTGCACAGCTCTTGCTTCTTTGTGCACCTCACTTGCCTCTTTCTAATCTTATCTTGCTTCTTTTTAAACCTCTGTTGCTTCTTTCAGAATTCCTTGTGCCTCTTTCTGTACTTCCTTTCCTACTATCTGCACTCCTCCTGCCTCTTTCTGTACCTCTCTTGAATCTTTGTGCACCTCTCCTACTTTTTTCTGCACCCCTCTTGCCTCTTTTTGCATCTCTGTTGGTTCTTTCTGCACTGCTCTTACTTCTATTTGCACCTCCCTTGCCTATCTCTGCACTCCTGTTTCCTGTTTCTGCACATCTCCTGCCTGTTTATGCACTTCTCTTGTCTCTTTCTGCACCTCTGAGTTAGAGGTAGATTTAATTCCCCTGCCCTATTATGTACTAGTGCCTTACAGGGAGTTCATGTCAATTACATTGGTACCTCTGTTAGTTCTTTCTGCATAGCTCTTGTTTCTTCCTGCACGTTTCATCATCTTTCTAGACTTCTATTGCCTTTTACTGCATTTCGCTTGCTTCCTTCTGTCCCTTTCTTCCCCTTTCTTCACATGTCCCACCTCTGTAGGTATAGTTAGAAATTATCATTTTAAAACCCTTAGAAATTCACTGAAACAAACATAGGTTTCATGGACAATGTAGTTAGAAATTATCATTTAAAAAAACCTTTGAAATTCACTGAAAAACCATAGGTTTCAGGAACGGTATAGTTAGAAATTAGCATTTAAGAAACAATAGAAATTCACTGAAAAAAACACAGGTTTGAGGGACGTTATAGTTAGTTGGACATTCCACTTGTACAAAACCAGAGAAATTTATCTGTTATAGTTAGCTGAGCTAACTATATCTCTCTCCTCCACAATGCACATATTATATAATTCAGGACATGGTCAGTGACATCACTGATGAAATCACTGATGACATCATCCAGTGACTGTATGTTTCTATAAAGTTTAAATACGTTTTATATATATATAGATATGCCAAGGTATATTGAAGTATGAGTGGGTGTATGAGTATCTGAGGTGTGTGACTGACTGTATAAGTGAGTGATTAAATGTGTCTTACTGAATGCATGGGTTAGTGAGTAAACTGTGTAAATGTTTGTATCAGTTTGTATCAGTCTGTCAGTTGGTGTGTAAGTGGCTACATGGGTTGGTGAGTGAGTAGCTACATCAGAGTCTACATGGGTTATTAATTGGTTGTCTGAGTATCTGAATGGGTCTGGTATTGGTGTGTCGATGGTTTTGAAAATGGTAGTCTGTATTTTACAGTGGGCGTATCAAAGGTTATATTGGAGTGTGAGGAGGTACATCAGATGTTCAGGTAGATGATGTCATCAGTCATGTCATTTGAGAAGTCATCAGTGATATCATCAGTGATGTCACTGACCATGTCATGAATGTGCAACTACCTATAACCTCCCAGAAACCTGTGTTTTTTTCATTGAATAAATATATATATTTAGAAACCCTTGTTCTGCTGTGAACATGGGCTTCTATTGGAATTCTCAAGGGCATATTATCAAGCCCATTATCGCCGCTTTAGCAGCAGTTTCCTGATGCTAAAGCGGTGATGATATTAACAACGTCCTTAATAATATGCCCCACAATGTGAGAATCAGTGATTGTGAAAGTGGCTGTATAGATGAGTGTTAGATCTGGGGGTCTTTAGTTGGCAATTGTATTCACCTTTATCCAAATAGGGACCCTTACTTCTAAATCAGGATAAGGGGATTACACTCTTAAATAACCCCTGCTCACCCCCTTGGTAGCTTGGCACAAGCAGACAGGCTTATCTCAGAGGCAGTGTGTTAAGCATTTGTGAATATACACAGCAATGCAGTAAACACTCCAGATGGACACAGCACAGGTTTTATAAAAATAAGTATTCTTTAAATAGGCTTAACACAAGACCACAAACAAAAATCCACAATTCTACACTTAAGATTGCTTAAAGATGATAAAACGTTGCTTAGTTCAAGTTGATGATCAATGCAACATAGTTGTCAACAAAGTACCTGGATGCGTAACGCAGAGTGAACAAAAGGCTTGCAAAAGGGGAGATGCGTTGGTTCCATGATCCAGGGGAAAGGTTGCACCCTGCCTTAATGCTTGCGAAGAGTAGGGGATGCATCAGGATCCTTACTGGTGCAGAGGTGATGTGTAGATTCTTGGCCTGCTGGCCCATTGCAGTGCAGAAGATGGTGCATTGATGTGATGCGATGATCCGGTTGTGATGCGAGAAGGTGGCGCCCTTGACGCGGCGATGCAATGACGATGCATAGATGCCCTGGCAGCCTTTCGAAGACTCTGAACTTTGGAGCCGCGACAGACCATGCGACGCACTTCTCCGGTGATGCAAAGGTGACTCTCTCGATGCCGTCACGCTTCTCCGGTGATGAGACAGCAGGCAGCTTTGATGAACACACGCTTCCAGGGAGATTCGGCAAAGGCTCGCTTCTCCGGTGATGCGAGGATTTCAGGTGGAACAGCGACACTCTTCCTCTCGGTGTGTCGCGCTTCCAGCTCCCAGCGACACGATGTCTATAGATAACATTCTCAGCATGGAAATTCACTGGGGGAGCTGGAGGTGAAGTATTTTGTCCCTGAGACTTCAGTAGGAGGCAAGCACAGTTCAAGCCCTTGGAGAATATTCTGAAGATGATGAAAGTCCTTAAAAAGTTCCTTCTCCTTTCCTTGGCAATGAAGCAACCACTGCAGGCCAACCCAGCAAAAAGCACACTGGCAGAGGGGCAGTCCAAACTCCTACAACTTCCTTTCTTTCTTCTCCTTGGCAAAAGGTTTATTGTTCCAGAAGTGATCTAAAGTTCTTGGGACTGGGTCCCAATATTTATACCCCAAAATCATTTGTTCTCTAAAGGCAGAGAGGCCTCTGCCGAGTCCAAACCAGTTCCTGAGCACTTTGTTTACATGACTCTTTTCTTCCTTTCACAGTGCAGGGGAGAGACATCAGCTTCCCCACAGAAGGGGGAGCCAGCAGAAGGAAGGGAAGTCACAGCTTGGGAGCACTTTGTTGACTTGATTCCTTCTCTCTTTTCACAGTGCAGGGCAGAGACATCATACACACCACAGGAGGTGGAGCCAGCACTGTGGAGTTAAGGCTGACCCCTACTCAGGTCCCAGGTGCAACTCCTCCCTCCCATCTAGATGCAGAACTCTCTATTCACCACTGGGCTGCCCCAGCCTGTCTCCTGG
Source organism: Lissotriton vulgaris (assembly GCF_964263255.1). Classification (NCBI taxonomy): domain Eukaryota; kingdom Metazoa; phylum Chordata; class Amphibia; order Caudata; family Salamandridae; genus Lissotriton; species Lissotriton vulgaris. The sequence continues at coordinate 1,806,649,597 of NC_141694.1, read as the reverse complement.
AATCCCCCAGCCTTGTCACTCACAAACCCAGACAAGGAATACACTAGGCAGGCCTGGACAGTTTAGGCAAGAAAAGACCTTCTTTCTAAAAGCGGTATTTTCAAACACAGAATGTTAAAACCAACTTTACTAAAAGATGTATTTGATTATTCTGATTTAAGGCATACTAAATTCGAATGTCTACCTTGTTTCCTGAGTCAGTTAGGATTATAAGAATTTAATAATCTAACTGCCCATTCTAGCCTATGGAGAACAGGTAACCTTCAATAGTGAAAAACAAAAATGTGTGTAAATCACTATTAGGACATGCTACACACACTAGAGCATGTCCTACCTTATACTTACAATGCGCCCTGCCCTTGGGCCTACCATAGGGGTGACTACTGTGAAGCAAAGGGAAGGTTTAGGGACTGGCAAGTAGGTGTACTGGCCAAGTTGACATGGCAGTACTAGACTGCACACAGGCCTTGCAAAGGCAGGCCTGAGACACGCTTCTGTGGGTGGCACAACCAGTGCTGCAAGCCCACCAGCATCGTTTGATTTACAAGCCCTGGGCACACATTGTGCACTGTACTAGGGTCTGACAGTAAATCAAATAACCCAATCAAGGAATCATAAATTAGTACATTAATTTAACATAGGGACCACTTGCACTGTGGCACTGAAAAGCAGCTGCACAGTGCCCAAAGCATATAACCAGGAAAAACATATCAAAACAGAGGAGGCAATCCGTCACAAATGGAAGGGAGACTCAAGCCAATGATGCCAGGTCAATGAAATGAGCGTGTACTTGTATCAGTGATTGTATAAGAGTAATTATGTGTTTGTTTCTGCTTGAATAAGTGATCTGTTTTGTGCATAACTTTATAGGTCAGTAAATGGAAGTGTGATTGATTCTTTGCATAACTGACTAGGTGTGAGTAACTATGGATGAGTGCTGGTGTGTGAGTGTCTGTGTAGGTGTATGAGTGTATATGATAGTGTTGTATTGATGTGTGACTGCATGTATGAGTAATTATATGGATGAATGAGTAGATGTGTGTGCAGGCCTCAGAACCAGTGAGAAGATATATAGTAAGTGGTATTGGTGTGTCTATGGTTTCGAAAATAGTATTCTGTATTTTGGAGTAGGTGTATCAAAGGTTATGTAATGTGAGGGTGGTGAGGAGGTGCATCAGATTATCACATGGATGATGTCATCAGTAATTTCATCAGTGATCTCATTTGAGATGTAATCATTGATGTCACTGACCATGTCATAAATGAAGTAATATGTGACGTCAACAGCAGTGCATTGCGGAGGCGCGAGTTATATTTAGGTGACCTAACTATAAAGGAAAAGTTTCTATGGTTTTGTAGGAGTGAAATGTCCAACTAACTACAACATCCCTGAAACCTATGTTTTTTTAAAGTGAATTTCGAGGGTTTTTTAAATGTTAATTTCTAGTTATTATTACCTGCTGAAACCTATGGTTTTTTCAGTGAATTTCTAAGGTTTTTCAAATGCTAATTTCCAACCATAATGGGCCTAAAACCTAAGATTTTTTCAGTGATTTTCCAAGTTTCTTTGAATGCTACTTTCAAACTGTAACGGGCCTGAAACCTATGGTTTGTGCTGGGAATTTCTAGGGTTTTTTAAATGCTAATTTGTAAATGTAATATTTTTTGAATTACGTAAAGTCCTGTGTCTTTTAAAATATATGTATATTTTTTTACCCAAAAATATTGGAGTCGCGTACCCATCGTGTACCTATCAGGGTGGGTGCGCGAATTCAAGCCGCCATATTGTAACGGGCCTGAAACCTGTGGTTTGTCCAAGGAATTTCTAGGTTTTTTTAAAATGCTAATTTGTAAATGTAATATTTTTTGAATTATGTAAAGTCCTGTGTCTTTTAAAATATGTGTATATTTTTTTCCCAAAAATATTGGAGTCGCGTATCCATCATGTACCTATCATGGTGGGTGCGCGAATTCAAGCCGCCATATTGTAAAAGACGAGAAGGAGCTGCGTTTGGTTAGTGATGTGTGCGCGGTGCTTGGCCCACGCGTAACGTCATATACATATGGGATCGCATCATGTGCACATTTGGTACGCGACTAAAGCGTAGTTCCCTGCCCTGTGTAACGTAAAGAACATGTGCGGTCACACTGGGAGCAAGACTCCGGCGAATTTTTTTTATGTTGAAAACTATATGTATACTAATTAAATATGTATGTTATACCAAGAGATTATGTAAACTAATTATGAAAATGATATATTTCTATATGCAATAAAGTTATATTACTGTTAAATATACTTTCGTGAAGTTGCTTCAGGAGAGTGCTGGGTGCATCCTGGGTGCGCGACTCCCTTGTGACTTTAAAAGAAAGCATTCATGGTTCATAAGGTTTTCTATTCTAGAAGATGTAGGACCAAACCCATTTTTCTCATTCTTCATACATCATCCCAGGAGACACACCTGCTGTGTTTTTTGCGATTTTGTGTATATTTCTTTGGTATTTTCCTTTTCACATTGAAACGGCTTCTTCTACTCCTGTGCTGGATATTTCTTTGGAAGAAGAAGAATCTGACATTCCATTAAAGAAGAAGAAGGAAAGCATTGTGTGGATGTTTTTCACTATTCCACCAGGTGAAAAAAAAGTGAATGCGTAAAAGGTCAGTTGTACTCTTTGTCCAAGAGTACTCTCGAAGGAGAGTGATTGAAAATACTCCTGGGGAACATCTAGCATGTTCAAACATCTGCAGACAATTCACCCTCAACCATTGGAATGTGATGTGTGCAAGAACAAATGCAGCAGCATGACCAGGGAGCTGGTCCCAGTACTTCAGGAGCCTCAAGCTCCTCATCTTGAGGCCCGGACATTCGTTCAGAATTTGCCAATCTTAAACAACTATGTGTAAATTACAACTCTGTGGTTTGCTATGGGAGCAATCCGTAGATGCAGTGGTTTCTGCAGCAGGAAATCACCACTGTTGTTTTTTTTTTTTTGGCAATCACTGTTTAATTGCTAAAGTTCAAACTTAGTTCTTTTGAATTTCCGTTTTTTGAAAAAAACTCTAAACAAATATACAAAATAGTAAAAAAAAATATGAAACCAAAAAAAGGAGAAAAAAGAGTTATTTTCCGAACTACCTTATCTGATTAAAATATATATATATATATATATATATATATATATATATATATATATATATATATATATATATATATATATATATATATATATATATATATATTCACAGAAAAAACCATAGGTTATAGTCCATATATAGTTAGGAATTTGCATTTACAAAACCTTGAAAATTCACTGAAAAAGCCATTGGTTATAGAACATATATAAATAGGAATTTGCATTTACAAAACCTTATTTTACTCGCATAAAACCATTGAAATTCCATATATAGTTAGATGCGCTAACTATATATCGCGCACCCGCAATCCACTGCTGATGATGTCACATATTACATCATTCATGACATGGTTAGTGACATCACTGATGACATCACTGATGACATCTCAAATGACATCACTGATGACAACATCCAGTGACTGTATGTTTCTGTAAAGTTAAAATGTGTCTTACATATTGAAGAATGAGTGGATGTATAAGTGTCTAGGAGGAAGGATTTAGTAGGTGCATGACTGACTGTATGAGAGAATGATTAAATGTGTCTTAATGAGTGCATGGGTTAGTGACTAAACTATCTTAATTTGTGCATCATTATATCTGTTGTTCTACAAACTGCTGCATGTGTTGATCAGTAGCTATATGAATAACTGTATGGGTTATTGATTGGTTGTCCAAGTATTTGTATGGGACACTGAGTGTGTGTGTATGGGTAGCTGGGAGGTGTGTGACTCTGTACATAGATGTGTGAGTAGTTGATTCACTATATGTATGGGTTCAAAACTGCATGTGGAAACAGCTGTATGTGCGGATGACTGTGTGCATTAGTGTATTAGTGAGTGAATGGATATCTCAGTGCTACATGTCAAAGTAAGTACATATGTAAAACACAGTACATGTGAGAGTTGACATATATAAATAACTGTGCAGAAGAGCCAGTGAATGTGTGAGTGGCTGTATGGATCATTGTGAACTTGTATCAGGGATTGTATAACAGAGTAAATATGTGTTAGTATATGTTTGAATAAGTAAGGTGTGTATAACTGTATAGTTGAGGAAATGGAAGTGTGATTGATTGTTTGCATGACTGACTAGGTGTGTGAGTAACTCCATGGATGAGTGACAGTCTGTGACTGTCTGTTTACACTGATTGTATCTAAGGTTATATTAGAGTCTGAAGAGGTTCATGGTATTATCACATGAATGATATCATCAGTGATGTGATCAGTAATGTCAAATGAGATGTTATCAGTGATTTTATCAGTGATGTCATTTGAGATGTCATCAGTGATGTCATCAGTGATGTCACTAACCATGTCATGAATGATGTAATATGTGACATCATCAGCAGTGGATTGCGGGTGCGCGATATATAGTTAGCGCATCTAACTATATATGGAATTTCAATGGTTTTATGCGAGTAAAATAAGGTTTTGTAAATGCAAATTCCTAACTATATATGTTCTATAACCAATGGTTTTTTCAGTGAATTTTCAAGGTTTTGTAAATGCAAATTCCTAACTATATATAGACTATAACCTATGGTTTTTTCTGTGAATTTCAATGGTTTTTTAATAGCAAATATCAAAAGCTGTCAAATGTCAAGTACGTGATAGGTAAAAACGTTTTCGTGTTTATGCACCCTGATGGGCTTTGAACGCTGCCCCCCCTCCCCTCTTTTCTCTTAGTAGTACTCTCTCTTTGCAGATAGTGAAGGGTAGTTAACGCAGACCTTTACCCCCGTTGTAATCCGTCGTACCTGCTTGTCTCTCCATTTGATTGATTGTTATCCAAGCATTTACTGTTTTAGAATTGGTTCTCTTTGGATCATTCTCTATTTACAAACAAGCACAAAGTTGCAATACTCTGTTTAGTCTTTGCAGATAGTGAAAAATCGTGTAAAAAAATAAAAGTAATCGGGCAAAATCAGTAGACCACTAATTGGATCTCTTTTTGACCTCGCTAAAATACAAACATTAGGAACAACCCTTCATGAGAAATACGAAAATAGTGAGATGAACTGAGCTCCACACCATGATGGCTGCAAGACAGCTCGACTCCGCCACCCACCCCGCCCAAAATAACAAACCCTATGCAAATATTATAAATATATACAACACACCAGCAAAGTAACAGGGTAAAACATTTTATTAAATAACTATTTACATAACTATTTTATACTTTTTGTTGCCCGATCCGGCTAGCTCAATCGATCGAGCATGAAACTCATGCACTGATAGCAAGCGTTGAGAGTTTGTAGAACGATGGCTTCAGATTTTCTACATACGGTGTGGTGGCGCGAACTGGGAGGGGGCGTTTGGATCCTGCCCCTTCCCCAAATAAGATTTTCATACGTGAGTGTTCGTTCATGCTTTTGGTCCCTGAGTTGCTTCGATGTCACTGCCTTACACAAATGGCATAAGTCCTGGATGTTGAGTGCCATACTTCAGAGTTCTAAGCAGCGCTTGTAACACTGTCTAAACCTTATTTGCACCTGCTGCAGCTTCACTATTCAAAGTAAGTGGGGTCCGTTTGTGGACCTGACTGCATAGGAAAACAATGTGATACGATGCCTCCCTAAACCGCTTGACGGAGGCCCCCGAGGGGCGGTGAGATGGCGCGGACTGGGAGGGGGTGCTTGGCTCCTGCCCCCTCCCCAAGTCGTGTTGCCCTGGTGTGGCCTAAGATCGCCCCCGACATAGGCGGCCGGCTCCCGGGGTCCGGCGGAATTATTTGCCTTTTGATGACTCTTCCATTCTGGACCTTGTCCCACAATCCATTTGACCTGAAGACACGCTGTAGTGGGGCGCCCCTTTACCGTTTTAGTTGCCATTCCGCCCGCTTTTGCTACTCTGTGCCTCTTCCGCCATTCAGCTGTTTACCGCCCGCTCTTGCGACTACAGCGTCTCGCTCACCATGTAGTTGAGTTGCTCCCGCTCTTGCGATTTAACAGAACTTTTTGGACTGCTGAAAGCGGTTGTATTCCGACCGCTGGTTGGTGGAGACATTTTGACTATATTCTGGACCTGCGTTGTCGCGTAATGCGTCATATGACGCGCCGCGTTAGCGCACCCGGAAGTGCTCCGGTGCGCAAGGCGCAGCTTCCCGGAAACGATCCAGAGCGCGCCGTGCAGCGCGTAACGTAAGCATAACAGGTCATGTGACTTGTTAATAAAACTTTTCATTGGTTCATTTTACTTTTGTTTTCCTAATGATGTAAGACTAGGTCATGTGACCTAAAAATAACACTTTTCATTGGATTAAAACATTTTTTTTCCTAAACAATGAAAGCCCCACCTTGTTTCTGGATGTTTCAGACTGAAGCTGGCGTTACCATGAGAGCACCACCATCTCGTAGCTCCGTCGTGGCCATTCCGCAAGCAATCATGGCAGCCGCTCCCCACCGGAAGCCTGCGGGAGTCGAGGGCCCCCAAGACTTTTGTAGAATCTTCAAGGCTGAGGGGACGCTTTCGAGAATGGGACCCAAGCCCTGGCAGACAAGCGTCCGAGTTCCAAGGTGTCCCAGGGCCATTTTACTGGACCAGGCCCAAATCCGAAGAGCCGGCCGCCATTTTAAGAGTCCTGTGGCAGCCGCCTATTGCTGCACCGCAAGAGTGGGAGCAACTCAACTACATGGTGAGCAAGACGCTGTAGCCGTAAGAGCGGGCGGTAAACAGCTGAATGGCGGAAAAGGCACAGTGTAGCAAAAGCGGGCGGAATGGCAACTGAAACGATAAAGGGGCGCCCCACTACAGCAGACGAGCCTCCGCCATGTGCTTCAAAACTGAATACGTATCTCGTGATATCAAGGTTGGGCAAACAGTACACAACAAGCAGTTACGAGTCCCATTTACACCGGCGCCATTTTGGGCGCGGCCGGGCAGGTCCAGGATCTAGTCAAACATAACAAATGAGGCTGACGTCTCTGAAGCAGTTGACGCACAGCAGGACATAGCAAATAAACATGAAGTCTCTAAAGCTGTTAACTCACTGCAGGACAAAACAAGTGAACCTGAAACCTCTGGAATAATTGTCGCTCAAAAGAACAACACACAAAACTCTGTAGAGCCTGAAGAAAGAAAAACAGAAGGGCACTGTAGTTTCAGACACACTTAACACTAATGACTTAACAAAGATATCGTCTGTTTATGAAGCAGTTATCATGTTCACAGAATTGACAAAGAAGTGTGCAGACACCAATGCTATTAAGAAACACAAGGAAATCCCTAACGCATCAGCATTCTCGGAAGAGGTTGACACAGATAACATCTTAAGGAACAAAGAAAGACAAAATAAGGATGAGGAAGTTATCACTTTAGTTTTTTCATCAGCTAGCGACAGCAAGAAACATATTGTAATGAAGATTAGAGAGGCTACGGATGGATGAATAAATTATCAAAAGAAATGGCGACTCCTCCCTTTAGCATATTAGCTAAATCTTTGCGTAATTTGGACATTAAAGTTATATTATTGTTGTTGTTATGGTTATAGTTCTGGTTAATTTCAGCAAGAAACACATTGTAATGGAGATTAGAGAGGCTACGGATGGGTGAATAAATTATCAAAAGAAATGGCGACTCCCCCCTTTAGCAGATTAGCTAAATGTTTGCGTAATTTGTGCATAAAAGTTATATTATTGTTGTTGTTGTTGTTATCGTTATAGTTCTGGTTAATTTCCATTCAGAGTGTCCTACACAGCACCACTCTAGGTAAACACTACTTTATGTAAAACCTGGGACATAGCACTCATTGAAACTATAGTTGGTCACCATGGGGTTTAAAGAAGGGATGGTTCTTCACCTGGGTGCCTTCCACAACTCAGCACGTTGTGCTGCCTTGGGACTATTCGCACAAAAGACAGCTTCTGACCATTGTTGTTTTTTTTTGTCAAAAAATGTTTAAATATTTTTACAGTTTTTGTTGCGTTCGTTATATTTAAAAGTTAATAAAGTTTTATAATCCTACTTTCTTGGAGTACTATATTTTTTTTAAAAATCGGGTGAATGGGGCCTTGAATCGGGTTATTGTCATGTGTGGGCTTTGCAAGTGTACTGCTACAGGATCGGACATTTCAAACTCAAATGCACGTTCTTTTTCTTACCTTTCCGAAGCATGGAGCGCAATAGCAGGCAGAGAAAGGGTGATGCACGTGTTGAACACTGCCTGGCCTGGCAAGTTGCTGGCAGTGCCCCCCCCCCCCGCCCGCTCCTGAAAGAGGGCACACACACACCGCCGCCCCGAGTACTTCACAAATCTTTAAAAGACCAGGCGCTTGTTCATGAGGCTTAAATGGTTTATCACCCCTTCTAGAACCCCTGCATCGACCCTCTGACGTTTCCTGGAAGAATTAGCACGTAACACAATACCAAGCCCTGTCAGCTGAAACCCCCGAGGAATCGTGGGGCATATTATCAAGGGGGTTTATTTCCGCTTTTTTGGCTTTAAAAGCCAAGAAAGCGGAGATAAAATTATCTCCCTATTACCAAGCTGTCGCTAACACCAGTTAGTGACAGCTAAAAGGAGATAGCGTCCATCTTGGGCCCCGCTTTGCATGTCAGTAATATTTATCACTAATAACATGCAAAGTGGGCGTGCCAAGATGTTAGCGACTGGAAACAGTCCCTAACATCGCTATCTCCTATTACCAACTTTTGGAAATATTTGCGCTAAGCGCGAATATATCTCCAAAAGCTAACACCTGCCCTGAGCAGTTTTTAGCCATGTTATCCAATGGGAGGTGGATAACATGGCTAAGAGCATTTGCTGGATAATGCATGAATATCGCTGACTTTTCAGCGATATTCATGCATTGCGGGCGTTTTTTATCGCATTTGCGATAAACCTTGCTAATAGCAAGGTTTATCTGCGATAAAATTCGCCGATGTGCGGCGATAATTTTTGTCTCTAAACAAGTTAGAGACAAAAATTATCGCTAGTTGTTGGTAATATGCCCCCGGGTTTTTGCTTGCAGGAATCGGGAGGCGGGAGACTAGCACTGAAATCAGTAGTCTCACGCCTGAATCGGGAGGATTGGTATGTCTGGATTCTCTACAGCTGGGGCCATAAACTACATCCGCAGGGCTAGGTGATAGCCTGGGTCCGGCCTGGACAATCGGACACAGAGGAAGAGGAGTGTCAGAGGGTGCGGTAGTGAATAGGGTGAAAGGGAGGTGTCGGGCGGGCACAGGGTGTGATTCTCAGGGAAGAGCAGCGCAGATGGGGGGAAGTATATGGCCCATGCATGAGAGAGAGAGCGGGGGTGACCAGTGCGTGGGGAAGATGCTTGCGAGGGTGGGGAGCCGTGCTGAGAATCGACGGCGTGCAGAGAGTGGGTCTGGTCAAGGCATCTAAAATGGCTGCCGTGCACGACAAAATTGTGGCATTGGACAAAAAGGCAAGATGGCGCAGACAATGTTTATCAATAAGGATTCATTTATAACAAAATATTTACTCGCAGTGACAAAATGGTGGTCAACACTTCCTGATTTCCATCGAATCGAACGTTAACAGACGTCACGCAGCAAAAAAAAAAAAAAAGCTCACGCACAGCCGCTGGAAAACATGTATCAACATATATGAGCCTCCTCAGCCACCCTCAGAAAACATAAGGGATCAGGATACGTCTCCCGCACCCCCTTATACCTAGTAATTTAATTAAAACGAAACACAAAATGGCGAATTCCCGTTTCGCTACCAGTTTGCGGCCCAGTTCGCGGCCCGGGAAGCGCTTCTACCGTGAAAAATAATTTTTTTTTTATTTTGTCCTCGGGACCCTTTAATAACCCCAACATCATTCCTAGGGGGTCAAGAGGGGTATACCTTGCCCCCTTTCATTAAATTCCCCCTTCGTTTTTCACCTCTTCTTCTCTCTCGATCCTACCGAGAGATAATATGGCGGCCGCTCCGGACTGTTTAGAATGTTGACAGGCACCGGAGAGCCAATCAGCTTCGCATCGCAAAGTTCCGTTTCGCGAAAAGTAAGCGGACCGGAGCGCAGCCCGGAGCGCTGTTACAGATATATATCTTGTTTTGAACGTTGATTTCTCAAAAACCACTGGAGCACATATATTGAGACCTAGCAAAGGCACATCGGGCTAACAGTCCCTACAATTTTGCCAAGTTTCGTGCAAATCCATTCAGCCGTTCGAGCTAAAAGTGAGGCCAAAGGCCCTATGGAAAAATGAATGGGAAAAACGTGTTTTGGGACCCCCCTTTTTTCTCGGCCCCCCCCTTGATGAAACCCCCCCGAATTTTCAGGGGCTGCTCCGAAACAAAATGTAAATAAACAAACAAGAGGTACCTGGTCAAATTGCTTAGCTAAGAGTTGTGTCGTGCCAAGGAGACCACTACACCAAACTGACCTCCCAATGACAATACTGGGTTAGAAAAAGTCCCATCAGCCCACCCTTATTGGTGGAGTGTCGTCATGTGGGATATGGACCATGAACCAAGATTTTCTCCTGATGCATCTAGTAATGATGCAGAGATAGGTTCTGGAAGGTGATCTTCTTAACCCAAGTATTGCAGAGGTAGGACCAATGGGGTGCAGTGCTAGTGAGAACAAAAAATAAGAGTGATTTTAAAATTGGCTCCTGTGACAAAAAATATGTTTATTCAGTATTGTCCAGGGTCAAGAGTAAAAACAACGCCTATAGTCTTAAAAAATGACTATGTCATGGCGTAGTGCATAGTGGTCGACATGTTTCAGCTCGGGGGACAACTAGTCCGAGCTTTCTTCAGGACCTTAAGATGTTATGCATCTGCACTGTTAGAGACAAGTGGTGTAGTTAACATATTGGATTAGTCCTACCGGATCTTTGAGCCCAAAGTATTCCTTGGTAGTCGTCCAATTGGTCTGGATTTTCCTAAATGGAATGTGAGAGGCAATTGGTGAAGAAGTGGCACTTCAAAAGACACAACACAACTAAGAATAAGCAATGGCTGCAGAAGACTTTTCTCAGCCCTTCAGAAACTACATATGTCTTCTGATTTATAACTAAATTAGTTACACATTGCTCGTAAATCTATGTTCTACTCACCCAGCGATCTCTGGGAAAGCGCCTCACCTCACCCGGCACCCACTCGGGAAAGAAGGAGGCCCCGCTCTGTTAGAGATGTAAAAGTATAATGACCTCTAATGAACTGATCTATTGAAGTGCAGAGTATGTGTACTCAACTTATCCATATATATGTATTTAAACACTAACTAAAACTAGTTGATTAAAAAGGAGACTCAACCCAGACAAAAACACATGGTAGGTGACTAGGCTAGGGAATAAAACTTGGTGAAAAAAGTGGGTTCTATAGATGGGCTATAGATGTAAGCTGAACCCACATGCAGAAAAATAGGAGGGACCAAAACAGGCTCATTTGGTGGCAGTAAGACTACCAAACTAACATACAATAAACCACACAATTTTAAGTTAATTTAGACAATGCCACAGCTTAATACTACAAGTTACAAAATCTCATGGTCAGCTGGATCCATACCTGTCTGTCGGTACCCCTATGGCCAGCGTCCGAGTAGGAGTGGAGGTGATATCAGCTATGAGATGCTGGGTTAAATACACCCTCTAATTGGTTAATTTGTCAAAAAACGCGCGAAAAAACTGCGTTTTTTAATGAAAATGACCTCCCCATTGGTCTTCACTAACCGGCCAGTGTTGAGGGTGGAAGCTGGAGTTAGACGCGCATGCGCTAAGGATTAGCGCTATGAGGAGATTCTGGAATTTAGACGCGCATGCGCTGAAGATTAGCGCTATGGAGAGATACTACTGCGCATGCGCTAGGAGTATAGCGCTGTCGATAGATGCTAAGGCACATGCGCGTGTGAGGAGAGAATTAGAATCTACAAGCGCGTGCGCCGTGTACCGTATTTGGACGCTCGGCGCATGCGCAGATAAACTCCACCGATCGTATGTTTACTATTATAGCGGCACCAAAATAGAGTATAACAATGTGCGCGCATGCGTCACGCCAGCGGTATGATGCGCATTTGAGAGGAAAGAATTACCAATGCGTGTTTAACAGTAGTCTGTATTGTATAACAAAAGTTAGATGTGCAGAGGCAAATATACCTAGGGATATTAATCCTCATGAGGTGCTTACAAAAATTAAGTTATACAAATAAAGCTTCACCAAGTATTATTAACACTACACGGCCAGCTAGTTACACCAATGGGCATCATGGATATAAACTGAATATATTGTTCAGACAAAGAGGGTGATATGTAAGGCAATCCTATATAGGGAAGGCACCAGTAAAGAGAGGTGGAGATGGTCCTTACACATATTAGCTCAACAGTAGGTCATGTATTCTTGACTGTTATGTATGTTGTGAACACAGCCATGGTTTGCTATAAAGATGACCATGGGATGTCGTCGTTGAGCCCCTTGGAGTCGCTTTGTAGCTGAAATACCCATTTCTGCTCCTTCTTGAAAAGGAATTTAGAGACGTCATTTATATGAGTGGGGATGTATGGATGTTCTAGGACCACCCATCTCATGTCTTCTGCTGTGTGTTTGTTGCTTAAGAAGTGGTTAGTCAGTTTGGTTGCCTGCTTGTGTCGCCTGATGGTGCTCTTATGCTCACCAATCCTGATTTTGATTTTCCAGGTTGTGTAGCCAATATATCTAAGGGAACAAGGGCAGGTGATCATATAGATCACATTCTCTGTATTGCAGTTAGTGTGTTTTTTAAGTGCCCAAGTCATCCCCGAACCTAAATCAATGGTGTTGGTTTTGCTAGTCTGAGGACAGACACTACAAGAGCCACATGGGTGATGCCCCGTGACAGGTGGAAGATTCCATAAAGTGGTTGGTACTGCAGTGGTTTGTAACCTGGGTCTTGTATGGACCAATGTGTCACGTAAGCTTTGAGCTCTTTTAAATGAAAAGAGTGGTAAGGGGATGTTGGCATTGGTGGTATTGAGAATCCCCCAGTGTTTACGCACTGCTTTCTGAAGTCTGTTGGATTGTGCGTTGAAGGTACTCACAAATGTGAGTCTCTCAAGAGGTGGTATAGGAGGACGTCTATCCAACAGTGCCTCTCGGTTGTTGTTGGAGGCCCTTTTCCATGCCCTTTTCACCAGGTGTTTAGGGTATTCTCTTTCCTTTAGTTGTTTTGAAAGGGTCTCTGCATGTTGGTTGAATAGTGCTAGGGATGAACAATTCCTTCTCACTCTGAGGAATTGTCCCACGGGGAGGTTTTCCTTCAACGAGCGTGGATGGTGGCTGTTGAAAAGAAGCAGAGAATTTCTCGCCATTGGCTTGGTATATAATTCACTTTGTAGACTACCAGCCTCAGGAAAAATAGACAGGTCTAGGAATGCAAGTCTGACACGCCTATGTTTTAATGTGAATTTAAGGAACTGGTTCCGTTCGTTCAGTCATTGGTGGAAAGACTCGATCTTGTTCTCAGTCCCTCGCCATACCATCAAAATGTCATCTATAAATCTCCTCCATAGCACCACTTGGTGGAAGAAGGGATTGCTATGGTGGAGGACAAGATCTTGCTCAAATTGATGGACATAGAGGTTGGCGAGGCTAGGGGCAAAAACGCTCCCCATTGAAGCCCCTGAGATCTGAAGGAATAATTGGTCCTCAAATTTAAAGAAATTTTCTTTCATAGCTATTTCTGCGCATGCAAGAATGAAATTCACAGGGGTGATGCTATCTAATTCTTCTAATGATAGAAGGTGTCTGATGGTGTCAAGGGTGTCCTGTTGAGGTATGCAGGTGTAAAGAGACTCGACATCAAAGCTGGCTAGTATGTCGGTCTCTACATTAAACTCGATGTCGGTAGTAAACGTAGTACATCGGCAGTGTCTTCCAAATACGTGGGCATTTTCTTGACAAGAGGTCTAAGAAAGACGTCTACAAAAGTAGACAAAGGTTCCAGTAGGGAGCCGATTCCGGAAATAATGGGACGTCCCGGGGGTGGTCTGGTGGCCTTGTGGATCTTGGGTAAACAGTAGAAACCAGGAGTTACAGGGTTCTCTGTTACCAAAAATCTTGCCTCCTGCGATGTAATCCAACCTTCATTCAATCCTTCATCTACCAGATTTTTGATCATTGAAAGAAGGCGGGGAGTGGGGTCTTCAGTCAGGCGGCGATAGAATTGCTGGTTGTCCAGTTGTCTAAGACATTCTTGTCGGTATTGGACCATGTCTAAAACTACCGTCGCACCCCCTTTATCCGCCGGTTTTATAATGATAGTGGGATCTTTAGTAAGACTGGTGACAGCTTGTCTTTCTGCTTTGGAGAAGTTATTGAAGGTTGTGGACTCCATGTCTTGTATTAGTGCAACCTCATGTCTGACTGCTTGTTCGAATGTAGTTACAAGTGATGGCACTTGATGACTCAGGGGGGTGAAGGTGGATTTTGGTCGCAACCCGGTATTCCTGGGTTCATCACTGCTGCTGTCAGAAGATTCAGTTCTATCTTTAAAAAAGAAATGTAGACGCACCTTGCGAAAGAATTTCTCTAGTTCAGTCCTCATCAAAAAAGGGTCCCCTCTATTTGTTGTGACAAAGCCAAGGCCTTTTCCCAAGACTGTTTGTTCAGCCGATGTCAAACTGCGGGAGCTTAAATTCACTATTAGATCCCTGTCGTCTCTGCACTGCTGCTCTGTTGAGCTGCCTTCCTGCTCCGTGTGTTGGGAACTGAGATGTCGGGGTCCCATTGAACCGTTTGTTGTCCTCTTCTTTTGCCCCGGTTCTGTCCTCGGCCACGTCCTAAAAAAGACTGGTTAGGAAAAAACTGTGGGGGTTGTCCAAATGGATTCATTTGTTGTGGGAATGGTGGGGGTTGAAAACCCCACGGCCCTGGATGCCACCAAGGTCCAGAGTGCTGATAATTGCCTGGATATTGGTTATAATTCCCTCCTCTCTGTCTACCGCCTCTTCTAAAGGGTCGTTGTTGTTGCCCATCTAAGCCGGCAGACCCCCCCACCCTCTTTTTTCCAGAAACAAAATGTGCCATTTTCCTGAAAATTTCAGCCGATTCCGTCCACAAACGCCAAAGTTATTAGACATAGAATTTTCAAAAGTTCCATAGACAAATAATCCTAACTATATATACCTACTGGCGACACGCCAGTAGGTAATACATATATATATATATTACCTACTGGCGGTCGCCAGTAGGTATATATAGTTAGGATTTTTTCCCTATGGGATTTCTGAAAATTCTATGCCTAATAACTTTTGCGTTCGTGGACGGAATTGGCTGAAATTTTCAGGAAAATGGCACATTTTGTTTCTGAGCAGACCTTGAAAATTTGGGGGGGTTTTGTGGAGGGGGGGCCGAGAAAAAAGGGGGGTCCCAAAACGCCTTTTTCCCATGTTAATTTCCATAGGGCGGTTGGACTCACTTTTAGCCCGAACGGCTGAATGGATTTTCACGAAACTTGGCAAAATTGTAGGGACTGTTAGCCCGATGTGCCTTTGCTAGGTCTCAATATATGTGCTTCAGTGGATTTTGAGAAATTAACGTTTAAATCAAGATATATATCTGTAACAGCGCTCCGGGCAGCGATCCGGTTCGCGAACCTTTCGCGTAACGGAACTTTGCGATGAGAAGCTGATTGGCCCTCCGGTGTCTGTCAACATTCTAAACAGTCCGGAGCGGCCGCCATCTTGTCTCTCGGTAGGATCGAGAGACAAGAGGAGGCCAAAACAAAGGGGGAAATTACCATAAGGGGGCATAGTAGATCCTCGTTGACCCCCTAGGTTTTATGTGGAGGTTTTAAAAGGGCCTAGGAGGGTCCAAAAAAAAAAATTTTTTTTTGCGTGGTAAGCGCCAAGTTCGCGAACCGGATAGCTTTCTGGGCAGCGAACTTTATGGATAAAAGAATGAAAGACTTTTCTAATACTGTATGTTAATTGTTTGTTGTTTTTCTTGTTTTTTTTTGTTTTCTTTATTTATTTATTTTTTTTATTATGATTGTGTTTCATACTTTATTAAATTTTCTAACATTTCATTGTCAGAAATGTCATAATTTATTATAGGGTGTAATTGTTTTTCATTTTGAAGCAAGTTGTCTACTGCTTCAACACATTGTAGAAGTTCGTGGTCTCTACTGTCATCCATAAAGTCATCAAGTTTGTCTTGGCTGCTCTCCTTCAGTTCAATCGAAAATGAAACTTGCTGCTCGCCTTCCATTTTGCCTGAAATTTGGATTAAAAAAATATATATTAGTAGAGATAGGGCACTGTTGGGATTAATTTTAGATAGGCAGTTTTTATCAGTGAATTTATCTTTTGGCAGTGTATAGTATGAGAGTGGAAATAGGACTAAAAAAAAGTGTATGTGATTTAACCAAGACACTACTACTACAGAGGGATAGTGTATATGTAGCAGAAAAAGTCTACTATATTAAGTCATAGTGCACAATATATTAAATTATAACTTACCTTCACAAAGAAGTTGAAGTTTTTTGAAGCTTTTGAAATAGGAGGTACAACAAGAAGTAGTAGTCAAAATGGCTGTGTTTCCTTCTCTCCCTTTATATATATACAGGTATATAACCAATCAAATGTCAGGTAATAAAAGTAGAAAATGAAAGTAACATTTTCATTGGTTGTCAATTCCAACAATTCAGATGTGTTTTGTGAAGTAATTTACCTCACGGTACTTGGAGAGGTCTACAGGCTAAATGGCTAAATGGAATTTCAATGAAATTTGTGAGAATGGAAGGGATTGTTATGTAGTATGAGCTAATCTATATTTGGTGAGAGTGTTTCTAGTCGTTATTCTGTAAATTACTTTCCCGCCTTTTTTTAGGACCGCTTTCCGGGAAGCTGCCCGGTTAGCGAACCTTAAGCGTCACGGGAGTCCACCATTTTGTGTTTCGTTCGCATTAAGATACAAGATGGAGGGCAAATAATGTTTAGAATGGGTAGAAGGGGTCATGGTAGACTTATCTTGACCCCCTAGGTTTTCTGAGCGTGGCTGAGGAGGCTTATATGTGCGGAAAAAAAATTTTTTTTAAAAAAATTCCGCGAGGTTAGCTTTCGGTTAGCGAACCGGGTAGCGCTCCGGGGAGCGAATTTTGTGGAAAATTAGTGAAAAAAGTTAGAGAAAAATAATAATTGTGAGTGATCAGATGTAGGGTAGCTCTGAGAAGAGCTTTTGGGTTTATGGTACATTTAGGTACTTATAAGTAGGTACCAATGCAGAGTCTTAAATTCAGAATGAAAATTCTGTTGCCCTCATCTGAGAAGTGAACTCCATCTCCTCTGTAGATATCTTGCATGTAGTAACGCAAGTTATTGTTGTACAGAGAGCCCATTCCATGGTCTCTCATGTAAGCTGAAACAGATTTGTTTACATGCTTCCTCGCTTTCTCAATTTGTGGACAAAATTGGTTGGACCACCTCCATTTCTGTCTTTGGCATATATTGGAATATACCAAGGCAGTTTGAGGAAAAAGTGCCATTAATTGCTCCAAGGTGTCCTTTAAAAGCATTTCCAGACCTACCCCTGTCAAAGTGCCCAAATCATTACCTCCACAGTGCACTATTAACAGGTCAGGTTTTGGCAAATGCATAAAGGTTTTCACCAATGGTATCAATTGGTGACATTTTAATCCTCTTTGGCCCAACCACTTAATTTCCACATCTTGTAAATTGAGGTTGTGTAAATTTCTGCTCTCAGCATACCTTTGAGCCCAGTGGATGTAACTATGTCCAACAATCCAGACGTTAAACATGGTGGAAGAAGGTTGTTCTGCAGTCAGATGAAGTGTGGTAATGAAAGGGCAGTTGAAACAGTAGGAGTTTCTAAAGAAAAAAAACTGTGGATTTACAATGCTAATGATTCATTAGCAGTGATTGGTGCATTTCCATTTCTGAAAACAGAAAGTTAGGGTGCATGGATGTGTTCTTTGAAAGATGTAATTTGAATGGTCAAGGAAGAAACATTTAATGAAAGATTGCACTGGATACGCAGGTGCACTGAGAGTTCAGAGTTCAATTGAAACATTGTTGTGTGAATTTGCAAACATGAGAGGTCTTCCAGGAGGTGGTTGCTATGGAAACAAGGCAGACAGGGCAGAGGGGGGAAGGGTTTTGATTTGAAAAAAGTGAGGGAAGAGGTATGATTGGCTAATATGAGAGATATGTGAAAAGAATATCTGTATTTCTGTGCTTTCAATAGCTGCAGCCTTTGGAGTGCATCCTTTTTCTTCTGCTGAAGACAATTTGGTGTATTTCTGAGACTGTTTTCAAAACTCAAAAAATATTTGCTAAGGTGAGAAAAGATTTATTTAATTTAGATAGAGAATAGTATGATTTAAGGAGAAAATGATGAAGAAAGCTGTGTTTTTAAAATGTGGTTTTGTCTCTAGTGATATACTAATAGAATTAGTTTCAAAGAGAAATTATAATTGCATATTTGGTGTAACATTCTGGCATGCAGTTACACAAGATATTGTAATACATGGAGGCCATTTCATGGTCTGTTATGTAAGCTGAAACAGATATGTTGCTTTTAAAAACGATTTAAGAAATCAATTACATTTCTAGATATGTACTGCTAGAGCTTCATAGGTTGTTTTGGGCCATATTTATAAGGTATTTGAGTGTCTAAGATGTTGTGTTCGCCTTTTAAAATGTAAAGTGTTCCTCATGGGACAAGTGTCTTGTAAATACGCTCCCACTTGTGCTTGGCAAATTTAGATTTTGATTATGGGAGTTACCTAGCCATGTTAATAGTGTCCCAAAAATGGTGCTAGGGCATTCCAGAAAACACTTTCATGTGTCTCAAGGACATTTTTAGTCATTTCTTCATGAATGCAGGTATACAATTGATTTATATGCTGTGTTTAAAAACGAATTTTGAAATGAATTAAATTTCAGGATATGTACTGTTAGAGCTTCATAGGTTGTTTGGGGTCATATTTAGAAGGCATTTTAGTGTCTTTGAAGTTATTTTTCCCTTTTTAAATGGAAAGCGTTCCTCATGGGGCCCTGAGCAGTTCTTAGCCATGTTATTTAATTGGAAGTGGATAACATGGCTAAGAGCATTTGCTGGAAAATGCATGAATATCGCTGATTTTTCTGCTATATTCATGCATTGTGGCCGTTTTTTTCACATTGCTTCATAGGTTGTTTGGGTTCATATTTAGAAGGCATTTTAGTGTCTTTGATGTTATTTTTCCCTTTTTAAATGGAAAGCGTTCCTCATGGTGCCCTGAGCAGTTCTTAGCCATGTTATTTAATAGGAAGTGGATAACATGGCTAAGAGCATTTGTTGGAAAATGCATGAATATCGCTGATTTTTCTGCTATATTCATGCATTGCGGCAGTTTTTTTTCACATTGCTTCATAGGTTGTTTGGGTTCATATTTAGAAGGCATTTTAGTGTCTTTGATGTTATTTTTCCCTTTTTAAATGGAAAGCGTTCCTCATGGTGCCCTGAGCAGTTCTTAGCCATGTTATTTAATTGGAAGTGGATAACATGGCTAAGAGCATTTGCTGGAAAATGCATGAATATCGCTGATTTTTCTGCTATATTCATGCATTGTGGCCGTTTTTTTCACATTGCTTCATAGGTTGTTTGGGTTCATATTTAGAAGGTATTTTAGTGTCTTTGATGTTATTTTTCCCTTTTTAAATGGAAAGCGTTCCTCATGGGGCCCTGAGCAGTTCTTAGCCATGTTATTTAATTGGAAGTGGATAACATGGCTAAGAGCATTTGCTGGAAAATGCATGAATATCGCTGATTTTTCTGCTATATTCATGCATTGTGGCCGTTTTTTTCACATTGCTTCATAGGTTGTTTGGGTTCATATTTAGAAGGTATTTTAGTGTCTTTGATGTTATTTTTCCCTTTTTAAATGGAAAGCGTTCCTCATGGGGCCCTGAGCAGTTCTTAGCCATGTTATTTAATTGGAAGTGGATAACATGGCTAAGAGCATTTGCTGGAAAATGCATGAATATCGCTGATTTTTCTGCTATATTCATGCATTGTGGCCGTTTTTTTCACATTGCTTCATAGGTTGTTTGGGTTCATATTTAGAAGGTATTTTAGTGTCTTTGATGTTATTTTTCCCTTTTTAAATGGAAAGCGTTCCTCATGGGGCCCTGAGCAGTTCTTAGCCATGTTATTTAATTGGAAGTGGATAACATGGCTAAGAGCATTTGCTGGAAAATGCATGAATATCGCTGATTTTTCTGCTATATTCATGCATTGTGGCCGTTTTTTTCACATTGCTTCATAGGTTGTTTGGGTTCATATTTAGAAGGTATTTTAGTGTCTTTGATGTTATTTTTCCCTTTTTAAATGGAAAGCGTTCCTCATGGGGCCCTGAGCAGTTCTTAGCCATGTTATTTAATAGGAAGTGGATAACATGGCTAAGAGCATTTGCTGGAAAATGCATGAATATCGCTGATTTTTCTGCTATATTCATGCATTGTGGCCGTTTTTTTCACATTGCTTCATAGGTTGTTTGGGTTCATATTTAGAAGGCATTTTAGTGTCTTTGATGTTATTTTTCCCTTTTTAAATGGAAAGCGTTCCTCATGGGGCCCTGAGCAGTTCTTAGCCATGTTATTTAATAGGAAGTGGATAACATGGCTAAGAGCATTTGTTGGAAAATGCATGAATATCGCTGATTTTTCTGCGTTATTCATGCATTGCAGGCCTTTTTTTATCACATTTGCAAGCATTTCTTAGCCATGTTATCCAATGGGAGGTGGATAACATGGCTAAGAGCATTTGCTTCAAAGGTTGTTTGGGGTTATATACCATTTTTGGGAAATTATTAACATGCCTATCTAACTCCCATAATCAAAATCTAAATTTGCCAACCGCAGGTGGGAGCGTATTTACAATAAATTTGCACCATGAAGAATGTAAAATAGCATACTAGATACTCAAATAACTTATAAATATGATCCAAAACATCTTATGAAGCACTAGTAGTGCATATTTCCAGAAATGTATTGGTTTTCATTTAATGATTTACTTCATTGGTAGGCCTTCACATGTTTTTTTACCTTGGTTTTTTTTCAGTGAAAATCTTATCTGCAACCATGTGTTGGCCTCACCTCAAATAAACAAAACAGGTGATGGACTGAATGTGGATCAATGACACACATTCACCCCAGTCCAAAGATCTGGGCCTAAACAAACCTTTAGATAGGCTACATCTTATCGTCATCCTGAATTAATGATTTAAAATATTAGGGAGTGATTTATGAGTGTTGTATGCCTGTTTTGTACCATTGAGTGTCATTTTTGTGATGCAGTGCTGGTGGAAAATATTTGCTATGTTAAATAATTAGTACAGCATTAAGTTTTAGATGACTGTTATTTATTTACTGTTTGGTAATAGTGGTTAATAACATTTTATATTATATTTTTTCACAGATTCAACTGCAGATTCTTTCATAGTTTGGAAAATGCCTTCCAGAAGTCGAATACGAAAGGCTAGAAAACGTCAAAGACAGCAGGATGATGTTTTATTGCAGCAGTCCTCTTCCCCAAATACTTGTCAAAACACCAAGAAAGGTCCGGGTAAGAGCACGAAATCATTCTTAAGAAATATTTGTAGTAAAAAAAATTTTGCTCAAAAAAATGTGTCTCTTAACAAAAAGAGAAGTAATTTAAATGGAAAGGAGAGACCCATCACAAATGTTACTGGTAGAGGAAGAGATAACTCTGTGCATGATAGTAGAAGGAAACAACAGTTTAGGGACATTCGACAACGAATGTTCCGTAATAGGATATTAGTTAATTTATTGAAAAATATTAAAAAGAAAGGCCAACAGAAAGCGGCATTTTATAGGAAGAAGAAAAATGTAGAGAAAATTATTGATCATGCTTTTGAAATCAAGCGAAAGTTGTTTATTTTGGTAATCAATAGAATTAGGAAACTAAGCAAGGTAATTTCTGATTTCAAAACAAAAAGTAGATGGAAGAGAGTAGTAAATCGTACTAACTTTTGTGAAGTTTTTTCTGGAGAATGGATGCATAGTTCAAGTTCTGAGGCATTTTTTAATGAGGAGACTTATTTTCAGGATAATGATTTGGTGCATGCAGTTGACATCAGTGGTCGAGCTTATGAAGTGAAGGATGGTTGTCCAGTTGAAAAAGAACTACTTGTGACAACAGAGACAGAAGAGGCGCTAAGTGATGAGGTTTTAGGAAGACGTCCTAAGGGTCCTGTGTACATTTGGAAGTGTAGTTCTATTTGCAGTGTGCGACAGGTTTCCATCAATTTGCTATGTGATTTTATACGGACATTTAATAAGAAAAGTTTGAAGCAGAAAATGAAGTTGTTGCAAGATTTAGATCCTTGCAGAGTGAGACAAATGACAGGTTTGCGTGGTCATTCACTGGCTTGTCTTTCCAGGAGAGTATGCCAGAGTGTTTTTCATCATTTCAGGATGCTAGCAGTGCATCATAATAAAGTGAGAAAATTAGTGAGAATGTTGTATTATGCTAAGAGTCCAGCAATTATGCTTAAACAGTTATGTGCTGCTCTTTTGCATGGTTCTGAAATAGATGTGAAGAATCTTTGTGAAGAAATTGAGTTTTGTTACTTTGGTAGTAAAGATGAGAATGTTCAAATTGACCCTGAAGTAGAGGGTAATGTGGAAGATAATGTACAGGTTTCCAGTACAGATAATTTTCAGAAGGAAATTGCCACGTTTCAGATGAAATCAAGTGAGAGGCCTAATTTCACTTGTGTATGTTGTCGACGCACTTATTATAAGAATCAGACTAAGGTAGTGGATTTATATGCAAAAAGTGAAAGGGAAAATAATAGTGAATGGAAGGATTTAGCCACATACTTGATGGTAGAAAATTATTTTGATTTGGGATCGGATCAACGTGTGTGTACTTATTGTTGTAATAAATTAAACCAAAACCAGATGCCTGCTAGGGCAGTTCATAATAATCTGGAATTGGTTGAGATTCCTTCTGAATTGAAGGATTTAAATACTTATGAATCTATTTTGATTCAAAGTATCCATCCCTTTCAGGCTATTGTAAGAATGGAGCCAAAGACAGGGAAATTGCCTCCAGCAGATTTACAGAGAGGATTAAAGGGAAGAGTTGTTTATTTGCCTCTAGATTTGAACAAAAACATTAACACAATTGGAATAGAAAAAGTGGAAGAGGAACCTCTGGTTATCTTGGTTAATGGGGTTCCGACAAAGAATAAGAAAATATGGCAAGATTTAGTGGATGTTAGGAAAGTCAAAAAGGCAACAGTGTATTTGAAGAAAAATAATAAGTACTATAAGAATGTATATGTTGCAGAAGAGGAAGTAAGTGATGAAGAGGATAGCGATTTGTGTGCTGGCCAAATTGAGAAAGTAGAGGCCTCTAAAAGTGAAGAAATATATGAACATTATAGTGTTCATCCTTTGCATTCCAAGGAAGTGATGGGGAATGCTATTGAGTTGTTTCAAATGAAACAAGCCAAAGGGAGTCCCATTAGTGTTTGGGAGGAAAGTTTGGAAGCTCGGTGTTTCCCACAGCTATTTCCCACAGGTCAAGGAGGAAGATATGATGAGCGACCTCGTGAAATTCCTGCGTCTGAATACCGGACTTTACGATTGTATGCAGAAGATCCTAGGTTTCGGCAATGCATTCCCTATTTGTTTCATCTTCTGTTTGAAAGCGATCTGTCTGGACTGTCATATGCAGTGAACCACATCTTAAAAAGTGGTATACAGATGCGAAACATCTCGGCAAGTGACTTTATGCATAAAGTCAATGTCCAAGACAGTATTTTGGATTCTCACTTAATTAATCTCATGGCGTGTCAGCGTGGTACTAATGAGTACTGGTACCGTCGTCATGGTGACTTAAAATGTATGCTGAGGAACTTAGGAACTCCGACATGGTTCCTCACTCTGAGCTGTGCCGAGTATGGCTGGGATGACTTACTTGAATTTCTACGAGAGGCAAATGGAAATATTGAAAACATTGAATTCAAGACACCTGGAGAACTGTGTTCTTTGGATCCTGTGAATGTATGCAGGTACTTCAATCATAGATTTGAAGCTATGATGTCTTTCATCACAAATAAAAAGAATCCACCTCTTGGAGAGGTGTTGGATTTCTTCTGGAGAAAGGAGTACCAAGCAAGAGGTGCCCCTCATATACATATGTTGCTGTGGATCAAGGATGCACCTAAATTTGGAACAGATCCGGATGACTTAGTGATGAATTTCATCGAACAGTATTCTACGTGTGCTGTTCCAAACGCAACGGAGAAGAAAAGTCTAAGAGAACAAGTTCTACGTTTCCAAAGCCATCGTTGTGGAAAGTACTGTCGTCGTAAATTCAGAAACAAGGACAAGTTCTACACCAAATGTCGTTTCAACTTTCCACGACCGGTGATTTCTAAAGGAAGAGTGAACAGTTTGATGTCTTCGCTGCGACATAATGTGACGAGGAAATCACCCAAGAATACATACAATTTGAAAAGGAACGAAGAGTCCAAGTACATCAATGACTACAACCCAGTGATTTTGTCCATGTGGAATGCCAACATGGATATACAGTTTGTGGCTGACAACTGTATGGCTGTGGCTCGGTATGTGACATCTTACATCACCAAAAAAGAAAAGACCGAACTGAAGGATATGTGGGAGGACATTTCCCATGAAAAGAGCCTCAGCAAGAAGTTGTACAGTTTCAGTCTGAAGATGTTGTCGCATCGAGAAATCGGAGCTTACGAATGTTCTGATCGATTGTCTTCAGCAAGTCTCTATGCCAAATCCAGGAGTCTCGTTTGGGCGAGTCTTGGTCTTGCTGCAACGCGAAATCGAGTTCTTAAACCTGTTCGGGAAATTGAGTATTTGGCAGAAAAGGAACCAAACAGTACCGACATTTTGAAGACCAACATGTTGGATACATATTATCCAAATCGAAGCAGTCACCTTGAGAATATTTGTCTATATGAGGTTCTCCAAAATTATATATTCAAGAGGAACATCAAAGAAGATATTGAGAAAGGAGTGTATGCTGTAATTGGAAGTGAGGGATGCCTGGTCAAGCAAAGAAAATGCCAATTAGTAAACCATCGAAAATTAAGTGGCGAATCTCCAGAAAAAAAGGAGTTTTTCTATTTAGCACTTTTGCAACTTTTCAAGCCTTGGCGTGCAGAAGAGGAACTGCTTGGAGATTTCCTCTGTTACGAAGACTCTTTCAATGCAGCCAAGGAGTCCATAGAATGTCCTGCTTTTTCTAAATATCAAGAAATGCTAACTTTGGAAATTGAGCAGGAAGCAACGATTGCAGCCGAGATTGCCAGAGACAGTTCTCAGGACAGTCAGAGTTCTGTTTCATTGAGTCAAGATCCACTTGGAGGACCTATTATCGAAAATGAAGCTGCCACTGCTATGAATGAAGTAGAAAGAGCCATGGCACATGCTCAGGAGGATTCAGTTAACTTACAAGACTTGGAAAAACAACTCAACGTTGAGCAGAGGAAAATATATGATGAAGTTACCAAGGAAATTGAGCACGGATTAAGTCATGAGAAGAAAGAGTGCTCGTGTACGTCGTTGAAGCCTGTCCGACTGTACGTGAGTGGAGAAGCGGGAACTGGAAAAAGTTTCCTCATTAAAGCAATCTCTTGTTATTTGCAGGAAAGGACTGAGTCATCGCTGTCTTGTGTTGTCACCGCTCCTACTGGACTGGCAGCACATAATATTAAAGGTATTACTTTGCATCGTCTATTGATGCTGCCGGTGGAGCATGACAACAAATTACAATACAACAAGTTATCTGGAGATGCTTGCTGTGAAGTTTCAAGAGTTTTGAGGAAAATGAAACTACTTATCATTGACGAAGTAAGCATGGTTTCCAATGTCATGCTTGCCTTTGTGCATTTGAGAATGCAAGAAGTACTTAAAACTGAATATGATGTCTTATTTGGTGGGAAACACATTATTGTTTTCGGAGATCTTCTACAGCTGACACCAGTAAAAGGTCAACCTGTGTTCAAAATACTCACGCATGAAGATACCAGGAAGTGCCTAGGGAGCATTGGCAACGTCAATATATGGTTAAACTTCAATTATGCAGAACTGCATCAAAATATGCGTCAGGCAAAGGATGAAGATTACAAGAATATTCTACAAGATATTAGAATTGGAAAAGTGACCGAGCATGGGAAAGAAGCTTTAAATGCACGGTTACTGTCAAATTTGTATCCCAAACAAGATATTGTGCCTGAGAATATTTTTCAGAAAATTACTGAGAAGAAATCCGGGATATGTCTCATGCCAACTCTTGCAGAATGTGCCATCTTCAACAACAAAATGTTGAATTTAGAAAAGCAAGAGATTGTGAAACTTGAAGCTATCGACAAATTAGAGCATATGGGATCAACAATTATTTTGTCAGACAATTTGAAATCAAAATTGGATTCATTAGAGAAGACTATATCTAAAACAGCGGGTTTTGAAAAGACTTTGAATGTGTGTTTAAATTGCCGAATTATTTTGAGAAGGAATTTACATGTAGAAAGAGGTCTGGTAAATGGATCAATGGGTAATGTTGTTGATTTTGAGAAATACAGAAATAGAGATGGAATAGAATTTTTAAAAATTAAATTTGATGGCATTGAGGAAGTACAGCAAATTGGTCGTTGTTCTGCTAGGTTTTTGCTTGTTAAAGATTTATATGTTCGCCGTAAACAGTTTCCTGTTTGCTTGGCATATGCGGTGACAATCCATAAATCGCAAGGTTTAAGTGTAGACTGTGCATTGGTGAATATTGGCAGTTCTGTGTTCAAGGAGGGTATGGCATATGTGGCATTGTCACGAGTTAGAACTTTATCGGGATTGTACTTGATTGACTGTGATGTCACAAACATTTGTGCGGATCTAGATTGTGTTAAGGAATACAATAGGTTAAGAAGAGAGTATGCGCCACATTTGCCTCAATATCCTTTGTTTGAGAAACGTGTGGTAGGCCGCAAACGTAGAAATAGCAGTAATAGTAGGGAGGTTGTTGCAAAAAGACTAAAAGTCAATGAACCGAAAATTGTTAGCAGAAAGAAAGTGGATTCTGTTGAAGATGTTGTCGGTTTTCAATTTGAAAACAGTTCTGGTGTCAACTGCTATGCAAATGTAGTGGTTAATGTTCTCTTTTCACTAGAGAGTTTAAAAGAACAGATTCTGTTGAATTCTGAACAAATTTTATGCTGTTTGTTGAATTCTGTTTTCGAGAAATGTAGCACTGATCGAACAAAAGTAGAAAGTGTGTCTGAAGTTCGTTATCTGTTAGATGAATGTTCAGGTCAAACAGACTTCTCTGAAAATAATCAGCAAGATTGTCAGGAGTTTTTAATGTATATGCTTGATATATTGCAAGTTGAGGGTGTAGATGTAGATCACCTGTTTGGGCTTTCTTATCAATGGCAGCATGACTGCGAGAACTGTATGGTATCAAGTACTACTAGTGTAGACTCAGAAAGATTTATATATTTAACTTTGCCAGACAGTAAATCAGTCTCCTTTAATAAGCTAGTAAATGCAGCGGATCACAACATGGAGTGTAGCCAATGTAAATGTGATATGATGTCAACATTATTTATACGTAGATATGGCCAGTATGTCATTTTAATGATGCAACGATGTAGGCCTGATGGAACAAAATTGTCAACTTTAATAAAAAATTTTGTGGCTTCTCAGCTGTCAATATCAGGGAGGACTTTTGTTACTGTAGCAATTATCTATCACGATGGTCCATCAACAACATCAGGACATTATACAGTTTACTTAAAGTCTGGAAACGGCTGGTCATTCTGTAATGATTCTGTTGTAACGTTCAAAAAAAAATTGCCGTTTGACCTTAAAAATTCTTACCTGGTGTTTTTAAAACCAAAATTTTAAGTAGAGGGAATGTAAGTCTGCAATGCTGTCTCGATTAAAAATTCAACTATATAAACCTAATGCAAGTAAGTCTGCTTCATAGTAAGCAGTATCAGTGTCATAGGAAAAGGAGAACATGACTGACAAAGAAGAGTAAGATATTAGTAGTCCAGGATTGTGAAAATAATCTCAAATATTTTATTTTTGAAAGTTGCGAAAATAGAAAATGTCGGGATTTGATTGGAAGAATTACAAGATTTGCGAATCGCGGCAACATGATTTGGCCTAGTGGAAACATGTGATATAATGAGAGAAGTTTTTTTTCTATGTAACATATTTCACGTATCGATGGAGGTTTTCTTTCAGAAAGTGGCGGGCTGAAAATATTTAAAGCACAACAGAGTGGATGCTGTTTATAGGAGATCCTTCGACGTCATTGAAAGTAAGTTAATTTTAAGAAGTTTTGAAATCAGATTTCTTAGGTTGTATGGGTTTTTTAAACACAGTCATTTTGATTGTGTTTTTTTTTCCCCGCTGTTACATGATGAATACCTTCAAGTCACTGATTTAAGTGAAATTTGATACATTCTGAGAACAGCAAAAATAAACCATTTAACATGTATAATTAATGTTATGCTTTTTGTCCTTATGATATACATTTAGAAATGTGTGGTACATATGGGTAAGGTGAGTTCTGTAAATATCAATTTTAATGCTTAGAGTGCTGTACTTCTGGGTAGTGTTTTTTTTTTATAAAAAAAAGAGGCCTCACCTCAAAGAAAGCTCTTGAAAGCACACATCTTATTTGCATCCTAAAACAATCATTTACAATGTTAGACACAATTTTATTATGACTTTACATCTTTTTTGCGCTGCTATTGCATCACTATTGTGAGACATTAGCAGTGCAAGAAAAACATCATGTTTCAAAATAGGCCTCAGTTCAGCAATATCAAGATACAGTTTCTTTCGAATATATATCTTTAGGATTGTGTAGGGAACGTAGAGAAGCAGAGACTTCTGTAAATGTCAAAGTTGTTGAAAAACTGTTTGTTTTTGAACCTTTTCCCTTGTCTTTTCTAATTTTTAAATACATGTTTTAATATTTTTTGAAATGTTTGTTCTTTGTTTTACAGATTGAAAGTATGAAAAAATATTTAAAAAAGGTAACAAGAATTATAAGGTAAATGTTTTCCACTCTTTTTACCCGCAATGCACTGCTGATGATGTCATTGACAGTATCTCTCATTTACTCTCTCTAGCTGTCTTTCTATTTACATTATTCTCTGTTTACTTCCCTTATACTAACTCTTCTTTTTTTTTTAAAAAATTTTTTTTTTAGTTCGCTTAAAGTTCGCGAACCGGTCAGCGAACTTGAAGCGAACCAAAAGAAATAGAGCTTGCCAGAGTGATAAACATTCTAGCAATTTTGTTTGAAAGGGGAGGTAGTTCTGAAAAGAACTGTTTTTTTTTGTTTTTGTTGTTTTATGTTTTTTTTGTAATTTTTTGAACATTTTTTGATTTTTTTGTATTTTTAGAACTGTTTTATGTTTTTTTTGTGTTTTTTAAGGAGGGGAGACAACAAAAAACAGGCTTTCAAAACGGCTCAACTGGAGCAAAAAAAAAGAAAATTACTTTTTGGGTGCATTAGGGCACTTATGATTTTCATATGCAATGTTCATGAGGTTGACACTCATGTTGCCATATGACAGCATAGCACCACAGTAAATACAAGACACCTTCATGTGCTGGAAGTTACGTTGGATGTTTGGCACAGTCTCTTGTGCCTCTCTTCCCGTCAAAGACAATGTGGATGTAGATCTTGCCACAGGAGTTGCCGTCGGATTGTCTACAAGATCCCTTAACTCAGCCCGGCTGTAGTTCAAGGGATGCCACCTGCTCATGTGACGGTGCATTGTATAGTTCCCCATACTGTACTTCTTTTCTGTGCCTCTCGACAATCTGTGGTCACAGATGAGGCAGGTGGCATATTTTGCATTCACTTTCTTGGTTCCAGGAGGGATGGTGAAAAACTGCCAGATGAAACTGGTTTTTCGTTTAGAAACCCGGGGCAACTCATCAACAAATTGTTGTCCCTCTCTCTCCTCTTCTTCTTCTTCCTCATCTTCCTCCTCTCTGTTAGTCATAATTTGACTGGGTGGTCCTCTCTTCTTATGGGGAGGTGGAGGTGGTGGTGGGGGTGCACCAGCTGCAGCAACAATGGAAGCCATTGTGGATCTTCAGATAAATGGTCTTTCTCTCACCAAGATGAAAGTCAGAGTGAGGAAATAAGGAGGGGTTTACTTGATTTGGGGAAAACAAAAGTTCTGAGCCAATGAAAAGTGTTATTTTTAGGTCACATGACCTAGTCATACATCATTTGGAAACCAAAAGTGAAATGAACCAATGAGAAGTTTGATAAACAAGTCACATGACCTGTTCCGCTTACGTTACGCGGCGCGCGCCGCGTCCCAGATCGCTTCCGGTTCGCGGTCCGGAGCACTTCCGGGAGCGCTAACGCGGCGCGTCATTAGACGCATTACGCGATAACGTGATACGTCGCGCTTCCGCGGCGCGTCACTGTTCCGCTAACGTAACGTTGACCGGTTCGCGGACTAGATCGCGGCATCAAGATGAGCTAACGGAAAGCTTCCCGGTTCGCGAACTAGAAGCGAAGAAAAAAAATATTAAAAAAAAAATTATCAATAAACATCTAAATATATTTTGGGATTTAAAGAATAATACATTTTACAGCTACAGATGTTAGCTTTTAAAAAACCAATGAAATTCACTGAAAAAACCATAGGTTATAGACCATATATAGTTAGAAATTTGCATTTAAAAAACCATTGAAATTCAATGAAAAAACCATAGGTTATAGACCATATATAGTTAGGAATTCGCATTTACAAAACCTTATTTTACTCGCATAAAACCATTGAAATTCCATATATAGTTAGTTGCGCTAACTATATATCGCGCACCCGCAATCCACTGCTGATGATGTCACATATTACATCATTCATGACATGGTCAGTGACATCACTGATGACATCACTGATGACATCTCAAATGACATCACTGATGACAACACTGATGACATCTCAAATGACATCACTGATGACATCTCAAATGACATCACTGATGACATCTCAAATGACATCACTGATGACATCACTGATGACATCTCATTTGACATTACTGATCACATCACTGATTTTATCATTCATGTGATAATACGATGAACCTCTTCAGACTCTAATATAACCTTAGATACAATCAGTGTAAACAGACACTCACAGACTGTCACTCATCCATGGAGTTACTCACACACCTAGTCAGTCATGCAAAGAATCAATCACACCTCCATTTCCTCAACTATACAGTTATGCAAACTTTACTTATTCAAACATATACTAACACATATTTACTCTCTTATACAATCCCTGATACAAGTTCACAATGATCCATACAGCCACTCACACATTCACTGGCTCTTATGCACAGTTATTTATATATGTCAACTCTCACATGTACTGTGTTTTACATATGTACTTACTTTGACATGTAGCACTGAGATATCCATTCACTCACCAATACACTCATGCACACAGTCAACTGCCCATACAGCTGTTTCCACATGCACTTTTGAAACCATACATCTAGTGAATCAACTGCTCACACATCTATGCACAGAGTCATACACCTCCCAGCCACCCACACACACACTCAGTCTCCCATACAAATACTAAGGTAACCAATCAATAACCCATATAGTTACTCATATAGCTACTTATCAACACATGCAACAGTTTACAGAACAACAGACATAATGATGCACAAATTAAGACAGTTTAGTCACTAACCCATGCACTCAGTGAGACACATTTAATCACTCACTCATACAGTCAGTCATGCACCTACTAAATCCTTCATCCAGACACTTATACATCCACTCATTCTTCAATATGTAAGACATATTTTAACTTTACAGAAACATACAGTCACTGGATGTTGTCATCAGTGATGTCATCAGTGATGTCATTTGAGATGTCATCAGTGATGTCATCAGTGATGTCACTGACCATGTCATGAATGATGTAATATGTGACATCATCAGCAGTGGATTGCGGGTGCGCGATATATAGTTAGCGCAACTAACTATATATGGAATTTCAATGGTTTTATGCGAGTAAAATAAGGTTTTGTAAATGCGAATTCCTAACTATATATGGTCTATAACCTATGGTTTTTTCATTGAATATATATATATATATATATATATCTGCATGCTAATGAGTGGGTGAATGCATGAGTATATCTCTAGAAGTTGATTGATTCAAACAGTGCATGGGTAGTGCATGGGTGATTGCATGACTGCATGAGTAGTGCCTATGTAACTTGATTATTAGAGTACTGCAAACATAGTGCATAATGATTTTGCAAGTGCTTCTGTATTGACGGAGTGCTTGGATAAGTACATTATACTAGCTAGGTGAAAGCAGGAGTGCACGTGGAGTGACAATCTGATCACTGGACTGCATGGGTACTAACTGGGTAATTGGAGGAGTGAATCAGTAGTGTGGAGGTGGTTAGAGGACTGCATGGATAGTGCACATTTGATTGTAGCTCTGATTTGTGGACATTTGAATGTTCATGATCACAAAAGGAGGAAACAATGCTTTTACTTGGAAATATTTCAAAGGTATTCTCACATTGTGATGGTCATGAACATCAAAACACACAAGATGATGGACGGAATGTTGCACATTGGCAAAATATTCACCCTAGTCACAGAGAGTTCAATCCATTGTTATTTTGCTCACAACGCCACCCCATTTCAGACATGGCCAGATGCAAATCAGTCTGACCCTGTGCCATATGGAAACAGTCCAGCCCGAACTGCCAAGCCATGTCTTCCCTGGACTGGAATCAAGCATCCTAAGACCTGTTACTGGCTATCAGCCAGGATAACTTGACTCCAGTTGCGTAGTAAGCACGGGACCCATATCTGGGCATACCCTTCCCACATAGGGCAAAACACAAAACACACAAGATAATGGACGGAATGTTGCACATTGGCAAAACATTCACCCCCAGTCACAGATCTGGGTTTAATCCATTGTTATTTTGCTCAATATGCCATCCCAGTTCAGACATGGCCATATGCAAATCAGTCTTGACCCTGTGCCTCATTTGAACAGTCAAGCCCGAAATACCAAGCCATGTCTTTCCTGGACCGGAATCAAGCATCCTAGCACCAGTTCCTGGCTATCAGCCATCATCAGCCAGGATAGTTTGACTCCAGTGGCTTAGTGAGCACAGGGCCCATCTCTGGGTACACCCTTCCCACGTAGGGCAAACAGCAAAACACACAGGATGATGGACGGAATGTTGCACATTGGCAAAACATTCACCCCCAGTCACAGATCTGGGTTTAATTCATTGTTATTTTGCTAACCATGCCACCCCAGTTCAGACATGGCCATATGCAAATCAGCCTTGACCCTGTGCCTCATGGGAACAGTCAAGCCTGAACAGCCAAGCCATGTCATCCCTGGACCGGAATCAAGCATCCTAGGACCGGTTTCTGGCTTATCAGCTGTCATCAACCAGGAATAGCTTGACTCCAGTGGCTTAGTGAGCACGGGACCCACGTCTGGGCATACCCTTCCCACATAGGGCAAACGGCAAAACACACAAGAAGATGGACGGAATGTTGCACATTGGCAAAACATTCACACCAAGTCACAGATCTTGGTTTAATCCATCAATATTTTGCTCACCACGCCACTCCATTTCAGACATGGCCTTATGCAAATAAGTCTTGACCATGTGCCTCATGGGAACAGTCTAGGCATGTTTTGCCCTGACAGGGAATACATGGCTTGGCAGTTCGGGCTAGACTGTTCCCATGAGGCACAGGGTCAGACTGATTTGCATATGGCCATGTCTGAACTGGAGTGGTGGGTTGAGCTAAAGAATGATGATGGAATAAACCCAGATCAGTTGACTGGGGGTACGTGTTTGATTTGCTCAAACGCTCCGTCATCCCCTTTGATATTGCTTTGTTCACCCTAAGTTGACAGGTTATGCCCAGACGTGGGTCCCTTGCTCACTTTGCCACTAGATTCAAGATAGCCTGGCTGATGAGGGTTATGAAACTGAAACCAGTCCCAGGATGCTTGTTTCCGGTCCAGGAAAGACATGGCTTGGCAGTTTGGGCTGGACTGTTCCCATGAGGCATAGGGTCAGACTGATTTGCATATGTCTGAACTAGGGTGGTGGAGTGAGCTAAAGAATGATGATGGATTACACCCAGATCAGTTGACTGGAGGTGAGTGTATGATTTTCTCAACTGCTCTGTCCATCATCCCCTTTGTTATCGCTTTGTTCACCCTAAGTTGGCAGGGTATGCTCAGACGTGGTTCCCTTTCTCACTTTGCCACTGGATTCATGATAGCCTGCCTGATGAGGGTTATGATCCTAAAATGGGTCCCAGGATACTTGTTTCTGGTCCAGGGAAGACATGGCATGGCAGTTCGGGCTGGACTGTTCCCATGAGGCTTCGGGTCATACTTATTTGCATATGGCCATGTCTGAGCTGGGGTGGTGGAGTGAGCTAAAGAATGATGATAAATTGAACCCAGATCAGAGTGTTTGATTTGCTCAAGCGCTCCATCCACCATCCCCTTTGGTATTGCTTTTTCACCCTAATTTGGCAGGGTATGCTCAGACGTGGGTCCCTTGCTCACTTTGCCACTGGTTTCAAGATAGCCTGGCTGATAAGGGTTATGAACCCGAAAAAAGTCCCAGGATGCTTGTTTCCGGGACAGGGAAGACATGGCTTGGCAGTTCGGGCTGGACTGTTCCCATGAGGCAAAGGGTCAGACTGATGCAAATGGCCATGTCTGAACTGGGGTGATCGAGTGAGCTACACAATGATGATGGATTAAACCCAGATCAGTTGACTGGGGGTGAGTGTTTGATTTGCTCAAACACTCCGTCCATCACCCCTTTGATATTGCTTTGTTCGCCCTAACTTGGCAGGGTATGGCCAGACGTGGGTCCCTTCCTCACTTTGCCACTGGATTCTAGATAGCCTGGCTCATGAGTGTTATGAACCCTAAACCTGTTACAAGATGCTTGTTTCTGGTCCAGGGAAGACATGGCTTGGCAGTTCGGGCTGGACTGTTCCCATGAGGCAAAGGGTCAGACTGATGCAAATGGCCATGTCTGAACTGGGGTGATCGAGTGAGCTACACAATGATGATGGATTAAACCCAGATCAGTTGACTGGGGGTGAGTGTATGATTTTCTCAACTGCTCCGTCCATCATCCCTTTTGTTATCGCTTTGTTCGCCCTAAGTTGGCAGGGTATGCTCAGACATGGGTCCCTTCCTCACTTTGCCACTGGATTCATGATAGCCTGCCTGATGAGGGTTATGATCCTGAAACGGGTCCCAGGATGCTTGCTTCCAGTCCAGGGAAGACATGGCTTGGCAGTTTGGGCTGGACTGTTCCCATGAGGCTCTGGGTCATACTTATTTGCATATGGCCATGTCTGAACTGGGGTGGTGGAGTGAGCTAAAGAATGATGATGGATTAAACCGGGGTCATTTGACTGGGGGTGAGTGTTTGATTTGCTCAAGCGCTCCGTCCATCATCCCCTTTGCTATTGCTTTTTCGCCCTAATTTGGCAGGGTATGCTCAGACGTGGGTCCCTTGCTCACTTTGCCACTAGATTCAAGATAGCCTGGCTGATGAGGGTTATGAAACTGAAACCAGTCCCAGGATGCTTGTTTCCGGTCCAGGAAAGACATGGCTTGGCAGTTTGGGCTGGACTGTTCCCATGAGGCATAGGGTCAGACTGATTTGCATATGTCTGAACTAGGGTGGTGGAGTGAGCTAAAGAATGATGATGGATTACACCCAGATCAGTTGACTGGAGGTGAGTGTATGATTTTCTCAACTGCTCTGTCCATCATCCCCTTTGTTATCGCTTTGTTCACCCTAAGTTGGCAGGGTATGCTCAGACGTGGTTCCCTTTCTCACTTTGCCACTGGATTCATGATAGCCTGCCTGATGAGGGTTATGATCCTAAAATGGGTCCCAGGATACTTGTTTCTGGTCCAGGGAAGACATGGCTTGGCAGTTCGGGCTGGACTGTTCCCATGAGGCTTCGGGTCATACTTATTTGCATATGGCCATGTCTGAGCTGGGGTGGTGGAGTGAGCTAAAGAATGATGATAAATTGAACCCAGATCAGAGTGTTTGATTTGCTCAAGCGCTCCATCCACCATCCCCTTTGGTATTGCTTTTTCACCCTAATTTGGCAGGGTATGCTCAGACGTGGGTCCCTTGCTCACTTTGCCACTGGTTTCAAGATAGCCTGGCTGATAAGGGTTATGAACCCGAAAAAAGTCCCAGGATGCTTGTTTCCGGGACAGGGAAGACATGGCTTGGCAGTTCGGGCTGGACTGTTCCCATGAGGCAAAGGGTCAGACTGATGCAAATGGCCATGTCTGAACTGGGGTGATCGAGTGAGCTACACAATGATGATGGATTAAACCCAGATCAGTTGACTGGGGGTGAGTGTTTGATTTGCTCAAACACTCCGTCCATCACCCCTTTGATATTGCTTTGTTCGCCCTAACTTGGCAGGGTATGGCCAGACGTGGGTCCCTTCCTCACTTTGCCACTGGATTCTAGATAGCCTGGCTGATGAGTGTTATGAACCCTAAACCTGTTACAAGATGCTTGTTTCTGGTCCAGGGAAGACATGGCTTGGCAGTTCGGGCTGGACTGTTCCCATGAGGCAAAGGGTCAGACTGATGCAAATGGCCATGTCTGAACTGGGGTGATCGAGTGAGCTACACAATGATGATGGATTAAACCCAGATCAGTTGACTGGGGGTGAGTGTATGATTTTCTCAACTGCTCCGTCCATCATCCCTTTTGTTATCGCTTTGTTCGCCCTAAGTTGGCAGGGTATGCTCAGACATGGGTCCCTTCCTCACTTTGCCACTGGATTCATGATAGCCTGCCTGATGAGGGTTATGATCCTGAAACGGGTCCCAGGATGCTTGCTTCCAGTCCAGGGAAGACATGGCTTGGCAGTTTGGGCTGGACTGTTCCCATGAGGCTCTGGGTCATACTTATTTGCATATGGCCATGTCTGAACTGGGGTGGTGGAGTGAGCTAAAGAATGATGATGGATTAAACCGGGGTCATTTGACTGGGGGTGAGTGTTTGATTTGCTCAAGCGCTCCGTCCATCATCCCCTTTGCTATTGCTTTTTCGCCCTAATTTGGCAGGGTATGCTCAGACGTGGGTCCCTTGCTCACTTTGCCACTGGATTCAAGATAGACTGGCTGATAAGGGTTTTGAACCCGAAAAAAGTCCCAGGATGCTTTTTTCCGGGACAGGGAAGACATGGCTTGGCAGTTCGGGCTGGACTGTTTCCATATGGCACAGGGTCAGACTGATTTGCATCTGGCCATGTCTTAACTGGGGTGGTGGAGTGAGCTAAAGAATGATGATGGATTAAACCCAGATCAGTTGACTGGGGGTGAGTGTTTGATTTGCTCAAACACTCCGTCCATCATCCCCTTTGGTATCGCTTTGTTTGCCCTAACTTGCAGGGTATGCCCCAGTAATCATGTTATTCATCCAAGAATTATACACAATACTTATTCTACAATATATTACTAGCTACTCACCAAGCCCCATGACCTCGACACCTAGCAGGTCCAACAGGTCCTGCTCTCGGTCCAGGATGTTGGACCACTGGTGGGCCAGCTGCTGGTGGGTGCGCCGGATCCCCAAGCAGTGAAACACTGCCCAGTGCACCATCGCCCACCGGCAGTGACGCTCCTGGGTAAGGTACCCGGAGCCTGGCCTGCCGCCTGCTGCCAAGGTCAAGGGGAGGTGGAGCTGGATGAAGAAAACCAGGACGGCCACCTCCGCCTCCCCGAAAAGTTGTCGGGCCTGCACCTCTGCAGGGATTATTCTGCCTTGCCCTTGGAGCCAGTGCTGCTGCCCTTGGCCATTGTTCTGGGGTGGAGGCAGAAAAGAAAAGAAGTAAAAAAGAAAGTTAGGGGGAAGAAGTAGGAGTTTGAATAAAAAACTAAAATAAAACAGTACAAATTTAACAAAAATACAGTGAAAGTAGAAATACATCACAAAATATAAACCTAGGGACTGAGAGACAGAGATGATAAATAAAGAAAGTGAGAAAAACTGTGAAAATAAGTAAAGATTGCTAAGATTAAAGCCGGATAGAAAACCAGGCCCAGAACCATAGCATTGAGTGAAAAGCAAGATTGCCGTGCCCGTCCTGACCAAGTGGGTAAGTTTGTGTGATATTTCTCGCTAATACGCACTTGTTATCGCGAACAAGTAGATAGCGTTCCCGAACATGACATGCACAACACAAACACATTATACGCGACCCAGAACAGGAAATAAGGCAACGCGAGCGAGCAGGACAATTGAAAAACATGATGGCCGCAACCATAGCCCACCACATGGGTAAGTTTGCGAGCTACGATCCCCGAGCGCGTAGACTGCACCCCAAACATGCACAACGCGCTCCCGAGCAAGAAAAGCACCTTGCTAAGGGGTCTGACAAGCTACTAGACATGCTTGCGAAGCTACGCGAAGCTCGTTTAGTACGAGAACGTCTTTGCGTAGATTCGCGTAGCGCGACTACGCATATTACGCCCACCACTACTAAAGATTGATGATAGATTAAACCCAGATCAGTTGACTGAGGGTAAGTGTTTGATTTGCTCAAATGCTCTGTCCATCATTCCCTTTGGTATCGCTCTGTGGTAAAGCACATCAGGGCCCGCATAGAGCACCCATTTTAGAATGCATATTTTAGCTTGGCAGCTCTTCATATGGTGACGTTTTACCATAACTTTACACTCATGCAATATTGTACTGAGAAAACCCTGTACATGAGGCCTATTTCTTCAATTCCTTGTATACACTGCTGCCATGCAGTCTATATACTGTGTCCAAGACTCAGCACGCAGAACACAATGCTCTTATATCATGAATGTAAGTTGGAGCTAGCTCAGTTGCCACAGACATATCACCCCATTGGCTCTGAACCTCTGACAGTGCTATATGAACAATGCTTTCATTATAAAACTGGCTCTGCCCTACATTCGCATGCGAAATCACAGCGATAATGCACTCAAATTACTTTTATTATGCACTTTCTCAATTACATCAAAATTATATACCAAATCGGTGTGCTGATACTGAAGTGGATCTACCCAGCCACTGATTCTGAAAGAACAAAAAAAGTAGCTTTGGCACTTCTTGTTCATTTCCAATATGGCCCTCGTGTAGCATTTTTTAGTCCCGCCTTTATGTTTTTGGCACCACTTGTCGGCTATTTTTAGTATCGCGTGAGCATAAGCGCGAGTTTCTTATTCTTTCCGGATTGTTGAAATCGGCGTTTTTTCTGAAATCAGTAAGTAACGTTATATTGGAGGCAGCCTCTTGAGTTTAACTGGTTATATTATAGCAAATACAATGTTGACAACCTTTTTTTATTGGCAGAACGACAAAAAAAACATTTAAACCTCGGAACAGCATTTGCGGTACCTTAAGGTTTTGTACAGATTAAGGCAGTACTTCAACAGGTCCCACACGTTGTAGGTGAGAAGATATTAATTTGTTCTTTTATACAGTAGGATTGAAGTAATTGACACCGATTTTGATAGGTTGTGGATAGTATGTTTATGTTCTTCAGCGTCTAGCCGCGATTTTTTGACCTGCTTCCGCAGGCTTCCTTATGATTGATTTGTTGTCGACACCAACTATCAGTATAATAGGTGAGATTATCTATTTGGGGCTTTTTAGCCCATCACCCATTCTTTGGTTTTCAGTTAGATTTTAATGCTTGGTTTTTGTATTGTAGTAACTTTTTAGAGTGCTATTTCGGCTGATAAGCTATTGGGTCACGTTTAATGATACTCAGAGGTATTTTTCCTTAAGTCTATTGCATGTTCAAATCACTGCCGAAATTCACGCAATGGTGGTATCCCCATAGAATTTTTGGGAATCGGCCATTATTTCTATTTACACTGATCAATCTCTTGCCAATTTCATCACTTACATAAATTCCTGAATGTATAATACCCTCCCGGGTGACTGCTAATTGTATATCTTGATATTCTACAATTGTATTCATTTTGCTATATGTTTTTTAGATTTCCCCTGAAGAATGGCGCAATATGCACGCGAAATGCATTGGGATTGACCATTGAAAATCATGTAACTATTGTCACCTGGATATTTAACAATTGAAGCTACTGTGCTTTTGAATAAAAGAAGCATTGGAATACGTCAGATGAACTATCTCTTAATTGATTATTTTTACAAAAATGTTGTTTCAGCTGACAAGCATTTAAATTGATGATGCATGTGATGTATGATGTTTTGACATTTTTACTAGACAACAGAAATTAGAATTTTCACTCGGAGTGTTTCAAGGTAGTGCAGTTTCTGTCTAGAGTAAACTGCTTTAGTTTTTTTGTTCTGCCCTACATTCAGCAGAGAAGCACTTCTGCTGGGTTTATCCTGGAGCGTGGTGCACAGTTGCGGCCTGTGGTGGGAGTGCCACCAGGCATTGATGTGGAGCGGGGGAGGGGCAGAGTAGGGGTGGTAGTAAACTACAGATTACAGCTGATTACTGGTAAGTAAACATATAAATAAGTAAAATGAATTTCGTTGTGTGTGCTGCATCGCCAAATGCAATGCAGCGCGCTCAACAAAATATGTTTTTGTTGCTTTACATCCAAGAGATGCAACATGGACCCTGCCTCAGACTGAGGCCCAGGAAGAAAAACAGACAAGACCTCCTCTGCTAGCCTGTGGAAAAAATAAGCCACCTTAAGGACAAAAGTACGGTGCATCATCAACACCACCCTATTTTCCAGAAAATTCAAAAACGAGACAGACTTCAAGAATGAACCCATTCACCAATGCGGCTGGCTGAGGAAATAGCCACCTTCAAGGTCAGAAACTTCAAGTCCACAGAATCCTGAGGCTGGAACGCAGTAGCAGCTGGCACGGATCAGATCTGGCGGGTGTATGTAAAGATGAAACAAAGAAAACTTATCTCCTGGCATCTCTCCATATTGTCCCTTGTCGTCCACGTCCCTCTGCTCCAATGCAGTGTTGTGATTGGTCAGAGCGCCATGGTTCGGTGGTCAGATTTGGAATGGGGGCGCCGGCATGTTTTCCATGCAGGCTTTAATGCAGCCTGCATGGAGAACATGCAAAGTGAGCATGACTGTTTGACTGGCCCGAGGGGGTCGTTCAAACATTCATGTGCACATTACAGAGTACCACAACCCACAACTCCTTTCTCTCCTCTGAGAGCAGAGCATCTCCACCCCAAAAATATGCAGGAACAA
Source organism: Lissotriton vulgaris (assembly GCF_964263255.1). Taxonomy (NCBI): domain Eukaryota; kingdom Metazoa; phylum Chordata; class Amphibia; order Caudata; family Salamandridae; genus Lissotriton; species Lissotriton vulgaris. The sequence continues at coordinate 1,806,608,181 of NC_141694.1, read as the reverse complement.
ATAAAAAGATAACGTCCCGTTATGATGACTCTGTTTTTCCTTCATTTCCACAGCTAAAAGCAGTGGAGCGACACTCCTCCGCCTCAGCGAAGAAGACACCACTGCTCAAACTGACACTCCAGCAACACCTTCAAAACCATCGGGCGATCCCACGGAGGGGCAGACAACATAGGCCTTGAACACACCAATGCCACAGATTTCAACAAATGAGAAACCAGAGGCTCCATCCCATCAAAAAGAGGACACCTGAAAGCCTGTAGAGTAGCCCATTGAGCACAGAGCGTAGAATGCACCAAACTCAGGTCAAAGCCATCAAATATGAAATCCAGAACCCTGACAGGATCCCCCACCTCAACAAAGAATCCCTTCCGCACACCAAACAAAAAAGTTAGACCAGTGCCTGGTATAAGCACGCAAAGCAAAAGTATGTCTAGACTGTTGAATTAGACGGCCACCAACTAGAAATACCCCCTACTCCACCATTCAAGAACCAAGCCTGACAATGCATTATCTGGAACATCAGGAATGGAATCTGTGGACCCAACAATGGATAAGTAGGATATTGGATCACCCAACGCAGGTGAACAACAAACTTCAACAACAGGAGAAACTTCTCTTCACTTCCAGCCATTGCCATCTTACTAGCTATTTCTAAAGTTTTCATCACAGCTGCTACCATTGGCGCTAACAGAGCGACCAAGGAACCAGAGGCTGCCCGCTGCTTTCTCCAGCCACCCCAGCTCCAGCCACACCAGCCACCACCAGCCATTCAGCAATCACTGCAAACCACTGCTATCGCTACTGCAGCCAGTGTAGCCATTGTAGCCACCGCAGCCACTGCTTCACCTGAATTAAGGGAGGAAACCAACCAATTGTTGCACCCTGCACGGCCTCATTGAACCACGATCCCCAGATGAACTTTCAGGGCGTTTAGAAAACTCTAAGTAGCCCCCGCAGATCGGTCAGTGGGGGGGTGTGAGTGTCATGGCTACGGGCTGCGGCTCTAGGGTCACCTCACATATGTTGTTATAATTTTATAGCTGATATTATAACTATAGCGTGCGTCCAGAGCTGTATTGTGATATGCATAATGTGTCTAGAAGTAATGAATCTGTACACCTAAAGAAATGTTAAACAAAACACATTGCACGCACTAAAGAACACAATCAGAGAAATACACAATTGAATGTTTCCTTTAATTCATCATTGTATATTACTCGGGACCCAACATTGCTGTGCTGCCTCTTCTCTCATATCAATAACTGGTATGACATGTTCCTTGCTGAGATGCATTGCACAGAAACTTCCAGCGCGAGCTTGGGCGGCTCCGCACTGTAAAAGGAGCCACGCCTGTTGCACCGCGCTCGTTATTCTCTCCGTCTCTCCTGCTGGCAGCTGCTAGTTCCTCCAGTTGGTTTTGGCGGCGATATTGGGACCCGATTTCTTCACAGCCCTTCAACTTGGGGAGCTGCAATCGGAGACAAGATAATAGTAAAGGCAACTGCTCATTCTGAATCAGGGTAAGATGTCTTTGTTTATTACTAGGAGGAATCGAGTTTAATTTTTTTGGACTGTGTTTAGTTCTTGGACAATGTTTAAACAACTGGATATTTACATGGCAGCGAAAGGTGTTTAAAACTAAGAATCTTTTGAGACTTGATACATCTTTTGACCCGGAGTGGTTGAAGGCTAATTTTTTTAACTTTTAAAGGAAAAGAACTTTTGAAATGAATCTAACTTTGGACATATACACCTGTAAAAAGTTGGGAGACAGGTACCACATTTTCACTATAAAAGAACTTGGAAAAAAGACTTAGAAGGAATGCGGCTGGTATTGATTTCGTTTTTAATATGTTTTAGGAGGCATAAAGTTAAGAGATAGAGCATTAATGAGTCTTAAATGCCTTCCACAGTATTGACATATCATCAAGCCCCAGTTAAAACAGTAAGAAAACTCAGGTAATTTTTAGAACAATATTTTTACAGATCTAAATTCTTGCATTGGAAGTCGTTCCATTTCTAGTTGTCTTTATTCTCTTTTCAGATCTCCTTCCGTGCTGTTCCTTCCCCAACACCCTTTCCCTGCGCCTGGCCACTCTAATGATCGGTGTCTTGATGACAATCCGACTTGGAGCTGCCTGGAGGTGGACCCTTCTATCATCGCGCAAGCTCTGAGGAACATCGGACTCCTGACAGTGAGGGGCCACCCCTTACCCCATATCCCCTATGTCTCCCAGCAATGAGATCTGGTAAAACCAGGATAGTCCTACCCAATTCTTCAAAAAAAGGCATCAAGAAGAGGGTTTCTGACAATGCAGTAGCGCACCAATCGCTGACTGAAAACCTGGCAAAATCGTCAAACCCACAGTTACAACCAGGAATTGCCTCGGATACAGCACGCAAGTTACAACCCTATCAGTCTTCATCTCAAGTTCAGCCCCCCCTCCTCCAACCAATAACAAGCGGAACTGGTGGAGTCAGTGTGCTCAAGGAAAAACAAAACTGCTAGGACACACAATCTAGACCTTCAGCCATCGCAGTTTCTTCATCGAAGAAAATGTTTTTGAGGGGCTATTTCAGAAGTTCTCTATCCTCTTTGAAGTCAAGATCAAGCTCACTCAATATACCCCTGACTCCCGCTTTAACTGCCTCATCCTGAGCCATAACCCCAGCACCGCACCTAAAACTGGCCCAGCTCATGATCCATGTGTCTGCTGGCAAGAAAGGCCTTGGTTCATCGTTCCCAGGCCTTCCAACAAGTGCCGATCCCACGTATTGACTTCTGTTTCCCCTCCCCCTTCACTGGATGGCAGTTTACCTCATCAATTCATCACTCTGTTTGGATTCCCAGCCACTTTTTTCCCTTAGTAAACAAGTCCCAAGCCCTCAAGGCCCATTTAATAGTAACTACTGAAGTTCTCACCCTGCGACTTGCAACCCAGGCGAACGAATATCTAAGCAACATCACAACATCATCTCCAACCCTTTCATCACCAACTACCAACAGTTGTCAACAAAAGATAAATACAGGATGGGGCCACAACACCATACCTAATACCCACCTTGACTTATCCTTTTTTACCAAAAAATCCAACAGATCGATCATCAGCCCTCCATCTCCTGACCTAAACGAGCTCTGGTCATAACTTCTCCAAACCCTTCAATATACAGTGTTAGCATTGAACAACCACTCACACAAAATTGATCTATTAAACACTCTTGCTGTGTACACCGTTGGAATTGATCAAAAATTGGAGGCGCTCAATTCACTGATAATAAAAGCTCAGTCTCAAGTGCAATTAGTTCAATCAGTATGATGAAGCTCTACCATCATAGACTCTTTATCCTCATTGCCCCAATTTCTGTCATCAGTACTAACAGAAATTCAGAGGATTCCAGAGTCCAGGCTTCCCGACTCCATGCCACCGGCTCCTCCACAGGGCAAACATCCGGAACCTGAGCACACGTCCAACAAATTACCACCTGTTTCTTTACCATTATTCAAAGCAACAGCAGTCTTTAATGCATCCATGGACACAAATACCAATGCCAAATCACCCCAGCAATCCGCCCATTGACTATTAAAACAGGAAAAAAAAGCCTTCGGAAATCCCACAATAGGCAAACATAAGAGTCCAAAAACAAACTGCACTTATTTTACAAACAATAAACCAGGGACAGCACAGGCTTCGAGCACAGTGCTCACCATCCCCACCAGCCAGTTACAAGCAGCCCAGTCCACAACGTCCCAAAAAAGACCATCAAAGTCAAACGTTGAAAAAAAACGGAGTCACCTCAAGCTTCAAGGCATTCTCCACATCTAATATCTCAGGATAAAATTGGAGACACTGGAATCAGGCAATTACAAATCAATGAAGAGCTAATAATTGTCAACAGTTCAGCCACAACCATGTCCTCACAAAGCGTGTCCCACAACCCTCTTCCCCACCTCAACTGATGATCAACGGTCCAGGCTTACATTACGCACCTAACCCCATCAAAGAACTGGACCATCAGTTTTCGGCAACCACATCCAGCCAACTTCCGTTGTTGTGTAGGCCCAAAACAGTTTTTACCTCAGCGTCAACCAACCAAGTCAGTGAACAAGCCCCCCCTTGTACAGTATATCAATCTCTCAATGAACATCAGAAGCTAAGCTTAAGCCAACTAAGTCCTTACCCTCTGACATCCACAACCCAGCCATAGACACCAATGAGACCAAATTACTGTTAACACCAGAGTATGTCTCTCAAGGCCCGCACAACATATTAAATCGCGGGAACATAATCCAGCTTTTTAAATTGAACCCGTACCTGTGTAAGCTGGAATCAAAAAACAAACTCTCCATCGAATTTAAATCCAGTATTGGCCCCCAAACGGGAGAATCAACCCTAATTATATTAGCATCTAAAGCCACAAGGGAACTCGTTCAATATAAAGCTGCCCAATTCAAAGACAGGGAAATAATCATAGCAATGCCCCAAGTTCCCCGATACCCTTCAATATTCCTACCCAGCCATGCCCCATCTTCAAGTATAAGCCACACCCCCTTTTCCTTTCTAAAGTCAGCCAGAAGCCACCCTCCAGTCCGCAATGACCAGTGCAGTGAAGTAAAGCAAACCATCAGAAGTGCAGACTGGTCATGGCTGCCAGCAGCCCTATCCCAAAGCAGGATCAATCGAAATAACTTGGAGCACGGTTTAATAATCTGTTCCTGGAATATTAACGTTCTTTTGTCGAAATTACAATCTCCAGACTCACCTGGAATCTTAAAAAATCACAAAATTATTCTTCTCTTCTCCAGGAAACCTGGCAATCAACCAGCACCCCAAATGAAGGGTACCTGGAATTCACATCACCCGCCACAGGGCAGAGCAAGTTCGGCAGACTGCGTGGTGGACTTTCTATCTACGCGGCTACTAGACTGTCAGCACGCATCAAACAGCTAAAATTTGAAGTTGACTGGGTCGCTGGCATTGTGGTTGAAAATTTCACATCAGAGAACAAGCTACAACTGCTAAATGTTTACATTTCTCAATGCACCAGTGAGAAAAACTCCAAACTGGACTGCCTCACCGAAATATTAGGCAACATCTTAAGCATGTATTGCAGTACACCATGTTTAATCTCTGGAAAGTTTCATACCAACCTCTTCCACAACCAGTTTGAGGACCTAGGGATCATCCTTCCAGCGGTCCCCTACCATCTTGCCACACAAACATTACCATCAGGACTAAGACCGTCCAAATTGGGTGAATATGCATGCCTCCAATTCAGCAGATAAGGTTATATAGTAGTAAACAGCTGCTCATCCACAGATACCCCCCTGGCTAGACAAAAATTAACGGCCGAACCCATTCATTTTTGGACTTTACATTAGGAAACAGTGAAATGCTCACCTGCATTGATTGACAATGCATTGCAGCACAGGGGGAGAGTGACCATAGACCCCCAATATTAACATTATCTCTCAACATGCCTCACCATCAGGCACTCACTCACACAATATCAGACAGTTATTCGGAGAACCTAAGGCAAATGAAATGGACGCCCAGCGCTGTCCCCACTGTCACAGAGAAATGCAGTGCCTTTCTGCATTTACAAGGCGAAAAAGACATGCCTATCCTCGGCGGCTTGGAAGAGCTTGTAAACAGTTTATTAAACAAATTTCCATCTAAATCTTACTCCTTGCAAGACCCACCACAACTTCGCATTTCACCTGCAACAAAACAGTTAAAATCTCAAAGAAATGCTGCACTATGCTGGGCCAGAAAAAAACTGGGAAACACAATTTTATTTAACCTCTCAGCAAGCTCAAAAAACTTTTAAGGCATCCGTGCACAGAGGCAAACAATCTGCGTCAGACCAGTTCTAGTTTTAGTTAGTCTATGCCAGCAAAAGGTCTGACACAAAGATATTCTGGTCCCTCAAGAACAGCGTCCCATTATGAGGCACAGGACACAGCAGCGCAAACATAAGTGTTGATGACTGGACTGAGTTTCTAATCAACCACTTCAGTGAACATTTAAGCAAGACATAGCACCCAAGCCCCCATTCCACATCCAAATCTTGGCCACCACTCACTGAAGGCGGCTGCACAGACAACACAGTGTCCAATACCAAAGCTGAAGGTGCCTCAGATGCAAGAATAGTTGAGAGAAAGGAGCCACAAAATGATTCAACTCCAGAGATGCTGACAACACCAGGAGATTTAAGAAACATCATTGCCCAAATAATTAGAAAAGGCAGGTCAGACGGAGCCCCTGGGCCCAATGTACTACCTCAGGGCTTGTTCAAGTTAGATGAAATGTGGTGGTCAGTTCTCCTTGCACCCCTGTTTTTACATTGCAGGCTTAATAACCACATCTCGGACTCCTGGAAAGGTACTATCATTCATTCTATTTACAAGAGTGGTAAAAGAAATGACCCAAAAAATTACAGAATGATAGCCCTTCCTGATATCGAATTCAAATAATATGCCAGCATTTTAATGGAAGAACTGTCAACTTGGGCTGAATCAACACAGTGCCTCCCCTTTAATCGGCCCGGCGTTGTAGATAATTCAGGCACAACCAGCAACCTACTGGCATTAACTGTTTCGATGGAGAAGGCAGACGTTCGTCGTATCCAACTATACTGCTGCTTTCTTAGGGACATAAGGACGCAGCTATAAAACACTGAGTATGCCCTGCAAGAGCTGGAGCGTAGTTATGTTGAGACTCCTGCAGCGGAGACTCTGGCCTGCATCCATGAGTTGATTAAAGACTATAATAAATTAGCTGAAACGGAAATAAAGTACCTATTGCATAGACATACGGCCCGTCGTTATGGTGAGGGTGGGAGGCCGGGGTGCACTCTGGCGACTAAGATTAAAGAGCACATGGAGCATTCGTATATTGACATGATAACAGATGCACATGAGGGTGAACGTTATCACTCACTTGCCATAACAGAGCAGTTTAGGCGTTTCTATGCAGATCTCTAGACCTCCAAGCATCGGAGGCTGAGATGGAGGAGTATTTGGAGGATGTGGCATGCGCCTGGCTGTCGTATGCACACAGGGAATATCTATCTGTGCCCATAGATGAGCAGGATGTTAAGATAGCAATTTGGGCGCTCTCTAATGGAAAGGCACCGGGGCCGGATGGCCTTACAGTGGAATTTTATAAGATGTACGCAGACCTCCTCGTCCCCTACTTACTAGAGATGTACGCTGAGGTGCAGGAGATCGGGAAATTACCACTGACTTTTCGACAAGCGTCGATAATAACTCTGCTCAAAAAGGATAAGCCGTCTGATAGGTGTGACTCTTATCATCCTCTGTTCCTGATCAATGTATATGCGAAGATACTGTCCAAAATCTTAGCGACTAGGTTGCAACCTCTGATGTCGTGCCTGCTGTTGCCTGATCAGTCAGGCTTTATTCCTGAGAGGTCCACGTCGCATAAACTCCGGACTGTTTTTTCCATGTTCCACATACTCGCACCAAGCATCTCAGCTGCGGCTGTACTGCTGAATGCTGCAAAAGCGTTGGAGTCAGTGGAGTGAAAATATATGCACTTTGTTCTCCAGTGGATGGGATTCCCACCCTTATTTTTGCAATGGATAGATGTGATGTATGCGGATCTGACTGCTGGGGTATGTATGGTTGAGCTGACTTCAGAACCCTTTAACATAGAGAGGGTACGCGCCAGGGGTGTCTGCTATCTCCACTGCTCTTTGCGATCATACTGGAGCCATTGGCATGTGTCATTCGGCAGAGACACAGGGGACGGTGCTAAACTTTAACTATCACCCAGTAGCTATCTCATTGTACACGGACGACATGGTGCTTCATCTTGATATCTGGCGCAACTGCTCTGGGAGTATGTTCGGTTTGGCCACCTATCGGGCCTCTTTGTCAATTGGGACAAATCCATCATTATTCTGCTAACGAGGTCTACTGTGCAGCCTGAGATGGACTTCCCACTGGTATGGTCTACAGACCCGGTTAAATATCTCAGAGTGTGGATTCACAGGGATTGAAACATAGTGATACGGAAAAATTATGGGAAAGCATATGCGAGGCTGGACCATCAGGTAGACGTGTGGGTTTCGCTACCACTGCTGTTGGTAGATCGCATTTCCTTTATTAAAATGGTGATCTTGCACCGTTTTTGTACTTGTTTATTTACATTCTAGTAGTACTAACGATGGGTTTCTTTCAGAACATTCGACGGGCTCTGCTATGGCTGATATGGGGCGGCAAAAACTCTTGTGTGAATTGGACAGTGCTTACAAGTGGGTATGATCTGGGAGGCTTTGGGACGCCAGATTTATATTCTTACTATAGCATGATTACTCATCGGGCGTGCGGAACCCCGAGAACCAAAATAAATGCAGTGGACGCGACCATAGTGGCCTGGCAGGAGATCGGGCGATTGGCACAAAAGTTGCCAATATACCCGCCAGTCATGCACATGAAACATCATGCAGCGATGTCGGAAACCCATAAGGCGCCATCAATGCGTCTACTTCGAGAGGCGGGCTTTCAACGGATGCAAGACGCATATCCGGATGGGTCATTTGTCACACCGGACTCTCTTCATTACAATTGGAATCAGTCATTATTGTTCAGGTTTGCAATGCGACCAAGGTGCACTACACTTCTTACCCTCTGGAACCTCCCGCGCTTTTTATCTCTGCAGTTTGCTCTCACCACACCTACTAACAAAAAATTGGTCTCCAGATTATATAGGCTGATTAAAGATGAATGTATACATGAACCGGATAGAAGTTGGGAGCGGTGGAATACCTGTCTACCTGAGCTGATCTTGGAGAAAGACTGTAAGTTTGTGTGTGAATTGACAGGGACACTTAGTATGAATGGGAATTTCCGCATCACACACTTTAAATATATACACAAATTGTATTACACCCCAGCTCGGTTGCATTACTTTGGCCAGCGGTGACTCTGACTCCTGTGTGCGGAGCGGGCATGGGAATGCAGATTTTTTGCATTTAGCTTGGGGATGCAGTAAGGTGTATGAGTTTTGGGAAGTGGTAATGAGTAATTTAAAAACAATGGTGACTATAGAGCTCCAGTGCACTCCGCTGGTTTTTCTGCTTTGCTGTGTGCCGCATGCAAAGGGAGTGAATGGGAGATTTGTAAGACTGGCATTGTTGATGGCTGCGCGAAGAGTGGCGTTAACATGGGGGGGGGAGGTATAGGCCGAAAGCAGAACATTGGTTGAAGGACCTGGCGTATTCTAAAGAAACTTTTGAAACGTATGCAGAGAAATTGCCAACAAGCTCACGACCAAGAGACATTTGGGAACCAACACGTCTTTTTCTCTTGAATAGAGTGGCTGACGCTGAGTTGGGGGATGTACATTGAAAACTGAGAGGATGGGGACTGGGGGACGGGGGGAGGACAACAAGATGATTAGGTTATGCTGCATTCTTCTAACTCGACTGGTTGGTTTCTGATTAGGATGTATGTGAGGATGTATTTTTCTTTTTTTATATTGTTAAATTTAAGTTCGGAATTATATGTCTGTTTGTGGGATACACAGGGACATTGATGTATTTGAGTTTTTTTCTTTTCTATTTACAGCATTGTCATATGTTTTTTTGTGTTCGGTTTTGTTGTTGGATGTCTTGTAATGTTATTTGATTACTTTATTGGAAAAAAAAAATACTGCTGCTTCGTCGACTTCAAGGCGGCTTTTGACCGGGCGCCACGCGGCCGCTTATGGCAAAAACGTATGCTGGTTCACAAACCTGGAATAAAATAAAGTTGTGCGACGGGTCCCATGTTAAAAAAAAGATCCAAACAGAAGGCAGTGGTAAAAAAGGCTTTGTGTTGGTGCCCCTTCCTTTTACCCTGGTCATCCAGGACCTATCCCCCATACTTGATAAGGTCTAATCCCATCTGCCTCAACTGGACAGAACCCAGATCAGCAACCTGTTATACGCTGATGACCTTGTGTTACTGAGCCACACCAAGGTCAGCCTGCAGAGGCTACTCGACAACCTCCTTCCCTAAACACTTGACAATGCTCTCGAATTGAATCGGTCAAAAACAAAAATAATTCATTTTAGCAAACTGAAGCTGCGGAAAAGTAGGTGGTTTTTCAACAATGAAAGCATCAACACAGTGCCACACAATAAATATTTGGGAATCTTTCTTGACTCCAGAGGTTCCTTCACTAAATAAAAAGATGCTGTCAAGGCTAAACCACTGTCGCTTGAGGTTGCATCGGCACAACTCTCAAAACGTCTACTAGGACCAAGCCTATCTCCACTGCTCAAGGTGATGAAGGCCAATATCACTAATTCCTTATCATACGGACATGAGATTATGATGGGCACACAAACATCTTATTAAATAAATTAACCACCAGAAACTTTAAAGGAGAATATTTCCTGCCAAGGTCTCCATCCGCAGCATATGTCAGATTAGAACTTGGCATGCTAGATCATAATGGCATTGAGGATGGCACTTTTATTAAGTTCTACATTAGACTAAGCAACTTCCGGAATGGCAGTCTTGAGACCAAACTTTCGAATGAAATATCAACCAGTACATCTAGCCAAAAATATCGGCACCACTTGACGAACTCCCTACAGCTACTCAGACATAGAATATTGAGGAAAAAGTCCATCACAATAGCCATTAAAAATGGTAATCAAGCGAAGGAAGTGTTCGGCCCTGGACAGGGCAAAATTATCCAGAAGGAAACACGCCTGGGCTACCTACCTATCAAGCAAATACTCACTCTTTTGGAAGGTTATGTTCATGGCCCTCAGGCTGGGCGATTGGCCCTTTTTAAAGCATATGCCACAATGGTGGTGCCCCAGTCTCAATATCGAATGCAGGGAATGCGGATGCCACTCCAAAAGCATGGAGCATATAGCCTGCACATGCCTGGCTCTGCTTAAGGACAGACAGACTTTATTGCGAGAGGGAGTGAAACATAATAGATGCTCGCACATGTCATCAGGCCATAATAGCTGCTATGAACCCTGAAAATACAAAGCTGAATATTCGGTTTACTAAATTTGTCATCAGGGCTGCTAAAATGCTGGGGAAAGAGAAGGCAGCAAATCTTTCACTGGTTGCCTTTGCCACCTCTTTGTAATAACATTTTTAGCGGCTGCTGACCCCTTCAGCTTGGCCTTCCTGAACACTGTCTTCATTACCTTAATGCTAGCTGTCACATTTATTTGTCCCTTTTTTTTTAGACTTTCTTAAAACCATTCTGTGACTGTTATGTTACCCAATAACCTTGAACTGTAAAGACACATGAATATTCGGAGAGTTTTCAATTCTAACCCATTTTTATCGCAAGATTACTGCACTGTTTTTGCACTAACCAGGGTCCTTTTTTTCTTTCTTTATAAACTTTTGTATATGTACACATGAGTAACACGGTTTTAACACTTTGTTATGGTTTTTAGTAATCAAACAATAAAACTTTGAAACTAATTGAATTGAATTAAAACAGGAGAAACCAATTAAATCTCTGCCACCCCAAAACCACCAGAATCACAAAAGCCTTGTCCAGGCTGATCTTCTGCAACACTGCCGGAATCAGGGGAACTTGGGGAAAGGCATACAGAAGAACCAGAGGCCAATGGAAGGACATCTCATCCACTTTTAACACCCCCAGGCAAGGCGTAATTGTGCAACAACAAGTGAGCTGTGAAATCTCTGGGGAGGCAAGCAAGTCCAGCCTCAAAGATCTAATCTTCTGTAAACTCAGTAGCACCTCCAGAGTCAAGGACAGGGAACCCATGGAAGGACTGCTGAGACTGTCTACTACCACATTCTCCCTGCCCAGGAAGTAAATGCAAAACAGGGACCCCAGAACCCTCTCCGTTCAGGAGCAAATGACATGACTGAGACAACTGAGGGTTTTCACCCAGCGCCCTCCTTGATGATTCAAGTAACTCATGACAACCTTGTTGTCCATCCAGACCTGCACATGCTAACCCTCCAGGTATGGAGTAAACACCAAGAGAACCAAGAAAACCGCCTTCAGCTCCCTGTAATTAAAAGAAACAACCTGTGAGAATCTCAAGGTGCTGGGGGTGGGGGGGGTGGAGGTTCCAGTCTATCAAGGAGGGAGTCCATTGAAGAGCCAGGTCTTGTGGTCTCTTAAGAAGATGGGAAGCAATGTTGTTTGTCTGAGATGGGGCTGAAGGGCATTCCAGGCCTTGACCATGAGGAAGGAGAAGGATCAGCCTCCCGATTTGGGAAGGAGAAGGAGAGGCCTCCAGACTAAGCACCAGAACACTGGACCACTGGTCCTGCACAGACAATTCCCCCAGGGTGGCACCCTCGCCCAACAGACTGGTTTCGGTCATCACAACATGGATAGGAACCACCTGAAAGAGCCAACCCCAGGACAGATTCACCGCTTCCAACCACCACCTATGATCCACCCTGACTCGGGTAGTCACAGGCATCCCCTGTTAAAAATTGTGACCACCCAGATTCAAATGTGACAAAATATGGTTGATCACAGGATACATAAGCAAGAGGGCCCAAGGAATCACCATCAGAGCAGCATAAGTCTCTGCACCCTCAACCAACTTCTCACAGGGGGACAGTTCAGAGACAATACAAATAGAATCCCAGACAAGTGAGTCAATTTCTAGGAATGGGCGAGGAAAACTTTCCCAACAAAGTCATGAACAGGGATTCTATGTAAGTCAGATCCTGAGTCAGGATGATCTAAGTCTTGTTTACATTCATAAAAATCAATGGTCCCTCAGCACCTGCAGACTTCCTGGACATGGCGCTCTGCCTTAGGAATTGAAGATAGAACAAGCTAGTTGCCAATGGTGAGACTGACTATACATTTACTTAGGGTCATTTCAGAAAGGAAAACATGAAATGTTGCTTTAAGAATTGCAACTTAGTACAACGAAAATTATTTAACCTTCATTTATTTTTTCTTCAATTATTTTTAAAGAGGGCTGCATATTTAGTTTTGCATTTCAATACATACAAGACATAAACACATTGTTGGACAAAATATAAGGGCACGCTAAAACAGAGTCATCACCATGCACTTGGCCAATTCCACATTCATATCACATTCACACAAACATCCATCCTAGAAACAAAAAACAACAAGGTCCCTTTGTCACATACACATGTGTATGGTTAAACAAACAATGTATCATGTGTCACAAATTCAAAGTAATCAAATAATTTTCAAGGGAAATATTTTCCTATATACACAAGTAACTTCTGTGTGATCAGGGACCGGGTTGGTCGACGTGTTTCGAACCCCGGCTGTTTAGTGGGTTCGCCTCAGGACCAATAGCTATCTACAAAAGACAACAAACAACAAGTTTTAGACTAACTAAGCTTACGTAAGACCTGTGGCCTTAGGTTTAATGTCTGCTCCCCTAATCTATCATTATACATGTTGTTATCTGAGTACTTTCCATTCTCCTTTTTCAGTGTTGTCTATGTGTGAAATATGGATTTTGGCATACATGGATTGTAATCACCCCCCCCCCCCCTCCATCCCACCTGGGCTCTGCTTATTGCCATATAATCAGGATTTTTAGACAGTGGGGGACGAGAAGCATGCCCCCCGCCATGATAGGCTGGTGAAATTTCCCTTGGCGAGCAGGACTAAAAGCCCTCCTTGCGCTAAAGGACCTTAGCCGAACCAACTTCTCAGGGAGATGAAGTTTACAATCCCCTGCAGATTTCGAACCCTATACTCTACAGGGGGGGGGCAAACAACTTCACTCCCGATGTAGGAATCTTCATCTATTTCCTTTTCTGGGCTGCATTTGCCTTCCAAGATTTCAACCACATCTGGCACTGAGCAGCAACAGAAGACCCAGACATAGAGGCAGCCATCACAAGGAATTAAAAAAATGTCTGACAACTGCCCGTAGGAGGAGGAATGTCCTCTTCTTGGTCCCTCAACTCACCCAAGGATTGGAAATCTTTCAGTAAGGACTGAATGGCATACATAGAATAGGCCACAGGCCTAATAGCAAAATTGGAAGAGGAAAAAGTACCTTAATATCCTCATCCACCTTCTTGTCACCAGGGTCCGCAGAGGAAGCATCCTCAGAAATGAACGCCACGCTGGGAAGCCATACAAGCCATCAAGGAATCCGCCTTCTCAGAAGCTGGGAATTTGACCTGCAAAGGACAACGCTGTTCATGTTCATCAATGTTGCTCCATTCGAATGAATAGGCAAAGACTCAGGTTCCTGCCTCTGATATTGGGAGAAAAAATCAGTGTTGTCCTCAGACACCCTGCCTCTGGAAAAATTAAAATTCAAGGAAATGTGCTGCAGAACCTCCTTCATAACCTTTTCAGTTACATATCCAGCTGTCCATCAGAGTCAGATGAGGGACAAGGGTCAACCCTTGACCTCCTAGCAGGAGGAACAGGCTCCCTATCCTTAAATGCAGCAGCAACAGCAGTCTGGATCATCTGCTGGTTAGTAGCCAAAGAAGGGTAGAGGTTCCTCCACATTATGGGACTTCTCACTCGCCTTGCCCCCTGGCTCAAAACTGCAGTACAACAAAAAGACTGAACTGCACCAATGATAGAATTCACTGTGGCAAAATCCGTCAGTAAGTCAAGGGTGCACGCCACCCAAACGCAATTAAAACCCATTCCAAGGGCGCCCACGATAGGGAATGCAGGACTGGCCAATAGCCCTGCCCACTCATGCAAGCGTGAAGCTAAGCCCTACGAGATCCATGCCGCCTCACCCAGCAGGAGAAACTGTGACCATCCTGAGTCCCCTACGGACTCCTGGGGGAGACTAAAGCTGCCAAAGCCGCAGCCAGGACTCAAAAGAAAGGTTTGTGACCCACCCCAAGTGCGCTCAAGCATAAGCACCAGGGGGGAGGGGCGTGACCAAAGACCCGACCCCGCAGCCAGCAGCTCTGCCACAAGACCGTTACCGCTCCCCCACTGAGTCCGCTCCAGCAGGACTACCTACAGCGGGGAGCACGATTCAATAAACATAATATAATAACAAGGAGTGGTCACCCAGGCATGCCCAGCAATACCATGACCCAAGAGACCCTGAGTCTGCTATAGCAGGGCCAAATTCCCCGATTACCTGCAATCTCATCCACGCAACACTTGTAGAAACAGAAGAACAGGTTGTCCTAAGACTTGATTGCTCCTTTCATTTGATTGGTGATTAGGGGATGTGCCACATTGGAGGGATGGGAGGCTAGTATTCTAACATTTGCTTGGAGTTTCTGTTGGAGGCTGAAGATCTTGTGTTAATTACAGTGGCGATCAAGATGGGGAAGGAAAATAATGTGGCATGCACCTACTGTAAGCAGCACACCCCTAACATAACATGTGTATTTTTGAAGCGTACATTCATCCAGAAGAGTATTTTGGCACTGAATATGAGATGTGTATTGTTATCCAACTCAATGATACGCATTTTATTGACCTCAGAAGGATGAGAGGCTGAGTGGACTTGCTGGGATTTGAACCTGCCAATGAGGTCAAACACTGGCCTATACAGCAGATGCATTAGCTCATAAAGCCACCAGACCCGGATACCTTGAAAGTGTATGCTATAATACTAGATAATAGATATAGATCAGGCCAGAGGCGAGTATAAAATGAAATGAAGATTAGACTCACAAAAACAAGCAAGGAGAAATAAGCGGGCAATGTTGGTAAAATAATAAAGCTTGACCATAGTTAATGTGCAGTAGCAAAGTTAATTTAAAGTTCATGAAAATAAATTGTAAATGCCTACTTGGAGTAAAAGTTTACCGATAAATGAAGTTTCCTCTTTCAAGATAATGTAGTGTGCCTACCTTAAGCTACTCACTAGAAGGCATAGGGTGGCTTCGTTCGGACCAAAGAAAAGATACAAATCAGGATGTGGGCGGGGTGCACTGTCAAACACCATTTTGATAGAAATAAAAAAAAATGCAGGATCTGTAGGGAAATACACTAAAGCTGAAGAAAGAAGCCATTGCCACTGACAACACAAAAGGAGAAATATCAGGATAGCTTGAAGCTGGGAACCTAAAAGTGGGAGTAAACCAAAATTCCCTAGATGTGGGGTTCACGAAGAGTGCACTAAGAGCACAAGGAAGGGAGTACTCCAGAAGCCAGGATATAGGATATCTAAGAAACAAAAAATCTGTGGTAAATATGATAGAAGCATGGGAATACGAGACGGGGTACCCATACCTAGAAACCTTGCCAAATTACACTTTTAGGTGGGAGATACTAAAAATTCGAATTGGCATCATCCCTTGGCAAATGGAGGGGAGGGTTAAGGCAGAAATGTTATACCTAGATGGTATATGTAAATGTGGCTTGGGAGCCAAGTGTGAAATGTTACATATACTTCTTGATTGCTTGACATGTCTAAAAGTGAGACAACGGTTCCTACGTCCTTTATTTATAAAACATGGCATAAGACAACTTGTACAAGCAACGAACTTGTTGATAGGAATGGAAAATCAAGAAATAGCAATTGCTCTTGGTAACTACCTGAAAGAGATAAATCGCTTAGCGCAGGAAGCTAAAAATTAAAGTACGAGGGATTGCAAGCCCATAAGACATCAGATTGTACTGTAATGAGCAACATATCAAAATTGTCTATTTTAAATGTAATAATCTCCAATTTTACTATGTATAGCATGTGTTTTAAATTCTTTTTTAATGATTTTATAATTTTTAAAATTGTGTACAGTTTTGTTTGTTTATTGATGTGACGCAGCTCTACTTTCGATCTCATTCTTTCGATCCACATTTCTTGAAACTGGAACGGATAACTCCCACTAGCGCTGTTATTTTAGACTAAAAATTGCACAGTTACTCTGCAGGGTGTTAGAAACGAATTTAGAGAGAAGCTGAATGAATTTTGGAAAAACGAACACATTTTTAAAAAACGTCTTTTTAATTGTGATGACAATGCTTTTAATATTGCACTAACCCTAGCGTGATTTGCACAGTATTTTGGTGCCTACCTGACCTGCCAGAGCGAAGGGAATAGGGCACTCGTCCACGAGCACCAGCCGCCATCTTGGTGCATGGTCGGGAAGCGGTCTAGCTCTTCTCCACTTCCGGGAGAGAGCTATTTAGAGCGAGTGAGCCCTCTGCTCTGTTGATTCTCATTTACACATTTCTTGAAACTGGAACGGATAACTCCCACTAGCGCTGTTATTTTAGACCAAAAATTGCACAGTTACTCTGTAGGGTGTTAGAAACGCATTTAGAGAGAAGCTGAATGAATTTTGGAAAAACAAACAAATTTTAAAAAAACGTCTTTTTAATTGTGATGACAATGCTTTTAATATTGCACTAACCCTAGCGTGATTTGCACAGTATTTTGGTGCCTACCTGACATGCCAAAGCAAAGGGAATAGTGCACTCGTCCACGAGCACCAGCCGCCATCTTGGGGCAGGGTCGGGACGCGGTCTAGCTCTTTTCCACTTCCGGGAGAGAGCTATTTAGAGCGAGTGAGCCCTCTGCTCTGTTGATTCTCATTTACACATTTCTTGAAACTGGAACGGATAACTCCCACTAGCGCTGTTATTTTAGACTAAAAATTGCACAGTTACTCTGTAGGGTGTTAGAAACGAATTTAGAGAGAAGCTGAATGAATTTTGGAAAAACTAACAAATTTTAAAAAAAGTCTTTTTAATTGTGATGACAATGCTTTTAATATTGCACTAACCCTAGCGTGATTTGCACAGTATTTTGGTGCCTACCTGACCTGCCAGAGCGAAGGGAATAGGGCACTCGTCCACGAGCACCAGCCGCAATCTTGGGGCAGGGTCGGGACGCGGTCTAGCTCTTCTCCATTTCCGGGAGAGAGCTATTTAGGGATGTACCATGTTACAACGCATACCATTACAACTACCTACTGTTACAACGCGACCATTACAACGCATACCATTACAACGCATAGCGCTTTGAGGTGCTGGATAGTGGTAAGTATAATTTACTATTCTAACTCCAGTCCCCGTGGACCCTAGGGAAGGTGTTGGATAGTAAATTATACTTATTCCCTATCCTAGAGCGCCCCCCAGCGCAATGCGTTGTAATGGTATGCGTTGTAAAAGTCACGTTGTAACAGTATTGCGTTGTAACAAATGCGTTGTAACAGGTGTATACCGCTATTTAGTCCTCGCTCGACTAGGATGCGCAGCGGACGAGCGCAGCGGGCGCGTGCCGAAGACGCGCCTAAGACAAGCCCGTCTGCGCCCGTCCGAGCCAGATCCGGGCCCAGGGCCACTCCCCCTGGTCCTGCTGCTACCCTACATACAGCTTCCACCCTACGCTATACTTCCACACAGCTGCAGGAATGGAACACAGGACTGGGTATGTCTTGTCAAGTACTTCTGTTATTAAAACACTCATTATCCACACCCATATCATGTGCAGGTTGCTCTTATACTCTGCCACCTCCCCTGTCTGCGACAAATACTATAGACCACCCCATTATAACTGCCAGCGCTCCTCGCTTAGCGACACAGTATACTAGAGCTGCACTCATTAATTCACGCTCTCTCCCCAAACATAGTCTGGACATTAGGGAGAGCATTATTAATCATGAACTGGACATCTTATTCATCACAGAATCATGGGGAGATGATGCATCTGGCCCTGACTTTGTTCAAGCTACTCCTGAAGGTTACAGTGTAGCTAGACAAGATAGAGCCTCGGGGCGAGGCGGAGGCTTAGCCATTATTCATAGGGACACTTATCGTGCCAAATTTGAGCCCATTCTAAGTACCAATTGCGAAGCTCTCGCATTTACTATCAATCTTACACACAAACAGGCGTTTAAAGGAACCCTGGTGTACAGGCCACCTGGAGCTCGAGCCAAATTTCTAGCTGCACTCATTGAAATTATGGAATCAGCAATAGAATCCCCGACTTATACAATTCTTGGGGACTTTAATTTTCCATTGGAAAACTTGGAAAACAAAGATACACTTCAACTTATTACTGATATGCAGGCAATAGGACTGCAGCAGCTGGTGAAGGGACACACGCTGGATGGCCTGTTTACGAATGACCATGGCATTGAGTTGGTAGCAACACTACCTTTGATCTGGTCTGACCACCAAGCCATTATTTTTAGGATCCACTCAAACCCCCTCAGACCAAAGATAGGGCACCAGTGGGGGCGCGGATGTGGAAAAACGCAGACATACCACATCACTCAAATCTCTTGCTGTCATCTGCTCCAGAAAGCGGAGACGATACTGAAACTATGTCCATTAAATTTCAGGAATGGATCTTAAAAGCAGCGAACGAAGTTGCTCCTGAAAAAACTTATCGCCCCAATAGGATCACTCCATCTGCCCAGTGGTATACAGAAGAGCTGCGACTCCAGCGTCAGTTCTGTAGAAATTTAGAAAGGCGCTGGAGAAAGCACTATGGTCCATTGGCTAAACAAGAATACAAAAGTGCTCTGGCTATATATAAGAAAGCTATCACCACACAAAAGAATCTTTTCTTCACTGGTCGTATTGAGCACGCCCAGAACTCAGCTAGGATGTTATTTCAGGTGGTGAACTCTCTGTCCAGTCCTCCAGCTGGCTCCACAATAGAGAACTCGCAGGAATTCTGTACCGCCCTAGCCACATTTTTTACTACTAAAGTAATGGATATTTACTCCACTTTTTCTAAAGAGCCCGTAGGAAGAACCGCTGATTTAACTATTCAACCAGCACTGAAGCACCCTTCCTTTACTCAGTTTCAGTCAGCTACCGAAGAACAGGTCAACGCACTTGTTGGCAAAATTAAATCAGGCTCTCCGTTGGACCCATGTCCTCCGACCATAATGAACCAACTACACAATGTGGTTACCCAGCCGCTGACCAACATATGCAACTCCATCTTTAGGACAGGTGTCTATCCACAGACCTGGAAGAAGGCTATTGTTAAACCTTTGATTAAGAAGCCATCTTTAGACCCTACCATCACTTCCAACTACAGGCCAATTGCCTGCCTTCCATTTCCTGCCAAAATAGTGGAGGCAATAATGAATAAACAGCTCTCTGAGTTTATTGAACAACATAAGCTCCTAGATGACACTCAGTTCGGGTTCCGGAAGGGACACGGAACTGAGACAGCATTGATAAAGGCCTCGGATGAAATTCGAGAGATCATGGATTCGGAAGGTGCTGCAGTGCTCATCTTATTGGACCTGTCAGCGGCTTTTGACACGGTCGACCACGTCACCTTGGTCGAACGTGTCGCAGCCCTTGGAATTAGTCATCTGGCTAAAGACCTTATAGCCTCCTTCCTTGTTAATCGCAAACAGGCAGTCAAACTGGGCAACTACTACTCGCCCACTTCTGAACTGCCCTGTGGAGTCCCTCAAGGATCCTCGCTAAGTCCCACGCTGTTTAATATCTATGTTGCGGACTTGGCGAGGGTTAATAAATCACATGGGATGCGATTAACTACCTACGCGGATGACACCCAGCTTGTGTTGGCGGTGCATAAGAACGGTCCAGTGGTAGCAGCTAAGTTTCAGGAGGGGTTACTGGATGTACAATCATGGATGCACAGTAACTGCCTGAAACTTAATGCAGAGAAAACCGAAGTTATGACTTTCGGTAAGATCTCCCCCGAATGGTCCCCAACTTGGTGGCCCAGTCAGATGGGCTCCCCTCCGATTCCAGCTGTCAAGGTTAGGAATTTGGGAGTGATCTTTGATAACAGGCTATCTTTTGGTTATCATGTCAACAAGGTGGTCTCTGCTGCATTCTTCGTGCTGAAGAAAATAAAAAAACTCATGCCATACCTACCCGCTTCGGCAGGGAAAACACTGATCACCACCTTAGTGTTTTCGAAGCTGGACTATGGAAACGCCCTCTTCCTTGGCACTCACAAATACATCCTGAACAAACTACAGTCCGTGCAAAATATGGCAGCACGGATTCTGCTTAATATTCCTTGGCGACACTCTACTTCAGCAGCCATACGCCATCTACATTGGCTAAGAGTGGAGAGCAGAATCAAATTCAAGGCTCTCTGCATCGCCTATAAGGCCATTCATCAGACTGGACCAAAGTTCTTAAAGGAAGCTTTTCAGGTGTACATATACCTGGAAAGAATCTAAGATCAGCAGCAAGCCACCTATTGCATGTTCCCCGAACAAGAACGGCCACATGGGGAGATAGACGCTTTCTGGTAGCGACCCCCATACTGTGGAACGCACTCCCCTTGGATATTAAAACAGCACCAACACTCATTGCCTTCCGTAAGGCCCTGAAAACTTGGCTATTTAATCAATAAGTTCCTGTCCTGAATTTTGGGTATCCTAGAGCATCTCATTGCGCCTAGACACCCTAGGGTATTAGTTGCGCATTAAAAATCCCATAAATAAATAAATAAATAAATCATTGTTTAAAGACTACGGTCTAAATAAACAGAGTTTCTCTCTCTCTCTCACTGACAACACAAAAGGAGAAATATCAGGATAGCTTAAAGCTAAGGAAAATAAACAAAGACACTATCCGGAAATGAGCCTTGCAGCGCCTGCCAAGATATCCACACAACTAGAACTCCCATGATGCCCGCCATTGGGAGGGGAATTAGTTGCTGTGGACGGACAGGAAGTCGCACGTAATTCTGTTTTGTTTGTTACTCTTTCTGTCGGCTGAGAGTGAGAACAGTTTGGAGGAAGGCGCTGTTAGGGAATCCTCTGGAGAAAGAGTTAGCTGACAATTCAGTCATGCATGAGTACTTGGGAGCAGTTTCAGGAAGCCGGTGCTAGGTTTCTTGCAGTCATTCTAAACTGAGTGAGTGATCGCTGTGGCCATAGCGGAATACTGCAGTGAAGTACCGCAAATTGCACTTAATGGTATTCCTGTTTCTGGCGATTGTAAAGAACTTAACTATATTTGCACAGCAGGCTACAGTGGCGAGTAAACCGTGTATTACAGTGTCTGTTGCCATTTGTTTTGGTTTGGGAAAATTCGGGACTTAATTCAAAGCAGCGGAATACAGCAGGAACACACTGCGTATTACCGTGCTTAGGGATGTTTGAGTTGCACAATAACCTGAACTCATCATTACACATACATCGGATTACAGAGGTGAGGAAATCACGTAGGAATGTGTACACGTTTGCTCTGCTGTGACTGATATTCTTTCGGGCACAAAAGCCATCACCTACAGGCATTGGATTCCTATTTGCCAGTATAGAGATATGAGTTGAGACCACACTGCTTTTATCAAAGTCTCATTCCTGAGTTACTGGTAAACCTCTGGATATGTATGAGGAATGGTTGAAGCATATTGGATTGAGAGTATGGCTGTTTTTTCATTGGCTAACGTCTGTGAGTTTTTTGTTTCAGGTCTAATGCTTGCTCTGTATGATGTTTGATGATTCCCAAGGATGTTACCAACAGCTATAATTATATTCAGGTATGTAATTTATGTAGTGAGTTATTACTGAGAGTAGAGGTTCTATGCCCTTGTTTATATCTGTATTTTTGATGTAACAGGTCCTATTCCACTGCTGTCCCTTCCCTCTCTTTTTTTCCCTCGCCTGATCATGTGAGCACCCTGTCAAAATATATAAGGGTGTTGGTGATATCAGGAGGTGGACCATTTTTGCTACGACTGGATCCTGCGGAGTGTGGCCTGACAAACACAGCATGTGGCAAATATTCACAAGTTGACCAGATGCCTAAGAAGAAGGCTGTCAGCTGATAGGGAAAAAATATGCCTGCTGATGGAACCGCCCCTCCCCCACCCTAATATTCTACACAAAATATGATTTCTGCATCCTCGCCAGGATGCATTTGCAGGAGCCAAAATCCGCAAAATGAAAATACATACATTCTAAAACACAGGACATACTTACAGGGATTGGTATAATGTTCTATTTACATCAAATTATAAGAGCAAAAGTGAACCACGTTGGGCAAATTCACATGAATTGGGATAAGATGCGATTAACGTAATATCGCAAGTTCAGACAAGAGACATATTTCTAAGATTTTCCAGAAGATGCAACCCAGCATGCAGGCATGATGTTGACACAATGGGAAGAGAAAATAATATATTTTCATTTATTGGAGGAAGACAACCAGACGGGGTGCAATTCTGAAGGGGAAATCATGTTGATCTTCGAGATTGGAACAAAAGCTGTTACAGGAAGACGTTCAGGTCTTTTTTTGGGAGTGACAAAAAAGTGGTTGGACTTGGCAGCATGATGGACAGACTTCCAAGTTTTCTTAGCTCTTCCCTCAAAGACTGTTTCAGAGCTTTAGTATTTTGATTAGAGTAAAAAATTGGGCAACTGGCATCCTGCTGCAGGTGTTGGAAGTCTGTATGTTACGCAGCATTTCTAACTTTGTTTCTCACATAGAAGAGGAAGATATTTCTGAATTATTAGCTTCTGGACTATACCATGAAAAACTCACGAAAAATTGTTTTCTCTCCAATATAGTTCATAAGATCCTAGCAAATAATGAGCATTTTCCACAGACTGAAATCACCTTAGATCATAACACATTTCCTAAAATGAGTACGGCACCACCACTAATGATGTATAATGTTATCATCGCTTCTATATATATTTTTTTTTTGCCTCTGCTCATAGGGTCTAATTTGCAATAGCAATAGCTTTGCCTCAGTCGCTCAGGCTTCACCTTGGTCATTAACTTATCTGGTAGTTCCACATCATCAATCAATCAATCAATCAATCAATCAATCAATCAATCAATCAATCAAATCATTTGTAAAGTGCACTACAGATTTGTGAGGGTTCCAATGCGCTTAGGGTGGGGAAAGAGGTGGGTGCTGTTACTACTGGTCAAACAGTCAGTTCTTGAGTCGTCTCCTGAAGGTTAGAAGGTCTTCGTTTGTCGTAGGTTGAGGGAGAGGGTGTTTCAGGGTAGCCATAAGAAGGATAATGTAGTCTTAATTTTTACCTCACAAAGGGCCTTACTCAAATATGTCTTGAATCCCACCTGAGCATGAAATCGTGCTGTTTATGCTTTTGCCATCGAAACTCACTTCAGTTTTGTTGGAACGTTTTTTTTCTGCATTGGGGTGGGGTAAGTTTGGAATATTGCACTCAAAATTAGCCGTCATATTGGCTAGCTTTGATGCATAGTTGTGGTGCTGAACTAGGAACACCAGGTAAGTTGCAGTAGTGTTTATTGAAGAAACAGCTGAGCACATCTAGCAGTGCAGCGGCTGAGATCAACAGAAGACACCAACAGAACAAATTGGAAATCCTGGTGCAGAACCCTCACGCAGTGAGGTTCTGTGCCAGGGACATTCTAAACAAGCCCATATTACTACATGGGTCTTCCCTTAAAACAAAATAGTAAAAGGAAACTTACAACAAAAAGAACAAAAGAGAACAACAAGAAAGAGCACCTATGAAAACAAAAGAAGGTGAAACAAAAAGACAACAAGGCAGGAAAGAAGCATCACCTGAAAAGTGGAAAACTATACAAGGGGAAAAACTGCAGTGAGAGAGACTTATATACTCTATAACGTGGAGGAACCTTCCTAGCTCGAGCACTACACCTCAGGACAGGCTGGCCCGCACAATCTAAACTCCTCTCAGGACTCTCACTTCCATCATCCTCACGAAACAAACAACTCTTCACTGAAAAGCACTTGTTCCTCCACTGTTCATTAATACGTTTCACAGAACTCCCTCTCACGTCCACAACTTTGACAGGTGGACCAAACTTGGAAGAAACCTTCCTCACATACCCAGTTTTTTTTACACAGACATAATCATTCAAACTGATCTCCACCTTTTTGACACACTTCTTAGAGTCAAAGTAAGATTTCTGCTTATTTTGAGCCAAATTCACATGACCCCTGACACTCTCATCCGTCCATTGCCTATCTTTAACCCAATTACTCATCAAACTAGGACAAAATGCAGCGGCAGCTCTATGACCATGTAACAATTCAAAATGTGAAACCCCTGTGGTTGAATAAGGGGTGGTAGGGTCACTGATTTGGCGGTACAGAAGAACACAGCATCAGCAGTAGTCCCTTGATGACGAAGGCATTGATTCCGGAGAAGAGAACAGTCTGAGATTCAACCGGACGAGCAGCCCTTCAGATCAGCAACTTTCAATAAGCTAAGTTAATTGTTAGAGTCTGTAATTAATGTATAAATAGTCAATTGAACATTGAATAGTCTAGACTATATTTACAAAAGACTCAGGCTTGAATCCAGTACCTTTATTAGGAGAAAGAAAAAGTATTAAATGAAAATAATAATTAAAAGAACAGGGAAAGACGTTCTAGGTATGTTAAAAATTATTAGAAACATATAACCAAAGAGGTGTTACAGTTAAGCAATGTGAATTAAGATATTGATGTTTTATGACAGAAATAAATAGACAGAAACAGAACACCACAGGAATAGAAGAGAAGCACAAGCTGTAGGAGAAGCTGATATGATTTTCTCAGAATTAATAGTGTAAATTAAATGAAGAGAAGACATCAGACAGAATAGGTTCTTATAAATGTTGTTAACTTTTAGTCTCAGATAAGCTCCATTAAAAACAAGGAAAGCAGTAAGCAGATTGGAGCGGAAGCAGAATCCAACAGCAGTCTCTTCTCTCTCACTGTGTTATTTTATCCACTCCCCCTACCCCCTGGTGGAGACATAAATGCATTGTTTATTCGTGTTGCGATGGTTGTTCCACGCAGTTGTTATTGTCATATAGGCATCTCTGTTTCCGCGCAATATCTAAAGAAGTGGCCTTGACAGATTGAAGTGCCCATGTATTGATTTGCGCCTGAACAGAATGGCTGAAAGTCTAGAATTGCAAAATTTAGGTGAGGCCCTACTTTTAATAGAAAAAGAACTAGCGGCAGTTAGAGATTAAAACAGGGGCTTGAGACAAGAAGTTTTGGATGCAAGGAGAGAAACCGTAAAGTTGGCAGCTAAAATTACTAATTTGAAACCAGGGTCCATCTTAAGATATCCCAACGAAGAAGGAGAATGTGTAGGTTCCACTTCTAAAGTGACGACACATGTAGTTCACTCTTTATCTCCCGTAATTCCTCTACCTCCTCCTGAGAGATTTAGTGGAAACCCTCAAAAGGCCCAAATCTTTTTAACACAATGCTTTCTGCACTTCATGTGTCGCCCAATGATATTTACGGATGCACAGTCCAGTGTGGCCTTCATCCTGTCATACCTCAATGGGGATGCTGCCAGTTGGTCAATGTCATTGGTTACTCAGGATGATGTCCTTCTCTATAATTTTGAAGATTTAAAAAAAACATTTTTGAGAATCTTTGACCGTCAGAAAATATCACAGGCCACAGACAATGAACTCCTGTAATTAAAACAGGCCAATAAGGCTCTGTAGCTTATTTAACCCAGTTCAATAAGCTGGTGGTTGAGACGGGCTGGCCAGAGTGTAAAAGGGCGGCTGTCTTCTATCGTGGACTTAAGGATGAACTGAAAGATGTACTAGCCTAAATTCTGAATAGACCTACTGATGTGTCAGCCCTAATCGACTTGATGTTGGAAATCGATTTACATCAAAGTGAGAGAAGGGGAGAGAAACGGAAGGACTTCAAATTTAGCACTCCAAGATTCAACATAAGTGAAAATGACTCTGTGAGAATTTCTGACAATCACCTTGAAACAGAACCTATGCAGATTGGCATAGTACGGGGACCCTTAAACAAAGAAGAAAAGGACAAAAGACAAAATAATTTGTGCATGTATTGTGGAGGTAGTGGGCATTATGTGAGAATATGTCTGAAGAATCCAAAAGTGTTTTCCAAGGAAAAAGAAACCACGCATCACCAGTAGGAGGAGTTGGACTGGTGAATGCAGAAGGAAAGACAATTCCAGACGAACATCATTGTACGAATACCAGGTCATGCCTTATGGATTTTGCAACGCACTTTATCAATAGCGTTTTGAGTAAAGATATTGATCAATGCGCTATAGTTTATATAGACGATATTTTGATCTACTCCAGAACTGAAGAAGAACATCCAGGACAAGTGAAGAAAATTCTACAAAAACTAAAAGACAATAGGTTCTACGTGAAGTTTGAAAAATGTGCTTTCAGCGTGAAGGAAGTGGAGTTTCATGGGTTTGTTCTTATGACATCTGGAATCAGTATGGATCTTAAGAAGGTTAAGGCAGTACAGGAATGGAAATATCCAAGCAGTGTGAAGAAACTACAGAGCTTCATTGGCTTCACCAATTTTTATCGGAGATTTGTGAACACATTTTCCCACAAGTTGGCTCCACTTACTCGGTTGTTGAAGAAGGGAGTTCACTTTGAATGGACCGAAGAAGCGGAAGTAGCCTTTCATTCATTGAAGAAGGAATTCACCACAACACCAATCTTGTTGCACGCTGACCCTACTATTTGGAAATAGATGCTTCCGATTTAGCTGTTGGGGGAGTTCTTTCACAAAGACATAAGAGAACAGGACAACTCCATCCAGTGGCCTATAGGTCTAGGAAACTATCTCCAGTGGAAATTAATTATACGATCACAGAAAATGAGCTGCTGGCAAGGATGCCTTTAAAGAGTAGAGACACTATTTATTGGGAGCAAGGCATACTGTAACAGTGTTCACCGACCACAGGAACTTGAAATTCCTGAAATCTGCAAGGACACTTAATCTGAGACAGCTTCGATGGTCGTTATATTTTGCGGATTATGACTTTGTGATAACTTTTCAGACAGGAACCAAACATGGGAAGACTGACGCCTTGTCAAGGATGGACAAGAAAAAGTTGGAAGGAAATCAAGAATCGAAAACAATCCTCCCGGAGCATAATATAGTTGGAGCAGTAAGTCAAGAAAATATCAAAGAGAAAGTGATGAGAGTTATGTCACAGGAAGAAATATTGGAGTGGACCTTACAAGAGCCATCTAGAAAAGTCCAGCATGGGTTACCTTGGCAGAAATACAAGTTATTTTGCCCACCCAAGAGCTTCTACTATTAATCTTGGAGAACTGTCAAAGCATTCATTTAGCTGGTCACAAGGGAATATTGAAAACTGAAGAATAAACTGAAAGAAACTATTGGTGGCCACAAATGACAAACGATATTCACGCTTACATGAGGACATGCAGGGTCTGTGCTAGGGGAAAATCAGAGTGCCAATCACCCAAAGGGCTTCTTCATCCTTTACCTACCCCTCCACATCCCTGACACACAGTCACAGTAGATTTGGTGGTTGACTTACCTTCTAGTCAAAGATTCAACACTATATTGGTATTTGTAGATGCCTTCACAAAAATGGTACATTTTGTTGCCCTAAAAGGTGTTCCAATGGCAAAAGAATTGGCTACCAATTTTAGCGAACACATACTGCGAGCTCATGGTGTCCCTAGGTGAAAATTTCAGATCGAGGCTCCCAATTTCTCTCTCACTTTTGGAAGGCATTTATGGAAGGTTTAGGAATTAAAACAAGATTTTCCACTAGCTATCATCGTAAGTCTGAAGGACAGACAGAAAGGGTTAATCAGGAATTAGAACAATACTTGACATTGTTCTTGCTACATCAGGAAGGAGATTGGCCAGAGTATTTGTGGGCGGCTGAGTTTGCTCATAATAACGCCCAAAAATGTTCTACTAGTTTCTCTTCTTTCTATTTAAACTATTGCAGGCACCATAACTATTCCATAATGAGTAGAGAAAGTTCAGTCCCGGCAGTTGAGAAAAGGGTACATAATCTAGCTCAAGTCCATCAAACTGCAATAAAGAATTTAATCCTAGCTAAGGAAATGTATAAAAAATATGCAGACAAAAAGAGAAAAGTAGGTCCAACATTACAAATTGGGGACAGAGTTTTTGGTTGAATGCTAACAATCTTTGTTTGAAGGGGGACAGAAAGTTCCAACCAAGATTTGTAGGTCCTTACCCAGTTGAAAAGATAATTAACCCAGTGACTTATGGCTTAACCTTACCACAATAATTGAAGATTCATCCAGTTTTTCATGTCTCTCTGCTAAAAAACAACACATCCTCAGGTCTGAGAGTTAACCTTCCCCCTAAAGCAGTGCAGTTAGAGTCAGGGGAAGAGTTTTAGGCTAAAAGAATATTAGATTCCAACAAGTCTGAGGGTTCAATCTAATATTTAGTGGGCTGGAAAGGTTATTTTCCGGAGGAGCGATGCTGGGAAAAAGATTCAGATGTTCATGCCCCCGCTTGGTGCTAGCCTTTCATAAAATATTTCCTAAAAACTAAGAATGGAAGGCCCTACTTTGCGAGGAGGTACTGTCAGGACTATTCAGAACCATGCACCATCTCTCTGTACCATAAGTACCAGAAGATCCCTAATGACAAAAAGATTCACAAGGACTTTGTCTTGGAACGAGGCCTGGAAAAACAAGAATTCCAAGATGGCCGAAGCTCCTACAGAAACAAAGTTCTGGTCTTTTTAAGTTGTTTTTGGAATCCTATGTGAAGCGCTCAACTTAGAACGTAGGCACACTTCACCTGGATACCACCCTGGCCGGTTGTGTTTGTCCATTGTCCCTGGCTAGTTAGTCATGTTTTCTCTTATGATTTCGTGAAACCATTACCTTATGTTTCCTAAGTCTGCCGGAGTTCGTTGTTGGTTCACGTTCAGTGCGAGTTATTTCCCTGTACACTTTTTCCTTGTAAGACAAGCTTCTTCTTAGAGGTCATGCTCAGTTGGCCTAAAAACTGAAAGGACTCTCAAGTAAGGTAGACTTCTCTCCTTGAGGGGAAAAGTCTTTTAGTAGATCATGGGCAGTATTTAAAGACCAAAATAATACACAAGACCGTTACGTGGTACGAAAGAACACAGCTTCAGCAGTAATCTCTTGACGACGAAGGCATTGATTCCGGAGAAGAGAACAGTCCGAAATTCCGACGGACGAGCAGCGTTTCAGATAAGCAAATTTCAATAAGCTAAGTTAATTAAAGTATAAATAGTCAATTAAACATTGAATAATTTAGACTATATTTACAAAAGACTCAGGCTTCAATCCAGTACCTTTATTAGGAGAAAAAAAGTATTTAAGGAAAATAATAATTAAAAGAACAGAGAAAGACATAATAGGTATGTTAAAAATTATTAGAAAAATATAACCAAAGAGGTTTTACAGTTAAGCAATGTGATCTAAGATATTGATGTTTTATGACAGAAAAGTATAGGCAGAAACAGAACACCAATTCACCACAGGAATAGAAGAGAAGCACAGGCTGTAGGAGAAGCTGGTATGTTATACTCAGAATTAATAATGTAAATTAAATGAAGAGAAGACATCAGGGAGAATAGGTTCTTATAAATTTTGTTATCTTATAGTCTCTGGGAAGCTCCATTAAAAACAAGGAAAGCAGTAAAAAGATTGGAGATGAAGCAGAATCCAACAGCAGTCTCTTCTCTCTCTCTTTGTCATTTTATCCACTCCCCTACCACCCTGGTGGAGACATAATCGCATTGTTCAATTGTGGTGCATTGGTGGTTCCACGGAGGTGGTATTGGGAAATAGGCATCTCTGTTCCCGTGCAAGATCTAAAGAAGTGGCCTTGACACTGTCCATGGAAGGCCACCCGAAAGAGAGGCGTACCCTTTTCTTTGTCATAGTGGCACCTAAACGTCCCTGATGCGCATGCCTGATTAAGGCAGCTCTCAAAACAAGAGAATGAACCAGCTTGTCTGCTCTCAGTAATAACCCATCTTCGATGGTAAGTTCATCTGCTACTTGCATAAATGTTTTAAATTCAAAATTCAATTTCTTGTCCCTGGGCCATCCTTTTTCAACATAATTCATAACAAGAGTCAAAGAAAAATCACAACTGAGGGCCTGATGCCATTCACACTTGGAAACTGCACATAACTGTGGAAGATCTACTGCAGCCATAATGAACTCCTCCTTGTCCTCCTCACCCATGTCTAGTTCATCTTCCACAGTATATGAGGAACCAGAGAGAAAGTCTTCACACCCATTTTTGCTTCCATGAATATATTCAGCACAAAATCAAACTGAATACGTTTTGAAGATGACCGTGCAATCCTTGGTGTAAAACTCCTGTCATTCTTCCCACTGAGAATGAAGACTAAAGGCTTGTGATCAGTCTGGAGATAGAACTTCCTTCCCCAAATGAAGTTCCTAAACTTCATCACAGCCCACCAGCAACTCATTCCCAATGACTGAGTACTTCCATTCCGAAGGAGACAACACCCTTGATGCAAACCCAATTGCCCTGACTTCTCCTCCTTTGTTCTGGGACAGAACAGCTCCCACACCAGCATTACTGGCATTAAACAGTGAGGGTACAAATAAGAGAAAGGTCATAATGTCTTTTTTTTTTTTCTTTTTTTTTTTTTAAAGGTCATAATGTCTTAACACCTTCGGTGTGACTAGTTGTTGCTTCACCCACTCAAAAACACCTTGACATTCACCACTCCACTCAAATGCAACATCCCTCATCAGCATTTGTGACAAAGGCCTCCATTTGCTTCCAAATTCTTGAATAAACCGTGAATAAAATTCAGAAATACCAAGGAAGGATTTAAGACTAGTCATGTTGAAAGGAGATTTGGATTTAACGCTTAAATCAACTAAATTAGTCTTAGGGAGAATCCCACTTTCATTGACTAAATGCCCCAAGTATTCAACGTCCTTGGTCATGAAAGCACATTTGTCCCTGCGTAACACCACACCATTATTTATTTTATTTATTTATTATTGAAATTTATACAGCGCATACGTTTGCCCGTGGGCGTCTTGCCGCTAAGATTACTATTAGGATCTCTGGAGGTGGCCGCACAATGGCAGATAGGAGTCGTTACTGGTTAAACAACCACGTCTTTAGCAGCTTCCGGAACTGGAGAAGGAAATGACAAGATCTGATTGTTAACGGAAGCGAGTTCCAGAGTCTGGCTGCTGTTACTGTGAAGCGCTTGTCTCCCCAAGTGACTGTCATGGTGCGGGGTACTGCCAGAAGGTGTTGTGACATAGATCTCAATTGTCTAGATGGACAGTAGGTAGTGAGCTGTTCTCGCAGGAACATTGGGCCTTGGTTGTGAATGGCCTTAAATGTCAGACAGACGGATTTAAATTTCCTGATTGTTAACCAGTGGTAGTTTCTGATGGTATGACTGATGATTTAAATTTCGGGGTCCTGGATAGTACTCTTGCTGCTGCATTTTGAATCAATTGCAACTTGGAGAGTACCCGGTTTTGTGCATTGGCAAATAGGCCGTTACAGTAGTCAATTTTTCAATTCAATTCAAATTATCTTTATTCGGTACTTAAAAAGATACCATTAAAGAGCATGAAAAATACATACATACAGTGTTTAAAAACAGTTAAAATAATTTTTTAAAGAAAATTTTCAGATAAAAAGTTCATGTATAAAAGCAGTACATCATTCATTCATCATTCATTAGGGGTCTCAGACTGGGTTCAGATCAGAATATACAGTTATTTCCCTGATGTTCCTCAGTCTTATGGCAACTTTGATAAAACTTATGACACATAACAGAGTGTATGGGTCTGATGCTTTTTGCAAGAAAAGGAGGGCTGCTTTGGCATGCTTCAGTTTTTGAATTTTCGGAATCCTAACTAAAAACTTCTTTCTTGGCTCTGAATAAAAAGGGCATAATGAAACAAAGTGAAGGGTATTCTGCGGAGACCTAGTGTCGCAGGCGCAGGTACCCTTCGCCTCTACCGTGAGTGTGAAACTTGCAGGAACTGCCAATAGATGGTGAAGTAGATTCAAACGGAACCTAGTCATATAAAATCTTTAATGCGCATTGTGCAATACCGCTAGGTATGGTTCCATTTTGAAATTTGTAGATACCACTGAGCCATGTGCCACCACCTAGAGTTTTTTGTTTTCAGTGAGGGCCCTCCTTGTTGATGCCCATGCACTGAATGAGTTTTTGGCCAGTGCTTTATTCTGTGTGGTCATCAGCTCTGGGTCAGAGAACAAGTCTTTACAACCGATACATTCCAAGGTGTCCTTTACATATTTGAGCCATGGAATTTATTCCCCTTTGTCCCGGCTCAGGCAATCCATGATAATCTGTCTGCTGAGGCAAGCCTCTGGATTTGTCCAAATCCTGATCCAGGCCATGATAGGTCGAATCGTGATTTTGTCCTCAAAATAGGGCTCGCCCAGTTCCAAGTGAGTAATATGTGCGGGGGTGCTCTGAGGAACCTTAAGTAGTTTTTTGAAGAATTTATTTTCCTCAGCTTGTATCTGCTGTACATAGTTTGTTTTGCAGCCCCACACTTCTGCTCCATATGACACCTTAGCACAGGATACGGCTCTGTATAAATTTAATATCTGTTCCGGGGACCACCTGCCTAGCCTCCTTCCGAATGCCATTATAGCACCCGTTGAGGCCACCAATTTGGATGCGTGTTTTTCCGCCAGATTCTTGAATTCCAATTTCTCGTCGAAGAGAACGCCTAGGTAGGAAAATGACTTGACTCTTCCCAGCTTATGTCTACCTATGCTGTACGAGAAAGTATTTTTTGGGTTCCGGCCTGTGGTCATAACAAAAGACTTTTCCAGGTTTGCTGAAAGGTCCAACGAGTTCATGAAATTTACGAACCCATCAATTAGCTTTTGTAGCCCGAGTGGGGTGCGGGCTAGCAGCACCGCATCGTCCGCATAAAGGAGGACGGGTACCGGACGCTGGCCAATCTTGGGGCAATCCACTCCCAACTTCATAAGTTCTTTGTCCAGGTTGTTTATATACAAAAAGAATAGGAAAGGCGCTAAAATGCAACCCTGCCGCACACCACTTGTGCAGGGAAATGGTTCGGTCTTCATCCCTTCGTTATTGTAGCGAACTGTAGCCGTGGTCTCCCAGTGTAATGCCTTCAGAGTATCTACTAGCTCGTAATCCACCCCCAGAAAGATCATCAGGGCCCATAGTTTCTGTCTATTAATGCGATCAAAGGCCACTGAGTGATCCATAAACCCCATATGGAAAGAACCCTTAGCTGCAATAGTGTATTTGGCTGTAAGGAGATATAGGTTTAAACATTGATCTGTTGTGGATCTCCCTTCTCTGAATCCATACTGTATATCAGTTAAAATATGGTGGTCCTCTGCCCAGGCTTGTAGGCGGTTTAAAATTACACGTCCTAGAACTTTGGCCGTAACATCTATCAGGGAAATAGGACGATAACATTGGGGGTCGTCCCGACTGCCCTTCTTATATATTGGAACAATGGTTGCGGAGGACCGAGAGCGAGTCAGTCCTGCCACTACTGCCTCGTTCAAAACCCTGGTGAGAACGGGTGCCCATAATTCAATGTTACTCAAATAAAGGTCAGGAGGAATGCCGTCGGGGCCGGGCGCTTTATTTTTTGACAGCCCCTGTATAGCTGATTTTGTTTCTCCTAGCGAGAACTTTAAACCTACAGGTGTTGTTGGTTTTGCCCCTTTTTCTTGTGGTGTGGTCCCCGTATGGTTAGAGAGACCACAATAGTGATTGCGCCATTGTTCAGGGAGAATGGTATTCACTATGTCCGGCCCTCTTGGATCTTTAAAACATGGGTCATTTATGATTTTCCAGAAAGCCGACATGTCACCCCGCTCTGCTGCTTCCCTTAAGTCCTCCCATGCTCGATTTTGCAGGGATTTCTTGCGCGTTTTCAGGGCTTTTTTATAATTGGATCTGCACCCTGTTATCTTGACTTTATCCTTCGGTTGGTCAGTGAGGCTTTTTTTTAGATCTTTCAAAGCCTTGGTACAGTCGTGGTCAAACCAACGTGGGGTCAGGGACTGTTTGGATCCTGTTCGAGGTGAAGATTTCAGTAGAGTGTCTACGAGTTTGGCAATTTCCTCAAAAGCCCTAACCACGATTGGGCCGCCCATGTTTTCGTCCAGGCATATTTGCAATTGTTTTTGACCCTTCGTCACTAGGTCAAGATAGAACTTGTCTCTATTTATCTTGGCCCATTTCAGTCTTCTCCCTTGTGATGTCACCTGTTCTATGGCCTCAGGTACACCCACTGCCATTCTGAGATACATGCATTTAAAATCCAGCTTCAGTGGGTTATGATCCCTGAAGGGGCTGAAAATGATATTGAAGTTTGTGATCCATTTTTTGAGTGTTGGGGACACCATAATGAAGTCTATGTAGAGTGACAACCTCTTTCTTTGTACGTTGGGTTGGGTTCCCTCTTGTTATCTATCTTTATGAGATCCATTACGGGCAATAAATGATGCCTCTTAGTGAAACTCTCCATCTCCTTTCCTTCGATGGTGTGGGCAAAATGGGGCCCCTTTTCCCCAGTACACCGTGACCAAACCTTGTTTATAGGTCTTAGTTTTTCACAAAGATGGCAGTTGAAATCCCCTGCTAAAATGGTGTATGGTGAACCCTTGGCATGATTAGCTGAGGACAAATTTTTAAAATAATCATCCAGTTCTTTCGCAGTTTTATTTCTGTCTCGTGTACCCACTGAGTTATACCAGTTTATCAGTATGATTTTTAGACCTTTGTGTGAAAAGCCAATTGCTTGCATATTTATAGAGTCACAGTTTAGGTTTGACCAGTGCCCCTGGATGCGAGGGTCCACATATGTAATTAGTCCGCCAATAGCTCTTCCAGATGGTGCTTTTGCTGCAGGGACCCCACAGCTTTTAAACCCCTCCAATGAAAATTGACTGGGGTCGACAGTCCAGGTCTCCTGGAGACAGATAATATGGAAACTGGTTACAAACTCTCTCCACTCTTTCACGTTATATTTAGCTGCTATCCCTGCAATGTTCCATGATAAAATTCTTATGCCTTGCTCAGACTCCGCTTTATGTTTGCCAGCAGCCATGAGGCAGTTGACTGGTGCATCTCCCGATGCCACTGAGGTGTCCATTTTGTTTGGTAAAGAACCTCCCCTTGACACAGTTTTCTGCCCAGACTTTAGATTGCCATTGGTGTTCGCTACTAAAGGTTCATGGGTAAATACAATAGGAGCACTGCTTAACTCTGCTAGGGTGGTAGGAGGCGAGCGACCTGGTTTTCGCCTTCTTTTCATAGAGCTGCCCTCAGTCAGATGGGGATTACATTCCCTATTCTGTGGAGTCAATCAACATTGTCCAAGGTACAGAACCTATTCCAGTGTGCGTGCATTGCGACTATTGGATCATAGAAGGGGGATGCCTGCCAGGGGGTCTGCCAATTTTCTACTCTATGGAACTGCATGGGTTGTGGAGCCCTGTTCACTCGTGCCCTATTTGTATATGTTAGTCCATGTTTCGGAGGCAAGGGGTAGAAGTATGATTAAGGTAGAGGGTGTATGTTTGTTTGTGGTCCCAGCGAGGGAGAATTGCATATATGGGTAACTACCGAGGTGTCCCTGAAGTTAATTGCAATAACATCCCCCACCACAGTTTTCACACCATTTCCTATCCATTGTCCCCTTCTTACAGACAATATTTCCCCGGACATGTGTAAGGGCAATGGTTTGTTGGACCTTAGCCATTGAACGCATTTGTTCCTTAGCTCCCCTTCATGTTCTCTTTTTCCTTCCTTTAGGGGAGGTACTCCTGTTAGCACCACTACATAAGGTAGTGCTTCTGGTGGTAGGTTAATGGAGTGGAACCGCACTCCAGTTTTTGCTCTAGGTGCGGCTAGAGAGGTAGTTTTAGGTTGGGTGGAATTCCCAATTTTGGCATTGCTTTCACTGGCCTTAGCTAATGGTGTGGAGCTTTTTCCTTGGTTTTTACTTTCCTGTGGTACTACGCCCTTTGTATTAGTCGTTGGGTGAGTATTAGTTTTCACCGGCGTGTTGTTTTGTGGGACTGCATTATTTATTAATTTGCCGGTATGTGTATAAGATGTTGTCTTTCCCTTGTTTGTGGGCTCTTCAACCCCTGATCCAGTATTATTAGGGTTACCTAAGGCTATTTTTGATGCTTGGGGCACATGTCTAGTTGGTCCTATCACTCTGTTGTTTATCACAGATGGTAATCTATCCAGTTTGGCCATTAAGGGCTTGAGCGCCACCCTGATGGTCTCTTCTAGTTCTGCCTTTAGGTCTGACACCATATTGGCTACCCAGCAGGGTATGCCAGATACGGTGTTAGCAATCTGGGCTATCAGATTATGGTTGGCCTTTGAGTTCTCTTTGCCCCCCTTTTTACTATTGAGCTTGCAAGCACTTTTCTTCCTAGACTTTTGGGCAGGTTTGCCTGGATTTCTAATTTGTGGAGTTGCCCGAGGTGACTGCTCTAAGTTTATGGGATCTGTGACTCCAGCAGTGTTATTTGGTGTATTTGGGATTGGCTGTGCACAGGGGAGCTCTACATAAGAGGAGGTTAATGAATAACTTACGTCTGGGTTATCTATCCTCCTCTGTGTCATGGATAGCTACTGTGGGTGCTAACGAGAGTCGCCTTTCTGTGTTCTCAATAGCTGTTGCCACGACCCCAATAGTCTGTTGCAGCATTTTATCTATCGCTGTTAGAGTTGGGAGAGGCTGCGACAGTGAGTTGTCGACTTTCTGTCTAGTATTTGATCTTAACGTGGGCATTTCGCTTGTTTTGGATCCTCTCTTCATGTTTTAGTGTGACGTCCTCTTTGGGGTATGAGCCTGGTGATGGCATTTAGAATTAGGACGAGAAAGGGTAGAGTATATAAGTCCAAGACCAAACCAATGGGCCCGACAGTACCTTAAATGTAGCAGGTCGATGCAGGCCGACAGATGTTAATGATGTGGCCCAGCCCAGCCTTGTCTGGCCTTGGAGGGCCGTAGAGAGCCCGCCCTTTGCCCGGGCTTCGGCCGGCGTCCCGCGAGACGGTGATGGCGCCGTTTATATGCGCCTCCTGGCGCTCAGGGATGACGCTGCTGACGACGCGGACCCCAGTAGGGCTGCTGGGATTTGTAGTCCCGCCCCTCGCCGGTCTCCTCTCGGCGGCTCCCGCTCCAGATGGAAAACGAGCAGGATAGCAGCTGGAGACTGGCGGGCGGGTCCGCGGGGCGTGCTGTTGCTTCTGGCAGGGTTTGTCACTGTGGCTTTTCAGGAGTTCGTGACCCTCAGCATTCACACGGGCATTTCAAAAGGAGTTCCCACTCCCAATAGTGATGGCGCCATTTATATGCACCTCCTGGCGCTCAGGGATGACGCTGCCGACGACGCGGACCCCAGTAGGGCTGCTGGGATTTGTAGTCCCGCCCCTCGCCGGTCTCCTCTCGGCGGCTCCCGCTCCAGATGGAAAACGAGCAGGGGAGCAGCTGGAGACTAGCGGGCGGGTCTGCGGGGCGTGCTGTTGCTTCTGGCAGGGTTTGTCACTGTGGCTTTTCAGGAGTTCGTGACCCTCAGCATTCACACGGGCATTTCAAAAGGAGTTCCCACTCCCAATAGTGATGGCGCCGTTTATATGCGCCTCCTGGTGCTCAGGGTTGACGCTGCCGACGACGCGGACCCCAGTAGGGCTGCTAGGATTTGTAGTCCCGCCCCTCGCCGGTCTCCTCTCGGCGGCTCCCGCTCCAGATGGAAAACGAGCAGGGGAGCAGCTGGAGACTGGCGGGTGGGTCCGCGGGGCATGCTGTTGCTTCTGGCAGGGTTTGTCACTGTGGCTTTTCAGGAGTTCGTGACCCTCAGCATTCACACGGGCATTTCAAAAGGAGTTCCCAAGTAGTCTAAAGCGGAGAGCACAAGGGGACTCACCACAGTTTTGCCAGCACTTTCAGAAAGAAGTGGGATGATTTTGCGAATAAGCCTAAGTTTGTGGTGGGCAGTTGCCGCCATTTGGTTGGCATGTGTCATGAAGTTGAGCTTCTCGTCAAAGACTATTCCCAGGTTTCTGACCCTAGCTACTGGTACTGGTACGGCTCCTAAGGATGAGGGCCACCAGTCTGCTGACCATGGGGGGGAGATCTTCCCGAAGACTACTACCTCCGTCTTCTCGGAGTTCAGCCTCAGGCAATTGGTGTGCATCCAGTCTTTGATTGCTGACATTCCTTCTTGAAAGCGTGCTGCCACCTGATCTCCATTATTATTTATGGCGAGCACCAGCTGGGTGTCATCAGCGTAGGGAGTAAGGCTCATCTGGTATGATTTAATAACCCTAGCTAAGTCCGACACATAGATGTTAAATAGTGTCGGACTTAGGGATGAACCTTGAGGAACACCACATGGCAAGGCAAGTTCTGGTGATTTAAAAGGTCCCAGTGTGGAAATATAATTTTTATGGTCAGAAATGTTCCCTAACGTGTACCCCACCGTCTCCATGTACGAGCTTAAAGTGCATGTAACTTCCCTCCTGTATCAGCTATGAAGACGCAAATACATTTGCGTCCAACGTTAACATGTCCTCTTTCAGATCCACCATGAATGGGTCGGATATTCCGTTCCTAAGTGTGCCTTGCCAACGTCTTTTCATGGTGCACTTTTCACGTTTTCCCTGGCTCAGGCGAGTTAGGCCCTGATTTCTGTCATCGAGTCCTTTCCTGCTTTTTGCCTCTGAATGCTCCAGCTTGGATGAGCATTTGTATCCATGACCTTTGTCTTACTCCCTGCACGGCTAACGGTGCCTGGCTCAGCCTGTTGCCTGCCAAAACGGTATTTTGCCTTCAAGTTATCTGCTCCACTCCTCGAAAATACATTCCTGTCTAGTAGTTTAGGAAAACATCCTTCCAGCTGCAGAGCAAAGGGCCCGGCCTCACTGTTTCCATGCAAGTAATTCATAGCTCCTGTTACCATGGTAGGCCCATGCCCCCTCGCATCTCATGTAGACACGTAGACGCATATGCACGCACTAGCAGTCAGTATAGAATAGCCTTTGCCCGAGAGACCTTTCCTTCCAGATAATACAGTTCCTTAAACACAAGATATTAGATACGGTTTGGGATTAGGTTGTTCTGACACCCCAGACTTCTGTCTCCTCATGTAAGGCTAAATGTCAAGTCCCCTTCACCCTCCAGTTCCACGTAAATTACACGTCATGCTGCTGCGCGCGCATCTCTGCCATATATTTCTGCTGACACTGCAGGATTCTCTTATGGATACACCCACATGTGACATCTCATAATGACGTTTCTAGTACATGCCCTCATGCACGCCTATTGTAACGCCTTTTTCATTACGTATGTGTATTCTTATCTCTCCTTTCAGCTGTTACGCCTCCTGCATCTGTCTTTACTGTAATGCATTGACTATATATATGATAACTTGTCAATAAAGTATTGTCTATCCCTTCCTGAGCCTTCGTGGCGACGGAATACGATTTACCATGGTTCGAACCATATAACCAATTCCTTTTTAAGGAATAAAACCCCTTTTAAAACCTCAAATACCACGGATCATGCCTCTTATTTTTGACTGA
This sequence comes from Lissotriton vulgaris, assembly GCF_964263255.1. Lineage (NCBI taxonomy): Eukaryota > Metazoa > Chordata > Amphibia > Caudata > Salamandridae > Lissotriton > Lissotriton vulgaris. The sequence goes on along the minus strand of NC_141694.1, from coordinate 1,806,567,890 downwards.
GTTATTCTTATTGAACTTTACCGCATAAATTAAGTATAGGTAATTTAAATTTACCACACCAGCGTCACTGCTTGTGTACGGCTAGACAGAAATGAGGCCAGCAGGTCTTTGGCTTTGGCAGCAATGCCCAAATTTCCAACACGGTCAATCAAAACGGAATGATTGACCGTGTCAAAGGCCGCTGAAAGGTCCAACATTATGAGGACAGCAATCCCTCCAAGGTCTCTAATGGTTCTGATGTCATCAGCCGCCTTAATTAGGGCAGTCTCGTTTCCTGGAGTTTCCGGAAACCGAACTGCGTGTCATCAAGCAGATTGTTTTTCTCAAGATATTCAGACAGCTGTCCATTTATTGCCTTCTCAACCACTATGGCTAAGAAAGGCCGACTGGAAATTGGTCTGTAGTTCTTCAACTGTTCTTTATCTAAACCTGTTTTTTTTAGCAGTGGTTTTATAAGAGTGTTTTTAAGGGCATTTGGATAAATACCAGACCTAATTATTGTGTTACAGACCAGCATAATAGCTGGGCTGATGGTGTCGATAATAGGTAGGTAAACCTTGGGTGGGCAGGGGTCCAAGGCGGATCCTGTTTTTATTGATTGCATGATGTTCCTGATTTGTTCCTCCTCGAGATCCTCAAACTGAGTAAGCAAACAGGTGGAAGGACAGGTATGCGTGGTAGTTGAAACTGGTAGGTCGCTCGTCGAAAACTCCTAGTAGATGTCATTAACTTTAGAGAAAAAGAAGTTTGCCAGCGAGTTACAGAGAGCCTGCGATGGAATAGGTGCTATGTCGGCGGGCTTCCCAGCCAGTTGTTTCACTACCTCGAATAGCTGTTTGTTGGAGTTTTTGGCACTATCAATTTGAACTCCAAAGAACTTTTTTTTGGCCTCTAGAATCAGTTTTTTGTAACTAAGCTGCGTCTCCTTGTAGCGGAGTTTGCAGGCTTGATCGTAGGACTTTCTCCAGTATCTTTCTTGTTTTCTGCATTCTTGTTTCTGTTTCCTAAGTTCTTCTGTGAACCATGGAGCCAAAGGCAGCTTTCTATTTCTAGAGAGGATCTTAGAGGGAACCAAAAGGTCCATAGCATTTCCTATCCAGTCTGTGAATTGTTTTACGGCATCATTGGGATCCAGGGGGGTGATAGGGCAGGTTTTAATCAGGAGGTCTGTGAGAGCTCCATTATCCATATCTCTCCATACTTTGAAGGGCTCGTGATTTAAGTGAGCCTGTCTGGTTAAAGGGAGTCCAGTAATAGGAAGAGTGCAGAGTATGGCATGATGATCGGACCATGTTAGGGGAAGGATATCATGGACTGTTATCCCTACTATGTTGGTAAAAATGCCATCCAAAGTATGGCCAGCCTCATGAGTAGGGGCATTAACCAGTTGATGCAGCATTAGTCTGAAACCTAGACAGAACTTCCTTTAAAATGCTATCATGCGTAACTCTATTGCGTGCATAAACAAGAACATCATCCTGGAAAACAGAAAGCCCTTCAATCCTCTTTAACATGTTTGACATGAGTCATTGAAAAACTGACATAGCTGACTCAAGTCCAAATGACATGCGGACACACTGAAAAGGTCTACAATGGAAAAAAAAATGCGGTGAGGTGCCTTGATTAAGGAGCTAATTCTACCTGACGATAGGCAGATGTTAAATCTAATTTTGTAAATATATTCGCATCCTTCAAACCTATCAACAGTTCATTAATATTCTGTAAAGTTTTGGAATCAACCCAGATATCTTTATTCAAACAGCGGAGGTCAACACAGACCCTAAGCTCGCCATTCTGATTGCGTGCAACAACTAGTGGAGATAACTATTATGAGGACTCAACAGGTTTAATTATCCCCTTAGCACACAAAGAATCAAGTTCTTTTTCAAGTTCCAAAAGGGGACATCCTATGTTTGAATAGACAGGCACCCTCTTTCACTATAATTTTGTGTTGGAAGTCCTTAATTTTGCCTAGCTCACAAAAATATACGTGGGGAAAATTGTTGATAAGATCTACAAGATCTGGATTGTCCCTTATAGCAACAACCCGTTCTGTGGTCCCAGGCCTGAATACCATGCCAAGTAGACCTTGATGTAACCACCCCAAGATATTCTACCGTTTATGTGCTACATACAACTTCCCAGCAATCCTCCTCCCATTGAACTCCATATTCTTTTCAATGTAACCTGACAAATTGATCTCTCATCCTTCGTATGAGACAGCTTGGTCAGGTCCCATTATAGAGGCTCAACGTGATCATAGAGAAGCGAGCACCAGAGTTAACAATTAGCTTAAGTACTCGATCACCCACTAAGCCCTCTACAGAAGGATCAACACACAACTCAGGATTACCCACTATCACCCCATCATCTTGCACAACTACAACCATGTTACTGAGGTCTTTGGTGATAAACTCTTCAACATCACCAAGCATGCCTCCTTCAACAACACATTTTACTGAAGATAATTTTGAGAGATTTTTGCTTTCAGTAGGCTGACACACTTTAGCAAAGGGACCTGTTCTGTTGCAAATTCTACAGGTCACAAACCTAGCAGGACACTTGCCACCACCCATGTGGAAGAGGTGTGTCGCCGCTGCCAAGGCGACTGACGCTGGACGCTGGGCATTACGGTTCTATCCCTGGCTCCGGCAGCAGGGGTCTGCCCAGCACCATGCAACTCTGGGCAATAGCTTGCTTAATCTTCTCAACGGCCCCTAGCGCTGAGATACCCCTTCGGGGGTGATTCATGCACTATACAAGTACAGGATTTTTTTTTTACATGTGAGACCTATATACGCATCTGAAACAGATGTTGCTTTGAGAAAAGAATGTATCTTGTCTTTCTCCAAAACTGGACCGGGGTCTGTCTGAAGATTTGGTGTCCTTGTCCTTATTATCTTTACTTTGATGGCAGAGACAGCCTCACTGTTTTTGTTTTCAAGTTCCTTGGCCGACATCTGTGAAGTTTCAATGCTCATCCAGAGTAGGATTCCCCATTGAAAGGAGTTTCTATTTGATGGTTTTATCCGTAAAATGACAGATAAATTGATCACAGACAAGTTGATCAGCAAGGTTTTCAAACTGACATTCTGCTACAAGTCTCATCAGAGCCGTGATGTAGTTGTCAACATCTTCCCCTATTTTCCGTGTACGCAAAAATAATTTGTGGCGGAGTACTACTATACTGGGCTGAACATCGAATCTGATTTGGAGCCTTTTATTTGTGTCTTGATATTCATCGAGAGCGTTTTCGCCATCAATAACTGGAGTAGGAAGATGTTTTAAAATAACCTACCTTCAAAACACAACAAGTGTAACAGCAGGTACTTCCTGCGTTCAGCTCTAAATCTGTTTACACCAAGGTAAGTCTCAAATCCATCAACCCACTGCTTCTATTTGATGGGTGGCTCACCTGGTGTCTCTAATGAGGTAATAGAAATTTTCAGGTAGCCAAAGTGTCCCCCAACTCGCACCCTATCCATGCACCCATGTTCCTTGTATGTCGTGTAACATCCGTTCTGTACATGCTAGAGAGACGCAAATACATTTGCGTCCATCCTTAACATGTTAGCTATCCAACCATACCAAGAAATCCCGTTACATATGTTCCTAAGCATACAGTGCCACCGTCTTTATGTGGTGCACTTCTGAAATTCGCACACGTTTTCTGCATGTTTCCTGACTTAGTCGAGCTAGGCCCTTAACGAGGCCTCTCTGCCTCATCTCTCCTGTCTCCGAAAGCTGCACGCATCCCTGACCCCTGCCTTACTTCTGCCAGCGCGGCGGTGCCCGGCTCGGCCTGGACTGCCTGCCAAGTTCATGTTTTGTTCATGTTTTGCCTACAGGTATCTGCTCAGCCTCCCCGAAAACACATTCCAGTCTAGTGAAGTGGGTAAACATATTCCCGGCTGCAGAGCAAAGGGCCCGGCCTTCCTGTCCTCCTTGCAGGTGATTTACTGAACCCGTTGCCATGGTAGGCCCATGGCTCCGCTCATTGCACCAAGACACGTATGCATGCACTAGCATTCGGTATTGAAAGGCCCCTGCCCGAGAGACCTTTGCTTCAGACACCACATCCTCCAAACAACAGTTATCAGATATGCTATAGGTACAGGTTGCCCTGACACTCCAGACACCAGTCTCCTCCACTAGTACTAAAGTCAAAGCCCCCAGTTTCACGTCATACTAGTTGCGCGCGCATATAGGCGAAGGGTTTCTGCTGATTCTGCAACTTCTCCATTTGCTTCCACCCACATGTGACGTATCTTGTGACGTTTCTCTGACATGTACAGTGCACGCCCATGTGTACGCCTCTTTTCACGCCTCCTCTTACGCACATGTGTTCTTATCTCTCTCTTTTCACCTGTTACGCCTACTGTATTGGATTCATGTGTAACGATTTACTATATATAATGTGTAATGTTAATAAAATGTTGAATGTCCCTTCCTGAACCCGCGTGGTGATGGAACCCGATATCCTTTGCTTCGAAGCATAATATTTAAAGCCTGTATGATACCACGGACTCTGCCTCTCATGTTAATGAGCTGTCTTGTATTGATAATTATATGGAAAAATTGATTAGGTAAAACTTATTTACCACATAATTTGGCGCCCGAACAGGCACCCCCCTTCCCCACTCGCCGGTGAAGTCACGCGGCCTTTGCCCCCTTCCACAACCCCGACGGAAACCGTGCACGTTGCGGGTTTTCCCGCTATCTTCCCTCGGGTCCACGAGGGAGACGGAGACTGCGGTCCGGCGTCCAGACGAGGCGGTGAGGAATGCGGAGGATCCCGACCAGAGCCCTAGTCGAGAGAGCAAGGTCCGAGGTGTCCGGAGGCCCACCTGTTCCGAAGCGCATGCGTAGGAGAATCGTCACCTGACGCAGTCCAGTCCAGTCCAGTTTCCGTTCCGAGGCCTTCAGTTTCTTGCTTCCTGGTGAGTACCGTTGTTGGGAACGCATCTAGACGGGTTCATTAATTTGTGCTCGGTAAAGACAGGTCTGGGTACACAGACCTGGTCCGTACGTGTTCACTTAGGTGGATACGGTCCGACGTGTCTCTTTGTGGGACCGGTCTGTACTGTTTTAGCAGTGCATCTAGTCTAGTAATTCAGAGATCCAGTATCTAGTGTTGCAACTCACGTTTTCCGTTTGGCTCTTATGTGTTTTTTATGTATCAGATAACATGTTTGCAATATGTTTTAATGTTGTGGTATGAGTGACTGTTTTCCTATTCATTATTGTGTTTTACTGTGTCTACGTTTGAAGTGATTCGATCATGCCGCTGTTTTCTAAATTACGTCAGATAGGTACTAGAAAAGGGATACTAGAAGAAGCAGTTCCTGTCCCACCTAGGGACACTCCAGGGTATTTTATGTACCACAAACACGGCTTAGATGCTGTGCTGTATTTAGACTTATGGGTGGAGTACACCAAGAATCTGGAAGAGAAGTTTAGATGGCCTGCCTCAGGGACATGGGATGCCGAGTGCATCATGAGAGTAGACGAAACATTATGGGAAAAGAAATCCAGACAATCCCAGAAAGATGCCATAGAATTGTGGCGTAAAGAATCGCATAGACGAACAGAAAAAGAACTCAGGAAAGCCGAGAGAAGTAGAGAAGAATCCGAAAAAGCCAGAGAAAAAGAGTTAATAGAAGAAGGAGAACAGGTCAGATCAGAACAATTAGACCGCCAAAGAAATGCACTCATTACAGGAATGTATCCAGTTTTAACCGAGGGCCTGCTCAAGGCAACCCCGGAAGTACCCCGTGGCTTGCCACCACCATTGGTTCCGACCCAACTCCGTCACAAAAAGACCGCAGCAGACATTTTCCTTTCTTCCTATTTAGATGATGTAGCTCCAGAGTATACCAATGTACCCGTACAACCAGCTAATAATGGACCGCAGCAATTTACGGCTGCTTTAGCCACGACCCCTCCACGCCAAGATTCAATTCCCGCACCTACTGTCACTTCCCCTGCTATTGGTTCCCCTACTACCGGCCCTCATAATCCTTTTTCGACAGATGCGACCCAGAGTCAGTCCCCGACACATGTACCTCCCCCACACACCATGACGTCAAGTCGTGCTCATGGTTCCGCTTCAGGAGGTGCCGCAGGGGGCCAATTTCACACCCCGCCACAATTACATCGAGTGACAATGAGAGACTTAGCATCACAGCGTACTCCGAAAACGATGCCTCAAGAAAAACTTAAACAGTATCTTACTGATTGTAGATATGATCCAGTACCAGGCAAGACAAAGGACATGATGTTAGCTTCGTTACGTCTACGACGTGTTACGGATTATCTGATGTTATTACCAGAAATGCCAGAACATCTAGACAAAATATATCATTTTATTAGGACAGGTGAAAGACCAGAATGTATTCGTGAAGCCATGGCATATCAGAAAGTTGAGACACAAGGTTTTATATTACGATTTTTGATTAATTGTTTGATAAGGGAACAAGATCAGACAGGTGTTGTTCAGGAAGAGATGGATGTACTGACAAAATGGGGTCAAAATATTGCAGACTGTAAACATGATAAACAAACGTGTATAGATGCCATGACCAGAAAGATTCGTAAGGAAATAGTAGCAATACATACAAGACAGAAGGCTGAAGCCGGGTCGGACAAGAATGAATCCTCAGAGGAGGAAGAAATAGAAACACCAGTAGAGAATCAGACTCCGGGTACAATAGCGTACGTAGGTAGAGTGAAACTCCCTAAACAGTATCCTTCTGATAGACCTTTTGACAGATCCGTTCGTTCAGAAAACAAAAAAAGATTCCTTTCCCCAATACCAGAGCAGTGTTCTCTTGAACATGTTTTTTTAAGTTACTGATAAAATACTGAAAGAAAGAATAGGTTATCATGAACTTAATACCTTACGTGATCAGGAACTAGCCCGGTCAGCAGTCCAATGGGCCGGGGATGACAGTATATATAATGATGATTTAGTAGTACAAACATTTCTAAGCCTTACTCCAGAAGAACAGCGACTAGCTGGTATATACATGACCCAACATCTCATCACTTCATATGAAAATCAGCAATCCGATCCAGGTCCATTGTATAATTTATTGCAAGATTTACTCCTGAGAAGATGGAGAGGCCTAGGTACTGATTTAATTGATATCATTCTAGAACAACGTCACAAATATAGAACGTTCCTGACTCCACGTCTTGTTTCCGTTCCACCCCCAGTAAGACAGCCATATCACTTAGATAGACAGAACCCTTTACGAGAAGTACATCCAATTCGGAAGCCAGATGATACACTTGAACGCGTGTTCGTACACACTCCTTTGACTAAAATGGAATTATTGGAAATGAAGAAAATCGTACCTTGTCACGATAAAGATCCTGCAGGCTTCCACCGTGAATTAAAAGACATGTTACTTATGGGAGATTACACGTATCCCGATATTCTTAAAATGTTAAAAGTATTATTGCCAGCAGGGATATATGAAAAACTGAAAGAAAAAGAATGGGAGGTGGGAGATAAAAAGATTATTTGGACTGAATTAGAAAACGAGGAAAATAGACGTACCCCAGGTCTAGGTCTTGGGGATAAAGCTAAAGCACTACCAGGATTACTAGTACAGGTTTTGCCTAGATTATTGACAGTTAAAAAGGAAGACTGGGATGCGATCTCAGCCTGCAAACAAAAGCAAGACGAAGACACTAGTGATTTTTATTCGAGATTCGAGAAATGTTTCATTATCAATAGTGGCCTGAAAACAAGTAGCGAGTCTTTCCCACATCTTTTTGTGACCAAATTAGTCGAGAATTCTTTGCCCCAGGTTAAAAACAGAGTATTGAAAGTAGAAAGTACATGGCAAGCTAATACGCCTTCCCAAATGTTGCAGATGTTACAGTACCACCAGAACAGAATTAGAGAGGAACACGATCATGAACAGAGACGCATGAAAGACATGAAAATGAAAGTACTAGTTGCCCAGTCTGTACCAGCAAATGGTCAGAAGGGTGGTAACACGCAGAACACACAGCCTAGTCATTCTACAGGTCCAGTTAAAGGTAATTGCAATTATTGCAAGCAGCCAGGTCACTATATAAGTGATTGTGCCGTTCTCAGACACAATATTTCTACAGGCAAAACCAAAGAAAGACCACGTCCGCCTAGACCAGAACACGTTCAACAGAATATTCCACAGAATCCGCAACCTCCACAGCATGTACAGCAACAGACAGTAGCTGTACCCCAACCCCAACCTATTGCTGCAACTCAACATGTCATGTCACAAATCTACCAGTATGCACAGTCAGATTACCCCGATTATCAGCAGTACACATGAAACAGCCTAGAGAGGGAGGTTGGCTTGCCCCTTATCGAGGTTCCTGTAGATCAAGATGGTCCCTATGTACATAGTCAGGTATTAGGGAAAGACAGAAAATTTTTGATTGACAAGGGGGCGAGCAGAACTACCATCAGTCATGACGAGGTTCCAGGGGCACCCCTCTCAGGCTCACAGAATGTGTCCCTTGGATTTTCAGGAAAACCTATTGTTAATGAAGTATCACAGCCAGTTCCCCTTGCAGTTGGTCCATTGTCCCGTACTACAGATTTATTGCTTACCAAATCATGTCCTGAAAACCTGCTTGGTATTAAAACACTGAAAGCTCTAGGAGCTGTTATATGTTGTTCTCCGGAAGGAGTGAGACTGTTCCTTCGTGACTTTAAGGGTCATTATGTTTTGAGAGATTTTGATGTCAGATTGCAAAATGTTCCACCGCATTTATGGGCGCAAGGTCCAACTGATGTAGGTTGTATGCACATTACTCCCTATCGTGTCAAACTCAAGCAAGGTGTTGTGCTACCCCGTATCCGACAATACAAATTGCCCCCGAGGCTGTAACAGCCTTATTGAAAATAATTGATGAACTCATTGCCCAGGGAGTAGTCGTAGAAACTGACTCCAATGTATGTAATTCTCCAATCATTCCGATTCTTTAACGAACTGACCCAAATGCACCTCCAGTTTATAGGCTGGTGATCGATCTCCGAGAACTCAACAAGTGCATAGTACCACAGTACCCAGTGGTCCCAGATATTTAGTCACTACTGACTGCCATTGATTCCGAAGCAGCGTTCTTTACTGTAATTGATCTTAAGAACGCTTTCTTTAGTGTTCCCATTCACCCGGAAAGCCAATATTTGTTCGGATTCTCATTAAATGGCCGAAGTTTTAAATTTGCACGTGCACCTCAAGGGTTCACGGAAAGTCCTAGTATTTACAGCCAGGCCCTGAAACGACAACTAGACAGTATTCACATGCCTACTAACACTGCTCTACTACAGTATGTTGATGATCTACTGATCACAGCGCGGACCGAACGTGACTGCGAACGCGCATCACTGACAGTCTTGTTTTTCCTTGCCGACAAGGGGCACAAGGTGTCCCCTTCAAAGCTCCAATTCTGTGCCCAGCAAGTGGTATACCTTGGGCACTTGCTGTCCAAGGAGGGGAGACAGTTGACGCCAGATCGTATCCAGTTAATAGCACATCTGCCACAACCCAAGACTCAAAAGGAAGTACGGGCCTTTATTGGCCTCACTTCGTACTGCAGACAATGGATTCCCCAATATGCGTTTCTAGCCAAGCCACTTATTCAGTTGACAACACAGGAGGCAGCGACTTCGACTATCCTCCCTTGGACTCAGGAACATACACAAGCTTTTAATGACTTGAAGAAAGCTTTATGTCAAGCACCAGTTCTAGCGACACCATGTTACAGCAAACCATTTACCCTTTTTGTCACAGAACGCGATGGCACAGCGTTGTGCGTTCTCACACAGATCAAGCAGGACACCATAAGCCTTGTGCTTATTTTTCCAGTACATTGGATCCAGTAGCCCAGGCTTTGCCTGCGTGTTTAAAATCAGTTGCAGCAACAGCTCTAGCTATCAGACAAAGCGATTCAATAGTGTTAGGACATCCCTTGACAGTACAGGTTCCACATTCCGTGGAAGTACTTCTGAACCGAACCCAGACTCAGCACTTGACCATAGCACGACTGACAGGTTATGAACTGACATTGTTCTACCCACACATAGAAATCAGACGCTGCAACATACTTAATCCTGCCACATTGTTACCCTCGGACACAACAGATCCAGCACCACATGACTGTGTAGAAGTCATTAATACAGTAACTAAGCCCCGACAAGACTTGACAGACATTGCTTTACCTGATCCAGACCTGACACTTTACGTGGATGGTTCATGTATGAGAACAAACACAGGAGAGTTAGTGGCCGCCTATGCAGTGACCACTGAAACTGATGTTTTGGATACGCATCGCATTGACACACTATCTGCTCAAGCTGCAGAACTTATAGCTCTGACTCAAGCATGTATACTAGCCAAGAACAAGAAAGTAAACATATACACTGATTCACAATATGCATTCGGAGTCGTTCACGACTTCGGAGTTCTTTGGGAAGAGAGAGGTTTCCTAACTTCTCACGGTACCAAGATCCAGCATGGTCCCCTCATTCAAGCCCTGTTAGAAGCAATACACTTGCCTACAGCCATAGCCATTATGAAATGCAAAGCACATACCAAAGTCACTGACAGAATTTCCCAGGGTAACGACCTGGCAGATCGTACAGCCAAATTCACAGCTCAGACAGTTATCCCGACTGACATGACAAGGACTACACTGACACATTGCCTGACGGTTAAGGATCCCATTTTAGATGTACTCGACATACAAACACATGCTACACCAGACGAAATCAAGAAATGGACTGAACAAGGCGGGATTCAAACAGATCAGGGATGGATGACGAAGGGAAGGGCCACATGGTTCCTCCCCGACTCTATGGTTCAAATCATCATTAACACAGCACATAGTCCAGCACACTTAGGAGAGAAAGCCATGTTAGACAGCTTACAGAACCTCTGGTATAACAAACACTTACGAGCAGCAGCAAAACAGAAAGTGCGTACTTGCATGATTTGTTGTCAGTTCAATCCCAGAAAAGGTGTCCCCGTGGAACAGGGTGGATTTCATCCTCCTGACCATCCTTTTGAAGTCCTCCAGATGGATTATATCCAGATGGACCGATGTCGAGGATTCAAGTATGTCCTCGTAATCGTATGTGCTCTTTCCCTATGGACTGAAGCATATCCAGTCCCAGATTACACTGCCCCGACCATTGCCAAGCAGCTGGTTCGTGAATTTTTCCCACGATACGGCTTGCCCCGTGTTGTGTACTCTGATAATGGACAGCCATTTTCGTCCGAACTCATGAAACAGGTTTCACTTTTGTTAGGTTACCAGTGGAAGTTCCACTGTGTCAAACATCCTGAAGCCGCAGGTCTCGTAGAGAGACACAATCAGACCCTGAAAACCCGTCTTGCCAAAATTTGTGCCGAGAAAGGTGTAGATTGGATAGTTGCCTTGCCAGTTGCACTCTTTTACATGCGAATGGTAGCTCATTCCAGGACATGGCTATCCCCGTATGAGGTGGTCTTTGGGAGGCCTCCGAATATGTGGGGGACGCCTATGCCCCGTAGAATCACTGATGTTGACAGTTGTATGCTGACAGATTACCTGGCCTCCTTGATGTCTGCACTACAATCTTGTCGTTCACAGGTCGCGGCTGCCTTCCCGGACAACACCCAAGTAAAGCCACATGAATTCCGCCCAGGAGATCTCGTGCTGATTCGGAATTTTGATCGGAAGAGTCCGCTGGAACCCAGATGGAAGCAGCCGAAGTTGGTTTTATTATCTACAAGAACTGCAGTGAAATTGGAGGGCAGGAAGGGCTGGGTGCACTCCAGCCACATAAAGAAGATTCACGGACTGTGTCCAGACCTGCCTATTAAGGACTGCCCCTTTCCCTCTCCAGAGACTGATACTAAACTCCCCCTGCTAGAGAAAACTCCCCAAGAGGAGTATCGGGAGAAGCTGATGTCTAGTAAGTCAGACAGAGTTTAATTGTTTAAGTCCCCCTGGGTGAAGCGGTTAGACAGGTTTCTGACATGTATAGAATAGACCCCAGTAGTCAGAGAGATAGGCGAAACGAGAAATGGAAAAAACACTGTAAAGTTTTGCACAGTGGTTGCATAATCGCCTTGATCTCAATGTTTCTTCTGAGTCTTATGATAATCTGTATAAGTTTAATGTTACACATCTTTTTTCCTCTTGATTCAAATGTACATGTTTCCTCTAATGACACTATGGAGCACACTTTCAGCGACCTGCCTCCCCACGAATTGTCCTATCGTTTAGCAATGCGCAACAATACATTCATCCGTATGTTACATCATTCTCACCAAACCAGCAATGCCACCAATTGCTGGATATGTGGCCGACTCCCTCCCTATCAGAAGTACAAGGGAGCCCTGCCCCTCTTTCCTTACCCGTTCACACATAATGGTTCGTGTGGTGCATGGTTTACTTTAATGTCCTCCCTAGATAGTAAATCCAAAGTTTCCCAAGGCAATTGGATATGGGGGAACCTGAATACAGTCATGAATAAAGCATGTTTTCCAGATGCCGACGGTCTCCCACAAAGGACTGGGACCGATCTAGAAAATGAAGTGTATGCATTAGGTAACTTCTCCCTCAACCTCATGATCCTGAACGTCCAGTCCGAGACCAATTCGGACTTGCCGTCTATTACAGTTTTACCAGTAAGAGGTGAATTATGCGTCAGAAAGAATGGCTCAGTACATTTAGGACACAGTGATTGTAATACTGTTGTCGAATTCAGTGATAAAGGAAAGTCTACTTTCAAAGCTTCTCGCCATTCTTATTTCATATGTGGTCAGACAGCCTATGTACGTCTGCCATTGGAGTAGGATGGGACGTGCTATATTGCGTTCCTATTGCCACCTGTTTTTCTAGCCCCGCCTGATTATCACAGGAACTCACATCTCGTTCATGTAAGACATCGAAGGGAGATCAAAATCCCGATTGTCGATCAGACTGAAACTACTTTAGAACAATACATAGATTTCAATAAAGGATTCTTTCCATTCATAGGCACTGTCTCAAATAGTAAACTAATTCGAAAATTGACTAGAACATTGGAAGCAGTAGTGAATGAGACTGCTTCTGCTTTAGGTAACCTGACCGAGGAACAGTCTGCTATGAGACTTGTTGTTCTTCAAAATCGCCTTGTCCTTGACGTCATCTTGGCAGATAGGGGCGGGGCTTGTAGAGTCACCGGATCCAGTTGTTGTGTTTTTATTCCAAATAACGCGCCATCTGTGTATAAGGCCATAACTCGGCTTCATGAAATAGCCCATCAGATGCATCAGAATCCAGGCTCTTGGACTTGGTCCGGTTGGTTCTGGAGTGTGGTCTCCGCCTGGGGATGGAAATTGTTATCGTTCCTAGGAATAATATTGGCCATAGTATTCAGTTGTTGTCTCTGTCTGCAATGTAGGCCAGCGATTTGCAGCTTGTGCGCCACAGTCTGTATTCCCCGTCCAAGTACACGTTCCCGTTCTCGAATAAAGAAAGATGAACAAATGATGCTCTATGAACAGATAGATGGTCTCATGAATATAGATATATCCTGAAGGGTGTAGTAGGGTCCAAGGAGGGAATGAGGTAATAGAAATTTTCAGGTAGCCAAAGTGTCCCCCAACTCGCACCCTATCCATGCACCCATGTTCCTTGTATGTCGTGTAACATCCGTTCTGTACATGCTAGAGAGACGCAAATACATTTGCGTCCATCCTTAACATGTTAGCTATCCAACCATACCAAGAAATCCCGTTACATATGTTCCTAAGCATACGGTGCAACCGTCTTTATGTGGTGCACTTCTGAAATTCGCAAACGTTTTCTCCATGTTTCCTGACTTAGTCGAGCTAGGCCCTTAACGAGGCCTCTCTGCCTCATCTCTCCTGTCTCCGAAAGCTGCACGCATCCCTGACCCCTGCCTTACTTCTGCCAGCGCGGCGGTGCCCGGCTCGGCCTGGACTGCCTGCTAAGTTCATGTTTTGTTCATGTTTTGCCTACAGGTATCTGCTCAGCCTCCCCGAAAACACATTCCAGTCTAGTGAAGTGGGTAAACATATTCCCGGCTGCAGAGCAAAGGGCCCGGCCTTCCTGTCCTCCTTGCAGGTGATTTACTGAACCCGTTGCCATGGTAGGCCCATGGCTCCGCTCATTGCACCAAGACACGTATGCATGCACTAGCATTCGGTATTGAAAGGCCCCTGCCCGAGAGACCTTTGCTTCAGACACTACATCCTCCAAACAACAGATATCAGATATGCTATAGGTACAGGTTGCCCTGACACTCCAGACACCAGTCTCCTCCACTAGTACTAAAGTCAAAGCCCCCAGTTTCACGTCATACTAGTTGCGCGCGCATATAGGCGAAGGGTTTCTGCTGATTCTGCAACTTCTCCATTTGCTTCCACCCACATGTGACGTATCTTGTGACGTTTCTCTGACATGTACAGTGCACGCCCATGTGTACGCCTCTTTTCACGCCTTCTCTTACGCACATGTGTTCTTATCTCTCTCTTTTCACCTCTTACGCCTACTGTATTGGATTCATGTGTAACGATTTACTATATATAATGTGTAATGTTAATAAAACATTGAATGTCCCTTCCTGAACCCGCGTGGTGATGGAACCCGATATCCTTTGCTTCGAAGCATAATATTAAAAGCCTGTATGACTCAGATACCACGGACTCTGCCTCTCATGTTAATGAGCTGTCTTGTATTGATAATTATATGGAAAAATTGATTAGGTAAAACTTATTTACCACACTAAAAACAGGTGAAACAGCTTGCATGTTTCCACAACTTTAATAGACCGGCATACTGAAGATTTGTGAGAGAACATTACAGAAAAGTCACAATATCACAGTCTGCATTGATTCCTCATAAGATAATAAGTTGTTGCAGTGTTATAGAACTCAAAATAGTTTGTGTAGTGAAGAAATCCTGTGTGAACAAATAGTTTGGAGAGACATTTTGCAGAAACACTCTTGTTAAAACATTATGCCAATTGAAACTCCATACAAAGCTCCCATAAAAGATGGAGTGCAACATAAAACAAGTCATTTAGCACTCAGAATGTAGCGTAGAGCGCAAATGTAAATTAGGAAATTGCTGACACTACCTGTGATAGAGCGCGCAGGTCACCCAACTCATTCCGTTGCCGGATAATGCACACTTGGGCCCATAAAAAGTACTACTATCATATATACCTTAATCAGGTAACCTACACACTACTATCAGCAATTCAGTTTCAATTCTGTTGACTTCCGTGTACCTGACTTACCAAATCCTTGAAACAGGTACCTAAGATCTCAATGGATCAGGAGCTAGCTGTTGGATTGAGTAGACAGCACCAAAATACCAAGCAACATTGAGATAACGTTGTACTTTATAATAACCACAGACGCAAGAAGTTTTCAACACCTTTATCTAATTTTCTTCATCATCTAGTGCCATGAGCCACAAATTTACACAGATCAAATTGTCTATTACTAGAATTAAGAAGATGGTATAGCTATGAATGAGAGTTAGAAACATTTAGAAAGTCAAAAAATAAAAGTAAGGGAAAAATAAGGAACAAGCTATTTTGATCAGCAGACTTTCACAACTTCACTAAAGGCGGGTAAAGAAAGGGAACATACTAATCAAAGTAGACTTTCGAAACTCATTAACGGTTCAGAGAAATGAAACTTATGAAATTTGATCTATCCAGATGTGCTTATTCTCTAAAGGGAGGGTAAGAATGGAACAAACTATATATGCATACGGTTCTGTATTTGACTAAGGGTAGGTAGAGAGTGGAGCATACTAATAGATAAGTTTGCACAAAAACTTTATTTATAGAAACAGGGTCAAGGACATAGGCAATTATGCTTTATTAGGGACAAGAGTGAGAACATGGATAGACAAACACCCACACTTAGTTATATTTACCTAGAACAGGTTGAAGACTAACCCAGGCCACGGGTCAGTTGGAAAAGGCGGGAAAGGACCCTCAAGGACTTAAGCTGCCAGTAGGCAAGCAGCTACGGCTCATGGACGGTCAGGACAGGATAACCCCAGGAATTTGGATCAGGACCAGGCTCACCAAAGGGTACGACCAACACCTGCAGCTTCGGATGCAACGCCTGCGCTACCCCCGCTCTGCAAGGAATCTGCCAATAACCCCGATTCGGTTTTCGATTCTCCCAGCAAAGTGCTTCGCCAGCACTTAAGGTTTCCCAAACCCCGACTGAGTCTGTGGAAATTACAGACAGAGGGCTCCGCAGCTCTCTGTATCAATCACCTATAGAGTTTGTTGGGTCAGTGACAGGTCAGCTATTCGGACAAGTCGGACAATTTCTCTAGCTAAACCTATGCTATTTATACTGTTTTCGGGTCAGTGTACCACCCACCAATGTTGCAAGTGAAAGGTTCCCTAAATTCTGATTGGTCAAAGGAGGAGGTTAGGTCATCATTTTACCTAAAATTTAGACTTTCTCAGGCTTATTATTCATTTTCGAACCCACCCCTTCCATTCCAGTTCCCATGGCATAAGATTTTTAGAATACAATAGGGTACACAGTAGGTTTAATCCAAATGTTGCGAATGCAGGTACAGTTCAGCTTCGGCTTGCTGGGTAGCAGGTCCGTTCTCATGAACATCTTAGCCTCGGCTGCCAGCTGGCTGCTTTCCACTGCAGCCAGGTTCATTTCTCCCCATCACATGACTAGGACCATAGGGGCTTCAAATATGGAGTAGCAAACGCTTCCCAGGCCCACGGAGTATGATACATTAATCATATACTGTGATTGGCTATACTACACCCTTTACTTTATAATAACTATAGCATTAGGAGTTAGGCAGAACAGACAGCTTTGCAAAAGCGGCACTGCAAGCACAGAGCATGTGAGAAACAAAGCAGCCATTTTAGCAGTACTGTGCATGAGCAACAAATTCCCTCCAGAACTGCGAGTGCGTCACATCACATGGGTATGATTGACGCATGCGCAGACTAAATTCCCGCAAAGCAGCGACCATTTTAAGGCAAGCGTTATTACTGTTTAGTAAACACATAGGCAAGCGTCACTGGAACACCCGGTGTAGTGTAAAATGTGCAATATTAGTAAGACAAACAATGTTGAATTAATCAATTAACATTATTTTGAGGTTCTTGATTCAAGCAAGTTGCTGAACGTGCGAATACTTGCTCCATCACCTGTATCCCAAAAATCCTCCTATACTCCAGAAACAACAATAGCCTGCTGCTCCTCTTGTCGAATTGTGCTGTAGGCAATTCCAGCTGCAGGCAGCAAAAGAGCTTTGTTCTCCTCTCTCCCTTCCCAGGAACAAAGGGCACTATGACGCGCACAACAAGAAATGTGCTGTGCGTTCAAGCAGATGAAACAGAGACGTGCGGTTAAGTCAGCAGGCATCTTTATGCTCTCCTTGTAACAATTTTACTGTTGCTGGAACGCATGTCTTGTAAATGTGTTCCAGCTGCCGCTGACCTCTTTTTTCCTCCGCTGCTCTGCTACAAAATGCACCACAATCGCCGCAACTCGATGAAGAAAAGCGTTATGCTCATCGGAACCCGAGATAATAAGTGCAGACGATCACTCTTGAAGAGGAGACCTCTCTCTGAAGCAGAAGAACATATACTTTGGCCGAAGGTTACGAGTTCCTGTAGATAGCCCAGCGCTTGTCGCCAACAAAGATGTGGTGATTAACCAGGAACACAAGGTAAGTTGTAGTAGTGTTTAATGAAGAAACAGCTCAGCACTTCTAGCAGAGCAGCGGCAGAGACACCAACTGACCAAATTGGAACTCCTGGTGCAGAACCCTCACACAGTGAGGTTCTGTGCCAGGAACATTCTAATCAAACCCAGATTACTACAATAGTTTCTGTATGTCAGTTTTTCAAACTTCGCCCAACCTTGCTATCAATAAATGAAACCAATAAAAATAATGAATGAAACAAATACAAAGTTTTGTGAGAGAACTTCATGCCAGATGCATTTCTACAAGAGAATTTCCTCAGGGTATTTGACTGACTTCTTCTACAAACCTACTTTTAGCGATATTTTCCTCCCAATGTTTGCTGAAGATAATCCTTGGCAACTTTGCACAACCTATTCTGCCCTAACTTAATTTGAGAGACAAATAATATTTGGGTACCATCTCACAAGGTATTCTGTTGATTGTAGAGGACTCCCTCTCTGTATGTGCCTGAGTATGCTTTACAAAAATCATCAGATTACAGTTTACATCAGAATGTAAAGAGCCCAAGACAATCAGGCTACTAAAATTAGTGTGTGTGGTCAGCACGTCATTAGGCTCAAAAGTGTTACATCATGCTATATATCCGTATAGTGCACAACTCCTCCTTGAACTTCAACACAAGCACCCCAAGACCTGTTTTGCCCTGTATGGGACTTTTCAGTCAGCTTGGTTTCAATGGCACTGTGAGCATTGGACCCATGTCTGGACACACCCTTGCCACTTATTGGGGTACATGAAACACATAAACGGTGGCAAGATTTGCAGCCTTGAGTACATACCAATGGATGGGATTAGTTCAAGCATTCTATACAACATTTTTGTATACTGTGTACAGGAATTTCCTGGTGTGGGTCCCCTGCACACTGTGCCACTGGAACCAAGACAAACTTGGCTGATGAACCCCGATAACGGCAACACCGTTCTTGGTTTGCTTTTGTTCTGGCTCAGGGAGGACATATCCTAGTAATCCAGGCTGGACTGTTCCTATTGTAGAAATGGCTGGGTCCAAACTCAGGTGGAACGGTGAACGAAAAATGATGGAATGGAATGCATCCCTGAGTAATTTGCAGTGGCTGAGAATAATTAAAGCATTCAAACAATCATTAGATCGAGCCTTCAAGACCTGTTGTAACTTCTCCCATGGGCTTAATGCCATCCCCCTACTTTCGATTTGTTTGTTTCAGTGTCCTTTAAAAATTCCTGCTTGTTAGTGGTCAGTATTGCCTCGTTGTCCCTCCTTTTTAGGTCGAGAATTCAAAACCCGTTGTCAGCGCTGAGCTGGACGTAGTGGGCACTGGGCGTTTACCCAGTGGGCTGCCAGGTTGGGGGCCAGTTACAACGAAAGAAAGGGGAAAAAAGAGACAACACACAACCAAAGTTGTATTAGATCCAGGATCTTTGTCAAAGATGTGCATTTATGCAAATTGCCCGTCTTATCCGCTGTGGAAAACAAAACACAGTCTTTACGTGTGAATTCAGATACTGTTTACCACACACCTGTGTTTGTTTAACGCCTTTTAGCGTGGCAGCGAATTGAAGCATTCTATCATCATTGTTTTCATTACTGTGTGACCAGCATTATAAAAGCACCCGTTTTGTTCACATTCACTCAAAACCAGTGAACTTAAAATCACCATGTCTCTAATTTTGTTGCAGCACTTAAAACTTGTATGTCCCTGTGTGCACACACCCCTTCACATTCACTTGCCTTTCGCATTTGTATTAATCATAAACACTCCTCGTAGGACCTCACCGTACTTAGGGGTAGCCCTGTTGTCATATACGGTACTGTCAGGTACGAAATATCAATCCATGTGAATTAATCGAAGTAACATAGTGAGTTTACGAGAGCCATCTATGTTAAACAATGCACATCACCGGGGTTAAAGAAAAAAGAAACAAACATAGAAAGGTAGTGAGTTTTTCTGTCACAAAAACCAGAAGGCTGGTACCGAGAGGGAGTAGCGCTTTCTCATACCTTATGGTTGCTGTTAGCTGCGGTCATACTCAACCCATCACGGATCCTGCCCCATGTCTCTTCCTATTTGGAGGGGGTCCCACCGCTCGGAGCAGGGATCGTTCTGCGACTGCAGCCGATAAAGTGTGATATCCGACTTAGTGTGGGTGTATAGCTCCGCCCATTTCTGCGGTTGTGTAGTGTGATCATCGCGACTATGGAAGGTAAGCTGGGAAATGTAGTTCCCCAACATAGTGCAGCCATTTGGTGCTAATACTCGTAATCATGCTAACTTTTTTCTGCTACTTGTGAGTTAAAGTATGACCTGTGAATTCACTATTTACAATCATCCCTCTCAAGGGTTTTTTTTACTCACCTCGGGGATCAATTGTGGTGTTGATTTAAGCAACAGAATACACACACCCTGGCTATTTAGCTACGAGTCATAAACAAATTTAATTATTGCAGTGATGTACACCATCCTCAGTGATTAAGTCTTATTTAAAAATTGCTTTAATGTAAATTGATACTTGTATAGCGCACTACTCACCCGCAAGTGTCTCAAGGCGCTTGTACGAATACCGCTGTGGAACCCATCCTGGCTTTCCCTGTGAGGCGTCCACTCCTGGGCACCCCCAAGGTGGAGGCCAGGCTTTAATACCATTGGGCATTGGGTCCTTAGCGTGGACCTTTCTGTGTAGATTATTGTGCCATCTGGAGGAAACCGCTACTAGTGGCACATGGTGAGGATTATTACATGTGGTGTGAATATCCAAGATAACTCAATTTCTGTATATATTCAAAGCTGTGTAATGGGAGCCAAACAGATTGCAGTTGCTCATTTACGTATGGCTAGGGTCAAAGGGTGTTACTAGATGGCAATGAAATTGCAGTGGTAAATTGTATTGCGGATAGCAACATGGAAAAGAGTATACATTAATTCAGTTGTCATGTCTTTAGTAACTCATAGGAGTCGTAATGACAATATCGGATAAAGTTACAGCTTGGCGACTATGCTGGATTCTAGCTATTTCTTTTGAGTTGAATCCAGTGAAATGAATAATTCAGGCTAGAAATGTGGGTTTTGAGTCTATATACCCATTTTTGATTCCTGTTCTAGTAGGATTTTAGTCAGGTCACAATCCCATTTCACCTTTTCAATAACTGTACACCAAAGGTCAGTATCTGTATGTTTCATCTCCATGTAATGAGCTGTAAGTATGGTGGATGTGACAGCCCTTCTGATTGTGCCTCTGTGTTCACTGTAGATTATGGGGGGGGGAAGCAAGCACACCTGCCCTGCTTCAACTGACATGAATTAATTTGGGGTTGATTTATTAATGTGTCACTGTTTTAAAATTCCAGTCTGGCACCTGCTTCCTTATCTGTAATTTGCTTTCTGTTGCAGTGCAATTATTTTTTCCAGGACATTTGTGGCCTACTTGTAGCTATTCTATGAGCCTGCTGTGAGGGTCAGAGCAGGGTCATAGAATTGTTGCAACTAGCAACTGAACTCTGGAGGGGCCCTAGTCAGGAAGCACTACAGGGAATGGTTACTAATGATGAGTTTGAACTTTTGCACCTGCTGAGTGCTTGCAGTTTTGCAAAACTCGTTTTTCTGCAGAACAGCAACTGTAATGCCCCAAACAACATAGGCAACTGAACTCTGGAGGGGCCCCTCAGGAAGTACTACAGGGAATGGTTACTAATGATGAGTGAACTTTTGCACCTGCTGAGTGCTTTCAGTCTTGCAAAACTCGTTTTTCTGCAGAACAACAACTGTAATGCCCCAAACAAACTTACTTGTGAAAGTTGATTTCTAATCCAAAAATGATCCAAAGAAAGTCAAAAGGCCAAAAAAGTGCAGGCAAATGTCAACCTGAGGAGTTATTCTGATAAAAATCATCATTTTCAGAAGGTCTATGCTGTTTGCTAGTGGATTTCTTGTGCAGAATTGCAAATTTTGTAATTTCGCGAGTGCGAGATTGTTGCTGCCCGTCGCACCTACACGTTCGCAAATGCGAACTCTCGCGATGCGTCGCCAAACTCCCGCGGGATCCCGCAGCAAGATCCAAAATGTGACTGAACAAGGTGCATTTTTTACAGCACTGGTACGTCTCAGAAAGTGACGCACTGGTGACGTAAAAGTGACGCATGGCCTCATGAATGAGGCCTTCAGTCTTCTACTCATGCGTTATATTTAATATATGACGCATTATGTCGCAAGTACTTACAGATACGTCAGTATTTCAGACGTATCTGGAAGGGCAAAAGTGATGCATTGCTGGACTGTGTCACAAAATTGACACAACTCTAGCAATGCATCCTTTCACATGGGGCAAGTCCCATGTGAAAGGGCCTGCGTCAGTCTTACGGCTTCTGTTAAGCAGGCGCAAGATTTGGACGCAACAGCGTCATTAAAGTGATGCAGTGAAATCTCATAGATTTCACTGCGTCACCTCTACGACCCTTTCTTGCGTCAATACGCCCCTTTTGCATACATTACACCTGACGTAGGTATAATGTAGCGCAGGGGTTTACAAAGTGACGCATCTACCTAGATGCGTCACTTTGTAAATATGACTGAACAAGGTGCATTTTTTACAGCACTGGTGCGTCACTAAAAGTGACGCACCAGTGGCGTAAAAGTGACGCATGGCCTCATAAATGAGGCCTTCAGTCTACTACTCATGGGCCATATTTAATTTATGACGCATTATGTCGCAAGTACTTACAGATACGTCAGTATTTCTGATGTATCTGTAAGCGCAAAAGTGATGCATTGCTGGAGTGTGTCACAAAAGTGACACAACTCCAGCAATGCATCCTTTCACATGAGGCCTGGCCTATGTTAAAGGACCTGCGTCAGTGTTACACCTGCTGTGGCAGGTGCAAAAATGAGGCCTTCAGTCTTCTACTCTTATTTTTTCTTTCACTTTCTCTGTTTCTTCACTGCCTTACTTACCAGGTCTCACACTTACTTGTCTTTACGCTCCCAAACGCCACCTCCGATCAGCCAACCACGCCCTCGCCGCCGTCCCCCGCATCCGAAGAGCGACCACAGGAGGAAGGTCCTTCTCCTACCTGGCCGCCAAGACCTGGAACTCCCTCCCGACCGACCTGCGCCTGACCCAAGACCACCTCTCCTTCAGGAAGAAGCTGAAGACCTGGCTGTTCGAGCAGTAGCGGCACCCCCCCCCCCCCAGCGCCTTGAGACCCTACGGGTATGTTAGCGCGCTTTATAAGTGTCAATGATTGATTGATTGATCTTTATCCAGTCTGTATCTCCACTCTTTCCAAAACATCACTGCTCTTTTCTTACCCTTCCACACCCCGTTCCTTTACCACATTTTCTTCGCATATACACATTCCCCGTGTTCACTCTCCTTCTCCTCACTCTCCTTCCCCACACTCACCTTCTTTCAGTCCCCCTACTTCACTTCCCTTCTCCTCTCGTCCCTTTCTGTGCTTTCTTACTCATTTTCCTCTCCTTTATCAATGCACTCCACTTCACTTACTCTTTTTCTTTTTTTAAGAACACAGCTCTTTGATGAGAATTGGAGGTAGTTCTGAAAAGAACTTTTTTTTTCTTCTTTTTCTTTAGAACAAAAAAACAAATTTAGGGCTGGGAACGGCAGCGATGGTTCTCCAATGCTCAAACCATGAGCAGAACACTTTGTTCCCCATAGCAAAGTAGCTGATCACAGTCTCTGCATTTAATAACACCTTTATTAAAAGCAGGCTGAATGTTAGGAATCAGCTCTTGCGATCGCCCCCTCACTGAAGTAACTGCTCCTCCGGTTGAAGTAGAGGCCCCATCACTGGGAACCTCTTGTGCCAGAGCCCTGACACTCTCCCGGGCAAAGTTCTGGGGGTGCCTCCTCTCGACATGGCCATTCCACGCCTCTGATTTGAGGGAAATAGGAGTCTGGAGGAGAGGATAGAGGAGCATGTTCTTGTGAACTTGTGAACCTGAGGAATGCAGACTGCGGCACCTTCAAATCAATAAGCAAACAAGTGAAGACAGTTCTGCTGATGGGCTTGTTTTTGTGATTAGGTGATTAAAGTTTGAATTATATTATTTGTGCACAACAAAGAAAGACAGACACACAGGAATAAAAGTGAATAAGGACGAAAAAGAAAGTTATTGATTCATTGTCTCATTTTCAGGGCTCGGTGTCAGGGAATAAGAATAAGGGTTCGTCATCATACTCTGCGAATTCGACGTTCATGTAGCAGGCTCCTCAGATGCTTCTGGGCCTTAAAAAAATGGCTGGAATAGTTGCACATTCTTCGGCAGGTGGCCACTAACTTGCACACTGGACTTTCTTCATCACTCAAGAATTTTTTAACAACCAGGTTTATACAGTGCGCCAATCACGGCACTCTGAAATACTGACCCAGCTCCATGGCCTTAACTACATTGGCGCCATTATCAGTGGAAACATAACCAATCTGGCGTTTTTTTGGGGATAGCCAGTGAAAGACCTTTGTGTTAAACTCATTCAAAATGTTTTCTGCTGTGTGACATTTCTCCAAGCCAAA
This sequence comes from Lissotriton vulgaris, assembly GCF_964263255.1. Taxonomy (NCBI): domain Eukaryota; kingdom Metazoa; phylum Chordata; class Amphibia; order Caudata; family Salamandridae; genus Lissotriton; species Lissotriton vulgaris. The sequence continues at coordinate 1,806,543,610 of NC_141694.1, read as the reverse complement.
CATGGCTAGTGCTGCATGTTTCTGAGCAGCTTTAAAAACTTGGTCCGGGTCAACACCTGCGTTTAGCTTTGCTTTAACCCTGAAAAAGAGACCCAGTGTGCAGTGATGCACATGTAATCAACGCCTGTGCCACTGGTCCACATGTCTGTTGTCAGATGTATAGTGTGAACAGCACTCTTCTGCAAAGCTGCCTCAATCACCTCCAGCACATCTTCATGTAGTGCTGGAACCGCAACTCTGGCAAAATAAACCCGGCTAGGAACCTTCCATTTAGGGCAGAGCGCTGCCACTAATTCTAGAAAGCCAACCCCTTCTACAAAAGAAAAAGGGAAAAGGTCCAGAGCTAGCATTTTAGCCAGCTTAGTGTAATACAGACTCGTCAGTGGGTGGTTGCGTTCATATGGCGAGTCTAAAAAAAACATGTTTCTAATGTTGCCCCGGACCAAGCATTTATTGGGATGATGATGATGATGATGACTTCTTTGACCCAGTTACGCACGCTGATGAACTTTTTCGCATTGGTGTCTCACTCTCTCCAACACTCTTAGTGTGGCTCACATGGGGTGTGCTGCTGACAGGGGTACTGGGTGTAAGTGAAGTGTTTGACACATCTTCTTCCTCCTCGTCATCATCAGATGAAACATCAACGTTTTCTTGACTTGCAATTTGGGCTTCCTTGATCACCTTTAGGTGCGCAAACCATTGGACAGCGTGCTGTTTTCTAAGATGACCTCTCTGGCCTCCGGTACCACAGTTGGTACCAAACTTACCACGACTAACTGCATGCTTACAAATGTTACAAATGGCGAAGTTTTCCTTTTTTGGGCAAACACTAAAGAAGTCCTAAACTGAGGACTTGAATTGTCTGTGGGGGCCGGAGGAGGCGGCGATACTGGTGGTGGTGGTCATGCTGCTAATGCCAGATGAAGTGGAGGATGTGGATTGCCGAACTTTAGTACGTTGTGCACTTTCACCACCACTAATTGAGGTCGAGGTGGATGGAGGTCCCTTCTGGCGAGGAAGAAATATGGAAGCGGTACGTGTTGATGTACTAGTTAACTCCAATGATTGTGGTGTTTCCACTGCCTCCTCGTCGACAACATCATCATCACGCTCAGCAGCTTCTCAGGCTAGGGTCAAAATATCTGTTTGCTGCATGCCCGCTGGGGCTGCAGTGACCTTTATGATGACTGGGTCGTCCTCGTGAGAGTATTCATCAGCAGCAGTATCCGCCACTTCTTGTTGAGCCTCATCACACTCCATAAGTATGAGATTTTGGACGAGCTTCCTTTTACGCTTTAATACCTTTGTCAGATCATGGTGTGCCTCACTCTCAGACGGCAGTGGTGCTGGTTCCCAATTTTGATCCGTATCATCAGAAGGAGGTGTGCTTGAAGAAGATGTAGACACCACCCTTGATCTCTTCCTTGCTAGGGGTGTGGAAGACAATGAATGATCATCAGGAGGAGTGGCTTCCTCAAATGATACCTCGCCTTGATTGCCGATTTCCTGATGTGCCCCTACTTCGGGAGGAACAACTATTGTGGGCACTTGTGACCCTCCATTCACCTCTGCTTGCTCATCTCCTTGCGCTGCCTCTCCTTCCACTTGTACTTGGGTTTGTACTTGCATATGTGGTTGTTGTTGCGGCTGTGGTTGTTCAACACTCATCAGATGAGTTACAACAACCTGTGTTGATTGAGAACATTGCTGCTACTTTCTTGTGATGAGCCAACATCACTGGTCGATGGTGATTGAACAACTAGACTAAGTGCCTCTGCAGCACTCAAGGGCTTGGACTTAAGTTGGCATGGTGGTGGTGGTGGCACTGAGCCCAATGGAGTGGGGGTGCTGCTCCCAGCTTGGTCCCCAGCAGATCCCGCTGCTGCTGCAGGTGTACTTTTTTTTTTACTCCCAAAAAATGTGGCGGGCGGCACACCAGTCTCCTTGGTAACTTGCTTCTTCTGCTCCTTACTGGCAACTTTCTTGCTAGAGGAGCTACGGGGAACTTTTTCTGGGGCCATCTTCTTCAGAGCAGGTCAGAACAGCAGGCCACAAGTTGCAGAGTTGTCTGTGGCCAGACGTGGCGTCTCGTGACGTTTTGCTGCACACACACACCGCTGCAGGACTTCTTCCTGGCACTGGTGTTTCTATTGAGTCTTGTGCACCTAAAAGCAATGGAAGACAGAGGGACATCAGTTCAGTTATACACCCCAAAAAATCAAAAATCACAGAAAAATCAGCACAATCCCAAGCCCTCCATGATGTTTAAATTCAAGACACCCCACAGAAAGACTAGGCCCAGGCACCACTCACTACCCCTGGGCATAAAGGTTGAAAGCTAGGCAAAATGGTTGCAGACCTAAGTACACTGGCTGCATTCAAAAATGGCCCCCTGCCTCCCAGCACATGGCCAGGGCCTGCCTGTAGCAGCACTAAAAATGGCCCCACCCACATGGCCTGTCACCATGAACAACCCAAAAAATAAAAAAACACAGAAAAATCAGCCCAATCCCATGGCATCCATGATGTTTAAATTCAAGACACCCCACAGAAACACTAGGCCCATGCACCACTCACTACCCCTGGGCATAAAGGTTGAATGCTAGGCAAAATGGTTGCAGACCTAAGAATGCCCGTCTGGAGGACACCCAGCCTGAGAAGGGCTGCGATCCGGTGACTGCAGATGCTACAGTGAGGAACTGGTTGACCAATGCAGTGGACCATGTGCTTCCACTCACAAAGATGCTTATTAGGGACAAGAGAATGGGGTCTGCCCCTTGGTATACCCCAGAGCTCAGAACCCTGAGACAGAACTGTAAACGCGCGGAGAGACTATGGAGGAGGAGCCCGGAGACAGATAGCAGGGAAAAATATCGCATGGAACTAAGAATATACAAACGTGCTATACGTACTGCTAAGGCCTCCTTCTATGGGGAGAGAGTAAATCACGCTGTGTCCTCATCCAGGGAAGCTTTCCTAGTGATGAAGGAGCTTCTTAAACCGCCTGAGCCTATTCCTGTCTACGATAGACCACAGGAAAAATGTCTGGAATTAGCCACTTACTTTAAAAACAAAATTGATATTATTATTAGTTCTCTCCCTCCGGTGATGGGAACATCGCCCCCTTCTGAGGACCTCAGCATGTCGGAAAATCGACTGACGTCATTTGGCCCTGTATCCTCAGGCGAAGTACTGAAGGTCCTCGGGAGCCTGAAAAGTGGCTCACCTCGGGACCCGGTCCCACTGCGGTACTTAAAGCAGGCCGCCCTGGCGATAGGAGAGCCCTTGACCGATTTGATCAATCTCTCGTTCACTCATGGGACTGTGCCGCCTGATTGGAAAAGTGCGGTCTTCAAAGCGCTTCTGAAGAAGCCTGGCTTGGACCCGCAGAACTTGGCCAATTTCAGGCCCATCTCCTTATTACCAGGAGTTAGTAAGATCGCCGAGAGGTTGGCGAACCACCGGTTATCAAACTTTCTCGAGGAGAACGGCCGGCTGAGGGACTCCCAGACGGGATTTCGACCGGGCCATGGAACGGACACGGCTCTGCTAGCAGTGGCAGAGGAGGCCAGAAGCACTTTGGATGCAGGGGGATCAGTGGCAGTGATCCTCCTGGGCCTCAGTGCGGCCTTCGATACCGTCAACCATGGGGTGCTGATACAACGTCTAGCCGAGTCGGGTGTCACAGGAGTGGCCCTGGAATGGTTGGCCTCCTTTTTGGAGGGGCGTACCTTCGAGGTCTGGGAAGGAAACGCAAAATCCCCTCCTCTCCCACTTCATTGCGGGGTGCCACACTGCTCATCCCTGTGCCCCACGTTATTTAACGTGTATATGGCACCCCTGGAGGGTGTGGTGTCTCCGTTTGGCTTTAATACCATAAGCTATACGGATGACACCCAGCTAGTGGTGAGTCTTACACAGCTGGAGAAACAGCATGAGCCGCTCCATACATGCTTGGGAGAGGTGTTTGATTGGATGTCCAGGTCATCGCTCAAATTGAACGGATCAAAAACTGAGCTGATGATCTTGGGCCAGTCAAGTTTTGCCCTCTCGCCAAGCAGCTGGCCCAACTGCATGGGCACCCCGCCCGACCCAAAAAAGGAGATTAAGAGCCTGTGGGTCTGTCTGGAGCCGGATTTGTCCTTTAGGACACACGCCAAGAAGACCGCGGGCATGTGCTATGCAATGCTCCAGTCGGCCCGTAAGGTTCTCCCCCTGCTGCCAGAACTCTCCCGGAAGCTGTTAGTCCAAGGCTTAATCATCTCACGCCTGGACTACAGCAATGCGCTCTTTCTCGGAGCGCCAGATTCAACGTTTAAGATCCTGCAACAAGTGCAGAACGCAGCAGCAAGGCTGCTGCAAAACGTTCCGGCTAGGCAGTCAGCCAGGCCTGCTTTAAAAGCACTCCATTGGCTCCCTGTCAGAGAGAGAGTTACCTTTAAGGCCCTGTGCATCGCCCACAAGAGCATGCAGGGGAAAGGACCAGCTATTCTGAAGGACATGATTCGGCCCTATAAGCCCACAAGAGCCTTACGCTCTGACAACAAACATCTCCTTCAGACAAAGAGAATTAGGAGAGCCCGTTCAGGTGGCAGGAGCTTTTCTATCCATACAGCTCGCGCCTGGAACTCCCTCCCACTCTCACTGCGCTCCAAACCAAACCTTCTCAGATTCCGGAAACATCTGAAAACGTATCTTTTTCCAGAATAATTATAGCTCCTCTGTTCTCTATTAGTAGCCTGCTCTTGGTTTCTTTAAGCGCTGGGATGCCCCAGGGTAACCGTGCGCGGTACAAAATTCAATAATAATAATTTTTTTACCTTTTTCCATAATGTTAGATGTGTGTGCTTACAGTTCGTATTTTTTACTTTATGAGGTAGACTTTTTTTTAAATTGTTTTTTATGCTTAGATTCAATGATGGAATATAAGATAAAGAGAGGCATATTTACAAGCCGCTTGTGCAATGTTTGACATTAATGCTGGTATACAGATAGTCTAATGTTTTTATTGGCATATTTACAAGCCCCTTGCGCAATGTTTGACATTAATGCTGGTATAGAGATAGTGACACAGCTTATACTCTCACAGCCAAAACAGCTCTCACAGCCCACACAGCTCTCACATCCCACACAGCTCTCACAGCCCACACAGCTCTCACAGCTCACACAGCCCTCACAACCCACACAGCTCACATCCCACACAGCTCTCACAGCCCACACAGCCCTCACAGCCCACACAACTCTCACAGCCCACACAGCTCTCACAGTCCACACAGTTCTCACAGCCCTCACAGCTCTCACAGCTCTAACAGCCCACACTCTCACAGCCCACACAGTTCTCATAGCCCGCACAGCTCTCACAGCCCACACAGCTCTCACAGCCCACACAGCTTTCACAGCCCACACAGCCCTCACATCCCACGCAGCCCTCACAGCCCACACAGCTCTCATAGCCCACACAGCTCTCACAGCCCACACAGCCCTCACAGCTTACACAGCCCTCACAGCCCACACAGCTCACATCCCACAGAGCTCTCACAGCTCTCACAGCCCATACAGCTCTCACAGCCCTCACAGCCCACACAGCTCTCACAGCACACACAGCTCTCACAGCCCACACAGGTCTCACGGGCCTTACAGCCCTCACAGCCAACACAGCCCTCACAGCCCTCACAGCCCACAAAACTCTCACAGCCCACACAGCTCTCACAGCCCACACAGCCCACACAGCTCTCACAGCCCTCACAGCCTACACAGCTCTAACATGCCACACAGCTCTCACAGCTTTCACAGCTCTCAAAGCCCACACAGCTCTCACAGCCCACACAGCTCTCACAGCTCTCACAGCCCACAGAGCCCACACTCTCAGAGCTCACACAGCTCTCACAGCCCGCACAGCTCTCACAGCCCATACAGCTCTCACAGCTCTCACAGACCACACAGCCCACACAGCTCTCACAATCCACACAGCTGTCACAGCCCACACAGCTTTCACAATCCTCACAGCTCTCACAGCTTACACAGCCCTCACAACCCACACAGCTCACATCCCACACAGCTCTCACAGCTCTCACAGCCCATACAGCTCTCACAGCTCTCATAGCCCACACAGCGCTCACAGCCCACACAGCTCTCACAGGCCTCACAGCCCTCACAGCCCGTACAGCTCTCACAGCCCACACAGCTCTCACAGCCCACACAGCCCACACAGCTCTCACAGCCCACACAGCTCTCACAGCCCGCACAGCTCTCACAGCTCTCACAGCCCACACAGCTCACAGCCCACACAGCTCACAGCCCACACAGCTCTCACAGCCAACACAGTTCTCACAGCTCACACAGCTCACATCCCACACAGTTCTCACAGCTCTCACAGTCCATACAGCTCTCACAGCCCACACAGCTCACAGCCCACACAGCTCTCACAGCCAACACAGTTCTCACAGCTCAAACAGCTCACATCCCACACAGCTCTCACAGCTCTCACTGTCCATACAGCTCTCACAGCCCACACAGCTCTCACAGCCCACACAGCTCTCACAGCTCTCACAGCCCACACAGCTCTCACAGCCCACACAGCTCTCACAGCTCACACAGCCCTCACAGCCTACACAGCTCACATCCCACATAGCTCTCATAGCTCTGACAGCCCACACAGCTCTCACAGCCCACACAGCTCTGACAGCCCACACAGCTCTCACAGCTCTCACAGCCCACACTCTCCCAGCCCACACAGCTCTCACAGCCCACACAGCTCTCACAGCCCTCACAGCCCTCACATCCCATGCAGCTCTCACAGCGCACACAGCTCTTACAGCCCACACAGCTCTCACAGGCCTCACAGCCCTCACAGCCCACACATCCCTCACAGCCCTCACAGGCCACAAAACTCTCACAGCCTACACAGCTCTCACAGCCCACACAGCCCACACAGCTCTCACAGCCCACACAGCTCTCACAGCCCACACAGCTCTCACAGCTCTCACAGCCCACACAGCGCACACTCTCAGAGCCCACACAGCTCTCACAGCACGCACAGCTCTCACAGCCCACACAGCTCTCACAGCTCTCACAGCCCACACAGCTCTCATAGCCCACAAAACTCTCACAGGCCTCACAGCCCTCACAGCCCACACAGCCCTCACAGCCCTCACAGCCCTCACAGGCCACATAGCTCTCACAGCCCACACAGCCCACACAGCTCTCACAGCCCACACAGCTCTCACAGCCCTCACAGCTCTCACAGCTCTCACAGCCCACACAGCGCACACTCTCAGAGCCCACACAGCTCTCACAGCCCATGCAGCTCTTACAGCTCACACAGCTTGCACAGCTCTCACAGCCCACACAGCTCTCACAATCCACACAGCTCTCACAGCTCACACAGCTCTCACAGCCCACACAGCTCACAGGTCATGTTGTTGATTTTGTGAATTACCGAAATAGAGATGGAATTGAATTTATAAAAAATAAATTTGATGGTATTGAAGAAGTACAACAAATCAATTGTTGTTCTGCCCGATTTTTGCTTGTGAAAGATTTATTTGTCCGCAGAAAACAGTTTCCTGTTTCTTTGACATATGCAGTGACTATTCATAAATCTCAAGGTTTAAGTGTAGATACTGCTTTGGTGAATATTGGAAGTTCTGTCTTCAAGGAGGGTATGGCATATGGTGCTTTATCTCGAGTCAGAACTTTATTTGGATTGTACTTGATGGATTTTGATGGGACAAAGATTAGTGCAGATCTAAATTGTGTAAAGGAATATAATAGGTTAAGAAGAGAGTATGCTCCAAATTTACCTCGATATCCTCTACTTGAAAAGCATGTAGTAGGCCGAAAAAGGAGAAATGAGAAACATTGTAGCAAGGATGTAGCAAAAAAACGAAAACTAGATGAACCAGTAATTGTAAGCCGAAACAAAGAGGATTCTGTTGAAGATATTGTTGGATTTCAGTTTGAGAACAGTTCTGGTGTCAACTGCTATGCTAATGTAGTGGTTAATGTTGTTTTTTTCTCCAAAGTTTGCAAGAACAGATTGTTGAACATCGGGATCAAAGTTTTTGTTGTTTGTTGAATACTGTGTTTGAGAAGTGTAGCAGTGATAGAACAAATAAAGAAAGTGTTTCTGATATTCGAAATGATTGAGACATATGTTCTGGTATAACTCAATTTTCACAGGATATTCAGCAAGATTGTCAGCAATTTCTAATGAACATGCTTGTTGTATTGCAAGTGGAAGGTATAGATGTTGAAAATATTTTTGGCCTTTCTTATAAATGGCAACATGTCTGTGATAATTGTTCCTTTTCAATTAGTACAACAGTAGATACCGAAAGATTTATATATTTGACTTTATCAGACTGCAAATCAGTGTCTTTTAATAATCTAGTTAGAGCAGCTGATCAAAACATGGTTTGTACCCAATGTAACTGTGCAATGCTATCAACATTATTTATACAACGTTATGGACAGTACGTAATTTTAATGTTCCAACGATGTAGACCTGATGGAACTAAATTAACAACTTGAATTAAAAATTTTGTGTCTTCTCAATTATCAATTTCAGGAAGAACCTTTGTAACAGTAGCAATTATTTTCCATGATGGTCCTTCAACAACAACTAGACATTATATAGCTTATTTAAAATGTCAAAACGGTTGGACTTATTGTAATAATACGGTTTTGACTTTCAAAAAACGTTTGCCTTTTGACTTAAAAAATTCTTACCTAGTATTTTTACAACCTAAATTTTAGGAAAAGTAATTGGCCTAGAAAGATTGGAGCAATTAATAAAAGTTAGTCATCAGGATACTATATGATGTTCAGATTCTGATAGTTTACTGGTTGTTTAAGGTTTTATGGACATGATACAGATCCTTGGGTGGGGATATAAATATTGTTAGGTGTTATGAAAGACGTTGGAGCTTTTCATGCAGAAGGTCAGGAAATGGAAGGTCAAGACTATTATTAAGTATTTTCCAAAGCAAGGAATTTTTACGTACTATTTGGCCATGTGGTAAAGTACATCAATGAAAAATGAGTTTCTCGGCTAAATGTTGATAATATATATTTTGACATAATTTTGAAATGATACTCAATTGATTTTCAAACACCGTTTGCCTTTTGACTTAACAAATTCTTATTTAGTGTTTTTAGAACCCCAATTTTAGTCAAAGTAATTGGACAATGAAGATTGGATCAGTTAATAAAAGTAAGTGTGTTATTCAAAATTATTTTGTGAGTGAAAGTGATCAAGATAACTAGTAAACTGGTAGTTGTCACAGAGGTAGTATAAGTGTATCACATAGTGAGTGATATCAGTATTATAGGAAATGTTTATCAAGAGTAAGTCAGAGGTATAAATATAATTTTTGTTAGATGATGAAATAGATGTTGGACTTTTCATTCCGAAAGTCAGGTAAATGGAAGTTTAAAACTACTAATAAGTAATTTCCAAAAAGAGGAATTTCTGTATACCATTTGGCCATGTGGAAAGGTATGTAAATGAAGATTACGTATTTCGGGTAAATGTGGTTAATATATGTTTCTATATCACTTTAGTTTGAGAGTATAATAATGAGATACTATATCTTAGAAATTGCTGTTTGGAAGAAAACATTTAAGATATGTTTTTTCTACGTTTTATGGGTTTTTTAAACACAATCATTTTGATTGTGGGTTTTTTTGCCCGCTGTGATATGATGAGTAGTATTGAACTCACAGTTTTTAGTGAAAATCAATATATTCTGAGAACAGCAAAAAGTCCCCCGGCTGCCCCCCGAGCCTTGGGTGCCACAGCTGAGGGTGCAGGCGCGTGGCGAGACCCCACCCCCCCACCCCCGGGTCCCGAGTCAGGGCTCCCTGACGTTGTCTCCGCTCCCCGCGCTTGGCCGGCGGGGCCCTGTGTTACTTCGGCCCATTCCAGAATGCGCTCCCCACGGACCCTGGAACCACATTGTGACACCACAGGGCCCGCTCCCTGCAGGAGGCCCCTCCCGCCCGTGGGCTGCCGCTCCCGGCCTCAGAGCACAAGGGTGCACCGGAGAAAAGGGGCCCGGAGCCCGGGAATCCAGGCACGGAGGCGTCAGCCATCGGGGGAGGGCAGAGATTCACGGCGGATTGCAAGCCTCTGAGGACGGGGGTCGGCTGAAACGGGGGCGGGCACGGGAAGGGGCTGAAGCAAGGCTTCTTTTCATGTGTGCATGGGAGCGTGTGTTTAACTGATTGTGTTTTAAAACGTAGATACACCAGTGGTAGGGAACACAAAAGTCAGCTCGGAGCAGAGAGCCGAGTGTGCCTCACACAGCCCTCTCTCCTCGGGACCAATCAGGGGCTGGCTCCTCCCTATATATGCATGGGGCTCGGGCTTGGGTGGTACATTTCTGTTCTGTAACAGCGTCAGCGTCGAGGCTTGTATTGCAATGGCAGAAACTGCTCCTGCCACCGCGGCTCCTCCCGCTGAGGTCGCCCCCAAAAAGCAGAAGAAAGCAGCGGGGGCCTCCAAGGCCAAGAAGCCTTCCGGTCCCAGCGTGTCCGATCGGATCTTAAAGTGTGTGACCGCCTCGGCCGAGAGGAAGGGAGTCTCCCTGGTGGCCCTGAAGAAGGCACTGACCGCCGCCGGCTACGATGCGGACAAGAACAAGAGCCGCGTTAAGTTCTCCCTCAAGAGCCCGGTCAGCAAAGGCGCCCTAGCCCAGCTGAAGGGCACTGGGGCCTCCGGATCCTTCAAGGTGAATAAGAAGCAGCTGGAAGGCAAGAAGGCGGCCAAGAAGACAGCCGCCAAGACCAAGAAGCCAGCGGACAAGAAAGCTGCCCCGGCCACCAAGAAGCCCAAAAAGGCTCCCGCGGGGGTCAAGAAGAGCCCGAAGAAGGTCAAGAAGCCAGCAGCAGCCAAGATCCCCAAGAAGCCCAAGGCTGCCCTTGCCAAGAAGGCTGCCAAGAGCCCAGCGAAAGCCATGGTGGCGATGCCCAAAGTAGCCAAGAAAAGTTCTGCCAAGGTAGTCAAACCCAAGGCAGCCAAGCCCAAAGCAGCGAAGCCCAAAAAGGCAGCACCCAAGAAGAAGTAAGGGCTTGCACCGAGACACTGCAAACACAACGGCTCTTGTAAGGGCGACCACCCTGTCTAGAAGATAGCGTGTTCGTTCCCACCTTTGCACCCACCCAATGCCCCACTTCTCAAAAATAAACAGCTCAATACATCCATAGCGCACCTTTCCACACGCAAGTGCCTCGTGTGATCTTGGCCATATACACGGCTCTTTCGGTGCTGCGTGGATTGAAATCGGTATAACATAGAAAATAAGGGGGTCTGGGAGTTATAAGACCTCCGTTTATAATACATGTGCAATAACGTGTGTGTCTCTGTGCTTTCACTGTACCCGGGCAGACTCGAAATAGTGTCTGCATAAAGCAGACAATTGTGAACTTTCAATCGACCACAGGTAACGGGGGAGTGTTCCAGGGTGAGCAGGGGCGGGTAAAAAGGGGGTCTGTGAGTCATAAGACCTTGGTTTATTATAAACGTGTGTGTGTGTTGGTGCTTTCACTGTACCCGGGCAGCCTCGATATAGTGTCTGCATAAAGCAGACGATTGTGAACTTTCAATCGAGCGCAGGTAACGGGGGAGCGTTCCACGATGACCAAGGGCAGTGTGCTTATGACATCTCGGGCTCCTCTCCCGGTTGACCGGGGTCGAGTCGTCCGCGTGACTACAACTGGATGGACGGAAACGGAGACAAAGGCTGGCTGAGGCGTGGGCTCCGGCTCCAACGTGCATCATCCAACCGGAGGGTTCTCTTTGATCCACATTTCATTGGACAGTTAGACTGCAGCCTCCAGTTCAGTAACCAATCGTTGCACACTGCAGGCTATTTTCAAACGTGGGGCGGTCTCTTCAGCCACCCAGAGCAGCCCTCCGTATGTGAGGGCATAAATAGGGCTCTTTCCCCGGTAGTCGGCATTCTTCCTCGCTCGTCGCTGAGAGAGACGCTCCTGCCATGGCCCGCACCAAGCAGACAGCCCGCAAGTCCACCGGCGGCAAAGCGCCCCGCAAGCAGCTGGCCACAAGAGCGCGCCTGCCACCGGCGGAGTCAAGAAGCCTCACCGCTACCGGCCCGGCACTGTGGCTCTCTGCGTGATCCGCCGCTACCAGAAGTCCACCGAGCTCCTCATCCGCAAGCTGCCCTTCCAGCGCTTGGTGAGGGAGATCGCCCAGGACTTCAAGACCCACCTGCGCTTCCAGAGCTCCGCCGTCATGGCCCTGCAGGAGGCCAGCGAGGCCTACTTGGTTGGTCTCTTCGAGGACACCAACCTGTGCACCATCCACACCAAGAGGGTGACCATCATGCCCAAGGACATTCAGCTGGCCCGTCGCATCCGAGGCAAAAGGGCCTAAGGCGACAGAACGACCCGAACAACCACCACAATGGCTCTTTTAAGGGCCACACCCTGTCACCTACGAGCTTCTCTTATCTGCCATGCCATGTTCTACAGGCTAGGGAGGGTAGGCTGTGAATGCCACGAGCACCGGGCAACTTATACCGGTTCTGGGGAATCCAGAGCACTTTGTGTTCACAGTGCACAAACACCTCTTCAATGTGTCCGTCACTTAATGAAAAAGCTTTTTTTGGGGTAATAGGGTTGTGTAGGTATCCGCTGGCCACAAGCCAGTGCTATGGACCGGTACATCGGGTTCATGTGTTTGATTTCGGGAGCGTTTGCCCCCGGGCAGATTATAAGCCGTTCCTCTTGGTCTTAAAGTAGAAACACAACGTTCAACCCGCATACATTACAACTTTTCGCCCGTGGCATGGAAAACAAGAAGCCCGCGGGCAGCTGTGTGAATTCCGAGCAGGTTTATTTAACGTCATCGTTACATTACTTATGTGACACTTGGTCCCAACGAGGGCTCATTCAGATAGAAGTTTATGTAAAGAGGCTAAACGGGTTGGCTGCTCGACCGTCCCTTGGTCTGCAGCAAGTCCCGTGAGAGCGGGCCTTTCTGCGCTCAACATTACCCTTATAAAACACATATTCTTCTGTCATATTAGAAGCACATTAGCTCTTAGGGGAGGAAGTGGTTTGCCCTTAAAAGAGCCGTTGCGTTCATTGGGGTGCGCCTGGAAGCCTTACTTGGCGCTGGTGTACTTGGTGACGGCCTTGGTGCCCTCCGACATGGCGTGCTTGGCAAGCTGTCCGGGCAGCAGAAGGCGGACTGCAGTCTGGATCTCCCGTGAGGTGATGGTGCGCTGCAAGTTGTAGTGGTCAGTTTGGAAGCCTCTGCAGCCATGCACTCGAAAATGTCGTTCACGAATGAGTTCATGATGCCCATGGCCTTGGAGGAGATGCCGGTGTCCGGGTGCACCTGCTTCCTCACTTTGTAAATGTAGATGGCATAGCTTTCCTTCCTGCTCCTCTTGCGCTTCTTCCCATCCTTCTTGGGTGGCTTGGAGAGCACTTTCTTGGAGCCCTTCTTGGGAGCCGGCGGGGACTTGGCTGGTTCAGGCATGTTCGACGATCTTTCACTGCTCCATATTCATTTAGAATTTTGTAGTCGCTGTTTAGGTTGTCTTATTGGTGTGTGACGCTTTGTCACAGTTGAGGTTGTATCACATGGTCAGCTCAGTGATGGGCCGCGAGTAGCGGTCAGTAGTGTTTGCAGAATTGTCAGCATGTTTCCTCAGAGAGTCTCGTCTTTGTCCATCTAGAACATTCTGTTAGTGTTGAGGTTTTGGTGCCTGCCGTGGCGATTATGCCATCTGGCAGTGAGCAGGTTTTAGTTGCTTGCCGAGGTGATTATGCCATCAGGGCAGCGGTGGTTTTGTGTATCTGCCGGCGTTTGCATTCATGCAGTGATGTGTTTTTGGATGCTGCGTTGCTGTTTCAGTTTTGCAAGGTTAGCGCTTCAATGGGACGCGGGTAGCAGTCAAATGGGTTTGTAGAGATATCTGCAAGTTTCCTGATCAGTGGGTTTTCTTTTTGATCCAGTCCATTGTAGAACGTCCTGTTGAGTGTGAGGAGATGGTCGTCCAACATCTCGATGCCTAGGTCTCTCTCTGCGCACCCAGCACTTGTATTTATAGGCTGGGCGTGCAAAGCAGCTACTTCCCTGCTCTCTCTTCTCATTCGCAGGCATAGGCAGGGCCCCCACTTCCTATTGCAATGCGGTTCTGGGACACTGATTGGCTAAACCAAAGCGCGCCTTCCTCCAATGAGAAGTACTATCAGCGCCTAGCTGCCAACCAATCAGACGCACCCGAAGTCTTTATATTACCAAGTCCAACAGAAAGAGCAATACCATTCTCTCTGTTGTGTGACTGAGACCTTAGATCGATCGCCATGTCTGGACGCGGAAAGCAGGGAGGAAAGGCCCGTGCCAAGGCCAAGACACGCTCTTCCCGGGCCGGGCTCCAGTTCCCCGTGGGCCGTGGGCCGTGTGCACAGGCTGCTCCGGAAGGGAAGCTATGCCGAGAGGGTGGGCGCTGGTGCTCCCGTCTATCTGGCCGCAGTGCTGGAGTATCTGACCGCCGAGATCCTGGAGCTGGCTGGCAATGCCGCTCGGGACAACAAGAAGACCCGCATCAATCCCAGACACCTCCAGCTGGCCATCCGCAACGACGAGGAGCTGAACAAGCTGCTGGGCCGAGTCACCATCGCCCAGGGAGGAGTCCTGCCCAACATCCAGGCTGTGCTGCTGCCCAAGAAATCCGAGAGCCACAAGGCACAGGGCAAAATCTAGATTAGGTGGCACTGAAAACAGTGCCACAGGCCCTTATGTATTCGTTAGTTACTACCAAATACTATTCGGTGGTTAATAACAAATTCCTGTGTACATACACATCTGTGCATGTACATTTATGCCATGTGGCACACAAACAAGCCGTAAGAGCATATATGTGTGTGACATGGCACACAAGTTAGAATCAGGGGTGCAACAGGGTCTCAAAGTGATAACCTGTCCCCCTTGACAATTCAGTTATTTTACCAAATCGGTATTTACTGGTTCGGTAATTGCCATTGATTCCTATTGGCCTCAAGGCCCCTAGGAATCAATGGCAATTACCGAATCGGTAAATACTGATTCGCTAAAATGACTGAATTATATAGATTTGGTAATTTCAAAAGAGAAATTAACCACATCCCATTTACCTACTTTTAAATGTTGAACAGGTATGATTTGGTATTTAAGAGTAGGTAAATTGAGATTACATACATGTGGCCTATTGAGTTGTAACATATTTATATACATATGTTACATTTCAGTGCTTTGGAAGTACTACAGTATACTATAGGTAAACACCCTATAGATTTATGCTGTACCACATCCTTATAGTTTTGCAGTTTTACATTTACTATAACAAACTTTTACATACAAACATAGAAATATTGTTCTTTTTTTGACCATTAGAGGTAGTTCTAAAAGATCTGGGTTTTTTTTGTATTTTTTTTTGGATGCTAGATAAACGGTGTAAAAAAATGGACTTTATACCCAAAACAATTGTTCAACATGAACAAACCATGAAAAAGAAAGAACAAAATTATTTGGTGCACTTGTGGCTCCTGTTTTTCTGCAAAATAACTTCTACAGACTGTTGTCCAAAGGCAACTAATTAGTTGCACTGTATGCACTGCATCATAAGATTTTTCAATTCCGGCTGGAAATTGGCAATCGTGGAAGCTGGCATTGGTGGTGCTGTTGAAGTACTAGGAGAAGAGCCCTGCTCTTCAGATCTACGCACCACAGCTCTAGCCCAATTGTTAGGGTGCATATTCGTGACGTGATGTTCCATGCTATAGGTTCCAAAAGAGTATTTTTTATTTGGATTGCCTCCTGACAATACTGTGTCACATATTTTGCATGTGACATGCAGAGCATTGACTTTCTTCAAACCTTCTGGGAATGAAAAAAACTTCCAGACTATGGACTCTTTTTTAGATGGATGGGGGTCCTCTTCCACAAACTCTTCTTCAAAAGAATGTTCTGATTCCTCACGTTCAGCCATTTCCAAACAAGCCAGGAGCTGTGGAAAGTAGATGTTGCTTCTCTGAAAGCCAAAGAACAATGATGAACATGGCAGAGGTCTGTCTACAAGTGGAGTAGGAAGTATTATAAACCAATAGAATGTCTTGTTTTCAGGTCACATGGGTAAACGTAATCTTACTGAGCGTTTACGGAGCGCTTACGTAAGATTACGTAAGCTTACGGTGCGTTTAAGTATTATTTACGGAGCGGTTACGTCATTTTACGATGCGCTTACGTAATACGCACCCTCGCAATATTTATGATTCCTTTAATAAAGTTATATATGGTCTTTAAAAGTTTAAATTAACAAGTTCTTTATTATCTTAGATAATGTGTACCTTTACATTGTTCAATAAATACGTAGATTCTGAGTGTGTAAGTGGCTGGCTGGGAGGTGTGTGACTCTGTGTAGATCAATGTGTACTTGTATCAGTGATTGTACCATTGATTGTATAAGAGAGTAAGTATGTGTTAGTATATGTTTGAATAAGTAATGTGTTGTGTGTATAACTGTATAGATGAGGAAATGGGAGTGTGATTAATTCTTTCCATGACTAACTAGGTATGTGAGAAACTCCTTGGATGAGTGAAAGTATGTGAGTGTCTCTATAGGTGTATAAGTGCATATGATAGTATTGTATTGATGAGTGACTGTATGTATGAGTGATTGTATGGGTGAATGCGTGGATGTGTGTGTAGACCTAGGAATCAGTGAGTGTGTATGTAGTAACTGGTATTGGTGTGTCAATGGTTTCAAGAATGGTAGTTTGTATTTAATTTAAGACTGGGTGTATCAAAGGTTAGATTAGAGTGTGAGGAGGAGCATCGTATTATCACATGAATGATGTCATCAGTGATGTCAATTGAGATGTCATCAGTGATGTCACTGACCATGTCATGAATGATGTAATATGTGACATCATCGGCAGTGGATTGCTGGTGCGCGAAATATAGTAAGTCCAACTAACTATATAGGAGCAATTTCAATGTTTTTTTAAATGCTAATACCTAACTATATATGACCTGAAACCTATGTTTTTTACTGTGAATTTGCACGTTTTTTTAAATGATAATTCCTAACTATATATCACCTGAAACTTATGGTTTTTTCAGTGAATTTCCAAGGTTTTTTAAGTGCTAATACCTAACTATATATGACCTGAAACCTATGTTTTTTTCAGTGAATATATATATTACCTACTGGCGGTCACCAGTAGGTATATGTAGGTATATATAGTTAGGATTTTTTCTCTATGGGATTTTTGAAAATTCTATGTCTAATAACTTTGGCGTTTGTGGATGGAATTGGCTGAAATGTTCAGGAAAATGGCACATTTTGTTTCTGAGCAGCCCCTGAAAATTTGGGGGGGGGTTCGTCAAGGGGGTGCCAAGAAAAAAGGGGGGTCCCAAAACACGTTTTTCCCATGGGGCGTTTGGCCTCACTTTTAGCCCGAATGGCTGAATGGATTTGCACGAAACTTGGCAAAATTGTAGGGACTGTTAGCCCGATGTGCCTTTGCTAGGTCTCAATATATGTGCTCCAGTGGATTTTGAGAAATTAACGTTCAAAAAAAGATATATATCTGTGACAGCGCTCCGGGCAGCGCTCCGGTTCGCGTACTTGACGCGTAACAGAACTTCGCGAAGCGAAGCTGATTGGCTCTCCGTGTCTGTCAACATTCTAAACAGTCCGGAGCGGCCGCCATCTTGTCTCTCGGTAGGATCGAGAGACAAGAGGAGGCCAAAACAAAAGGGGAAATGACCATAAAGGGGCATAGTAGATCCTCCCTGACCCCCTAGGTTTGATGTGGAGGTTTTAAAAGGGCCCCGCGGGGAGCGTACTATGAGGAAAAAAGAATGATAGACTTTTTAAATAGTGTATGATTAATTGATTGTTTGTTTTGTTGATTTTTTTTATTTACTATGTAACACAAAAAAGTTGCACAGTATATTTTAAGTCTCATTTTATATTATATCTTTTGGGTACTTTTTCAGCATTTTCAAATAAAAAAGAATAATGTCTCAAACAATTTTAACTTATAAAATTTAAATTTATTGTTCTGATTTTTCAAAATCTAAAAGAATTTGTAACATTAATTCATCTGGTATGTCGTCATTTTCATTCCATGATTCACATTCTTCAACACATTTGATTAATTCTTCGTCTACAGTGTCATCCAAAAAGTCTGTTTCTTCTTTTTCTTCGTTAGGATTGTTTTCAATCTTAATTTGAAATGAAATTTTAAATTCATTCTGTTGTGCTTCCATTTTCTTGCTGTAAATTGCATAAAAAATAAATATGTCAGTAGAGATAGGGCACTGTTGGGTTTAAGTTCAGAGAGGTACTTGTGAGTTTATAACAGAGAAGTTATCTTTGGGCACTGTATGGTTTCAGGCATGAAGTAGTACTATTAAAAAGTGCCTGTGAAGAAGTCTAAGTAAATTCATAATTATATCATAGAAACCTAAATCAATCCATAATTATAATAAACAAGCCTTTCTCAATGTGTAACTGTTACAGAGCGACAGTATATAACTATCTGAAAATGTTTTCCCAAATTAATTTAAAGTGCATAACATAGTTCTCCTTTCAAATTTATAAAATAACATCTTACCTTTAAAAAGAAGTTGAAGTTATTAGTGAAAATCCTATTGAAATGTACACCAGGAAGTAGTAGTCAAAATGGCTGTGTTTCCTTCTCTTCCTTTATATATATTCAGGTACATAACCAATCAAATGTCAGGTAAAAAAAAAATGAAAATGAAAGTAACATTTTCATTGGTTGTCAATTCCAACACTTCAGATGTGTTTTGTGAAGTAATTTACCTCAGGGTATTTAGAAAGGTCTACAGGCTAAATGGCTAAATGGAATTCCAAACAAATTTATGAAAATGGTAGGGATTGGTATGTAGTATGAGCTAATCTATATTTGGTGAAAGTGTTTCCAGTCGTTTTTCTGTAAATTACTTTCCCACCTTTTTTAATGGAGCGCTTCCCGGAGAGCGCCCCGGTACGCGAACCAGCAGCATTACGGGAGTCCACCATTTTGTGTTTCAGTCGAATTAAGATACAAGATGGAGGGCAAATAATGTTCAGAATGGGTAGAAGGGGGCACGGTAGACGTATCTTGACCCCCTAGGTTTTCAGAGGGTGGCTGAGGAGGCCCATATGTGCGGGAAAAAAACATTTTTTTTTTAAATTTTGCGCGGTTAGCTTCCGGTTCGCGTACCGGGTAGCGCACCGGGGAGCGTACTTTGTTGAAAATTAGTGAAAAAAGTTAGAGTAAAATAATAATTGTGAGTGATCAGATGTAGGGTAGCTCTGAGAAGAGCTTTTGGGTTTATGGTACATTTAGGTACTTATAAGTAGGTACCAATGCACAGTCTTAAATTCAAAATGAAAATTCTGTTGCCCTCATCTGAGAAGTGAACTCCATCTCCTCTGTAGATATCTTGCATGCAGTAACGCAAGTTATTGTTGTACATGGAGCCCATTCCATGGTCTCTCATGTAAGCTGAAACAGATTTGTTTACATGCTTCCTCGACTTCTCAATTTGTGGACAAAATTGGTTTGACCACCTCCATTTCTGTCTTTGGCATATATTTGAATATACCAAGGCAGTTTGAGGAAAAAGTGCCATTAATTGCTCAAAGGTGTCCTTTAAAAGGATTTCCAGACCTACCCCATTCAAAGTGCCCAAATCATTACCTCTACAGTGCACAATTAACAGGTCAGGTTTTGGCAAATGCATAAAGGTTTTCACCAATGGTATCAATTGGTGACATTTTAATCCTCTGTGGCCAAACCACTTAATTTCCACATCTTGTAAATTGAGGTTAGGTGAATTTCTATTCTCTGCATACCTTTGAGCCCAGTAGATGTAACTATGTCCAACAATCCAGACAGAAAACATGGTGAGAGAAGGTTCTGCTGCAGTCAGATGAAGTGTGGTAATGAAATGGCAGTTGAAACAGTAGGAGTTTGTAAAGAAAAAAACTGTGGAGTTTCAGTGCTAATGATTCACTAGCAGTGATTGGTGGATTTACATTTCTGAAAACAGAAAGTTAGGGTGCATGGATGTGTTCTTTGAAAGATGTAATTTGAATGGTCAAAAAAAATCATTTAATGAAAGATTGCACTGGATACGCAGGTGCACTGAGAGTTCAGAGTTCAATTGAAACATTGTTGTGTGAACTTGCAAACATCAGAGGTCTTTCAGGAGGTGGTTGCTATGCAAAAAAGGCAGAGAGGGCAGAGGGGGGAAGGGTTTTGATTTGAAAAAAGTGAGGGAAGAGTTTTGATTGGCTGACATGGGAGATATGTGTGATGAATATCAGCATTTCTGTGCTTTCTATAGCTGCAGCCTCTGGAGTGCATACCCTTTGTTCTGCTGAAGACAATTTGGTGTATTTCTGAGACTGTTTTGAAACTCATAAAGTATTGGCTAAGGTGAGAAAAGATTTATTTAATTTAGATAGAGAATAGTATGCTTTAAGGAGAAAATTATGAAGAAAGTAGTGTTTTTAAAATGTTGCTTTGTCTCAA
This sequence comes from Lissotriton vulgaris, assembly GCF_964263255.1. Classification (NCBI taxonomy): domain Eukaryota; kingdom Metazoa; phylum Chordata; class Amphibia; order Caudata; family Salamandridae; genus Lissotriton; species Lissotriton vulgaris. The sequence goes on along the minus strand of NC_141694.1, from coordinate 1,806,523,036 downwards.
GTGTTTTACAAATAGATTTTGTTTCTTTGAGAAATTGTAATTGGAGATAATGTGAATTATTAGTACTGACAGGGTGTTTTTGTACATAGGAGCTGTGCAGTGCTTTCAAATTATGACTTGAAAATCGTTTTTGAGGAAAAGGAATGCTTTTAAAATTTATCACAAGGAAATAATGGTGTCTGCTTCTTTATAAGGCATTTGAGTGTCTCTGATGTTATTTTTCCCATTTTAATTTAAGAGCTTTCTCGGTGGGGCAAATTCCTTGTAAATATCCTCCCACCTGTGCTTGGCAAATTTAGATTTTGATTCTTTGAGTTACATAGGCATGTTGAAAGTGACCCAAAAATGGTGCAAGGGCAATCAAAAAACACTTTCATGTGTCTTAAGGACATTTTAAGTCATTTCCTCTTGAATGTAGGTATACAATTGATTTATATGTTGTGTTTAAAAACGGTTTTTGAAATCAATTACATTTCTGGATATGTACTGCTAGAGCTTCATCGGTTGTTTGGGGCATATTTATAAGGCATTTGATTCAGGATGACACCTTATCGTCATCCTGAATCAATCATTTAAAATGTTAGGGATAGATTTATGATAGGTGTGTGCCTCTTTTGCGCCGCTGTGCGTCACTTTTGTGACGCAGCGGCGGTGCAAAAGATTTGCTATGTGGCGACATATTTACAACTTGATGCATCTAGCCAGATGTGTCATGCTGTAAAGTCCCGTGCCACATGAAACCTGCGTCAGGTTTCACATAGGTGTTTTGTTGCAGGGTGGGCATTCATTTGCATGAAAGCCTTGTAAAACTAACACAGTGAAATTTAGAAGATTTCACTGAGTCAGCTTTATAGCATTCCTGAATCAAATCCTTATGGCTGTTTGAAACAGGCATAAGGAGTGAAGCACCATGCAATGTGTGGCTTCCTCCTGTGCATTGCAGTAGACATGTCGTGTTTACGACGTGACTCGTGCAATGTGTTGCTTTTGCGGCACAGATGCGTGACACATATGTGCTGTTTTTACTCAATGGTGCTCAACTTTGTAAATGCGGCACACCATGGGTAGCAGAGCAGCGGTGCACGTTAACTGGTGCATCCCTGGGGATGTGCCAGTTAACATAAATCTGCCCCTTTACATTTAATTATGTGCAGGGGACACAGAGTCGGTGAGGCTTATCCAAGGTTAAGAAGAGATGCGTCCTGTTTACTGAAGACTTGTACATAGGCCTCACCTCTTCAGCATCGCTGGACATGGCTAAATAATAGCTGCAAAATGATACTCTTGTTAAACAATTTTACTATTATAGTCTCTGAGATTTGTGTCTTAGTCTGCAACATCTCATTGTTGTTCTCTTTTTTTAAAGATAACGACAACATCAAGCATGAGTGATAATGAGCAATCAGTTGATCTCGATCTTATCGTTGAACTTGTCATTGAAACGTCAGTGGAAGTAGATCCCTTAGATCATTTAAATCCTGAGGATGATGAAGAATATGATGATAATGCCGATTTGTCAGAATTGTATGACTTAGGGTGGGAAGCTGATCTGCTTGAGCCTATGTAGTAAAAATGTAAACCGTTTCATTTAAAATTAAACAAAAGTTCAAAAATAGTTTCTGTGTAGTGTCTTTATTAAAATAATCAAATATGCTCATAAAATTAGTTCAGATTCACATATAAAACAACACAGGTAAAATGTAGAAGCATTCAATTTCTTTGCTACTATTTGTCATTTCTATATTTGCCAATGCACTAAAAATTGTTCTATGTTAAAATAACAAGTAGGGTGTTAAGTTTTTGATGACTGTTATTGATTTACTGTTTGGTAATAGTGGTTAATAACATTTTTTATTATATTTTACCACAGATTCAACTGCAGATCATTTTAAAATTTGAAAATGCCAACTAAGAATCGAATTAGAAAGGCTACAAAACGTCAAAGACAGCAGGTCCATCAATTACTGCAGCAGTCATCTACAAAAAAAACTTGTCAAGTCACCAAGAAAGCACCGGGTAAGACCACGAAATCATTCATAAGAAATATTTGTAGTAAAAAAAGTATTACTACAGAAAATGTTTCAGTCCAGAAAAAGAGAAGCAATTTAAACGGAAAGGAAAGGCCAATCAAAAATGTTACTGCTAGAGCAAGAGATAACTCTGTGCGTGATAGTAGAAGGAAACAACAGTTTAGGGACATTCGTAAACGAATGTTCCGCAACAGGAAAATTGGCAATTTGTTAAAAAATATTAAGAAAGGTCAACAGAAAGTGGTTTTTTATAAGAGAAAAAAAAAGTTGAGAAAGTTATTGATCAGGCATTTGAAATTAAACGAAAATTATTTATTTTGATAATCAATAGAATTAGGAAGGTAAACAAGGAAATTTATGATTTCAAAAGAAATAGTAGATGGAAGAGAATAGTTAATCGTAGTAATTTTTGTGAAGTTTTTTCCGGAGAATGGATGCATAGTTCAAGTTGTGAGGCATTTTTTAATGAGGAGAGTTATTTCCAGGATAATGATTTGGTGCATGCAGTTGACACCAGTGGTCGAGCTTATGAAGTGAAAGATGGTTGTCCAGTTGAAAAAGAAAAACTTGTGACAACAGAGACAGAAGAGGTGTTAGGTAATGAGGTTTTAGGAAGACGTCCTAGGGGTCCTGTGTACACCTGGAAGTGTATTAGTATTTGCAGTGTGCGACAGGATTCCATCAATTTGCTTTGTGATTTTGTACGGACATTTAATAAGAAAAGTTTGAAGCAGAAAATGAAGTTGTTGCAAGAGTTAGATCCTTGCAGAGTGGGAGAAGTGACAGGTTTGCATGGTCATTCACTGGCTTGTCTTTCCAGGAGAGTATGCCAGAGTGTTTTTCATCATTTCAGGAATCCAGCAGTGCATCATAATAAAGTGAGGAAATTAGTTAGAATGTTGCATTATGCTAAGAGTCCAGCAATTATGCTTAAACAATTATGCGCTGCTCTTTTGCATGGTTCTGAAATAGATGTGAAGAATATTTGTGAAGAAATTGAGTTTTGTTACTTTGGAAGTAAAGAGGAGAATGTTGAAATTGACCCAGAAGAAGAGGGTAATGTGGAAGATAGTGTACAGGTTTCCAGTACAGATAATTTTCAGAAGGAAATTGCCACGTTTCAGGTGAAATCAAGTGAGAGGCCTAATTTCACTTGTGTGTGTTGTCGACGCACTTATTATAAGAATCAGACTAAGTTAGTGGATTTATATGCAAAAAGTGAAAGGGAAAATAATAGTGAATGGAAGGATTTCGCAAGATACTTGATGGTAGAAAATTGTTTTGATTTGGGATCGGATCAACGTGTGTGTACTTATTGTTGTAACAAATTAAATCAAAACCAGATGCCTGCTAGAGCGGTTCATAATAATCTGGAATTGGTTGAGATTCCTTCTGAATTGAAGGATTTAAATACTTATGAATCTATTTTGATTCAAAGTATCCATCCCTTTCAGGCTATTGTAAGAATGGAGCCAAAGACAGGGAAATTGCCTCCATCAGATTTACAGAGAGGATTAAAGGGAAGAGTTATTTATTTGCCTCTAGATTTGAACAAAAACATTAACACAATTGGAGTAGAAAAAGTGGAAGAGGAACCTCTGGTAATCTTAGTTAATGGGGTTCCGACAAAGAATAAGAAAATATGGCAAGATTTAGTGGATGTTAGGAAAGTCAAAAAGGCAACATTGTATTTGAAAAAAAATAATAAGTACTATAAGAATGTATATGTTGCAGAAGAGGAAGTAAGTGAGGAAGAGGATAGCGATTTGTGTGCTGGCCAAATTGAGAAAGTAGAAGCCTCTAAAAGTGAAGAAATATATGAACATTATAGTGTTCATCCTTTGCATTCCAAGGAAGTCATGGGGAATGCTATTGAGTTGTTTCAAATGAAACAAGCCAAAGGGAGTCCCATTAGTGTTTGGGAGGAAAGTTTGGAAGCTCGATGTTTCCCACAGTTATTTCCCACAGGTCGAGGTGAACGATATGATGAGCGACCTGTTCAAATTCCTGATTCAGAATACCGGACTTTACGATTGTATACAGAAGATCCTAGGTTTCGACAATGCATTCCTTATTTATTTCATCTACTGTTTGAAAGTGATCTCTCTGGATTGTCTTATGCAGTGAACCACATCTTGAAAAGTGGTGTACAACTGCGAAATATCTCGGCAAGGGACTTTATGGATAAAGTCAATGTGCACGACAGTGTTTTGGATTCTCACCTGATTATTCTTATGGCTAGTCAGCGTGGTACTAATGAGTAATGGTACCGCCGTCATGGTGACTTAAAATGTGTGCTGAGGAATTTAGGAACTCCCACATGGTTCCTCACTCTCAGCTGTGCTGAGTATGGCTGGGAAGACCTACTTGAATTTCTACGAGAGGTAAATGGAAACATTGAAAATATTGAATTCCAGACATCCGGAGAACTGTGCTCTTTGGATCCAGTGAATGTATGCAGGTACTTTAATCATAGATTTGAAGCTATGATGTCTTTCATCACGAACAAAAAAAATCCACCTCTTGGAGAGGTGTTGGATTTCTTCTGGAGAAAGGAGTATCAAGCAAGAGGTGCTCCTCATATACATATGCTGCTATGGATCAAAGATGCACCCAAATTTGGAACAGATCCGGATGACTTAGTGATGAGTTTCATAGAACAGTATGCTACATGTGCTGTTCCAAAGACAAACGAAGACAAAAGTCTAAGAGAACAAGTTTTACGGTTTCAAAGCCATCGTTGTGGAAAGTACTGTCGTCGTAAATTCAGAAACAAGGACAAGTACTACACCAAATGTCGTTTTGCATTTCCACGGTCGGTGATATCAAAAGGAAGAGTTAACAATTTGATGTCATCGCTGCGACATAATGTGACGAGGAAATCACCCAAAAACACATACAATTTGAAAAGAAACGAAGAGTCCAAGTACATCAACAACTACAACCCAGTGATTTTGTCCATGTGGAATGCTAACATGGATATACAGTTTATGGCTGATAACTGTATGGCTGTGGCTCGGTATGTGACATCTTACATCACCAAAAAAAAAAAGACAGAATTGAAGGATATGTGGGAGGACATTTCCCATGAAAAGAGCCTCAGCAAGAAGTTGTACAGGTTCAGTCTGAAGATGTTGTCGCATCGAGAAATCAGAGCTTACGAATGTTCTGACTGGTTGTCTTCAGCAAGTCTCTATGCCAAAACCAGGAGTATCGTTTGGGCGAGTCTTGGTCTTGCTGCAACGCGTAATCGAGTTCTGAAACCTGTGCGGGAAATTGAGTATTTGGCGGAAAAGGAGCCAAACAGTACCGACATTTTGAAGACCAACATGTTGGATACATATTATCCAAATTGAAGCAGTCACCTTGAGAATGTTTGTCTGTATGAGGTTCTACAAAATTACATATTCAAGAGGAACATCAAAGAAGATATTGAGAAAGGAGTGTATGCTGTAATTGGAAGTGAGGGATGTCTAGTCAAGCAAAGAAAATGGCACTTGGTAAACCATCAAAAATTGAGTGGCGAATCTCCAGAAAAAAAGGAGTTTTTCTATTTAGCACTCTTGCAACTTTTCAAGCCTTGGCGTGCAGAAGAGGAACTGCTTGGATATTTCCTCTGTTACGAAGACTCTTTCACTGCCGCCAAGGAGACCATAGAATGTCTTGCTTTTCCCAAATATCTAGAAATGTTGACTTTGGAAATCGAGCAGGAAGCAACGATTGCAGCCGAGATTGCCAGAGACAGTTCTCAGGACAGTCAGAGTTCTGTTTCATTGAGTCAGGATCCACTAGGAGGACCTGTTATCGAAAATGAAGCTGCCACTGCTATGAATGAAGTGGAAAGAGCCATGGCACATGCTCAGGAGGATGCGGTTAACTTAGAAGACTTGGAAAGACAACTCAACATTGAGCAGAGGAAAATATATGACGAAGTTACCAAGCAAATTGATCATGGACTAAGTCATGAGAAGAAAGAGTGCTCATGTACGTTGTTGAAGCCTGTCCGACTGTACGTGAGTGGAGAAGCGGGAACTGGAAAAAGTTTCCTCATTAAAGCAATTTCATGTTATTTGCAGGAAAGGACTGAGTCATCGCTGTCTTGTGTTGTCACCGCTCCAACTGGACTGGCAGCACATAACATTAAAGGTATTACTTTGCATCGTCTACTGATGCTGCCAGTGGAGCATGACAACAAATTACAATACCACAAGTTATCTGGAGATGCTTGTTGTGAAGTTTCAAGAGTCTTGAGGAAAATGAAACTTCTTATCATTGACGAAGTAAGCATGGTTTCCAATGTCATGCTTGCCTTTGTGCATTTGAGAATGCAAGAAGTTCTTAAAACAGAGTATGATGTGTTATTTGGTGGCAAACACATCATTGTTTTCGGAGATCTTCTACAGCTGACACCAGTGAAAGGACAACCTGTGTTCAAAATGCTCACGCATGAAGATACCAGGAAGTGCCTAGGGAGCATTGGCAACATCAATATATGCTTAAACTTCAATTATGCTGAACTGCATGAAAATATGCGTCAGGCGAAGGATGAAGATTACAAGAATATTCTACAAGATGTTAGAATTGGAAAAGTGACCGAGCATGGGAAAGAAGCTTTACATGCACGATTACTGTCAAATTTATATCCAGAACAAGACGTGCCTGAGAATATTTTTCAGAAAATTACTGAGAAGAAATCTGGAATATGTTTGATGCCAACTCTTGCAGAATGTGCCATCTTCAACAACAAAATGTTGCATTTAGAAAACCAAGAGATTGTGAAACTGGAAGCTATTGACAGAGTAGAGCATATGGGATCAACAATTATTTTGTCTGAGAATTTGAAATCAAAATTGGATTCATTAGAGAAGACTGTATCTAAAACTGCAGGTTTTGAAAAGACTCTGAATGTGTGCTTAAATTGCCGTATAATTTTAAGAAGGAATTTACATGTTGAAAGAGGTCTGGTAAATGGATCAATGGGTAATGTTGTTGATTTTGTGAAATACAGAAATAGAGATGGAATTGAATTTTTAAAAATTAAATTTGATGGCATTGAGGAACTACAGCTAATTGGTTGTTGTTCTGCTAGATTTTTGCTTGTAAAAGACTTATATGTGCGCCGTAAGCAGTTTCCTGTTTGCTTGGCATATGCGGTGACAATCCATAAATCGCAAGGTTTAAGTGTAGACAGTGCATTGGTGAATATTGGCAGTTCTGTGTTCAAGGAGGGTATGGCATATGTGGCATTGTCACGAGTTAGAACTTTATCGGGATTGTACTTGATTGAGTGTGATGTCACAAACATTTGTGCGGATCTAGATTGTGTTAAGGAATACAATAGGTTAAGAAGAGAGTATGCACCACATTTGCCTCAATATCCTTTGTTTGAGAAACGTGTGGTAGGCCGAAAACGAAGAAATGTGACCAATAGTAGGGAGGTTGTAGCAAAAAGACGAAAAGTTGATGAACCTGAAATTATAAGCAGAAGAAAAATGGATTCTGTTGAAGATGTTGTTGGTTTTCAATTTGAAAACAGTTCTGGTGTCAACTGCTATGCTAATGTAGTGGTTAATGTTTTGTTTTCTCTATTAAATGTAAAAGAAGAGATTGTGGTCAATTCGGATCAAAGATTTTGCAGTTTGTTAAATTCTGTGTTAGAGAAATGTAGCACTGATAGAACAAAAATAGAAAGTGTGTTTAAAATTCGAAATCTGTTAGGCAGATGTTCAGGTCAAACACAATTCTCTCAAAATATTCAGCAAGATTGTCAGGAGTTTTTAATGTATATGCTTGATGTATTGCATGCTGAAGGTGTAGATGTAGATCACCTGTTTGGGCTTTCTTATCAATGGCAGCATGACTGCGAGAACTGTAGGGTATCAAGTACTACTAGTGTAGACTCAGAAAGATTTATATATTTAACTTTGCCAGACAGTAAATCAGTGTCCTTTAATAAGCTAGTAAAAGCAGCTAATCACAACATGGAGTGTAGCCAATGTAAATCTGAAATGATGTCAACATTATTTATACGAAGATATGGCCAGTATGTCATTTTAATGTTCCAAAGATGTAGGCCTGATTGGACAAAATTGACAACTTTAATAAAAAATGTTGTTGCTTCGCAGTTGTCAATATCAGGAAGGACTTTTGTAACTGCAGCAATTATATATCATGATGGTCCTTCAACAACAGATATATCAACAAAGGAAGAGTGTCCGTCAGTATGGCGTTAATATAGTGGAGATAGCACGTAAAAATATGAGGCCAGCTGTGGTTGGTCAAAAGGCTGGACCAACTTTCAAGAAAAAATTCGTAATTTTTTCAGGAAACCCTCACTCACCCTAGTGGTGACATGCTTCATCATCGGGTCCACTAGGGAGATCGAGTACCTCCCCAGTGTGCTACAACGCCAGGAGACTGCGGAGCAGGTTTTGTGAGAGTGAAGAGTGAAAAAGGTGTGGTTAAAAATGTCAGAGGTTGTCCCAAAAAATCATTTATTCGCTGGTCAACTTGACATATTAAAATTAAGAACTATGTGCAGGGAAACTATCCAAAAGAAATACTGGTGTTTCCCTGTTAGGGGAAGGTCAACATGTTTCTGCCCTTTAAGTGTATGAATTTACAGGGCTTTCGTCAGGACCAGTAAGCGAGTGTTACCTCAACAGGTATAGGCGCGCTAAGGCCTACCCTGCCGTAGGCATTGAAAGTTAAAAAGTAGCACTATGTGTAAAAATTGGTGCGTTTTAAAATACAAACCAAAAGGCTAGGGGATTTACCTCTATTGCGAGGAGCCCAGAAGTCTGCAGGTAGGTGAAAGACAGACAAACAAACAAAACACAAAACATAAAAAGAACAGACAGTCATTATTGTTGCCATTCAACTTATAGTGTGGCGTGATACGTGCTAACAAACCTATCAATGGCCGTGGCCGAGATGGATTGCATTGTAGAGTGGAGGTTGTGCCCAAGAACCAAGGTGATGGGCCTCAACTAGAACCAGAGTCGAGTGATCTGGCACAAGGCGTTGCACAATTGGTGAGGTAATGTAAATGGAGGCTTGCAGTGCTAAGTCCATCCGTGTGGGAAGCCAGGCGGCTGCCCGTAATTATAACATTACCTATGGCAAGGATACGGAGAAATGATCCCCGAGGTGTAGCGTAAGAAGCAGAGCTACGTAATAGTAATGCGCAGCCCTGCTGGCCGTGAATTAGAGAGTTTAAAATAGGCACGCTAAATGAAAATATAAGTGAAACAATCCTCACTTGTACTCAATGTGAGCCACGCCCCATAGATTCAGGGGGGGGTGGGAGCGACAATGGCACACCCTATCAAGGTAAAAACAAACAGACAACGGAGAGTTCAAGGAATCTGGCAGAAACTCACACACAAACACTTAGCTTATTTAGATGTCAAATCGGTTGGTCTTACGCCCGCAACGCTCAGCACCCACTCGGCACCTAGCTGTCCCCCGCTGGATCTCGTGGATCACGAGCGAGGGGCAAGCCCGGCGCTATGAGAGGGAGGCGTCGAGGCGTCAGCCAATGGGAGACGTTTGTTTTAAACGAGGCTTGGAAAGCAAGCCCCGCGCTGTCGCGAGTGAAGCGCTTGGGGCTTTTTTATCAGGAACGAGGCTTGGAATGCACGCGTAGCGCGCATGCGCGCACGAAGATAGAATCCAAGGCTCGTTCACAGTGAGGCTTGGCACGCAAGCCTGCAGGGGACCGGCTGATTGGTCTAAGAGCATTGGGTCCGTTTTAGTAATGTGGAAAATATTAACATACAAATTAATGGCATCGTTATGGCATCGTTATGGCTGATTATGGGCTCTCGGAGAGTCATAAAATAAGGCAATAAAGAGGTTGAATGCCCCCTAGGTGATGTCTCAGGGAGTTAATATTATCAGTATGATACATCGTTTTTACATGGTTAGAGCTGCAGCAAGAAAGTGTATTCACACGTTTAGAACAGTATTCATAGGTGATGCCCTCAAGTGGAAAAAGGTTCATTAATGATCATTGTTACTGTTTCAGAACGCTGGCCCAAGGTATTTGGTCATTTAGTCCTTGAGTATGTGTATTGAGTCTATAGACCCAGCGCTGCTCTTTTTCAAACAGGATGTTCTCTCTGTTCCTGGGGTTGTTGACCTGTTCTATTACTGTCCAGGTCATATCATTGGGGGTATGATTTGCCTGCAGAAAATGCTCGCTGAGTTTGGTGGTTACTTTCTTGCAGCGAACATTACTGCGATGTTCGCCAATGCGTGTCTTGACTTTCCGGGTTGTCATGCCCACATATCTCTTGGCACAAGGGCAGGTAATCAGATATATAACGTTAGTGGAGTTACAGTTGGTATGGGATTTTTGGGTCCATACTTTGCCCGGTTCCAGATTTAACTGTTTAGTGTGGGTGGTTAAATGACAAACACTGCAGTCAGTACATGGAAAGTGTCCAGTAATGGGAGGTAAGTGCCATGGTTCAGTAACGGATCTGGTAAGTGATGATGGACATGTTAAAGGCCTTGAATGCACCAGGGCATCCTTGAGACTTCTGCCCTTTTTGAAGGAAAAAAGTGGTTTTTCCCAATCACCTATGCTACTGGTGATAATTCTCCAATTCTTATTTATTGATTTTTTTACATTGTCTGAAAGTGTGCTATATGTAGTAACACAAGTCAATGGGACATCAGTGTCAATTTTCTCATTCTCTTCCAGGAGGGCTTCCCGAGGTTGATTCCGGGCCCTGGTCTGTCCTTTGTTGAGGATGCCTTGAGGGTAGCCTCTTTGTTTCAGTTTGACAGTTAGGTCCTTTGCCTGTGTCTTATAGTCTATAGTGCTGCTGCAATTTCTTCTTAAGCGGAGGTATTGCCCATAGGGCAAGTTTTCACGCAGCGGCCTTGGATGGAAGCTGCTGAATTGCAGAAGATTATTCCTTGCCGTAGGTTTGTGATGGGTCACAGTAGTGAGAGATGTTCCATCGATCCTTATCACCACGTCCAAGAAGACTATTGATTCTTTGCTGTAATTGTTAGTGAATTTTAGATAAGGGTCAAGGGTATTGACCCAGCTCAAGAATTCAATGAGATTGTTTTCAGTGCCCGTCCATAGTATGAGAATGTCATCAATGTACCTCCTCCATAGTCCTATGGAGGAGGCAAAGGGGTTGGATGTGGGCAGGATATGTTTGGTCTCAAAATCGTATACGTACAGCCCCGCTACGCTGGGAGCGAAGGTGCTGCCCAGTGAAGTCCCTGTGCATTGTAGGTACAGTTGCCCTTTGTACTCAAAGTAATTTATTTTCAGTGCCATCCTTGCACATTGTAAGATGAACGCCTTTGGCGTGACGTATTCCCAAGACACTGTGTCCAGTGCTTGTGCCAGTACCCGTAGTGTTTCTTCCTGGGGGATACTGGTGTACAGACTCTCTATGTCCATAGTGACCAAGATGACAGAGTCTGGTTCAAAGGAGATGTCATTCAATAGCCTGAGAAGGCTTTTGGTGTCCTTCAGGTAGGTGCTGGAGTTTTGTACTATTGGCTTTAGATAATGGTCGCAGAAAGTGGACAGAGGTTCCAGTACTGAGCCAATGCCAGACACTATGGGGCGTCCTGGTGGCGGTAATACATTTTTGTGTGTTTTTGGCAATGTATAGAAATATGGGATCGTTGGACCCCCTGCCATAAGGTATGCCGCCTCATGAGGTGAGATGTGTTCGTTCAGCTCAGCCTCTCGTACAAATGTGGATATTCGTGCTTTCATTTCAGCAGTTGGGTCTGTGGTAAGAAGGGTATAGTTGGTTCTGTCATTTAGAAGAGTTAAGCAGACTTTATCGTAATCCTCAGTATCCTGGATGACAATCCCACCGCCCTTGTCAGCGGGTTTAATGACAATGTCTTTGTCATTTTTCAAGTTCTCAAGGGCTTTGTGTTCTGTCGCTGAGAAATTGTTGAACCGTTTGGGGTTTTCAAGGGCTTCCAGATCTTTTGTGACTGCCTGTTCAAAAGTCGTGATTGCTGCTGGTATGCTATGTGGTGGTGGCATGAAAGTTGATTTCGGTCTGAATGTTGTGTCAAACTCCTGTTCGTTGGTTTCAGACTGCTCTTTAGACTCAAAAAACGCCTTGAGTTTAAGTTTTCTAAAGAATTGTGCTAACTCACAATGGAGTCGAAACTTGTCCGGACGTGAAGTAGGGACGAAACCCAGGCCCCTCTCTAGGACTTTCGTTTCGTCTGATGTGAGAATTTTTTTTGAGAGGTTTGTTACAAGACTTAGACTGCACTCGTGCTGGCTGTTGCTGTTCAACTGCGAGTGTGTTTCCCCACTGAGTCTTCGTCCTCCCAGGTCACTTGTGTGTTCCCTCTGCTCCGTCCCCGTCCCCGCCCGCCTCTCCCTAAAAAAGGCATGGGTGGGTGATTTTGGGGAAAAAGGGGTTGCATGTAGGGGTTCCAGTTCATCATCGGGAACTGGGGTTGTTGGTAAAACAAAGGTGGGGGACCATTGTTTGGTTGTCCATAATTCTGCCACCTTGGTTGTTGTGTAGGGTAATTAAATCTGCCTCTGCCCCCTCTACGTCCTCTTTGTTTTGGGCTCTGGTTGCTCGTAGTGCTCCCACTGGTCAAGTGGCTGTCTGAATCATCAGATTTATTAGTGTCCTTTTTTGGTGCACTATAGTTAGGATCAGAGTAGGGGTAAATAGTTTCAAATTTAAATTTTTTTAGATCTTTTTGGAATTTCGTTACTTTTGCTTGCATCAGATTGTCTTTGTATTCTACAAGGTCTCTATTGATTTCATCCAACTTTTTTTTATATCCAGTTATTGTAGCTTTGAACTGGGCTTCTGTCTGTTGGATCTCGGCCTGTAGGGTTTCTGATAGGCGAAGTGCTGTTTTTATAATCAGCACTAGCCAGTCTCTTGTGCAATGCCATGCAATCATGGCCCAATCCTTTCTGAAGGTGGCATCATTTAAAAATATCCTTGGAGCATTAGTGACCAATAACCCTTTAGGGGCTGAGTTAGAGGTGAGGTATTGTTTTAGAATTGTGCCATGTAAAATGGTTCTAATTCTGTCACGCTTTAGTTCCGTCAATTGTTCCCATTCTGCTGTGTGTGACACTGCTTGTGCTATTGTTGGGTCTGCAAATATGTTTGGGTCTGCCAGTAGTTCCTCTATTTCCTCCGTAGTGAATGTTAAACCCAGGTTAGGTGTTGCCATTTTGGTTTCTATAGATACCAGGTGTTGTATCTATAAAAAACGTATTTTGAGTTAACAAAGAAAGTGAAACTCTCACTGCTGTGTGCAGCTAGATATCAGTCAACAAAGGGAGAGACAGGGTTCAAGGGCACTCTTAGTCCCCAATCAGTAGATATATCAACAAAGGAAGAGTGTCCGTCAGTATGGCGTTAATATAGTGGAGATAGCACGTAAAAATATGAGGCCAGCTGTGGTTGGTCAAAAGGCTGGACCAACTTTCAAGAAAAAATGTGTAATTTTTTCAGGAAACCCTCACTCACCCTAGTGGTGACATGCTTCATCATCGGGTCCACTAGGGAGATCGAGTACCTCCCCAGTGTGCTACGACGCCAGGTGACTGCGGAGCAGGTTTTGTGAGAGTGAAGAGTGAAAAAGGTGTGGTTAAAAATGTCAGAGGTTGTCCCAAAAAATCATTTATTCGCTGGTCAACTTGACATATTAAAATTAAGAACTATGTGCAGGGAAACTATCCAAAAGAAATACTGGTGTTTCCCTGTTAGGGGAAGGTCAACATGTTTCTGCCCTTTAAGTGTATGAATTTACAGGGCTTTCGTCAGGACCAGTAAGCGAGTGTTACCTCAACAGGTATAGGCGCGCTAAGGCCTACCCTGCCGTAGGCATTGAAAGTTAAAAAGTAGCACTATGTGTAAAAATTGGTGCGTTTTAAAATACAAACCAAAAGGCTAGGGGATTTACCTCTATTGCGAGGAGCCCAGAAGTCTGCAGGTAGGTGAAAGACAGACAAACAAACAAAACACAAAACATAAAAAGAACAGACAGTCATTATTGATCATGTTTTGTTGCCATTCAACTTATAGTGTGGCGTGATACGTGCTAACAAACCTATCAATGGCCGTGGCCGAGATGGATTGCATTGTAGAGTGGAGGTTGTGCCCAAGAACCAAGGTGATGGGCCTCAACTAGAACCAGAGTCGAGTGATCTGGCACAAGGCGTTGCACAATTGGTGAGGTAATGTAAATGGAGGCTTGCAGTGCTAAGTCCATCCGTGTGGGAAGCCAGGCGGCTGCCCGTAATTATAACATTACCTATGGTAAGGATACGGAGAAATGATCCCCGAGGTGTAGCGTAAGAAGCAGAGCTACGTAATAGTAATGCGCAGCCCTGCTGGCCGTGAATTAGAGAGTTTAAAATAGGCACGTTAAATGAAAATATAAGTGAAACAATCCTCACTTGTACTCAATGTGAGCCACGCCCCATAGATTCAGGGGGGTGTGGGAGCGACAATGGCACACCCTATCAAGGTAAAAACAAACAGACAACGGAGAGTTCAAGGAATCTGGCAGAAAATCACACACAAACACCTAGCTTATTTAGATGTCAAATCGGTTGGTCTTACGCCCGCAACGCTCAGCACCCACTCGGCACCTAGCTGTCCCCCGCTGGATCTCGTGGATCACGAGCGAGGGGCAACATCAGGACATTACACAACTTATTTAAAGTCTAGAAACGGCTGGTCATTCTGCAACGATTCTTTTTTAACTTTCAAAAAAAAATTGCCGTATGACCTTAAAAATTCTTACCTGGTGTTTTTAAAACCAAAATTTTAGGGAAATAATCTTGGGATGTGCTCTGAGGAATTTCAAGAGGTTCATGGAGTAGAGGGAATGTAAGTCTGCAATGCTGTCTAGATTATTGGTCCAAACTTTTGATTATAATGTCATTTTAAAAATCCTACTATAAAAACCTGATGCAAGTAAGTCTGCTTCATAGTAAGCAGTATCAGTGTCATAGGAAATGTAGAATATGAGTGAGCAAGAAGGGTAAGATATTAGTAGTCCATGATTGTGAAAGTAATCTTGAACGTTTTCTTTCTGAAAGTTGCGAAAATAGAAAATGACGGGATTTGCTTACAAGAATTCCAAGAGTTGTAAATGGCTCTTACATGATTTGGCCTTGTGGAAACGTGTGGTAGAGAGCGAGAAGTCTTTTATCGTATGTAACATATTTTTCAAAACAATGGAGGTTTTCTTTCAGAAAGTGGCGGGCTGAAAATATTAACAGCACAACAGAGTGTAAGCTGTTCATACGACATCCTTTGACGTCATGGAAAGTAAGTTAATTTTAAGGAGTTTTGAGTTCTGATTTCTTATGTTGTATGGGTTTTGTAAACACAATCATTTTGATTGTGTTTTTTTTCCCCGCTGTTACATGATGAATACCTTCAAGTCACTGATTTTAGTGAAATTTGATACATTCTGAGAACAGCAAAAATAAACCATTTAACATGTATAATTAATTCTGTACTTTTTGTACTTATGATATACATTTAGAAATGTGTAGTAGACATGGAGAAGCTGAGGCTTCTGTAAGTGTCAAAGTTGTTGCATACAGTGCTCAAATTTTACGTAGTCTTTCATATGATAGACTACATTTCCACAATGAGATACCGAAGCAATGTAAACACAGGTGATGTGATTGTGGAATGAGCAAAAAAAATTGCACGTTTTTCAATTATATTACCTGTGTTTCCTAACATTACACATCACATTGTGTAGATGAGGTTTAGGCCTGTTCCAGGAGACAGAGGAGGTCTGACATTTGTTCAAGAGTGCAGTGGACATGACTCACTTCGTTGGTAGGCCTGCACATGTATTATCTCCTCTGTATTCTTCAACAAACCTACATTTCATCTGCAACCCTGAGTAGGACTTACCTGAAACAAATCTGTGGATAGGTTACACCTTATCGGCATCTTGAAAGAATCATTTAAAATGTTAGGGTCAGATTTATGATGGCCGTGCGCCTCTTTTGCACCGCTGTGGGTCACTTTTGTGTAAAAGATGCACCATGTTGCAAGATAGGCCTCAGTTCATCTCCAGCAAGATACCATCAGTTTAAAATGTATATAATTAGCACTGTGTAGGGGGCATGCAGAAGCTGAAGCTTCTGTAAGTGTTAAAGTTGATGCATGCAGTGCTGCACTTCTGGGTACTGTTTCATATGCTGGAGTACATCTGCACAATGAGATACCTAGGGCAAAGGAAACACAAGTGATGTGATTGTGAAATGAGCAAAAGAAATTACACGTTTTTCAATTACATCACCTGTGTTTCCTAAGTTTACGAATGACATTGTGCAGATGAAGTTTAGGTCTGTCCACGGACACAGAAGAGGTCTGACGTTTGTTCAAGAGTGAAGTGGACATGAGTTACTTCATTGGTAGACCTTCACATGTATTATCTCCTCTGTACTCTTCAACAACTCGAAATTTCATTTGGAACCCTGAGTAGGCCTCACCTCAAACAAACCTCTGGATAGGACACATCTTATTGGCATCCTGAAACAATCATTTAAAATGTTAGGGACAATTTTATGATGGCTTTGCACCTCTTTTGCGCTGCCATTGCATCACTGTTGTGAGACAGCAGCAGTGCAAAAGATGCACCATGTTCCAAGATAGGCCTCACTTCATCTGCATCAAGATACTGTTAGTTTAAAATGTATATCTTTAGGACTGTGTAGGGGGCCTGGAGAAGCAGAGGCTTCTGTAAGTGTCAAAGTTGTTGAAAAACTGTTTGTCCTTCAATCTTTTCCCTTGTCTTTTCTAATTTTGAAATACATGTTTTAATATTTTTCAAATGTTTGTTCTCTCTTTCACAGATTGAAAGTATAAAAATAAAAAGTGAGTAAATTAACGACAATTATAAGGTAAATGTTTTGTACTCTTTTCGTTACATTTCTATCACATTCACCTACTATTAGTTCCACAGCTTCTATAGGGCTTCTGACTATAGGGCTTTAAACAAAGTTTAACTAACTGTGGGGATTTGGTGCTGTGCCCGTGGCTTTTAGGTCAATGCGCAAGCGCATTGACCTAAAATGCGCGTGCACATCACCAAATCGCCGTCTGTTCCCTCAGCCGCACTCCTCCCACACCTTTGAAGTGAAGCTTAGCTTCACTTCAAAGGCCCCGGCTGCTTCACACCCTCATGCCGCTCTCCCCGCTCCGCCCCCTCCCCTGCCCGCCGTGTGCATTTCTCCTCCCTCCTCCCCACAGCAACACCACTCACACACGCAACGCCACTCACACATGCAATGCCACTCACACATGCAACGCCACTCATACACGCAACGCCACTCACACACGCAACGCCACTCACACACGCAACTCATCCACGCAACGCCACTCATCCACGCAACGCCACTCATCCACGCAACGCCAATCATCCACGCAACGCCACTCATCCACGCAACGCCACTCATCCACGCAAAGCCACTCATCCACGCAACGCCACTCATTCATATGCAAAACCAAAAGGTCAAACTCTTCTATTGCGAGACCTATTGCATTTTCAATGCTTGATTCTTTCACTTCCTTATCTATTTTGTTTTTCACAATTATATCCTCTTCCATCTTTTCTTCGGTAAATAAATCTATTAAACAGCATCTCTGTTTTACTCCCTATAGCTGTCTTTCTTTTACCATTACTCTGTGTTTACTTCCCTTATACTTACTCTTCTTTTTTTAAAAAAACATTTTTTTTGTTAGCTCCCGGTTTGCGTACCGGCGAGCGAACCGGGAAGCGAACCAAAAGAAATAGAGCTTGCCAGAGTGGTAAACATTCTAGCAATTTTTTTATAAAGGGGAGGTAGTTCTGAAAAGAACTTTTTTTATGTTTTTGTTGTTTTATATATTTTTTTTTATTTGCTGAAATTTTTTGGGTTTTTTTGTATTTTTTGAACAATTTTATGTTTTTTTTGGTTTTTTTGGAGGGGAAAGAACAAAAAACAGGCATTGGAAAGGGCTCAACAGGAGCAGGCGTTTAGAGCACTTGTGATTTTCAAATGCTTTGTTTACTAAGTTAATGCTCATAATGGCACATGAAAGTAAGGTACCGCAATATATACAGACAATCTTCATGTGGACAAAGTTTTCCTGTATGTTTGGCACTGTTTCCCGTGCCTCTGGCCCCGACAGAGATATCTGTGTTGATGTCCTGGCCACAGGAGTTGGTGGGTTGTCCTGCAGGTCACGCATCTCTGCCCGGCTGTAATTTAGAGGATGCCACCTCTGCATGTGACGGTGCATAGTATAGTTGCCGTAACTATACTTCTTATTTGTGCCTCTAGATAAGTCCTCTTTGCATATTAGGCACGTCACATACCGAGCATTAACTTTTTTCTGTCCTTCAGGAAATGAAAAAAACTGCCAAATGAAACTATTTTTATGATGAGATACCCGGGGCTCCTCTTGTAAAAACTGTGGTGCCTGTTCTTCCTCTTCCTCTTCTTGATCCTCTTCCTCCTCTGTGTTGCCAAGGAACTGTGGAGGTGGTCCTCTCTTCCTATGAGGTGATGGTGGTGGTGGGGGTCCACCAGCTGAAGCTACTAGTGAAGCCATTTTCCACTGAGCAAAATAGGTCTTCCTTTCACAAAGTTGAAAGTCAGAGTGAGAAAAAAGGTGGGGGCTTTCATCATTTGGGAAAAAAAATAGTTCTAAACCAATGAAAAGTGTTATTTTTAGGTCACCTGACCTAGCCTTACATCATTAGGAAACCAAAAGTGAAATGAGCCAATGAAAAGTTTTATTAACAAGTCACATGACCTGTTACGCTTATGTTACGCGCTGCGCGCCGCACCCCGGATCGCTTTCGGGGTGCTGCGCTACGCGCCTCGGTTCGCGGTCCGGAGCACTTCCGGGTGCGCTAACGCGGCACGTCATAAGACGCATTACGCGGCAACGCGATACGTCGTGCTTTCGCGACGCGCCCCGGATCGCTTCCGGAGAGCTGCGCTTCGCGTCTTAGTTCGCGTACTGGAGCACTTCCAGGAGTGCTAACGCGGCGCGTCATAAGACGCATTATGCGACAACGTGATATGTGGCGCTTCCGCGACGCGTCATGATGTTGATTTCTAACGCGGCAGTTGCGCAAACGGAACGTTTACGGGTTAGCGGACCGGGTCGCGGCATCAAATTGAGCTAACGGAAAGCTTCCCGGTTCACGAACCGGGAGCGAACCAAAAAAATATTTAAAAAAAATTATTAATAAACATATAAAATATATTTTTGGATTTAAAGAAGAATACATTTTACAGCTACAGATATTAGCTTTTAAAAAAACCAATGAAATTCACTGAAAAAACCATAGGTTATAGACCATATATAGTTAGGAATTAGCATTTACAAAACCTTGAAAATTCACTGAAAAAACCATAGGTTATAGACCATATATAGTTAGGAATTAGCATTTAAAAAACCTTTTTTTACTCACACAAAACCAATGAAATTCCATATATAGTTAGTTGTACTAACTATATATCGCGCACCCGCAATTCACTGCTGATCATGTCACATATTACATCATTCATGACATGGTCAGTGACATCAGTGATGACATCACTGATGACATCTCAAATGACATTACTGATGACATCTCAAACGACATCACTGATGACATCACTGATGACATCACTGATGACATCTCAAATGACATCACTGATGACATCACTGATGACATCTCAAATGACATCACTGCTGACATCACTGATGACATC
Source organism: Lissotriton vulgaris (assembly GCF_964263255.1). Taxonomy (NCBI): domain Eukaryota; kingdom Metazoa; phylum Chordata; class Amphibia; order Caudata; family Salamandridae; genus Lissotriton; species Lissotriton vulgaris. The sequence goes on along the minus strand of NC_141694.1, from coordinate 1,806,503,242 downwards.
TCATTTGACTTTACTGATCACATCACTGATGACATTATTCATGTGATAATACAATGAACCTCATCAGACTCTAATATAACCTTAGATACACTCAGGGTAAACAGACACTCACAGACTGTCAATCATCCATGGAGTTACTCACACACCTAGTCAGTCATGCAAAGAATTAATCACACCTCCATTTCCTCAACTATACAGTTATACACACCTTACTTATTCAAACATATAGTAACACATATTTACTCTCTTATACAATCCCTGATACTAGTTCACAATGATCCATACAGACACTCACACAATCACTGGCTCTTATGCACAGTTATTTATATATGTCAACTCTCACATGTACTGTGTTTTACATATGTACTTACTTTGACATGTAGCACTGAGATATCCATTCACTCACCAATGCACTCAGTCAACCGCCCATACAGCTGTTTCCACATGCACTTTTGAACCCATACATCTAGTGAATCAACTGCTCACACATCTATGCACATAGTCACACACCTCACAGCGACCCACACACACACTCACTCTCCCATACAAATACTTGGGCAACCAATCAATAACCCATATACTTAATCATAAAGCTACTGATCAACACATGCAGCAGTTTACAGAACAACAGATATATTGATGCACAAATTAAGACAGTTTAGTCACTAACCCATGCACTCAGTGAGACACATTTAATCACTCACTCATACAGTCAGTCATGCACCTACTAAATACTTCATCCAGACACTTATACATCCACTCATTCTTCAATAAGTAAGACATATTTTGACTTTACAGAAACATACAGTCACTGGATGTTGTCTACAGTGATGTCATCAGTGATGTCATTTGAGATGTCATCAGTGATGTCATCAGTGATGTCACTGACCATTTCATGAATGATGTAATATGTGACATGATCAGCAGTAGATTGCAGGTGCGCGATATATAGTTAGTGCATCTAACTATATATGAAATTTCAATGGTTTTGTGTGAGTAAAATAAGGTTTTGTAAATGCTAATTCCTAACTATATATGGTCTATAACCTATGGTTTTTTCAGTGAATTTCATTGGTTTTTTAAAAGCTAATATCTGTAGCTGTAAAATGTATTTTTCTTAAAATCCCAAAATATATTTTATATGTTTATGTTTCATTTTTTTTAATATTTTTTTTTTCGCTCCCGGTTCGCGAACCGGGAAGCTTTCCGTTAGCTCAATTTGATGCCGCGACCCGGTCCGCTAACCGGTAAACGTTCCGTTTACGCAACTGCCGCATTAGAAATGAACATCGTGACGAGTCGCGGAAACGCGACATATCACGTTGCCGCATAATGCGTCTTATGACGCGCCGCGTTAGCGCACCCGGAAGTGCTCCGGACCGCGAACTGAGGCGCGAAACGCAGCTTCCCAGAAGCGATCCGGAGCGCGGCGCGCAGTGCGTAACATAAGCGTAACTGGTCATGTGACTTGTAAATAAAACTTTTTATTGGTTCATTTCACTATTGGTTTCCTAATGATGTAAGTCTAGGTCAGGTGACCTTACAATAACACTTTTCATTGGTTTAGAACTATTTTTTTTCTGAAATGATGAAAGCCCCCACCTTTTTTCTCACTCTGACTTTCAACTTCGAGAAAGGAAGACCTATTTTGCACAGAGGGAAATGGCTTCAGTAGTAGCTTCAGCTAGTGGACCCCCCCCCCACCACCTCCTCATAGGAAGAGAGGACCACCTCCACAGTTCCTTGCAAACCTGGAGGAAGAAGAGGATGAAGAAGATGAAGAAGAAGAACAGGCTTCACAATTTATAGAAGAGTTGCCCTGGGTATCTCATTATAAAAATAGTTGTATTTGGCAGTTTTTTTCATTTCCACCAGGAGAGAAAAAAGTTAATGCACGCGATGTGACGTGCCTAATATGCAAGCAGAAGTTATCCAGAGGCACAGAAAAGAAGTATAGTTATGGGAACCATACTATTCACCGTCACATGCAGAGGTGGCATCCTCTAAATTATAGCCGGGCAGAGATGCGTGATCTGCAAGACAACCCTCCAACTTCTGTGGCCAGGACATCAGCAGATATATCTCTGTCGGTTCCAGAGGCACAAGAAACAGTGCCAAGCATCCAGAAAAATTTTGTGCATATGAAGATCGTTTGCTTATATTGCGGCGCCTTATTTTCATGTGCCAACATGAGTATTAAGTTAATTAATTTTGCATTTGAAAAACACCAATGCCCTAAACGCGCCAAGAAATATTTTTTTTTTGCTCCTGTTGAGCCCTTTTCAATGCCTGTTTATTGTTCTTTCCCTTTCAAAAAAACAAAAAAAACATAAAATTGTTCAAAAAATACAAAAAAAAAATAATGTTCAAAAAAGAAAAAAAATATATAAAACATCAAAAACATTAAAAAAAAGTTCTTTTCAGAACTACCTCCCCTTTAAACAAAAATTGCTAGAAAGTGTAACACTCTGGCAAGCAGTTTTTTTTTAGTTCGCTTTCTGGTTCGCTCGCCGGTACGCGAACCGGGAGCTAACCGCAAATTTTTTTTTTTTTAAAAAAATGAGTAAGTACAAAGGAAGTAAACAGAGAGTAATGTTAAAAGAAAGACAGCTATAGGGACTAAACCAGAGATGCAGTTTAATAGATTTATTTACCGAAGAAAAGATGGAAGACGATATAATTGTGGAAAACAAAATAGATAAGGAAGTGAAAGAATCAAGCATTGAAAATGCAATAGGTCTCACAATAGAAGAATTTGTCCTTTTGGTTTTGCAAATGGATGAGTGGCGTTGCGTGGATGATTGGCATTGCGTGAAAAGTGGCGTTGCGTGGATTAGTGGCGTTGCGTGAATGAGTTGCATGTGTGAGTGGTGTTGTGTGTGTGAGTGGCATTGTGTGTGTGAGTGGCGTTGCATGTGTGAGTGGCGTTGCGTGTGTGAGTGGCGTTGCGTGTGTGAGTGGCGTTGCGTGTGTGAGTGGCGTTACTGTGGGGAGGGAGGGGGACGAGAAATGCACACGGCAGACAGGGGAGGGGACAGAGCTGGGAGAGCAGAATGAGGGTGTAAAGCAGCCGGGCCTTTGAAGTGAAGCTAATCTTCACTTCAAAGGTGTGGGAGGAGTGCGGCTGAGGGAACAGACGGCGATTTGGTAATGTGAACACGCATTTTAGGTCAATGCTCTTGCGCATTGACATAAAAGCCACGGGCACAGCTCCAAATTGCCACATTTAGTTAAACTTTGTTTAAAGCTCTTTAGTCCGAAGCCCTATAGTAGGTGAATGTGATAGAAATGTAACGAAAAGAGTAAAAAACATTTACCTTATAATTGTTGTTAATTTATTCACTTTTTTTCATACTTTCAATCTGTGAAAGAGAGAACAAACATTTGAAAAATATTAAAACATGTATTTAAAAATTAGAAAAGACAAGGGAAAAGGTGGAAGGACAAACAGTTTTTCAACAACTTTGACATTTAGAGAAGCCTCTGCTTCTCCAGGCCTCCTACACAGTCCTAAATATACATATTTTAAACTAACAGTATCTTGATGCTGATGAAGTGAGGCCTATTTTGGAACATGTTGCATCTTTTGCACTGCTGATGTTTCACAACAGTGATGCAATGGCAGTGCAAAAGAGATGTAAAGCCATCATAAAATTGTCCCTAACATTTTAAATGATTGTTTCAGGATGCAAATAAGATGTATCCTATCCAGAGGTTTGTTTGAGGTGAGGCCTACTCAGGTTTCAAAATAAAACAGTACCCAGAAGTGCAGCACTGAATGCATTAACTATGACACTTACAGAAGCCTCAGCTTCTCCATGTCTACCTCACATTTCTAAATGTATAGCATAAGTACAAAAAGTAGAGAATTAATTATACATGTTAAATGGTTTATTTTTGCTGTTCTCAGAATGTATCAAATTTCACTAAAATCAGTGACTTGAAGGTATTCATCATGTAACAGCGGGGAAAAAAAAACACAATCAAAATGATTGTGTTTAAAAAACCCATACAACATAAAAATCAGAATTCAAAACTCCTTAAAATTAACTTACTTTCCATGACGTCGAAGGATGTCCTATGAACAGCTTACACTCTGTTGTGCTGTTAATATTTTCAGTCCGCCACTTTCTGAAAGAAAACCTCCATCATTTTGAAAAATATGTTACATACGATAAAAGACTTCTCGCTTTCTACCACATGTTTCCACAAGGCCAAATCATGTAAGAGCCATTTACAACTCTTGGAATTCTTGTAAGCAAATCCCGTCATTTTCTATTTTCGCAACTTTCAGAAAGAAAACGTTTAAGATTACTTTACAATCCTGGACTATTAATATCTTACCCTTGTTGCTCACTCATGTTCTACATTTCCTATGACACTGATACTGCTTACTATGAAGCAGAGTTACTTGCATCAGGTTTATATTTTTGAATTTTTAAAATGACATTATGATGAAAAGTTTGGATAAATAATCTAGACAGCATTGCAGACTTACATTCCCTCTACTCAATGAACCTCTTGAAATTGCTCAGAACAAATCCCGAGATTCTGTCCCTAAAATGTTGGTTTTAAAAACACCAGGTAAGAATTTTTAAGGTCAAAAGGCAATTTCTTTTTGAAAGTTAAAGCAGAATCGTTGCAGAATGACCAGCCGTTTCTGGACTTTAAATAAGTTGTGTAATGTCCTGATGTTGTTGTAGGACCGTCATGAAATATAATTGCTGCAGTTACAAAAGTCCTTCCTGATATTGACAACTGCGAAGCAACAACATTTTTTATTAAAGTTGTCAATTTTGTTCCATCAGTCCTACATCGTTGGAACATTAAAATGACATACAGGCCATATCTTCGTAAAAATAATGTTGACATCATTTCAGATTTACATTGGCTACACTCCATGTTGTGATCAGCTGCTTTTACTAGCTTATGAAAGGACACTGATTTACTGTCTGGCAAAGTTAAATATATAAATCTTTCAGAATCTACACTAGTAGTACTTGATAGCTTACAATTCTCGCAGTCATGCTGCCATTGATAAGAAAGGCCAAATAGATAATCTACATCTACACCCCCATCTTGCAATACATCAAGCATATACATTAAAAACTCCTGACAATCCTGCTGAATATTTTCAGAGAATTCCGTTTGACCTGAACATTCGTCTAACAGAAAACAAATTTCAGACACACTTTCTACTCTCGTTTTATCAGCACTACATTTCTCTAACACAGAATTCAACAAACAGCATAAACTTTGTTCCGAATTGATCACAATCTGTTCTTTGAAAGTCTCTAGTGAAAAGAGAACATTAACCACTACATTAGCATAGCACTTGACACCAGAACTATTTTCAAATTTAAAACCAACAACATCTTCAACAGAATCCATTTTCTTTCTGCTTATAATTTCAGGTTCATCAACTTTTCGTCTTTTTGCTATAACCTCCCTACTATTGGTCACATTTCTTCGTTTCCGGCCTACCACACGTTTCTCAAACAAAGGATATTGAGGCAAATGTGGCGCATACTCTCTTCTTAACCTATTGTATTCCTTAACACAATCTAGATCTGTACAAATGTTTGTGACATCACAGTCAATCAAGTACAATCCCGATAAAGTTCTAACTCGTGACAATGCCACATATGCCATACCCTCCTTGAACACAGAACTGCCAATATTCACTAAAGCACTATCTACACTTAAACCTTGCGATTTATGGATTGTCACCGCATATGCCAAGCAAACTGCTTACGGCGCACATATAAGTCTTTTACAAGCAAAAATCTAGCAGAAGAACGACCAATTAGCTGTACTTCCTCAATGCCATCAAATTTAATTTTTAAAAATTCAATACCATCTCTATTTCTGTATTTTTCAAAATCAAAAACATTACCCATTGATCCATTTACCAGACCTCTTTCAACATGTAAATTCCTTCTCAAAATGATTCGGCAATTTAAGCACACATTCAAAGTCTTTTCAAAACCCGCAGTTTTAGATATAGTCTTCTCTAATGAATCCAATTTAGATTTCAAATTCTCAGACAAAATAATTGTTGCTCCCATATGCTCTATTTTGTCAATAGCTTCAAGTTTCACAATCTCTTGTTTTTCTAAATTCAACATTTTGTTGTTGAAGATGGCACATTCTGCAAGAGTTGGCATCAAACATATTCCAGATTTCTTCTCAGTAATTTTCTTAAAAATATTCTCAGGCACAATGTCTTGATCTGGATATAAATTTGACAGTAATCGTGCATGTAAAGCTTCTTTCGCATGCTCGGTCACTTTTCCAATTCTAACATCTTGTAAAATATTCTTGTAATCTTCATCCTTCGCCTGACGCATATTTTCATGCAGTTCAGCATAATTGAAGTTTAACCATATATTGACATTTGCAATGCTCCCTAGGCACTTCCTGGTATCTTCATGCGTGAGTATTTTGAACACAGGTTGTCCTTTCACTGGTGTTAGCTGCAGAAGATCTCTGAAAACAATGATGTGTTTGCCACCAAATAACACATCATACTCTGTTTTAAGAACTTCTTGCATTCTCAAATGCACAAAGGCAAGCATGAGATTTGAAACCATGCTTACTTCGTCAATGATAAGAAGTTTCATTTTCCTCAAGACTCTTGATACTTCACAACAAGCATCTCCAGATAACTTGTGGTATTGTAATTTGGTGTCATGCTCCACTGGCAACATCAGTAGACGATGCAAAGTAATTCCTTTAATGTTATAATAATAATAATAATAAAGCGTTTTATAAAGCGCATGGCTGCACAACTGTGTATCCCTGCGCTAATTGCTGACAAAACTCACTACGGCCTACCGGAACAGAGTACAGAAAAGTATTAATGGGGGAAGAGATGGGTTTTTAGTTTAGCTCTAAAAAGGGTTTCTGACGGCTCCATTCTCAGATGAACTGGGAGGGCATTCCAGTGTTTTGCTCCAAGGCATCGAAAGGAGCGGCCACCCAGTTTTGCTCTATAGATCCGAGGAAGTTTAAATTGTGACATACCCGAGGATCTGAGGTTTCTGGTAGGACGATGGATGGTGAGAAGATTTCTTAAATAGGTAGGACCTTTGTTGTGTGCAATTTTATGGGCATAGCAAAGACTCTTGAATCTGATTCTTTCTCTAACTGGGAGCCAATGCAGCTTAGACAAGGCCGCTATGGAGGATGTTCTTTTTGGTAAACCCAGTACCATGCGGGCGGCAGCATTTTGAATGCATTGAAGCTGGTGCAGTAGTTTTTGGTTCACACCTAATAGGAGAACGTTTCCGTAATCCAGGTGAGGTGTTATTAGTGCGTGCACCAGAGTTTTCCTTGCTTCAATGGGAATAAGATCGATAGTTTTTCTCAGGATTTTTAACATGCCCATACATTTGCCTATTGTTTTATTGACTTGTGATTTTCCCGACAAATCCGAGTCAATCATGATCCCTAGGTTTTTGACTTTTTCGACTGGGTGGGGGCACTCACCCAGTGTAGTAGGCCACCAAGCCTGGGACCATATTGAGGTTTTGTTCCCTACCACTAGCACCTCTGTTTTGTCACCATTTAAACAGAGGCAGTTATTATCCATCCAGGTGGCGACCGCAGCCATGCAGCTAGAGAAATTGATGGCAAATTTCTCGCTATCTGGAGTGAGCTTGAACATGAGCTGGGTGTCGTCAGCATAGCTGACAATGCCCACCCCAAAGTTCTCTACGACTCGAGCCAGGGGTTCCATATAGATGTTGAACAAGGTAGGGCTCAAGCTAGAGCCCTGTGGAACCAATGTGCTGCCAATCCAGTTTAGCGGTGACAACACAAGACAGCGATGACTCAGTCCTTTCCTGCAAATAACAAGAAATTGCTTTAATGAGGAATCTTTTTCCAGTTCCCGCTTCTCCACTCACGTACAATCGGATAGGCTTCAACGACGTACATGAGCACTCTTTCTTCCCATGACTTAATCCATGCTCAATTTGCTTGGTAACTTCGTCATATATTTTCCTCTGCTCAACGTTGAGTTGTCTTTCCAAGTCTTCTAAGTTAACCGCATCCTCCTGAGCATGTGCCATGGCTCTTTCTACTTCATTCATAGCAGTGGCGGCTTCATTTTCGATAACAGGTCCTCCTAGTGGATCCTGACTCATTGAAACAGAACTCTGACTGTCCTGAGAACTGTCTCTAGCAATCTCGGCTGCAATCGTTGCTTCCTGCTCGATTTCTAAAGTCAACATTTCTAGATATTTGGGAAAAGCAGAACATTCTATGGTCTCCTTGGCGGCATTGAAAGAGTCTTCGTAACAAAGAAATTCTCCAAGCAGTTCTTCTTCTGCACGCCAAGGCTTGAAAAGTTTCAAGAGTGCTAAATAGAAAAACTCATTTTTTCTGGAGATTCGCCACTCAATTTTCGATGGTTTACCAAGTGGCATTTTCTTTGCTTGACCAGACATCCGTCACTTCCAATTACAGCATACACTCCTTTCTCAATATCTTCTTTGATGTTCCTCTTGAATATGTAATTTTGTAGAACCTCATATAGACAAACATTCTCAAGGTGACTGCTTCGATTTGGATAATATGTATCCAACATGTTGATCTTCAAAATGTCAGTACTGTTTGGCTCCTTTTCCGCCAAATACTCAATTTCCCGGACAGGTTTTAGAACTCGATTTCGCGTTGCAGCAAGACCAAGACTCGCCCAAACGATACTCCTGGATTTGGCATAGAGACTTGCTGAAGACAACCGGTCAGAACATTCGTAAGCTCCGATTTCTCGATGCGACAACATCTTCAAACTGAAACTGTACAACTTCTTGCTGAGGCTCTTTTCATGGGAAATATCCTCCCACATATCCTTCAATTCTGTCTTTTCTTTTTTGGTGATGTAAGATGTCACATACCGAGCCACAGCCATACAGTTGTCAGCCACAAACTGTATATCCATGTTAGCATTCCACATGGACAAAATCACAGGGTTGTAGACGTTGATGTATTTGGACTCTTCGTTTCTTTTCAAATTGTATGTGTTTTTGGGTGATTTCCTCGTCACATTATGTCGCAGCGAAGACATCAAACTGTTTTCTCTTCTTTTAGAAATCACCGGTCGTGGAAAGTTGAAACGACATTTGGTGTAGAACTTGTCCTTGTTTCTAAATTTACGACAACAGTACTTTCCACAACGATGGCTTTGGAAACGTAGAACTTGTTCTCTTAGGCTTTTCTTCTCCTTTGCATTTGGAACAGCACACGTAGAATACTGTTCTATGAAACTTATCACTAAGTCATCCGGATCTGTTCCAAATTTAGGTGCATCCTTGATCCACAGCAGCATATGTATATGAGGAGCACCTCTTGCTTGGTACTCCTTTCTCCAGAAGAAATCCAACACCTCTCCAAGAGGTGGATTCTTCTTATTCATGATGAAAGACATCATAGCTTCAAATCTATGATTGAAGTAACTGCATACATTGACTGGATCCAAAGAGCACAGTTCTCCGGGTGTCTTGAATTCAATATTTTCAATGTTTCCATTTGTCTCTCGTAGAAATTCAAGTAAGTCTTCCCAGCTATACTCGGCATAGCTCAGAGTGAGGAACCAAGTCGGAGTTCCTAAGTTCCTCAGCATACATTTTAAATCACCATGACGACGGTACCAGTACTCATTAGTACCACGCTGACACGCCATGAGATTAATTAGGTGAGAATCCAAAATACTGTCTTGGACATTGACTTTATCCATAAAGTCCCTTGCCGAGATATTTCGCATCTGTATACCACTTTTCAAGATGTGGTTCACTGCATATGACAGTCCTGACAGATCGCTTTCAAACAGGAGATGAAACAAATAGGGAATGCATTGTCGAAACCTAGCATCTTCTGCATACAATCGTAAAGTCCGGTATTCTGAAGCAGGAATTTGAACAGGTCGCTCATCATATCGTCCTCCTCGACCTGTGGGAAATAGCTGTGGGAAACACTGAGCTTCCAAACTTTCCTCCCAAACACTAACGGGACTCCCTTTGGCTTGTTTCATTTGAAACAACTCAATAGCATTCCCCATAGCTTCCTTGGAATGCAAAGGATGAACACTATAATGTTCATAAATTTCTTCCTTTTTAGAGGCTTCTATTTTTTCAATTTGACCAGGACACAATCACTTACTTCCTCTTCCGCAACATATGCATTCTTATAGTACTTATTATTTTTTTTTAAATACAATGTTGCCTTTTTGACTTTCCTAACATCCACTAAATCTTGCCATATTTTCTTACTCTCTGTCGGAACACCATTAACTATGATAACTAGAGGTTCCTCTTCCACTTTCTCTACTCCAATTGTGTTAATGTTTTTGTTCAAATCTAGAGGCAAATAAACAACTCTTCCCTTTAATCCTCTCTGTAAATCTGATGGAGGCAACTTCCCTGTCTTTGGCTCCATTCTTACAATAGCCTGAAAGGGATGGATACTTTGAATCAAAATAGATTCATAAGTATTTAAATCCTTCAATTCAGAAGGAATCTCTACCAATTCCAGATTATTATGAACCGCCCTAGCTGGCATCTGGTTTTGGTTTAATTTGTTACAACAATAAGTACACACACGTTGATCCGATCCCAAATCAAAACAATTTTCTACCATCAAGTATGTTGCGAAATCCTTCCATTCACTATTATTTTCCCTTTCACTTTTTGCATATAAATCCACTAACTTCGTCTGATTCTTATAATAAGTGCGTCGACAACACACACAAGTGAAATTAGGCCTCTCACTTGATTTCACCTGAAACATGGCAATTTCCTTCTGAAAATTATCTGTACTGGAAACCTGTACATTATCTTCAACATTACCCTCTTCTTCTGGGTCAATTTGAACATTCTCCTCTTTACTTCCAAAGTAACAAAACTCAATTTCTTCACAAATATTCTTCACATCTATTTCAGAACCATGGAAAAGAGCAGCACATAATTGTTTAAGCATAATTGCTGGACTCTTAGCATAATACAACATTCTAACTAATTTCCTCACTTTATTATGATGCACTGCTAGCATCCTAAAATGATTAAAAACACTCTGGCATACTCTCCTGGAAAGACAAGCCAGTGAATGACCATGCAAACCTGTCACTTCTCTCACTCTGCAAGGATCTAATTCTTGCAACAGCTTCATTTTCTGCTTCAAACTTTTCTTATTAAATGTCCGTACAAAATCACAAAGCAAATCGATTGAATACTGTCGCACACTGCAAATACTACCACACTTCCAGGTGTACACAGGACCCTTAGGACATCTTCCTAAAACCTCATTACCTAACACCTCTTCTGTCTCTGTTGCTACAAGTTTTTCTTTTCAACTGGACATCCATCTTTCACTTCATAAGCTCGACCACTGGTGTCAACTGCATACACCAAATCATTATCCTGGAAATAACTCTCCTCATTAAAAAAATGCCTCAGAACTTGAACTATGCATCCAGTCTCCTGAGAAAACATCACAAAAATTACTACGATTAATTATTTTCTTCCATCTACTATTTGTTTTGAAATCATAAATTACCTTGTTTACCGTCCTAATTCTGTTGACTATCAAAATAAATAACTTTCGTTTAATTTCAAATGCTTGATCAATAACTTTCTCAACTTTTTTTTTTCTCTTATAAAAAACCACTTTCTTTTGACCTTTGTTAATATTTTTTAACAAATTGCCAATTATCCTGTTGCGGAACATTCGTTTACGAATGTCCCTAAACTGTTCTTTCCTTCTGCTATCATGCACAGAGTTATCTCTTGCTCTAGCAGTAACATTTTTGATTGGCCCTTCCTTTCCGTTTAAATTGCTTCTCTTTTTCTGGACTGAAACATTTTCTGTAGAAATACTTTTTTTACTACAAATTTTTCTTATGAATGTTTTCGTGGTCTTACCCGGTGATTTCTTGGTGACTTGACAAGTTTTTTTTGTAGAGGACTGCTGCAGTAATTGATGGACCTGCTGTCTTTGATGTCTTGTAGCCTTTCTAATTCGATTCTTAGTTGGCATTTTCAACTTTTGAAATAATCTGCAGTTGAATCTGTGCTAAAATATAATAAAAAATGTTATTAATCACTATTACCAAACAGTAAATCAATAACAGTCATCAAAAACTTAACACCCTGCTTGTTATTTTAACATAGAATAATTTTTAGTGCATTGGCAAATTTAGAAATCACAAATAGTAGCAATTGCTAATTGTTTTACCTGTGTTGTTTTATATGTGAATCTGAACTAATTTTACGAGTATATTTGATTATTTTAATAAAGACACTACACACATACTATTTTTGAATTTTTGTTTAATTTTAAATGAAATGGTTTACATTTTTACTACATAGGCTCAAGCAGATCAGCTTCCCACCCTATATCATACAATTCTGACAAATCAGCATTCTCATCATATTCTTCATCATCCTCAGGATTTAAATGATCTAAAGGATCTACTTCCACTGACGTTTCAATGACAAGTTCAACGATAAGATCGAGATCAACTGATTGCTCATTATCACTCATGCTTGATGTTGTTGTTATCTTTAAAAAAAGAGAACAACAATGAGATGTTGGAGACTAAGACACAAATCTCAGAGGCTTGAATAGTAAAATTGTTTAACAAGAGAATCATATTGCAGCTATTATTTAGCCATGTCCAGCGATGCTGAAGAGGTGAGGCCTATGTCTAAGTCTTCAGTAAACAGGACTCATCTCTTCTTAACCTAGGATAAGCCTCACCGACTCTGTGTCCCCTACACATACTTAAATGTATAGGGACAGATTTATATTAACTGGCACATCCCCAGGAATGCACCAGTTAATGTGCACCACTGCTCTGCTACTCATAGTGTGGCACATTTACATTGTGGAACACCATTGAATAAAAACAGCACAGATGTGTCATGCATCGGTGCCGCAAAAGCAACACATTGCACAAGTCACGTCGTAAACACAACATGTCTACTGCAATGCACAGGAGGAAGCCACACATTGGATGGTGCTTCACTCCTTATGCCTGTTTCAAACAGCCATAAGGATTTGATTCAGGAATGCTATAAAGCTGACTCAGTGAAATCTTCTAAATTTCACTGTGTTACTTTTACAGGGCTTTCATGCAAATGAATGCCCACCCTGCAACAAAACACCTATATGAAACCTGACGCAAGTTTCATGTGGCACAGGACTTTACAGCATGACACATCTGTCTAGATGCATCAAGTTGAAAATATGTCACCACATAGCAAATCTTTTGCACCACCGCTGCAGAGTACAGAGGAGATAATACATGTGAAGGCCTACCAATGAAGTAAGTCATGTCCACTTCACTGTTGAACAAAGGCCAGACCTCTTTTGTGTCCGTGGACAGACCTAAACTTCATCTGCACAATGTTATTCATAAACTTAGGAAACACAGGTGATGTAATTGAAAAATGTGGAGTTTCTTTTCCTCATTGCACAATCACATCACCTGTGTTTCCTCAGTGACTTAAAATGCCCTATGACACATGAAAGTGTTTTTTTAAAGCCTTTGCACCATTTTTGGATCACTTTTAACATGGCTATGTAAGTCAAATAATCAAATTCTAAATTTGCCAAGCACAGATGGAAGCATATTTACAAGGAACATGCACCACGGGGAAAGTTCTTAAATTAAAATGGGAAAAATAACATCAGAGACACTTAAATGCCTTATAAATATGCCCCAAACAATCTATGAAGCTCTAGCAGTACATATCCAGAAATGTAATTGATTTAAAAACAAACGTTTTTAAACACAACATAATAATCAATTGTATACCTACATTCAAGAGGAAATGACTTAAAATGTCCTAAAGACACATGAAAGGGGTTTTTGATTTCCCTTGCACCATTTTTTGGGACACTTTTAACATGGCTATGTAACTCAGAGAATCAAAATCTAAATTTGCCAAGCACAGGTGGGAGCATATTTACAAGGAACAAGCCCCACGGCGAAAGCTCTTAATTTAAAATGGAAAAAATAACATCAGAGATACTCAAATGCCTTATAAAGAAACAGACACCATTTTTTCCTTGTGATAAATTTTAAAAGCATTCCTTTTCCTCAAAAACAATTTTCAAGTAATAATTTGAAAACACTGCACAGCTCCTATGTACAAAAACACCCTGACAGTGCTTATACTTCACATTATTTTCAATTACAATTTCTCAAAGAAACAACATCTATTTGTAAAACACTTTAGACAAAGCAACATTTTAAAAACACAGCTTTCTTCATAATTTTGTTCTTAAAGCATAATATAGTCTATCTAAATTAAATAAATCTTTTCTCACCTTAGCAAATTCTTTATGAGTTTTAAAACAGTCTCAGAAATACACCAAATTGTCTTCAGCAGAACAAAGAGTATGCACTCCAGAGGCTGCAGCTATAGAAAGCACAGAAATGCTGATATTCATTACACATATCTCTCATGTTAGCCAATCAAAACTCTTCCCTCACTTTTTTCAAATCAAAACCCTTCCCCCCTCTGCCCTCTCTGCTTTTTTTGCATAGCAACCACCTCCTGAAAGACCTCTGATGTTTGCAAGTTCACACAACAATGTTTCAATTGAACTCTGAACTCTCAGTGCACCTGCGGATCCAGTGCAATCTTTCATTAAATGTTTTTTCCTTGACCATTCAAATTACACATCCATGCACCCTAACTTTCTCTTTTCAGAAATGGAAATCCACCAATCACTGCTAGTGAATCATTAGCACTGAAACTCCACAGTTTTTTTTTCTTCACAAACTCCTACTGTTTCAATTGCCATTTCATTACCACACTTCATCTGACTGCAGCAGAAAATTCACTCACCATGTTTACTGTCTGGATTGTTGGACATAGTTACATCTACTGGGCTCAAAGGTATGCTGAGAACAGAAATTTACCTAACCTCAATTTACAAGATGTGGAAATTAAGTGGTTTGGCCACAGAGGATTAAAATGTCACCAATTGATACCATTGGTGAAAACCTTTATGCATTTGCCAAAACCTGACCTGTTAATTGTGCACTGTGGAGGTAATGATTTGGGCACTTTGACTGGGGTAGGTCTGGAAATCCTTTTAAAGGACACCTTTGAGCAATTAATGGCACTTTTTCCTCAAACTGCCTTGGTATATTCAAATATATGCCAAAGACAGAAATGGAGGTGGTCGAACCAATTTTGTCCACAAATTGAGAAGTCGAGGAAGCATGTAAACAAATCTGTTTCAGCTTACATGAAAGACCATGGAATGGGTTCCATGTACAACAATAACTTGCGTTTTTGCATGCAAGATATCTACAGAGGAGATGGAGTTCACTTCTCAGATGAGGGCAACAGAATTTTCATTTTGAATTTAAGACTGTGCATTGGTACCTACTTATAAGTACCTAAATGTACCATAAACCCAAAAGCTCTTCTCAGAGCTACCCTACATCTAATCACTCACAATTATTATTTTTCTCTAACTTTTTTCACTAATTTTCAACAAACTACGCTCCCCGGAGCGCTACCCGGTTCGCGAACCGGAAGCTAACCGCGCGAAATTTCTTGTAAAAGTTTTTTTTTTCCCGCACATATGGGCCTCCTCAGCCACCCTCAGAAAACCTAGGGGGTCAAGATACGTCTACCGTGCCCCCTTCTACCCATTCTGAACATTATTTGTCCTCCATCTTGTATCTTAATTTGACTAAAACACAAAATGGACTCCCGTAACGCTGCTGGTTCGCGTACCGGGGCGCTTTCCGGAAAGCGCTCCATTAAAAAAGGTGGGAAAGTAATTTACAAACAAAAAAACGACTGGAAACACTTTCACCAAATATAGATTAGCTCATACTACATACCAATCCCTACCATTTTCATAAATTTATTCGAAATCCATTTAGCCATTTAACCTGTGGACCTCTGTAAATACCCTGAGGTAAATTACTTCACAAAATTGTATTGTATTGTATTGTGTATTGTGGCATACTTGTATAGCGCGACCTGTCACCACCAAGGGCATCCTGGCGCTTTGACCCATAATCCAGCGAAAAACAGAAGCTCAGCCTATCCTGGGAAAAAGGTGAGTTTTCAGAGCCTTTCTGAAAGCTAAAAGATCTTCAAGGCTTCTCAAGGATATAGGCAGAGAGTTCCAGAGTTTGGCTGCCGCTACTCTGAACGAGCGGCCACCCATCCTCACTCTCTGGAATCGCGGGACTACCAGTAGCCTGGACGACGAGGAGCGTAGAGCTCTAGATGGACAATACCAGGCAAACATTCGCCGCAAAG
This sequence comes from Lissotriton vulgaris, assembly GCF_964263255.1. Classification (NCBI taxonomy): domain Eukaryota; kingdom Metazoa; phylum Chordata; class Amphibia; order Caudata; family Salamandridae; genus Lissotriton; species Lissotriton vulgaris. Next base: position 1,806,486,944 of record NC_141694.1, on the reverse strand, counting down.
GGATCGGGCCCAGGCCATGAATGGCCCTGAACACAATACACGCTGCTTTGTAGCGCACCCGCAGATGGACTGGCAGCCAATGAAGTTCTCGCAGCGCTGCCGTAGAAGAGCTATGGTAGGGGCGAGAGAGGGCGAGTTTGGCAGCAATATTTTGCACCCTTTGCAACTTGCCCAGAAGTGTTATCGGGGCCTCCAGAAGTAGTGCGTTACAATAGTCAAGTCGACTTAGGATGGTACAACGCACTACTTCTGGTCTGGCTTGCTCAGGGAGGAGAGGTAGGACCTTGCGCAGCATACGAATCAGCATCATACATGTAGAGGTGGTCTTGTTTACATGTAGATCCAGCTGCAGGTTAGGCCCATAAGTAACGCCTAGATTGCGCGCTGATTGTGCAGCAGACACCGTCTCTGAGAAGGACGGAGGCCAGAAGTCAACTGGGAGATCTCGAGGAACTCGATCGGTGGAACAGTGCAAGACCTCTGTCTTTGTTCCGTTGAACTGTAACGAGTTCAGACGGAGCCATTCCGCTGTCGCCTGCATGCACTGGTGAAAAGTCTCCAGTGTGACTGCCTCCTGTCCCTCCAGGGAGAAGACCAGCTGGGTATCATCCGCATAATTAAATGCGGAGATACCAAAGGATTTAATGAGCTGGACTAGAGGGCGGAGGTAGATATTAAAGAGTATAGGGCTGATGGCTGAGCCCTGGGGTACTCCTTGTCCCACTCTCCGCTCCTCTGAACTGAAGGGGGGTAACGAGACCCGTTGTTGACGGCAGTCCAAGTAGGAGATTAACCAATCCCTGGCCTTATCTTTGACCCCGCATTCTTCCAGCCTAGAGATCAAGGTGGGATGGCTGACCGTGTCGAACGCGGCCGACATGTCGAGCAGCACCAGGAATGCTGCCCGACCACTGTCGACTCGCGCCCGCAGATTGTCTAGCACGGTCACCAGCGCGGATTCCGTCCCATGCGCTGGGCGAAAGCCGAATTGCGTCTCATCCAACCAGGTGTTCCCTTCTAAGAAGCCGGACAGAGCGCGGGTAACCAATTTCTCCATAATTTTAACCGGAAAAGGAAGCAGGGAGATTGGCCGGTAATTAGAGAGGCAAGCAGGGTCGAGCGTAGGTTTTTTTAAAAGCGGAGATACCACTGCCTTCTTCCAGCAACTTGGTACAGTAGCTGTCTCAAATGACTGGCAGCAGATGGCATGCAAGGGCTGGAAGAGGTCCTCTTGAAACACCTTCCAAAGTTTTGGAGGAAGAGGATGCAAAGGCGAACCAGATGAAATCGTCAGGGCTAAGTCGCTGAACTCCTTCAGGGAGGGAAGGGGGAAACTACTCAGCTGGGGTCGACTGGCCTCGCTCGCCGGAGCTCCCAAGCTGAGAGCCGGCTCCAGAGAGGAAGAAAAAGGACTACTCTGCTGGGGTCGACTGGCTGCACTCGCCGGAGCTCCCAAGCAGAGAGCCTGATCCAAAGTGGGAGAGGAGGAGCTACTCAGCTGGGGTCGACTGGCCTCACTCGCCGGAGCTCCCAAACTGAGAGCTGGCTCCACAGGAGAAGGGAGAGGACTACTCTGCTGAGGTCGACTGGCAGCAATCGCCGGAGCTCCCAAGCAGAGAGCCGAGTCCAGGACTGAAAGGGAAGAGCCACTCAGCTGGGGTCGACTGGCCATAGTCGCCGGAACTCCCAAGCTGGGGGCCTGATCTAAAAGAAGGGAAGGAGAGCTACTCAGCTGGGGTCGACTGGCTTACGCCGCAGGAGCTCCCAAACTGGGGGGCTGCTCATCTGGTCGGGGTCGACTAGAGGGCGTGGCCGGAGCTTCCTGACAGAGGTGAGTAACCCTCTGCAGGGGTCGACTGGCCATCTCCTCCGGAGCTCCCTCCTCAGTGGTGGAATTCCGTGGGTCCTGCAGACCTGCTAGGATTTTACGGATTTTTTCCTCAAAGGCGTCCGCAAGAGAATCGCAAAGAGCTTGCGATGAGGGGACTGCACTAGCCACACATGTGGGGTGAGCAAGGTCCTTAACGATTTTAAAAAGGGCCTGTGCCTTGTTTGGGGCCTGATTTAAAGTGAGTTCAAGAAAGGTCACTTTCGCTATCTTGATTTGAGCTTTATATTTATGCATAGCAGACCTAAATGCGATTTTCTCAGACTCTAGGTACTGTTTCCTCCAGACCCTTTCTGCGCGTTTACAGTCAAGTTTGAGCTGGCGAAGTTCGCTCGTGTACCAAGGACTGGCTCGGTTCACCCTCCCTTGTGACTTCCGAAGGGGCGCTAACTTATCCAGCGAGCTAGATATGGACTGGCAGAAGAGAGTATACTTTCTTCGACTGTATTGCCAAGCTTAAAGTCCTCACCTAAGATGTTCGGCAATGGAACGATGTTAAGGATACGGGACCAAGGTCTCTCTAGCTTAGCTAGAGGTAGTCCAGCCTTACGCGAAGTAGGGTCCTCCGAGCAAAGGGAAAACCTAATCAGAGAGTGGTCCGTCCAGTATTGGCACTTGATGTCCACAAATGATACCCATTGAGGGTCCGCAAACACCAGGTCCAAAATATGGCCTTTCTGATGCGTGGAAGCGTTCACCAGCTGTACTAAGTTGATATCTGTACAAGCTTGGCTGAGAGAGAAAAATGCATTGTCCAGCGAGCTGCCTGCCCACAGATTAAAATCTCCAAGAACCAATAGCTTGGAGTGGGAGCTAGCAAGTTCATAAATCAGGTCAATGAGAAGAGGTATGGATGGTGCTGGTCCCGGGGGACGGTAACAAAGGACACCCGAACAGCAGGTCGACTCCTGCTGTTTGACTGTAAAACCCATCAGTTCAAATCCCGGTACCTCTCGAATCTTTAACTGGGAGAGGGTAAGCGAGTCTCTATGAATGTATCCGATTCCCCCTCCTCGATTAAGTGGGCGCGGTGAGTGGCTGATTTTGTATCCTGAGGGGCAGGCTAGGCCCAGCTCGACCTCACAGTCCTCCCGAGTCCACGTTTCTGTGAGAAAGAGGACGTCGAGCTGTTCAGACTCAATGAGGAAGGCTATTTCCGTGTGGTGCTTGCAGAGGGATCTGACATTAAGCAAACCACAGGAAATTGGCCTAGAGGTTGAAGGCCTGACCGGGTCCTGACCAGGTCTGAGTCCAAGTAGCTCAGCCCGAGTATAAGCTATACGATTTGAACCGGATGGGCCAGAGGTAGCGGCCCTGAGCGCGTCCGTTGCGCGAACGGGCGCAAACGGGCTTACCTCTGGGGCACCTCCGGCGCCCCTACGGCGCCCCCGCTGCGCACCGTCGCTGCGCACTTGTCTAGCGGCCATCTTAAATGGCCGACTGGATGTCACGTGGGTCCTGGCAGGGCGAGTGTCTCTCCCTCACCTAAGATGGCGCTGAGAGTGGAAGGACTTCTCCCCACTCCAAGATGGCGCTCGAAACCGGCGCGATGATGCTGCAGTGCCCCCGAGTCCCTTCTATCCCACAAATGTGGGTATGTGGCGTTTATAGTGCGGGTAAGAACTCCCTTATTTCCCCCTAAGCGGTAAATAAATGATGGTTAAAAGCGCGAAGCGCTCGGCGCAAATTACATAAAAACGAAACAAGTGAACTTTAAAATTTACAGGCAATGAGGAGCGTTATGCGCGCAGCGCTAGAGCAGCGTTAGCAGCTAAATCAAGGTCAGACTGAGCGAGGTAGGAGGTCCTACTAATATTACCTCCTCCTCCAATGCGTGGGTCCTGGCAGGGCGAGTGTCTCTCCCTCACCTAAGATGGCGCTGAGAGTGGAAGGACTTCTCCCCACTCCAAGATGGCGCTCGAAACCGGCGCGATGATGCTGCAGTGCCCCCGAGTCCCTTCTATCCCACAAATGTGGGTATGTGGCGTTTATAGTGCGGGTAAGAACTCCCTTATTTCCCCCTAAGCGGTAAATAAATGATGGTTAAAAAGCGCGAAGCGCTCGGCGCAAATTACATAAAAACGAAACAAGTGAACTTTAAAATTTACAGGCAATGAGGAGCGTTATGCGCGCAGCGCTAGAGCAGCGTTAGCAGCTAAATCAAGGTCAGCAACAAAACACATATGAAGTGTTGGAATTGACAACCAATGAAAATGTTACTTTCATTTTCATTTTTTTTTTACCTGACATTTGATTGGTTATGTACCTGAATATATATAAAGGAAGAGAAGGAAACACCGCCATTTTGACTACTACTTCCTGGTGTACATTTCAATAGGATTTTCACTAATAACTTCAACTTTTTTTTAAAGGTAAGATGTTATTTTATAAATTTGAAAGGAGAAGTATGTTATGCACTTTAAATTAATTTGGAAAAACATTTTCAGATAGTTATATACTGTCCCTCAGTTAAACATTGAGAAATGCTTGTATAATTATGAATTTACTTAGGCTTCTTCACAGGCTCTTTTTAATAGTACTACTTCACGCCTGAAACCATACACTGCCCAAAGATAACTTCTCTGTTATATACTCACAAGTACCTCTCTGAACTTAAACTCAACAGTGCCCTATCTCTACTGATATAATTATTTTTTATGCAATTTACAGCAAGAAAATGGAAGCCCAACCAAAGGAAAATAATATTTCATTTGAAATAAATATGGATAACAATCCTAAGGAAGAAAAAGATGAAATAGACTTTTTGGATGAGACTGTGGACCAAGAATTAATTAAATGTGTTGATGAAATTGAAGAATGGAATGAAAAGGACGACATACCAGATGAAATAATGTTGCAAATACTTTTAGATTTTGAGAAATCAGAGCAATAAATTTAAATTTTATGAGTTAAAATTGTTTCAGACATTATTCTTTTTTATTTGAAAATGCTGAAAAAGTACCCAAAAGATATTATATAAAATGAGACTTAAAATATACTGTGCAACTTTTTTGTGTTACATAGTAAATAAAAAAAAATCAACAAAACAAACAATCAATTAACATACAATATTTTAAAAGTCTATCATTCTTTTTTCCTCATAGAACGCTCCCCAGGCCGCTTTTTTTTTGCCCCGCGGGCCCTTTTAAAGCCTCCACATCAAACCTGGAGGGTCAGGGAGGATCTACTATTCCCCCTTATGGTCATTTCCCCCTTCGTTTTGGCCTCCTCTTGTCTCTCGATCCTACCGAGAGACAAGATGGCGGCCGCTCCGTACTGTTTAGAATGTTGACAGACACAGGAGAGCCAATCAGCTTCGCTTCGCAAAGTTCCGTTACGCGAAAAGTACGCGAACTGGAGCGCTACCCGGAGCGCTGTCACAGATATATATACTTTTTTTTGAACGTTAATTTCTCAAAATCCACTGGAGCACATATATTGAGACCTAGCAAAGGCACATCGGGCTAACAGTCCCTACAATTTTGCCAAGTTTCATGCAAATCCATTCAGCCGTTCGAGCTAAAAGTGAGGCCAACCGCCCTATGGAAATTAACATGGGAAAAATGCGTTTAGGGACCCCCCCTTTTTTCTCGGCCCCCCCTTGACGAACACCCCCCAATTTTCAGGGGCTGCTCAGAAACAAAATGTGCCATTTTCCTGAAAATTTCAGCCAATTCCGTCCACAAACGCCAAAGTTATTAGACATAGAATTTTCAAAAATCCCATAGGGAAAAAATCCTAACTATATATACCTACTGGCGACCGCCAGTAGGTAATATATATATATATATATATAGATTAACATAGTGCTAACTCCACCTGAAGGTATTGGAGCGATTTACATGAGAACCAATTATGTAGGACCCAAACTTGCCGTTGTTTCATGGACTGCATGCTTATGCACCTGAAATGCACTGCGCTGAAAGTTGTTATTTTTGTGTATCTTAACATACTGTAGTGCTTGGTGCATGACATCTCCCTGCGCTTGTGCTGTAGCTTCAGTGTAGCTTCAGTGCAGACTACAAATTGTGCATATTGTAGTGGTGTGCTGGTCACTGGTCTAGTGTTTCCATGTGCCAGCTCCTCCCAGAGAGCTGGCTTACACCTCACAGCAGATCCATCCAACAAAGGCTTCACAGGACATGTGACCCTGATAATAAAAGGGGCAGGGCGCACGTGCCCTGGACCAGTTCGAATCAGTATCTAATTGTGTCTGTGTCCTTACTATTGACGCTTGGGGGCCTAGAGCCCCGCACCATTACATTTGGCGAAGAGCGGGAGATCCTGAGTGCATAGATGTCTTGAAGGTGGCAGGGGGGAGTACAGCCCATGGAGAGGGCAACCCCCACCAGCGGCTGTGATGCATCAGCAGACTAGAATGGATTCCCCAGAGTCAAACTGGGACAAGCGAGCCGAGTCCTGTGTAAGAAGAAGAAACTGCAGACTTGGAGAGAAGTTTTACATAATTTATTCAAGAAATGCAGGAGCCCCTCCAGCGATGATCTGACTCAATGAAATCCACAACCGGATCTAACATGTGGCCGTGGAAACGATGGAGAAGGAACCTAGCAATGAGACTCACAAGCAACACTTGTTTAAAACAAAGCACCATGCGTGATCATGCCAGAATCATCAAAAGCATGATCACATGCTTGTGATACACTACAACATCTTCCTTTTCATACCAGCAACAAAATTGACATCTTAAGAATAAAATAAAACTTTGAAGCTAACAGGCATAAGAGCATAGTGCACACGTTTTTGTTTACAACGGACATTTGCATCATTCAACATAAAAATCTTTAAACATAGAAGGCATGGAAACATTGCACATAGATCTTGTTGCAACTTGTTTATCAAGATAAAACGCACTTGAAGATGTATGACTATCAGAAGGAAGCACTTAAACATGATCAGTAGCATCTAAATATGTTATCACTAGTGAGAGAGAATTACGGTAGAGGGGCAAATTACTTGTAGAAGGCATGTCTGGAGGAGTGCAGTTTGAGAGTGGTAGGATGCACACCAATGTTCATCAACATACTCAAAATTGTATTACTTTTTCTTGTCCTTTATCCACGCTTGCGTGCTGACTGGACCCGTGCCTCACCTCAAAACACGTTTTACATAATTCAAAACATTTGCAATGTTGTGACGCTCCAATTCCAATCGCACAGCTTAAAGCAATAATTGCAACATTTCTCTTGTGTTTTAATCCATGTTTATTCCACTTTTATCCTTGATTGATCAGACTTTGCTAAAAAAAAACAAAGAACCTCTGTTAATGTCTTTTATAATGATCCGATTTAAACAATCTGTGCTGGGTATTTGGAAGGTATGAGAACGAGGATAGAAGTGGGGGAGGTTAACGCATTCGGCGAACACTTCACAGGGTGTAATTTAGGTTTAGGGTGAAATAATGTATTTTAAGGCACTAAGAAGGTATTTGGTTATTTTAACATGATTTAAGACATGTAAATATGACTGATCAAAAACAGAGATTTTTGTGAATCCATTAAGGCTATGAGTATAAAAGACATTAACAGAGGGTCTGTGTTTTAATTTGACAGCTATCCCTGACGAAGGGCTTAAAAAAACCCGAAATTCATTGGATGTTTTAAAATCAGAGCTGCCTATTGTGAATAAAATGTACCTACGTGGAGCAGTAAAAGGCCTGGATGGGCATAATTGTTTCATTTGAAAAATTGGGACTCTCATCAGTCCAAACGTGTACTGTGTAGCAAAGTCTGATCAGTCAAGGATAAAAGTGGAATAAACATGGATTGAAACACAAGAGGAATGTTGCAATTATTGCTTTAAGCTGTGCAATAGGAATTGGAGCGTCATGACGTTGTAAATGTCTGGAGGAGTAACATCATTCTCGATATCAAACTATTTACTGTCTTTCCTCCTCCTCAATGGAATAATTTAATTAGGTCTCTTTTAGACTACCAGCCCTTACCTTGTAGAAAAACAGCACCTTTCGCAGCCTTCTCTACTTTGATTGGATTTGAAAACTTAGATTCTCCCTTTTTACCTCTGTGATGAAGTTTAAGCAAACCCAATCGTTCACATAAAAATCAACAGTTTTTGTAGCATGGGACACATCATACAGAAATTTTTGTGTGGTTTGTTACAGTTTCACTCTCTCTTTGACAAATTCAGAGATAGTGCAAAAACAATTCTCACCTTTTGGCAAGGTATCTCTTAAACAATCTGGGCAGAGTTGTGCCCTGGGATTTCTCTTCATTAGTAGGATAAAGAGAGGTACACCTGTAGTGTAATGTGGAGGAAGGTGATAGTTCTATACCTTTTCTTTAAGGAAGACTTCAACTTGATTCCCAATAGCAATTGCTGTTTGTACCCCTTCCTTCAAAAATGTTTCAACCCTTCCAACCAGACCATTTGAAATTGGGAATACAATGCAACCTTGACATGTTTAATGTGATGTTTTGTAGCAAAATCTTTCATTTGTGTGGAAACAAAGTGTGTGCCATTACATGTAACGACAAGTGAAAATATTGTCAAAAAATGTGATTACTGATGAAGTGTTTGCAGAGGGAACAAAGTAAAAGATCTCGTATCAGGTGGTAGCAAGTGAGAAGGACCTGAAAAATCCAGAGCAACCTTAGACTATGGTTCTTCTGGCAAGGGTACTGTATGCAAAGGTATTTTATGTGTGATCCAGTGTTGTCAGATAATAAACAAGTACTGCAGGATAATAACCAAGCAGCAATTTGAGAGTCCATAGAAGGCCACCAAAAATGTGTTTGATGTTTTTGGAAGTGGCTCCCACCCCTAGGCGACCGGAACGAGCTGATTGACATTGGAGGAACCCCCAACTTATACCAAAACAGCAGCCCATTAACTATGGAAAGTACAGCAGAAACGTTAGGAAAAGGTTTTATAGGTGATAGCAAATATCTCTCTTTGGGCCAACCTTGAGAAATAAATTTCATTACTTGAGACAAAATATTATCTTCAAAGTATCCAGTCATCACAAGAAATTAAATTGTCAGCATTTAAAATGTCATCTAATGGTACCCCCACAGATTCAATTTCCTCATGTTCATAATCTGTATCATCATCTTGAATAGGCATCCTTGACAAAAAATCAGCCCTGGTATTCGTGTTGCCTGGTATAATTTTGATTTTGAAATCATATTCATGTAAGCGAGATAACAATCTCACCAGTCTAGAAGAGGCTTTCCCAGATCCATCACCATGAGGGAGAGGAATAGGAGGTTTATGGACAGTGAAAAGTGAAAACTTAATTCCCCAGAGATAGGTTTTAAATTTCTCAATGGCCCAGGAACAGGATAAAGCCTCTCCTTCAATTGTGCTGTATTGTGATTCTGCTAATGTTAGAGAACTAAAAGCAAAGGCCACATTGTGTTCACAATGATCATATGACTGTGAAAGAACAGCTACTATGCCCTTTTTACTGGCATCTACAGTCACCAAACGTCTTTCACCTGCCTTAAAAGCAGATAAAGCTGGTGCATCAGTAATGCATTTTTAACAGTAGCAACATCATCCCAAACGAAATCAACATTTTTCTTTAAAAGGTTTCTCAGGGGTTAAACAATGATAGAATATCCTTGAATATATGTTGAATAATATTCACTCATCTTAGTCTTTAGGAGGAGGAACATCTTGAACTGCCTTTACCAATGAAAATGCTGGATATATGCCAGTATCAGAAATGGAATGACCCATGTAATTCACTTCTGCTTTTCACATTTTACACATATCGAGTTTGAGGGTAATTCCCACGTTGTTAAAGACTCCTAAAACTGTTCTTAAAATTATATTGTGCCCCTCTCTAATTTCTGAAAATATTAGGGCATCATCTTGATATGCCTGTGTAACAGAGATTCCAAACAGTATAGAGTCAATGAATTTCTGGAACACACACGCTGCAGAAGCCAGGCCGAAGGGAAGTCTCAGAAATGTATAAGCTCCAAAAGGAGTGATAAATGCAGTGAGATCTTTGGATTCTGCAGCAAGTAGAATCTGATAATAGGCAGAACGAAGGTCCAAAGCAAAAAAGGCTCCATTAAAATTTGACAGAAGGACACTAATCTTGGGCAAAAGATGACAATCATTGGGGATATTCTTATTTAAAGTGGGTAAGTCAGCATACAACCTGATGGAATTATCCTTCTTGCGTTCTATCACTATGGGACTGAGCCATTCATATGAGTAAGTCTGGGTAATTACCTTATCTCTAATCAGGGTGTACAGCAAGACTTTGAGATCAGCTCTGACAGACAGGGAAACCAGTCTGAGTTTACGAGACACAGGGATAGCATCCTGTTTTTGACTTGATTCTATGTTCTATCAACATTAGACCCAACTTTGCTAAATCAGGTCAGCTTAATAAAAATGTTCCTTTTTTAGTGACATATATTGTTGTAAACACTTCTCTGCCCAGCCATTTTACTTTCTACAAGAAAATACAAGCATATCAATGTATTTCTCTCCATAAGCTTTTGGAAAAACATAAGGAGTGTTTAAAGGTTTTGTTCCTATAAGATATCTGAGATGATAGTGATGGGAGTCCCTGAGTCTGCCATTATATCAAGTTTTGTGTCACCAATGTAGACATCACAAATTGGACCCTTGATTGGAGCTGAATCATCAACAAGTGTGTCTCTACTTAAAGGGTGAGAAGTACTTTAGCAAAATCTTGTGGCAAGGAACATTCTTCTGAGGCAGAAAAGATATCAAGAGCACCAACTCTAGTGACATTCCCTGGACTCCTACATACCCCTGAAAAGTGACCCTTTTTATGACATTTTGTACATTTTTTACTGATGGCATGGCAAACAAGGTTAGTACTTAGATGGTTTTTGGATCCACATCTGAAACAAAACGATCTTTTTGTGTTAAAGGACTTATTAGAATTATTTTTAGATCTGTAAGACAATGTGTTAATGACTTCTGGCATTTCAACATTGTTGACATTGTTAAGAGGATGAGAATTTGTATCAGAAGAAATACACTTGCTGGAAAAGATTGAGGGTTCAATAGCTTTTGCCATGTCAATTCCTTCTGACTGTATTGGATCTCTGTAGAAAGGTAAGCGTTCTTGAATTTTCTTTGAGTTACACCCTAAAACAAATTGATCTCTGATGGAAATGTCAATAGATGGTCAATTGATTTATTTGTTAATTGATTCTCTTATTGAAGTTGAAATGTTATATTTTAATGCTAGGTTGTTCAAAAAATGTGTTCTTCAATCTAGTTATAGCTTCAAGGTATTCATTCCATCATTTACCTTGTCCTACAGAAGGTATTTCTGGAAGACTGTTGAAAACTTCTTGACCTTCAAGGCCAAGATTGCAATATAAGATGGCCCTCTTCCTTTTTGCATTGAATTTATCTGCATCAATAGCAACAAGAAAGTTTTCAAAGGTGTTGTGTCATTTATCCCACTGTTGTGCAGGTTTGCCAGGTTTCTGTAAGAACTGATGAATTTGCACAAACTATTTTTGGAAGTCTTTTTATGAAAATTATTGCAATGTTTGAGAAAGCTGAGAGAACAAGCTTTCTCAATTTAAGATGGCCACCACTTTGGAGCAGGTTTGAATGTGGCCAAATCCAGCAGAGCTTCTAAATAGCTATTCCAATATGGCCACCACGTAACGTCATTAAGGATGTGTGCCTCCTAGTGTGATGTAAAGGGTGACGTCAGGGAACAATGATACAAGAGGAAAGGCAACCCACTAAAATATTTGCGCAGCTTGTCTGCGCAGGGTGAAGATCTCCGATCGTCTCCGCATCATCTCCGGCAATGGTGCAGTCCCAATAAGGATAGAGGGAAAGCAGCAAAGCCCTGAAAATCACATTGGGGTTCATATTTATGAATGGTTGTGGGGAGCTACTGCTCCCACTCATCACCAAATGTATGAAGGTGAAACTACAGACTTGGAGAGAGGTTTAATGTAGTTTATTCAAGAAATGCAGGAGCCCCTCCAGCTGTGATCCAACTCAATGAAATCCACAACCGTATCTAACGTGCAGCAGTCAAAACCATGGAAAAGGAACCTAGCCATGAAACTCAGGAGCAACACATGTTTAAAACAAAGCACCACGTGTGATCATGCCAGCATAATCACAAGCATGATCACAAGCATGTGATCCACTATATCCTGCCATCTGCGACCCTGAGAGACCATCCAGGATATGAGGAAGTGTAGCCTATATTGTGGACACCCCTGCAATGTTCATCAGCACAAGGGCTATAGAGAGTGGCTAGCGGGGGCAGAAGGATGGCATCATCCCTGCAGCGCTGGAAGGTCCAAAGATGAGAGGGAGACAGATTGTCGCTGCCGTATCCTGCTCGAGGGATGTCCCTGGTAGTGTGAAGAGAACAATCTGTTGAGGTTCTAGGGGATAAAGTAACTGCATCCATGCCTGATGTTTCATCCCTGCACTGCCAGTGAGTGCTGTAAGATTACCACTGAGGGTTTGAATGAAGGGCTCCAGAGCAATGGCCCTAAAGAACTGAATACTGTACCTGAGGAAGTTCTGGTGGCGTGAGTGAGTGGTGCCACCAGAATCCTTGCACTGTTGTGTTGTGCGGCGAAAGGGGACTGTGACTGGTGAGGAGTCAGTGGCCCCCAGCATCAGGAAAAGCTGTTGTGGCCTGAGTGAGGGGCCATTAGCTGAAGGGAAATATGAGGCACCCTTGAGCATCCTGCTTGCGGCCGCTGGAGTGCAGGGTGCGCAGGACTGAGAAAGTGCCCCTAGACTAGCCCCACTCTCGGCCACTAATGGATGCGACCGGCGAGAGATAGGCATAGGGAAGCACATGCTGTAGGCAGATGTTTGCTCTGCAGGGGAACGGTGACAAGTTGACGAGCCAGACATGGTCGCATAAGCACAGGGCGAGGCTCCACGCAGCCCGTAACTAATAGAGACTGCTGCTGAGAAGGGGCGAGTCTGCCAAAATAAGTAGGAGTAGCTGCGATATGAATGTGGCGGTGAAGAGGCCCAGTACGCGGCTGAGGAAGATAATGTCACCGGCGCAGCTCCAGTTAGAGCACCAGTTAAGCGAGGACCTGAGCGTATATAAAGTTGCTGAGGCTGATCTGAGCATAGCGTGTGGCTTGCAGGGCCTGCAATTAATGGAGACTGCAGATTGCTAACTGTGGGACAGAGTTGAAATAAGGAGAGCAATGCTGCTTCTACAATGGCAGCCAAGCACTACATGCCCCCCCCAGAAGCATGAGAAGTGGTTTACCTTCGGAGTGGAGAGAGAGAGCCAGTACTGCTGTGGAGGGGGTGTCGGTCGCCGTATGTGCAAGGGGAAGAATGGAGTCGTCATCTTCAGGGATCTGCGCTGCAGCCTGCCTCAACCTGCAACGAAGAAGGAGCAGCACTGGTTGGGCCCCGCCTTCAGCTGGCAATTGAAAAGAGCGCCAAATGAAGGTGAGAGTAAAGAGGCCCGCAGCAGTATGGAAGCTGCTGAGGCCAGGCCTAATGAGGTTGTGCCACCTTGTGGTCATGCAGACAGCCCAAAACAAGGAGAAGATTGCCTGTCGTGAAGTAAGATTAGAATGTTTTAAAAGGGACAGTGCAAGGGACACCCACAGCAGCACAGGAACAGCTCCTGTGGTTGTAAGCTGATTGGAGGGGGAAGTATTGCCTACACTGAAGTGGCATACCCCTGAAAGACTGTCTGGTTATGGGTGCAGGGAGAACTATGTCATCAGTAACAGGTTTGTGGTGATGCCTACTATCCATGTGTGGTTACGGCAAGACCAATGGACGCAGGCGGTTACTGCAACAGATCGGCATGTGGTGGACAGAACTACAGCCCCAAGCAGCAAGTCCCTTATTGACTGAAGAATCTGCGCTGCATGCACGTCCAGTGGTAAAAAGCGGAAGAAGTAAGTGTGCAGGCGGCCCAAAGCTAAATTATCATGAGATGAAGAAAGGAGAGTGCAAAGGACGAAGATGACTGGCAAGTGGTAGGTAATGAGATGACCTGCTAGAGGTCGGCAAGAAGATGACCTGCAAGAGGTCAGCAAGAAGATGATGACCTGCAAGAGGTGGGTAAGAGGATGACCTGCCAGAGGTCGGTGAGAAAATGACTTGCCAGAAGGTCACGGAGAAGACTGCCTGCCAGAAGGTCATGGAGAAGAGGGCCTGCCAGAAGGTCACAGAGAAGAGGACCTACCAAAAGGTCACAGAGAAGATGATGTGCCAGAAGGCCACAGAGAAGATGATCTGCCAGAAGGTCACGGACAAGATGAAATTCCAGAAGGTCAGTGAGAAGATGACTGAGAGGTCTGACAAGATTGACCAGAAGTCAAGATATGAAAGCCTACGAGAGGTAGTGAAAGTAAGAAGGTTGCGATGACAAGTCTGTTCATTCAAAGAAGAGTATGTGTTGTCCTAGGGGTAGGACAGGACCAGGGAGACCCATGTGAACTGCATGTCACATGGTGAGGCCTGGTCAGAGAAGAAGTGCAAGACCTGATGAGACTAGCCCTCATCGCGAAGTGAAAGAACCAGAAGGAGGACATTATTTGGCATGACACCACCATAGAAAAAATGCAAGATGAAGAGAAAAGAAGAGAGGAGTGTGTGATCTGACAACTCACAAACTTGATGACTCAGTGCAAGTACATCTGGCATGGAGCACCGCACCTTGAAAACATCAGTGGCACTTGGAGAACCTAGCTAGCCATGAGTTTTCGTATCGCCAAGTAAACCTGGTGATGGCAGAAGTGAGCCAGCTGGACCATTTGTGACAACCACCATTGAGGTTGAACGGCAGACTTGATGGCAAGAGAGCGCATACGTCCTAAAGAAGAGGATCTGACCATTCCATACCAGACTGTGGATATCCAAGGGGCAAAGGCCTCAGGGATGCTGTTAAGAGCGGATCCCGCCATGAGAGATAAGTCTACAGCAGCTTTTCCGCAGGACAATGAAGATCTTGTGCTAAATGGTGGGAGTAATCCTATTCGGAAACAAATACCCTTCAGGTGGAGCTTGGGACTTGAAGGTGGGACTTGTAGTGCTTCCTCCACATACCTAGAGGGTGGCGTTGGAGTGACACAGTGAATTACACCCAGTCCAGTGGAAGCCTGGTGAAGAGGGGCTCTGGGACATCCTGTGAGAGGCAAACACCCATGACAGGGCCATCCTGGTGAGAGGGATTTTTGCAACTTCTCTGCCATTCTATAGAGAGAAGTAATTCTGCATTTCTGAAGATGCCACAACAACCAGGACTGATAGGTGAGAAAATTACATCTACCAGATTCAGCATCTGTACAGAGCGAGACTGTTGTGTCGACTTCCACATCTTGAGTTCAAGGAGGACTGAACCCACAGGGCAACACTGAACTGTGCCAAGCTGAACCAGTGATCCTAGCTGCAGACGTATAATTGTTTTGTTTCTGCAAGCAGCTGAACAGACTCAGTTATTGTTTTATTATCTCCCACAGGTTGGACTTGGTTGTTCCCATTTTGAATAAAGTTTTGGAGGGATATAGTGACTTGCTGGTCACTGTTATGGTGTTTCCATGTACCAGCAACTCCCAGAGTGCTGGTGTACACC
The DNA here is from genome assembly GCF_964263255.1 of Lissotriton vulgaris. Taxonomy (NCBI): domain Eukaryota; kingdom Metazoa; phylum Chordata; class Amphibia; order Caudata; family Salamandridae; genus Lissotriton; species Lissotriton vulgaris. Next base: position 1,806,471,477 of record NC_141694.1, on the reverse strand, counting down.
CTAACCCACACCCATCCAACACAGGCATCACAGGACATGTGAGTTTGATAATAAAAAGGGACGGGCGCTCGTGCCCTGGGTCAGTTCTAACTAGTATCTAATGGGGTCTGTGTCCTTAGTATTTGCGCATAGGGGCCTAGAGTCCTGAACCATTACACAAATATGTGCTGCTCGCTGGATGCGGGAAGCAGTGCTCAATTGCATGTCACCATGCCCCTCATGTTAACCACCTATATGCCATTTCTCTGGATGTTAACTGTTCCTGTACACAGCACCAACATGTCCATGGCCTCTGTTAAGCGGAGTAGCCTTACCATTTTAGAAGATTGTCAAAGGGTTTTCCATCTGCAAGCAACATGGAGGAACACATGGGCTGTGGCTCTATCGCTCTGGTCGGTCTTTGTTTAAAGAGCCATGGGGTTTTCAGTGTTTCCTTCACTCTCCTTTCCACAGTGGGGAACATACACACAGATTTTCTTTGTGAATCAAACAGGGCCCTACAGTCTACATAGCTCGAAACCAAAGAATAGAGCAGTAGGCTTGCAACAACATTTCCTGAGCAATAAATGCATCTTGCTCTTTTCTAATATAAAACGTTTATGTGACCAGGATTTCCCTGTTCATGTAAACACCATGGTGAATGTAAAAAAAACACTAGCTAGCTTAACATGAACTTTTTTTCTTCTTTTTTTTTAGTTTGGGCATAGAAACAGCATTAGTTGTTTTGCCTGCATCATGTGCCGGAAAAATCATAAACACATGCTTAGAACAGCCGTCTGCTGCCCTATACAGCCCTTGTACTGCCATTTGCATTTTTGATCAGTGTTTTTTTAGGTTGAGCATTCAAGACCTATTGTAATTTCTTATGCTGGGTTAAAGCCTTCCCTCAGCTTTTGATTTGTTTGTTTGAGCGTGCTTCAAAAATCCTTGCTTGCCAATGGTCAGTCCTGCCTCTTTGTCCCTCGTTTCTCTCTTCCGTTCCTCCCATGCAGCAGGAACTAAGTAACTGTCTCATCACTTTACAGTCCTTTTTCTGTTGTCTGGGGTACTACTTTTTTTCTTGGTTTCCTGCTTTGTTTCTGTTTGCCTGCGTGTAGTTTCTACACCATAGCTGATTACATTTAAATAAAGTGTTCCTTCCTCCTAATTGCGCAGTTGTAATGGGGGTATGTCTTTCACCATGCCTTCTTCACTGTTTACATTTTTTAGGCTTTGTTTTATTTTGCCTTTTGCAATTTTCGATCTCCACCGCCACTTGGGCTTTTGTAGTAGCATATTTGAATGGTTTGGGCTTCCTTTCATGGGGAATTGGGCTTGTTTTTGTAGGCTTGGCCTGCAAAATGTTTACATCCCGCCCCCACTTTCATTGGTTCCTGTGAGGGCCACTTACTTTTCCTCCATTTCTATTGGATGAAGCACATTTTCCTGCATTGATCAATGCTTGTTATGTTCATACTCTTTGGTCTCTACTTGTGTTCAAAAATGTGTGCGGTTTTCACTTTGCGTCTGCCTTCAGGAGCGGTGTGCCACCGCAGCGCCTTGAATAATCGCAACCTTGCTTAGCTGCTTGATGCCGGCCTGGCAGTGTGAGTGCACTACGCAGGAGAGGGGTGAGTCTGAAGCTTGAGAACCGTAGACAGCGCTCGGAGTCTTTGGGGTTCTGGGTCCAGTCCCCGGCTCCTGGTTCTCTGCTCCTATTTCCTATAGAAGAGAAAAGAATGCGAGGAATCTGAAAGTGATTTAATGCTGACATTCATAAACCCGCCGGGCCAGAACCTGGAACAATGTGCAGAGCTGAGGGAAAGAGAGGCAGCCAGCGAATATTGAAAGGTGCATCAGACACGCCTGCCTGAGAGCAGCACTCCCAAGAGGGACCTACAGGATAAATGTATTTGCAAGCATTTAAGAACATTTCACTTTTTGATTTTTTCCGCATTGCAAGGGGTTAATTTCTTCAGAGCACCGCTTCGTTCTGTGCTAGTTAGTTTTTCCAAGTAGAGGACATGTGATCAAGCGTCTTAACTCATCAGGAGTAGAAACAAGAGACTCAAGCTCTAATCCAGTGTTCCTCAAGCGACCAACTTGTGTGATCCTCGGCTGGTCCCTCACATTGCATTAGCCTCGGTGACTTCATCTGCCAAAAAGAGTGCCGACAATAAGGTTAATGAGCATGAAGCAGTGAAGGTATGCGGCTATGCTTTCAGTGGCTTGACCGTGCCTTTATGTAAACTTCCTTCAATTTAAGCTCATCCTATGATGAGCAGTTCAACCAACAAAAGTAATTTTTTAAAAAGGTGCAGCTTTTTAGTAATATTCTTATTGATTTTCAACTCATACAGTTTTCGTTCACAAATATTAAACATGGAGGAAACTAGACTTATTGCATTAACTCTATATTCTGTTTAATCGCATGCCATTTGTTTGTTTTTATTTGAGTCTTCAGGTAGAGAGGCCCTCTCTGCACGCCCATTCATGATTTTTGGAGCAAAATATGCATGCAAAATATCACATCTCGCTAGTGCCTATCACTATGATGGGTCAATGAAATAGTGAAACTGACTCTTGCAGCTTCCTCCCTTACAGTTTCCACATCTGTGAAATTAATAATGAAACCCAAGCATTTTAAATGAATAATTACATCAATCAATGGAGAAATGATCTAAAATAGTGGAGATGATGCAGTAATGCTAGACATAAATCAATCAATCAGGAGTTTGTTAAAGCGCAACTACTCACCCGTACGGGTCTCAAGGCGCTAGGGATGGGGGGGGGTTCAGGTTCCATTCCATCAAGGAGGGGGTCTGTCAAAGAGCCAGGTTTTGAGGTTTCTTGCGAAGATGGGGAGCGATGTTGTCTGTCTGAGGTGGAGCGGAAGGGCGTTCCATGCTTTGGCCGCGAGGAAGGAGAAGGAGCGGCCTCCTGATCTGGTCTTTCTGATGCGGGGGACCTCGGCGTAGGAGAGCTGGGCTGATCGTAGGGTCCTTTGGGGTGTGTGGAATTTGAGCCGGCTGTTCAGGTATGCTGGTCCGGTGCCGTGGAGGGCCTTGTGTGCGTGGGTGAGCATCTTAAAGGTGATTCTCGCCTCGACGGGGAGCCAGTGGACTGTGCGCAGGTGCTGGGAGATGTGGCAGTGTTTTGGCAGGTTGAGGACCAGTCTTGCGGCGGCGCTCTGGATGTTCTGTAGCTTGCGGATGAGGTTTTTGTTCATTCCGGCGTAGAGTGCGTTGCCGTAGTCGAGTCTGCTGGTGACCAGAGCGTGAGTGACTGTCTTTCGGTGTTCGAGGAGGATCCATTTGAAGGTCTTACAAAGGAGGCGGAGGGTGTGGAAGCAGGAAGATGAGACAGAGTTGATCTGGCGGTCCATTTTGAGCTCGGAGACCAGGATGATTCCCAGGTTGCATGCGTGGTCTGTGGGGGTTGGCGGGCTTCGGAGGGCGGTGGGCCACCAGGTGTAGCTCCAGGAGTCCGGTTTTGGGCCCATGATGAGTACTTCTGTTTTGTTGGTGTTTAGTTGTAGGCAGCTGTTTTTCACCCATTTGGCGATGGCTTCCATGCCGTCTCGAAAGTTGCGTCTGGTGGTGTTGGGCTTGTTGGATAGGGAGAGGATGAGCTAGGTGTCGTCTGCGTATGACACGATGTTGAGTCCGTAGGTTCTGACGATGGGGGCAAGTGGAGTCATGTAGACGTTGAAGAGCGTCGGGCTGAGGGAGGAGCCCTGGGGGACTCCGCAGGTGGTAGGTGTGGGGTCTGAGAGGAAAGGGGGGAGTCTGACCCATTGCGTCTTGCCGGACAGGAAGGAGCAGATCCAGGGCCTTGTCCTGGATTCCTGCGTCGTAGAGTCTGCGTATTAGGGTGCGGTGGGAGACTGTGTCGAACGCCGCTGATAGGTCTAGGAGGATGAGGGCTACTGTTTCTCCTTTGTCTAGTAGGGTGCGGATGTCGTCTGTTGCGGCGAGGAGGGCGGTTTCTGTACTGAGGTTTTTTCTGAAGCCGAGGATGTTGTGTTCTTCAATGAATGTGGCGAGTTGGCTGTTGATGGCTTTCTCAATGACTTTCGCTGGGAAAGGGAGCAGGGAGATGGGTCTGTAGTTTTTTAGGTCGATGGGGTCCGCTGAGGGTCTCTTCAGGAGGGGGTTGACCTCGGCGTGTTTCCAGTCATTGGGGACCGAGGAGGTCGCCAGGGAGCGGTTGATGGTGTGGCAGAGCATGGGTGGGATGGTGTCAGCGGCTCTGTTGAAGATGTGGTGGGGGCAGGGGTCCGTGGGGGCCCCTGAGTGGATTGACTTTATTGTCTTCAGTGTGTCTTTGGTGGTGAGGGTTGTCCAGTCATCAATCGCTGGTTTCCGGGTGTCAGGGGTGGTTGGTGAGGGTTCAATGTGTTGGTTGTCTTCATCGAAGTTGTCGTAGATGCTTTTGATTTTGTGGTGGAAAAAGGTGCTGAGTTTGTCGCAGAGGTCTTGTGAGGGAGGGATGTTGGTAGACTCGCTGGTGGGTTTGGCGAACTCCTTGATGATGCTGAAGAGTTCCTTGCTGTGGGTGGAGATTCTGTCTTCAATCGCTTTTTTCCTCGTTTCTCTGATGAGTTGATATTGAGCGTTGGTGGCGGCTCTGAAGTTGTTGTGGGCTTCTGTGGATTTGGTGTTTCTCCAGGCCTTTTCGAGGCGGCGGTATGTGCGCCTGGACTCTCGAAGTTCGGTGGTAAACCATCTGGCTTTCTTGGCACGGGTAATGTTGTTTTTCTTGAGGGGGGCTATGGTGTTGGTGATGTCAGAGATCCATCTATGCAGGGTTCGGGCTGCGGTGTTGGGGTCGTCCTTTTCCGCGATGGTTGGGGTGGAGTTGTTGAGTGAGGAGATGAGCTGGTCGTCCGTGAATTAGGTCCAGTTTCTTTGTGGAAGCAGGTGCTGGTGTCTGTGGATGGTGGGTGTTCTGAAGGTGAAGTGTACGCAACGATGGTCGGTCCATGGGAGTTTGGTGATGTGGCTGAAGGTGATGGAGTTTCCTGTAGTGAAGAGGGGGTCGAGGGTGTGTCCTGCTGAGTGCGTGGGCTCGGTCATGATCTGGAAGAGTCCAATGTTGTGGAGGTTGTCCAGGAGGCATGTGGTGTTGGGGTCCAGTTGATTGTCGAGGTGGAAGTTGACGTCTCCCAGCAGGGTGTAGTTGGTGGATGCGATGGCCTACGGGGAGATAATGTCCGTGATGGAGTTGGCGAAGCGTCCGCGGGGTTCAGGGGGTCAGTAGATAAGGGTTCCTCGGAGGGCGGCAGTGGGGCTGGCCAGTATCTTGAAGTGAAGGTGTTCCCTCAGTTCTGTGGACTCGTCAGGGAGTGTGCTCAGGCAGAGGCTGGATTTGTGGACGATGGTGATTCCTCCTCCTGGGTGGGTGGGGCGGTCCTTCCTGTAGATCTTGTATCCTTGGGGGATGGCGATGGCGATGTGCGGTCCTTAGGTGGCGTTGGTCCAGGTTTCGGTGAAGAATGCTACGTCCAGGGTGGTGCTGTCAAGGAGGTCCCAGATTTCTGTGGCGTGTTTGTGGAGGGATCGGACGTTGAGGAGGATGCATTGCAGGGTCTTCGGTTCGGTTGTGTTCTTGTGGGTGGGTTGTGCTGGATTCGTGTTCTTGGCGGTGCTGCAGGTGTGCCGGCAGCGGTGACAGCTGAAGGGTCCATGGGTGTCGGATGCTGATGCTAGCTTGCAGTTGTTGTTGCAGCCTGGGTTGAGTGCGTGGAGTGCTGCTGGGTCGTAGAGTTGGTGGGGTGCAGGTCCAGGGTTCCTGGTTCCTGGTGCTTGTCGCGGACTGGTCACGGACGGGTGCAGACGTGCTTGCCTTTGAGGCGCCTTCGGTGCACCAGCGGCGTGCCCGCAGCCCGCGGCCGCTGCGCGGACCCGCAGTGGCCGCCAATAAGTAGGGGTCGGGGAGGGCTGGACAGCTGGGAGGTGGGAGCAGGGAGAGGAGCTGGATTGGGCCGGTCGCGCTGGGGGGAGGGGCCGCGGGGGCAGCAGCGGCAGGGAAAGGTAAAGGGAGGAAAGAAGGGATAAAGAAAAAAGGGAAAATAAGCAGAAATAAGGCACAAAAGAGCAGAGATGCAGAAAAGGGCAGAAAGTTGAAAGATGGAAAGGGTAAAAAACGAGTGAAATCCAGTGAAGAAGCAGAGGGAGAGAAAGGGAAAATGGGCAGAAATAAGGCAAAAAAGAGCAGAGGTGCAGAAAGGTGAAAGATAGAAAGGGTAGAAAAACGAGTGAAAACGAGTGAAGGAGTAGAGGGAGAGAAAGGGAAAATGGGCAGAAATAAGGCACAAAAGAGCAGAGGTGCAGAAGGGTGAAAGATAGGAAGGGTAGAAAAACGAGTGAAGGAGCAGAGTGAGAGAAAGGAGACAGAGGTCCACTGGACCACCAGGGATGAGGCGCAGGTACACCTGCGGGTGGAGGAGGGCCTCGATCACTAACACTCAAGAGTGCAGGGGCAGGGGCACCTCACTTAATGGTGGAGCTGCGAGAGTGGGAGAGCAATTTCACTGACAATGAGCCAGTGTTCTTGCTCGCCTGTCCCCGCAGTGGCCACCATTAAGTAGGGGTCGGGCGGGCTGAACAGCTGGGAGGCGGGAGCGGGGAGAGGAGCTGGATTGGGCCGGTCGCGCTGGGGGGGAGGGGACACGGGGGCAGCAGCGGCGGGGAAAGGTAAAGGGAGGAAAGAAGGGATAAAGAAAAAAGGGAAAATAAGCAGAAATAAGGCACTAAAGAGCAGAGATGCAGAATAGGGCAGAAAGGTGAAAGATGGAAAGGGTAAAAAAACGAGTGAAGGAGAAGAGGGAGAGAAAGGGAAAATGGGCAGAAATAAGGCATGAAAGAGCAGAGATGCAGAAAGGTGCAGAAGGGTGAAGGATAGAAAGGGTAGAAAAACGAGTGAAGGAGCAGAGTGAGAGAAAGGAGACAGAGGTCCACTGGACCACCAGGGATGAGGCGCAGGGAAACCTGCGGGTGGAGGAGGGCCTCGATCACTAACACTCAAGAGTGCAGGGGCAGGGGCACCTCACTTAATGGTGGAGCTGCGAGGGTGGGAGAGCAATTTCACTGACAATGAGTCATTGGTCTTGCTCGCCTGTCCCTGCAGTGGCCTCCATTAAGTATGGGTCAGGGAGGGCTGGACAGCTGGGAGGCAGGAGCGGGGAGAGGAGCTGGATTGGGGGGAGGGGCCGCGGGGGCTGCAGCGGCGGGGAAAGGTAAAGGGAGGAAAGAAGGGATAAAGAAAAAAGGGAAAATAAGCAGAAAGAAGGCACAAAAGAGCAGAGATGCAGAAAAAGGGCAGAAAGGTGAAAGATGGAAAGGGTAAATAAACGAGTGAAAACGAGTGAAGGAGCAGAGGGAGAGAAAGGGAAAATGGGCAGAAATAAGGCAAAAAAGAGCAGAGGTGCAGAAAGGTGAAATATAGAAAAGGTAGAAAAACGAGTGAAAACGAGTGAAGGAGCAGAGGGAGAGAAAGGGAAATGGGCAGAAATAAGGCACAAAAGGGCAGAGATGCAGAAAGATGCAGAAGGCTGAAAGATAGAAAGGTTAGAAAAACGAGTGAAGGAGCAGAGTGAGAGAAAGGAGACCACCAGGGATGAGGCGCAGGGAAACCTGCGGGTGGAGGAGGGCCTCGATCACTAACACTCAAGAGTGCAGGGGCAGGGGCACCTCAATTATATAGAAAGACGTGACAACTAAAGGTGATATGCACAACATTCTAATCGAATCGTTGGTGACAATCCTAGCGGCCTGGTCATTGATATTTAGACAATAAGTCCGGCAATTATCTAAACATTTGCACGATCATGACTGCACAAGAAAAGAATTATTGAAATTGAGGGAAGTATTTACACAATGAGCTCTCATTTCTGAATCAGAGACCTGTCATTGACATAGACACCTGTAACATCTAGGTGACATTACAGGCATTTTAAAACACCTGTTAACCAATATAACTAAAGAATAAAGAACTTATTTTTTCCTACAGTGTGTTACAGTATATTAGTCCATGTTCAGACAACTCCAAATTTCTACCACATAGCCTACACCAGCAGAGTTTGAGGGGTATGCTGTAAATATGGGCGTAAAATCCGTTCCGCTCGCTGAATTTGCGGATTTTCGGCAAATTCGTGATCCGCGAATTCTTGTGAATTTCCCGAAAATTTGCAGATTCGCACGCAGCGGATTTTTTTTGCTTGGTGATACAATATTGCGTAGCGCGGCGTTCACTTACCGTCATTCAGCGTTTGCAGAGTTGTTTTTCTCCATGTTTTGCGTGTGCTGCGGCATTTTGGATCTTGCTGCGGGATCCCGCAGGAGTTTGTCAACCGCGGTTACGTCATCTTGGCTTTCCACCTTGCACAGCAAGAGTTTGTCAACGCGAGTACGTCATAAAGGCCCGTGATCACGCATCGCAGGAGTAAACAATTGTGAACACGTAGATGCGGCGGGCAGCAACAGCCTTGCGCTCGCGAAATTGCAATATTTGCAATTCTGCACAAGAAATCCACCAGCAGGCAGCATAAACCTTCTGAAAATGATGATTTTTATCAGAAAAATTCCTCAGGTTGACATTTGCCTGCACTTTTGTTTGCAAGGAGTTTTGACTTTCTTAGGATCACTTTTGGATTAGTAATTTCACAAGTAAGTTTGTTTGGGGCATTACAGTTGCTGCAACTACAATTTTGGAACTTTTTCAGAACATTAAATAAAATATATTGTGGGTAGCCACAGTATCCAGTAGGACCAGGGTTAATTATGGGTGCAGGATACAACTGTTTTGTTGAATTTCAACATGATTTAGGGCATGGATGGCATTGGATTGTGGTGATTTTTGTGTGTTTTTCGATTTTTTGGCTGTTGTTTGGGCCTTTGGCCCAGGGGTACTCAGTGGTGCACGGACTGAGTCTTTCTGTGGGGCTCTCTTTAATGTAAACATAATGGAGGGCATGGAGGGCATTGGATTGTGGTGATTTTTGTGTGTTTTTCGATTTTTTGGGGTGTTGATGAGGCATGGCCATGTGGGTGGGGGCCATTTTGAGGACTGGTAAAGGCAGGGCCTGGCCATGTGGTGGGGGTCATGGGGCCATTTTGAAGTCTGGCAGTGTGCTTTGTGCCATAGGCCTGCATCCAATGTGCCTTTCTTTCATCCATTATGCCCAGGGTTACTCAGTGGTGCATGGGCCTAGACTTTCTGTGGGGTGTCTTGAATTTGAACCTGATTGTGGGGATGGATATCATTGGATTGTGTTGATTTGTGTGTGTTTTTCAAATGTTTGGGGTGTAGATGGGGTATGGCCATGTGGGTGGGGGACATTTTGAGGACTGGTACAGGCAGGGCCTGGCTATGTGGTGGGGGTCTTGGGGTCATTTTTTGAAGCCAGTCAGTGTGCTTTGTTGTGCCATAGGCCTGCACCCAGACTGCCATGCTTTCATCCATTATGCCCAGGGGTACTCAGTGGTGCATGGACCGAGTCTTTCTGTGGGGTGTCGTGAATTTGAACATGATTGAGGGCATCGATGGCATTGGATTGTGGTGATTTTGGTGTGTTTTTCGATCTTTTGGCTGGTGTTCGGGCTTTTGCCTAGGGGTACTCAGTGGTGCATGGGCCTAGTCTTTCTGTAGGGTGTTTTGAATTTGAACATGATTGACTGCATGGATGGCATTGGATTGTGGTGATTTTTGTGTATTTTTCAATTTTTTGGCTGTTGTTGGGGACTTTTGCACAGGGGTACTCAGTGGTGCATGGACTGAGTTTTTCTGTGGGATCTCTTTAATGTAAACATCATGGAGGGCATGGATGGCATTGGATTGTGGTGATTTTTGTGTGTTTTTCGATTTTTTGGGGTGTTGATGGCGCATGGCCATGTGGGTGGGGGCCATTTTGAGGACTGGTACAGGCAGGGCCTGGCCATGTGGTGTGGGTCTAGGGGCCATTTTGAAGCCAGGCAGTGTGCTTTGTTGTGCCCTAGGCCTGCACCCAGTCTGCCTTGCTTTCATCCATTATGCCCAGGGGTACTCAGTGGTGCATGGGCCTAGTCTTTCTGTGGGGTGTCTTGAATTTGAACATGATTGAGGGCATGGATGGCATTGGATTGTGGTGATTTTTATGTGTTTCCGATTTTTGGGGGTGGTGTTGGTGCCTGTCCATGTGGGTGGGGGCCATTTTGAGTCCTGGTCCAGACAGGGCCTGGTCATGCAGGTGGGGGTCTAGGGGCCATTTTGAAGCCAGGCAGTGTGCTTTGTTGTGCCATAGGCCTGCACCCAGTCTGCCATGCTTTTATCCAATATGCCCAGGGGTACTCAGTGGTGCATGGGCCTAGTGTTTCTGTGGGGTGTCTTGAATGTAAACATCATTGAGGGCATGTATGGCATTGGATTGTGGTGATTTTTATTTGTTTTTTGATTTTTGGGGGTGGTGTTGGGGCCTGTCCGTGTGGGTGGGGGCCATTTTGATGCCTTGTCCAGGCAAGGCCTGGCCATATGGGTGGGGGTCTAGGGGCCATTTTGAAACCAGGCAGTGTGCTTTGTTGTGCCATAGGCCTGCACCCAGTCTGCCATGCTTTCATCCATTATGCCCAGGGGTACTCAGTGGTGCATGGGCCTAGTCTTTCTGTGGGGTGTCTTGAATTTGAACCTGATTGTGGGCATGGATGTCATTGGATTGTGGTGATTTGTGTGTGTTTTTCAAATTTTTGGGGTGTTGATGGGGCATGGCCATGTGGGTGGGGGCCATTTTGAGGACTGGTACAGGCAGGGCCTGGCCATGTGGTGGGGGTCTAGGGGCCATTTTTTGAAACCAGGCAGTTTGCTTTGTTGTGCCATAGGCCTGCACCCAGTCTGCCATGCTTTCATCCATTATGCCCAGGGGTACTCAGTGGTACATGGACTGAGTCTTTCTGTGGGGTGTCTTGAATTTGAACACGATTGAGGGCATGGATGGCATTGGATTGTGGTGATTTTTGTGTGTTTTTCAATTTTTTGTCTGTTGTTGGGGCCTTTTGCCCAGGGGTACTCAGTGGTGCATGGACTGAGTATTTCGGTGGGGTCTCTTTAATGTAAACATCATGGAGGGCTTGGAGGGCATTGGATTGTGGTGATTTTTGTGTTTTTCGATTTTTTGGGGTGTTGATGGGGCATGGCCATGTGGGTGGGGGCCATTTTGAGGACTGGTACAGGCAGGGCCTGGCCATGTGGTGGGTGTCATGGGGCCATTTTGAAGCCTGGCAGTGTGCTTTGTGCCATAGGCCTGCATCCAATGTGCCTTGCTTTCATCCATTATGCCCAGGGTTACTCAGTGGTGCATGGGCCTAGCCTTTCTGTGGGGTGTCTTGAATTTGAACCTGATTGTGGGCATGGATGTCATTGGATTGTGTTGATTTGTGTGTGTTTTTCAAATGTTTGGGGTGTAGATGGGGTATGGCCATGTGGGTGGGGGCCATTTTGAGGACTGGTACAGGCAGGGCCTGGCTATGTGGTGGGGGTCTTGGGGTAATTTTTTGAAGCCAGGCAGTGTGCTTTGTTGTGCCATAGGCCTGCACCCAGACTGCCATGCTTTCATCCATTATGCCCAGGGGTACTCAGTGGTGCATGGACCGAGTCTTTCTGTGGGGTTTCGTGAATTTGAACATGATTGAGGGCATCGATGGCATTGTATTGTGGTGATTTTGGTGTGTTTTGCGATCTTTTGGCTGGTGTTCGGGCCTTTTGCCTAGGGGTACTCAGTGGTGCATGGGTCTAGTCTTTCTGTAGGGTGTCTTGAATTTGAACATGATTGACTGCATGGATGGCATTGGATTGTGGTGATTTTTGTGTATTTTTCGATTTTTTGGCTGTTGTTGGGGCCTTTTTACCTGGGGGCACTCAGTGGTGCATGGACTGAGTTTTTCTGTGGGGTCTCTTTAATGTAAACATCATGGACGGCATGGATGGCATTGGATTGTGGTGATTTTTGTGTGTTTTTCGATTTTTTTGGGGTGTTGATGGGGCATGGCCATGTGGGTGGGGGCCATTTTGAGGACTGGTACAGGCAGGGCCTGGCCATGTGGTGTGGGTCTAGGGGGCATTTTGAAGCCAGGCAGTGTGCTTTGTTGTGCCATAGGCCTGCACCCAGTCTGCCTTGCTTTCATCCATTATGCCCAGGGGTACTCAGTGGTGCATGGGCCTAGTCTTTCTGTGGGGTGTCTTGAATTTGAACATGATTGAGGGCATGGATGGCATTGGATTGTGGTGATTTTTATGTGTTTCCGATTTTTGGGGGTGGTGTTGGTGCCTGTCCATGTGGGTGGGGGCCATTTTGAGGCCTGGTCCAGACAGGGCCTGGTCATGCGGGTGGGGGTCTAGGGGCCATTTTGAAGCCAGGCAGTGTGCTTTGTTGTGCCATAGGCCTGCACCTAGTCTGCCATGCTTTCATCCATTATGCCCAGGGGTACTCAGTGGTGCATGGACTGAGTCTTTCTGTGGGGTATCTTTAATGTAAACATCATGGAGGGTATAAATGGCATTGGATTGTGGTGATTTTTGTGTGTTTTTCGATTTTTTGGGGTGTTAATGGGGCCTGGCAATGTGGGAGGTGGCCATTTTGAGGACTGGTACAGGCAGGGCCTGGCCATGTGTGTGGGGGTTAGGGGCCAATTTGAAGCCAGGCAGTGTACTTTGCTGTGCCATAGGCCTGCACACAGTCTGCCATGCTTTCATCCATTATGCCCATGGGTACTCAGTGGTGCATGGGCCTAGTCTTTCTGTGTGGGGTGTCTTGAATTTGAACATAATTGAGGGCATCAATGGCATTGGATTGTGGTGATTTTGTGTGTTTTTCGATTTTTTGGCTGTTGTTGGGGCCTTTTGCCCAGGGGTAATCAGTGGTGCATGGGCTGAGTCTTTCTGTGGGGTCTCTTTAATGTAAAATCATGGAGGGCATGGATGGCATTGGATTGTGGTGATTTTTGCGTGTTTTTCTATGTTTTGGCTGCTGTTGGGGCCTTTTGCCTAGGGGTTCTCAGTGGTGCATGGACTGAGTCTTTCTGTGGGGTCTCTTTAATGTAAACATCATGTAGGGCATAGATGTCATTGGATTGTGGTGATTTGTGTGTGTTTTTCTATGTCTTGGCTGTTGTTGTGGCCTTTTGCCCAGGGGTACTCAGCGGTGCATGGACTGAGTCGTTCAGTGGGGTCTCTTTATTGTAAACATCACGGAGGGCATGGATGGCATTGGATTGTGGTGATTTTTGTGTGTTTTTCGATTTTTTGGGGTGTTAATGGGGCATGGCCATGTGGGAGGGTGCCATTTTGAGGACTGGTACAGGCAGGGCCTGGCCATGTGGTGGGGGTCAAGGGGCCGTTTTGAAGCCAGGCATTGTGCTTTGTGCCATAGGCCTGCATTTAATGTGCCTTGCTTTCATTCATTATGCCCAGGGTTACTCAGTGGTGCATGGGCGTAGTCTTTCTGTGGGGTGTCTTGAATTTGAACCTGATTGTGGGCATGTATGTCATTGGATTGTGGTGATTTTTGTGTGTTTTTCGATTTTTTGGGGTGTTGATGGGGCATGGCCATGTGGGTGAGGGCCATTTTGAGGACTAGTACAGGCAGGGCCTAGCCATGTGGTAGGGGTCTAGGGGCCCGTTTGAAGCCAGGCAGTGTACTTTGCTGTGCCATAGGCCTGCACACAGTCTGCCATGCTTTCATCCATTATGCCCATGGGTAATCAGTGGTGCACATGCCTGGTCTTTCTGTGGGGTGTCTTGAATTTGAACATGATTGAGGGCATGGATAGCAATGGATTGTGGTGATTTTTGTGTGTTTTTCGATATTTTGGCTGTTGTTGGGGCCTTTTGCCCAGGGCTACGCAGTGGTGCATGGACTGAGTCTTTCTGTGGGGTCTCTTTAATGTAAACATCATGGAAGGCATGGAGGGCATTGGATTGTGGTGATTTTTGTTTGTTTTTTGATTTTTTGGGGTGTTGATGGGGCATGGCCATGTGGGTGGGGGCCATTTTGAGGACTGGTCCAGGCAGGGCCTGGCCATGTGGGTGGAGGTCTAGGGGCCATTTTGAAGTCAGGCAGTGTGCTTTGTTGTGCCATAGGCCTGCACCCAGTCGGCCATGCTTTCATCCATTATGCCCAGGGGTACTCAGTGGTGCATGGGTCTAGTGTTTCTGTGGGGTGTCTTGAACGTAAACAACATTGAGGGCATGATTGGCATTGGATTGTGGTGATTTTTATGTGTTTTTCGATTTTTGAGGATGGTGTTGGGGCCTGTCCATGTGGGTGGGGGCCATTTTGAGGCCTGGTCCAGGCAGTGCCTGTCCATGTGGGTGGGGGTCTAGGGGCCATTTTGAAGCCAGGCAGTGTGCTTTGTGGTGCCATAGGCCGCACCCAGTCTGCTATGCTTTTATCCATTATGCCCAGGGGGACTCAGTGGTGCATGGACCGAGTCTTTCTGTGGGGTGTCGTGAATTTGAACATGATTGAGGGCATCGATGGCATTTGATTGTGGTGATTTTGGTGTGTTTTTTGATTTTTTGGGGTGTTGATGGGGCATGGCCATGTGGGTGGGGGCCATTTTGAGGACTGGTACAGGCAGGTCCTGGCCATGTGGTGGGGGTCTAGGGGCCATTTTGAAGCCAGGCAGTTTGCTTTGTTGTGCCATTGGCTTGCACCCAGTCTGCCATGCTTTCATCCATTATGCCCAGGGGTACTCAGTGGTGCATGGGCCTAGTCTTTCTGTGGGGTGTCTTGAATATGAACATGATTGAGGGCATCGATGGCATTGGATTGTGGTGATTTTTGTGTGTTTTTTGATTTTTTGGCTGTTGTTGGGGCCTTTTGCCTAGGGGTTCTCAGTGGGGCATGGACTGAGTCTTTCTGTGGGGTCTCTTTAATGTAAACATCATATAGGGCATGGATGTCATTGGATTGTGGTGATTTGTGTGTGTTTTTCGATGTTTTTGCTGTTGTTGTGGCCTTTTGCCCAGGGGTACTCAGTGGTGCATGGACTGAGTCGTTCAGTGGGGTCTCTTTAATGTAAACATCATGGAGGGCATGGAGGGCATTGGATTGTGGTGATTTTTGTGTGTTTTTCTATTTTATGGGGTGTTGATGGGGCATGGCCATGTGGGTGGGGGTTATTTTGAGGACTGGTACAGGCAGGGCCTGGCCATGTGGTGGGGGTCAAGAGGTCATTTTGAAGCCAGGCAGTGTACTTTGTGCCATATGCCTGCATCCAATGTGCCTTGCTTTCATCCATTATGCCCAGGGTTACTCAGTGGTGCATGGGCGTAGTCTTTCTGTGGGGTGTCTTGAATTTGAACCTGATTGTGGGCATGTATGTCATTGGATTGTGGTGATTTTTGTGTGTTTTTTGAGTTTTTCGGGGTGTTGATGGGGCATGGCCATGTGGGTGGGGGCCATTTTGAGGACTAGTACAGGCAGGGCCTGGCCATGTGGTGGGGGTCTAGGGGCCATTTTGAAGCCAGGCAGTGTGCTTTGTTGTGCCATTGGCTTGCACCCAGTCTGCCATGCTTTCATCCATTATGCCCAGGGGTACTCAGTGGTGTATGGGCCTAGTCTTTCTGTGGGGTGTCTTGAATATGAACATGATTGAGGGCATCAATGGCATTGGATTGTGGTGATTTTTATGTGTTTTTTGATGTTTTCGCTGTTGTTGTGGCCTCTTGCCCAGGGGTACTCAGTGGTGCATGGACTGAGTCTTTCTGTGGGGTCTCCT
The DNA here is from genome assembly GCF_964263255.1 of Lissotriton vulgaris. Lineage (NCBI taxonomy): Eukaryota > Metazoa > Chordata > Amphibia > Caudata > Salamandridae > Lissotriton > Lissotriton vulgaris. Next base: position 1,806,455,746 of record NC_141694.1, on the reverse strand, counting down.
TAATGTAAACATAATGGAGGGCATGGAGGGCATTGGATTGTGGTGATTTTTGTGTGTTTTTCGATTTTTTGGGGTGTTAATGGAGCATGGCCATGTGGGTGGGGGCCATTTTGAGGACTGGTACAGGCAGGGCCTGGCCATGTGGTGGGCATCAAGGGGCCATTTTGAAGCCTGGCAGTGTGCTTTGTGCCACAGGCCTGCATCCAATGTTCCTTGCTATCATCCATTATGCCCAGGGTTACTCAGTGGTGCATGGGCCGAGTCTTTCTGTGGGGTGTCTTGAATTTGAACCTGATTGTGGGCATGGATGTCATTGGATTGTGGTGATTTTTGTGTGTTTTTCAAATTTTTAGGGTGTTGATGTGGCATGGCCATGTGTGTGGGGGCCATTTTGACGACGGGTACAGGCAGGGCCTGGCCATGTGGTGGGGGTCTAGGGACCATTTTGAAGCCAGGCAGTGTGCTTTGTTGTGCCATAGGCCTGCACCCAGTCTGCCATACTTTCATCCATTATGCCCAGGGGTACTCAGTGGTGCTTGGGCTTTTTTCGGTGGGGTGTCTTGAATGTAAACATCATTGAGGGCATGGATGGCTTTGGAGTGTTGTGCTTTGCATGTGTTTTTCGATTTTTGGGGGTGGTGTTGGGGCCTGTCCATGTGGGTGGGGGCCATTTTTGAGGCCTGGTCCAGGCAGGACCTGGCCTTGTGGGTGGGGGTTTAGGGGCCATTTTGAAGCCAGGCAGTGTGCTTTGTTGTGCCATAGGCCTGCACCCAGTCTGCCATGCTTTCATCCATTATTCCCAGGGGTACTCAGTGGTGCATGGGCCTAGTGATTCTGTGTGGTGTCTTGAATGTAAACATCATTGAGCGTATGGATGGCATTGGATTGTGGTGATTTTCATGTGTTTTTCGATTTTTGGGGGTGGTGTTGGGGCCTGTTCATGTGGGTGGGGGCCACTTTGAGGCCTGGTCCAGGCAGGGCCTGGCCATGTGGCTGGTGGTCTAGGTGCCATTTTGAAGCCAGGCTGTGTGCTTTGTTGTGCCATAGGCCTGCACCCAGTCTGCCATGTTTTCCTCCATTATGCCCAGGGGTACTCAGTGGTGCATGGTCCGAGTCTTTCTGTGGGGTGTCTTGAATTTGAACATGATTGAGGGCATGAATGGCATTGGATTGTGGTGATTTTTGTGTGTTTTCCGATTTTTTTGGCTGTTGTTGGTGCCTTTTGCCCAGGGGTACTCAGTGGTGCATGGACTGAGTCTTTCTGCGGGGTCTCTTTAATTTAAAGATCATGGAGGGCATGGATGGCATTGGATTGTGGTGATTTATGTGTGTTTTTCGATTTTTTGGGGTGTTGATGGGGCATGGCCATGTGGGTGGGGGGCATTTTGTGGACTGGTACAGGCAGGGCCTGGCCATGTGGTGGGGGTCAAGGGGCCATTTTGAAGCCAGGCAATGTGCTTTGTGCCATAGGCCTGAATCCAATGTGCCTTGTTTTCATCCATTATGCCCAGGGTTACTCAGTGGTGCATGGGCCTAATCTTTCTGTGGGGTGTCTTAAATTTGAACCTGATTGTGGGCATGGATGTCATTGGATTGTGGTGATTTGTGTGTGTTTTTCGATTTTTTGGGGTGTTGATGGGGCATGGCCATGTGGGTGGGAGCCATTTTGAGGACTGGTTCAGGCACGGCCTGGCCATGTGGTGGGGGTCAAGGGGCCATTTTGAAGCCAGGCAGTGTGCTTTCTGCCATAGGCCTGCATCCAATGTGCCTTGCTTTCATTCATTATGCCCAGGGTTACTCAGTGGTGCATGGGCCTAGTCTTTCTGTGGGTTGTCTTGAATTTGAACCTGATTGTGGGCATGGATGTCATTGGATTGTGGTGATTTTTGTGTGTTTTTCGATTTTGTGGGGTGTTGATGGGGCATGGCCATGTGGGTGGGGGCCATTTTAAGGAATGGTACAGGCAGGGCCTGGCCATTTGGTGGGGGTCTAGGGGCCATTTTGAAGCCAGGCAGTGTGATTTGTTGTGCCATAGGCCTGCACCCAGTCTGCCATGCTTTCATCCATTATACCCAGGGGTACTCAGTGGTGCATAGGCCTAGTCTTTCTGTGGGGTGTCTTGAATTTGAACATGATTGAGGGCATGGATGGAATTGGATTGTGGTGATGTTTGTGTGTTTTTCGATTTTTTGGCTGTTGTTGGGGCCTTTTGCCCAGGGGTACTCAGTGGTGCATGGACTGAGTCAGTCTGTGGGGTCTTTTTAATGTAAACAACATGGAGGGCATCGATGGCATTGGATTGTGGTGATTTTTGTGCGTTTTTCGATTTTCTGGCTGTTGTTGGGGCCTTTTGCCCAGGGGTACTCAGTGGTGCATGGACTGAGTTGTTCTGTGGGGTCTATTTAATGTAAACATCATGGAGGGCATGGATGCCATTGGATTGTGGTGTTTTTTGTGTGTTTTTCGATATTTTGGCTGTTGTTGTGGCCTTTTGCCGAGGGGTACTCAGTGGTGCATGGACTGAGTCGTTCCGTGGGGTCTCTTTAATGTAAACATCATGGAGGGCATGGACGGCATTGGATTGTGGTGATTTTTGTGTTTATTTTGTTTTTTGGCTGTTGTTGGGGCCTTTTTACCTGGGGGCACTCAGTGGTGCATGGACTGAGTCTTTCTGTGGGGTCTCTTTAATGTAAACATCATGGAGGGCATGGATGGCATTGGATTGTGGTGATTTTTGTGTGTTTTTCAATTTTTGGGGGTGTTGATGGGGCATGGCCATGTGGGTGGAGGCCATTTTGAGGCCTCGTCCTGGTCTATGTGGGTGGGGGTCTAGGGGCCATTTTGAAGCCAGGCAGTGTGATTTGTTGTGCTATAGGCCTGCACCCAGTCTGCCATGCTTTCATCCATTATGCCCAGGGGTACTCTGCCAGTGGTGCATTTTATTGGTCTTTCCATTTTGGGGGGTGTGTATAATAAAAATGCTTACTTGCAAACTATTAATTGAAGCGCTACATATGCAACATTTATTTAACTGATGTTCCTCTGGCTTTGTTTGCTTTTAGGTGCAGAAAGACAAATCATCAGCCTCATAATTCCTCATCTGTGCCAGGAACAAGTCCTGCTGCGGTGTGTGCAGCACAATGTCACGTGTGGCCACAGACAACTCTGCAACTTGTGCAACTGCGGCCTGCTGTTCTGACATCTGAAGAAGATGGCCCCAAAAAAAGTTGCCCGTAGCTCCACTAGCAAGAAAGTTGCCAGTAAGTAGCAGAAGAAGCAAGTGGCGCCAATTACCAAGGAGACTGGTGTGCCGACCGCCAGATTTCTTGGGAAAAAAAAATACGCCTGCAGCAGCAGCGGGGTCTGCTGGGGACCAAGCTGGGAGCAGCACCTCTGCTTCATTGGGCTCAGTGCCACCACCACCACCACGCAAACTTAGGTCCAAGCCCTTGAATGCTGCAGAGGCAGCCAGTATAGTTGTTCAATCACCATCGACCAGTGATGTTGGCTCATCGCAAGAAAGTAGCAGCATCCCTCAATCAACACAGGTTGTTGTAACTCATCAGACGAGTGTTCAACAACCACAGCCGCAAAAACAACCACATGTGCAAGTACAAGCCCAAGTACATGTGGAAGGAGAGGCTGCGCAAGCAGAGGTGCATGCAGCGGCACAAGTGCCCACAATAGTTGTTCCTCCCAAAGTAGGGGCACATCAGGAATTCGACATTCAATCTGAGGTATCATTTGAGGAAGCCACTCCTCCTGATCATTCATTGTCTTCCAGATCACTAGCAAGGAAAAGATCAAGGATGGTGCCTACATCTTCTTCAAGCCCCCTTTCTTCTGATGATATGGATGAAAATTGGGAAAGACCACGGCCGTCTGAGAGTGAGGCACACCATGATCTGACAAAGGTAGCTAAGCGTAAAAGGAAGGTCCCCGAAAGTCTCATAGTTATGGAGTGTGATGATGACACTGAACAAGAAGTGGCGTATTCTCTTGCTGATGAAGACTCTCATGACGACGACGCAGTCATCATACACGTCACTCCAGCCTCAGCGGGCATGCAGCAAACAGGCATTTTTACCCTATCCCGAAATGCTGCTGAGCGTGATGTTGGCAATGTGGCAATGGGACCACCACCAATGCAGTACACTAGTACACCACCACCTACCGCTTCCATATTTTCTCGCCAGATGGGACCTCCATCCACCTCGACCTCCATTTCCTCAATTAGTGGTGCTCTAAGTGGACAACGTAGTAAATTTCGGCAACACACATCCTCCACTTCATCTGGCATTAGTATTCCAAGTATCGCCTCCACTGCCCCCCACAGACATTTGAAGTCCGCAGTTTGGGACTTCTTTAGTGTTAGCCCAACAAGGGAAAACATAGCCATTTGTACCATTTGTAAGGTTCGAGTTAGTCGTGGTAAGCTTGGTACCAACTATGGTACCGGAGGCCAGAGAGGTCATCTTGAGAGACAGCACACTGTCAAATGGCATGCGCACCTAAAGGAGATCAAGGCAGCCCGAATTGCAAGTCAACAAATTGTATCCGTTGATGTTTCATCTGATGATGACGAGGAGGAAGAAGCGTCAAACATTTCTTCACTTACACCCAATACCCCTGTCAGCAGAACACCCCCTCCAAGATATATGAGCCACACTGAGAGTGTGGGAGAGAGTGAGACACCAATGCGAAAAAGTTCATTATCACCGAGCGTAACTGGGTCGAAGAAGTCATCATCATCCAGTAAAATGGTCCAGCCCACCATTAGAAGCATGTTGTTTTAAGATGCGCCATTTGAACGCAACCACCCAACGACGCGTCTGTATAACATTAAGCTGGCTAAAATGCTAGCGCTGGACCTTCTCCCTTTTTCTTTTGTGGAAGGGGTGGGTTTTCTTGCATTAGTGGCAACACTCTGCCCTAAATGGAAGGTTCCTAGCCGGTTCTATTTTGCCAGAGTTGCGGTTCCAGCACTACATGAAGATGTGCTGGAGGTGATTGGGGCAGCTATGCAGAAGAGTTCTGTTCACACTATACATCTGGCAACAGACATGTGGACCAGTTGCCAAGCCGTTGATTACATGTGCATCACTGCACACTGGGTCTCTTTTTCAGGGGTTAAATAAAGGTAACCGCAAGTGTTGACACTGACAAAGTTTATAAAGCTGCTCGGAAAAAAGCAACACTAGCCATGTTTGCCATGGAAAAAAATCATACAGGAGAAAACATTTTGCATGAGTTTAACACAAAGGGCTTTCAATGGCTGTCCCCAAGAAAACGCATGATTGGTTATGTTTCCACGGTTAATGGCGCCAATGTAGTTAAGGTCATGGATAGGGGTAACTATTTCAGAGTGCCGTGTTTGGCGCACTGTATAAACCTGGTTGTTAAAAAATTCTTGAGTGAAGAAAGTCCAGTGTGCAAGTTACTGACCACCTGCCGAAGAATGTGCACACATTTCAACCATTCTTTTAAGTCCCGGAAGCAGCAGAGGTGCCTGCAACCTGAACGTAAAGTGCCAGTAAAAGCACTCATCCAGGAGGTGGTAACACGTTGGAACTCAACCTTCTACATGCTTGAGCATCTGTATGAGCAGTATGCGGTAGTTGATCAGTATTTCTTTAAACTGGGTACACCTATGATAGACCTGAGGATAAAGGTGGAGCAATGGGAGCTAGTTAAAAGCCTGACATACATGCTTCATCCCTTTGAGGTCTTCACGCGTGCAGTCAGCAGGGAGGACTGTAATTTGGGAAAAGCTATCCCATTGTTGCGCATGCCAGAGCACCAACTGAAGGCGGTTTCTTCTACGTTTCAAAAAGTTGGAAAGCAAGAAGCATTTGAGTTGGCGGAGAAGTAATTACAGCGCCTACTTTGCGATGAACATCTTGAAAAGATCCACACAGAACAGCATTACATTTCTGCTACTATTCTGGATCCACGGTACAAAAAGGTAGTGACAGGCAGAGTATTCTTTCCTTTTGATGACGCAGATGTTACATCAGCAGGCCATCCGGAGTAAAAAAAATCCACTTCTGCATCTGTGGCAGAAGTGAGTGATTTTCCCTTTCAGCAGTTAACGACACCAGCAACCGTATCATCTGCACCAGACACAACAGTAACATTGTGTGAAGAAGAGGATTGACTAACTCAGCTTGGGTTTGCTTCTCAAAAGATCCCAGAAAAAAGTAAGCAAAGTGGAGGAACCCTGGAGAACCTTGAGTCGATGGTGCAGGACTATCTGAATGACTCAACAGAGGTCTATTTTCATGATGACCCATTGGCGTATTGGCATAGGAAAAGAGATGTGTGGCCAGAGATCACCAACCTGGCTATAAATTACTTGTCTTGCTCACTCGCAAGCGTGTCCTCTGAATGTGTTTTCAGTGCTGCTGGTGGCATTGTAACTTCCAAAAGGACCCGCCTCTCACCCAAAAATGTGGAGAGGTTAACAATGATCAAGATGAATCAGCACCTCATACCACCAGATTACAAAATACGAGAATGCACGCAGGAAGAAAACGAGGAGGACACCAACTTAGATGAGGGAAGTTCTTCTCTGTTAACCGACCTACTCCAGTCTGAATTTGCAGAGTTTGAGGACGAGCTCTTCTTCCCTGACACCGAGCCCTGAAAATGAGTCAATGAATCAATAACTTTCTTTTTCGTCCTTATTCACTTTTATTCCTGTGTGTCTGTCTTTCTTTGTTTTGCAAAATCTATATAAAAAAAGTTTAATCACCTAATCACAAAAACAAGCCCATCAGCAGAACTGTCTACACTTATTTGCTTATTGATTTGAAGGTCCCGCAGTCTGCATTCCTCAGGTTCACAAGAACATGCTCCTCTATCCTCCTCCTCCAGACTCCTATTTCCCTCAAAGCAGATGGCTGGATTATGCCCAATGAAGAAAGACACTGCACTTGTGGGGGTGCTCTACTTCTTTGCGGGTGAGTTCTCGGGTCTAGGGCATTGCTGTGAAGGTCTAATACCGGATAAAAGTGGTTTGGAGAAAATCAGAGCAGAAAAAGTGTTTGCGCTTTTGATCACTTGCCTGTCTTTGGGGTGCTGTTTGGGGGGCTTTTAGGTTGCTGGGGTGGGTTCTGGGGTCTGGGTGCACTGCTGGCACAGTCTAATGTTGATTGCATTTGTTTTTCAGGAAACCATGGTGTTAAAGGGGAGTTAGGGCCTAGCTGCACAGCGTATTTGGACTGAATTGAAGGTAGGCCCTTTTTTGCTTTTTGCCTGTTTGGGGGTGTTCTGCTTTTTTGCGGGTGGCTGCAGGGGTCTGGGGGCATAGCTCGGAAGGTCTAATATCGGAATCAAGTGTTTTGGACCAAATCCATGGTGAAAAAGTGTTTGCGTTTTTGCTCACTTGCCTGTCTTTGGGGTGCTGTTTGGGGGGCTTCCAGGTTTTTGTGGGTGGGTTTTAGGGTCTGGGAGCACTGCTGGCACAGTATAATGTGGATTGCATTTGTTTTTCAGGAAATCCATGGTGGAAAAGGGGAGTTAGGGCATAGCTGCACAGCGTATTTGGACTGAATTGAAGGTAGGCCCATTTTTGCTTTTTGCCTGTTTGGGGGTGTTCTGCTTTTTTGCGGGTGGCTGCAGGGGTCTGGGGGCATAGCTCGGAAGGTCAAATATCAGAATCAAGTGTTTTGGACCAAATCCATGGTGAAAAAGTTTTTGCGTTTTTGCTCACTTGCTTGTCTTTGGGGTGTGTTTGGGGGGCTTCCAGATTTTTGTGGGTGGGTTTTGGGGTCTGGGAGCACTGCTGGCACAGTCTAATGTTGATTGCATTTGTTTTACAGGAAATCCATGGTGGAAAAGGGGAGTTGGGGCCTAGCTGCAGAGCGCATTTGGATTTAATTCCAGGTAGGCCCAAAGTTTTCTAAGTGTGGCTTTTCCCGGGTTTTGCCTTTTGGCTTGTTGGGGGTGTTAAACTTGTTTCCGCCCGGGTTGACAGTTCTGGGGCCTTTGCTGGGCAGTACTAATACCCGAAAGAAAGTGTTTTGGAGACAATCCCTGGGGAAAAAGTTTTTGCATTTTCTGAGATTTCGCTCACTCTACTGTTTTCGGGGGGCTGTTTGTGGGGGTTCCTGGTGTTTGTGGGGGGATTTGAGAGTCTTGGAGCAATGCTGGGTATGGATACTTTTGCTTGCTTGCAAGTGGTTTGAATACAATCCATGGTGGGTAATGGGGGATTTGGGCCTACTTTACTTTCAAAGTACGTTTTGTCACCATTTTCTACTAGGCCTCATTTTTGGAGATCTGATTGGGGGTCTTCTACATTTTTGTGACTGGGTTTAGTAAGGGTCTGGGAGCACTGCTGGGAAGGTCTAATTTTGTTCTAAAACACTGTTTACAGTACACCTAGCTTGAGGGGAAAGATCCGCTAAATTAATTCGCCCATACTTATTTATCCTTCAAAAAGAGACTCAGAAAGAGTACGCACTTTCAAAAATATTGTACCGTCTATTAGGAAACTCAAAGTGTGACTTTTTGTACTACACAGCGTACATACCTTATATTTATTTGTCAGTGGTGTTCTAATATCACTTCCTGTTTTTCCATCAATAATTACAGGCGGGTTTCAGCCTGTGCAATGGGAAAAAGGGATGAAGTCAGGCTTCACATTAGCGAGCCGCAAATCAGCATCCGGCAGGCAGACAGTTGACAGGGTGTCTTCTGGTCACCAACATTGATGGACGGAGCGTCAGATGGAATGGAGGAGTCCCGCTAATAAGAGGAATGGTTGGATGCATGCAACTTACCAAATTCAACAGGACAACTACAACAACATACAGATACAGTATCCGTTCTTTTCAAATTATCTTTTAAGTAATGTTATTGCTGTGAACTTCTATGAGTGTGACTCTGCATTTCTTTGATCTCTGCTTCTAAATTCATCCCTACAGCCATTGTATAGGTTTTACTTCTGCTATTTTCAAACCTAATTTAATGTACGAAGTGTTTCTCTGAGTGCAGAGATAGGCAAGTGAAAACGCATAATTATTACTGCAGCCCTGTACTGTCGCATTCTTTCGTTCACGGTTGTCGAAAGTACTACTTACTATTCAGTAACCATGCATGCAGTAGTGCATGCACTTCCTTTATGTCACTTAAAAGATTTATGGATAGCTTTGTACCCACAGATTTGTTTATCTTCAATTATTGTTTGTCCATGCTGTGCTTTTTTTTCTTCTCTCAACAAAACTTTCCCCAAAACCCCCATTCCCATCCATTTTCCAAACCCAAACCCTCTTCCCCCAGGCTGTGTGGTTTTGATTGATGTGTGACTAAATGACAGCAATAATTCCACACACTTGCTGGGGAGGATAAGGTCATAGCAACAGGCTGGTGAAGGAATCCGAGGATATATTCTTACTCAGCTTGACACAGAGTCACTATTGGCAAATGAAAGCAGGTTTTCATGTGCGCCATCAACTTGATTGGTCATCAAGAACATCCTCCTCCTAGACGTGGCAAATTATTACGCTGCTGTGTCCTTCACCTTCAGTACTATTTCTTGTAGTAGTAGCCAATGTCAAAGAAATTCAACGCAAGTACTAGTTATACTTTCAATACTTTACCATTTGTTAGGCTACATTGTGGCACTGTTCTAGTGTACTGTCACCTGCTATATTCTCTATCGTACCGTTTTAATGCTACGGTAAGGACAAACAAGGTTTCATTTTCTTTTTTTTCCTATGCTGCAACTGCCACTGTGTAACACCACTGGTACCACCGCAATGATGACATTTCATCCGCCCAGGATTGCCAACCTTAATCGCCATTTCCCGTGCAGCCAGCCCTGTGCCTAGCCCTATTTCCAAACACAAATTTCAGGTAAGATAAGCGTTTGGGGGGGTAGTATAATGGAGTATTAGGAGAGACGAGAGACTGAAGGTAGTACTAGTAAAGTCCTAGGACTATTGAATTCACTTACTCTGTGAGAGGCACTTAGTTTTGAAAACATTTGGGCAATAAGTAATTACTTACACAACTTGAATCAAGATGCCACTTACGTTTCAGGAAAACAAACTTACTGTTAAACCCCCACCCACCAGCCTCAAAAGCAGTAAAAAACACGTATGCTAAGATAAAGTTTAAATTATATTTATATCCCTAACATAAATAATCTCCCGCAAGACCCAACCCACCCCCCATCCCTAACCCCAACGAATGTCCGTGAAAAGTCCAAAAAACCCAACTCCCAATTCCCACCCCCAGAAGTCTTTAAAAAAGGGGCAAGGGACAGTCTCCTCCTACTGCTGGCTGCTGTTCACTTTTCGGGCCAGGTCAGCATGCTCCTTGCGGAGGGTCTTGAGCAGGGTTTTGGTGTTCAACAGCTCCTGCTCGAGGTAGGACACCCTAAGTGAAAGGCGGTGCAACCTTTTTTTGGTACTGCTGTGTGGGGCAGCTGATTTTTTTGCTGCTCGGCGGCGGTGGGTGGCTGCGGTACCCCGGCTCCGTAACGCTGGAGACCTGCTGCGCTGACTGGCTGAGCCAGGGAGCGCGGAGGAGGATGCAGAGTCGATGTTGTGGTCGACTGCATGTCCCCCTTCTCCTGGGCCACCAGCCGCTGATATTCGGAGACAGTCGCCTCCAGCCTCCGTTGCAGGGCCCTTTTAGCCAGCTCCTTCCGTGTTGGTTTGGAAGGAGCATCTATATGAAGAAAGAAAGACATAGTCTGTAACCACTGCTCTTTAAGATTTGTACAAAATGATTCAGCAGAAAGTGGTGTCACAGTAGAACTAGCAACTTGCAAGCGCAGTACATAACTATTGTGGCCAGTATCTATCTAACCTCCCACTTCTTCATCCTTGCTCTAACATTAGTGGGAGTTTAAGGAATCAATTCTACGAGCACTACGGACTCACTCCATTAGAGTTGACTATGCAAGTACACCAGTCTGATTCTTCTTCTTCTCTCTTCTTTACCAAAATTGGTACGTTAACTTCTGCAAGCCGGCATAATGCAAGCGCAGTCAACTTGCACCCAAGAAAAACAGACGCCCGCCATGATGAGTGAGACAGACTTGCGTTACTGTACCAGTCCAGTACATGCAGGTGGTGATGCTCTTACTTTTCTATTACAGGTGGCACTGAGAATACTCTGTTACAAGGGCTACTGCTTAATTAATTTAACTTTCACCCAACAGTGCCAATGAATAATAGAAAAGGAAAATGAAGAAGATAAATAATCTGATTATCTATCACTGCACATGGTATGTATTTGCTTACATGTGGGATGATTTTAGGTGCTTTGCTTTTTATTGAGTGAACAGTGATACATCCACACATGAATGACCGAGTTCTACTAAACTTATTAACAGAGGTAGTGAGTGGCCATCGTAATAGCCGGATATATGCTGTGCTTGCTCTACAAACTACTGCTACTATTCATGGTAGTATTCGGACAAAATTACAACTTCTTTTCCTTGCCTTTCCTACGCTGGGACGGACGTGCAGGTGCGGTGGTCTGAAGATATGTGAATACAGAAACCAATCTAATAATTTGTGACTGTCTACTCTAAAGTAAAAAAGGCCCTTTTTCCAGGGAAAGGTGTTGTCTTGCTGCATTTTTTGGCACAGCTGATGAATGCTTGCTTTTTAACACGCACCATTTTTCTCATAACAGACAGAAGCTTCACTTCGGAGAACAAGAGCAAGATCAGATCAGTATCACTAGGATGGAGTGACCAACGATTCAGCACCAAGAAGAAAAATTAAAGTTCAAACCAGGTGAGGGCTCGGCTCGCCCACAATAAATGTGTGAAATAAATCACTAAGCACTTTTCCATTTTTAATCAACCATTTATGTTTTATGACAAATTTGATTTTAATAAATGTTTTTACTTTTAATAAAGCTTTAAATAGACTCTATGGTTTTTGGTCAAGAGTGACTGAGCAAAAGGTTTTACAATTTGCAAGCATGAGTCCGTGCATCTGACACTTCTGGACTCTGACTCCGTACTCTTGTCCTGCGTTGGATAATCATCATTGGGGATCAATCATCGATGAATTCGGGAGCTAAATGACTCTGCCACACTTTCTAGTCAGTAAGGAGATTGGAGGTTCTTCCAAGTCTGATATCACTGAGGTATGTGGAAAGTCTACCTGCGCCGATTATAATTGATAAACAATGCACTATTTAGTGTCCATAGTTCTGTTTGTGCAGATTTGTCCCTGCAACAGTAGAAGTATGGATTGTCCTCCTATCCAAACCAAAAGTAAAGTAGTATCTTATTCTTTCTTGGTGGTCATTCTCATTTTATTGTTGGTAATTGTCAAAGCATAAACATTTAGAAGACTGGAAAAGACATTATGGACAATCCCAGAGGACTGCATAGTGCTATTGCTGACTAGAATGGGAGTTTTGTTTAACACCTTTTGCCAAATGTGCAATCTTAGTTAGAAACACTGACAGACTAATAAGAATAATCTAGTAATACCACAGGGAGTAATAGTAGAGGCAGGATAAGAATTTAGATACAGTCTACAAGCCGATCATAGACGATTTAGAAAAAATCGAATGAGGAACGCTAGGAAAAAATAGGTACTCCATATTAAAATTAAAACTTACCGGGGCCAGCAAAGGAGCCCTCGCCTGACCGATCCTGACCCTGTACAGCAGCAGCAGCCAATACCTCCTCCTCCTCAGTCCTCTTGCCCCTGGGGGGAGCTGGGGGGAGCTGATGTACAACATGAAAGAAAGAAAGACCCAAAAACATGGATGATTGTTGTCAACCAAATGAAACATTTCAAAAGAACAATAACAAAATATTTTGGCGAAATAGCAAATCGACATAGGGATATATTGACCTCATGTGGTCAACTACAATATTAGTATTGCGTGATTTGCGGACCGTCGACTTGGAAAGTTATGTAACTCACTAAACAAACTACTAAAAAGGTTCGCCTAGGATTGGCAGGCAGCAGTCCGCATCACGTGAAGTGACAGACAACCTCCATCGGGATTGCAGATCAGTGAAAACACTAAAAAGTTTCCTACTACATTAACCAGTCATTAAAATACTCAAACTATCAATCCACCACCACTATTTCTTCTTATTGCCTGGTGTACAAAGGAAGGACTGGACTTGAGTCTGTAGGGGCAGATTTACAAGCCCCTGGCGGCTCTTTTGCATGTTGCGTGACTTTTGTGACGCAGCGGCAGAACAAAAGAGGCGCCATGGTGCGACGTAAATTAACAACGTGACGCATATGGGAGATGCATCACGTTGTAAAGCCCTGCGCCATCAGGGGGCGTTCTGGCGCAAGGGAGTGCGTTCCTGCGCAGGAACGCATCCTAAAAGTGGCTGAGGGAAATCTACAAGATTTCAATCAGTCACTTTTAGGACAATGATGCGTCACTCAAACCCTTGAAGCAGACGTACGGCTTGACCCAGCATTGGGGAGATAGGGCACCCCAGAACATTGCTGGAGCTGCGCCATCGTTGCGACTCAACTCCAGCAATGTGCCGCCTTTACGGCACAGATGCGTAACGCTTCGGTGCCGTTTTGGGCCCATGGTGCGCCGCATTGTAAATACGGTGCACCATGGGTGGTGGTTGCGCGGTGCACAATTACTGGCGCATACCTGCTACTTTGCAGGGATGCGCCGGTAATTGCAAATCTTCCCCTTAGTGTCTAGCATTACGCAGTTCTGTAAACTACACTCATACATAATTTCTCAGGCTAATGAAATGAACACAAAATCGAAAACAGATAAGCATAGTAGCAACGCTACTGAGAAGGAGAGCAGTGCACCTGAAATGCGCAGATGATTTTGAAATATAAATTACCTACAATGTAATCGGCAGCATTATTGCTCTTGGTAAAAAACCAAAATTTGCAATATAATAACACACAGAGCAGGAGAAAGCGGAGTAGTGATGAAATAGCTACTACTACTCACCAAGCCACCGATGCCGAGCCGGTCGAGCAGGTCACGTTCCTAGTCCAGGAGATCCGTCCAACGGTGGGTGGCCTGGATGTAGGTGCGCCGGACCCGAGAGTGAGAATACATAACCCGGCACACCTTTGCCCACCGCTTCTGGCGCTCCCGGAGCCCGTAGCCGCTTGCGATCCTGCCGCCTGCCATGATGGTCCTGGGGAGGTGGTGCTGTACATAGAACACTAGTGCGGCCACCTCCTCTGCACTAAAGAACTCCCGTGGCATCACTACCTCCCCCTCAAATGCCCGCACGGGAGACGGGCACGGGGTGTGGGACCCTTCCCCTTCTCTGGCTGCTTCCTGGCTCCCTTTACCATGGTCTGGGCAGAAAAGAAGGTAAATAATAAATAAGAAATAGAGTAGGGGAGAAGAAAAGAAAAGAGTTTAAAAAAGTAGTTTAAAATTAACCAAAAGTAGCAGAAACACAAAAATATAGAGCTAGAATATTAGAGGGATAGATAATAAGTAAAATAGATATAAAAAAAACTTCAAACAAGCAAAGGATGGCAGAGATTGAGAGAGGATACAGAAAGCATGCCCAGAACCATAGCAATAAATGAAAAACAAGATGGCCGCACCCGTTCACGACCGCGTGGGTAAGTTCGTGCGAGATTTCCCCCACGATCACACACAAACTTGTATTAGCGAGCCACACACTTTGCGCGATTACACATAGCGCCCGGAAACGGAAATACATCACACAAACAAGATGGCCGCACCCATGTACGACCGCCAGGGTAACTTCGCGTCGTTGCGCTATCAGCAGCGTGCGAAAACGCAAAAAACCACGCGAACTAACACGCCACAAAAAAACAAATCGCATATTCGCACAAGTTTGCGGCTTCCGAATTCGATCTCGTGCAAATTTGCGCCCCGCGAATCCCGCGAAATTGCAGAAAAACGATTTTTGCAAAACTGAAAGCACTCAGCAGGTGCAAATGTTCAAGCTCATCATTAGTAACCATTCCCTGTAGTGCATCCTGAAGGGCCCCTCCAGAGTTCAGTTGCCTACTTGTAACTATTCTTTGACCCTGCTCTGACCCTCACAGCAGGCTCAGAGAATAGCTACAAGTATGCCTCTAAGGTCCTGTCAAAAAAAATTACACTGCAACAGAAAGCAATTACAGATAAGGAAGCAGGTGCCAGACTGGAAGTTCAAAATTCAGTGACACATTAATCAACCTCTAATTCATTCATGTCAGTTGAGGTAGTACAGGTGTGCTAACGAATTTTGCAAAACTGAAAGCACTTAGCAGGTGCAAAAGTTCAAGCTCATCATTAATCAGGAAGCACTTACAGCTAAGGAAGCAGGTGCCAGCTCAAATTCAGTGACGCATTAATCAGCCCCAAATTACTTCATGTCAGTTGAGGCAGGGCAGGTGTGCTTTTCCCCCCATAATCTACAGTGATGTACCAGAGGGTGGCAGTGATGTACCAGAGGGTGGCATGGGTAAACCAGAGGGTGACAGTGGTGAAACAGAGGGTGCTGTGATGAACAAGACTTAGAAACAACATGGTCGCGACCGTTGCGACCCGACAAGTAAGTTAGCGAACTGGTAAAAAACCCTCGCGAACTGGCAGAAACCCTTGCGAGCACGAAAAAAAGAAAAAATCCGCAAATTCGCGAAAGTTCGTGGATTTTGCGGATTGCGAATTCATGAATACGGAAATTCGCGAATCACGAATTCAAAAAATTCGCCCATGATTAGTATGCTGTAACAATGACCAACCAAATCGAGCCATGGTAATAGGGCCCTGGAAGATTAGATGAAACATAACATAAAAACACTTCATACTGTTTTTTATTTAGCTAATATTGCTTGGCATTTTTAAACTTGAGAGCTCACGGTGGAAGAGCAAAACTATAAATCCCAGAATGCAGAATACTGGTGTCCTTCAGCCTCATCTTGCTCTTCTCCTCACTATCCTTCCTTGTGCCTCATGCTGCTCTTCTCCTCCTCACTCTCCATCCTTGTGCCTCAAGCTGCTCTCCTCCTCAGACACATTCCTTGTGCCTCATGATGCTACTCCTCACACTCTGACCTTGCGGCTCGCACTGCTCTTCTCCTACTCACTCTCCATCCTTCTGGCTCATGCTGCTCTTTTCCTTCTCTCACTCCTTGTGCCTCACGCTGTTTTTCTCCTCTTCGCTATTCATCCTTGTGCCTCAATCTGCTCTTCTACTCACTGTCCATCCTTGTGCATCACGCTGCTCTTCTCCTCCTCACTCTTTCCATGTGCCTGCCCTGTTCATCTTTTCCTCACTCTCCATCCCTCTTGCTCATGCTGCTCCTCTTCTCCTCACACTCCATCCCTCTGCATCACACTGCTCTTTTCCTCCTCACTCTGCTTCCTTGTGCCTCACACTGCTCTTCTCCTCCTCACTCTCCATCCTTTTGCCTTGTGCTGCTCTTTTTCTCCTCAGTCTCAGTCCGGCATGGATGTGCGGTGTTACATGCTCTTCAAACCAACACTCTTCATCCAGTGACCGTCTACTCTACATACAGCTATGCTATCTATGAGGATGATACCATCCAAGAATCCATCCATTCAAAGTAAATGTGAATCATTCTTCTTAATGTCTCAACTGGACAAACCTTACTTTTTCTCACAGACAAACACTCTTTTCATTTTATTTTGTAAACCACCACCCATGCATCCGTGCTTGACTTGCATCTGAATTGGAGCCAAAGGATATATTGCGCACACATTCAGTTTCTGTTTCACCCACCCAGGCAGTCCTCTGTTCTTTCTCCTTCTACTAATCATTGCTTCAACCGGCCAGGCATCAGATTCCTACCAGCCACCTCTACCTGCATTCAAAACCACGTATCATTCTTTGCCAGTCATTAATTTAACTTGCTCATCCTTCCTCCCTCCTTACACCCTTCTTTCTCTTTTCGTTCATCCCATACATCAAGTTCATCTCTGATCTGACTTGGCTTCTCGATAAAACTTTCACAGCTGAGTTGAAGTCAAATTTAGAGGAGGCCATTGGTTACTCGTCAACTCCCGCCGCTAATGTGAAGTCAAGGGTGACTGTCTTCTACCTGGTTGACAAAAACGTAGTTCTAAATTTGTAAGTCTTCTTAACAGTAAAGTGTAATTGTACTGTACAACATACACCCCTGCAGCGAGCCTACTCTACAATCTCAATAAGTAAAGAATATAATAGCTTTCCACTGCCTGCCACTACCGAGGCATCCCCCACAGCAGTTCCTGCTGGCACTGGTGGCACCGAATCCGCCCCTGGAATGACCACCTCTGCGCTGGCCCCGGCACTGGTGGTGGTCTGTGCCGATGGTGTTCCGCCTAGAAAATACATTTCATATATTTAGATGACATATACACCACTCCCTATTTTGTCTAGGAATGAAAAAAAATGTTACTACATAAACAAATTTAATTATTTGTGACTCTCTAGTCTAAACTAAAAATTCCCCTTTTGGAAGGGGAGGGTATTTTTTTTTTATGCACAGCCATAACATGCTACACTTTTTGGCACAACTGATTAATGCTTGCTTTTAAACACGCACTATTTTTCTCATAACAGACAGAAGATTCCTTCTCCAAACAAGAGCAATATGTTACTCATCATCATCATCACAAGTACTTTAAATTCCAACCAGGTGAGGGGTCTCCCGCAATTAATGTGTAAATCAGCCACTGTTCAGTTTTCATGAGTTCACCGTTTCTCTTCTATGAAGTTGATTTTAATTAATGTTTTTATATAATGGCCAATGAAAATTATTATACGGAGTACACACAGAGCTAGTTGTTTTAATTTTAATAAAGCTTTAAAACTTACATAGACTCTGTGGTTTTTGGTCATGAGTGAGTGAGCGAAAGGGTTTGCAATTTGCAAGCATGATTTCATGACTCTGAGAGGTCGGGACTCTGACTCCGTAGTATTATGTTCTGGGTTGTATAATCATTGGGGATCATCGCTGCATTCAGGAGCTAAATAATGACTCTGACACACTAGCTAGGCAGTAAGGAGATTGGGGGTTCAACTTATGTTATGACTGAGGTATGTGGAAAGTCTAACTACGCCTATTATCAACAATGCCCTATTTCGTGTCCTTAGTTCTGTATGTGCAGAATAGTCCCTGCAACAATAGTAGTATGTCCTCATATCCAATCAAAAAATAAACTAGTATCTTAATCTGGGTGGCCATTGACATTTTATTGTTGGGAATTGTCAAATCATAAACATTAAGAAGACTTCAATAGACATTATGAACAACCCAGAGGACTGCACTCAGTGCCTAGAGCTATTGCTGAAAAGGAGTTTGTTTAACACCTTTTGCCAACTGTGCAAGCTTGGCTAGCTACGCTGACAGACTAATAATAATAAATAGTAGTAGCACAGAGAGTCATTGTAGAGTCAGGATAAGAATTTGGGAACAGACTACAAGAAGATCAAAGACGATTTAGGAAAAAATAGAATTATGATGAACGTTTGGAATAAATAGGTGCTGTAAAAGTTAGGGAAGTATAATTATTAATATTAACAGTAAAACTTACTGGGGCCATCAGAAGAGCCCTCGGCGGACCGATCCTGGCCTTCCTGCTCCCCCGGCGCCGCCACCTCTGTCCTCTTGCCCCTGGGAGGTGCTGATGTACATGAAAGAAAGACATAAACATGGATGATTGTTGTCAACGAAATCAAACATTTAAAAAAAACAATAACAAATTATTTTGGGGAAATAAACAACAATTGCACTAAATTTATTGACCTATCTGATGTGGTCTACTAGGATATTAGTATTGCTGAATTCGCCAACCGTCTACTTTAAGTTATGTAACTCACTAAACCAACTACAAAAAGGTTCTACTGGGACTGGCAGCACTCAGCAGTATTCAAAGTGACAGACACACTAAAAGATTTCCTACTGAATACCAAGTCATAATATACTCAACCTATCAATCCTCCACCATTATTTCTTCTTAGTGGCAGAAGTACAAAGGAAGGACTGGACTTGAGTCTCTAGTGTCTAGCATTACGCAGTTCTGTAAAGTACACTCATATATAATCAGTCACCCAGGCCAAATGAGCACAACATTGAAAACAAGTAAGCATAGTAGCACCGTCACTGACTAGGCGAGCACCTGCAATCACAGAAGCTTTTGAAACATAATTTACCTGCAATGTTTTCGGCAGTATTCTTGCTCTTCGGAAAAAAACATATATTTGCATTATAACGCAGAGCAGAAGAAAACAAAGTAGTTATTAAATAGCTACTAGTACTCACCAACCTCAGGGATCTCGACGCCAAGCAGGTCGAGCAGGTCTTGTTCCCGGTCCAGTATGTCGGACCACCGGTGCGTCACCTGGTTGTAGGTGCGCCGGACCCCTGACTCTCCATACACGGCCCGGCACACCTTACCCCATAGCTGGTCGACGCTTCCGGAGGTCGTACCCGGTACCGGGTCTGCCGCCTGCTGCGATGGTCTTGGGGAGGTGACGCTGCACAAAGAAGACCAGTGTGGCCACCTCCACTGCGCTGAAGATCTGCCTGGGACTTACAGACGCCCCCCTTAAGCTCCCGCAAGGGAGCCGGCTGCGGGGTGTGGGACTCTTCCACTTGGGCTTGCTGGCTCCTTTTGCCATGGTCCTGGGTTAAAGAAAGGAAAAATAGGAAAGAATAGGAAATAAAAAAGTAAATAAAAGAAAAGAGAAAGTTAAAAAGAAGTAGTTATTAAAGTAACGAAAAGTAAAAAAAAAACACAAAATATAGATGTACAAAAATAGAGAGATAGATAATGAGTAAATAAGATTTAAAAAAAAGTTCAAACAAACAAAGGATTACAAAGATTGAAGCAGGATAGAAAAGGCATGGCCAGAACCATAGCAATGAATGAAAAACAAGATGGCCGCGCCCATTGCAACCGCGTGGGTAAGTTTGCGTGATATTTTCCCCACGAGCACGCAAAAACGGACGCAAACACGCAACTGCGACCCGGAACAGGAAATGCGCAACGCGAGCATGCAACTAGCGATCAGAAACGGAAATACGCAACGCAAACAATGAAAACACGATGGCCGCTGTGAAAAAAAATTCCTGCAAACTTGCAAAAATGAAAAAATCTGCAATCTCACGAAAGTTTGCGTATTTTGTGAACTGCAAGTACGTTTTTGCGAGAATTTGCGTACTGCGAATTCGCTAAATACGCCCATACTTAGTAGATTTAAGGTTTAGGGTAGTGCAATGGTTTTTTGGTTCTGTAGTGGGTCATGCTGGTATAGTATTTTAGAATTTAGGGTAGTGCAGTGGTGAATTAGTAGTGTAAGGGGTCGTGCTGGGGGTAGATTTAGAGTTTAGGGTAGTGCATTGGTATTTGTGTTGTGTAGGAGGTCGTGCTAGAGTAGATTTAAGGTTTAGAGTACTGCAATGGTGTTTGGGTAGTGTAGGGCATTGTGCTGGGGTAGTGTTTTAGCGTTTAGGTTAGTGCAGTGGAGAATGGGTAGTGTAGGGGTCATGCTGGAGGTAGATGTAGGGTTTAGGGTTGTGAAGTGGTGTTTATGTAGTGTAGGGGATTGTGCTGAATTACTCTTTTAGGGTAGTACAGTGCTGTTTAGATAGTGAAAGGGGTAGGTTTAAGGTTCACAAAAGTGCAATGGTATTTAGGTAGTGTAGGGGGTCATTCTAGGGTAGTTTTTTAGAGTTTAGGGTAGTGCAGTGGTGTTTGTGAAGGGTAGGAGGTCATGCTGGGATAATGTTTTAGGGTAGTGCAGTAGTGTTTGAGTATTGTAGGGTATCATGCTGGCATAGATTTAAGGTTTAGGATAGTGCAATGGTGTTTGAGTAGTGTACAGGGTCTTGCTGGGATAGTGTTTTAGGCTTTAGGGTAGTGCAGTGGTGTTTATGTAGTGTAGAGGGTCGTACTGGGGGTAGATTTAGAGTTTAGGGTAGTCCGCTGGTGTTTGTGTAGTGTAGTGGGTCGTACTGAGGTACTCTTTTAGGGTAGTACAGTGGTGTTTCGGTAGTATAAGGGGTCATGCTAGGGTAGGTTTAAGGTTTAGGGTACTGTAATAGTATTTAGGTAGTGTAAGGGTTGTGCTGGGGTAGTGTTTTAGAGTTTAGGGTAGTGCAGTGGTATTTGGGTAGTGTTGGAGGTTGTGCTGGGATAGTCTTTTATGGTTTGGTGTAGTGCAGTGGTATTTGGGTAGTGTAAAGGAACATGCTGAAGGTACTCTCGCTGCAAGAGTACATGTACTGATCTGCTAACACAACAACCAACCAATTTATTCTCTTTAAATTTTCCCTAATGGACACTGACTCACATTGTGATTGTAGACAAATAACAGTATTTCTTTTAAATGGATTGTATAGATACTGAATGGAGAAATGTAGGCCTGAAACACAAGTGTGACGGTGATTACACTACTACTTGCATAGTGCATAGGAGTTTCAAGCACTGCATGCCCTAAAGCCTAACTCACTGCAAGAGTACATGTACTTATACCTCTGCAAACACATCAACCAACCAACCACATCATTCTCTCGCAGTTTTTACAAATGGACACTGACTCACAGTATGATTCTACACAAATAACAGTATTTCTTATAAATGAAGAGTATATAGATACTGACTTGGGAACTGTAGGCCTGAAACACAAGTGTGAAAGTGATTACACTACTACTTGCACTCCATACCCTAAAGTCTAGCTCACTGCAACAGTACATGTTTTTATATATCTGCAAACAGATGAATCAACCGAAACATTCTCTCTCAATTATCCCAAATAGACACTGATTCTAGACAAATAATAGTATTTCTTATAAATAGAGTATATAGATACTGACTGGGGAATTGTAGGCCTGAAACACAAGTGTGATGATGAGTACACTACTTCTTGCATAGTGCATAGCAGTTTCAAGCACTGAATGCCCTAAAGCCTGGCTCACTGCAAGAGTACATGTACTTATATGTCTGCAAACACATCAACCAACCCAACCTTTCCCATCCAATTTTCCTAAATGGACACTGACTCACAGTGTGATTTTAGACAAATAACAGAATGTCTTATCAATAAAGTGTATAGCTACTGACTGGGAAAATGTAGGCCTGAAACACAAGTGTGAAGATCGTTAGACTACTACTTGCATAGTGCATAGGAGTTTCAAGCACTCCATGCCCTAAAGCCTGGCTCACTGAAGCAGTACATGTATTTATGCATCTGCAAACAGATCAACCAGCCAAATCATTCTCTCTAATTTTTCCCAAATAGACACTGACTCACAGTGTGATTCTAAACAAAAAACAGTATTTCTTATAAATAGAGTATATAGATACTTTCTGGCGAAATGTAGGCCTGAAACACAAGTGTGATGGTGATTACACTACTACTTGCATAGTGCATAACAGTTTCAAGAACTGCCTGCCCTAAAGCCTGGCTCACTGCAACAGTAGATGTACTAATATGTCTGTAAACACATCAAACAACCAAATCATTCTCTCTCAATTTTCCCAAATGGACACTGACTCACAGTGTGATTCTAGACAAATAACAATAAATGGAGTAGTAGGGTAGTAGAGAGGTATTTGGGTAGTGTAAGGGGTCGTGCTGGGATAGGTTTAGGCTTTAGGTTAGAGCAATGGTGTTTGGGTAGTGTAAGAGGTCATTCTGGGATAGTGTTCTTATGTAGTACAGCGGTGTTTGGGTAGTGTAAGAGGTGGTGCTGTGGTAGATGTAAGGTTTAGGGTAGTGCAATGGTGTTTTTGGTAGTGTAGCAGGTCATGCTGGGATAGTGTTCTGGGGTAGTGCAGTTGTGTTTATGTAGTGTACAGCGTCTTGCTAGGGATCAATCAATCAATCATCGTATTTATAGAGCGCACTACTTACCCAGAGGGTCTCAAGGCACTGGGGGGGGGGGATCCGCTACTGCTCGAACAGCCAGGTCTTGAGTTGCCTCCTGAAGGCGAGGTGGTCCTGGGTCAGGTGGAGGTGGGTGGGGAGGGAGTTCCATGTCTTGGCGGCGAGGTAGGAGAAGGACCGCCCCCCTGTGGTGGCTCTGCGGATGCGGGGGACGGCAGCGAGGGCGTGGCTGGTCGAACGGAGCTGGCGTTTGGGAGCGTAGAAGTTGAGGCGGCCGTTGAGGTATCCTGGGCCTTGGCTGTGTAGGGCTTTGTGTGCGTGGGTGAGGATATGGAAGGTGATTCTCTTGTTGACTGGGAGCCAATGCAGATCTCTCAGGTGTCCGGAGATGTGGCTGCAACGGGGGATATCCAGGATGAGTCGTGCTGAGGCGTTCTGGATCCGCTGGAGTCTCTTCTGGAGTTTGGCGGTGGTTCCGGCGTAGAGGGTGTTGCCGTAGTCCAGACGGCTGGTGACGAGGGCCTGGGTGACCGTCTTCCTGGTCTCAGTGGGGATCCACCGGAAGATCTTACGTAGCATGCGCAGGATATTGAAGCACGACGAGGAGACGGCGTTGACTTGTCTGGTCATGGAGAGGGAGGAGTCCAGGATGAAGCCCAGGTTGCGTGCGTGGTCTGTTGGTTTGGGTGCGCTGCCTAGGGCGGGGGCCACCAGGAGTCATCCCAGGCGGAGGGTGAGGATCCCAGGATGAGGACTTCCGTCTTGTCCGAGTTCAGTTTCAGGCGGCTGTTCTTCATCCATTCGGCTACCTCTTTCATCCCTTCGTGAAGGTTGGCTCTGGCGGTGGCGGGGTCGTTGGTAAGGGAGAGGATCAGCTGGGTGTCGTCGGCGTAGGAGATGATGTTGAGGTTGTGCTGGCGTGCGATGTCTGCGAGGGGGCTCATGTAGATGTTGAAGAGGGTTGGACTGAGCGAGGAGCCTTGAGGGACACCGCAGATGACTTCGGTGGCTTCGGATCTGAACGGGGGGAGGTGGACTCTCTGTGTCCTTCCAGCGAGGAAGGAGATGATCCACTCCAGTGCCTTCTCCTGGACTCCGACGTTGCTGAGGCGTTGTACTAGGGTGCGGTGGCAGACAGTGTCGAAGGCCGCGGAGAGGTCGAGGAGGATGAGGGCCGCTGTTTCTCCGTTGTCGAGCAGCGCTCGGATGTCATTGGTGACTGCGATCAGGGCAGTCTCGGTGCTGTGGTTGGCCCGGAAGCCAGACTGCGAGGGGTCGAGGGAGCCTTTCGTATATTGTACCTTGTGTATGGTGTTTAGGGGGTGTTATAGAGGGAGTGTGAAGGTAAATTTGCTCATATCTAATCAATTCGATATTTGTGAAGTGCTAAGTACTTACTCCTACGGGTCTGATGGCACTGGCGGAGTAAACTGAGTTGCTGATGAACTTGGGGTAAAGCTGTTGAACTACTGACCCCTACCGGTCAGAAAGTGCGGTATACGAAAATTAAGTGAGGTATTGCGTAGAGTGTGATGCTGTTAAATTGAGATGCTGCTGGAGTTGAGGATGAAACTGTGAGCCTAAACTGTGTGTGCCATGCTGTGAAGTCATGTGCTCTGGGCACTGTGTCACACCCGTGCAACTTGTATATGGTCCTTAGGTGGTGTTGTATAGGGAGTGCAAAGGTAAATCAATACAGTATTTTTAAAGCGCAAACTACTCACCCCTATGGGTGAGTTGAGATGGGGATCAAAGCGAGAGCTCTGTGCTGGAAAGTAAGATGGTCTGGCTACTGCTCCACAGTTGTGTGGAGAAAACATGTTGGAGAGGGTCCGGGAGTTGCCGTTATGTGGTCCTAAAATAAGGGGCCTAAGTTGTTAGTTATAGGGTGGCTCTACAAAGAGACATTGTGTTGATTAATTGGAGCTACATATATCTCTAGATATCAGTCATATCAAAATGTATGTTGTTGTTGTTGTAGATGGACCCCATTTTGTGGTCTCTGAGGTATGCAGACACAGCTTTGTTCACTTTCTTCCGAGTGTTTTCAATCTGAGGACAAAATAGTTTGGACCATTTCCACTTTTGTCTTTGAGATATAATGGAATATACAAAGACAGTTTGATGCAAAAGTAACATCAAAAGGTGTCCTTTATAAGCATTTCCAAACCTATCCCAGTCAATGTGCCTGGGTTGTTTCCACCACAGTGCACAATGAGGAGGTCGGGGTGTCGTAGATACAAACAGGTTTTAACCAAAGGCAACAATTGGTGCCACTTCAATCCTCTCTGTGCAAACCATTTAGGTTCACATTTTGTAAATCTAGGTCTAAGTCAGTACGTCTTGCACCAGACAACATAGCTATGTCCTATGATGCACACTAGCATTTTGAAGGTATAGCTGGAAGGTATAGAAAGATGTTTGTAGGTCATGTAGTTTCTTCGTAGAATAAGAGATATGTTTAAAGATGGGGAACTAGTTTTTTTTCGCATACAAAACGGTACTTGATTCGGAGATGAAAAGGATTGTTTTTTAAAAGTAGGCTGCACATTCGTTTTGTGGAAAGGCATTTTTGTGATTGGCTAAGAAAAAGCAGTTTGAACCTGGAGAACATATTATAGGATAACATTTTCTCAACTGAACCACACCTGCTACTTGCAATTGGAAGGCACTGTTCGAACTTAAAACAATCGAGAACTTTTAACCTGCACATGCCGGTAAATGTTTGAGACAATGTTGCAAAAAAATATCGTTAGGTTTAAAAAAATGTATGTACTTTTAATCTCAAAGTGTTGTAGAGTCTTCTAGAAAGTGTGTTGATAGAATACGTTGTATTTCTGAGTTCGATGTGTACTTGAACATTAAAAAAACTGTTTATAAGGAAAATTAGAAAGACCGTAATAGAGAGAAGTTTTGAAACCTCAAAGAATCAAGGAACTATTCTGATTTGTTCTTTATGTATATTTATGTGTGGAGGAGCAAAATTATAAAAAGAAGAGCAGCAGGAAGAGGAAGAAGCAGGGTGTGGGGGGACAGGGGGAGATGGACACAATGGTATACATGTACAGTGAAGTACAGCACAAGTATAGACAAACAATGGCCAGAGTTAAACACACCAACAAGGAGCATAAGTCACAGAACTAGGCAACATCACATCGCTGAACGAGCATAAAAGTCAAAAACATACTACATTCATATAGGATGTGTACAAAGGCCGGTCATGGGTGTTGTTGGATGTGTGTGAGTGTGGTCATCATGGATGAGATGTCCAGCATGTGGCACATGGGCAGGTTCATTGTGTGTTACATTGCCAAACAGCTGCTCCTCCTTCCCTTGAGCCTCCATACTTTCGTACGGTGCACTGTTGTAACCCATGCATTCGTACGGCACAGCATTGTAACACGTATTTCGGCATGTCGTGTGCTAGTCCAACCATGACGTGACACTGCCGTTTGGAGGTGGATCATGCCTCTTTACAAAATTGCCAGCTGTGGCCCTTGTGACAGGCTACATCAGAACACAGAGACACACTTACCGCACTTCCTGCACACGGACATGTGGGAGACACCCCATTTCCCTTGCCGGATAGGCACACTCCTGGGCTGACTTGTGTAGGCCGGACCAGCGGACGTGTGTTGTGCTTTTAGGATGAAGCGTGCGTAGCTACATGTTCAGGGTCACTGCTAACGCGGAGGTGAAATGGTAAAGTCTGCTGAAGACAGCACACAGTGAAATTGTAGGGCATTTGTGTATCATGCTAACACAATGAGCACTCAGGCACACTTACTCAGATGCGAGTTTGGTGGGTGTTGGTGGTCCTGGGGTTGTTGCGATGAGTCTTGTGACCCTCATGGGTATCCCTGTATCGTGCTCATTGACACCTGTGGGTGTTCTGGTGTGTCTCTTCGCTGTGTTTCTTTTCATGCTGCGTCGTCCTGTTTAACACTACTACAAAGCATGTGTAAACTTCTTTGTGGTAACGTGGGATATCACTGGAATTGATTTTGCATTGTAGTTGTGAAAGTTGTGATGTCAATTGTTCGTGTGCAGAACAATATAAGGGCTGGGTAGTGTATCCCGTTAAGATCCAGCATCTGATGCACTATCTGTAATCAATATAAATACAATGAGATTTCTTCATTGATTTTGTGTGTACACTGTAAGTGCAGGGACTACCTCAGTGCAATTCAAAATAGGATTTTAGTATTTAGAATAAATCGCAAAGGTGTACCTTGTGTATTTTTGCATGGCATAGGCTACTCTGCATTTCATTATGAGCACGTTAATGTAACTAAAGTTGACAGAAATATTATACAGTAGTTAGAAGTTGGTACGAGCTGGAGAGATCAATAATATTCCCTCGATAAGTGTTCTAAAATTTTCCATCATGGTGGATACATGCACAAGAATGACTCTGCACCCTTCAAATGTTTAACACAATGCTTTGTAGAAATCGTAACATTATTCACATCATTACAGTTACAATTGTTACAATTGTTTTCCCAAGAAGTTCAGATGAAGACTCTTCAATTTAAAAAGGAGTTCTTTATTCAGATTTTTTTATACAACGGATAGCCAACGTATTTCGTCCGTTTCCGGACTTCTTCAGGGCTTTGGACTTCCTTATAGTGTTCGAATTTCAGATCCTTACATATTGTTAAAAATCAGTGGTTTACGTGCTAAAGTGGCGTATTTAAAATTCAAGGGTAATTTCACAACAAAAGATGTAGATCCATAGAGTAACCATAAAGATGGATCTTCTATTCCTGACTTTTGTGTCTTATGCGGCCACCCCCAAGGCATTCACAGTCCTAGCCCTGCTACTCAATCTCGCTGCACCTTGTCATAAATATCAGCGTGATACTTGGCCCAGCCATATCCACTCACAATGTCCTTGCCCTCATCAGGACCTCCTCAATTCGGGCGCACACAGATCAGCGTATGCCCGAATGGAGGAGGTCCTGAAAACGGAATAAAGAACGCCTTTTTAAATTGAAGAGTCTTCATCTGAACTTCTTGGGGAAATGATTGTAACTGTTAATGATGTAAATAATGTTACAATTTCTACAAAGCATTGTGTTACACATATGAAGGGTGCAGTGCCATTCTTGTGCATGTTTTTTCGGAGGAAGTAGGAGATTTGTCTCACTTCTCTCACTTCTAGCATATAGGGGATTATGTTGTAGGCCATTTGCAGCTTCATCACATTAGATATTTACACTAGGGACTTTTAGTACTGGTGCAGGCATCTTAGCCTTGATTCCCAATTGTTCTCATCATGGTGGATACCAAATGAACTTTCTTTTTTAATAAAGTTATATAAACCATAAACTATTCTCAAATTTGATTTTTTATTAATATATTTATAAAAAATAAAGCAATATATAACATTTTAGAAATATAATAGAAAATAACAAGGTGGAAGATTCCTCTGGGGAACATGGATGTTGACTACAGAGCTTGGAAAATAAAGCACAAAATAAGGACGTGTGTAATATGCATATGAAAGGACTGAGAGAGAGAAACAGAGAAGGAAAAACAAGCCAGAGAAAAAAGAGAAGGAAGGAAAGAAAGGGAGTGAGAAAGGGAGAAGGGAGAGAGAGATAGAAGGAAAGGAATGAAGAGAGTGAGAGAGAGAGGGAAGAGAGAGAGTGAGTGTGAGAGATTGTCGCCTCTGCGCATAGATTAGCAAATAATTACTTGGTGTGTGCAGCAGTGGGCGGACTGCACATGCCTGTCAAAACCCCGCCGATCTCAGATGTGTTGCAGAGTCCTGAGTCCTGAATGGCGGACACCACATCACATTGTGCGGGCATCTTACAGATGTTGTTGAGTCTTGAATGGTGGAGACCACATTAGCTTCTTCGCGGATCTGATAGATGTTGTTGAGTCGTGTATTGTGGAGACCACTTGAACTTCTGGGCAGCCTGGCATACCTCACAGATGTCGCTGAGTCATGCGTTGTCAATGGCAGGGAGCACCTTATGGTTTGGTGCCGCTCAGCTTGTTGAACTCAAGTTAGTGGCATGTAGTGGTAGGTTCCTGATGGCCACATGAGTTTGGGGTGGCAGTAACTGTGCCTGCTCATCATGTGCAGTATTTAGTTTTAGTATCAATTAATTTTCTATTTTAAAAGTAAAGCAATAGGTTGGGCAATCAGATATTGTGCGCCTCTTGGATTATCGGGCTCTAAACTTGGCCTCTCCCATACTTCCTCCTTGAGAAACCTGGGACTGCACTCTATCGCTGCCACTGAGAATCAGGTACTGAGGAGTTTGTACTTTGCCCACTTTGCAGGCCCATAGTAGAAGGGCACCGAGCCATCAGAGGCAAATGGCTCAGCCCCATGGTCGAGGCCCAGTACCCTCTACTTGCCCTGTGGCAAACTCCCCTGCCCATACCAGGGTTTGACAGGGAGAGCAGAAGAGGCACCGAAGTGGAGAAGGCAAAACAGAAAGAGAGAGACTGATGATAAGGATAGAGATGGTCAACAAGATAGAATGGGAGCCAGAAAGAGAGGACCGGAAGACTGTTGGACAGATAGGAAGAAAGTGAATAGAAGGTAGAAAAATAGTAAAGGAAGGAAACAGAAAGAATGAATTAGGTGCAGAGAGAAAATGAAAGAACTCTTATTGTGCTGACAATAGGCAGTGTTTTTCAATTTAAAGTTAAAGAACCTAATGAGAATGCCTTGAACTGAATGAAAAGGTGATTAAGCGTTCGATTAGACCACAGCAAGTACAGCCCAGATTAAAGAGGCACTTTTCTGATTGTTAGAATCCTTTTCAACACATTGCAGAGAATCACAAGTAAAGTAGTCAGAAGTTCAGTCAAAAAAGGAGAGATAAAGGAGAAAGAAAACTAAAGTAAGCAAGAGACAAAAGGAGGAGAATAAAGGGAGAGCAAGCTATAGACAGGGAAAAAGAAAAGCCTGTAAACAATTGAAAATATATGAATTAGACATCAAATGTCCTAGATGCAAAATCACAGCCACAGCAAAGAAACAAATGTAAAATATAACATATCACAAGGCAATGCCTTAAGATAATCTAAGCATGCCTCTGCACACATTTGTAATGAGGCCTACAAGCGGCAATATTAAGAAATCTGGGAACACCAAAACAATGGAAATTAGTGATATTCTGCTTATCAGTGCCAGTACTTCTCCCACTACCTAAAAACTATGGGATGCCACCTGGAACCAGGAGATCCACCAGAAACAACCATCACACTATTCCCCATCACTACAACAACAACCACCCATACTACACCATTAACCACAAACACTAAAACAATACCCACTTGCACTATATCAATAAGCACTAATTCTACAATACCCACCCACACTACACCAATACCCACCCTTACTACATCAAATACCACCCACACAACACCAATTACCACTCATACTACACCAATAACCACTAATTATACAACAGTATCCACCAACACAACATCAATAACCACTAATACTGTAACAAAAACCTACAGCACAACACCATTAACCACTAATAGTGTGCCAATCCCCACCACACTAAACCAATAACAACTAATGCTACAACAATGACCACCCAAGCTACACCAATAACCACCCCTACTACATCAATAACCACTCACACTACTCCAATAACCACTAATACTACAAAAATAACTGCCAATGTGGACAGCAGAAAGGCGCTATGCCATGTGACCGACAGGTCCAGGAGACGGTAATAGAGCCTAGTGGGCTTAAATAATGCAAATGTCACATCAGGATCCAAGTTGTAGATGCAAATTCAGGAGGCAACGCCATCTGAGGAGACCACCACATCCATTCATCTAAGAAATGGGACCAAGTTGAATTGCTATGATAGAGGTTGTAATACAAAGGAGGGTGGCAAAAAGTGTAATCCACCCTCCTGGCCACCTGAATACCATCACACAAATGCTCAAAAGCAAGACCTCTACCCCATCCTTGAGAAATACAATTGAGCTGCAGAAGAGTCACAAGTGTCACAAAGACTTAGCATCAATTGTCTGGCTGAAACAACCAATCCACACTTGTAACATTCAAATATCTATAAACTTCTTTACACAGTTGCAGAAAGTGAGTGCACAGGGCAAATCAAGGCTCAGTAGTAAACATCTGTGTTGTTTCAAAAGGAGCAATCAGCACAGATGGCATGCAGAGATGAGGTAAAGAGACAAGATGAAGCTCCCTGTCCTGGTAGGAAGGACAGAGCAAGGACACCACATGCCTTGAAGTGCATCTCTTTCAGGTTCCGTTAAATGTCATGGAAGAGGTTTGTCGCAACTCTAGAACAAATTGAAAGTTGAGCAAAGAATGTTGTGGAAACATTATTGGAGATAGGCCACTGAAGAAGGGCTCGAGACAACAAGGGCGTTATTGACTAAGGGTTCACATGAGCTCTCGCATGGCACAAAGCAATGCAAGCATTGTGTTAATTTATTTAAAAACCTCTGGGTGCAGATCAAAATTGTGTTGTGCCACTTGAGCACCCGTGCAATCCTTAGTAAACGACGGCCTAAATGACATAATAGAATGGAAAAAGGCTTAAGCATTTGGTGTGACAAGGGAATATAGGTTTGAAATCTTAGAACATGATGCAGATGGACAAGGTAAATGCATTTACTAGGAAATTAAGATGGGCTGAGAGTCACACTGAGGTCCTATTCACAGAACTGTCCACTAGCAGGAAGGTCCATTCTGTTAGAATCCATGTCAGGGTTGACGGTGTAAATAGAAAGGTCATGCAGTCAATGGCCAATGTATGGAACCTCAGGGTTCACATCCTAAAAAAGGGAAGTTTACTACAACCATATAAGGAGGAAGTAGTAGAGGGTTAGCAAAATGTCTGAGAGCACTCTGTATTAAATGTGAATAGCACAATGTCCCTTTATTAATCAAACAGTGGATAATGGCTTCTTAACCACATTATTGCTCCGATGGCCTGCAATGATTTCACAGTGATGATGTGTGCCACTACATGTAGGGATGATGGTATAACAGAATTAGAGCTAGTATATCTGAATTGTTATCATCTGCCTACTTGCACATCTGGCATGGTATCCTCATTCAATTGCAGTTAGTTCCAGCAGTAGGGCCAGCCTACTTACCTTGAGGAGACTTGGACAATAAACACTATAAGCAACAGTGTTTTCTTGAGGACAAACAAGTACGTAAATAGTATAGCATATATATACAATCAATTTAAAAAATAAAATAAATAATAAGCAAATGAGTGAAGGCCTAGGTAACAACTGGTTTGCCATTTAATCTATCAATTCAGTTTATCTACAATTCTGTGATATGTATGCATATACACAAAATAGATTTAAAAGTTGCTCGGTGCATAAGTTGATCGCACAGCATTTATTTGCAAAGAGCAAACATATATCGTAAAAGCTTTTATACATTTCTTAACATCACATAAACTACTGAAGACAATCGCCTAAGTGACCTAGAGAGGATTTTGAAATGTTATTAAGATCTCCAGTGTCATTCACCGTGAGTATTTCGACCTATTCAGTGTTCGGAGGACTTCATCAGAACAAGTGAAATATGTACTGAGCACATCACAGATATGGAAGAAGGAATCTAACTGGAGCAGACACTGAGTTTAAAACATGTAAGGTTGGCATGATGAAGTTAAATGGAGGTAGTGGAAACATAAATTAAGCAAACCGGGCAACAGTAGAACAGTTATACTTAGTGGGATGCACACCAGAGTCCTTTTGCTCTGTAGAAACTACTGAATTATATTTCAGTTGATTTTTCAATCCACGCCAGTTGCAAAGTCACACATCTCTGAAGTTTGATAGGGACATCATGACAGTTTTCTCCACCGTGATTCTGCCATGTGCAGCACTATTCATGATGCATTTGTCCAATAATGTGCCAATAATGTGCCCATACATGCATAAAAAGAATGAACGCCATTTGAATAAATGCAGCATTCTGTTTGGATCTAGTTGTCCTTACTGTTTCTCTGTGCAGAAAAATCATCACTAAACTCTTAAATAATTTTTAGGCAGTTGATGGAGCAATCATGTCATTCTGCCTTTTAATGCGAGTACTCAGGGAGACATTGAAAGCCATTGTGGGGAAGCAAAGATACCCAGGAGTAACATGGAAGAAGCATCAATGGTGACCGACCAGATCACAGTGTGATGGACTTCCAAGGTTACCAGTTCATGGTTCTATGTGGGTGTGACATGAAGTAGTGGCTGTAGAGAAAGGTGCTTCCCACTCACTCTCACTCCCTCATTCTCTCTCTTTCACACATGCACACACACACACACATACATCCACTTTCGCACACATTCATGCATACATAAGAGCATGTACACACACACACATGCAAACACATGTGCACACGCGTGCATGGAAACACAAGCCTATTTGCACACAGACACACATATACTGGAAATGACTTTCTTTCCAAAACTCTTGGTCCTTTAGCTAATCATCCAGATCCCAAGTATAATAAATATACACCTGTAACTGTTGCCACATACAGTGTGGGGGAGCTTTGCCAATGATAGTTAGTCTGTGAAGAAGCATCTATCCGCATATAGGAATACAATGGATTTCAATGGCTTTCTCCTGGGTCTGCACCCAAAAAAAGGTAAGGACTTCGCATTTTTCATGCTACGCAGCAAGACTACTTGTTGCACTGTGTGAAAGGGAGAAGGCAGGAATGAACCATATCTATCAAGATATAGCGTATTCCTGTCCTCTCCTTGCGCTGGTGCACAATCAGCAGCCTAGAACCAATTTCTTCTGCCTTGAAGCAAGGGTGCCTGCGCTACATACAGGATTAAGTTTGTGCAGGAGGGAAAACTTCCAGCACAAAAACAAACCTTAGAGGCGTTTTACTCTGTCTAAAAGTGCGACAGATTGCAGAACACCTAAATAGAGGAAACAAGAAATGAAAAATATGGATATTTCTGCTCCATTCACCCCGGCTGGGATGTTTTACAACTCTGATGCATTCCCAGGTCTACCAGTGTTGGTAAATCTGGGAAAGATTCAAAATACACTAGTGGATGCATGGGAACACCCAGACTCCACTTGTGTAATATTAGACTGGGGGAATACGTTGTCATTTTATGTCATGATATATGTAAGCCCAATGCCTGGAATATCAGTAAATACAATGCAAATGTATGCCATCCCTTGCACCTGCACAATGCCCGTCGATGCAATGTCAATGTATACCATACCTTGTGCTCACACATCTGGACCGACATCAGCAACAGTGATACGAATGTGTGTAACAATCCATGCTTGTGCAGTAATGTTGTTGCCAAACAGAATATGTCATTGTATGTTCAGACCAGAGCAAACATAATCTCGTTAATGCCTGTACAAATGATATCATTGTACAAAAGGACAACTGTATGCGTGATGAGGATATTGTCGATAAAACGATTCCATTCGCTGCCCTATTATGCTTGGGAGTTCTGAGAAACGACGTGCATCATTACTATTGATTCACCGAACGTCATCTCTCCATCAATCCTGAATCAGAGATACGTGGTTAGACAGATCCTGCGACCCATCGAGTAACAGGACACTGGTGGGGTCCCCAAGGAACCAAAGACAAACACGCACCTAGGGAAAACTCTTGTCGATTCCACAAATAGTGGCACCACAAACAAATCTTAGATATTGGGCCCCAATAGAACACACTGAGTAACAGGTCACAGATTGGGCCCCCCATAAACCAAAGACAAACACCCAAGAAAAAGCCTTCAATATTCAACAAACCGATAGTGGCACCACAAACAAATACAATATATGTGGCCTCAATAAAGCACATTTGGCCAAAGGCCTGTGTTCCCCAGAAATACCACAAAGTTAGATACCACATGTAGATAGGTACACTCAACCAATCAGAACACAACAGGCACACCACATGTAGTGATCACGCGTTCCGCATGCCGTAAATTTGGACACATACACACTAACACTATCTCTCCACGAGGTCGAGAGCCATCTGTGTCCTTATCAAATGTCTGCATTTGTTGAATAACAACCAAGATGCTTCTTTGTGAATGTAGAGAAATGTTTTACTGTACCTGATTAACTGTATGAATTGACAACCAAAGCCCTAGTTCATCAAAAGAATCTGAGCAGATGCACCCTCGGCTAGGCTCTCCCAGCTTCAGCGTTTAATTAAACCAACTTGTTCCTGTTTCGCCAAATGCCTCTTGTCCTTTCATTTATTTAGGTTAAATTCATATCTGAGCAACAGCAACGCCCCCACTACAAAGAGTGACATGAGGCAGAGACTTGCGTTACTCCAGGTTTGCCAAGCACGCAGGGCCATGTAGGTTGTCCTTGCAAGACTTGGCAAATCTCATTCTAGGGTTTGGTCACACTGTACCACCTTGCGTAGTGCAAGTCCAACGCAAAGCCTCAATAAATCTGCCCCAAAATATTTGCAGCAGGCTATGTAATCCATAATGCTGAAAGAATTTCAGAAATTGATTGCACAATTATGTAAACCACATTTAGAGTTATTGATAATGGCATGCAAACACTCTCCAAACAAGGCTAAGAAGGCTTAAAGATCTCGAATTAAAGGCATCTGAAAATATAAAGACAAGCATCATTTTTATATTTAATGTTGATGGAGCAGATTTCCTCTGCAGTCAGGCATTGTTTTATTTTTTGTGCTTCAGACAGACTGCATTTAAATTGCCACGCACATTTTGGTGCAAGTTAAAAACATGGCACGTAAAATAAACATGAAAGTGAGGCCTATTTAGTCTGAAATGCTTCTGCTGAATTAACATGTGTTTTTGCACTGTAGAGAAAAGTGGCCTTTTTAGCTTTGAAGATTAATAGAATATGTTTCTCTCTTCCCAGTTCATCCCATGCAATCTACATTCACTATTTCTGTCTTAATAGACTTTGACTTGTTGCATATTTTGATAAATATTTTCAGTTAATAACACCTCTTTTACTTTGTTGCACATTGCACATTTATTTTACATGTTGTCATAAATAATAGAAAAGCTGCTTTACACTAGTAGCTTGGCTAGGAAAACATTTATAATGAGTATTAGTATGGAGTTTGGAAACATAACGTGCTGATTTACATGAAATTAACATTATCTTTTTGTTTATTTTATTTTTGGGGCCTACCATTAAATGGCTGCCTGTGAAACCATCAAAAGCTATGGCTTGCTTTGAATGAGAAGGGAGCATGCGCAGACCGTGGCAGCTTTCCTCATGCCAAGAAGTCAAGAACACCTTGAACTGTACATCCTTGTGATTCTGCCAAAATGTACCAGTGTTAGTTAAAAGTGTCCATCTGACTGCGCTTTGGCAGGAAGGAAGGAAGACTATTGAAAATGTTCCCTAGCAATTGTTGCAAACTTATAAAATGTATTTGTTATGTATGCTTCATTTGTTAAAAACTGGCATGGTCAGGTTTTTAGAATGCGTCAGGGTGATGCGAACTCATGCCACCATGACTAACCAATCAACATACAGGTTTTCCTGAAATGCAACATTTTGTGTAGTCTGCCAAAATTTTGTGTATAAAAACTGACAGGGGCGGGCTTTTTCAGCTCAGCTGGCTTCTTGCTCATTTTGGCTTAGGCTTCTATGGGTTAGGTACGAGAAACGTCCCGGGAGATTGCTGAGGGTTTGCGTCCGAGGAGGATCAGGGGGAGGTTTCTTGCTTCCACGTCATATCTTGGCCACATTCCTTTGAGGTCTTGTGAAGGGCGGGCTATCTCACTCCCTGCTTGCTCTTTAGACACAGACAGATGCAGAAGAACAGCTGATTAAATAGAATTAGATGCTAAACTTTCAGTTATGCTTTACTAATTAATTAGGTCTGAAATGATTTATTTGTCTTATGCATTTATTTCTCTTTGTGGGAGATTTTTTTGCAAACTATTTGATTTTTGATTAGCCTTGCAAGACTATATTTTTCTTAGAAACTCTTTGAGTCTTGAATGACATTTTGCCCCACATTCCTACATGTTATGCCTATATGCAGACTGTAATGTGTTCTGTATTAATGCTATTTTTTCTGTTTTCCAAATTCTGTAACCTGATTGATGTTACTGATGAATAAAGGGTCAGAAAAACTTAACTTTTAACTAGAAAATAAAACCCTTTAAATACTCAACAACTCTCTTTATTGACTTTAAATAATAATTGCATTTTTGACTGTTCATGATTATTAAAGTCTCCTGAAGGTAATACATGGTGTGAAGGGCCCAATACCTTTTGAGCGGTAAATTAGAGGTAGCATGAGGGTTTTGCATTGAGAAATTACCAGAAGAAATTACCGCTCCATCAGTTTTTGGTAATCAGAGGATGGTCATTATTGATTAGTTTGGTGATTAATGATTATTGATTTCACCATCAACTACTCAACTAATGGATCATTGACCTTAAGTAGGGAAATAAAATAATTGCCCAAGTTAGATAAATGTCCAAGTCCTGATTCCTGACTCCAATGCTCAGAACCTGAAGCTTGGCAAAGCAGCACTGAAAGGTGATGCAAGAAGTGGTGTGAGTATCAATAGGGTTGTGAAATGTTGTTAATATGCTAGCATGTATGTATTTTTGAAGTGTTGAAAATAGTAAGGGTTTTTACTGTTGGTGACATTTTGCTCATTTTGAATTGATGGTGTTATTGATTATATTGGTAAATTCATAGGACATAATTTTTGGTTATTGATTACATGTTTTAACTCTTTATGTTAAGTTAGTGTCTTGTTCTATGTTGTCTGAACACGCAGGTATGTACACCTGTGGAATCCCGGGAAGGAATAGCGGGTGGTAAATGGAAGCCACACTGCACTGAGGTTACTCGTCTGTTGGAATAGCACTGAGAAGCTAGGTAGGGCTGGCAGTGTTAAATTAGGGACTATTTTCTGTGTGAGTGATTGATAGCAAAGAGTTCGCTGGTGAAACTTTGGTCTGATATCACCTAGAAAGGGTCACACCAAAGGAGTAGCAGGTTCTTCTGAGCTTGATTGACAGCAAAAGGGTTCGCTGGTGAAACTTTGGACTAAGATATATCCTGAAGGATAAGTCCAAAGGAGTAGCAGGTTCTTCTGAGCTTGTGTGACAGGTAAGCGGAAGGGATTTACCTGTAGTGTTTGAAGAGTAAACGGAAGGTCTTACTTTGTGAAGGGTAAGCGGAATGTGTTACTCGCAGTGAATATAAATCTATCCTTTATTTAGCACAACAGACAGAGTAGTGAATGTATTTATGTTGTTACTAACAGAGGTATTGATTCAGAGAAATATTGCAGTAAGATTTCGTGGAGGTTCAGTAGTAGGAGTGAAACTGACTAAAATTGAGATTGACAGCTTTGGAGAAAAGAAATTGCATTGAACTATTGCAAAAATGAAATTGTTTGAAGGCTTAAAGAAGCTGTTAGGAGGTAAAGTGAAAAATTCTTTTTTTATTGGTGATGCTCCTGAAGGAACACCTGTGCATTTTATGTCTACCAATTTGGGACAAAATACATGTATGTGGGTTCACCAATGGTGCAAGATTACTGAAAAAGAGGGTGCTTTGAGGTTTCCAAAAGATGGTACTTTTGAATTGCAAATTATTGACAAATTAAGGGAAGTGTTATGTGAAATAAAGACACCATCTAAAGCTGCACAATTTGAGGCCTTAAGCTTGTGGGAAAAGACAGCAAGAGAGAAAGCAAGTGAGGATAAAAAGGTAAAGAACCAAATGCAGGAGAAGAGCATTAATGATGATAAAGAGCTTCAAATAAATAATGATTCAGGGGATAAAATAATGGATGCATTGTTAACTGAGTGTCCACCACTTTATGTGGTTCCCATTAAAAATACTGAAAATAGTGTACTAGTAAGCACTACAGTGGCTACTGCTTCTGTTGAGCAGAGAAAAACACAGATTGAGAAAACTGTGCAAACATTTTATATTGACCCATTACCTGTTGATTCAGTACTGACAGTGATACCTCCAGGTGTTACTGCTTCAAATGTGCCTGATTCAGTCCAAGAATTGCTAACTGCAGATGCACAGATAATGCATAGAAAAATTATGACTGTCCCAATTAATATGGTCCCTACTGAAAAGGTTCAAAGAACTGCAGAAGGAGTGATTATGGCAGAGTTTATTTCAGAAACTCAGAATACACAGATTATTGAACAGCAATTACCCCAAGCACTGAAAGGTGAGGGAAACATGGTATTTACAACATCTGCAGCCCCAAATAAAATAAATGTAATTGAAAATGTTATTTTTCAAACCTGCTTAGAGGAAGCAGCAGTGATTAAAAATATTGAAAACATGGGAGAACATATTAACACAGGCACCGAAAAAGAGAGACAGCTTAGTGTTTTAAATTCAGCACTAGAACATGGAAAAAATAACAGTCCATGCTGTTTAAATAATGAAAATGTGAACAAGTGTCAGGAAAAAGAATTAATTTCCCTGAGTAAGGAAACAGTTGCATGTGCATTAACTACCCATAATGGCCTGACAGATTTGGCTCAAAATTATGAATTTGATGTTTCAGGAAGTTTCCCATTTCAGAAAAGTTTTAGGGTACATATGGATGATGAAGCAAATGAGAAAATGTGTTCTTCAGAAATGCAATTGCACAGTGCAGAAATAAAGTGTATTTTTAAATGCAATGGGTTTGAGAAATTAGGAGACAAATGG
Organism: Lissotriton vulgaris; assembly: GCF_964263255.1. Taxonomy (NCBI): domain Eukaryota; kingdom Metazoa; phylum Chordata; class Amphibia; order Caudata; family Salamandridae; genus Lissotriton; species Lissotriton vulgaris. The sequence goes on along the minus strand of NC_141694.1, from coordinate 1,806,416,263 downwards.
GAAAGAAAACATGAGAAGAAAAAGAAACCACCAGACCTAGCAAGGAAACTGGATAAGGAAAAGAAGCCACCAGATTTAGTTGAGAAAAATAATAAGCAGAATGAGGGCAAAGCTTTTGCTTACTCATTGAGAGAAAAGGTGGGAGAAGTGCATGTTCCTATGCTACAGAATACAAGTGAACTTGCAGCATTTCTAAACACATTTCCACAATTGAGAGACAGACATATGCTGTGGTACCCACAAATTGATGGATTTGTTGACATTTTAAAGGAGTTGTGCATTAATTTGGAAATGTTGTTTTACATTGCCATGCAGAATAAATTGTGGTTTGAATCTAAAGTTGTTCAAGGGCCAGGTGAGGAGACAGTGAAAATGGTTTGCATGAATGCACCATCATTTTCTGTTGTTATGGAGGAAAATATAGCAGTGCTTATTTTCCTGAAGGGTGGAGTGCCAGCAAAGGATGTTGCTTGGGTACAGATTAAAAGAACACAGGATGGAAGTAAAGTTGGTTTGGTTTGTGAAAATTCAGGTATGGATGTTGTACTGGAGGAAAATGTGTCCTTTTGCCATCTTTATGACAGATTTGAGCATTGGAAGAAGAAAAATCAATTTAAACATGATGCACAAAAACATCAGAGAAATGCAGATGCAAAATATACCAGCTAAGCAAATGCAAATGTCAGTTCAGAGACAGGTACCTATGGCAGGAATTTTCCAAGCAAAGATGGTCCCACAAAATATGGAAAATGCTAAAATTAATTTAAATAAGATGTCCAGAGCAAATGTGAATTATTTCCAGAGACAACATCAGAACCCAGTCCAACAGGTTGCTGTGTTTGAAAATGAGAGTTTTACCCCTCACAATTCAGTATTTACCAAGTGCTTTGTGAAGGCAGTGGAAAGTCCAGACTTAATTTCAAGAGTTTTAAAGAAAGAAATTATAAACCCAGTTTTAAAGAAATTTGCACCAAAATTAGGCCCCTTTGAGGAAAACTGCAAAACTGTTGTCTGTGACTCTGGCCTAGCAGGAAAACAATTGTTTTGCAAATTAAACAGCACAGATTACTGTGCATCAGATAATGTTCATTTTCAGATTCCTGATGAGGAGGTACATTTTAAAATGGCCCAACAAGAAACAGCTGTAGCATTATTTTCAGAAAAGACAGTTGAAAAATTACCTTCTGCTTTGGAAAAAACAGAAATTAGAGAGTTCACAGAGAAGGATGCCAGATTAATAAAATGTGCAGAACATGTCTTATTAAAATTAGAACCAAATGACATGCATTCAGGAACACCATCAGTTGCAGGAATTTTACCAATAAAAGGATTTTTGATGGACTTGATTGGAAGTTTGTGTAACTTTCTGATCACAGGTTCACAGAAAATAAATGAAAAGAACAGAATAGTGCAGGAGATTAAAAGCATATTTTTTCCATGTTGTCCTGTGGTACCGAATCCAGCCAATATATTTTTTCACATTCCATGTGCTGAAGAATGGCTTACTTTTATTGATTTTTGCAAAGTCCATGTAACAGTGCCATTGCATGAGAATAGTCAGGAGTACTGTCAAAAAGCAGATGAATATCTGGGACACAAAATTGGAAAGGGAGATAGAAAGGTGTCACCAGAAAGGGTGGAAATGTTTTCCAAGAAAAATCCACCTCAAATTCAGAAAGAAGTCAGGACATTTTTGGGAATGGTTAGCTACTGTAGAGAGTGGTTACTAAACCTTTCCCTAGTGGCTAAGCCTTTACTGAGGCTGACACACACAGGTGTGTCTGATCCGCTTCCATTGGACAACATTTGCACAAAAGCATTCCTAGAGTTGAAAGAGAAAGAATGTTGCGCCCCAGCACTAGGAATGAAAGTTTATTTAAAAGAAAATGCACCAATTTGCAGTGAGAGGGAGGGCTGCACTCTCTCATTGCCTATTCAAAAAGATGAATGTGTTCAAAGCTCTGTGATGTATTGCCCAATGACCTTTGACCCTAACTTCACAAAAATGTCAGCAAATGATTTGGTTTGTGATGATAATGAATATGAGTGTCTAAATATCATGAAAATATGCATAAAGCCAAAATCAGACTTTAATGATGAACGTCTGAGTCAGCCCAACAATGTCCATTTTGTAGATGGCCCATGTTTGAAAGGTGACACATTAAAAGCAGCACATGCTGTGCTCCTTATACATTATGTTGTCAAAGCTTCATGGCTCTCAGTAGCTGCCCCAGTCCAAAATTCGAAATTGATTGCCCTTACCATAACATGCAGTATATCTGCTCAAATGAGAGTCACTGTTGTCATGGGAGAGAGAAATGCTAATTCAGTTGCACACATTTGTGTTCTGTTAGCATGCACATTCTATGGAATCTTCACAGGTGAATTAAAAGATGCTCAAGAAAATGTTTTTGAAGCAGCACAACAGGGTTGTATCAGAACTGTTTTTGAGAAAAGTGACAACTGCATAGTGGCAAAAGTGTTATTGCAAAGACTGATGCCCAGGTATAGATTGCCGGTTTCTCTGAAATCAGATCATAAGGTGGTCTCAAAGATAATGAGTGCAGAACAACAGATTGGACAAGGAATGGATTGTAGCTATCTGCCTGAAATGTCAAGCATAATAAAGCAACACAATGGCAGCACTGAGTTACCTTTTGCCAAAGACGGTGTCTCACCAACACCAAAGTGGCTAGAAAATGCATATGCAAATGCACTTGTGGAAAACACTGAGGAGAACACTAGCCATGGCTGTGTAGGTCAGGTTGATGTACAGTGTGCAGTTTCTCACCAGATTGCAGCTGCTACACAAGATCTGCATGATGGATGGTGCAACGGCTTTGGTCTGAGAGATGAAGTGGTGAATCATCTGAATCTGATCAAAGTGAAGATAAGAGTGAAAGGCATTGGTTGAAAAAGTGCCAAGGATTGATGGTGCTCTGTCCGAGTTTCTCAGCACCTAAGTAGTCTAATTTGCATTGAAAAAGGTACAGAATGCCAATGAGCCATTCTGATGGCAAGCTGATGACAAAGAGAAAAGAAATGCTGAAACTGTCCTGTTGAATTCTTTTTTTATTATTTTAGTTATTTATTTTAAAGAAAACTAACTGTTCCAAGAAGCTACTTACAGAACTCTGCACTAAAATATTTGAGCTTGGCTATATATGATCTGATTACAGATAGACTTGTGTTTGCCTTAGAAATAGATTTAAAATTGTTATATGCTCAGCTTTTGCAATTTTAAAAAATGTCACTTGTGAAAATGAAATTTGTGTGATGAATTATAAATCATTTTATTATGATTTGAATTATCAGAAGGGTGGATTGATGGAGCAGATTTCCTCTGCAGTCAGGCATTGTTTTATTTTTTGTGCTTCAGACAGACTGCATTTAAATTGCCACGCACATTTTGGTGCAAGTTAAAAACATGGCACGTAAAATAAACATGAAAGTGAGGCCTATTTAGTCTGAAATGCTTCTGCTGAATTAACATGTGTTTTTGCACTGTAGAGAAAAGTGGCCTTTTTAGCTTTGAAGATTAATAGAATATGTTTCTCTCTTCCCAGTTCATCCCATGCAATCTACATTCACTATTTCTGTCTTAATAGACTTTGACTTGTTGCATATTTTGATAAATATTTTCAGTTAATAACACCTCTTTTACTTTGTTGCACATTGCACATTTATTTTACATGTTGTCATAAATAATAGAAAAGCTGCTTTACACTAGTAGCTTGGCTAGGAAAACATTTATAATGAGTATTAGTATGGAGTTTGGAAACATAATGTGCTGATTTACATGAAATTAATATTATCTTTTTGTTTATTTTATTTTTGGGGCCTACCATTAAATGGCTGCCTGTGAAACCATCAAAAGCTATGGCTTGCTTTGAATGAGAAGGGAGCATGCGCAGACCGTGGCAGCTTTCCTCATGCCAAGAAGTCAAGAACACCTTGAACTGTACATCCTTGTGATTCTGCCAAAATGTACCAGTGTTAGTTAAAAGTGTCCATCTGACTGCGCTTTGGCAGGAAGGAAGGAAGACTATTGAAAATGTTCCCTAGCAATTGTTGCAAACTTATAAAATGTATTTGTTATGTATGCTTCATTTGTTAAAAACTGGCATGGTCAGGTTTTTAGAATGTGTCAGGGTGATGCGAACTCATGCCACCATGACTAACCAATCAACATACAGGTTTTCCTGAAATGCAACATTTTGTGTAGTCTGCCAAAATTTTGTGTATAAAAACTGACAGGGGCGGGCTTTTTCAGCTCAGCTGGCTTCTTGCTCATTTTGGCTTAGGCTTCTATGGGTTAGGTACGAGAAACGTCCCGGGAGATTGCTGAGGGTTTGCATCCGAGGAGGATCAGGGGGAGGTTTCTTGCTTCCACGTCATATCTTGGCCACATTCCTTTGAGGTCTTGTGAAGGGCGGGCTATCTCACTCCCTGCTTGCTCTTTAGACACAGACAGATGCAGAAGAACAGCTGATTAAATAGAATTAGATGCTAAACTTTCAGTTATGCTTTACTAATTAATTAGGTCTGAAATGATTTATTTGTCTTATGCATTTATTTCTCTTTGTGTGAGATTTTTTTGCAAACTATTTGATTTTTGATTAGCCTTGCAAGACTATATTTTTCTTAGAAACTCTTTGAGTCTTGAATGACATTTTGCCCCACATTCCTACATGTTATGCCTATATGCAGACTGTAATGTGTTCTGTATTAATGCTATTTTTTCTGTTTTCCAAATTCTGTAACCTGATTGATGTTACTGATGAATAAAGGGTCAGAAAAACTTAACTTTTAACTAGAAAATAAAACCCTTTAAATACTCAACAACTCTCTTTATTGACTTTAAATAATAATTGCATTTTTGACTGTTCATGATTATTAAAGTCTCCTGAAGGTAATACATGGTGTGAAGGGCCCAACACCTTTTGAGCGGTAAATTAGAGGTAGCATGAGGGTTTTGCATTGAGAAATTACCAGAAGAAATTACCGCTCCATCAGTTTTTGGTAATCAGAGGATGGTCATTATTGATTAGTTTGGTGATTAATGATTATTGATTTCACCATCAACTACTCAACTAATGGATCATTGACCTTAAGTAGGGAAATAAAATAATTGCCCAAGTTAGATAAATGTCCAAGTCCTGATTCCTGACTCCAATGCTCAGAACCTGAAGATTGGCAAAGCAGCACTGAAAGGTGATGCAAGAAGTGGTGTGAGTATCAATAGGGTTGTGAAATGTTGTTAATATGCTAGCATGTATGTATTTTTGAAGTGTTGAAAATAGTAAGGGTTTTTACTGTTAACTTCATGTATTTACTTTGAACGTGTGCAGAGGATTTGTATATGGCATAAGTGGTATGCTGGCCACAAACATGGGGCTCTGCTGGTTTTTCCTTATCTTATGCACCATGTCAGATTACCTGCCTTAACTGATTTGTACTTGTGATAGACCGTAGAGCGCCATCTTTGCATATTGCTGACCACAGACTGTATAATTATAAGGTCATTTCTTCTTGATCTTCTAAAAGAAGACTTAAATCTCCTCCAACATGGACCAGCTCTGTTGTGAGCTTTTACACAGGGCACTAAAAACACTGAAATCTCATAAAGCACTATGGTAACTCATCACAAGAATGCCATATTTGAGCCATAACATTTTACTTCCACACAAAGAATCATGACTTAAAAAGAAGTCACCTACACCTGATTAAATATTGAAGAAATGTAAGATGCCCAATTTCCTCCAACAAAAGACACGCAGATCACATAGCTCCTACATGAAGCAGGTGATTAGCCTAGCCCAACTGGGACTTACCTGTGACCAGTCCTCAGATTTGTCAAGGCCTTCTGGACCCAACATCAGAGCCTCAAGGCTTCTACAACACAACCCTCTATTTCACTCTCTCTTGCTCTCTCTCTCTCTCTGCCCAGGTTCATCCTTCTTGTGCATCATTATTTTCTGTTGTTTTACAAATGGTTGCGTTTTTCAGTACTATTAACCTGTTTTACCTGTGTTGTGCCTTTTTCCCTTTGCTTTTTATTGCATTATTTGTACCCCTCCCTCTGCCTTTGACCCACTCTCTGTGTCGTTCTCTCTTTTTCAGACCCGTTTCCTGGTGCCTTTATCCCTCTAGTGCATCCATTTTTGTGCTGTTTCTTTCTCTCTTCTTCCCACTCACACCCGTTTACCTGTTTCATTCATCTGCCTCATGCTCCTTATGCCTGTTTTATTAGTTTTCGGCTCTTGCCCATTTCTTGCATTCCCTACCCGAGTGGTCCTTACATATTGTTCCTGCTCCTTCACCTTCCACCTCAAATGCTTTGGACGGCACCACCAACCCCCTGCTTTCCACACCCCTCCCAAGAGTTACTTAATTGCCGCCGCATCACAGACATGTAGCAGGCACACCACTGGCATGCTAAAGGCAAACCAAAGTAAAGCCTGTCTTTGTCAGAAGCATTGAAAGGCATGCTCCTTCTCAGTAATGCTGAGAAACAGCCGTTCCTCTTTCCCCAGCTTAGCCGGCCTTAGTAGTGGTTTTATTGCAATGTTATTTCCTTTTAAATCTGTCTCCACTGAACAGGCTTTGCCTTTGTCAAGCACCGCTCGTTCAATAAAAGTATGCGGCCTGCGCCTTCAGCAACAGCCCCCACCAGTTGATTGCTGTTTTGTTGTTCCTGTGGTCCCCTACTTTAAAAGAAAAACATGCACACAGGTCAGTCAGTCATTCGGCTTTTATTTTTACAGCTGAGCTGGAAGCTCACACTATGGACTGAAAAATAGGGTGAAACTGTTTATACTGTTGCGTGTTTATCTAGGTTCCTGATCGATACTGTGACCTTATGCCCCTATTCGGCTATAAATCCATTTATTCCCTATATTGGCATAACCGTTCAAGTGCGATTTTCTGAAAAGTCATCTCTGGCCTCACACGAACAGAGCCACATTCCAGCATAGTTCCCTCTGCCACTTCCTTTGCGACCAATTAGTGCAATGACAGAGCAGTAGTCACTATCTGATATTCCTAGATAACACTCCGAGTTCTTCAACAAGATAAAAACTCAGCAAACCTGGAAATCCCCGCTTGCTATGTTTTGATTAGTAATGGAACTCTAATGAGCAACTGATAACTATCACTTCCTAGTGACATCTTTAATTGACGTCTTATGTCCAGCAAACTTGCGTCAAACCCGGCACCTGTCAGGTATAAATATTACCAACGTTGCCTTAAGCAATGAGAGCTGTAAGCTGTGAGCTGCAACCTACTGTTGCTGATGCTGGCTGCCTGCACGACCCTGTGTTGGTAAATCTAGCACTCTGTCGCTGCAGCCTGCTATCCTGTGGTGGTGAAGCTGCTGATACCATTATCGCCGCCAAAGCGCGAACTATGGTGCAGTACGCTTAAGGAGCTGAACAGCCGTCCCTCTGCGAAGACATCCAGCAGATTCCAGCTGCCCGCGGACGCTGTCCCCCCTCCTTCCTCGACGCGCTGAAGAGCAGCCGCTGCCTTTCTCGTGCAGAGAAATCCAGCTACAGCGTTTCCGGTTTACCCTCGCGGGTGACTGGGATATCGAGAGAGACCCCTGAAGGAGATACCAATCCTCCAACATTCTATTCAGAGGTATGGTGTTGACTAAACCCTTAGACGAGAATTCTTGAAACAAACCTTGGCAAAACCAACCTAACTTAAAGCTACTTACTTACTCCCCTTTTCACGTGTTAGACTTAGGTCAGGCACACTGGGGTAGGCTTAGTTAGAAGCACCAGTTGAGTATGTTAGCCTAATGTATATATGACTGTATATATGTTTTATTACTTTTAACCATTGTATGGCTAAGAAACCATATCAATGCTTTTACAGTTCTATCTCGCGATACTTATCTTACTGTACGTACTTTTTATAATAACAATTATTGCAATTGTGGCAATACATTTCTCTTGTACGAGAAGAAAGACTGTTCAATAAATGTTAACCCTTTATTGACAAACGCCCGTCTCTCTATTCTCTACATCTCGTGAAAATAAACTGCACTAGACTGACTGAGTGAAATACAGGTCTATTGTTTCACACGACCCTAGAGATTGACTCTTGATCTGAGGAGCAAAGTTGTCATGTTGCACGGTTGTTGGAAAACTGAATCCCTTCTTATCTGTGCCAAGGAAGCTGATCACTTCCTATGCAGAGAAGAAAGTTTCCAGTGACCTCTGAGCTAGTTGGTAACACAACCCAATTAAGTTTAGCATAGTCAGTGGAGGCCTGGAATATCCGCAGTTCCACGTCGATACTACTGTTTATGTTATTCCAATGCGCAGGGCCTAGTGGGAAACTAGGAACTACACTACATGGCGCCCAAACGTTTGGTAAGGCGATAAACTAACGCAAGGCAGTTAGAGTAACTCAGTCGTGCATATTTCACACCCCTTTCTCCCGTAAATACTCCAATAGACGTCTGGAGTGGGTGAAAGGTTAAAATCCGCCCGACCTTAGTAGGAAGAGATTCCTATGTAAAGCTCCGGTTTATTCAACGTTGAAGGATACAGTGTTCCAAAATATTGTGCACCTAATCTTTGTCTCCTTGCATTTTTACAATGCCAGAAAACAACGGAACCTCTGGGGCGGCAGTAGACGCGACTCAGCAAGGTCCCGAACAAGCAGACCCGGATGCTATTATCATCCCGGTTCACTTAAGAAGATCTATAACGTTAAAACTTATAGAAAACGGACTGACACCTCAAGGTGGTACAGTAATTTTCGTGATAGAGGCTCACGAGTATCGGCAGACAGAGGTATTCTATTCATGGATAAACTTTCCAGCGGCAAACGCTACAACATGAGAGTTTCACTATTACAAAATAGAGAAACCTCGGGGAGAGTACGCTCCTTTCGAGGAGATTGAAATCCCACTTAAATTTCAAGAGCACCTGCTCTGGTTTAATGGCGCCCTAAAACACAATAATCATATAACTAGGCTCGGTCCTCTAGGGAGACCAGGAGCAACGTGGCCGGTTCTAGCCAGCTACACTTTACATCCTGACATTGCAAGAATGTCTAAGGAAGAGCTGTTAGCACAGCTCAAAACACTAATAAAAATACATAGGCAATTAGTCCAATATGTAATGCGGACTGCAACAGTCCAGCCAGCTGTTAATTCACACCAGCTGACCCCTCACCAGGGGAACACAAATAAAATTACACCACAGAACATACAGTCATGTCTTGGTAAAACACCCGTAAAACGGGAACAAATTCCTTTCTGGTTAGCACAGAAAATCACTCAAATAGAGGCAGTATTTCCTGATACTACCCCTATTGAGAAACACAGAATCTTGACCATCTGCCTTCCTATGGGAATCGCACCACACGTGGAGGACTGCGACACTTGGGGTACAGTCTTTGCTTCCATTTACACAAAAACACACGGTGTTCCGTCTATGGCGGTAATACCAGAAGTGCTAAAACAGATTCAAAATGAATTCGGTCCAGAGCCCGCTTTAAATCTAGGTATGAAATTACTGAAAGACTTCAAGCAGGTCTCGGCTATATTATTAGCCAACATTAAAGGAGAAGCAGCATCTGTGGCGATCCGCCAGAAGTTGAGGGAAACAGATATAAAAGATCCTGTTGAGCTTGCCAAAATCATAGAAAAATGCTATGAAGAATTAGGTAGAGACAGCTTGGGTGGGAAACCAGTAAAGCCCCAACTGCTCGAAAATCCTGAAAAATTATTTATTAAAAATAATTTAAATACTCCTAAAAAGAGCTGGGATGGAAATAAACAATCCACTCCCAAGGAAAAAGTTTTCCAGTCCAGAGGAAGGTCTCCTCGACGGAGGGAAAGAACTCCGACTCGAGAACGCCAGTCTCCCCAGAGGGAGCCCTCTGAGAAAAGATATAACCTTAGAAATAGGGATAATCTGAAAAAACCTGATAGATATCAAAGTATTGATACACGTCCCTCTCGATCTTTTCCACAGAATTCGGAAAGAAGAGGACGGTCAGACCCAGGAGAGCACACCAAGTCCAAAGACAAGGAACCTGCTCAGAGTAAAAAATCTCAATTTCAGAAAAAGAAGGTAGCCAGTATTAGAGTAATCAACCATGCCGAGAATACTGAGGACACAGTTGAAAAACGGGGAGTGGGCATTGACAATGTTGGACAGTGCAGCAGAAATCAGTATTGCACGCAAGAACTTGATGAGTCATCTGGAGACAGTGGACACGAATGAATACATTCAGGTTGAAACTGCCGACGCCAGACTTAGCGAGCCCCATAAAATATACGAAATAACATTGCGTATGGAGGGTGATAAGACTAGGAAAATTAAGGGTCTATTTTGGGATAAGCTCTCAAAAGGCTATGATATTCTGTTAGCTGAAAAAGATTGGCCCCCGGAGTTTGTCAGGGAGTGCCCTCGTGGCGAAGAAGTGATTATGCCTGCCTTCTCGAATCACATACCGATTCACAAAAAATATACATATGCAAGGAAATGGGCAGTAGCCCAAGCACCTGCATTGTATAAAAATCATGTAGGATGGGATGAGGATTCACCTCCTCACAAAATCCAACTAAAAAGTGAACCAACTGCCCAACGGCAGTATCCCATAAAGCAAGAAGCTAAAAAACAGGTCAGGGAGATCTTAGATCAACTTGAGTACCAGGGGGTGATTGAAACATGCACCTCTCAAATGAACAGTCCTTTGTTTCCTGTCTCCAAGCCAGACAATTCATATCGTCTAGTTTTGGACTACAGACACCTTAATACATGTTGCAAAACTTTTGCAGTAAAAAACTCGCATAGTGCAGCCCTAATGAATAACATAGTTAGGAAAAAATATAAAACGACATTAGACATATCTAATGGTTTCTTTTGTCAAAACATTGCACCAGAAAGCAGATATTTGACCGCTTTCTCCGCATTTGGGTCGCAGAAAAAATTCTGTCGACTCCCACAGGGGTTCAAGAATAGCCCAGGACTATTCTCAGCTAGGGTAACAGAGTTACTACAAATCTATGATGATGAGGCATTATCTTACGTAGATGATATCTATCTCACAGACGACGACTTGGATACTCACTTGAAAAGAGTGAACACCATTATACTTGGGTTCGCAGCAGAGGGTTACAAATTCAACTTTAAAAAGTCCCGAATTGCCCATCTGACAGTACTATTTTTAGGGTACGAATTATCAAGTGAAGGGAAAAGCCTAGCGGACAACTTCTTAGAGAAGTGCGCTGTACTCCAAGCTCCAAAAACGCTGAAGAATTTACAATCCATACTAGGTTTTCTGAATTTCGGAAGAACTTACATCCTAAATTACGCAGAGAGGGTTAAACCTCTCTACGAACTAATAAAACCTGATTTTAAACAAATCAATTGGACTCAAAAACACACAGAAATTTTGAGATCACTGCAAACAGACATGTTAGCAAAAACAAAATTAGACACACGTGACAACACACGTGATCTTGTAATCCGAGTCATCCCAGGAAGATGCGGATTCACATACCTAACCTCTAATGAGGGAGAAAAGGTACCAATTTCAATTAAATCTCACTTGTACACACAAGCAGAAAAAACATTCAGTCACACAGAAAGAACTGTGAACGCAGTGCAAATCGCATTAGCAAATGAACGAGAACTAGCACACGGCAAAAGGATTAACATCCTCACAGCGGAATCCGCCTTCGAAGCGCTATTCAGCCCAGTAAACCTGCCTACAGTGTCACTGGATCCAAAATGGATACAGTGCATAGATTCTCTAGGAGCGGAAGACGTGAAATACTATTTCGCCCCGCAATACGAAGAACTGAATGATTTAGAGTATGAAGAAGAATATCCTCTGCCATTAGAAATTCTGCCTCTCCCACTATATGCCTGTATAATCTATACAGATAGCTCTGTACAGCATTTCAACGTAGAGAGAAAATCCTACGACGCAGCATGTGCGATCATTAAATGTCGTTGGCTGTGCGGTAAAATCAGACCGAAAGTAACAAAAACTGAATCTGTAAGAAAGTGTTCGATTCAGAGAACTGAAATCAGATCTTTAAAGATGGCGCACGAAAATGCAGAACGTGAATTCCCGACACTTATAGTGTGCGATTCTCATTTTTGCGTCAACTCTTACAACAATAAACTGCAGAGTTGGATCAAAAACGACTACAAAGATGACACAGGTGCCACAATAAAGCATAAATTGCTCTGGAATGAGGTAGCTCTTTTAAGTAAAGAACTACAAAAGACTCACGTGATTCATGCACAGAGTCTTCAACGTGATGGCGTTCACGTTGCAGGGAATTCATTGGCTAATACAGCCACCGCGGAAGCAACTAACCTGGCTTCCGTAGCCACTAAAAAGCGTACAGATAAATACATAGACGGGGAAACCATGCTGGCAGTAAAAACGACCGTAAAAGGCGACTGTGCAGCACTACCCGTAAACTATCCACTCAATTATGCATACATAATCGATGCAAACTCCGTTCCTTTTGCTCGAATCCCTGGAGTGGGGGACAGAGTAATTCCAAACACGAACAGGAGAATATTTTTAATAGCAGACGCACATATGGGTTTGGGTTTGAGACACCAAACAATTAAGGTTTCTCTGACTGAATTACAATCAGTATACTGGTGGCCGGGAATGAGTGTAGAACACCAAATATATGCAAACAACTGTGAAAACTGCAATAGGGATCGCAGTAGTGAACCATGTTACCGGCTACCTATCAGAAACAGCTTAACGCTGCCTGCACCCCAACCTGCGTCCTATTAATTAGTTAAGGCTAAAAACACTTAAAAAATGAGGCCCCAGCGCTCGGCTGACGCTAGAACGGTTATACAAGATTTGCGAGTCTTTATCGGCACATACGCAATTACCACGTTCCATTCTGACCAGGGTCCTGCTTTCAGCTCTCGAGCTTATAAGGAGGCCATGGCTAGCATGGGAATTGGGTTGCGGTATTCTTGTCCGTCATACCCCGGAAGGGAATAGTGTGGTAGAAAGAAAAAACCGGGACATAAAGCAATCTATAACAGCGAAGGTATTAGGTTCAGGCGCTGGGTGGGTCAAACATTTAATAAGTGTCCAGACTAGTCTTAACAACATGCCAAGAAATTCTCTAAAAGGTTTCAGCCCATACGAACTATTGTTCGGAATTAGAATGCGAGTTCAGGACCTCGATAGTCAGATGTCAGTGGTACAAGAAGAAACAACGCATTTTGATGTAAAGGATCGTTTGGCTGTTTTACAGGAACTGAATGAAACAAGAAAATCATTAAGCAACATAAAGTTAAAGCAACAGCCAAGTACCACTGACGAGGCACCACCCGCAACAGCCCCAGCAAGGCCTGTCTGGATTCCAAAGATTGGGGATCTAGTCAGAGAAAAGATAGCGGTTAAGAAGGAATTTGGGCCTTCTTACAGAAAAGCAGTACCTGTCTTGGCAGTCACCGGAACAAGATCAGTTGTGCTACCGCCCCTTGCTGGTAAAAAGGAGAACAGAGTCGTGTCTATCGATCTGGTAAAACCACAAGCATGTGCCCTTAATCAACAGTAGGCCCAGTGGACTCCCAAGAAACAACAGAATACCCAAACTTGCAACAATCCAAGAGGTTCAAACTGAAAGACTAATCACATTCGATCAGCCTGCAGTGCACAATGAAAGACTATGCAATAATGCCATGGAACTCGTGCCTCTTGAAACACAGATTGAAACAGTTCATCAAGATACAACACCAGTCTACACTAATGTGGCATCAGAAAGTGCTACCGAAAGACAGATTGAAAGAACAATCCCATCAATTGACAGAACTGCCTCTGGTTACTTCATCAACTTCGACAACTTCTCTGAAGATTTAAACGACCCCGAAGTGATGCCAGAAACAAAAAAGTCTTTTAAAGAAAAAGCAACAGAACTCTTTCATCAACTGAAGGAAATCTACCTTGTTTCCCCTTGGCTAGAGTTCTGGTTCGGTCTAGGTGTATTTTTCCTCCTGCTTTGGCTCATCATGGTACTGTGTTTGGGAAAATTCATTGAAGGAAAATATATTACAATGGACACAGCAAGTCAGAACATCAACCTAGTCCTGAAAACACACAGATCATCCCACGTGAAGAAAAGAGAACTGTCAACAGTAAATGTCACAGCAATTCCAATACCTGGTGGGGTAGTATGGGAGAAAACAGACTATGAGATCTATGGTCCGGTCGAAATCCTGAAGTATCCTCATCAACTAAAGGTTTCCTTAAGTGACTTTGTGACACCTAGTACATTCTCTGATGATTGGGACTGTAACAGTATTAATGACATGATGTCTGATTTAGTAATGTCAGCTAGATTCACAGATCATGATTATTTACAAGGTTCATCTAGTTATGAGCAGTTATTCTGTTACACCCACTATGGGGATCATTACTTGCATAAATCTGCACAGCCTAGAAATGTTTTTATGTATAATCAATGGGAACATTGTTCTACACCACCTAAAAGCAGTTCTAAAGCATTTTTTGAGAAATTCAAATACTTCTCAGGGTTTAACACCAGTGATGCAGAAACGTTTTATTACAAACTGTTAGAAAAAACAGGAATGAAAACAATGCTGACAAATTCAAAATTGATATATTCAGAAGCATTTTATGACAAAATGATGACATTTGGTTTTGATTATTGGAAAAATAATATTGAAACGAAAACAATCTGGGGTACAAAAGATTGGCAGGTGCAAGGCATAGAAGCACTATTTAGGACCTGCATGATACCAGAACAAATGTTGTTTTTAAATGACACAATACACCAAACATCTTGTCTTGGCCTAGCTAAGATCAAAGACCTTAAAACACCGTCTATACCAAAGCCAATACCTGAAAATATAACCACGGATATTGAGTTAGACGTGTTACAAATTTTACATTTCAACAGAACACATCCTGATTGGAAAAAGTGGTTAATCTGGCCTACAGACACAAATAGCTGTCAAGATAGATTCCTGAATAAAACACAGGGTTTAAAAATGACCAGATTAGACCCTAGATATTCCCAGAGACAACATCCAGGGATTATAACAACATACAGTGTAGGGAAGCTCTGCCTCGAATGGCTACAAACGTCCACACTGGCTGAAATTAAGCAACACTTGTCTTTGTTAAAAGATGGTGCTGATTTGCGCGATTTCATTCTTGGACCACGCAAACAGCGTCAAAAGCGTTTCATAGCGACCAGTATCTATGCTGCTTACAACGAGGCTTGGAAAGTAAAGCAAATTGAAACTGCTGAAAAAATACGAGAAATTGATCGTATTAATTTGGAGAAATCACTTTCTGTGGTAGACAATGGGTTAACGACTCTGTCTTCCAGAATATATTCGTTGGACAATATTGTATCCTCTGCCTTTGATGTGATAGACAGAGATTTGCTAATGTTACAACATGGCCAGTCTCAATTGCGTTCTATTATAGAATTAGGCTGGACGCTGCAAAATCTTCGTTCAGGCTATGTGCCTTGGCGTCTAATCAACACAACGTCATTATTTTCTAGTTTTAACCTTACTGATAAACAGATCAGTTTGGCACAGAAAGGAGCAGACTATACAATCCTGAGCATCGAAAAACTCGAGAGATTACCATTAACAATGTCAGAGAGTCCTGTCATTGAATGGATAATACACGGAATTATCACAATTCCGATAACAACTTTCCGATTTAAAAAGTGCCTTGAGTACATACCTGCTGGCCAGTATGAACAATTGGGTAAAGGATATGTAAAATCTGAATGGAAATTACCATACACTCATTCTTGCTATAGTGACAGCGACAAAAATGTATTTCTTAGTGTTGAGAACTGTAAACATTCACTAAGTGGTATACTTTTGTGTCAGGGTATTAATTTACACAGAGCATGGAATGGAAATTCTAACAACCTTTCATGCCACCAGCTAGTCACACCTGCAACTCAGATAGAGCCCTTCTTTATGCAACTCGCGAACGGGAGTTACATTCTTAGAACGGATCACAGATGTTGTGGCCACACGCCAGGGAAAAGTTATCTAGTAGAAGTAACGTCCATGGTCAAATGTTGTATGCAAGCATTGTTCCCGAGTGGGCCTCCAGACATAGTGACTCCCATCTGGCCTCGTCTGAATCTCTATTCTATACGAATTGATACATTAAGCAAAGTTAAATCTGTACTTTTACAGACAACAGTGCCTATAACGTCATCTAAAGAGACGTATGATCTTCTAGTTGCAAGGACAGCTACTGAAGTTCATGACCTTTTATCAACAAATTGCCCCGTGCATTTCGTAGAAATGTTCAGCCAACTCCTTAACATGTCTAGTGCAACAAGCATCCCAGGCATATTTAAGACAGTCTTTACGGGACTGCTAACACCCTTCCAGGCAATTTTGGGAATCTTTCCTAATTTTGTGCACTCCATTTTTGGCGGCATACCATTATTTTTGGGACTCGTCGCAGGGATTCTAATTTTGACCCTCCTGCTACGTTATGGCAAGCCTCGGCTCAGACATAGCTCCCAGGGGAATGGAAGAGACAATCCTAGCAATGCGCTACCGGGACAGGATAACTAACGTCCTTGGATTGGCCAGGCTGAGAGATCTAAACATGACCTGGTTCCTTTCATTCAGACCGATATGGCAAAATTGCATTTTACCTGTGCTACGGTGTATGGTTTGCGGAGATGAATGCGTGTTGGACATCTGTCTTTCACTTCCATCAGCAGTACCAATGGACGTCGATACTTTGCTCAGTCCAATAACGGCTCACGCATTGTGTTGTCCCCAGCGGCTACCAATCCTGATGACAGCATTTGTGGAGACTCCTGTACTACAGCCAAGTGGTAACAGTGGAGCGAGTGACAAAAGCAACATCACCCAGGTACAGCGAGCTGTGAGCATTGCTGCTCCCGAATATGATGACAGCAATCATTCTCACACCTGCCAAGTTACAGCGCTATCTAATTTGGTTGAACTATCACCTGAATTTGTAGACCAATTCTTTGAGAGCCTGTCTGATACGATGTTCTCACCCACAGAGAAACAATAACTTTTAGAAGCTTTCCGACACACAGTGTTCCCATGAACTCTGAATTCGGCCTTCAGTTTTGATCAACAATAACTGCCAAGAGCTTTGGAAATCTATTTTCTTTGAATTGGACAATTTTTCTAATATTGACCTTTTTTGGCACGAACAATTCTTTGCTTAACGTAAAAACTATTCTTAGAGAACAGAAGCTTCACACTTCTATTTCTAAACACATCTAGAGACATAACAACATTACACCAGCCTCTAGCACACATGTTATTACAATGCATTTTTATGTGATGATTTATCTCGCATTTCTTCTGTCAGAGATACTTCATGTGTAATTCCTTATGCATAATCGTTCAATGATTTTATATGCAATAATCCTGTGAATGATTTCTATGCTTTTAAAAAACGTACAGTACCTAAAATTCATGTATTACAAGTACGCCTATTTCGAATGCATTTATGTATTTTGGGGTGGGCAATGTTACACATGCATCTAATTGCTTTAGTTTTAGTAATTTTGATGGACATTAACCCGTGGAGTGGGTGTTGCGTGTTTATCTAGGTTCCTGATCGATACTGTGACCTTATGCCCCTATTCGGCTATAAATCCATTTATTCCCTATATTGGCATAACCGTTCCAGTGCGATTTTCTGAAAAGTCATCTCTGGCCTCACACGAACAGAGCCACATTCCAGCATAGTTCCCTCTGCCACTTCCTTTGCGACCAATTAGTGCAATGACAGAGCAGTAGTCACTATCTGATATTCCTAGATAACACTCCGAGTTCTTCAACAAGATAAAAACTCAGCAAACCTGGAAATCCCCGCTTGCTATGTTTTGATTAGTAATGGAACTCTAATGAGCAACTGATAACTATCACTTCCTAGTGACATCTTTAATTGACGTCTTATGTCCAGCAAACTTGCGTCAAACCCGGCACCTGTCAGGTATAAATATTACCAATGTTGCCTTAAGCAATGAGAGCTGTAAGCTGTGAGCTGCAAGCTACTGTTGCTGATGCTGGCTGCCTGCACGACCCTGTGTTGGTAAATCTAGCACTCTGTCGCTGCAGCCTGCTATCCTGTGGTGGTGAAGCTGCTGATACCATTATCGCCGCCAAAGCGCGAACTATGGTGCAGTACGCTTAAGGAGCTGAACAGCCGTCCCTCTGCGAAGACATCCAGCAGATTCCAGCTGCCCGCGGACGCAGTCCCCCCTCCTTCCTCAACGCGCTGAAGAGCAGCCGCTGCCTTTCTCGTGCAGAGAAATCCAGCTACAGCGTTTCCGGTTTACCCTCGCAGGTGACTGGGATATCGAGAGAGACCCCTGAAGGAGATACCAATCCTCCAACATTCTATTCAGAGGTATGGTGTTGACTAAACCCTTAGACGAGAATTCTTGAAACAAACCTTGGCAAAACCAACTTAACTTAAAGCTACTTACTTACTCCCCTTTTCACGTGTTAGGCTTAGGTCAGGCACACTGGGGTAGGCTTAGTTAGAAGCACCAGTTGAGTATGTTAGCCTAATGTATATATGACTGTATATATGTTTTATTACTTTTAACCATTGTATGGCTAAGAAACCATATCAATGCTTTTACAGTTCTATCTCGCAATACTTATCTTACTGTACGTACTTTTTATAATACAAGTATTGCAATTGTGGCAATACATTTCTCTTGTACGAGAAGAAAGACTGTTCAATAAATGTTAACCCTTTATTGACAAACGCCCGTCTCTCTATTCTCTACATCTTGTGAAAGTAAACTGCACTAGACTGACTGAGTGAAATACAGGTCTATTGTTTCACACGACCCTAGAGATTGACTCTTGATCTGAGGAGCAAAGTTGTCATGTTGCACGGTTGTTGGAAAACTGAATCCCTTCTTGTCTGTGCCAAGGAAGCTGATCACTTCCTATGCAGAGAAGAAAGTTTCCAGTGACCTCTGAGCTAGTTGGTAACACAACCCAATTAAGTTTAGCATGGTCAGTGGAGGCCTGGAATATCCGCAGTTCCACGTCGATACTACTGTTTATGTTATTCCAATGCGCAGGGCCTAGTGGGAAACTAGGACCTACACTACAATACAAGTTTACTTTAGTCACCAAGTCAGGCAGATATTGAAACGTGAGCCCGGGAGTGCAGCCGCACAGCTATATTTGTGTCCTTAAATCCAAGCACAGATGAAAACAGGATCAGTAAAGAGATGCTGTTTTCCATTTGAAGTACAGGTAAAACTTCTTGCCTCACCACTTTCAGATATCACCAACCGTCACTGACTCCTACAGTTAAAAGCTAAGCCTGGGAATCAAGATATCGCAGACAGTTGGAAAAAGGAGACCCCTCTGATTGGTGTCATGGAGACGAGATATGGAGAGATGCCGGGTCCATGAGGTGCTGATCTTTTGCTGCTTTGGTTATCGAAAGGTACTAATGAAATCACCACAAACTATCCACCAACTGTCGCTGCCTAATAGGTTCATTAAGAAACAGCATACATTTTATGTAACATTTGAAGAAACCTGGGGGTACCGCCATGAGTTATTTGTTCTTCACCTTAATGCTATACCCTTCCCTCTGGTGGAGGTGGCATATCTTGGGTGATGGTCAATTATGGCATGTTAATGCCCTCTAGAATGTGTCTTACCATACTAGACATGTCTTTCGGTGATATCATAGTTAATCTACTAGGCCTCCCATTAGTTGTTGTACAGATCTGTTATGCATGATGGGTATGAACGTGTCACTGCCCTGTCCATTCCTAAGTCTTAATGGATGTGGGAAAAACCCAGTAAAACAAAATGTGCACAGAAACATCCCTGGAATCAACACCCGCATGGGGGATTTTGAACCCTGGACTTTGGTTTCCAGAATAGTATTTCCCACTCTGAGTCCGATAATGGGAATGGCAGTAGTTGGAATCTGCTCCTTCAATCCCTGGGTTCCAATGTCCAGGTACCAAGCTCAGCCATAAGAGCACATGACCCTGGCATTTCTCACAGTAGAGTTATCCTACCCAGCACAGCTCAACCTCCAGCTGGTAACAGTGACCTTGAACAGCCAGAACACAAGTCAAGTCAAGTCAAGTCAAAGAATTTATATAGCGCACTACATACCCAGAGGGTCTCAAGGCGCTTAGGGAAGGGAGGAGGATTATTTGTCAAATATCCACGTTTTAAGTTGCTTTCTGAATGCTAGGTGGTTCTGGGTAAGGCGAAGGTAAGTAGGGAGTGAGTTCCATGTTTTAGCAGCCAGGTATGAGAAGGATCTGCCTCCCATGGTGGTCTTGTTGATGCGAGGTACAGTGGCGAGGGCTTGGTTGGAAGAACGTAGTTGGCGGGATGGGGTGTAGAAGGACAGTCGTGAGTTGAGGCATTCTGGTCCGATGTCGTAGAGTGATTTGTGTGCGTGGGTTAGCAGTCGGAAAGTGATTCTCTTATTGACGGGTAGCCAGTGGAGGTCTTTCAGGTGACCAGAGATGTGTTCGTTGCGCGGGATGTCTAATATGATCCTGGCTGAGGCGTTTTGGATTCGTTGGAGTTTCTTCTGGAGTTTAGCGGTAGTACCTGCGTAGAGGGTGTTTCCGTAGTCCAGTCGGCTCGTTACCAGAGCATGGGTGACTGTTTTCCTGGTTTCGGTGGGGATCCAGCGAAATGTTTTTTTGAGCATGCGAAGAATGTTGAAGCAGGATGAGGATACGGCGCTGACTTGTCTGTTCATTGAGAGTGAAGAATCCAGGATGACGCCTAGGTTCCGTGCGTGGTCTGTCGGGATGGGTGCTTTTCCAAGGGCTTCCGGCCACCAAGAGTCGTCCCATGCAGAGGGGGATGTACCTAATATGAGGACTTCTGTTTTATCTGAGTTCAGTTTCAGACGGCTGTGTTTCATCCATTCGGCAACTTCTTTCATTCCTTCGTGTAGGTTCATTTTGGCGGTGCTGGGGTCATTGGTGAGAGAAAGGATTAGTTGAGTGTCATCCGCGTAAGAGATGATGTTGAGGTTGTGTTGGCGGGCGATGGTCGCGAGGGGGCTCATGTATACGTTGAAGAGGGTGGGGCTGAGTGAGGATCCTTGTGGTACGCCACAGATGACTTCAGTGGCCTCGGACTTGAATGGTGGAAGGCGGACTCTCTGGGTTCTTCCGGCGAGGAACGAGGTGATCCATTCAAGTGCTTTTCCTTGTATTCCGATGTTACTGAGGCGTTGTAAAAGGGTGCTGTGGCAGACTGTGTCGAATGCTGCAGAGAGGTCGAGGAGGATGAGGGCGACTGTGTCTCCATTGTCCAGTAGAGTTCGAATGTCGTCTGTTGCTGCGATGAGGGCGGTCTCCGTGCTGTGTTTTGCTCGGAAGCCAGATTGTGAGGAGTCGAGGGATTTGTTGGCTTCGAGGAAAGCGGCGAGCTGGTTGTTGACAGCTTTCTCGATTACTTTGGCCGGGAATGGAAGGAGCGAGATGGGGCGGTAATTTTTGAGTTCGGTGGGGTCCGCTGTGGGTTTTTTCAGAAGGGCGGTGAGTTCAGCGTGTTTCCAGATTTCCGGGAAGGTTGCGGAGTTGAAGGAGCAGTTGATGACGTCTCGGAGGTGCGGTGCTATGACGGAGTCTGCTTTGTTGAAGATGTGGTGAGGACATGGGTCTGTGGGGGATCCTGAGTGGATGGAGTTCATCAGGCGGATGGTGTCCTCAGTGGAGATTGGGTTCCAGTCGTTAAGGGTGTTCATGGGGGGAGAATGTTCAGCATATGGTTGGGTGGGTTGGTCTCCGGGTTGGTTGTCGAAGCTGTTGTGAATGTCTGCAATCTTGTTGTGGAAGAATGAGGCTAGGGAGTCGCAGAGGGCTTGAGAGGGGGTGATGTCGTTGGAGTTGGCCGAGGGATTGGAGAATTCCTTGACGATGTTGAAAAGTTCCTTGCTGTTGTGGGCGTTGTTGTCAAGTCGATCCTTGAATGCTGTTTTCTTGGCCTTTCGGATTAGTTGGTGGTGTGTGCGGGTGGCGTTTTTGAAGGCGTCCTTGGTGCTAGTGGTTGGGTCTTTTTTCCAGGCCTTTTCAAGGGAGCGGCAGAGTTTCTTGGACTTCTTAAGATCATCGTTGAACCATGAGGCCTTCTTGTTGCCAGGTTTGCTTTGACGTTTTTTCAGTGGTGCTAAGGTGTCGGCGGTGTTAGATAACCATAGGGTGAAGTTGGCGGCGGCTTGGTCTGGGTTAGAAGAGTGGGCTGGGGTGTTTAGAAGGAGCGATGAGGAGATCTGGTCGATGGTGATTTTGTTCCAGTTTCTTTGCAGAGTTGGTTGGAGGTGGTTGATGGGTTTTGGCTTGTTGTAGGTGAAGTGAACGCAGCTGTGGTCAGTCCAGAGGAGATCCGTAGTGTGGCTGAAGGAGACGTGATTGCTGGAGGTGAAGATAGGGTCGAGTGTGTGACCTGCGATGTGGGTGGGGGAAGTGACCAGTTGTTTAAGTCCGAGGTTGGCGAGGTTGTCCAAGAGGGTGGTGGTGTTGCGGTCGTTGATCTTTTCAAGGTGAAAGTTGAGGTCTCCCAGAAGGATGTAGTCTTTGGAGGGGAGCGCGTGTGGAGTGATGAAGTCCGTGATGTCTTCACTGAATTTTGCGCGGGGTCCTGGTGGTCTGTAGAGGAGGGTGCCTCTGAGTGTGGTCTTGGGGTCGATGTGGATCTGGAAGTGAAGGTGTTCGGAGTTGGCGAGGTTGGCGTCAGAGCTGGTTGATGTGCGGATTGATTTCTTATGGACGATAGCGATTCCTCCTCCTGTGTGGCCGGTACGGTCCTTGCGAGTGATCTTATAGTCTTCAGGGATGGCAATGGTGATGTCAGGGGCGGAGGAGGCGTTCATCCAAGTTTCCGTTAGGAAGGCGACGTCTGGAGAGATGGTGTCTAGTAGATTCCATAGGTCAATGGCGTGCCTGTGGACCGATCGGGTGTTGAGCAAGATGCATTGTAGGTGGTTGGGGTCGGGAATCTGTGGTGTGATCTTAGCGGAGTTGTTGACGGTGCCGATGAATTTGCAGGAGTAGCATGAGAAAGGTCCATGGGTGTGTCCAGGAGCGGCTTGGACGCAGTTGGGGGAGCGGCCGGGGTTAAGGGCTAGGAGGGTGGTGGCATCATAAGTAATGCGGGGGTGGTGGGAGGTACGAGGGCCAGGGAGTTTGGCGCTGGGCGCGGTCCAGGCGCGGACGGGCGTAGACGGGCTTATCTTTGGCGCACCTTCGGCATGTACGTAGCGCGTGGACGCTGCGCGTTGGGACATCTGACATTTAAAGGATGGTGGAGGGGGTGGAGCGTGGGAGGGTCAGCAGCTGGGAGGCGGTAGCGGGGAGGAGGGGCGAGCCAAGAAACAACAACACGGAATACACAATGGAGGTCAAAGGGGAGGCGAGGCAGGGGCAGTAAATAGCCTGAGTCACAGAGAGAGAAATCGGAGTAATGCAGTTGCTGGTGGAAGAGAGCAAACACACTGTAATATAACGCAGGGCGGGCGGCGCTACACTTTCAAGCGCTATGAGAGTCGGTCTGATGAAATGCGGAGCCTACGTAATTATGAGCAGCTTCTGAAATTACACTACGCTAATGCAGCTGATTGCAGGCGATACCGTGTCGTTCTGTGAGGGCTGCGATGATCACCAGGGCAGGCAGGCAGCAGAAGTAATGGGAGGCAGGCAGCAGCAGCAATGGGAGAGGAGCGAGGAGGGAGCAACCGGTCAGGAACGAGTCCGGGCGGTCACAAGGGTAGTGAGGGGGTGGCGAGCTCTGCTGCGATGATCACCAGGGCAGGCAGGCAGCAGAAGTAATGGGAGGCAGGCAGCAGCAGCAATGGGAGAGGAGCGAGGAGGGAGCCCTGAAAACAATCCCGCCAGTGACTCACAAACACAACCCATTGAATGGAGGAATTTTCAGCTGCACAATTTATATGCTGAGGTCAGATCAGGAAAAGAAGATGAATAGTCTGATCCTTCTCTGGCTTCCATGTAAAATGTTAGGAGCTCAAGTCAAGTCCACCTTTGAGTCATATTTTTATCGTAATGAATAATTAATAGTTGAGCATATTTTTCTTTCAACAATGAACCCAACACTGCTCAGGAGAGTTTGAAAAACAGCATTGAAAGAACGACTTTTACTAGATATGGCAGAAAAGGACTAGAAATGCTACCACCAAATGCATTTTGAATTGACAGTAATGAATACTGACGTGAATATCTCTGACTAACCATATTTTAAATCTAAAAAAAAGTACCCGCAGTATTTGAATAACAAAAACCACGGCCAAACAGAATACCAACAAATCCTTCCAGTAGTGTATTGCAGTTTTTAAAATGTAATGTCAATAGTACTCACTGAGGTCACCTGCCATGCAATATGTAATTGTTTCCATTAAGCAGGCATGTTGTGGTGTTGGGGAGGAAGTCTTTCAGAGTTGGTGCGTCTGGGTCGATGGCCCCGGCTGGGAGGATGAATGAGAGTGACTGATGGGGAGGGTCATGATGATTTTTTGGATTTTAGCTGAGAAGAACTCAGCAAGTTGGGTGCATCAGGCGCCAGTGGGATCAGCGGCAGGCTGTGGTTCGGGGATTTTCATGAGACTTTTTACTATTCGATAGGTCTCCCTGGAGGAGTTGGAGGCAGCCAAGATTTTCCCTTCGTAATAAGAGGATTGTGTAGTTTTGAAGAGAGTTTTATATTGTTTAATGGCCAATTTATAGATTTCTTTTTTGTTGGGGTTCCAATCTTTCCTCCAGGTACGTTCTAGTTCTTTGCATTTTTTTCGGAGCTCTCGTAGTGCCGAGGTGAACCAGGGGGATTTACACGAGTTCCTCTTACTAGGGAGATGTCTAATAGGGAGAACCGCGTCCAGAGACGTTTCAATCCAATCACGAAATTGGATATCAGCTAGTGAGGGATCTGGGTTCAGGGTAGGGGCGGAGGCAGAGAGCTGATGGGTCCAGGCATCAATGTTAAATTTATTCCATGCGCGCGAGGGTGCTTGGGGTGGAGAACTGGAGCTGAATTGACTGGTTATTGGGATTTCGAGTGAGATCAAGTGGTGATCTGTCGAGGGTATAGGAAGGGGAGGGGAGGTGGAGAGTTCTTGGATGTTAGAAAAGATAGGGTCCAGGAGGTGGCCCTTTTTATGGGTGGGCAAGGGATTTTTCAGGGAGAGGCTGAGTGCGGAGAGATCTTCTTTGAGGTCTCCCGCTACGAGGTTCTCAGGATCATCAAAATGGATATTGAGGTCTCCTAGAACTGTGAAGTTGGGCGATAACCAGGCCAGTGAGGTGGCAGTCTCAACAAAGGAGTTAGGGAACTGTCCAAGTGGTCCCGGTGGTCTGTATATAAGTAAACCTGAAAGGGTTTTTTCCGGAGAGATATAAAGAGAGAAGTGGACATTTTCACAGTTCAGGACTGGACTGTCCTTGAAATGACAGCGGAGGTGGGCTTTGGAGATTAATGCTAGACCACCTCCTACTCCTTGCGGTCTGTCCAGATGTTTGATTGAGTAGCCCGGAGGGAGGGCATGGACTATGTCCGGATCAGAAGCAGAGTTAATCCATGTTTCCGTAAGGAACAGCACTTCAATGTCGAAGTTCTGGATTAGTAAGTTTATTTCGGTGCTGTGCTTGGGGAGGGATCTGCAGTTGAGCAGGGCCATTTTGATAGTCTGTGCTTTGGGGAGAGGTTGCACCATGCATTTGTATGCACAGTGGTTGCATTTTCTTATGCTGCTGATCTGGAGAAATGGAGTGAAGACAGAGATTTGGGATGGTTATTGTCAATTTGTGGAGAGTGTCTGGTGAGTAGATAATGGGGGGTGCAGCACGAGAGACAGGGGGCTGGGTCCTGGGCTCGTACTGGCGCGGACGGGCGCAGACGGGCATGCCTTTGTAGAGGGGAAGAGAGGGGGCGTAGCCTCTGGCCGGTGGGCGTGGCCTCACAGCCCTCGCTGATGGTGGCAAGAAGTATGTGGAACCCCGCGGCAGCGTTTAGATCGGCTGCGCGGTGGTGTCGGCGAATGTGAGGAGGGGTGAGTGCTCAGTCTATTGAAGCAACTGGTAAAAATACAAATTAACAATAATATTTTACAAGGTCACAGTTTAAAAGCGTGCTACTCTCCCGGCTTTCCGCCTCAGAATCTTCTGTCTAACTTAATCCGAGCTTGTGATTTCAGCGCGGTTAAGTAGAGGGCGGGGGGCGTGGCCTCTGGCCGGTGGGCGTGGCCTCGCGGCCCTCGCTGATGGCGGCAAAAAGTATGTTGAACCCAGCGGCAGCGTTTAGATCAGCTGCGCTGTGGTGTCGGCGAAAGTGAGGAGGGGTGAGTGCTCAGGCTATTGAAGCAAATGGTAAAAATACAAATGAACAATAATATTTTACAAGGTCACAGTTTAAAAGCGTGCTACTCTCCCGGCTTTCCGCCTCGGGAGCTTCTGTCTAACGTAATCCGAGCTTGTGATTTCAGTGCGGTTAAGTAGAGGGCGGGGGCGTGGCCTCTGGCCGGTGGGCGTGGCCTCGCAGCCCTCTCTGATGGCGGCAAGAAGTATGTGGAACCCCGCGGCAGCGTTTAGATCGGCTGCGCGGTGGTGTCGGCGAAAGTGAAGAGGGGTGAGTGCTCAGGCTATTGAAGCAACTGGTAAAAATACAAATTAACAATAATATTTTACAAGGTCACAGTTTAAAAGCGTGCTACTCTCCCAGCTTTCCGCCTCAGGAGCTTCTGTCTAACTTAATCCGAGCTTGTCATTTCAGCGCAGTTAAGTAGAGGGTGGGGGGCGTAGCCGCTGGCCGGTGGGTGTGGCCTCGCAGCCCTCGCTGATGGCGGCAAGAAGTATGTGGAACCCCGCGGCAGCGTTTAGATTGGCTAATGTCGTAAATGCTGCCTTCCGATTGGTTTTAGGCATGTTAGTCCCTTCTCATGACAGCCATGTCCTCATTTGTATCCTTCCATGGCTACTGGCCCTTTTACTTCAGACTCTAATTTCTTCCCTGACTCCCCCTGCCCACTCCCTCAGTCCATGACTTCTCACCACCCCAGCCATTCACTCCCATTCGTGCCTTCTTGCTCGCCCGCACTCCTGTTTCAATGCACTAGGTATCGCGTAAATGGGAGTCCTATTACCTTGCAAATACTAGTTTTCATTATCTCTCTTGCCACCATCAGAGGAGATGGAAAATGATGTTTCTTTTGTTGCGAGCCTCCTAACATTGAAGTCTTTTGAAAGGCTGTGCGGGAACCTGGGCAGCTGCCCATGTCTAGCCCAGCTGGAGAGGGCTGTGCTGGGACGTCCGGCAGCGTCGTCTCTGCTCCTCTGCACATTCAGTAGTAGAGAACGCGAGGCGAGTGACAACAGTGCTCCGTTCGCCCCCGGCCAAAAGCGCAGGTTATGGGGGCTCCGTGCATTGCGGGACTGAAGTTACCTTCACATAAATCACACAACTTCATTCACATAAAGTGATTACACCAGCCTCCCACAGCATGTTCAGTGCAGTGGAACAGCGTGCGTCCACACCACGCTGGCTGACGGAACCAGGGGCTGACTGGGCAGGAGCAGTGCGCACGGGGGGCGTGATTACCTGTACATAAATCACACCCCGGCCTTGTAAAGATGCCCCTAATTTTACGTAAAGTTATTATATCAAATGCACACACCGCGTACTCTGGAGGAGTGGTGACATAGGAGCGGTGATAACGTAAGGGTCCGATTTGTCGGCTCTACTCCTCGGTAGATCCAGTGGAGCTTGGTCACTTATTCGCAGATCAAGCCCCCAGGCCTGTAAAGACACCCCATTTGGTACAGAGAGTGTTGTAACATAATCCAAACACCCAGATGGGCTGGGATGTGTACGGAGAGGTGACTACAAAAGGGGGCGATGTTGCACGTAAAAACCGCAAGTGGATGCACACAGCAGCTCTAGTGTGAGAAGTTTGAGGGGTAGAGTCCAAAGCAACAGAACAGCCCTTCAAGGTGCCCCTCTCACTGTCCACAGCCAAGGGGTCCATGGCAGTGTTCGATACTGCGGCAGAGCCCTCTTAAAAGACATGCCCCCTGGCTTGTGCAGTACTAGGGCAGTTGGCAGTGCCCTCCGAAGAGAGGGCACTGCCAACTCTCTTTGAATATAGCAACACACCCTCCAACATCGCTGAAGGAAGTAGCCACAGGCAGGGATTTCAGACGGGGTTCTTTATTTGAAATGGCAGGTAAGGCATAATGCATTTTGGATTACTTCCTTCTTCAGACGCTTGCTATCCAACTGAAAGTTCGTGTAGCTCAGCCTTTTGATGTAATCTGCAGCACTCCTAATTGACGGAGTAAACGCCTCCCCGCATTGGAGGTGGCTCTTTTAAGCTGCTGGCGCCACAGCTTTGGAATACTCTGCCTTTGGCATTATGCAGCACCTCTAATTTGGTGACTTTTAGGAAGGGCCTTAAAACTTGGCTTTTTGCCCTTTAGTTCGCTCTTCTTTCTTTCTTCTGGGCCTGTTTTATTTTATTGTGTTGTGTTATTCTGCTACAGTTTGTCAATAAAAGCGCCGGGACACTCTATGGAGTTGTCGTGCGCTATAAAAGACTAAATTAACATAACATAACAACCATGTGACCGTCCGCCAAGTTGCAACACCGATGAAAAATGCAACTCAAAGAATGCTGCAAACCTGGGTTGATGGGTATATATATATATTACCTACTGGTGGTCGCCATAGGAAATCTACATTATTCTATTGGGAATAACTTTGGTGCCGGTTGATCAATCTTTGCGAATTTCTCAAAGAAGATGACCCGCTCCTTCCCTGAAAGTTTTGGGGGAATTCGTCAAGTGGGGGCTGAGAAAAAAGGTGGGTCCCAAAACATGTTTTCCTCATGGTATTTTCCATAGGATGATTAGACACGGCTACAGCCCGAACGTGTGAACGGAATTACAAGAAATTTGGCAAAATGGTAGAGTCTGATTTGCAGATCACGCTTTTGCTTAAATGGTATACATCCCTCCAGTAGTTCCTGATAAAATCGAAAGGAAAATATATATACATATCTATAAGCACGGACCATGCGCATACAGGTCCGCGTACCGTACACGTACCGTACGCGTACGTGCGTGTACGTGCGCGGACTTTTGGGGACCTTCGTGTGCATGAGCTGCATGCTGATTGGCTGCCACTGTCTGTCAACACTCCAAAATAGAAATTGTTGGCAGCCATCTTGTGCTTCGGTAGACTGAGCCCCCTGGTGCATGCTGGAGGTTCCAGGTGGGCTCGTTGGCCCCCAGGGACCCCCAGTATGCAAGGGGAATTAGCTCCCCTTCTGCAAACGCGCCTGGGGGCTTCGTTGCAGAGAGGTGTAAAAACATTTTTTTTCCAATTTATATTAAAAATATCTAATGTAATTTAAAAAATAAAATATCTAAAAATAAATAATTTAGTAAATCAGTAAAACAATATAACAATTAATGCATTTAAAAATTATCATTTACAAAACCATTGAAATTCACTGAACAAAATAGGTTTCAGCCAAGTTATTGTTAGGAATTATCATTTAAAAAACCTTTGAAATTCACTGAAAAAAAACATAGGTTTCAGCCACGTTATAGTTAGGAATTAGCATTTAAAAAACCTTGTAAATTCACTGAAAAAACCATAAGTTTCACACACGTTATAGTTAGGAATTAGCATTTTAAAAACCTTTCAAATTCACTGAAAAAAACATAGGTTTCACACCAGTTATAGTTAGCTGGTCAATTTACTCATACAAAAACCTTTGAATTTCCCCCGTTATAGTTAGTTCAGCTAACTATAACTCGCGCGCCCGCAATGCACTACTGATGACGTCACATATTACATCACTCATTACATCGTCAGTGACATCACTGATGACATCACTGATGACATCTCAAATGACATCACTGATGACATCATCCTTGGGAAAGAGTGGCAGTCCTCCTCTCACTCTAATATAACCTTTGATACACACATTCAAAAATAGAAACAAAAATTTTCAAGAAAATGGAAATACCAATACCAGTTACAACAACCTATTCCAACATCTACTTCCACATCCACTAATTCACCAACAGTTCTATATAGTCACTCATACATTTACTCAATCATCATATGTACTCATACACCTATACATCCTGTTACACACCAATACTCATCCATAGAGTTACTTACACACATACTCACTCATGCAAATAATCAAACATCCATTTACTTGCATATACAGCTATACACACAAACATACACATACTGACTCTCTTAAACCATCACTTATAGAAACACATACTTAGATATACAGGAACTCTTCAAATCTCTAACTCTCATATATACTCACTTACATACACCAATACTCACATATAGTAGTTTAACAAATATGTACTTAGTTATAAAGACAGTATTGAGACAGTCATTCACTCACTAACACACCTATACACACACTCATCCACCCATACAGTCCTGCACACATGCTGTCTTCAAAACACATATAAACAGTGAGTCACTCATTAATGCATCTATGTGCTAAGTAATATCTCCCACCAAACCATATAAACACTCAGACACTCATACTTCCCCCTCACCAAATATAAGAAGTAAGTACTTTTTTTAATTAACTTTTCTTAAAACAATAACTAAACGAAACTTAATTATAACTATATCGCAAACAAGTAGAAAAATAAATTTAATAACAAACAATATTATACGCAAATTGTTAAATGGACTTCATTACATGTCCGATTGGTAATCTGGATAACAAAAAAGAAAATTAGAGTTTAAGAATTATATAGATGTGAGTAAATGAGATGAAGCATTACAAGTCAAAGTAACTCTATGGTTTTATGTGGGCAGTGTGCCTCGGTCATTTCACTTGTTATAATGCCATGTTCAAGTGGTGTCTATATGGAAGTGCCTACCGGCGTTACTGAAACAAAACTGGAATAACAGGATTGTAAATATGTTGGCTTATTTCTAATGCAATGCTATGAAGGCTTTGTAGATCTAGGCCTCTGTGCTTACCGTTGTATAAACACTGTGGGCGAAGATTTCAGCCAGTGGAATTCACAACTTCAGTTGGGCTGTTCTTCTACATGTGCAAGTAGACAGCAGTGTCTATAAGTTTAAGAGAGAAAGAGAAATGATATCACAGAGAGTGAGAGAGAGAAAGAGAGAGAAAAGAACATTACAACTGTGTTGCATGTGGGAGGAGCCACGCTAGCAACCAAGATGGCCGCGTAGGCTCCCGGCTCTACCGACCTCTGCCTCCCACCGGAATATCCTGTCTTTGCGCCCAGCCGCAATGTGTATGAACCTGCCGTGAGATTAATGGTGCTATCCCGAGATCTCTACTTGCTCGGCTGGCGAAGATATGTCGAGTGGAGGTCTGCGGCCTAGATCTGCCCGGAAGCCGGGGTCTCGAGTGCTGGCCCATCCGGGTTTCGGTTGAACAACATCGGCTGTGGTGGTGTGACTGGGTCCGGTCTACCGGAGTGGAAGAAGGAAATTTCTCTTTCTCTTTTTCGGATGCATGTGGATGACAATTGGCAGTCTTGGTGAGGGTCGGAGGAGGGGTGGCAGCCCAATGCTAGCAGTTGTGGACGGGAGCCCTGCCCGGTGACCCGGTAACGGGCCAGATGGTGTTCGCTGGGTTTGGTTCTCCGACTGCAGTTGCAGCCCCAGGATATCATTGAAAGAAAATATAAGTCTCCCTCTGCTGTCGACCGTTTCCTATTTGCCCATTCCCCTCTGAGAGATCGAACCGCTGGGGAAGCGATCATGATCGTTACCGATCCAAGAGTGGTTGAACAGACTGTGAGTGAACCGTCGCTGCGAACAGTGTTGACGGCCATTGGGTCACTTCATGTGTACATCGAAGACAGCATTCAGATGACGATGGAGCACTTGGTTGAGATGTTACGAATCAGACCGGACCCTTCTCCATTACAAGAAACAGCGACAACAGAGACACCTAATATGGCCACTCTGATGAAGGAGGTAGACCCCCCATTGTGTGAGGCATCGGAGCCTTTGACCAGTGTTTTGAAAGATGAACACAAGTTCAATTCCACCAATGGATTGTTAAGCATACGATCGTTGCCGACTATGGAAGGACTAATTGATGTTCCCACCCTAGAAACTTTTGACGAGAATTGTTATTGGAATGACACTCTTCACTTCCAGATGTATTGGAGCCCTAAGATGGCGGACTAATCAACGCTGGAGTTCACAACGGGGAAGGGAGTCTCTGGACCTGATGATGTTCACGGCACTCTCGTTCTACTACTTTGTCTTGCATTGTGTTCTATTATATTTTCCTCGTACTCGGACTGTCTTGCAGAAGAGGTGGCTTATCAGAAGGGGACTCATGTGTCTTATCGGAAGGGGCAAGGATGAGATCGATAGACTGGGTTTGACTCAAGTATCGATGGGCACGGGATTTGCTAAACTTATGCTATAGTAAGGCTGGGCGGTGTTCGAAAGATCCCCTTGTCAAGACACATATTTGCTGTCCGATTGACTTTTTGACTTCAAATTGGGGGTCCTTGGTTCTGGCGGGGGGTGGGGGGGCGACCGGGAGCCTGTATGAATATGCCCTCCTCCACTTCTCTTCTCTACTTCGGTAGATTTCTTCTTTTAGAACCTAGTTAGTTGGGGCGACAGGCACGCTGCTACTGGGGGTTAGGAGATAGCCGTCTGCTGGGGTGCAGGGTGGGGGGATTGGGTTTATTGTTTTCTTTCTGTTATCGCCCATATGGTTTTTTCTCTTTTTCAATTTTTTTTCTCAGCCTTTCCCTTATTCGTAATATTGGCAAAATATCCTGACGTTGATCCTTAACCTCTAGTATCTGGTTGCCATGATTCTCCTTCAGTTTTGATTTTATGGGTGGGAAGGTTTTTAGGGTCCGCAACAAAACGTTAACCGGTTACATTGATGTAATTTTATTTTGTGCTTAATAGTGCGAGCCTCTTGAATATCCTTGCTGTTCCACGAATATCCTGTCTTCATGTACCAATTCACCCTGTTATTATTGGATGTATGTATGACACCAGATATGTCTATGTACAAAAAACTGTCCCGCAGAGTCTGGAGTTGAGAATTTTTTCTTGAAAAGTGAGATGTAGATTTACAAGCTCCTTGCGTCACTTTATCCATTAAAAGTGACTCAAAAGTGGAGTAATAAGGTTGTGGATCTGTTTGTCTGACTGTTGTAAAGTATCTGTTGTCACTGCTCGAAGGTAATTAGAGATTTTCCAGAGAAGCTGCTGAACACTACGCACTCTGGGCCATATTATCAAGCCTGGGTGACAAAATTATCGCCACTTTATCGGCAGGAACGTGCCGCTAAAGTGGCGATAATGGGTTTAATAATATCAACACTCGAAACCAGGAAGTGTTGGTGGTCATCTGGTGCCTCGGTAGCACAGAGTCACAAGAAAACAGTAAAACAAACTTGAGAAATAAGGGAAGGGGGCAGGGTAGAAACATTTTGATCCTTTTACGGTTGCTCAGGGGGTTGTATATGGATGTTTAGGCTCTTTAATTTTTAAAGAAAAATCGTGCTGTACGCGTACCGAAATCTATACAATTACGAGCAGGAGCTGAATGCTGATTGGCTGTCAATACTCCAAACCAGGAAGTGTTGGCAGCCATCTTATTTGTCACGACAGTCGAGTCACAAGGAAACAGTAAAGTAAAGTTGAGAAATAAGGAAAGGGGGTAGGGTACAAACATTCTGAACCTATAGTGTTGCTCAGGGGTGAAGATTTATTGAACGCGTACCAAGTATGTATGGATGACGTACAGCTTGTCTCTTGAAATTCGTCAGGTAAGCGTACGTAAGCAAGAAAACTAAAAATAATGTTAGATATTTATGAAGTGTATTTGTTTATGTGTTGTGTGGCTCTTAAAAGAGCTGTTGTGTTTATTGGGAGATTTTAGTACCAATAAGTAAGTATTGATGCAGAGTCTTACATTTATGAAGAAGACTCTGTTCCCCTCATCTGTGCAATGTACACCATCTCTCCTATAGATGCCATGCATATTGAAATGCAGATTGTTGTTGTAAATGAACCCCATTCGGAATCTAAGAGAAAGGCAGAAACATATTTAATCACATGTTTCCTAGGTTTTTCAAACTGTGGACAATAGTGGTTGGACCGCTTCCATTTCTGCCTTTGGCATATATTAGAATATACAAAGGCAGGTTTGGGGAACAGTGTCATCAATTGTGCAAAGTTGTCCTTCATAAGTATTTCCAGAGTTACCCCAGTCAAAGTGCCTAGGTCATTGCCCCCGCAGTGCACAATTATGAGGTCAGGGTGTTGGAGATGCATAAAGGATTTCACCAATGGCATCAATTTGTGCCACTGTTTTCCTCTCTGTCCAATCCATTTAATGTCCACATTTGGTAAACATAGGTCCTTGTGAATTCTTTTCTGTTGTGCGTACCTTTGGATCCAGAAAATATAGCTGTGTCCCACAATCCACACTGTAAGCATTTTGAAGAGAGGCCTAGATGCACTCTGATGGCATCTGTAAATGAGATGGTAGTTTCAAAACCAAGATTTTTCTAAAATGGTGGACAGCATGCAGTTTTGAAAAAACAAAAGAAATGATTGGTAGTTTGACAAGATTTTACAGAAAACTAGGTTGCATGTTTCTGTTTTTTAAAAGCCTTATTTTTATTGGTTAAGAAAAAGGGGTAGAAAAGAACGTTACATAAAATAAGCTGGTATATTCTCCAGTCAAGCATACTTTCTGTTTCAATGTGCAACAATGTATGATGAACTTTTTACTTGTGTGCTGATTTAGGTTTTTTCTCTGAAGTGTTTCTATTGTAACTGGCAGAATGTGGAATGGGGGCAGGGTTGAAAGTTTAGTTAGTTGGAAAGCTTTGGAATGTTAAACCAATAGAAATGTGTGTTTTCCTTTGAATTAATGTGTACAGGATGTTAATTGGTTATTTATATGTATGTATGTGTAAAATGAGAGGGAAAATGTTCGATTTCACGGTTGTGCTGCAAACACTGAACTAGAGAGATTTTGTAGAAGAATATCCACTGTGTGAGTGGTATTATTGTTAATTTAGAATTCGATTTGAAAGGTGAATTGAAAAGTTGTATAGGAGTGCGTGTGTGCGGTGTATCTATGTACATTAAGGAATTATGGGGTATATTATCAAGACTCGCCGATATAATTATTGCCACTTTATCGGCAGGAAACTGCCGATAAAATGTTAATAATGTTATTGCCTATATTGATAATATGTTCCTATATTCGTCCGTTGTTAAACTTTTTATAGTAGTAAATTTGTTTTGCTATAATGCATGCTGTTATGTTTTTTTGTTTAATATCATTTTGTGTGTCTCTGTACATTAAGGGATTATGGGCCATATTATCAATAAAGGATGATACATTATCGCCACTTTTATCGGCAGGAAACTGCCGGTAAAGCGGCGATAATGGTCTTGATAATATGTCCTTGTGAATTCCCATAGAAGTCCAGGTTATGGTGTTAACCTGGACTTCTATGGGAATTCACAAGGATATATTATCGAGACCATTATTGCTGCTTTAGTGGCAGTGTCCTGCCGGTAAAAGCGGCGATAATGTATCGCCCTTTACTGATAATATGGCACTGACAGGCATATTATTAAGGACCAGTGTTAAAATTAACAACGTTTTATGGGCAGGAAACTGCCGAAAATAACGCAAAAATTAGCTTCATACTAGGTTCTTGTAAATTGCTATAGGAGCCAAGTTCTGGCTCTTCTGATTAGATTTTTTGGCTTTCAGCTAACCTCATACGCCGATGATTCACAAATTGTGTTATCTATTTAAAAAGGCGATGAGGCCGAGACCAGCTTAAAATGCCATAACTGCATGCAGGCAATTGCTGCTTGGGTGGCGTCAAATTGCCTGAAACTTAATGCAGGGAAAACAGCGGTTATCCTCTTTGGGAACACGGCACAGCTGTGGACCCCTAACTGGTGGCCAGATACAATGGGTGCACTTCCGACACCAGTTGGCGGGGCAAAAAATCTTGGAGTGATTGTGGACTCTAAACTGGCATACTGTGATCAGGTTAGCAAGGTTTTCTCCTCCTGCTTTCTCATCTTGCGTATTCTGCACAAAATAAAATGTCTTCTTCCAGATGAAAGCATAAAAATAGCCATCACGGCGCTCATTTTATCACGTCTGGACTATTGCATTGGCCTCTTCATCAAAATCCAGAAGAGACAGTTTGCCAGGCTCCAGACTGTGCAGAATGTGGCAGCCAGATTGCTAGTGGGGACTCCTAAGTTTGCTTCGGTTAGGGCAGGACTTAAAGCCCTCCACTGGCTCCCTGTTAAATCCCAGATCCTGTTCAAGGTCATGTGTTTAGTCTTTAAGGCTCTTAATGGTCTTGACACTGACTTTCTTAAGCAATCCATTCAATGGTATGTTCCGGGAAGAGCCCTGCGCTCCATGCAGGCTAAACAAGTCTCACTTCCCTGCTTCAATAAACAGAACTGGGGCGGTAGGAGCTTCCGGTATTGTGCCGCTAAAGCTTGGAACTGCCTTCCTTTTTCCATAAGGAATTCGACAGAGTTGATGTTGTGTAGGAAAGGACTAAAAACCTGGCTTTTCAGTTAACTGACTCCCGCCCACGGGGTTTACCACAGCTTCTTTAGTAGGTAGTGCATAGCGACAGGACACCTCTGGGTAGCAGCACGCTCTAAAAGTCCCATTAACATTAAAATTAACATTAAACTGGGCTGGTATGGGAATTCTCAAATGCATATTATCAAGCTCATTATCGTCGCTTTATCGGCATTTTCCTGCCGATAAAAGCGGCGATAATCTATTGCCTTTTGTTGATAATATGTCCTGAAATTCATTTTATTAATTTAATTGTTTACTTACCTGCAATAATCCAGATTCCATTGTTTATCACTCCTCCCCCTGCTCCAGCCCCGCCCCGCCTGCCTGCCCCATCGCAACTCCCTACACGGGCCGCGGCTCTTTCTTTATTCCGTTATATTGCAGTGTCTATTCATACTCTCATTTTTTATTATATGTTCCTTGTTTTATACTCCTTGTTCTTTTGTTGTAAGTCATTTTATTTTTATAGTCCTAGGTTTGTCCTCATACTCCTCCCTCTGGGGCATATTACATAGGGGGGGGGCGATACGCAATTATTGCCGATTTAGCGGCCGTTTTTGGCTGCTAAGCGGCCATAATTCTATCGACTTATTAGCAAGCTGTTGCTAACTGATGTTAGCAACAGATATTAGGCGATAGCGATTGGTTTGGGGCCCGCTTTGCATGTCAGCGATGTTTATCGCTAATGACATACAAAGTGGGCGTACCCAACCAGTTAGCGACTGAAAGCAGTCGCTAACATTTCTATCGACTATTAGCAAGGCAGGCGTAGACCAGTTCTTAGCCATGTCATCCAATGGGAGGTGGATAACATGGCTAAGAGCATGTCGTCGCTAATGCGTGAATATCGCTGTATTCTCAACATTTCACCACTATCGCTGGATATTTTAGCACAATGGAGAAAAACGTTGCTAATAGCATGTTTTCTCCGCTAACATATCCAGCGATAGGCAGCGATAAAAAAATTGTCGCTAAGCCTATTTAGCGATAAATATCGCTACTTGTTGGTAATATGCCTCTCTGTTCTTGTAAGTAATATAATAGAATATTTGATATATTTTTTTATTGTAATGGTATTTTTTTTTATTATAGGTTGTGTTTATCGATTCTGAAAATACTGTATGATGCCAACAAAGTACCAAAAGCGGAAGCATCGAAAGAAAAGTGTGCATTTGAAGAGAAGTCATCAAGAAGATTTACATGAAGAAAGATGTAGTAACAAACAGAAAGAAAGTCTTGGTAAGAGCAGGAGCACTTTTTTGAGGAAAATATTAAAGACTAAGCGTAGTGTTCAGAAAGAGAAAAATGTTTTTAGTGTATCAGCAACAAATAAAAAAATACTAATAAAGAGACGAATAATGAAAAATCAACTGCAGACAAAACTGTATGTAGTAAAAGAAGAAAAAGTCAATTTATGGATATTAGGAAACAAATATTTTTTTCTTGAGGACAAACAAGAACGTAAATAGTATAGCATATATATACAATCAATTTAAAAAATAAAATAAATAATAAACAAATGTGGGAAGGCCTAGGTAACAACTGGTTTGCCATTTATCAATTCAGTTTATCTACAATTCTGCGATATGTATGCATATACACAAAATAGATTTAAAAGTTGCTCGGTGCATAAGTTGATCGCACAGCATTTATTTGCAAAGAGCAAACATATATCGTAAAAGCTTTTATACATTTCTTAACATCACATAAACTACTGAGGACAATCGCCTAAGTGACCTAGAGAGGATTTTGAAATGTTATTAAGATCTCCAGTGTCATTCACCGTGAGTATTTCGACCTATTCAGGGTTCGGAGGACTTCATCAGAACAAGTGAAATATGTACTGAGCACATCACAGATATGGAAGAAGGAATCTAACTGGAGCAGACACTGAGTTTAAAACGTGTAAAGTTGGCATGATGAAGTTAAATGGAGGTAGTGGAAACATAAATTAAGCAAATCGGGCAACAGTAGAACAGTTATACTTAGTGGGATGCACACCAGAGTCCTTTTGCTCTGTAGAAACTACTGAATTATATTTCAGTTGATTTTTCAATCCATGCCGGTTGCAAAGTCACACATCTCTGAAGTTTGATAGGGACATCATGACAGTTTTGGCCACCGTGATTCTGCCATGTGGAGCACTATTCATGATGCATTTGTCCAATAATGTGCCAATAGTGTGCCCATACATGCATAAAAAGAATGAACGCCATTTGAATAAATCCAGTATTCTGTTTGGATCTAGTTGTCCAAGCTGTTTCTCTGTGCAGAAAAATCATCACTAAACTCTTAAACAATTTTTAGGCAGTTGATGGAGCAATCATGTCAATCTGCCTTTTAATGCGAGTACTCAGGGAGAAATTGAAAGCCATTGTGGGGAAGCAAAGATACCCAGGAGTAACATGGAAGAAGCATCAATGGTGACCGACCAGATCACAGTGTGATGGACTTCCAAGGTTACCAGTTCATGGTTCTATGTGGGTGTGACATGAAGTAGTGGCTGTAGAGAAAGGTGCTTCCCACTCACTCTCACTCCCTCATTCTCTCTCTTTCACACATGCACACACACACACATACATCCACTTTCGCACACATTCATGCATACATAAGAGCATGTACACACACACACATGCAAACACATGTGCACGCGCGTGCATGGAAACACAAGCCTATTTGCACACAGACACACATATACTGGAAATGACTTTCTTTCCAAAACTCTTGGTCGTTTAGCTAATCATCCAGATCCCAAGTATAATAAATATACACCTGTAACTGTTGCCACATACAGTGTGGGGGAGCTTTGCCAATGATAGTTAGTCTGTGAGCCGCAGCAGCCTAGAACCAATTTCTTCTGCCTTGAAGCAAGGGTGCCTGCGCTACATACAGGATTACGTTTGTGCAGGAGGGAAAACTTCCAGCACAAAAACAAACCTTAGAGGCGTTTTACTCTGTCTAAAAGTGCGACAGATTGCAGAACACCTAAATAGAGGAAACAAGAAATGAAAAATATGGATATTTCTGCTCCATTCACCCCGGCTGGGATGTTTTACAACTCTGATGCATTCCCAGGTCTACCAGTGTTGGTAAATCTGGGAAAGATTCAAAATACACTAGTGGATGCATGGGAACACCCAGACTCCACTTGTGTAATATTAGACTGGGGGAATACGTTGTCATTTTATGTCATGATATATGTAGGCCCAATGCCTGGAATATCAGTAAATACAACGCAAATGTATGCCATCCCTTGCACCTGCACAATGCCCGTCGATGCAATGTCAATTTATACCATACCTTGTGCTCACACATCTGGACCGACATCAGCAACAGTGATACGAATGTGTGTAACAATCCATGCTTGTGCAGTAATGTTGTTGCCAAAGAGAATATGTCATTGTATGTTCAGACCAGAGCAAACATAATCTCGTTAATGCCTGTACAAATGATATCATTGTACAAAAGGACAACTGTATGCGTGATGAGGATATTGTCGATAAAACGATTCCATTCGCTGCCCTATTATGCTTGGGAGTTCTGATAAACGACGTGCATCATTACTATTGATTCACCGAACGTCACCTCTCCATCAATCCTGAATCAGAGATACATGGTTAGACAGATCGTGTGACCCATCGAGTAACAGGACACTGGTGGGGTCCCCAAGGAACCAAAGACAAACACGCACCTAGGGAAAACTCTTGTCGATTCCACAAATAGTGGCACCACAAACAAATCTTAGATATTGGGCCCCAATAGAACACACTGAGTAACAGGTCACAGATTGGGCCCCCCATAAACCAAAGACAAACACCCAAGAAAAAGCCTTCAATATTCAACAAACCGATAGTGGCACCACAAACAAATACAATATATGTGGCCTCAATAAAGCACATTTGGCCAAAGGCCTGTGTTCCACAGAAATACCACAAAGTTAGATACCACATGTAGATAGGTACACTCAACCAATCAGAACACAACAGGCACACCACATGTAGTGATCACGCGTTCCGCATGCCGTAAATTTGGACACATACACACTGACTAACACTATCTCTCCACGAGGTCGAGAGCCATCTGTGTCCTTATCAAATGTCTGCATTTGTTGAATAACAACCAAGATGCTTCTTTTGAATGTAGAGAAATGTTTTACTGTACCTGATTAACTGTATGAATTGACAACCAAAGCCCTAGTTCATCAAAAGAATCTGAGCAGATGCACCCTCGGCTAGGCTCTCCCAGCTTCACCGTTTAATTAAACCAACTTGTTCCTGTTTCGCCAAATGCCTCTTGTCCTTTCATTTATTTAGGTTAAATTCATATCTGAGCAACAGCAACGCCCCCACTACAAAGAGTGACGTGAGGCAGAGACTTGCGTTACTCCAGGTTTGCCAAGCACGCAGGGCCATGTAGGTTGTCCTTGCAAGACTTGGCAAATCTCATTCTAGGGTTTGGTCACACTGTACCACCTTGCGTAGTGCAAGTCCAACGCAAATCCTCAATAAATCTGCCCCTAAATATTTGCAGCAGGCTATGTAATCCATAATGCTGAAAGAATTTCAGAAATTGATTGTGCAATTATGTAAACCACATTTAGAGTTATTGATAATGGCATGCAAACACTCTCCAAACAAGGCTAAGAAGGCTTAAAGATCTCGAATTAAAGGCATCTGAAAATATAAAGACAAGCATCATTTTTATATTTAATTTAACTTCATGTATTTACTTTGAACGTGTGCAGAGGATTTGTATATAGCATAAGTGGTATGCTGGCCACAAACATGGGGCTCTGCTGGTTTTTCCATATCTTATGCACCATGTCAGATTACCTGCCTTAACTGATTTGTACTTGTGATAGACCGTAGAGCGCCATCTTTGCATATTGCTGACCACAGACTGTATAATTATAAGGTCATTTCTTCTTGATCTTCTAAAAGAAGACTTAAATCTCCTCCAACATGGACCAGCTCTGTTGTGAGCTTTTACACAGGGCACTAAAAACACAGAAATCTCATAAAGTACTATGGTAACTCATCACAAGAATGCCATATTTGAGCCATAACATTTTACTTCCATACAAAGAATCATGACTTTAAAAGAAGTCACCTACACCTGATTAAATATTGAAGAAATGTAAGATGCCCAGTTTCCTCCAACAAAAGACACGCAGATCACATAGCTCCTACATGAAGCAGGTGATTAGCCTAGCCCAACTGGGACTTACCTGTGACCAGTCCTCAGATTTGTCAAGGCCTTCTGGACCCAACATCAGAGCCTCAAGGCTTCTACAACACAACCCTCTATTTCACTCTCTCTTGCTCTCTCTCTCTCTCTGCCCAGGTTCATCCTTCTTGTGCATCATTATTTTCTGTTGTTTTACAAATGGTTGCGTTTTTCAGTACTATTAACCTGTTTTACCTGTGTTGTGCCTTTTTCCCTTTGTTTTTTATTGCATTATTTGTACCCCTCCCTCTGCCTTTGACCCACTCTCTGTGTCGTTCTCTCTTTTTCAGACCCGTTTCCTGGTGCCTTTATCCCTCTAGTGCATCCATTTTTGTGCTGTTTCTTTCTCTCTTCTTCCTACTCACACCCGTTTACCTGTTTCATTCATCTGCCTCATGCTCCTTATGCCTGTTTTATTAGTTTTCGGCTCTTGCCCATTTCTTGCATTCCCTACCCGAGTGGTCCTTACATATTGTTCCTGCTCCTTCACCTTCCACCTCAAATGCTTTGGACGGCACCACCAACCCCCTGCTTTCCACACCCCTCCCAAGAGTTACTTAATGGCAGCCGCATCACAGGCATGTAGCGGGCACACCACTGGCATGCTAAAGGCAAACCAAAGTAAAGCCTGTCTTTGTCAGAAGCA
The DNA here is from genome assembly GCF_964263255.1 of Lissotriton vulgaris. Lineage (NCBI taxonomy): Eukaryota > Metazoa > Chordata > Amphibia > Caudata > Salamandridae > Lissotriton > Lissotriton vulgaris. The sequence continues at coordinate 1,806,373,692 of NC_141694.1, read as the reverse complement.
TTGAAAGGCAAGCTCCTTCTCAGTTATGCTGAGAAACAGCCGTTCCTCTTTCCCCAGCTTAGCCGGCCTTAGTAGTGGTTTTATTGCAATGTTATTTCCTTTTAAATCTGTCTCCACTGAACAGGCTTTGCCTTTGTCAAGCACTGCTCGTTCAATAAAAGTATACGGCCTGCGCCTTCAGCAACAGCCCCCGCCAGTTGATTGCTGTTTTGTTGTTCCTGTGGTCCCCTACTTTAAAAGAAAAACATGCACACAGGTCAGTCGGTCATTCGGCTTTTATTTTTACAGCTGAGCTGGAAGCTCACACTATGGGCTGAAAAATAGGGTGAAACTGTTTATACAAGTTTACTTTAGTCACCAAGTCAGGCAGATATTGAAACGTGAGCCCGGGAGTGCAGCCGCACAGCTATATTTGTGTCCTTAAATCCAAGCACAGATGAAAACAGGATCAGTAAAGAGATGCTGTTTTCCATTTGAAGTACAGGTAAAACTTCTTGCCCCACCACTTTCAGATATCACCAACCGTCACTGACTCCTACAGTTAAAAGCTAAGCCTGGGAATCAAGATATCGCAGACAGTTGGAAAAAGGAGACCCCTCTGATTGGTGTCATGGAGACGAGATATGGAGAGATGCCGGGTCCATGAGGTGCTGATCTTTTGCTGCTTTGGTTATCGAAAGGTACTAATGAAATCACCACAAACTATCCACCAACTGTCGCTGCCTAATAGGTTCATTAAGAAACAGCATACATTTTATGTAACATTTGAAGAAACCTGGGGGTACCGCCATGAGTTATTTGTTCTTCACCTTAATGCTATACCCTTCCCTCTGGTGGAGGTGGCATATCTTTGGTGATGGTCAATTATGGCATGTTAATGCCCTCTAGAATGTGTCTTACCATACTAGACATGTCTTTCGGTGATATCATAGCTAATCTACTAGGCCTCCCATTAGTTGTTGTACAGATCTGTTTTGCATGATGGGTATCAAAATTACACTGCTGTGTCCATTCCTAAGTCTTAATGGATGTGGGAAAAACCCAGTAAAACAAAATGTGCGCAGAAACATCCCTGGAATCAACGCCCGCATGGGGGATTTTGAACCCTGGACTTTGGTTTCCAGAATAGTATTTCCCACTCTGAGTCCGATAATGGGAATGGCAGTAGTTGGAATCTGCTCCTTCAATCCCTGGGTTCCAATGTCCAGGTACCAAGCTCAGCCATAAGAGCACATGACCCTGGCATTGCTCACAGTAGAGTTATCCTACCCAGCACAGCTCAACCTCCAGCTGGTAACAGTGACCTTGAACAGCCAGAACACAAGGACATGAGAAGAAGCCTCTTTGCCAAAATAAATAAGATGCACATGGTTCACTTCCTGAAAACAATCCCGCCAGTGACTCACAAACACAACCCATTGAATGGAGGAATTTGCAGCTGCACAATTTATATGCTGAGGTCAGATCAGGAAAAGAAGATGAATAGTCTGATCCTTCTCTGGCTTCCATGTAAAATGTTAGGAGCTCCAGTCAAGTCCACCTTTGAGTCATATTTTTATCGTAATGAATAATTAATAGTTGAGCATATTTTTCTTTCAACAATGAACCCAACACTGCTCAGGAGAGTTTGAAAAACAGCATTGAAAGAACGACTTTTACTAGATATGGCAGAAAAGGACTAGAAATGCTACCACCAAATGCATTTTGAATTGACAGTAATGAATACTGACGTGAATATCTCTGACTAACCATATTTTAAATCTAAAAAAAATACCCGCAGTATTTGAATAACAAAAACCACGGCCAAACAGAATACCAACAAATCCTTCCAGTAGTGTATTGCAGTTTTTAAAATGTAATGTCAATAGTACTCACTGAGGTCACCTGCCATGCAATATATAATTGTTTCCATTAAGCAGGCATGTTGTGGTGTTGGGGAGGAAGGCTTTCAGAGTTGGTGCATCTGGGTTGATGGCCCCGGCTGGGAGGATGAATGAGAGTGACTGATGGGGAGGGTCATGATGATTTTTTGGATTTTAGCTGAGAAGAACTCAGCAAGTTGGGTGCATCAGGCGCCAGTGGGATCAGCGGCAGGCTGTGGTTCGGGGATTTTCATGAGCCTTTTTACTATTCGATAGGTCTCCCTGGAGGATTTGGAGGCAGCCAAGATTTTCCCTTCGTAATAAGAGGATTGTGTAGTTTTGATGAGAGTTTTATATTGTTTAATGGCCAATTTATAGATTTCTTTTTTGTTGGGGTTCCAATCTTTCCTCCAGGTACGTTCTAGTTCTTTGCATTTTTTTCGGAGCTCTCGTAGTGCCGAGGTGAACCAGGGGGATTTACACAAGTTCCTCTTACTAGGGAGATGTCTAATAGGGAGAACCGCGTCCAGAGACGTTTCAATCCAATCACGAAATTGGATATCAGCTAGTGAGGGATCTGGGTTCAGGGTAGGGGCGGAGGCAGAGAGCTGATGGGTCCAGGCATCAATGTTAAATTTATTCCATGCGCGCGAGGGTGCTTGGGGTGGAGAACTGGAGCTGAATTGACTGGTTATTGGGATTTCGAGTGAGATCAAGTGGTGATCTGTCGAGGGTATAGGAAGGGGAGGGGAGGTGGAGAGTTCTTGGATGTTAGAAAAGATAGGGTCCAGGAGGTGGCCCTTTTTATGGGTGGGCAAGGGATTTTTCAGGGAGAGGCTGAGTGCGGAGAGATCTTCTTTGAGGTCTCCCGCTACGAGGTTCTCAGGATCATCAAAATGGATATTGAGGTCTCCTAGAACTGTGAAGTTGGGCGATAACCAGGCCAGTGAGGTGGCAGTCTCAACAAGGGAGTTAGGGAACTGTCCAAGTGGTCCCGGTGGTCTGTATATAAGTAAACCTGAAAGGGTTTTTTCCGGAGAGATATAAAGAGAGAAGTGGACATTTTCACAGTTCAGGACTGGACTGTCCTTGAAATGACATCGGAGGTGGGCTTTGGAGATTAATGCTAGACCACCTCCTACTCCTTGCGGTCTGTCCAGATGTTTGATTGAGTAGCCCGGAGGGAGGGCATGGGCTATGTCCGGATCAGAAGCAGAGTTAATCCATGTTTCCGTAAGGAACAGCACTTCAATGTCGAAGTTCTGGATTAGTAAGTTTATTTCGGTGCTGTGCTTGGGGAGGGATCTGCAGTTGAGCAGGGCCATTTTGATAGTCTGTGCTTTGGGGAGAGGTTGCACCATGCATTTGTATGCACAGTGGTTGCATTTGTTATGCTGCTGATCTGGAGAAATGGAGTGAAGACAGAGATTTGGGATGGTTATTGCCAATTTGTGGAGAGTGTCTGGTGAGTAGATAATGGGGGGTGCAGCACGAGAGACAGGGGGCTGGGTCCTGGGCTCGTACTGGCGCGGACGGGCGCAGACGGGCTTACCTTTGTAGAGGGGAAGAGAGGGGGCGTAGCCTCTGGCCGGTGGGCGTGGCCTCGCGGCCCTCGCTGATGGTGGCAAGAAGTATGTGGAACCCCGCGGCAGCGTTTAGATCGGCTGCGCGGTGGGGTCGGCGAATGTGAGGAGGGGTGAGTGCTCAGTCTATTGAAGCAACTGGTAAAAATACAAATTAACAATAATATTTTACAAGGTCACAGTTTAAAAGCGTGCTACTCTCCCGGCGTTCCGCCTCAGAATCTTCTGTCTAACTTAATCCGAGCTTGTGATTTCAGCGCGGTTAAGTAGAGGGCGGGGGGTGTGGCCTCTGGCCGGTGGGCGTGGCCTCGCGGCCCTCGCTGATGGCGGCAAAAAGTATGTTGAACCCAGCGGCAGCGTTTAGATCAGCTGCGCGGTGGTGTCGGCGAAAGTGAGGAGGGGTGAGTGCTCAGGCTATTGAAGCAAATGGTAAAAATACAAATTAACAATAATATTTTACAAGGTCACAGTTTAAAAGCGTGCTACTCTCCCGGCTTTCCGCCTCGGGAGCTTCTGTCTAACGTAATCCGAGCTTGTGATTTCAGTGCGGTTAAGTAGAGGGCGGGGGCGTGGCCTCTGGCCGGTGGGCGTGGCCTCGCAGCCCTCTCTGATGGCGGCAAGAAGTATGTGGAACCCCGCGGCAGCGTTTAGATCGGCTGCGCGGTGGTGTCGGCGAAAGTGAAGAGGGATGAGTGCTCAGGCTAAGAAGTATGTGGAACCCCGCGGCAGCGTTTAGATTGGCTAATGTCGTAAATGCTGCCTTCCGATTGGTTTTAGGCATGTTAGTCCCTTATCATGACAGCCATGTCCTCATTTGTATCCTTCCATGGCTACTGGCCCTTTTACTTCAGACTCTAATTTCTTCCCTGACTCCTCCTGCCCACTCCCTCAGTCCAGAGACTTCTCACCACCCCAGCCACTCACTCCCATTCGTGCCTTCTTGCTCGCCCGCACTCCTGTTTCAATGCACTAGGTATCGCATAAATGGGAGTCCTATTACCTTGCAAATACTAGTTTTCATTATCTCTCTTGCCACCATCAGAGGAGATGGAAAATGATGTTTCTTTTGTTGCGAGCCTCCTAACATTGAAGTCTTTTGAAAGGCTGTGCGGGAACCTGGGCAGCTGCCCATGTCTAGCCCAGCTGGAGAGGGCTGTGCTGGGACGTCCGGCAGCGTCGTCTCTGCTCCTCTGCACATTCAGTAGTAGAGAACGCAAGGCAAGTGACAACAGTGCTCCGTTCGCCCCCGGCCAAAAGCGCAGGTTATGGGGGCTCCGTGCATTGCGGGACTGAAGTTACCTTCACATAAATCACACAACTTCATTCACATAAAGTGATTACACCAGCCTCCCACAGCATGTCCAGTGCAGTGGAACAGCGTGCGTCCACACCACGCTGGCTGACGGAACCAGGGGCTGACTGGGCAGGAGCAGTGCGCACAGGGGGCGTGATTACCTGTACATAAATCACACCCCGGCCTTGTAAAGACGCCCCTAATTTTACGTAAAGTTATTATATCAAATGCACACACCGCGTACTCTGGAGGAGTGGTGACATAGGAGCGGTGATAACGTAAGGGTCCGATTTGTCGGCTCTGCTCCTCGGTAGATCCAGTGGAGCTTGGTCACTTATTCGCAGATCAAGCCCCCAGGCCTGTAAAGACACCCCATTTGGTACAGAGAGTGTTGTAACATAATCCAAACACCCAGATGGGCTGGGATGTGTACGGAGAGGTGACTACAAAAGGGGGCGATGTTGCACTTAAAACCGCAAGTGGATGCACACAGCAGCTCTAGTGTGAGAAGTTTGAGGGGTAGAGTCCAAAGCAACAGAACAGCCCTTCGAGGTGCCCCTCTCACTGTCCACAGCCAAGGGGTCCATAGCAGTGTTCGATACTGCGGCAGAGCCCTCTTAAAAGACATGCCCCCTGGCTTGTGCAGTACTAGGGCAGTTGGCAGTGCCCTCCGAAGAGAGGGCACTGCCAACTCTCTTTGAATATAGCAACACACCCTCCAACATCGCTGAAGGAAGTAGCCACAGGCAGGGATTTCAGATGGGGTTCTTTATTTGAAATGGCAGGTAAGGCATAATGCATTTTGGATTACTTCCTTCTTCAGACGCTTGCTATCCAACTGAAAGTTCGTGTAGCTCAGCCTTTTGATGTAATCTGCAGCACTCCTAATTGACGGAGTAAACGCCTCCCCGCATTGGAGGTTGCTCTTTTAAGCTGCTGGCGCCACAGCTTTGGAATACTCTGCCTTTGGCATTATGCAGCACCTCTAATTTGCTGACTTTTAGGAAGGGCCTTAAAACTTGGCTTTTTGCCCTTTAGTTCGCTCTTCTTTCTTTCTTCTGGGCCCGTTTTATTTTATTGTGTTGTGTTATTCTGCTACAGTTTGTCAATAAAAGCGCCGGGACACTCTATGGAGTTGCCGTGCGCTATAAAAGACTAAATTAACATAACATAACAACCATGTGACCGTCCGCCAAGTTGCAACACGGATGAAAAATGCAACTCAAAGAATGCTGCAAACCTGGGTTGATGGGTATATATATATATTACCTACTGGTGGTCGCCATAGGAAATCTACATTATTCTATTGGCAATAACTTTGGTGCCGGTTGATCAATCTTTGCGAATTTCTCAAAGAAGATGACCCGCTCCTTCCCTGAAAGTTTTGGGGGAATTCGTCAAGTGGGGGCTGAGAAAAAAGGGGGGTCCCAAAACATGTTTTCCTCATGGTATTTTCCATAGGACGATTAGACACGGCTACAGCCCGAACGTGTGAACGGAATTACAAGAAATTTGGCAAAATGGTAGAGTCTGATTTGCAGATCACGCTTTTGCTTAAATGGTATAAATCCCTCCAGTAGTTCCTGATAAAATCGAAAGGAAAATATATATACATATCTATAAGCACGGACCATGCGCATACAGGTCCGCGTACCGTACACGTACCGTACGCGTACGTGCGTGTACGTGCGCGGACTTTCGGGGACCTTCATGTGCATGAGCTGCATGCTGATTGGCTGCCACTGTCTGTCAACACTCCAAAATAGAAATTGTTGGCAGCCATCTTGTGCTTCAGTAGACTGAGCCCCCTGGTGCATGCTGGAGGTTCCAGGTGGGCTCGTTGGCCCCCAGGGACCCCCAGTATGCAAGGGGAATTAGCTCCCCTTCTGCAAACGCGCCTGGGGGCTTCGTTGCAGAGAGGTGTAAAAACATTTTTTTTCCAATTTATATTAAAAATATCTAATGTAATTTAAAAAATAAAATATCTAAAAATAAATAATTTAGTAAATCAGTAAAAAAATATAACAATTAATGCATTTAAAAATTATCATTTACAAAACCATTGAAATTCACTGAAAAAAATAGGTTTCAGCCAAGTTATTGTTAGGAATTATCATTTAAAAAACCTTTGAAATTCACTGAAAAAAAACATAGGTTTCAGCCACGTTATAGTTAGGAATTAGCATTTAAAAAACCTTGTAAATTCACTGAAAAAACCATAAGTTTCACACACGTTATAGTTAGGAATTAGCATTTTAAAAACCTTTCAAATTCACTGAAAAAAACATAGGTTTCACACCAGTTATAGTTAGCTGGTCAATTTACTCATACAAAAACCTTTGAATTTCCCCCGTTATAGTTAGTTCAGCTAACTATAACTCGCGCGCCCGCAATGCACTACTGATGACGTCACATATTACATCACTCATTACATCGTCAGTGACATCACTGATGACATCACTGATGACATCTCAAATGACATCACTGATGACATCATCCTTGGGAAAGAGTGGCAGTCATCCTCTCACTCTAATATAACCTTTGATACACACATTCAAAAATAGAAACAACATTTTTCAAGAAAATGGAAATACCAATACCAGTTACAACAACCTATTCCAACATCTACTTCCACATCCACTAATTCACCAACAGTTCTATATAGTCACTCATACATTTACTCAATCATCATATGTACTCATACACCTATACATCCTGTTACACACCAATACTCATCCATAGAGTTACTTACACACATACTCACACATGCAAATAATCAAACATCCATTTACTTGCATATACAGCTATACACACAAACATACACATACTGACTCTCTTAAACCATCACTTATAGAAACACATACTTAGATATACAGGAACTCTTCAAATCTCTAACTCTCATATATACTCACTTACATACACCAATACTCACATATAGTAGTTTAACAAATATATACTTAGTTATAAAGACAGTATTGAGACAGTCATTCACTCACTAACACACCTATACACACACTCATCCACCCATACAGTCCTGCACACATGCTGTCTTCAAAACACATATAAACAGTGAGTCACTCATTAATGCATCTATGTGCTAAGTAATATCTCCCACCAAACCATATAAACACTCAGACACTCATACTTCCCCCCACCAAATATAAGAAGTAAGTACTTTTTTTAATTAACTTTTCTGAAAACAATAACTAAACGAAACTTAATTATAACTATATCGCAAACAAGTAGAAAAATAAATTTAATAACAAACAATATTATACGCAAATTGTTAAATGGACTTCATTACATGTCCGATTGGTAATCTGGATAACAAAAAAGAAAATTAGAGTTTAGAATTATATAGATGTGAGTAAATGAGCTGAAGCATTACAAGTCAAAGTAACTCTATGGTTTTATGTGGGCAGTGTGCCTCGTACATTTCACTTGTTATAATGCCATGTTCAAGTGGTGTCTATATGGAAGTGCCTACCGGCGTTACTGAAACAAAACTGGAATAACAGGATTGTAAATATGTTGGCTTATTTCTAATGCAATGCTATGAAGGCTTTGTAGATCTAGGCCTCTGTGCTTACCGTTGTATAAACACTGTGGGCGAAGATTTCAGTCAGTGGAATTCACAACTTCAGTTGGGCTGTTCTTCTACATGTGCAAGTAGACAGCAGTGTCTATAAGTTTAATAGAGAAAGAGAAATGATATCACAGAGAGTGAGAGAGAGAAAGAGAGAGAAAAGAACATTACAACTGTGTTGCATGTGGGAGGAGCCACGCTAGCAACCAAGATGGCCGCGTAGGCTCCCGGCTCCGCCGACCTCTGCCTCCCACCGGAATATCCTGTCTTTGCGCCCAGCCGCAATGTGTATGAACCTGCCGTGAGATTAATGGTGCTATCCCGAGATCTCTACTTGCTCGGCTGGCGAAGATATGTCGAGTGGAGGTCTGCGGCCTAGATCTGCCCGGAAGCCGGGGTCTCGAGTGCTGGCCCATCCGGGTTTCAGTTGAACAACATCGGCTGTGGTGGTGTGACTGGGTCCGGTCTACCGGAGTGGAAGAAGGAAATTTCTCTTTCTCTTTTTCGGATGCATGTGGATGACAATTGGCAGTCTTGGTGAGGGTCGGAGGAGGGGTGGCAGCCCAACGCTAGCAGTTGTGGACGGGAGCCCTGCCCGGTGACCCGGTAACAGGCCGGATGGTGTTCGCTGGGTTTGGTTCTCCGACTGCGGTGGCAGCCCCAGGATATCATTGAAAGAAAATATAAGTCTCCCTCTGCTGTCGACCGTTTCCTATTTGCCCATTCCCCTCTGAGAGATCGAACCGCTGGGGAAGCGATCATGATCGTTACCGATCCAAGAGTGGTTGAACAGACTTTGAGTGAACCGTCGCTGCGAACAGTGTTGACGGCCATTGGGTCACTTCATGTGTACATCGAAGACCGCATTCAGATGACGATGGAGCACTTGGTTGAGATGTTACGAATCAGACCGGACCCTACTCCATTACAAGAAACAGCGACAACAGAGACACCTAATATGGCCACTCTGATGAAGGAGGTAGACCCCCCATTGTGTGAGGCATCGGAGCCTTTGACCAGTGTTTTGAAAGATGAACACAAGTTCAATTCCGCCAATGGATTGTTAAGCATACGATCGTTGCCGACTATGGAAGGACTAATTGATGTTCCCACCCTAGAAACTTTTGACGAGAATTGTTATTGGAATGACACTCTTCACTTCCAGATGTATTGGAGCCCTAAGATGGCGGACTAATCAATGCTGGGAGTTCACAACGGGGAAGGGAGTCTCTGGACCTGATGATGTTCACGGCACTCTCGTTCTACTACTTTGTCTTGCATTGTGTTCTATTATATTTTCCTCGGACTGTCTTGCAGAAGAGGTGGCTTATCAGAAGGGGACTCATGTGTCTTATCGGAAGGGGCAAGGATGAGATCGATAGACTGGGTTTAACTCAAGTATCGATGGGCACGGGATTTGCTAAACTTATGCTATAGTAAGGCTGGGCGGTGTTCGAAAGATCCCCTTGTCAAGACACATATTTGCTGTCCGATTGATTTTTTGACTTCAAATTGGGGGTCCTTGGTTCTGGCGGGGGAGGGGGGGCGACCGGGAGCCTGTATGAATATGCCCTCCTCCACTTCTCTTCTCTACTTCAGTAGATTTCTTCTTTTAGAACCTAGTTAGTTGGGGCGACAGGCACGCTGCTACTGGGGGTTAGGAGATAGCCGTCTGCTGGGGTGCTGGGTGGGGGGATTGGGTTTATTGTTTTCTTTCTGTTATCGCCCATATGGTTTTTTCTCTTTTTCAATTTTTTTTCTCAGCCTTTCCTTTATTCGTAATATTGGCAAAATATCCTGACGTTGATCCTTAACCTCTAGTATCTGGTTGCCATGATTCTCCTGCAGTTTTGATTTTATGGGTGGGAAGTTTTTTTGGGTCCGCAACAAAACGTTAACCGGTGCGAGCCTCTCGAATATCCTTGCTGTTCCACGAATATCCTGTCTTCATGTACCAATTCACCCTGTTATTATTGGATGTATGTATGACACCAGATATGTCTGTGTACAAAAAACTGTCCCGCAGAGTCTGGAGTTGAGATTTTTTCTTGAAAAGTGAGATGTAGATTTACAAGCTCCTTGCGTCACTTTATCCATGTTAAAAGTGACTCAAAAGTGGAGTAATAAGGTTGTGGATCTGTTTGTCTGACTGTTGTAAAGTATCTGTTGTCACTGCTCGAAGGTAATTATAGATTTTCCAGAGAAGCTGCTGAACACTACGCACTCTGGGCCATATTATCAAGCCTGGGTGACAAAATTATCGCCACTTTATCGGCAGGAACGTGCCGCTATAGTGGCGATAATGGGTTTAATAATATCAACACTCGAAACCAGGAAGTGTTGGTGGCCATCTGGTGCCTCGGTAGCACAGAGTCACAAGAAAACAGTAAAACAAACTTGAGAAATAAGGGAAGGGGGCAGGGTGGAAACATTTTGATCCTTTTACGGTTGCTCAGGGGGTTGTATATGGATGTTTAGGCTCTTTAATTTTTAAAGAAAAATCGTGCTGTACGCGTACCGAAATCTGTACAATTATGAGCAGGAGCTGAATGCTGATTGGCTGTCAATACTCCAAACCAGGAAGTGTTGGCAGCCATCTTATTTGTCACGACAGTCGAGTCACAAGGAAACAGTAAAGTAAAGTTGAGAAATAAGGAAAGGGGGTAGGGTACAAACATTCTGAACCTATAGTGTTGCTCAGGGGGTGAAGATTTATTGAACGCGTACCAAGTATGTATGGATGACGTACAGCTTGACTCTTGAAATTTGTCAGGTAAGCGTACGTAAGCAAGAAAACTAAAAATAATTTTAGATATTTATGAAGTGTATTTGTTTATGTGTTGTGTGGCTCTTAAAAGAGCCGTTGTGTTTATTGGGAGATTTTAGTACCAATAAGTAAGTATTGATGCAGAGTCTTCACCATCTCTCCTATAGATGCCATGCATATTAAAATGCAGATTGTTGTTGTAAATGAACCCCATTCGGAATCTAAGAGAAAGGCAGAAACATATTTAATCACATGTTTCCTAGCTTTTTCAAACTGTGGACAATAGTGGTTGGACCGCTTCCATTTCTGCCTTTGGCATATATTAGAATATACAAAGGCAGGTTTGGGGAACAGTGTCATCAATTGTGCAAAGTTGTCCTTCATAAGTATTTCCAGAGTTACCCTAGTCAAAGTACCTAGGTCATTGCCCCCGCAGTGCACAATTATGAGGTCAGGGTGTTGGAGATGCATAAAGGATTTCACCAATGGCATCAATTTGTGCCACTGTTTTCCTCTCTGTCCAATCCATTTAATGTCCACATTTGGTAAACATAGGTCCTTGTGAATTCTTTTCTGTTGTGCGTACCTTTGGATCCAGAAAATATAGCTGTGTCCCACAATCCACACTGTAAGCATTTTGAAGAGAGGCCTAGATGCACTCTGATGGCATCTGTAAATGAGATGGTAGTTTCAAAAGCAAGATTTTTCTAAAATGGTGGACAGCATGCAGTTTTGAAAAAACAAAAGAAATGATTGGTAGTTTGACAAGATTTTACAGAAAACTAGGTTGCATGTTTCTGTTTTTTAAAAGCCTTATTTTTATTGGTTAAGAAAAAGGGGTAGAAAAGAACGTTACATAAAATAAGCTGGTATATTCTCCAGTCAAGCATACTTTCTGTTTCAATGTGCAACAATGTATGATGAACTTTTTACTTGTGTGCTGATTTAGGTTTTTTCTCTGAAGTGTTTCTATTGTAACTGGCAGAATGTGGAATGGGGGCAGGGTTGAAAGTTTAGTTAGTTGGAAAGCTTTGGAATGTTAAACCAATAGAAATGTGTGTTTTCCTTTGAATTAATGTGTACAGGATGTTAATTGGTTATTTATATGTATGTATGTGTAAAATGAGAGGGAAAATGTTCAATTTCACGGTTGTGCTGCAAACACTGAACTAGAGAGATTTTGTAGAAGAATATCCACTGTGTGAGTGGTATTATTGTTAATTTAGAATTCGATTTGAAAGGTGAATTGAAAAGTTGTATTGGAGTGCGTGTGTGCGGTGTATCTATGTACATTAAGGAATTATGGGGTATATTATCAAGACTCGGCGATATAATTATTGCCACTTTATCGGCAGGAAACTGCCGATAAAATGTTAATAATGTTATTGCCTATATTGATAATATGTTCCTATATTCGTCCGTTGTTAAACGTTTTATAGTAGTAAATTTGTTTTGCTATAATGCATGCTGTTATGATTTTTTGTTTAATATCATTTTGTGTGTCTCTGTACATTAAGGGATTATGGGCCATATTATCAATAAAGGATGATACATTATCGCCGCTTTTATCGGCAGGAAACTGCCGGTAAAGCAGCGATAATGGTCTTGATAATATGTCCTTGTGAATTCCCATAGAAGTCCAGGTTATGGTGTTAACCTGGGCTTCTATGGGAATTCACAAGGATATATTATCAAGACCATTATTGCTGCTTTAGTGGCAGTGTCCTGCCGGTAAAAGCGGCGATAATGTATCAGGTTCTTCTAACGAGGGCCTATGAACGATAGAACACAAGCGAACGGAAGGTGTGGAGCCCTCTAGTGGAAGGTGTGGAGCCCTCTAGTGCAGGCAGAAGGTGTTTCCCCGCTGGATGCATTGCGTGGAGAACGGTGTTTTACCCTCGAGTTTCCTGAGGAATTGCCGAAAACGCTGAGAAAAGCCCCCGAGAGCAACACCGAGTAGAAGAAGTATAAACCGTTCCCAGGCTCGGAATTCGACAGGTAGCAAGTGTCTGTGTTAGAGGGAAGTGCTGGTGCGCTTCCTTCGTGTAATTTTTGGAGATTTGCAGCGTTTGGTTACCCGCGCTAGAGAGGTGCTTTTCTTTGGCAGTTTGCCTCGGCGCTGAGGACCGCGTCTGGAGCCGAGGTCGGCATTCAGCATTTGTATTGTTTGAAACTGCCGCTCATGCTGTGACTTCAATTGGCAGCGGTGGATGTCCTTTCTGTTGGTCTTTTGTGTTCTCGAGCTGCAATTGGAGTGCACTGGTGGTGTGTTCTGGACATTCGGAATCCAGTGCTGCGAGGCCAGGAATACTGAAGGACCTTCTCTGAATAGCCTGTAAGCTGCAGGGCTCCCTTTAAGTGTGAATGCAATCAAACCCTATTGACTGCAAGTGTGTGAATAGTGATACGGGGTGCCGCTTGCTTATTTGGGCTAAGGGCGGGCTGGTCTGCGCCCGTTGTAGCCCAAAGGAGGAGGCTGGGCTGGGCCACCCCCCGAACTTTCTCAGCACTGTTTCTGCCGAGGTGCTCGAGGAAAATACTCCATAGTGCGGCAGAGTCACCCCACAGTGCGGCGGTGAGCCGCAACCTGCCACACAGCGACACAGTGAGACCCTCGGGAGGCAGAGGTCTGGCTTGAATGACCAGCTGGGATAGCCGCCTGCTAGAGAACACACCAACAGACCCAGGTACGTGGCCACACGACAAAGCTACCCCAGTAGGAAAGCATTTGCTGCCCTCCGCGAAATTGACTAAAGAACATTACTAATCAGCTGCTAATTAACTGGATGTAGCCTACAAAACACCTAACTGATCATTTTATCTCCAATGAAATTGCAATCTGAAGTGGCCCACACCCACTGTCACTCACCTACCAAACAATCCAAACAAATAAATTGCCACGGGGAAATAGACTTATAGACTTATTTTCTCTGATTCACACGCAGTGGTGAAAAAGAGTTCAAGCCAAGACCCCCCGGAGCAATGAGATCCGGTAAAGAAAGAAAGTACACTGCCCCCAAGCGAAGGAAGTCCAAACAACTAGATGCAGCTGGGGCTCAGGGCCACGTCAAGCACCCCCTAAAACCTCAGAAACTTAAGAGCCTAACTCTACGGGACTATTTCAGAAAGTCCCCACTTAAACCCGCAGAATTAATACAACAATCAGAGCAATACCTGCAAGCCTTGGAGGCAACTACCTTTACAACCACCGACCTCCTAGGGTTTGACCTTAAAGCATCTCCGAAAAATTGGGTATTCAACACCATGCCAGCAAAAGAGCCGCCAGATGTTTATTTTTTCGGGTCCACCTGTACCAACCAAAACAGGGAAATCACCCAATCAGTTTCTCTTACCCCAGAGAAACACTCCACCCCTTTGGCAGATGACAACGGGACTGCCACTCCACCGCAATCAAAGCTGGAAGATATAATGCATTCAACAGAAGCCTCTGCCCTGTTGCTACAACTTCCACATTTTCCGATTAAGCCACTCACGGGCTCCCTACAGCAAAGAACGACGGCCCAAATCCACGGGCCACCGCAATTTAATGGTAGCTGCCAACTCCCAAACTCACTAACTCCACCAACAACAAAAACATTAACAGAACCAACAGACGCAAGTCCATTACACAAGCTATCTTCACCCTCCGGCCAAACAAGAACTTTATGCCAAGGCAAATCAGCACAGAAGGCAGCAAAGGATCAACCCACGCCGAATTTGTCATTTCTCTTTAAAACCACCTCAAATTCCTCAAACCCGAGTCTCACTCTAGATGACAAACCGAACACAGAAGAGGACACTATGACCAGCGCTTGGCCCCAACTACTGCAGACCCTCCAACAAATTGTGACCGCTCTTAACTATCATTCAATAAAATTAGAGGTCCAAGTGGATTTACTAAACACCTTGGCACTCTTTACGTCAGGGATTGACGGCAAACTAGATCAATTGAATTCATTAATCTTAAGAGCGCAAGCATCCGCAAACCTTGCACAACCAACGTGCTGCTGCTCTCCAATTATCAACTCCCTTTCCCTGCTCCCAGACTGCCTCTCCACAGTTATCCGGGAAGTAAAGCAGTTGAGGGGGGGTAACGTGTCAGCCACATTGCAACCTCCTAAACATCAAGAACAAGACAAACCACTGAAGGCCTGTGGAAACAAGAACACAAAAACAAAGGAAGAAGAAGCGGATACTAAAAGACCCACTAACCACCTTCCATCGACGAATGATCATTCCCATAGCGCTCTAATAAATCCAACCTCGACGGTTGAAAACTGCACTTTTCCACCACCAACTGGGCCAATAAACCAGTATGTCAAATCTGAGGACGGACGAAACAACAGTCCTGATTCTTCGCCCGTTCCTTCAGTTCTGGTTTCTCCCAGGCCGATCCCCCCCTGTAGCAAAAGAGAGCGCAAACGTCAACGAAAAGCAAGGAATAAACTCAGGCCTAACTCCAACTTGGCCCATCAGAACCTCTTTCCTATTTTCTCGATAGCCGAAAACAAAAAATCCTCTCCAGACCCCAACACAGGGGTACCGACAACAAACCCAACAACAACCTTGAATGGTCCAACTGTGGACTTACCCATTCAACAACCGGCGAGGAGCCCTCAGAGCCTAAGTACATCAACAATTTCCCCGGCAACGAAAACAGAGGGCAGTGACCCCGCAACAAGCACAGGGTGAGTCCAGTAAGGTCAAGCACAAGGGTGAGCCCAATCAGGTCAAGCAACACTGGGCAAGAGACAGCAGCAGGAAAATCTCAGCCTTTAATGGATCTCTGCCCTTCTGAGAACGAAAAAACAACGGCAAAACTGAGTCTTACTAAAACCATTTGCAATGACATAGCTGCCCGGATCAGACATACTTCACAATCAAAACAGGCTCCCTTCCAACCACCACAGATGCCATACCAAAACAGATTTGATGTAACAATCGAAAAACCGATCCCCAATCAAACAACTGCACCTGAGCCGCGAAGTGAAAACCAATCGTGTCATCGGATTTTATTAGCCCCCGAGTACAAATCTAAGGGGCGGCACGACATTCTCAACAGATCAAATCTGCTGAAATTAGCGGAAGGCATACCGGGGCTTGTGGGACTGGATACGAACAACATTGAATCCATTGAATTTCTTCCCCCACGAGGAAACCAACCCTCTGAGGTCACTGTTGTTACTTTCACGCAGGCAGGCTGGGCAGGAGCCTTCCTCGAACACAAGGCCACACTGCGGAATTGGGGGATTAGAGTGCACCCTTACTCAACGCCAGGGTACCCAATCACACTGCTATCAGGAGTAAATACATCCAACAAGCCGGCCTGCACCAAAAATTCAGAGGATGGCAGGCCGTTTTCTGTTCTAAAAAACGCCTCAGGGCCAGATACAGAACTTAAATGCCCTGAAAAAGCGGCGACAAACAACGAACTAGATCACGCCTGGGGATGGCTGCCAGCAGTGCTGGCCACCAAAAGCAGAAACTGACCACCTGTGACAGGCCCACCAGCAAAAACACACAAGGCACTAAAACCACTCCCTCCGCCAGGGGTACAACAGCACAGTGAGGCCAGTGGTAAGGGGGAACCACTTTTCTCACTGTGCTCATGGAACATCTGCGGCCTACACCATAAAATCCAAAATGAAGACACTATGTCTTTCCTGGGGGAACACGTGGCAATTGCCCTGCAGGAAACCTGGGAGCTAGAGGGTCGCCCCATTGAAGGATTCATTGAATATCGGAAGCAGGCACAGAGGGACAGCCGTTTCGGCCATCCTAAAGGCGGGCTTTCCTTATACATATCCAACGACCTAAAAGGTGAATTGAGTCAACTTAACCTGAAAGAAGACTGGCTACTGGGGGTCAAAATCAAATTACGGAACAGACAGCGATTGCTCCTACTCATAAATGTGTATATCAATCCTAACACCCGCACAAAAAAAGACCACCTAGCCAGATTTTGCGAAACAATGATCGATATAGCCACAGAATATCCCAACTCGGACCGCATCATCACTGGAGATTTTAACACGAACCTTTTCCAGGGGAATACAGCAGACTCTGACGGACCCAATCTGACCAGCATTATAGAGGATCTCCCCCAATCTAAACCCCCCATGCAAACTTCCAATACACTGGGCGAGACCACCATGTTGAGACTTTACAACGCAGGGTATCTGGTGGTGAATGGAAGATCAGCAAGCGATTCCCCCCCAAACTGGACCTGGTCAAATGGAAGAACAAAATCCTACCTGGATTTCGCTATTTGCAACTCGGAATTCCTGTCCAACCTAGCCAGCTTTTCCGTCCTGCCAAGATCTGAGAGCGACCACAGACCATTGGTCGTTTCCTTTGCCGCAAATTTAGTCCTTCATAAAAAGGCACCATTTACATACAAAGGAATACATTCCGACAACCTAAAACGCCTGAAATGGAGTGAGTCTAACGGACAGTGCATCCTAAAAACAAGCAAGGATTTTATCATGTGTGCTCTTGACCAAAAGGCCTCTCCAACAGCAACTTGGTCGCGGCTATGTACACATCTGATCAGACTATATCCAGCGACAAGGCAGGGCCCAAAACAAACACCACCAGTAGGAGCAACAGCACTGCCCATGATAAAAACACTAAAGAGAACGAGAAACAACGCACTGAGGTCGTTCCTAAAATCTCCAGAGAACAGCAGCCTCCTCGACACATATCGTCAAGCCCAAAAGGCATTTAGGAGGGCAGTTACCCAAGAGAGAAAGGATCAGGAAGCTCGATTCTGGGTTAAACTGGTATGGGAAAGCAAACAACAAAATTCAAAGTCATTTTGGTCACTCATTAACAATATCGATCGGAATACAACATCCTTCGGATCAGCGAACATCCAGGAAGCAGACTGGATCCTGTACCTAACAGAGCATTTCCAGGCACAAGACAATCCCGATTGCCCTGGACTAACACGGGTCTCTGACACTGGCACAGGTACAACACTGAATCCTCCACTCGATCAAATGCAGGGGCCCTCCTCACTCGAGGTACTGTCAGAAGAAAGAGTAGTCAATGCTCTGACCAAAGGGAGACAAGATGGAGCACCAGGCCCGAACGGCCTGCCGCAGAGGCTATTCAAGTCTGATATCCCTTTCTGGTCCAAAGTGCTATTAAATCTTTTTAACTACTCCCTGAACCACCAAACCATCCCGGATTCCTGGAGAGGTGCTATTATCCATCCCATCTATAAAGCCGGTCCACGAGGCAACCCAAACAACTATAGAATAATTGCCCTGTTGGACATAGAAGCAAAACACTTTGCAGGCCTCATCCTGGAGGATCTTAGACAATGGGCAAAGGAAAAAAAATCTGATTCCTTTCAATCAGACAGGATTTGTTGCCAAATCAGGAACATTGACAAACCTACTGGCTACCTCCACCATCATCGACAAAGCCCTCACAAATTCCAGGTCGCTTTTCTGCTGCTTTGTCGACTTCAAAGCAGCTTTTGACAGGGTGCCTAGGGCAGCGCTGTGGCAAAAACTGAAGCAGTGGGGAATCCCAGACAACATCTTGAATCCCATTATTCTGCTGTACTCCAATACATGGGTCCGAGTGAAGCTAGGGTCTGGCGCGCATCTCTCCCGGAAAATCTGGACCTTTCGTGGTGTCAAACAAGGATGCGTGCTGGCTCCCCTTCTCTTCAATCTATTCATAGCGGATCTATCAAGCACGCTAGAGGAAGTAATCAGTCATCCACCAAAAGTAGGAGGCACGGCACTATGCAATCTTTTATATGCCAACGACTTGGCACTGTTCAGTCTCACCAGAGTGGGGCTACAGAGACTTTTGGATGCCTTAATGCAATACACGGTCATCAACCAATTAGAAATAAACATGAAAAAAACTATGGTTGTCCCGTTTGGAAAAAAACGCTACAGCGGTGGAGGCTGGACAATAAACAAAGAAAGCATCTCAATCGGCAAATCGTACAAATACCTAGGGGTCCATTTGGACTCCAGGGGCAGTTTCACCAAACAGAGTACTGTGATTGCAGCCAAGGCAACAGTGTTAATGATATCCCTGGCTAAGCTATCGAGGAGACTCTCAGGTCCCACGGTTTTGCCCTTACTGGAAGTGCTTAGAGCAAAGATCGGCCCCACACTTTCGTACGGTATAGAGATCTTCAAGGGAAAAATGAACAAGTCTCTAAACAAACTAACAACCAAACTATACAAAAAACTGCTCCACCTGCCGAGTTCCTCCTCGCCGGCACAGGTCAGACTAGAGCTGGGCTTAACTAACTATGAATCCTCTGATGTTGGCTCATATCTTAATCTGATCCACAAATTAAGGAAGACAGAAGCTGGCACCTTGGAATTCTTGGTCTGGAATGAAATCAGTGTGAGCAATCCAGGAGGAACATATGGCCGCCTCCTAAATGATTACATCCAACAAACATCTGCTGCGGAACTCTGGGCCCTCAACCCAAGCCAGACTGCCTTCAAAACTACAATCAAAAAAGCTATAAGACTGAAATCCTTGATCATGGACAAAGCTCTCCTTGCGAAACGCAGAAATGCTTGGGCAGTAGCCAACTCCTATAAACAACTTTATCCGGCCAATTATCTTTCGATAACATTCTCTTATCATCTAAAGCGATGTCTGATCGCCCTAAGACTTGGAGATTGGCGCTTCCTACAAAAATCTCCCTGTATGGTGCCAAAAAAGGGCTGATCAAACGTGCAGAGGGTGCGGGTCAGCTAATGAAACCTTTTTGCACGTGCTCTGCATATGCCCCTCCTTCATGTCCCAACGCAGACACCTACTCAGGCCGGAATGGAACAGGTTGGGAGTTCGGACTTGCAGACATGCCATTACTGCTGCTCTGTCCTTAGAGAACACTGTCTTAAACATAAAATTGGCTAAATTCGTTCAGTACGCCTACAGGCTTTTAGAAAAATTGGACCACTGTGCAGAATAATGTGCACCTAACCCCACCGGCATTGTCTGGGAGTGCTAACCTTTAAATTGACATGCTGCAGTAAGCACTGATAAGAAAGCCACATTGTATTCTGTTTTTATTTTCTTTCATCGTTTAATCTTTTTTAAGCTGTAAGATTGTATTAATGTGCTGGTAGAAACTTTTAAAGATATGTTTTATATATCTAAATAAAGATGTTTATATATGTATCGCCCTTTACTGATAATATGGCACTGACAGGCATATTATTAAGGACCAGTGTTAAAATTAACAACGTTTTATGGGCAGGAAACTGCTGAAAATAACGCAAAAATTAGCTTCATAATAGGTTCTTGTAAATTGCTATAGGAGCCAAGTTCTGGCTCTTCTTATTAGATTTTTTGGCTTTCAGCTAACCTCATACGCCAATGATTCACAAATTGTGTTATCTATTTAAAAAGGCGATGAGGCAGAGACCAGCTTAAAATGCCATAACTGCATGCAGGCAATTGCTGCTTGGGTGGCGTCAAATTGCTTGAAACTTAATGCAGGGAAAACAGAGGTTATCCTCTTTGGGAACACGGCACAGCTGTGGACCCCTAACTGGTGGCCAGATACAATGGGTGCACTTCCGACACCAGTTGGCGGGGCAAAAAATCTTGGAGTGATTGTGGACTCTAAACTGGCATACTGTGATCAGGTTAGCAAGGTTTTCTCCTCCTGCTTTCTCATCTTGCGTATTCTGCACAAAATAAAATGTCTTCTTCCGGATGAAAGCATAAAAATAGCCATCACGTCGCTCATTTTATCACGTCTGGACTATTGCATTGGCCTCTTCATCAAAATCCAGAAGAGACAGTTGGCCAGGCTCCAGACTGTGCAGAATGTGGCAGCCAGATTGCTAGTGGGGACTCCTAAGTTTGCTTCGGTTAGGGCAGGACTTAAAGCCCTCCACTGGCTCCTTGTTAAATCCCAGATCCTGTTCAAGGTCATGTGTTTAGTCTTTAAGGCTCTTAATGGTCTTGACCCTGACTTTCTTAAGCAATCCATTCAATGGTATGTTCCGGGAAGAGCCCTGCGCTCCATGCAGGCTAAACAAGTCTCACTTCCCTGCTTCAATAAACAGAACTGGGGCGGTAGGAGCTTCCGGTATTGTGCCGCTAAAGCTTGGAACTGCCTTCCTTTTTCCATAAGGAATTCGACAGAGTTGATGTTGTGTAGGAAAGGACTAAAAACTTGGCTTTTCAGTTAACTGACTCCCGCCCACGGGGTTTACCACAGCTTCTTTAGTAGGTAGTGCATAGCGCCAGGACACCTCTGGGTAGCAGCACGCTCTAAAAGTCCCATTAACATTAAAATTAACCTGGGCTGGTATGGGAATTCTCAAGCGCATATTATCAAGCTCATTATCGTCGCTTTATCGGCATTTTTCTGCCGATAAAAGCGGCGATAATCTATTGCCTTTTGTTGATAATATGTCCTGAAATTCATTTTATTAATTTAATTGTTTACTTACCTGCAATAATCCAGATTCCATTGTTTATCACTCCTCCCCCTGCTCCTCCCCCGCCCCGCCTGCCTGCCCCATCGCAACTCCCTACACGGGCCGCGGCTCTTTCTTTATTCCGTTATATTGCAGTGTCTATTTATACTCTCATTTTTTATTATATGTTCCTTGTTTCATACTCCTTGTTCTTTTGTTGTAAGTCATTTTATTTTTATAGTCCTAGGTTTGTCCTCATACTCCTCCCTCTGGGGCATATTACATAGGGGGGGGGCGATACGCAATTATTGCCGATTTAGTGGCCGTTTTTGGCTGCTAAGCGGCCATAATTCTATCGACTTATTAGCAAGCTGTTGCTAACTGATGTTAGCAACAGCTAATAGGCGATAGCGATTGGTTTGGGGCCCGCTTTGCATGTCAGCGATGTTTATCGCTAATGACATACAAAGTGGGCGTACCCAACCAGTTAGCGACTGAAAGCAGTCGCTAACATTTCTATCGACTATTAGCAAGGCAGGCGTAGACCAGTTCTTAGCCATGTCATCCAATGGGAGGTGGATAACATGGCTAAGAGCATGTCGTCGCTAATGCGTGAATATCGCTGTATTCTCAGCATTTCACCGCTATCGCTGGATATTTTAGCACAATGGAGAAAAACGTTGCTAATAGCATGTTTTCTCCGCTAACATATCCAGCGATAGGCAGCAATAAAAAAATTGTCGCTAAGCCTATTTAGCGATAAATATCGCTACTTGTTGGTAATATGCCTCTCTGTTCTTGTAAGTAATATAATAGAATATTTGATATATTTTTTTATTGTAATGGTATATTTTTTTTATTATAGGTTGTGTTTATCGATTCTGAAAATACTGTATGATGCCAACAAAGTACCAAAAGCGGAAGCATCGAAAGAAAAGTGTGCATTTGAAGAGAAGTCATCAAGAAGATTTACATGAAGAAAGATGTAGTAACAAACAGAAAGAAAGTCTTGTTAAGAGCAGGAGCACTTTTTTGAGGAAAATATTAAAGACTAAGCGTAGTGTTCAGAAAGAGAAAAATGTTTTTAGTGTATCAGCAACAAATAAAAAAATACTAATAAAGAGACGAATAATGAAAAATCAAGTGCAGACAAAACTGTATGTAGTAAAAGAAGAAAAAGTCAATTTATGGATATTAGGAAACAAATATTTTATAATAGATTTGTGACACATTTAATTAAAGAGATCAAGGTATATAAGAAAAAACTGTATTTTATAAGAAGAAGAAAGCTATCGAAAATGTAGTTGAAAAAGCTTTGGAATTGAAAAGAAAATTGTGTTAGTGATCAATATAATTAGATCACTAGATAAGCCAATCCATTTAATGAAGGCCAAAAGTAGGTGGCGAAGATTAATTAACAGAAGTAATTTTTTGAGTTTTTTTGGGTGAATGGAAACATACTTCAAGTTCTGAACCTTTTTTTAATGAAGAAAGTTATCTTCAGAGAAATGATTTGTTGCATGCTGTTGACACCAGTCGTCGTGCTTATGAGGTTAGAAATGGTTGTCCTATTGTGAAAGAGAAAAATTGTTTCTTGAAATGCAGAAGAGGTGTTAGATGGTGAAGTTTTAGGGAGACGTCCTAAAGCTCCAGTGTACACTTGGAATGGAAAGGGGCGACCACTCGGTCCCCCCGAACGTATGGTAGGGTGCCCTGATCCCCCCGGGAAACCATTTTGGGCGGGATGCGTGTCTCGGCTGGTATGCCCGAAGCGGCGTAGCCGGGGCGCACCTTTTCCCGCCCAAGAGGGGTTGTCCTAGACACCTACACCGTTGGCCACGCCCCGTAGGCGGATCGGAGGAGGGTACACGCCCTCCCGAGGAAGAATAAAAGGAGCAACAATCCAAGGAAGCATCCTCTTGTTCCTGTGCTTGGAAGCTGCACCTCCTCGTTGCACGTGAGCCCTAGACGGAACAAGGAGCCAATTTTGACCCACCCACCAGCCCCTTATGGCAACGATTAGTATTGCAATAAAGTCGATTAACGATGATATTATCTCTTTTACAGGTTGTTTTAATAAAGTCTGGATTGTTTGATATGACAATAAAATGGTTGCTCTTTAGCATGTTCTTAGGTGAAGTATCGCAGCTAAGTTGAAAGAGGTGTTATTTGTGTAGATAAAGGTTTATACTCTGAAATGCCCTGTATAACTGTTTATTCCGTCCTCATTAGGTTCAAAATGTCGTATTTATTTTGGTCGGGCGGTAAGGTCATGATCGGTGAGCAGTAATTGGAAGATCCCTAGAGGTGGGGCACCACCCATTATGGATGGGAGCGCCCGGGGGGAGGCGGCCATTGGCCCCTCACATGGGGAGGCGGTACCCTCTAAGGGTGGGGCCGCCGAAAGGGAAGGCGGTCATAGGCCCCTCCCAGGGAATTTCCCGGGGCCAGGACATCCGCGACGGCGGATGTGGTAAGCAGTGTGGGGTGGGAGGGGGGTCTACGCTACCGTCTAGACACCTCACACGAGTCCTCGGACGACCACTAAGATGGCGTTGAGTAAATATGGGGCCCCCGCTAAGACAAGGGAAATTCGAAGTTGGCACAGAGGTACAGTCCTCTGTGCGCCCGCCCCTCACAAGTGAGGGGGGAGTTCTGGTATTAGGGATCTGACACCGGTTACGACCTTGCTGTTGGCCCGTAATGTTAGGATGTACAATTTGAATTTTGAGAATATGCATTTACAGGATGTTTTAGAATCGGCTAGGAGAACCTTTGTATTAGAGATGTGTTAAGGTTAGCCAATAAACATCGTAATGTGTAAATGAAATTGTACATGATATGAAACTGTTATTTTAATGTTTTAATTTTGTTTCATATTTTAATAAATACGGCCGGGAGGGTAACTCCCTCCCGCCTTCCAAAAGTTCAAGAACTGTGTCCGTCTTCCCATTCTTGGGGATTGTGTTGGGAGGGGGTGACGGGTATCCCGGCCATATTGTAGTAATATTTGCAGTATGCAGCAAGAATCTATTGATTTTTTACACAATTTCTTACGTAATTATACTAAGAAAAGTGTTGAACAAAAGATTAAGATGTTGCAAGGACTAAACCCTTGCAGCGTGGGAGAAAATACTGGTTTTCAAGGTCATTCTCTGCCTTGTGTTTCTAAAAAAGTATGTCGAAGTGTTTTCCACCATTTCAGGATTTTAGCAGTTCATCATACTCATATGAGGAATTTAGTCAGAACATTGTATTACGTGAAAAGTCCAGCACTAAGGTTGGACAGTGCTCTTTTGCATGGATCTGTATCAGATGTAACAAATGTTTGTGATGAAATTCAAGTTCAAGTTCAAGTTCAAGTTCAGGAATTTGTATAGCGCACTACCCACCCAGAGGGTCTCAAGGCGCTTTGGGGAGGGGTGCATTTTTTATCGAAAAGCCAGGTTTTAAGTTCCTTTCTGAAGGAAATGTGGTTCTGTGTGAGTCGGAGGTGAGAGGGGAGAGTTTTGCAAGTAAGAAGTCAAGAAGCTGATGTAGATGTGTAGTTTATTTGTAAGTTAGACCCTAAGATGTCACTGGAAGAAAAGCCCAGCTCCAACTGACCTTTACATTCCTATGTACACACAGTGGAGTAACCAACATTCCACCAGAATTAAAGGAACAGTAGTAAACATTAAAACAGGAGAATGTAACACATCTTTTCTCTTAAATAAAAAAAACAAATAAAAAAAAACTATGTACAATATAATGAAATATGTGATCATTCTATATACAAACAGAGTTACAGCATGTAATCTTTAAGCTTGACAGGTTTCACAATAATTCGTCCTGACAATCTTCTTGGCTTAGAAACATCCTCCTTTGGAAGTTCAGATGACGTGGATTGAACAAGGGGAGAATGAACAGAATTTGAAGCAGAATTTGAACCAGACTCCTTCAGAGAACTGTTAGGCATTTTTTCCAACCAAAGATCACGTTCCAAATCATTGCACATAACAACATTGCATAAATTCCATTTTTGCCCGTCATCCAGCAGTACACAATTACCCAATACTTTGAACACCTTCTTGGGACGAGACCATCTGGAAGAACCATCCTTTGATAACCCAAAGCGAGAAGATCTTACCAAATCACCAACATGAAAACTACTTACGCGTTTCATAATCTTGTCATTATGCCTGTCCACATACTTCTTCTGGTAAGTATTCATTCTACTGTTGAGGTTTTCTTTATAATCACGACCAGCAGAAATCTTAAGCATCCATGCAGGAGTCACCTTATTACCAGCAGAACGCCCCTTTAAAAGATGGAATGGAGACACCATGGTAGCAGAATGTGGAGTATTCCTATAACTCCAAACCATATTTTTGACAGCAACCTTGCAATCATTACCACCTGTCACAGCTAATTGTATGCAATCTTTTAAAACACGGTTGAACCTTTCTACCACGCCGTTCTCCCTAGGGCAATAAACAGCAGTAGTAATATGTTTTATACCACATAAATGCAAGTAACTTTGAAATTCTGAAGCAATGAACTGTGGGCCATTATCAGTTGTGATGCTCTCAGGAAAACCTTCCCTATGGAAAACCTCTTCACAAAAGTTAACAATACTGGAAGCTTTAACTTCCTTGACAAATGCAACCTCTGGCCATTTGCTATAATAATCCATTAACACAATGGCAAACTTCCCAGTAATACTACCAACGCTGAACGGACCACAGATATCCATGGCTAATTTCTGCCATGGTCTGTCAGGAAATGGGACAGAGGTAATCATAGTTTCTTGAGAAACATGAGATTTATCACTACACGTACAAGCGGCACAATTCCTTACACACCTTTCGACATCCTTGTCCATACCTGGCCACCAGAAATCACACCTACATCTTCTTTTCATGCCTGACATGCCTGAATGTCCTTCATGCATAAGATCCAGTAATTTATTGCGTAAGGAAGACGGTACTACAAGTTTATCGGCTCTCCTAACCACACCAATATCAAGATCGTAAGAAAGTTCAGCCCATACTGTTTTATATTCTGACAAGTCAGAATTGCTCC
This sequence comes from Lissotriton vulgaris, assembly GCF_964263255.1. Classification (NCBI taxonomy): domain Eukaryota; kingdom Metazoa; phylum Chordata; class Amphibia; order Caudata; family Salamandridae; genus Lissotriton; species Lissotriton vulgaris. Next base: position 1,806,347,112 of record NC_141694.1, on the reverse strand, counting down.
AAGAGAAGATATTGCATGGTGCTGTTAAGCGTGCAATTACTTCCTTCAATGTTACATCATCCTGAACAGCTTGTTTCCATATTTCCAAACAAATAGCGCCATTACAAGCTTCATATACAGTAGCAATTGACCAGTTCTCATCTTGTTCTACCACATCATCTTCATTTCCAACAGGAAGTCGAGATAAACAATCAGCATTGACATTTTTGATACCAGGTGCATATTCCATTGAAAAGTCATATTCTTGTAATTTGTAAATTCATTTAGCAATTCTAGGCGTGGCTTTCCCTGCACCCTTAGTAGAAAAAATATCGACAAGGGGTTTATGATCTGTTCTCAACTCAAAATTAGTGCCCCAGACATAGTTCCTGAAATAATTCACTCCCCAAAAACAAGCTAAAGCTTCTTTCTCGATAACAGAATAAGAAGGCTCAGCACCCTTCAACGTACGTGAGGCAAAAGCTACTACCCACTCGAATTTGTCTTTCCCTTGCATTAAAACAGCTCCAAGTCCATATGCACTCGCATCTACAACGATGATCGATTTCTTGTTAGGATCATAAGGTTTAAGTGCAACAGCATTTGCAATCTCTTTTTTTACATCATCATCAAATACAGACTGACACTCAGTGGTCCATAAAAATTTCGCACCCTTTTTCATTAACAATCTTAAACAAAAGACTTTAGAGGCAAAGTTTGGCACAAATTTTGAATAATACTCGGCAAGACCTAAAAAAGAACGAAGTTGGTCTTTATCAGATGGTGCCGGAGCATTCTTGATGGCATCTAATAATTTTTTTTTTGGTTTAACACCATCGGCAGATAAAGTGTGCCCAAGATATTCTATTTCATGTGTGGCAAATTTGCATTTCTCAGCAGCTACAGTCAACCCAGCCTTTTGAAGTTTACCTAATACATTATGCAGAATCATGTCATGGTCGCTTTTATCTGCGCCCCATACAAGTACGTCATCTTGAAATACTAACATGTTAGGTATACCTTCAAGAACCTTGCACATGACTCTTTGAAAAACGGCTGAAGCAGAAGATAAACCAAAAGGCATTCTCAAGAACTGAAATGCACCTTCAGCAGTGATGAAGGATGTCAGATGGCGAGATTCGGGATGTAATTTTATCTGATGGTAGGCATTAGATAAATCAATTGATGAGAAAAATTTAGCAACCATTTCATTGATTTTGGGTAAAGGATAGCGATCCACCCAAATATTTTTGTTCAAATCTCTTAAATCTACACACATGCGCAATTTTCCGTTAGGTTTTCGTGCCAAAACCACTGGACTAAGCCAATCAGATGCTTCAATTGGTTCAATAATGTTTTGATGACATGGACGATCTAATTCCAATTTGAGTTGAGATCTTAACACTAATGGCACATTACGTACTTTATGGACAATAGGTATACAATCAGGTTTAAGAATTATCCTATGTTCAAATTTTTTGAGACATCCTAATTTAGGATTAAACAAATCAGGAAATGTTCTATGCCATTCTAACACAGTATTGTCGTCCTGAGTTACTAAAACGTCCTCAGAAGTTTTTTTATGCCAATTAGGAGATAATAAAACTTGATCTGGATGATTTGGATCAAGAGTCATCCCTAAATTCCATAGTTCCTTCCACCCTAATAATGCTCTCCCTTTTTCCACAACATAGACGGTTCCAAGGGTACTCCTATCTTTAAAAATGATTTCAGATGTAAAACACCCGATCACAGGTAATTTAATGCATAAATAACCCACAGGAGATCTTTGTGAACGAACTAAAATGGGTTTACCACAAGTTTCCCACATGGTCTTATCAATGATGGTATATAATGAGCAAGAATCAGCCCAGAGAAATAACTTGTGGTTATTGATAGTGACCTCACATTTAGGAGGTTGAATTTCCTCAGAGACTTGATTAACTTCATCATCATTCCAAATAGTCATTACTTCAATGTCACTATCGCTATTGGAGTAAACAGATTCGTTAGTAAACATTAAAACAGGAGAATGTAACAGAGAGAATTCCAGGTCTTGGCCGCCAGGTAGGAGAAGGATCTTCCTCCCATGGTGGATCTGTGGATGCGCAGGACTGCGGCAAGGGCTTGATTGGAGGATCTTAGTTGGCGGGTGGGTGTGTAGAAGGACAGTCGTGTATTAAGGCATTCTGGTCCTAGTTTGTAGAGGGCCTTGTGTGCGTGGGAGAGGAGACGGAACGTTATTCTCTTGTTAACAGGAAGCCAGTGGAGGTCATGTGAGCTTGGCAAGGGATGTCCAATATGAGTCTGGCTGATGCGTTTTGGATGCGTTGGAGTTTTTTCTGTAATTTGGCTGTGGTTCCGGCGTAGAGGGTGTTTCCATAGTCCAGTCGGCTGGTGATCAGTGTGTGGGTGACAGTCTTTCTTGTTTCGGTGGGGATGCAGCGGAAGATTTATTTGAGCATACGAAGTACGTTGAAGCAAGAGGATGAGATGGCGTTAACTTGTCTGGTCATCGAGAGGGAGGAGTCTAGGATGAAGCCTAGGTTACGCGCGTGGTCTGTGGGTATGGGTGCTGTGCCCAGGGCCGATGGCCACCATGAGTCGTCCCAGGCAGAGGGGGATGATCCTAGGATGAGGACTTCCGTTTTTGTCTGAGTTAAGTTTCAGGCGGCTGTTTTTCATCCATTCGGCAACTTCTTTCATGCCTTCGTGAAGATTGGTTTTGGCGGTCTTAGGGTCTTTGGTGAGGGAAAGGATAAGCTGGGTGTCGTCAGCGTAAGAGATGATGTTAAGGTTGTGTTGTCGCGCGATGGATGCGAGGGGACTCATGTAGACGTTGAAGAGAGTGGGACTGAGTGATGATCCTTGTGGTACTCCGCAGATGATTTTGTGGCCTCTGATTTGAATGGGGGGAGTCGGACTCTCTGGGAACGAGATGATCCAGTCCAAGGCTTTTCCTTGTATGCCGATGTTGCTGAAGCGTTGTATGAGGGTGCTGTGACAGACTGTGTCGAAAGCGGCGGATAGATCGAGTAGGATGAGGGCAACTGTTTCTCCGTTGTCCAGTAGCGTTTGAATGTCATCTGTTGCTGCAATGAGGGTGGTTTCGGTGCTGTGTTTGGCTCGAAAGCCGGACTGTGAGGTGTCGAGGGAGTTGTTGGATTTAAGGAAGGCGGCGAGCTGGCTATTGACAGCTTTTTCAATGACTTTGGCAGGGAATGGGAGGAGGGAAATGGGGCGGTAGTTCTTAAGTTCAGAGGGGTCTGCTGTGGGTTTCTTCAGGAGGGCGCTGAGTTCGGCGTGTTTCCAGCTTTCTGGGAAGGTAGCGGAGTTGAAGGAGCAGTTGATGACATCACGGAGATGGGGTGCGATGATGGAGTCTGCTTTGTTGAAAATGTGGTGGGGACAGGGGTCGGTTGGCGAGCCTGAATGGATGGAGTTCATTTGGTGGGTGGTGTCTTCAGTGGTGATTGGGTTCCAGGCGCTAAGGTTGTTCGAGGGCGGTTTAGGTTCGGAGGTGGGTGGGGTGGACTGTTCTTTGGAAATGTTCTCGAAGCTGTTATGTATGTCGGCAATTTTCTTGTAGAAGAAAGCGGATAACGAATCGCAGAGGTCTTGGGAGGGAGTAATGTCGTTTGAGGCTGCGGTGGGGTTGGTAAATTCTTTGACGATGTTGAATAGTACCTTGCTGTTATGGGCATTGTTGTCGAGTCGATCCCTGAATGCTGATTTCTTGGTGGATCGGATCAATTGGTGGTGTTTGTGGGTGGCTGTCTTGAAGGTGGTCAGGTTGTCAGTGGTTGGGTTTTTTCTCCATGTTTTCTCGAGAGTACGGCATAGTTGCTTGGATTTCTTAAGGTCATCGTTGAACCAGGGGGCCTTTTTGCTACCCTGTTTGGTTTGGTGGTTTTTCAAGGGTGCTAATTCATCAACGCTGTGAGTGATCCATTGTTTGAGTTTGGTGGCAGCTTGGTTTGGGTCCGATGAGAGGGCGGGAGGGTTTTGGTTGAGCGATGTGAGGAGTTGGTCGGTGGTGATTTTGTTCCAGTTTCTTCGCGGAATAGGTTGTGAGGGGTTGTGGGTCGAGGTAGTTTTGTAGCTGAAGTGAACACAGCTGTGGTCCGTCCAATGGAGAGCTGTGGTGTGATCGAAGGAGATGTGCTTGCTGGAGGAGAAGATTGGGTCAAGCGTATGTCCGGCTACATGGGTGGGGGTGTCAACAAGTTGTTTGAGTCCGAGATTGGCCAGGTTGTCCAGAAGGGTGGTGGTATTGCTGTTGTTTTTCTTTTCCAGGTGGAAGTTGAGGTCTCTCCGTAGAATGTAGTTCTCGGAGGTGAGTGCTTGTGGGCTGATGAAGTCAGTGATGTCTTCGCTGAATTGTTTACGGATTCCTGGTAGTCTGTAGATGAGGGTGCCTCTAAGTGTGGTCCTGGGGTTGGTGTGGATCTGGAAGTGGAGTTGTTCGGCTGTTGCAAGGTTATCGTCGAAGCTGGTCGTGATTCTGATGGTGTTCTTATGGACGATGGCGATGCCTCCTCCTGTTTGGTTGGTGCGGTCTTTTTGGATGATCTTATAAGCGTCCGGGATGGCCTAGGCGATGTCGGGTGCTGAAGATGCGTTCATCCAGGTTTCTGTGAGGAATGCGATGTCCGGTGAAGCAGTGTCGAGTAGGTCCCAGAGTTCAGTGGCGTGTCTGTGCACTGAGCGGGTGTTCAGCTGGATGCACTTCAGGTGGTTAGCGTCGGAGCTGTGTTTGGGGTTAGTGGATTTGGTGTGGGTCTTGATGCAGGCGAACTTGCAGGAGTGGCAGGCGAAGGGACCGTGGGTACGTCCTGGGGCAGCTTCGTAGTATGTGGTGTGCGTCCGGGGTTAAGGGCTAAGAGGGTGGCGGCGGCATATATTATGCGGGAGGAGTGCGGTTTGCGGGGGACAGGGGGTCTGGTGCTGGGCACGGTCCAGGCGCGGACCAGCGTGGACGGGCTTACCTTTGGCGCACCTTTGGCACGCATGGGGTGCGACCGCTGCGCGTGAACGCTGAACGTGAACGCTGTGCGTAAAGGCATCTGACATATGTGGATGGTGGAGGGGGGAGGGGTGAGGGAGGAGCAGCTGGGAGGCAGGGGCGGGGCGGAGGTCCGGGCAGGGAGGGACAACAACAAAGCACAAAATGGCAGCAGGCCAAAAACGAAACTGGATTGGAGGCACATCCTGAAATGGACGCTATGCACAATTGCACTGTTGAAATAATATAACCAAATGTAGCCAAGCACAATACAATCCTACTGGCTGCGTGCTTTCTGAGTGTAGCGTGACGAACGAGCTCAAGCTCTACGATGAGTAAATTAAAGCAGACAGGCAGCTCTAGGTGGGAACAATGCTGATAAGCGCTGCGATATCGCAACAGCAGTAGCGGGCTACAATTCCACAAATGCCAAAAGCACTATGGTAGATTATTTAGCAGCAGACAGGCAAGCAAAGTACAAAATAAAGATGGAGCAATGCGGGTGAGCGCAATCAGACAGGCAAGCACAGTACAAAATATAGAAGGAGCAATGCGGGTGAGCGCTACGATACCACGGCAGGCAGTGCGGGGAGCTGCGTGGGGAGCGACCGTAGCTGGTCCTCAGGAAGACAGTGGAGAAAGTGAGAGATTAATAGAAGAAAATGTTGAAGAAATGTAGGACAGTGCAGTGTAGAACATTTTGAGCAAGAAATTATACAGTTTAAGGTGATTTCAGGTGAAAGCCCAAATTATTCATGTATCTGTTGTCGACAAATTCATTATAAAAATCAGACCAGGACTGTTGATCTGTATTTAAAAAGTGAAAAGTTGATGATCAATGATCAATTGCAGCTGAGATTGCTACAGACAGTTCTCAAGACATTCACACTTCTGCTCCATTGAGTCAGGACCCATTAGGAGAACCAATTGTTGTAAGTGAAGCAGCAACTGCTATGGAAGAGGTGGAAACAGCAATGTATCAACGTCAAGAAGAACAAACTTAGGAAACTTGGAAGAACAACCAAAACTTAAGCAGAAAGAAATATATGAGCAAGTGAGAGAACAGATTGACCATGGATTACTTCATGAGAAGAAAGAGTGTTCTTGCTCATCATTTGAACCTATCCGTATGTATGTTAGTGGACAAGCTAGAACAGGAAAAAGTTTTTTAATGAAAGTAATCACAAGTTTTCTACAGAAAATAACTAAGTCGCATTTGTCTTGTGTTGTCACTGCTCCAACTGGATTAGCAGCTTACAATATTAAAGGAATTACTTTACATCGTTTACTAATGCTACCAGTAGAGCATGACAACAAATTACAATACCACACACTATCTGGATAAGCTTCTTGTGAAGTTTCAAGAGTGTTGAGGAAAATGAAGCTTCTCTTGATGAGGTAAGCATGGTCTCAAACTTAATGATTGCCTTTGTGCATTTAAGAATGCAGCAAGTTCTTAAAACAGAGTATGACGTATTATTTGGAGGAAAGCACGTCATAGTTTTTGACAATCTTCTACAACTTACTCCTGTAAAAGGACAGCCAGTGTTTAAAACACTGGTGCATGAAGATGCTAGAAAGTCTTTGGGGAGTATTGGCAATGTAAAGATTTGGTCATATTTTCAGTATAAGGAACTCACTACAAATATGCGACAGGCAAATGATGTTGAATATGGAACTATTCTTCAAGATATAAGAATTGGAAAATTGACCAAACATGGCAAACAAACTTTACAGAGACGATTACTTTCCAATTTTTTTCCAAATGCAATTATTGTCCCAGAGAAAATATACATGAGAATTGCAGAAAACAAATCTGTAATCTGCTTAATTCCAACACTGCGTGGATGTTCTATGTTCGATGAAGAAATGTTAAAGTTGGAAAATGAAGAAATAATAAAATTGGAAGCTATTGATAAAATAGAATATGAAGGAATCACTATTATTTTGAGTGAAAAGTTGAAGAGGAAATTGGATTGTTTAGAGAAATTGATAAGTAAAACTGCTGGTTTAGAAAATAATTTGTATGCATGTGTAAATTGTAGTGTATTTTGCAACGTAATTTGAATGTGGAAAAACGTTTAGAAAATGGAATGTGTAAAATTGTTGATTTTGTTAATTATGTAAATAGAGTTGGGAGTGAATTTTTGAAAATCAAATCCGATGAAATTGCTAAAGTATAACAAGCTAGTCATTGTGCAGCTCGTTTTTTGCTTGTAAAAGATTTGTATGTCTGCAGAAAACAGTTTCCTGTTTGTTTGGCATACACGGTGACCATTCATAAATCTCAAAGTTTAAGTGTAGATTGTGCTTTAGGGAATATTGGAAGTACCGTGTTTAAAAAACGTATGGCATATGTTGCTTTGTCTTGAGTCAGAATTTTATCTGGATTGTACTTGATTGATTTTGATGAGACAAAGGTTTGTGCAGATGCAAATTGTGTGAAAGAGTATAATAGGTTAAGAAGAGAATATGCACCCAATTTAGGTCAATATCCCGTAGTTGAAAAGCGTGTGGTAGGTAGAAAAAGAAGATTTGAGAATATCTGTTGTGAAACTGTAGAGAAAGAAAAAAATCAAGATGAAGTTGCGCTTGCAAGCAAAAAGAAAAAGGACAGTGTTGAAGAGAATGTTGGATATCGGTTTGAAAATAGTATATTCTAAAATATTAGCTAATCAGTTGACTCAATGCATGACTTCCTTAGTTTCACACCACCATCATAGATTCATTCCCAGAAGGGGGACGGAAGAGCATGTCAACAAAGTTATTACTTTACTTGATATTGCCTCTGTGAAAAAGAACAATTTAGCGCTGATTCTGCTAGACGCGGAAAAAGCGTTTGACTGCATGCAATGGGGATACCTGTGGGAATTAATGAAAAAAATGGGATTTGGGCCAAAATTTATAAACGCAATTCAATCTTTATACTTACATCATATGGCAAAGATCTCTGTTATGGGTTTACTCTCGGACACAGTTAAAATTACACGTGGTAAACAAAAAGGGTGTCCCTGCTCTCCCCTTTTATTTGCCCTTTACATAAATCCCCTTATAGAGTTACTGAGTTGGAATATTTTGGTTCCCCCCTACAAAGTCCAGGATTACTATTTCTTGGTTTTTGCTTATGCTGACGATATCGCAGTGGTAACAACTAATCCTGAAACTGCAATAAAAGAAATTGAACGGTTGGCAAAGGTATTTGGCACTATAACTGGATATAAACTGAGTGAGGCAAAAACCCAAATTTTTTGCTCTGAGACGATCATATGGCAAGATAGTAGGGTGGTAAAAGAAGTAACGTATTTAGGTAACTTGATAAGGGCAAATATGACGGAACTTGTTCAAGTAAACTGGAATGTGTTAATGGCAAAAACAAAATCATCCTTGGATAGATGGCAGAGGTTGTATCTAACTATTATTGGTTGATCAAATGTTATAAAAATGAAAATATTACCAAAAGTTCTATATCTATTCAGGTCTATACCTTTAGAAATTAATAAAGATAAAATACAGGCGTTGCAATCCAAATGTGGGAAATTCATATGGAGCCCCGGAAGACCTAGAAGGGCAATGAATTATATGACTCTACCGTATTTAAGGGGAGGGATGGGTGTTCCAGATTTTTTTCTATATTATGTAACCTGTATTTTGTTAAAAATGAGGGTCCTGATTACTGGAGAGCAAGAAATTGAAGCAGGTAATGCTCCGAATATTTTTGATATACAGCTAGGGGCAGACGCAAAGCACATCTTAGTCAAAGAGATTGATGGGAGTTATAATAGACGAACAAGGATTAAGGTAACCCTCAGTGCATTTAAGGTCTGGAAATGGTTTATAAAAACAATGGGGATAGCAAGAGTATCATATTATACCCCGCTTAATGCACATAGAATTTTACCTGGAATCATTTCAGATGTAATGACTGTAAAATGGCAACAGAAGGGTATCAAGCTCTTAGGAGATATGGTAAATGAGAATGGGATTTGTAAATCCTTCGAAGAGATCAAGGACAAATATTCACTGCCCAGATGGTATTTCTTTAAATACTCACAAATTTGTGACTATTTAAACCGAAGGGGTATGAATTTAACTCAACATAAAGCTATTGAAGGAATTCGTAGATCTGTTAAAATTAGAGTGATATATCAATTCTTGATCTCAGCTAAGAAGGATGATATGGAGAAAGTTAAGCTGAAATGGAGAGATTCCCTAGGATATTTAGAGATAGAAGTCGAGGACCTTTTAATATTGTCAAAGGAGGCGTTAATGTCTGCAAATTTAAAAGCCCAGTTCTTTAAAAGGTTATATAATTTATATTATACTCCTAAGCAAATGGCAAAATGGGGAGCTGGAAATGAAGGCAAATGCTTCCGGTGTGGAGATAATGATGCTGGGGCGATACATATTTTTTACAGTTGTGTTAAGTTACAGGGTTTTATCGGACATTTGGAAAAGTTCCTTTCTTTGGTGATTAAAACAACGGTTGCTATCTCCCCAGCAATTATGTTATTAGGCAAAATCCAAAAAGATAATTCATCAGAAGCACTCTTTCAATATCGACATTTCATTTTTTTGCAATGACTGTCCCACGCCTATACATAGCCACGGAGTGGCTACAGGAAAAACCACCGGACTTTCATCAATGGCGTGGAGTGGAGTTTATTTTCATTCAAAGGACTAAGGAAAAAAAGACTGGGTATAAAAATTTGGAGTGCGTTTCGGGATTATTATGAATCATGAGTTTTTTCTCTTTTCCATTTGAATGTAAATATATTTGTATTTTTTTTATGTGAGAGATGTTGGATAGTTGATTCGATTGATATGTATTAATATTTTTTTTAGCAGTATTGCTGTACAAGAACAATAAAAAAATAAAATTAATGTCTTTGTGTTGACTAACGCGTGTTGTAATGGCTGTGACTTACGTCCTTCAAATTAGGTATACGTGTGACCAAGTCTGATAACATCAGAGTTTAAGGACAAACAGCGTGGTGTCTGTGCCTCAAAATCTCGTTGATCACCAAAAAAATAGGAGGACGATAAAATGAAAGTAACAGATATAATAAAAACAACAGTGAAAAACTACTAAAATGGCAGTGGACAGAGTACGTGATCTATGTTTGGCGCCTTGGCACAATGTTCCAAATAAATCTAGATAAAATACGACTATTATTATATTACAAAAGTACAGCAGCGGATGACATACACGACCTGGAATACAAAGCAGCAAATTTAATACCTGAAATAAAGAAAGGTTTGTTTGTTGAACTTGAAGAAAAAAAAAACGTGGGCTTGGAAATGAGGCTGCTCATACGTACAGAGTACAACTGCTACACAAAAAAAGGAACATTTTACATACTATCATAGAAAGAAGGGACATATTATCAACAAAAGGCGATACATTATCGCTGCTTGTATCGCCAGTAACTGCAGATAAAGCAGCGATAATGGGCTTCGTAATAGGCCCTTGTAAATTCCCATAGCAGCCCAGGTTCTGGTATTAACATGGGCTGCTATGGCAATTCACAAGGGCATATTATAAAAACCATTATCGCCGCTTTATCAGCAGCCTCCTGCCGATAAAATCGGCGATAATGTATCACCTTCTGTTGATAATATGGTCCATTGCTCTTTTCTTGACCAGTAAACTTAGATGCATATTATCAAAGACCGGTGTAAAAATTATTGCCATTTTATTGGCAGGAAACTGCGGATATAACGGCGATAATGAGCTTGATAATACAGCCTTGTTATTTCCCATAGAAACCATTGTTAACACCAGAACATGGGCTTCTATGGAAATTAACAAGGACGTATTATCAAGACCACCCTCCCAACAAGAGTAAAAAAAAAACAGACAATGCAGATACCCGTAGCTGGAAGATCATTTTACATATTACTTCCCTTAAAATGTGGAATTCCCCGCGATGTGTATGGGGATAGAGGGAGGAAGAACTCTTTTTTTTTTTTTTTTTAAAGACCGAGGGGTGCCGCTCCCCGAGACTGCTGAGAGTAGGACCATAACCACTGCATACTTCAAAATAAAACCACAGCAGTGTCGTTCCCCAGTGCTCGAGGCACCTTCCAAACCCCCGATATGCATATCTGGCCCCGTAATTTGCCCCCCAGGACATAATGAATAAAATGGACTTCTAGTTTTCTTTCCACCTTTACGAGTACTGGACGAGTACCCAGCTATTTTTTAAAACAAATAAAAATTGAGCCTAAAGATCCATGTACCACCCCCTGTCCAACACTATAGGTTCAGAATGTTTCTACCCTGCCCCCGTTCCTTATTTCTCAACTTTGTTTTACTATTTTCTTGTGACTCGGCTCTCGTGACAAATAAGATTGCTGCAAACACTTCCTGGTTTGGAGTATTGACAGCCAATCAGCAGCCAGCTCCTGCTCGTAATTGTACGCTGAGATTTTTCTTTTTAAAAACAAAATAGAACCTAAACATCCATGTACAACCCCCTGAGCAAACCTAGAGGTTCAGAATGTTTCTAGCCTGCCCCATTCCCTTATTTCTCAACTTTGTTTTACTGTTTTCTTGTGACTCGGTTCTACAGAGGCACAAGATGGCCACCAACACTTCCTGGTTTTGAGTATTGACAGACAGTTCACAGCCAATCAGCATGTAGCTAGCGCTCGTAATTGAACGGATTTCCGTACGCGTGCTGAACCCCGTCTCTAGATATCGATATGACTTTACTTGCAATTTTCTCAGAAACTACTGAATGGATTTACACTATTTAACATAAAGGACAATCTGCAAACAGAACTCTACCTCTCTGCCAAATTTCGTGTAATTCCGTTTAGCCGTTCGTTTTGGGACCCCCTTTTTTTCTCAGCCCCCACTTGACAATCACCCCTAAACTTTAAGGGAGGGAGCGGAACCGAGCAGGCCATTTTCTTGGAGCGATTCACGAAGATTCGTCCACCGGTGCCAAAGTTATTCCAAATAGAATGTTGTGGATTTCCTACGGAAACTAGGTCCTAACTATAACTACCTACTGGCGACCTTAGGTTTCAGCCATGTTATAGTTAGGAATTAGCATTTAAAAAACCTTAGAAATTCACTGAAAAAGTACTGGACGAGTACCCAGCTATTTTTTATTTAAAAAAAAACAAAATTGAGCCTAAAGATCCATGTACCACCCCCTGTCCAACACTATAGGGTCAGAATGTTTCTACCCTGCCCCCTTTCCTTATTTCTCAACTTTGTTTTACTATTTTCTTGTGACTCGGCTCTCGTGACAAATAAGATGGCTGCCAACACTTCCTGGTTTGGAGTATTGACAGCCAATCAGCAGCCAGCTCCTGCTCATAATTGTATGGTTTTTTGTACATGTACACTGAGATTTTTCTTTTTAAAAACAAAATAGAACCTAAACATCCATGTACAACCCCCTGAGCAAACCTAGAGGGTCAGAATGTTTCTAGCCTGCCCCATTCCCTTATTTCTCAACTTTGTTTTACTGTTTTCTTGTGACTCGGTTCTACAGAGGCACAAGATGGCCACCAACACTTCCTGGTTTTGAGTATTGACAGACAGTTCACAGCCAATCAGCATGTAGCTAGCACTCGAAATTGAACGGATTTTCGTACGCGTGCTGAACTCCGTCTCTAGATATCGATATGACTTTACTTGCAATTTTCTCAGAAACTACTGAATGGATTTACACTATTTAACGTAAAGCACAATCTGCGAACAGAACTCTACCTCTCTGCCAAATTTCGTGTAATTCCGTTTAGCCGTTCGTTTTGGGACCCCCATTTTTTCTCAGCCCCCCACTTGACAATCACCCCCAAACTTTAAGGGAGGGAGCGGAACCGAGCAGGCCATTTTCTTGGAGCGATTCACGAAGATTTGTCCACCGGTGCCAAAGTTATTCCAAATAGAATGTTGTGGATTTCCTACGGAAACTAGGTCCTAACTATAACTACCTACTGGCGACCTTAGGTTTCAGCCACGTTATAGTTAGGAATTAGCATTTAAAAAACCTTAGAAATTCAATGAAAAAATCATAGGTTTTAGCCACGTTATAGTTAGGAGTTAGCATTTAAAAAACCTTAGAAATTCACTGAAAATAACGGTTTCACACATGTTATAGTTAGCTGGACATTCCACTAATACAAAACCATTGAAATTCCCCCGTTACAGTTAGTTCAGCTAACTATGACTTGCGCGCCCGCAATGCACCGCTGATTACGTCATATATTACATCACTCCTGACATGATCAGTGACATCACTCAGGACATCACTCATGACATCTCAAATGACATCACTGATGACATTATAGTTGCGAAAGAGTGACAGACCTCTTGTATGACGCCCCGTCTGCGTACGGCACAAAAGCTTCTAATTGTTTAAAAACATATATTTATGTATTTAATGTACATACTAAGGAAAGACACTATCTGGGATTTTTAATAACCGTATATTACTTACTTTTGAAAGCAATTCCGAAAAATGCAACTGTACGTCGTACATACTTGCAACGTAAACACACAGTAAATGCACTGTAAATGTATGCAAAGCCATGTGAGCATAAAACAAAAGTTTGGATTTGTTATCAATCAATCAATCAGGGCATTTATAGAGCGCACTACTTACCCGGAGGGTCTCAAGGCACTTGGGGGGAGGGTGGGGTGCCGCTACTGCTCGAACATCCAGGTCTTGAGTTTCTTCCTGAAGGAGAGTTGGTCTTGGGTCAGGCGAAGGTCGGTCGGGAGGGTGTTCCAGGTCTTGGCGGCCAGGTAGGAGAAGGACCTTCCTCCTGTTGTCTTTCTTCGGATGCGGGGGACGGCGGCGAGGGCGTGGTTGGTCGATCGGAGGTGGCGTTTGGGAGCGTAGAAGTTGAGGCGGTTGTTGAGGTAGCTCGGGCCTTGGTCGTGTAGGGCTTTGTGTGCGTGGGTGAGGAGACGGAAGGTGATTCTCTTGTTGACGGGGAGCCAGTGCAGGTCTCTCAGATGTCCGGAGATGTGGCTGCTCCGGGGGATGTCGAGGATGAGTCTGGCTGAGGCGTTCTGGATCTGCTGGAGTCTCTTCTGGAGCTTGGCGGTGGTTCCGGCGTAGAGGGCGTTGCCGTAGTCCAGTCGGCTGGTGACGAGGGCCTGGGTGACCGTCTTCCTGGTCTCGGTGGGGATCCACCGGAAGATCTTCCGTAGCATGCGCAGGATGTTGAAGCACGACGAGGAGACGGCGTTGACTTGTCTGGTCATGGAGAGGGAGGAGTCCAGGATGAAGCCCAGGTTGCGTGCGTGGTCTGTCGGTTTGGGTGCGGTGCCCAGGGCGGGGGGCCACCAGGAGTCGTACCAGGCGGAGGGCGAGGAGCCCAGGATGAGGACTTCCGTCTTGTCTGAGTTCAGTTTCAGGCGGCTGGTCGTCATCCACTCGGCTACGTCTTTCATCCCTTCGTGGAGGTTGGTTCTGGCGGCGGCAGGGTCGTTGGTGAGGGAGAGGATCAGCTGGGTGTCGTCAGCGTAGGAGATGATGTTGAGGTTGTGTTGGCGTGCGATGGCCGCAAGGGGGCTCATGTAGACAATGAAGAGGGTGGGCTGAGCGAGGAGCCCTGAGGAACACCGCAGATGACTTCCGTGGCTGCAGATCTAAACGGTGGTAGGTGGACTCTCTGTGTCCTTCCATCGAGGAAGGAGATGATCCACTCCAGTGCCTTCTCCTGGATTCCGGTGTTGCTGAGGCGCTGCACTAGGGTGCGGTGGCAGACAGTGTCAAACGCCGCGGAGAGGTCTAGGAGGATGAGGGCCGCTGTTTCACCGTTGTCCAGCAGGGCTCAGATGTCATCGGTGGCAGCGATGAGGGCGGTCTCGGTGCTGTGGTTGGCTCGGAAGCCAGACTGTGAGGGGATCCATTCGTCTCGAGGAAGGCGGCCAGCTGCTTGTTGACGGTCTTCTCAATGACTTTGGCTGGGAACGGGAGGAGCGAGATGGGCCGGTAATTCTTGAGTTCGGTGGGGTCCGCTGTTGGTTTCTTTAGTAGAGCGCTGAGTTCGGCGTGCTTCCAGCTCTCAGGGAAGGTGGCGGTGTCGAAGGAGGAGTTGATGATGTCCCGCAGGTGGGGTGCGATGACAGCGTCGGCCTTGTTGAAGACGTGGTGGGGGCACGGGTCGGTCGGGGATCCGGAGTGGATAGAGTTCATCGTGCGGATGGTGTCTTCTGTGTTGATCTGGGTCCAGGCGCTGAGGGTGGTGGTGGGGGGCGTTGGTGCGGTCTTTGGGAGCGTTGTTTGTGGGCTGAAGCTGTTGTGTATGTCCGCGATCTTGTTGTGGAAGTAGGAGGCGAGGGAGTTGCAGAGGTCTTGCGACAGGGTGATGTCGTTGTTTCCGGCGTTGGGGTTGGAGACCTCTTTCACAATGTTGAAAAGTTCCTTGCAGTTGTGTGCGTTGTTGTCCAGCCGGTCCTTGAATGCTGTTTTCTTGGTGGCGCGAATCAGTTGATGGTGCTTCCGGGTGGCGAGCTTGAGGGTGGTCATGTTGTCAGGTGTTGTCTCCCTTCTCCAGGCTTTCTCGAAGGCTCGGCCGTTCTTCGTGGAGCTCTTGAGTTCGTCTTGAACCATGGGGCCTTCTTGCTGCTGGGTCTGCTAGGCGGGAACCTCAGTGGGGCGAGGACGTCTGCGCAGTTGCTGATCCACTTTGTGAGGTTGTCGGCGGCCTGGCTGGGGTTCGCTGAGCTGGCGGGAGGGTGCGGGCTCAGGGAAGCGGCAAGCTGGTCTGCTGTGATCTTGTTCCAGTTTCTTTGAGCAACCTGTTGCTGTTGGTGGTGGATCGTGGATCTTCTGAAAGTGAAGTGGACGCAGCTGTGGTCCGTCCAGTGGAGTCCGGTGGCGTGGCTGAAGACGTTGTCCTTGCTGGATGAGAAGACAGCGTTGAGTGTGTGTCCGGCGAGGTGGGTGGGGGTGGTCACCAGCTGCTTGAGTCCGAGGTTGGCGAGGTTGTCAAGGGTGGTGGTGTTGCGATCGTTGTTGTTCTCCAGGTGGAAGTTGATGTCCCCAGGAGGATGTAGCCAGCGGATGGGAGGGCGTGCAGGCTGAGAAGTCGGCGATGTCTTCGCTGAATTGTGTGCATGGTCCCGGGGGTCGGTAGATGAGGGTGCCTCTGAGGGTGGTTCTGGGGTCCGTGTGGATCTGGAAGTGCAGGTGTTCGGCGGTTGTCAGGGTGTCGTCGGTGTTGGTTGTGATGCGGATGGTGTCCCTGTAGATGATGGCGATGCCTCCTCCCGTCTGGTTGCCTCGGTCTCTTCGGGTGATCTAGTAGCCCTCTGGTATGGCGATGGCGATGTTGGGCGCTGTGGAGTCGTTCATCCAGGTTTCCGTGAGGAAGGCGACGTCAGGATCTGTGGTGTCAAGGAGGTTCCAGAGTTCGATGATGTGTCTGTGGACGGAGCGGGTGTTGAGTAGGATGCACTTGAGGTGGTTGCTGCTGGTGATCGGCTTGGCGGGTGCGGGTGCTGGTGCGGGGCAGGTCCGGATGCAGGAGAACTTGCAGGCGTGACAGCTGAAGGGTCCGTGGGTTCATCTCGGGGTGGCTCGGTAGCATCCCGGGATTCGGCCGGTGTTGAGTGTGCTGAGGGTGGCGGCGTCGTACGTCTGGCGGGTGGGCTGGGGTCCTCAGGGGCCAGGGGTCCTGGCACTGGGCGCGGTCCAGGCGTGGACGGGCGCAGACGGGCTTACCTTTGGCGCACCTTCGGCGCTCAATCGGTGCTCCCGCTGCGCGCGTCCGCTGCGCGGTCGCTCAGGGGGCGTCATAAGAAGGGGGACGGGAGGGCGGGTCTGCTGGGCTGGGCGAGCGGCTGGGCCAATGGGCCGGTGGTGGGCGGGGCCGCAGGGGGCCAGCGGCGGGAAAAAGTGGCGAGCGGCGGGAAAAAGTGGCGAGCGGCCGGCTCAGCTGTGGCTGGGCCGCTCGGGAGTGCTGGGGGGCGACGGAGTCGGCAGGCAGGATCAGCAGGCGAGGCGGCAGGCAGGATCAGCAGGCGAGGCGGCAGGCAGGATCAGCAGGCGAACAGGAGGGGGTACTACTTCATATTTAAACTGTTGAAAGACCCTTCCTATTTTGATCATTCTACTTGGACTTTCTCAAGAGAAGCATCTATTCTGTGGAGATGTATTCCTTTAGAACCAAACTATACAATGGCTTTTTTTTTTTGAAGCTTCATCTGAGCATTCCTGTGAGCAAGAATTTGTTGCTGAGCAACTTCAGAAAAAGAGAAAAGAAACTTTCATTTAAAAGTTACATATCCTGAGGGACTAATAAAAGTAAATGCACCGAAAGTAACTTGCAAGATCTGTGAGGTTTCTCTTTCCAGGGTTGATCCCACTAAAAAGTACTCTTTCAATAAAACTAGCATGGTTCACCATGTCAACAATGTACATCCAAATAACTATGCAAGGATGGCAACACAAACGAGAATCCTCAACCTGCAGTTCCTACTACCTCATCTCCACCACCACCTCCTCCGTGCAGTGCCACAGTTTTCAGATCTGAAATTTCATTGTAAATATTTCAACAAATTATTTTGTTACAGTCAGCACTCTATTATTCTCATTGTGAAGACTAAAGAAGAGCAACATTGTCCAAAACATTAATTTCATTTTTAACTTTTTTGTTCCTGTTGCACACTTTTTTTGTTTACAGTTCAATTTTTTTGTTTAAACAAAAAATGTTGAAAAAATACAAAAAAAATAGAAAACTAAAAATACAAATAAAACAGTTCTTATCAGACCCTACATTCACTGCTCAAAGAAAGAACTATATTTCCATATTAGTCTGTTAAAGTTTGTCAAAATGAAAGTGTAGTTCATAAATGAATAAATCAATAGTATTGTATGGTGAATGTGAAACTGCCAAGTGAGACTGAAAGTGAGAGTGTCTGGCTGAATGTATGGCAGCTTCACTTTTAGAACAGTATATACATAACCCCATACTGCTAAATGACTCACTAGAACATTGAACCAGTAGTGTGAGAGTGTTTGGTGAAAGTCTGATACACACTAGGAAATATAACTTATAAAACAAAAGTTTGGCGGTGCATAAATAAAATACGTATGTTATCTATAAGAGTATGAAACAGTCCATACCCTAAGGCCCACTTTGCACCATGACTACTAAATGATTACAATTCTGGAAGCAGAGTGTCTCAAACCATTATTTTTATGTAATGATACATTTATTCTTGTAACATTTCACAAGTTAATGCAGCTGCCATTATAATTTCATCAGGAATTTCATTTTCCTGGAAATCATTTTCAAAAGTCAACAGATGAATCTCAATCTGATCTAATGCTTCTACGAAAGCATCATCTCAGGTTTCATCAAGAAAATCACACCTGATATCTCCAACATACACTTCTTCCACTTCAATAATGTTGCTCATAAAAGCTATGTTCATCTCTACTACGACAGTGTTAGTATTTTCAAAATCATCTTCCATATTGTTTTCCGGATTTTCCATTATAAATTTGTTATGCTGACCTCCTTCTACAAAAACATAAACACTTTATTTGATATGTTTTTCTAATACAGAACACAAAACTAACTTTATCAACTAATTTGCCCTTTAATAAATATTATATAAATACCATTCTCAACTGCTTTATAACATTATATATTTATAATTATTTATATGAACGTACAGTTTTAAAATTTCTTAAATTACCAAACCAGTCATTCTTTATTACTCTCTGAATAAAACAGGCTGTTATTATAAAATACAGTAGCAAACAAAGTACAATATCTCTATTCACCTTACCTGGTCCAAACTACCACATGTGTTGTAGTGAAATTCAAAGAATACTAGAACACTCAGTATATTTATCTTTTAAGATTTTCTAATCTATTTAAAAGATACAAACCATCTTTGTATCATTGACATGCATACATAACGGAAATAACAAAGAACAATTATTTAATAACCTACCCCACTCTATCTCCATTCCTTATCTATAATTTAGTCTAACGCTACTAATTACCTACTCCTTCGTCTTTCTAACTAGCCTCTCTTTTAGTGTTTATCTGCAACCTTTGTGCTTTCTCTTCAGGAATATCACCCTTGACCCTACTGACACTCACTCCCATTCACTCACATAGCACCCTCAAAATAAAAGGTGCTCCAGCGTAGTCGCTTGTCGCAGCACTGCCCCGTCCCGCAGCGGGGCGGGAGACCCCAATGATGAAGCATGACACCAAGGGCCTTTTTCTTGTGTGAGGGGTATTTTAACACATACTGTGTATTTCATCAACACCTGGTTATACAATAACTCTACGTAAGGTGGACCTTGTTGATTATCTGTACTTTCAGGAGAGGAGGACGCGCCCACCTTGGTGTAGTTCAGCACTAGCTCTTCACTCCCCCTTTTTGAGATTTTTGATCTCTGGCTTAATCCATAGTGATACCATGTATAAGATAGCCAAGCTCTCACTGAAGCTCAGGGAACCAACGCCCGGTCATTGACATAACTCAATCCACTGGTTGTCATTCACTTCAAAATGATAAAAACCTGTCAAAAAAAGCACCCTCTTTTTACCCGCGATATGCGCGCTACAAAGTTAAAATAGTGCTCCGGCCTCCATGCATGATATAAATACTTTGTTACAAACCGACAACTACATAAGATAAACCCATGCAACTTCACTCGAAAAGCGTTAGTGGCCTCAATCTCTCCTCGTTTTAATGCACAACATCGAGGTAGGACTATATCGGAGTCTAAATGGGGGCCATCTTGGAACGTGCAATCAAAAATAAATACCAAAATAAAAGTGGATGTGCCAAAAGTAAAAGCAGACTCGTTAAACAACAAAATCCCAGACGTACGTTTTCCCAACAACCGCTAAAATCGCTAAATGAACCTGTATTATATTAATAATTTCCAAAAGGCAAAAAAAATAAGAATTAGCATTAAGTATGGGCGGAAAATTTGTTCCGCTCGCGAATTTGCTGATTTTCCACGATTTCGCTATCAGCGAATCGAGCGAAATTGCGGCAAAGTCCGCGAATTCGCGAGCGGGCAGAATTTTGCTCAGGAAGCACTTACAGGATTACAGCAGGTGCCCAAGTTGAAGCTAAATTCTTTGTAACCATTTACAAAATGGTTACAAAGAAATTAACTTCAACTTGGGCATCTGCTGTAACCCTGTAAGGGCTTCCTGAGCAGCGCCTCCTTGCCTACTTGCAACTATTCTCTGACCCTGCTCTGTCCCTCGAAGCAGGGTCAGAGGATAGTTACAAGTAAACAATGAGGCTTCTGCAGCCCCAAAAAAATGTGTGTTTTGTCGAGGCTGGGCAGGAGTGTGTTCTCCCCATATCTACAGTCGAAAATTAGCTATGATGCTTGATGGAGGCCTTTGCATCCTTGACTTTCATGAGCTCTATCCCCGTGCAGTTCCTGTGAGCACAAGCTTCTTTCTCCCCAAATCTGCTGCTCTGATCAGTGCCTGTCCTTTTATACACGAAAGAGGCATGTGAACTTGCATAGAAGCCCGCCAATTTGACCCCCCTCACACACACTAGTGGTGTGCACCGTCTTCCCGCCCTTTAGTCACTATGACGGACAGCTCACTCGAGGGACCCCGGCACCCTTCAGCGCGATGGCAGAGTTAATCAACCCCAAAAAAATGTCGTTTTGTCCAGGCTGGGCAGGTGTGTTTTCTCCCCATATCTACAGTCGAAAAGTAGCTATGATGCTTGATGGAGGCTTTTGCATCCTTGACCTTCACAAGCTCTATCCCTGTGCAGTTGCTGTGACTACGAGCTTCTTTCTCCCCGGATCTGCTGCTCTGATAGGTGCCTGTCCTTTTATACACACAAGAGGCATGTGAACTCAAATAGAAGCCCGCCCGTTTGCCCCCCTCCCACCCACACTAGTGGTGTGCACCGTCTTCCCGCCCTTTAGCCACTATAATGGACAGCTCACTCTAGGGACCCCGGCGCCCATCAGCGCGATGGCAAAGTTAATCAGCCCAAAAAAAATGAGTGCTTTGTCGAGGCTGGGCAGGTGTGTGTTCTCCCCATATCTACCATTGAAAAATAGCTATGGTGCTTGATGGAGGCCTTTGCATCCTTTACTTTCATGAGCTCTATCCCCGTGCAGTTCCTGTGACCACAAGCTTCTTTCTCCTCATCTGCTGCTCTGATCGGTGCCTGTCCTATTATACACACAAGAGGCATGTGAACTTGCATAGAAGCACGCCCGTTTGCCCCCCCCACAAACTAGTGGTGTGCACCGTCTTCCCGCCCTTTAGCCACTATGAAGGACAACTCACTCGAGGGACCCCGGCGCCCTACAGCGTGATGGCAAAGTTAATTAGCCCCCAAAAAATGTGCGCTTTGTTGAGGCTGGACAGGTGTGTGTTCTCCCCATATCTACCATCAAAAATTAGCTATGATGCTTGATGGAGGCCTTTGAATCCTTAACTTTCACGAGCTCTATCCCCGTGCAGTTCCTGTAACCACGAGCTTCTTTCTCCCCGGATCTGCTGCTCTGATCGGTGCCTGTCCTTTTATACACACAAAAGGCATGTGAACTCTCATAGAGGCCCGCCCGTTTGCCCCCCCCACACACACTAGTGGTGTGCACCGTCTTCCCGCCCTTTAGCCACTATGATGGACAGCTCACTCGAAGGACCCCAGCGCCCTCAGCACAATGGCAAAGTTAATCAGCCCCAAACAAAGTGTGCTTTGTCGAGGTTGGGCAGGTGTACGTCCTCCCCATATCTACCGTCGAAAATTAGCTATGATGCTTGCTGGAGGCCTTTGCATCCTTGACTTTCACAAGCTCTATCCCTGTGCAGTTCCTGTGCCCGCAATCTTCTTTCTCCTCATCTGCTGCTCCGATATGCTCCTGTCCTTTTATACACACAAGAGGCATGTGAACTCGCATAGAAGCCCCCCATTTGCCCCCCCCACACACACTAGCGGTGGTGCAAAATCGCAAAAAAACACGATTTCGCAGGGACATCCGCGAATTTGAGGACTTTTTTGCGATTTCGCATGAATTTGTGAACCGCTGATTTGCAAAATTCTCCCATACATAATTAGCATGCAAAATGGTGTATATCAGTATATGTCGTTCAACAAAGTCTCTATAAGTAACAACTGTACTCTGTCCGATCGTTCATTCTAGTAGGCTTCAAGGTTTCAAGCTTATAAATCAAATAGTTCTTGCATTGTAGCAAATTTCTGTCATTATCCACACCTTCTCATTTAGTGATGATTCCAAGAAAAGTGTATCTTACTTGACTTACGTTGTGTGAGGCCTCACAAAAGTGGGTAGCTACTGTTGATTTCATCATCCTGTTGCGGATATTTGATTTATGCTCATTCAGCCTTGTTTTTATCTTCCTTTCTGTTTTCCCTACGTATCCCTGTCCACAGGGACAATTCAGTATGTAGATCACATTCATCGTGTCGCATGTGGCAGACACGTGCAACTTAATTTTATATCCCTTGCTTGGGTGCGTAATGGAATTCCCTTTAATAATGCTGTTGCAATGACTGCAATTGTAACAGGGCATTGTCCCATGGTATGCTTCAATGGGTCAGCATTCTTTTGGTTTGAGTAGACTTCCCAAATTTCTTGCTCTTTGATATGTAAATAGGGGCATCTCATTAAAGATATTGTTAAAATCAATTTCTTGTGACAGAATCGTCCAATGTTTCTTCACGATGTTCTTAAATGCCTTGCTTTATGTGGAATATTTTGACACTATTACAATTCTCGTGTTCTCCTTCTTCATAGTTTTTGTTAGTAGATCTGCCCTGTTCTTTTGTGCACATCTTGTTCTGGCTTCTTTCAATGTTTCCTGGGGATACCCCCTGTCTCTGAATCTGTTCTCCATCTCAATAATCCTAACTTCCTCCTTATCAGGTGAAGAGTACGGGAGATGTTTCTTTAAAGAATCTTGATGGAAGCTGCTGTAGTGTAACAGATTGTTGCGGCCTGTTGATTTGGGATAAATGTCAGTTTTAAAACATGAACCATTTCTGCAAATTGCAACATCCAAAATGGTTATTTTAGCAGCGTTAACCTCTGATGTAAACTGGATACGTTCATCCTTTCTGTTCAATTCTGCAATTGCTTCAAGGAGCATCAATTCCGTACCAGTCCATATGACGAAGAGATCCTCAATGTACCTGAGAATGAGTTTAGTGTGAGACATCCATGGCTCTTGTGTTAAAATATGTTTCTATTCAAAATGCTCCATGTACAAATTTGCATATACTGGGGCTGCCGAATTTCCCATAGCTGTTCCAGTTTGTTGTAAAAAAGACAGTTTTTTCCATTTAAAATAACTGTGGAAAAAAGAGTAAAGTACAGTACTTTAATTAGGAAAACCTTGAAGTTTAAATCCAATTCTGTGTTCTATAGCGCTTGTTCAATTTCTTCTATCCCATCTTAATAATAATAATAATATGAAATTTATAATGCGCTCAGCTTACCCAGGGGCGTCCCGGCGCAACAGACCAGAAGGGGAGAATCAGCTAATCACTACTGTGGAAACAAGTGGGTCTTAAGAAGTTTCCTAAATGGTAGGATCTTGGGCTCTGAGCGAATCCTGAGGGGCAGAGAGTTCCAAAGAGACGCCACCTGCACCGAGAAACGCCTGCCCCCAGAACAAGCTTTTCTTACTCTGGCTGACTGCAAAAGGTGTTTTTGGTCCGAGCGCAGCAGACGTGGGGGTTTATAGGGACGGGCCATATTAGCAAGGATAGGGGGGCCTTTGCCATGTAAAATTTTATCTTGATGGGGTATGGAAGTATACAGGGATTTTACATCCATACTGCATAGTGTTATTTGCTCATTGGCTGTTATTTCGATTTTTCCTAATGTTTCAAGGAAGTAAGTAGTATCCTTAACAAATGTCTTCATCCTCATCACACATGGCTGAAGATATTTATCCAACAGTTGACCAATCGGTTGGTGAATGCTACCAATGGTAGATACAATAGGCCTAAAATTCCCGGGCAGCGCTTTATTACCTTTCTTGTACATGGGAATTATGACAGCCCCTTGCCAAGACTTCGGAACCGGGGCCCCTAACGCCACTAGATTGGCCAACTTCATTATGTAGCTGACCCATCGGGCTTTATCATGGAGAAAAACATCCGCTGGGACCCCGTCGGGTCAGGGTGCCTTCCCCCGTGAGGTTGAATTAAGGGCAACTTCTACATTGTTCATATTAAAGGGAGGAGCTGAGTTGAAAATAATGGCTGGGGCTTCTCTGGACTTGTCCTCAGGTCGGCATGTGTATTGGCGGCCAAAGTATTCTATCCAACTACTCTGGGTTACATGATTAGTTGGTCGTTCAGGGTGACCTCCTATCCACCACTTGACTATACTCCAGAAAAGTTTGGAATCCTTCGCAGCACTGGCACTTTTTAGGTATTGCCAGTGTTGCTCGTCCCATTGTTTTTTTAGCACTCAGTATACAGGTCTTATACTCCAACCTTGCTTCCGTGACAGCAGACAGATCTCTTTTTTTAATAGCCAGACCTAGAAGTAATCTTGCAGACCTGCAAGCCTCATTGTACCAACTCTTTCTTTTGGGCCTCTTGTTTTTGCCTACTGGTTTGGGTACTACCCTATAGAAATGTCCCTCTATGTTTTCAAAGAAGTTGTTGTGCAACTTTGTAATTTATTTCAAGCCATTGGCAATCTCTGTTCCAACCTCCAGGCTGGCATCCACGGCGTTAGTGGTTTTATCTAGTTCCTCGCTAATGCTCTCAAGCACTTCCCTTTTGGTCATAACTTGGGTCCATCTTACCCGCCTCATGTTGTTTGATGGGACGATCTCCACAAGGGCCTCCTCGCAATTGCTTAGCCCCTGTGGATTTCCTCCGCATAGGAAATGTGCAATACATAAGGGATTGTGGTCGCTCTCCTGCCTATCCACAACCTTCATGTCCTGAATCAAGTGCCAGATAGCCATACTACAGACAGCATAATCAATCCTGCTCTGTGAGCGACTGTTGCCAAAAGTGACTGCTCCTTGGACATCACTCACAGTTCTTCCATTGAGTGCTCTGAGCCCTCTTTCGCCACACAAAGCATTGAACTGTAATATGCTGTCTGACCATTTCTTTACTGGTTCGAGGTCCAGCTTGGGGATCCCCCACTGGGATTCCTCATCCTCCCCTACATGCCAGTCATCTACTTTGAGAGGCTCAAAGGTCATATTTAGATCCCCTGCCACTATTATATTATTCTCAACTGGCTGGGTATCAATCAGCTGATCTAGAGCAACCATCACCTTAGACTTCCTGCCTCCTGTCCCTTTAGCATACAGATTTTAAATATCTAGAAAACTCCCTGCTTCAGTCATGATCCTTATCATCTGGATGTCGCTGCTGCCAGTTGGGAGCTCTAGCACTCTAGCAAAGAGTGCTTGTCGCACCCAAATGGTTAACCCCCCTTTTGGGCGACCCTTGGGACCCTTGACAGCCAGGACAAAAAAATCAAGAAACCCAGAAGAAACTGGGGCTCGCAAGCCCAGGTCTCTTGAAAAATACAGACATCAAAGTTGTTTATAAAAGAAACCCAGTCTGGTGATTGTAATCTAGTGCCTAATCCAGCTATACTCCATGATACTGCACTTCCTCCTTCCCTGCAGACTTTACACACCGATGGTGGGTTAGTTAGATCACATATACGTATACCCTTTTCATTTGAGGATTCCAGACCTGTATTTTATGGTGGGCCGAATTCACCAGATACCACCCCGACAATGTCCTGGTGTACCCCATCATTTGGTGGGCAACGCCTCGTCGGTTCTATATGGACCGACACATTAACCAAACTACAATTGGGGCCATGGTCGCCATCGGTAGCCCACACTTGGTCATTCATGACCCCTATTCCACTGCTGGGTAGTCAATCAATGGAATCCAGCCTGGAATTCCCAATCCTATGCCTAGTTTCCCCAAGAGACATAGCTGGAACCAATGAGAACGGGAGCGGGGGCATCTTCCTCAGCTGTATACCAGAGTAAACCGGAGGGCTGGATCTAAAGTCCATCTGGAATAGGTTCTCAGCTAGATGATTGGAGGACAGGGTTAATTTGATAACATCATGGGTAGCCCCAGGGTGACTTATTCTCCTTGCTCTGAGAATGTCATCCCTTATGACCTATCAGCACCCTCTGACGTACCGTAGCCAGTGAATCGCCTTGTTCCTCAGAGAGTCAACCTCTTCTCATGGGCACCCGGCCCTCCTAACTTGCCTGGGGACGCTGGTCATAAATATTTTGTTTGTCGGAAAGTCACCCTTATTGTAAGTCTGACCCCTACTTTGCACTGTGCTAAAATTTAAAGCCACTTGGTTCTGAATTATGGGGGTGCTGGAGTAGGTTTCCCCTGCCTTCGATCTTGTCACATTTGGTCGGGGAACCCCATCTAAACCAATACCCCCAATAGGGCCCTTCTGCTTGCTTAAACCACTAGGTGTTGCTACCTTTTTTGCCCCCTCAGGACCAGATCTCTTTATGCTAGTAGTTCTGGGGAAACTTGCAGAGCTGTTCTCTCTCACTGTTACAGATCTTGCCTGAGGTGCCTTACTACTCTTGGGGTCACTTTTCGCTGTAGGCTGGTCGACACTTTGGTTTAGTTTGGTTGGGTAGGCAGCTGCTACCTTTACAGAACCCCCAATCTGGGGCTGAGAATTGTCGTGGTTTAATGGAGTGGCTACAGTTAGATTAATATTTAGTTTTTTCATTGCGACAATCTCGTCCCTGAGTAGAGAAACTAGTTTGACAAGATCCCCTATAGTTTCTGGGTATTCATTGGTGCTAGTAACAGAGTCAACATTATCTACATCAATACGTAAGGGGGAATTGTTTACACACGCAATATTAGAGTTTGACTCCCCAGATAGGACCTCTCCTAAAACCAAGTATCTGTTGGAGCAGGGAATTGAATCAATATCAATATCAATAGCAGCTGTGTGTGAGGTTTTACCAGTCTCCACTTCTCCCTCTACAATACCCGGTTGGCCTTGTGGTGAGGATTGAAGTGAGCGGCCTAGCCACATGAGATTTAGCCTGGGGTCGAAACATTTCTGTGCGAGTTCCCTTGGCTCTGGACCCCTCCAGGGGCGGCAGTCAGCTCAGGTGTCATGGAGCTCTGACCAGTGATGCGGGACTTGATCTTCGCTGAACCTGCGGTATGGATTTAAACCGCATGTGTCAGATGAACAGGTGTGGTCAACATGCTTCAGCCATAACAACACAAAATTGTGCCAAGGCTTCCGACAGGACTCTACTGATGCTGCTGCTAAGCTATGTGCTTTGTAAAAGAAGGAAAATTAAATGCAAATACGGAACCAAAGGCACTTCCGGTTCTGGTTCGCAGAACAGTGACTGTACCTGTAACAACTGGGAAGAAGGTTTTCCTCAACCTGGCTACAGCTCAGGATAGGGGGCAACACTCAATCCATCGCAACCCCAAGTGGTACAGAGCATCTTTAATGAGATGCCCCTATTTGCTTATCAAAGAGCAAGAAATTTGGGAAGTCTACTCAAACCAAAAGAATGCAGACCCATTGAAGCATACCAGGGAACAATGCCCTGTTACAATTGCAGTCATTGCAACAACATCATTAAAGGGAATTCCATTACGCACCCAAGCAAGGGATATAAAATTAAGTTGCACGTGTCTGCCACATGCGACACGATGAATGTGATCTACCTACTGAAATGTTCCTGCGGACAGGGATACATAGGGAAAACAGAAAGGAAGATAAAAACAAGGCTGAATGAGCATAAATTAAATTTCAGCAACAGGATGATGAAATCAACAGTAGCTACCCACTTTTGTGAGGCCTCACACAACATAAGTGAACTGAGATACACTATTCTTGAAGTCATCACTGAACGAGAAGGTGTGGATAATGACAGAAATTGGCTACAACGCAAGAACTATTTCATTTATAAGCTTGAAACCTTGAAGCCTGCTGGAATGAACGATCGGACAGAGTACAGTTGTTACTTATAGAGACTTTGTTGAATGGCATATACTGATATACCGGTTTGCATGCTAATGCTGAATTTTTTTCCCTTTTGGAAATTATTAATATCATACAGGTTAATTTAGCGATTTTAGCGGTTGTTGGGAAAACATACGGTCTGGGGTTTTGTTGTTACCATCTAAGATTAAGTTTTATTGTTAATGAGTCTGTTTTCACTTTTGGAACATCAAATTTTATTTTGGTATTTCTTTTTGATTGCACGTTCCAAGATGGCCCCAATTTAGACCGCCGATATAGTCCTACCTCGATGTTGTGCAATCACACAAGGAGAGATTGACGGCCACTAACGCTTTTTGAGTAAGTTGCATGGGTTTATCTTATGTAGTTGTTGGTTCGTAACAAAGTATTCACCACATGCATTGAGGCCTGAGAACTATTTTAACTTTGTAGCGCGCATATTGCGGTAAAAAGAGGGTGCTTTTTTGACAGGTTTTCATCATTTTGAAGTGAAAGACAACCAGTGGATTGAGTTATGTCAATGACCGGGTGTTGATTCCCTGAGCTTGAGTGAGAGATTGGTTATCTTAAACAACGTATCACTATGGAGTAAGCCAGAGATCACCATAACTGCAAAAAGACACTTATCGGTTTTAAGCACGCACTAGTTTTTTCATGAAGTTTATGTAATCTCCCACGACGAGAAAGCACTGAGCAGTTTTTTCACTGACGCTTTTGAATGACATAGGCACTAAAGTTACCACCACAAAATATTATTAAATGCATATTTCTTTAAATTTCCACTCCTGCATAGATCCAATGTATATGTTCCTATGGTTCCTTATCTATCATACATTGATTTGTTTTCAGACCCCAGTTCTCTGATGAAGGCTACTTGTTAGCCGAAATGCATTGGATAACAATCTGGGAGTGAAGGCTGGAGGCCATGATTATTATTTGAATGGAAATAATGAAGGAATGAAGTAATAAAAGAAAAAGAAAGAATAAAACACAGAATAAAATAAAAAGAATTCTCACGTTAAAATTTCTGTTGGAACTTTATTTTCAAAGGAATTTGCAACCCCAAGAGGGGTTGAAGCTGTGACTAGGGGACGTCACCCAATTAAGGGGCACGCTTGTTTTGGATTACAATTGAGTACTCTGACAGTGAGTACACCTTAGAGCACGCACCAATGTACAGATTTAAAAAAAAAAATTGGAGTGCAAGTGTGATATGAGACTTTTATTGAATTTAGAACATTCACGTAGTGTTGGCATTAAGGAGATTACAGATTTCATTTTCTGCAATTGTCATGTATATTTTCTCTGGTACAATATTTTCATTCGGAAACAAATTGGAAAGTAATAGTCTCTGTAAAGCTTGTTTGCCATGTGCAGTCATTTTTCCAATTCTTATATCTTGAAGAATAGTTCCATATTCAACATCATTTGCTTGTCGCATATTTCTAATAAGTTACTTATACTCAAAATATGACCAAATGTTTACATTTCCAATACTTCCCAAAGACTTTCTTGTATCTTCATGTAGCAGTGTTTTAAACACTGGTTGTACTTTTACAGGAGTAATTGTAGAAGATCTCCAAAAACTATGACGTGCTTTCCTCCAAATAATACGTCATACTCTGCTTTAAGAATTTGCTGCATTCTTAAATGCACAAAAGCAGACATTAAGTTTGATAACATGCTTACCTCATCAATAATACGAAGTTTCATTTTCCTCAAAACTCTTGAAACTTCACAACAAGCTTCTCCAGATAGCTTGTGGTATTCTAATTTGTTTTCATGCTCTACAGGTAGCATTAATAAACGATGTAAAGTAATGTATTTATTTATTTATTTTATTCGATTTATATAGCGCGTTATAACCCAGGGGTCTCTAAGCACTTTGTCAGGTAATTCCTTTAATATAGTGGGCTGGTAACCCAGTTGAAGCAGTGACAACACAAGACAAATGTGACTCAGTTGTTTCGTGTAGAAAACTTCTGATTGCTTTAATTAAAAAACTTTTGGCTGTTCCAGCTTGTCCACTCACGTACATTTGGATAGGTTCAAATGATGAGCAAGAGCACTCTTTCTTCTCATGAAGTAATCCATGGTCAATCTGTTCTCTTACTTGCTCATATATTTCTTTCTGCTCAAGATTTAGTAGTTCTTCCAAATTTCCTAAGTTTCTAACATCTTCTTGACCTTGATACATTACTGTTTCCACCTCTTCCATAGCAGTTGCTGCTTCATTTTGAACAATTGGTTCTCCTAGTGGGTCCTGACTCAACGGAGCAGAAGTTTGACTCTCTTGAGAACTGTCTTTAGCAATCTCAGCTGCAAATGTAGCTTCCTGCTCAATTTCGTCATTCAACCTTTTCACATACATAGCAAAAACAGCAAATTGTATAGTATTTTTAGTTGCATTGAAAGAATCTTCATAGCTCTCGAAATCTCCAAGTAATTCCAATTCTGAACGCCATGGCTTGAAAAGTTGCAAACGAGCTAAATAGTAAAATTCCCTTTTGTCAGGTGTTTCGCAACTCAGTTTACGGTGATTAATCAAATGACCTTTTCTTTGTTTCACCAGACATCCTTCGAAACCAATCACAGCATATATACCTTTATTAATGTTTTCTGTAATATTTTGTTTAAAAATATAGTTTTGCAGCACTTCATAGAGACAAATGTTCTCAAGATGATGGCTTCTATTTGGATAATATGTATCCAACATATTTGTTTTCACAATATCTGTACTTTCTGGCTCTTTTTCAGCAAAATATTCAATTTCTTGTACAGATTTAAGAACTCCGTTACGTGTTCCAGCAACACCTAGACTCACCCAAATAATTCTTCTTGATTTGGAGTATAGTCTTGCAGATGATAAGCGATCCGAAGATTCATACGCTCCAATTTCTTGATGAGATAACATCTTCAAACTGTAAGTATATAATTTCTTACTTAGATTCTTCTTGTGGGAAATCTCTACCCACATTTCCTTCAATTCCGTCTTTTCTGATTTTGTTATGTACGATGTTACATATCGAGCAACAGCAATGGAATTGTCTGCAACATATTGAATATCCATGTTAGCATTCCACATGGACAAAATGACTGGGTTATAGTCATTTATGTATTTTTACACTTCATTTCTTCTTAAGTTGTAGGTATTTTTTGGAGACTTTCTTGTGATAGTATGTTGCAAAGATGACATAAAACTGTTCACTCTTCCTTTCAATATTACTGGATGTGGAAATGCAAAACAACATTTGGTGTAGAATTTGTCCTTAGATTTGACTTTCGGCATCAGCATTTCCCACAACGATGACTTTAGAATCGCAACACTTGATGTCTTAAGTCCTTATCTTGTGTACTTTTGGGTATATCAAATGTAGCATATTCTTCAATAAAAGACAGCACAGTATCATCTGAGTCTGTACCAAATTTGGGAGCATCTTTGATCCATATTAGCATGTTTATGAGAGGAGTACCTCTTGCTTGATACTCCTTTCTCCAAAAGAAGTCCAAAACCTCTCCAAGAGGAGGATTTTTTTATTGGTGATAAAAGACATCATAGCTTGGTGGTGGCGTGGCGTTAATCGCTCGGTCCGAATTGAACTTTCAAACCCTTCCCTCTCCCCCCATGCCCTCCACTGAGTTCCTTGCAGTCCGTTCCCTCTTCTTCTCCCCCCTATCACTTGCCTCCTAATGTATCGCCCACCCCAGTCTTCGTCTCTGTTCTTACCGGCATTTCAAGACTTGCTGGCCAACTTGGTGGTCAACTACGCATCGGTCTTGGTGCTTGGGGATTTTAACTACTGGCCCTCGGACCCTTCTGAGTGCACTGCCTCGAAAGAATTCACAGAATCTCTTCTCTCTCTGAATTTTGTTTCGCAAATATCTGTCCCCACTCATTCTCACGGTCACATACTTGACCAGGTTTGGTCCCTTAACCTTCCAGTTTCCCCGGTGACTGTATCTCCCTGTCCCTGGTCCGACCATGCCCTTATCTCTTTTTCCATCTCTCTTAACCCGGTATCCAAAGTCCCACACACCAAAAATACCTGGGCGCGGAATTGGAACAGAGTCGATTTTCCCTCTTTGACCTCCCTGCTTC
The DNA here is from genome assembly GCF_964263255.1 of Lissotriton vulgaris. NCBI lineage: Eukaryota > Metazoa > Chordata > Amphibia > Caudata > Salamandridae > Lissotriton > Lissotriton vulgaris. Next base: position 1,806,315,032 of record NC_141694.1, on the reverse strand, counting down.
GGAACTCCACCCCGACCCTCTCTGGTCTTTCATCCGACTCTCAAGCCAACGCCATTAATGCCTGGCTGGCTGGAGGTTGTGACTCAGTGGCTCCCCTGCGTCGCATTTCCATCCGACGACCCAAGGACTCCAACAGGTGGTTCAACGACCACCTAAAAAAGCTAAAACTGACCGTTCGACAGGCAGAGAGGCATTGGAGAAAAAATTATTGCCCCTCACTAAAAACCCTTTATCTCACATCACTTGCCGAATACAAAACTGCAATCCTCGCCGCCAAAACCACCTATTTTTCAACAAAAATAATGTCAGCCGAAAATAAACCTAGGGAAATCTTTGGTATAGTGAATGACCTGGCCTATTCCGACAGAGCTTCACCCCAAATCCCCCCATCCCAGCCTCTATGCGACCAACTTAACACCTACTTTTTGGATAAGATCGTAACCATCAAGGCCAACATTTTATTTTTTATTTTTTTTATTTTTATGTAGTTTATAAAGCGCACAGCTACCCCCGAAGGGGTGTCCCGGCGCTAGAACCTAAGTCTCAGAGGAGAGGAAAGGAGCAAAAAGGGGAAGTAGCGCAGTAAATCAGAGACCAGAGAAGAGCCAAGTTTTGAGTTTGGCCCGGAAGATGGATTCGGAGGGACAGAATCTAAGATCGACTGGCAATGCGTTCCATAGTTTTGCCGCAATGACACTGAACCCTCTGCCACCCATTCTGGATAGTCTGAAACGGGGAGAGATCAGAAGGCATAGGTCATTGGATCTCAGAGATCTGGTGGAGCGGGATATGGAAACACGTTTTTTCAAGTAGTTTGGTCCGCGATCATTGATGGCTCGATGGGTTAGAGTGAGGATCTTAAACTGGATGCGGCTGGCCACAGGTAGCCAGTGCAGTTCCCTACGATATGCGTCAACTGATTGACGATAGGGAATATTGCCAATCAGCCTCGCCGCCGCATTCTGAACAATCTGCAGCCGGTCAATCAAGTATTGGGGCGCTCCAGCATAGAGGCTATTAGCATAGTCCAGGTGGGACGTGATGAGGGCATGGGTAACTGTACGGCGGGAATCCAGAGGGAGATAGGGGAGGATTTTTCTAATCATGCGCAACTTCAGGAAGCAGGCAGAGGTCACTTTTTTAATCTGAGTCTTGCATGAAAGGGAGTCGTCAAACTGAAAGCCCAGGTTACGGGCCGAGTGGACGGGAGAGGGAGCGGGATCGAGTGCCGTGGGCCACCACCAGGAGGAGGGGATGGGGTTTTTCTGGTTAAAAAACAGCACCTCTGTTTTGTCTGCATTGAGTCTTAGATGGTTTTCGGACATCCAACCACTGATGTTGTTGAGGCACAAGCGGAAGTTGGAGAACGCGGAGTCAGAGTGGTCTCTGAAGGAAAACACTAGCTGGGTATCATCAGCATAGGAGACCACCCTGACTCCGTAGGACTCCACCACGCCGGCCAGTGGGGAAAGATAGATGTTAAAAAACAGAGGGCTGAGGGCCGAGCCCTGTGGCACACCGCAAAACAGGGGTTTTTCCTCCGATTTGAAAGGCCGCAACAATACCCTCTGACTTCTTCCTGAGAGGAAGGACTCGATCCAGCTAAAGGCAGTGCCGCCAATGCCAGTCTGTTTTAGTCGGTCAAGGAGGATGGGGTGAGATACCGTATCGAATGCAGCGGACAGGTCGAGGAGGACTAACATGGCCTCCTCGCCCCTGTCCACGCACTCCCGGATAGTCTCCGAGACTTCCAGCAGAGCCGTCTCCGTACTGTATCCCGCCCGAAATCCAGATTGTGAGTCGTGCAGTAGTGAGTTGCTTTCCAAGTACTCTGTGAGCTGCAACTGCACGGCTTTTTCCAAAACCTTTGCAGGTTTGGGGAGAAGGGAAATGGGGCGGTAGTTGGAGAAAACCGTGGGATCAGCATCTGCCTTTTTTAAAATGGGGATCACCAAGGCTTCCTTCCAAGTGGTAGGGAAGAAGCCATGGTGCAGGGAGGCATTCCAGATGGAGAGGAAAGAGTCGGCTAACGACGGGGCCAGTTCACCCATAATTTTGGCAGGAACAGGGTCAGAGGGTGCACCAGACTTGCAATGGATAAGTAGTCTGATAGCATCCTCCTGGTTGAGTTTATTAAAGGCAAGAAGGGACGGTAAGGCAGAGGGACTAGTTGACGGAGGCCCGGGTATTGGCCCTTTAGGGAAGGAGATGCAGAGCTTATTGATTTTTTCGAGGAAGAAGTCCGAAAGTCCTTCGCACAGGGTCTGGCTAGCTGAGTTCTGAGTGGTCCTGGCCGGGGGATTAATGAAATCTTTAACGATGGAGAAAAGGATTTTTGAGGAGTTTTTGGCTTTGGCAATTTGGAGCGAGAAGTGATCTTTCAAGGCTATTTTTTTATGTTTGAGAAATTTTTTCAGGGCATCCTTGTAGGCAAGCTTAGCTTCAGGGTCGTAATTTAGTCTCCACTTCCGTTCGAGTGCTTTGCAGCTGCTTTTTTCCTCACGGAGAGAAGTGGAGAACCAGGGAGCGGAGGGGCGAGATCTAGTGGAGGCAATGATTTTCTGGGGAGCAATGTGGTCAATAGCATTGATGAGGGCGGTATTAAGCCTGGCGATATTTGCGTCAATATCAGGGGATAAATGATCCGTCTGGAAGTGGAATACCGGGTCCAGGGTTGCGCATGTGACTTTGTGCCACTTCCTTCCCAGCTCTTTCCTGGGCGCAGGAGGGACAGATTTCCGGTCTAAGGCCAGAGAAAAGGGGATGAGGTAGTGGTCGGACCACGTAAGGGGAAGGGAGGGGGAGACGGTGATAGTGGAAAAATTAGCAAAAATAAGATCTAAGGTGTGACCCGCCACATGAGTAGGACCGGTAACTAGTTGAGTGAAGTTAAGGCTGTCCATGATTTCCAGCAAATTATTCGCTTTTGCGCAGAGGGGGTTGTCAACGTGAAGGTTAAAATCACCTAAAACTAGAAAGTGTTGATGTTTAAGGGATAGATCTGCCAACTGGTGGGTGAGAGCGGTAAGAGAAAGGGAAGCAGCAGTGGGGGGGTTATAGATTAGTGAACCAGCCAGTATAACAGCCGCAGAATCGGATACAGAGAAGTATAGGGCTTCAATGATACCAATATTGGTAAGTTTGGTGGTGGTCAGCTGAAGATGAGATTTAAAGATGACTGCTAGTCCGCCTCCCGATTTACCCCCAGCCCGGTTAACACATTTTATGTCATAGCCTGAAGGGATGGCTAGATAGATGTCCGGAGCGGAGGAGTCAGTTATCCAAGACTCAGTGAGAAATAAAATATCCCACTCCTCGGAGGAAATCGACATCCAGATGTCATTGGCATGACGGGGGAGAGACCGGCAGTTGACCAGGCCTGCTTTCAGCATCCGGTGGTTGGATGCTGGGGGCTGCGGCGTGGGATAAGAAAGCAAATGGGAAGGGTAGGGCGGGAGAGTAAAGTTGCATTGAGGGCAATAAAAAGGAGCGGATTCTAAGTGGATAGGGTTGCAGGGGGTTGTGGCCGCACAGAGGGAGGGATTGAGTAAATGAAGTTGGGTGTTGGTCCAGCACCTGTGACCAGAATTAGCGGCACAGACAGGGGGACTGGCCCTGGGCCCAGTCCAGGCCCGGACGGGCCCAGACGGGCTTGCCTTTGGCGCGCTCACGGCGCGCCCGCTGCGCCCGTCCGCTGCGCTTCCTAGCGAGGCACATAGTTTATGCCTGAGGGGGAGGGCGTCACGGGGGCGTGGCCAGCTGAGGTGGGCGTGTCTAAGGACGCGCCTCGCCCTCGGTGATGGCAAAGAATGGAGATCGTTGCAGCGCTGAAGACGCTGTTCGAGAGCAGGGGTGAGTAGGTAAATTCTAAAAACACAGTGAATCACAATCAATTTTAAAAGAGCAAGGTTCACTCCCGGCTTCCGCCTCAGGAGACTCGTCGTTCTATTGTGTCGCGCTATCAGCTGCGCACACTTTTGTAGTCAGTATCAGGGGGCGTGGCCAGCTGAGGTGGGCGTGTCTAAGGACGCGCCTCGCCCTCGGTGATGGCAAAGAATGGAGATCGTTGCAGCGCTGAAGACGCTGTTCGAGAGCAGGGGTGAGTAGGTAAATTCTAAAAACACAGTGAATCACAATCAATTTTAAAAGAGCAAGGTTCACTCCCGGCTTCCGCCTCAGGAGACTCGTCGTTCTATTGTGTCGCGCTATCAGCTGCGCACACTTTTGTAGTCAGTATCAGGGGGCGTGGCCAGCTGAGGTGGGCGTGTCTAAGGACGCGCCTCGCCCTCGGTGATGGCAAAGAATGGAGATCGTTGCAGCGCTGAAGACGCTGTTCGAGAGCAGGGGTGAGTAGGTAAATTCTAAAAACACAGTGAATCACAATCAATTTTAAAAGAGCAAGGTTCACTCCCGGCTTCCGCCTCAGGAGACTCGTCGTTCTATTGTGTCGCGCTATCAGCTGCGCACACTTTTGTAGTCAGTATCAGGGGGCGTGGCCAGCTGAGGTGGGCGTGTCTAAGGACGCGCCTCGCCCTCGGTGATGGCAAAGAATGGAGATCGTTGCAGCGCTGAAGACGCTGTTCGAGAGCAGGGGTGAGTAGGTAAATTCTAAAAACACAGTGAATCACAATCAATTTTAAAAGAGCAAGGTTCACTCCCGGCTTCCGCCTCAGGAGACTCATCTGCCTTTGTCGACCCTTCCCCTCCTACCGTTCAATGTCATCTTACCTCCATTCCCCCCCTCACTGAGGAAGTATTCCCCAAAGTAAAGTCGGGTTCTCCGGCATACATCTGTCCGGCACGAATCCTGCAACAAATCTACTCCTCTTGTCCCGAACCCCCCATTACTTTCCTCAATAGCTCCCTAGCGCAGGGAGTAGTGACCCATGCGCTCAAATCAGCCACCATAGTGCCCATTTTAAAGAAGCCTGGCGCCGACCCGTCCATCTCAGCCAACTACCGCCCCATTTCCCTGCTGCCCTATCTGGGCAAGGTGCTGGAGCGCCATGTCACCGCGGTACTCAGCGCCCACGTAGAGGTTAATGGGGGCCTGGCCTCCCGCCAGGCCGGCTTCCGCCCTAGGCAGTCGACTGAATCAGTTGTGGTATCGGTCCTAGACAACCTCAGGAAGGGTATGGATCATAACAAACACCAGGCGCTGGTACTCCTCGATCTCTCCGCCGCCTTTGACACGGTGGACCATACCATCTTACTGTCCCGTGTCAAGGCGGCTGGAATTGAGGGATCAACCCTGGTCTGGCTTTCCTCCTTCCTGAGGGACCGCACCCAGGCGGTCCAGCTAGGAGACTTCACGACCACCTCACTCTCCGTCACCTGTGGTGTTCCCCAGGGCTCTTCTCTTTCCCCCTTACTGTTCAACCTTTATATCTTTCCTCTCATTTTCACACTTCAGCAGCTGGAGGTCACCGTGTACAATTATGCAGATGACCTCCAGCTCATCTTTGATCTATCCTCCTCTCCCCTCTAACTTCCAGTCCACAATGATATTCATCAGGGACTGGATGAACCACAACCATCTCAAATTGAACCCGGATAAAACCGAGTTGGTTCTTACCGGTGGTTCCTCCAGTCCCTGGAACTCTCTCTTCTGGCCCTCCTCCCTTGGTCCCGCCCCCACTCCTTCCACCACGGTCAAAACACTGGGTGTCAAAATGAACAACCAGCTCACCCTCCATTCACAAATCAGCTCTGTAGTCTCCTCCTGCTTCCTCACCCTCCGAACCATCCGTACTGTCTCCCGATTCTTTTCCCCCCAGGCACTCAAGTTGATCATGGCGGCACTGGTGATATCGCGGCTGGACTATGCCAATGCCCTTTACAACGGCATCCCAGCATACAGCCTGCGGAGGCTCCAGTTGGTCCAGAACCAGGCGGCCCGGTTGGTCTATGGTCTCCCACGTTACCACCACTCCACACCCCTCCTCAGGGAGCTCCACTGGCTTCCTGTTAAGGAACGTTCCCTTTTTAAGACCGGCTGCATGGTTTTCCAGGCCCGCCAAGGCACCGCCCCCGCTTTCATTTCCTCGCTAATAAATGAATATTTTCCCACCAAAGAGCTTCGTTCTTCTTCAAAGTCTCTCCTTCAAATCCCACGCTTCAAACGTAAAAAGTGGGGTGGGACCAACTTTTCTACCTTAGCTCCCACTTTTTGGAACTCCCTCCCCGACCACCTTCGTTCTGCCACTCATTATGTTTCTTTCCGCAAAGACCTAAAAACCTTCCTTTTCAAACAGGCCTTTTCCGTGTAATCTTCCCCTTCGTGCTCTGCGACAGGTTTTATTTTGCCTCTGTTGCCGAACACCCCACTAGCGCCAAGAAACCGTACGGTGCACGTTGCGCTCTATAAATGTTTTAAATTGGAAATTGGAAATTAGCTTCAAATCTATGATTGAAATACCTGCATACATTAACAGGATCCAAAGAGCACAATTCTCCAGGTGTCTTGTATTCAATATTTAGTTTATTTTGATTTGCCTCTTGAAGAAATTGAACTAAATCATCCCAAGCATATTCAGCATAGCTTAGAGTAAGGAACCATGTAGGAGTTCCTAGGTTCCTTAGCATACATTTAAGTTCTCCATGACGACGTTACCAGTTCTCATTAGTACCACGCTGACACGCCATGAGATTACTTAGCTGAGATTCCAAAACATTATCTTTCTGCACTACTTTATCCATGAATTCCTTTGCCGAAATATTTTCCAGATGTACACCTGTTTTCAATATATGGTTTACTGCATAAGAAAGTCCAGACAAATCACTCTCAAACAAAAGATTAAACAAATACGGAATAAATTGTCGAAATCTTGGATCTTCTGCATATAATCTTGATGTCCGGTATTTAGATGCAGGAATCTGCACAGGTCGGTCAGCATATCGTCCTCCTTTTCCTGTGGGAAACAATTGTGGGAAGCAATGAGCTTCTAAGCTTTTTTCCCATACACTAATGGGACTTCCTTTGGCTTCTTTCATTTGGAATAACTCTATAGTATTCCCCATCACTTATTTAGAATGCAGTGAATGAATACTATAATGTTCGTAGATTTCTTCAGTTCTGGACACATCCACTTTTTCAATTTGTCCAAATGGCAAGTAACTATCTTCTTCTACAGTTATTTCTTCTTCTCTCACATACAGATTTCTGTAATATTCATTATTTTTTACCAGATACAACGTTGCCTTTTTCACTTTCTTAACATCCACTAATTCTTGCCAGATTTTCTTACTCTTAGTAGGAACGCCATTAACAAGAATAACTAAAGGCTCATCCTCTACATTTTCTACACCAATTGTTTCAATATTGTTCTTTAAATCTAGAGGCAAATATACAACTCTTCCCTTTAATCCCCTCTGTAAATCAGAAGGAGGCAATTTTCCTGTCTTAGGCTCCATACAAACAGTAGCCTGAAATGGATGCACACATTGAATACGAATAGATAGGTATTTAAATCCATAAATTCAGAAGGAATATTTACCAACTGAAGATTTTTATGTGGAGATGAGGCAAGCTAATGCCCAGAGCCATCCTCTGCTTCCGGGTCTGCCGCCTCTAACCAGTGAGCCACACCACTCCACTAACTCCATAATATTACTTATAAGAACAGAGGGACGATTATGACGAGAAACGTGAGAAAATTAAAGTACTTACAACAAGAGAGGAAGAAGTATGAAACAAGGGAAAATATAACAAAAAAGGGGAGTATAAACAGACACTGCAATATAACCGTATAAAGGAAGTATGAATAAACTGGAAAGTATCAATAGGTAAGGGAGACTATGAAGAGAAAGATGGAAATATGAGGAGAGAAAAAAACACTATAAGAATAAAAAAGAAACTAAGAAGACAGATGGAGCACTATAATAAGACAGAGAAAGACTCTAAAGAAAAAAGAAGGAATATGTGAAAAGACACGCAACTATAAAAACTAAAAACGAATACTAGCAAAGGACAGTGTGTATAAAGACAGAGAGAACAGTTCCAGAAGAGAGCACGAAGAATGTGGGGAAAAGTGGAGCGTAAGGAAAAAAGGGATGTACAAGAACAGAGGATACAGTCTGAGGTGAAAAGAATGAGTACAATCAGATGGAATATTATGAAGAGTGAAAAGTGCATTAGGAAAGTAGCAGAAGTATGACAAGAGAAGCAAATATAAACAGAGAGAGATCAGTATGAACACACAAAGAATATGAGGAAAGTGCTGCAGAGTGTATGCAGGGAGTCAAGGAGGGGTAAGAGAAGAGAGCAAATAATATCAACAGATTTAAAAAGTATAAACGGAGATGACAGAAAATGAAAAGAGAAAAGGAATATGAAGAAAAAGAAGAAAATATGAACACAATTGAAGCCCATGTTAGATGTGAAGGACATCTAACATGGGCTTCAATTGGAATTCCATAAAGCATATTATCAAGCCCATTATCACCGCTTTATCTGCTTTATCTGCCCCTTGATGCCCCTTGGGGCTAAGTTTTGCCCGGTATAAAAATGCCATTCATTCATATCTGCAGTTTTCTGCCGATAAAGCGGCGAAAATGTTATCACCTGTCTTGATAATATGCCCCATAATTCCTTAATGTACAAAGATGCACCACACACATTCCCATACAAGTTAGCAACTCACCTTTCAAATTGATTTCCAGATTGAGACGAATACCACTCACACAGTAGATATTCTGTTACAGAATCTCTCTAGTTCACTGTTTCCATCAAAACCACGAAATGGAACATGTTCCCTTTCATTTTACACATACATACATATAAACAACCAACTAACATCCTTCACACATTAATTAAAAACGAAAAACACACATTTCTATTGCTTGAACATTGCACACCTTTCCAACTGACATAACTTTCCAACCTACCCCCAACAGATCATGCAAAAATCAACTGTCAACAGAGGTCAAAAGTTCAGCACTGTATAAAACACTGCTCCTCAGCAATTTTAGACTACGCATAAGCACTTACTTATAAGTACCAAAAAAGGGAAAAGGTCTCATTACAAGCAACCAACTTATAATCACATAAACTTGATAGATATCTGAAACATATATATTTTTTATAGATTACGTACACTTATGTGAAATGACTTTCAGAATTTGCACAGTACACATACACTAAATATACTGCAAAAAAAATAAAAAGTAGCATCTATCACTAATTGTTTTCAATCCCCGGGGCTCAAATATAACGTTCATGACTGTGGGGGGAGCCCCAAAACCCCCACGTCGAAGCCGGCTCCCTGTGTCCTTTGGGAGCCGGCATTGCTTTTTGTCAGAGAGGTAAGCTTACATGCTGCTCTCTCAGACGAAAAGCAATATGCTATCCTACTTGAAAGAGAACTCTCGCCCTACCATAGCAAACAGCAGTGTCCCAGGGATAGACACCCCATAACACTACAGCAGCCGGACCTGTTAGGTGGTCATCCCCACACCAATCAAAGGCTTAACAAAGCCCATCCAAAACTTTGACCTTGCAGATCATTCTAAACTCCCCTAAGCAGTCCTAGGGAGACTGGAAGTCCTATAGCAAATAACAAACTTTTCCTGTCAATCTACAGACTCAATCTACACACATATACAAATAAATAACAAATCACATGTATTCCCCCATTAAATCAAAACGAAATACACTTTTATATGGCTTGAACTTTTGCACCCTTTCCAACTGACAAAACTTTCAACCCTTCCCCCATTCCACAATCTGTCATTTGCCATAGAAACACTTCAGAAAATATCTAACTCAGCACGAAGGTGAAAAATTAATCATACATTGTTGCAAATTAAAACAGCACATGTGCTTGACTTGAGAATATACCAGCTTATCTTATGTAATGTTCATTTCTATCAGTTTTTCTAAACCAATAAAATCAGGCTTTTAAGAAACAGAAACTTGCATCCTAGCTTAGTGTAGAATATTGTCAAACAACCAATCATTTCTTTTCTTTTTTCAAAACTGTATGTTGTCCACCATTTTAGAAAAATCTTACTTTTCAAACTGCCATTTCATTTACAGTCACCTTCAGAGTGCATCCAGATCTCTCTTCAAGATGTTTACAGTGTGGATTGTGGGACACAGCTATATTTTCTGGAGTCAAAGGTACGCAAAACAGAAAAGAATTCCCAAAGACCTAAGTTTACCAAATGTAGACATTAAATGGATTGAACAGAGAGGATTAAAGTGGCATCAATTGATGCCATTGGTGAAATCTTTTTTACATCTCCAACACCCTGACCTCATAATTGTACACTGTGGTGGCAATGGCCTAGGCACTTTGACTGGGGTAGGTATGGAAATGCTTATGAAGGACACCTTTCATCAATTGATGACACTGTTCCCCAAATATATGCCAAAGGCAGAAATGGAAATGGTCCAACCACTATTGTCCACAGTGTAGGAGAGTAGGGTCTGCTATCCTATGGTCACCCCACATTTTTGCTTCACTGGTTTATGACTTAATGTGGCTGTGGACCTGCTAATCAGACCAACAGCCTGCTGTTCTCTCTCTAAATTATATGCCAATGCACTCTAGGTGCATTACAAATTGGATCTGGTTCACCTTATAGACCCCTGTAACAGTGTACCCCAGGTACCCAGGGTATAGGTGCATCCAAGGCCGACCAGGGGCTGCAGCATGTATTATGCCACCCCTGGCCTGGCCTCCATATTTGACACATTTGGCTGATACATCAGCTGGGGTAAGTTGGTGTAATCACCTCTTACTTAGATATAGAATACCTGTATCTAACCTATCTGGACACATGTTAACCTATAAGCCACTCCTATGGAAGGCCTCGACAATCCTGGAGGCAGAGTGCGTGGTTTCATGTGAGATGGTGCTCTGGCACGAGCTGAGCCCATCTGCAGCTGTCGGGAACAACTCCCTTAGCTGTTCCTTGATATTGCCATACCATATACTCTTAAGTGCATTATAATGCTTGCGGTTACTTGCTAACTTTGGTTTGGCTTTATCAAAACATGTCGAGTAAGGTGTCATACGAATTGGGATACTACCCCCTTGCCAGTTCTGGCAACGGGGGTAGCATTCCACCCTTCTAGAGGGACACAACATGTACATAACCTGAACCCCCGTTAAAGTTAAACTCGAGCCTCAGCATCACAAAATGGATGCTGCCACCACAGACACAAGTCTGACCTCCTGCTGCTGTGAGTCCTTCCAGCAAGGGAGGCTTGGACAAAGGGTTTCCTGCCTTGGGAGGTGCGAGCACCACCCCAGACAGGATTTTGTGTATTGGATAGGACAGGGCTGAATAGAATAAGACATGCCTGGGGTACACAAGGTGTCCCCGTGCATAAGCCAGTTCAAACCGGTGCTGGGGCTTTCCAGCCCCAGTCCTGGCACAGAGTTGGACAAAGGGAAGGGGGTGTAACTTCCCCCCTTCATTGTCCCACCCAGAGGAGGGACCTAGCAGGTGATCCGGCCCCCAGATTAAGAATAAGAGTAGGAGCTGTGTCCCAAGACTTCAGATCATCCTGAACTCAACTTGAAACTAAGAAGAAAACTGGACTTCGACATTCTGCTGCACAGAAGACTGAAGAGCATCTCCCTTGTGGCCAAGGAGTGACCACCCTGTGAATACAGGCACCATCCAGCAACTCAACGTCTGCTTTGCCGCCACCTCCCACCAGAGACTGAGCCCAGAGCCCAACAAGATCCAAACTCCCAGACATCTCAGAGCCCGATGCACTGTCCCTGAAAAGAAAAGACCCGTGGATGTACTGAGAGACATGGGACCGGCCATCTCGAAAGACTCACGAGAAGCTGACTGCACAGCACCCGAGGCACCCTCGATGCTGTGCTTTGAGTTTTGAGAAGCCCGTCCACCGAGCAGCATCTGCACCGAAGATCAGCCCCCCAGCATCTCCACGATCTGCGTGGGGCCCTTTTGCATTTTGCCACTCGACGCCCCATCCCGGTTACTAGTCCGTTGCCTAGTGGCCATCTTGGCAACAAAATCCAAAATCTACACCACTGGTCTGGTTGCTCCAGACTGGCCCTCGCTCCTGTAAAAAGGAGCACCCCCTCTGACCTTGCTGGTCCGAGTGAGAAGCTTGCATCATTTCCTGCGTGGCTTGCATTAGCCAAGGCCTGTTTGCTCCGATCACAAAGTAAACACCACCATCAGCTAGAGCCTTCATAAGACAGCTCGTGGCGGATGCCTGGACATCCTTGACCTCTTCATGTCCACGTGGCTGCAGAGACAATCTTCACTTCTTCGCCTGTTTGCACCCGACATCGCCTGGTTCCACCGACCCGGGAAGCTGTTGCAGTCGATTGTGAAGGCTCCTAGTGACACGACCAAGCCAACTGCTGGCGCGTCTTATCAGAAAACGTGGATATTGTTCTCCGCCTCATTGTTGAAAATACTGCCTGGATTTATACGGAACGACGAGTTCCTTCACGGATCTTGACTGCAATCGTGTTTTTATTTACCTTCTACCGGCCGTCACCAACAGCGTGCAAGCTGACTATCGCGGCTATAATGGCTAGGAATAATTAGGCTTTATTCAGTCCTGATGATGATCCCTGTAACCTTTTAATGGGATCGAAACGCCGTCGACAATTACTACACCATATCCTGTGTTGTGTATTAATTACTGTAATTTCGGTAATGGTGTGAATGAAAATTCTGTTATTGTTATATTACCGAATATAATAGCTCTAGCCTAAGAATCTTGCTCTATCTTCTGTCCACTCTGCTAACCATGGCAATCTGTAAATATTTGGGTACAGGCTTGTGCCCATCTCAAAGAAATTGTTGAAGGTATTCTTTCTGGATATTGTTGTTGAAAATTAAATATTGGACCGCTGCCCGGCTGGGCAAGTCAATATATAATATAGTTTAAATTGTGTCTGTATTGAATCTTGCTTTGAAATTCCTCCATGCATGGGACCACTGTTGCTCACACTATTGCATTAGCCAAGGCCTGTTTGCTCCGATCATGAAGCCAACACCACCATCAGCAGAGCCTTTGTAAGACAGCTCGTGATCGACGCCTGGACGTCCTCGACCTCTTTATGTCCACGTGGCTGCAGAGACAATCTTCACTTCTTCGCCTGTTTGCACCCAACATAGCCTGGTTCCATCCTGGTTCCACGGTAGTCACTGGCTAGTGACTTTGAACATTGTCCCCTCTGCTTTCAGGTCTTCACCACTTCAGATCCACCCTTGGATCCACCGGAACTCTCCTTGACAACCCGCCTGCAGCATCTTCATCGACAGGCTCCATAGACCAGCGCGACAAAACCCGACACACTTTGAGACATATGCACCCGCTTCCGGTGGGTGAGGTAAACCTGGCACTCCATTGCTCCTGTGTAGCAATACACCTCTAGTGTCTATGTTCCAAGTTGCTAGGTTCTAGGTCATCCGGAAGGTTCCCTTTTCAGTAGCTTTGTAACTTTTACGCACCTTTGACTTTACATTGGTGCATGCGTGTGCTTTAAGCGCTGCTCCCGAGTCCCACGGGCCTTTCCCGACTTCTTCACTGTTAGTCCAGGACAGCTCCAGCGATTCCCCAGGCGCTAGGCCTACTTCCTTTTCGATTTGTGGTACTTATACCACTATTTTAGTATATGGTTTAGGTGGCCCCTAGGGCTCATCCATATTGTGCAACTTTTGTATCTTTAAACTGTGTTTTGTTTTAACGCATTGGCTTCGATGGTCTTAAAGAGTATAGGGGATATTTGTAGTAAATAAATATATATATATTTAATATATATCTGTGTGGTGTCCTTTCATTTGGTATTCAAGGGGATTGTGTATGGTAAAACAGCTTGCTTCACATACCTTTACAGAGTTTAGCCTAGGACTGCTTTATCCACGCTACTAGGATAGCTGGTCTATAAGGTTGACTTACAACCAATCATCATAAGGGTTGCTTGGCATGGTACAAGGTGATCACTAGAACTAGTGAGCATCATATACCAGGCCAACTTCTCACACACAGACTGAAAAAGTTAGGAAACATGTGAATAAATCTGTTTCTGCCTTTCTCCGAGACTATAGATTGGGGTCCATCTACCACAACAATCTACGTTTCAATATGGATGGCATCTATCGAAGAGACGGTGTACATTTTACAAAAGAGGGAAAAAGTGTATTCTTCTTGAACTTTAGGCTCTGCATTGGTACTTGCTTGTAGGTACTAAAATCTCCCAATAAACAGAAGGGCTCTGTTTAGAGCCACCCAACATCTAAACACATACACTTCATAAAGACCTGAAAAATATTCTTCTTTTTCTTCCTTCAGTACGCTTATGGGACGACTTCCACTCTTCGCACGGTACGTCGTACATACGTGCTTGGTACGCGTACCATAAATCAACCATTAAAAAACAGCCTTTATCGCTAATTTTTCATAAATCCAGATGACCCCATCCCCCGGGGCTCAAATGTAACCTTGCGGACCGTGGGAAGACCCCAAGGCCTCCTCGGACCCAGCCAGCTCCCCACTTCCTGCGAGAATTGTCATTGCTTTTCATCACAAACTGCAGCTTATATGCTTACATTCTACCTTCAAAGATGATTTCAATACTTACACATTTTATAAAATAATATAGTACTGCATGCTAAAGGAGAAAAGTCAGCACAATTATATTAGAATAGAAAATACAAAAAAGAAATACTTCCACACTCAACAAACTCATAAGCAGACTTCATAGTTTAATTTAAAAGCACGCTACCACAACTAGTTTTTGAAACACATTATACAATAAAATACGTCACAAAATAGGCTACATACATGGTGACTGTATTGTAACATCACATACAAAAAAGAAAGCCACTCCTGCGCTATCAGGAAAACACTACAACACTATAAAGCCCAAATTTCCATTGTAGTGATTTCTTAGTTGCAGGTCTAGTTGTTGGATCGACACACACACTCCCATATGACTGGTATACACCCACACCACACCCATTCAGCGTATCTGTCACTACACACATGACCCTGTGTATAAAAAAGACGGAGCGCACGTGTTGTACGCCATTTTAGAGTTGTTCCCAAAGCACCAAACAAGGGGCCCACTACTACATGCGTGACCTCTTTGGTCACTGAGTTAGTGATGCCCGAAGCACTGAGCAAGTGAAGAACCTGTGATGATGATAATGGGAGCACAAGTATGTTGTTAGCCATAGAGATATCAAGACTCTGCACCATATATGAGACTTCTTTGTTGGAGAACGGGACTACTTCATGCAGAAGGTGTCTTTTCCATGAAAAGGTAAGCAGTGAGGCTTGACTATGCATCGGAAGGAGTCAAAGGGTTGTAGCTGACTACATATAAAAATGCGACTTAGTATTTTAGATGAATGCACTCCTACATAATGTATTAATTGACATGTTTATTTGTTTTTCCCAATAGCAGTTAAGTTTTTATAATCTCTGAAATGTCTGGAATACATTCACAATCCAAACAGTTCGTAGAAATCTGACAATCAACGTCTATAAAAGCGTGATATTATCTAACTCCAAATTAATATAGCAAGAATTACCAATAATAAGATCTTTCTTTTAATATCTTTTAGATCAGAGGTCTTCAATCTGTGGGGGGCAACCCCCTTTGGGGCCATGGTGTAATGGAAGGGGGGTGCGCATTCCCCATGGATATTCCGTGCATGTGTACTCCGTGACCTTCAGCAGAGTCTTCGCCTCTTGCTGTGTCTGCACGCATACGGGACAGGGAATCAGTTCTAAAATTATTTTAATTAACCTTTTTTTCTCTTCATGAAAAATTGTTTTTCTTTGACTTTCCTTCCTACAGCTGCCTGTGACAGTGTGAAATATCTGTACACTGCCCATGCCTTGAGCACAAAGTTCCCCGGCCCTTGGGATGGAAGTGTAGATGTCCAACCAAGTGAGGGTCTGCATTCCACGGTATAGTGCCTACAAGCTTGTTTATGATCGTGGGCCTGGGTCTCATGTTTATATGCATAATTCTTACATTAACTTCCATCATCCAAGCGCTTTATATTCTGCTCATAAAAAGAGAAAATTCAAACATGAAAGAAAAAAAGGTAATGAAAAAAGAATAGCAATAAACCATTACGAATAACCTTTTACCAGTAAAGAGAAAAAAAAAACATAGCTTGAAGTGATAGCTCACCGATACTTTAACAACATTTAGAGAGTAATAGCTCAGCTTCTTTAACATCAGTAAAGTTGTATGTATGTCCATCTTTAATTACTTTGAGACGTGCTGGTTCCTGAAGGTATACCTGCCCACCCGCCAATTTGAAAGGGTCAATGAGTTGACGCAACTTCCATCGCTTATCCAAAGTAGCCTTACTGAGGTCGGATCTCACAAAGAATGTTACATTTTCTATTGTCAAAGTGGAATTAGGTCTTGCTTTAATAGATACTGCCTGCCTAAGAAGGAAATTGCCAAATAAATCAAAAAGGGGCGAGGAAATGTACTCTCTTTGTTTCTAATAATTATCTGTAATCTGTGCACTCTTTGAAGTTGTGAGTCCCAGTCCCAGTCGGCCAAGTCTGGAAAAGCCCTTTTGAATATTTTAACCACATATTCACGAGGGTCCGATCTCTCTGACCCTTCTGTAATGCCAAAAAGTCTGAGGTTTTGCCTCCTTTGTCTGTTTTTCATGTCTTCCAGTTTGCTTTGAGGGCCTTGATCTATGCTTCATGCTGATGAGTTGAAGCCTCTGTGTGAAAGGACAATTCCTCAACACCAACCACCCTCTGTTGAAGCACTTCGATTTCTTTTGTGACTCCTCCAAGCTTGCTGGTCACCTCTAGTAGACAGTTCTGCATTTTATTATTATCCTCCCTTAGTTGGAGAAAGTGCTGCTGCGCTTTCTGCCGATGTTCTGTTAGGGTTTTCAGGATTATAGAGAGTGATGAGGACTCTGAAGCAGCTGGAGGCATCGTGCATGATATACTAGCCGTGTCCTCTACTGCCGAAGTTAGAGATATGTACGAGTTCAGTGTGCATGTTTCCGAGCATGATTCATTTGCTGCTACTGTTATTACTGATGTGATTATAGTGTTATCATTTTCAAGTTGAGGCTTAGTCCCAACCGTAGAAGTTGTATCAGACCTGACTGATGCAAAACGTCCTGCAGGCAAAGCCGGGGAAGGAGCGTTACAGTCAGCAGACTTATAGGAAGCTTTCAAGTTTTCCCCATCAGTGGGGCTGGTCCCTGAAGAGCACAATGCCATATTTTTACCCCCCTTTATCTTGTATCCACTTTCGCAGAGGGCTCTAATCTCTGATAGACTTTCCTTGTGTGTTTGAAGAAGTTATCGAAGTAGAGATAACTGAGATATTAATGTTCTTTACTTTCTTCAATTTGTTTTTTGCCTCAGATCTTCCTTATTTGCAATCTGGTTGTTTGGCCACATCAGCGGGAGATCCATTTAGTTCTTCTTCATCTTCTACGATCTCTTCATACTCATCATTAGAGTATTCCACAACCCTCTCAGGGATATTAATAGCACTTTTCGTGATACTGACCATACCATCCGTCGCTCTTTCAGAGTGCTCAGAAGGAACAGCTTTGGGTACCTCCGAACTAAGGTTTGCAAGGACTACCCCCGGTTCTGCTTCTTCACCATTCGGCAAACTCTCAGCGCTCTCTAATTTCTCCGGAGCCAAATTGCGCTCAAGCGCTGTCTCACGGCTCAGTAATTGGCCTGTATTACAGCTGCGAACGTCAGCAAGTTCTATATTCAGATCATTATCAATACCCCCTTAATTATCATTATCGACAGCTGCAACATTGTTATGTGTTCCCAACATACTAGAGGTAGGTGCAACATTGTTGCCCGCGTTATCATTAATGACAGAGTCAATCTTTACTTTAGCCGACAGAGTCTTATCCAGGGCAACAAAAAGAGGGCGACGAATTAGCTGCTGCTTACCGACCTGTGGGTCCAGATTACCGGGCTTCCCAAGCTTCTCAGAGGTAGCAACCGATAAGTGAACCGCACCCGCTGCTGCTGTTTTTCCAACTACATTGGCCTCATTATCAATTCCTTCAACCGTCGCTGAAGCTTACGTCGGGGGTCCTCTCCCGGCCCGAGTGGACCTGGGTAAATTTTTTGGTGCCATTCTATTGGGAGTCAAACGGGTTTCCTTCTCCGCAGCACCCAAAGCGTTTGATGCGTTTGACACGAGTGCAGCCTCTGAGAGTATGGGTGGCCCCAGACCAGAGCAGCCGAGCCATGAACCAGGCAGCCTCCTAGCACAGCACAACGCCCCTGGAGGTCGGACGCCTAGTCGTTTCCAGCCATATCGGGCACGCAGGAGCAGCAGCAGCAACATCAACCAGTTGGAAGGAAGTAGAAGTAGGAGTTTTCAAATCCGCTCTTCTTTCACTGAGTTCCTTTTTGATTATGTTTCTTAAAGTGTTCTTATGCGTTCTCCTCGAGCAGCCATAAAAGGGTATTCTTCTCTATTAACATCGAGGAATTAGGGAGACCTTGCAGGAGCTACCACTCCGCGGCGTCTTCAGTCCGCCATCTTGCTTTCCTCCATCACTAATCATAATTTCTATGGCAAAATGAAGCCCCTCATTTTGTTCCTTTACAAATTAAATGTTTTAAATGTTACCATTTTATTCCAATCAAGATGGCTTCAGGTGTTCCATAGTTTTGTCATAACTCAGACTAATAGTGATCTAGTTGTTTTTTCGAAAACTCTGGGACATTATGCCAATGGTCTATACTGGGGCTACATCGGGCTGATATTTGTGCTACATTTGGGCTCGTTTGTCTCTGGTGGCCATCTTGGGAGACTTATTTGTTATGAAGTTTCCTAATTTCCTCATTTACTACAGTCTCCTCAGAAGGAAATACTTTCAGTATTTTACTTTGGTTCCATCAAGACTACATTCAGGTGTGTCAAACATTTGCCATAAATTCTGAATGTTAGCACTCTAATTGCTCATTAGATCACTGTAGTAAAGCTACTGCTCACCAGGGAAGTCTGCTGCTGGTATTCAAAGTGCATATTTCAGTCTGCATGTTAGAAGTTTTTATGAAATAGAAGAGGATTTGAGAAGTCAAAATGTGCCCTAATTTTTCTTTCTGAAGCACTAATCATAATTTCTATGGCAAAATGTAGCCCTCCATTTTGTTCCTTTGCAAATTAAATGTTTTAAATGTTACCACTTTATTCCAATCAAGATGGCTTCTGGTGTTCCATACTTTTATCATAAGTAAGACTGTTAGCATTCTAGTTGTTCTTTAGAGCACTCTGGGACATTCTGTCATTGGGCTATACTTGGGGTACATCTGGGTGATATTTGTGCTACATTTGGGCTCTTTTGTGTCTGGCGGCCATCTTGGGAGACTTATTTGTGATGAAGTTTCCTAATTTCCTCATTTACTACAGTCTCCTCAGTAGGAAATACCTTCAGTTTTTTACTTTGGTTCCATCAAGAAGGCATTCAGATGTGTCACACATTTGCCATAAATTCGGAAAGTTTGCACTCTAGTTGCTCATTAGATCACTGTAGTAAAGCTACTGCTTTACTACTTTCAATGCTGCAGGTATTGAAAGTACATGTGTCAGTCTGCATGTCATAATTGCTTTTAATGAAATAGAAGAGTCACTCAAAATGAACCCTCACTTATCTTTCTGCAGCACTAATCATACTTTCTAGGGCAAAATGAACCCCCTCATTTTGTTACTTTTTGAATTAAATGTTTTAAGAGTTACCACTTTATTCACATCAAGATGGTTTCAGGTGTGCTATACTTCTGTCATAAGTAAGGCTGTTAGCAATCTAGTTGTTCTTTAGAACACTCTGGGAAGCTATAGTAGAACACAAAGGAATCAACTTACAGTCTCTGCCCTTGTTGGATGTGCATGTGTTACTGAGAATGTCAGACTTCATTCTCACACGACTGAGAAAGATAATGTGAATTTACAGAAAATATACTCTCAGTTCAGCTTATAGATCACCTTCGAAACCTTTGTGGGAAAAGCATGAGAAAATAGTTTTCTCTCAAACATGATTCATGATATCCGAGCAGAAGGCTTTTCCACATGGTAAAATCACCTTAGAACACACCACAATTCTTAAAATGTGTACGGTACCATCAACAAATGATTTATAATGTAACTAAAGTGTTAAAACCTTCTATTAACTGCAATACTTTTTAATGAGGTGCTATCATGTATATTGGTTCCAAAAGGGCTGCCAACACTTCTTGGATGTAGTGTATTCCTCAACCCTCTCAGGGATATTAATAGCACTTTTCGTGATACTGACCATACCATCCGTCGCTCTTTCAGAGTGCTCAGAAGGAACAGCTTTGGGTACCTCCGAACTAAGGTTTGCAAGGACTACCCCCGGTTCTGCTTCTTCACCATTCGGCAAACTCTCAGCGCTCCCTAATTTCTCCGGAACCAAATTGCGCTCAAGCGCTGTCTCACGGCTCAGTAATTGGCCTGTATTACAGCTGGGAACCTCAGCAAAGTTCTATATTCAGATCATTACCAATACCCCCTTAATTATCATTATCGACAGCTGCAACATTGTTATGTGTTCCCAACATACTAGAGGTAGGTGCAACATTGTTGCCCGCGTTATCATTAATGACAGAGTCAATCTTTACTTTAGCCGACAGAGTCTTATCCGGGGCAACAAAAAGAGGGCGACGAATTAGCTGCTGCTTTCCGACCTGTGGGTCCAGATTACTGGGCTTCCCAAGCTTCTCAGAGGTAGCAACCGATAAGTGAACCGCACCCGCCGCTGCTGTTTTTCCAACTACATTGGCCTCATTATCAATTCTTTCAACCGTCGCTGAAGCTTACGTCGGGGGTCCTCTCCCGGCCCGAGTGGACCTGGGTACATTTTTTGGTGCCATTCTATTGGGAGTCAAGCGGGTTTCCTTCCCCGCAGCACCCAAAGCGTTTGATGCGTTTGACACGAGTGCAGCGTCTGAGAGTATGGGTGGCCCCAGACCAGAGCAGCCGAGCCATGAACCATGCAGCCTCCTAGCACAGCACAAGGCCCCTGGAGGTCGGACGCCTAGTCGTTTCCAGCCATATCGGGCACGCAAGAGCAGCAGCAGCAACATCAACCAGTTGGAAGGAAGTAGAAGTAGGAGTTTTCAAATCCGCTCTTCTTTCACTGAGTTCCTTTTTGATTATGTTTCTTTAAGTGTTCTTATGCGTTCTCCTCGAGCAGCCATAAAAGGGTATTCTTCTCTATTAACATCGAGGAATTAGGGAGACCTTGCAGGAGCTACCACTCTGCGGCGTCTTCAGTCCGCCATCTTGCTTTCCTCCATCACTAATCATAATTTCTATGGCAAAATGAAGCCCCTCATTTTGTTCCTTTACAAATTAAATGTTTTAAATGTTACCATTTTATTCCAATCAAGATGGCTTCAGGTGTTCCATACTTTTGTCATAACTAAGACTAATAGTGATCTAGTTGTTTTTTCGAAAACTCTGGGACATCATGCCAATGGTCTATACTCGGTCTACATCGGGCTGATATTTGTGCTACATTTGGGCTCGTTTGTCTCTGGTGGCCATCTTGGGAGACTTATTTGTTATGAAGTTTCCTAATTTCCTCATTTACTACAGTCTCCTCAGAAGGAAATACTTTCAGGTTTTTACTTTGGTTCCATCAAGACTACATTCAGGTGTGTCGAACATTTGCCATGAATTCTGAATGTTAGCACTCTAAATGCTCATTAGATCACTGTAGTAAAGCTACTGCTCACCAGGGAAGTCTGCTGCTGGTATTCAAAGTGCATATTTCAGTCTGCATGTTAGAAGTTTTTATGAAATAGAAGAGGATTTGAGAAGTCAAAATGTGCCCTAATTTTTCTTTCTGCAGCACTAATCATAATTTATATGGCAAAATGTAGCACTCCATTTTGTTCCTTTGCAAATTAAATGTTTTAAATGTTACCACTTTATTCCAATCAAGATGGCTTCTGGTGTTCCATACTTTTATCATAAGTAAGACTGTTAGCATTCTAGTTGTTCTTTAGAGCACTCTGGGACATTCTGTCATTGGGCTATACTTGGGGTACATCTGAGTGATATTTGTGCTACATTTGGGCTCTTTTGTGTCTGGCGGCCATCTTGGGAGACTTATTTGTGATGAAGTTTCCTAATTTCCTCATTTACTACAGTCTCCTCAGTAGGAAATACCTTAAGTTTTTTACTTTGGTTCCATCAAGAAGGCATTCAGATGTGTCACACATTTGCCATAAATTCGGAAAGTTCGCACTCTAGTTGCTCATTAGATCACTGTAGTAAAGCTGCTGCTTTACTACTTTCAATGCTGCAGGTATTGAAAGTACATGTGTCAGTCTGCATGTCATAATTGCTTTTAATGAAATAGAAGAGTCACTCAAAATGAACCCTCACTTATCTTTCTGCAGCACTAATCATACTTTCTATGGCAAAATGAACCCCCTCATTTTGTTACTTTTTGAATTAAATGTTTTAAGAGTTACCACTTTATTCACATCAAGATTCAGGTGTGCTATACTTCTGTCATAAGTAAGGCTGTTAGCACTCTAGTTGTTCTTTAGAACACTCTGGGAAGCTGTAGTAGAACACAAAGGAATCAACTTACAGTCTCTGCCCTTGTTGGATGTACATGTGTTACTGAGAATGTCAGACTTCATTCTCACATGACTGAGAAAGATAATGTGAATTTACAGAAAATATACTCTCAGTTTAGCTTATAGATCACCTTCCAAACCTCTGTGGGAAAAGCATGAGAAGTAGTTTTCTCTCAAACATGATTCATGATATCCGAGCAGAAGGCTTTTTCACATGGTAAAATCGCCTTAGAGCACACCACAATTCTTAAAATATGTACGGTACCATCAACAAATGATTTATAATGTAACTAAAGTTTTAAAACCTTCTTTTAACTTCAATACTTTTTTATGAGATGCTATCATGTATATTGGTCCCAAAAGGGCTGCAGACACTTCTTGGATGTAGTGCTGACAGCTAATCAGATGTAATGATGAGATGTGTGGTTAGGCTCAGCACAGAAATATATATATTTTTTTCCTTTAATATCTACAAAACTACTGAACAGATTTACACCATTTAACAAAAATACAGCAGTTCGGGCTGTATCTGCGACTAAAAGTTCCTATGGAAAATTGCATGGGTAAAACACATTTTGGGACCCACTTTTTCCTCAGCCCCCACTTGACAAATGCCCCTGAGACTTTCAGGATACGACAGGTGCAGAGAGGTGCTCCAGGCCACCCCCATTTTTTACACCTCTCTGCAACACAGCCTTATGGCACTTACTGGAGGTACCTGGTGGGCTAGTTGGACTCCAGGGATCCTCAGGATTCAAAGGGACCCCTCAACTTAAAATGCACCACAGGGTGCATTTGTACAGTGGACTGGTGAAGGTAGGGGACGGGGCCTGAGGTGATATGTGTGCAAACATGCCTTGTCAAACGTTTTAGCGTTTTAAGTTAGTGAAATAATTCCTCTTCAATCCTGAGGTCCCCTGGGTGCCAACTAGCCCACCAGGTACCTCCAGTAAGGGCCACGGAGCTGCGTTGCAGAGTGTTGTAAAAGGGGCATGGCCTCTGAACACCTCTCTGCAATGCAGCTCCCTGGCACATACTGGAGGTACCTGGTAGGCTAGTTGGCCTGAGGAAAATAAATTTTATATGGCCAAGAATGTCCCCTATCGTGTACCCCAACGTTTAATGTATGTGCATGATATCCATGCATTTTCCCTCTATGGCCGAAATGATGACGCCTCTGTGTTTACATTTGCGTCCAACGTTAACATGTCAGTTACCAGGCCCTCCATGAAAGAAAGGATAATTCTGCTTTTAAGCCTATGTTGCAAATGTCTTTACATGGTGCACGTTTAAAATATCAAGAAGCACCCATTTTGAGGCTCCGCAGGGCCAGGACACGAATCCAGGCCTAAAGCCTCCTGAAACACTCTGAAAACTGCAGCCCCGCCTGCATCCCTGACCTTTCCCTTATTTCCTGCTCAGCCGAGAGGTGCCCGGCGCAGCCTGGCCTGGCCTGCGAAGACAGTGTTATGCCTACAGTTATCTGTTCTGCTCCACAGAAACACATTCCTGCCTAATGAAAAGGAGAAACATATTCTGCCTGCAGAAGATAGAGTCCAGTCTTTCTGTCTCCATGCAAGTGATTTACTGAACCAGTTTCCATAGAAGATCCATAGCCCCACGCAATACATAAAGAAATATATGCATACACCAGCCTTTAGTGATGAGCTGCCTTTGCCCTGATGGCCTTTAAATCAAGCAACATGTACTCCAAACATAAGATACCAGATAATGCCAAAGGTACAGGTCGCTCTGACATCCTAGACTCTCCTCCTAGTGCTAGAAGTCAGCGCCCCCCAGCTCTCCCCAGTCACACGTCATGACCAGTTTTGCGCGCATAAGTAGGTTAAAGGTTCCAGCTGCCCATGCAACCCCCTCCATGTATCCACCCACTTATGACACCTCCATGACATCTCAAGTGTACGCCCTCATGCACGCCCACATGCTCTTATCTCTTTCTCTTTCTCTGCCTGGAGCGCTCCTCCTTCTCTATGTACGAGATTCAATGTATAAATATTGTACCCTGTGAATAAAGTTCAGAAGACCCTTCCTGAACCTTAGTGGTGATGGAACAGATTCTCCGCTAACCCGGGTTATTGTAAATAAAGCCCCTTTGAATCAGGACACCACAGACTCTGCTTCTCATTTAATGCATGAACTATCCTTTAAGTATAGAAATTATGAAAGGGTAATATTTATTTACCACAGGCCCCCAGGGGACCTCAGGATTGAAGAGGTATTAATTCTCCAACTTAAAACGTGCAGACATGTAATCTCAGGCCCCACCCCCTTCCTTTCTCCATTGTGCAAATGCGCCCTGTGGTGCATTTTAAGTTGAGGAATTAATTCCTCTTCAATCTTGAGAGTTCCTGGGGGCCAACTAGCCCACAAGATACCTTCAGTATGCGGCAGGGAGCTGTGTTGCAGAGAGGTTTTCACAGGCCACGCCCCTTTTTACACCGTTCTGCAACGCAGTTCTGTGGCACTTACTGGAGGTACCTAGTGGGCTAGTTTGACCCTAGGGACCCTCAGGATTCAAGGGGACTTAATGTCCCAACTTAAATCCTGCAATGGGGCGCGTTTACACACTGGTTAAGGAAGGGGCCCATCCATCCCTGAGGTGACGTGTGCAAACACGTCCAGTGGCGTGTTTTAAGTTGGGGAAAGATTTCCACTTTAATCTTGAGGGATCCTGGGGGCTAAGTAGCCCACCAGGTGCTTCCAGGAAGTGCCACTGCGCTGTGGTGCAGACGGTGCGCCTTTTTTCATCGCTACGCAGCTCTAATGGGCTAGTTGGACACTACAGACCCTCAGGATTGAAGGGGAATTAATTCCCTAACTTAAAACTGGCCACAGGGCAAGTTTGCACAGTGGTGAAGGGAGGGGATGGTGTAGGAAACTGGCTCTATATGTACTGGACCAAAGTAAAATCAGCCAAACGACGAATTCCGATTTACTCACCTATTATCAGGAGAGACCTCAGTGCTGCATCTTTGAGCTCAGTACTGGTCTTGAAAAGTAATTCTAACCGTACTTATCAGTAACTTGAATTTCCTTCAATAGGCTAACATTGACTGGTTTCATTTGGAAATTCTTCCAAGTGTGAAGTTTTGGAATTTTAAAATATTAATCTAAAATCAGCCGAACTATGAATTCCAATTTACTCACCTGCTATCAGGAGAGACCACGGTGCTGTATCTTTGAGCACAGTACTGATCCTGAAAAGTAATTCTAACCGTACTTACAAGTAACTTGAATTTTCTTCCATAGGATATCATTGCTTGCT
The DNA here is from genome assembly GCF_964263255.1 of Lissotriton vulgaris. Classification (NCBI taxonomy): domain Eukaryota; kingdom Metazoa; phylum Chordata; class Amphibia; order Caudata; family Salamandridae; genus Lissotriton; species Lissotriton vulgaris. The sequence continues at coordinate 1,806,289,143 of NC_141694.1, read as the reverse complement.
TTTTGCTGAAAAAGTTTCTAAGTTTCGATTTTTTACACTTACAAATATTTCTCTATAATCAGCCAAACTACAAATTCCGATTTACTCACCTGTTATCAGGAAAGACCTCAGGGCTGCATATTTACTGCCAGTACTGATCCTGAAAAGTAATTCTAACAGTACTTACCAGTAATTTGAATTTCCTTCCATAGGCTAAGATTGACTGGTTTCACTTGGAAATTCTTTAAGTGTGGAGTTTTGGAACTTACAAATATTCTTCTAAAATCAGCTGAACTACGAATTCCGATTTACTCACCTGTGATCAGGAGAGACCTCAGTTCTGCTTCTTTAAACCCAGTACTGATCCTGAAAAGTAATTCTAACCGTACTTAACAGTAACTTGAAATTCCTTCCATAGGCTAACATTGACTGTTTTCACTTTCGAAATTCTTCCAAGTGTGGAGTTTTGGAATTTTAAAATATTCCTCTAAAATCACCCGAACTATGAATTCTGATTTACTCACCTGTTGTCAGGAGAGACCTCAGTACGGTATATTTGAGTACAGTACTGATCCTGAAAAGTAATTCTAACCGTGCTTACAAGTAACTTGAATTTTCTTTCATAGGCTAAAATGGACTGGTTTCACTTGGAAATTCTTCAAATTGTGGAGTTTTGGAACTTACAAATATTCCTCTAAAATCAGCCGAATTACGAATTCCGATTTACTCACCTGTGATCAGGAGAGACCTCAGTGCTGCTTCTTTAAACCCAGTACTGATCCTGAAAAGTATTCTAACCATACTTAATAGTAACTTGAAATTCCTTCTATAGACTAAGTTTGACTGGTTTCACTTTGAAATTCTTCTAAGTGTGGAGTTTTGGAATTTTAAAATATTCATCTAAAATCAGCCGAACTATGAATTCCGATTTACTCACCTGTTATCAGGAGAGACCTCAGTGCTGCATCTTTGAGCTCAGTACTGGTCTTGAAAAGTAATTCTAACCGTAGTTACCAGTAACTTGAATTTCCTTCCATAGGCTAACATTGACTGTTTTCACTTTGGAAATTCTTCCAAGTGTGGATTTTTGGAATTTTTAAATATTCATCTAAAATCAGCCGAACTACGAATTCCAATTTGCTCACCTGTGATCAGGAGAGACCTCAGTGCTGCTTCTTTAAACCCAGTACTTATCCTGAAAAGTAATTCTAACCATACTTAACAGTAACTTGAAATTCCTTCCATAGGCTAACATTGACTGTTTTCTCTTTGGAAATTCTTCAAAGTGTGGAGTTTTGGAATTTTAAAATATTCATCTAAAATCAGCCGAACTATGAATTCCGATTTACTCACCTGTTATCAGGAGAGACCTCAGTGCTGCATCTTTGAGCTCAGTACTGGTCTTGAAAAGTAATTCTAACCGTAGTTACCAGTAACTTGAATTTAGTTCCATAGGCTAACATTGACTGTTTTCACTTTGGAAATTCTTCCAAGTGTGGATTTTTGGAATTTTTAAATATTCATCTAAAATCAGCCGAACTACGAATTCCGATTTACTCACCTGTGATCAGGAGAGACCTCAGTGCTGCTTCTTTAAACCTAGTACTGATCCTGAAAAGTAATTCTAACCATACTTAACAGTAACTTGAAATTCCTTCCATAGGCTAACATTGACTGTTTTCTCTTTGGAAATTCTTCAAAGTGTGGAGTTTTGGAATTTTAAAATATTCATATAAAATCAGCCGAACTATGAATTCCGATTTACTCACCTGTTATCAGGAGAGACCTCAGTGCTGCATCTTTAAACCCAGTACTGATCCTGAAAAGTAATTCTAAACCTACTTAACAGTAACTTGAAATTCCTTCCATAGGTTAAAATTAACTGGTTTCACTTGGAAATTCTTCAAAGTGTGGAGTTTTGGAACTTACAAATATTCCTCTAAAATCAGCCGAAATATGAATTCGGATTTACTCACCTGTTATCAAGCGAGACCTCAGTGCTGCTTCTTTACACCCAGTACTGATCCTGAAAAGTAATTCTAACCGTACTTAACATTAACTTGAAATTCCTTCTATAGGTAAACATTGACTGGTTTCAATTGGAAATTCTTCTAAGTGTGGAGTTTTGGAACTAACAAATATTCCTCTAAAATCAGCCGAAATACGAATTTTGAATTTACTCACCTGATATCAGAAGAGACCTCAGTGCTGCATCTTTAAGCGCAGTATTGATCCTGAAAAGTAATTCTAACCCTACTTACCAGTAACTTGAATTTCCTTCTATATGCTAAGATTGACTGGTTTCACTTGGAAATTCTTTAAGTGTGGAGTTTTGGAACTTAAAAATATTCCTCTAAAATCAGCCGAATTACGAATTCTGATTTACTCACCTGTGATCAGGAGAGACCTCAGTGCTGCTTCTTTAAACCCAGTACTGATCCTGAAAAGTATTCTAACCGTACTTAACAGTAACTTGAAATTCCTTCTATAGACTAACTTTGACTGGTTTCACTTTGAAATTCTTTAAGTGTGGAGTTTTGGAACTTACAAATATTCCTCTAAAATCAGCCAAACTACGAATTTCGATTTACTCACCTGTGATCAGGAGAGACCTCAGTTCTGCTTCTTTAAACCCAGTATTGATCCTGAAAAGTAATTCTAACCATACTTAACAGTAACTTGAAATTCCTTCCATAGGCTAACATTGACTGGTTTCACTTGGAAACTCTTCTAAGTGTGGACTTGGAACTTACAAATATTCCTCTAAAATCAGCCGAAATACGAATTCGGATTTACTCAAAGGATATCAGGAGAGACCTCAGTGCTGCATCTTTGAGCTCAGTACTGGTCTTGAAAAGTAATTCTAACCATACTTAACAGTAACTTGGATTTCCTTCTATATACTAAGATTGACTGGTTTCACTAGGAAATTCTTTAAGTGTGGAGTTTTGGAACTTACAAATATTCCTCTAAAATCAGCCGAATTACGAATTCCAATTTACTCACCTGTGATCAGGAGAGTCCTCTGTGCTGCTTCTTTAAACCCAGTACTGATCCTGAAAAGTAATTCTAACCGTACTTAACAGTAACTTGAAATTCCTTCTATAGACTAAGTTTGACTGGTTTCACTTTGAAATTCTTTAAGTGTGGAGTTTTGGAACTTACAAATATTCCTCTAAAATCAGCTATACTACAAATTCTGATTTACTCAGCTGTGATCAGGAGACACCTCAGTGCTGCTTCTTTAAACCCAGTACTGATCCTGAAAAGTAATTCTAATCATACTTAACAGTAACTTGAAATTCCTTCCATTGGCTAAAATGGACTGGTTTCACTTGGAAGTTCTTCAAAGTGTGGAGTTTTGGAACTTACAAATATTCCTCTAAAATCTGCCGAAATATGAATTCGGATTTACTCACATGTCATCAGGACAGACCTCAATGCTACATCTTTGAGCTCAGTACTGGTCTTGAAAAGTAATTCTAACCGTACTTACCAGTAACTTGAATTTCCTTCCATGGGCTAACATTGACTGTTTTCACTTTGGAAATTCTTCCAAGTGTGGAGTTTTGGAATTTTAAAATATTCATCTAAAATCAGCCGAACTATGAATTCAGATTTACTCACCTGTTATCAGGAGAGACCTCAGTGCTGTATCTTTGAGTACAGTACTGATCCTGAAAAGTAATTCTAACCGTGCTTACAAGTAACTTGAATTTCCTTCCATAGGCTAACATTGACTTTTTTCACATGGAAATTCTTCCAAGTGTGGAGTTTTGGAACATACAAATATTCCTCTAAAATCTGCTGAACTATGAATTCCGATTTACTCACCTGTGATCAGGAGAGACCTCAGTGCTGCATCTTTGAGCTCAGTACTCGTCTTGAAAAGTAATTCTAACCGTACTTACCAGTAACTTGAATTTCCTTCCATGGGCTAACATTGACTGTTTTCACTTTGGAAATTCTTCCAAGTGTAGAGTTTTGGAATTCTAAAATATTCATCTAAAATCAGCAAACTACGAATTCCGATTTACTCACCTGTTATCACTAGAGACCACAGTGCTGCATCATTAAGGCCAGTACTGATCCTGAAAAGTAATTCTAACCGTACTTACAGTAACTTGAATTTCCTTTCATAGGTTCATATGGCCAGGATGCCCGTCACCCCCTCCCAACACCATCCCCAAGGATGGGAAGTCGGACACAGGCTTGAACTTCTGGAAGGCGGGAGGGAGTCACCCTCCCGGCCGTATTTATTAAAATATGAAACAAAATTTAAAAGATAAATAAAAGTTTCATAATCATGTACAATTTTACATTTATTACATTTCGATGAAGACATGTTCTTTGGCTAACCTTAACAGATGTCTAATACAAAGGTTTCCTAGCCGAGTCTAACATCCTGCAAATGCAACCATTCTAAATTAAAATTGTACATCCTAGCATTAAGGGCCAACGGCAAGGTCTTAACCGGTGTCAGATCCCTACTACCAAAACTCTCACCCTCACGGTGTGAGTGGCGCATGCGCAGAGGACTCTACCCTCATTGCCAACTGTAACTTCCCTTGTCGTGGTGGGGGCCCCCTTTCCACTCGACGCCATCTTAAAGGTCGTCCGAGTTCCCGTGTGAGGTATCTGTAGGAAGGACAGCGTGGACTCCCCCCCCATCCCCACACTCTCTATCCACCGTCGCGGATATCCGGCCCCCGGGAAATTAGTAGGAGGGGCATATAGCCACCTCCTCCCCTGGGAGTGGCCTATGGCCGTCTCCCCTTAGGCGACCCATCCTTAGTGGGTGCCGCCTCCCCCCGGGCGCTCCCATCCATTCTGGGTGGCGCCCCCCTCTAGGGACCTTGAAATTACTGCTCACCGATCATGACCTTACCGCCCGACCAAAAATAAATACGACAGTTGTTCACCTACTAAGGAAGTAAAAATTCAGCATTGCCTAATTGTATCATCGACTGTTTACTCCTAAAAAAGAAAAACAGTATCCTACAGACAGAAGTCACATCCTTAACCTAAATATTCCTTACTTTTCTACAAAGGAAGAAAGGGGCCTAACTCAGTAAAAAACTTTATTACAAAACAAACATTGCCATAAGGGGCTGGTGGGTGGGTCAAAATTGCTGCTTGTTCCGTCGAGGGCTCACGAGCAACGGGTGGGTGCAGCCTTCAGAGCACAGGAACAAGAGGACGCTTCTTCAGATTCCCGCTCTATTTATTCTTCTGCGGGAGGGCGTGTACCCTCCTCCGGTACGCCTTCTGGGCGTGGTCATCGGTGTAGGTGTCTAGGACAACCCCTCTTGGGCGGGAAAAGGCACGCCCCGGCTACGCCACTTCGGGCATACCAGCCGAGACACGCCCCACGTCCAAAATGGTTTCCTGGGAGGATCGGGGCACCCAACCATACGTTCGGGGGGACCGAGTGGTCGCCCCTTTCCATATGGCCGGGATGCCCGTCACACCCTCCCAACACAATCCCCAAGGATGGGAAGTCGGACACAGGCTTGAACTTTTGGAAGGCGGGAGGGAGTCACCCTCCCGGCCGTATTTATTAAAATATGAAACAAAATTTAAAACATAAATAAAAGTTTCATAATCATGTACAATTTTACATTTATTACATTTCCATGAAGACATGTTCTTTGGCTTACCTTAACAGATCTCTAATACAAAGGTTTCCTAGCTGAGTCTAACATCCTGCAAATGCAACCATTCTAAATTAAAATTGTACATCCTAGCATTAAGGGCCAACGGCAAGGTCTTAACCGGTGTCAGATCCCTACTACCAAAACTCTCGCCCTCACGGTGTGAGTGGCGCATGCGCAGAGGACTCTACCCTCATTGCCAACTGTAACTTCCCTTGTCACGGTGGGGGCCCCCTTTCCACTCGACGCCATCTTAAAGGTCGTCCGAGTTCCCGTGTGAGGTATCTGTAGGAAGGACAGCGTGGACTCCCCCCCATCCCCACACTCTCTATCCGCCGTCGCGGATATCCGGCCACCGGGAAATTAGTATGAGGGGCATATAGCCGCCTCCTCCCCTGGGAGGGGCCTATGGCCGTCTCCCCTTAGGCGACCCATCCTTAGTGGGTGCCGCCTCCCCGTGGAAGGGGCCAATGGCCGCCTCCCCCCGGGCGCTCCCATCCATTCTGGGTGGCGCCCCCCTCTAGGGACCTTGAAATTACTGCTCACCGATCATGACCTTACCGCCACAAGCCGGATAGTTGACCGACTATCCGCCCCCCCCTACTCCTCCTAAAGGTCATGCTTCCTCAAACCCCTTAGCCATGCTATGAAGTCTCCTATGAGTAAATCATTCCCCTCCCTAGACAGGTGAACCCCATCATTCAGATACATGTGATCACCCCGAATACACCCATGAGGAATGCTATGCATCTGCGAAGAGCGAAACAATCTACCAATTTTATTGTTAACCCTTTTCACTGAATGGTTCAGAACTGACACCGAAAGGCCCCCCCGCCATACCTTCCTGGGAATCATGTGGTACCAGGCAATCATGCACCCCGGGATTCTTTTAGCCAACCAGCTAACAGCAGACAAAACTTGTTCAAACAACACTCGTCTACCCAGTGTCACAAAGTCATTGCCCCCCAGGTGTACTATGACTACAGATGGCGGTGACCTTTGCCGCCCTAAGAGACCCTCAAAAAATGACTCGAATTGGTCAAAACAGAGCCCGCCCTTCCCATGGAAGGCCACTCTGTACCCGTATTCCCCAGCTGCGTGAGTCGCGTCACCTGCTTTGAATACATCCCCGGCGCGCCTCACATATGAGTGGCCCACGACCCATACCACTCTCTCTCCAGACGATGATCCTTGACCGCTGGTCTCCTGGTGCTGGGTCGACTGCAAATTCCGCCCCGCGTGACAGGCTCGCGAAACTGTAATTCAAACAAAAGACAAGAAGCGTGAGTGCATGTCAATTGATCTTTACAACATGTGCAATCGCACATACCTTTTGAAGCAATTCGAGGACCATCGTCCCAACTGTTTCACTTCCTCCGCACTCTGACCCCTGGCTGTAGCCTCAGTAGCAGCCCCTATCCTAAAGGAGTGGGTCCCAAAATCGCACGGGTCCATGCCCGCAGCAGCGATTGTCAGTGCTAGCACCCTCTGGACCTGAAACCTCGTCAGTGGGGTGCCATCCTTGTGCCTCAGCAAACTCCCCCCCCATGTAGCCGCCCTTAGTGCCAAGTATTCCTCTATACACTTTATCGGGCACGTGGGGGACCCTCGCGCGCGCTGCACGACAACACTATTTTCCATAGCCCCCTGGTCGGTCTTGGACCTGGCTATCGAGACCAACATCGAATCACCCCTCATTTGGACATGATCCCTGCGCAAGCCTCCCTCAACGTCTTTCTTATTCCTTGCGACCAGTTCGCTCACCCGCATAGCCCCATGGAACGCTAATGCGAAAGCTGCCCGGAACAGAACTGCTTCGAAATGGGAGGAGCATGTCTCGTCTAGTTTCGCTAGAGTAGAGACAACCTGTCTAAGCCAATCTGGCGCCTCGCATCTTGCTTGCGACCCTCGAGGCGCTGCCAGCCGCGAAGGGCCTTCTTAACCAAAAAGGAACCAGTTGGGTCTTTTATGCCATGCACCTGCGCCATGAATGAAATCGCCGCCTTATGCCTACTGGCCGTTGCCGCTGATCGGCCTTCTCTGTGCAGCGCTACCAGGAACCCCAGGAAGGATTCCTCCTGACCCCAGTTCTGATTCCCTGTCGGACCCAAAAATGTGCAATAGGAACAAAACGCTCCTTTGTATGCCTTCCTTGTCCTGGGGGCTAAGCTTGCTGCCACGAGGTCTTGTAATCCGGGGCACCGATTAGCCAAAGTGCTTCGGGGAATGGTGCCGCCACTAGGTCCGCTGTAGGTAGATAACCCCTGAACGCCTGCATATGTGAACGAGAGAGTGCATCAGCTGCATGATTCAGTACACCCGGCACATGTTTCGCCCTGAACTGTACATTCAGTCTCATGCAAAGTAGCACAACTTCTTTCAACAATCTCAAGATCCATTTGCAGCGTGCTGCCTGTTGGTTAATGCATTCGACAACGGTCATATTATCAGACCAAAACACCACTGAGCGGTCCCTGAAATCGTCTGGCCATGCCATCAGAGCAACCCAAATGGGGAATAACTCCAAGAACCCAATGTTACCTGTGAGACCGCTGGAGTGCCACCATGTCGGCCATGTTTGCGCCGACCATCGATTACCAAAAATGGCGCCAAATCCCACGCTCCCCGCTGAGTCAGTCCACAGACCTAGTTCATCTGAAGACGCTGGCGGCTTGTTCCACACGACTTGACCGTTGAAGTCCGCCAGAAATGCCAACCAAATGCGCATATCCTGGCGAACCTCTGCAGACAGTCTCGTACGGTGGTGTCCCTCTTTGAGACCAACCATAGCTTGTGCAATAGAGCGTGAGAAGGGGCGGGCCATTGGTATCACCCTCAAGGCAAAGTTCAGCTGACCCACTGTTTGTTGTAACTGGTGCAGGGTCACATTCTCCTTGCCCAGGCATTGCATCAAGGAAGCCCTAAACTTGGCCACTTTTTCCATCGGTAAACGGAAACATCCCTCCACCGAATCGAGCTCGATTCCCAGAAACTCCAGTGAAGTAGATGGTCCAACCGTCTTACCTGGTGCCAACGGGACTCCAAACTCCCTCATGAGGTTGCAGAAGTCATGCAGCGCCTGCTCACATTTCGTATCGCCGGCTGCTCCTAAGAACAGGAAGTCATCAAGATAGTGCATAACATGCCTATGCCCTGTGGCCTCGGTGAATGCCCACTCTAAAAAACAGCTGAACATTTCAAAATAGGCACAAGAAATGGAGCAACCCATAGGCATGCATTTGTCCATGTAATAACTCCCTTGAAATGCAAAACCTAGCAAGCGCTGATCCTGTGGGTGTACCGGGAGCAACCGGAACGCAGATTCGATATCTGATTTCGCCATCAGCGCCCCGGGGCCCAGGCTATTTAACATGGCCACGGCATCATCGAACGATGCGTACCGCACTGAACAAACTTCTGGGTTAATGGCCTCGTTCACCGAGGAACTTCTCGGAGCAGACAGGTTATGAATAAGTCTAAACTCCCCTGGGTCTTTCTTCGGGACAACCCCTAACGAAGAACAGATGAACTCCGCCACCGGCGGGCGATTAAAAGGCCCTGCCACTCGCCCTAAGCTGACTTCTTTTTTAATTTTTCTCTCTGCCACGCTTGGGTTGCGCTGTACCGATAACTGGTTTCTACAAAAGGAGTCCCCCAGAAAATCCCCCGCCGGGATGTGGAAGCCGTGTAAGAATCCCTTCCTCAACACCCCAGCGGATACATGATCAGGGTATTTGTTCAACCAAGGAGTCATAGCCATGAGATCAACGGGTGTAGGCAATCGGTCACAACGTTCTACCTCACTCCTGCTTGGACCCTCCTTTTCCTCCCGTCCCGCTATTTTTAGATCTACATGAACTCTCCGGGTGTGAGGAATTGCCACAGCCCGCACATACATGCTTGAACCTACATGTTCCCTGCGGTCTGTTACAGTTGCCTTGATTGAAGCCCCAACAGACCCCCTGCTTGCCGCCATTCCCGACGGTTTTTTGCTGGTAATCCCCACCGGTGCCCGCTCGAAAGGGCACCGTGGGCTTTTGGCGGGCGACCCCTGACCCACTCCCACCCGGCGAGGATGTACCTGCCGCCCCTGGCAGGAGCTGCTTGTGCCATGACACAGAGTCGAGGCAATCCCATGTCAGAGAAGCATCATATTCTTTCGCTTTCCGGAATTTCATGTCATAACCTTTCCATTCCTCCCCCTCATACATTGCATAAAAGTCCATAATACGATTTTGATAGCAAGACAGTTCAGTTAACGCCTCAGGTTTACGTTCCCCCATAACTGCAGTAAATATAGAAAAGGCCTTAACCCAATTCGTTACTGTCTCATCCACCCTGAATTCCGCCATCTTGGCGCGCCACACGCTCGGGTGCCACAAATCCTTCTGGGTTTTAGCATATTCCATCTTGCAATGGTCAGTTAATAATGAAAACATGTTGACATATTTGTCTCCCCATATTAACTCTTTCGTGGCCATAGGGATGTGCTGTGCCACCTTCTCCCGCCTTGAGGGTAATGAACCCTCCCCTGCCATTGGCAAAGCGAGCTTACCCGGTTCGGTCGTTGTTCCCGCTGTTTTCTCGTGACCAACTGCAGGTCCCAACGGTGCCACCTGTGGGGAAACAAGAGGAAGATTCGCCTTTGCGGCATCTCTCGACTGCCGCAATTGCTCGATTAGTAGCTTGGCCTCTTCGGCCGTGTTTCCAGGTGCCACTGCACCCCCTGCCTTCTTATTGAGCCATGCAGCCAAATGGATGGCCAATTCGGGAGGCATTTCCTCATCGTTAGTGGGAGTAATCACTACCGGGATCGGCTGACCCGCATCTGGGATTGGTACCGGGTTGTCTGCCGGTGTGACAGGGGCGACTGGGGGTACCTCTGGGACCGGAACCTCCCCTGAAACCGCCCTCTTCTTGACCCGCTTCCCTCTACCCCCGGGGACGACCCTCGGCAAGGCCGGGCCTATTACCTTCTTAGGGTTACTGGGATTGCTCAGTGCAGCCAGCTGTTTTTTGACCTCCGCCAAACCTCGACCGATCGATTGGACTTGTCCGAGTTTCCGGTCCATGCAAGCCATCCGGTTCGACAATAGGCGTAGCACCTTATCCGTCTCGGAACCCTTTCCTGCTTTCTTGCCAGCCATGGTTTCGAGTATCTGCTCCTAGCCGATCAACGAGGTCCTGGACTCTTCGACTCCAAATAACTGAAAGAGAAACAACTAGATTACAAGTTCTCAAAATTGCTGCTTGTTCCGTCTAGGGCTCACGAGCAACGGGTGGGTTCAGCCTTCAGAGCACAGGAACAAGAGGACGCTTCTTCGGATTCCCGCCCTATTTATTCTTCTGCGGGAGGGCGTGTACCCTCCTCCAGTACGCCTACTGGGCGTGGTCATCGGTGTAGGTGTCTAGGACAACCCCTCTTGGGCGGGAAAAGGTGCGCCCCGGCTACGCTGCTTTGGGCATACCAGCCGAGACACGCCCCCCGCACAAAATGGTTGCCCGGGAGGATCGGGGCACCCAACCATACGTTCGGGGGGACCGAGTAGTCGCCCCTTTCCACATTGACTGGTTTCAATTGGAAATTCTTCTAAGTGTGGAGTTTTGGAACTTACAAATATTCCTCTAAAATCAGCCAAACTACGAATTCCAAGTTACTCACCTGTTATCAGGCGAGACCTCAGTGCTGCTTCTTTAAACCCAGTACTGATCCTGAAAAGTAATTCTAACCGTTGAAATTCCTTCCATAGGCTAACATTGACTGGTTTCAATTGGAAATTCTTTAAGTGTGGAGTCTTGGAACTTACAAATATTCCTCTAAAATCAGCCGAAATAAGAATTTGGATTTACTCACAGGTTATCAATAGAGACCTCAGTGCAGCATCTTTAAGCCCAGTACTGATCCTGAAAAGTAATTCTAACCATACTTACCAGTAACTTGAATTTCCTTCTATAGGCTAACATTAACTGGTTTTACTTGGAAATTTTTCGAAATGTGGAGTTTTGGAACTTACAAATATTCCTCTAAAATCAGCCAAACTATGAATTCCGATTTACTCACATGTCATCAGGACAGACCTCAGCGCTGCATCTTTGAGCCCAGTACTGATCCTGAAAGATAATTCTAACCGCACTTACCAGTAACTTAAATATCCTTCCATAGGATATCATTGCCTCCCACCCCTGTTCCTGTTTAATTGTTTAATAGTACTCCTGTGAGTCATTGAGCTGACGAGCTCTTGGATGAAGCACCCACATGCCTGTGAGAGCTACCTGACCTGAGAAAGATGTTGGCAGCCTACTCGGCAAACCCCAAATTTCAAAGACTGTAATGTCTACTGATGACAGTTAAAGAACCAGAAACACGTGTCTAGAGATGAGCACTATATGCACCAACTGTGGTGAAACACTTGAACGCTCTTGAAGCAAGCAAGGGGCGAACCTTGCTGGGAGGTGAAGTGGTGTGCTCACACCCCTGTTCCTGTTTAATTGTACTCTCGTGAGTCATTGAGCTGATGAGCTTGTGGATGAAGCACCAACATGCCTGTGAGAGGTACATGACCTCAAAAAGATGTTGCCTCCTACTCAGCAAGCCCCACATTTGAAAGACTGTAATCTCTACTGATGACGGTTAAAGATCCAGAAACACATGTCTAGAGATCAGCACTATCTATGCCAACTGTGGCAAAACACTCGGACACCCTTGAAGAAAGCAAGTAACTGAAACTGCATTTACCACAATGCCAGGGGCGAACCTTGCTGGGAGGTGAAGCGGTGTGCTCACACCCCTGTTCCTCTTCAATAGTACTCTTGTGTGTCATTGAGCTGACAAGCTCATGGATGAAGCACTTGCATGCCTGTGAGAAGTACCTGACCTGAGAAAGATGTTGGCAGCCTACTCAGTTTACCCCAAATTTCAAAGACTGTAATCTCTATTGATGTTGATTAAAGAACCAGAAAAACATGTCTAGAGATCAGCACTATCTGCGCCAACTGTGACGAAACACTTGAACACTCTTGAAGCAACCAAGTACCCAACACTGCATTTACCACAATGCCAGGGGCGAACCTTGCTGGGAGGTGAAGCGGTGTGCTCCCACCCCTGTTCCTGATTAATAGCACTCTCGTGAGTCATGAAGGCGACCAGCTCGTGGATAAAGAACCCTTATGCCTGTGAAAGGTACCAGACCTGAGAAAGATGTTGGCAGTCTACTCAGCAAACCCCATATTTCAAAGATTGTAATCTCTTCTTATGACTGTTAAAGAACCATAAACATGTGTCTAGAGATCAGCACTATCTGTGCCAACTGTGGCGAAACACTCAAACACTCTTGAAGCAAGCAAGTAACCAAACCTCCATTTACTACAATGCCAGATGCAAAGTTTGCTGGGAGTTGAAGCGGTGTGCCTCCACCTCGGTTCCTTTTTAATAGTACTCCTGTGAGTCATTGAGTTGGCGAGCTGGTGGATGAAGCACCGGCATGCCTGTGAGAGGTACCTGACCTGAGAAAGATGTTGGCAGCTTACTCAGCAAACCCTAAATTACAAAGACTGTTATCTCTACTGTTAACAGTAAAAAGAACCAGAAACACGCGTCTAGAGATCAGCACTATCTGTGCCAACTGCGGCCAAACACTTGAACACTCTCGAAGCAAGCAAGTAACCAAACCTGTATTTACTACAATGCCAGATGCGAAGTTTGCTGGGATTTGAAGCGGTGTACTCTCACCCATGTTTCTGTTTATTAGTTCTCCCATTAGTCATTGAGCTGACGAGCTCGTGGCTGAAGCATACGCATGCCTGTGAGAGGTACCTGACCGGAGAAAGATGTTGACAGCCTACTCAGCAAATCCCACATTTGAAAGACTGTAATCTCTACTGATGGTGGTTAAATAACCAGAAACATGTGTCTAGAGATCAGCATTATCAGTTCCAACTGTGGCGAAACACTCGAAGACTCTTGAAGCAAGCAAGTAACTGAAACTGCATTTACCACAATGCCAGGGGCGAATGTTGCAGGGAACGGAAGCGGTGTGCTCACACCCCTATTCCTCTTCAATAGTGCTCTTGTGTGTCATTGAGCTGACAAGCTCATGGATGAAGCACCTGCATGCCTGTGAGCAGTACCTGACCTGAGAAAGATGTTGGCAGCCTACTCAGTAAACCCCAAATTTCAAAGACTGTAATCTCTATTGATGATGATTAAAGAACCGGAAAAACGTGTCTAGAGATCAGCACTATCTGCGCCAACTGTGACGAAACACTCGAACACTCTTGAAGCAACCAAGTACCCAAAACTGCATTTACCACAATGCCAGGGGTGAACCTTGCTGGGAGGTGAAGCGGTGTGCTCCCACCCCTGTTCCTGTTTAATAGCACTCTCGTGAGTCATCGAGCTGACCAGCGTTGGATGAAGAACCCTTATGCCTGTGAAAGGTACCAGATCTGAGAAAGATGTTGGCAGCCTACTCAGCAAACCCCACATTTTAAAGACTGTAATCTCTTCTTATGACTGTTAAAGAACCATAAACACGTGTCTAGAGATCAGCACTATCTGCCCCAACTGTGGCGAAACACTCAAACACTCTTGAAGCAAGCAACTAACTAAACCTGCATTTACTACAATGCCAGATGTGAAGTTTGCTGGGAGTTGAAGCGCTGTGACTCCACCCCGGTTCCTTTTAAATAGTACTCCTGTGAGTCATTGAGTTGGCGAGCTGGTGGATGAAGCACCGGCATGCCTGTGAGAGGTACCTGACCTGAGAAAGATGTTGGCAGCTTACTCAGCAAATCCCAAATTACAAAGACTGTTATCTCTACTGTTAACAGTAAAAAGAACCAGAAACACGTGTCTAGAGATCAGCACTATCTGTGTCAACTGCGTCAAAACACTTGAACACTCTTGAAGCACGCAATTAACCAAACCTGCATTTACTACAATGCCAGATGCGAAGTTTGCTGGAAGTGGAAGCGGTGTACTCTCACCCATGTTTCTGTTTATTAGTTCTCCTGTTAGTCATTGAGCTGACGAGCTTGTGGATGAAGCATACGCATACCTGTGAGAGGTACCTGACCGGAGAAAGATGTTGGCAGCATACTCAGTAAACCCCAAATTTCAAAGACTGTAATCTCTACTGATAATGGTTAAAAAACCAGAAACACATGTCTAGAGATCAGCACTATCTGCGCCAACTGTGGCGAAGCACTCAAACACTCTTGAAGCAAGCAAGTAACCGAAACTGCATTTACCACAATGCCAGGGATGAACCTTGCTGGAAGGTGAAACGGTGCGCTCCCACCCCTGTTCTTGATTAATAGTACTCCTGTGAATCAAGAAGCTCACAAGCTTGTGGATGAAGTACCCACATGCCTGTGAGAGGTACCTGACTTGAGAAAGATGTTGGCAGCCTCAGCAGCAAACCCCATATTTAAAATCCTCTAATCTTTACTGATTACGGTTAAAGAACCAGAAAGACGTGTCCAGAGATCAGCACTATCTGCGCCAAATGTTGCGAAACACTCAAACACTCTTAAAGCATACAAGTAACAGAACTGCATTTACACAATGCCAGGGGCGAACCTTGCTGGGAGGTGAAGTGGTGTACTCCCACCCCTGTTCCTGTTTAATTGTACTCCCGTGAGTCATTGAGCTGACGAGCTTGTGGATTAGGCACCCGCATGCCTGTGAGAGCTACACGACCTGAGAAAGATGTTGGCAGCCTACTCAGCAAACCCCACATTTGAAAAACTGTAATCTCTACTGATGATGGTTAAAGAACCAAAAACATGTGTCTAGAGATCAGCACTATCTGCGCCAATTAATGGCGAAACACTCAAACACTCTTGAAACAAGCAAGTAACTGAAACTGCATTTACCACAATGCCAGGGGCGAACCTTGCTGGGAGGTGAAGCGGTGTGATCCCACCCCTGTTCCTGTTTAATGGTACTCCTGTGAGTCATTGAGCTGACGAGCTGGTGGATGAAGCGTCCACATGCCTGTGAGAGGTAGCTGACCTAAGAAATATGTTGGCAGCCTACTCAGTAAACCCCAAATTTCAAAGACTGTAATCTCTACTGATGACGATTAAAGAACCAGAAACACGTGTTTAGAGACCTCGCCTAAACTAATCTTCAAGGAACACAGTTGACCAGCTGTATAGTTGTCATTAACATTTGGGGGTGTGGCATATACTTTGGAGAAATGATCTTCCCTCTGATTACTCGGGATAGTACAGCTAATTGTAGATAATTGGTTTCCCATATTACGCATAGTTTTCACTGCAGACCAGACAGTCGTTCCATTCTTCCCTACTGCAGAATCAGATAACTCCTCCCAACGCTCTATCAAAATCGCTGCCTTACGATCCCCTATTGTGGATTTGTACTTCTTTCTTGCCACCCTGACCTCCATTTGACATCTGGGTTTTGCACTCAGTGCCTTACATAAAGCCCTGTTAGCAGCTGAGCAATTACTATCAAACCACCAGGGATCCCGATCTATTCTTTTGTTGGGGACGATTAGAAATGACTTCATAACTGAGCACAGATTGGTAAAGTCTGTTATTACCCTTAGATTATTCCCATCTGAGAGTGTGCATGAGTCGATCAGATGCTGATGCTTGTTTATAACAAGCTTGACTATGCTTCCACTATCGACCCCCCTCCATTTCAACCTCAAGTTATTTGTGGCGGGGGTGATATCTCTGGCACCTAGTGTGCGAGCAAACACTGGGGAGGGACCCAATCTAATATTCACCACTAGTGCATTATGATCCCCCAAGGCGGTTTCTAGAACTTTAGCCATTGTAAGACAATCAATTAACTCAGGTGACATAAAGATATAATCAATGGTGGTAGAGTGGTCTCTGCCGCTGAATGTCGGAACGTAATTGATTGTAGGGGTAGGGCTTACGTCCATGGCATTAGTTAAAATATGCTCACGGATTAAGCAATTCAAATCTATACCCCTTTTTACTGCTCGATCAGTTTGGATATTTACCTCATTTAATCCAGAATTTAGAATCTTTGCATTAAAATCCCCGGCAAGGATAATCCTAATACCCATACTTTTATCTAGTGAGTCGGTCACATCAGACAGAAATGTAAAAAGTTCTATAACATTTTTATTTGGGATTTAATAGAAGTCATTGTTATAAAAATTAATCACATAAAAAGGGACCTTTCTTTTATATTCAATGAACTGAATATTCGGGCTTTTAGTTGGTATTGTCTTTATACTGCCACCTGCAGTTATCCTAATGCCAATTAGTAACCCGCCCGCGGGCCGACCAAAGTCAGGCTTGGTTGCAATTACGCTGTTACAGTAAAAGCCATCCATATGGAGATCGGTAATAGCCCATGTCTCCTGAAACATTATTATGTCTTTATCAGATAATATCTTTAACCAGTCTGGATCCGATAATCTCGGTTCCAACCCTGCAACGTTCCAGCTAAGGATCCTAAGGTCATTTTTAGTTGACTTATTTGGACATGATTTTCCAGTTTTCCCATTTATAGCTGCCTCTTTTAAAGGCCTATATTTAACTGACACGCTATCTACACCACTCCCAGGGCTTTCGATTGCTGCAATCTCCATGCTATTTATCCCTATAACTGTTGGGCGCTGTGTGGTAAGCGCTGCAGCTACATCTACTTAACTATCCTCAGGAGTGGGCTTTGGGTAACTGTCGACCATCTGATTAACTCTTCCGTTAAACTTTCTAGACCCCTCCCGATCTCTGTTGGGGAACCCAGTTGGTACTGTCTGTCAGTCGACCATCTCCAAGCAGCTATACCTGTTAGTGGTCGGAATCCCCTGCAGGTTTCCATAAATACTCCATCTCTGCTATGGTTCCCTCCCCACTCTCCCCAGACTCCTCCCCAATCCCAGTGGCCTATTCTGCTCCAGTTCCCATCATAATCCGGCCCAGCATGACTTCCAGGGGGATAGAAGAAGGAGAGTTGTTTAGTTTCAATACATTCATTACACCCTTGAGTTCTCCATGAGCATATATAATCTGCTGTGCGTGGATCCTCAAAATTGATTATAACACAATCGCCCTGGGTTCTTTTCCTCTCTTGTCCCACCTAGGGCACTCTACGCACCATTAGTATCCTGCTTGACCAATGATGAGGAAGAGGTCGGTTAATGTTGAGCCAGTGTTGGACTTTGTTCTTTAGTGACCAACTAGGTTCATCCATATGATCCGCCACCTCTGGCACCCCAATCATGACCACCACGAATGGGCTTGCTTCTGGATGCAAGTTAACTGCGAGTCTGCCCTCTTTTACTCCCCTATTCCAGTCCCTTGTTGGGAGTGAGGTGGAGGCCTTAGGTGTATTATCTTTCTGTCTGGTAAGCACAGTGGGGTTTGCCGGTTTGTCTGTCGTTTTCTTAACTGGGGCCAGCGGAGTCTTTGGCTTCGCATTTATATTTACCACTGGGGCAGGTATTTTCTTAGCTAATGAGCTAATTAATTATAATATTTTCTTAGCTAATGAGCTAATTAATTATAATATATTAATATTAATTAATTATAATAATTAGGTTTAGACCCCCCAGCCGTTAATGCCCCATGGATGGGAGGATTTTTGGGGAGGGCACTCAATTCGGCCAATTGTTTTTCTATATGTGTAAGTCTGGTCTCTATTGGAGACAAATGGATATTAAAAAGCTCCCACATTTTTGCTAGCAATTGGCTATTTACTTCGCAATTGTTACATACTCCGCCCAAAGTATCCGAGCCCTCTACACTTCCTGTGACTAAGACCTCATTTGTCACATCTGAGTGTGTTTTTCCATTGCCATTCTTTGGGAGGTGGTCTGGTCCTTTCCCATGCTTTTTCTTTAAGGCACAGGTCTCCTTAACCTTTGGTACATTTGTTTGTTTCACTTGTTTCCGTATGGCACCCTCCCTCCTTCCCCTTAACTGCCTCGTACTTATGTCATCTGGTGAGAGATTGATAACTAATTCCAGGGACCTTTCTAGTGCCAAGCTTAGTTGTGAGTCTGATAGAAGTTGTGACGCGGACAAATCAACCTCATTTGGCATGCTATGCCTGTCTGCGCGATTATCTACTGTGGGGCCTGTATCCTTAGCCTGTACTGGGGTTTTGGCTAGCGCAAGAGATCCCAAGGATGAGCGTTTAGCCAGAGCTAAATCTTGGGAAACTCTGCGCTCCAGAAGGATGATACCTTGATCTATGGCTTAATTTGCCCTTATAATAAAGTTGTCTAATGGGCCTATCAACTGTGCTCCACCAGCAGCCGTTTTGCTTCTGCTACCCCTTGTAGACATAATACAAATAATTTAAGTATACGTTTCACAAATCTTAGCTGTTAATATTTAAATGGGAAGAGCATCCGTACTGAATACTAAGTATGTACAAGCAGAAGTAATGAAGAATAAAGAGAGGGGGCCCGGTCCGGTCTTAATCGGTCTAAAACAGGCTTAAACTGGCCTGCCCTTGGCCCGGGCTTAGCCCGTGGCAATCCTGCGTGCTCCCGCGACGTGGGGGATGGTCCAAGAATATAAACGCCTCCTGGCGCGATTGCTGGTATGCGACTTCCGGTCGCAGGGGCAGCTGGGTATGGTAGTTTTCAGCCCCCTCTCGCTCTCCCCCACTCGGCGGCGGCACTCGAGATGTGGAAAGTGCGGCAGCGGAGGGAGAGCAGAGACAGCAGCGCAGAGCAAGGCAGCACTTCGAGCCTGGTGGCGGCCCCAGAAAGAATCAGATACAACTGTAAGTGTGTCACCAGTTCTCACAAAAGAGTCCCTGCTCCACAGGGAATGGTCCAAGAATTTAAACGCCTCCTGGCGCGATATGCCGGTATGCTACTTCAGGTCGCAGTCGTAGCTCGGTATGGTACTTTTCAGCCCCCTCCCGCTCTCCCCCACTCGGCGGCGGCACTCAAGATGTGGAAAGTGCGGCAGCGGAGGGAGAGCAGAGACAGCAGCGAAGGGCAAGGCAGCACTTTGAGCCGGGTGGCGGCCCCGGAAAGAAGCAGATACAACTGTAAGTGTGTCACCAGTTCTCACAAAAGAGTCCCCGCTCCACAGGGAATGGTCCAATAATTTAAAAGCCTCCTGGCGCGATATGCCGGTATGCGACTTCTGGTCGCAGGGGCAGTTGGGTATGGTAGTTTTCAGCCCCCTCTCGCTCTCCCCCACTCGGCGGCGGCACTCAAGATGTCGAAAGTGCGGCAGCGGAGGGAGAGCAGAGACAGCAACTCAGGGCAAGGCAGCACTTCGAGCCTGGTGGCGGCCCCAGAAAGAAGCAGATACAACTGTAAGTGTGTCACCACTTCTCACAAAAGATACAGATATTCACATAGTTTAATCACTATCCAATATATTTAGTGAGACACTTTAAATTAGTCACTTAGACAGTCAATCACAGTGCTACTAAATTCTCCATCCAGATATTTATAATGATATTTCCACTCATTCTCAAGGCAGATTGCTTTATATATATAATACATATTTAACTAACGAACCAAACCACATTCACTGGATGATGTCATCATTGATGTCATTTGAGATGTCTTCAGTGATGTCATCAGTGATGTCACTGACCATGTCATGAATGATGTAATATGTGACATTATCAGCAGTGGATTGCGGGCGCCCGAGTTATAGTGAGTACAACTAACTTTAACTGAGGAATTTTAATGGTTTTGTACAAATGAAATGTCCAGCTAACTATAAGAGCCCTGAAACCTATGTTTTTTTCAGTGTTATATATATATATATATATATATATATATATATAAATGGCTTCCGGAACAAGAGCATTCCGCTCGAAACGCGTATGGCACAATTACCGTTGTTGGAGTGCTGGTATAATGCTTGTGCAATCCCCAGATTAAAAGGTGACAACTCGACATGTGTGGCTCCTTCTTCCGAGGCAGCTCTTTCTTTTGCTACTAGCGGCTGCCTGAGCTGCGAAGGAGCCCCACTGCCTATCATAGCAGGTCTGCAGAGTAACGAAGATAGACATCAGCAGAGCATCGAGGCCAATTTATTGGATGTAATACTGCCAAGACTGAAACAAGGTTACTTTTCAACATCCCACTTGGGTAAAGAATTTTGTGGTATGGTTGCGCCCATTGGGGAAAGTATTTTAAGTGGACTGCATCACCCAGGGTGCACTAGCAGACTCGCCCATTGGGGCTGAACATTTAAACCTTGGTGCAGGGCGCTTACTCCATGCTGCCTATGCTCCTGGTACTCCAGTGAACAAGAGCATTCCGCTCAAAATGCGTATGGCACAATTACCGATGTTGGAGTGCTGGTGTAATGCTTTCGCAATCCCCAGATTAAAAGGTGATAACTCGACTTGTGTAGCTCCTTCTTCCCAGGCAACTCTTTCTTTTGATACTTGCCGCTGCCCGAGCCACGAAGGAGCCCCACTGCCTATCATAGCAGGTCTGCAGACTCAGGAAGATCTAGACATCTGCAGAGCATCAAGGCCAATTTGTGGATGTAATACTGCCAAGACTGAAACCAAGTTACTTTTCAACATCCCACTTGGGTAAAGAATTCTGTGGTATGGCGGCGCCCATTCGGGAAAGTATTTTAAGTGGCCTGCATCACCCAGTGTGCACTAGCAGACACGCCCATTGGGGCTGAATATTTAAACCTTGGTGCAGTGCGCTTACTTCTTGCTGCCTATGCTTCCGGTACGCTAGTGAACAAGAGCATTCCGCTTGAAGCGCGTATGGCACATTTACCGTTGTTGGAGTGCTAGTGTAATGCTTGTGCAATCCCCAAATTAAAAGGTGACAACTCGACGTGTGTGGCTCCTTCTTCCGAGGCAACTCTTTCTTTTGATACTAGCGGCTGCCCGAGCCGCGAAGGAGCCCCACTGCCTAACATAGCAGGTCTGCAGAGTCACAAGGATCTAGACATCTGCAGAGCATCGAGGCCAATTTGTGGATGTAATACTGCCTAAACTGAAACCAAGTTACTTTTCAACATCCCACGTGGGTAAAGAATTTTGTGGTATGGGGGTGCCCATTGGGGAAAGTATTTTAAGTGGACTGCATCGCCCAGTGTGCACTAGCAGACACGCCCATTGGGGCTGAATATTTAAACCTTGGTGCAGTGCGCTTACTTCTTGCTGCCTATGCTTCCGGTACGCTAGTGAACAAGAGCATTCCGCTTGAAGCGCGTATGGCACATTTACCGTTGTTGGAGTGCTAGTGTAATGCTTGTGCAATCCCCAAATTAAAAGGTGACAACTCGACGTGTATGGCTCCTTCTTCCGAGGCAACTCTTTCTTTTGATACTAGCGGCTGCCCGAGCCGCGAAGGAGCCCTACTGCCTAACATAGCAGGTCTGCAGAGTCACAAGGATCTAGACATCTGCAGAGCATCGAGGCCAATTTGTGGATGTAATACTGCCTAAACTGAAACCAAGTTACTTTTCAACATCCCACGTGGGTAAAGAATTTTGTGGTATGGGGGTGCCCATTGGGGAAAGTATTTTAAGTGGACTGCATCGCCCAGGGTGCACTAGCAGACACGCCCGTTGGGGCTGAACATTTAAACTGAACATTTAATCCTTGTTGTAGACAAATTCATTATAAAAATCAGACCAGGTTAGTTGATCTATATGTAAATAGTGAGAAGGAGAATAATAATCAGTAGAAGGAATTTGCAACTTATTTGTTGGTAGAGAATTGTTTTGAATTTGGTTCCGATCAACGTATTTGTAAATATTGTTATTATAAAGTAAATGAAAACAAAATGCCTGCTAGAGCTGTACATAATAATCTTGAGTTGGTAAATATTCCTTCTGAACTGATGGATTTAAATACTTATGAGTCTATTCTTATTCAATGTGCGCACCCATTTCAGACTATTTGTTAATATGGAGCCTAAGAAAGCGAAATTGCCTCCTTCAGACTTACAGAGAGGATTCAAAGGAAGAGTTGTATATTTGCCTCTAGATATAAAGAAAAACATTAAAACAATTGGTGTAGAAATTGTGGAAGAGGAACCTGTAATTATTCTAGTTAATGGCGTTCCTACGAAGAGTAAGAAAATCTGGCAAGAATTAGTGGATGTTAGGAAAGTGGAAAAGGCAATGTTGTATTTGGTAAAAAATAATCAATACTATAAAAATGTATATGTACGAGAAGAGGACAGTGATTTGTCAACTGGACAAATTGAAAAAGTGGATGTAAAAGAAAGATACTGTTTCGGAATCCCAGCTAATTAATCTTATGGCATGTCAGCGTGGTACTAATGAGTATTGTTACCGTTGTCATGCGGAATTGAAATGTATGCTAAGAAACTTAGGAACTCCTACATGGTTTCTTGCTCTAGGCTGTGCAGAGTATGCTTGGGAAGACTTACTTCAATTTCTTCGAGAGGCAAATGCAAACATAGAAAATATAGAATACAAGACACATGGAGAACTGTGCACTTTGGATCCAGTTAATGTATGTAGATATTTCAATCATAGATTTGAAGCTATGATGTCTTTTATCACAAACAAAATAAATCCTCCTATTGGAGAGGTTATGGATTTCTTTTGGAGAAAGGAGTATCAAGCAAGAGGTGCTCCTCACATACATATGCTGCTATGGATCAAAGATGGCCCAAAATTTGGAACAGATTCAGATGGCACAGTGATGAGTTTTATTGAACAATATTCTACATGTGCTGTACCAAAAAGTACAGAACAAAAGAATTTAAGACATCAAGTCTTACGGTTTCAAACCCATTGTTGTGGAAAATACTGTCGTCGAAAGTACAAATCTAAGGATAAGTTCTACACAAAATGTCGATTTGGATTTCCACGTCCAGTAATATCAAAAGGAAGAGTGAACAATTTTATGTCATCTTTGCGACATACTTTAACAAGAAAATCACTGAAAAATACCTACAACTTTAGAAGAAATGAAGAGTGAAAATACATAACTGACTATAACCCAGTTGTTTTATCCATGTGGAATGCTAACATGGATATTCAATATGTTGCAGACAACTCCATTGCTGTGGATCGATATGTAACATCTTACATTACTAAATCTGAAAAATTGGAACTTCAGGAAATGTGGGAAGAAATTTCTAATGAAAATAGCCTAAGTAAGAAATTGTACAGCTACAGTTTGAAGATGTTGTCTCATCGAGAAATTGGAGCATATGAATGTTCAGATCGCTTATCATCTGCAAGTCTATACTCCAAATCTAGAACAATAATTTGGGTGAGTTCAGGTCTTGCAAGAACTCGAAACCGAGTTTTGAAATCCGTACAAGTAATTGAGCATTTAGAAGAGAGAGAACCAGACAGTACTGTCATATAGATATATTTTGCCTATATGCTGTGTTAAGTTAGCATGAGCTTATTAGGAGTTTAAATGCCATTTTACCTTTCTGCTGCTTCTGCACACAACACATTTCTGTTGCTTTAGCTTTGAGCCTAGTAGAATGTTTTGATTCACGCGAGAATAATATGTTGTTACTCTGATATCAGCCTTGCGTGGTGAGCTGTGTCTGTACAGTGAGTGCTGAAACCTTCAAGGATATCTCAACACAGTGGTTGTTGTAACGTCTGATCTTCGCACTTTCCTGGACATAACATACATGCAGCTGTGGCCATATTCTGGCTTTAGATGAGTTTTATATGGCTTTGCACAGAGCATACACACACACACTTGATGGTGCTTCGCATGCAGAGAGCTGGTGGAAGATGATGTGATCCCTTACCACTAGGATCTGAGGTATGGGCCCGCCCTGCTAAAACCCAAAAAGACCTTCTTAGGTATAAAATAATATACTAGCTAGGGAGGGTGAGAATAAGGTGTTAGTGAACCCTATTCGTTTTAGATATTTTACCATGCTTTCACCTTTTGTGTTCTATGGACTAGAGACTATGCTGATTACTTTGTTTCTTATAAAATGTTTGCTTGTATTAGCTAAGATACTGCACTTGAGAACACTGCATTAGTAAATAAACATTTCAAATGTGCACGCGTCCTCATTTACTCCTTGTTCTGGATTGAAATTATTGTATAACGAAAGAGTGTTCATGTGTTCCACGTTACCTGAGGTGTACTAAGTCCATGTTCTGGTTTGTCTAAGCATTGGGAGTCTGTGATAGCCAATGAGACACTGTAGCTAGTCTGGTAGGGGATTTTGGGTACTAAGGTGAGTTTTGGTACACCCTAATTCACTGAGGTTCCAAGTCTTTATGTACAGTTCTGTATGAGAACGGAATCCCTGCGACATGGCGCCCAACGTTGGTTGTCTGATAACATGACACTCGAGTAGTGCGGTATTCAGTCCTTAACACCTTCACCATTGTTTCCGGTTAATGGTGGTGTTGGACAAACCTACCTATATTTGTATAGCTCTTTTCAAGCTTGAATTTTTCTAAACGGTTTCCTTGAATTACTACCCAGTTGTGCTACAAGGTTTACTTTGTACCTCTTTCTTTCTGTGTCACTATGGCCGCGGTGAACATTCCGCAACATAGTCGCATTGCAGTGCGCAATCATTTGCAGAATTATAATATTTCCGTGGATGGCATGGCCGTGATTATGGTAGTGAGTGCAGAGGTGGCTTACCCTTACGAAATCTTTTATTCGTGAGTGACCTTCCCGACTGTGAACCCAAATACTAATGTGTTCGACACGTACACTCCCACTGCTGTGCCACAGGAATATGCTCCATATAGGGCACAGGAGATTCCTATTGATACTTGGCAGCACCGCATTTGGTTTGATGGCACCCTACCCCATTCTTTGGCAGCTTCGAGGTTAGGTCCTTTGTCCATTCCAGGCACAAATTCGCCTGTTTTGGCTGGATTTACGCCTCATCCTCAACACGGCGCATGTTCCGTGGTTGAGTTAAGACGACTACATCTAGTCGCAATTAGCGTGATTAGGGGCCCCGGGTGGTGCAGCGCTTCCTGCCGGACAGGGTGGAATGAAGTTCAGTCCCGTTATGGTCAACGCTGTGAAGGGCAAGCGTCCCCAAGATAAGGATGATTTTCCTTTCTGGCTTGCCGAGAAGTTTGACCAGCTAGAAGCAGTATTTCCTAACACGACTCCTGGTGAAAAACACAGGATTCTGACAATTAGCTTACCGAAAGACTTGACCCCTGAAATTGGTGACTGTGAGGCCTGGGCTAAAACATTTGTGGCGGTCTATACGAGGTGTTACGGCTCTCCATCTATGACTGTCCTGCCGACAGTACTTAAACGTGTTCAGGATGAGCACGGAGCTGAGGCTGCTGTTGAATTGGGTATGCGCCTCTGTGGCACCTGCGATGTAGTTTCCGATCTCATACTTGCTAATGTCAAGGGGGATGCGGTAAACTTTCAGGTGGCCAGTGCTTTGCAGGCCATTCCCGATAAACCCTGACAGTTGGCGAGGAATATTGTGGCGGCTTATAAAACCGTGGGCCGCAATAGTAGGGGTCTCAAGCCTTTTTCTACTAAAGAGAAGAAATTACCCCAAGGGCAGAAGTCAGAAACTGAAGAACAGCCCAAGACCAAAAAAGAAAATTGGCCGAAAAAACAGAAACAGGGAAAGCAACAACAACAGAAACAGGAGTCCTGCGTCTCCATTGCCTGCGCCCCCAGAACGTATTTATGACTTGCGCAATCGCGCGATGATAAAATCACTTGATCGATTTAAGGTTTCTGATCAACGCTCTCCT
This sequence comes from Lissotriton vulgaris, assembly GCF_964263255.1. Lineage (NCBI taxonomy): Eukaryota > Metazoa > Chordata > Amphibia > Caudata > Salamandridae > Lissotriton > Lissotriton vulgaris. The sequence goes on along the minus strand of NC_141694.1, from coordinate 1,806,262,834 downwards.
TGTTCTTTTCAGGAGTCATCGGCCTCATCGACCGGTGGTGGTGGAGGAGGTGGCAGGCGTCAGGGTGGCCAGAAAGACGGTAAAGGCAAACAGGACGATTCTACACCTAAGAAACCCCAGTTTCAGAAAAATATGGTCGTCGCTTTAACAGCGAGATATGCCACAGATAGTGAGAACGCAGTTTCGGAATCAGACATGGGCTCTGCCTTGCTGGAAGCGCGGCGGAGATTACCATAGTGCGAGAGGCCCTGCGTCCACTACTGAAGGTGACAGCGACTGCCCGTTATGTTGTTGTGGAGACAGCTGACACTAGAGTAGATCCCCCTGACCGACTTTATTAAATACTCTTGTTCATTGAAGGTGACATACAATGTACCATAAAAGGGGTCTTTTGGGAAAATCTTACAACTACCTATGACATTTTGTTAGCGGAGGTTGACTGGCCCCCACCTTTTGTTCTCGCAGCTCCAAGAGAGTAGGAGGGGATCCTCCCCAGTTTCGCGCACACGGTCTCGAAGGAGCATGCGCTGAATTTTGCAGAAGAGTGGGCTAGAGCCCTTGCAGCGGCTTTGTACCGTACACATTGTGGATGGGATCAATTTTCCCCGCACCACGAGATACCTTTGCGGTCGCAGCCACAGCCTCAACCTCAGTACCACTTAAGACGTGAAGCTAAGGCTTTCGTTGCGGAGATCCTTGAACAATTGGAATATCAGGGAGTGATTGAAACTTGTGTGTCACCAATGAATAACCCTCTTTTCACTGTGACCAAGCCTGACGGTTCATATCGTTTTGTATTGGATTACCGGCATTTAAACTCACATTGCCGTACTTGTGCAGTACAGAATACTCACGGCTCTATCTTAGTGGATAGGCTTGACATTTCCAACGGTTTTTATGCCCACCATTTGGATGGTCTGAGTTCCCAATGGACCTCCTTTACTTGCGGCGGTGTCCAAAAACAATTTTGGCATTTACCAATGGGCTATAAAACAGTCTAGGGGTATTTGCTGCCCGCATAGTCTTTCTCTTGGAGAGAATCGACCCTGATGCATGCTCGTATGTGGATGACATTTATCTCACAGACGACAAACTTTGGAAGCATCTGTGTCGAGTTAACCGCATAATTTGTAGCTTTGCAGACTTACAAATTCAACTTTGCAAAGTCGCACATTGCAGAGTACACAGTGTTGTTTCTGTGCTACGAGCTCAACAATGAAGGTCGAGGATTGGCTCCTCACTTCTTGGAGAAATGAGCACAACAGCACGCTCCGACAACTCTGAAAAAATTACAGTCTTTGCTGGGTTTTTTTAATTTTGGAAGGACATACATTCCGGAATATGCCCAGCGTATCAAACCTCTGTATACTTTGATACAACCTACTTTTACCAAATCGTGCTGCCTGCCAGAGCACTCGGCTATACTGCAATCTTTGCAGGCTGATTTACTCGCTTCTAAATACTTATTGACTTGTGACAACCACACCAACCTGGTGAAAAGAATCATCCCTGGGACGGTGGGTTTCACATACCTTACTTTTAACGAAGGAGACACAATACCTATTGCCTACAAGTCACACTTGTACACTTCGGCTGAAATGCGATTTTCCACTGTGGAGAAAGTTTTGACGGCTGTGCAGATGGTGATTCTTAAGGAATGTGCACTGTCACAGGGAAAAAGCATGTTGATTGGTACCCCGTGTCCTGCTTTGGAGGCAGTTACGAAAGCCAGTGTTCCTAATCCTAAACGTTTGCACCCTTAGTGGATACAATAGGCTGCTTCTTTGACATCTCCAGATGTCACGTTTATTTTTGATGCCTCCTTACGGTCGCAGGACTTTTTGCAGTATGAATTTGTTCATCCTGCTCCGTTGGCTATGCGGCCTTTGGAGGAGTTCCATTGCATCATATACACTGCTGATTCGGTGCCGGTTGCTCATGGTTCTAAACACGCCTACGTTTCCGCATGCGCCATTGTGGTAGGTGCCATTGTGAACGATGAGTTCAAGTCCAGAGTTGGCACAAGCAGACACTAGGGGACTGCGCCGCAAAATTAGCAGAGCTTCATGCGCTGATGCTTGCATTGGAGTACGCTGATCCTAGTGTGACGACTCTGATTGTGAGTGATTCTTACTACTGAGCTTAAAGAGCAGTTGCCACTGGTGTTTGTAATTCATACTCTTGGTCATCGGCGCGTTTGAGTACGCGCTGTTGGCAACTCGCTTGCTGATGAAGCAGCAAAATCAGCAGTATTGAAATATTTAATTGTGTCAGGATTCAGCGCCTAGCAGCAACATGTATTCCCCAGTGTAGAGAGAGACCTGGAGTACAGGCTAGGGTTAGACGGGTGAATGTGTGGTTTCCTTGTTAAGGCTATTAGGGAATCGTGTTTGTAAATAGTCCTGAAGTGATTACTGTTCTCATATAGTATTTAGTTAAGTACAATGTCAATCCTGTATGGGCGCTCCTCCTAAGATGGCCGCCGTTCCGGGGCGCACAGTTGCTTTAGCGTAGTCTTGCTCTAGTTTACCTGTGGAATTGCACGACCTGCGTGTGGCGCACTTCAACGAAGATTCACCTGAAGAAGCACCTGTTTCCTTTGACTCCGCGTCTATTTTCACGGCGGGAGTTCTGAGGAAAATTCTTAGTTTCCTAGTTTTCGTGTCTCATCCAGAGAACCGTCGGTCCTTACCGAGGACAAAACAACTTTGGCAGAATTCGTCGACTTTCTGAGGAATATTGACAGACTTGCATTGTGTGAGCAGAAAATTCCTCCAACGTCAAGAAAGACTTCCACAGAGGAAGCAGTCAGTGGCAACGAAAGGCCTTCAGGAATTCAATTCAGTAAGACCATTGCCTTATCATTGCTGCGACAGTTGGCCTATTACCTCCCTTGCACTTTTCCTCTCCTTTCCTACCTCTTGTTACTACCTTGCTTCCTTTTTGCGCATTGAAGAATTCTCTTGGCCAGCAGCTAAGTACTTGAGCCTTGTGGAACTGTATAACTGCCAAGAACAGAACCCCCTTATGCAGCTGGAGTGAGAGAAACTCAGGTATTTAAGTTACCATAGGAGAGAAGGAGTAAGAGAGAAGTCCTAAATAGTACAGAGAGAGTAATTGAGTTATTCTTGTCTTCCAGACAAAATTCATTGAGTTTTCTCACACAAGAAGAGTAGCGAAAACCTTGCGCTCCACTGGTAGGATAAGTTTCTTTATTACATACAGTGTAAGAATAAGTAGACTGTAGTGGTTGTTTATTTCTGTTCTCCCATTTCTGTGCATTAGGCATTCGAGGAATTCCAATCAGAAGACGCCCGGGGTTAACCAGAGAGTGCCAGTGTAGTCCCAGTGCAGGAAGTCTCTTCTCTTCCACTTCCCCTTTCCCCTTCTTCCCTCTGTTAGTGAGTCCTGCTCTTATAGCGGGGTCACTGGTGGAGGGGCGATTGGGACTAGTCTTCTATGCTGCTTTTGCGAAGTCATTCTGGAGGATTCTGACAGTTTGAAGTGCCCAAGTATTTTTCTTCGCCCGAGCAGTATGGCTGAAGGGGTGGATATGAAGACCCTGGGTGACATACTAGAGGGAATTCAAAGAGAGTTAGGCGCAGTTCGTGAGGAGAATAGAGTGCTAGCACAGAAGGTGGATGGTTTGGTTATGGGTAATCCTACTCAGAGTATTCCTTTGCCCAGTGTCAGTAACCCCAGCTCTAATCCTAAGACCGTAGCACAGGTTATTCACTCTGTTTCTCCGTTGATACCGTTAGCAGCTCCTGAAAGATTCACAGGGGATCCCCAGAAGGCTCAGCTTTTCCTCACTCAGTGTTCCTTACATTTCATGTGTAGACCTACTCTTTTTCCTAATGTTCAATCCAGGGTTGTGTTTATCCTTTCCTATCTGGGTGGGGTTGCAGCGAATTGGGCTATGCCTTTGATTAGTAAGGATGATCCCCTACTTAGCGATTTTGACCGATTTAAGAGTGAATTCCTTAGAATCTTTGATAGGAGAAGGATTTCCCAGGCCACCGATAATGAACTGCTAGAACTACGTCAAGGATCTAAGGATTTGATTTCGTATCTGACACAATTTAATAAATTGCTTTTGGAAACTAATTGGCCAGAAGAAAAGAGAGCGGCGCTATTTTACCGAGGATTGAAAGACAAAATTAAGGATACTTTAGCTCAGGTTCCAAATCGCCCTACTGAATTGTCTGCATTGGTGGATTTGGTTTTAGAGTTGGATTTCCGCCAATCTGAGCGTAAGGGTGAAAAAAGGAAGGATTGGAAGGCTCCGATACCTCGCTTCGATCGAACTCGGTTAGAGAAAGGTTCAGGAGGATCTTCAGAGGTAGAGCCGATGCAGATTGGTGCGGTCAGAGGACCCTTGAGTCAAAAAGAAAAAGAACAGAGAAGACTAAAGAAATTTTGTTTGTATTGTGGTGGCGCTGGTCAAGACCCACCATCAGTAGGCGGAGTCGCTCTGGTGGTAGAAGAGGATAAGACGGCTCCCGTTTCTCATTCCATTTTGAACACTTTGCAAACCTTGACACCGCATGTTATCTTACAAGTGACCATTCGTTTCCGAGAGACACAGATTTCAGGAGTGGCTATTATGATTGACTCAGGGGCTACTGGAAATTTTTGCGACATCAAATACGCTCGTAGGATGGGTATTAAAGCCATTCGCAAGGAGAAACAAGAACCAGTGAGAGCAGTGGATGGCTCCAATTTGACCTCTGGACCAATCACCAGTCATACCGAAGAAATTACATTGATTCAAGCTGATGGTCATTTGGAATCCCTTCAATTCAATTTGATAGACGCACCTCAGTTTCAATTAATTTTGGGTCTACCTTGGTTGACTGCACACAACCCCACAATTGATTGGGAGAGGCGTACAGTAAGCATGCAATCACCTTTTTGTTCTGAACATTGTTATGGGCCTCATGAACACGTAGAAAAACCCACTAAGGCATCTCTTTTGTCATTTGGAGGACAATCTATCAGAGTGATCACCTCTGTTGATATTCCTATAGAATATCGAGATTTGGAAGCCGTGTTTAGTGAACAAGAAGCAGAAACCTTACCTCCTCATCGCTCATATGACTGTGCCATTGGTTTAGAACCAGGGGCCAGCCTCCCTTGTAGTCGTATCTATGCCTTGACCGAAACAGAGAATGCTCATCTCAAAGAATACTTGGATCGATATCTTGCCAATGGATTCATTCGTCCCTCTCAGTCGCCGGTATCTTCCCCTTTGTTTTTCATTCCAAAGAAGCAAGAGGGAGGCCTGAGAACTTGCATTGATTATCGAGCAATGAACAAGGTTACCATCAAAAACAGATACCCTTTGCCTTTGATTTCTGTTTTGCTGGATCAAATTAAAGAAGCACAGATTTTCACAAAACTGGATTTACAGGGTGTTTACCACCTTGTCCGAATGAAGGAAGGGCACGAGTGGAAAACTTCCTTTTGCACCCGTTTTGGTCTATTTGAGTATTGTGTGATGCCATTTGGGTTGTGCAATGAACCAGCAGTTTTTCAGCATTTTATAGACGACATTATGAGTGACTTGATTGATAACATCGCTATCATCTATTTAGATGATATTCTGATTTATTCTCAGAATCCACAGGATCATATGAAACATGTAGGATTGGTGCTGGAACGACTACTTGCCCATCATTTGTATGTGAAATTGGAGAAATGTGTCTTCCATGTCAGTAAGGTGGAATTTCTTGGATTCGTCATCTCTCCTCTTGGAATCGTTATGGATCCTGGAAAGGTGCAAGCAGTAGAAAAATGGCTAGCTCCATGTAACATCAAGGAGATCTAGAGATTTTTAGGATTTGCCAATTTCTACCGTCGCTTTATCCAAGGTTTTTCTCAGTTGATCTCCCCACTTACTCGTTTGCTTAAAAAGGGAATAAAATTCAAGTGGAATTCGGAAACTGAGAAGGCCTTCTCAGATCTCAAGCAGAAATTTGTATCAGCTCCTATTTTGCTTCACGCCGACCCGGAGGAACCATTTTTCGTGGAAGCGGATGCTTCCGATCAAGCATTGGGAGGAGTCCTGTCGCAGCGGCATTCAAGAACTGGTCAACTAAACCCAGTAGCATACCGCTCAAGAAAATTAAATTCTGCTGAATTAAATTACATCATCATGGAAAAGGAACTGTTAGCAGTAAAGGACGCTTTTGAAGATTGGAGGCACTATTTGTTGGGGGCCAAACACAAGGTGACGGTATTCTCTGATCACAAAAATCTTCAGTTTTTGAAAACAGCTAAGACCTTGACACCTCGTCAGCTTCGTTGGTCTCTTTACTTTGCAGATTTTGACTTTGTAATCACGTATCGTCCAGGTCCCAAAAACGGGAAGGCGGATGCCTTGTCCCGTTTGGATACTGAAGATTGTGAACATGCAGTGGAGCCGCAACCCATCATTCCGGGAGCCAAGATCATTTGCACTCTTTCCATCCCAGACTTCCAAGAAGAAGTTCGTAAAAGTCTGACTCAGGAGGAAATTCAACAATGGAGCTCGATTGGAAAAGAGAGACACTGTCAACAACAGTTACCCTATTTCAAAGAAGCACAGTATGTTCCCACGACGGCTCTTCAGCAGAAAGCTCTGCAGCTTTGTCATGATCACCCCATAGCTGGACACAAGGGAATATCCAAGACTCTGGATTTGGTGCAAAGATACTTCTGGTGGCCTGGGTTGTCCTCTCAAGTCAAAGAGTATGTGCAGTCTTGTGGTTTATGTACCCAAAGTAAACCCAGTAGACAGTCTCCTCAGGGGTTTTTGCAGCCACTTCCCACACCACCTCATCCTTGGCATACTATCTCCATGGATTTTATAGTAGATTTACCTGTCAGCAAGGGGTTTGATACCATTTTAGAGGTAGTAGACACATTCTCCAAGATGAGCCATTTCATTCCTTTGGTGGGGGTTCCAACAGCTCCAGACTTAGCCCGGGTTTTCAGTGAGAACATTGTGAGACTCCATGGGGTTCCCAAACTAGTGATCTCTGATCGAGGCCCTCAATTCATCTCTCATTTTTGGCAAGCTTTCCTCAAAGGCCTAGATGTAGAGACTAGACTTTCCACCAGTTATCACCCAGATTCCGCTGGCCAGACTGAAAGGGTAAATCAAGAGTTAGAGCAATACCTCCGATTGTTTTTGATCGATTAAGGTGGCGATTGGGCAGAACGGTTGTGGATGGCAGAGTTTGCATGTAATAATGCGAGGAGTGCATCAACTGGCTACTTTCCGTTTTATTTAAACTCTGGTCGTCATCCTAACCCCTTTGTAACTAGAGACAAATTGCAAGTACCTGCTGTTAAGAATTTACTTTCTGACATTCATTCATTGCACAAGTCTGCAGAACAGAATTTAGTTAAAGCTAAAACGTCTTATAAAAAGTTTGCTGACAGGAGTAGACGAGCTCCCCCACAATATAAGGTAGGAGAGTTAGTGTGGCTATCTACCAAGAACCTCCGTTTGAAAGGGAATAGGAAATTCCAACCAAGATTTGTGGGCCCCTACTCTATTGAAAAGGTTTTGAGTCAGCTGACTGTGAAATTGAAATTACCTCCTACAATAAGGATTCATCCTGTATTTCATGTGTCCTTGTTGAAGAAATCTAAGCCACAAGTACGTTTAACTAAACCACCAGAACCAGTACAGATTCAAGGTCATGCGGAATATGTAGTCAAAGACATTCTTGACTCCAAGTTTAGAAGAGGCACTCTTCATTATTTGGTGGACTGGAAAGGTTACGGTCCTGAAAAAAAATCGTGGGAACCAGATTCTAATATCCATGCTCCTCACATAATTAAAAGATTCCATGCCCGTCACCCCAATAAACCAAGACCGATAAATCGGTTGTTGAGAGGGGGTACTGTCAGGATTCAGCGCCTAGCAGCAACATGTATTCCCCAGTGTAGAGAGAGAACTGGAGTACAGGCTAGGCTTAGACGGGTGAATGTGTGGTTTCCTTGTTAAGGCTATTAGGGAATCCTGTTTGTAAATAGTCCTGAAGTGATTACTGTTCTCATATAGTATTTAGTTAAGTACAATGTCAATCCTGTATGGGCGCTCCTCCTAAGATGGCCGCCGTACCGGGGAGCACAGTTGCTTTAGCGTAGTCTTGCTCTAGTTTACCTGTGGAATTGCGTGACCTGCGTGTGGCGCACTTCAACGAAGATTCACCTGAAGAAGCACCTGTTTCCTTTGACTCCGCGTCTATTTTCACGGCGGGAGTTCTGAGGAAAATTCATAGTTTCCTAGTTTTTGTGTCTCGTCCAGAGAACCTTCGGTCCATACCGGGGACAAAACAACTTTGGCAGAATTCGTCGACTTGCTGAGGAATATTGACAGACTTGCAGTGTGTGAGCAGAAAATTCCTCCAACATCAAGAAAGACTTCCACAGAGGAAGCAGTCAGTGACAAAGAAAGGCCTTGAGGAATTCAATTCAGTAAGACCATTGCCTTATCGTTGCTGCGACAGTTGGCCTATTACCTCCCTTGCGCTTTTCCTCTCCTTTCCTACCTCTTGTTCCTACCTTGCTTCCTTTTTGCGCGTTGAAGAATTCTCTTGGCCAGCAGCTAAGTACTTGAGCCTTGTGGAACTGTATAACTGCCAAGAACAGAACCATCTTATGCAGCTGGAGTGAGAGAAACTCAGGTATTTAAGTTATCATAGGAGAGAAGGAGTAAGAGAGAAGTCCTAAATAGTACAGAGAGAGTAATTTTGTTATCCTTGTCTTCCAGCCAAAATTCATTGAGTTTTCTCACACAAGAAGAGTAGCGAAAACCTTGCGCTCCACTGGTAGGATAAGTTTCTTTATTACATACAGTGTAAGAATAAGTAGACTGTAGTGGTTGTTTATTTCTGTTCCCCCATTTTTGTGCATTAGGCATTCGAGGAATTCCAATCAGAAGACGCCCGGGGTTAACCAGAGAGTGCCAGTGAAGTCCCAGCGCAGGAAGTCTCTTCTCTTCCACTTCCCCTTTCCCCTTATTCCCTCTGTTAGTGAGTCCTGCTCTTGTAGCGGGGTCACTGGTGGAGGGGCGATTGGGACTAGTCTTCTATGCTGCTTCTGCGAAGTCCTTCTGGAGCATTCTGACAAGTTGCAGCAGTTACACGGTCCAAAAGTAAGACTGATGATGATATCTTGGCAGCTGTTGCTGCCACTGAGAATGGAGGTAAATATCCTAAGGGGTTCCCTTCAAAGTACTCATACCACTTAAGTCCCCATAAATTTCCCTATGTGAAAATACCTGAAGTTGGGGAGAGATTGATTCCCAATTCGGATCGCAGAAATATATTGATCACAGCGGCCCATGAAGGAGTTGCGTCTGCGCATGCGGGCGTTTCAGCCACTGTGTCTCAATTGCAACAGCGTTTTTGGTGGAGGGTGTAGGAGAGTAGGGTCTGCTATCCTATGGTCACCCCAAATTTTTGCTTTTTGCTTCACTGGTTTCTGACTTAATGTGGCTGTGGGCCTGCTAATCAGACCCACAGCCTGCTGTTCTCTCTCTAAATTACTGCCAATGCACTCTAGGTGCATTACAAATTGGAACTGGTTCACCTTATGAGCCCCTGCATAAGTGCACCCTAGGTGCCCAGGGCATAGGTGTATCCAAGGCCTACCAGGGGCTGCAGCATGTATTGTGCCACCCCTGGCCTGGCCTCCATTTTTGACACAACTGGCTGATCACTCAGCTGGGGTAAGTCGGTGTAACCACCTCTTACTTGGGTACAGTATGTCTGTGCCTAACCCTAAACTGGACACACATGTTCCTATCAGCCACTCCTATGGAAGGCCTCATCAATCCTGGAGGCAGAGTGCTTGGAAATATGTGAGATGGTGCTCTGGCATGTGCTGAGCCTGTTTGCAGCTGTCGGGAACCACTCCCTAAGCTGTTCCGGGATATTGCCATACCATATACTCTTAAGTGCATTATAATCCTCGCGGTTAAATGCTATCTTTGGTTTGGCTTTATCAAAACATGTCGAGTAAGGTGTCATACGAATTGGAATACTATCCCCTCGCCAATTCTGGCGACGGGGATAGCATTCCACCCTTCTAGAGGGATACGACATGTGTGTAACCTCAACCCCGGTTAAAGTTAAACAGAGCCTCAACATCACAAAATGGACGCTGCCACCACAGACACAAGTCTGGCCTCCTGCTGCTGACCGAAACTCGGCAGATGGTGGCCTGGACAAAGGGTTTCCTGCCTTGGGAGGTGCGAGCACCACCCCAGACAGGATTTTGTGTATTGGGTAGGACAGGGCTGAATAGAATCAGACATGCCCGGGGCACACAAGGTGTCCCCGTGCATAGGCCAGTCCAAACCGGTCCTGGGACTTTCCAGACCCAGGCCTGGCGCGGAACTGGACAAAGGAAAGGGGGTGTAACCGCCCCCCTTCCTGGTTCCTCCCAGAGGAGGGACCTAGTAGGTGATCCACCCCTCAGATTGGGAATAAGAGCGGGAGCAGTGCCATTGCACAGCAGATCATCCTGAAATCAACTTTAAACAAAGAAGAAGACTGGACTTCGACATTCTGCTGCACAGAAGACTGAAGAGAATCTCCCTTGTGGCCTAGGAGTGGCCACCCTGTGAACACAGGTACCAACCAGCAACTCGACGTCTGCTTTGCCGCCGCCTCCCGCCGGAGACCGAGCCCAGAGCCCAACAAGAACCAGACTCCCAGACCTCTCAGAGCCCGATCCACAGTCCCTGCAAAGAAGGGACCCGTGGAGGCACCGAGTGACGTGGGACCGGACCTCTTGGAAGACACTTGAAAAGCTGACTGCGCAGCTTCTGAGGCATCCTCGACGTTGTGCTTTAGGGATTTAGAACCCCCACTACCGAGCAGCCCTTGCACCGAAGATCAGCCCTCCAGCATCTCCACGATCTGCGTGGGGCCCTTTTGCATTGTGCCACTCGACGCGCCATCCCGGCCACTAGCCACGTGGTCAGCGGCCATCTTGGCGACGAACCCGAAGATTTACACAGCAGGTCTGGTTGCTCCAGACCTACCTAAGCTCCTGTGAAAAGGAGCACCCGCTCTGACCTTGCTGGTCCGAGTGTTAAGCATCTTTCACCTTCTGCCTGGCTTGCCTTTGCCAAGGCCTGTTTGCTCCGATCGAGGTGCCGACACCGCCAACAGCGAGAAGCCTGCGTGGGACAGCTCGTGACCGACTCCTGGACATCCTCGACCCCGGGTATCCACGTGGCTACAGAAAGAAGCTACCCGACAACGCCTGTTTGCACCCAACATCGCCTGGTTCCGATCTGGTTCCACGGTAGTCACTGGCTAGTGACTTTGAACATTGTCCCCTCTGCTTTCAGGTCTTCACATCTTCAGATCCACCCTTGGATCCACCGGAACTCTTCTCATCGAGCCGCCTGCAGCATCTTCAGCTCCAAGCACCATCGACCAGCGTGACGAAACCCGACACTACTTCGACCCTGTGCACCCGCTTCCTGTGGGTGAGGTAACTCGGCTCCGCCGGTGCTCCTGCACTGGTACACATCCCAAGGGCCTGTGTTTTAAGTTTCAGCTCCGTAGGTCACTCGGAAGGTTCCTAACTTTCTAACTTTGTGCTTTTTACGCACCATAGACTTTGTATTGAAAAGTGCGTGCACTTTGAACACTGCACCCGAGTCCCGTGGGCCTTTCCCGACTTAGTTATTTCCAGTCTCGAATAGCTCCAGCGATTCCCAAGGCCCTAGGCCTCTTCACTTTCCTATTGGTATCTCTTATACCACTTTCTTAGTATATGGTTTAGGTGGCCCCTAGGGCTCATCCATATTGTGCAACTTTTGTGTATTTTAAACTGTCTTGTGATTTAACGCTTGTGCTTCTGTGCTCATAAAGAGTCCAGGGGATTTTATAGTTAATAAATCAATATATATTTTCAATATATATCTGTGTGGTGTCCCTTTCATTTGGTATTCAAGGGGGTTGTGTATGGTATAACAGCTGGCTTCACATGCCTTTCAGAGTTTAGCCTAAGACTGCTTTGTCCACGTTACCACTAGGATAACTGGTCTACAAGGTTGAATTACAACCATCATCATAAGGGTTGCTTGGCATGGTACAAAGTGATCACTAGAACTAGTGAGCATTATATACCAGGCCAACTTCTCACAGAGGGGACTGTACAAACAGACGCGTGATTATGTCCTTCAATGTGACATTTGCCAGCAGATTAAGCCTTCAACTTCTGCGCGTCCACCCCAAACACAGTTGTTCATTTCTAATAAACCACCAGGTTGTGTTTATTTAGATCACTGCGGTCCTTTTTCTTCTGATACTGCATATAAGTACGTCTTAGTCGCAGTTGATTCATGCACACGCTTTGTGGCCTCACCGCAGCTCTGATTCACAGACTGTCATAAGAGAATTGCGTGTCTTTGTAGGGATTTTTGCCTGTGGTACTTTCCATTCGGATCAGAGTCCTGCTTTCGGCTCTAAGGCGTATAAGGATGCCATGGCTTAGATTGGGGTCCAAGTCAAGTTTTCGTCTCCATACAGACCTGAGGGTAATAGTGTAGTGGAACGAGTGAACTGTGACTTAAAGCAATTATTGACGGCTCGAGTTATAGGCACTGGCAGGAACTGGCTGGCCGATCTCAATGGCATGCAGCGTGCTCTTAATAATCTCCCTAGAAGGTCTCTGCATGGGCGGACCCCATACGAAATGCTTTTTGGTATCAAGATGTATGTACCGGACCTTGACGGTCTAGACTCGGTGGCTGTTGCTTGACGTAGGTGAACATTGCAATGTTTTACAGACTCTACAAATGACAAGAGACAGTCTTGCAAAGGAACATTTTCCCTCCACTTCGGATGATGCGTTGCAGATCCCGGTAGTTGGCTGGCTGCCCCAAGTTGGAGAATTGGTTCAGGAGAAGATCGATAACAAGAAAGAATTTGGTCCCTCTTACCGAGCTCCAGTTCCTGTGTTTGGAGGGAAGGGAACAAGAACAGTCATTTTACAACCACTTCCAGGTCGTAAAGAAATCAGGTATATCTCCATTGACAATGTCAAGAGACACAGAGTGGCTGATTCTTCTTAGTATGACACCAGCAGTTTCCTTTCCTTCTATTGTGAGAAATTCTGTGTTGACCACTGCTTCTGATCAAGTGCCTGAGGTGGCTCTCGAGATGCCTGCAATTTCTAGTCCTTTATGGAGTACATTGCCTGGTACTCAAATTGATGAAACTGATTAAACTTATCCAACTGACTTATTGATGCCTGATTTGCAAACTCGTTTGGCCACTGAATCCAGATTAAAGCCCTCAAGGATTAGAGTCTATGCAACATTATTTAAAAAAACATTTTTTGATTCCCCCTTGGACATCTATTTGGCTGGTTCTTTTTTCTATTTACCTTTTTATGTCAATTTGTGTTTTATTTTTTACGAATCGTGAATGGACACTATGTCGAAGAAAGAACGTGCATTCGACATCTAAATGGAACATTAGCACTCCATTCCTCATCACAGACTGCACACAGGTAGAAGAGAGACTTGGCTTTTGTTAACATCACTGCTTGGCCTGTTCTGGATGGGATTGTATGGGATGCTGTTAAATTTCAAATCCATGGCCCCACTGAGGTTATAAATGTCCTTTATGTTTCTTAAAGTTAACATGGGGGATGTGGTCAAACAAAACATACGTTCTGATGATTGGGATGTTCAGGCCGTAGAGCCTTTGTTTGCTGATTTGAAATATTATGCGGCCTTTGATGCTGAAGATTTATATTTAGAATCTGCTAATTATGGTGATTTGTTTTGTTTCAAACATTTTGGCAATCACTACCTACATAAAACTAATTCCAGGAGGAGTACTGTAAATTATACACAGTGGGGGAATTTCCCAGCTCCTAAGCGAGGCAGCTTGAGTACCTTTTTGTGTCAGCACCTCCCTCCGTGCACGTAGCGGCACCCACGCAGAGGGTGCGGCAAGGCGCGATGGCAGCTCCACACAGTCCTCAATCCTCCTCAGCAGGCAGAAATGAACAAACGGGCTCCTCCTCTAGTGCCCAGAAAAGTAAGTGTCCTAGGGAATGAGGTGAAGATGGGCGATTTAGGTGCCAATGGTGGCCAGTGGGCGGGGCAGGGCACGAACGCTGACCAGGTGTTGCGGGTCACGCAGGGACTCCTGGCAGATGGAGTCCCTGCAGCGTTCCAATGGCCGACACCAAGCACGATTCACCCCCACACCACACCAGTGGCTCCAACAGTGTCAGCACCTCCCTCGGTGCGCGAAGCGGCACGCGCGCAGCGGGTGCGGCAAGGCGCGATGGGCAGCTCCACACAGTCCTCAATCCTCCTCCGCAGGCAGCAATGAACAAATGGTCTCCTCCTCTAGTGACCGGAAAAGTACACTTATTTTACTGATTTTAATCAGTCCGATACCGCTTCGTTTTATTTTAGAATGACCAAAGTTAGACTTACCAATACTAAGTTATTGTACTTGAAGTACTTTCTAGACCAGCTAGATGTTAAAGGCTACGAGTTGTGGAAGGAATCAGTTGACCTTAAATCTGTTTGGGGTTCTAAAAGTTGGCAGGTACAAGGCACTGAGGCTTTGAACCATGCATGTCTCATCCTAAATCATATGTTATTTTTGAATTCTACCATTTCACACACAACATGCTTTGTATTGGCTCCTTCTAAAAAATTAAATACTCCTTCCTTCCCTGATTTGGAAGAATATTCTGGTTGGGGTAATACTACAACATTTTTGATTAAAGAGTTGCAAACTCTATTGCAAAATTTGTCCTTTAACATATCCAGTTTGGATCCCAAGGGCTGGTTGCTGTGGCACAGAAGTGCTGACTCGGGCCAACATCGTTTTCTGGGTATTACTGATGGCTTTACACAGGTCAGGTTAGATCCCCGTTTTGAGAGTGACCATTCTGTAACTACCTATTCAGTGGGCAACTTATGTCAGAATTGGCTCAAACATTCTACCTTGGCGTCAGTTAAACTGCATTTATCTAAACTGACTGACGATGTTGATTTGACTGATTTCATTAAATGCCCGGCTAGAGGTAGATCTAGAAGATGGATATATGCAGTTTACAATGAAATCTGGAAAACATCACAGATTGAGGCGGCTACCCGCCTTAGGGCTATTGATCAAGCTAATTTAGAAAAAGTGCTTGCAGTTGTGGATAATAGCATTAACACGCTTTCTTCCCGCATTTACATGCTGGATAATATTGTGTCATCTGTTGATGATATTGTGCAAGATGATGTGTCTGTATTATAGCATGGTCAAAATCAATTGCGTTCTGTTAAGCAGTTTGCGTGGACCCTGCAGACGCTGAAGGCCGGGAAGGTGCATTGGAATTACATGAATGTCTTGTCTCTTTTTGGCCCGTTTAATTTGACTGATAAGCAACGTTTGATTTCAATGAGGGATGCATCTTTTTCCATGTTACACATTGAACGATTGGAGTCTTTACCTTTCTCGGTGGCGGAGGCCACTACTGCAACGTGGCTTATCCACGGATTAATAACTTTACCATTTGCTCTATTCAAATTTACCTATTGTATGAAATATTTTGCCATTGGTAGATACGAGCCTCTCGGTAGTTCCTATCTCCATGAAGCTTGGTTGCTCCCTTTTACGTACAGATGCCTTAGGGAAGGGAAGGAAGTTTATCTCAACGGTGAAGAGTGCAATGAAACACCAGATCACTCATTAATGTGTAGACATATACACGGTTCTGGCAATCAGGAACAGCCTAATTTAGCCTGTGTTTTAAAAGGTACCCCCGTGCCCGCTATCGTCCCCACTTTCACATTGCTGGCAAACGGCAGGTATTTACTTTGAAATAATGAAGATTGCTGTGGGTTATTAAAAGGCATTGCTTATGTGGTTATAGTCAGTGAACGTGTGGTTTGCTGTAAAAATATGTTGTACCACCCACGCATGGGAACTTGGATGTTTCCATCTGGCCGAGGATTCTGACCTTGACGGCAGAGTTCAATAAGATGAGCAGAATAAGAGCCCTATTGTCACAAAAAGAAGTTGCCCTGACATCTGCTTGTGAAACATTTGTCCTTCACGTAGCTAACACCCGCACAGAGGTGCATGCTTTATTAAATACTGACCTACCATTACATTTCGGTGAGCTGATTCATACAATCTTTAACTCATCCTCCACATCAGGGCTGGCACACTTTTTTAAAGTAGTAAGCAGTGGTTTTGTGACTTCTTTCCAAAAGATATTTGGAGTCATTCCTGCTTTCTTCAATTCAATCTTTTCCAGCCTATTTGGTGGATTCCCCGTTTTGCTGGCGCTGGCTGCAGGCTTTCTAGTGCTATTTTGTTTTATTATAAATGGATGCACGTCCTGTGTTCCAAGACAAACTGTCGCGGTTGGCACTGTTTCGCAACAGGATGCTTGAATACTATGGAACGCTGCCACTCGCCACCTTAAGTGCAGCATATGGATTATCATTTCAATTTTCCTATTTCATTTGTATCCAGCCTGTCTTTCATTGCCTGAGCTGCGATTTCGACTGGGCCCTGGATTTTTGTCTCTGCAATATGGTGAATTTTAAACAGCTCATGAGCCCCTTAGTTGCTCATGAATTGCTTTGTTCTGACGGAGGGATTATGGCCTTTGCAGCGATGCATAGAATACTGGGTCATTGGAATGTATTCGCAGCGGTGCAAGATTTCTTGGCACACAGCTTCATTGTGAACCCGCTGAGTTGTCCTCTGTTGGTACTAGAGGCTCCGGTAATTGAAGAGCATGTATGATCTTTCCAGCTATTAAATTGGATGGCTGAGTTATTTTCGGATGATAACAGTGACTTCCTTTTGGAAGCAGTTGCTGCTTATTTTGCATACTCGGTATTAGGCTGGGACGTATCCAGGCCCGTGATATCATGGAACGTTTTCGTTAATAAAAAAATGATGATGAACCTTTTCAGTCTCGGACCTATTGACTTTGTTTAAAGTGAACACTAAATTGTCATGCTAGTGAGATTTAACTTTTTTGGCTGACAAAAGTATTTTTCCTCACCTACTCAAATTTGAACCGATTATTTTATTGAACTCTGCATTTCAACATTGAGTACCTTATCTTATCTTATCTTATCCTTGCTCGGATAATGGGAGGGTGTCATATAGATATACTTTGCCTATATGCTGTGTTAAGTTAGCATGAGCTTATTAGGAGTTTAAATGCCATTTTACCTTTCTGCTGCTTCTGAACATGACAAATATCTGTTGCTTTAGCTTTGAGCCTAGTAGAATGTTTTGATTCACAAGAGAATAATATGTTGTTACTCTGATATCAGTCTTGCGTGTTGAGCTGTGTCTGTACAGTGAGTGCTGAAACCTTCAAGGATATCTCAACACAGTGGTTGTTGTGAGGTCTGATCTTTGCACGTTCCTAGATATAACATACATGCAGCTGCAGCCATATTCTGGCTTTAGATGAGTTTTATATGGCTTTGCACAGAGCATACACACACACTTGATGGTGCTTTGAATGCAGAGAGCTGGTGGAAGATGATGTGATCCCTTACCAGCAGGATCTGAGGTATGGGCCCGCCCTGCTAAAACCCAAAGAGACCTTCTTAGATATAAAATAATAAACTAGCTAGGGAGGGCGAGAATAAGGTGTTAGTGAACCCTATTTGTTTTAGCATTTTACCATGTTTTCACCGTTTATGTTCTATGGACTAGCGACTATGCTGATTACTTTGTTTCTTGTAATATGTTTACTTCGCAGTGTGTAGCTTAAAGTCTCCCCCCTCACCCCAGCCTTGAATGCATCCCAGATCATGTTGACAGGTGCTGAGTTCCAATTGGTCTCCCAGAATTGAGGAATCCATTCTTGCATATGCCTAATATATCCTGGCTCTCTCAATAAGCTCCTCTCAAATGTCCAAGTGCTACTTTTGCCCACACCCCTATTGATCAGCGGAAGACTTAGTATAAGTGGATTATGGTCCGAAACTAGCCTTGGCAACCTTTCTAAATGGGACCCACTCACTATTGAGCTTGAAGTAAGGACATAATCTAGCCTTGATACCATTCTATGTGGGGCTGAGTAAAACGTGCTCCCTGTCCCTATGGGATTCTTTTTCACCCAAACATCCACCAGAGCGTTATGAGTCACCATATCATGTATAGCATTATACGTTCTCCTCTTTCGACCTGCATAACCTCCTCCTTTCAAGAATCCCACCCCATACAAGCCATTAACATTAAAATCCCCACAGCTTATTATAGGCTCCGGCCACAGTGCAAGTTCTGTATCTAAATATTCAAACATTTCAGGTTCATCATCATTCGAGCCATACACTGATACAATTGTAAAACACCCAGCCAGTGTCTCTACCTCCGCTATGACCCATCTTCCATCCTGGTCCTCCTTTTTTCTCTTAAGTTGGACTGTCCCCTTCTTAGCTAATATTGCAACTCCTTTTGTTCTAGTTTCTTGTTTTGTATGTGCAAGAACGTCAAACCCCATCTGCTCCAACAAGAATTTTTCTTTTCCAGGAATGTGTGTCTCCTGCAAGCACATTATTTCTAGCTTAAGCATTCTTAATAATGCAGCCACTTTCTGCTTTTGTCTCCATTATTCAGCCCACATATGTTCAGGGAGATAATCCTTAATGCCATTTATGTTTTCTAGCATTTCCTACTTTTCCCCCCATCCACAGGGTCCTAATCCTGTGTTTGTATACTGTTGTCAATACTACTTTCTTTCTACTTTTTTGTGCTTTTGTCCATTTGTGCTGTTTTTTCCTGTGTATCACCAACCCTCCTTCCCCCCCCCTCTACCCTCTCCCAGCAATGCCCCCACACTCCCACCCCCCTTCTACAGGCAAATAGGTCAAGCATGACCTATATGTGACTGCTGTGTGTTGTAGAGTCGCCTCCCTCTCTTCCCTCCTACTCATCCTCCCGCACCTCTGCCCTGATGCCCAAAGCTTATATAGCCTTCCGTCTTTCTGATGCTGTATTTAACTTTTTCTAAGTTCTGTCTATTTCTTTCCTCTCTCTTTATTCAGCTCAGTAAGATCTGATAGATATTTTCCTGCTTTTATTTCTGAGAAAAACATCCTAGTAACACCACCTGTGATAATCTTTAGCTTTGCCGGAAACATTAAGTAGGCTTCTGCCCCTTGTCGCTAGAAGGGCGCAGTTAGCTGTCTGAGTCGCCACCGTCTCTCCACAGTGACGCGGCAAAAGTCCGGTCGAGCAAAAAAGGTTACTCCCTGAGCTGATTTTTTTGATCTGGTCTGTCTTTTTCAATAATTTCCTGTCTTGCCAAAAAATTTCCGCAAAATACCAGCAAAGGTCTAAGCAAATTATCCTGTCTACAATCTTGTTTCTTTTTGTTTATCAACGGGAACCTATGTGCCCTTTGCACCTCTAGCACCCATTGCCATTGAGCCTCTGGGAAGGCATCTTTCAGTAACTTAATGACAAAGCCCCTTGGATCCTGTCCCTCCACCCCTTCCTCTAGTCCCAAAAGTCTCACATTATTACGCCTCTGGCGATTTTCAAAATCCTCCATTTTCCAATGCAAGTCCTCCGTTATTTTCGATTGTTCCATCATGAATGTCTGCCAGTCTGTGACCTCGTCCTCTAACCTGTCTGTTTTTTCTTTGACTTGAACTACCCGCTCTTCCACCTCCTCATACTTTTTGTTCATTCTTCTTATTGATGCCTGTAATTTCTTAGTATCGTGCCTAGCTCTCCGACTCTCCGCTCTGGCTTCAGCCTGCATTGTTTTTAGTTTATTATACAACATATCCATTGTTATCTGCTGCGGATTTCTAATTTTTGCCCCTCCTGTAGCTCCAGCCTCTCCTTGAGTGCCCTCCTGATACATACTGGAGGTTGCCGAGTAGTCCCATAAGAGTTTTTTATTCGTTTTATCTGGAGAACCTTCCCCTCTACCTCCTCGTCCTGCCTGCGGTTTCCTCCTTTTTTGTGTATTTTTACCCTCTAGCCAACTGCTCCCTTCCGTATCAGTACTCATTTCTGTGGAAATTCCACCTTCCTCCTCACTTGAGGTGGAGTCTGTGCCCTCATTCACAGAGAAGAATTCACCTTCCCGGTCTTTCTGTGAGTCAAGGCTCACCAGACTCCCCCATTTTGCACCCTGTTCCTTAATCACATCTTTCAACATTTATTCCTCAACCTGGAGGAGTGCATCCAGCAACTGGGCATTGTTAGAGCCCCCTGCCCCCTCTGCTGCGCTGCTTACATGTGCTTCAGCACCCCCGGCTTACCCGTTGTAGTTGCTTACTGCTTGCGTCCTCTGTCTCTCCCATCTCTGCTGCTCTCGCCGGGTGCACGCAAGCAGAGCTTCCTGGTTGCCCAGCAATCGAGACGCTTACGTCGTCGAGGACGGCTCCCACTGCCTTCGCATCTCTGTCAGCGTCTGTATCGGGGATTTCGGCCGGCGGCTGTTTTACCGGGTTCCTGGATGCCAAAGCTTTCGTTCCAAATGCTTTGGTTACGGTAGGCTGTCTGTAGCTGAAGTCTTTACTGTCTTTAGTAGCAGCTGACCTGCTATTCCGTGGCAGTGGGCCGTGATCTTTATTTGGTCCTTGAATTGACAGCGGAGCTTCGCTCGATTGTGCCGGTTTGTATTCAGGCGTTTTTTCCCCCTTCTCAGCTTTCTTCTGTTGTGATCTTGAAGGTCCGGTAGTCACCCCTTTTGGTTAATGTCGGAACTTTCGGTATTGTGCCTGTTCCTAGCGTTTTAGACGCGCTGCCTCCTACTAGCACCATCTTTTCTTTCTCAGTTCTGCCCTTTTGTGCCATTTTAAGGAGGTTGCTGCACGTCGCTTCCCAGTGTTCTCTTAATGTTCTAAACACTGCTCGGGCTCGATTCTTCCAGCTTGTTCTGACTGCCCTTTGCAGCCCGTCTCTATGGCCGTCTGCTATCCACAGGATCACCTGCATATCCAGCTCTAGTACTCCATCAAGGTATCAGGGTATCAGGGCTTCATCCTTCTCCTGCTAGTTGGGAGAGGGAGAAAATGCGACTGTGCTCTACAGCCCACTGGCGGCCATCTTGCCCTCTTCCTCCTTCATCTATCCGATTGTCAGGAATTTCTAATGTATATGCTTGTTGTATTGCAAGATGAAGGTATAGATATTGAATTTTTTTGGGGGATTTCTTATAAATGGCAACATGATTGTGACAATTGTTCGTTTTCATGTACTACTAAAATAGACACTGAAAGATTTATATCTTTGACTTTACCATACTGCAAATCAGTGCCTTTCAATAATCTAGTTAGAGAAGCAAATCAAAACATGGTCTGTACCCAATGTAACTACCAAATGTTATCAACATTATTTTTACAAAGATATGGACAGTATGTCATTTTAATGCTGCAACGATGCAGACCTGATGGAAGAAAACTGACAACTTTAATAAAAAAAATGTGGCTTCTCAACTATAAATATCAGGAAGAACTTTTGTAACTGTAGCAATTATTTTCCATGATGGTTCTTTTACAACATCAGGACATCACACAGCTTATTTAAAATGTACAAAGGCTGAACTCATTGTAATGATACTCAATTGATTTTTAAACAACGTTTGCCTTATGGCTTACCAAATTCTTACCTAGTGTTTTTACAACCAAAATTTTAGGGAAAATAATTGGCCTGGGAAAATTACTGCTGTTAAGAAAAGGTAGTCTGGTGTTGAAAAGTACTTTGTGAGTGAGGGTGATCAAGTTAAAAAAATTCTTGTAGTTGACGTAGAGGTAGTGTAAGTGTATCAGATAATGGGTGATGTGGCTTTCACAGAAGATGTTGATCATCAGTGAGGCAGAGGTGTTTTAGATTTGTTGTAGTTGGAGATGTTGGTGACATTTTGTATTCCCTTGTAGAGGTTTCTTTTAATGGTATACAGCTCCTTGCTAAGATAAAGGATGAGCAGAGTGTCATCGGCATACCAGATGATGTTGAGATTCTGATAGCATGCTAGTTGTTTAACCCCTTTGATGCTCATGATGAGCTCAGCTCGTCATGAGGTATACCTCTAGAATGCGCACCCATTAACATTATGGCCCAGCACAGGAGGAGATTCTCTCAAGCAGCCAAGGTGTTAAGGTTCTATGTACATGATAAATAGCATCGGGTGGAAGTATAACCATTGTTAGATGGTACAAAAGATATTGGTGCTTTTGATTGAGAAGGTTGGGAAAAAGAAAATTAAGAGTACTATTAAGTATCTTCCAAACTGAGGATTTTACACATACTATTTGGCCATGCGGAAAAGTATCTGAAACAAGAAATGACTATTTCGGGTTAATGTTGTTTGCATATGTTTGTACATAACTTTATTTAGAGTGTATAAAAAAGAAGTAATAATGTTTTGTTACTTTGTGATTGTTAGAGATTTCCCATATTTACGTAAGAAATTTCCGTTTGCAAAAACATTTAAGATATGTTTTTTTCAAAATTTTACATTATTAATGAAAATGTTGAATGGGTTTTTTAAAGACAATCTTATTGATTGTCTTTTTTTTTGCCCGCTGTTATATGATGAGTACTATTCAACTCACTGTTTTCAGTGAAATTCAATATATCTGAGAACAGCAAAATAAGATACAAAACATATTGCACAAATTATTTTGTATTGTGAAATATATATTATAACTCAATTTTTTCTTCTCTTCCACAGATACTATATTTATAAAAAATACATTATTAACTTGTCATTACTTATAAGGTAAGTATGATAAACAAAAAACACTTTTTCATCAATCTCTTACTTCTCTTTCCCTCTTTCCCTATCTTCACTCTCTCCCTTACTCCCCTTCCTTTACTCATCTTACTCCCCTTCTCTCACTCTCCTTACTCTCCTTCATTCACCTTTAAACTACTTCTCTCACCATCAGTACCCTTCCCTCACCCTCACTCACCTTCTCATGTTCCCTAGTTCCCCTCTGTGTCCCTCACTTCTCTTTCCTTTTTTCTTCCATCACTACCCTTCTCTTGCTCTATCCCTCACTCTCTTCTCACTACCCCTCATTCTCTTTCCTTCACACCATCCCTCACTCACTTTCACTCACCCCCCGCTCACCCGTTGTAGTTGCTTACTGCTTGCGTCCTCTGTCTCTCCCATCTCTGCTGCTCTCGCCAGGTGCACGCAAGCAGAGCTTCCTGGTTGCCCAGCAACCGAGACGCTTACGTCCTCGAGGACGGCTCCCACTGCCTTCGCGTCCCTGTCAGCGTCTGTATCGGGGATTTCGGCCGGCGGCTGTTTCACCGGGTTCCTGGATGCCAAAGCTTTCGTTCCAAATGCTTTGGTTACGGTAGGCTGTCTGTAGCTGAAGTCTTTACTGTCTTAAGTAGCAGCTGACCTGCTATTCCGCGGCAGTGGGCCGTGATCTTTATTTGGTCCTTGAAGTGACAGCGGAGCTTCGCTCGATTGTGCCGGTTTGTATTCAGGCGTTTTTTCCCCCTTCTCAGCTTTCTTCTGTTGTGATCTTGAAGGTCCGGTAGTCACCCGTTTGGTTAATGTCGGAACTTTCGGTATTGTGCCCGTTCCTAGCGTTTTAGACGCGCTGCCTCCTACTAGCACCATCTTTTCTTTCTCAGTTCTGCCCTTTTGTGCCATTTTAAGGAGGTTGCTGCACGTCGCTTCCCAGTGTTCTCTTAATGTTCTAAACACTGCTCGGGCTCGATTCTTGCAGCTTGGTCTGACTGCCCTTTGCAGCCCGTCTCTATGGCCGTCTGCTATCCACAGGATCACCTGCATACCCAGCTCTAGTACTCCATCAAGGTATCAGGGTATCAGGGCTTCATCCTGCTAGTTGGGAGAGGGAGAAAATGCGACTTTGCTCTACAGCCCACTGGCGGCCATCTTGCCCTCTTCCTCCTTCATCTATCCGATTGTCAGGAATTTCTACAGTATATGCTTGTTGTATTGCAAGATGAAGGTATAGATATTGAATTTTTTGGGGGGATTTCTTATAAATGGCAACATGATTGTGACAATTGTTCGTTTTCATGTACTACTAAAATAGACACTGAAAGATTTATATATTTGACTTTACCATACTGCAAATCAGTGTCTTTTAATAATCTAGTTAGAGAAGCAAATCAAAACATGGTCTGTACCCAATGTAACTACCAAATGTTATCAACATTATGTATACAAAGATATGGACAGTATGTAATTTTAATGCTGCAATGATGCAGACCTGATGGAAGAAAACTGACAACTTTAATAAAAAAAATGTGGCTTCTCAACTATAAATATCAGGAAGAACTTTTGTAACTGTAGCAATTATTTTCCATGATGGTCCTTCTACAACATCAGGACATTACACAGCTTATTTAAAATGTACAAAAGGCTGGACTCATTGTAATGATGCTCATTTGATTTTTAAACAACGTTTGCCTTATGGCTTACCAAATTCTTACCTAGTGTTTTTACAACCAAAATTTTAGGGAAAATAATTGGCCTGGGAAAATTACTGCTGTTAAGAAAGGGTAGTCTGGTGTTGAAAAGTACTTTGTGAGTGAGGGTGATCAAGTTAAAAAAATTCTTGTAGTTGACGTAGAGGTAGTGTAAGTGTATCAGATAATGGGTGATGTGGCTATCACAGAAGATGTTGATCATCAGTGAGGCAGAGGTGTTTTAGATTTGTTGTAGTTGGAGATGTTGGTGACATTTTGTATTCCCTTGTAGAGGTTTCTTTTAATGGTATACAGCTCCTTGCTAAGATAAAGGATGAGCAGAGTGTCATCGGCATACCAGATGATGTTGAGATTCTGATAGCATGCTAGTTGTTTAACCCCTTTGATGCTCATGACGAGCTCAGCTCGTCATGAGGTATACCTCTAGAATGCGCACCCATTAACATTATGGCCCAGCACAGGAGGAGATTCTCTCAAGCAGCCAAGGTGTTAAGGTTCTATGTACATGATAAATAGCATCGGGTGGAAGTATAACCATTGTTAGATGGTACAAAAGATATTGGTGCTTTTGATTGAGAAGGTTGGGAAAAAGAAAATTAAGAGTACTATTAAGTAACTTCCAAACTGAGGATTTTACACATACTATTTGGCCATGCGGAAAAGTATCTGAAACAAGAAATGACTATTTCGGGTTAATGTTGTTAGCATATGTTTGTACATAACTTTATTCAGAGTGTATAAAAAAGAAGTAATAATGTTTTGTTACTTTGTGATTGTTGGAGATTTCCCATATTTACGTAAGAAATTTCCGTTTGAAAAAACATTTAAGATATGTTTTTTTCAACATTTTACATTATTAATGAAAATGTTGAATGGGTTTTTTAAAGACAATCTTATTGATTGTCTTTTTATTGCCCGCTGTTATATGATGAGTACTATTGAACTCACTGTTTTCAGTGAAATTCAATATATCTGAGAACAGCAAAATAAGATACAAAACATATTGCACAAATTATTTTGTATTGTGAAATATATATTATAACTCACTTTTTTCTTCTCTTCCACAGATACTATATTTATAAAAAATAAATGATTAACTTGTCATTACTTATAAGGTAAGTATGATAAACAAAAAAAACTTTTTCATCAATCTCTTACTTCTCTTTCCCTCTTTCACTATCTTCACTCTCTCCCTTACTCCCCTTCCTTTACTCATCTTACTCCCCTTCTCTCACTCTCCTTACTCTCCTTCATTCACCTTTAAACTCCTTCTCTCACCATCAGTACCCTTCCCTCACCCTCACTCACCTTCTCCTGTTCCCTCTTTCCCCTCTGTGTCCCTCCCTTCTGTTTCCTTTTTTCTTCCATCACTACCCTTCTCTTGCTCCATCCCTCACTCTCTTCACACTCCCCCTCATTCTCTTTCCTTCACACCATCCCTCACTCACTTTCACTCACTCCCCTTCTCTCACTCCCCCACTCCCTTTTACTCACTCCCCTTCCTTTATTCCCTCCCTCACTCTCCTTTCCTCAATCCATCTCTAAGTCTCTTCCTCTGTCTCAGTCCCAAAACTGCCTCACTCCCTCACAGTCCCTCCCTCTCCCTCTCTTTCTGTCTCTCACTGTCTCCCTCTCTTTCCACCACTCTTCCTTTTCTTTCCTCTCTCTTTCCATAAATCTTTCTCTCTCACTCACTACTTTTTCCTGTCTCTTACTATGCTTCTTTTTCCCTCACTCGCTTTCCCTTACCCTCATATCCCTTCCCTCACTGTCACTGCCCTTCACTCAATCTCACTTTCCTCTGTCTCACTCAGTCTAACTGCCTCACTACCTCACTACCTCTCAGTTCTCTGCCCTTCGCTCACCGTCACTCCCCTTCCCCCACTACACTTCCTCCTGTCTGAATCTCACACCCCTTCCCTTTCCCACTCCGTTTCCCTCACTCCCCCTCACTCTCCTTCCCTCATTGAAATCCGACTCCCCTTCCCTAACTCCCCTTCCCTAACTCACTCCATCCCCTCACTCCACTTCTCGCTCCCTCACTCCCCATCTCTCACTTTCCCTTACCCCCCTTTTCTCATCCTCATACCCCTTCCCTCACTGTCACTCCACTTCTCTTACCTTCACTCCCCTTACCCTGCTCTACTTCTCCCTCTCCGTCTCTTACTCCCCTTCCCTGTCTCCGTCTCCTGCTCCCCTTTTCTCATTCCCCCTCCCTCACTTTCCTTTCCTTACTGCCCTTTTCTTACTCTTTCACTCCCCTAATCTCCCTCCCCTACCCTTAGTCCCCTTCTTTCAGTCAATCTTTGACTACCATTTCCTCACTCACCATACTCCCCTTTCCTCACTCATTCCCTCAGTCCTTTCCTCCCCTTCACTTAGTCATTTCAGTCATACATTTATACACTACACATTAATTTGTAACAAAAAAAGTAAACAGGTAACCAAAAACTGCTCAACAGGAACAGGAACAAAAATAATAAAAGAAAAAAAATAGTTGCGGGGGCATGTGTGCTGCCTCTTCTTTAGCCCAATCAAGTCGATGCTCTGCTCTCCGTAACACAAGATTTTGTTGCAAAAGTTGCAACGTACGTGCAAGTCTGCAAAATCCAGCCAGATGTCTAGAGCACTTGTAGACAGAGATGCGTCCGAAGAAGATGCACTGGGGACAGCAGCTGCAGGATTGTCTCTGATATGCTGAGTTGATATCCAAGCATAGTTGTTAGGATGAACATTTTTTAGATGACGCACCATAGTATGAATACTAAAGGAATAATGTTTGGTGGGATCACCTCTTGATAGAATGGAGACACAGATTTTGCAAGTAACCTTTGGGGCATTTACCTTTTTTTGCTTTTCTGGGTATGTAAAACATTTCCAAACAAAAGACTCTTGTTTTCTTCACCTTTGGTTGTTCAGTTAAATACTCCACATCAGAGTCCGAAGATTCCTGTGGCTGCTGCTGTTCTGCCATTTTAAAATCTTGATGAAAACACTGAAGATGCTTCTCCGAAGAAAGTGAAACAGATTGTAAGGGAAGTGGGTGGGGCTTTTAAGGATTTGGAAAAGAAACAACTATAAAGCAATAAAAAGTGTTGTTTTCAAGTCACATGACTTTACGTGCGCGCAAGGTGCGCGCAAGTTGCGCGACCGGGGCACGCACGAGTCGGAAATTAATGACGTTTTACCCGATTTTCGTAAATGCTTTTAAAGCTAATATACGGTTCTTAAAAGTCAAAAATACTATTTTTACAGTTATGTCACAGAATGTCTTGGGTTATTATGTACATTACATTAACAGAAATGACTTTTTGGAATGAAATTTTTTTCGCGGGGTGCGTGCAGCGTGCGCGCATGCGTGCAAAAATCATGCGTGCTCATTTAAAGCACATAAAAAAAAGATGGCCAGAATCATTTAAAAAAAATAAAAAAATAAGTCAATAAATACATAAATAAAAATTAAAATTTAAGTATTGTAAAAATTATAGAACATTTGTATAATGGCAAATAAATATAATAATTGATAAATTTTAAAATTAGCATTTAAAAAAACCTTAGAAATTCACTTTAAAAACGACAGGTTTCAGGCACGTTATAGTAAGGAATTACCATTTAAAAAACCTTTGAAATTCACTGAAAAACCATAGGTTTCAGCCACGTTATAGTAAGGGATTAGCATTTAAAAAACCTTGCAAATTCACTGAAAAAAACATAGGTTTCACACACGTTATAGGTAGCTGGTCATTTTACTCATACAAAACCTTTGAAATTCCCCCTTTATAGTTAGTTCAGCTAACTATTACTCGCGCGCCCGCAATGCACTGCTGATGATGTCACATATTACATCACTCATAACAAGTCAGTAACATCACTCATGACATCACTGATGACATTTCAAATGACATCACTAATGACATCATCCTTGGGAAAGAGTGGCAGACCTCCTCTCACTCTGATATAACCTTTGATACATACATTCAAAAATAGAAACAAAAATGTTCAAGAAAATGGAGATACCAATACCAGTTACAACAACCTATTCCAACATCTACTCCCACATCCACTCATTCACCAACAGTTCTATATAGTCACTCATACATGTATTCAATCATCATACGTACTCATACACCTATACATCCTGGTACACACCGATACTCATCCATAGAGTTACTTACACACATACTCACACATGCAAATAAACATCAATTTACTTGCATATACAGCTATACACATAAACATACACATACTGACTCTTTTAAACGATCACTTATAGAAACACATACTTAGGTAGTGTAGTTCCTATATTCCCAATGGGCTCTGCGCATTGGAATAACATAAACAATAGTTTAGACGTAGGACTGAGGTTGACTAGGTCTCTATTGAATATGTTAGACGTAATTAGGTATGCCTGCTAGCTCAGAGGTCTCTAGAAACTTTCTCGAATGAACAGGAAGGAGTTAACTTTCCTGATTAGACAAGAAGGGATTAGTTTCTGACAACCGCATAAACGTGACAACTTTGCTCCCCCTAGAACAAGGAGTATATCTCCAGAGTTGTGTGAAAACAATAGATAGCTATTTCACTCAGTCAATCGTGCATGCATAGTTTCACCAGAGTGCAGAGAAATAGAGAAACAGGCGTTTTTAATAAAAGTTGTTATTTATTGAGCAGTCTTCTTTCTCATGCAAGAGAAATTAATTGCCACAATTGCAATACTTATCATGAAGTAAAGTGCGTACAGTAAAAGGAGTATTATGAAATAATACTGTAAAAGCATTTATATAGTTTCTGAGCCATATGATACTTAAAACGGATAAAATATATACAATACATACAATGATAAAAGTTGACTAAAAGTACTCAACTGGTGCTTCTAAAATACGCCTACCCAGGTGCACCTAACCTAAGCCTAGTAAGTGGGAAGGAGTAAGTGAGCTGCAGTTTAAGTTAAGTTAGTTTTTGCCAAGAATCTGAATCAAGAATTCTTTAAGGATCTAATCAGCTCCCTACCTTGGTTTGAGAATGAAGGAGGTCTTGTATCTCTTTCTCAGGACTCGATCTCCCAGCAACCCGCAAGGGTGACTGGAAACACCGGAGCTGGATTCCTCGGCAGGAGAAAAGACAGTGTCTCTCTCAGTACATTAATGGGAGGGTCGGCTTCCTTCGGCACTCGCATCAGCTGGGCTTTGGATAAGTAGATAGCCGATCTGCTCCAAATCACCGTGTGTTTGCTTAAGGAAAATGGTGGTATATTTATACCTGGAAGGTGCCGTGTTTGACGTAAGGTTGGACATAAGATGTCACTAAGAACTGTCACTAAGAACTGGCAGTTCTTTCAGGACTCTCAGGAGTTCTAGGACAAATCAAAACAGAAGCAGGAGGAATTCCCGGGCTGTTGGACGCTTGGTTTGTTTAAAGAACGCGTTGTACTTTCTAGGAGTCTAGGGAAGTAGCCTTGCCGTATTTGGACTGCATTGGCTATGACTAAATATGGATTTGATTCTTATGCCTTTATAAGGATATGATTTGTTATAACCACATAAGGGCATGAATCAGGAATATTTAATTAGGGTGCTAGATACATTCACAACACCCACTCCACGTATAATGTCCATCATTACTAAATACTAAGCAATATATAAACATATAAGTATGCATGTGTTTTCCAGCCCACCCCAAAATACATAGAATGCATTTGAAATGGTATAGATACACGAAAAATGAGTATTATACTGTACGTTTTCAAGCAGTGGTATCATTCAGATAACATTTTTGTAGTGCATTATAATCTTCACTGAATGAATCACGAAATGTACATTTATGGAATGGCTCTTAATACAGAAGAGAAGGTCGAGACCATTTCATCACATATTTATACAAGATTGTACATGTGCCAGAGGCTGATTCAAAATATTGTCTCTAGAGTCTCTAAAAATAGAAGTTCTGTTCTCTAAGAATAGTTTTACTTTAAGCAGAGTACCATGTGCCAAAAAAAGGTAAATATTTTGAAAATTGGAAAAAATAATTTCGCTTTCATGGGAAAAACAGTTCCAAATGTTTTCACTAGTGTTGTTTATAAAAAACTGAAGGCCGAATTCAGGGTTCAGGGATTGCTGTGTGCTCGCTGTTTCAAAAGTTATTCTCGTTGTTAGGAGAGAACATCAAATCAGATAGACTGGTGAAAAATTCATCTACAACAGTAGGTGAAAGTTCTACCAAGTTTGAAAACGCTGAAATAGTGTATATGTGAGAATCATTGCCATAATCGATTTCTACATCAGCAATGCTCACAGAAGGTTGTACTTCACCGCCACCTAATCGTACTGGTGAAGTCTCAACGAATGCAGTCATCAGAATAGGTAGCCGCTGGGGACAACACGTTGCATGAGCCGTTACCGAATCAAGCAAAGCATCGAAATCCATTGGTATGCTGATGGTAGTGTAAGACAGGCATCCAACATGCATTCTTCTCCGCATAGCAGACATCGAAGCACAGGTAAGATGCAATCTTGCCAGATTGGTCTGAATGAAAGAAACCAGGTAGTATTTAGATCTCTTAGCTGGGCCAATCCGAGGAATTTAGTGATCCGTTCTCGGTATCGTATTGCTAGGACCATTTCTTCCATCGTAGCCTGAGTTTTGTCTGTGACTTGGCTTGCCATATCGGAGCAGAAGGAACAAAAATAACATTCTTGCTAGGAGTCCCAAAATAAGAGGCAGGCCACCAAATAGAGAATGCACAAAATTCGGGAAGATGCCCAGAACTGTTTCAAAAGGTGCTAACAGTCCCAAAAAAATTGCCTTAAATTCATGTGCGATGCCACTGGTATCTGACATGTTTAAGATTTGCCTTAACATTTCTATGAAATGCACGGGGCAATTTGTCGATAATAGGGTATGTATCTCTGCCGTTGTCCTTGCAACTTGCAGATCATACGTCTCTTTGGACGAGGTTAAAGACACAGTTGTCTGTAAAAGAATAGACTTCATTCTGCTTAAAGTATCAATTCGAATAGAAGAGATATTCACATAAGGCCATATTGCCGCCTCCATGTCCGGATTGTTGTTTGGATACAATACTTGCATACAACAAATGACCCTGGAAGTAACGCTCACGAGATAGGCTTTTCCTGGCATCATGCCACAACAGCTGTGGTCACTTATTATAACGTAGCTACATTTGGAAAGTTGTCTGAAAAAGTGCTCTATCTGTGTAGCAGGGGTGCTGTGCAGATGACATGAAAGGTTGTTTGATGAACCTTTGCAGGCTCCATGCAAGTTAATTCCTTGACACAGAAGTGTACCGCTTAGTCATTTTTTACAATTGTTATCACTAAGAAATACCTCTTTTTTCCCTCACTATAACATCTATGTGTATAAGGTAAATTCCAGGTTGACTTGATGTATCCTTTACCCAACCTTTCATACAGGCCTGCTGGTATATACTTTTGGCAGTATTGAAACTGAAAAGTTGTTATCGGGTTGTAATGGTGCCATGCATTATCCATTCAATGACAGGTCTTTCTGACTTTGTCAATGGTAATATTTATATTTTTTCAACGCTCAGCACCGTATAGTCTGCTCCTTTTTGTGCCAAACTGATTTGTTTATCAGTAAGGTTAAAGATATAAAATAATGACGTTATGTTAATTAGACGACATGGCACATAGCCTGAACGCAGGTTTTGCAACGTCCAGCCTAGCTGTACAATAGAACGTAATTGGGACTGGCCATGTTGTAACATTAGCATATCCTGTTCTATTATATCAATAGCAGATGATACAATGCTGTCCAGTGAATAAATTCTGGAGGACAGAGTCGTTAACCCATTGTCCACTACAGAAAGTGATTTTTTCAAATGAATACGATCAATTTCTCGTATTTTTTCTGCAGTTTCAATTTGTTTTAATTTCCAAGCTTCATTATAAGCTGCGTATATACAGGCGTACATGAAACGTTTTTGACGCTGTTTGCAAGGTCCCATTATGAAATCTCGCAAGTCAGCACCTTCTTTAAGTAAAGTCAAGTGTTGCTTAATTTCAGGCAGTGTGGATTTCTGTAGCCATTCTAGGCAAAGTTTTCCTACACTGTATGTTGTAATTATCCCTGGATGTTGTCTCTGGGAATATCTTGAGTCTGGCCTATTCTGTTTGAACCCCTGTATTTTGTTCAGGAATTTATCTTGACAGTTATTAGTATCTGTGGGCCAGATCAACCACTTGTTCCAATCAGGAATAGTTCTATTTTGTTTTAAAATATAGGACAAGTCTAACCCCTCATCTGTAGTGGTGTTTCTATCAGGCATAGTCTTTGGTATAGACAAGTTGTTTAAATCTTTTATCTTGGCTAGTCCAAGACAGGTTGTTTGCTGAATGGTGTCATTCAGTAACATTATTTGTTCTGGGATCATGCAGGCTTTAAATAATGATTCTAAACCTTGTACCTGCCATTCTTTTGTACCCCAGACAGTTTGTCTCAATGTTGTTTTTCCAAAATTCAAAACCAAATGTAGACATTTTTTCATAAAATTTTTTACAATGAATCAGTTTAGTATTTGTCAACATGTTTTTCGTTCCTGTCTTATTTAACATTTTGAAATAAAACATTTCAGGATCAGTGACATTAAACCCTGAGAAGTATGGGATTTTTTTTGAACTGCCTTTTGGTGGAGTTGGACAATGTTCCCACTGATTATAACTGAATACATTTCTAGGATTAGCAGATTTATGCAAATAATGATCCCCAAAGTGATTGAAGCAATACATTTCCTCATAATTTGAAAAACCCTGTAAATAATCATGTTTTGTAAATGTTGCTGACATTTCTAAATCTGAAATCATATTATTAATATTTTCAAAGTCCCAATCATCAGAGAAAGTAATAGGTGATACAAAGTCACTTAAAGAAATCTTGAACTGGTGTGGATATTTCAAGAGTTCAACCGGGCCATAAATTTCGTAATCAGATTTGTCCCATGCTTAACCACTAGGTATAGGCTTTGCTGTAATGTTCACTGATGATAGTTCTCTTTTTTCGATGTGAGAAGATCTGTGAGGCTTTAGGACAAACTTGATGTTCTGACTTGCTGTGTCCATTGTTCTATATTTTCCATCAATACATCTACCCAAACTTAAAACCAAGATGAACCAGAGAAGGAGGAAAAGTACACCTAACACAATCCATAGTTCAATCCATGGTGAAATCAGATATGTTTCTCCAAGTTGATGAAAGAGTTCTGGAATTTTTTCTTTGAAAGTTTTTGTTGCTGGTTTGTCTCCATGTTCACTTGGATCATCGGAAAAGTCATCGAAGTTGATAAAGTAGCCAGATGCAGTTCTGTCAATTGTTTGGATGGCATCAGGATTGTTATTAATCTTTGGATTTGTTTCTGTTACATTAGTGCTACATTGTTGTAGACAGGTGTTTCTGTTGCAATTTGGGTTTCAAGAGGCACAAGTTACATGGCTCTGTTGCATAGTCCTTTTTTTATTCACTGCAGGTTTATCAAAAGTGATAAGTCTTTCAATTTGAACCTCTTGGATTGTAGCAAGATTTGGTCCTCTGCTATTTCTTGGGAGTCCACTGGGCCTTCTACTTATTATTGGCCACATGGTTGTGGTTTCACCAGGTCGATTGATACAACTCAGTTCTCCTTTTTACCAGAAAGTGGCGGTAATGCTACTGATCTTGTTCCGCTGACAGCTTAGACAGGTACTGCTTTTCTGTAAGAAGGTCCAAATTCCTTCTTCACCGCGATCTTTTCTCTGACCAGATCCCCAATCTTTGGAATCCAGACAGGTCTTGCTGGGACAGGTGTTTTTTCTTCAGTGGTCTTTGGCTTTAGTTTTTCGTTACTTAGACTTCTTCTTGTTTCTTGTTCCTGTAAAACAGCCAAAGGATCTTTGATATCAAAGGTTTTTTGTTTCACCACTGAAGTGTGACAATCCAAATCCTGGATGATCATTCTAGTACCAAGCAAAAGTTTGTACGGAGTGATACCTCCTAGAGAATTTCTTGGCAGATTATTAAGACTACGTTGGACACTTATTAGATGTTTGACCCACCCGTCACCCGAACCTAATACCCTTGCCATTATAAATTGCTTTATGTCACGATTTTTTCTCTCCACTACCACATTTCCCTCAGGATGAAATGGACTAGAATACCGCAATGCAATGCCCATGCAGGCCTTCGCCTCCTTGTAAGCCCGAGAGCTAAACACAGGACCCTGGTTAGAATGTAGCATGCCAATTGTGTATGTGCCGATAAAGGCTCGCAAATCTTTTATAACAGTTCTGGTGTCAGACGAGCGCTGGGGCCACATCCAAATGAATCTCGTACAGGAGTCCACTGCGACCATGATATATTTATAGTTTCCATCCCTTTGTAAGGGACCACAGTGGTCCAGGTAAACACATGCTAATAGGTTATCTGAGATTAGAAGGGGCGTCTGTGCTGGTCGTTTCACTGTTGATACTTTCATTTTTTGGCATATTTCACATTCTAGAACATAGTTTCTAGTCTGTTTTCTCATGCGTGGCCACCAATATCTCTGTTTTAATAATGATACTGTGGCAGAAACACCAGCATGTGCAGAAGCTAGCCCTTCGTGTGCCGCTAGAATTAGTCCTAACCTGTGTTCTGTGTTTAGAACTGCTCTATCCCCCACTCCAGGGATTTGAGCAAACGGAACGTTGTTTGCATCTGTTTTGTATGAGTACTTTACTGGAAAGCCTTTCGGGAGTGTCTTACCACTTTCTTTTACTGAAGCACTGACAGCTTGCATTATCTCGCTGTCTATTTTTGTTTTCGACCGAGTAATGGCAGCTATGGAAGCTGTTTGTACAGCTGCTTTCGCGGCCTCATCAGCCAATTAATTCCCTGCAACGTGATGACTCTGTAAAAGAAATACTTGTTCCCAATGCATTTTATGCTTGATTGTGCCACCTTTTGCATCTTTGAAGTTGTTTTGAACCCAGTTCTGCAAGTATTCATTGTAAGACTGGACACAGTATTAAGAATTGCACACTATTAGTGTGGGGAATTCGCGATGGGTATTTTCAAGTGTCATCTTAAAAGGCTGTAGTTCAGCTCGCTGAGCTGTACAGTCCCAGAGTGATTGAGTTTTAGTGACCATCGGTCTAAATTTTCCTACGTGCCAATGACCTTTGACAATCGCGCACGCAGCACTATAAGCTTGTTTACCCCCAACTGCAGGTTGTACTGAGCCGTCTTATATATATTATACAGCCGTAATGTTCGAGAGGCAGGATTTCGGTCGGCAGAGGACATTCATATTCGTATTGGAGAAATTCTTGTGTTTTTAAGTTAGGATCAAATTTGTATACTACGTCTGGTGCAGCAAGAGAATTAACCCATTGTATCCATCTCGGATGTAACGCTTTAGCATTTGGAATGCCTGCTCTTGTTACTGCTTCTAAAGCAGGTACAGGTGTAATGATTATTATACGTTTACCTTGTGCAAGGGATCTTTCTTTTGCTACAGCAGTTTGAACCGCAGTATGAATTTTTTTTAGTAGAACTGAATTTCATTTCAGCTTGTGTGTACAAGTGTGATTTGTAAGCTATTGGTACCGTTTCTCCCTCATTAGAGGTCGGGTATGTGAATCCGCATCTTCCTGGGATGACTTGGATTACAAGGTTGCATTTGTTTGCGCGTGTTTGAAGTTTTGTCTTAGTTAACATGTCTCTCTGTAATGATCTTAAAATTTCAGTGTGTTTTTGAGTCCAATTAATTGGTTTGAAATCCGTTTTTTTAATTCGTAGAGAGGTTTAACCCTCTCTGCATAATTTAGAATGTAAGTTCTTCTGAAATTCAGGAAACCTAGAATTGATTGTAAGTTTTTCAGCGTTTTTGGAGCTTGGAGTACTGCACACTTCTCTAAGAAGTTGTCTGCCAGGCTTTTGCCTTCCCTTGATAATTCATATCCTAAAAATAGGACAGTTAAATGGGAAATTCATGATTTTTTAAAGTTGAATTTGAACCTTCAGATGCGAATCAAAGTATAATGGTGTTCACTCTTTTCAAGTGAGTCTACAGGTCATCGTCTGTGAGATAGATGTCGTCGACATAAGATAATGCCTCATCATCATATATTTGTAGTAACTCCGTTACCCTGGCTAAAAATAATCCTGGGCTATTTTGGAATCC
Source organism: Lissotriton vulgaris (assembly GCF_964263255.1). Lineage (NCBI taxonomy): Eukaryota > Metazoa > Chordata > Amphibia > Caudata > Salamandridae > Lissotriton > Lissotriton vulgaris. The sequence goes on along the minus strand of NC_141694.1, from coordinate 1,806,226,204 downwards.
CTGTGGGAGACAACAAAATTGCTTTTGTGCCCCCATGCTGGAGAAAGCGGTCAAATATCTTCTTTCTGGTGCTATGTTTTGACAGAAGAAACCATTTGAAATATCTAATGTTGTTTTATATTTTTTGCGTACAATGTTATTCATTAGTGCTGCACTGTGTGAATTTTGTACTTCAAAAGTTTTACAGCAGGAGTTTAGGTGTCTCTAGTCCAAAACTAGACGATATGAATTATGTGGCTTGGAGACAGGAAACAAAGGATTGTTCATTTGTGATGTGCATGTTTCAATACCCCCCTGATATTCAAGTTGATCTAAGATTTCTCTGACTTGTTTTTTAGCTTCTTGCTTAACAGGATACTCCCTCTGTGCAGTAGGTGGATTTTTAAATGGATTTTATGGTGAGGAGAATCCTCATCCCATCCTATATGATTTTTATATAATGCAGGTGCTTCGGCCCCTGCCCATTTTCTAGCAAATGTGTATTTTGTATGAATTGGAATGTGATTTGAGAAGGCAGGCATAATAATTTCTTCGCCATGTGGGCACTCCCTGAAAAACTCTGGTGGCCAGTCTTTCTCTGCTAGAAGGATATCATAGCCTTTAGATAGATTCTCCCAAAAGAGACCTCTTATTTTCCTCGTTTTGTCCCCCTCTATACGTAATGTTATTTCATATAGTTTATGGGGCACACTAACTCTGGTGTCTGCTGTTTCTACTTGAATGTATTAATTCGTGTCCACTGTCTCCAGAAGATTCATCAGGATCTTGCGAGCTATGGTCACTTCTGCTGCCCTGTCTAGCATTGTCTGGGACCACTCTCCTTTTTTCAGTTGTGTCCTCAGAATTCTCTGCATGTTTTAATTTAATACTGGCTACCTTCTTTCTGGGAAATAGCAATTTTTTACTTTGATGAGCATGTTCCTTGTCTTTGGACTTGACGTGCTCTTCTTTGTGTTCTGACCGTCCTCTTGTTTCCTATTTCTGTGAAGAAGTCTGAAAAGATCGAGAAGGACGTGTATCAATATCTTGATATCTGTCAGGTTTTCTTAAATTGTCCCTATTTCTGAGGTTGTATCTTTTTTCAGAGGGCTCCCTTTGGGGAGACTTGCCTCCTCGTTCTGGAAATCTATCTCTCCGTTGGGGAAACCTTCCTCTAGACTGATCTGTTTTTCTCTGGGAGTGGTTTGTTTATTACCCTCCCACTTCTTCTTTTGAGTAATTAGATAATTTTTAATGAAAGTCTTTTCAGGATTTTCTGTTAGTTGTTTTAGTCAGTAGGTTGTAATGTCAGCTATTAATTGAACTAAATCTCTATATGCTTTTGTTAATTCTTTTATTTTAACTAAGCGTTCTTCGCTTGACATTTTTTCAATGTCTGGATGTGGTGTGCAGCTGGCTAGAACCGGCCATGTGTCTCCTGGTCTACCTAGTGGACCGAGCCTGGTAATGTGATTTTGATGTTTTAGGGCGCCATTTAACCAAAGCAGGTGGTCTTGGTATGTTAGTGGAATTTCAACGTCCTCGAAGGGGTCGTATTCCTCTGGGGATTCCTCTATTTTGTTATAGTGGAACTCGCATGTTACAGCATGTGCTGCTGGAAAATGTATCCAGGAAATAGAATACCTCTGTCTGCCGATATTCATGGGCCTCTACCACAAATATGACTGTACCACCTCTTGGTGATAATCCATTTTCTATACGTTTCATAGTTATAGTTTTTCTTATATTGACTGGGATGATGATAGCATTCGGGTCATCATTTTGGAGACTTGTGTCTTCCGCTAAGAGTTGAGCTGCTAATTTAACTCTCTCCCTTTCTTCCTCACTATCTGACATTTTTACTGACTGAAAGTTTGCAGAGTATCTTTTGAGGAAACAAAGATTAGGTGCACAATATTTTGGAACACTGTATCCTTCAACGTTCAGGTTGAAGGATACAGATGAACTTTCAGGTTGGTGGCAGCTCCTGAGGTTCGCTGGGGGGATTCTGTGTCAGTGTGCACTGTTTTATCGCTTTTACTGCCAAAAGTATTTCTAGCGCTTTTTCGCTCTTCTTGTGGCCTCCCTCGCCCCGTTCCACCACGGCTGACTTTGCCGTTTATGTGGAGGGCGAGGCGCCATCTTGGGCTGTGTTTTCCTGGAGCGAGGCCGGAGTTAGTGGTCTAGCTCATTTGGGGAGGCAGGGCATAACATGACAAGCAGCGCTGGGCTCGTGGTGAACTTTCAGGTTGGTGGCAGCTCCTGAGGTTCGCTGGGGGGATTCTGTGTCAGTGTGCACTGTTTTATCGCTTTTACTGCCAAAAGTATTTCTAGCGCTTTTTCGCTCTTCTTGTGGCCTCCCTCGCCCCGTTCCACCACGGCTGACTTTGCCGTTTATGTGGAGGGCGAGGCGCCATCTTGGGCTGTGTTTTCCTGGAGCGAGGCCGGAGTTAGTGGTCTAGCTCATTTGGGGAGGCAGGGCATAACATGACAAGCAGCGCTGGGCTCGTGGTGAACTTTCAGGTTGGTGGCAGCTCCTGAGGTTCGCTGGGGGGATTCTGTGTCAGTGTGAGCAGCTACACCTTGGAGCTCGCTATTAACAGCAAAGCTTGTTCAGCTATTTCAGAGAGCGTGGGCATGATTTAGATGGTGGCGCCATAATAACTTTTAAAAAACTGTCACTCACCACTCTGTGCACTGTTTTATCGTTTTTACTGCCAAAAGTATTTCTAGCGCTTTTTCGCTCTTCTTGTGGCCTCCCTCACCCCGTTCCACCGCAGCTGACTGTGCCGTTTGTGTGGAGGGCGAGGCGTCATCTTGGGCTGTGTTTTCCTGGAGCGAGGCCGGACTTATCGGTCTAGCTCATTTGGGGAGGCAGGGCATAAAGTGAACATGTATCCCCGGGAGCGCAGCAGGAGTGACGATGGCGCGCCAAAGCTGCGCCTAAGGTAAGCCTGTCTGCGCCCGTCCGTGCACCGGCAGCGCACAGTGCCAGATTTTCTGTTGCTGCAGGGACTGATCCTGGGGGCTCACGCATTACCTATAGAAGAGAGTTACTATATTCCCTTAATAAATACTCATATTGCAACATCTTGCCCTGGAATGTACTTCACTCTATGGCACAGACTTGCCCAGCATGCCAGTTCCAGTTTAGAAGCTCTACATCTTCCTCAACCCCTCCTGTTGACACTGACCCTCACTCCAACATTCACGCTGCACTTATTAATGCTCGCTCACTAGTCAAGCACACGGAGGAGGTCCATGAGCTGATCATAGATGAATCGCTTGACCTCTTATTTATCACAGAGACATGGCTTCGTACTTTCTGCGCTCCAGTGATCGAGCTTGCCATTCCCCGGGGGTTTAAGATAACAAGGCTTGACCGGTGTTCTTGCAGAAGGGGGGGTCTAGCAGTGATTTACAGGGACAAATGGTCTTTGATGAAGGAATGTACAGGGGTTATTGTTGAAGGAGAAGCTCTGGAATTTTCGATAGCTCTTTCTCCGCAATTTACCTTGGGTGGGATGTTGATCTATCGCCCCCCAGGTCCTCCTGGCTCCTTCATTAAATCACTAGAGGAGGTGATCAACCCAGAGAGCACTGAGGTTCCCTAAATTTCTACTACTAGGAGATTTCAATATCCACGTGGAAATCCCGACAGCCCCAAGGACCAAAGATCTGAGGGACCTCTGTGATTTTACTAACCTAATCCAGCAGGTTCATGACACTACCCACTTAGGAGGCCACTGTCTAGATCTTGTCCATTCCAACTTTAATATAACATTAGAAACCCCACGCCCAGTCACTTGGCCTGACCACTTTTTGATTTGTTTCTCATGGGATATTGAAAGCGCCCGCATACGGGGACAGGAGTATCATTGCCCCCTCCAGCCGAAAATTAGTATCCCTGCCTTAGCAGATGCACTGGCCCACACTCACACAGCCGAGGACCATAATATAGAGGAAGCAGTTGAGAACTTCTCAACCTGGATAAGCTCCACTATAAACACTTTGCTCATCCATCAGGGAATAGTCGTTCTAGAGCCTCTCCATCCTCTCCCTGGTATACGGAACATTTAAAAACTTTAAAGCTTGGTTGTAAGGAGCGGGAATGGGCCCGGCGGCAGGAATACTGCCCTGTAGCCAAGGCGGAACTCCGAGCAGCGCAAAAAGAGTACTATCCCGCCATTAAGTCCGCCAAGGGTGACCACTTTACGGCTAGAATTAGCAAGGCCAAAAACAATAGTAAAGAAATCTTCGCTATTGTGCGGAGTTTTACGTCCCCGGTGGCAGAAACCTCGTCGGCCCCTACATCTGCCGGCTGGTGCGAGAAGTTGTCCACTTTCTTTATAGAAAAAATTCAAAAGATCCAAGCCAGCCTTAAGCTTCCCGCTCTGGTCTACCCTCCTCCCGTTCCGGTTGACCAGGACCATAATGAACCATTCCAGCTCCCTACCACTTTTAATATTGCGGAGGCGATGGACGTGATGTCCACTTTTAACATTGCTGAGGTGAAGGATGTAATATCCATCTTAAAAGCACTTAAGACCGGTTCCCCTGCGGACCCTTGTCCTGCCAGGGTTTAAAGTGGAGTGGCGGAAGTAATTGCTCCTATGGTGACAACCTTGGTTAACGATTCTTTACAATCAGGCGTGATGCCTCACCAATGGAAACACGCAAATCTCCTCCCTCTGATTAAAAAACCCTTGGCAGATCCTCTGATTCCCTCCAATTACCGGCCCATCTCCCTGCTCCCAGCTTTAGCTAAGGTCTGTGAGAAGGCTGCTTTGAGACAGCTGGAGAAGTTCGTGGAGTCCTCTGGGGTGCTTCACCCTGCCCAATCTGGCTTCTGAACTTCTTTTAGCACCGAGACTGCGCTCGTGGAGGTCACTGAGGCCATTAGAGAATGTCTGGACGGGGGCGGCAGGGCGGCTCTGATTTTATTGGACCTCTCTGCCACGTTTGACACGGTACCCCATTCCCAGCTCCTCTCCAGGCTGTCGGATGTTGGCATCACGGGCGCGGCCTTAAGCTGGGTTAAATCTTTTCTCACAGACCACTTCCAACAAGTATGGATGCCCCCTCCAACAAGTATGGATGCCCCCCTTCCACTAATCCAATAATATGGTGAAAACAGGAGTCCCCAGGGGTCCACCTTGAGCCCCCTGCTTTTTAACACCTTGGGTGCTAAGGGTTTTCCCCCTCCGGTGCTGGATTCCCAGATTCCCCATTGTTCATGACAAGGTCAACTCGTCATAAGCACAGGGCAGGTAAAACCCATGACGAGTTGACCTTGTCATGAGCACTGAAGAGGTTAATGTCTATATGACCCCTCTCATCTACCTGGCGGAGAGTTTGGGTACCAAAATAATGGCCTACGCCGATGACACCCAACTTCTCTTCACAAGGGATGATGGTGACCTTCATACGGAGGGTGTCCAGCAATGCCTGTCCACGGTATTTGCATGGCTTGCCCGGGCCAGCCTCAAGTATAATGAGGAAAAGTCTGAAATACTCTTTTTCGGCCTACCACACGTTTTTCAAACAGAGGATATTGAGGCAAATGTGGAGCATACTCTCTTCTTAACCTATTGTATTCTTTGACACAATCTAGATCTGCACAAATCTTTGTCTCATCACACTCAATCAAGTACAATCCTGATACAGTTCTGACTCGTGATAATGCCACATATGCCATACCCTCTTTAAACACAGATCTTCCAATGTTCACCAAAGCACTATCTACACTTAAACCTTGAGATTTATGATTTATGATTTGTCATTGCGTATGCCAAACAAACAGGAAACTGTTTTCGGCGGACATATAAGTCTTTTACAAGCAAAAATCTAGCAGAAAAACGACTGATTTGTTGTACTTGCTCAATGCCATCAAATTTTGTTTTTAAAAATTCAATTCCATCTCTATTTCTATAATTCACAAAATCAACAACATAACCCACTGCTCTATTTACCAGACCTCTTTCAACATTTAAATTCCTTCTCAAAATGATACGACAATTTAAACATACATTCAAAGTCTTTTCAAAACCAGCTGTTTTAGATATACTTTTTTCTAATGAATCCAATTTTGTTTTCAAATTTTCTGACAAAACAATTGTTGCACCCATATGCTCTATTTTATATATTGCTTCCAGTTTCATAATCTCTTCATTTTCTAACTTTAACATTTTGTTGTTGAAGATGGAACATTCTTGCAGAGTTGGCATCAAACATATCCCAGATTTCTTCTCAGTCATTTTTTAAAAAATATTCTCTGAAAGAATGTTTTCATTTGGATACAAATTTGAAATTAATCGAGCATGTAAAGCTTCTTTCCCAAGCTCACTTATTTTTCCGATTCTTACATCTTGTAGAATATTTTTTAATCTTCATCCTTTGCCTGTCACATATTTTGATGCAGTTCAGCATATTTAAAATGTAACCATATATTAACGTTCCCAATGCTTCCAAGGGACTTCCTGGTATCTTCATGCATGAGCATTTTAAACACTGGTTGTCCTTTTACTGGAGTCAACTGCAGTAGATCTCCAAAAACAATAATGTGTTTTCCTCCAAATAACAGATCATACTCTGTTCTAAGAATTTCTTGCATTCTCAAATGCACAAAAGCAAGCATTAGATATGAGACCATGCTTACTTCATCAATGATAAGAAGTTTCATTTTCTTCAGGAGTCTGGAAACTTCAGAACATGCATCTCCAGATAGCTTGTTGTAATGCAATTTATTATCATGCTCATTAATGTTATGTGCTGCCAGTCCAGTTGGAGCGGTTACAACACAAGACAGCGGTGATTCAGTCCTTTTCTGCAAATAAGTTGCAATGGCTTTAATCAGAAAACTTTTTCCTGTTCCCGCTTCTCCACTTACGTACAGTCGAACAGGCTTAAATGATGTACATGAGCACACTTTTTTCTCATGTCTGAATCCATGTTCAATCTGTTCTGTGACTTCATCATATATCTTTTTCTGCTCAACGTTTAGTTGCTTTACCAAATCTTTTAAGTTAACTACATCCTCTTGAGCTTGTTCCATAGCTCTTTCCACCTCATCCATGGCAGTTGCAGCTTCATTTTGGATAATTGTTCCTCCTAGTGGATCCTGACTCAATATAGTAGAACTCTGACTGTGTTGAGAACTGTCTCTAGCAATCTCTTCAGCAATTGTGGTTTCTTGCTCTATTTCTTCGTTCAACATTTGCAGATAATTTGGAAAAACAGGACATTCTATGGTATCCTTAGTTGCATTAAAAGAGTCTACATAACAGAGAAAATCTCCAAGTAGTTCCTCTACTGTACGCCATGGCTTAAAGAGTTGCAAAAGAGCTAAATAGTAAAATTCTCTTTTGTCTGGAGCTTCACAACTCAATTTTGGATGACTAATCAAATGGCCTTTTCTCTGCTTCACTAGACATCCTTCATACCCAATGACAGCATATTTTCCATTATTGATATCTTCTGTGATGTTCCTCTTATAACTGTAGTTTTGCAGAACTTCATACAAACAAGTGTTCTCAAGGTGAGTATTTCTATTTGGATAGTATGTATCCAACATGTTTGTCCTCAAAATATCTGTACTGTTTAGTTCTTTCTCCGCCAAATATTCAATTTCTTGGACAGATTTCAAAACTCGGTTTCGTGTTGCAGCAAGACCTAGACACACCCAAATGATTGTTCTTGATTTGGCATAGAGACTTGCTGATGATAACCGATCAGAACATTCATATGCTCCAATTTCTCGATGCGACAACATCTTCAGACTGAAACTGTATAATTTCTTGCTTAGACTCTTTTCATGTGAAATGTCCTCCCACATTTCCTTCAGTTCTGTCTTTTCTTTTTTTGTGATGTAAGATGTCACATATCGAGCCACAGCAATAGAGTTGTCAGCAACGAACTGAATATCCATGTTAGCATTCCACATGGACAAAATCACTGGGTTGTAGTCGTTGATGTACTTGGACTCTTCGTTTCTTTTTAAATTGTATGTATTTTTGGGTGATTTCCTCGTCACAGTATGTCGTAGAGATGACATCAAATTATTTACTCTTCCCCTAGAAATCACTGGTCGTGAAAACGCAAAACGACATTTCGTGTAGAACTTTTCCTTGTTTTTGAATTTTCAATGACAGTACTTTCCGCAACAATGAGATTGAAAATGTAAAACTTGTTGCCTTAAACTGTTTTCTTCAGTAATTTTTGGAACAGCACATGTTGAATATTCTTCAATGAAACTCATCACTGTGTCATCCGAATCAGTTCCAAATTTGGGTGCATCTTTAATCCATAACAACATATGTATATGAGGAGCAGCTCCCGCTTAATATTCCTTCCTCTAAAAGAAATCCAAAACCTCTCCAAGGGGAGGATTTTTTTGTTGGTACTAAAAGACATCATAGTTCAAATCTATGAATAAAATATCTGCAAACATTCACTTGATCCAAAGAACACAGTTCTCCAGGTGTTTTCAATTCTATATTTTGTATGTTTCCATTATCCTCTCATAGAAATTGAAGTAAGTCGTCCCATGCATACTCAGCACAGCTAAGAGTGAGGAACCATGTAGGAGTTCCTAAGTTTCTTAGAGTCCATTTCAATTCTCCATGATGACGGAACCAATACTCGTTTGTTCCACGCTGACATGCCATGAGATTGATTAGCTGAGATTCCAAAATACTGTCTTGCAGATTGACTTTCTCAATAAAGTCCCTCGCCGAAACATTTTGCAGATGAGCTCCACTTTTCAGTATATGATTACCTGCATAAGAAAGCCCAGACAAATCACTTTCATACAGTAGATGAAACAAATATGGAATGCATTGACAAAACCTTGGATCTTCAGCATATAATCTTAAAGTCCGGTATTCAGCTGCAGGAATTTGAACTGGTCGATCGTCATATTGTCCACCTCGACCTGTTGGAAATAACTGTGGAAAACAACGAGCTTCCAAACTTTCTTCCCATACACTAATAGGACTTCCTTTTGCTGCTTTCATTTGAAACAAGTCAATTGCATTCCTCATTACTTCTTTGGAATGCAAAGGATGAACAGTATAATGTTCATATATTTCTTCACTTCTAGACACATCAACTTTTTCAATTTGGCCAACTGAACAATCACTGTCTTCTTCTGTAGCTGTTTCCTCTGCTCCAATACTTACATCTTTATAGTACTCATTGTTTTTGACCAAATACAACGTTGCCTTTTTGACTTTCCTAACATCCACCAAATCTTGCCAGATTTTCCTACTCTTTGTCGGAACCCCATTAACTAGAATAACCAGAGGATCCTCTTCTACTCTTTCTACACCAATTGTATCAATATTTTTCTTGACATCTAGAGGCAAATAAACAACTCTTCCCTTTAATCCTCTTTGTAAATCGGTAGGAGGTCATTTCCCTATCTTAGGCTCCATGCGAACAATAGCTTGAAAAGGATGGACACATTGAATCAAAATTGATTCATAAGTATTTAAATCCATCAATTCAGAAGGAATATCTATCAACTGAAGATTATTATGAGCAGCTCTAGCAGGCATTCTATTTTCATTTAATTTTTTTAAACAATAATTACAAATACGCTGATCAAAACTCAAATCAAAAGAATTCTCCACCAACAAATAACTTACAAAATCCTTCCATTCACTATTATTTTCCAATTCACGTTTTGCATATAAATCAACTAACCTAGTCTGAATCTGATAATGAGTCCGTCGACAACACACACAAGTTAAATTAGGCCTTTCACTAGATTTCACCTTAAACTTGGTAATTTCCTTGTCAAACTTTTCTGTACTTGAAATCTGTACATTGACTTCCACATTAACATCCAATACTATATCCATTTCTACACTGTCCTCTTTGTTCCCAAAATAAAAAAACTCAATTTCTTCACAAATAGTCTTCACATCTACTTCAGATCCATGCAAAAGAACAATGTTTAACTGTTTAAGCTTAAGTTCTTGACTTTTTGCATAATACAACCTTCTCACTAATTTCCTCACCTTATTATGATGCACTGCTAACATCCTAAAATGATGAAAAACACTCTGACATACTTTTCTAGAAAGACAAGCCAGTTAATACCCATGCAAACCTGTGTTTTCTCTCACTCTGCAAGGATCTAACTCTTGCAAGATCTTCATTTTTTGTTTTAGACTTTTCTTACTATATGTACGTACGAGATTTCGAAGCAAATCGATTGAATCCTGTCGCACACTACAAATACTACTGCACTTCCATGTGTACACTGGACCCTTAGTACGTCTCCCTAAAACTTCATCAGCTAACACCTCTTCTGCATCTCTAGACACAAGTTTCTCTTTTTCCATCACACAACCATCTTTCACCTCATATGCACGACCACTGGTGTCAACTGCATGCACCAAATCATTTTCCTGAAAGTAACTCTCCTCGTTAAAAAATGGCTCAGAACTTGAACTATGCATCCATTCTCAAGAAAATACTTCACAAAAATTAGTCTGATTGATTATTCTTTTCCATCTACTGTTCGATTTGAAAACATCAATTGCCTTATTAAGTATCCTAATTCTATTAATTACTAAAATAAATAATTTTTTCTTAACTTCAAAAGCCTGATCAACAATCTTCTCTACACTTTTCTTTTTCTTGAAAAAAGCAGCTCTCTGTTTACCTTTCTTTTCATTTTTTAGCAAATTTAAAATGACCCTATTGCGAAACATTCGTCTACGAATGTCCCTAAATTGATTTAGCCTTTTATTGCTATCCATGTTCTTCTCTCCTGCTAAAATAGAGACATTTTTTGAGGGCCTCTCCTTCCTTTTCAAATGTGCTCTCTCCTTCTGGATCTTCACATTACCGTTAACATTTGTTTTTGTTTTACATATGTTGCGAACAAAAGACTTAGTTGTCTTACCAGGACCTTTTTGGGTGTTTTTTGAAGAACCTGTTGTAGAGGATTCCTTTAATTCAGTTGCTAATTTTGTTATTTTCCATATGGTATTTTTTCTTCTCCTTTGCCCTGACGGCATTTTTGTTTTCTTTCGAAATGTTTATTTCAATCTGTGGTAATTAAAAAAATAACACATTATAGACCACTATTAGCAAACAACAAAGCGATCACAATAAGCAAACGATATAAACACTAATTTGCAACATATCTAAGTTTATACCACAGCAACTGTATAACTAGGAGTAAGACAAAGAAAAACAGCTAGAGGGAGTAACACAAAAACACAGAGAGACTCAGACAAAGAAACAGGTAGAGGGAGTAAAACATACAAAAGGACTAAGACAAAGAGAGTGTATAATATGTTGAAAGACAGAAAAAGGATGTAATAGGGAAAGGGAGTAAGTCCAAAAATGGGAGTAAGTCAGTAAAAGGATGTAACAGGGTATAAAACAGAGAGAGGATTAACAGGAACTAACACAGAGAGAGGGTGTTAGAAGAGAAAAGGTTGTAAAAGAGACTAAAACAGAGAGAGCCTGTAAAGGAAGAGACAGAGAGTAAGTTTCAGAGAGAGTGTAAGAGGAAGTAAATCAGAGACAGGATGTTACAAGAAATAGGACAGACAGCGGATGTAACAGGAAGAGAGAAAAAAAGTCAGAAAGAGAAAGAGAGACGGTATAAAACATCTTTTTAGAAACACAGCGCAGGACCTATGTACAAGCATTCAATTTCACTACTGAAACCTCACTGTTTCCCAAAATACAAATCCCCTATCTAGCAAATGTTCATAGCAAGCATTATCAAAAAGCAAGACAGAAACCAACAGCAAAGAAACTCAGAGCCTTATTTATGAAGGCCTTGCGTCACGGGTGCGTCACTTTTTTCCCATGTTAAAAGTGACGCACCGGCGCCACAAGGCAATCATAAATAAGGCCCAAATGTAAATACTATTGATTTGCCCCCAAAATCATTTTTTGAATAACATTTTAGAAATACAGCGCAGGACCTATGTACAAGCATTCAATTTCACTACTGAAACCTCTCTGTTTCACAAAATACAAATCCCTTATCTTGCAAATGTTCATAGCAAGCATTATCAAAAAGCAATACACAAACCAACAGCAAAGAAACTCAGGGCCTTATTTATGAAGGCCTTGCGCCACCGGTTCCTCACTTTTTTCCCATGTTAAAAGTGACGCACCGGCGCCACAAGGCAATCATAAATAAGGCCCAAATGTAAATACCATTGATTTGCCCCCAAAATCGTTTTCTGCATAACATTTTAGAAACACAGCCCAGGACCTATGTTCAAGCATTCAATTTCACTACTGAAACCTCACTGTTTTACAAAATACAAATCCTCTATCTTGCAAATATTCATAGCAAGCATTATTAAAAAGCAAGACACAAACCAACAGCAAAGAAACGCAGGGCCTTATTTATGAAGGTCTTGCGCCACCGGTGCATCACATTTTTCCCATGTTAAAAGTGAAGCACCGGCGTCACAAGGCAATCATAAATAAGGCCAAAATGTAAATACCATTGATTTGCCACCAAAATCGTTTTTGGAATAACATTTTCGAAACACAGCGCAGGACCTATGTACAAGCATTCAATTTCACTACTGAAACCTCTCTGTTTCACAAAATACAAATCCCCTATCTTGCAAATGTTCACAGCAAGCATTATCAAAAAAGCAAGACAGAAACCAACAGCAAAGAAACTCAGGGCCTTATTTATGAAGGCCTTGCGCCACTGGTGCATCACTTTTTTCCCATGTTAAAAGTGATGCACCAGCGCCACAAGGCAATCATAAATAAGGCCCAAATGTAAATACCATTGATTTGCCCCCAAAATCGTTATTTGAATAACATTTTAGCAACACAGCACAGGACCTATGTGCAAGCATTCAATTTCACTACTGAAACCTCTCTGTTTCACAAAATACAAATCCCCTATCTTGCAAATATACATAGCAAGCATTATTAAAAAGCAAGACACAAACCAACAGCAAAGAAACTCAGGGCCTTATTTATGAATGCCTTGCGCCACCGGTGCGTCACTTTTTTCCCATGTTAAAAGTGACGCACTGGCGCCATGAGGCAATCATAAATAAGGCCCAAATGTAAATACCATTGATTTGCCCCCAAAATCGTTTTAGAATAACATTTAAGAAACACAGCGCAGGACCTATGTACAAGCATTCAATTTCACTACTGAAACCTCTCTGTTTCACAAAATACAAATCTCATATCTTGCAAATGTTCATAGCAAGCATTATCAAAAAGCAAGACAGGAACCAACAGCAAAGAAATTCAGGACCTTATTTATGAAGGCCTTGCGCCACCGGTGCTTCACTTTTTTCCCATGTTAAAAGTGACGCACCGGCGCCACAAGGCAATCATAAATAAGGCCCAAATGTAAATACCATTGATTTGCCCCCAAAATCGTTTTTTGAATAACAATTTAGAAACACAGCGCAGGACCTATGTACAAGCATTCAATTTCACAACTGAAACCTCACTGTTTCACAAAATACAAATCCTCTATCTTGCAAATGTTCATAGCAAGCATTATTAAAAAGCAAGACACAAACCAACAGCAAAGAAACTCAGGGCCTTATTTACGAAGGCCTTGCGCCACCGGAGCGTCACTTTTTTCCAATGTTAAAAGTGACGCACCGGCGCCACAAGGCAATCATAAATAAGGCCCAAATGTAAATACCATTGATTAGCCCCCAAAATCGTTTTTGGAATAACATTTAAGAAACACAGCACAGGACCTATGTACAAGCATTCAATTTCACTACTGAAACCTCACTGTTTCACAAAATACAAATCCCCTATCTTGCATATGTTAATATCAAGCATTTCCCAAAAACATGCCACAAACCAATAAGAAAGAATCTCAATCTGCTTCCAAATCTGAGGTAATGCAAGTGACATCATTCTAAAAGGTTCAAATATATTTATTTAATGAAGTAAACACTATTAATTTCTTCTCAAAAATATAAGCCATCCATTTACCCCCCAAAAAATTTTAAATAACTTTTTACAAACACAGCACAAGTACTATGTACAAGCATTCAATTTCACTACTGAAACTTCACTATCTGCTTTCAAACAAGTCTCTATCTAAATTAAATGAATCATTACTTACCTTTACAAATGCTTTGGGAGATTGAGAACAGTGTCAGACACACACACCAATTTTTCAGAGCAAAAGGTGTGCACTCAATACACTAAAACCAAGACTGGCACAAAAAACCTCTAATTCTACACACATATGCCTCATTTCAACCAATCAAAACTCTTCCCTCACTATTTTCAAACCAACACCCTTTCCCCTCTCAAACCTTTCTATCTGTTACCATAGCAACTCCCTCCTAACTGAACTCCCAGGTTCAAAAGTTTATTCTACAATGTTGCAAATTAAGTCAGCAAGGATGTTTGACCTCTCAATACACCCGCTTATCCAGGGCATTATTGCTTTTATTGACTTTTTCTTAACCATTCAAATTGCTTCTTTCACACAACACAACCATACACCCTAACCTTCAGTGTTCAACTATCTGAATCCACCAATCATTGCTTGTGATTCAAGAGCAGGGAAACTCCACAATTATTTTTTTGTAAACTCCTACTGTTCCAACTGCCATTTCATTCCCACACTTCATCTGACTGCACTTAACCTTCTCTCATCATGTATTCTGTGTGGATTATTGGACATAGCTACATCCACTGGGCTCAAAGGTATGCAGCTAGCGGAAATTTTCACAACCTTGATTTATCAAATGTGGAAATCAAGTGGATTGGCCAGAGAGGATTGAGATGTCACCAATTGATACCATTGGTGAAAACCTTTTTGCATCTGCCAAACCCTGACCTCTTAATAGTGCACTGTGGTGGAAATTACTTGGGCACTATGACTGTGGTTGGTCTGGAAATGCTTTTAAGGGACACCTTTGATGAATTGATGACACTTTTTCCACAAATTGCCTTGGTATATTCCAATATATGCCAAAGACAGAAATGGAACTGGTCCAACCAATTTTGTCCACAATTTGAGAAAGCACGGAAACATGTGAATAAATCTGTTTCTGCTTACATGAGAGACTATGGAATGGGTTCAATATACAACAATAACTTGCGTTACAACATGCAAGACATTTAGAGAGGAGATGGTGTGAACTTCTCAGATGAGGGGAAAAGAATATTCCACCTGAATTTAAGACTGTGCATTTGAACCTATTTGTAGGTACTTATATCAGCCACAGAACCCAAAGGCTCTTTTCAGGGCTACCCTACCTCTGATCACTCATAATGATTTTCTTTTTCTAACTTTTTTCACTATTTTTCACCAAAGTACGCTCCCCGGTACGCTCCCCGGTACGCTTCCCGGTGCGCGTACCGGGCGCTCCCCCGTGAAAAATTTAAAAATGTTTTTTTGGGGGGGATATAAATGGGCCTCCTAAACCCCCCTCAGAAAACCTAGAGGGTCAAGAAGTGTCTACCGCGCCCCCTTCTACCTATTCCCAACGTTGTTTGTCCTCCATCTTGTGTCTCAATTCTACCGAAACACACGCGTACCGGGGCGCGCACCGGTACGCGTACCGGAGCGCGCACCGGTAAGCGCTCCCTAAAAAAATGTGGGAAAGTAATTTACATAAAAACCACTGGAGACACTTACACCAAATATACAATAGGTCCTACTACATAGCAGTCCCTACCATTTACCCAAATTTGGTGGTATTCCATTGAGCCATTTGGGCTGTAGCCCTGTCTAAATATCCTGAGGTAAATTACATGACAAAAACATATATGAAACTGTTTGAATTTTCAACCAATTAAAATGTTACTTATGTGCTGACATTTGATTAGTTAAGTACATGAATATATATGAAAAATGAGAGGGAAACACAGCCACTACCTAAGGTACATTTGGAAATAATTTTGACAGAAAACTTCAACTACTTTGAAATAGGTAAGTTGTTAATTTGAAAGGAGAACTATGTTATGCACTTTAAGGTAATTTGGGAAAACGTTTTCTGATATTCATATACTGTCCCTCTGTAAGAGTTACAGATTGAGATAGGCTTCTCTGTAATAATTATGGATTGAGTTCGGCTTCTCTGGTATAATTATGAATTTACTTAGGCTTCATCACAGTCACTTTTTAATAGTTCTACTTCCTGCCTGAAACCATAAACTGCCCAAAGATAACTTCACTGTTAAAAACTCACAAGTACCTGTCTGAACTTAAACCCAACAGTGCCCTATATCTACTGATATATTTATTTTTTATGCAATTTACAGCAAGAAAATGGAAGGAGAACAAAATAAAAATAATATTTCATTTGAAATTAATATGGAAAACAATCCTAAGGAAGACATTGATGAAATAGACTTTTTGGATCACTCTCTGGACCAAGACTTACTTAATTGCGTAGAAGAAATTGAATCATGGAATCCAAATGAGGACATACCTGACGAATTAATGTTGGAAATTCTTTTAGATTTTGAAAAATCACAGCAATAAATTTTTATTTAAAAATTAAAAACTGTTTGAGACATTATTCTTTTTTATATGTAAGTTATGAAATAGTACCAAAACAGATATAATATAAAGTGAGACTTAAAATATACTGTGCAACTTTTTTATGTTACATAGTAATTTTGCTCATAGTTACTTCCATTCTCCCACTATATTATCTCCAATGTGTATTTAACATCTCTTTATCATCTCCTGCCTCCATGTTGTTTCTGCTTTCCTGACAGACTATGGTTTGAATTCCATATACCACAATAACTTCTGTAACAACATGCAAGATATCTACAAAGGAGACGGTGTATATTAAATTTTAGACTCTGCATTGGTATCCACATGCTGGTAGTTAATTAAAAAAAAAACAACAAAAAGAACAATTAATAAACATACAATTTTTGAAAAGTCTGTCATTCTTTTTTCCCCATGGTACATTCCCTGGTGCGCTCCCCGGTGCGCGTACCGGGCGCTCCCCCCGCGCTCCCCCCGCGCAAAACGAAAAAAAAATAATAATTTTGCCCCGCGGGGCCCTATTACAGCCCCCACATCAAACCTAGGGGTCAGGGGGTCTACTCTGCCCCCTTATGGTCATTTCCCCCTTTTTTTTGCCACCTCTTCTGTCTCGATCCTACCGAGACACAAGATTGCGGCTGCTCCGGACTGTTTCGAATGTTAACAGACAACTGTAAGCCAATCAGCTTTCCACGCGCAAGTCGCGTAGCGGGCCCGGTGTTCTCCCCGGTGCGCGTACCGGGGCGCGCCTATAGATATATATATTTTTTTAACCTAAATTACTCAAAATCCACTGGAGCACATATCTTGAGACATAGCAAAGGCACATCAGGCTACCAGTCCCAACTATTTTGCCAAATTTGGTGGAAATCCATTCAGCCGTTCGGTCTAAAAGTGAGTTTGAGCGCCCTATGGAAATTAACATGGGGAAAACATGTTTTGGGACCCCCCTTTTATCTTGGCCCCTGCTTGACGAATCCACCTGAAACTTTCAAGGAAGAACCGGAGCTCCGTGAGGCAGATTTGAGGACATTTTCAGGCAGATTCGTCAACCGGCGCCAAAGTAATTCCAAATAGAATTTTGAGATTTTGCATTAAAAAAATCCTAACTACCTAACTATAACTACCTACTGGCGACCGCCATTAGGTAATATATATATATATATATATATATATATTACCTACTGGCGATAGCCAGTAGGTATATATAGTTAGGATTTTTTCTCTATGGAACTTTTGAAAATTCTATGCCTAATAACTTTGGCGTTTGTGGACGGAATTGGCTGAAATTTTCAGGAAAATGGCACATTTTGTTTCTGAGCAGCTCCTGGAAATTTGGGGGGGGGTTCGTCAAGGGGGGGCTGAGAAAAAAGGGGGGTCCCAAAACACGTTTTTCCCATGTTAATTTCCATAGGGCGGTTGGCCTCACTTTTAGCCCGAACGGCTGAATGGATTTCCACGAAACTTGGCAAAATTGTAGGGACTGTTAGCCCGATGTGCCTTTGCTAGGTCTCAATATATGTGCTTCAGTGGATTTTGAGAAATTAACGTTTAAAACAAGATATATATCTGTAACAGCGCTCCGGGCAGCGCTCCGGTTCGCGAACTTTTCGCGTATCGGAACTTTGCGAAGCGAAGCTGATTGGCTCTCCGGTGTCTGTCAACATTCTAAACAGTCCGGAGCGGCCGCCATCTTGTCTCTCGGTAGGATCGAGAGACAAGAGGAGGCCAAAACAAAGGGGGAAATGAAGGAAAGAGGGCAAGGTAGACTCCTTCTGACCCCCTAGGATTGATGAGGGGGATATTATAAAGCCACGCGGGGCCAAAAAAAAACCAAAAAAAAATCCGATTTTTTCGCCGTAGAGACGCGTCTTGGTACGCGAACTGGGCAGCTAACCGGGCAGCTAACCGGGAAGCTAACCGGCAGTGTAACGGGAGTCTGAGGAGAAGCTGATTGGCTGTTATCATTGTAAACAGTCTGGAGCGGCCGCCATCTTGTCTCTCTGTGGGATCGAGAGACAAGAGGTGGAAAAAAAAAGGTGTAAATGAATGAAAGGGGTAAGGCAGACCCCTCCTGAACCCCTAGGATTGATGAGGGGGCTATTAAAGTTCCCTGGGGGGTGAAAAAAAAAAATTGCGATTTTTCGCGGTAAAGGTGCTTCCTGGTACGTTAACCAGGCAGCTAACCGGCAGCGTAACGGGAGTCCGACATATTGTGTTTTTTGAACGTTTGTGATATGTGCACGTGTGGATTTTGTTTAATTAAGGTTAAAAAAATATATATATATCTTTAAGCGTGTTCTGGCGCGCTTACGTTTTGGGTTTGGTTTGCGCTGCAGAGACGATACGTCACGGTTATGCGATGCATCATGAGGCGTCTCACGGGCTACGTGATACGTCACTTAATAAAGAATATATTTTACAGCTATAGATATTAGCTTTTAAAAAACCAATGAAATTCACAGAAAAAACCATAGGTTATAGACCATATATAGTTAGGAATTTGCATTTACAAAACCTTGAAAATTCACTGAAAAAACCATAGGTTATAGACCATATATAGTTAGGGATTAGCATTTAAAAAACCTTATTTTATTTGCACAAAACCATTGAAATTCCATATATAGTTAGTTGCACTAACTATATATCGCAGACCCGCAATCCACTGCTAATGATGTCACATATTACATCATTCATGACATGGTCAGTGACATCACTGATGACATCACTGATGACATCTCAAATGACATCACTGATGACATCACTGATGACAACACCCAGTGACTGTATGTTTCTGTAAAGTTAAAATATGTCTTACATATTGAAGAATGAGTGGATGTATAAGTGTCTGGATGAAGGATTTAGTAGGTGCATGACTGACTGTATGAGAGAATGATTAAATGTGTCTCACTGAGTGCATGGGTTAGTGATTAAAGTGTCTTAATTTGGCAATCATTATTTATGTTCTTCTGTAAACTGCTGCATGTTTAAATCAGTAGCTATATCAGTAACTATATGGGTTATTGAATGGTTGCCCAAGTATTTGTATGGGAGACTGAGTATGTGTGTGGGTGGCTGGGAGGTGTATAACTCTGTGCATAGATGTGTGAGCAGTTGATTCCCTAGGTGTATGGGTTCAAAAGTGCATGTAGAAACAGCTGTATGGACAGTTGACTGTGTGCATGAGTATATTGGTGAGTGAATGGATATCTCAGTTCTACATGTCAAAGTAAGTACATATGTAAAACACACTCCATGTGAGAGTTGACATATATAAATAACTGAACATAAGAGCCAGTGAATGTGAGAGTGGCTGTATGAATCATTGTGAACTTGTATCAAGGATTGTATACGAGAGTAAATATGTGTTAGTATATGTTTGAATAAGTAAGGTGTGTATAACTGTATAGTTAAGGAAATGGAGATGTGATTGATTCTTTGCATGACTGACTAGGTGTGTGAGTAACTCCATGGATGTGTGACAGTCTGTGAATGCCTGTTTACACTGAGTGTATCTAAGGTTATATTAGAGTCTGAAGATGTATTATCACATAAATGATATCATCAGTGATGTAATCAGTAATGTCAAATGAGATGTCAGTGATGTCATCAGTGATGTCATTTGAGATGTCATCAGTGATGTCATCAGTGATGTCATTTGAGATGTCATCAGTGATGTCATCAGTGATGTCACTGACCATGTCATGAATGATGTAATATGTGACATCATTAGCAGTGGATTGCGGGTCCGCGATATATAGTTAGTGCAACTAACTATATATGGAATTTCAATGGTTTTGTGCAAATAAAATAAGGTTTTTTAAATGCTAATCCCTAACTATATATGGTCTATAACCTATGGTTTTTTCAGTGAATATATATATATATATATATATATATATATATATATATATATATATATATATATATATATATATTACCTACTGGCTATCGCCAGTAGGTATATATAGTTAGGATTAATTCCCTATGGGATTTTTGAAAATTCTATGTCTAATAACTTTGGCGTTTGTGGACGGAATCAGCTGAAATTTTCAGGAAAATGGTACATTTTGTTTCTGAGCAGCCCCTGAAAATTTGGTGGGGTTTCGTCAAGGGGGGGCTGAGAAAAAAGGGGGGTCCCAAAACGCGTTTTTTACATTGAGTTTTCCATAGGGCGGTTGGACTCACTTTTAGCTCGAACGGCTGAATGGATTTGCACGAAACTTTGCAAAATTGTAGGGACTGTTAGCCCGATGTGCCTTTGCTAGGTCTCAATATATGTGCTTCAGTGGATTTTGAGAAATTAACGTTTAAATCAAGATATATATCTGTAACAGCGCTCCGGGCAGCGATCCGGTCCGCTTACTTTTCGCGTTTCGGAACTTTGTGCGCAGAAAGCTGATTGGCTCTCCGGTGTCTGTCAACATTCTAAACAGTCCGGAGCGTCCGCCATCTTATCTCTCGGTAGGATCGAGAGAGAAGAGGTGAAAAACGAAGGGGGAATTTATTGAAAGGGTGCAAGGTATACCCCTCTTGACCCCCTAGGATTGTTGTTGGGGTTATTAAAGGGTCCCGTGGGGAAAATAAAAAAAAAAAAAATTTTCACGGTAGAAGCGTTTCCCGGGCCGCGAACTGGGCCGCAAACTGGTAGCGAAACGGGAATTCGCCATTTTGTGCTTCGTTTTAATTGTTTAGAGACAAAAATTATCGCCGCACATCGGCCACAATGCATGAATATCGTTGAAAAGTCAGCGATATTCATGCATTATCCAGCAAATGCTCTTAGCCGTGTTATCCACCTTCCATTGGATAACATGGTTAAAAACTGCTCTGTCCGTGAGCTTTTTTTTTTTTTTTTTTTTTTTTTGGCTGCGTGACGTTTGTTAACGTTCGATTCGATGAAATCAGGAAGTGTTGACCACCATTTTGTCACTGCGAGTAAATATTTTGTTATAAATGAATCCTTATTGATAAACATTGTCTGCGCCATCTTGCGTTTTGTCCAATGCCACAATTTTGTCGTGCACGGCAGCCATTTTAGATGCCTTGACCAGGGCCACTCTCTGCACGCCGCCGATTCTCAGCATGGCTCCCCACCCTCGCACGCATCTCCCCCACGCAATGGTCACCCCCGCTCTCTCTCTCATGCATGGGCCATATACTTCCCCCATCTGCGCTGCTCTTCTCTGAGAATCACACCCTGTGCCCGCTCGACACCTCCCTTTCACCCTATTCACTACCGCACCCTCTGACACTCCTCTTCCTCTGTGTCCGATTGTCCAGGCCGGACCTAGGCTATCACCTAGCCCTGCGGATGTAGTTTATGGCCCCAGCTGTAGAGTATCCAGACATGCCAACCCTCCCGATTCAGGCGTGAGACTACTGATTTCAGTGCTAGTCTTTCGCTTCCCGATTCCTGCAAGGAAAAACCCGGGGGTATATTACCAACAACTAGCGGTAATTTTTGTCTCTAACTTGTTTAGAGACAAAAATTATCGCCGCACATCGGCGAATTTTATCGCACATAAACCTTGCTATTAGCAAGGTTTATCGCAAATGCGATAAAAAACGGCTGCAATGCATGAATATCGTTGAAAAGTCAGCGATATTCATGCATTATCCAGCAAATGCTCTTAGCCATGTTATCCACTTCCCATTGAACAAGCGCATGGTCTTTTAAAGATGTGTGAAGTACTCGGGGCGGCGGTGTGTGTGTGCCCTCTTTCAGGAGCGGGCGGGGGGGCACTGCCAGCAATTTGCAGGCCAGGCAGTGTTCAACACGTGCATCACCCTTTCTCTGCCTGCTATTGCGCTCCATGCTTCGGAAAGGTAAGAAAAAGAACGTGCATTTGAGTTTGAAATGTCCGATCTTGTAGCAGTACACTTGCAAAGCCCACACATGACAATAACCCGATTCAAGGCCCCATTCACCCGATTTTTTAAAAAAATATAGTACTCCAAGACAGTTACATTTTAAAACTTTATTAACATTTTAATATAACGAACGCAACAAAAACTGTAAATATATTTAACCATTTTTTTAAATTAACCTGAACTATAACGATAACAACAACATCAACAATAATATAACTTTTATGCCTAAATTACGCAAACATTTAGCTAATCTGCTAAAGGGGGGAGTCGCAATTTCTTTACAATAATCAATAATGAAAAATCCACATCAATAGGGTTGCCCGTTTTCTCGATGCAGCACTATAGTGCAATATACACAGCACCTGGGGTGTCAAGAGTGAACAGGTCTTTCTTTGTTCCTTAAGATGTTATCTCCGAGAATGCTGATGCATTGGTGTCTGTACACTTCTTTGTCAATTCTGTCAAGATGATAACTGCTTTATAAACAGACGATATCTTTGTTTAGTCATTAGTGTTAAGTGTGTCTGAAACTACAGTGCCCTTCTGTTTTTTTTTCTTCAGGCTCTACAGAGTTTTGTGTGTTGTTCTTTTGAGCGACAATTATTCCAGAGGTTTCAGGTTCACTTGTTTTGTCCTGCAGTGAGTTAACAGCTTTAGAGAGTTCATGTTTATTTGCTATGTCCTGCTGTTCGTCAACTGCTTCAGAGACGTCAGCCTCATTTTTTATGTTTCAGTAGATCCTGGACCTGCCCGGCCGCGCCCAAAATGGCGCCGGTGTAAATGGGACTCGTAACTGCTTGTTCTGTACTGGTTGCCCAACCTTGATATCACGAGATACATATGCAGTTTTGAAGCACATGGCGGAGGCTTGTCTGCTGTAGTGGGGCGCCCCTTTATCGTTTCAGTCGCCATTCCGCCCGCTTTTGCTACACTGTGCCTTTTCCGCCATTCAGCTGTTTAGCGCCCGCTCTTACGGCTACAGCGTCTCGCTCACCATGTAGTTGAGTTGCTCCCACTCTTGCGGTGCAGCGATAGGCGGCTGCCACAGGACTCTTAAAATGGCAGCCGGCTCTTCGGATTTGGGCCTGGTCCAGTAAAATGGCCCTGGGACACCTTGGAACTCGGACGCTTGTCTGCCAGGGCTTGGGTTCCATTCTCGAAAGCGTCCCCTCAGCCTTGAAGATTGTACAAAAGTCTTGGGGGCCCTCGACTCCCGCAGGCTTCCCGTGGGGAGCGGCTGCCATGATTGCTTGCGGAATGGCCATGACGGAGCTACGAGATGGTGGTGCTCTCATGGTGACGCCAGCTTCAGTCTGAAACATCCAGAAACAAGGTGGGGCTTTCATCGTTTGGGGAAAAAAAATGTTTTAATCCAATGAAAAATGTTATTTTTAGGTCACATGACCTAGTCTTACATAATTAGGAAAAGAAAAGTAAAATGAACCAATGAAAAGTTTTATTAACAAGTCACATGACCTGTTATGCTTACGTTACGCGCTGCGCGGCGCGCTCTGGATCGTTTCCGGGAAGCTGCGCCTTGCGCACCGGAGCACTTCCGGGTGCGCTAACGCGTCGCGTCATATGACACATTACGCGACAATGCAGGTGCAGAATATAGTCAAAATGTCTCCACCAACCAGCGGTCGGAATACAACCGCTTTCAGCAGTCCAAAAAGTTCGGTCAAATCTTAAGAGCGGGAGCAACTCAACTACATGGTGAGCGAGACGTTGTAGTCGCAAGAGCGAGCGGTAAACAGCTGAATGGCGGAAGAGGCACAGAGTACCAAAAGCGGGCGGAATGGCAACTAAAACGGTAAAGGGGCGCCCTACGACAGCGTGTCTTCAGGTGAAACGGATTGTGGGACAAGGTCCAGAATGAAAGATTCTTCAAAAGGGAAAAAATTCCGCCGGACCCCGGGAGCCGGCCGCCTATGCCGGGGGCGATCTCAGGCCTCACCAGGGCAACACGACTTGGGGAGGGGGCAGGAGCCAAGCGCCCCCTCTCAGTCCGCGCCATCTCACCGCCCCTCGGGGGCCTCCGTCAAGCGGTTTAGGGAGGCACCGTATCACATTGTTTTCCAATGCAGTCAGGTCCACAAATGGACCCCACTTACTTTGAATAGTGAAGCTGCAGCAGGTGCAAATAAGGTTTAAACAGTGTTACAAGAGCTGCTTAGAACTCTGAAGTATGGCACTCTACAACCAGGACATATGCCATTTATGTAAGGCAGTGACATGGAAGCAAGTCAGGGACAAAAAGCATGAACGAACATTCACGTATGAAAATCTTATTTGGAGAAGGGGTAGAATCCAAACGCCCCCTGCCAGTTCGCGCCACTACACCGTATGTGGAAAATCTGAAGCCATCATTCTACAAACTCTCAACGCTTGTTATCAGTGCATGAGTTTCATGCTCGATCGATTGAGCTAGCCGGATCGGGCAATAAAAAGTATAAAATAGTTATGTAAATAGTTATTTAATAAAATGTTTTACTCTGTTTCTTTGCTGGTGTGTTGTGTATATTTATAATATTTGCATAGGGTTTGCCGTTATTTTGGGCGGTGTGGGTGGCGGAGTCGAGCTGTTTTGCAGCCCTCATGGTGTGGAGCTCAGTTCATTTCACTATTTTCGTATTTCTCATGAAGGGTTATTCCTAATGTTTGTATTTTACCGAGGTCAAAAGAGATCGAATTAGTGGTCTACTGATTTTGCTCGATTACTTTTATTTTTTTACACGATTTTTTACTATCTGCAAAGACTAAACAGAGTATTGCGACTTTGTGCTTGTTTGTAAATAGAGAATGATCCAACGAGAACCAATTGTAAAACAGTAAATGCTTGAATAATAATCAATCAAATGGAGAGACAAGCAGGTACGACGGATTACAACAGGGGTAAAGGTCTGAGTTAACTACCGTTCACTATCTGCAAAGAGAGAGTACTACTAAGAGAAAAGTGGGGAGTGGGGGGGGGGGCAGCGTTCAAAGCACATCAGCGTGCATAAACACGAAAACGTTTTTACCTATCACGTACTTGACATTTGACAGCTTTTGATATTTGCTATTAAAAAACCATTGAAATTCACAGAAAAAACCATAGGTTATACTCCATATATAGTTAGGAATTTGCATTTACAAAACCTTGAAAATTCAATGAAAAAACCATTGGTTGTAGGCCATATATAGTTAGGGATTTGCATTTAGAAAACCTTATTTTACTCGCATAAAACCATTGAAATTCCATATATAGTTATAAGCGCTAACTATATATCGCGCACCCGCAATCCACTGCTGATGATGTCACATATTACATCATTCATGACATGGTTAGTGACATCACTGATGACATCACTGATGACATCTCAAATGACATCACTGATGACATCACTGATAACATCTCATTTGACATGACTGATCACATCACTGATGATATCATTCATGTGATAATACCATGAACCTCTTCAGACTCTAATATAACCTTAGATACAATCAGTGTAAATAGACAGTCACTCATCCATGGAGTTACTCACACACCTAGTCAGTTATGCCAAAAATTAATCACACCTCCATTTTCTCAACTATACAGTTATACACACCTTACTTATTCAAACATATACTAACACATATTTACTTTACTCTCTTATACAATCTCTGATACATGTTCACAATGATCCATACAGCCACTCACACATTCACTAGCTCTTATGCACAGTTATTTATAGATGTCAACTCTCACATGTACTGTGTTTTACATATGTACTTAATTTGACATGTAGCACTGAGATATCCATTCACTCACTAATACACTCATGCACAGTCAACCGCCCATACAGCTGTTTCCACATGCAGTTTTGAATCTATACATATAGTGAATCAACTACTCACACATCTATGTACAGAGTCCCAGCCACCCATACACACACACTCAGTTTCCCATACAAATACTTGGACAACCAATCAATAACCCATACAGTTACTCATATAGCTACTGATCAACATATGCAGCAGTTTGTAGAACAACAGATATAATGATGCACAAATTAAAACAGTTTAGTCACTAACCCATGCACTCAGTGAGACACATTTAATCACTCACTCAATCAGTCAGTCATGCACCTAGTAAATCCTTCATCCAGACACTTATACATGCACTCATTCTTCAATATGTAAACCATGTTTTAACTTTACAGAAACATACAGTCACTGGATGTTGTAATCAGTGATGTCATCAGTGATGTCATTTGAGATGTCATCAGTGATGTCATCAGTGATGTCACTAACCATGTCATGAATGATGTAATATGTGACATCATCGGCAGTGGATTGCGGGTGCGCGATATATAGTTAGCGCTTATAACTATATATGGAATTTCAATGGTTTTATGCCAGTAAAATAAGGTTTTCTAAATGCAAATCCCTAACTATATATGGCCTACAACCAATGGTTTTTTCATTGAATTTTCAAGGTTTTGTAAATGCAAATTCCTAACTATATATGGAGTATAACCTATGGTTTTTTCTGTGAATATATATATATATATATATATATATATATATATATATATATATATATATATATATATATATATATATATATATATATATATATATATATATATAATACATATGCCACAGCAGGATCCCAGGGGTGCCACCATCCAAAGAAAGATATATCCACTCATTCTTCAATGCAGATTGCTATATATATAATACATATTTAACTAACAAACCAAACCACATTCACTGGATGATGTCATCAGTGATGTAATTTGAGATGCCATCAGTGATGTCATTAACCATGTCATGAATGATGTAATATGTGACATCATCAGCAGTGGATTGCAGGCGCCCGAGTTATAGTGAGTTCAACTAACTTTATATATTAAAATTAGATATGAAAACTCACTCCAGCGTTTTTTTTATAAAGGATGAAAAGAAATGGGGCCAGGATCTAGCCCTGGTGGACCCCTCTCTTCAAAGTAAAGTAATGAGTACCTCATCCATTACACCATATCAAACTGAAGCAGTAAGACCATCATGTAAATCAGGCAGGACGGCAACAAGAGTGGGCTCAACCCCTATAGATCCCTGCACAGTCCAGAGCTTAGCTCCATCAAACCAATCAAATGCTGAGCTGAGGTCCTTAAAGGCCATGTATATTGCACCCTTGTATATTTAGAGATTTTCAAATGTAGATTCAGATTCTGTTCAATAGTTCCCCACCCTGGCCTGCAGCCATATTGAATCTCAGATAAAACCTTCTGTTCTTTTTACCAGGTAGTAAGTTGTCAGGTAACACACAGCCTATGAATGTAATCACCATATCTACCAAAGAAATAGGTCGATAGCAGGTGGGGTCCATTCTATTCCCTGTTTTAATTTTAGGAACTGTGGAAGGAGAGATGCTTCAAACCACCTGGCGCTTGTGGCATGTGGCGTTAGGGCAATGGGGCCGAGGACTACACGGCCCACAACACCGTGAGGGAACCAGCGAGAGCAGCAGCCCCTCCCCTCTGACACCGGAAGATTTTTCAGCTCTTCGTGCCTCCTGCTCCGCAGGAGACGCTTCAAAACACCCGGCGTGTGTGACTTGTGGCGGTAGGGCAGCCGGCCGAGGGCTACACGGCCCACAACACCGCGAGGGAACCGGCGAGACCAGCAGCCCCTCCCCCAAGACACTGGTGGGGTATTAATTCAGAAGGAACAACAAAATAGAAGGGGGCTCCATAAAGGGTTCTTTTTTTAGGATGCTGGCAGGAAAACAGGGGGAAGAACAGTAGAATAGAAAGCAAGAACTACCCTGCCAGGGTTAATTGGACGCTTCAGAGCCGATGATACATCAAACAACTTCAAGTTGTTTGATGTATTGTCGGCTCAGAAGCGTAAAATTGTGTCACCCCCTCCCTTACCCCCTGGATCCTTTGATGGGACCGTCCAATTAACCCTGGCAGGGTAGTTCTTGCTTTCTATTCTACTATTAATTCAGAAGGCCCATCCCGCCCGCGGGACGCTCGCGGTCTGGCGTCAGGCTTAGCCCGGGCAAAGGGCAGGCCGTCTGTGGCCGTCAGAGGCCGAAGGAGGTCTGGCCGGGCCACCCCTCTAACCAAGACAATGGGTAAGTGAAAGCAGCCCAGTAATGGGGAACAGGAGGGTAAAAAGGCAAAGGTGCAGAGAAAGTCTGAATCCATTATCCCCTATTTAATGTCAGCAGTCGGGGTTTTAAGTAAGGAGATTGCAAATGCGGAAAAGGAATTGGGTCTGGATCTCCCCACTATAGAATGTGATGACTCTGATATTACGCTGCCCATGCCTGTGCCCAATGTTCCCCTGGAGCCCGTAGTTGTGATCACCCAGCCCGCGCTCCATCCTACGCCTGTGGTTGAGCCTATAAGTGGCTCAGCATTAACGAAGGTTATAGACTGTTCTAATGACGGAAAAACATCAGCCCCTTGTCACTAAATATTTCGGGGAACCGCATACGCCCAAAGAAGGCTTTTAAACAAACAAAACGCGTACTCTTGACTAAAGGTGCTGATATAAGTATTCCTGAACATTTGTCTGACCTAGTGGAAGAAATGTTTAACACGCGACTGGAGCCAGTGCTTGTAGGCACAGCCAAGGACATTGTGGACTCCCTTAATACCTGTGTTGCTGGTCTGTTGAAAAAATTTGAATATATTGACCAATTTATCAATGAGTTTAGAGGGCAGAAAGCTCTGGAGAGAGAGTCCCAGGTGGATTATATAGTTAACTCTAAGGCAAAGAATGGTCAACAAGGTACAATAAATCAACCACCCATGACAGTGATACTAGTACTCAGTTCAATGGGAGAACTGGGACAACTGGTACTATTCACCATCTTGCAAAAGGTAACTTACCGCGTAGAGAATTCCCACGGGTAGGAACAACTGATATAATCAGTGATATGCCCGCCAGGCCTTCTTCTGATATTAAAAGATCTATTCACTCACGTGGTACTACCCTGGATCTCCCTCCAGAAGCTGCACCTCTGGTGGCTGTACTCACAGGGGTTCCCCCGCTAGATGATAGGGAGGTTGAAACAACCCAAGACCTCCTTAGGAAGTCTAGACACTGGTGCAATGAACTTAGCAGCGGTGGCCCAGATATCTTTACTAGTATCAACATGGCTAGACGGGTGGGCTGGGTTGGGCGCTGCACAAAAAATATTGGAGGGGATTGTATTGTAGTCAACTTCAAAAGGAGCAATGTGGCTGATAGGCATAGACCAATACCATTGGGTTATTTCTATTGTCCATGCATTGCACATACAAAATCTCATGCCATACAACCATTATTGCCTCCCCAGTTGAGTACACTATGTGGTCCCAAATATAATTACGATGTTCCCAGGAGTAAACTCGCACGAGGGTCCTCATTGAATGATGAGTGATCTGTATCTGTTCTTCCACAAACTACTGGTAATCCCTTAGATCATTGTGACACTGATGTAGCCCTGGTAAACCATTTCTCCCCGTTAGCAAATCTGGAGGACAATGATTGACTACATGTCCCAGCCTTACATTTGAATGATCAACCTATGGTATCAACTAATGTAACTATATGTACATTTATAAGCTGAAATGTTGTTGGTATTAGACAAAAGAGTAGTGATGACATCTGGCTGGATTTTATGTAACAATACCACATAATTGGCCTCCAGGAAACTTGGGATACATCTAAGTTTTTTAGTATGGATGGCTTTATAAGCTTTGTTGTTCCAGCAATTCCGGCACTAGGGGGTAGATCAAAAGGAGGTTTAATCCTCCTTATTTCATTAAAATTGAATGGTTCCCTGAAAACGCTGGAGTCAGGCTCGAGTAACATTTTAATTGTTGAATGGGTCATCCCAAATCGGGCTGATATTTTATTAATTAACTTTTACAATGCCAGTGAGAGCGAGATAATTAACCAACATTTAGGCTCCCTGGATGGTATATTAGCAGACTATAAGTCAAAACGTAACACTTTATTCGAGATAATTATCATGGGTGATTTTAATATTCACCCATGTAAATGGGACTGTGTTTTAGATAATTACCAAGGGCCCCCAGGCATTGCGGTCCCACACTTTAACATAGTAGGCAAGGTGTGGCCCAGGAGGACCTCCTAGCTAACAGTAAGAGCCCCCAGTCATCTTTTTGAAGCAGGTATTAGCAAGGGGGAGGAGAGGGTCCCCACATTTGGAGGCAAAGACCCTGGAACTGTCATTGATTATATTTTTATATCTTCTGGTATGATAACTAGGGTCTTTTTGTACAAAGTAGTACCATCTGTGTTCAGTGACCATAACCCGGTTATTCTGGAGCTGGTTATGGATGAAGCTATTGATCCAAGAGCTATGGAGCATGTAGAGTTGAGTGATATAACCACAATGGATCAGGGCAGAAGGTTAAAATAGGACAGGGTGGTCCCTGAAGCCTTCTGTGAGGATATTTTTATTAAGGCTGAGGCTAACCTGGCCTCTTGTCTAGATAGCACTGCCCCTAGGGGGGAAATTATTGATGCTTACGTCTCCATATGTGCCCAGATCGCAAATGATCTAAAGGATAAGCTCAATGTTAAGCCTGTTTGGATTCAAAGATGGTTTGATACTAGTTGCACCAAAGCCCATGGTGATCTTCGTCTAGCCTTGAAGAAGAGACCTAGAGATAGGGACTCTGTTCGCAGGCTGAATAAAATGGCTATTACTACTCGTAAGCAGGAGATCAAAGATGAGGCGTAGAGCAACATTTTATCCACTGATGTTCTACGGGACAGTAGTAAGTTTTTGAAAACTATCAACCATCCTTTTTATTCGGGCTGGATAACCCAATCTTGGATTGTGTTATCCCTGATGAACATTGGCTCTCACACTTTAGTGAGATTTATGGTAATGTGGGCCCAGCATCTGTAGAAAATCGTATGGTGTTTAAGCAGTCATCACCCCTTCCAACATTTGAAGTGGATGAGGTACAACAGGCAATAAAAGAAATGTCTAAAAATAAAGCCCCAGGCCCGGACGGCGTCCCTGCGGACCAATATAGTACCTACCCTAACTTCTGGAGAAAGATCCTTACTAATGTTTACAATGCCTCTAGTGAAAAGGGGCTTCCAACATCCTGGGCCACCTCAATTATAATCCCGGTATTTAAGAAGGGACAGAGAGGGAACCCCTCCTGCTATAGACCTATCTCTCTGATAGACTCTGCTGTTAAAATTCTGGGCAGAGTCGTTTTACATAAACTGGGAGATTGGCTAGACGAAAGAGGGGTCCTCTCCAATCTTCAATATGGCTTCAGGGAGAAGAGAAGCACATTAGATCAATGCCTGAACCTGCATCCCCTGATAAATAGATATACATTGGCCAAAGAGGGATCCCTTTACATGGGGTTTATGGACCTCTCTCCGGCCTTTGATCTGGTTAACCGGGAAAAACTCTGGACAATTTTGTTGAACCTAGGCATCGATCCACCCTTGGTCAATTTGTTCGCTGTTTTACACCAGGGTCTTTTAGCTTCAGTCAGGGTTACACAGGATGGTAGATGCACCAGTCATTTTAGCTCAATGAGCGGAGTTAGGCAGGGCTGTATCCTGGCCGCCCTCCTTTTTACTTCATATAATAATGCATTGGAGAAATCTCTAGAGGGGGCCTCTTTGGACATACCGCGGGTAGGAGACTCGGTAAACCCGGTTCTTCTATACGCAGATGACGTGGTTTTACTGTCCCGTACTGGCCTTGGCCTCCAGAGGTTGCTTGATTCCTTTGGGGATTTTATGGGATCTTTGGATTTGAAGGTTAATAGTAAAAAGTCACACGTTATGGTGGCTGGTAAACGTCTCAGGAGCCTAAAGCCACGTCCCTTTTTTGTAAGGTGCTGAGGTAACCAAGGTCCCTGTTTTTAAATACCTTGGGGTACTTTCTGATGAAAAGGGTACCTGGGGTCCTCAACAGATTACCAAAAGTAACGCTGTAGCTAAGTCTACTGCAGCATTGATGGGTTTTGCAAAGCGGTTAGGAGCAACACCGATGGAGGCACTCTTGAATGTTTATAAAGCTAAATGCCTGGCCATAGCCACATATGGCACCTCGGTTTGGGGTTACACATCCCATGAGAAGATCCAAGTGGCGGAAAATAAATTCCTGAGATCCCTGTTGGCAGTCCCCCAATCCACCCCTACATTCTCGTTGCACACGGAATTGGGATTGGGCTATGTAACAGATCAGCTGAAAGTTGCCCCACTGACATGTTGGCTAAAGACATGGTTGAACCAAGAAATCACACTGAATCACCAGATTATAGGTGACTGTCTTTCTCTGGATAGGGCTATCAGGATGCCCTGGCTAATGTATATCAAAGCAATGTTTACTAAACTAGGGCGTCCCGAGCTCTACACCTTACCAGCCTCTATTAAGGAGGACATAAACTGGACTAAGAAAAACTTCTTATCTTTGTTGACATTGGAATGTGAGGAGTTGGAGTTAAAGAAACCATGGGTTAAAGCTAACTATTTAATTTTAACTTCACCCTCACTTGAGCCATATTTAAAAATTGTTACCAGACCTTTCCATCGCCATCTTTTAATTAGATTTCGGTTCAACTTAATCCACTTGTCCCTTGGCGTTTTCCAATTTGGTGTAAACCTGAAAACAGCAACACTTGCAGTTGTGATAAGTTTTCTAAACAAGACACAAGGCATTTTATCATGTTCTGTGACTTCTATGCAGAGATCCTTAAAAAGTTTTTTATGCCAATTTTCAGAGAGGCGGGCTTCATACAAGTTAGGCCAGCTCTCACTTTTCTCCAGATGCTAAGCAGTACCCAAGTTATTTTTTCTGTTGCTAGTTTTCTGGTGGCTGTTGTACAGATTAATAGCAAAAGATCAACTGTAAAGAACAACCCTGCCTGCCTTTTATCAGATTTTTATCTGATTTGTATCTGATTTGTATCAGATTTTAAATTGTTTTCTGTATAATGTTTGTTATAATCGACTGATTGTATATACTGATATGATTGTTTTTACATTGTCTTTTATGATTTTAAGTAATCGAATAAAGTTTTGTGACTGACTGAAATGTGGAAGGTGTTTTATTAGTAGGTGTAGTTAGATACGTACAGCCACAGTCACAATAGAAGAAACATTCAAGTTATCAATAAAATACTCCCTTGCTCAAAACCTTGGTACCCGGCTGCTAGCAGGCAGGCTAAACTTAGGAGACAGGTGTGTAAAGCATGTAAAAATACCAATAAGTTAAATACGTGAGACACAATATAATACAAATTCCACCACCAATTTATTAACATAGAACATCATTTTTTAAATAAAATGACTCCAAAACAGCAACACCCCAATGTAGGGGGCTGGAGATATACATTTTTAAAGATTAACAGGCACATGCATCAAGCTAAAAAGTGCTCGCAAAAATAGCGAATAGCTATTTGCGAGCGCTTTTTAGCATTTTCCAATGCATCAACCAAAAATCCTCAAATTGAAAAATAGAGAGTTGCAAAATTAGGGAAACAAGACATTGCGATTCCTTAATAGCGATAAACCAAACATGCGATCGCAAATTAAGAATCGCTAAAATAAATCGCAATACTATTCATGAAAAATCGCAAATAGCGATTTTCTAGCAAATTAGCAAGTGCAGATTTTGGGGAATCACAATCAGCTGGTATTTAAACTGACCCATGAGGCCATAGAGGTCTTTCACAACAGTAGCACTCTACGCATTTGCGAAGAGGATGAGGATTCATGTAGCAGGCCAGGCCATAAGGAGAATACAGGGGGAGGATCTTCCGACAACGCATTTTTCAGGGACAGACAGCAGAGGCAATATATGAGAAGTGCAGGCTGAATGCTGCAATGATTCATTACGTAATAGCTAAATTGGAATCACTAATGCAGCGCCAGGCACTTAGGACCCATGCCATCCAAACTCATGTCCAGGTGCTATGTTGCCTGCACCTACTTGAGTCAGGCAGTTTTCAGGGGGTAGTGGCAGTAGCTGGAGGGGTATCACAAAGCTCCTGTTCACGGTTCTTCAAATCCTTCCTGGCAGCCATGATGAGTGTGATCCACAACCACATCACCTTGTCAACAATCCACCAGGAATTGAGCCAAACCAAACTCGTAGCACAGTTTCCACATGTGATCGGATGAATAGATTGCACCAATGTAGCCGTATGTCCCCCAGCAGAAAATTAGTATATCTTCCCGAACCAGAAATCGTATCACTCCATCAATGTTAAAGCAGTGTGCAATGCGAAAAACATCATAACCGACATTGTAGCGCAATACCCTTGAAGCACCCTGGAAGCACCCGTGATTCATACATCTTTTGACATATTGGCATTCACACATGTCTGCTCAGGGGTGAATTTGGCGAAGGACACCTGCTAGATAAATATAAATACTTATTCACATTACTAAAGTATGAAATCGCAATGCATACCTGACACTAACACTTTGCTTACTACCCTGTAGGTGACAGTGCATACACAGTGAGGAACTAAATCATGACTCCATACTTAAACCCAGCCACCAAACAAGAACAGCACAACGCAGTACACATCAGGACACGTAATGTGATCGAACAGACATTTGGATTGCTCAAAAGTCGCTTCCACATCCTGCATAAAACTGGAGGAGAAATGCTGTACCAGCCAGAAACCTGCTGTAGGATAGTGGCTGCTTGTGCAATGTTGCACAATATAGCAACATGGAGGGGTATCCCCATAGAGGTGTCTGACACGGAGGACAACCAGCCCCCGGCACTCCCACGACAGGCACATTTGGCAAGTTCAGCGGACAAAGGAAACGTGCAGACATCACACAACATTATTTCTGGGGTATGTAATGATGAGACACAACACTTAATTGCAGGGAAAAAAAAGTCTTTACTAGCATGTGAACTGGTACTGGTGTTTAGATAAACATAGATGGTGGGTATTAGCACAATTACTGCATGCACTAGAGGACAAATGAGACACACAATGGACTTGATACTCAGTCACTATGAATGTCTTGGACATGGTTACGTCACCATGGAAAAATCAGAAAGTATAATTCTGTTTAGCGCTTCCTCCTTCGCACACCCAAACTTCTCTCGCCTGCATCTGCATCATCACTCATGGATGCAGCGGTAGGTGTTGATCTACGGGTACTGCATCTCCTGCCAGACTTGACTGGCGCAGACATGCTGCTAAGGCTGGATGCCTCACTACCCTCTTCCCCTATAACATTGCAGTGCTCACCAGTACCAGCCGCATCTGTTCAACTGCAGTGGTTATTTGGCCAAGTGCTTTGGCCACATCCCCATAACAATGGCCGATATCTATTTGCATTGCCACCGACCTACGTGATAGCAGTGCAGTGCTGTTGCATAACTTGTTGTTAGACCTGGTATAGCCAGCCAAGCACATCATGCACTGGCGATGCCTCCTCCTCTGTGTGTTGTGTCCCTCCTGCATCACACAAACCAGCTCCTGCTTTTTTTTGTTTTTCTGTCTGTTTCCTTCCACAACTGCTATAGTCAGTTCCCCCACACACGCTGCCATGACTGATATGTTCTCATTCATCTTAGTAATTTGCCGATTATATCTCCCATATGTCTCGCTTGCAGGCGCTGCACCCTCATCATCTGGAACTCCACGCCACCCCACAGATTGGGAGTTTTTGCTTCCTGTGCCCCGATGCGGGCCCTTGACCTGCGTCTTCGAATCATCCGGACATTTGTCTGAGGTTCAGTTGTGGGGCTCACACTAGGCTGGCTTGTCTCAGGAGCTGTTTCATGATCCTGATCTGTCTCCATTGGCTGCAGAGGTGTGACTGTGGCCCTGCGTCTTGGCGGGTCCTGGGGTATGCTTGGTGTTGTCACAGGTTTCTACATGGCAGCCTCTACAGTAGCATGTGTGCTGTCTCCACATTCACTGTCATCAGTGTCTACTTCTGCAGCATCTGTGGTGTGAAACAGTGCAGAATTAGTTTGTGTTGGTGCTAATGTTGTGCCACAATAAATTACTTTACATTTAGGCTCTCCCAGTCTCTAATCACTGACTGTAAGGCATTTCTGTGACATTTAGGCTCACAATGTTGATTTTGACTACCAATTTGGTTCTGCAGCTTACAAGTCCCATAATGTAAATGTAAATGTAAATGTGTTTGTATTTATATAGCGCCTTCTACCCAGAGGTCTCGTAGCGCTGTATTCATACCGCTGTGGAACCCTTCCTGGCTTTCCTGTGAGATGTCCACTCCTGGGCACCCCCAAAGTGAAGCCAGGCATCCAAGCGCTGCTGGGGCCGTTGTGGAGATTAAGCAAGCTATTGCCCAGAGTTGCAGAGTGGGACCCATGATTAGACTAGGCACCGAGGCGAGAATTACCAGGTCCGGGGAGATTGAGCCCACGAGCCGCCGAGGCGGGACTTGAACCTTGGTCCCGGGCCAGACCTCTGCATCAGGGTCTGCCACTCTAACCATTGAGCCACACTTCTACAATGCATTTGGGTCCCTATGTAAAATGCGGACTGGAGTTTATTACTGTAATTTTGGTGGTTACCTACAGATTGGGCGCAATTAGTAAGTACATTGATTTGTATATTTGAATGCATCGTACCTTGTGTACTACTGGCCACCCCAGATGTATCCAGCTGCGATATTCTCACCACTGCTTCTGGCTGGATAGTGCCCTCAACCAGGTCTTCAAGGGCTGTGTTGTCTGGGACTGTTGAAGTTCCTCCTCCGGTCCCCTTGTCCTCCTTCAGCCTTTGTGCTATCTGATCCTTGGCACGGCTACGCAGGTCGTACCATCTTTTCTTTAAGTCTTCTATGCTGCGGTGTGTCACCCCCACAGCATTAACTTTGTTCTTGATCCTGTTCCATATTCTTTATTTTTCTACTTCAGGTACTTTTAGTGAGAGCTTATCAAGGAGCTTATCATAGCTCTTTGCCACCTCCTCAACGAGGTACTCGAGTTCCCCCTCACTAAACTTTAACTTTCTCTTCCTGGTCACTTCACCTTCGTCTGTTGTTGTTTGGGACATGTTTTCTTTCTTCAGCTGTTAGCAAACCACAGTTTGTATTTTTAACTCTCTTTCCCAGCACCCTGCTTCTGGCTCTCACTTCTTCTGTGCACAGAAAGCAGCATGGGCTGATTGACTTCCTGGTTGTGAGGTCATCAGCCTGCTCCCAATGCAACTCTGTCTCTCCTTATTAGCGAGATCGCACTTTGCGATCTTGCAATTTGCGATCTCGCTAATTGCGAGAATATAGGTGTTCTACATTTGCGATTCTTTATTTTGAAATCGCTTTTGTATTTAGCAATTTTTGCAGATTCGCTATTTTCTCGTAATCTGCATCATGCATAGGTAATAGCGAGTCCTTATTTACGATTCCTTAAAAATCTCAAATAAGGATTCTCTATTACTTTACTTGATGCATGTGCCTGTAAATGTGAACATTTGCTTTTTAGTTTTTAAAAGCAAAAGTGCCACATGGGGACATCTGGTCATGCCTGATTGGGATAAAGTTACAGACCGACTGCTATGGAGCGCAGCTCAGTACAATGATCGGTAGGGCCCAGTCAAAATTTTACCTTTGCACTTATTCATTTTTTTGCTTCTTTTTGTTTCAACGTTGAGGAGCTCTCTTCGGGAGGCCAGCTTTGGGTTTGAATATGGTGGCTGCCTCAGCGGGATGCTGAGGTCAAAAAGCTCCAGAGCTTCAGCGGGGCAAACCTGAATTTCAGATTGGGTAACGGTTCAGCGTCACTGGCTTGACTCTTGATGGTGGGTCAGTCAACTTATGAAGCTTTTTGGTCAGACTTCTCCAAATGATCTCAAACCTCTGGAGATGCCTTTAGTAGGTATTTTGGGTTTTTGACGGGTCCACAATACCAGTCACAGTTTCAGAAGCTCCGAGTTCCCCCTTGGAGAGTTGGGACTAAAGTTCTCACAATGCACCGGGCCAAATACTTTAAACACAGCGGAAGGTGGTCAGCTGCTTTCTTCTTGGTGGATATAATAAAAGGGGAGCTTTTTAAATTGTTGCTTTGACGGAGTTCACTTCTTAAACTCTTTGTGCCAAGCAAAGTTCTTCTTTTGCAGTAGTTCCAAAGTGTGTAGCAGGTGTAGTCATTTGAAGTGCAGTCCTCTTGGTGCAGGCCAGGTTTCCAACAGGGCAGTCATTCATCTTCTTGTTTCTTCAGGCAATGATCTCAGTTGCTTGGCTGCTCTACCATATTGATGCGAGCTTCTGGGCTGGCAAGGACGGTGGTACCCCTGACCAATGGGGTGTGGTTGCCACCATTTCTGGTGACCTCTTCCCGTGAAGTGTGGCAAATTCTTGTCCTAGAAAGCACTGTTCATATAAGTCTAAAATGGAGACAATGTCTCCTGGAGCATTCAATCTGGCTAACCCAACCTACAGCTGTGGCTAATATTCCTTAACACGCCCCTTCCAGCCCATCTGCTAATTAAATTACAGGTGCTCCTGGCTCCTGGCTGGGGGTGCAGGAAGTTGGGGTGGGCCTGGCTTGTGGCCTTACTGTCATTCTCTCTTTGAAGACCAGTTTGGCTACCAATCCTCCTTACTGCCCTGTGCTTGGCAACAGCAGATCTCCTCCCACGGGCTGTCTCATTGTTTTCTTTCAGGCCACTTCATACCTCATCAAGTAGCTTGGCTCAGCCTGACAAAGGCTGGCCAGTCAGGAAAGACTACTTTAGAGCTGGATTTAGTCACATTAGAAAAGCAAGTTCTGTAACTTCTTTTCTGTCATGGTTATAATGTCGAACCTTGGCAAGCTGTTAGATTTGTTTAAACTAATATTTATCACTTTGAAATATTTTTTTTGTTCTCTCCTCTTATTAGTTAGACTTTACTAAAGTTAAATAAAGTCCTCCCATGTTAGCCTATGCAGCTAAAGCACTACAATTGGGAAAAATGAAATTGTCAGTTCACCACAGCATATAAAACTTGTTTTGTAATGTACCTGCTTTCAGTTACAAGGCACCACACCCCCAGACCCCCTAGCGGATACCTTATGGGTAACATATGTAAAAATAAGGTATTATAAGACTTTTGAAGTACCTTTAATTCCAAAGTCGATATTGTAAATACGTTTAATTTAAAAACAGACTACAATCCAGGGCTGACTTTACAAATGACAGCACGCAACACAGCAGTACAACCTTAAGTGCATTAAATCTGCTAGGCCTCTAAACCTACATGCCCTAACATATTCTAGGGACTTATAGGCAGGTTGTCAGTACCTATTGTAATTACACCAAATTGTCATCTACCATTTAATCGGAGAATGGGCCCTGGGCCTGGTTAGCAGAGCCCAGGGTACAAACAGATTCAGTAACCACCTGTATCACTCAAAAAATGGGGGTGATCATCGCAAAAGGGATGAATTTCTCACATTTCAATTGGCCCTTAAGATGAGAAGGGTCCACTCCAAATACTGGGGTTCACTCCAGGTTGAGATAATTCAGTAGTTGGGAGGGATAAACGCCTGACCCTGGAAGGGACGGAGGCAGAATCCCATTGCAGACATCCTAAACACCTCTCCAGCTTTGAGAGGTCAAAGAACTTTCTTGCCTTTGCAGGGTCGAAAGACTTTCCCTGATACATGCTCCCCTTAAAGATGTAGTGGCTCTCCCTCCCCTTTTTGTGCAGGTTTTTGTGGGTCTTGTGAGGACTCTTTGTTTTTTAATCGTGTTTGTCCAGGCCTTTCCCCTGGGAGAGGACCTGTCTGTCTTTATTTTCTTTTGATCACCCCCTGGTGTTGATTGCTACTATTCTACACCCTCGGACTCCCTTTAAGAGGGTGGGAGTGGGCATGATTGATCACCTAGAATCACCCACAGCTTCAGGAAACAGATATATTTTGGTGGTATAGGACCATGCCACAAGGTATTGTGAGGCTATACCCATCAGGACAGTCATTGTTCCTTCAGGGACTTGGGCCCAACTATATTCACCAGATTGGGTTTCCCAAAGGGCGTGGTTTTAGATAGAGGCACTAATTTCATGTCTGCATGTCTGAAAGCTAGTTGGGATGAATATGGTGATATGTACAAGTTCACCACCCCATATCATTCCCAGACTGATTATCTTGTGGAAAGGTTCAATAAGACTCTGAAGGGCATGATCATGGGTTTGTCTGACAAACTCAGAAGGAGATGGGATATTTTCAACCCATGCCTACTGTTGACCTCAGGCTACTGGCAGATTTTCCTCAGTCAAGGAGCAAAGGAGAGGTCAGTATTCTCTACACCAGAGGGACATTACCAGTTCAAAGTAATGCCTTTTGGTTTAAAGAATGCCCTGCCACCTTCCAAAGGTTGGTAAACAGGCTCCTGTCTAGGCTGGAACAGTACAGTGCAGTTTATCTGGATGATATAGCTGCGTACAGTTCCACCTTGGGATTTCACCTGAAGGGAGAGATGCAGACCCCTTCAACAGGCAGGCCAGACTATCAAGCCCAGTAAGTGCAAAACGGGGCAGAGTGCAGCGGTGTACCTGGGTCACCTTGTAGGTTGAGGCAACGGACAACCATTCTAACCCAAAATAGAAACTATTATGGATTGGGTAGCCCCAGCAACCCAGACACAGGTCAGGGCTTTCCTTGAACTAACTGGGCACTATTTAAAATGTATTCAAAACTATGGTGCCACTGTGACTCGACCGGCCAGAACTCACTCCAAAAAGCAGCCCAAGAAAGTAAATTGTACTCCAGAGTGTTAGAAGGGCTTTGATATATCGAAAGGCTATATGTTCCGCACCAGTAATACTGCCCCTGACTACAAAAAGGAATTTATGGTTCAGACAGATGATTCAGAACAAGAGATTGGGGCAGGTTTGGCACAAGTAAACGAAGAGGCCCTAGATCAGCAAGGTGCCTTCATTAGCAAGCAACTTCTCCCCAGTGAACAAATATGGACTGGCATTGATAGGGAAACCTTTGCTGTATTTTGTTCCCTGAAGCTGAAACCATACCTGTTTGGTACTCACTTCCAGTTTCAAGCTGACCTCTTAGTTTCTTTTTTGTTTAAATATTTTATTAATTTTTAGCATAAACGCACAGCACAGTACACAAAGAAAAAAGGAGAATGAAAGCACACATTTAAACTAGACTACAGTAAATGCAAAATACAACAAAAGAAGCAAAGACTAAGAACTACTTATTGCGGGTTCCTACACACAACATAGAACAAAATCAAAAAAGAAAGACAAAAAAAGGACAATAAAAACCAATCTACTAATCTATGTATTCAACTCCCAGACATACCCTTCTTCCAAGTCCGTATCTGTTCCAAGATTTTCTTCCCTAACATCCTTGCCCTCCTCCCCCTTCTGGCATATATGACTTTTTCTAAATTATAGACCTCCGGGAGGGTAGCCAGCCACTGTTGCATTGCCGGTGGCATTTTATCCAGCCAAGTCCTAGCTATCGCGAGTCTCAGAACTCCCATGGCAACAAACAAAAATTCCCCATGCATACTATCCGAATCTGTACTAACGGCAAGTAATATCAAAGGTGGTGTAAGGGTGTTATTAAGCCCAAGCGAACGGCCCAGGAAACCTTCGATGTCTTTAATAAGTGTGTGTAGCTGTAGAAAATATATGTATAATATCTGCCTCTGGTGCATTACATCGTGAGCAGGTGGTCCCGGCGGTTCCTCTCCACTGGGCTATACGTGCCGGGGTATAATAGAGACAGTAAATTGTCTTGTAGTGCTGAGCTTGTAAAGAGGCAGAGCATAATACTGAGCA
Organism: Lissotriton vulgaris; assembly: GCF_964263255.1. NCBI lineage: Eukaryota > Metazoa > Chordata > Amphibia > Caudata > Salamandridae > Lissotriton > Lissotriton vulgaris. Next base: position 1,806,184,068 of record NC_141694.1, on the reverse strand, counting down.
CCCTAACTCTAGAGAGTCTTGAAAGCAGTCTGCCTCGATGTTGAGTTTATTTGCCCACTTATCTCCTTGCTTTTCCATATCATCTGGTTTAACCGCTTCCAGGGCTGCATACAAGCTACGGATTGAGCACTCCCCACCGCTCTCTATGGAATCCAAGATGACATTTTTAGCAAACCCTTCAGCCCCTCCCTTCCTTTTACTTAAAAAGCTCTGAATCTGAAGGTATTTAAAGAAACTCCTCCTGTTTATGCGAAATTTAGCCTCTAAATTAGAGAATTGAAGAAAACCCCTGTCTGGTCCCAACAGGTCCCCTATCTTCACGATCCCCTTACTTAACCAATCTGCCATTGTAGAATCAGCAAATATCAATGGAGATAAAGTTCTATTTTTATAAAGCCGCATATAGCTATTAAACCTCCCTATGCCACATTTCTTTAGAAAGGCAGTTCAGATATTATCGTCAGCTCGAATGTCTTGAAACTTGTCCTTTTGAAGTAGGAGTAGTCGGTGGAGCTAAGAAAGGAGTTCTCTGTGTCTGTATCAAGAATGGTTGCATATACCTCAGTAGAAGTGGATGTAATTTTAGGGTCTGTCCCACAACCTCCCACCAAACCTTGCATATACTGCAGTGCTGCTGCCCAATAATAGAGTCTAAAGTCGGGGGCCCCCCAACACAAATTGTTGGTGTTAGTTCCCCATGCAGTAGACGCTCTGCTAAACCAAACGAAAACCCAGTACTTAACGAGTGCACGTTTAACAGGATATGAGCTAACACTGTTGGCGCCACATATCACACTGAAGAGATGTGCTACTCTGAACCCTGCTACTTTATTGCCATATCCAGTTGCTGAGGGCCAGGAGGAAGAACACCATGATTGTGTTTTCCTGACTGAAGAACAAACAAAGGGTCGTGTTGACCTACAGGATATGCCACTTCCAGATGTGGATGGGGAACTGTGGGTTGATGGATCGTGTTTGAGGCTGCCAGATGGTACAACTTCCGCAGCATACGTGATCACGACACTTAAGACAGTGGTAGAAACAGCACGAATACCACAGAAATCAGCCCAAGCAGCGGAATTGATAGCCCTAACAAGAGCATGTGAATTAAGCGCTGGTTTATGTGTGAACATTTACACTGATAGCCGGTATGCCTTTGGACTAGCGCATGATTTTGGCCTACTCTGGAGAGAGCGAGGATTTTTAACTTCACACAGAGTGCACATCATGCACGGAGAACTAGTGAGTGATCTCCTGAATGCGTTACTATGTCCTAAGAAAGTGGCGATAATTAAATGCAGTGCACATAAGAAAGTGACAGACAAAGTAGGACAAGGAAACGCCTTTTCAGATTGCATAGCGAGGGAAACTGCTATGTTACGCAATGCCTATGTAGTGAAATCGCAGGCTGAGCGATGGCATGATGCTAGAGAGGAGATATTAGACATTCAGAAATCGGCATCTGTAGCAGAACTCGCAACGTGGGCAAAGGAGGGAGTGTTGGATGACGAGGGTTGTTGGAGAAGCAAAGATATGGAAATTGCCTGCAGCTTACTTGCAAGTAATGGTTCAAATGACACATGGATTGGCACATGTTGGAGCTCTCGCAATTACTAAATTGCTTACGCGAGTCTGGGAGCATCCTGAGATTGCCAATACGGCCAAAAGAGTAGTGCAGACCTGTCTGATATGCTTGCAGCACAATCCTGCTAAAGGGACGTATACTCCGAAAGGAGGGTTTGTTCCACCTACTGCTCCATTTGAAGTGCTACAAATGATTACATCCAGCTTGAGCGTTGCAATAACCTTAAGTATGTCTTAGTGGTGGTGTGTGCTTTCAGTAAATGGATTGAAGCCTTCCCCATGAAAGATAATACAGCGCTGACAACAGCAAAGGTGCTGCTCAAGGAGTACTTCCCGCGCTATGGTGTTTGCAAATTTTTGTGGAGTGATAATGGTCCTCATTTTGTTGGGAAAATTGTGCAATACGTCATGAAGGGATTAGGAATTCAGCAAAAATGTCATCCTGTATTCCATACGCAGTCAGCAGGTCTGGTGGAAAGATACAACGCTACTTTGAAGTTGAAGCTAGCAAAGATCGTGGCATCCACGTCTTTGAAATGGCCGGATGCTCTGCCTCTGGCATTGCTATCTATTAGATAAGTGCCCCATTCCCGAACTGGCCTTACACCTTATGAAGTGGTGTTTGGAAGGCCTATGAATATATGGGGAGTTCCTAAGCCTCGATTGTTACATGATGTGCCTTGTATAATGATGAACGATTATTTGGCACGATTAACAAATGATTTACTTTCTATTCATCAACAGGTTCGAGAAGCGCTCCCCGACAATTCTATTGGAGAGGCTCACAATCTTTGTCCTGGCGACCACGTGATGGTCAAGTCCTTTGAGAGAACAAGCAGCTTGGAGCCGAGGTGGCGTGGCCCCGAGCAAGTGCTTCTAGCGACTCGAACGGCTGTGCGAATTACAAACAGGAAGCGATGGGTGCATTCGACTCATTGTCGTCGTGTCTCTCCGGACCTGGTGAGCCCAAATGTACTGTCTGATTATTGAAACATCTTGGACGAGGAGGAGAGCCCAGCTATTACGTCTACTGAATCGGAGGGAGCCTTCCCGGACCACACAGTCTCTGGTAGAGAGAGATATAATCTACGACCAAGAGAAGCAGTTGTTTTGTGCGAGACTGGTTGAGTTACCGCTCCAGTTTTGTGAAACGGAAGCCGGGAATATCAAGGGGGGGGGGATCAGTTCTGCCAAGTGTAGCGACACCCGTCTTGAATCTCGGAGAAGAAACCAACGGCTACCTCGGAGCTCAGCACTCATATTTTTATTTTTTAGTTGCTTTTTCTTCTTTTTGAGACATTTGTACTTTGAACTATGGCATCTACTACAATGCGAAATAAGAGACTTCTTGGTGCAGTACGTTTTGTTCTGACAATTGTGGTGATAGTAGTAATAGCTTTGGTGGTAGAACTGCTGGTGCCGGCAAGAGAACATTTATTGCCTACTACCCCAATTCCATATGAACATTTTCATTTCACTTTGCCCTATCATGAAGAAAGACATAGACAGACTTATCTAAATAACAGTTTTATTCAAATTTTGCATCATACCCATAATATGACAAACACTTCGAACTGTTGGGTCTGTGGAATGTTGCCTGGACATCAAAAGAAAGGAGGCACTCCGCTTATTCCTCTCCCTTTTTCCCACAATGGTTCATGTAATGCTTGGTATACTCTTTTGTTCACTTTAAGATGGCCGACAAAAGGTGGACTACTTTTCCGACTCAACAAGGTCTGTTTCAATGATCGAGATGGTTATCCACAAGCTAAAGGAACTAAATTTGAATGGGAAAAATATCGACCAGATAATGTATCCTCGCCACGTATTTATACTAACCAAAGAAATGTAAATATGTCTAGTCTGTATGTGATTACAGTCATTGATACAAAAGCAGAGCTATGCGTTCGAAATAAAGGTACAATCCCAGTAGGAAGAAGTGAATGTAACACTACTCTCACCTTTGTGGCTTCACAAAATACTTACTTTATTTGCGGAAATAAAGGTTATCACTGTCTCCCTATAGGATGGTTAGGAACATGTCATATATCCTTTGTATTACCTCCTGTGTTTATTGCCCCGCCTATGTATCATAATAAATATGTGCTCTACCACGATTTTATATTGAATAGAGTAAAGAGAACATTAGCCCTCCAGGAGATTGATCAGACCAATACTTCTCTGCAGCAGTATGTCGATTTTAATTTAGGCCTCTTCTCATTCGTTGGTGCTGCCTTAAATAGCAGAAAAATTAGATGAATGACACGTGTTGTAGAAGCTGTTGCTAATGAGACAGTTTTTGATTTAGGGAACTTAACTGAGGAACTTCAAATTACCAGAATTGTAACGCTTCAGAACCGAATGGTTCTAGATGTAGTGTTAGCTGATCATGGGGGTGCATGCCGCATTATCGGAAGTAGTTGCTGCATGTATGTACCAGATAATTCACCCTCTGTATATGATGCTATTTCTAAGTTACACAAGATAGCTGCTGAAATACATCCTGATAATGGCACTTGGACACTTTCGGGTTGGTTCTGGACACTGCTTAGTACCTGGGGTTGGAAATTGTTAACTATCTTATGCGTAATTATTGGAATATTATTCTTCTTATGTTTATGTATCCAGTGTGGCCCTATGTTATGTTCCTTGTGCCTTTCTGCTTGCATTTCATCCAAACGAGCTATTGTTAAGAATGAACAAATGATTCATAAAGAAGTAGCAAACATAATGGCAATCAATAATGATGATGAATATCCCGATTATGTCCACTTTGAGGTAGCTTCAGCTAAACGCTAAAAGGGTCGTCTGTCGTAATTTGACGGTGATCGGGTTAGCGTTTTAGCTTTGCTACACAAATTTCCCTTATCTTGACTAAAGTGTTCGAAGCTATTTTGAGAACACTGGCGTCCATTTTAGATGAACGCGCTGCCTCATGGTCAGCCTGCCCTTTTGTCCTTTCTCTGTACCACTGACCACCTAACTTGCCCAGCAACAGGCTATTTTTAGAACTGATCAAGCTTGCACATGCGTAGTCAAACCCTCTGTATTAGTAGACAGTCATCACTTAGGAATGTCCTTTCAAACTGACCAGTGGTGTTGTAACCCCTCCCATGAGTTGGCTGTGTTCCAAAAATGACCTCATATGTACCTAAACTGAGCAAATGTGTTCCGCCTACTCTTTTTATTACTGTAAAACTGTATAAAAGATGTCTCGCACCGATGTTCGGTGTGATACTTCTTGCATTGCCGAAGGGTGTTGTAGGAATGTACCACCACCCCATGGGGTCTTAATAAACTTGTCTTTTGCATTTTCCAGTTTCCGTGCCAACGTCTGTATTATGGTGTAGCGGGTTTTGCGGAATATGTAGGCCTGGAGAACCCAATACCACAGTGTTCTGCCTACATTTTAAAGAGTTTCTGGTCTGCACAATGAGTAGGATCCATTTAGGTAGAAATGATCTATGTCCCATGTCTCTTGACAGCAAATGAGGTCATAGTCATTCACAAAACACAGTCAATCTAGGTTTAACAGTTTTGAGCAGATACCAGCAACAGCCCATGAAAGCAACCTAATGCTGTGGTATAAAGGAACACTAATTATGGGTGGAGATGAAATTGACAATCGGGACTTGGGTTGGACTTTGCAAGCAAAACACCTTAGATTCCCATATGGTGCATGGAATTAGGGATACCAGTATAAACCAGTCAATCTTTTTATCGGGTTGAAGCAAGAAATTTGTATTTGTTGCTTGTTTGTATTTTGTATATAATTGGGGAATTAACACCAGCAACAAGAAGTGATTCAGAGGGCATACAAAATTTCTTTTAAAAATTCCCTAATGGCAGAGCTTTGTTGAAACTGAGTTTGTAGGCTAATGTAGACAGGAGTTGAAGTAAAATTCTCACAGCAATAGTATGTTTAAAATGTATTTTCACACAGTTCCCTGGTTATTTCTTTGCATGATTGTCAATCCAAGGGGTCCTTTTAATGGAGAGGATGTTTGCAGATGGATCATATGTCCTCTGCGAGTTCTTTTTGAGACAGTAAGCAGACTTAATTTTTAAAGCAAGATGGTCTTTCATCTGTAATTGTGCCAGCATGGGAACATCCTTCAATACAATAACATAAGGGGTAAATTCTTGGGGGGAGCTGGAGGTAGACACTGCTCACTGGATTTTAAGGACAAATCAAGTGCAGTACAAGCCCTCATAACAACCTGTTAATGTCAACCTAGAGATGACAAATTCATGGCATTTACACCTTGTGCTTCGGGTGCAATTTGTACAGTTGTGCCCAGTTCTCTAGGTGCAAGGGCTGAATAGTGCTGCTCTTGTGGGGCTTACTAGTATCACAGCTACGTACTTTAGAATCATTGTTTAATTTATTGTCGATCAACTCTAATTTATCTAGGAGTACTGTGCAAGACCCTCACACTTTTCAAAACATTTGGAACAGTATTCTTTTAATCTAGACTCCAAGGCTGCCAAATCCATTGAAGTAATGTTCCCCCAGGTTCTAACTTGCATCTTGCGGCAATTTCTGGTATCGGCCTACAACATTTCTGGGTTTTGACACCATGGAAGTATAAGAGAGTCTTTTCGTTTTAAGAGGGAATGAGTTGGGTAGTGTGGTGGTTGCTGTTGAAATATCTGTTGGAGGTTCAAGTATTACACGAGGGTTCCATCTATTAAGTATTTGAGATCTTTTCTGACTCGCCCTTCTTCATTCCTGGAGTTTCCTATATCAATGCCTGGATCTTCTGGTTTCCCCGTGCTCTCGATGTAGTGACTTGTGTTTATAAGCTGTGGCTCGACAGACAGTTGAGACAATTGTTCTTTAACAGTGTGCGCCCTAACCTCCTCCAGCTGAATTCAGTGTTAATAGCCCACAACACATAAGTCAGATAATTAGTAAATGACTCAGTTGGTGTGATTTGTTGATGTTTTCTTCCCAGGGAGTAAATTGATGTTTCTCTTACCCATGATTAATGAATCATTTGATCAGGAACAAGAGGACTATAAAAATAAAGGGTTACCTATGAACTTGATGTGTTTTGCTCTTATCAGACCTCTTTAGAGAGGCTCCCTTGATTCGTTATCATGGGTAAAAAAATGTAGTGTTACCCCTCATTGACACCTGGAAAGAAAAACAAACTCTCAAGGTATGGGGATTATTAGTTTTTTTAGAACAAACTCCTGCTTTGGGAGTTTGTTTCTAAAATACATTTTTTTACAAGTTTGGTGGATGGCATCAAACCGATGGCGGACATTCGTCAAACTATTTGTACATTGACTTTGACGATGGTCCCTTTCAACATACAGAGGTGACTGATTGGTGGACGGACATCTCTAAATTTGGGAGACAACAGACTGTCAGGATGGCAGAGGTAATGCACTCCGCTAACTGATACTGACGGAGTACTGTCCTTCAAGATTTAAACCTGGCCAATAGTATTCCCTCCCAGGCATGTGAGTCCAACAATGAAAGCAAGTTCACCAAAACCCAGAGAAGTGTGAAGGTGCTCCACACATTTCTACAATATTCTGCATAAAGATTTCTAAAAGGTTATTGGTGGGTAAGTTTGTATTTAACGGTTCTTCTTTCCACTTTTCCATCTATCCTCTAAACCTGATGATCTCATAATACATTCCCTATCTTAATGAGATATAACTTCAATATCACTTTCTGTGGAGCTTGACAACAGGCCTCTGCTACAGGCTTTAGGAAGACCTGACCAGATGTAGAATGCCAATATATAGGTTCATTACAGCTCAATGATGAACCTGTCATTTGAAATGGCCATTTTTTGAGTGGCTGCCACCTTTTTTAAACAGTAATATTATTACTGGAAAATATTAAAATAAAATGAATATTAGGCTGACTGTATTCTGTCAGGCATTGTTCTCTGATCGCTAGCCCGTGAAAAGGTGTGAGTTAATTTTTTTCTAAGTAAAATATCTGTAGCAAGCTTTATTGGTTTTACGCATGTTGTGCAAGTCCCAAAAAAAGTATGCAATATGTGTAATCTCCATGTGCAATTCACAGCACCCCTCTTGAATACTTGAGTATTGCACACAATCAATCTTTAAGGAAAGTATTAGGCCATGTGATGGGAGGGTGGGTTGGAGAAAGAGACATTGCTCTCATCTCTTCCTTCTCGAATACTTACTGGCTAGGGTGCAATCAGTCATTTAAGATGAGTGCCTCTGCAAACCAGTAGGTCTCGGGCAGAGTCACATACGCATTTGTGAGGGGTATGTCAGCAAAGAGAAAAAGCAGCTATACAAATATGGAGTTATGCAGATGTTGAATAAATGTCCCAAGCTGTCCTGTGGTGCTAGGGCAGAGTCACCATGAGGGAGGTAGGCTTAGCTTGGTGCAGGATTACCCATGTCAGTCCACTTTCCTCTAGATTAGTGCTAGGTACCCAAACTGGTTTTCCTGCCAGAGGCACACAACTCCCCACACCACCCAAGCCTGTGTCTCTGTAGTGGGAGCAGTTTTCACACTGGGCTTCAGCTGGATTGCTAATGAAAATTTGCCTCCAGGGGCATCAGGACAGGGTAACTTTTTAAAAAGTTAATTTTCCTTAATATTAGTCACCCTGAGCAGGTATTTAGTTGGGTATGAAAACAATATACCGGTCTGTGCAGGATTGCTCATGTCCGGACAATCCCTCTGGACTGCTACTAGAGCTTGGAAAATATAAGTTGCATTATATGTTGTTGTCTCTGACAGGCTATTTCTTTGAAAAGAGTATATGTTATACACAGCCCCACACAAATGCATACATATAAAGTGAACAAGAGTGTAAAAAGAAAGGGACTTATTAATTGATGATGATGGTAGTCCATCACAAGTAATATTTTCTCTATCTTGTTAGGTCAAGTTAAAGGACTCAGTGGTCTAAACTTGAACTCAATCCATGGTAGCAATAACACAGAGGAGGCATGCTGTACTTAGATAAAACAAGTAAAGCATTTAGGAATATCAAAACAGTTAAAAAGTAAAAAACACAACATAAGAAAAATAGTGTATAATGTAATGACCAAAATGACAAAAATCCAATCAGGTGAACCAGAGATATGAATTGTAGAAGATTTAACTAAAAATAGTGCCAAGAGGCACAAAGCACCAATGCTCTGTGGTCACTGCAGACTGGGACGTTGGTTTCTCCTCTGACATCACAATTAAGTGGACTTTTAATAAATATTAAAAATAGTTGGTCAATCAGTTATTTAGCAGGTCCCTAACTGGAGAAAGGAGAATGAATATTTAATACTATTTCCTTAGTGTTTCCCTATGTGGCTGCCAGCCTCACAACACTGAAAATAGCTTTTGGGTGCGTGTCACAGTAAGGCCATGATAATGTTACATTTCTACATGTCCTTCATTTAACTACCATGTAACCTGCCTTGTGGTTTACAAGGCCTACATAAAGGTGACTTATTATCACTAAAAATGAAGAGTTTCTCCTGTCAAAAAGGGATATTTTGGCAGGATGGGCTGCAGTTTTTTAAACGTCAGTAGCCATGCTACAGTGGTAAGCCTGACGTCATGTTTGCATGATCACACTATTGGATGGTAAAGTAGTTCTGCATTCTATTTTACTTTCCATGCCTTGGAAAATTGTGGGCTACACAAACTATTGCCTTTCAGGAGAGTTATTATTATGCCAATGATGGCTCAGCCAATTTGACACTTTTTGTGGGTCAGAACATAATCTCTGGACAGAGGAATCTCAGTGTGAAGAGTCTAAAAACAAACAATAAAATAAAACAGGCAAAAAGGGAATGTCACTCTAAAAGGGCCATTTTCTCACATCCAGGACAAGACAAATAGATTGTGATTCTGTTAACATGTATTACCATCTAGTATAGTCACAGAAAAAGTGGTGTTTTAGGGGTGGATTCCGAATTGGGAAAAACCACTCCGAATAGCCGTTCGGAGCGTTTTTCCCATACGAATCTTACCCTGCAAAGTCCCCCGTACGTACGACGAAGTACGATTCGTACCAAGAGCTGGACTCCGTACAAATCGTACAGAGACCGTATGAATCAAATCCCCGTACGAATCTCCCTCGGAACCCGCTGTACGCGTCATCTGGATGGTTCGCGTCTGCTTTTTCCGACCCGGCAAGTACGATTCGTGTCGGGTACGCACCGTACAACCTTTTTTCTACGGGAGCTGAAAGCAGCCGTAAAAGCAGAGTTCGCCCCGAAAGAGGTACAGAACGCCCCCCCCCCCGGATACGGTGCGTACACCCCACGATCACGGGGTGTATGCACCAAACGCTGTGATCTTGGGATGTACGCACCGTACCCCATGTTCGCTGGGTGTACGGTGCGTACACCCTGCGATCGCGGGGTACGGTGCGTACACCCCAAGATCGCAGGGGTACACACCGTACCCCTGCTATAATGGGGTATACGCACCGTACGGTGTGTAAGTGATTGTGTGCTATTCTGTATGAATCGCCCTTACCTGACTTGGACTGTAGGAATCGCGTCCTCATACCCCGGTCCGGATCGTACTAGTCGGGTCGTACGGCATGTGTACGAGTTGTACGTTTCACTGTTTCAGCCTTGCAATACGTACGGATCGTGACGATTCAGACGGATTGACGGAATACGGATCGTACTACGTGACTTGAACGGATAAGTATGAATCGTATGGTGATGGCTCCGGATAAAAATCGTACTGACGTTTTTTATCCAGTACCGGAATCGGTACCTGAGTGTCTCAGTTTTCTTTCAATTTCTCTATTCAGTTTGTGCTTACATTATGAATACATGCATTACATAATACATCTAATACAATGGAAAACCCTTTACAGCTATATATTCATTGAATTAAACTGAAAGAAACATTTCAAAATAATTTTGAATCAAATTAAAAAAATGAAGAATATAGAAATGAATAACAAATATTTTAGTGCGGTAATTTGAATTAGCAGTTTGTTTCAGCAATTGCAGAACAACTCATGTGTATTCAATACATTGATTCAATAACTCACTAATATGCAATTTTCTGTGTAAGTGTCATTGAATATAGCTAATAGGGATTTGATGAAATCTCTTTAGTTGCCTATATTTTGTGATTCCGGTGTACCAAAGACCTGTACTTCACAAAGCGTGAGGAACTCCTCTCGGTTTCCTATAAGGATGTTCACATAACGGCCCACCATTCCATTACATTCAAACGTCTGGGTACTCCCAGCTGGGATACTGGAAATGTAGCTGCACCTGGGGAAACCAATAAAAAGGCAAATCTGAATTAACCTTATTGATGTTTGAAAAAATCTTCCTTCCTGTGTTTCATCAATTTATCCAAAAGCTGTTTGAGTACAAGCATTGACAAAGAGTTTATGCTTGATTTTTGGATTGTTCATACAGAGTGACACATGACATACATGCACACATAGAGCAGGCACACGTCCATAGACTGACATATGTGAATCATTTTCTTCAAGTTCAAGTGACATCAGGGTCAAACTGTGAAATATATAGGCACAGGCACCAAAATAGAATTGATCCGCCATTGATGAATTAGAGAGGTAAAGAATTTGGCCCACGTTTGTGTAAATTGGTGCCGTTTTGAACTTGTAAAGACATGCTGTGTAAGTGTGTCGCATGGTAAGCAGGATTGCATGGATTTGAGCTTAATACAGGCAATGTTTCTTTTATCATCAGGAAAATCAACAGTAAAACATTGGCCTAGCAGACCACAAAACGGGTCCACAATAAACAAAACAAGCATTGGAAATTTCAAAATGTCTGTCTTAAAAGAATGCTGTATGGTAATGTGAAGAATTACAAGTAAATTGCATCGCAATTCATATGTATTTGTGTGGAAGCAAAGGACAGTGAAATAATTCAAGGGTTTGGTTAAAAGGCCATGTGAAAGTTGCATTGTCAAGCCAGACCTAAAAATCCATGTAGGTTAAACACTTCTCTCCTCCCATCTGTGGTGCTGCCAGAGTACAACAACTTCAACTATCTAGTTATCTAAGACACTTTAATAGCATTACAATGGTATGTGTGCCACTGAAAGTCCAACTGAGGCTTCTGGATAAATCAACAAAAGGATCACAGCTATCTTGTGGGCCTGCACTTTTTTGTTGAAGCACATAACTTCTGTCCAACCAAAACATGCACTCCTGGCTCCCAACACATGGGAGAAGCCAAAACCCCTCTCTAGTAATTCTCAGCAGCGTTGTCATGCCAGACCATACAAACCAGCCCACACACTGACATGTCAGACCAACCGATTGGGCATTACCTGGTTGCCCTATAGGCCAATACGACCCTCACTGACATACATTTGAAATTACACACACACAAGTACATTTACAGGGGTCAATGCAAAGAGACCAATATCCATAAGTAATCCTATAAACCTACATAACTATGCAGCTAAAGAAGTGCATCAGCAAAGCATTGCATGATGGGCAGTGGAGACAAGTAAGATACATAAGGGGAGTTGTGGGATGTGCAGCAGTGCAGCAGAGGGTCACAACAGGTGAGCAGAAGGGGATGTACAGCAAAGCTTTGCTGTAGAGGCATCTGAGAGGAGAACTAGGTGGTGTGATCTAGAGTAACACGCAGCGATGTGCTTCAGGGGAGCACTGTAACTATTTGGTGCCACATGGGCATGTCAGGTACTGTGCATCAAAGGTCACTAAACTTCAAATAGGGCTCACTGGGTTTTTTGCATCAGAGGAGCACTGAATGATGTGATGCAATGTGCTGTAGAAGCTCCTGGTGAATGTGTATTGGGGTTGAATTGTGATGTAAAATTTAGATACAAGCTATTGAGCAAGTTACTTACCTTCGGTAATGTCTTACCATAGTAGAGACTCTAACTAGCCTCAGATCCCTTATTTAAAATATTCCCCAGGTGTCAAACTGAATCCTAAAAAACTTTAGCAGTCCCCATGCACACCTGTAGGTGGTGTCTTTCGGCTCTGCGTGGAATCGTCACCATCATCCATGAGGGAAGTGACATGCACGGTGACTAAATAATCCCCACTCCAGCATGCTGGCCTCAGATCTTGACTGTTTTTCCGCACCACAAGCTAAGACCAAACTGAAAAGAAATGACTAGTGTGCCAGTATGAAGTCCAAAAGCATCTCTTAAGTGTTAGATACACAGTTCGCAGAACAGGGAGGATGGGAGAACCGGCAAGGAATTTGCGGCTAGATAGTCTCTACCAGAAAGGCATTACTGAAGGTAAGTGACTAGTTCATCTGATAAAGACTTCTAGCCACAAATGTCTTACCATAGAATAGATACCAAAGCAATCTCTCCCCAGAGGTGGATCTGCTGACTGTTTTATTAAAAAGTCCTGAAGGACCGAACGGGTAAGTGTTCATCACGCTGGACCTGACTGTCTAAGCTTTAACGTTTGACAAACGTGTGCAGTGATGCCTAAATGGCTGCTTGACAGACGTCCAGAACAGGAACTCCTTTTGCTAATGAGTGGTTGCAGCCTTAGATCTTGTTGAATGAGCGTGCATGCCCACATGGTGTTGCTTCTTGGCCGTGGTGTAGAGAAGATGATCCATCTAGAGATGGTTCCTTTGTGAACTTCCTTGCCTTTCTTCATACCTGAAAAGTCCACAAAGAATTGAACGTCCACCTGGAAGTCCTTGGTTTAATCAATGAAAAATGATAGCACCATTGTTGGGTTCAAAAGGTGGAATCCCTTGTCTTCCTTGTTGGGGTGAGGGGGAGCAAAAAAGGTAGGCAATGTGATGGTCTGACACACATGAAAAGGGGTAATCACCTTTGGTAAACAAGTGGTATGGGTTCTAAGGACCAAATTGTCTGAGAAAAAGGTTGTATACAAGGATCAACTGAAAGAGCCTGCAACACACTAACCCTGCAGTCAGATGTTATTGCAACATGAAAGAGGGTTTTGATGGTCACCAGTATAGGAAGGCAGCTGTGCATAGGCTCAAATGGTGAACACATGAGAAAGGTAAGAACTAAATCAAGATCACATTGGACAGAATGAAGGACGTTGGAGGAAATGTGTTGTAAAACCTTTAGGCAAAGATTTGCGACAGGTGACTTGAACAGGAAAAGCTTTTCCAGCAACCACAGGTAATTGGCAAAAAGGTACCCTTTAACTGTGCTCAGAGCAAAGCCTTGACAGGTAAAAGATGGAGCAAACAAAAGGACTTCTGACAAGGATTTAGACAGAGGATCAACAGGTTTGGTACCACACCACAAGCTACAAATGTGTCCCATCAGCAGGTGTAAATAATTTTCCATGGTAGAACTGAAGGATGCCAGGATAATATCACTCACCTCAGGAGAGAGATCAAACACCCTCAGCTGTTGCTGCTCAGTCTTCACACATGTAGGTGGAGAGTGTGCAGGTTCAGGTGCAAGGCCCTGCCCTGTTCCTGTGAAAGGTGGTGAGGCAGAATATCAAGTCAAAAATGTCAAATTAACCATAATATCGAGTAAAAAATATTGTGGAATGGAAATATTGAGTGCAAGAATATTGTTGTCAAGAATATCGATTTTAGGGTAAGTAATATTGATAATTAAAATATAGAAGTCATTAATATCGTTTGAAAATATAGTTGTTTAAAATACCGTTTTTTAATTATTATTTTTTAGTATGTATTTAAAAGTATATGACATAATATTTTTGTTTAATTATTGTTTGCTTCTTGCTATATTTATTGAATTTTTTATAGTTATAAAATGTTATATAATTAAAATGTTGTGTTTTTAGTTCTGTAGTGGGTTGTGGGTTTTATAGGGTGGGAAGTCATTTAATTATAATACATTCATGATAATTTTTTCATTAATATTATTTAATTGATATTTAAGTTTGTTAATTGTGTACATTTTATTCATGTAAATGTTTTTTTAAGGGTTGTGGTGTTTATAGGGGTGAAGGGTGGAAAGTAATTTCTTTTTAATTATGTATTAATTAGTTGTAAATGAATAGTAATTAATTAATTGGTAATTTATTGTTAATTGTGTAATTTTGTTTATTTTTAGGTGTGGGCTGTGGGGTTATAGGGTTAAATGGTGGGAAGTAATTTATTTGTAATTTATCAATAATTAGTTATTAACATAAATTGATTATTTGACAATTAATTATGCTAATTGTATAAATATTTATTTTAGGTGTGGGGTTTATAGGAATAAAGGGTAGTAAGTGATTTATTTTTAACAATTAATTAATTGTTAATTAGTAGTATTGATAATGTTGTTAATTGTTTACATTTTTTAGGTTTGGGTTCGGGTTTCAAAGGGTGGGGAGTAAATTATTCTATTTTATTTTGTTAATTACTTTTTAAATATTAATAATTATTTGACTGTAAATTAATTAATATAATTCTGTTAATTGTTTTTTAGTTACATTTTAGGTGGTGTATTTGGGGATAATATGGGTAAAGGGTGGGAAGTGAATTAATTTTAATGAATTTGTATTTTGTTTGTCATAAACAATATTTGTTTAATTGATAAATAATTATGTTAATTGTGTAAGTAAGTCTTTTTTAATTTTGGTGTGGGTTGTGGGTTTTGTAGGGGGATGGGAGGGAAGTAAATTTATTTTACATTTTTATATTAAATATATTAGTATTTGTTATTCAACATACATTTTATTTTATTTTTTAATATTTTCATTTTGTTTAAGATATTTCATTTGTTTTTCATGTTTTACTGACTGAAGTGGGAATTGTAAGTTGTACCCCTTCACAATCCAACAGTCCTTTACTGTTGCACTGACTGGAGTGAGAATATTACATTTTACCCCCCGCAATCCAACACTTTCCCTACTGTTGCACTGTAGTGGGACTTTTATTATTATTTCTATATTTATTTAGCCCAAACATTTTTTTTTATGTAGTGGCAATTTTATTAGTCATTTATTTTATGTTGTAATTTATATAACTGATTTATTATAATAATATTACAAAATGTCAATATTTTTCGTTTGTAAATTATTTGTAATTAAATTGTTATGATTTTTAAAATTGTATTACATTTTAAACTATTAGTTTATCTATGTGTTTCTATGTATGTTCATATATAAATATGATATTCACTGAAAAAACCATAGGTTATAGACCATATATAGTTAGGAATTCGCATTTACAAAACCCTATTTTACTCACACAAAACCATTGAAATTCCATATATAGTTAGTTGCACTAACTATATATCGCGCACCCGCAATCCACTGCTGATGATGTCACATATTACATCATTCATGACATGGTCAGTGACATCACTAATGACATCACTGATGACATCTCAAATGACATCACTGATGACATCTCAAATGACATCACTGATGACATCACTGATGACATCTCATTTGACATTACTGATCACATCACTGATGATATCATTCATGTGATAATACGATAAACCTCTTCAGACTCTAATATAACCTTAGATACAATCAGTGTAAACAGACACTCACAGACTGTCACTCATCCATGGAGTTACTCACACACCTAGTCAGTCATGCAAAGAATCAATCACACCTCCATTTCCTCAACTATACAGTTATACAAACTTTACTTATTCAAACATATACTAACACATATTTCCTCTCTTATACAATCCCTGATACAAGTTCACAATGATCCATACAGCCACTCACACATTCACTGGCTCTTATGCACAGTTATTTATATATGTCAACTCTCACATGTACTGTGTTTTACATATGTACTTACTTTGACATGTAGCACTGAGATATCCATTCACTCACCAATACACTCATGCACACAGTCAACCGCCCCAACAGCTGTTTCCACATGCACTTTTGAAACCATACATCTAGTGAATCAACTGCTCACACATCTATGCACAGAGTCATACACCTCCCAGCCACCCACACACACACTCAATCTCCCATACAAATACTTGGGCAACCAATCAATAACCCATATAGTTACTCATATAGCTACTTATCAACACATGCAACAGTTTACAGAACAACAGACATAATGATGCACAAATTAAGACAGTTTAGTCACTAACCCATGCACTCAGTGAGACACATTTAATCACTCACTCATACAGTCAGTCATGCACCTACTAAATCCTTCATCCAGACACTTATACATCCACTCATTCTTCAATATGTAAGACATATTTTAACTTTACAGAAACATACAGTCACTGGATGTTGTCATCAGTGATGTCATCAGTGATGTCATTTGAGATGTCATCAGTGATGTCATCAGTGATGTCACTGACCATGTCATGAATGATGTAATATGTGACATCATCAGCAGTGGATTGCGGGTGCGCGATATATAGTTAGTGCAACTAACTATATATGGAATTTCAATGGTTTTCTGTGAGTAAAATAAGGTTTTGTAAATGCGAATTCCTAACTATATATGGTCTATAACCTATGGTTTTTTCAGTGAATTTTCAAGGTTTTGTAAATGCTAATTCCTAACTATATATGGTCTATAACCTATGGTTTTTTCAGTGAATTTTCAAGGTTTTGTAAATGCTAATTCCTAACTATATATGGTCTATAGCCTATGGTTTTTTCAGTGAATATATATATATAGACATACATATATAAACATATATCATCTGTATATCTATATAAATACAAACATAAATGCATGCATACATATACTTATATGCATACAGATGCATGTTATTTACATGAAAGTTGAAAAAACACTAATAAAAGCAAAGCTAAAAAGCCACCTCATTACAAACAGAATGGCTTTAACTTAAACGAGGGCGAGATCTATTGCATTTTCAATGCTTGTTTACTTTGGTTCCATCAAGAAGGCATTCAGATGTGTCACACATTTGCCATAAATTCTGAATGTTAGCACTCTAGTTGCACATTAGATCACTGTAGTAAAGCTACTGCTCACCAGGGACGTCTGCTGCTGGTATTCAAAGTGCATGTTTCAGTCTGCATGTCACAATTTTTTTAATGAAATAGAAGAGGATTTGAGAAGTCACTCAAAATGATCCCTAATTTTTCTTTCTGAAGCACTAATCATACTTTCTATGGCAAAATTAACCCCCTCATGTTGTTCCTTTTTAAATTAAATGTTTTAAGAGTTACCACTTTATTCCCATCACGATGGCTCCAGGTGTGCTATACCTTTGTAATAAGTAGGACTGTTAGCGCTCTAGTTGTTCTGTAGAACACTCTGGGACATTCTGTCATTGGGCTATACTTGGGCTACATCTGGGTGATATTTGGGCTACATTTGGGCTCTTTTGTCTCTGGTGGCCATTTTGGGAGACTGCATGTCAGAATGTTTTAATGAAATAGAAAAGGATTTGAGAAGTCACTCAAAATGTGCCCTAATTTTTCATTCTGCAGCACTAATCCTACTTTCTATGGCAAAATATACCCCCTCATGTTGTTTCTTTTTAAATTAAATGTTTTAAGAGTTACCACTTTATTCCAATCAAGATGGCTTCAGGTGTGCCATACCTTTGTTATAAGTAGGACTGTTAGCGCTCTAGTTGTTCTTTAGAACACTCTGGGACATTCTGTCATTGGGCTATACTTGGGCTACATCTGGGTGATATTTGGGCTACATTTGGGCTCTTTTGTCTCTGGTGGCCATTTTGGGAGACTGCATGTCAGAATGTTTTAATGAAATAGAAAAGGATTTGAGAAGTCACTCAAAATGTGCCCTAATTTTTCATTCTGCAGCACTAATTATACTTTCTATGGCAAAATATACCCCCTCATGTTGCTTCTTTTTAAATTAAATGTTTTAAGAGTTACCACTTTATTCCAATCAAGATGGCTTCAGGTGTGCCATACCTTTGTAATAAGTAGGACTGTTAGCACTCTAGTTGTTCTTTAGAACACTCTAGGAGGCTGCAGTAGAACACAAAGGAATCAACTGACAGTCTCTGTCCTTGTTGGATGTACATGTTTTACTGAGAATGTCAGACTTCATTTTCACATGACTGAGAAAGATAGTGTGAATTTACAGAAAAATATGCTTTCAGTTTAGCTTATAGATCCCCTTCCAAACCACTGTGGGAAAATCATGAGATATTAGTTTTCTTTCAAACAATATTCATGATATCACAGCAGAAGGTTTTTTCACATGGTAAAATCACCTTAGAACCCACCACAATTCCTAAAAAGAGTATGGTACCATCAACAAATGATTTATAATGTAACTAAAGTCCTAAAACCCTCTATTAACTACAATGCTTTTTAATGAGGTGCTATCATGTATATTGGTCCCAAGATGGCTGCCAACACTTCTTGGATGAAGTGCTGACAGCCAATCAGATCAGATGTGTGGTTAGGCTCCGCCCAGATATATATCTTTTTTTGAACCTAAATTACTCAAAATCCACTGGAGCACATATATTGAGACCTAGCAAAGGCACATCGGGCTACCAGTCCCTACAATTTTGCCAAGTTTCGTGCAAATCCATTCAGCCGTTCGAGCTAAAAGTGAGGCCAACCGCCCTATGGAAATTAACATGGGAAAAACGCGTTTTGGGACCCCCCTTTTTTCTCAGCCCCCCCTTGATGAAACCCCCCCAAATTGTCAGGGGCTGCTCAGAAACAAAATGTTCAATTTTCCTGAAAATTTCAGCCAATTCCGTCCACAAACGCCAAAGTTATTAGACATAACATTTTCAAAAATCCCATAGAGAAAAAATCCTAACTATATATACCTACTGGCGACCGCCAGTAGGTAATATGTATTATATATATGCATTTACATTTTTTTCATTCAACTCTTTAATAATTTAAAGACTAGAAGGAGACATATCGTGTACACAGCAAGCCGCCTAAAACCCTACAATGGGCCGGCCGTGGAGTTTGATGAGCGTTCAATATGCATAAGAGAGACATTATAGGACATTGCATTAATATTGGAGTACACAGCAAGCCCCCTACAACCCAAACAGAGCCGGCCGGGTCATGAAATGATCGAATGTGGTAGACACAATTTTAGAGCTCCTTCATATAATAGGACCAACAGAAAACAAATTACTGCCAAGGGAGGAAGATATACAGAAGAGAGGAAGAAGAAAAAGAGGGTGGGCACAGGGCCACCTGGGAGCCAGATGAGAGAGAGGTAGGGGGAAGAGACAAAGCATGGGCGGAAAAGGATTTTGCTTATTTTCTGTAAATTTGCAACCGCGAACTCTCGCAAATTTACCGAAAATCTGCAAATTCGCACGCAGCGGATTTTTTTTCTTGGTGATACAATATTGCGGCGTGCGGCGTTCACTTACCGTCATTCAGCATTTGCCGAGTTGTTTTTCCTCGATATTTTGCGAGTGCTGCACCATTTTGGATCTTTCTGCGGGATCCCACATGAGTTTGGCGACGCATTGCGAGAGTTCGCTATTGCGAACATGTAGGTGCGCCGGGCAGCAACAATCTCGCACTAGCAAAATTACAAAATTAGCAATTCTGCAAGCAGCATAGACCTTCTGAAAATGATTTTTATCAGAATAACTCCTCAGGTTGACATTTGCCTGCACTTTTAAGGATTTGAGGCCTTTTGACTTTCTTAGGATCACTTTTGGATTAGAAATCAACTTTCACAAGTAAGTTTGTTTGGGGCATTACAGTTGCTGTTCTGCAGAAAAACGAGTTTTGCAAAACTGAAAGCACTCAGCAGGTGCAAAAGTTCACTCATCATTAGTAACCATTCCCTGTAGTACTTCCTGAGGGGCCCCTCCAGAGTTCAGTTGCCTATGTTTGTTTGGGGCATTACAGTTGCGGTTCTGCAGAAAAACGAGTTTTGCAAAACTGAAAGCATTCAGCAGGTGCAAAAGTTCAAACTCATCATTAGTAACCGTTCCCTGTAGTGCTTCCTGACTGGGGTCCCTCCAGAGTTCTGTTGCTAGTTGCAACAATTCTATGACCCTGCTCTGACCCTCACAACAGGCTCATAGAATTGCTACAAGTAAGCCACAAAGGTCCAGGAAATTTTTTTTTCACTGCAACAGAAAGCAAATTACAGATAAGGAAGCAGGTGCCAGACTGGAATTTTAAAACAGTGACACATTAATAAATCCACCCCAAATTAATTCATGTCAGTTGAAGCAGGGCAGGTGTGCTTGCTTTTCCCCCTCATAATCTACAGTGATGAACCAGAGGGTGGCATTGATGTACCAGAGGGTGGCATGGGTGAAACAGGGTGGCAGTGGTGAAACAGAGGGTGCTGTGAACCTGTGATGATGAACCAGACGTAGAAACACCACAGTTGCGAGCCGACAAGTAAGTTCGCAATTGCGAACTGGTACAAAACCCTCGCGAACTGGCAGAAATCCTTGCGAACACACAAAAAAATCTGCAAATTCGCGAGATATTCGCGGATTTTGCGGATTGCAAGTTCGCAAATATGCAAATTCGTGAACACCAGATTCGCAAAATTCGCCCATGCTTAGAAGAGACAAGCAGATGAAAAGGGCACAGAGTAGGGAGGGGATAGAGCCCAATGCATGATCTATTGTGGTATTTAGCTGTTTGTTTCATCTTCACAAAAGGCAGTGGGACACCACTCGTGAGCACGGCATGCCGCTTATAACCCTTTGGTGGGCCGGCCGCATACATCAAACAGCTTATCGAAGAGCAGCCATAATATGCCCAACCAAGCAACATGGCAACAGGGCTACACAGCTAGTCGCTTCCAGCCCATAGCGGACAGGCCACAAAAGAAAGCATTCACATAATCAAGTCCCAAATGTGAGAGGAGCAAATAGCAGGCCTAAAGAGGAGAGTGAGAGATAGGTGTCCTGATAGATAAAGACCTCACTCTTGCCCCACAGATAAATCAGGTGTCTTCAGCCTGCTTTTTCACTCTGAAGGTCCTTCGGAAGATCCTACCCTTTTTCCCTTGCTCCCTGAGGAAAACGGTGGTCAGAGCTTTAGTGCTGTCGAGGTTGGATTATTGCAATGCTCTACACTTGGGAGCTTTTCAAACCCCAATCTCTTCAAAATGCGGCCGTAGGAGTATTGCTCAATCTTACAAAGCACTTTAAGGCCTTGTGCATAGTCCACAAAGCCATTTACGGAGGAGGGGCTTATGATTTACAAGCCCTCTTCCCTTGCTATGATCCATCACGCTGTCTCAGATCCTCAAACACTGGATTGGTACTCTGCCCCAGGAAAAACAGAGTAAGGTGGCGGGGAGTGCTTTTCACACCAAGCAGCTAAATTGTGGAATCAATCAATCAATCACAGACATTTCTATGCGCGCTACTTTCCCGGAGGGTCTCAAGGCCCTAGGGGGGGGGGGGGGAGAGCTGCTACTGCTCGAACAGCCAGGTCTTGAGCTTCTTACTGAAGGAGAGGTGGTCTTGGGTCAGGCGTAGGTCGGTCGGAAGGGAGTTCCAGGTCTTGGCGGCCAGGTAGGAGAAGGACCTTCCTCCTGCTGTCGTTCTCCGGATGCGGGGGACGGCGGCGAGGGCGTGGCTGGCTGATCGGAGTTGTCGTTTGGGAACGTGGAAGTTGATGCGGTTGTTGAGGTAGCTAGGGCCTTGATCGTGTAGGGCTTTGTGTGCGTGGGTGAGGAGGCGGAAGGTGACTCTTTTGTTGACGGGGAGCCAATGCAGGTCTCTCAGATGTCCGGAGATGTGGCTGTGTCGTGGGATGTCGAGGATGAGTCTGGCTGAGGCGTTCTGGATCCGCTGGAGTCTCTTCTGGAGCTTGGCGGTGGTTCCGGCATAGAGGGCGTTGCCGTAGTCCAGTCGGCTGGTAACGAGGGCCTGGGTGACCGTCTTCCTTGTCTCTGTGGGGATCCACCGGAAGATCTTCCGTAGCATGCGCAGGATGTGGAAGCATGACGAGGAGCCGGCGTTGACTTGTCTGGTCATGGTGAGGGAGGAGTCCAAGATGAAGCCCAGGTTGCGTGCGTGTTCTGTCGGTTTGGGTGCGCTGCCCAGGGCGGAGGGCCACCAGGAGTCGTCCCAGGCGGAGGGCGAGGAACCCAGGATGAGGACTTCCATCTTGTCTGAGTTCAGTTTCAGGCGGCTGGTCGTCATCCACTCGGCTACGTCTTTCATCCCTTCGTGAAGGTTGGCTCTGGCGGCGGCGGGGTCGTTGGTCAGGGAGAGGATCAGTTGTGTGTCGTCAGCGTAGGAGATGATGTTGAGGTTGTGTAGGCGTGCGATGGCTGCGAGGGGGCTCATGTAGACGTTGAAGAGGGTGGGGCTCAGCGAGGATCCTTGAGGGATGCCGCAGAAGCCGCAGAGAGGTCTAGGAGGATGAGGGCCGCTGTTTCTCCGTTGTCCATCAGGGCTCGGATGTCAACGGTGGCAGCGATGAGGGCGATCTCGGTGCTGTGGTTGGCTCGGAAGCCAGACTGTGAGGTGTCGAGGGATCCATTTGTCTCGAGGAAGGCAGCCAGCTGCTTGTTGACGGTCTTCTCAATGACTTTGGCTGGGAACGGGAGGAGCGAGATGGGGCGGTAATTCTTGAATTCGGTGGGGTCCGCTGTAGGTTTCTTTAGTTGGGCGCTGAGTTCGGCGTGCTTCCAGCTCTCAGGGAAGGTGGCGGTGTCGAAGGAGGAGTTGATGATGTCCCGCAGGTGGGGTGCGATGACAGCGTCGGCCTTGTTGAAGACGTGGTGGGGGCACGGGTCGGTCGGGGATCCGGAGTGGATAGAGTTCATCGTGCGGATGGTGTCTTCGGTGCTGATCGGAGTCCAGGTGCGGAGGGTGGTGGTGGGGGGCGGTGGTTCGGTTGTGGCGTGCGTCAGTTGAGTGCTGAAGCTGTTGTGTATGTCTGCGATCTTGTTGTGGAAGTAGGAGGCGAGGGAGTTGCAGAGGTCTTGCGATGGGGTGATGTTGTTGTTTCCGGCGTTGGGGTTGGAGAGCACTTTCACGATGTTGAAGAGTTCCTTGCTGTTGTGTGTGTTGTTGTCCAGCCGGTCCTTGAATGCAGTTTTATTAGTGGCGCGGATGAGTTGGTGGTGCTTCCGGGTGGCAAGCTTGAGGGCGGTCATGTTGTCCGGTGTTGGTTCCCTTCTCCAGGCTTTCTCGAGGGCTCGGCAGTTCTTCTTGGAGCTCTTGAGTTCGTCGGTGAACCAAGGGGCCTTCTTGCTGCCAGGTCTGCTAGGCGGGGTCCTCAGTGGGGCGAGTTCGTCCGCGCAGTTGATGATCCACTTCGTGAGGTTGTCGGCGGCCTGGCTGGGGTTCGCTGACCTGGCGGGGGGTGCTGGCTCAGGGAAGCGGCGAGCTGGTCGGCTGTGATCTTGTTCCAGCTTCTTCGAGCAACCGGATGCTAGTGGTGGTGGATCGTCGTTCTTCTGAAGGTGAAGTGGACGCAGCTGTGGTCCGTCCAGTGGAGTCCAGTGGCGTGGCTGAAGGCGATGTGTTTGCTGGATGAGAAGATGGCGTCGAGTGTGTGTCCAGCGAGGTGGGTGGGGGTGGATACCAGCTGCTTGAGTCCGAGGTTGGCGAGGTTGTCGAGCAGGGTGATGGTGTTGCAGTCGTTGTTGTTCTCCAGGTGGAAGTTAAGGGTCCCCCAGGAGGATGTAGTCAGCGGAGGGGAGGGCATGCGGGCTGACGAAGTCGGCGATGTCCTTGCTGAATTGTGTGCATGGTCCCGGGGGTCGGTAGATCAGGGTGCCTCGGAGGGTGGTCCTCGGGTCGGTGCCGATCTGGAAGTGTAGGTGTTTTCAGGGTGTCGTCGGTGTTGGTCGTGATGTGGATGGTGTCCCTGTGGATGATGGCGATGCCTCCTCCAGTCTGTTTGACGCGGTCTTTCCGGGTGATCTTGTAGCCCTCTGGGATTGCGATGGCGATGTCGGGTGCTGAGGAGTCGTTCATCCAGGTTTCCATGAGGAAGGCGACATCAGGAGCTGTGGTGTCGAGGAGGTTCCAGAGTTCGATGGCGTGCCTGTGGACGGAGCGGGTGTTGATCAGGATGCACTTGAGGTGGTTGCTGCTGGTGATCGGCTTGGCAGGTGCTGGTGTGGGGCAGGTCCGGATGCAGGTGAACTTGCAGGCGTTGCAGCTGAAGGGTCCGTGGGTGTGCTTCGGGGTGGCTCGGTAGCATCCAGGGATCCTGCCGGTGTTGAGTGTGATGAGTTTGGTGGCGTTGTAGGACAGTTGGGTCGTCATCCGTCGGTGGAGGCCGGGGGTCCTGGCGCTGGGCGCGGTCCAGGCGCGGACGGGCGCAGACGGGCTAACCTTTGGCGCGCCTTCGGTGCACAATCGGCGCTCCCGCTGCGCGTTCGCACGGTCGCCATATATGGCGAAGTGCGAGGGAGGGCGGGGCAGCTGGGAGGCGGGAGCGGGGAGGGTACAGAAAAAAAAAAAGGGGCGTGGTCAGCGGCGGTGGCGGGAAGCGGGAGGCGGGTAGGGAGGAGACGGGGGAAAAAGCAGGCAGGATTTACAACAGTGAACAGTAAATACAAAGAAATACTAACAGTGCAGAGGGGCTACGCGCTACGGGGGCAAGACAGGCAAGCAGGCAGGATTTACAACAGCAAAAACAGTAAATACAATAGAGTAAAATACAAGCAGTGCAGAGGGGCAACGCCGTGGGAGATCGCGCCGCTCGGTAGCAGGGGGCGCGGTCACGGAACTGTCTTCTGCCACCACTCCGACTTCAATCTAGTAAGACACTTTTCAGGAAGCAAGTAAAAACATAGATTTAGAAATATTAAGTCAGTCAGTCAGAGATGTCAGACACAGAGGCAGGCACCTTCCTGCCTATCAGGGCGTGCGAGATAAAGACGTGGTCAATACGTGAGTATGAACGATGTACATGCAAATAGTTGAGTAGAGTGAGGTCCACCAATTGCTTTTTCAAGGCGGAAGACATAGCCACCGCCTGGTGGAAAGATCCATCACTAGGATTCAGGTCGGCATCCCACACCAGATTAAAGTCGCCTCCTATGATAAGAGAGGGATCCACCTGCGGCACGTGTTCCCTCAGCAGAGCGCGATGGTAGGGGTCTTGTGCTTGATTAGGCGCATGTATATTGCACAGGGCGAGGGACTGATGCCCCACCTGAACCCCTACTTTAAGAAAGCGACCGTTGTGGGTGCGTATAATTTTAGATTGCCCCTGCCCGATGCCAGATCCACAGAGTATTGCCACACCAGCTGTTTTGGAGGAGGCCGATGCCATCGGGGATGAGCCATTTGGGGTACTTCACCTTTAATCAGGTATGTCTCTTGAAGGAGGATTATATAAGGTTGCCGTTTATTAGGAGAATTAAGCCCCTTAACTTTGAGGGAAAGAAGTTTCAGACAAGGGTTGAAGGCAAGCAATGGCGCAAGCAATAGTGCCCCAGGAGGAGGTGGAACAAGACATTGGTGAGAGAGGGGTGGATTAGAGGACCACTGCCCCAGAGAGCAGAAGTAGGACCACAAGATCCCTCCCCGCCCACCACAGAGAAAAGGAGAAGACAAAGAGAAGAGGTAGAAAAGGAGGGACAGAAGACAAAAGCGCAAAGAGGAGAAAAGAGCAATATACACTAAAAAATACAACATTGGCCAACACTGCCACAGTATCCTGTTCCAGTCAAGAGGTAAACTTAGTCCTAGGGCATAGATCATACATGAGAAGTCTATCCTTCAGGCTTCAAGCATGGGGGCAAAGGAGGCATGCCATCAAAGTGAGGGGCCAGGAATTCGCCTGGCTTGGGGTGGGGTCACAGGTCATCGGCCCCAGGCCTCAGGTGTGGACAGTGTATCATTGCAAAACAGTTGCAAAGGCATTTCCATGCGATCATGGTGTAGGGGAACAAGAGACAGTTGAAGAGCGACTCTCTTCCATGGAGCGGATGTGCTGCATAATTTCCTGCTTGGCTTGGGAGGCCAACTGCTCCCCCGAATGGGACGCTCTCCTGTGACCGTGTACCTGGGACCAAGACAGCTTAGCAGGCTCCTTGATACAGGAGGACATGCGGGCTGGGCTGGGCAGCAGTGTAATGGAGATGTGCAAGAGTTGTGCCGTTTCTTGAAGGGATCGTACCATCCGGCGTATAGACTCCCATTAAAAAAAGACTGTGAAGCGATGGCCCCATTGATACTGGATGTTCAGGCTCCACAATTTGTCTGTTACCGGCTTGAAGTCTCGACGTCTGTGCAGCGTGGTAGGGGCAAGTTCCCGGAAGAGTTGTATTGTGGCACCTTTGAAGGTGAGTTCCGGTTTAGAGCGAGCTACCTTGAGAATCGCCTCCTTCTCAGTAAAAAAGTGGACCCTGGTCAGGATGTCAGGGACGGACCCGAGACTCGTGTGCTCATTCTAGGGCCAGCAGGGAGGCATCATCGTTGCCCCAGATTTCATGTTAACTGCAGGTCGATGTGCTGCTCTTCCAGGGTGGCCAGTCACTGCCAAAGCTGTTCTTGGTCTTCCGTTCGGGCATCCGACATCCTCATGAGGCCCTCTACTTACTCTCCTAGGTCGGTAACCTCTTTTCTGAGTTCCCGCACACAGGAGTGAACTTCTGATCTCAAGGAGCCTATTTCGGACTTGAGCTCCGCCATGCAGTTCGCCATGATGGTTTGTGCGACTGGCGCTGAGTCATCACCGGCCGGCACCGCCATAGCACCTGAGGTACCCGGGCCCGGCTCGTTCCAAAGTGCAGCAACTGTGTTGTCCTTCTGGAGTGTCACCAACTCCTTCCCCGGCTTAGTGCGAGTCATCTCCCCCTGGGATCAAGCATCCCCCAGGCTCCGATGAAGCAGCAAAGGCAAGCGAGTGGAGACTCTGAAATTCGACCAGGGAGGGCTGAGGTCCCCGGGTGGCAAGTTGCAGTCCGCCGCTAATGTCACTGCACTCAGCAATCCACTGACTATGGAAAGGAGAGGTGGATAGACAATATTGCAGAGGACAATGCTACCACAGAGGTCTTGTCACCATGTGTTTCCCCTGCTACGCAGTCAGAGCATCGAAGCCAGGGTCGCCAGGGTTGCCAGGTTCCACACCACGGGCAGCTGTAGGAAAGACAGCTGCAAGTTAGGGGCCCAAACCATGCCACAGCACGTGAGATGGTGGGTAGTCGGCAGTGTTAGAGTCACTAGTTGTTGAAGAGCGGATGATGTATCCACAGCGGCCTCTAAAAAGCGGGAGGCTGCAGGGAGTGTTGCCAGCGGTCACACCCCAGGCTAGACGTTGCCCGTTCAAGCCAAGGGTCCATCCACCAAGCACTCCAGTGATAGGATAGCACACACCAACCAGAAGGAGCCCGTTCCCGGGAGGTCGGAGCTAGAGGGGGTAAATCAGAGGACTTTTGGCAGGGATCTCTCACCTCCGAATGCCTCCGAATGCCTCCAAGTGCTCAGATGCACAGGGTCTGGGGTGACACCGGGCCAGATCTCAGGCAGTGTGCAGCTGCATATTGACACATGCAGTTGGCGGGGGACCAGGCCCCAGTAGTAGCATGTAGGACCCAGCCCCAGAAAACACCTCCAGTTGGGCCACAGCATACAGGGACATCCCCGCCCCCATACCTCACCTGCACAGAAAGTCAGCCTCCATGGGATCCAGGAAAAGGGCGGTGTGGGTGAGGTTGGATGCAGCACATCACGTCCCGGCCACAAATCTGTCAGGCCACACAAAGGCCCAACCCCCACAGGGCCACCCTCAGCCCCTCCAAGGGAAAGAAGCCACCAAGTCTCCTGCCAGGGCACCACCAGGCCCCTGGGTTCACCAGTTCCCACAGAGGGGTGCCGCAAGATTGATATGCTGTGGCCGTTGGACAGGACATGGAAGCCGCTCTGGAGAGGAGCTGGGTGATCAAAACAGAGGCACCAGGGCAGCCCAAAAAGCAGCCCCAATCTCGTTTTAAGGGCCCCCACACAGGGCCCCCTTCCACTG
Source organism: Lissotriton vulgaris (assembly GCF_964263255.1). Taxonomy (NCBI): domain Eukaryota; kingdom Metazoa; phylum Chordata; class Amphibia; order Caudata; family Salamandridae; genus Lissotriton; species Lissotriton vulgaris. The sequence goes on along the minus strand of NC_141694.1, from coordinate 1,806,155,677 downwards.
GTGGCAGTACCAGCAAGGCCAGAGAGGGCTAGCAGCGGCGTGCAGACAAAATGGCATCGGCAGCCGCAAGAGGCCAAAGGTCCACGCCTCAGCTCCAAGGCAGCCCCGGTCCATGTCTGCTCGCCAGGGGTACCCCAACCGTTCTGCTGTCCCCACGCCCCGAGTTATGGCGCCGATCACGTCTTGGCCCGCTTTCCAGGCAGCTTAAGGCAGTGGCTTATGGGACCTTCCTTGGCACACGTTTCACGCCATTCGCGTCGAGACCACGCCCCCACATTTACATTTTTAAACATACATTTATTTATTATAAGTGTTAAAATATACTTCTAAATATATTTTATTCTGATAAATTAATGTTAGTATTTAATACATGTTTATTTTAATATTTTAAACTATATTTATTTAAAAATCGATATTTAAAGCAACTATGGTGCATATTAACAAGGTAGATGCGGTCGAGCCGGGGACCTTGAGGTTTATCGGACAGAGGGCAGATGAGATACGGTCTACAGGCCCCTCCACCCAGGCAGACCATGGGGCATAATATTGCTACCTAATAAATACAGCAGAACAGCGTTAACCGTATATATGGTTGAAAAACACACACATTAGGTGTGTTTTGTACTAAATATTTTTCTTACTACCTAATTTAGGTTCTTTCACAGGAGTGGTACACTTGAGGCTGGCTAGGTCAGAATCTCCTTCAGTTCCCAAGGTGATACCCACTACCCCCTTGGTTTGTGGACCAGCACTGCTAGCTGTACTAGTGGGTGCAGTTGCCTTAGGGGCTGCAGTGCTGGGGGCTCCACCCTTTTTACACTCACTTGTCCATTGAGAGGTGTTTTTACAAGTTTTACACCAGGGTTTCTTCTGACCTTCTTTCTTCTTCTTCTTGGAAGTTTGGGACCCACCCTCTGTATCATTTTGGGGCCCTGTTGAAGACTTCTGGTCTTTAGCTTGCTGCTCCCCACCCTTCTGGTCTGTTTTCTTCTGGTCACCACCCTGGTTCTGGTTCTGGTTCTTTTGCTTAACTCTGGTTCTTACCCATTTATCTGCCCTCTTTCCCAATTCTTTGGGAGAGGTCAAATCTGAGTAAACCAAATGTTGATGCAACTGCTGGTTCTGAAAATTATTTAAAATGTGTTCTCTCATCAGCAAATTATACAATCCTTCATAGTCTGTAACCTTGCTTCCCAGCAACCATCCCTCCAGAGCCTTAGTGGCACACTCAACAAATTCAGACCAGTCCTGAGTCTGTGTCTTCTGGGTGTCTCTAAACATTAACCTGTACTGTTCTGTGGTTAAGCCTAACCCATCAATCAGAGCACTCTTCAGGACCAGGTAGTTTCTAGAATCCCCATCACTAACTGTGAGGAGTCTGTCTCGGCCTCTACCTTCAAAGGAGAGCCACAAGATTGCTGCCCACTGCTCTTGAGGGATCTGCTGAACTCTGCAAGCTCTCTCCATTGCAGTTATCCATTTATGGATATCATCCCCAGCTTTGTAGGGGGGCACAATCTTACTCAGGTTTCTGTTATCAAAAGACCTGTCTTCATCCTTGTGGATATTGCTGCCACCAGTGGGTTCTATTACCCCACTCTCTCTAGGCTGTCTTGCTCTAGCAAGTTTCTCCTTGGCCAGGGCAACCTCTAACTCTTGCCTCTGGATCCTAAGCTCAGCCTCTCTCATCTTGGCCTCATGTTCCCTTCTCTGAGGGTTAGTCATCTCCTTTCTGGAGTGACCATGAGAGCCTCTAGAAGCATGGGAGTTGTTAGAGTCACCTGAGTGAGTCCTTCTCCTCCTAGGCTTCTGGTTAAGTCCACCTGGGGGTCTGAATGGGTTGTTACCTGATTCAGTCCCAAATAGGCTTAAGTTTGCCTGGTTAAGTCTACTGACCAGCACCTGACTATTTCTGTCATCATCTGACTCAGTGCTCCCCCCTTGTGTCTCTTCTTCCTCTTCCTCCTCATCTACCTGATGAGCTCCAGTGATGGGGGCTTCCTCATCTACCAGGATGATAGGGACAGGGGTGTCTATAGTGTCATCCTCTGAAGGATGGCCTCCTTCAGCATCCCCTGTGGGGTCTGCCTTAGAGTTCTTTAGAGTCTCAGACTGATCCAAGATCTCTCTAAGGTGGTCCGTGGTAGGGGAAGGCCCTGTCCTCAGACCCCTTAAGACACAAAGCTGTCTTAATTCCTTAAAGGAAAAAATAGCAAATTTGGATGGTGCCCTTGGAGGGTCACTCTCAACAGGGATGTTCCCAGTGGAACCCTCTGCTCCAGACATTGCTCTAGTGTGGGTGGATGTGTTGCAATCTACCTACACTGGTGTTTACCTACTAAACCTATCTAGTAGTTGTAGTCAGGGTGTGCTACTCCCTTTGCTCTACAACAACTAAGTTCAGTAGAACTTAAGTATACTAGTCTTAGTTTATATGTACCTAGCAGGTACCTGTATGATCTTTCAAATGATAATCTCAAAGATTGTAATGGTAAAACAACCGCAAGGTCAGATCCCAATCCGCTGCTCACCAATGTGAGAAGTTGGCCTGGTATATAATGCTCACTAATTCTTGTGATCACTTTGTACCATGCCAAGCAACCCTTATGATGATTGGTTATAAATCAACCTTGTAGACCAGTTATCCTAAAGGTAACGTGGACAAAGCAGTCTTAGGCTAAACTCTGAAAGGCATGTGAAGCCAGCTGTAATATCAATCAATCAATCAAGACATTTATAGAGCGCACTACCTACCCGTAGGGTCTCAAGGCGCTTGGGGGGGGGGGGGGGTGCCGCTACTGATCGAACAGCCAGGTCTTGAGCTTCTTCCTGAAGGAGAGGTGGTCTTGGGTCAGGCCAAGGTCGGCCGGGAGGGAGTTCCAGGTCTTGGCGGCCAGTTAGGAGAAGGACCTTCCTCCTGTAGTGGCTCTACGGATGCGTGGGACGTGGCTGGCGGATCAGAGGTGGTGTTTGGGAGCGTAGAAGTTGATGCGGTTGTTGAGGTAGCTCGGGCCTTGATCGTGGAGAGCTTTGTGTGCGTGGGTAAGGAGACGGAAGGTGATTCTCTTGTTGACCGGGAGCCAGTGCAGGTCTCTTAGGTGTCCGGAGATGTGGCTGTGTCGTGGGATGTCGAGGATGAGTCCGGCTGAGGCGTTCTGGATGCGCTGGAGTCTCTTCTGGATCTTGGCGGTGATTCCGGCGTAGAGTGCGTTGCCGTAGTCCAGTCGGCTGGTGACGAGGGCCTGGGTGACGGTCTTCCTGGTCTCCGTGGGGATCAACCAGAAGATCTTCCGAAGCATGCGCAGGATGTTGAAGCACGAGGAGGAGACGGCGTTGACTTGCCTGGTCATGGAGAGGGAGGAGTCCAGTATGAAGCCCAGGTTGCGTGCGTGGTTCGTCGGTTTGGGTGCGGTGCAAAGGGCGGGGGGCCACCAGGAGTCATCCCAGGCGGAGGGCGAGGAGCCCAGGATGAGGACCTCCGTCTTATCTGAGTTCAGTTTCAGGCGGCTCGTCGTCATCCACTCGGCTACCTCTTTCATCCCTTCGTGCAGGTTGGCTCTGGCGGCGGCAGGGTCGTTGGTCAGGGAGAGGATCAGCTGGGTGTCGTCGGCGTAGGAGATGATGTTGAGGTTGTGTTGGCGTGCGATGGCCGCGAGGGGGCTCATGTAGACGTTGAAGAGAGTAGGGCTCAGCAAGGATCCTTGAGGGACGCCGCAGATGACTTCGGTGGCCTCTGACTTGTACGGTGGTAGGCGGACTCTCTGTGTTCTTCCGTCGAGGAAGGAGACGATCCATTCCAGTGCCTTCTCCTGGATTCCGACGTTGCTGAGGCGCTGCACTAGGGTGCGGTGGCAGACCGTGTCGAAAGCCGCGGAGAGGTCTAGGAGGATGAGGGCTGCTGTTTCTCCATTGTCCATCAGGGCTCGGATGTCGTCGGTGGCGGCGATGAGGGCGGTCTCGGTGCTGTGGTTGGCACGGAATCCGGACTGCGATGGGTCGAGGGATCCATTCGTCTCGAGGAAGGCAGCCAGCTGTTTGTTGACGGTCTTCTCAATGACTTTGGCTGGAAACGGGAGTAGAGAGATGGGGCGGTAATTCTTGAGTTCGGTGGGGTATGCAGTAGGTTTCTTGAGTAGAGCGCTGAGTTCGGCGTGCTTCCAGCTCTCGGGGAAGGTGGCGGTGTCGAATGAGGTGTTGATAATGTCCCGCAGGTGGGGTGCGATGACAGCGTCGGCTTTGTTGAAGACGTGGTGAGGGCAGGGGTCGGTCGGAGATCCGGAGTGGACGGAGTTCATCATGCGGACGGTGTCTTCGGTGTTGACCGGGGTCCAGGCGCGGAGGGTGGTGGTGGGCGGCGTTGCTGCGGTCGTGGCGTGCGTCGGTTGAGTGCTTAAGCTGTTGTGTAAGTCCGCGATCTTGTTGTGGAAGTAGGAGGCGAGGGAGTTGCAGAGGTCTTGCGATGGGGTGATGTCATTGTTTCCGGCGTTGGGGTTGGAGAGCTCTTTCACAATGTTGAAGAGTTCCTTGCAGTTGTGTGCGTTGTTGTCCAGTCGGTTCTTGAAAGCCGTTTTCTTGGCGGTGCGGATCAGTTGGTGGTGTTTCCGGGTGGCGAGCTTGAGGGTGGTCCTGTTGTCCGGCGTGGGTTCCTTTCTCCAGGCTTTCTCGAAGGCTCGGCAGTTCTTCTTGGAGCTCTTGAGTTCATCGGTGAACCATGGGGCTCTCTTACTGCTGGGTCTGCTGGGCGGGATCCTCAGAGGGGCGAGTTCGTCTGCGCATTTGCTGATCCACTTCGAGAGGTTGTCGGCGGCCTGGCTGGGGTTCGCTGAGCTGGCCGGAGGGTGCTGGCTCAGGGAAGCGGCGAGCTGGTCGGCTGTGATCTTGTTTCAGCTTCTTCGGGCAACCTGTTGCTGGTGGTGGTGGATCGTCGTTCTTCTGAAGGTGAAGTGGATGCATCTGTGGTCCGTCCAGTGGAGTTCTGTGGCGTGGCTGAAGGCGATGTCTTTGCTGGATGAGAAGATGGCGTCGAGTGTGTGTCCGGCGAGGTGGGTGGGGGTGGACACCAGCTGCTTGAGTCCAAGGTTGGCGAGGTTGTCGAGCAGGGTGCTGGTGTTGCAGTCGTTGTTGTTCTCCAGGTGGAAGTTGAAGTCCCCCAGGAGGATGTAGTCAGCGGAGGGGAGGGCGTGCGGGCTGACGAAGTCGGCGATGTCCTCGCTGAATTGAGTGCGTGGTCCCGGAGGTCTGTAGATCATGGTGCCTCTGAGGGTGGTCTTCGGGTCGGTGTGGATCTGGAAATGCAGGTGTTCGGCGGAGGGTGGGGTGTTGTCGGTGCTGGTCGTGATGCGGATGGTGTTCTTGTGGATGATGGCGATGCCTCCTCCCACCTGGTTGGCGTTGTGGTCCCTCCGGGTGATCTTGTAGCCTTCTGGGATGGCGATGGCGATGTCGGGCGCTGAGGAGGCGTTCATCCAGGTCTCCGTGATGAAGGCAACGTCAGGGGCTGTGGCGTCTAGGAGGTCCCATACACAACCCCCTTGAATACCAAATGAAAGGGACACCACACAGATATATATTGAAAATATATATTGATTTATTAACTATAAAATCCCTTGGACTCTTTATGAGCACAGAAGCACAAGCGTTAAATCACTAGACAGTTTAAAATACACAAAAGTTGCACAATATGGATGAGCCCTAGGGGCCACCTAAACCATATACTAAGAAAGTGGTATAAGAGATACCAATCGGAATGGGAACAGGCCTAGGGCCTTGGGAATCGCTGGAGCTATTCGAGAATAGCAGTGACTAAGTCGGGAAAGGCCCGCGGGACTCGGGTGCAGTGTTCAAAGTGCACGCACTTTCCAATGTAAAGTCTATGGTGCGTAAAAAGTACAAAGTTAGATAGTTAGGAACCTTCCGAGCGACCTAGAATGCTGAAACTTAAGACACAGGCCCGTGAGATGTGTACCAGTGTAGGAACACTGGCGGAGCTGAGTTACCTCACCCACAGGAAGAGGGTGCACAGGGTCGAAGTAGTGTCGGGTTTCGTCACGCTGGTCGATGGTGCTTGGAGCTGAAGATGCTGCAGGCGGCTCGATGTGAAGAGTTCCGGTGGATCCAAGGGTGGATCTGAAGATGTGAAGACCTGAAAGCAGAGGGGACAATGTTCAAAGTCACTAGCCAGTGACTACCGTGAAACCAGATTGGAACCAGGCGATGTCGGGTGCAAACAGGCGTTGTCGGGTAGCTTCTCTCTGCAGCCACGTAGACACTGGGGGTTGAGGACATCCAGGAGTTGGTCACGAGCTGTCCCACGCAGGCTTCTCGCTGTTGGCAGTGTTGGCGACCTGATCGGAGCAAACAGGCCTTGGCTAATGCAAGCCACGCAGGAATCGAAAGATGGTTAACACTCGGACCAGCAAGGTCAGAGCAAGTGCTCCTTTTCACAGGAGCTTGGGCAAGTCGGGAGCAACCAGACCCGCTGTGTAGTTTGTCGGTTTCATCGCCAAGATGGCCGCTGACCACGTGGCTAGTGGCTGGGATGGCGCGTCGAGTGGCACAATGCAAAGGCCCCACGCAGATCGTGGAGATGCTGGGGGGCTGATCTTCGGTGCAAGGGCTGCTCGGTGGTGGGGGTTCTCAGTCCCCAAAGCACAATGTTGAGGATGCCTCAGATGCTGCGCAGTCAGCTTTTCGAGTGTCTTCCAAGATGTCCAGTCCCACGTCACTCGCTGCCTGCACGGGTCCCTTCTTTGCAGGGACTGTGGATCCGGCTCTGAGAGGTCTGGGAGTCAGGGTTCTTGTCGGGCTCTGGGCTCGGGCTCCGGCGGGAGGCGGCGGCAAAGCAGACGTCGAGTTGCTGGTTGGTGCCTGTGTTCACAGGGTGGCCACTCCTAGGCCACAAGGGAGATTCTCTTCAGTCTTCTGAGCGGCAGAATGTCGAAGTCCAGTCTTCTTCTTTGTTTAAAGTTGATTCAGGATGATCTGCTGTGCAATGGCACTGCTCCCACTCTTACTCCCAATCTGAGGGGTGGATCACCTACTAGATCCCTCCTCTGGGAGGAACCAGGAAGGGGGGCGGTTACACCCCCTTTCCTGTGTCCAGCTCCTCGCCAGGCCTGGGTCTGGATAGTCCCAGGACCGGTTTGGACTGGCCTATGCACGGGGACACCTTGTGTGCCCCGGGCATGTCTGATTCTATTCAGCCCTGTCCTACCCAATACACAAAACCCTGTCTGGGGTGGTGCTCGCACCTCCCAAGGCAGGAAACCCTTTGTCCAGGCCACCATCTGCCGAGTTTCGGTCAGCAGCAGGAGGCCAGACTCGTGTCTGTGGTGGCAGCATCCATTTTGTAATACTGAGGCTCTGGTTAACTTTAACCGGGGTTAAGGCTACACACATGTCGTGTCCCTCTAGAAGGGTGGAATGCTATCCCCGTCGACAGAACTGTCGAGGGGATAGTATTCCAATTCGTATGACACCTTACTCGACATGTTTTGATAAAGCCAAACCAAAGATAGCATTTAACCGCGAGGATTATAATGCACTTAAGAGTATATGGTATGGCAATATCCCGGAACAGCTTAGGGAGTGGTTCCCGACAGCTGCAGACAGGCTCAGCTCATGCTAGAGCACCATCTCACATATTTCCAAGCACTCTGCCTCCAGGATTGATGAGGCCTTCCATAGGAGTGGCTGATAGGAACATATGTGTCCAGTTTAGGGTTAGGCACAGGCATACTGTACCTAAGTAAGAGGTGCTTATACCAACTTACCCCAGCTGAGTGATCAGCCAGTTGTGTCAAATATGGAGGCCAGGCCAGGGGTGGCACAATACATGCTGCAGCCCCTGGTAGGCCTTGGAAACACCTATGCCCTGGGTACCTAGGGTACACTGTTACAGGGGCCAATTAGGTGAACCAGTTCCAATTCGTAATGCACCTAAAGTGCATTGGCAGTAATTTAGAGAGAGGACAGCAGGCTGTGGGTCTGATTAGCAGGCCCACAGCCACATTAAGTCATAAACCAGTGAAGCAAAAAGCAAAAATTTGGGGTGACTATAGGATAGCAGACCCTACTCTCCTACAGTGAGCAAATATCCTGAGTCGATTCTGGGCCGCGAGTTCGCAAGTGCCTTAGATGTTTATTCAATTGATTTTTTTGTTTCCTTAAACTGTTGGTGAACCACCCTACCCCTGCTGGTCTGCCTGCTTTACAACCATTTTTTGAGAATTCTTTGTTTAGGTCTTGAGCAAAGATTTCCCAAGCCTTTATACATGATGGATTGACCTTAACCCCTTCCATGCTGATGACGGCCCGCATCCGTCATGCATTACAGTGCTCGTGTGCTGATGACGGCTGGGGGCCGTCATAAAGCCATTGATTCTTTAAAAGCCTAGCACACGAGGAAAATCGGCCCAGCATGGAAGGGGTTAAAAGTCTGGTTGATAAATTCCATGAAATCAGGATCTTCTAGTTTTGAGCATAGGCCATTTACATTCCAAGAGCAAACATTACACCAGTGGTCCTTTGTTTTAACTTTGGATGAATTTGTTCATGCCGTACATTGGCAGGTTATGGCTGTGTTCAGTTTCCTTTGCCCTGTGTGTTTTCCTGCTTCCGGATGGGCGAAGGTTATAGTGATTTTCCTCCCCTCTTGATTTTTGTCAATTCTTGGGCTTTGGTGTTCTGGGCCTTTCGCGCCTCTCAACAAGCCCTCTGATGACTTTGATTGTTGAAGTGAGGTTGGGTAGCAGGTGGGAGCTGTTTTTTTTTATTCTATACCCCATTTGGCAAATGAAACCTGCTGCTGCCAGATTTGCTCTGTGATGGAATTATCAACAAAGTTTACTATAGTGATTTCTCGACTAGATGGGTCGGGATTTGGTCTATATTCAACGCTTTCAAGATTGCACTTCTCGATGTGATGCAGAGATGGAAGTGCCTCGAGCAGTTTTAATATTACGCTTCTATTAAGGATATCATGGGTTCCCCTCGATACGAAATGAGGGATGAAATGCAGCTTGTTGTTGTAGAGATTTGTGCTGTCAGTGGAGACCAGCTCGATGTCTTGGCTCATTTTAAGTTCTTTTCCCTCTAAGGGTTGTCCCGTGGTGGTTGGGCGAGGATTCTGAGCGTTGCATACAGTGTTATGATCAGGTGTATCATTGTTCATTGCAGTCGTTGGAACACTGTTTTCCATGTGGATCCTGTATGTTTTGTCGGCGGAGCTCCCGTCCTTGCTGACTCCCTCATTGGGCCAACTTTCGTCATTTAAGCTGGTTATAACAGATTCTATCGTGTTGCGTCTGGGAGTTCTTTTTGAGTGCGCTGAGATGTTATATGCCGATTCTCTTTCTTTTCCACTGGTTTGAATATCTTGTATACGTTTGCTGGCTGTGAACGTTCCGTTGTTGGTTGCTTTTGAATTGCTGAGGTGGTAAGCTAATTAGTAGATGGGGTCATGTTGACCTCAAGGCTTACTTTCTCAGTATTTAATATTGGTGTGTCGTCTTCACTTTGGGTCACATTTGGTTCCGTCGTGGTGCCGGTTACGCTTGGTGCATGTCTTGTTTGTTTTCCCTTTCTAGCCTTTCGTAGGCTTTTTCTCTCCTGTTTCGATTGTGGGGCTTTAATATTTGCTTCTTTTTCGAGTGGCTCATTGCGATGGTCAACTGACGGACTAATTGAGACGCCTGTGTTGTCCGAAACGGTTTTTGATAGTAATGTTTTTGTGCTTTCGGGTGTTAAAGCACTGTTAGGACCCCCATCTTTTACGTTGTGCTCTTTTGGGGGACTTGGATGAACCTGATCCATTTCCTGCTGGGTTTCTTTGAATTTCTTCGTCGGTGGATTAGTCTGTGTTGAGGTGTCCCGGGCGACCCCCAATAGTTCAGAAATTAAGTTTGGAACTACTGCTAGTTGATCTATTATTTGCGTGCAATGGCAAATGGCTATGGCTTATTAGGTAACTTGTTTCTCGATCTTGCTGCACCCTCTCTATCATTTCATTAAGGTTTTGCAGCTTTTGTTCCACCCCCTGAACGTGGATAGCTAAGATGTTTAACAGATCCACTTGAGCATCTAGCTTGTCTGCATGATAAGTCATTGCTTTACTGATGGTGTCCAAAGTGTTTAGCAAATGGGGCAAGACTGCTGAGGGCGGTGAGCTGGCTGCCTGTACCTATGTTGGTGAATGCTCTGGAGAAAAAAAGTCAGGAGAGGCTGGAATTTCGTATATTTTTTCCCTGTTTTGCGACTGCGGCACCGTGGGAGAATTTGAGATTTTTTAGACTAAAGAATGAGTCATTAAGCTGCCTAGAGGGTGGTGATTTTTTACTGCTTTGATGGACAGAATCCGATAGGTAATGTAGCAAGGCTGATTGGTCTTGCTTGTTGGTTTTTGCTTTGACTGAGTCGTTTGTGAGTAGGGCCAGCGGGCAGCATTTGTATGTTTCGTAAAGGGCTTAGAATGCCCGTACTTATCTGATGTATTGAGATGACTTCTTTGTTACGGTAAAGACCATTGTGGCTGAGTAACAGTTATTGTTGCCCCTTCGGCTGTGGTTCTTGGAAAAGCGGATGATGGTGTATTTGTGCTTCTATGGTATTGACTTTGTGGGTATGACCACCTTCCAAAAGGGGTTGTATTTTTGGGATTTGGGGGCCAAGGGCTTCGCCTTTTAATGAGTGATCCAGATCTAGTCCAGTTACCCAGAGTTCTGCTTTTTCGTTTTCGCCACTCTTGATGCACTTATCGTGAAAGATATTCGTATCGGCTTCACTTAGTCCATCAATTGTGTCAATGCTAAGACTGGTGTCTTGAAAAATGTTGAGCTGTTTAGCGTCGCCGCATTCCTGGTTATTTTTTGCTGTTTTTGTTTTTGTAGCCACTTTTAAGAAGTCGGTGATCAATGTCCGTTTGCTGCTATTTGGGCAGGAGTAGTGCCTTGTGGGTGCTGATGGTATGCCCTTCTTGCCGCCTTCATAAGTGACAGGGGGGCTGTCTTTGCGACTTTTTTGCTAACAGTTGATTTTACGCTTGAGAATCCAGGGGAAACTACAATGCCCTGTGTTACGGCTTCCGTCGCATACTGCTTGTCGCTATTTTTGGGATTCAGTGGGGGGCAAGTGCCTTCTGTCTAGTTTCCCGTCCTCCGGTTTCTTCTGTGTAACAAGTGCATGCATGAATTTAATGACGCTCCCTTGGGCTCGCTTTAAATGGGCCTGCCTCCAGGAAACCAGTGCTTGGTTTCTATGATGGTCCCTTGCCTTGGGATTTCCTCTTCCTGTTTCCTTACCTTGTTCCTTCTTTAGCGCGGTCCACAGCTGTTGTCCTCTGGCGGGCTGGCTGCTAATATCCCCACCTTCCCTCTTTTATATTTGTTTTCCTTGGATTTTTAGTTTTTCAGAACATTCGGTGGGGACTTTTTCTGATAACGGGTGAGGAAAGGGGACACGCGGCTGCGTGTTCCATCAAGAGCTTGGTGTATTGACTTCCTTGTCTTTTGTAGACAAACAGCCTTGTTGTGTATCTTTTGAGCGGTTTCACGAAGGAGCTGAACAACGGCCGTTTTTTGTGCTACCTTCGTGTTTTTAGAGCACAGGGGTTTTTTGGGTGTCTTCCTAGTTGTGTGGATACCTTTTTTCCCCTATTTCTTTCTTTCTCTTGTTTATGCAACCCCCTTTGTTATTCTCGGTGTTTTCCGAGGGGGCGTGGTTGGTCTGGGTTACCAAGTGGAGCAACTATTGGGAAGAACTGAAGTTTTGTTTCCTGTTTTGTTTAAGCTACTCCTGAGCAGTGACTGGGGTAAGCTAGGAAGTAGGTGGGTTCTTGTGTATACTTGGTACGTATTGGAAGGGTTAGGTGTGTCTAATCTTGTTCACCTTTATGTTTAAGGTCTCAGCTGGGGTCAAGTGGTCCACCACCGAGGGATCCGAAGAGACACGCTGCATTCCCCAAGATCTGGTGTTTCCCTGTTTTGTTTACCCACCCTCTCCCGGCGTCGTGGTTTCCATCACCTGGAGTAATACCAGTGGGTGTTGGAGAGTTATCGCGGGGGTAGGGGATTTGTACATTCTTCACTCCTGCAGTGTTTGGCTGATTGGCGGGCGGAACAGCTATTTGTTTGCCTTGGCTCCGTAAAGGACATTCCTCCCTGCACAGTTCCTTATGTGGTGCTGTTGTCCTCCATGACCAGCGCCTTCGTGACCTCCGATTCTGTTTCTGATTCCCTCCCCCTTTCTTTTTTGTTTTTTTTGGGATTGGGTGGTGATTTTGACTCCCCCCCCCTCGTTCTTCCGGACCTCATGATTGAGTTGTTGCCCACCCATCTTGCAACTTGGTGCTGTGGCGAAGATTTTTTTTGCTTAAGTTGAAGCTGCAAATTTTTTCAGTTTTGGGGAGGGTCGTTAATAATATTATTATTTTTATTTTTTTTTGCAAATTGTTTAAAAATTGTGTTTTCAGTTTGTTTGTTGTTTGTTGGTTTATCTTTGTTTGTTTTATTTTCTGTCAATTCGCCCTGGATTAGTCGCTCGCACACTCAATGCAACACTCCACCCAGGTTGATTAGAATACGCGGGGGCGCCAGGATCGTCAAACTGCCAAGACGAACTCAACTGACACAAGGTGTATTCCAGGGGTCTTCTTCGTCTGGGATGACAAAGCAGGGCTACACACTGCAAACAATGAAGTGCTCCTGTAGTATGCAAGACTTTAAAGTGCTCCCAGCTCCGTCCGCACACCAAGCTGAACAGTGAACCGGACAATGAGCTGCTCATCTATAAGGACAATCTTTGCGGTGCTTGTGGTGCTCCTGGCTCCTGCCACGCACCAACATGAAAGACAATAATGAGGCACGGCTGCTGAAGGCTGTCCTATTTTAAAATAGTGCCCGCAGAGTCTCACACACGCTACCTACAGGTAAGTCCCAATTAAAACTGCAGAACAACACTTCAATAGTGTTTTCCGTGCTCACGGCTCCTGCTGCGCACTAAGACGGTTTATTAATATGGCTAGACTGTGTTGTTGCTTTTTCGGGGCTAATGCGGTGTTCGCACTCCTTCCGCACCTCAAAGAGGTGTCAGTCAGCACTAATTTGCTCGATCTCTGCAGGTATGGCAGGAGATGATGGTGCTTGCCGTGCGCTGTGTGCTGAGGGGGAGGGAAGTGCTCCTCATGGCACCTGCAGCTCACGGGCCGCTCTTCGCTCCCACAGCTGCTCGCCTCACCTCCTCTCACGGTGCCCGCAGCTGCTTTCTCCTAACCGCAGCACTCCTCCACACTCTGCTCGCGGCTCCCGCAACTCGTTACCTGCAGGATAACAGGAATGGCAGGACTGGCGGGAATGGTGGTGCTTGCTGCTCCCGTCGCCCGCACCACACGCCGAAGGGGAGCGAAGTGATCCTTGCGGCTCCGGCACACACCAAAGAAGGGAGAGAAATGCTTGCGGCCGCTCTTCACTCTTCACTCGCGGCACCCGCAGCTGCTCACTCCTGGCTCTCTCCCAGCCACAACACTGCTCCGCTCACAGCTGACTGCTTACCACGGGGGCTCTACGGCAGCTCGAGGTGAAGTCTACCTGCAAGAAGCAGTGGAGCAGCCTCCTCCACCTCCTTACTCGAGTAAGTGGCTGGCTGGCTGGCTGACGCGATCTAGGGATCATATATGGATTTTTGTGCTGCATATTAGCAAGGGCCATATCACCGCTTTAGCTGCACTTTTTGCTGCTAAAGCGGCAATATTTTTATCGCCCTATTAGCAAGCTGTCGCTAACAGCAGTTAGCGACAGCTTTTAGGCAATAGCAACCGGTTTTGGGGCCCGCTTTGCATGTCAGCAATATTTATCGCTAATGACATGCAAAGTGGGCGTACCCAAACTGTCAGCGACTGAAAGCAGTCGCTAACACAGCCATCGCCTATTAGCAAGGCAGGCATAGCGATAAAAAAATCACGCTAAGCGCATGCTATGACCTAACTCCTGCTAAAAACATGACTTACCAGCTTATCCAATGGGAGGTGGATTCTCAGGTTAAGTCCCCATTGGCGTTAATGAATGAATATCACTGGATTTCCACGCATTTCGCAACTATTGCTGGATATTTTAGCACAATGGAGATAATAGCAGGTTTTCTCCGATAACATATCCAGCGATAGGCAGTGATAACAAAAATGCGCTAAGGACATTTAGCGATAACTATCGCTATTTCTTGCTAATATGCTCATCTATTTTTTAAAACAATATGCTTTTTTAGATCTTTTGTACTTACCTTTTTAAGTATAGACAATCGATATTTTTGTATCCTATATTTTTACCTCTATTATATGTCACTGAACTCCGGCGAAAGGAGATCCTCCCGAAAGGGCAGCTTGAGCAGTATAGATCCTCATGCTCAGGAGTTCAGGATCCCAGACTCTGCTTGCCCAATCCAGGGCCACTAAGATGACTTGGGCCTGGCCTTTCTTGAAATTCTTGAGAGCTCTGGATAGGAGTGGTATTGGTGGAAAGATGTATAGGGGTCCTGAGGTCCACTCAAGACAAAATGCTTCTCCGAGCAAGAGCCTCCTTGGAAACTCCGGCGCGCAGAATTGCTAACATTGCACTTTCTCAGTGGTAACACACAGATCTAACCAAAGTTCCCTCTAATCTTTAAAGAGACCTTGAACCACCTCGGGATGAAGACGTCATACATTATCCATCAGGCATCAACAGCTGAGTTTGTCTCCTCTGGTGGTTAGGAGGTGGCACTTACTATCCTTAAATCATCAAGAGCCAAATCCGCCTTGGCACCAAAAGAGATAGTCCCATCCAAGGGCATGTCCGTAAGGGATGCCTAGAGATCTTCCAAAAAGCCAGTTGTGTTCAACATGCATGACACTGAAGCACTACCATGGAAGCTCCAACTCTATCCAGCGAGTTGGTTGTATGCAATCCACATTTGATGGCGAACTTTGTCGCATCGCGACGGACATCCTTTACGTCCGCCTGGAGATCGCGCTTAATTGCAGCAAAGTCTTCACAGAGAGAAGAGGGATTCCAGAAGGAGCAGCTTACCGGTGCCCCGGGGCCCTCATTCTCTGAAGTGCCATCCGTGCGTCCCGGGTCCGCCTGGCTTCTGGGCTTTGGGATAGGCTTGACAAGACATCCTTCACAGAGCAATCCGTTCTGCCATTAGGGACATAGCAGGTGCACGTTCTGGGCTTGCCGCGTGGATGGGAATGGAGTACACACAGGGGGCTGCAGGGAAATGCCAGGAGTTGGCTACAGTCCATAGGAGCGGACTGTATGGTTCTACATGCAACCTTGCAGGGGCCCCCACCGGCCCGCGGTGCCCCAGGTGCGGAGAAAAAGGCAGGAGCGTTCTGAAGTTGGTACTAGAGGCCTGGACGCTTGCACTGGTCTCTCACCGTGGGTGGGCAGATGACCCCCCAGTGGAGATCTGAGTTGCCACCTCTGGCCAGGAACCCCTGCAGCCGAGTTGGGCCGTGCGGCAAATGGGTCAGGCCATGCTACCGGGGCCACCAGGACACTGTGAGCAAAGCTGACTGGCTAGCACTGTGTGCTGGTCTGCAGGATCAACGGGCGCTGTCCTACAACCCCCTCAGGAAGCTTGTGCTGACCAGCAAGCGGGGGACCCTAACATGACACCGCCACCTTGTGCGCTCACCTCCCATAGCCTGAGATGCCAAATCCAGAACACAGGGGCCTACCAGGCAGGCAAAGTAGAGCGTGCCTTCCCTCTTTCTGCTGCCACCCACCAGGATGTGCCACACTGCTCAGGGTCCTCCAGCTGCTCCTCTTGTGGGCCCCAAGCAGGAGGTGCTGTCCACTGTGTCTTGGGCACCGGAACCCATGAAGGGTATCAGGCGCAGGGTCCCCGTCCCCAGCTAGGCAGCAAGGATAGGGCCTTCATCCTGCAGCCGTACTGAGGCCTCGCGTAGATGGCACCGCCCATGCCCCACCGCAGGCACCAGGCAGGCTCTTCCTCTGTGCCCCGGTGGATGGCATCACCGGAGACTGTGTCGCGGCAGCCCAGGAGAGTCATGGGGGCCACTGCAGCTAAACAGCAGTCCGCTATGGGCCTGAAAAGTATAGTGAGCCCCCCAGGTGGGTGGCCACCCTACCACGAGTGGCTCCCGTGGCTGCATGCCCAGTGTTGCCCCGGTGGCGCGCGATCAGCGCAGCAGCGTAGAAGTCACCACCTCGGTCTGTCCATGAGGCAAACTGTGCTGAGTGTTTCCCCGGCCAGCACAGTTGCTCCTGTCCAGCTGAAGGTGCAGAATGGGCCCCGAGGGAGTGGAGAGCTCCGAGTATGCATCCTACTGAGACCCCACTATGAGTACACTGTTTTGAGAACAGTGAGTGAATGAGTGTCTGCAAGAGTTGCTTGAAGGTAGTAACTAGAATTTGATTTTGCTTAGTAGGGGATACCTTTTTGTTTAAATGTACCTCATTTACACATGCAGGTTTTCCATATTTACGCATGGTTTAAGCTTAATCCTGTGAGTTTTTGTGTTTTTGGGAACCAGGTACCTCCAATTTTACTAGCTCAACTTTTTACTGGTCCTGGTCTGGATTTACCAGTGTGAAAGAATCTAACCAAATTTTTCTAGCCAGAAAAAAAATGCTGAAAAATCAAATGAGACGTTGGCTAAAGCAGCAGTCAATCCTCATGATTCTTTTTTCTAAGAGAGTGAAGCATACAGTGCTTTCCTCTGCTAAAAAGAAAACTCACCTTCCCTCTCCTACTCCCACTCCTGCACGCCAGACGCCAAGCACTGGCCCTGCATACATTTACCACCTGCTAAGAGCAGGTTTAAATGTAAATGCACTAAAAACACATGTAATAGGGAATTCTAATTGGTTTTATGGCCCTATATCATGAAGTTTCAATCGTGAGAGGATGGTACTGGCCAGTTTTACTGCACGGAACTGTAAAATCACAAATCATCCTAGTACCATGCAACTTGTAATTAGAGCCATAGTCCTTGTGTCTGTGACTGGCCATTGGAGTTGGCTTTAGGTCATATATCTTGAAAGGAGGTTGCTCCTCAGTTCTTGAAGGTGTCCACGATTGGGTTAAGTCGCAGCTCGGCTTCCCTTCAACCTTAGATGCTCATGGACTTGCTTATAGACTTGGTATAGGAATGGTTTGCGTATCAACTACCAGTCAAATACTCTTGACTTGGGGTGCGAGGTTCACCTTGACTTGAAATGATCTGCCACCACCTCCTACTTTAGATTTGCAGTCATCCTCAAACTGCACTCAAAGTCAATGTCTGCCTAAGGAAGGAAATCACCTAAACCCATTGTGCAGATAACTAACCAGAATGCATGTGATCTCTACAAGCTGAACTTAGACCTCAAAAGAGACCTTGCAAAACATTCAACAGAAAAATCTGAGGCTTGTCAGTGTTATTAGGGTTGTCAGCCCCATTCTATGAAGATGGGAAGAGACAACCTACCTGAAGCCCCCAGCCAGCCAACGTTCTAGACTGTGCAACTTATCTATCGCATCGTACTGCTAGAAATGGGCCAAAATGTTCTAACCCTTTTTCTACACCACAAGGCTCAGAACGTGATCAATATTTTCTCCTCCTGTCACCAAGTATGAGTAAACTTGTTACTTTAAATATCATGGCTAACACTAACAATGGTACATACGATAGTCAGGGAGGAAATGGGACAATGTTTTCCCAGTTGGTAATTGGTTGACTTCAACCTTAGGTGGATACAAAAGCCATTCCTCAGTATATATGACTAACGTCCCAAGACTTAAACCAAACGAAGCCTACAGACTCTTTGGTGAACAAAGTGACACATTGGATTAGAACACAACGCATTCCATATGTTCACAACTTTTGAAACACAGTCAAGCTGCAAGAGGAATTCATCAATCATCATTAGCTGATGGTCTATTAGATTTAGAAGCTCATTCATGTCCCCCAGCAGGTTCCAAGATTCAATTCAAATGATATGTGGGCCATCAATCAAACACAACCATCCTTGCATGTTCCACAGAAAACAGGCCCAAGGTGGGAAGGAAAGAATCGGAGCTGCCATTGGGAAGGTAATTATTCCTAGTGGTTGCGAGACATCTCCACTGAGAATGGTGTATTGACTGAAAGGCCCATTATTACCCACTAGGTTGACTAATTTGAGTATTCCCACATGTCCATCTGTCTGTGACTATGCAAAAGCAACCTATAGCGATGAACACATTCTATCTATCTGTGAGAACACTGTAAGTAACATAGACAAATTCCGCTAAGTACCAGCAGTCTATCATAATGTCAAGGCTATCTGCTTACCAAGCAGATGCTGATGAGCTTACCAGAGAATATGTTGGGACAAGTCAAGAACATTTTATTACTAATACATCTCAATACCCAGACAAAAGTAGCATGTTACCTTTAACAGTGTGGAACATATCAGGCCTTCAAGGGAAACTTGCAGATTGGGGTCTTTTGTACAAGACACATGGGCTTTAGAGTAACTCTATATGCAGCAGTGTACTAACTATTGCCTTGAGGCAGTTCCATTGAGGGCGGGTCGACTGTCAGTGGGCTATTTATCTGAGTAAAACATGTCCAATGTTAAAAAAAAAACTAGAGCTTGGTAGCAATGATATACTGAGCCTGCGTATTAGTGGCAAAAATAGCAGCATGGAAAATATGTACAATATCTATAACCACACTTCACTTAGGAATACTGACTCACTAATGATAAGCATTGCTGTGTCCTGGAGGAGTTAACATTCATCGCAGAAAGGGAGGATGAGGCAAGGGGCATCCAGAGGGTGGAGGCAAAACTACTTAAAAATGGGTCGGCAGCTGCCATTCCGTTGCTGTCCCTTACCCTGACTCATGGTTTGCGTTTCGGCAGTGGTCAATTCAGGTCCGACTACCAACTTGCTCTCACTTTTATAAGAGGAGATAGTAAGAAACAAATTTACAATATTATCTTAGACTTCACCCTTAGCCACAATGTCTCATACCTGTACAGATAGTGATCATAATGCCATAAGGTTGACAATGAAACAGAATTAGTTTAAAACTGACAAATATATTGTTTAAAACTCGCCAACATAAAAAAAGCTAAAAAGGAATTTTTTACCACAGCCATAGAGGAAGCCAAACAGAAACAGCAAACAATTTTTAACATAGTCAAGTCTTTCACCCATCCCAAAGCCCTCTCACTCGAAATTCCTCCATCCCAAACCCTCCGTGATCAAATAGCCGATTTTTTCATTGAGAAAATCAATAATATCCACAAGGACTTCCCCCCCCCCCACTTTCCTCACAGGAAGTCGTCACCAAGTTACCCACCTTGGGTATCTTCTCAGCAGTCTCCCTGCTGCAAACACAGAAGGCTATTATGACCTGTAGATCGGGAGCCCCTACAGACTCCTGCCCCCCGATCATCCTTCACCATCTCATCGAGGCTGTCAACCCCACAATCAATGCCATTGTCAACGAATCCCTTAGCTCAGGCATTGTTCCCGATGAATGGAAAAAGGCCATCGTTAAGCCCCTTATGAAAAAACAAAACATATCCCCAACAGATCTATCGAATATGTGCCCTATCTCCCTACTTCTGGCACTAGGCAAAATTCCAGAGCAGTTAGTACACGAGGAGTTAAAAGCCTTCGTGGAAAACAATCACATCTTGCACCCACAGCAATCAGGTTTTCGCCCTGGCCATTCCACTGAAACTGCATTGATCGAGCTATCGAACTCCATCAAGTTCCTGCAGGATGAGGGAAACAAGCAGTACTCATCCTGCTTGACTTAACCGCAGCATTCGACACCATCTCACATGCCATTCTCATTAATAGAATGTGTGAGATTGGTGTAACAGGCACAGTATTAACTTGGATAACATCATTCCTATCCAACAGATCCCAAACAGTCTCATTAGGCCCCTTCCTCTCTGGCGAAAGACCCACCCCATCAGGAGTGCCTCAGGGGTCCATACTTAGTCCACTCTTTTTTAATATCTACATGGCCCCCCTCCTCACCGTGATTGAATCCCATGGAATCCTCGTTACATCTTATGCTGGCGACACTCAGCTCGTCATCACCATAGATAAAAAATGCACCGATGCCGCCCTCAGATTCCAGAACTGTCTCTCTCAAGTCTTCTCTTGGCTCAACAATAACCATCTTAAGTGCAATAGTGCCAAAACGGAAATCATACCCTTAGGCAAAGACATCCTCTTCTCCCCAAAAGACTGGTGGCCTCAAAATTCTTAAGCCCCGCCGAGTGCGGTTTCCTCGGCCCGCAACCTGGGAGTCCATTTCGATTCGTCCCTCAGTTTTGACGATCATGTGCGCATTACTGCGGGATGCTGTTTCAGTCTTATAAAACAGTTGAAGAAATTCTTTGACTTTCTACCCATTTCAGCTAGGAAATCAGTCGCGGTGGCCTTAATCCTATCCCGGCTAGATAACTGTAATGGCCTTATGGCAGGAGTAAAGAAGTCCACTCTTAAGAAACTGCAAAGCGTTCAACACGCGGCGGCCAGGCTTGTTCTCAAACTCCCTAGAGGGTCCTCAGCCTCAGCAGCCCTCAACACTCTTCATTGGCTGCCTCTCCACAAAAGAATCTTCTTAGAACTCCTGGTTACGGTTTTCAGGGCCACTAGAAATACAGGCCCTTCCTACCTCTCTAAACGCTTTTTGCACTACACCCCATTGCGACACCTGAGGTCATCAGGAGCCAACCTGGTTACTGTTCCTAGAATTAAGTTAAAAACGAAGGGAGGAAAAACGTTTTCATTCCTGGCAGCAAAAGCATGGAACAGCCTCCCCTTCAACCTCAGGCACGCCCCAACAGAAAGCCTTTTCAGGTCTCAGTTAAACTTAAGACAAAAACTTAAGTTTAACTGAGACAAAAGCAAAACTTTACGCTTGTAAATATCATTTGTGAACACCGAAAGACATAAAGTTAGACGTTCATCTCAGTTTACCTTTGTGAATCAGGCCATTAGTGCCTTAACTGTAAACACACAGGGCACCAAGCCAAGTACCCTTCTTGTCCTAAAAACAAACCCACTAGTACACCTCCAATGGTTGCCATTGTAGGCCTTGAGGATGATGCCTCAGATGAGAAAGTCCTTATGGTGTTCAGCTAGAAGATGGGACCAAAAGGAGAGTTGGAAATTCCAAAGGAAGCAGACACTTCCATTACCCACTGGTGAATGGAATCCCAGCCATTGCCCTGAGATATACCTGGCCCAGTCAGGTTCATACGTCTTTATTTCGATTTTTAGACCATAAAAGACTTCATAAACAGTACATACATAATTCATAAAATACAATACATTATAAAGTTTCCACAATATTCATTAAAAACGTCATCAGTCCATTACAACTTAATTAAATTTACTTTAGAGACGTACAAATGTTCATTCCTAATGAAGATAAAAAGTATCATCTAATCATATAACTGATGGGTGCCTAGCTCTGATAACCCATACCCACCCTAAAAATGTTGCCACTCCTATGGTCACACATTCGGAGGTGTTGGATCTTAAAACCCAAAGAGCTTCCATGATCCCCCGTAACTTTATCCTTTTGCAAATAGGTTTGAGCCATTTACGCCGGGGAGCAATGTAAGCTGGACAGGCGAAAAAAATGTGACCTATAGATTCCTTTTGGCCATTACAACAAGGGCAGAACTCTGTTTGTTGTCCATGCCATTTGTATGTGAACGTCCTTACTGGTAATGAGCCAACTCTAAACTGATGATGGAGTTTTCTATCCAAACTTTTGGTGATGCTATCCCAATATGACTCAAAGCAAAAATCTACCTTATGGCTCAAAAACAAGCCTGTCAGGTTAGCAGACTGTGATAACGTGACATATTGTTCTTTTACAGTCGCCCAATATCATAGTTTGAATTCTTGCTTTGACGGAAAAACATTGTTTCCCGGATCTGACCACTGTAAACTTAAGCCCAGTTTTTGTAATGTGGACTTCCGAACCAGGAACCACGGGAGGTTACCAGACCCCATAATTGATCTTAGATCTAAGATTTTGTTAGCAAATAAGACCAATTCTGGTGTGGACCATATGCATCTCCACAGAGCTACCATCCTAAAACGAGCTAAATCTTTGATAGAATGACAGCCCATATCCAAAAGAAGGGGTAGTATCGGGGTAGATTGTGGGAGACTAACCAAGTTGCGCACAAACTTATTTTGAATTTTATCTAGAGGGGCAAGATCCACAAAACCCCATAGGATTGCAGATCTTATTTTTGTGTTGTATATTTTTATTGCTGGTAATATCCTTTTGGTATGTGAGCAACGTTGCTCCTTAACCAAGCACCCCATTAAGCGGGCAGATTTTAGGCATAAGGCCTCAATCTGTGGCTTCCACCGCAACCTGTAATCTAAAACCACCCCCAAATAAGTCATGACGTCCACCTGTTCTAGGTCAGTGCCATTCATACTGACATGGCTACATTGTGGTTTATTTTTAGTTAAGACCATAAATTTCATTTTTGAGACATTTATCTCTAAGTCATTAATTTTACAGAAATCCATTAACTTATTTATGGCAATCTGTAACCCCATCTGGGTTTTTGCCAAAATCAACGTATCGTCTGCAAAAATAAGCAGAGGAAACTTTCTACCTCCCAGGACTGGAACGTCAGTAGGTATGTCTTCTAGGAACTGCTCAACTTGATTAATAGATAGTAAAAACAGGGTGGGAGCAAGTACACATCCCAGCCTTACACCGCGAGTAATGGGGAAGGGCTCGGTCACCTGGCCCTGCCTGCCCCGTCTAACTCTTGCAAAGTTGTTCTCATGCAATCTTACAGTTAGTTCCAAAAGTTCTGGTGGAATTCCCATTTTGCCCAAAGCAACCCACATCTTCTCTCTCGGGACAAGGTCAAATGCGGATTTGAGGTCCACAAACGCTACGTAGATAGTGCCCCCTCCTAAAAACACAACCTTTTAATATATCAAGATAAATCTTAACACTTGGTCGATTGTGCTAGTGCATGACCTGAAGCCCGCATGCATCGGGGATAGTATATTATCCTTGCTCATCCATGCCTGTATTTTTGCCAAAATCATTCTTGCTATGACCTTCTGCAGGGCGTCTATAAAACTGATTGGGCGGTAGTTCCCCGGTAATGATCGGTCTCCTTTTTTAAAAACAGGTAAAATTTCCGCTCCTCTCCATGAATCTGGAACCCTAGCCCCATTGGCGATGGCATTAGCTAAAATTGTTGTGTATGACACCCAATTATACTGGTCGCATTTAAAGAGATCTGCCGGGATGCAGTCCATACCTGGAGCTTTGCCCGCTTGGACCAAACTTAATGCCTTCTCAGCCTCATTAGTGTCAAACACCACTGGCGAACGTTGCGTTGAAGGCAAAGTCGACAGGGCTATCTGTGCTTCTCTTGGTACCTCATCCAGACCACAGAACTGGGATGAGTAATGGGCCACCCAATCCTCGGCAGAGACATAGTTAGATGGTATTTGTGAGTCCTGGGTCCTTCCCCATTTCACAACCTGCCAAATTTGTATCTGATTTGAAGACAAGCAGGCTTCATACAGGTCCTGCCTCTGACAATCGTCCCAAGTTTACTTCACCTTTGGACCTTCTTATAGTTTAACCTTTCCGCTTTGATGTCAGATGTCACCCTGGTTTTAATAGCCTTTATCAAGGAGCTATGGGCCTGGCAGCAGGATTTATCGTACCATTTGGTACTAGGAAAGACTCCCCCAACTTTCCCAGATGAACCGGGCTTTGTGAAAAGAGTTTTCAGATTATCAGTTGCTCGTGTAGAATGCAAATCTGCTCGAGTGGGCCTGAGTTTGCAATCACTGTCTTGGCTCTATTAACAAAAGCTGAGACTTCGTGGGATATTTTATCAAGGGACACTGGGTCTTCCAGGACCCTACACCAACGAACCCTACGACAATCGTTTGTTAAGATGGCCTCAGCTGTCATACAGTTAGATGCGTTTGTTCTGCCGAGCCCCCCCTCAATTTTCAAACTTAGTGTCAGCGGGTTATGGTCGCTCTCGGGTTGTGCAGTAATTACCATATCGTCTAGAACTGACCAGAACTCCATTTTGATTAAAAAGTAGTCAATCCTACTAGAATTTGTTCTATTATCAAACGTTACCTGCCCAATTTTATCAGAGTTGCTCGTCCATTGGCTGCTCTTACGCCCCACTCCAGGCACAAGCCCAGCCAATGTATAGCTGCCTCAGTGACCCTTTTAATAGGATTAAGGGCAAGGACTGGTACATTCCATAACTGGTCAACCTCTCCATAACTGTCTTCACCCTCACTAGGCAGAGGTTCGAAGGTGCAGTTTAGGTCCCCTGCCACTATAATACATGTATCCCTCCCAATTGAATCCAATAGATAGTCAAGGTCATCAATAATTGCTGGGCTCCGCTCGCCTGTTAAACCCCTTACATATATATTAATTATAAATATATCCTTTTGATTTTCCCTGCTAAGTTTTAATCCCAGGATATCCATGTTTTGGACTATCAATTCCTGTGGCCTATAGCCAAGGGATTGTCTAATCCAAATTATCAAACCGCCAGATGGTCTACCCTTTTGCCCCCTGATGGCTGGTTTATAAAAATTAATATAACCTGTACGAAAGATTGGGTCAAGAGCCCAACTTTCTTGGAAAATTAAGATATCATGCTGATCTATAAACTCTCCCCAATCAGCCCCATCTAATTTCCCCTTCAGTCCTGCAATATTCCAGGAAGCTAGTTTAATCGATGGTTCCTGTTTTGTAGGTACATTTGTGTGGCTTTGGTTAGTGGCCCTCCGGGGATTGCCTCTTGATCTCCCCTTCTCCAACCATCGGCAATCTACCTGCCGAATCGTCTGCCACAATACCACTTTTGCACACTTCCACACTGTTTCTCCCCCCCAGCAACTTTACCACCACCTCATCTTTACTACAATGTCCTGGGGCACTGATTTCCACCACCTTGACTAGAGATGGACGAGGAACCTCTGGACTACTAGCTGTATTGCCCACACAGCTATTATCAGCTATCTTGCACAAAGGTCAATCAACCTCCTCCAGACCACAGAGCGGGTCATACCGATTCGAAAGAAGGGGATAGAACGGAAAATGTGATGCCAGACCGGGGGATACCTTCCTCTAGGTCTGCTATTTTGGTGTGGTGGACTTTGGTGAGATAGACCACTAGGCCTATGAATTTGGGGATAGAAATAAAATCCAGCACCCAAGGATCCCTGAAACTAACTATAATGCAGTCCCCCTCTAGATCTTTTTGACAATTCCCCACCCAATTTACTCTTCTGACATTAAGGATCGCTGTTGAGGACATAGGTGGGAGAGTTCTGTTTTTGTTGAGCCAGAATTTAACCTTGTTGTGGAGATCCCTATGTGGTTTTTCTACTTTCCCTTCCTCCAGAGGAACAACCCCAGTAAAGATAATAGTGTAGGGTGCTGATTCAGGTGGCAAGTTAACACATGGAGGCTTAGATTTAGCAGGCTAAGAATCCAAATGACCTTGTCCCAAAGGCGTGGTTGCTTTAACTATCCCCCTAGGGGCAGGCTGTGTTTTAGATGCCGCACCTTCTTCTGGCGGTTTATCCTTATTGTCTTTAGTATTGTCCTTGTTTTTTCCCTGCCTTAGATGTTCTTGTCGGGGCAGCAGGGATACTGGATTGGCAGTTGGCCCTACCCCTTTAGTATGATTATTAGGCTGTTTCTGACTTCCAGATTGGACATCTCCTGTAATAACAGTAGCTCTGGACACCTTTTCCAACAGAACCGTGTTTTCTCTAACTAGCATCTCCATCTGGTTCATTTTATCATTTAACAGCCTTGTCCTATCTAACAATGGCATCATTAAAGACTTCATCAAAAATTCTATCTTGCCCAAGAGGATGTCATCAGTATTGTTGGAAGAGGGATGATCGATGGTTTTTAGAACCACAGGCGTATTGGTGGGGGTTATAATTGGATCTAGAGTTGATTTAGTTGTACACTTGTTTTTAGATAACTTCGCAGTACCCCCCTTCTGAACTTTCTCTGCCCTCTTCCTCTTACTAGATTTGGGTCTATGCGGTAATTCCGTAATTGGGCTTGTATCCCCTGCACTAGATATAGAACTAGATGTTATAGATGTTATAGAGCGCCCAGTCACATTATGGTACATGACAGGTTGGTACTCTTAAACCAGTACATCCCAGGTGAGACTAGAAGAGTCAGGGCTATCCCAGGGTAGGTTACTGTTAGGCCTGTGGCTTTAGTGGCTTTAGTACCCCTTGAAATAGTCTGACCCCTTAGATGTAGAAGGGTGGTAGTCAGTAGAGGCCTCCACCCTTGATTGTCTCCTTGCAAATGACAAGCCTAGAGGTTGGTCCGAGCTCAAAAGAGGTACTGGCCCAGTGCCAGTCCTCTCCCAAGGATTCTGGAGGTGATGAACCTGCACTTAGTACCAGTAGGCCCCAAAAGCAGAGAAAAGAAGGCAGTGAAGAAAAGGTGGGCAACTTTTAGCCAAGTTCCAGTAAGCCAAGGAGCTTCTGCTCCAGAAGGGGCGACTCCCTTGGTGGCAATGGTGTAGCCCTACCTGCCCCACAAGAAGTCCTGACAAGTCATGTATCTGTTAAGCATGAGAAGGTGGCTCCTCAGCTAACAGAAGAGAGAACGGAAGGAGGGTGTTTGCTACAGAATGCAGTAACCCCTCCATTCTTAAGGTTCACACAGACAATCTGAACCCAAAAAAAAATGTAAGTTTGCCCCTTCGCTAAGAAGAGCTAAGGGTGTAGCTCTGGGCACTGACATCTGTCATTGGCATCTTCTGGGTTTTAGCCTTTATAGCTGCACTGTCCTTGGCATGGTGGTCTGACCGCCTGTCCAAAAAGCTAGGCCACCTGACCCTGTTGGTTATTGTGGGGTTACTCCAGTTGTGGGTAACCTCTTTGGGTAAGATGAGGGCTACCTTAGCTACAATAGGGTTGGCAGAGGTAGACATATCTGATACCAAAGCAAAAAGAATGGGAAAAGAAACTAAAGAAGTGTATTTTAACGTTGGTCCTGACACTGTTGAGGTAGGTCTGCTTTCCAAAGAAAGTGACCTGGACAGGAGGATGCAAGGCAGAGTAGGCCCTGCAACAATCCAGCCTATTTTCTTACCCTTCCTCCCCTGATAGACTAAGAAGACTCTCCCAGGTTGTGGCTGAAGTCTCCTGGCCTGTTGGCTGGGGTGGGGAGGACTTGTGTAGGAAACTGGGTTTTTTATGTAGTACCCACCCATATTGACTGAAAGTGTGCTGGATACATGCTAACCAGGGCTCCAGTACCAGTTGTATGTCCCTAAGCTGCACCATTGTTCTACAGTTTGTATCACTTTAGCCCCTAGTAAGTGGTACCCCTAGTACCAAGGACCCCAGAACTAGAGAGGGCCTCTAAGGGATGCATCAATAATTGTGCCACCCTAAGGGGCCCTTCTCCAAGCTCATTCAAACTGCCATTGCAGATGGAATGTCTTGGTGGAGAGAAAACTGAAGAGTAGACATGGCACAGACCTCTGTGTGCAATTCCAGCACAGCAATGCATGTGATATAGGTAAGTCACCCCTACTGAAGGCCTTAAATCCCTAGGGTAGTTTGCACTATACCCCATGTTTGGGCATATCTGTGTGAGCGGATACGTCCATGTAGCATCTAAGCATAACCTGCAATATCCCCAGTGCACAGGGAAACCACAATGAGTACATGGGTTAGACACTCTTGATCATGAGTTCCCCAGCTCCATGATGATTCCACTTTACCCACAGATGCTTGGTAGCAAACATTTGGTCTTAATAAACCGACAATGATTCTAGTGTTCGATTTGTTAATAAATGCACCCAGAGGGCACCTTAGAGGTTCCCCTTGAAAACCTACCTACTGCTAGTGTGTTTGCCGACTGGTCTCAACCAACCAACCACATTAGACAAGTTTCTGACCTCCTCATATGAGGGCCTTCACTCTTAGAGGCCAGGAACAAAGCCTGCTCTGGGTGGAGGTGTTTACACTTGCTCCATGTAGTGTGTGCATTCCAGCACAGTAAACTCCAAAGGCTCTACTGCCTTTGTTCTGTGGCTCAGGACTCTCCATTTAGTGGAGGTGCCCACCCACCTGTGTGACCCCACTTTTTGGCAGGAAGACAGGTGGAAAAATTAAGGAGGTGTGCACACATTCAGCCAGCACCACCCCTAAGGGGACTAGATTATGTGAGCCCTGTTTTTTTGGTTTCCTCCGTATTGTTTTGGGTGGACTTAGCTTTCTAGGGTCAGGGTTATGCCCACGTCCCACAGGGAGGGGTCTAAAGGTAGGCTGCCACATTGGCTACTAGCTGTCACTTCCCAGAAATATCCATAAATTAAATACTTAGGTGGCACCCTTGAACCAAAGAACTCGGATTTGACAGATCAAGAGAAGATGGATGAAGAAGACTCACTGCCTGGCGGGAGCTGCAGAAGACCAGTGAATCTTTTGCACAGGTTGCTTGCATCTCTCTTGACAATCACAACAGAGTGACTTGTCCTGCAAGTTGGAGAACAACTGAAGTCTTAGGTAGCCTGACAGCAGTACACCTACAATCTCCCTTGGAGTAGAGGAGCTACTCCCCAGCAGTTCACAGGCATTGACAGTCAGTGTCCCGTCCACCACCTTTCAGTCCCCCAGCTCAACCGAAACCTCAAGCGAATAGGCAAGGTACTCTTGCTCTGGAAGGTCAGATCTATTACCCCACCAAGTTTGAAGACACCAGGACCAACCAGAGCCACTCTGCACCAAACATGAACAGTGAGAATCCAGCCTGGATCCTCACTACACCACAACAGAGCAGCCATCAAGGGACACCAGCATCACTGAGACCCCTCCCAGAGTGGCTCAGCTGTCCTGGTTTTGCCCCTGCTAGCAGTTTGTCATTAAGTGCTAGGATCAACCGACCAATCAAATCTGCACCCAAACCACCCGGCCTTGCGACTGACACTCTGGCTGTGCCTCCTTGCTCCAAAAGCCCTTGTGACCTAAGCACCCATTTCCCAGCTCTTCAACTTCTTCCCAAGTCCCCCTATGCATCCTGTTTTTAGATGGCCCTCTTCTTCGCAGCACCCAGCTACCAAACTCATCAGCATTCTGCTCCTGGTGGAAACCGGGCAGTTCATGAAGAAGTGCTGATAGTGCTTTCGAACTTGGCTCCCTGCAACTCTAAACCCAGAAGGTGAACCCCTGAAACTGACTGTACTTCCCTATAATGCAGACGTGACTTTTCCTTCCATAGGACTGCATTGTGCGTAAATGGACACAAGTTTGAACTGTTTGCTCAATTGTGAAAATTGATATGGAAAGAGTACTTACCTTTGAACGAAGTTCTTAGTTTTAAAACATATATAAAAAGAAGTGTTATTTTTCTAATTCAGTCTTGGATTTATTCTTGGATTTATTATTTGAGTTTGCGTCTCATTTATTGCCTTTATGAGTATAACAAATACTTAGCACTACCCACTGATAAGCCACACTACAACAAAAGAGAGCATTAGCATTTAGTATTATCTACTTTTGCCTCTGTCAGACAATTGGGGACCCACTGATCTCTCTTCACAGTGTACATCTTTTTAGTACACTTTAAAGAGAGCCAGATTCCTACAGGCTGAAGTCATCACCATCTATAAAAAAGATGACAGGAACCTCCCTAGCAACTATAGGCCAATCAGCTTTATTGACAAGATTATGAGTAAATCCAGTCGTAAAGTGGGGGCAGGGGCAGGGGGAGTGGGGACCCTTGATGCCTATCTCCTTCGGGCAGAAATAGCAGTGGATAAAGAGATTGAGCTTGTAGAAAGGAGGCTCTCAATTGATCCTCTTTGCTTACTTTTAAACTCAGGTCCTAATTCCATAAAAAGAGGCGGTATTGCACTGCAGGGTTCCCCGCAGGCTTACTTAACCCCTTCGGATAACGATACTGTACTGGCCACTAATTCAAGTAATTTAACATGTCCCCTCATAGTGAGTCCCCCACCTTCCCCCCTATCACCCGCGCCAGGCAACTAAGGGCTACACTAGGCTCTAAGAGTCGCGATCCCCCAGGGAAAAGGAAGACGAATAGTGCCCTCAAAGGAAGTAGACACAGTGCAAAACAGGCCAAGAAAGCGAAACCCACATCTGGGTTGGGCTTACAACACGAGACAGTAGCTAGTCAAGTGATTGCCCCCGTTACTTCAGGTGGGAGTAATCCCATTACTCCTGACCCAGTTGATACCAGGGGGGTCCTTAACGCAGTGCTACTCAACCTATTGGAGGACAGGTTGAGAGCTCTAATCTCTCCTGTTATGGAAAAGTTGGTTCTGACTGCCATAGACTTGGGGTTCTTGAGGAGCTTCTACTTAAATATCGATCCTCTCATACTATTATACACATCCCTAATAATGGTCCAAGTCACAATATAATACCAACAAGGACAGGCCCCAGTAAAGCACCAGTGGTCCAAACGGTCTTAACCACCAACATCACAGCCCTGGTCATAGCAAACAATATAGGAGCAATGTCAAGGGCCAGGGGTCCAGTTGGGAGATTCGATCCTTTGACTAGCGGCTCTATCAATGAATCACCTCTCCATCTCCCACCTGAGGCATGCCTGTACACCATTATACTGGCTAATGTTCCAAAACTCCCCAATGGTGGAGTAGAGCACTGGTTGTCACTTAAAAACAAAGCCCAACACTTTTTGAACACTAAAACAGTTCTGGGACAACATCTCTTCAAGAACTTTAAGATGGCAAGAAGGGTGGCCTGGGTGGGGAAAACTAGGAAAAATTTATTTGGAAGGGGATTGTGTTGTGGTGAACTTTTCTTCCCCTTTACTGTTGGATCAAATATTGAGACAGGCAGGATCAAACAGGATACACAACAACTCTAATAACATTCTCCCATTAGGCTTTTTCTATCCCCCTACTAATGTACCAGGACTGGCCAGGAGAAAAACTAATGTACAAGTTACAAATGATTTTAGTATTCCAACACAAAACAGATATGAGTCACTTACCAACCTCGAGGAGATTGACTGACTGGATCATCCAGTATCAGATGTGCTCACTATGTCCAGTAGATCAGCAGTAAACAAGGGGCCCCCTGTATCAAGTCCCCAAGCTAGGGTCACTCATGTAGGGACTAGGATCCTTAGTTGGAACATCGTCGGGCTAAACAACAAGGCAAATGACCCAAAGTGGAGGGCTTGTCTCACTGAGTGTGACATCATCGGGCTCCAGGAAACCTGGGACATTAAAAGTACCTTCCTTTTGGATGGGTATGCAGCCTTCTAGTCACCAGCAGTTGCTACCCCTATGGGGAGGGCTAAGGGAGGGCTTTTAACCCTTATTTCATTAAGACTAGAGGGTATCTACACTAAGGTGGAGACAGGTACACCTTACTATTTGGCTGTTCAAATTTCAACTAAGCTCGCTGGTATTTGGCTTATAGTCAATTGTTATGATTCCTTTGATAAGGCTTTTTTTAATGAGCATTTAGTCAGTCTATATGAATTTTTGGAATTGTATAGTAAAAATAACACAAACTGTTATTCAGTTATAGTGCTGGGTGATTTTAATGTTCACTATTGTAACAAAAAATTGCTTTGTTTGAGACAGCTTAGGACCCGCTGACCAAGAGAACATACATTTTGGGCATTCCCCACAGGGTTCCCATTTAGAAGAATTGGTGGGGGAAAATGACCTGATTTATCCAAAACAAGATAAGGGGGAAGTCCCTACTTCTAGAGGCAAAGGCTCTGGATCAATCATTGATTACATCTTTGTCAGCTCTGCTGTGGCAAGCAGGGTAAGCCAGTATAGTGTCTCCTGGTCTACCTATAGCGATCACAACCCGGTAACGTTGACCTTGGTAGATGATCTAAGGAAAAAAGAAAAATCTAAAATGACAGTTGCGCTCTCATATGTTTAGAGTTCGTAGTAAGTTCATTCAATAGATGACGTGGTAAGAAAGACATCTAACCGAACGGTGAAACATGAGTTCAATAGAGCGTATTATGTGCAAGGAGGGTGGTATTTCTGAAACGAAGGGAATGCAGGTATTTCTCGGGGGGACAATCATGGGGTGTAAGTTCCCTAATGGATTTTAAAATTATGTTTTTAGCACAAGAGTGAATTTCATGAAGCTGAAACGTAAATGATAGTGTGTATTGTTGATAACGCTGTAATCAGACACTGATGGTTTATTCTGAATTTATTAATTTGCAGTGACCCCTGACGAAGGGCTGATGCTACAGCCCGAAATGCATTGGGTTTATAATAAAAGAAATGCTGCTTCGAACTACCTGTTGTATTTGGATCTTATTTCGGTAGAGGCCTGGATGGGCACACAAAAGTATGAGAAGTTTCCAAAGCACATTTTGCTATGCATGTGGATTTGAAAATGTAAACTACTTCAGATAAAACGCGAATGAAAATGGACAAACGTTTGAATAATGTGAAATGGTGACAAGTTGTGGATTTAGTATCCATCCATGCAGTGCATCTGGGAGTGGAGCGTGGATTCTGCGCTCCCCACTTTCATGTATTTAGAAAAGGGATGGGCACGATAGATCAATGCTCAAATCTGCAGCTACTAATAGGGAAATACACAGTGGCGAAGAAGGGAGCACTCTTTTTGGGCTTCATGGACCGGTCCTCGGCCTTTGACCGAGTGAACAGGTCAAAAATGTGGTCCATTCTTCTGACCATAGGAGATGACAGAAACATCGTTCACTTTTTAGTGGACCTGCATAGGGATTTATCCGCTACTGTGAGGTATGATCAGCAGGGTAACAACACTGAAGGAATACCAATTGCTAATGGCGTTAGGCAGGGGTGCATTTTGGCGCCACTGCTCTTTACAATATATATTAATAATTTAGATTCCACTCTAACTGCCTCTTGCAAAGATATTCCCTGTGCAGGGAAACGCATGATACCCGCAGTACTATATGCAGACGATGCCACACTTTTAGCCAGAACAGCGGTAGGACTCCAGCTACTTTTAAATTCCTTTGTGGCTTTCATGAGATCATTGGACTTGAGTGTAAACTTCTCCAAATCACACGTAATGGCCATTGGTCAGAGAACCTTGAAAGTTAAAACTCTTTATTGCAAGGGGAATATACTTACCAGGGTCTCGACGTTCCCATATCTAGGAGTTTTATTTGATGACCAGGGTACATGGGGAACCCCCATTTTAGAAAAAAAAAATCCTTATCAGAGCCACATCAGCTGTCCTTGGTTTTGATAGGAAACTAGGAGCGAGGCCAATGAAGGCCCTTTTTCAAATATATAGAGCTAAGTGTATATCGCTTGCAATGTATGGGGCTGACTTGTGGGGCATCAAAAACGCTAGGGTCGTTCAGACGGTTGAAGATAGGTTTCTTAAGAATATCCTATCCATCCCGCAATCAACAGCCAATTACATCGTCCATCAGGAATGTGGAATTGGCTTTGTTGAAGATGTAATCGCAGTGGGACCACTGCTGAAATGGATAGTGACCTGGCTAAACCCTGATTTGGTGTTAAATCATGACATCCTAAAAGACTGTATGGCACTAGATCGTGGGCATTGTATTCCTTGGCTCAAATATGTTCAGAAGTTGTCAGATAAGCTGGGTAGATCAGAACTATATAACTCTCTGGAAAAATTATTAAGGGGAGATATAAAATGGGCCAAGGAAACATACCTGCGTATAGCTACCGTGGCCAGAGAAGAGAGAAAGCTTGAAAAGGCAACTGTAAAGGCTCATCAGTTGCGGAAAACTACACTGTCAATGGAACCATACTTGAGTATTGTCACAAACCCTAATCACCGTTTCTTATTGATTAGATTCAGACTAAATCAATTCCATTTTCTTCTGATAAGGTAGGTTGGAAGAGGGCTGAAGATCTTGGGACTTGTACCGGTAACAACTTCTCTGGGCAGGACACTATGCACTTTATGTTTTTCTGTGAGCACCTTATTGACATCATGAAACGCTTTATTTTTCCAATTTTAGCTAATAAAGGTTATATGCAAGTTAGGCCAGCCTTACTCTACCTGCAAATGTTGACAAATGAATGGGAAATCTTTAATATTGCTAATTTTCTCGCCGCAGCCGGAGGAACTCTAAGGAGAATAATCTAATACCATAAAACTATGTATGTCTCTCATTGCTGTGTTAAGATGTAATCAGCATTAACTGTTTTAGTCATCGTTTGTATATGTATATACTTGAACATTAATTGTTTTTTATATATTATGGTTTTATATTTGCTGATAATAAAGTAAATTGACTGACTGACAGCTTTAAGAAAGTTTTCTGCCATCAAGTGCTTGACCGCTTACACAACTGGTTGGAAAAACATAAGGTTCTCACCCACTTTAGGCAGGATTTTGTTCTAAAATATTCATAATTTACCAGGTACTGGTTTTACGACACAGAAATAACCATATGTTCTTTTTCTCCTTCTACAAAGTAAACACAGGGAAATCTTGTTCTTGGTTTTCTCTTCATTTAACTTTCAGCTTAGCTTTGGACCAAAGGGGTCCGCGATCCTTCACCCTCCTATGGGGCCTTGAGCTCCAACATTTAGAGTAAGCAATACTAATATGTATTTCTAGCGTGCTCAGATATACCACTTGGGCAGCACTCTAAACCTATTACATGTAATGTTTTTATGCATGAGGCAATTTGCCTTTTTGCTTTGTGCATTTGTTTCGCTATAGAATGTCATATATCTCTTTTCAGGCTTTAGCTAGCAAGGCCAGCTCGCAGTGGAGTGTGTTCATCTTCACCCCACACAGTGGATACACTCCTACCACAGCTTGGTAAGAGTGGAGCCCTCTTTTGCTTACACCTAGGTCCTGATGAATGCCACGGACCCACCTGGGCCACGGGCAGAAACATGTCGACCTTTTGATATTGGTGGGGGGGACAATTATATCCCCAATACACCGACCACGTTTTTAGAATATCATACATGTGCCAACACTATTATAATTAATATGACGCCTGTAATGGATTTTTAACTCACGTTTTCTTTATTTGGGCCCCCACTTAGCAGGCGCAGGGTTTTGACGCAGCATTGGCCTAAAAGTGACTGAGTGAAATCTTGTAGATTTCACTAAGCTACTTTTAGGAGGCGTTCCTGCTCTGGAACGCCCCCCTTGCGCCGGAACGCCTCCCAGATGCGTCACGTTGTAAATGCCCCGCACCATTGCGCATCTTTTGCGCCGCCGCTGTGTCACAAAAGTGACGCAACGGTGGCGTAAAAGAGGCACAAGGGGCTTGTAAATCTGCCCCCAAGTTTTTGGAGGGCGAGGACTGGTCAATGATGTAGCATGACACTAGGTGGTGTGTGAGACCAGTCCTACACTTTTTGTGAGATGCCTACACTCAGGGAATAAAAAATTTTTTCACTTAGCCTCTTCTTTTCCGCTAGGAGCAGCACTATTGTGTTTGGAAATGATGCATGAAACCACAGGTCAGAGGTCAGATAAGTGTGGCCAAAAATCGTTAAGCAAAAATATAATCACTTGCTTCATAGGAAAACAGATGTATGTAAAACGTTTTTAATAACGTTTTAAGTCTGACAACAGGAAAACCACTGAGGGGGTTTCCGCCAAAGTGAGATGCAAGGGCCATGTGGCTCATATCTATATGTGCTTTGTTTTTAGGAAATTTTTGTTTGTGCTGAGTTTAATCTACTCATTTGTGACGTACATCCTATGCTTGAAACTTTTTTCTCTTGTGGTTTCGAGGAATAAATACAGCTGATTCTAAGCTGGGGCACAGACATTGAGTGTATCTCCCTTGAGGTGAACTGATCTCTCCTGTAGTGACTGATCCTCACTGCAGTATTGTAATAAACCCATTTTCTATTGTCAACTTGTCATTCTTGGTGTTTCTTTAATAGATATATTTTCTCTAACATTTTGGCAGAGTTCCAGCCAGGAGTTCCACTTCTTCTCACCTGGTGCCATGTCCTGAAATTCCTCCTGTCCTCCTGAAAAGATTTGCGCAATTAAAAGAAGGTAAGAAGACTCCTGTTGTTAGGTCTTTCACATTTCTCTGGGACGGTAGGAATTGGGTGTTGGGATTTTTAAACGGTGAGAACAGTGCGAATTTCGTTCCTTTTACTTTACAAGTGACATGTTGACAATAGACTATGTTATATGTTATTATTATATTGTATTATTTCTATGTTGAGAGATGCATGCATGCTTTAAGAAGGACTAGAGTTCCGGTGGGCAGTCCGGAATGTACTAGGGGACCTGACTCAAGAAGTCAGAAGTGGTCAGGGTAGAGTACTTGAGACTGGGTAACCAGTCTATGTTCTAACAGGCAGACATGTCAAGTCATCCCAGGTCGTAAACCTGGACGTCACAGTTTGTAGTTACAGGCAGTGAAAGTCCTCCTTGTGAGGCCAGGAGAAGTGACCAACAGTAATGGCTTTTGCCCTAGTACATTATTTTTGCAATAGAAAGTAGTTTTAGAATAGTCATTAATTTTAGAATCAATGAGTACTTTTAAAATGTATTAACCCGTGTATGTAAATATGAATTGGAGTGTGGCCACAAATTAATGTCGTATTGTAGTTTTATGTTTTTGTTATGTAGTTAAGATTTCATATTTTGTGAGAAATATTTCTAGAAAAGGATTGTATTTAGACAAAGGGGATCGCCGCATGGCGGTGCGGCGATCCCCTCTCCCCTTGCCTCCCGGTGGTGTGGGGGCGTGATCTCTCGGTGTCCAATGATTACGCGGGAGGCGTGCGCCACACCACCAGTCGACCGACGCCCAATCCCTGATCCAGGAGGCATGGTGCAGTCTTTCGGGTCAAATGGGCGGGCGTCGAGGGGCGAGGGGAGGGGGCGGCCCGCCCTCTCCCCGCGTCCCCAGAAATAAAGGAGGGGGAGTGCTCAGTTGGCCCTTCTTGTCGCCTGACGCTCCCCCACACTGGTCGTGCCCCGCGCTCGGGGCCTCCTAATTTTCTGTTTTATCTTTCAGGTCAAGGATTGCTGCTAGGAGTGTGTGGTAGCACGACATTAGAAACAGACAGACGGAGCGTGAATCGTACAGGCCAAAGCGTTCACGTGGTATACCGGTGTACAGTGGATCTGTAGAGTACTGGACGTAGGACGTAGGACGCGCAAGACATCGACAGTAAGAGGAGAGCAGGGGGCTTGCATTTCCTTGCTTCATGTGGCCGGGTGGGTCTACGTTAGAGTTTGGCCACCCCTAACATTGGGAATAGCCGGTGTTGCGGTCGCAGTTGCGTGGTGCTCATAGCCCCCTGCGCATCATCCGTCTCGTGAAGGTACAGGGTGCACGGGTTGCGAATCCGAGCAGTAAGCAAATCGATCAATAGACAAAATGCCGGGAGCCAAGGGTGCTAAGGGGACAAAAATTGAGTTGATGTTGCAGGCCATGATGCGTAAAATGAATTCCATGGATAAGAGATTGGATAAGGTTGACAGCCTAGGGGCTAGCGTGATGGAAAGGATTGATGATATCGCAGGCCCACACGCTAGACCGAAGCAGCAGATTGCTGCACCTTTGCTGGAGGGGGATTCCAACTCCTCGCCTAAAAGGAGCAAGTCCAAGAGATCGAGGTGCAGTGCACCCGCTCATGCACTGTGGCTGTGCCCACTACCCCAGAGCCGGTAGTCCCGGCTCCCATGGCACCGGCTCCTGCCTTGCCATCAGGGGCCCCTCCTCTCGGGCCGGCGCCGCCTGCCCCAGTTTGCCCACTTCCGTTGCTTCCCGTGCCGGCACCCATGGGGCCCCCCCGCCGGTGGTGCCGGCAGCAGTGCCGGATTGCGAAGCTCCGATCCCACCCGAGCTAACTGCGCAGATAGCGGCTATACTTCCATGGCTGCAAAAGGGGGGTAAAATGCCCTCAACACTAGACCATGCCGCTGAGGCGGCCAAGATGGTGGAAAAGATTAGGGTGGGAACAGTTGCGAGTGCGGATGCGGCCTCTGTTTCTCCTTCTGCAGGTTTGGATGCCGCTCAACCGAATGGAAGCGACGCGGGACCGGCCCCGGTGTCCGGTAATGGTAAGGAGGTAGCCCTACCTCTCTTAGGGGACGGTACGATCCCGTCTAGGAGGGAAAATTTAGCGCAACAGGTTTCTCGGGCGGTGAAAGAGATGATTTGGGCGGGAAAGTACATATATATTTTCTCTTTGCTATTAGACAATAGGGAAATGGAAAATGCCAAAATGCTTAAAGAATGGATGCACCCTAGCGTATGGAGAGTACAGTGTACGAAGTTTAGGGTGGAGAAAACTCTGCGCAATTGGATCAGGGCCTTCTCCATCCTGATGGCTATCACTGTTGAACGCCCTCCAAATGTACATGCGGCAATGGCTTGCTATCAGAGCAGGATTGTAGGGTGGAGCGAGCCGTATCCTGGGGAGGCATGGAAGGAATATGATATTAATTTCAGGAAAGTGAAGGAATTTGACTTGTCATTGTCATGGGACACTGGGACAAGGTTGACTCGCTGTCGTGGCATAAACAGTTCTCAGGGAACACGGCCACTGCCCAGCCCACTAGCGTAGCCAGTGTGTTCCCCGCTAAAACCCAGCAGCTTTTTCTTGCAGCGTCGGGGAATGAGTTCCTGGGGAAGAATAGGGGAGGCGGCGGGGAAAGGAAAGGTGTGTGTTAGGACTTTAATAAGCGCTCCTGTACGAGGCCGACCGGCACATGTAGATTCAGACATGCATGCGCAATCTGTGGTCACACCTCCCATCCCGAGACAACATGCAGATCAAGAAGTGGTAATCAGAGTCAGAGAGGGGGAAGAAACCAGAATAGCGTAGGATGCATGGTTAGCCCCTCCCCCGTTAATGTCCTGGCAATGATCCCATGGTTGAATAGATACCCAGACCACGTTGCAGCTGCCTTACTACAGGAAGGTTTCTCCCAAGGTTTCCGGATCCCGGCTGGGGGATACACAGGCAGTGCGCACTGTAGGAATCAGTTATCAGTACAACATAATCCTGCAGTAGTTATGGCTAAGATCCAAAAGGAACTGTCCTTGGGCAGGATAGCTGGGTCATTCCTGAAGTCCCAGTGCCCGATTTTGTGTGTTCACCATTGGGTGTAGTCCCCAAGAAAGAGAAGGGTGAGTTTAGACTGATCCACAACTTATCGGCACCGAGAGGGGCGTCCTTGAATGATGCGATAGACCAAGGAATTTGTAGTGTGAAGTATGCTTCCTTTGACCAAGCAGTAGAGCTATTGTGGGGGTTGGGGCGGGGCACTCTCATGGCCAAATCGGATATTGAATCCGCCTTTCGTCTGTTGCCGGAGCATCCTATGGACCACCACTTACTTGCTTTCGCTTTCGAGGGAAAATTTTACATGGACAAATGCATGCCTATGGGTTGTTCGATTTCTTGTGCATACTTTGAGACTTTTAGCTCTTTTTTAGAGTGGGTCATGAGACAGTCCACGGGCCACAAACAGGTCATGCATTATTTGGATGACTTCCTTTTCCTGGGAGCGGCGGGGACTCGGTAGTGTGCCTAGGCATTGCAGGAATTTTGCATGCTCATGCGGGCTTTCGGGGTCCCGCTAGCGCCTAGGAAGACGGTTGGCCCGTCCACCTATCTAGAATTTTTGGGTATCGAGATTGATTCATTGGAAGGGTGCTTCAGGTTACCCAAAGACAAAGTGTGTAAGTTTAGGGCGGCCTTGCGCCAGTGCCTCCTCAAAGAGAAGGTTACCTTGCATCAGCTACAGGAGACAGTGGGTCAATTGAACTTTGCATTGCGAGTCATCCCAATGGCACGCCCCTTCTCTAGGTTGATTGCCCAAGCTATGAAGGGTTTGAGAGAGAAACATCACTGCACTAGGCTGTCAGCCGAGGTTCGCCAGGATATGCGGATATGGACGGCATTCCTGGAGGATTTCAATGGCAGGGTAGTGTGGCCGGGCCCCCCCACGACATCAGCAGAGTTGGGTTTATGGACAGACGCTGCTGGTAGCGTGGGCTTCGGCGCCATCCTGGGAACCAAGTGGGTCGCCCAGAAATGGCCTGAGGAATAGGGGTCGTGGGGATTGACCACCAACATCAGATTCCTGGAATTATTCCCGATATGGGTAGCACTGATGGTCTGGCCGGGGCACCTTAGCAATCAATCGGTGGTGTTCTGGTCGGATAACATGAGCGTGGTAGAATGCATTAACCAGCAAGCGGCACGGTGTCCATTCATATTGCACTTGGTAAAGGAGATTGTGCTACAATGTTTGAAATGGAATGTGACTTTCAGGGCCAAACATGTGCCAGGCGTTCTCAACAATGCAGCTGATGCCCTTTCTCGCTTTAAAATGCAGGTGTTCAGGGAGCAGCTTCCAGCAGCAGACCCATCACCAGCACCTTTTCTGGTTGCTCTCTGGCGGATTGGTGCCCCAGACTACCGTACCTCGTGGCATCTAGCTTGGCCCCCAGGACCAAGACAACATATGAAGGGGCGTTCTTGTCTTACTGTACTTTCTTAGGGCGCAATTGGGAGACTAGCTGGGCACAGGAGGACAGTTTTGTTGCATACCTAGAGTTGATACACAAGGAAGGGCGCTCGATGGCCGCCGCAAACAGGCACAGGGCGGCAGTTTCCTTCTTCGCACAAGCCAGGGGCGTAAGGGACCCTACGAACACGTTTGTAGTGCGCAAGGCTTTGAGGGTCTGGTGTCGCATACAGGGACACTCGACAGATTCGAGAAAGCCGATTGGGCTGGTAAGGCTCACAGCCCTGTTGTTAGCACTCCATGGCGTCTGTAGCTCGACATGGGAGGTGCTGCTTTTCAAAGTGGCGTTCACACTAGCGTTCTATGGGGCTCTAAGAATAGGCGAGCTAGTAACTGCATCAAAAGGTGCCAAAATAGGAGGCCTTAAAGTGGGCTGTGTGGTGATCCAGGATGATACAATGTGGGTAACAATTCAAAGATCGAAAACCGACCAGGAGGGAAGGCGGGATACCATAGTACTTCACCGGCCTCGGACCAACCCTTGTTGCCCAGTCCCGCATGTAGAGGCTTTTAGAAGGCAGCGGGAGGGTACGCTGGGGGGGGCACTATTGTGTCACACGGATGGTACATCTTTGACCGGGTATCAGTTTAGGAGAGTCCTGGAGCTGGCGGTCGCAAAAGCAGGCCTGGATCCCACGGAATTTGGTTCCCATTCTTTCAGAATCGGGGCAGCAGCTGAGGCAGTTGTAAGGGGACTCCCAGTCGAAAAGGTTGAAAGGATTGGGAGGTGGTCTTCAGAGTGTTACAAACGTTATGTACGTATTGACATGTTGTGACATAGCCAGATGTCTCACACTTGGTATATCTCGGTCTTGCAGTTTCTCGAACCTGTCACGCGGGAGAGGAACTCGCCGAATGTCGGTAGAAAACATCAACTTCGCAACACGAGCAACAAGAAGATCAACGGACAGTGGTGACTTGGATTGTGCGCCACTCTTATGTTCGGTGCGCAAAAAATGTATTTCTGTCAGGTGACAGGATGAGAAGGGCTGAGGAAAAGGGGTTCTCCGTTTCCTTCTTCGGGAAGGGGGGCTTGGACATTAGGCAGTTCAAGGAATACTTTGTGGAAATATTATCTCAGCAACCCGCTCCCCCGTCAGTGGTGATACTTCACCTGGGGGAGAATGATTTGACCAAACTAGGGAGATGCATCCTGATAGACGAAAACATATCCACTGCGGGGTGGGTTTCTAGGACATGCGCGGGTTGCACGGTAGTCTGGTCGCCACTTATTCCTCGTTGGCAGTGGCGAGGGGGGACTTGGTCAAAGCGTTGAATCACTCGGTAAAGAGTATCAACACACAGCTGGACAAACTGTTTCGAGCCCCCCGGTTGCAGACGATTCCTCAGGGGTGTATTTGGGGGGAGCATTTCTACCTGCGGGACGGGGTGCACTTGACTGAGGCTGGGAATGTTCTGTGGTTGAACAACATATTAGCATGGCTAGAGGGATTTGCGAGGTGAACATGACCTTTCTGAGGAGTAGGAAGGGGGGAGGCCAGATCGTCGGGTAACAATGCTGGCCTGTGGCGGTAAGGTCATGACCGGTGAGCAGCTATTTTAAGGTCTGAGGGGGCAGCATCATCCTTTGGAGGTGTCCTCCCAGGGGGAGGAGGGGTCACTGGCCCCTCCTAGAACTTCAGGGGCAGCTGGTAGCGCAAGTTAGGGCCCTCCTTCACTGGTTAAATGGAGTTCACGGGGTGGGTGGACCGAGTAATTAACGGGCTCGGCTGCATGGGTGGACCGAGTAATTAACGGGCACAGCTGCATGGGTGGACCGAGTAATTAACGGGCTCGGCTGCAGGGGTGGACCGGGTAATTAATGGGCCTGGCTGTGCATGCGCACCTGCGTAAGGGCGCAGCTTGTAAGACCTGACACCGGTTAGCGACCTTGCCATATGGCCATAAATGTTGGTATGCAAAAATTTGCAGATGCAGATATTAGATTCGGTTACGAAACAAGCTGTATTAGAATCTTGTCAAGAGTACTCCGGTAGTCAATTACAACAGTTCCCTGAATTAATTATCCATCTTCATAACAGTAAGGTTGTAGGTTTTTCTAATGGCACTGACCCCGGTAGACATCCATTACCAGTACCGCCTAATAATCCCTTAATGTGAGAAATCCTTGAGCACCTAGGAATTGACACCACATCACCTTTAGGTCTAAGGACAACATACATCGATGTAATAACATTAGATACTTTAGAAGAGTAGATAATTGTTCCAAAGAATTAATTGGAAAAATGTTTAAAACATCCTACAGGGACCGACCGCCGATAGCGGATACTTCCCTTGGCCTGTACTCCCTCCCCCCAAATCTGCTACTGCTGATCCCTTCAAAGAAGAATGGATATCACCATAGCCATATCACAGTTCCTCATTATTATGCTTATATAGTCAGCCGGGACCCCGCTCCGAACCTCCCCCACCCCTGTCTGTTGTTCACAGGTTCACGTTTACCCCATTACCAGAGAGTAGGCCTCTACACAATAGGAAGCACATGCACAGGCACTAATCAGTGAGGTACGGCAGAACAGAGTGGGGGGCATTACATCAGCCCATACCCCTGTGTGAAACTCACCTATACTGTAACACGGCTAAACCTTAGGTCAGCTCCACTGGGGTTTAATGTGCGTACTAACGATGTTGTTTCTTATCTGAACTATGAGATGTATACTGTGTGAGTCGCTCCATAACATGTTTAAATTGCCTGCACACCCATGTATTCCCGACATAATGATTTATTAGCCAAAACACAATGATGTTCCATGTGCTGATGAACAAAAAACAAAACTCTCCATGAAGAAATGTAAAAAAAAAAAAAAGAATAACTACGCTGACTAAACGCAAGCATGTACAAAACCTTAAAATGTAAATGAATGACCAATTATTGAATAAAGGATAATAACCATGAAAAAAAAAACATTCTAGAGGGACATAGATGAATATCTTGAGGATATATAGCAGTTAATATTTAAGAATGTTCTCTTAACGC
Source organism: Lissotriton vulgaris (assembly GCF_964263255.1). NCBI lineage: Eukaryota > Metazoa > Chordata > Amphibia > Caudata > Salamandridae > Lissotriton > Lissotriton vulgaris. Next base: position 1,806,112,101 of record NC_141694.1, on the reverse strand, counting down.
AGAACTCAGTACATTACAATATAAAAGTATTTCAATATTGCAATCACATTTTGAAATAAATATAAAAGTAAAATAAAATATTTAATCAAAATGTGTAGATAGTTTAAGACATTAGTTAGACTAGTATCTGCATATAGTTTCACTAACCAAAATAAACTGGAATATTTAGAAGAATGTATGAGAATAAGTAAATTGAAAAGGAAGAAGAATAACTTGTGTTAGTGAAAAGTATGCAAGGAGTAGGAAACGGGTTGATCTCCAGGATAATGAGAAATAAGTAGACGGATATGATCATATGAAAGAATTTAAGAATTTAGGAAAAAAGTTTAAATAAATACAAGTATTAACTCAACAGGCATACCTACCTGTCAGAGACAGGGTGGTTTTGGAGGTTGGGGAAAGAGAGGTGGACAATTAATTAATGAAATAGATACTGATGCATTGTCCAGTGTAACCTCTATATTCAAACATAAAGACAAGGTCCTCCAAAGTTCCATGGGGTACTGTAGAACACCAGATTGAGGTATACTCTGAAAACAGAGACCAAATAGGACACAACTCTACAGAATGGCACATGGCTACAAACTACCACACATACCTATGGCCCCAAGAGTCAGGTAGTTCTCCCATTCAGAAGAGACACAGAGGCAGATCCAAGGGCAGCATAAAGAAAAAAGTAGTAGATGCACAAGGTCAGAGGAGCCCAAGAGGGAGACCACAAAAATGTCCAAAGCCAGAGGGTCCTAATGATAATAAAGCAGAAGAAGGGACATTGGGAGAAAACAAATGTCCTCCTCATTTGACTCACATTAAGATAGCTAATTGTCATAAAGACAACACAACTGTCTATTTGCCTATCCCATTTCAGATCCAGGCAATGATATCTATGACAAGGAAACATATTCTAGATGAGTGAGGGTATGCCTCCTATAAGCAGTGGAGAAGTGTGGCTCACTGGTTAGAGGAGGCATACCCTGAAGCAGAGGTCAGACCCGTGACCAGGGTTCAATTCCCGACGCAGCAGGGTCTTGAGCCCAATTGTCCACGGACTCGATAATTCTCGCTTCGGTGCCCACTCTAATCACGGGTTCACACTCTGCAACTCTGGGCATTAGCTTGCTTAATCTCCACAACGGCCCCCCACGGCGGGATGCCTGGCTTTCATCTTGGGGATGCCCAATACGAGTTATCTCACAGGGAAAAGCCAGGACGGGTTCCCAAGGCAAGGGCCGAGATGCCCTAGGGTAAGTCGAGCGCTATATAAGAACACACATACATACAAATACATACATACAAACACAAGAAGTCCCCATTCCAGGCAGTGTTGTATATTTTTTAGATGGGTTTCAATAATAGATAGGGACACAGGATTGAGACACACAGGTGCAGTAGTGGTCAAAGCAATGTTGTATGACTCTTCCGATATATTGCTGATACCAGACCAGATAACGTGGTCACCTTATTACTTAACTCAGGTTGCTCAACTAGTAATTATAGTGCCAGCTTTAAAGAAGGGAAACGGGAAGCAATAGCCTTATACATTGATTTAGGCTATGTTACTGCAGTAGTGCAAAATGGCCCCTTATTAACACACATACTATAGTTTTGTTAGCTAGTACAACATCGCCACCTTCAGACCCATTGGAAACACAAAGACAGGAACAGATTTAATATATAGAAAGATACCCAAGCATTGCTATTTGTAAGTCCTAAATCAGCGGCATTTCCCTTGGGACACTGCTAGAAACAACATGTCTCTCTACATATTCCAGGATTGGTTTGTTTGCAACTTACATGAGATGACCACAATGTAGATAAACACCTGTACTGTGTACCAGTAGGGTTCATAAAACCCCACCTTTAAAGTAACAGTTTCTACAGTACCTGACATTGAGAGCCCTCCGGAAGAAGGGTGGAGAGGAGACAAGATGGTGGACTGACGCCGTCTCTAGTAACGGTACCCGGAGGCTCCTGAGATCGGATCTCTCCTGCTAGATTATGGTGTATTTGTCTAGCAGGGAGATTGTTTCCTGAAAGCACATATGAAAGGCATTGATAAATGAGAGTGCTCCATGAGAGAAAGAGAAAAGAAAAAATAACCGGCCCAAAGACCTACCAGTGTTTGATGCAGACGATGTCCTGAATCTGCTTCAGGTGCTCGTCATCTGTGTATGTGGCTGTCGGGCTCCCAGTCTGGCGTTCTCCATTTCGCTGCCACATCGGTTCCATCCGCTTCTCAAGCAATGCTTCACTCATGGACATGGCACCATCTAAAAGTTCAGCTCAAGGGGCTCGTGGGACAAGCCGTCAGCCGGTGAGTGCAGCACAAGCGCCAGCGCAAGAGCAGATGCATCAGCGGGGGCCTTGGATAATTGCCAGGCAGAGAGGGAGGCCGATACAGCTGAGAATGTGGACACCACGAATATCACGGATAACGCGGACACTCACAAGCCAAACGAGCAACTGGGTAAACCAGTCGTGCAGTCAAGAAAATCTGCAGAACTTACTGACATAGCTACAGAGTTTCCTAGTGGCAGTAACATGGTGGAAGCTATTATAAATGCCATTTTTAACAAGCAACCAAGTTGCACTGCACCTGCTCTCCAGAACCCTGTGAAAACAAATCAGCAACAGCTTTCTCACACTCGGGCGCAGACTTCAGAAAATACAGGCAACATGCTTACAGGAATAATCGAGATGGAAGAGACTGAAGCTCTAGGGATAGAGACTGAGGCTAGGATGGAGGGAAATCACGAAAGAGAAACAAATGGCGAGAATTGTATGAATGTTGGGAGCGGAGATACCCCCCGACAATGATTTAGAAGTGCAGTGCGCTGAAATGTTTACAGACATTTCAGAGGGTTTTGTTAGCTCTGGCAATGACGTTAGCAGTCTTAAAACCCCTGAGGGGGTCCAGGATGAGGGACAGCATTCTAGAGATCAACCAAGGGATCAACGACCTCAAAGAGAAGCTAAGAAGAAAGCACTGGTATCGGTGACTCCTTCAAAAAATAATTTTAAGGCCAAAATTACGAAAGACCCAAAGAAGACGTCAATTACTACTAATGCAGGGTTGGGGAAAAAGAAAATAACACAAGCCAAGGAGTTATCAGATATCTGCCCTATGAGGAAATGGGTTCAGGCTAAAGGAGGCCTGAAAAAAAGTGATTGCCAGACTGTCGTAAGTGGGATAAACTGACGGAGGGACTGAAGGAGGATTCAACTGAACTATGGTAGTTAAAGGTACAGACTGTTCGACATCTGAACCAGACTCAAATGCGGTAAGGTTATCTGGCGGATATCATGAAGTAAGCAACGGCGGGATATCCCCAGCGTCTGGTCCCCCTTTCCCTCCGTCTTCATTACCTCCAATATCTCCACTCTCTCGCATGTCTCACACAGATGAGGATCTTCAGAATAATGGGGCTCAGGGCAATGAAGCTGCAATACTCTCAATGATCTTACAAACCTTGAAGGATCAAATGGAAGAAACAAGAGAGCTTTTCACTCAAGTTAGGGCAGACAATCACAATATCCAGCAAACTCTGAAAGAGGCAACGGAGAAGGTTGGGGATTTGACGGAAGAGCTAACAGAGCTCCAGCAGAGAGTTGCTCACACAGAAGAGACTACATCTAGAACCACAAACTCAGTCTTACAGCATGAAGACCAAATTATAAACTTGCAACTTAAACTGGAGGATCTAGAACACAAGCTGAGAAACAGAAAATACCCAAACAAACTGATAAAAGAAGCTAAGAAACGAGCGGCAAACAATAATAGGGAAGCCCTATTAGAACCAAAGGAGAGAACTCAACCTGAGAACAATAGACCCATTTGCATCACTACATTTAATCAAGTTTCTAACAGTGTGTCCAAAATAATCAAAAAACATTGGCCAATACTCAACAGCGGTGGTTTAACCATACCAACCCCGATGTTCAGCCATAGACGGGGGAAAAACTTGAAAGATTATTTGGTACATACCCGTCCCACATCAACAACCCAAACAGTAAGATCCCAACCATTACCGGATGGACTTTTCCCATGCAACAACTGTATCGTTTGTCATTTGACTTCCCCAACCAAAACTATAACCTTCAACAATACTACGAAATGGGAACTAAAGGGATTTTCCAATTGCAACACCAGTGGAGTTGTGTACCTGATAACTTGCACATGCAACCTACACTATGTGGGAATGACCACTAGAAAGGTCAGTACCCGCATAGTGGAGCACAGAAGTAACATAAGGTGCAAACGAGCCACAACCAGAATGACCACCCATTTCATTGAACAGAACCATACACCAAATGATCTGACCTGGGTGGTTATAGAGGTAGTGAAAAACAAAGACAACCTGGAACGAATCCTCCATGAAAAAGAGCAAAGATGGGTGTTCTGTCTGCACACGGATACCCAGGGACTCAATGATGAAATCCCATGGGGGGCCTTTCGCCCCTAGGCCAGCTAAAACTGTAAAATGAACTGTGAAAGAGTAAACCAAAACCGAAAGTACTCATTTCCATACTACTGAAACACTAACTCCTTCTTTTCCCAGAAAGAAGATAGAGATACTGAGCTGATTGCATAAAAATAGCATAAAAATGTACCCAACCACGGATAAGTCTTTCCAAAATCATACAACACCCTCCACGGCTTTTCAAAATAAGACAGGTAGAAGTCCTTATGACAATACAACCAACCTATCCAGTGTTTGAAAACACCTTGTTTTTTAGAAACTCGTCTTTATAAATATGGTTGAGTTCTAAACAACCTTCTCTCCCAAAAACTAATTAAAAACATCATTCATCCGTTCCTGAATACCTGTGTTCTAAATTACTTTATAAGTATGCCTCCATATTAAGCATCGCTCTAAATTAATTTACATCCTTCAGTTCGGCATAAACCCGAAGTTATACTCGAAACTCCTCTACACTCGCGCCGAGCGCGATGACATACTCCCAAGATGGCCGCCTAAACCAGCGCTCTAGTCAATAGAGAAACTCCGGCAACCCGGAAGCGCGACCTATCTAAATACACCGGGAATCCCGTTCTGCTTCAGTATGCGGTCGGGTGAGGAAGCATCAGGTAGTACCGAGCGGGTTTGCCGATAGGAAGTAAGTGCAAAATGACGCTATATTGCTAGGATACCGGCTACTTCAGAAGGAAACATAGAAAAGGAGCCTTTTTAACCCTAACCTTGAACCTCCTTTTTCAGCAATGTTTCCACGAGGCGTTCCTGCCCTTGCCTAAGACCATGGGGTGTAATCAAACACTCGTTTATGTAAATATACCATCTGCCATGTTATTATTTTGTGTGTATATGTTGTGTGTCTTGTCAATAGTCACATTTAAGTCTGTATGTCTTGTGTGTGAAACCACTAAACCACTTGATTCACAGTGTTTTATTTTTCCAAACCGGTTTGAAAACCAGCACGCACCAGTATGGTGCCCAGGGCACACCCACGCCCTAGATAAAGTGAGATGCATGTGAGTTGTTCCCCCTTTTCCGGAAGGGGGTGTTTACCATTAAACAACTGTTATTCTCTTTTACAGCATTCCAAGTAAAATACAAACCGTATGTACAAGAACACGCATGTTTTATTATTAACAGCGTATAATATAAATAATTAGTATTTATTTTTACAACACCTTTCATTTGAATACAGGAGTGGCAATACAGGGCTGGACCCTGTATGGTCCTGATGAAAAGCTTGGGGGAGCTTGAAACATGTTGACCAGAACACTGATCTAGCTCAATTAAAGTTAGAATACAGTGTTACCCCTTTTTAATTTTTATACCACACTAGGAGCGAAATAAATTGTTGAGGCCCACTAGCACGGTATTTTTAATTTCACACCCACTCCACCATCACCACACTTGCACCACACAAAGTCATCTCACAAAACCAGTGCTCCAGCGTAGTCGCCTTGTCGCAGCACGCCCCTTTTCGTAGAGAACTGGGATGGCCCCAATGATGAAGCATGTCACCGTGGGGCAAACCCGGTGAGTGAGGGGACTCTAGAAAGAAATTTTTCTTTCTTACATAATTTGGTACACACTGACTTAGTAAGCAGTAACCACACAATACCTACCAGGTCTCTGGACCCTGCACATAGGGTTCCTGTATTGCATATACTGACGGGAGGCCGACCTGGTTTGGTCTAAGCTCCTTCTCCCTCCTTTTTTGTTGATGGATCTAGAACACAGACAGAGGAGACAGCATTTAAAACTGTTTGGAATACCTGAAGGTCAAGAGGGAGCTGATCCTAGAACCTATATAGCCTAGATTTTGCAAAAAGCTTTCCCTGATGTCGGAGATTGGGATTGGGACTCCCAGATCCAAAGGGCTCATAGTATACCAATCATGCAACGCTGACCAGATTCTCGCCATCCAAGGCCGTTTTTGCTCTACTTTGGCAACTTTTTGCTGTGACAAGCAGTCTCTCTAAAAGCTGGTCCTATATCTCTGATAGGTGTTGATTCTTTTTCCATATTCTTCCGCTCAGACTTTTGTAAAGCTACTACAGACAGAAGATGGCAATTGAGACATTTAATCAACCAATTAAAGGACATGGGGGCTCAAGTCTCGCTTGAAGATTACAAGAGGGGGCAAACTTACTTCCTTTTCTCCAAATCAGATCTGAGTGAAATGTTGCATAAATGGCAAAAAGAGGGGATCGCTTAGACCTAGAACACATAGGCATTCTCTCTTTTTTTTCTCTTATCTTTATCTTTACTATTTTTTTGATGACATAAAGCGGGGAGGTGTTATCTAAAGAGTCAACTTGGGGACTGGGTTCTAGATGGCTGCGATTCCAATGGCAGCTGTAAGAAGAGGATGGTTCTTCCTTCTAGAAGCAGGGTGGGGAGGTTCAGGGTTGGGGGACTGGGTGTTGGGTGGGGTCACGGGTGGGGTAAAAAAAAATAAAAAAAACAACATGAGGATATCACGAAGCAAGGGGACAAAGATTAGGATGGCTACAGAAATAACTAATAGGGAAGAAAGCAGGTGACCACCAGCGAGATGGAATGGGTTAAATGTCTAGCATGGAATGTGGTAGGCTTGAATAGTAGGAATAAGAGGCGGCTAGTCATGGAAAACTCAAGATGTATAATCCACAGATAGTCTTGCTATCAGAAACACACATTTCTCATAAAGATCGAGGCTTACTTAAGCAATTAGGATATGATGTAGTTGTCAGCTCCGACCAAAGTGCCTCAATACGGAGAGTTGCTATCCGAAAACATAAGCGACTTAGAGCTGATGTCGGCAAAGCAATTGCTGATAAAGGGGGCAGATGGGCTATAGCACAGATAGGGATAGAAGGTCGAAAATATGTTTTTTGTGCACTCTATGGCTCAAATATAGATAATCCTTCAGTTATAGATTGGGTAAATATAGAGCTGCTGAACTGGGAGGGGGAGTGGGTGGTACTAGGGGATTTTAATTGCATTATGAACTATGGGATTGACACCACTAGGCGATGGGCTTTTCAGAGGATGCGGAAGACTCGTGCTGCAATTAAGGAATTGGGACGACTACATGCTATTAAGGATGTGTGACGGGTATTACACCCAAATATAGCAGGCTATACCTACTACTCGGCCGCACATAAGTTATGCTCTCGAACAGAAATGGCCTGGGTGTCAGATAAAATCCTTGGATCAAGTACTATGGAGATCTGTCCGAGGGTCAATTCTTACCACATTCCCATTCTTCTTTCATTTAAAATGTCAGGGGAGAGAAAGAGACCTAGGCCTTTTTCTTTACCAAGATATTTACTATCAGATGAAGACTTTGTGGCTCAGATAAGGCAACATTTGAAGGAACTCCTTGAAATAAACATCGACTCAGCCTCGCCTACTGTAGAATGGGATGCGTGTAATGCCAGTATTAGGGCATTTTCCCAGAAATTTATCTGGAGAAAGAATGATGAGCGTAGGAAGGAAGCAGAAACGATTATTACAAATATTCTCATGGTAGAGAACCAACAGACAGAGGCATTATTAAGGGGTCTTCAAATGTAGAGACCCTGGGATACACTTTAATTGACTTAAAGTCTGCATTGAAAAAGACATTTAGGAAAAATAACATAGTAAAACTAAAAAAAGATTGGCTATCTCAATATGGGAGTGGTAAGAAATAGGGAAGATCCTGGCATATAAGGTGGCAGATAAGCATGGGCAAATTTTGCGAATTTGCAATTCGCGAATTTGCGTATTAGCGAATTTGCGATTCGCAAAATCCGCGAATTTGCGGATTTTGCGGATTGTGTGGGTAAAGGCTGTGCGGGAAAACGGTGCACAGTGCTAGTGTGAGGGGCAGGGCCAAACGGGCGAGGCTTATATGCGAGGTCACATGCCTGTTGTGTGCATAAAAGGACAGGCACGGATCAGAGAAGCTCGTGGTCACAGGAACTGCACAGGGATTGAGCTCGTGAAAGTCAATAATGCAAAGGCCTCCATCAAGCATCATAGCTATTTTTCGATGATAGATATGGGGAGAACGCACACCTGCCCAGCCTCGACAAAACTCACATTTTTGGGGGGGCTGATTAACTTTGCCATCACACCAAAGAGCGCCGGGGTCCCTCGAGTGAGCTGTCCATCAAGTGGGTAAAGGGCGCGAAGACGGTGCACACCACTAGTGTGTGGGGAGGGGCCAAACGGGCGAGGCTTATATGCGAGTTCACATGCCTCTTGTGTGCATAAAAGGACAGGCACGGATCAGAGAATCTCGTGGTCACAGGAACTGCACAGGGATTGAGCTCGTGAAAGTCAATAATGTAAAGCCCTCCATCAAGCTTTATAGCTATTTTTCGACAATAGATATGGGGAGAACGCACACCTGCCCAACCTCGACAAAACTCACATTTTTGTCCTGTAACTATTTTAGGATGGCGCCGGCAAGCTGCCCGCGCCATCCTAAAATAGTTACTAAATTAGCACCTGCTTTATTTGATCTATTAGTGCTTCCTGTTGAAGCTAACTTAGTAACTATTTTAGGATGGCGCTGGCAGCTTGCCGGCGCCATCCTAAAATAGTTACAAGTTCAACAGGCTTGAACTTTTGCCCCCAAATCCGCCACTCGCGGATTTCGCGGATTTTCAGTAAATTCGCGGGAGTTCGCGGATCGCGGATTTACCGAAAATGGGTAAAAAAGGCTTGCCTCCCTGGGCACGGCCCAGGGAGGCAAGCCTTCCCCCAGGCCCCAGCAGTAGCATGCCCCTGGTAGGATTCAAGTTAGGAACAAGAACATTTTGTAAGGGGACACAGCCCCTATTTTATACAGTAAATTCCTTTGTCTAGCAGGGTGCAGGCAATGTGAGAACCAGCTACAACTGGTTATAGAAACTCCTTTCACTGGCCAGGCTAGGGACATCAGACGCACCACAGGGGGTGGAGCCAGCATTGTGTGGGGAAAGCCCACCCCTATTCAGGCCCAGGTGTAACCGTCCCCTCACATCAGCATGCTAATCACTCCATTCACCACCGGGACAGACCTTCCCAGACTCTTGGAGCCAGGCTCACCAGCCAGCTTCAGCCAATCACATGCCAGACACAAATTACACAAATATGCCAACTTCTAGAAGTGGCACTTCCACACTAGACACATTCATGCCGCATACATCATTACGCAGCATTCAATCTCACGAGTTCATACATACCAAACTCGACCCTGCACTCCCCACACATCAGGAACTACCATGGGCATACAAATTCCCCATCCATTCCTATGAGAGGGCAGGTCACTCTCACCACACACACAGAGAGCTCACGCACTTTACACTGTACCACAGTGAAAAAGTGCGCAGAGGCCTAAAATCACCAGCACCAAGTAACAGAAACAGGCTAGGAAAAACCAAGAAGTTTCGGGGTGAACCTGACAAAAAGGGCCAGGTCCAACACAGCCCCTGTCTGTGCCAGAAACCGGTCCTCTGAAGTTTGTTTCCAGTCCAGGGAAGACATGGCTTGGCAGTTCGGGCTGGACTGTTCCCATGAGGCACAGGGTCAGACTGATTTGCATATAGCCATTTCTGAACTGGGTTGGCAGAGTGGGCTAATGAACGGTGATGGATTAAACCCAGATCCTTTGACTGGGTGTGAGTGTTTGATTGATTCAGATGCTCCGTCCATCACCACCCCCTTTTGTACCGCTTTTGGCCGCCATAAGTGTGGCAGGGTATACTCAGACATGAGTCCCTTGTTCACTTTGCCTCTGGATTCAAGCAAGCCGGGCTGAAGACGGCTGGAATGCCAGAAACCGGTCCTCTGAAGCTTGTTTCCGGTCCAGGGAAGACATGGCTTGGCAGTTCGGGCTGGACTGTTCCCATGAGGCACAGGGTCAGACTGATTTGCATATAGCCATGTCTGAACTGGGGTGGCAGAGTGGGCTAAAGAACGGTGATGGATTAAACCCGGATCTTTTGACTGGGTGTGAGTGTTTGATTGATTCAGATGCTCCATCCATCACCACCCCCTTTTGTACCGCCTGTCTGGTTTTGAGCCGGGGCTAAAGCATTGGGTACCAAGATGGCCTGGGTAGTTCTATTAGTCTGTGCTGTAGAGCCACCCCCTTTCAAAGTAGGAGGCTGAGGGATAACAGAGGTTGCCCCTTTGCCAGACTGACCAGAATTATCCCCCCCGCCATCACTACATCAGTACTAGGATCAGTTATGCTATGAGCTAAAGGTGTTTTTGGCCAAACAATAGTGGCACTGTGTCTTAGTCCTGCCTGTTTCTGGGCTTGTACAAGCGAGAATTCAAGACACACTAATCTATTTTCTATAGAGTCCACCCGCTCATGTATTGGGTGACATATTTTCTTAAAAGTACCCTCCAGTCTTTTCCAAAACAGAGGGCCCAAATACAGATATGCTTCCTTCCCCACAGTTTCTGGGTGGCTACCATGTCCGTCTTTGCCAAATAATCCAGATTGTATGGAGCTAGTTAGTGTGGTTACCACTGGATCCTCTAAGAGAACAGTGTTTTTTGCACATTTTGCTTTTCTCCCCCAGCATGTGTATGGGCCCCAGGACTCTTTCTTTTTGCTGGCGCCCCCCCATTCTGCTGAGTCAATCCTTGTTTTGCTTGGTATGCCGACCGAGTTCTCATATTAGGAGATGGGGCTCTGTCCGCATCACTGTCAAGACCCCTACTCCTGGGAGAGACCTCACACGTATCCAGAACAATCACTGGCTGAGGTGATAGAGCTCTCGCTTCCACTCCCGATGGAGGAAGCGTTCCTTGGGAGTCAACATGTTGGCTTATCGGCTATCTAGCACTTGCCAGGGGGCCTATAGAAGATCTTTTATCAAATGCTTTATCCAAGAATAGTCTTTTCTCTGTAAGTTCTATATCCTTTGTCAGGGCTGATGATACCCTAATGAGGAAATTGTCTAAAGTGCCCATTAATGAACCACCAGTAGATTTCCTGCCAACTATTCCATCTTCCGGCAAGGCAGCCATACTTGCTGGAAACAGTTTCACTCTAATATATTGGCATACAGTATATAGTACACCTGGGGTCTAATATAGAGCACTAACCTTATGCTGATATATCAATTGAAAGGGGTGGCCTGTCCTGTCCTTGCCCGGTCTTGAAAGGGCTTAAACGGGCCCGCCCTTGGCCCGGGCTTCGCCCAGCTCAGCCCACGCACGTCCTGCGATGGGGGAGGCGTTCCGGTCTTTTACAAGCGCCTCTGGGCGCTTGCGGTGACGTCGCTGGTGCACCCTGCCTCCCGGGCCACCTGGGAATGGTAATCTTTCTCTGGTCCTCTGCCATTTCTCTCACTGCACTAGGAGGAACTGGAGCCCAAAAGGCCATGATAAGCCCTTGCCCTCACGGCTGGATTCGACCGTTAATGTGGTAAGTTCGAGCAAGGCAGTAACAAACAGTAACAAACAGAGTCATTAATGAAGACATTCAGATGAAACCGGTGATGAGTCATACTGGGAAAGAAGGGAAGAATCCCCGGAACATAGAACGAGACATGAGAGGGAACAATATTTAGACCGCAAAGTCAGAAGTGTAAGAGGTAGATCCCCAGAACAGAGAATGAGGAATGAAAAATGGAGATCCTTAGATCGAAGCATGCAAAATGACAGAGACATGAGAAATTCATATTATGAGGAGAGAGTGTACAAGGAAGATGTGCTTCCCAAACTATATGAAAGTCTCTACCCTGATTTGTCTTGGGCGCAGAATACATGTAAAGATGATTAGGAAATAGGTCAAGCTATAATTAACCAGCTGTCAAATGGCCAGAACTGACATTTCAACTCGGATATAATGGAGGACACCTGTAGAGCCCATATCGATAAAATGTATAATGTAATCTCTACCCCCAGTCCCACAATCCATGGGATGCAACCTGAGAATGGGGACCTCCAAGCAGCTGTGGATCCAGTCAAGCCACGCTCACAGGCATTTGTTAGCCAGTTCTCGCAAGATACAGAACCTAAGATCCGAGGGAGCCCCAGGACCCAACGGTCTGCCAAATGCCTTTTTTCGGCAGGATCCATCATTTTGGAGCGGCATTCTCACCCCACCCTTTACACATGCTCTTGCAATTGGCTCCATTCCAGAGTCAGGGCGAGGAAGCATTATAAACCCCATATACAAATCAGGCCTTCGTTCCGACCCCTCCAACTACAGAATGATAGCACTAATCGATGTTGAGGCTAAGATATATGCATACAATTTGTTGCTAGACCTAGAGGATTAGGTAGATCGAACAAACTTGATTCCAAATACACAAACGGGATTTCGGACAGGAATGAGCACACTTACAAACAACTCCGCCGTAACTCTCCTAGCAATCAAGCTTATGCAAAATCCTGCACCTTGTATGCATGCTTCATTGACCTCAAGGCAGCATTCGACAACGTTCCGAGGGCAAAGTTATGGGCCAAAATGCAAAGTTGGGGGGAACACACCAAATTATTGGAGGCCATAATCAACTTGTACTCTCACACGTGGGTCCAAATTAAGAAAGGTGACGGGCACACAATAACCAAAAAGATTCAAACAACCAATGGACTAAAACAGGGGTGTGTTCTGGCTCCCTGCCTATTTAACATCTATACCGCAGACTTCGAGAAGTACCTCCAACTCACAGAAACTGACCCCCCAAATTTTGCAAAACATTGATACCTAGTCTCCAATACGCGGATGACATAGTTCTTCTAGCCCAAACACCGATAGGCCTACAGAGATCAATATCTCAACTAGATGCCTACATTACTTTAGCCCAACTTTCAATCAATCATCAAAACACAAAGGTGCTATGCTTTTCAAAACATCATAAAATCAAGAAAAAAGATACATTTACTTGGAAGCTAGATGCAAAATCAATATCCCTGATGGACTTGTATAAATACCTGGAGTTTTATCTTGATCATAATCTCAATTTTAAGTCACAACTAGATCAAGGTAAAACGAAAGCGAAATGACTTCTCTTCGCTTTTAAAACTGTTCAGAAGAAGCTACCAGGTTGCTCAACAGGGTATCTCCTTAAACTAATCGCTGCTAAATTCCTCCCCTGGATATCCTACGGGTCAGAAATTCTGAAAAGAAAAGATGCCACTGTCCTAAACCTAGCACAATCCAGCCTTTTCAAAAGACTGTTGTCAATTCCACATCACATCTCTCAGGCTCAAATTCGACCGGAATATGGACTCAACAATCAGATACCTGCTAGACAAGGGGCAATGGCTAAATATTACTGGCGGATGAGGGTAGCTGAACACAACACTCTGGCCCACTTCTGTTGGGAAGAGATAGAAAAACAAGCCAGGTTACAGAATAACATTTTTACCATCCTAAAAGAATCCCTCCGGGCCTTACAGCTCGAGGAGGCATGGCACACAATCTCCACATACTCCGGATTCAAAACTGCAGCAAATAATGCAATTAAACGGGTGTCGTTACTAATGGACAAAACTACCTCCGCGAGGAAAAGTCACGCATGGGGAGTGATATAATCGTATCAGTCGTTAAAACTCCAAGCATACTTATCCGAACAATTTGCACAGCACAAAAAGCACCATCTGACGCTGCTGCGCCTGGGCTCTTTCCCCACGAAAGACTTAACTCCGAAATGGAAATGTAGCTGGCTGACCAAAGAATGCCGACTCTGCGGACAAGGAGAAGTATCACTGCTACACCTTTTATGCATTTGCCCCTCACTACTAGAAATCAGAAAAACACTGCTCCGGGAGTTACTGAGGAAGGCACAAAAAAGGACATGTAGAGGGGCAGTCATACAATGTCTCGGAGGCTTGTCAATTCAGCTATCTTGTAGAGCTATAACTTTCTGGAAAACAGCAGCAAAAGAACTGGACAAAAAAAATACAAATGAATTAACTGGAGCAGTCCAGAACTGAACGGCCTGCCTAATCTTCAAATAGCATCACTATCTCTTATTTTTAATTGTTCATAAATTGTTATAATAATATTTTATTGTACAATCTGATAATTTTTTTATCTTACTTTCAACGACTGTGTCACAAACTCATTTTTTGCATTATCAAAAACTCCCAACCTAATTAACAGTATAATATGGTGAAGTACATACCCTTTTATGATTTTTAATGAAATCAAACAAAAGTATTATGACTGACTGACTGAGGTCAAGCTATGGTACAGAATTGGGCTCTCAAAGATAATAGACCCTATGTGGATATAGAGATTTATTGGAAACATCATAATTTACAGAGCCCTAGTAGTTAAGGGAGCGGAGGCCACTTTAGTATATGGTAATCCCAAGAAATGTAAACAACAGTATTTCACAATTACAGGTTTAGGTGGTAAATATACTCCGGCAGTGCGAACTAATCTTACATTAAAAGTTGGAAGGATGCCAAAAAGAGAATATAGTGTATTAGTTGTGCCCCTTTTTGAATATATCATCCAAATTGACTTTGTGAAGGGAATGACTTTGTGTTTAGATGACGGGTTCTATCAGTTCGGGACAAAACGTTACATTTCAGCTAACGCAGTGAGAGTAGGTTGTTTGAATATTCGTCCTGTGAAGGTGCCTCAGATGACCAAGGAGATTTCTATGAAACAGTACAGAATTCCTGGTGGGCATGATGAAATCAGTGCCACAATTCCAGATTTAATGGATGCAGGAGTGATGGTTCTAATTACTACTGCTTGGAAAAATCCCGTATGGCCGGTGCGCAAAAGTGACAATTCGTGGCGCATGACGGTGGATTATCGTGAACTGAATAAACATACACCATCTTTGACTGTTGCCGTCCCTGACACTGTTACTTTGATAGAAAGAATTCAGAGACATACAGGGACTTGATATGCGACTATCCATATTGCCAATGCTTTCTTTTCAATACCTATAGCTCCCGAATGACAGGAACAATTCGGTTTTTCATGGCAGACAAATGACATTTCGAAGTTTGCCCCAGGGCTATTTACATAGTCCGACCATATGTCACCGGCTGGCGGCAGAGCATTTAGATGAGGTACCGGTAATTCCTGGAGTACAGTTTTGTCATTACATTGACAACATAATGATACAAGGTAAGACAAGGTAAGACACAAGAGCAAGTCCAAATTCAGTTAGATCGAATTGTAACTCATATGCAAAGCAAAGGATGGGAGATTATTCCTGATAACTTGCAAGATCCAGCACAGAGTGTAACATTTTTGGGTATCCAGTGGCATCAGCAAAATCGAGAAGTAATTCCTCAAGTGAGACAGAAAATTAAAGAATTTGCAGTACCCCGAAACATAAAAGAGACTCAGAGGTTCATTGGTTTGTGTGGGTTCTGGAGACAGCATATTCCCCATTTAAGTCAGATTTGGGCCCCTTTGTACAGAATCACTTGAAAGAAAAATGTGTTTGAGTGGGGTGAGACACAGCAGACACAGCAGACAGCATTTGAATTGGCGAAAGAGGATATTCAGCATGCTTTGGATTTGTGGTCGGTGCGAGATGGCAATGTTGATTTGAATGTGACTGTACAGGGTGCATATGCACATTGGAGTTTGTGGCAAATGAAAGATTGATAAGTGAATGCAGGGGGTGTATCGCCTATGGTTTTGCCATTTGCTCGCAGCATGAGATGTTCAAGATCCTCTATAAGAAGCTGACCAATTTTTGAGGGAGCTGCTGTTAAATTGGTTCCCTGTTGCTTCTGATGGGCCAAGTAGATGTAAATTAAAATCTCCTGTCAGTATCATATCCTGTGTATTTACTTCTCTCATGCAGGACTCTACGAAGAACCAATTGCTTTGAGTCATTAGATTTCCTGTTAGGATGTATGTATGTATTAATTATTACTATCTCCTTGTGCCTGTTTCCTGATGGCCTCTTTATGGAGGAGATTCTAATAGCAATAGATTCCGGTGTTGTTAAGGCCACTTGATGGGATGAATTTATGCAGATGTTGCTTACGTAGGTCACCAGACCTCCCTGCAGATGGCCAAATCTTGCTTGTATTAAGAGCTGGGGCATAGAACCGCAAATATCCTTGTAGTAGTGGTGGATCCGTCAGCCATGTCTCCTGGAGAGCATTGATGTGGAATGACATTAGATAATTCATGATGGCGCGGTCAGACAACTTGCTCTTCCGCCCGTTGATGTTCCAGGAGAATATCCGTAATACATTTATTTCATCTTCTGAGAGATTATGCCTGCTATTTGGTCATTTGCTTATTTCTTGATTGAAACTACTCTCAAAGGCCATCCTGAGTCTTCGTAGCAGGGGCCTTGGTAAGATGATTCAGGTGATAACTCCCTTTATCCTGAGTCTGCCTCATGCTGACCGGTGAGTGACCCCTTGCCCCTCTCAATTTCAACTTAGTGGTGTTGGACCGTTCTGATGTCCGACTGTCCCCTTGGCTCTTTAATAAAGGTGCTGGATAACCAGGTTTTATTTGAATTCCGGCCCCATGTTGTCCATGTGGTCTCACCCCCCTAAGGTCTCTATGGCTGATAAACTCTACTGAATCCAAGACCGTTGAGTTTACCTCCATTAGTGAGGGTATATGTGTGAATAGGCGAAGAATGTTCAACCAACTTAATATGTCTTGAGCCCCTCTTGATCTGTAAGCTGGTACAAATTCTAGTGTTTTCACATTCCTATTGGGATCCTTTCCTAGATTATCTGATTGTGGTCTGTTAGTGGACTCATGGGTGTTTGTGCTTGCGTTAGATGACATTGTAATTGCTTCTGGCTTACTCTGGGCATCTGGAATTGAGTTTGTAACTGGCCCAGCACGGAGCTGCCCCATTGATTCCGCGCAGGTGGGCTTAGTTCTTAAAATTCCATGTTTAGGTTCTATATGTTCATCTCCTCCAGTTTTGGATGCAGGCAAGGGCGGATAGATTAACACCCTTTCTATTTGCTGGTCAAGCTGGATTGCAGAGATAGTGATTGTGGAAAATGTATTGTCTTTAACTGTGGTTCCTGCAGATGTTCGGTTGAGGCTATGACACTGTATGAAAGATTCCTTTGATTTCGTTTCACATGGCAGTAATTGGTGTTCCACTTCTTCCCTGGGTAGATTGAGATCCTTAGGAGTTCGGGTTCCTCTTTCTTCCCCTGATAGTTTTTGTTGCAAGCAACCCCTGAGGGACGGCTCTTAATTCGAATTTGAGGCCAACCCTTGCCCAGTGCACAATATACTTGATTGTATGTTGCCCTTTTCTTCTGGAGAAGTCTGATTAGATAAGTCAGGTTTTACAGGTGGTGGATGCTTGAAGAGACAGGCAAAATCCTCCTTTTTTGTGCTTGTTTTTGATTCCTGTCTTTTCTCCCCTGAGTTCGCCTTTGTTTGGCTTTAGAAGTTACTTTTGTTTCAGCCAGCTCTTTCTCTGAACCCCGAGAGAGTCCGCTTACTGGTTTCTGTGTCTTTTTTTTACATATCCTGTACTTATAGGGTTTGAGGTAGGGTTTATCAGACCTGGATCTCCCATGTTGTTTGTGACTGTTCAGTGCTTGACCTCAGCAGGGTCGGTTGCCTTCTGGCTAGACTCAATGTTTTTCCATGCTGACTCTTTAATTTGGGCACACAAGTCCTCCAGAATCGGGGGAAGAGAGGTGAGTTTATCAACTATTGGGCCACAGCCACAATGTATCTCCCGGTCTTGTAGTTTCCTATGTGAGCTCTGAAAGAGCAAGTTCTAGGTGGCAAGTTTTTAATCGATTACCACCACAAAAACTGCCAATGTGTTTAATAAGGTTAACTGGACATCCATTTTGTCCCACTGATATTGGAGCGCTTCCACTATAAGTTACACTGTCTTGAGTAAGCTAGCCCAGGCATTTTCAGAGTTCAGCTGTTGATGAACATTAGTTCCTGAATCAGGTGTCGGTGAAGGGCCTCGCTGCCATGGAGCCCTTTCAGCTCTATGTTCACTGATAGAGTGTTCTCTAATGAGGGGGAGTTTTGGAAGTTCAGTCTGAGTTTCACCAGAGTTTGTTGTGTATTGTTTATCAGTATATTATCCCAATCCCCCTCATCCAGCTTATGTAATTCCTTCACATTTTCCAACCCATGTCTGAGTACCAGTTCAGTGGTGTGAGGCGTTGATGACAATAATTGACGGGGATTTGGCGATGGCGTCCAACTGATCCTTGATTTTTTTAATAGCGATAGGTGATGTACCTATCTCTATTATGGACAATTCCTTATTTGTAGTACAGTTATTCCATATTCCCCTACTGAACATTCTCTCTTCCTGCTTGTCCTTGTTGTTTCTTCCAGTTTGTCCAGGAGGCACTGCCATCTTATTTGCTGTTTCTAGGTTGCCTAGTGAAATTGCTTTTGATATATCGGCTACTGGATGATCCTCTGGCCATAGTTTAGTTTTTCTTTTCGCAACTAACGTTGAGGCAAAAATGCTATGTGATTGATGTGCTGGTTTGTTCGGCCCGGGACGCTTTTTATGCCAATTGTTGCGCTTTGATCATTGGCTGGAGTCCTGTTCTCCCCGTTCTCCGATAGTTTGAGTGGTGAAATCGGAATTTTGAGGTCTTGTGCTGCGATTGAACTTGATAAAAGGGTGTCCCCCGGGTTTTTTAGGAACTGAAATTTTGTATAGATCTTGAGCTGTGACCATTTGTAGCAATTCTGGGTTAGACATGCCTCCAGGTTGATGTCACTTGTAGTAGGACCCATGTCAGGGGATAAACTGCCTGCTCTAGGTTTGGTTTTAATGAGTGACTCGGCCATGCAGTCCTTGAGTGTTGAAGGTTCTCTTTTGCGCGTACTCATTTTTGTATCCTTTTTTGTTCTACATGGGCACCCTCTGCCAGATCTCATTTCCTTTTTAAGGGCAGCGGCTAAATCGTTGGTTATCATCCTTGGCCTTTGCCTTTGCTAGTACTATGCTCAGAGAGAGTGGGCACATACAGCCTCTCACCTCACCTCTCCTCCTCTCCACCTCTCCAGGCCATGGCACTCCTCACGACTCCTCCATACTCTGTCTCCTCTGTCTCCTTCCCAGCTTGTTGGCCACAGTGGCAGGACTGGCAGAGCTGGCGGGGATGGTGAGACAGTGGGGACAGCGGCTTGTAACTGTGGCAACTCTCACCATGTACCACAGGGAGCAAGTGCGCGTGCAGAGTACTCCTCGTGGCTCCTGCCGTGCAAAGTAGGGGAAGAGATGTCTACGGGACCACTCTCATTCGTGTCACCCGCTCCCCCTCTAACTCCCTTTTGTGCACCAATGGCAAGGAAAAGGGTACTTGCGGGACTGCCTGCTGATCGTGGCTCCACAACTACCCGGTCCCAGCTCCCTGGCACTTTTCCTGCTGCGGCACAACCACTGCTCACCAATCCCCCCCGCTCCTTGCTGTCAGTTCCTGCGGGGGCTTTGGGATAGGGGCTTACTCCTCACCGGCTCCTACTCCTCTCACAGAATGGCTCAGTCCACAGAATGGCTCAGTCCAGTGCAGCCTGGACGACACGACAAGGAGTCCAATAAGGAGAAAGGGCCTGTGCGCCTAATCCCCTGAGTGCCACACTACAGGCAACACTGCCACCTGGGAGGGGGGGACCAAGAAAGTCAAAGAGGCAGGCAGGGGCAAAACAGGGGCAAACAGGGGCAAAACAGGGCAAAGCGAGGGCAAAGCAGGGAGGGGCTGCAGGCTGGCTGATGGATGAAGAAGTCGCCGCCCGCGCCTCACTGCACCTCACCTCTGAGTCGGGCAGAGATGCCGCAAGCCAACTGAAACCGCAGCGCACACAGCGGACTCAGCGCTTGACACCAGCAGACCGCAGTGCCCACTGTACTCGTGGCAAGCTTGAACGCCGCATTGCCGCTCCGATGCCCCGCTAAGAAGATGGTTTGAAACTGAGGCCACCACAGGCTGAAGCGGGCTGAAGGAAGCCTGAAGGAAGCCTCCTGTCCTCCTGGCCGGCCGGCAGTACAATACTGCATGCTGAGTCAGTGCAGAGCGGGATCACTCCGAAAACCAGTTGTTGACGGGGCATTGAGTACAGTGTGAATCAGAGCACCGAAATGAAGGAGGCGATCAGTATTAAAAAGCGCATGCACCTCAGTGCGGTTGTTAGCCAGGTGAAGGACAAATATTTCACGAGAGAAGGTTAGGGCGACCTCTTTTTGAGACAATAGATCCCTTATTCTGCACATCTTGTTGAACTCTGCTTTCAAGGTTGGTATGGAAGGCCAGATGGATATGTCAAGTCTCCCATACAGGGGCAGGAAAAGCACATTTTTACAACAAAATACACATTGGTAGACAGTTACAATGTATGGAATCCCTACTACATTCCGCAACATGCTGCATTATTTAAAAGCAAATAACTACTGTTAGCTAGTTATGTGAAAGTTGGTGTAATAGCTGGTACAGGATTATCCTTTAAATTGCAAGCTAAATTTGGTGTGTGAACGTTGCACGCACCATGCAATTGTATATTCTTGCAAACTAGTGAGTGATAAGGTGTAGAAGTGCACTCCTCTCCTTTTAAATAAACCTCTTTACCCTCTCTCAGGCACCTGTATGTGAATGGGAGTGACCAAACTTCATGGAGAAAAGCGCTACCCAATAATTCATATCTGCCTAAGGCATAGTGTTTCATACATGAACTGAACCTAAACCAAGGAAAAGGTAGCGTGAATAACCCATGAATAAGCCACACAGCCGAATTGCAATTCGGCCACAGAAAATGGTAAAGGTACCAACTTCTCATTATGCAAAAGTGAATATGTAGCATCCTTCATGGACATAAACTGTTGTTTATCAGTCAGATTAAATGGTAAAAACAAAGATGATGTATTCATGTAGTCACAGGGAACTTTCCCAGCCTTCAATGTTTGTAAAGTCCATGCAAACTGCATTATAGAATGCAATTGATTTTGACCATGGTATAAAACAGACATGTCATCCTGTACAAATCCACAACAGCTGAAACTATATTATCTAACATGTAAATTCTGGAAGAACGAGTATTAATGCTATTATCAATGACAGCAAACACTTTTTCCAAATTAGCTTGATCAATAGCCCTCAATCTAGGGGCAGCTTCAATTTGAGATAATTTCCGAACTTCGTTGTCAATAGCATAAACCCATCTCTTGGACCTGCCTCCAACAGGGCCCTTGACAAAAACATTCAAATCAACATTGTCAGTCAATTGGGACAAATGAAGTTTAACTGGCGCTAAGGTGGAATGTTTAAGCCAGTTTTGACATAATTTGCCTACTGAATAGGTAGTAACAGAATGGACGGTTTCAAAACGGGGGTCCGCCCTAACCTGTGTATAGCCTGATCTCAGACCCAGAAAACGATGTTGGCATGAATCTGAAGTTTTTTGCCATAATAACTATCCTTGGTATCTAAGTTAGAAATATTGAAGGATGCATTAGTAATTAGTGACTGTAAACCATCAAGGGGCATATCTGTGTGATTGTCCCAGGTAGGATAAGCACCTAGATCAGGAATGGTAGGGGCATTCATTTTTTAATGAAGGAGCCAATCCAAAAGAAGTGGTTTGAAAAATAGAAGAATTCAAAAACAACATGTAGCTTGGAAAAAGGCATGCACGATGCAAAGCGTTGTGCCTTGCACTCGCCAGCTTTTAGAACCCCAAACAGATTTAAGGTCAATGGTATCTTTCCACAGCTCATAGTCCCCTATATCTAATTCATCCATAAAGGACTTTGAATATAGTAATTTAGTGTGTGTAAGTATGACTTTAAAAATGGAATTAGCAGATATTTTGAAATAAAATACTTCAGGATTGGATTAACTGAAATCTGTAAAATATGTAAATATTTTCAATAAAGTTTTCGAACTACCTTCAACGGGAGCTGGGCAATTTCCAATTGTGTATAATTAACAACATTTCTAAATGTATTCGCTTTATGCAGGAAATGATTGCCATAGTGCTGGTAACAGAACAACTCTCCATAATTCGCTGAGTCCAAGTACAAATCTTCAGCATCTAAAACAGCATAATATTTAAAATCAGAAAAATGAGCCTCGTCAGCTTGGACAGCCCAATCATCAGAGCGTATGTTTTGTTTTACAACATCCCCCATAGAAACACAAATTAATCACCTCTGTAGGGCCATGAATTTGAAATTTTACAGCATCCCATGCAATCCCATCTAACACAGGCCAGGCAGTAATATTAACATAAGTCTGGTCCCTTGTGAGAGTTGAATAAATTGATGTACATAGACAGCATTCATTTCCCTTTTTCTCTCACTCCTCTCCCTGTGAACACCATGAATGCCATAGACTATTGACCGTATCACTCCGCCAGTGGGAGCCCATACCTATATGCATATGCACAGCCATTCTGGGCACCATGGCCTTTTTACCCATTGGAATCCCCGGCTTCCCTCCTGCGCGTATCTTGCACCCCCTCTCTCATGTATAGACCATGAAACCCTTTCCCTTTGCGCGACCCTGACGTGAAAGGCAACCCTCCTGCTTGACCCAGGCATTCCCCATTTCCCTCTCGAAGAAGCATCCTTCGCCTCAGCTGACATAGCCCCCCCTACTGTATCTGACTGCCCCTGTTCTCCCATGTACAGGTCATAGGATCTCTCTCTCACTCTCTCTCTGTGCGACTCTGACCCTGCGCGCACCCTGACCCCCTCCCTCTCCTCACATGGGCAAGTCATAAACCTTCTTCTTCTGCAAGACCCTGTCCTTGGGAGTCACGGCCGCGCCTGACCCACACCTCCTTCCCTTCCATGAATGCCCCTCTGTTGACAAGCCTTCCTGCAGCGCTCGATTGTCCACGCGGCATGAATACCACTCCTTTGATGACCCCTTCCCCCGAGTCCGGCTGACCACACATGTCCGAGGCCATCGCCTAAGCCAGGAGATACCATTTACTGCCCTTATTGTATGCCTAGCCACCCCACCCCCTGGGCCATGATCAGGCGTACACATCCTACGAAACACTCAGCTGCGTGATTGCCCTCCCCTCTTATCAGCAGGTCAAGGGTCCCCATTGTGAACGTATGTGGAGTAGGATCACCACGAGGATTATAGGGATGTCTTTCTTTTGCGTCATACTGTCCTGATTGTGTTATCAAGTGTTTTGTAAGATATATCAATTTTTAGCCGCCTCATTGTGGAATTCCCTCCCTCTGACTCTGCGACATAGTAAGGACCTTCTTGTTTTCAGGAAGTCATTTAAAACTTTTCTTTTCTCCCAGGCTTATGGTAAACAGTGATTGTATTTCTTTTATGTACTGTTATGTTGATTCTCTCACCAGCGCCAAGAAGCCCCCGGGCGTATGTGCGCTTAATAAATAATAAATAACATAACATAACATAACATAAAAGCAAGAGTCTCAGCTCACTTGTTAGAGCACCTCCCGAAAGACACTGTGTTTCGTGTCCGAAATGACTGGCTCTCCTCATGAGAATTAAACTCTGTTCTTGATTCCTGCCTCCAGCGCCCGTCTCTTTATTTGGTAATTATTCAACATGGGAACTAAGAGGCGGTTTGCGCCAGCGGCCTGGGCATCGATAGAATTATGGGCTCGTTTTCCACAATTGGCGTCCCAACGCGGGGCCCATCAGTGACATAGGGTTCGGTAAGAGAGATCCAGACGAAGAAGTGAACGTCTAAAATGATCGGAGTATACCTGCCTTGAGAGGGCCCTAGCCTGGCTGCCGATCAAAAGAACTTCACCAATTCTGAAAGGACCTCTCTTGAGTGACCTATTGTCCTGACTGGAATCCCACAGGAATGCTACATGGAGTAAGAGAACAATCAGGCGCTGGAGGAGGAAGACGAAGAACTGTCCGTATGGTCCGGTCCGGGTAAGATTAAGTAGGGTGTTTTTACGCCTGATTGGTAGGGTGGTTCTATCCACCTGATTGATTGATTGATTGTATTGAAATCGGTATTTGTATACTGATATTGTATTGGTTGGTATTGGTTCATTTAGCTTTGAAGGCTACTTGACATATTGGTTCTCTTCTGGAGAACGAGACATTCTCTGTTTGCAAACAGCGGCGAATAGGAACGTCGTCCCTCTTTGCAGATAGAGAAGGGTAGGTAATGCAGACTTTTGTCCCCGTTGTAATCCGTCATGCCTACTTTTCTCCCCACTGATTGTTTTGAAATCGATTAATAATCGATTGTTGCTCTTTGAGATCTTCCCTGTCCACAAACAGAGACGAATAGGAATATTCTGTTCCCTTTATGGATAGCGAAGGGCAGGTAATGCAGACATTTGTCCCCGTTGTAATCCGTCATGCCTGTTTTTCTCCCCATTGATTGGTTGGTTGCCTGGACATTGTTGTCCCAGGAATTGTTTCGTTTGAGGTATTTTCTATTTGCAAACAACGCGAAATAGAAATATTCTGTCTAGTCTTTGCAAGTAGAAAAGGGTAGGTTATGCCCCTTTGTGAATTCGTCAGTCCTACCCACTCCCCACTGGTTGGTTATTGGGGGGTAGCTCGCATGGTCCGCCCAGGAGACTACCCTTATGGAGGACATATGCTCTCTACTCATGGGCCATTTAGTAGAAATAGACCGACTGGTCCGTCCAGGAGGCTACCCTAGTAAGTGGAAGTACATCGCTCGGTCTGTCCAGGATGATACCCTAATGAAGGAATATATGTTCCCCTTTTTGATCGATAATCTCGTTCCACCCCGGACCATTTATTGGAGGGAACTCGTCTGGTCCGTCCAGAAGTACCCCCTAGTGAAAAGGACACATAAAAATATGAAGTGATCACCGTTCCCTACTAACAGAAGACTTTAGCTCGAAACACGCTAAGGAAAAGAAAGAAAATAAAAAGAAATCAGGCTAAGTCAGTAACCCCCTGATGAGCTTTTGACTTCACCAAAAATAAGAAACATTAGAAATAGTTCGTAATAAGAAATGTAAAATGGCGAAAAGGTTTGACAGCAAAAATAGCCACGAGGTAGCTAGGCTTCACTGCCTGTTCCTGCCCCCAACATGTCTGCCTCATTGCCCGCCACGCCCAAATAACGGTCACACGAAATAGAAACAATTCAATAGGTACCTACCCCCATTCCGGAAGCTCCCGAAGTGCAACAGGTCCGCGGTTACGCCCATCCGGAAGGCGAGGCCTCGAGGCACGAGGGGCTCGCCTGGCCATGGTCGGTAGGAGTTGATGTTGGGCAGGCGGTCCAAAGGATGACAAGGACCTCTCCATCTTTTCTCTTCTGCCGCCCTGCAGGCCGCGGGGAGAGAGGGGGCTGTCTTGCCTCGGCCACCGACCACCCCTCTCTCTCACCCGATCCGGCTTTCGTCGAAGGCCGAAGCCAAGGCGAGAACGGCGGCAAGTCAAGTAGTCCCGCCACATGTCAAATTCCTGGATAGTTACAGGTAGTGCCGCCACATGTCGACGCCTGGGCTGTTCCAGGTAGTCCCGCCACATGTCAAGAGAAAGGAGGGGGGGGGCTGTCTTGCCTCAGCCGCCGACCACCCCCCCCATCTTCAATAGCCGGCACGGCCAATATCGAAACGGCGGAGCCGAGGAACGGCGCGGGGTCGCTGGAAGGGGGAGGCGGCGCAAACGAGCCTCCCCCACCTCCCTCCAGGTGGAGGCTTCCAGCGACACCCCAACACTCTTTGCTTAAAGAGGGTCAACATCAAAAAGCGGTCTTTTGCCCGGGGCGGGCACACGCTCCATATCGTCTCTCCTCGACCTTGAAGATTCTATAAGAGCCGGGGGGCCCCCGACCCCCTGCATGGGTGCCCCCGCCCCCTTCACTGGGAACCACGGCATCGACACTCCTGCCGGCGCCAGCCTCGGATTGGAAATGGCTAAAATGCAGCCACGGCACAGACTTGTTCAGTTCCGGAGGAACACCAGAATGACCCGGTAGGAAAAATTGTTGCCGCCCCCCCCCCACTCTTTGACTAATGGTCCATATTTGTTAGACTGTTAACCACATAGCACAGAACTTTTTGAACTGCCAACGGAAGGTTCCGGGCCAACCATGCGAGACTAGAGACATTCTGACTGTGCTGGAACTCGCCTGACCCCACCCAAAATGGCGTCGACACAAAATGAGACGTTTTGAATAAACTTTGTTGCACCCTGATTGCGCAAGCTTTTTGCCCCGAGATATATATAACGTTTTGGATAATGAAAGTAGATATGAAGGATATTGAGTATGTGCTTGGAAAATGAATTGACTTAGGGTGGGTACTGATTATGAGTTGGAAAATGAATTGGTGTAATTTAGGTAATGAGTGAACATTGGATAATGAATTTATGAATTTATTAATGATGAATTACTGACATGCATCATGTTTGCTCTGTAGGGGAGTTTAATACGATTTTATTGCACTGCCGCACTTTATGCAATGAACTGCCACCAGCTTTGTTCTTCCTATGTACAGTTCCAATCTGCTCCATGGCCAGTCCACTGGGTTGTAGGCCTGTATTTATACATCAACACTTTTTATTAAAAAGTATTTTGAAAACGAAGGCATAGTTGTAGCGGTTGCATTAATGAGTTTTGAATGTATTACTACTGTGAGCAACGAGAAAGGATGATGAAGGTTAAAGGTTAAAAAGGACCCGATATTTAGCAGTCACACTATGTGTCACAGGCAGCCGGAAAAGTGCTTTAGAAGCCCTAAAACGACACCACAGAAATGCCACCTGACCGCCAGCCTTGTATCCGATCAAAAGGGGTTACGACCAAGTAACTTATGTAGGTACGCAGATCGTCAATGATTATCTGTCTGACATCACTGGTCCATCTGGGCTTAAACGCCGTGATGGTAGAAAAATGCACTACGTGGAGATAGGTCGAGTATGTGGTAGGTAAAAACATTTCCGGATTACTGCATGTTGATGAGGTTTGAATATTGCCCCCCACCCCTTCTTTCTCCTCCCTTCTGCAGGTCACGTCGGAACCTTGGCTGATGTATGGAAGGACGATGGCCGAACCGCCAATGAGAAGGGGAAGAAGGGAATATGAGCATGGTCCTTATGACAAATAAAAGTTTTTAAAAGACGTAGACTTAAACATGACTGTTCCTCCTTAGAACATAGCAACTGGGAGGATGGACTGACATAGAAACTGGACAGGTACTGAATGACGAAAAATTGACTAGAAACGACGCGTTACATAATGTAACTGGACGTTTTGACTAGGTAGGGAAAGGACAAAGAAAAATATACGGGTAAGGGTTATCACGGCACCACCCGTCTGGGAAGTTAGAAATGTTGCTGGTGTTCAAAATGCACTGCCCCCCTTTTTCTCACTCTTATAGATGTAGTCAAGCTGTCCGACTGTTCTCCCGATCAATACTTGCCGTTGCCTCAGCCTGGAGAACTTCCCACCAAAGGAGGGAACTGGAAAATGGTTCGAGATCCAACCATGGGTAACTAGCACGACCAGGTTAATTTCTGATCGACCAACCGAGGTGTGAGTATTGGTAATTGGGAACGCTCGCAGGCGTGACAAGCGAGAAGGGAAAGGGGGGAAGGGTAGGAAGAGCTAAGCACGTAGATAAATAGGATAGTAAAGATACGTAGGATATATATAAAAACAGATCTTGTAGGCTAACAACTGTTTCCTGTCTTGTCGTGAATGTCTTGTATATGTGTAATGCATGTGCCGTCTTCCCTGTCTGAGTTTGTGTGTGTGTAATGTACGGATTTATGTCTTCCCTCTGTCTGTATTTGCGTGTTACCTGACCTTTGCTGTTCTGTGTTGTAAGCGCACTAAATGACCTATTTTCGTACACGTCTCTCTCTCTCTCGCCACCCCCTTATCTCTCTCTCTCTCTCTCTCTCTCTCCCTCTCTCTCTCTCTCTCTCTCCATGTCATACGTGTACCGAATGGCTCGTTTAGATTGCGGACGACTCTCACTCTCTATGAGAGTCCCCCTATTTCCTCTCCCTCTTTTTGGTAAAATTGTGCCCCACCGGCACCAGCCTGATTTGACACTTATTGAACGCGAAGGTGTTCAGCAAAATTGACCGAAACTAAAATGATTGTATCTCGCCATATTACTGCCTCTCCTTTCTGCAAAATTATGAACTTGAATTGGCTGAGAAGGAAAGGACAGGTAAGACGACTAAGGTCCCCCAAATCTGGCCATTCATAGGGGAACTGTATGTCAATGGCACCTTATTTTTCCGTTCATCAGAGACGAACGCCAACGTCTAGATTGACCCCCAATGCCCAGATTGTCCCACCCCTTCGCACCCAAGCGCGAGCGCCCGAAGTATACCCTCCTCATTTGATAGACCCCAGCTGCTGTCCCGGGTATAAACATGATGACCATGAAAAGCTGTTGACCCCCGAGAAACCCTTGTTTTGCCCGACTCATGACGATAGCGCCCCCGCCCTGTGTGAAAAGATTAGCCAGTCCTGAAGGGAAATGCTCCGCAATGTTGAATATGATGTAATGCACAGTTGATGGAAATATTATCTTGTCCTCACTTGAATTCTAAATGGGCCGATGAATAAAACTGCCATAAACTCAGTAGGAATGCTGACACATGCACTGCTTGGTAATAGACCTCTGACTGTGACCGATGAGCATAAAACTCTCAGATGCGTAGAATTGAGGGAGGAATTCATATGCGTAGATATCTTCTTCTGCCATTTCTCTAAAACGTTGTCTTGTACCTATTCAAAGATTCACGATCACCGAAGGAGATGGGTCAGATGTGGCGTACAACCTGACTGCAGATCTTGGGACACGTATGACATCGACCAGAGGTGGAGCTGCAGAGCAACAAGATACGGGACAAGACCGCAATTTCAACGTGGAAAATGAAAAATGACGGGCCGCCTTGAAGCCCTCCGACTGCTAACCCACGTGTGCCTGGAGTCTCCGTCCACCTTCTTTGGGCCCGATTGATGGGCCTGCCTGCTTGTTATCCTTTGCTCCCTTGGTCCCTTTTGTGTGTCTCAGGAACTCTGACCCAACTCCACTCTCTCTCTCTCTCCTATCGACTATTTGAACCACATTCACCCTCTTTCCCACGTGACTTTTTGCCAAAGGAAAGAACTGCATTCATATGGGAATAGGATGCTGCTACAGAACTATAGGTGCCGAGCATAAGGCGCCGCCAAACGGATTGTTTAGGGAACAGGACTGTGGTCTAACAGCAGAGGACTGACCGCACCCTGCAACACGTAAGGATAGAACCGAGCTGGACCTATAGCTCCACCGCCGGTGCTCAACAGCGCCAACGAAAGTACCCGGATTAGAGCCTACCAGTGATGGCTCGCTGATAAAAATACACTGTGACGAAGAAATCTTGTGTATTGAACTGAATTCCGCTCTCAACTACCTGGTCAAAACTGTTCATTGGTCACATTTTTAAGTTAGACAGATTTATGCTATGTAGTGCGTTTAATTGTCAGGAACACCACGAAATGTAATTTCCTATGTGCTGCATTCTGCCCATCACCTCGACTGTCTATGATTGTACGTCAAATGTTATTATCGACAAAATGCTAATTCATCAGCGATGCCTGTCCATCTGTAAACCCATCGATTGCAAAAATGACTGCTGTTATGTAAAAAGGGGCGACTGTGAGAGTTGAAAAAATTGATGTACATAGACAGCATTCATTTCCCTTTTTCTCTCACTCCTCTCCCTGTGAACACCATGAATGCCATAGACTATTGACCGTATCACTCCGCCAGTGGGAGCCCATACCTATATGCATATGCACAGCCATTCTGGGCACCATGGCCTTTTTACCCATTGGAATCCCCGGCTTCCCTCCTGCGCGTATCTTGCACCCCCTCTCTCATGTATAGACCATGAAACCCTTTCCCTTTGCGCGACCCTGACGTGAAAGGCAACCCTCCTGCTTGACCCAGGCATTCCCCATTTCCCTCTCGAAGAAGCATCCTTCGCCTCAGCTGACATAGCCCCCCCTACTGTATCTGACTGCCCCTGTTCTCCCATGTACAGGTCATAGGATCTCTCTCTCACTCTCTCTCTGTGCGACTCTGAGCCTGCGCGCACCCTGACCCCCTCCCTCTCCTCACATGGGCAAGTCATAAACCTTCTTCTTCTGCAAGACCCTGTCCTTGGGAGTCACGGCCGCGCCTGACCCACACCTCCTTCCCTTCCATGAATGCCCCTCTGTTGACAAGCCTTCCTGCAGCGCTCGATTGTCCACGTGGCATGAATACCACTCCTTTGATGACCCCTTCCCCCGAGTCCGGCTGACCACACATGTCCGAGGCCATCGCCTAAGCCAGGAGATACCATTTACTGCCCTTATTGTATGCCTAGCCACCCCACCCCCTGGGCCATGATCAGGCGTACACATCCTACGAAACACTCAGCTGCGTGATTGCCCTCCCCTCTTATCAGCAGGTCAAGGGTCCCCATTGTGAATGTATGTGGAGTAGGATCACCACGAGGATTATAGGGATGTCTTTCTTTTGCGTCATACTGTCCTGATTGTGTTATCAAGTGTTTTGTAAGATATAAAAGCAAGAGTCTCAGCTCACTTGTTAGAGCACCTCCCGAAAGACACTGTGTTTCGTGTCCGAAATGACTGGCTCTCCTCATGAGAATTAAACTCTGTTCTTGATTCCTGCCTCCAGCGCCCGTCTCTTTATTTGGTAATTATTCAACATGGGAACTAAGAGGCGGTTTGCGCCAGCGGCCTGGGCATCGATAGAATTATGGGCTCGTTTTCCACACCCTCTTCATGATGTGTGATGAGGAGCGGGGTGCCAAAGTTCCATCAATTGATCTAATTGCAGATTTTTCTGTGAGATCATGTCCGTTCACTAGACGAAAAAAGACAACCACATATCCAATTGACATGAACAAAAAATAGATATGAATACCACCCAAATGTAAGTCCAACTGGGAATAAAAAATACATTTTGAACTAAACAGCAAAAATAGAAATTTTCAGTGGGGCACTAGATGTTGTAGAGTTAGTGTCAAATGAAAAGCATGACTGGCCAACTGCACTTGTTTGCACCCCAGGCAACAACACATCTGTGGGATAAGTATACTCAGTATCTTCATGGGGACCAGCAGGTGGTGGAGTCAATAAATGATTAGTAACTGTATGCATCTCAATGGCAATGTCAGGCCTATTTGTATTTGCCGGAGCCAAAACAGAATTTCTCAGCATTGCTCGACAAGAGACCGCTGGATTCATACTAAGAAGAATCAGCCACTCATAGTAGTTTGACATTGTCAATGGAAATGTACCTGTTATCCTTGCACCAGGAAGTGGAGGTAAAATGACTGTTCTTGCACCCTGCACGCCAAGCACTGGAACAGGTGCACGATAAGAGGGGCCAAACTCCTTCTTGTTCTTCACCTTCTCACAGACCAGGTCACTGACTCGAGGTAGCCAGCCAACTACTGGAATCTGAAGTGCAGCATCAGTTGTGGAGGGCAAGTGTTGCTTTGCAAGACTGTCTAGATTCTGTAACACAGCAGAATGATCATCTATGTCAAAGGGTGCGGCCGACGCTGCCATGTCTAGACCATCAAGGTCCGGGACAAACATTTTTATGCCAAAGAGCATTTCGTATGGGCTCCACCCACCCAGAGACCTTCTAGGGAGATTATTAAGTGCACGTTGTATGTTATACAAATGGGCCAACCAGTTTATGCCAGTACCTAAAACCTTAGCTGTAAAGTATTGCTTTAAGTCCCGGTTCATTTGTTCCACAACAGAATTGCCCTCAGGCCAGTATGGGGATCAAATTTTGAATTGGTCCCACAAAAACCTCATAGCTTCCTTGTACGCCTTAGAGGTGAACGCTGGACCCTGGTACGAATGGAGGGTACCACATGCCAAAATTCCCACAATGACACGCAAATCCCTGATGACAGTTCGAGCATCAGTACTCCTTTGTGGCCAAACCCATAGAAAGCGTGTGCGAGAATCCACTGCAACTAAGATAAACATATACGCAGTATCAGAGTAGAAAGGACTGCAGTGATCTAAATGAACACTCCCAAGTGGTTTTTTATATATGTACAACTGTGTTTGAGGTGGAAGTGCAGCAGTCGAAGGTTTAATCTGCTGGCAAATGTCACAAGTAAGGACATATTCACAAGTCTGCGCCACCAGTAACGTTGTTGCAAGAGAGTAATAGTCACTGAGACGCCGGTATGAGCTGAGGCCATACCTTCGTGAGCGGCTGTTATCAAAGAAAGCCTGCGGTCCGCATTGGGAATCAATCTGTCAACAATGTTGTTAATTTTTACACAGGGAACTTTATCAGGACTTAAATGATAAGAGTATTTAGATGGGAAACTTCTAGGGTAAATATCTCCCTTCTCTGTCGCAGCAATAGCTGCAAAGATGTCATCATGAATCTTACTTTTAGATCTTTTGGTTGTATGACGATCCGTAAATAACAATCCAATCGCGGCTGTTTGCATCGCGGCCATCACATCGCAAAGTCTTCCGCATTGGCCGTTTTCTTATCGCACGTAGTTGAGCCGCAAAAGCGGCCATTTAATTGGATCGCGTGTCACATCGGCAATTTTACATCGAGCGACACGACAATGCGATGTTTGAGGGCACACTTGAATAATCTTTTCAGCCAATGGGTTGGTGGGGTGTGGGGGGTATATTTGGTATTGGCCGCCGTGCCTTCAGCTCTTTGTGCCTGTGTCGTGACCCTGTGGAGATACTTTTAAATTAGTAAGTGCCGTCTGTTGCCCTTGTATTTCGTGCCCTTCTTCCTGCAGATTCTCTTGTTTTTTGTGCCCTTCTGCGCTTTGTTTGACACTTTTTTCATGCCCTTCAGTGCTCTGTTTTACTCTTATACTTTTTTGTGGCCTTCTGCGCTGTGTTTCCCTCGTTTCCCGTGCTCTTGTGCCCTCTGATGGTGTTACGCTCATTTTGAAAGCCTCTCTTATTACAACCAGCCATGTTCAGCGAAGCTTTTCCGAAAGCCCATCTGACCTGTCATTTGTACCATAAATGCCTCTTTTAGTTCCCACAGTGTTAATAACACAGCATTTTTTTAATAACACAGCGTTGTAAGGACTCTTTTATTATGAACAATGGCAGAGGGGACATCCCCAAGACCCTACGCGATTGCAGTGGAGATATGGCATGCCGAGCACAGGCCCTGCACATGTACCAAAACCCCCTACAGCACCGGTTAGCAGAAAGACAAGTTAAGTGGCACTGACTTCTTAGTGAAGGTTGTAAAAGGCATAGCAGATAAAATTGTACTCGTAAACACAGATGCAGAATTTATACAGTAAAGGCAGAGGCGCCAGCCCTTTTCTTTCGCACGTAGTTGCGCCCTCTGAGTCTCTCGTTTTCGTGCCCTTCTGCGTTCTGTTTTACTCCTTGTTCATGGCCTTCTGCGCTCTGTTGTACTAGTTTTTCTTGCCCGTCTGCCCTCTGAGTCTCTCGTTTTCCGTGGCCTTCTGCCCTCAGTTTCCCTCGTTTTCCATGCTCTTGTGCCTTGTGTTGCCCTCGTATTTCGTGTCCCTCTGCCCTCCACTACTGCCTTGACTTCCTGCTGGTCCTCAGTACAGGACTCAAATAAAAATAAAACTCGAGGTTTGCCTAAGCATGGATGTGTAGTTTATTGTACATCCGATTATGCCTCAGCTGCAAAGGTTTTCATGCATTTTGAAGCCTGTGTTCGTACTGCAAATAAAAGCTTTGTATTTTAGGACATAATTACACATATTTCAATTATTTGACAGTTTTCTCTTTACATTGTACACATGGACTTTTTGTATTCATTTATTGTCATGAAAATATACAATTACGTATTTTCAAAATGTGTAATATGTAGTTTCCCAGTATTTGGTTATCACGCTTTCTGTACGAAATGCCACCCACCATTGTGACATGAATTGCACACCCTTTCTTGTTCACTGTGATACTTACAAATGGGGGGGGGGGGGTACAGAGCTATGTGCATTTGGTGAATTAATATAGCGTGAACTTTACCCGAAGGTGTCAGAGCGCTTTACATAAGAACCAGTTGCAAAACATAATGACTTTGGAGTACACGCGTTACATAGAAGATACAAATCACAAAAATGTGCAAATGTACAGATGTAGTCACACAAAGAAGAGACTGTTGCTTATAGTTCTCTATATACATAGGGAAGGGATATGAATGAGAATGGTAGAGTACACAGGTTTCCTGCATATACTAGTGAATACAGTTATCTCTATCTACAGAAAAGCAGCATTATATTTTGAGGGGTCAGAGGGGGATGCAGTGGGTGGTGGATGGATGGGTGGATGTGTTGGTGGATGGATGGGTTGGTGGGTGGGTGGGTGTATGGTTGGTGGGTGGGTGGGTTGGTGGATGGATGGGTTGGTGGGTGGATGGGTTGATGGGTGGATGGGTTGGTGGGTGGGTGGGTTGGTGGGTGGATGGGTTGGTGGGTAGATAGGTTGGTGGGTGGATGGGTTGGTGGATTGCCTAAATTGTTGACGCATTCGCTGAATATACCCTACGTTTGACTAATATCTACTTTGTCACTTAAAATAGGCGGTCACCACCGCAAACCTTTGTGTGGATTTCCACACACTAACTACCAAGTCATTCCCAGTTTAAAACAACGATACAGGTACACTAATAGGATTTCGGCCTAAGTATGACAACATTAAATTGTTTTGCGAAGCAACTGGCAAATGTGTATTTGAAACACCTAAGTATTAATCCCACCGCAAACCTAATTTTTTTACTATCTGTTACAGAGTTGGAAACTTACCGGAGGCGCAAGGCAAGCAAAGATTTTGAGTTTCTCCGCTAAGTGCAGCAGAGTAGCAGAAAAGGTAATAAATTACCGTTGTCACTTTAAGAGTGAAGCAATGTGATTTGTTGCCAAATTCGATATGTTGTGCTAGAATTAATATTTGTCCATTTCTGATCCCACCCAATAATGTGTTTGGTTATTGATGAAATAAATGGCATTTTTTTATATTGTATTAGCAGTAGTGTATGCATTTCGTGACCGGCATTATCAAAAATGTGTGTATTTTTATAATGTTCAAAATGCATGTTTATGTCTTGTTCCTACATCAAATGTCTTTCTTATTATCTCTAAAATGCATGTTTTTTGGGGTTCGTACAGAAAAATTCTTCCTTATGGTCTTTACAATGCATTTTGTTTGTTTTGTTTCTACATCAAATGTCTATCAAATTATTTCTAAAACGCACGTTTTTTTGGGTTCCTACTGAGAATTTCTTTGTTAGTGTTTATAAAATGCTTTTTTTTTATTTGTTACTCGAGCAAATGTCTTTCTTATCATTTTTCCAATGTCTTTCTTATCATTTTGGTAATGCTGTTTTCTTTTTTTTCTACAGCAAATGTCTGATACAAAGATGGCGAAATATATCACGTCAAGCAGAGGAAACTGCCTACTCAAACACAGCGGCTATATATATTCTAAGGAGAGAAATTCTGAACCACGGGGTCATTGGAAGTGTGTGCAAAACTACTCTAGGCATTGCAGAGGAGGAGTGGTTACTCTGGGTGAGTCTGTTTTAAGAAGCACAGACCATAACCACGCGGCCTCTGCAACTGCTATTGAAGTCAGAGAATCTATAAATGAAATTAAATTGATTGCAGGCAACTCCAATGACCCTTGTGGTGCAATTTTAAGGGAGGTATCCCAGCACATTACGGAACATGTGGCTAGTAGTATGCCTGCCATCCCCAACTTACATAGAATGATCCAACGCCAGAAACACGCGAAGGACCCAAAACTCGTGGCACCACAAACTCTTGGGGATATTACAATTCCTGTTCAACTCTGTGTTACTGTTTCCAATGAACCGTTTCTTATGTATGACAATGAAAATTGTCAAAAGCGCATTCTAATATTTAGCACTCCCCGTAATCTCAACCGCTTGGAGAACAGTGATGTGTGGATGATGGATGGGAACTTTCAAAGCACGCCCACCCCTTTCACCCAAATCTACACCATTCATGGGTACGTGAATGACATTGTCGTCCCTTTAGTATACAGTTTACTACCAGACAAACAATCTTCAACGTATACTGAGTTTTGTCAGTCCTCAAATCCAAAATCCCAAACAAAAGTCCAAGAAAAGTAATAGTGACTTCGAATTACCCATGATAAATTCTATAAAGAAATTGTACATGGATATCCAAAATACAAGGATGTTTTTTCCATTTTTCTCAGGCTGTTTGGCGTAAAATTAAAAAAACATCCCTTATTGAGGATTATGTGTCTGATAGTAAACTACAGTTTGAGCTTAAAAAACTATCTGGAATTTTCTTTGTTCCTCCTAATAGTGTAGACGAATACTACACATCGATTACACAGTCTGAATATTTTATGGTAAACGACGAAAAATTGGCACCAATATTAAATTATTTTGAAGACACATGGATTGGGCATCTAAGCAGGTCGGGTTGCCGGAGGAAACCACATTTTCTTGTGGACTGGTGGAACTTGTACTCCACCTGCTTAGAGGGAGGCACAAAAACAAACAATGCCATAGAGGGTTGGCACAACTCTTTAAACAAAAGTATTGGGAAAGCGCACCCTAATTTCTACAGTTTTCTTGATATTTTGCAAAAGGAGCAAAGTTACCAGGAAATGCGCATCTCACAGTGTTTAGCAGGAAATCTCCATCAACTTTTTTCTCAGCGTTCTAAGGAAATGTCTGCCCAGCTTTTGGCAGTATTACAATTTTTCACCTTGTCTGTGCCACCTGACTACCTATCTTCCATCGCACATGTACTTAATTCGTTTGGGTAAAAAATATGGCACTGGATGTTGTGTACCGTAATCCTATCTGTAAATTGGACACCCTATCTTGTTTACATTTTTGGGGGGATATGTACCATCCTTAAATTCTTAAAGGATTGTGTCATTGTTCGTGTTTCTTATTTTTGTTTGCTATTAAAGACATATTCATTTTTGAAGTATTTGGTATTAATGCAATGTTAGGAAAATCATAAGTATTTGGTATTATACGAAAATTAAAAGCTGCTAACTTGTTTGAGTTTTTTGTATTAATGCAATGTTAATACAATAAAAAGGTTTAAACGTGTTCTTTTGTATGTGGTATAATTTTGGCATGGGTCAAGGGTACTTTTCACAATGCATTTTCATCCATCCACCCCCCACCCAGCACTCATCCATGCATCTGAGAGAGCGCAATTTGAATAAAATGTATATCCGAGTCATATTTAGAGGCATATCGTATAAACGTAGGAATGAAATGTATATCGAACGTGAAGTTGACGCTTATAGCATGAAAGTTAACAGATGTGACCAAAGTAATATAGGGAACATAACTGTATTCACTTTAGAATGTATTAGATTTAGAAGGCCCGTATACGTAGTGAGCTAATGTAGAAATGCTTACGAACAGAAGAACGTGCAAAGTGAAATTCATGTACGTGTGTAACTTTAAATGTAGAAACGGCGAGAAATGTAACATGGAGAAATGTGCAGAGAGCATACACATAACGATGTAGCAAATGAGAATATAAAATTATATTCTACGTAATTTGTATTCTATGTAAATGTATTCACATATAAGCAAGGTATTTGCTAAATGCGATCATATATAAATGTATCTTAAAGGTTATACTGCGTAGAAGAAGTTTGTAGGAATGTTAGAAGAGTTTAGGTCATTTGTGATTATAACCTGACTGACCAAGAGTTCGCAGGAGTGTAGTCTGCTGTTGGTAATTTAGTGGGCTCACAGGAGTCATGAATAGCCTCCACTTGAATGTGAGAGCCGAAGAGTCTAGTTCTTGTTAGATTTAAGGTGACAAATGTCGGACGAAGTTTATTGCCTAAACATGAGAGGAGACGATTGGAATTTGAGTCTTGTTTTAAAATGACCATTCACAGGACCAAATGAGGTTAAAAGTACAGCCGTAAAGAATAAAAGTTCTGATAAGGTGATAGATTTTGTTCCGAAAGTGTCAAAGGTAAAGTTGAATGAAGTTACCAGCAAGAAGACGAAGATGGCGTCTAAGGAGAAAGGTCAACTTAACGGACGACGAAGAGACGAAGCAATGGAAAAAGCTAGAAGATGACCTCACGGGGAAAGTCCGTGGTGGGCGTCGAAGGGGCGTTCCACCCACACTGTGATTGTGTATTTTAGGGACAGCACCCCGGGGAGAAGATAGCAAGAGCTCAGCGAAGGCGAATTGCTCAGAGCGAAGGTGCAGATGGCCTGAGAGTTAGGAGCGAGCGCTGAGAAAGATCAGAGCGCAAGAGAGCAGTAGGCCGAGGACCCTTAGAAGAGCGGATGGGTAGGCAGAGAGGGTACTGCTTTTTAGACTTAAGTTACCTTTAGAGGCTAAGAGAGTTTGAACTTCTTAGGGAGTCAAACTGCTGACACCTTTTTTTAGGGTACTAGAAACTTGCGAAGTAGGGATGTCACTTAGTATAGAGTAGGGACAGATTTAACTTGTATTTCTTTCTTTCTGTAGATGACGCAGAAGAACCACTTCATATCGATGCTTTTTAATTTGATGATTTTGGAACTGACTTTAATTGTATTTGGTTGTAGACTGAGGTTCTTTAGGGAATATATGTTCCTATTAGTCCCTGTATATTTGATGAATTTGATCCTGAGAGGATTGTATATGCAACTTTTCTTAATTTTATATTAAACCTTTTAATCTTTATCAGTTGTAAGTGGTTCTTCAGAGTGGCGTCAGTTAATGGGGTTTATCAAACCTATGCAGGGGCTGTCTTTTACTCAATGACAGATAAAGATCGATCCAAAATTGTCGAATGAGATAAGTTATCAAATTGATCATAAAAGATATTAAAATCTCATTCCCCGCACATCCATCCACCCATACACCCATCCATCCATTCATCCACCATCACCCACCCATTCACCCATGCATCCATTCACCCACCCATCCACCCATCCTTCATTCATGCATCCATCCACCCATAAACCCATCCATCCATCCCCTACCACCATCACCCATCCATTCACCCAGCCTTCATTCATGCAGCCATCTACCCATAAATTCATCCATCCATTCACCCACCATCACCCATCCATTCAATCATCCAACATAAGGCATTTGACTGTATCGCCGATCCATTCACCTATCCTTCATGCGACCATCCATTCATCCATCCTCCATCCATAATCCATTCATCCATCCTCCATCCATAATCCATTAATAAAAATGTAATTTACCGCTGCACTTTTAAGGTTGGAATCCAGCTGTCATTCATGCAGCCATCTACCCCTAAATCCATTCCTTCATCCACGAATCCATCCACCCATACACCCATCCATCCATCCATTCATGCATCCATCCATCCATCCATCCACCATCACCCACCCATTCACCCATGCATCCATTCACCCACCATCACCAACCCATCCACCCATCCTTCATTCATGCTTCCATCCACCCATAAACCCACCCATGCATCCCCTACCACCATCACCCATCCATTCACCCATCCTTCTTTCATGCCGCCATCTACCCATAAATCCATTCCTTCATCCATGCATCCATCCACCCATACACCCATCCATCCATCCATTCATGCATCCATCCATCCATTCATCCCCCATCACCCACCCATTCATCCATGCATCCGTTCACCCACCATCACCCACCCATCCACCCATCCTTCATTCATGCATCCATACACCCATAAACCCATCCATCCATTCCCTACCACCATCACCCATCCATTCACCAATCCTTCATTCATGCCGCCATCTACCCATGCATCCATTCCTTCATCCATGCATCCATCCACTCATACACCCATCTATCCATCCATTCATGCATCCATTCATTCATCCACCATCACCCACCCATTCACCCATGCATCCATTCACCCACCATAACCCACCCATCCACCCATCCTTCATTTATGCATCCATCCACCCATAAACCCATCCATCCATCCATCCCCTACCACCATCACCCATCTATTCCCCCATCCTTCATAAATGCAGCCATCTACCCATAAATCCATCCATCCATTCACCCACCATCACCCATCCATTCAACCATCCATCATAAGGCATTTGACTGTATCGCCCATCCATTTACCCATCCTTCATGTGACCATTCATTCATCCATCCTCCAGCCATAATCCATTCATAAAAATGTAATGTAGTGCTGCACTTTTAAGTTTAGCATCCAGCCATAATCCAGTAGTAAAAAAGTAATGTAGCGCTGTTTTGCAAGTTGATAGGAGGCTCGAACTGTGGTTGACAACACCAAAGTCGGCAGAGCTATCCGTCAGGCTATATGTTAGCCGTGCCGTTTTGTAACTATTTCTGTTTATATACAAGATATGTTAGCTTTTTTTTGTTTTTTTAATCCCTGTTTCCGTGGTTTTAGGTGTTTTCCCCCCTTTTCCTTTCTTTGTTAGTTTCTGTTTTGTAGTTCCATCGTTTATATACAAGATACGTTCGCTTTTTTTGGTTTTTCAATCCCTGTTTCCGTGGTTTTAGGTGTTTTCCCCCTTTTCCTTTCTTCGTTAGTTTCTGTTTTGTCTCAATTCTTGAGTTCCAATAGCATAGTTCAATTTTCCGTTTTTCTTCAATTTATGTTAGTCCGTGGTTTTTCTACAATTTATGTTAGCCCGTATTTTCCGTTTTTCTTCAATTTATGTTAGTCCGTGGTCTTTCTACAATTTATGTTAGCCCGTGGTTTTAGGTCTTTTTCCCCCCTTTTCCTTCGTTAGGTTAGCCCGTGGTTTTAGGTCTTCCCCCCCCCCCTTTTCCTTCGTTAGCTTTTGCAGAATTCTTGTGTTCTAATGGCATTTTAACATCGCATGCAATGTAATTGCATGTGATGTTAATGCCATCGCGCCGTTGTAGCATTCGCACAAAAATGCTGCGATGCCAACTACAATGCGATGTAAGCATCGCGGTGCGATAGCACCGCGATGTATTTACATCAATGTCATTGGTGTTTTCCGATCTTGTAATAGCTGGTACTAAATATGTCGCCACTGCAGTTTTCGCTGCTTCATCAGCTAAACTGTTACCAACAGCGTGTACTCCTATACGCTCGTGACCAAGAGTATGAATTACATTCACGAGAGGCAGACTCTCTTTAAGTTTTGCAACTCGAACCCAAAGCATTTTATGTTTGATGGTGCTACCTTTGGAATCTCGATATTCATTCTGAGTCCAAAAGAATAAATTGTCGTTGAACGACTGAACACATTAGTAAGAGTCACTTACAAAAAGAGTAGTCACACGGGGATCAGCAAACTCCAGTGCAAGCATCAGAGTACATAGCTTTTCCAACTGGGCAGTAACGTCCCCTAATGTCTGCATGTGACGACATCGGACTTGAATTCTCCATAAACAATGGTACCAGTCACTATTCCGCAGGCCGCTGAATAAGCATGCTTAGATTCCGTCGCCAGTTGCACCGAACCGTCAGTATAAATGATACAATGGTAATCCTCAAGCGGACGCATCGACTGAAGAGCTCGGTGAACAAATTCATACTGCAAGAACTCCTGAGTTTACAATGAGGAGTCAAAGATAAATGTGACATCTGGAGATATCAATGAGGTGGCCCATTATATCCAACGTGGATGTAAGGCTTTAGAATTAGGTACACTGGCCTTCGTCACTGCCTCAAGGGCAGGATATGGTGTCACAATAAGCATGCTTTTCCCCGGCGACAGCGCTTTTTCTTTAAGAATCGACATCTGAACAGCAGTCAACACTTTCTCAACAGTAGAAAAGCGCATTTCAGCCGAAGTGTACAAGTGTGGCTGGTAAGCAATAGGGACTGTGACTCCCTCATTAAATGTTAAGTATGTGAAACCCACTGCGCCAGACACAATTCTCATTAAGTGGTTTGTGTGGTTATCACGTGTCAATAAGTATTTAGATGTAAGAAGATCAGCTTGCAAAGCGTGCAGAATAGCTGAATGTTCTGGCAGCCAGCAAGATTTGGTAAAAGTAGGTTGTACTAAGGCATATAGCGGTTTGATACGCTGGACATATTCGGGAATGTAAGTATGCCTGAAATTCAAAAAACCCAGCAAGGATTGTAGTTTTATCAGAGTTGTCAGGGAGCGCAAACATTCACATTTCTCCAGGAAGTGAGGTGCTTAACCTCGTCCTTCGTTGTTGAGATCGTAGCCCAAAAAACAACACTGTATACTCTGCAATGTGTGATTTTGCAAAGTTACATTTGTAACCGAAGTCCACAAGCCTAACAATGATGCGGTCAATGCAACACAGATGTGGCTATAATTCGTCGTCTTTGAGATAAATATCATCAACATACGAGTACGAATAAGGGTCAATGCTCTCTAACAGAGAGGCAACACATGCAGCAAAGACACCTGGGCTGTTTTTACCGCCCATGGCTAATCTTTTAAACTGCTTTTGTTTGCCGCCAGACGTAAAAGCTGTCCATTGACTACTAATAGAGGACAGGTTATGACTATAAAAGCCATTTGAAATGTCAAGTGTGGTTTTAAACCTTTTCCTCACCAGACTATAAATGAGGGCAGAACTGTGGGTATTTTGTACCACGCACGTCCGACAGTGAGAGTCCAAATGCCGATAATCCAAAACTAGGCAGTACGACCCATCAGGTTTAGTTACAGTGAAAAGAGGATTATTCATGGGTGACACACATGTTTCAATTACGCCTTTATATTCCAATTGTTAAAGGATTTCCGCGACGTGAGCTCTCGCTTCTCGACGAATGGGATATTGAGGTTGTGTCTTTGGCATTGACCGCAATGGAATCTCATGGCATGGTGATAGTTTATCCCAACCAAACTGAGTACGGTACAACGCTGGTGCAAGCACCTGAGCCCATTCTTCTGCAAAGTTCTGAGTGTGCCCCTTCGGCACACTGTGCGTGAAAGACGGGAGGATTACCCTCCTCCCTTCTTGAGCTGCCAAAACGAAAGGTGGGTGCCAGTCCGCCTCTGCTAGCAAAATGTCATAAATAGAGGTCAGATTTTCTCCAAAAATCTCTTTTATTGTATGTTGCATTTCACCTTCAATTAAAAGGACTGTATCATATAGTCTGCCAGGGGGAGCCTCTCCAGTGTCAGCAGTTTCTACGGTAATGAACGTGTCAGTTGCTGTCACATTCAGATATGGATGCAGTGCTTGCCACACTATTGTAGCCTCTGCTTCGCTGTCTAGCAACATTAATGCCCATGTCAGGTTCCGAAGCTGTGTTCTCACTATCTGTGGCATACCTTGCTATTAGTGCAGCAACTTTCTTTTTCTGAAACTGAGGTCGTTGATGTGGAAAGTCGTCCTGCTTGCCTTTACCTTCATTATTAATAACAGGGGGTACCCGGTAAACCAAAGGACATCTGGGTGAGGAACATGAATTACAAAGAAGGTGATGCCAAGGTGTTTTCTTCAAGAAAATTAATTATGAGAACAAGAAATAATAATTATCTGTCTCGTCACAACATCAGTTGTATGATATATATCTGTCATCTATTATAACGTTCACGGATGGTTATTACCAGCAATTACAAAGACAAATAACTTAAACGACAAAACACAACAAAACAGTGATTCGGTTTGTGAATTATTTTAAAGATCCTTTTTTCATTTTATACATTCTTAATATAAAACAGTCAACCAAACAATATTCAATCTTGTAAGGAATGACATGTTTGAATCCAAAAAACCAAATATTCAATTCTAGATCCAGGTGGTCCAAGTGTCCTATTGTTGTGGACCCTCAATCCAAGGTTTGTGTAAGATGCCCAATGATTTATTTACAAGGAAAACATGGCAATATTTTTTCTTAGCCTAATTTCCTTTTCGGACACCAAACTATCAAGAAGCACGGGAAGCCAAACAAAGT
The DNA here is from genome assembly GCF_964263255.1 of Lissotriton vulgaris. NCBI lineage: Eukaryota > Metazoa > Chordata > Amphibia > Caudata > Salamandridae > Lissotriton > Lissotriton vulgaris. Next base: position 1,806,067,827 of record NC_141694.1, on the reverse strand, counting down.
TTTTATGGCTTCAGAACCAAATAATGCTCTTGGGGAATATATCCACACAGTCTCCAAATCCAAACAGGTGCCGAAATAGATAATAACTGTTGACGCGTTTCGGCCTTTCAATTACTTATAGGCCTCATCAGGACAAAGGGCAACATTTCTTTTAACTGATCCAAGATGTTATTATCCAAATAACAAAACCAAATATGGGTAAGGTCGTCCAATGTTGCGGATATAGTTCAACAATGTCACTCAAATCCGGGCGAACTACATATATTAGGCACACCTGTGCAATCCAGGTTTCTTTAGAATCTCATAAATGTGATGTAATCACCGGCATCTGCAGGGTATCCAAACCCACATTGCATACGGGAAACGAGCAAGAGTCTCCTAACCCTCGGCGTGTATTTCAGCGCGGGTGAGGCTGCTCACATCCATGAGGGGCACCCCGACCTCTGCCCGATCACCTCCACCAGCTTGTGAGACCGATGTTTCCTCTGAAGAATGAGGAGAACGTTGATCAGGAATCTGAAATCTCTCAGGAGACCTAATTCTTGTGTGATCCTGCAACTCATATGTTCGTTCAGTAGACACTGGTATCGGTGACGCAGGACGTGACCCTTGTTTCTGTTGCTGCTTCCTCTGTTTTTCAGTTTTCCAATTTTGTTTTGGAAAAACAGGACGGTCCTCTTTAGCAGACTTAACCATTTGAGTTTGCGGTTGTGCTCTTGTTTTAGCAAAAGGCTTAACACCCAAACTATTGTGGCCAATGGTCTTATAAGCCTCCGCAATAATCTTCGGTAACTGCAGGGGTTTATCGGCATCGGCGACGAGGCGCAGCTCATTCAACACTTGAAAGTTAAAAGCATCCCCTTTGACGTTAGCAAGGATGAGATCAGCAACAACGTCAAACACGCCAACAAGTCTCATGCCCAACTCGACCTCCGCCTCCTGACCGTGCTCATCCTGAACACGCTTAATCACGGAGGGCAGTACAGCCATATACGGTGTTCTGTACACTTCGCGTAGATTGCTGCAAATACTTTACCCCAGTTCTCACAATCTGTCACCTCAGGGACTAAGTCTTTCTGCAAACTAATTGTGAGAATCCTGTGTTTCTCCACAGGAGTTTTAGGAAATACTGCTTCTAGCTGGTCAAATTTCTCAGCAAGCCAATAAGGTATATCGTCCATATTCTGGGGGCACTTGCCCATTAGCAAATTAACTATGACCGGACTAATAGAAATTCCGGCCAGTCAAACAAGTTGTGTTGCAACTCCAGGTGCCCCCACCTGGAGGTTGTGTGAGACGTATTGCACTCAAGCCCTATACACCACTATCAAGGCGGTATGTAGCAGACGTAAGTCATCCACCGGCTAGCAAATAACGTGGATGAGGTGTGAACGCGGCCAAGACTGGCCAAGTGGCCCCAGGGATAGACAAGGAACCAAACCAAACCGGAGTTATGGTGTGGGGGAGGGCACCATTGAACTAAATACGATGCTGCCATGCGGAAATTAGAATTTCCTGCGTCCTATATGGTGTGTAATTCTCAGGAACTGCCGTAGGAGTGTAAGAGTGGAACGTGTTATCATCCACATCCGCTTCAGGAAACATAACCCAAGAGTAAAAAAGCTCATAGGGGAATGATGCATCGGCACTCACTACAATGATCACTGAAATTAAATCGTCGGACACCCCAAAATTCGTCAGATGACGCCAGAGTGGTACACGACTATGCGTTGCTATATTAACTTCAGCCATAAAGACGCTGAGAAGAAAAACAATCTATACAAAATTGTAGCACAAAAAAGGGCAGGAATTCAAAATGAAACCTTTTTAATTGTCAAGCTTGAATGAACCTATAATTTATTCATATAGGTAGGTTAATACGTCACTTCTGTCAACCGGAAACAGGAGTGAGGGTGTCGTGGACAAATATAAGTACTACTACTAAAGCGTCTCGAATAAAATACAAAATGTTAGGTGCTCCATGTTGCAGGGATTCTGTTCATGCACAGAATTGTGCACAGGAAACCAGGACTTCAGTGGCGGTGTACCAAAAAACTCACCTCAGTACCCAGAACCCCTATCCGACTAGCTTCAGTGTCTCATTCATTCTCTGTACTACAGCAAAGCTACCAATGATTAAACAACCCAGAACAAGTGACTTAGGTTACTCTCAGGAATGGTGGGAATCAGGAACACTGATTTTATTATTATTCAGTCCACAACATGAGTAATCAGAGACACTGAAAAGTTTAAAATGTTTATTTTAACTATGTGTTCTAATATGCAGTATTTTGGCTAACATAAGCAGGCACATGATTAGAAATAAAACCATCAGCATTGTTATAATTCCATAAAACACAAAGGTAGAAATAATATTGTAATGATAGTGGAGACAGGTCCTATAACGCCTTGTGTACCGCCCTCCCCTGGCTAGAAGCTACTTTTATAATAAGAGAAGGTCTCTAGGTTTGAATGGGGAACCCCATCCCTCCAAGATCAGCTTAGGTGAATCACATCACAGGATCAGTAATGCTCTGGGTACAAGGAAAGGTTTTCTCCAAGTGCCAGTATCATGCATGCAATGCAATATTAAAGGCACCTGAGTTTCAGATATTTGCAGCTGTGTGCTTGTTGTGTCTACAGTGTGGGCCGATCAACCTGAATTCAACAGCATACATTGTTATTTGACCTTGAAGGCTTCTGCACAAAGTGTTCAGACTAAGGTTGCGGTGTAAGTCTAGGAAGGTGAAAAACAGACCGTTCTCCTGTAAAGAAAAAGCAAGCAAGCAGTTTTACTTATAATAACAGTTACATGTCGGGTTGTGTGCAAAAGCGGCAAAGCAGAAAAGTGGCAAGATGGCGTTTAACTTCTAAAACACTTATGCTAACATAGCAATGTGTTCAGGCAGAACCCTGTCTTCACTGCACCGGAGACACTGCTGAAGAAGAATCCGATCATCTAGAAGGGGAATGCGGAAGGTATTTGAGGAGGCACATCCGAAGAAGAGAAAAATTGAAGAGAGTAGTGCCAGAGAGGGGTGCGACGCTGGCGTTGTATCCAGAAGAGGTCACCTATACTGTCTTGAACCTGTCCTAATGCTTTGGGTCCTGACTGACCCAGGGGTCCCTATCCAGCCCCTTGCCAGGGGTTGGTCCTCACACCATTCTAGGTAAATATCATTTCTGTGTAGTATGTCCTTGTACTGCTCTCTGTTTCCACCCTTTCCGGGTTCTGTCATTTTCGGGTACAGTCATCATGAGATTTTAACTAAGACTTATTTGTCCTATTCCTGATTATTTCCACAAGAAAACGGAGTATGACATGTATTGGTATTTGACTCACAAAATTATTGATTAGATAAAACATTTAAAACTCTCTAGACTCTGTGGTCATTCAAAGAATAAAATTAACAACATTTCTACCTATTCTACCATAAATCTGATCTATTGACCAGAGGAAATTAAGACCTAAGTTGATATGGTAGGTAAGAATTGGTAAATTCAACGCAGAAATATTGAAATTGATTGCATCAGTAAATTACTGGCTTATGTGTGTATGTTAATGGGCCCAGGTGAGTATGGTAGTTTGTAAGTAACTCAAGCTGGAAAACCCGCTGCATCAGTTTTTCTTGGTAGCAGAGTTAAGGTTAGGTTTTAGTTAGTTAGGTAGAAAAATTGTGTATTGAACTATTGATTTATGTATTAACCAAAACCTGTATATATTGTTTTATGTTGTCTGGAAATTCCCGGAAATATTGAATAGTGGGTGGTAAATGGAAGCCATACTGCAGTGAGGTTACTTACCATGAAGAAGAAAGTGTGAAAAGTTATGTAGAACTTGAAGCACTGATTTAGGGATTATTTTATTTGTATAAAAGTGATAGGGGTTGCGAGCAAAAGAGTTTGCTGGTGAAACTTTGGTCTTATATCACCTAGAACGAGTATTACTGAAGGAGTAGGAGGTTCTTTGATGCTTGAGTGAAGAGTAAGCGCAAGAGGTTTTACTCGTAGTGTGTGAAGGGTAAGCAGAAAGTTTTACTCGCAGCATAAGAAATAGACTTTTCTTTGAATTTAGAAAATCAGGCACAGTAACGAATGGTTCTACGTTAGTGATTAATGAAATGTGTATGTAAAATTGTAAGAAATTAAGTTTTGCATTACCTTGTAAAAAGAGAGGTCAGTTGCGGGTGCTGCACTGAGGTCACTAGGAGCTGTGCTGGTATTGTTCGAGACAGCGGGCGTGCAGCTGATGTGAAATTGTAAAGTAGGGGTCAGTAGAGAGGAGCGATACTGACGTCACGGAAAAGCTGCGCAAACATTGGTTGAGCGAATAAGCAAAACAGAAGTTGCTTTGTAACAAGAATCGAAAACGCTCTGGTATTGGAGAAATATTAGAGTAAAAGCGAACATTTGATTAGTCATCAAAATAGATTTCTCACATTTAATGTGAGAATTTTACATAATTTACAAACTTGCATGAATGAGTTAGAAACAAGACCTAGATTGACCCAGTACAAAGTTTTAGAAGAATGGGAGATTGAAACATTTGAGCGTGATAGATCACGAAGTAATAGGAACTTGAGTAAATTTTATCCAAATTTCCTTGTGAAATTCGAGATAGTCAGGTGAAACAATGGAGACGAGCCATGGTGGTGGAAGGATTACATCCTGTAATAATGACAGAAGAACAGACAGGAAGGAAGTAAATGTACCGAGGAAACCAAACATTTAATGACAGATAGTTGAGATTCAGAAGATGATTATTTTGAAGATATTTTAAAGAAAAATCATTCTCCACTTTACCTAGAACAGTTAAATAGAACTACCCCAAGTGCACATTATTTCTGAAAACATCTTTAGTTCTGCAGGTTGTGCACAAGACTACAATGGAAAGGGTACTTCAAGAAAAAGAAAAGGAAGTGATAAATAAAAATAGAAGTGAATTAATTCAGAAAATAACCCATCTGAACACAAAAGCAGAAGCATTAACAATACCAGTGACTATAGGTCCAGTTGTTCCCTTATATGGAGATAATATAAATTGTCCCAAAACACCTTTCATGACTACACCAATCATGCAACCCTGAAAAGAAAATATAATAATTGATGATCAAGCCAGTGAATGTGAATCGGTAATTTCATTAATGGATTTGCCAATAGGAGGGCACAACATGATTCACCCAGAAAAGTCACACTAGGTTGTTCAAAAAAAGTATGAATTGACACATCTACAAGAACGAAAGGTACCACAATGGTAACCACAGAAGAAATAGGAAGACGGGCAAAAGAAATAGATAGACCAAAACCCGACCAAAAATATTAGATATATTCAAATTAAGAGTTGAATCGGAAGAGATGATAGCTGGGAATGTAGGAGTAGAAAGATTCAACATCTTTAGTGAGGAAGAGTTGTTATTCATATGCAGAAGCATCACCTGAAATGCAAAACTTTTTTATGAAAAATTAATGAAATTTTCCTAAGAAATGGGAATTGACATAGGGAAATCGAAAGTATTGTAGAAACCATATAGAGCAGAATTTTCTGATAAGGATTCAGAAAACATGGATGTGTCAGGAAGGAAATTACTGATAAAAGAGTTGTTGACACTGTTACAAAAATGGGGAAATTTAGATAGATGGAAAACTAGGTGGACAAAGAAAAAGGAAGAAGCTTAGGCGAATCGAACGACATCTGAGTATTTAATGAGAGAAACAGAAAAGGTTGAAAGACTGTGCCCAATGAGAGAAGTTCGCGGAGGAGGTTATGTACAGGTCCCATGGACCCGACAAGATAGTTAATCTTTTACGAATGGTTTCCCAAAGTTGAGAGAAAAACCAGTAGAATGGTACAGGCAAGTTGAAAGGTTTGTAAAGGTTTCAAAAGTTGTGTTGAATGATTTGGATGGTCAATTTGACATAGTTGTACCTGTATAAACGCCTTTTAAAGGTGTTCAAGCAGTACAGTGGGTTTGAGATTATAGGAGACAAAGACAAGACACATTTTGTGTATCGATTTGTGTCTGGATTAAGGTTGGACATATCGCAAATGATTAAGCAGCACATGTTGTGCTGGCAAGCGAAACCCATAGATGAAATCCTCAAGTACGCAACGTACTGTGGAGATGAAATCGATAACAGACAAAAGAATTTAGAAGAAAAAGTAATCTGGGCCCAAGTTAAATTAGCAGAGCAGCAAGAACTCCAGCTAAATAATCAGGCAGAAAGCCAAGGAAAAGGGCAAGGCCAAGGTGAAAATAGTGGGGGTAAACAAAGAGGGCGATTGAGCAGAGAAGGGGCAAAGAAAAGGTTTCCTGTAACGGGTGCGGAAAATTGGGGCATTGGAAAAACAAGTGTAAAATTATACAGAATAATAACACCAAAAATCAAAATTTAAATCCACAGATGCAGAATGAGGTGTTAACGAGGCAACCGCAGCAGGTTGTAAATCCACAGAGCCAATGGCCCCTTGCCCCTAAGCCAAATTTTGTCAAGTACAGTGTGGACATTAGATTCCAGGAAGGAAGTGGTACAAAAAATGTTGTATCACCACAGTTTCTTTTGCAAGATTCCTATTTTGACAATGATAAACATGGCGGTGCCTGAGAGGGGAGTAAGAGGAGTGCGTAGTTGGCGCACCCTTGCCGGTAGATCAGTCAGGTATTTATATAGATGGTAATGTTGAAGGGAATGACATAAAATTCTTGTTGGAAACTGGTATTACCTGTTCTACTGTGAGAACAGCAGACATCCCAAACTTTCAACCTTGGTGGGCATTTCTAATATGCAAATTAGGACCCCAATTACAAAACTAATGGAGGTATGTATTGGCAATTTTAAAGAGATGCATAAGTTTGTTGTGTGTGACTCAAGTCCCGTAACCTTACTAGGAAGGGATTTATTGTGCAAAATGAATTGCACAATATTCTGCACACCGGATGGTGTTGCAATTCAGACCTCCATTGAAGACGGTGTCCACAAAATGATGTTAGCCAAGCAAGGAACAGAGGTGAATGAAATGTTTTCCATGATGAGAAAAGACGAGCTACCAGATGAGGTCAAAACTACTGTAAATCTCAAAGTGTAGGATTTTACAGGAAAAGAAGTAGGAGTAATGGCAAATGTAGATCCAGTAAAGGTAACTGTGAAAGAGGCCACGCCCCCGACGCCGTCCTACAAATAGCGCTGATTACAAGCACCGCACATTGAGATAGACTCGAGCTCTTAGGGCGGAAGCCGAGAGCGTTTTTTAACCAATTTTAAAAATCTTACTCTTGTAATTACTGTCACTTTATTCTTTTGCACTAGGCACTCACCTGTACCTGCTTGTTGTCACGCAGTGGATTTAGCGCAGCCGCGGCCCCCAGAACTACCAACTTCTCCATACCACCATCTCGGCGAGGTCGGAGGCCACGCCCCTTTCTGAGGCCACGCCCCCCGCCGCCGCCCTACAAATAGCACTGATTACAAGCGCCGCGCATTGAGATAGACTCGAGCTCTTCAGGTGGAAGCTGAGAGCGTTTTTTAACCAATTTTAAAAATCTTACTTTTGTAATTACTGTCACTTTATTCTGTTGCATTAGGCACTCACCTGTACCTGCATGTTGTCGCACAGTGGATTTAGCGCTGCCACGGCCCCCAGAACTACCAACTTCTCCCTACCGCCATCTCGGCGAGGACAGAGGCCACTCCCCTTTCTGAGGCCACGCCCCCGACGCCGCTCCTCCACACCTATAAATAATGTGCATCTTTCAGACGCACAGCGGACGAGTGCAGCGGGCACGTCGTCTGCGCGCCGAAGGTGCGCCAAAGGAAAGCCCGTCTGCGCCCGTCCGCGCCAGGCCGGGCACTAGGGCACGCCGCGCTGGCCATCTCATCTCATACCCGTCTTAATCTCTCAGAGAGCTACAGCATCTTGCCCCTCCGCTGTCTCCTAACACCAACCGCCGTATACACACAGCCGGCCTTACGCGCCCCGCTCTACACCCTCCATGCGGACGCACACCTCCAGTCAACCCGTCTAGGAATGCTACTTCCATCAGGGTGTCATATTTGAACACCCGTTCTCTAGTAAAGCACTATGAAGATATTTTCATCCTGTTGACTGACAACAGCCCCGACATACTCCTGCTCACGGAAACATGGTTAACGTCAGAGTCCCTCCCAGATATCTTGGCGGCCCTCCCCCCTGACTATTACATTCTCCATGCTGATCGCCCCGGTGACCGGCCCGCGGGTGGGGTGGCAGCCATCATATCCAAGCGCCTAAATTCTATCTCCTCTCTTTCCCTCCCACTTCCTGAGATGGATAACTTACTTTTTAGCATGGAAACTGGCACCGGTGCCCTTACTTTCCTCCCCTTATAGCGGCCTCCACATCCTATGCCATCCTTTTCTACCATCTTGAGCGAACAACTGTCCAATCTACTTATGCAGCACTTCACTTTCGCCCTCTTCGGCGACCTAAACTATTGGTTCAATGACACTAACGCCGGTCCCCATGCTATAGAGCTCTTTGAGACTCTTAACAGTCTGAACCTCAACCAACAGGTCACCCAACCCACCCACACTAAGGGCCACATCCTGGACCAGATCTGGACCTGCAATCTAGCTCTGTCCCAGCCAGCTATATCCCCCTGTGTCTGGTCACACCACTACTTAGTAGACACCACCATCACTGTCGTCGGCCGGACTCCTGCTCCTCTGATGGCTGGTGGCTCCTCACGAAAATGGAGTACCTATGACTCCCAGGGCTTCCTCACAACCCTGGCCGACACCCGTCCAGTCTTCAACCCCTCCGATAACGTCAAAGGAATAGAACACAACATCGGATCCTGGCTGAAGTCGGCCAGCGACCTCTTTGCCCCCCTGATCAAATTCCCCCGCACTAGGCATCAAAACTCCCACAGGTGGTTCTCTGATGACCTTAAGCAACACAAATTAAAAACGCGCCAGCTGGAACATATCTGGAGACGCTATTATTCCAACTCAGCCAGGCAGTCTTACATGACTGCGTGCAGAGAATACAAAACTGCCATTACCCTAGCCAAAACGGAACACTTTTCCAACAGGATCTCGTCAGCGGTCAACAAAACAAAGGAGGTGTTCAAAGTCATGAACGAACTTACCACTGACGATAGAACCCTCCCAGCCCAGACCCCTACTCAAGGGCATGTGACAACCTCAACCTCTTTTTTGTGGAAAGAATTACAAAAATCAAAAACTGTATACCTCCCCTACCCCAGCCATACCCATCGGACACTTCCTCCGACAATCCCTCTACCCTCTCTACTTTCCCCACCCTGAACCCTATCTCATTAGTGGAACTCACCACTCGTGTGAAATGTGGCTCCCCTAACGACAGCTGTCCGCCATCTGTCTTGCGGAGTATCTGCCTCAATCTACCTGATTGTATTCTACCCCTGCTGAATGGCTCACTCAGCAGTGGCATCGTCCCTAGCTCTCTCAAGGAGGCCATCCTTGTGCCCCTCCTCAAGAAACCTGGCGACGACCCCCTGGATCCATCAAATTATCCCCCCATCTCCCTCCTTTCCTACTTTTCAAAATTAATGTATGCCCACGTCACCCGATGTCTGTCAAATTTTATCGAATCCTCTTGTCACCTTGAGCCCAATCAAGCCGGCTTCAGACCTACCCACTCTACGGAGGCCGTCATCTTGGCAGTCCTGGACACACTCAGGAGCAATGCGGATGTGGGGTCTCCCCAAGCCCTCATACTCCTGGATCGGTCGGCCGCGTTCGACACGGTACCACAACATCCTTCTTCACCGTGTCGGACAGGCAGGCATCCATTGTTCTGCTCTAAGTGGGTGAGTCCTTCCTGACCTGTAGAACTCAGGCTGTCCGCCTGGGCCCCTACACAGTAACAAAAACCCCCACGACATGCGGAGTCCCCCAGGGCTCCTCCCTTTCACCGCTCCTGTTCAACCTATACCTCCGGCTCTTGATCCACTCTCTCCAGAAATGGGACATCATTGTCTACAACCACGCCGACGATTTACAGATTGTCCTCCCGCTCAATTCACCCCATGCCATCAAAACATTTCACGCAGTTATGATCCACATCCAACATTGGATGAACCAGAACCAACTGAAGCTAAACCCCGGAAAAAATGAGCTCCTCCTCCATGGACTCAGTCATGGTCATTGGGGCCCGCAGTTCTGGCCCTCGGAGCTCGCCCCCCCCCCCAGTCCCGGTCAAATCAGTGAAGAGTCTGGGAGTGATTATCGACACCGAACTGTCCCTCAAAGCCCAAGTGGGTGTGGTAATCTCATCTTGTATGTACCAGCTCCGGAAGATTAGCAAAGTTCGCCACCTACTTCCGCTCACCGCACTTACCCAAGTTGTCATCTCACTTGTGCTTTCCCGTCTGGATTTCTCCAACTCCCTCTAGTACGGTCTCCCACAATTCCTGCTACACCGCCTTCAGGTAGTTCAGAACCAAGCGGCCTGACTCATTCACAAAACCCCCAGATGGCAATCGGCAAAACCTTTACTTCACAGACTGCACTGGCTCCCAATAGACCAAAGGACAGCTTTCAAGGTGGCCTGCCTCACATTCAAAGCCCTCCACTGTTCCGGCCCCGCATGTCTCAAATCTTTAATTACTCCTCATCGTCCAACGCGCAACCTCCGATCAGCTCATCGTCATCTACTCGTCACCCCCAAAGCTAAAACCAAGAAATTCAGTGGTCACAGCTTCTCCCACCTGGCTCCCGGGCTTTGGAATCTCCTCCCTCTCTCCATCAAATCTACCCCTTCTCTCCTGAACTTCAGGAAATTGCTTAAAACCCACCTCTTCCCTCCCCTTGGTTAAAACCACGCCACTCTCGCTTTTCTCCCTCACTCACTCTGTCTTAAAGCGCCAGGAAGCCTTTGGTGTCAGCGCGCTCTATAAATTGCACTTAAGATAAGATAAGATAAGATAAGATAAGAAAGAAGATGCTGTTTATCCAAATACCAGACAATACAAAATGAGGCAAGAAATTAAAGATGGTGTTGAGCAGAAATTGATCGATTGGTTGAGCAAGGCATTCTGGAAGAAATAATAAGTAGTCCTTGTAACTCACCCATAATTGTTATAAAAAAACTAACGGGAAATAGAGGGTGGTTCAAGATCTGAGAAAGATTATAAAGAGTGTCATACCATGTTGCCCTGTTGTGCCAGATCCAGCAGTAATCCTATACCAGATACCATGGACAGCAGGATGGTTTACCATAATTGATTCATGCTATGCTGTTTTCCCCATTCCATTGCATCCTGATAGTCAATTTTTATTTTATTTTACATTTGAGGAGCGTATTTACGTTTGGAATCGTGTTTCTCAAGGGTACACTGAAAGTCCTTCAATTTTTAACCAAATTTTGAAAAAATGTCTTGAATCTCTGGTATTGCCCAGACAATCAGTCTTAGTGCAATATATTGACTACTTATTGGTTGAGTCGAAAACCTGAAGTGACTGTGTTACTGATTCAATTGCTTTGCTAAATCATCTGGCTAAAGATGGACATAAAGTGACACCAGAGAAATGACAGTTTTGCAGAAATTCAGTCTAATATTTGGGACACCAAATAGAAAGAGGAGTTAGGAAAGTGACCACCGAAAGACTAAAAAATGATAAGACAAATGCGATTACCAAAAACCCAAAAAGAATTAAGGATGTTTCTTGGAGTCGTAGGTTATTGCAGGCAGTAGATTGTGGGATTTTAATTACTGGCCAAACCTTTGATACAAATGACCAAGAAACGAGCAAAAGATCCAGTAGAGTGGGATGATGAAAGCATGACAGCTTTCTTAAAGTTATTAAACTGTTTGTGTGAAGCACCTGCCCTTGGTAAGCCAGATTATTCAAAAGAATGTGCACTATTTTGCTACAAGAGAGATACTTGTGCACTCTCAGTCGTAACCCAGAGACATGGCCTAATGCGACGTCCTGTGGCATATTTTTCTGCTACTTTGGACCCCATAGCATCCGCATTGCTAGGTTGTCTAAAAGCTGTATCTGCAACATGCATGAATCTGGAACAATGCGAATCAGCTGTAATGGGTCACCCTGTAAAAGTGCACGCCCCACATTCAGTTGTAATTCTGTTGACAAGAACACAAACTCAGTATCTTACTCCTAGTAGATTGACAAAATATGAGCGAATTATACTGGGGGCTGAGAACATGACCATAGTCTGGTGTACTGTCCTAAACCCAGCTACCTGTTTTTCCCAGATCCATACCAGTAAGAGGTGAAAGATGAAGTCAAACATGAATGTCTCAACGTTACTGAACTCAGTACCAAACCCCATCCAGACATACAGGAAGAACCCTTAAAAGATACAGAACATGAGCTCTTTTTAGATGGCTCGTGTTTGCGCCATCAAGAAGGAGGATTGAGCGCTGCTTATGCTGTGCGTACATTGGCTGAATAGCCGAAGCATCCTATTTACCAGCAGTCAAGTCTACTTAACATGTCAACAAATTAATCCAGGTAGAAAACAGTAGTCAGCAAGGGAAGAATTGGAAAAGCAGAAGGTCCATTTGTAAGACTTCAAATTGATTTCATTCAGTTACCTGTTTGTCGAGGGCTGAAATATGTACTTGTCATAGTTTGTTTATTTTCGAAGTGGGTGGAAGCATACCCGACCAGGTGGAATGACAGCTTGACAGAAGCCAAACCCCTATTGAGGCAACTCGTTCCCCGATTCTGTTTTCCAGTAACCATTGAATCAGATAGATCTCATTTTAATAATGAAATAATTTGAATGATTAGTGAAGCATTTAAAATTGAACAAAAACTGCATTGCGCATGCCGCCCAGAGGCTACTTGAGTGGTAGAACAATTGAATGGCTCCATCAAGTCAAGACTGGGAAAGGTGTGTTCTCCCACCCCACTGGAGTGGCCTGATGCTTTACCTCTTGTCATGATGGGACTCAATAGTATCCCAGAAACAAATACTGATTTGAGTCCCCATGAAATGCTCATGGGAAGGGATATGAGGCAAGCATGCATACCAGGATACAAGCTGTTGAATATAATCTGATGATGAGAGAACACGTGTGTTCTCTCACCAGGTTGGGGAAGATGCAGTTGCCAGGCAGCCGAACCAAGCGCATGATCTGAATCCCGGTGACTGGGTAGTTGTGAAGAATCACACTTGCCATTCGTTCCTAGCACCAAGGTGGGAAAAACCACATCAGGTTATATTGAATACAACAACAGCTGTAAAATGTGCAGGCTTGCCTAATTATATTCATGCAAGCCATACAAAAAGAGTACCGACACCTGACGAAGTAGAGCCCCAACTGATTTGAGCAGTTGAGGTCGCTGATGGTTGAGCAGCTGAAGGATCACGAATAACAGATCCTAAAGCAGCTGATCAAGCACAACCTAGCACTAGTCTGGATGACTGGATCCCTCCCAGTAGTGGGTAGACCTTAAGTGATTGTGAGAACAAGAAGTCAAGCCCAATTAGCAAGACAGGAGAAGAGTGAGGACGAGTTAGAAATAGAAGAATTCTATAAGAATAAGTGAAATACAGTTGTAAAAGAACCTGAGCAGGACCAGATAAGGAAAGAACAAGCTACTCAGACAGAAGAAAATAAAAACCCCATCCACAAGTCTGAGGAGAGACAGATAGGTCTTAAAGAACACGACCAGACAGAAGAAAATCAAGAAACTGAGCAGGATCAGTTAGGAAAAGAAAAACAAGTTCAGGAAGAAGAAGAACAAATCAAAATGAATCCTGAACAGGGTCTGATTAGGGAAGAAGAACACATCCAGTCAGAAACGGCTGAGGTGATAAGCCTTGGACAAGGTCAGATAGAGAGGAATTCTGAAGACGGAATTAATCAAGCTCTCTGTTAGAGCTCCAAGCACTCCGGATACTAAAAATCGAATAATCCTGGTTAGTGGTAGTCAAGAAACAGAACAAACAGAACAGAACATATGAGTAACAGGATTACAGGTTTTCGAGTAACAGGATTACACACAAGAGCAAGGGCAAGAGGAAGAGGATTAACGCACCTCTGCGTCGGTTACCCTGACACAGACTAAGGAAGGGTCGAGTGCATCCACACAGCCTCTGAGTCTCTGCTGCTACCAAGGATCAACGATTGAAGTCGGTTCAGATGCTGTTGGTCGTGCCCTGGTTCGCATGACCCGGATCATCGCCGGGCGAGATTACGGGATACCTGCGGCGAGGTTGGAGCAGCCCTGGTGTCCCCCAGATGAGGCGGCATGCTGCGGACGATGCAGATGAGGTGAGCATGTGGAATGGGCCCCCCCTCAGGTGTAGTGGCAGGAAATTGTCCGGGCGGCAGAATTGGGGGCCGGGTGTGGCGGGAGCTAGACCCCTACGACCCACGGCCTGGGCAGTCAAAGTGCCTTGAAGCCGCAGACTGACCCGACATTGCTGCGCCGGTCCTGCAGCTGAGCCCCTCGTGGACCGAGGAGGAGGGAGCAGCCTGGAGAGACGTCAGGCTGCCTTGCTCGAGCTACCCCCCATCCCCACCAAACCGCAGGTACTACACCCCGACCTCAATGTCTAGGGAGTTGTGAGCGCCCGGGCTGAGAAAGGGACCTGAGCCTCTCCCCCAGAGGGAACGGAAGCTGCCCCGATCTCCCTACAGACAGAAGCACTGGGAGCTAGACGGCATGGAGCATCTCAGCCTGCTTTATAGTACTGGCAAAAAGAAGTTGATATTGAGCCCGCCCCCCGAGCTCAATACAAAACAATGAGGACAGCACATAATGTGATCGAATCCCATGAAGCGGGGAATACACAATTTATTTAATTACATAGCGACCTTGTTTCCACTGATACCCAACTGAACCCACAGCCACCAAAGATAGACATAGGACTGCATAGAGATAGATATAGGACTGCTTAGTTGTCTATGAGACCCCTCCACAAAGGAGGCAGCCATCTTAGAATGACTCTTCTACAAGGATGCAACACATTTCCGACGATCGCCCTACCTATACATTGCAGGCTAGAATCTATCGGTAAAGCTCTCTCATCATAATCTACCTCTAGCCATCCCTCATTCTACCTCACACCTAATGCCCTTGCTATATTCATTAGGGTTTGAGATCCACCACCCCAACCAGACCTGAACCTAGTCACCACCGCAGCCATTGCTTCCCCTTCCCATATTCACCCCCCAGCCCATCACAACGGACAGTTTGCACCACAGTAGGAGCACCACACACACTTTAGCTTCAGAGCATCTCCTAAACCCTGTCATAGCATGGAGCGTACGTGCACACATACCTACACCATCATCTACTCCCCCACCTATCAAGAAACTCAGCCAAACACTTTAAGCATAAGTTTATAAGACTTCACTTCGAAATACCCTTCGCAGATCCCTACTTCTCTATACACAACGGACACACAACCTCCGACATCATGTTCCATACGAAACGAAGGGGGCAATGGTGGAAAGAATTTCTAACCTTATTTGCAACCTCCTCCACTAGGAAAACCGCACATGGCCAAGTTATTTACATCTCCCACTCCCAGCTATTCCAAGCGACGGCAACCATCACCATCTACAATAACGGAACCGTCCTCATGTAATCCACAGACCATAGCTTAAACCGTCTGGATAACATCTTTCCCATTATCAAAGCGCAAGCATCTAAAGCCCAAACTGACATCCAGACTACCTACACAACCACTACACATTATACCCCATCATATACCCCCACTGGCAGCAACACCCTTTCACTATCACTATCCCAACCACCATCCACCCCCTCTGATAGCCACTCCCTACCACTAACCCGACCACCACCCCAGCCTTACGCTACGTCCAATCAGAACACACAACACATCACTCCATCAATCACCCCCCACATCTGTGTTTCTATATCACCGGCCTTTAGGCACTGTGGAGAAACAGGCCACTACCACGCCGCCTGACCCACACAAAATACTCCCACCCAGCACAACGGCAGCAGCATACATACCCCTAACCGATATTGATTCCCCCTTATTCACGAGCACATTGGCTCCCCATGGCAACACCCCCCCCCCCCCATAACAGGTAAGTAAAGGACATAATTAGCAAACAATAGGATATCTACTGCCCTAAAATGATCAACATATTGTATTTATTTGGAATGACGAGGAAGACATGTTATAGGAATTTATGTCTTGGTTGAATGTCTGCGATCCTAACCTAAGGTTCACAGAAAAGAAAAGCAAAACAGAACTAGAATTTCTTGATTTGACCATAAAACATGACAAAGGTCTACTTGTCATGGATCTTTTTGTGAAACCTAGTGCTCGTAATACTCTCCTTCATTGCAGCAGTTTCCATCCTATGACGCAAAAGAACAGCATACCCTTTAGTAAATTTTTAAGACTTAGGAGAAATTGCACACGCCTGACGAACTTAAGGTATTATTCCCTTACTTTGAAGGTCCTACTATACTGCAGGCATTGATGACCCGATAATTCTATTACAGACATGCTATATCTAAATGCACTATTGGTACTTTTTTATAGATCATTGGAGTATCACTGAATGGAAGCATTGCTAATACCCCAAATAATCAAATCGAATCAAATTAAACTGATGTATCATCAATTTCCTTCTTACCTATTGGATTTGTGTATGCAGTACTGAATTTATCCACAGACACTAGGGAGGGAACATTTTGATAACTGGCACCTTATTACAAGCTATACAGTATTGTATAAAAGTTAAAAGAGTATGTCTTGAATCTATGACCTTCATGACAAACTCATGTATATTTCTCTAAGTAAATAGACACCGATCGTTCAAACTAGCGAGTATATATGCATATTGCATTGGAAGTTTCTATTTAATAGGGTAATAACATAGTATAACATCAGCTCCACTTTGTTTTACCATGGACTATTTCGGGATAGAATGTGAATAATAATCACATCTCAGCCATGTTTTGCCCCATTAAGTTGAGGTTGCAAATAAATCCTGAAAGGGTTTTTTTCTCTCTACAGAATATAAATAGAGTCTCTGGTTCTTCCCTTAAGAGTCAACAGTGGAGGAGCTAAAATAGAAGTGATATCTTGAGATTAATTAACCGCATGAGGCATTTTATAAGTAAGTGATGATGTTTAACGAGAATCACCTTTTGATTAATTGGCTGTCCTCTATTTAGGATAGATATAAAATGAATTGATGATACTAAACTTTATACCCCATTTTCTTTTTCTTTTCTTTGGTTTCTTACTATTCTCCTTCTTCTGATTTTCGTTATTGCTAGGGAAATGTCATTTTACCTTATCAACCAATAACTCTTTATGTATTGAACAAATTGCTGATAATCTAATTTAGCTTGACTGTCTTGGAAACAATCATGAATCATAATGAACTGTAAGAAAGATGAAAAACAGAATGTATTAGTCTTGTTAAACTGTAGACAGAATCGAGAATTACGACATGGATGATAAAAATATTGAGTACATAATATACAAGTTATAAGGAACAATAATGAGAGAGAGATAGTTTCAAGTAACTGGTTATAAAAGCTACTTGACAAATAGATATGAATTATCAGTTACAGTCAGAAACAAGGACAATATATGTTTGCTGAAATGACCTAGTAGGTAATTTTACTTAAGAATAAAAATATATCATGTAATCACTCATAATAGAGAAAGGTTAGAAGCTGTCATACTCTAATAATGTAGAAGTCAAACTGACCCTGCCTTTCATGTACAGTAATAGATATAAAATAATTGACGTTTTCATATATATGTATAAACCAATAACTGCTTTAAAGTATGGTTACCAAGTGACTGACTTATTTTTCGTTTTTTTACAGATGTTTGTGTAATTTTTTGTCTTGCAAATGTTTGTGTCATATATGTAGGACCGTCACCTGATGAAGGCTACAGGCCGAAACGCGTGTTGTGTGGTTTAACGGCATATTGCCTACATCTGTAAATACATCGACCAAAATTACATTATGTATATGTTTTTTTGTGTTTTTGTTTGTTTATGTAAAATGTATGTGTCTTGAAAATTTTATGAAATAAGAAAGAAAAAAATAATGGATAAAATAATAATTTTCTAAAAATATCAAAAATAAATTATATTTCAAACTCATATTGTACCTATCATGTGCTCTATTTGAATGTCATTTGTTATACGAAAACGATATGTTGATCATTTTAGGGCAGTAGATATCCTATTGTTTGCTAATTATGTCCTTTACTTACCTGTTTGATTAGTCCCTACAATTAGCAAACTCAACAATACGTAGGGATCCCCTGTTTAAAAAACAACATCCCCCCAAAACCCACTGTCCTGCCACGCCATCCCCGCTACGTATTGATACCACTGGCTCCATCATCCCCCACCGCAGCCCACCTCCTCCAGTTCAGGTTCTAGAATATAGTAAGTGTCTTCAATTCCACAATGAAGACACACCGCCCCCTGAGCAGTCTAGGGACTCAGACTCAGTCACATTTCCCTCACCCTCATCCCATCCGTCTACTTCTTCAGTGTAACTATCTACATACACAACTCCTCCAGCTACATACATCCCCAATTTAGTTAATCTCCCTCACCTCTACTTGCAAGGCAGCCATCCATTTCCACTAATCACCCATCTATACCTGCAATACCCCCTCCACTCCATTCATACCGGCACCACACCACAAGCATGACGAGGTCACAATGACCCATCTATAGCCTCATCACAGCCTACAGCCTTACTCATAACCACGCCAGACCCCAGACTTGATGAGATCAAGATATCATTACATCATATCAAGGATGAACTCCTAGCATTTAAGGAGCTGTTATCAAAACAACCAGGGTTCACTAGACCTATAACACAGCCTAAAGCAAGTGGGCCCCTGAAGCACCCAACAGCCACCTCAAAACCTATGTTACCCAGTTGGAAATCTATTCCCTTTCGTAATAAATCAACCTGCCCAATCCGAAGCACCAACCCTCTCTCGGAGAACGATCTGCTTGCTTTACTTCACTCACATGCACCCGCTCTCCTGAACCCCTGTACTGCCCACCCCTATGACTATCGTAATTATCCCTCCCAACCCACACAGGACTAGTAAACATAATTCCAGAGGCGTCATAGACAACAATCTAAGGAGAGTCCCTATCACTCAGGAACCCACGTCCTCCCATATCACGCCCCGTCTCAAATGCATCCTCCTAAACTGTAGATCAGCCACTCGACACGCAGCTGACATAGCTGACCTCATTCTCACGCAAGAACCAGACCTGATAATGTCAACCGAAACCTGGTTAAAGGAATCCTCATCGCCAATCATTGACATTCTAGTACCCCCTAACTACGACATCATCAGACTGACAGAACCGATAGGACAGGGGTGGCATTGCCTGTATATACCAGAGCAATATCTCAGTTAACAGAGCAATTTCACCTGTATTCCCTTCCTGCAAATACATTTGTCTCAACATCACCAGTAATGGCAACCCATTATGCTCCCTACACACCAGATATCATCCGCCTTCACTGAGCACCTCATTGACATGATGTCAACAAACAACGCTCGCCAATATATCCAAATATTCCTTGGAAACTCCAATCTTCACTGGGACGACCACAATGACGCAGTGGTCAATAGTCTCAAAAACTTCCTAGACGACCTAGACCTCACCCAAATGTGCAACAGCCCTACACACAACAAAGGTGCAATGGATATAATACTCTCTAAAAGAGATAGCATTCAATCCAACCCTGTGACTAGTCAGACCACCATATCATTACCTTCTTTATCAAGGAAACTGTGAAATTGAACCCGGTTCAATCCATAAGACCTAAAGTCTGGAAAGAGACTTAAAAAAATTAACCCTAACACCTTAATCTCACCCAGTTACAATCTACTCCTTCCCCCTGCAGGAACTTCCGAAGTCAATCACCTTACTAATCACTACCTTAGCTCCATGACCACGATAATAAATGAGGTATCCCCACTGCAACTATAGACAGCCTCCATAAAAGACTCTAAGCCTTGGTACAATGGCATACTCAATGAAGATAGATGCTCTCTCCGAGCCTCTGAATGTACCTGGAGATCAGCTACATCTGCCAAGCACCTAAAAATCCTAAGGAAAAACAGAAATGCATACTTCAGAAAAATCAAGCGTACCAAAGCAGGCTTTTTCAGCCACCAACTTGATCAAGCAAGAAATTGTTTAAAAAAACTCTTCCATCTGACCAAATCCCAATCTAAGGATGCTGCCTAACGTCCACAACTCATAACGAGCTTGCAATCTAAGGCTGAAGAATTCTCAGCCTTCTTCACCCTGAAGACAGACACGATCAAGAATGACCTCCTCAATGACCTCATCTTACACACGGGACCGCACATGAAGACCTCCCAAGTAATCCCATTTGCTCCATACCATTTCCCATCAAAGCCCCACCTAAAAAATAATGCAGAGTGGTCTTCCTTTTCCACATATTCTAAAGAAGCCATATGCAAAATTCTCGGTGCCCTGTACCCAGCTAATCACTTCACCGATCCACTCCCTGCTAAAGCGGTTAAAGATTTACCTCCTCTGCCCCTTCCTCTCTGGACTAAGATCATAAACAGCTCACTTCAACAAGGCTGCATCCTGGACACCCTCAAACTGGGACAAGTCTCTCCCATTCTAAAGGAACCCATGGCCAACCACACAGACCTACACAACTACCCCTCTATCTCCAACATCCCTACTCTGGCGAAACTATTAGACAAATATGTTCACCTCCAGCTAACAAGGCATATTTACCACTTTGACCTCCTCAACAAACACCAATCTGGTTTCCGAGCGGGTCACAACACTGAGTCTGCAATGACTCATATAATTGATGGCGCACTACAAATCCTTGATCAGAATGAATCCTGCCTACTCATTCTGCTAGATCTCTCCTCAGCCTTTGACACTGTCAAACACGAAATCTTGATAGATCTTCTGAAGCCCAGAATGGGATTATCAGGATCAGTAATAAATTGGTTTATCTAATTTCTCCAAAATGTAACTCAACAATTCAAGGTCTACACGCCATGTCCAAACCGTCCCAGTAACGTTAGGAGTACCGCAAGGATCCTCTTTTTCCACAACACTATTTAACATTTTCATGGAACCTCTCACCGAAATGCTTCAAGCATCTAACGTGCACTACCACATGTAAGCAGATGGCACACAACTTTACCTTAAGATCCATACCTTAGAAGACATCAAACTATGGAATACAACGCTTAGGAATACCCAGATATGGTTGGCAGAAAACCATCTGAAACTGAATGCCATAAAAAACGAATTCTTGCTAATAGCTCCACCCACCCAAGTCCCCACAATGCAAGTCTGGAATAAACACATCCCAGCGCTCAACGTTCAGCCAATCATCGTTGACTCAGCTAAATCATTGGGAATAACTTTGGAGAGCAACCTCAATATGCAAAAACACATAAGCAATGCTACTAAGTGAGCAAATTTCCAGATAAATACATTGAGGAAGCTCAAACCCTTCCTGCCACACAATGACTTTAAACTGGCAGTACAAGCACTAGTTATCCCGAGAGTCGATTACGGAAGCATCTCTCTGTGTGGACTACCCAAAACTACAACGGCACCGCTAAGAGCCTCTATCAATGCTGCAGCAAGACTCATCACTGGTTCTAAAAGAAATTTCCACATCTCCCCGGACCTAACTCCTTGAACTGGCTACCTCTGGATGCCAGAATCTATTGGAAAATAGCATGTATGACACACAAAGCCCTGCATTAACAAAACTCCCAGCTCACTAGCACTGAAACTGACAATCTCTGGTGGGATCACACCTTCAAGAAGTGTGGAAACCCTACTGCTGAAACCACAAAGATTCAAGAAGAAGAAAACATATAACTGAACTTTCTCAGGGATGGCAACCAGAATTTGGAATGCTTTACCTCCAGAAACCAGACTGAACCCCTCGACTGCTTCCTTTAAAAAGGAGGTAAAATCTATTCTCATGGCCAAATTCACCTGATTTAAGATCAATGACATATCACGTCCTAATTTTCCCTCACTACTCCTCATCAGGACAAGGACCAACTGTGCCTTACAAACTGTATATGTATATGCCTTATCTAGCCTGTTTTAATGTCATAAGAACTGTATTTACTGTAAAGCGCTCTGATATCCGCATTGGTTTCGTTCGCGCTCTATAAAACTTTCAAAATAAATTTTAAAAAAAATACATAAACAATGCAAGCTAAAAGGGTCATGAAAGGTGATAATTGGACTAGTATTAATAAAAGACTAAAATCCAACCTTAAATCTATAAATCAAGAACCTGACCTAGTAAATGAAGTATCCAGCGAATCTGGACCCTCCACCGAAAAGCCTAGAAGAAGAAGTCCAAGATTGAAAAGACAGAAAAATAAATTCAAGGGTCCTGAAAGGACATATGTCATTCTTGAAGATTTTGAGAATCTTGAAATAAGTGGAGAAAGAATTAAATGCTGATCGAATTGACGAAGAAGTGAGATCAACTTGAAAAAAGACAACTCCCCAGGTTATATCTGGTACAAAATTTCTAAAGAGGGGAGATTTTTTTTTTAACCCAAAATGGCTGACCATAAAGTTGCTGGAAAACCAAAACAAAACGGTGTAAAAAAATGTTATGGAATATGTATATGTAGCATATTTTTAGTGCTCACAATATGGTTGGTACTAACAAGAGCCATCCCCTATTTAATGGTTACAAACAAACAGAACAGCACTAGTACACGTGAAAGAGTGGCTAACATTAAACAGGACAGAGTAGATTTAGAAGCATCAGATAAGGCAGATCTACATCACACTGTGAATAAAAATGATACAGATTTAAACGTTTTTGCAAACATATTAGTGCATTATGTAGAAACTATGGAAGTTAGCGATTGTTACGTGTGTATGAAATTGCCAACTTCAGTAGCAGAAGGTGTAACATATCATCATTTACTGTTAACATATGGTATTTCATGTAGTGTTTTAGCTAGTTTATTTTATCGAACTGGAAAATTACAATATTATTATTCTAACATAGATGTGATTTTTTCTGAAGTTCCTCTGCGAAAAAGCATAAACCCAGTCCTTAGTACTAGAGAATCAAAATTCATTGGTAATATTTTCTAATATTTTGCGGCCCTCCTGCAAATCCCTTCAGCTGCCGCCATCACCGGCGTGCACACAGGCCACGCCCCCTCGAGGCCACACCCCCCTTTACCTCACCTCCTCCCTTCAAAACACCATGTCTCACATCCTGAGTTGGATGAGCTGCAATCACCTGAAGCTCAACCCAGGCAAGACTGAGTTGGTCTTGCCTGGGCAGAGTGTACTCAGCTGGAACCCTGGCTTTTGGCCGTCCAGCATGGGAGCCCCCCCATCTAAATCGTCCTCGGTTAAGAGCCTAGGAATCTTCCTTAGCGAAGATCTGTCTCTGAAAAGGCAGGTCAGCGCAGTGGTGTCCTCCAGTCTATTTCAGCTGAAGAAAATTAAGAAAATTGCTCGTTTCTTCTCTTTGGAGGCGCTCACACAGATTGTTATCTCCCTGGTTCTGTCTAGATTGGATTTCTCCAACAGTCTCTATCTTGGGCTCCCGGTCGGCGAGTTAAAGCGCCTCCAGCTGATTCAGAATCAGGCAGCCAGACTCATTCTGAATCTACCTAAGAGGCAGTCTGTCAGACTGGGCTTAAAACAACTACATTGGCTGCCTGTTGAGCAACGGGTGGCTTTTAAGACTGGTTGTATTTTATTTAAGTCCTTACAACAATCAGGCCCCCTATTCATCAGAGATCTGTTTAAAAAATATGACCCCCCTAGGAATCTTCGCTCCATGCATAAACATCTTCTGACTGTCCCTACTTATAAAAGGAAGCGTCTTGGAGGCAGCTGCTTTGACCACCTTGCAGCTGCCTTCTGGAACTCCCTTCCTCTTCACCTTAAAATGTGCGGAAACATCCTTAGTTTCAGACACTCCCTCAAAACATGGCTCTTTTCTCAAGCGTTTTGATGAGTTCCTCTTTGCTTCCTGTGACTGATGCGTTGTGTCCCTGTCTACAGCGCCATGAAGCCCCTGGGCGAACGAGCGCTTTACAAATACATCTCAATATCAATATCAATAAATCATGTGTATGTGGAGGAAGCGCAGCGGACGAGCGCAGCGGGCGCGACGATTGCGCGTCAAAGGCGCGCTTAAGGCAAGCTCGTCTGCGCTCGTCCGGGCCGAGACCGGGCCTAGGGCCATCCCCCATACATCTCAAGCTGCAAAACCCAGGCAGTACAGTGCCACAACTCTCCTTGGACTAAGGCCCCATCAAAAGGAGTGCAGCCAGCATCTGCTTCACATAGAAAAAATCCCACAAACGTGCCCTATCTGCAAATCGACCCTTAAACCCAAGTTGGCCCTAGACCAGTCCCACGAGTACCGCATGTTCATGCTAACCTGTAGATCCCTACCTAAACATAGGGAGGAATTTGCACTCCTGATGGAAGAACGTATGCCAGACATTGTCTTCCTGACGGAAACTTGGCTTATCACAGACTCGGACCCGGCCCTGGTCACAGCCCTTCCACTCTGCTTCCAAATCACTCGTCAGGACCGTCCTGAGGGTAGAGGAGGAGGCTTAGCAATTATCTATAAAGAGCAGTTCCTCTGCCGAGTCATCCCGGACACTATCCCGGATTGCGAGAGCTTAGCCTTCAGTCTCGAACTCTCCCCTAACAACTGCTTCTCAGGTACTTTAATTTACCGCCCCCCAGGTCCCCCCAAGCAATTCCACAACCATCTTGCTTCGATTGTGGCCGAACGAGTCAGCACCTCTTCTAACTTCATCCTGCTAGGTGATTTTAACTTTCACTTTGACTCCGTAGCAGACCATACGGCAACCACACTTACAGACGACTTAGCAGCGCTGCAACTAATCCAATTTGTCAGTTCTCCAACCCACGTTAAGGGTCATTTGTTGGACCCAGTATTTAGCAACTGCGTAGATCTGGCAACTAGTCTACCAATCCCCCTCCCGTGGACTGACCATCTATTAGTCCCCTTTTCCTGGACCACATCTAGGCCCTTAACCACCAGACCCACAGTAAGAATAGCCAGACCCTGGTCTCGCCTTCCAGTCAAAAAATGGACCACCAAACTGGCTAGCAACCTACCTCTCCACAATGAGGACCCCTGCCTAGCAAACCAGACATACGAAGAATGGATCACTCAATCACTCGATCACTCCCTCCCCAAAAGAAAAACCACAATGAAACATTCCCATAAATCCGCTCCCCGGTACTCAGAGGCCCTTAGGGCAAGGCAACGCCAGTGTAGGCAAGCCGAAAGGAAATGGCGTCTGGATTTCTCACCAGGAAATAAAACTCAATACCGAAATTTAATCAAAGAGTATAAAGAAGAAATCAAAGCCACCCAAGCAGCACACTTCTCTAATAAAATTATTCTAGCTAAATCAAAACCCAGAGAAATTTTCCAAATTGTGAAAAATCCTACGAAGTTGCCACTTAGCCTGCTTGAGACCAAATCCACAGAACACTGCAACAAGATTGCAGACTTCTTCCTCCAAAAAATCAATAAAATCTATGAATGCTTCCCCCCCTTGCCCACCGCCCTCCCAGTTCAGACCAACACAACCTTGACACTCCCTTCATCCCAGCCTCTTCCCACACTGGACCACTTTCCCCCTCTCAATCTTGCGTTCCTGGAATCTGTGGCGCGGAAAGTTAAATCAGGCTCCCCTGACGACCCAGCCCCGCAAAGACATTGTTATGTCAGCATTCCAGGTCACTTTGCCCATCATAATGGACCTCCTGAACTCCTCTATCACCTCCGGCACAGTCCCGCCGGAATGGAAACGGGCCATGGTCCGAGCCCTGCTAAAGAAACCGAGCCTGGACCCCTCAGACTTTAGCAACTACCGGCCAATCTCTCTACTCCCTTGGCTGACCAAAGTCTTAGAGAGATACATCAACGGCCAACTGGTCGCCTACCTAGAAAACAACCACCTATTGGACCCCACTCAGACAGGCTTCAGACCCAAGCATGGAACTGAAACCGCCCTCCTCATGGTCACCGAGGAATCCAGAAACATCCTGGACCAAGGAGGATCAGTGGCAGTGATCCTCCTTGACCTAAGTGCGGCCTTTGACACGGTCAGCCATGACATCTTGCTGGATCGTATGACTAATATCGGTATCAAACACAAGGCATGGCTATGGTTCAAGTCCTTCTTGAAGGACAGATCCTTTTGGGTATTCGACGACGAGTCAATGTCCACTAGCAGACCATCAAGATGCGGAGTCCCACAAGGCTCCTCATTAAGCCCTGCGCTCCTCAACATTTATATGAGGCCACTGGCTGAGGTTGTCCGTCTGTTTGCAGTTAAGATCATTTCCTACGCTGACGACACCCAGCTGGTGGTCTCATTGGCGCAGGAAGCCAATATGCCAATGGGAAGAGGGCTCAGAAAATGTCTAGAGGAGGTAAAGAGCTGGATGTCTCCTCATCACTCAAAATGAACGGGGACAAGACAGAGCTGATGCTCCTGGGCCCTGCTGACCCTAGTTCATTCAATGCTCTATGGCCACCCTGTCTGGGCACCCCCCCGGCACCCAAGGACAACATCAAGAGCCTCGGGTGTGGCTGGACAGATCCCTTTCATTTGGCACTCAAGCCACCAAACTCTCGGCTACCTGCTTTGGCCTTCTTAGGATGCTAAAGAAAGTTCTCCATCTTTTACCCATGGAAGCCAAGCAGGTAGCCATCCAGGGTCTGATCCAGTCCCGCCTGGATTTCAACAACGCCTTCTACCTTGCTGCCCCAGATTATACACTGCAGAGACTTCAAACTGTGCAGAATTGTGCAGCTCACACACTACTTCAGCTCCCTCGTCGACAATCTGTCAGAGCCGGCCTGATCAGCCTACACTGGTTGCCAGTGCGCCAAAGAATCCGCTTCAAAGCCATGTGTATCGCTCACCAGGCTTTCTGGGACACAGGTCCCTTGATCACCCGTAACCTAGTCTCCCACTACCAACCAAGCAGAAACCTTCGATCAAACCAGGCCTTCATGGCCACAGCACCCAGAATAAAAAAGCCAGATCAGGCGGTAGGACCTTCACCCATAATGCTTCCAAGACGTGGAACACCCTACCCCTTCATCTGAGAGCCAACCCCAACCTCTCCTCATTCCGGAAACAGCTCAAAACATTCATCTTCAACTCCCCACAGTAATGCTTTGCCAGTCCTCTTGCTCTGTCTCTCCCCTCTGCTGGTTTCTAGCCCTTGGACGCCCCCGGGCAGCAATCGCGCTCTACAAATCCACATACAAATACAAATACAAATACAATGTAAACAATAGATTTATATGGAGCACATAAGCACAATGTAACATGCAAGTTACATGAAGAGGAAAATATGTTTTTGAATTTAGTTGAGCACAGGAGACAGGATTTCCAAAGAAGGGCCTCTGAACCAAAACCTCAGATACCTAAGTGGGCTGAGAGAGAAGACCTAATTGCAACTGGCAAGACTCATGCTGCTATGTCCCTGGACCTTGAAAAGAAAGGGAAATTCTGTCTCCATAGATTAAAAACAGAGTATAACCATATATTTATTGGTTCCAGTGAATGTGAACACATGTTCTTAGTTATTAGGGGATGGTGACTAAAAGGTGGAACAGATCCAGTATTTCCTGAATTTATTATGTATGTGGAGACAAAGCTTATTTTAGGCTGCCTGACCATTGGTACAGGAATTGGCTATTTTGGAATAGTATTCCCTAAAGTATATCATGTTAAAAGAATCACTGGAAGCAATAAATACAATACCAGACTAACATGCAACAAAAGAGTGAGTTTTTCAGAAATAGAAGGTGATATATAAAGTGCGTTGATAACTTCAGAGGGAGTTGTTTTGAATTCACGAAAAATCTGAGAATTGTCTACAGTAGCTGATTGGTTATCAACTGACACTGCTGGAGGATTTTTATTAATCAATGCCGAATTGGTTGCGGTCAGACCTATAGTTTTGCAAAATCGACTTGCTTTTGATATGTTATTGTCTAAAGACGGTGGTGTCTGTAAAATCTTGAAAGCGCAATATTGTTGCACTTATATTCCAGACAAAAGCGTTGAAACTGGAGGCTATATCACAAATATTACAAAATTCGAGGATAATTTAAAACCACTGGAGGTTGACAGTGTATGGAAAAAGCTAAGAAATAGTATTTCTACTATAGGTAGTTGGTTTTCTAACCTAGGTAAAAGAATTATAGGTCAAATAATGCCAATAATGGGAATACCCTTATTAGTTTGGCAAATGTTGTAGGAAAAGAAAATGTTATGAAGTGAATGAGAAGGGAAAGAAGAGAAAATATGATGAAATCCAGCTGGAAGAGATAAGAGGAGATATTTATAAAAGAATGAAAGGTTTACAATAAAAGAAAGAGAATGGAAACATTGAAACATGAGAAGAAGAAATTGAAATGGAAAATTTCGAAAGTTGGCATCTAATTTAGTGATTGAAATTAGTGATGGCATAAAATGCTATCAGAGAGGGGATTTATGGAGCAAGGTGTTGTATGAAAGTGACTTGCTAGGAAGTAATCCTCTCGAATAACGTGTAATACTGTAACCAACATGTTTTGTAAATATTAATATTGCATTACATTCTATCTACAGAATCTAGGGGAAGCTTGCCTATGTGTATACTAATAAGTAAACTGAGTGAATTAAAATGGCTGCTGAAAATGCAGAAATTTTCTGCGCATGCGTCTACTACATTTACGTAGTATGACGTCTTTTGCTTTGGGGGAAAATGTTGTAGCTGCGCAATAGCTAGGAAAACGGAAGCTTGAAACTCACATGCTAATGCACAAGCTATGCTTAAACTAAACCTAGCATATTTTATTAAATTGCTACTGCAATGGTTAAAATAAGTTAATGGGATTAGAGTAGAAATAAGTTGTATACGGTGCATTCATTTATTTTTGTATCCTAACATGTCTTTCTCTGACCTTATTAATAGTTTATATTTGGGCCTGGAAGGGTAACTGAAATCCCTATCCCACCTGACTTGTGTGCAAGCGCACCCAAACCCATCCCGAACCATGATGTATCAGTTGAAACTCAGCCAAGGTCGCTCCATCAAGAAGCGCTTGGGAACCTCACCTCTCGACCCGAAGAGGGGAAAAAAGAAGTCAAAATTTGTATACAATGTATAGATCCTAATGTGAAATGCGGGTGGGGATAAAGCTTGGGAAATTAAATTAAGGGGCGGGAATATTGAAAAAGTAACTAAAGAATAAAAGCATTACATTAGTATGGTGTGATGACCTCTCCCCATCTCCTAGCCCAATCAGAAGTAGGGGTTTTCACAAATATTGAAACATTGTGGGGGTAGTACATACACATAGAATGGTATAACTAAGGTAGGCTTAGTCAGTTAGAACACAGACGACACAGACCCGTCACAGACCCATCACCGACGCAGATGACGGCGGATGCCACAGAGTTCAGGGACGCTGTCCGAGCACTCTGATAGAAGATTTGAGAGAGAGAGAAAAGAGACAGAGACACTGCTGAAGAAGAATCCGATCATCTAGAAGGGGAACACAGAAGATATTCGAGGAGGCACTTCTGAAGAAGGGGAGGAATCTAAGAGAGTAGTGTCCAGGACGTGGTGCCACGCTGGCGTTGCATCTAGAAGAGGTCACCTATCCTGTCTTGAACCTGTCCTTATCCTTTGGAACCTGACTGACCCAGGGGTCCCTATCCAGCTCCTTGGCCAGGGGTTGGTCCTCACAGCATTCTAGGTAAATGTAATTACTGTGTAGTATGTCCTTGTACTGCTCTCTGTTTCCACTCTTTCCAGGTACTGGCATCATGAGATTTTAACCAAGACTTATTTGTCCTATTCCTGATTATTTTAAACAAGAAAACGGTGTATGACATGTACTAGTATTTGACTCACAACATTATTGATTGGATAAACTTTTAAAACTCTCTCGAGTCTGTGGTCATTCAAAGAATAAAGTTAAAGACATTTCTACCTATTCTACTAATAACCTGATCTATTGACCAGAGGAAACTAAGACCCAAGGTGATATGGTTGGTATGAATTGGTAAAGGTAAATTCAACACACAGAAATATTGAAAGTCATCGCAGCTGCAAATTACTGGCTTACCTGTGTATGTTAATGGGCCCAGGTGAGTATGGTAATTTATAAATAACTCAAGCTGGTAAACCCGCTGCATTACAAGGGGCTTGTAAATAAGCCCCTCTGCATTTAAATATGGTGGGAGTGCCATCGCCACGACAGAAACTGTGACGAACGCCAAGTTGGGTCCAGTTTGTAGATATGGTGAAACTTGTTGGCCTCCGGGAACCATTAGGAAAGTAGAAACAGTGTTTACAAGTGGTATCAGGAATATATTTATGAAACGTTACACCGCAGTCTAATAAAAAGAGAACTGGGACTAATGCAGATTGCAGCCCGGATTACAAATAATTGTATCCTCTATTGCATAGTCAGTCAAGGGGCGGCTCATAACACCATAAGATTTAACATTAAAAAAGAAGTTTCAAAACCACAAAGTGAGGTACCAGTGGCAGAGCCTTGTGTGAACCCCTTCGCTGCTCATGACGAGCTCAGCTCGTCATGCAGTACACTGGTCGTGCTCGTCATGAACAATGGGAAAAATTTAAAATCAGCACATGAGGAAAATCTCCCTAGCAGCCAAGGTGTTATTGACATGCTGACCAAGTATAATCCATCGATCATAAATTGCACAAAATCACAAAAGCCACTTCGGAATTTCAACCAAACGACCAGGTGCCTCTTAGACTCTGAGAGGGGGTCACAATACAAAAACTACAAACATATTCTAGAGTCTTACATGATACAAAAACCATACTTCGATTTCAACTTCAGCACGAAGGCAATATCATCTTACTTATGCTTCAGACTCCTCTACCTTTTTGTCAGTTTGACTCATGATGGAAACCCCCATGATTAAACAGCATGTGCCATGTTTGACGCTGGCAGGGAAACACTGGAACACATTATTGGTTTAAGTCCTGAGTTATTGGACATTCATAAGAATCTACTGAAACGTGAAACAACCATTATTACGGGGTCTTAACCACGCATGACCATTACCAGGAATACTTTACAACAAACATGCCTTTACCAGGCATGTCCGTAACTACAAAGCTTTTACCACGAATATGCCGGGGTAAAGGCATGTTCGTTGTAATGAATGGTAATGGTCATGGGTTAGGTACTCCGGTCAGGCGGGGAACTGCAGCAGAAGAAGGTTTTCTCCGGTTCTGGCCTCTCTGTCTCGTCAGAAAATGTTACTCCATTCAAAGTGTCTATTTAGCACCTTGAATGGATCGCCGCTTTTATCAGCAGGAAACTGCCGATAAAGCGGCGATAATGGGCTTGATAATATGCTCTATGGAATTCCAATCGAAGCCCATGTTACATGTATTTACATCTAACATGGGCTTCGATTGGAATTCATAGAGCATATTATCAAGCCCATTATCGCCACTTTATCAGCAGTTTCCTGCCGATAAAAGAGATAATGTAAGGCCCTTTCTTGATAATATGCCCCAGGTACGTTCTTGCGAGTGTGTCGCAACGGGATGCATGCCACTACAAAGGTAATGCCTTTACCACTCATGTCAATTGAGCACCTACAGGCCCTTACCAAGCATGCCTTTATGATGATATTATCGTGGTAAAGGCATGCGTGGTAAAGGCATATATGATGTAATAATGATCGTGCAAAATGCAAGCGTGGTAATGACGCACGAGTTGTACGGGCAGCAATGTAAAGGCACACGTGGTAATAGTATGCGTGGTTACATCATACCACCTACTGAAATAGATTTTTAATATGAGAGGAATAAGAAAAATATGTGAGGCAATGTATTCTGTTTTAGGGGCACTTGACCAAAACAAGAGGGACAGGCAGGGATATTTTGTAACTTTAGCAATTAGGAGGTGGGAATGTAAATCTTTGATGACTTAAATATGGGTACAATTAAAAGAAAAGGAATACATTTTTATGCTTTTTTGTATATATTTTTTAATTTGGGCGAATTGTCTGTATTTAATTGTTTGTTTTTCCTTTTTAATACATGTGTCATATATTGTAAAGGGTTTTAAGGAACTGGAACGATAAAATATGATCTGCTCAATAGGTTTAAAGGGGCCAGATTCAGTCAGGTTTACTCTTAGCACAAGTAGACGTGTCACAGCATCACTTAGTAGGTGACTAATTCTTATAAGTATGTTTGGGCAGAAATCGAACTCTCAAAATATGGCCCAGTTCCCTGAATTGCATGGGATTTAGAAGTGCACCAGTCATTAGTGCTAAAGATATACCCTGTGAGTGGAGCGGCATAAAGCAGCCCACTTCATATCTAGTGAGAAAGTCTAGATCACAATGGAACAAAATGAATGCAATAAAGGAAATAATAAGTTGAACTCTTGAAAAGTAGGGTACAGCTCATAAACCAGACCAGATGGCCTGAAGAGTGTCTTGTGTATGAGATCTGCTTTTTTCACATAATAGTCATTTAAAATTGTATATTATGTATCTGGGACAGTAAATACTTAATTTCAAGTTAGAGACTGCACGCATTACTCTCATCAAAAGGACGACTGAAGCTGCAAACGTTGGAATACAAATATCACAACACAGATCTAACTAACAAGCATCTGTTATTTATAAACGGCAACTAAATGTGAACAAACTTCTAACTTTACCTTTCATTGTCATTTCCATGGTTCCTCAATGAATTCCCGATGAGAATTTCTGCTCCATTGATCCTTGCCGATGCCTCATTTCTGTTGGTGATAACAATGGAATCCACTTTATATTGTCTCAATAAATCCAGCCTCCACCAGGGACCGAACTCTTGTAGTGTATGGGTGCAGGATCCATGCATATAATCGGCGTCCTGATTTCCATCTATTGCGTTGATTGCATATCCCATGCCACCCATATGAACACTTGACTGGGTGGCTTGACCACGCGGGGCCACATTCTCAACTGAAAGTAGACAAGTGCTTTAGGTTAGAAGAAACCTGTAGGGGTTACATCACTAGTATAATACTCAGCGCTAAAACATGCTTGTCTCATAGCATAGTTATTCATTAAAACATCTAACAGGTACACAGGGGTGTTTAGAAATCAGTGCCCCTACGCTGGAGGTTTTTACATCATAAATACTGCAAACAATTAAAGGCACGCAAGACATGCATAATAGACCAACGTGACCACTCACAAGGAAATATTTACTTGAAACACTTTAAAGGCTTTGCACACAACACTTGCCACAGATACCTGCACCAACTCTAGTGGTCTTAAGTAGCAGTGCATTGAACTCCATCCAAACTGGCCATGCTGTGGGACTGTTTCATTTTGCCAGCACATTCGAACTCCCAGGATATTTAAAATGACCCTGAACTCGTGATACATTACCCACAACCTCTATACAATGCATTCAAGTATACATATTTCAGTCTATGATTAAGTATCTCCTATCTACTGTTAGAAATATTATGCATTCATATTTTTGTGCAGCATTAACAGCATGCAGAATGTTGTTTTACACTCAATGGCATATGTATGCAAAAATATTGTACTATTATCTTTAAAACTAATTTCTCATGACATATAGAAGGTTGTTTTTCGGACCTTTGTTAAACAGGCCTCAATTTGGGCCTAGGAGTCATATTGTTCAAAATGGATGCCTTTTCCCTGCACATTTCACTATCTGTCTTTTTTTCAGTACACAATCAAGCATAATCAGGTTTGTTCATTTTCATAGGTATTTTTCTTCCTGGTCTTGATTAACCCTCCTAGGCCTAGCCTCCAAACTGTAACTTTATTTCAAAGTTGTTCCATTAGCTCATTGTATACTATTCATTCATAATAACCAGCTGTTCACGGATCAAGTTTGTCCCACCATCTCCGGATGTCATTAGTATAGAGTTTTCAGAATAAATATTCATGTAGCAGGATAGTGCTTAGGTTCTATGACAATATGACACTTAGTAAAGTTGTAGAGAAAGCAACACATTTGACCATACCATGTTGATTCAGCAGTTTTAGTGATCTCCAATTTGGAAGATAATATATAAAAACCCTCGGTTTTGGGGGGCTGAGAGAGCTTTCCTTAATGCTACACGGGATGCTGTCTGTTTCTCTCTTGAGTTTGCTGTCCACTTGGAACTTAGAATATTTTTGATTGCACACTTCTCTGTAATGCCATAATTTCTGAGAGCCTTCATGGTGATTATTCTGTTCTGCATTTTAGAATCTCTGTAATAAATCAGCTGTTCTAGAAATAAAAGTTTTTGAGCAGGCTGTTTTCATGTATTGACTGTAATTCGGATATGTGTGCTGTCTTGGGAGGAGCCTTGCCTCTGAGACACATTAAGTTTTGAAATTGAGGTTTAACAGTGTCTCCAATTCATCGAATAGTTGGTGTTCTGTGAAGGTACAATTTTGGGCTGTCAAAATTGTAGGGTCCCCCGCACCCACAAATTTGTGGTGGCAGAGGAGTGTTGCGAGTTAAGAACACGTCCTTTCTGCTTTAGAAATTTCCTTTTTAGGTCTCACCTTTTCCATTGGAAAATGGCAAGAATTCAAGTGCTCAAAATACTCGTCAAACCAAGGGTTTTTTGGTGCGGTTTTCTTTGAGTTCACGTGAATCACGTGACAAAACAAGCACGCGCATCAGCCTCCCTCCCTCCCTCCTAATTGCATTTTTTCACGGCCGCAAGCACATCAAAGGGCTTCTCCCAGCGTATGCTCTGCGGCTTCTCCTCCCCTAATTATTCATTGCTGGCCGGTGGCCGGCCGTACTTTCACTTTCCGGGCAGCTCCTATTTTCCGAGCGCTGATATTGACAACAGTTTCCCGTACTTCAAGGCAAGCGTGTGCACATATCATTTTGTATTTGCTAATAATTGCGTCCCTTTAATTGTAATTCAGGTATAATTTTCTTGTTAATCTAATAATTGCTTATGTTGAGCCGTCAACAAGGCTCGAACACTGGTCCTCAGCTCCTGAGTTGGCTGCTCTCACCGCTGACCCATAACCTTTCCCTATGAGAGCAGCATCCATTTTAAAGGCTTGTTTGTTAATGTTATTCTTGTTTTTTTGACATTTTATCACGATAAGTGGTGGCAGCGGCGTTGTTAATATTCTTCCACTCGCATGATTGTCATATTATTGTTTTGAAGACACTTACAGTTATTATTATAATTATTCTCAGGCACTTGTGGCTTTTCATCCCGCGCGCCATGTTCCAGTCTTGCGCTGCAACCACCCTCTCCTACATTCAGTACAGATATGGTAACATGGACAAATTCATTACAAATGTTTTTTGCTACACCACTATAGACTTTTGCAGTCCGTATAGGAC
The DNA here is from genome assembly GCF_964263255.1 of Lissotriton vulgaris. Classification (NCBI taxonomy): domain Eukaryota; kingdom Metazoa; phylum Chordata; class Amphibia; order Caudata; family Salamandridae; genus Lissotriton; species Lissotriton vulgaris. The sequence continues at coordinate 1,806,032,362 of NC_141694.1, read as the reverse complement.
ACTTCATACTGATTGGCTATTCCCGAAATAAATAAAATATGTCCTCATATGCAAAATATGACCTCATATGCGCTGAAAAGCCCTTGCTTCATGTGCCAACACTGCCCTCTTCTGGCTTTTAGCTGTCCTTCTACATGAAAACATGTACGGCATCTATGATTCATTCAGCAGATGCGGGACCTGAACCACAAGTACGTGCCTACACACACATCTACCAAATCGCTCTCGGATATAGGAAGCCTACTTACAGTACTGATTCTAAACCGAAGACCAGCACAACACTAGCACAATATTAACTGCCCCCCCCCAGTTCCCTCAAACTCCCGCTGAATGTACACGGCCAATCAGAGAAATTATAGATCAGTAAGCGGTCCAGGGGCCCGCGATTGATTTGGGTACGGAAGGTTGCTCACGCCAGCAGTGGCCAGTGCAGGTAAGAGTGGTGGGCACAGTGATTTCCCGAAGGATGACGAGGGAAAATTTAATTATTTTCCCTCGCCACGACTCACCCAAACGTTAGGTGGAAATTGCCGCACTTTTCAGTTCAGGAGTCAAGTGCTGAGACCGGAACCTGTCAAGAACGAGCAAGAGAATCAAGGGTGAGATATGGAAATCACTGCCCTCAGAACAAACGCCCATCCTGATTAAAGTACGTTAATAAATCCAAACCAACTGGCTTACAGAATCTGTAAACCTTCACTCGCACCAAAAAAGCAAGCACGAGACTGGTGTGAGCATGGTCAGGCATCTTGTACTGCTTCATACATTGCCCGAACTTAGTTTCTCAAATGTTAGCACGTAATCTTTTTTTTATTTAAACCTCAAATAAACACAACAGGGCACGAGTTCGATCATGCCGCTGGCAGTGGAAACCGCGTGCCATTTCTAGAGTACCGCTATATTCTTTTAGTTCGCCTATTCCTTTATACCTCCGTTCAACCATATCGCATATTCCATCTTTCCTGTCTCGTGTCAGTAGCCTTTTAAGATCTGACAAGAACGAAGGGTTTTCACCCATCGGACTTCTAAAATTCTGTAACTTCTGCTTTACTCTGTCTTCCCTTCTGCGTTTAAATAACCTTCAGCAAAATGCATTTAGTTCACTTTGGTTGAGCTCACAGTGTACGCATGCTCTTTTGATTTTAGTGCAATGTAAACTATGAAGTGACTTCTATCTCCTATCCAGGTTCCACGTGCCTTGTCTTTTCAGCCCATTCTTGTCCATTTACCTCCAGTGTGTTCTTTTTTACTTCAGGCATTTATCTTTTCATCATCAGTTAGTTCCTTTCTTTATTTGAGTTGGTTCCTCTTTTGCCTCATTCTTTCTTTCCGTATTTTGTATTTTATCCTGAACGCCTTGTTTCGAGACTTTCTGTGATTACTTCTAAGCAGGTTCCCTCCGTTGTCACCGACCATTGTGCCTCTGTTCCTCAGTCTATGTCTGTGCCAGACCCTGTTCTTCGCTGTCTCACCTGAGCGTGTTCCCACGCCTCCACTTCGGCTCCCAGATCTATCTGCCCTGACATCGCCCGTGAGACCCCCCGGCAATCTGCAGGGCTGCGCCGCTCAGATAAAGGCACAGCGTGCAGAGTCACAGCAGCCAGTCAGCCTGTCTCAGACCCGGGGCCCTCCGTCTCCCTGTCTGCAGAGAGCTGCAGGCAGACGGGCCCTTTCACCCAGTCATCTGCTGGGACGCGCCCGAGCAGCGCCTCGAAGGCCTGCTTTGTGAAATTAGCGCATTGTGACAACACGTCGCCAGTCCTGCTTTGCGCTGCTCGAGCTTGGCCTTGTGGTCTGGCGAGGGGCCAATTCCTCCCTCAGTTAGGAGTGGGCACAATCTTCTAGGAAGCTTTAAGACAGTTTCTATACATTGCTAGACGCCTATACAAGGGAAGCTATCTCTTCAGCCAAATTATTCAGATGATTTTAGGGACAGTGTAAGACTGACCACAGTCAAACTACCTCCCCTGCGAGACTGCTGCTGTTCCCCACCCCGGATTACACACCATGGGCCATTCTCACCATACTCCATTCTCACCATACTCCATTCTCACTATACTCCATTCTCACCATCATCCATTCTCGCCATACTCCATTCTCACCATACTCCATTCTCACCATACTCCATTCTCACCATCCTCCATTCTCACCATACTCCATTCTCACCATACACTATTCTCACCATAATCCAGCTCCTATAAAATCAGGCCAGGGTGAAATTCTGATCACACCACTGAAGTTAGCCAAATTCCCATTACTTGATTTGGTGTACTTTTTTAAGTAACACAGCACCTCATATGGATAGATTGAAACCCTTAGGATGGGATTACTTGACATATTTGTCCACAGGCTCGTTCGCTTAAAAAATATCCCCTTAGATACTGTTAAGCCGAATGTTGCAATGTAGTCCGCGCCATTACTACAGTTTCTGTGTTAAATATTAAGGGACACCACCACATCACTCAGGGACACCAGCACACCACTCAGCAACACCACCACACCACTCAGGGACATCACCACACCACTCAGGGACACCAGCACATCACTCAGGGACACCACTACATCACTCAGGGACACCACCACATCATCACTCAGGGACACCACCACATAACTCAGGGACACCACCACACCACTCAGGGACACCACCACACCACTCAGGGACACCACCACATCATCACTCAGGGACACCACCACACTACTCAGGGACACCACCACACCACTCAGGGACACCAATACACCAATCAGGGACACCACCACACCACTCAGGGACACCACCACAGCACTGAGGGACACCACCGCAGCCCTCAGGGACACTACCACAGCCCTCAGGGACACCAACACGCACTCAGGGACACCACCACAGCCCTTAGGGACACCAACACAGCACTCAGGGAGACCACCACATCACTGATGTACACCACAAAATCAATCAGGGACACCACCACATCACTCAGGGACCCCAGGTAAAGTATCAAGAGCCCACACACCGTGCCCCCAATCAAGTAAAAAAAAGCCTGTTGCTTTTTCAGCAACCAGTCGCCAAAGAGGAAAAGAGGTGAATAACGTGGAAGGATAAACTTACCAGGCGGCTGCGAAGGGGGGGCCTCCATCATGTTGCAGACGGGGATTTGACTGGACACGGAGCATGCGCTAATAGGATAATGTGGCTGTGATGTGAGCGAGTACAGCCTGCTCCTCATCCTGACCTGCCGTAGTTTACGAATGTTGCTGGCGGCTAATTCCATCTAAGCTTGCAGCGCTTTGCTATAGGTGTCACATTTGCGAAAGTTATAACTATTGGCATTGTAAATGGCAAAGCTATTAATTAAGCTATTTTCAAAACCAACACATAAATAAAAAAAATTGTCATTTACAAGACCAATAGCTCAAACTTTCCTAATGCGAGACCTATTGGCAACGCCAGTGCTTGTTTTTCCTGTCCCTAGTCATAGTGAATATTCCTAGTGTATTTTGCTGTGTTCTTGGTTTGTGTTGCTGCTCCTGAACAAGTCAGATTGTAAGTATGTGTAGAGTCACATGATTCTGGTGGCATTTTGGTGACTGAGAGTTTTCTGGTGTGGTACTGAATATTGAGGTATGTGCTGCTGTGAGTGAGGTATTTGATTATGCAATGTTGATTTCGGGGCTCAATTAGAGGTTTGATTACTGTGATTTTGATGTACTATTCTTATTTGTGATTTGCGTTACAGAAGTTTTGGTTAGTTATGTGTTGGTTTGATTATCGAATTCGCAGAAATCCAAAATCACAAGATACTATTGTTGAACTTATCAATAAAAATATACTGTGGCTTTGAAGACACCACATACATTCAGATAGGGCCTTTTTCTGAATTAACCCGTTTTCCTTTTCAGGGGTTTGTGTGCCTAATTTAGGTTGGGGACATTTACCCTTTGGTGCACAAGAGTAAATACACTAGCCAAAAGTGACTTGCCACTGGACAGGAGTCTGCTTTAATGTGAATTGAATGTGACAAGTGCCACAGAGGTACTGGTTTTATTTGTCTTGTTTGCTAAATTTGTTTTCTTTTAACTTATTGATTTTTTTCTTATTTACATTTTAATTTCCTTTATTTGTGTTCAATGACATGGCCTGTGCAATTGTTTCCTAATTCATGATTAGTTAGCTGAGGAGTCGTGCTCGGATTGGTGAGATGTCACCACAGAAACATGATGTTGTTGGTTTGTTGCTGCCAGATTCGTGCTGCGATTGGCTGAATTTTGGTAATAGCCACGCTGCAATTTGCTGCTGTATCTGACCTTGACTCATTTGATTTCTGAATTATTTTGAGTGGGAATAAGGGATGCTATGTTGAAAAAGCCTAATCACCTAGCGAGGGAGAGATATTCCTGCGGAGCGTCCATCTGCTTATGAAATGATGATGATTTTTTTTTATATGTTGACCAGGATTTGTGACTGGCATGAAAATGACTTATAGGTTCCTTTAGAAGGTACCTTTTACATTATAAAGTATCTTGAGGAAACCCATGAATGATAGAAAGCTGTTACCTAGACCTACACAGTTTGAAGGATTAAATAAACGGGAGACAATGGGTAAAGAGAAGGAAAGAAAAAAAAAGTAAGAAGCAGGGGAAGGGTTTATTTAGATAGTAGCTGGAAGGCACTTGATATGGGTACAACTGCAGAGGGTATAAGTGTACAAGCACAGTGATTGATGGCACTTGCAGTTTCATGTGAATCAGTGAGGGCCTCACCAGAAAATACATTGGCATTTTTATTGAGTACTAGCAGAGAGTCTTCTGTGTTCTCTCCTGTTTCAAGTTGCAGGTCTATTGACGTTACTGTTTAGTCTCCAAAAAAGAGATCAATTTTGGACTTTTATAGAACGATTTTGGAAAAATATTGCAGGGATCAATTGACACAAATAGGTTGATGACAATGAAATGAATTATGGATGAAAAGTGGTACTTAAACAAAGACCAGCAAAGTGCATGAAAGAAGCATATGATAGGCTTGAGTAACTAGCAAATGAGGGGGAGGTTGATATCGGTAAAATTAGAAATGTACAGAGACATCGCAAAAGGGATTTGACCGATGATGACATAGAACAACTGGGCCTAATAATTTAACAATCCCACATTAGGGATCTGGTTGATATTGGTCAGGAGGGAAGGTGGAAGAAGAAGATTATTACTAAAAAGAAAACTTCAGAGGCAGGAAAGTAATTATAGGGGGCGTTTAGTGATTCCGAGTTAGGGGCAGTTTCAGAATGTCAACTGAGGGAAGTACATGGAGAGAATAATGTACATGTGCCTTCCTTGGACGAGAAGTATTATTTATACTTCTACAACACATTTTCCAGAATTGCCAGAGGAACCAGATAAATAGTGGAGGACGTTCATCAATTAACAAAACACTGGAAAATACTTCAGACTGATTTGGATGCAGTGTTTGAGATTGTTGTTCCTAGTGATTTAAGAACCAGCTAGCTCTGTGGCTGATATTGATCCATCTGAGTTGATTACTGACAAGTACAGTGCAGTGATAGAGCATTTGAAAAAGAAAGTGTCAGAGAACAAAATGAATCAGACAAATATTTTAAGAACAGTGCATGCTCAATATGAGAGGATAGGAGTTTCGTGTCTGCCTTTGTTATGGGATTAGGTTCTGAGCTTAGTTTGCATATTGAGTGAGTGATTGCATTGTTCAACACTCCGTCACTCATACCCTTTGGTTTTGCTTTGTCCACCCTAAGTTGGCAGGGTATGCCCAGACATGGGTCCCTTGCTCACTTTGCCACTGGATTCAAGCTAGCCTGGCTGATGACGGCTGTTTAGCCAGAAACCGGTCCCAGGATGCTTGCGTCCTGTCCATGGAAGACATGACTTGGCAGTTTGGGCTGGACTGTTGAGACACAGGGTCAGACTAATTTACATATGGCCATGTCTGAACTGGGGTGGCGGAGTGAGTTAAGAATGATGATGGATCAAATCCAGATCAGTTGACTGGGGGTGAGTGCTTGCATTGTTCAACACTCCATCATTATCCCCTTTAGCTTTGCTTAGTTTGCATATTCAGCAGAGTGTAATGTGCAGGGAGACTAAGGATATTGATGAGATCTTGAACTATGCTAAATATAGTAGTCAGTGGTTTGATGTGAAGCAGAACAAGATCAAGAAGAAGCTGATGGCTGCCCAGACAAATCAGTTTCACAGAAATTGCAGAAATCAGATGATAGGTTCTGACATGGGTTTAAAGTTGTTTACCAATTATGGAATGACAGGAGTGCATCTGATGCAAGGAGTGAGAATGGAAAAGGAAATAGTGCATGTGTAAGGTCGTGGAAGGGGAGAAAAGAATAATTTAGGAGTGAACGTTAATATTGATTTGTTGAACAACAGCACTGATTGTTATTTCTGCTGTAGACTTGAACACTGGAAGCGGGCAAGTAGAAAGAATCCAGTTCAAATCTGGTGGAGTCGCAATCTGTAGCACCAGGCCAACCAGCTTCTTTGCAGAATATTCAAAATGATGGGCTGTTCCTTATGTATATGCCCATAGCTCCAATCAATCAATCAATCAATCAAAGCATTTGTATAGCGCGCTACTCACCAGGAGGGTCTCTAGGCGCTTGGGGGAGGGGGGTCCGCTACTGCTCGAACAGGTCTTGATTTGCTTCCTGAAGGCAAGGTGGATGGGGAGGGAGTTCCACGTCTTGGCCGCCAGGTAGGAGAAGGATCTTCCTCCCATTGTGGCTCTTCGGATGCGGGGGACGGCGGCGAGGGCGTGGTTGGTCGGTTGAAGCTGGCGGGTGGGAGTGTAGAAGGTCAGACGGTCATTGAGGTATTTTGGGCCTTGGTTGTGGAGAGCCTTGTGTGTGTGGGTGAGGAGTCAGAACGTGATTCTCTTCCGGACGGGGAGCCAGTGCAGGTTTCTCAGGTGTACGGAGATGTGGCTGTGACGGGGAATGTCCAGGATGAGTCGTGCGGAGGCGTTCTCGAGCTTTGCTGTGGTTCCGGCGTAGAGGGAGTTGCCATAGTCCAATTGGCTGGTGACGAGGGCCTGGGTGACCGTCTTCCTGGTTTCGGTGGGGATCCACCGGAAGATGTTACGTAGCATGCGCAGGATGTTGAAGCATGAAGAGGAGACGGCGTTGACTTGTCTGGTCATGGAGAGGGAGGAGAGGCATGGGAAAACAGGGTACTCCCTAAAGTTCTGTCAGGTCTAGAGGAGGGAGTGGCAAACCAACAGCAAGAAGGGGGGAACCTCTAATATGAACTATATTTCTTTATACATGTGCATTAAAGTTTCTTCAAAGTTACATACAGAATGCTGCAAGAAACATGAATTCATTCACTTAGACATAGTATTGATATTTTATTTCTTTCATTTATTTTCTATCATTTTCATAACAGTTTAGTTTTTTTTCTCTTTTTTTGTGATTATTTTGTCAAAATTACAATACAGTGACATAGTAACATATGTACAAATCAGTTAAATTGCAAGATTAAATCATATCTAGACAAAACCCCCTACACGTTACATATAAAGTTATTCTCACTCAGACCAACATTCATACATACTCAATCTTTCATACTGATTGTCCTGGCATTACTAACATAACACACAACAATGAAAGAAATGAAAAACAGATGAAATGTCCTCTAGTAGACTCCTCAAGATGTTGCTAAGACCAGTAGTCTTTAAGTCTTTCTTTTTATTGTGAGCGTTATTAGTCTTTTTTGATCCTTTCCTTTCTTTCTCCAGAGTTTGAATTCATTTTTGCGTGAGGGTCTCTGGTGCGTACGGCCTACGTACGTTTCGGTGATGTTTTTACTTTGCTTCACCTTCTTCAGGGCCAACAAAAAACTGGACAACAGACAGGTGCATACATACTATTAAAAGCAAGGGGTTCTCATTATCTGTAATATACAATCGCTATTTCATTTATTTTTCAAAGGTCCTGAACAATTCTCCATTTACCACTCAATTATTTAATGGCCATCATAGGAAAATTGCAAGGATTACCAAGCACATCCAGCATAATTCCTTGTTCAATAATGTTTCGGTATGTTGTATGTTTGCCGTTGGGACTGAATCCTACAGTCATTTTTTTCAGATTCCAACAGAGGCAGAATGGTACACAGTTTTCAACTTATGCCAAGCTTTCTTCTCCATTTGTCTGCATAAGGAATATCAATATGTTTTTGCGTTCCAATTCCAAAATAAAGTTCTTGTTTAGTGTTGAATCCCTCAGGGGCATGCTGACAGATTTTTAATCAGATCCTAAAAAACAGATTTGAAATGTTTTCAGTTGCCCTAAAACTTTGTCCTGGTTCAATATTTAGATTACCTATTGGTGGCACCTCAGCAAAAAAAACACTGTAAACGTTAAATGATTGTACTATTGAATCATCTAGCTGAAAACAGTCACAAGGTTTTCTACACAAAGATGCAGCACTCTAATAATGAAGTGAGTTATCTTAGTCAAAACAATGAGAAAGAGGCAAGAAAAGTGTCAAAAGAACGTGCTTTTGCAATTCTAAAGAAGAGTCCTCCTATCACCTTTCACCTAGACTGTGGTGAGGATGCTCTTGTGAATTGTTGTCTTCTGTCATCAATGGATTTTAAACGTTTCCTTGATTGCAGGGCCTTGACTAAGGCTGACCCACATTGATGTCAGGGACCTGGTACCATTTAATGATGATTGCTTAGAAATCATCCAAGTTTTGAGGGAACTATTGCGCAATCACACACCATTGGAATGCCTGATTGCAATATGGATTTTCTTTCATTTTACTGTCATGCGAGGCTAGTGGGCAGAGCATTCTAAAGCTTGGATGCAAGGTAGGTTAAAGACCGACCCTCACTCCTGGCTCTCTTGATCTTTGGGACAAGGAGTAACTTAAGATTATTTGTCATCAAGTTCCTTTTGGCCTGATAAATAGTGGCCAATTACAACAGGATCTGAGGACCTGTATTATGCTTCGCACAATAAATAATGCATAAAGCCTTACATTGTATCCTGCAGCTTATAGACACCCAGTGAAGAGTCTAGACGCAACATCTGCCGAACGTACTTTCGGGATACTCGGGTAGCTGCATTCTGAATGATCTGAAGTTTTTTAATCACTGATTTGCACTATCTATTGAAAACGAATTTCCTTAATCTTAGCTCAATGGAATCAGACCTTACATCACAGTCTGTATTGGGAGCCATTTCAGCACCTTTCTCAGGGCTTTTAAAAGACTAAAAACATCTCCCAGCCACCTTTTTTTCGCTTGGGAGGCCATGGTTAGCTGATTCTCAAGACCCATCCGTAGACGTTTTACTTCTGACTGTGGGTTAGGCGTTCACCTAGGGAAGATGACCAAATATTATGTTCCCAATGCGTTGGTTTGGTCCCTAGTATCTAGAACTTGTACATCTTTAGGCAACTGGCTGCCATCCTTTTTTACACCTTTTCCAGACAGCTATTATGCCCAGCGGCAATTGTGTCCATGTCTGGTGCCAATGTGCCAGTTAACTGGGTATAGTCTGCGTAGGATACCATCTTCAGGCTGTAGGACCAAATAGTGTCCATCAATGGGCAGTTACAAATGTTAAAAAGTGTTGAGCCCTGCAGAACTCCACAAAGCAACTGATGGCTAGATGACATGAATGGGCCCTCATTTACCTGAAAATTAGACTTGTCCAAGAATGAGGCAAGCCACCTAATGGCTGCTCCTGTGATACCAGCTTCTTCGAGTCGAAGGAGAAGAATAGTGTAGAAGACTGTATCAAAAGCAGCACTCAAATCCAGAAGGATCAGTGCTGCTGATACACCATGATCTATTATCCTTTTTAGATCTTCTGTTGCCCACAAATGAGCGGTTTCAGTACTATACCCAGCACGAAAACCTGTCTGGGTAGGATGAAGAATGTTATTAATTTCCAAATAATCAGAAATATTGTTATAGATTATTTTTCCCAAAATTTTGGTATGCCCGGGTAGTAAAGAGGTGGGCATGTAATTTCCTATTATCTCTGGATCTTAGGGGCTGATCATGCAGTCCAAAAAATGCACATTTTGCATATACCTGGAACTATGTGGTACGCACCATGCAGTGCCTCCCACATGTTGCAAAGGTATGTAGGGGCAACGTAGGTGCCCCCAGGTCCCATGTCTGGAAACCAGGGGGTAAGGGGTCCCACTAGAGGCCCCCAATTTCCTTTACACCAGCCTGTTCGTGGCGAGTTCAACACCTTGAAAGGGCCAGCGGAAACTGGCATTGTAATGCCTACAGTGGTGCCTGAGCAGACCTTCCCACAATCTGAAGAGAACATTGCGCCCATCGGATTTATGTTGGATGGTCTTTCAGCCCCCGACCATCCGCCTGCCACATTAGGATAGTGGAAGGAACAGACAATATCTCAACAGGTGTTATTATAGAGACGATTAAACATGCATGCAAAAAGCATTATTGGTACGGAAATAAAGAGACTCAAATCATTTTAGATCGTGTTCATTTGCATTGTATAATTTAAACAAGGAAAGGGAATACAGTTATAGCAGCACTGTACAAAAATAAATGAATAAACAACCCAAATTGCACTTGGTGTTAGGTATGTGCAAGTGCCAGAATTGTAGTGTATGTGACTTTACTGTCAATACCAAGGACTTCACTCACAGTGGAAATATATACAAACTCAAGAAACATACTAACTGCAGATCTCAAAATGTAATCTACGCTATCCGCTGCCCATGCGACTTGACCTATATTGGGCAAACCACACAGATGGTTAAGCAACGCATCATACAACACAAAAGCAGAATCAATTGCAAGGTCCTCACTGCTCGGTTGATCACACACTTCCCTGAAAAGAATCACCTCAACACAGACATTTCATGGCAGGTGATCGACAAACCATCTCTACCAACGAGGGGCGGCGACATCAAGACCCTTCTCAACAGGGCTGAATGCAAATGGATGACTCTGTGCAACTCAGTAAACCAGGGATTAAATATTATTGATGAATGGAACAGTACCATTGCTGTTTAACTGTATTATAGACACTGAGAGGTCACTCCGAATCACCCTCACTTTCTGTATCCTTCCTTCTGAATACACCATTCTGTCTCTAAATCTGCAATAACTGATTCTGTCCATTACCAGCCTGCTACCTTGCACTATATACATGTCCTTTCGTCTGAAATTATACCACTGCTAGTAACTACCCTGTTTTTTTCACACGCGATAGTCATGTAATTTGTATGTCATCCTCACATATAGCCTTATTCCTTTTCTAGCAGGCATCTACACCATACTGTTCATTCATGTCATAATTCTAGCTGCAAATTGATGTGATGTTATGCCACATTATTGCCAAATATCCCCACTTAGTAAACCGATTTTAATTTTTCACCGGTCACTCATACATTATTTAATCGTTTAGTTTTATTGCCAATGACCGGGTCCGTATGATTGTTTTGTTTTGTTTGTTTTTCCATACGAACTATTGTTTGTTCCAAAACGTTATTGCTTTTCGAAAATTGCTGATGTGACAAGGTATTTCTCTTCACACCCTCGTTCTCCCTCTCCCCTTCTCCCACCCCCTTGCCTGCACCCGCACCCCACCCATTCCTATTGGCCATAATGTTACCACGCCCATGCTCCACGTGACACACCGATTCCTGGATATCTCCCTGAATCGCTCACGTCGTCTATTCACCTTGCCGAATTCAACACGGCCCGCCGGACCCGATCTGAGACGAGTCAACACTGATTAGCTCAGGTAACACGCGCCTCTCTCAACATCCTGAACCTATGTCCCCGGTCCCGATGCCGACACGCCTTAACTCACCCGTTTACCCTTCTAGGCTCCTACACCTTAAACCTTCCGCCGAGCTCCCCGGCCTGACCGGTGTGCCGCACTCAGAGAATTTCTCTACCAGAGGCGCCTCCATCTATTTAACAGGTATACTCGCGTTACCTTTTGTCTCTTACCCCAGTGCCAGCAATTCACATAACTCCCCTACTCACTGTTCCCTTCCTACCCGCAGATCGTACTTGAACTTTTTCACCGCCTAACTGATCATGGACTCGCCACAATGACTTAACCACTGCCTTGTCCACACAGAAGGTAATTCCTATTAAGCGATGTTTCCATGCGCCCGCTACGTTTGGACAGTGGCACAATAACGTTTCTCCTATTGACCCAGTCCCCTCAGCCTTTTGAACTAAGTTGAGCTATGTCGGCCTTACACACTTAACCCAGTCTCTCGGTCCACTGGGACTTGTTTCACCCCTTGCAGCGCTCCCCCACTTCCAGGTGGGCCCTGACCACCCCCGGTTCTTAAGGCCTCCCTCAGCCATCACCCTGTGTGCCATCATCAGCCCTCACCCCACTACATTTGGACAGTGGCACACTGACGTTTCTCCTATTGGCCCAGCGCCCCCCCCTACCTTTTGTACTTAATTGAGCTATGCCGGCCTTACACACTTAGCCCCCACCCTAGCGCCTTGAGACCCTCCGGGTAAGTAGAGCGCTCTATAAATGCCTATGATTGATTGATTGATTGATTGATTAAACCAGTCTCTCCTCCCACCAGGACTTGTTTCACCACTAGCAGCGATCCCCCACTTCCAGATGGGCCCTAACCACCCCCGTTCCTTACTGCCTCCATCAGCTATCACCCGGTTTGCCATCATCAGCCACCACCCGCGTGTTTTTCCATACCCCTCCCTACCTTACCTCTCCCTTTCCCTCCTGCAGCACCACCAACACAGTACATTCCTGTCCTTAAGACGATCCCGAGTCACGAAGATCGAAAAGTCGTCAACTACACAGCGCAATAAATGGCACAGCTCCCACAGTGGCTCATTTAGAGTGTTACCTCTAAATCAATTACTATTGCAGTTGAATTTACCTTTGAGCCACATTGTTCATCTGACTCACTGTATACATTATTGCACTTCACACTTTGCGCCGTTCTCGCTATCCATAATTGTCACTTGCGTCGCCACTTATGTCACTTGCACATACCAAGCACCAAGAGCAATTTGGGTTGTTTATTGATTTAATTTTTGTACAGTGCTGCTATAACTGTATTCCCTTTCCTTGTTTAAATTATATGATGCAAATGAACATGATCTAAAATGATTTGAGTCTCCTTATTTCCTGTAGCGATTGCCTGCAGACAGAGGAAACGCATTGCAGTAGTTGTGGTGGGTTAGGGTGGAGAAACTACTACTACCAGAAGGCCATGGGGCGCATGGGAGCAAGATGTAGGGCGGTTCCTACAGTAGCACCTCCCCCGCATGGGAAAGGTGCTTGATAATCCTTATTCTGAATCAGGAATGGCGGATGGTGTGTCCCCGCCCGATCTCAGCAGGAAGAGGTTCAACGCCGATCAAGAGCCTGCATGATCAGTTCCTTCCCGCTGCAAGCCTCTCCGCCGATCAAGAGCCTGCGTGTTCAGTGTGCCTTTCAGTTCGGAGAACTGTCTGGATACTTCGCAGGTAAAGGTAAAGGAGTTCCTGCCTTTTCCTTCTTTTTATTGTTTGTTCCGTAGTAACCTCGGACCGCATTTGCGCTTTTATTTTTGTTTCATTTCAAACATTTCTGGCACGGAAAAATCTGTGAGCGCTGGATTAAGGAATGCATTTGCATTTGCTGTTGTGCGCGGTGATTCCAAGGCTGGATTCCATGAGTCTGACAATGCTGTAATTGTTGGGAAACGCGTGTCTGAAAGGAACACATTTGTTTTGGGGTACAAACTGCCTGAATACTTATCTTATCTGGATTTTGGGTGCTGTGACATTAACAGTACCAGGAACAGTATTGATCTTTTGAGAAACTACTCTTATACCCAGAATCATTTTTCGATTTTTCGACTGTTACGTCTGCACTACGCTGTTGAGAACCCTGGTAAGTGAGTGGGGTTATAGGTGGATAAGCACAAAGAGAGTAAACAGGGATAGAGAGCGGTATCTAATGCTAGTCTCCTTTTCTCCCTGTTCTGCAGCACCCACCTCCTCACAACGACCTTGCTACACCCCAGACCAGACCTTGAGGGGAGTACAGCCAATTTATTGTTTTATCCACTTCCCTTTTCCCTTGGGTACAAGTTCAAGCAGTGAGTCTTCTTTCGCTGCAGGGAGTTGTGTCTGGGAGAATTGGGGGATAATTGTCTACCATCGTCTCCGCTGGTCACCAGAAACAGGTTAGTGGCGTACATACTTTCTTGCGCTGCTGACGATCACGACATTTCCGTACTAGTAATGTTTTTTGCATACATGTTTACTCGTCTCTATAATAACACCGTTGGGATATTGTCTGTTCATCATTCTATCCTTCTACTCAGATCCCAAAGTTGTTTATGTGTCACACTCCTGTAATATTTTACTACATTAGGATGGTGGGCGGATGGTCAGGGGGCTGAAATACCATAGTTTCTTGTTGAAATACAACACAGACTTTCCTGAGTGAATTGAGGGGGCCTCCAGACGGAAGACCCAGAGATTTAGATTACAAAAAGAATTATCAAGATGTTTGAATTACTCTTGAGTATAAATATATTTGACCTGATTCAATGTTAAAATGCATGGTTCGGTATTCATGTAATCCTTCACATCCATCGACAAACGCCAGAACTGTAAAACATTCAATAAGTATTGATCACATTTAAAATTCAGAAGTATTGCACAAGATTTATCTGCCCATTCTCTAAATGGGTTGAGGCCTAACCCACCCATAGATCAGATAGCATGACAGTTGCCAAGCTTTTTTTGAGTGCTGTGCAAACGATTGATGGACAGAATGCTGAATAAATCAAGCATTCACCCCATTCAAGAAATCTGGGTTAACTCCATCATTCTTTTGCTAACCATGCCACCCAGTTTGGACCCAGCCGTATGCAAATCAGTCTTGGCCCTTCTCCTCTTGGCAACAGTCTAGCCCAAACTGCCAAGCCAGGTACTCCCTTGAGTGGAAACAAGCTTCCTGGGACCGGTTCCACCCCTCATCAGCTAGGATAGCTTGAATTCAGTGGCATAACAGGCACGGGACCCATGCCAGGGCATACCGATCTCACTTAGGGTGAAAAATGATGCACAAGCAAATGATGGACGGAATGCTGAACAATAGATTTAGCCCAGATCTCTTGACTGGAAGTGGGAGCTCTCTATTGATTATCTTGTTATTTTTACTAAGCTTTTGTTGAGGAAATGAGTTTTGGGCTTCCGACTTCAATGGAGACAAATCGTGGCTGCCATTTTAAAAATGAAACTTTCAAATTGATTTGTATAGCTCCCCAGATTGATCAATGGTTCCATTGTAATTATCATCGTCAATCATCTGGTATTGTGAAGCGGATCAATTGGACCAACAAAAACAGGCTGTCCAAAGTGTAATCATCAACTAGTTTGAAAAGGCTATATGCTACTCCTCTCGCCTCATGAAGTGTTAATTGGCTTGCAATGAGACTGGCCTATACTCCTGCAGCTACACTTGGTTCAATGGCTGATGACAGTGTTCTAGATTATTGCAAAGGTCTTGATGATATGATGAAATATGTGGCCTATTCCAAGTCATACTTGTGATTAACATTGCTGTGAAGAATGCTGGAGTCCCGCAATGGATGCACGCCACTCACACAAAAAGTGGAGACAACAACCACTGATTCACAGAGTCGAGATCAAGTTCACAGTGAGGATCCGGAGGAGTGTGAAGAAAATGTTGTTGCTGATGAAAGTAAGGATCCTGGTGAAGGTGCCAGTAGTGGAGGCCAGTTTCAAACGGAGGGTCAGAATGAACAGCTTGTTGCAAAATCACGAGTGGCACAAAGAAAGAATAGTCTCTGATCTGACCAGTGAATGGCTCTAGTTCAAAATGTCAGTCTTGAGATCAAATCACAGGTCCATCAGTGAGTGGAGAAGATTCAGCAGTTGTCACAAGTAAAGGTACAGCAGTTGAGGCACAAAAGGCATTAAAGAAAACCTGGAAAGGAAAACATTGACTGAATGAAAGTCTAAAGTCAATTATAGAAGATTTTGAAGTGATTAAAACTGAGTCAGATCAATTAAAATGAGTCTCCAGCTGAGAAAAGACCAGTGAGAAAACATTTCTGAGAGAATGGGTGGACCTAGCAACTGTGTATGAAGAAGAGACAGACACAGAGAATTGAAGTCCAATACACTGTTGCCAATTCATTTTTGAAAATGAGCTAAAATAAGAAGAAGCACATTGAACTTTCAAAAAAGTTTGACAGTGGTGACATTAGTCTAGACTTTGCAAAAATAATCTAGACAAGGAAATGAGTTTTAGGTCATAAACTTTATAAAGTAATCCAAAAGAGCTGATTAAAAAACTTTTTAAAACGTTTTTTGATTTTTTAATTGTAATCATTACCGGGGAAAAAAGAAGAAAAGAAGAATAGTTTTAATGGTTTTACATAAAATCTTTGTTGATTTTTGGAGTTTCATTTTCTTTTTTGTTTTTGATCTTGATAGAAATTGTCTTATAGAAAGTTGAATTAATTACAGTTCATCATGGTGGTGTTGAACCCAAAACTTCAGGGAACATTTCTGCATGTGACTGACTGCAAACATGCCTTATATATGGTGCAGGTTGCAGACTGCATGCATACCCCCATCCCTGTGAACCAGAAATGGGAAGAGTAAAGAAGATGTTGGTATCAGATCTGGAGTAGGAACATGTTTGCAGTCAAATCAGGATGGTTTCGTGTAACACTATCTTTAAAATGATCCAATTTGAATACCTATTTTGGATGTATTTAACTCCTAAAATACTACACAAAATTAACCTGGACAAACTGAATCAATGTCCAAAATGTGAAACAGAGGATCGTGATTTTATTCATATGACTTGTTTATGCAGAATAGCACAACAGTTTTGGGAGGCAGTGCTTTTGTAAGTCCATTGAGTGTTCAGCCCGTGTTACAAAGGAAAATAGGGGCATTTTAACGAAAAAGTGACGGAGCGCTGCATTAGCCTTCTTGGCTTAACACTGCACTCTACCACTCCTGAAATGCAGGGCTGCACCATATTTACAAAAATACAGTGCAGCCCTGCATTTCCCACTGCGTTGGCCCTAAATTTAGCAGCCTAGCACCAAAACAGGCACCTTTGCACCATAGTGCAAGGGTGCCTGCGTTGTGGGGAATAATTGTGTATGTGCATGAAGGTGTCCCTTCCTGCACATAAACAATCTTAATGGAGATTTGTAACTTCTATGTATGCTGCTTTGTACAGCACACATAGAAGTTGCAACTCGTCATTTTTAAAATGATTGTTTAAGTGCAGGAAGGGACACCTGCACCTGGCACTGCGCCAAATTTACGCCACCCTTGTTGATATGGTGCGATGTCAAAATCACTGGGTGTTACTGTGGAATGCCTACAGCAACACCCATTTCCCACCACTTTCACACTAAAGGCCTGATGAAGATGTCGGGTGGAAGTGCCTCCGAGGCCCTGTCGGGGTTGTCAGATTGACCAAAGTTGCTTCGGATGCAGCTGCTCTGACCACAGTATTGTGATGCACAAATACCCATTGCTTACCAACCAATGGAGTTCCTCCAACTCCGACTGGAAATTTCGACCACAAAGCTCACGTATAGGTTGAATGGAGCCGATTGGAGCCAGTTTCGACCCTTGAATCCCCACCCTATTACGATGAGTATTTCTGACACGCCTTCTCTTTTGGTCCAACTAAATCATCAGAGCAGGCGGAAGAGGAATATTTAAAGTCCAAAAAATGGCACAACATGCTTCCTACGACTCTGCTGTGCAGCTATGGAGCTCACCACACCTGTCATCCCTCTACTATACATCATCGGCGATTATGAGAATCTGAACCGATGCAGACTTCCCTGCCGGTAAGAAAGACACCTTCCCCTAGACATTAATGTAACTACCAAGCGAAAATGAATTTAAAGTGTGTCGTATCATATTGAGCATGGCAAATCAAGGAATGACATCATCCGATATCTACAGTCTGACTGGGAAATACTGGGAGAAACACAAATTTAAGGTTTGAACAGTAATGGCTATAGCTACATATATGTATGTATAGCTAAATATATGGATGAGACACCACAGCTCCTAGAAAAAATATTTTCCCAAGCAGAACCTGAATATATATAAAACGCATATAAATACTATATGATGTCATGTCATGTCATAAGAAGTCACAGTGAAGGAAGTAACATCAAATTACCATAATTACCCTGCCATTGTTCAACCAGCTTTGCAAGAAGCACTTTATTTAGTGTGGATATCTGGAAATTGTCCAACAATATGTATGAACACCACATTAAAATGATGTCAAAACATATGGCAGATCTGCCAAGTGTCAATACAATACATCCACCCAATTGGATGGAAAAGGTAGGCCTAGCTTGTTTCCAATCTTACATCTTTCTTAACCTAATGCACTAATTGTTGGCAGATGTATACATGATACTAAACACTAAACTGACTAATATAGTACAAACTGGCCTGCCACTCCCCATCAGCCTAATCACGCAGACCCACAACCTGTGTCCTGGTGAGTACAGCAGTGTCGGAGCAGGCATCCACCACAGCCTCTGTGTCAGGACTTGGCAATGTTACAATAAATTTAGCCCAATTCATTGCAGTATCAGGCCTGGTGTTATACTTTGCAAAAGAAATCGCTGCTTACATGGAGTCAACTCGTGGCCAAGAGTTTCGAATTAATTAGGTAATTTTCCTGCAGCTGCTTTCAGTGTAAATCCAATATGGTGGCAGCCTATTGAGTTAAAGGTTAGCGTTTTTGTTGTTTTTGTTGAAGAAAAGCATTACGGTTATTGCGCTCTCGCTCCCAGCGCGCTGCACACTTCAACCCTCTATCTGAAAGAGTAAACAACGAGAAGTGTGGCTCACTGGTTAGTGCAGGCAGACCCTGAAGCAGAGGTCAGACCCGGGACCAGGGTTCAATTCCCGACGCGGCAGGGTCTTGCGCTCAAATGTCCATGGACTCGATAATCCTCGCTTTGGTGCCTGACCTAATCATGGGTTCACACTCTGCAACTCTGGGCATTAAGCTTGCTTAATCTCCACAACGCCCCCCCCGCGGCGGGATGCCTGGCCTTCACCTTGGGGATGCCCTGTAGGGGCTATCTCACAGGGAAAAGCCAGGACGGGTTCCCAAGGCAAGCACCGAGATACCTCCCCGGTGATTTGAGCGCTATATAAGAACATACAAAAAAAAAAGAATATGCGCATTCATTTTTACTGTCAGGAGTTCCAGTGTGGAGCAGCGCTTGTTCCACTTGTTCACAGCTTGACTTAGTATCATTACAAGAGGTCGGCAGTCAGTTAGTTTTTCCCCAAGACCCCTCGCTGGAGAGTTCAGGTATTTCGTGGGGAATATTATGTTGCTCATTTTCTCTGCCACATTTTGTGCACTTTTATAAACATATGAAATCCGCGGGTCTATAATACTCCTACAAGGAGCAATTTGAAAGAAAAAATTATACTGGCACGAATATAGTGATGTTCATTGCAAAGAATGTACAGGATTTGGCTTGTCACCTGGGAAAAAATAAACACAGTGACATTCTATTCCATGTTAATACCTCAATCATATTACTATGTACTTAAAACAATGTTGTATTACTGACGGAACTGTTTCACCATATATGTCCCTATCATTTCCAAATTATTTGTGCATTCAAGATATTTTTGAAGTTCATTTTCTTACCCGTTCATATATGGGCAAAGTCCTCACCACTCCGGGCAGCAGCTCAGGGCGTGAGGTACCGCTCTTTGGGGAGAAAACATCTGGATTCATGGAACTGTTTGAATATACCATCAATCAGTTTACCAAACATTTAAAATCAACTCACACGAAGTCTGAATCTGACAGATAGATTAAGGGTGAAGATAGCGCATCTGATTCTTTAGAAAATACCAATTTTTTTTTAGGGTATTATACACTAGTTAATTTCCATACTGCGGGGCCCAACGACCGCTGCAGTAATCTCAGGTAAAAGAGCACAAGAGTAGTAATAATAGTAATGTGCCCATCTTGCCACAAACATGTACCAAGCAATTTAATGAGATACTGGTGTCTTCCCACCCATCCATATTGCTGGATACAGTATGTTGGTCTAGGATGGGGCGAGCCCAGCAAAACAGTCCTCGTTCTTAACTACGGGCACTCAACTGTTCTAGAGATTTTTTAAAGATTTTTCCCTGACTTACCTCTCCGTCTGTACCTTGGACCGTCTTCTGGCTGTCCCAAGCGGTAACCAACAGGAGAGTGCATGCACTATTTAAACTCTGTTTAACGATAGAAGTGGCTGCAGCTGGCTTCACTAATTTTGTCGCATCTTGAACGCATCACCACGCAGTGAAGAATGATGAGAAATGTAGTCTCACTACCTATCTAAACACCGCATCAGTAGACTACAATATCATGAAGGCTCGTGGGACATGTAGTGTTCACCAAAGTAAAGTCTGGTGAAGTACTACTTTGACTGTACTAAACTTGTGGCATTCTGAGCACGTCATTGCACAGAGAGCAGTGCGACAATGTGGTGTCCTAATACATTATCGTTACCATTCATTGCAAAGCTACAATGCACCAAACCGGCATAGATGGCGCAATATTGAACTACAATAAGGTGAAGACTCATAGAAAATGTAGTTTTCCCTTTCTGAAAGAGTGCAAAACAGTGATTGTGCTGATTTTGTGGCCTGGATTAGTGCATCATTGTTCAGTTATCAGCTTAAAAACTACAACCGTAGTCCAAAATTTGGTGTCCCAAATTGTTGCTGAAACCTCTTCGCAAAACAACAATTATCCTGGAGGATCATGGGTAATGTGGTTTTCTATACCTTTCACCTTCGTTCTGTGAAATGGTTTTGTTCATAAAGTATACATCCAAACAAAGTGCCTTAATTCGTCGATCAATTCAGATGAAGAGCGAGATTGTTAGATCCATAATTGTTCAAATATCGGACTCGCACTAGATCTTGGTTGCTGTATACCAAATACCTTTTCATAATATAGTTGAAACATGCACGCCAAGGTGAAGAGAGTAGAGACGTCAATGTCAGGAAGTGTTACCTGTTATGGTGTTGTGTGTAAATCTAAAAAGGAGAGATAAAGTACGGGGAGCCGAAATAAGTGAGCGAGTAATAACGTGGACCGGCATTGGGCAAAACAATCCAAGTCTGCCTTGACCACATACTGTGTTTGTTATCACATAAAACATGACAAATCATAGCTGCCAAGGTTTCAGATTGCTATGTGTGTCATGTAAATGTAAATGTATGTATTGGCATTTATATAGCGCTCTACTTACCCGTAGGGTCCCAAGGCGCTTCGACCGCTGCGAAACCCTTCCTGGCTTCCCTGAGAGATGGTCCCTTAATGGGTATCTCCAGGGTGAGACCAGGCATCCCCGGCGGTCTGGTGGGGCCGTTAGTGAAGATGAGGCAAGCTAATGCCCAGAGTTGCCGAGTGTGATCGCTGATCAGAGTGGGCACCGAGGCGAGAGAATTATCGAGTCCGCTGACCCTGGTCCAGAAACCTGCCGCGCCGGGAATCGAACCCTGGTCCCAGGCCGTCCTCTGCTCTCGGGTCTGCCGCCTCTAACCAGTGAGCCACACTACTTCATAAAATTCATAAAAGTACCACAATAAAAACATACATTTACACAGCAAAGACAAGTATAAAAATTCATAAATTGTTAAAAACTGATGAGACAATTTTCAAGGGCTTTCCATTGTTTTGCGTACACATGTTATAAATCTCAGAAAAGTGCTAGTGCGAAAAATGAATTCATCTGTATCCAGGGACAATAACATTGAATAAGATTCCCCTAACGAAAGGGGTCTGTGTTTACTAAAATACGGAGTTAAAAACCAATTAATATATTTTAGATAAAATTTACAGAAGAATAGAAAGTGCAAATCATTCTGTTTACTAATACCATCACATGGGCAAGGATTATAAAATTTTGTGTGCTGATAGCCCAGGGGAAATCCCAGCAAGAATTTTATAGAGCCTGCCCTTAGCCGGAACAGCAATGATCTCTCCCAGTTCGTCATAGGTAAGGTGAGGTATTGTGCAAGGTTACTCCTGCTTAGATCGTTTTTCTGATAAGTCACAACAGTTGATTTGAGTGTTTCTCTTTCCATTCGATCTGAACTATAAAGTGCATACAGTTCTTGTCTGACCTCGATTTTATCTTTAGGTTCAATCTTACTGGGATCGGAGAATAGATCTTCCCTGTTCACATCGCTCAATGTTTTTAAGACATCCGCGAGCCAGGGGATTGACATACCATGATCACATTTAAGACAGTCTATTATTATATTTTGAGTTAGGGTTGCTGAGTCATTTCTCCAGATCCTTTACCAAAAGATAGCTGGTCTAGATCTGATAAAGTCACATACATAGGGGAGGTTTAGTTCCTAATGGCAAATCAATTCAGAGGAGGAGATTGGGGCACCCAGAATTTTCCTGCAGAATCGAGCTTCTTCACGCTGGATGCCGGGGCTTTTCCCAATCCCCAAACCTCAGCCCCGTATGTGGCTACTGGTCAGCACTGTAACTTAAACATTTTTAAAATAGCTCTAGTGGCACCTATTTTCTTAGGTCGGGACAAACTCAAAATAGAGTTGTTGGCGTTCGAGAACTTGCTCATGGCGTGGGCATTATGCCCACGCCATGAGCCGTTCGCAGCGAAAACCAAACCAAGATCAGGGAATGAAGTTACAGATTCTAATTTATCTGTCCCTATATGTATAGTGTTGAGTTTGCGTTTCCCGGGGCCGCATGGCATAATAAAAGATTTTTTAAAATTGACCCGCAGGTCTAAGCCCTCCATATATTGGACAAAGCCTTTAACAAGTAGACGAAGGGCGTTGGGTGTTCGTCCCATCAACACCGCGTCATCAGCATATAATAAAACTGGCAATGGGAGCCCCTGGATAGTTGGTACATCACTAGTCACTTGTTTTAGGGCTTTGGCCAGGACTTTAATGTAGATGATAAATAGCACACCCCTCTCTTACCCCTCTGCCTATTTTGATGGGTCCCGATACTTCTCCGCCCGCCCCGATCCTAACTTGTGCTTTGAGGTCGGTGTGGAGGTATGCCAGGCAATTAACAAGGGCCTCGTCCAATCCATAATTCAAAAGAATTGCCCATAGTTTGGATCTATTCACTAGGTCAAAAGCGGATGAGAGATCCATGAATGCGAGGTAGATAGGGGACGATCGGGCAATGCTATACTTGTCAATATTCAGTTTCAGATTCAAGCATTGCTCGACAGTCCCCACCCCCCTTCTGAATCCCATCTGGCACGGGTCCAATAGACCCGTATCTATGGTCCTCTCTACCACCCTGTTGTAAATTACTCGTCCCAAAATTTTTAAGGTATTGTCCAGAAGAGAAATAGGGCGATAATTCACTGGGTCCAATCTCTCCCCTTTCTTGAAGATTGGGACTATGATGCTAGTGGCCCAGGTATTGGGCATAGGGACTGTGGGGAGGCTGTTAAAAACATTAAGGAGGATTGGTGCCCATAGGTCTGGACTATGCTTAATTACATCTCCTGGCGCCTTGTTTCCAAGGCTCTCTTTATTGGCTATCACCACCTCATGGAGATCTATTTTTAGGCCGTGGAGCTGGCCTCAAGGAGAGCCAGGTGTGTCTTCAGATGGGGCAGCATATATTTTAGAAAAATGGGCCTCCCAAGAGTTGCTGGTTATATTGCAACTAATTAGGGTTAGTTGTTTGCCCATTTCACACGTTTTTTTGACAGCTGACCAAAAAAGTCCGCTGTTTTTCAAATTAGCGCTCCGAACCAGCGACTCCCATTGTTCTATTAGTAATGCGGGTTTCCTTTCGGTTATCTTTAATTTATAACATTTCTGGCTGCCTGAACCTCTGCTAGACACCTTGGTTTAGTGGTTAGGGCCCTGCGCAGCTCCCTATTTGCTAGTGAGCAGGCAGAGTCAAACCACCTAGGTTCTTTCCGCTCTTTTGGTAATGGGACTGACAAAGAAGCTTTTATTGCTGAACACAGTTTACCGAAATCATTGATTATCCTGTGGCAGTTCCCATCCATAGTTAGGCAGGAAGTAATTAAGTTAGGGTGTACCCTGATTACACTTTCTAGTACGGCCCCACTATTAACTCCCCTCCATTTAAGGCGCAGGCCATCGCCTGTGGGTGTAATGTCTCTTGCCCCGTTTATTTTTTCGTAAACCTTGTTGCAGCCTAGTTTTAGCGTCACATTGAGAGGATTGTGGTCATCGAACGAGGTTTCTATCGCTGTAGATTTTATCACACAGTCTAGTAATTGGGGTGACATGAAAATAAAATCAATTGTAGAAGAACAGTCCTGCCCTCTGAACGTAGGGGCATGGAATTCGCTGGGAGTATGGCATATATCCATTACATTGCTTAAATTGTGCTCGGTTAGTATATTAGCTAGTTCAATACCCCTGCGTTCGGCCAGGTCTGAGTGATTCCTCTCCTCAGGGCTGCAATTACTAACAATTTTAGCATTAAAATCCCCCCCAATAAGGATCCCTGTTTCCTCCCCAGTTGCAAAACTAGTTTCAAGGTTCCATAAAGTCTTAGAGAGTGCTTCAAAGTTTTTGTTGGGAACAAAACAAAAGTCATTGTTATAAAAATGTATTAAATAAATCTGTGTCTTTCGCTTGAACTCTAAAATCTGAATGTTCGGGTGTCCTCTTGAGAGATCTGTGAATGTACCACCGGCCAGTGTCTTAATGCCAATAAACAAGCCTCCCACTGCACGTCCAAAGTCTGGTTTGGGTGCTGTCACACTGAAACATTGGTACCCTTCAATATATAGATTCTCCACGGCCCAGGTCTCCTGGAACATAATAATGTCTTTGCCATCCAGTACCTTGGCCCATTCTGGGTTTGTCAATCTTGGCTCTAATCCTGCAACATTCCAGCTGAGATAGATCACAGTGTTTAGTATGTCTAATTAGTTTACTTCTGGCATTCTTAGCTATGCTCTGCATAGGCATAGGTGAAGTCGGATGTACAACCTCTTCTATAGTTGCAGATGTAATAATGTGACTTTGTGCCAATATTTCCCGAGTTGTGTTAACTGACACCGGGGGGGAATGTTCCTCAATATCGGCACTTACATCTCGACATTCATCACTGCTTCCCTTTATCCCCAGTCAGTCCTGTTCTTCTAAGTTTGAGAAGGCGTATTCAAATCGGTTGTAAGTTGGAATGTTATATATAGGCCTCAACTCATTATACCCTGGATTGGGATTTACATTGGGACTGAAGTGTGGCCTCTCGCTGTAGTTATGCCAAGGCATATTGGGGAAGTGTGGATATGGCATCGGATGTCCCATGGATTTAGCCTGATAGCACTGGGCTTGGCCGTTCACAGGATTGAAATCTTGGTTCAGTTGGTGGGATGGATATAGGTCCCTGATTCCAAGATTTCGCTCCTGAAATTGTGCGGCCTGATTAAACATGGGATTGGGAGCTGGGGCTAGATGTCTATAAAAATAACCCAGGGGAAGCAAGGTTGTGTTAAATTCCCAGGGTGAGGGTAATGGTGCGTTAGCGAGAGTTTTTTGGGCCCATTGTGGGGACCTAAAGTTTATCACTACGCAGTCTTCCTCAAACTTTTTTCTCAATGGACCCACCCACCCGACTCTTTGTGTTTGGATGATCTCCCTGGCTCCTTCCATTGGGAAATTACAGTTAGTGGATAACCAGTGGAGAATCCTATTATTAAGAGTTGTGTGGTTTTCCTCTTGATCATTCTTTAGCTTAGGCACATTCACCAAAATCAACATATATGCACCGCATTCAGGGGGGAGATTGATGCGGATGGGCATCTTCTTCCTATTATTTGATGTGTTGGATTCAGGTTGGGCTGTGGGGCAATTTTGGGGATTGTTCTTGGGTTAGGGCCATTTTACTTTTATCAGTGTTAGGGTCCATCCTTGGCATACTGGCTGTTTTGGTTGTGTTCAAATTAGGGGCCTGTTTTGGTAGGGGTTGATTGTTACTAGTACTAGGTGTGGGCGCAGTTAGAGTTGGTTTATTATGGCCCGCTGTTTTTAAATTGGTATTAATATTGGGACCACTATTTTTGGCCTTAGTAGAGCCTAGTGTCCCATTATCAGCTTTATTAGTAGAAATCTGCCCTGTACCCAGTTTTGATACACGATCGTCCAACACTTTCAACCTTTTATCCAGATTTAGAATTTGTTGGTTAACTGGACCTAGGAGTGTGGACAATAGTGTCTCCATCCTCCCCCAAAATGCCTCATTCCCTGATGCTGCAGTGGCTTCTGTGGGTAAAGTTTTAGCTGCCATGATTTCGTCCCTTAATCTTTTCCTGTTCTACGGGGGGCAGGGGCCCTCCAATTGCGCTTGGGCCCTCCTTTAGTTCTATATGTTTTTAATGGAGACTCAGTATTTAGGTGCTTTATTTTTCTTTTGGCTTTTTGGCCTCTGGTTCGCAGGGGGATGCTGTCACTTTTGTCTTCCTCAGTGATTGATATATCAGAATCCACCTGTGAGTCGTTACCGTTTAAACATGGGTGGTCGTTTGCCAATAGTGCACAGGAATCTTGACTAATGTTCGTAAGGAGCCTAAGCAGGGTAGGAGTTGATGATAACCTACTGCCTGGGGTAAATTGTGGCACTGGGGGCGTGTCCACAATTATACAGTTCTCATTTGGATCTGTGCCTGGGAGTCCTGCATAAGAATCAGCGAGTAAAGAGTCCGTTGAGTTATCATGATTCAGCAGAAGGCAGAAGGGGGGCAGGTTGGATGGGAGTGAAAAGCGCCTTTCTGTATTCTGAATGGCAGTTGCAACAACATCGATTGTTTTCTGGAGCATTTTATCAATGGCGGTCAGTGTTGGCCGCGGGGTGGTAGTGATTGATGGGTGGGCCAATTTAAGGGAGTCTTTTGGCCTAGTTACTGCCGGTGTCTTTTTCCCCATAGTTCAAAAGCTGTTATATAGACGGTATAAAGTACTTTGTCATTGACCCGACATATGTTCCACGTTTCAATAGCAAGGGACAGCCAAGGGGGGTGGCCCAGCCCAGACTTGTCAGCCACGGCTTAGCCCGGCGCCCGCCCGCGCGCGTCCCGCGACGCGGAGGGAGCGTCCTTTTCAAGTAGCGCCTCCGGGCGCGCTGTGGCCGGAAGTGGGAAGTGGCCGCTAAGCTCCCTGGGAGCTGTAGTCTCAAGCCGCGAGGTGGAGTGCGGTAGCGGCGAGACCACAGCGTTAGGGACCCAGGAGCAACTGTGCAAGCGTCTGCCTCACAGGTAGGAAGCCCTCCGACTGTTCTCTGGCCGTTTTGCCCCCGCTCCACCGAGGGAGCGTCCTCTTCAAGTAGCGCCTCCGGGCGCGCTGTGGCCGGAAGTGGGAAGTGGCAGCTAAGCTCCCTGGGAGCTGTAGTCTCAAGCCGCGAGGTGGAGTGCGGTAGCGGCGAGACCACAGCGTTAGGGACCAAGGAGCAACTGTGCAAGCGTCTGCCTCGCAGGTAGGAAGCCCTCCGACTGTTCTCTGGCCGTTTTGCCACTAACCGACATTCTCGACTACGGGATTCTGGTACATTGCCAATCACCCGAACTGGTGTTGCTCAGATAGCAGCAGTTGCTGGGCCTCTCTTATCTTTAAGGGCTCAGGGCTGCATTAAAGAGATCACCGTCTGCAGAATCCTCGTTCGCATCTGCCAGTGCAGGTCATTGAGAAGTCACAGCCCAAGGTTTGCTGTGCCTTTTCACGATAGTACAGCACAGCGCTCGCCTGGACGGACACATATACAGAGACCATTCCCGGAACACACTTGGAGCCAGGGCCGGTGAAGAATGCCCAGACCACGGGAATCTTTGCCTGGGGGTCAGGGCTTGGGAGGCAGTGTAAGCACAATCTCCTCCACAACAGATGAGCACAGAGAGGGCCCAAATGGTATTTAAATTGTAGTCTGTGCTATAGTGCTTTAATAAATAAATCAAGAGTTAGCTGAATGGAGCCTACCTAGCCCTCTGCAGCACCACCCTGAGTTTGAAGAGCAGAGAGCAGAACTACTGATCAGTGTCTGTCAGACTGTAAATTTCAAAACTATTAATACCTCATTGAGATACGTAGCAGTCTCCGTGATGACACTTTCAGTCTTTAATGTTTAATGCAATCTCTTCTGTTCCGACCAGGTCCGGTCGCAGGG
This sequence comes from Lissotriton vulgaris, assembly GCF_964263255.1. Taxonomy (NCBI): domain Eukaryota; kingdom Metazoa; phylum Chordata; class Amphibia; order Caudata; family Salamandridae; genus Lissotriton; species Lissotriton vulgaris. Next base: position 1,806,004,145 of record NC_141694.1, on the reverse strand, counting down.
CAGTGGCATGATGAGGCACTGTAACCAATTGGTACACGCAGCGCTGCGAGTAGTAGTGGACGCTCGAACGAGAGTAACAAATTCATAACTGCCACCTGCTCGCACTCCGGCACCGCCCGCCTCAGGAGTAACTTAACTTCCAGGCTTTCCCCCCTCTCAGGAAAGGGACAAACTATTGCAGTCATGACTCCATGTCACTTTTACCCAGAATCAGCGAAGCAACAGCAGTCTAACGCTCAGCAGCCCACAGGCTAAATGTAACTTGAGGATAGGCACTCTGCAGCAGGGATGTACCATGTTACAACGCATACTATTACAACTACCTACCGTTACAACGCGACCATTACAACGCATACCATTACAACGCATAGCGCTTTGAGGTGCTGGATAGTGGTAAGTATAATTTACTATTCTAACTCCAGTCCCCGTGGACCCTAGGGAAGGTGTTGGATAGTAAATTATACTTATTCCCTATACTAGAGCGCCCCCCAGCGCAATGCGTTGTAATGGTATGCGTTGTAAAAGTCGCGTTGTAATGGTAGTGCGGAGTAAAAGATGCATTGTAACGGGTGTATACCCTGCAGGGATGTACCATGTTACAACGCATACTATTACAACTACCTACCGTTACAACGCGACCATTACAACGCATACCATTACAACGCATAGCGCTTTGAGGTGCTGGATAGTGGTAAGTATAATTTACTATTCTAACTCCAGTCCCCGTGGACCCTAGGGAAGGTGTTGGATAGTAAATTATACTTATTCCCTATCCTAGAGCGCCCCCCAGCGCAATGCGTTGTAATGGTATGCGTTGTAAAAGTCGCGTTGTAATGGTAGTGCGGAGTAAAAGATGCGTTGTAACGGGTGTATACCCTGCAGGGATGTACCATGTTACAACGCATACTATTACAACTACCTACCGTTACAACGCGACCAGGCACTTACTTATATTTGCGGGCCACCTCCTGTCCTAGCCGCAATAACTCACCCAGCAGCGGCACACCGCACCACCCGAGCATGCCTCTTCAGGCCCTCAGTCCAGTCCTCGCGGAACCATGATGTTGATTCATTTCAAATTTGACCAGTGACTCCAGTCGAACCCCCAGCCCCGCTCCGCTTCTGACCGACCTTGCTTGTTCCAGGACTCGTGAGGTCACATCCGATCCCCTGCCCCCATGCGGGGCCACAGCCTGTAATGCAAAGACTGCTAACGTCAGGCCCCGCCCGAGTCTCCGTGATTGGGCAGTCAGAGGCAGTGACTCACTGTACTACCGCGCAGACGGCGGGAATGTTAATGCAGGCGGCAGGGCTGATTGTAATATTTGTAGCACACTGTCGGATAGGGGATGTTTAACTGTTTTCTAACTGTGCTGCTGCTGCCCACAAGTTTAGTCTGCTGCGGCCCGGGGCGCACACAGGTGTCTGAGCACCAGCGCACGCTAGCACCAGGGGTAGTGGGCAGCCAGTTTCAGCGCTGTCCGAGCAGAGTGCTGTCACTGGCAGAAATGCGTGACAATGCATTTCAGTGCGGTGTTGCGGGAACACCACACTGAAATGCGTTAGCGTCAGGCCTGAAGCGTGACACTTGGCAGACCTGACAAATGTGCATTCCATCGTCTGACTTTCTCATAAATGGTATAATCAAGTTACCTTCTTGACTCTAAAAATGTCGCTTACAAGATGTGTGGACTTAATCTTGTTTAAACCGTCAAACTGTCAAAACCAATACTCAGGGCATCCGAATCAATATCGCTTAATGATACTTTCATTTTACTTTTGCTAACAGAAGGAAATATTTAAATATCGATTGCACTTTTCTCTAGACAGACTGCATTCGGTTTTGTGACGTTTTCATTGCCATTTGCCACTTTTTCAAAATAACTAGAATGACTTGATGCTGACCTTTGGTAAAATAACTGTACTTATAGTTTTCTGGAAACAGACCTTTGAAATCAATGATTATTTAAATTGAGTTCCATGTATTCCTAGCGATAATAGTATTCTCTTCCAACAAATGATTCACCGCATCCAGACTTCTATCCATGATTTTGTTTTGTTTGTTTTCTCACTATTTCACTTGATGCAATTCAGGTGGTGCAATCCGTTTGCAACCACCTCACAACATTGCCACATATTTGCATTTCAGGTTACTAGAGTTTTCACTATTAATCAGGGTGTCCTGAGTGATCACCCTTTGTGTCTACGATGGCAGTAAATGCACATGTAAATATTATGGCTTTGTGTATACATATATTTCTTGTTCTTATTACATTATATGATTTAAAGCCCTGAAGAGTCACAGGCTTTGACCTGGTGACGAAACGCGTGTCGGCTGGCATTATTTTTTACTTCTAAAGAATACCATCTACATAAACATCTCACTTTGAACCACTGTGTCGACTTTCTTATGAGTACCTTCACTGTATCTATACTGTTTATTCTATACATGTGCCCAGTACCTATTGTATATATATAAATATATATATTTATACTCACCAAATCTCTGATTCCAGTAGTTTGCTATGGCAGCATCTAGTAGGGAAACAAGAAGACTGAACTAATACTGACAAGATCAACATTGCATCTTAAGCAAAGAAATTACAATAATAAGACAAATATGAGAGAAGCAAATTCTACTGTTATTACAGGTCCAAGAGCTGTAAGGAATCAAAGAAAGGATGAGAGGGAGGGAACATTAGTTTTGGGAGAATGGGTTTGGTTGGGAAGGGGCAGTGAGAAGTAGTAATTCTGTGCTGTGGGTTTACAGATGTGTGGACCCACAGTCGGGTATTTCAGTAGAAGTGACACCGCAGTGGCCGTCTCTAATTACTCTCATTCCCCTATCCCCCTCTTTACTGCAAGTTGATTTACATCGGCTGCAGTGGAGTTGGGGAGTTGGGAAAAGTTCTTCTGATCCTGTGGGAGCAATGTTCAGGACTCAGCTTTGACACTCTGCTCTTCATGATCCCATCCTCACCCCAGGGCAGGTAGCCAGGTCCCTATAGGGAGTCACAACCAGCAAAGGATTTTTTTTACGTGTCAGTAATAACAAAATTTGAGGGATGCAGCTCATATCCAGAGCAGGACACAGGCAAATGAATTCCTTCCATACTATCCCTATCATACACCCAGGTCTGCTTGCATATACACGGTACATCAATACATTGGGCCCCAACTATCTTGGGACCGTGTATGCTTTGTTAGGGCCTGTTTACATGTCCCACGTGGACCTGTGGCATTCCCCCACCACTGTTTACTGAGGCCAGTCCACAGGGCATGAGGTAGGATCTCTACCTGTGCAGTCAGGACGTGGTGTCAAAATGTCCTACTTGGAGTTACAGTTGTCAAAAAGGTCTCGAGTAATAAGAGTACACACTGAGCATGCTTCAATTCTACATGCCAATAAAGGATGGTCCATGATCCAAAACCTTGGGAAAGGAGGAAATACATCTACAAACTAAGACAATGTCTCACATACAAAAGAAAGAGACAGGGAATTGCATTTGGTGGCATATGGGTTAATGCATGTAGCTACACATGAGTCACAAGACATTTCAACATCACTTACTTTCATCACATAATCATGTCTTTTTACCAAATGTTAACACATTTGTGTGGATGTAAGTCATCTTTCATTAAGCAGGCTATGCAGATCCCGTCTGCTGTGCATAACAAACACTCATTAATGAGTCAAGTATATCACAACAAAAGCGTATGGTACAATATTGAACAACTTCTAAAACACGATAACCATTACAAGATAGATGAGCACAGAGGGATCCTAGGCGTTTAGAAGGTCAGCATCCCACATACCTCACAGTCCAGATATGGGGGGTGAGACAATGGCCTCTAGGACAAAAGCCATTGTTAACAATCAATATTTTTGCATCTGTGGATTCTAAGAGACCCCCTCCTTGTGATCGAAGGAGGAGTTATCAGGCACCCAGTCTGCCTCACATGACGGAGCAGCTGCATCATCTAACCATGTCAGGACCACCTTGAACGTGACCATGTGTACATGAGCTTGGCCCTTCAAAGTCCTTTACCCATCCAGTGTCTCCTGTAAGTCCTGTAACAAGTTGTGTTACAGGCTACCTAATGCAACCTGTGGAGGCACACAACTTACTCGCTGTGCAGAGCAGTTGCCTTGGCCCTTCCCCATTAGATAGTTGCTGCTACCAAGTGTTGCAATGTTGGGAGTGCAGTGGCCTAATAATGCATGCAAATCGCTTTGCATGCTATGAGCATTTACAAAACCATTCTTTCATTGGATACTTTTAAAACCTCACCTGCATAAATATCTCCAGCAGCCTCCCCTCAAAATGGAAGGGGGTTGACCCAACCTGTCACTATGTCAAATACATCTGTGACTGTGGACCTCAGGTTAGCATCATACTTCCATGCCCAGAACATATGTAACACATCCAAATTAGGTGCAAGACATCGTGGACACTGAGGTCAGAACACAAACAGTGGGGTTGAGACATGCCCTGTGCTAGATGTCAACTTGAATGTACTAGAGTTTGGCATCATGAGATACTGTACATCGGTAGTGCTTAGTGCATCCATACTTCAAGGCTGTGAGTGCTTGTACTATTTTAGTGTCTCATAGACAGCAAACGGGTGACAGTCTTCATGTGTTCAAAGTCATTAACAAACAAGGTCACCAGTTTCCAACCTCCACCCATGACATGCAGGCCGTGGGTTAGGGAGTGATGCTCCAGTTCAGTGTCTGTGACTCTCAACAGGCATGCCATCTTAGCTATCATGGTGTCATATGCCAAGAAATGTCCCCCCAGAATATCAGGATTCTTCCTGCAATGGGCCAAAGGTAATGTGCTTCTGGACCCTGAATAGGTCCCCCCACTGAGGTCATGCTGTCAGTCCTTCCCTAACAATGCTTGTATGGAACAGTAGTAGAAAGTGCAGACCAACAAACGGAGAGTACAAGATCATGTTTGTCATGTTTGTCAGTATCCTCAGTCCCTTTTAGTTAAAATAAGCCACTTACACCAGGCTGTCAGCTCCACAGGGGAGCTGTGCTCCAGAGAGTAACGTTGATTTGCCATCTCCTGCATCCTGCATGTTGAGAACATGCCCACTTCATGCAACTGACTCCCAACTAAACATCACACTGGCCATTGCAGCGGTGCTGCCTTGTAAAATTGTATAGAAACCGCACACCCTGGACACCCTTTCACAGTGGCAGATGCAGCTTCTGAAGAGCCACACTTATCCTGCTTCTATTGCAGATCAACCCTCGCAGCATGGTGTCCAACTCCCTGGAGTTGGACAGCGGCACAGCCACCGCTAGGTGATGTGAAAATACAAGATGCAGGTGAGCATTCCCATCTTGGAAAGTGATACACATACTTGGGCTGTAACTGGGAAAGTGCTACAAAAATCCATCTGTGGACGTAAGGAAGTTATATGGCCCTAGTCAAATTTCCATAATGAGATTGTTTGCATCATGACAGTTGCAGATCTCTAAGTATCTGAACACCCAAAGCTCCCACATCACTCTCTGCTCAGCCGCAATTAGCTCTTGTAGAGGATATTCCACACAGAAGGGGAAAAAAACACCTGGCCCAGTTAACACCCAGACACTAGATATCTGACAGTCTCAGAGAAATATCTGGAATTTCCCTGCAGATATACTGAATATAGATCAGAATGTCGTCTACATCAATGGATGCTACATGTACTTCCTCGCCTAGTGGAACTCCCCATGCTTACCACCCCTAACAAAGTTGCTAGCCTAGCGGCTACATTGCCAGGGAAAGGGCATAGCCCTGATAATTCACCCTGACCAATATAAAGAGGGAGGCATGTCATTTCAAAAGCTAAATTTGACAGTTGGCTCGGTAGGAAAAAGACAAATATCTTGTTGCAGCCGACATGCAATGGGCAGTTTTGACAGCGTGGTAAACAGGTATTCGCAATCAATGGTATGGAATGCCTTCACTAAGTCCAGCACTAACCAGGCTGCGTAGGGCCACCTTCCCTGGAACAGCTGCAGCACCCTATTTTGCCTCTGATTATTAAGCATTGTAAATCAATCAGGGATATAAAAGTTTTAGACCCGATGCACTAGATGCTGCATGTGTACCAGCAGGCGAGGTGCCACTACCGTACTAAGGTAACAACATCCATTGCTAGCATGGACCATGGTTTGTAGAACATCAGTTTGGTAGGCTCAGTGTCAGGGGGCCTTTTCATCAGGACTAAACCCCTCGATATCAAGCCGGATTCAGACCAAAGCACTCGGTCACTGACAATATTGCTGTGCTGCAAACCATTTTAGACAAATGTGTGACTATAAAATCCCAGGTTGTGTACGCTGCTTTTATTGACTTTACCATTGCATTTGACAAAGTGGATAGAGGTACACTCTGGAGAAAGCTCAACAAAATGGGTATCTTGGATAAATTACTCCATATAATAACATCATTACACTCTGGGACTTGTTGTCAGGTTAAAATGGTGAGGGAAAAGGATCTCACATGCCCTATCCCGACCCCAAACGGACTTAGGCAAGGATGACTTCTTGCTCCCCCACTGTTCTCTCTTTACCCCAGCGATTTGCCTGAATGTTTTAAACAGATATGCAACTTTCCACCTAAAATTGCCCTCCACAAAATTCACACCATGATGTATGCAGACAATGTAATTATTTTAGACCTAACGCCAATTGGTCTGCAAAGAAACGTCTGAGCACTCCACAATTATACGGAGGAAAAATATTTAATACCGAACATCGCGATAACAAAAATAGTTCAGTTTTCGGGAAGGAAACAGAGTGGCAAATTCAATTGGATTCTAGGAGTAAAAACATTAGAAGTGGTAAATGAATATTCCTATCCAGACAGAATATTCACCAAGTCTCTACAAAATATGCTCCATATTCAGAATTTGACTCGTAAATCTGACGTTCATGTGGGGGCACTTTCAGGTTTATATGCTTCAACTGGACAAAGACACTTCTCTGCTTCAGGTTTACAGCGCCAAGATTCCACCAGTGCTGTCATATGCTCTTGAATACATCCCAATAAGCCAATGGAACTATCTAGACCTAAAAGAAGGGAAGATCTTACGGAAGCTAACAAAGCTGTCTCAAGCTGTACTGGTAAAGCTTTCCACCTCGAGTTCTCACTACCCAGCTCCTATGCCAGAGGAATTACCAATATCATTAGATCGGCATACAACCTCCTCCATGCGGAATAAGGAACGCTTTGATCTCTAATCAAAATAGAACCATTTGAAAAAGAATCTTTGAAACATGTATTCTCAAGGAATGTTTCAACTGCTTTTCAATATCAATGTGTTACAGTCATGTACACCTGCTCAGCTGAAGCTCTTTTTAAAACATTTTACTCCAAGACTCAGCCTTGATCTTGACTTTCAACACTGCACTAAATTATCTTTATATAAAAATTTTGCAGAATCTACAGTCTTTAAGAAAACACAACAGTATATTAATTTTAATTTAAAGCATGGGGTCAGGAGATTGATTCTGCTGCTCCGAATTGGGATACTTCCTTTTAGAAACTTTTACATATAGGTGGCTACCAAAGAAAAATCAAGTATTATCTGTAATTTATGTAATGGTGGGGAGCAGGACTTGGAACATTTGTTGTTCAATTGCCCAAATGCGACAGTGGTAAAGGCAAGAAAAAGGTTTTTATAACCAATTTATACAAAATGTAGAATTAACTCTGTACAAGAATTGATCATACAATGTTAGGCTCCGCCAAATGAGTTTGTCTGCTACAATCTATACAATTTTTTAGAACCTATTTTAACTTTGTATTAGAATGAAAACTTTTCTTTTTTAACAAAACTGTTTAAAATGTTATATCATGCACTGAATATTTGTGGTTCTCAGTGGAGAACTAAATCAAATAAAATAAAATTAACTTAAAAAAAATAAAAAAATAACTGGAATGACATGTAGAGCAGAAGATGATGGATTTAGACCCAGATAGCTGTACTGGGGGGAATGTTTGACATTGATCAGCATTCTGTCCATCAGTTGCATTTGTCACTCCGATTATAACGGGCATGCCCAGACGTGGGTCCCGTGCTCTCCATGCCACCGGATTCAAGCTAGCCTGGCTGATGAAGTGTAATGCCCCGAAACTGGTCCAAGGATGCTTGGTCCAGTCCAGGAAGGACCTGGCCTGGAAGTTCAGACTGGCCTGTTCCCATGGGGAATAACATCAAGACTGATTTACATATGGCTGGGTTTAAACTGGAATGGTATTGGGAGAAAAAACACAAGGGCTTTAGGCCAAGATCTCGGTACTGGGGTGAATGTTTGACATTGATCAGCATTCTGTCCATCAATTGTTGTTTTTGCAAACATATTGACATCTCAGCCCATTTCTAAGGAACCCAAGTGAGGGGTGTTGTTCATTTAGTGTGCATCACCCTGATGAACAATAGCTAAAAAACCCAAGGGAGGGTGCTGACCATCTGTAGCTCATACACTTACAGCCCATTAAAGGCATTGCTCTATTGCTAGGCCCTGTAGTCATTAGCATTTGTGAGGCCCTGGCAACTGCACATGGGTAGCACAGCCCAGACTTGCACACATCATCCACACTGAACTAAATATTCTCTACACCACTCCTGATACCAACGACTAAGGTTCAGTCTGCGTGCATGAACTGAGCCAAGAACGAGATCATGCTGAAAAGGTATAACTTTCCCTGAGTCACATGAGGGGGCTAGAAGCGGCATTGGAAGACCAAGCATTGACGAAAGTTGTTCACTCATAATTAGGCTGTCCTATTTTAAGTTTAACCTATAATAACTGATAAAACCTTAGCGTACAGGAAATAGCCCTCACCAGTGTAAACATATAAACACTGAAAAAACACCCGCACAACTACAAAATAGATGTCATTCAATGAAGGGTATAGGACAGTGAAAGAGTCATTTTTATTCTTCCTGAGGGGGCCAATACAATGTATTGTTGGTATACAAGCAAGGTACCTGCAATAAAGACTGGGCTGACATTATTCTGATTGAGTTTTGTTGTTCAGGGATGTCACTAAAATAGTGTTTCTTCTTCCTTTTTCAACTTTGTGGTCTTTGGTCTAAAGAAGCCTGGTTTAGAAGCATGGTTTAGGTCTTGTTTAATTATGGAATAAAGTGTAGAGAACCAGGAAATATTAAAATCATATTCAATATTTTGGTTACGTTTGATTCTTCACTAATAGGTAAAATGGCTGGTTTCATAAGAATCTTTCCCAATATGTACCATCACATCTACCCACAGAGAATGGGTAAAAACCCTTCATACATCAGCCCCCTTCTTTAGTGAGTCAGTATTGATAATAGGTGAATTGCCAAACACCGCAAGCTTTAAACATACAAAACAAGGTGTGGTGACAGGTATATGTTAGAAGAATGCTGTTACCACGCATCTGGGATAGTGTCACATAGAATGCCGGTGCAAAAAGGTCTTACCACGTTCAACAACGATTGTAGTGATATTGTTTGTATTTGCAGTGATTCAGCTACGTATATGAGAAAAAGTGTGCTGACCTGTCAAAATTGAAACCTGAGCTGAAGAGCTTGCCTATAACGTGTTAGATGGTATGCTGAAAGCCTCTTTACAATCTTCAGAGTGAATGAAGAATGCTATTGACTTTTTAGTCCATTCTGGTGCACTGTATTCTTATGCGTGGGAACTAAGACGCAAATATTTCTTGTTTTGTGCTTTGTGTGGCATTAAAGAAAAAAGAAAGAGTCATCCCAACTGTGTCACTTAGCTGGTGGCTCTCAGTTTTAGAGGCGTTGAATGCTATATTATCCATGTTGCAACTGTTCACAGAATGTTTGCTGAGTGATGATGCCAAAGGCAAGAAATGTGAAGATCTTTGGTTGCATATTGATAGTGATGGAAAACAGTACACCACTGCATTCTTAGATTTTTACAGGACTTAAATTTTTACAGGAAAACATGACTACTGTAGTGGACATAATAAAAAAAACTAGAGTCTGATAACACCCTTGTCGACCACGTGTTCAGCATAATTGGTGTAGATGTGAAACATCTCTTTGAGAGTAGGCTGTGCAACAATTTCAGTGACATTGGCACTGCAACATGTTCCATATAAGAGCACTTGCCACTTGATAAACAAAGATATGTTTAGGAGCTATTCAGGAACTTTTATTCTACAATGTATGAGAATGGCTGGCAATGATGCATAGAAATTTTCCTCCAACAACCATGGCAATGGAAAAGCCTCACTGTGGTACTCTGCATAAGTTCTAGATCCCTTCCATTAAGGGGAATTTTCTCCAGAGTTTCAAAAGTGCTGCTTAATTTTTGACCGCTTTATTAACTCTGAGGACATATGCGCCCATTTCAAAGTTTATGTTGCAGAACCTGTCCCGGAGAATTGCAATTTTCAGGTGCACCATTTTTGGCATGGGAAGCCAAGTCAGTGGCCAGAGTTAGCAAATTGTGCTGGCTGTTTTGGCATTGCCCCTCGCAAGTGTCAATGCTGAGAGGGCCTTTTCACAGGTAAAAGTTTACATGAGAAGAAAACAGCAAGCGTGCATGACCAAAGACTCACTGAAGAAGTATTGTATGGTGTATTACAATAAATTTGATTTGTAAAAATATGTTTGGACCTCATATACACTGTTTGTACACTGTCTATATACCATGCTCTATCAGTGCATGAAACAAGCAATAATAAAAGCAAAATGTTCTATAAACACCAGAAAACATTTTTGCTGTTGTTTTTAATGGCGCAAAAATGTGTAATCACGTTTTTTAAGGTATTGAAATCACTTGAAAACACTGAAAAAAAACACCAGAATATACCTAAAATAGAAACTGAAAACAGGAAAGCCTACTCTTAATGTCATAACAGTACTTCCCATAGCCTAGAATACCCAACAGGTCAATTTGCCCTTAGAAATGTCTAAAACATATATAACACACTTAGCCCATGCACTACCCACCCGTGTCCCAGAACAAGTAGATGGCATATCTTGGACGCAACAAGTACAATCCACTCCAGTCAGTATTGTGACAACTCCAATTCCCCATGGAGCAAAGTCACATGTGTGTCACATAACTGATACGACTATCACAGCCTTTGCCAAATACAAACTGTCTGCCATCTTAGGAACAATGTTGGTGTGTCATACCCAATCTCAGAATCATCACATGCCTGAAAGGTCAACATTTAGAACTTGTGCCTATATGTGAAATGCACTAGGAAGTTCCTCATTTGGGTGGAAAAGGTAGCCACATACTCTTGATACACATCCCTATGATTCCACACAACCAAACCACCCTCAAACTAAAATTAAAAGTAGGTTTCATCTAAGGATCAACATAAAGCATGCAACAATGCAATGAATCAGTAGACTAAACCACAAAACCACATTCCAGAAGTTCTACGCACTGTGTAGCACAGTTAGAATGTCACGCATGCTCTCTGGCCATGTAGTCACACTCAACTTCACTTACCTCACAAATACTCATTGAAAAGCTTGGACAACAAATTGCAACTAACATTACCTTTGGAAAGGCTATACATCCCGTACCCTGCTACTTACCAAACTCTGGTCTGGTGCATCATATCTATGGATGTATGAGCAAATCAGGGCCATGTGTGCGCCAATACAGAATTTAAAGGAGCATCACATAAGCATGATGGGGCCTATGACCAGTTCACAGATTAGAGAACTGCCCAGACTCTCAGACACTAACTGTGGCATAATCCAATGATTGATAGGTATATTACAATGCTAGGTACTGTACAACTGTACAATTCCAGCATGTTATCACTAACATTCCAATTGTGTGACAACTATTCATGTACCATACCCTGGGTCAACATGCAACTAACAAATACAACAATTGAATCTCTGTAAGGACAGATAAACACTGTAACTTACAGAGACATGTCCTGGACACACACACCATCCACATGAAGTACCCCAAAAATATCAGAATGTAATGACTAACATCTAGTTTTAAATGTACTGGAGGATACGGACCACAGACACCTTGCACAACAGGAATCTCTGAAGAAAGGGGAGTCCTGGAAGGCAACAGGGTCAGGACACTATTCAAACAATACTTACCTCACGCTCACCATAGGCACAGGACATGTGTCATATGGGTCAACTGCCTCAAAAGGGAATTGGCTTATAGTAGAAGCCACCTGTGGCAATGTTGTCATTGCAACTCGTAAACCAGATTGATTGAAGGCACAGACATTGCTCCATCATGAGTCACATACAGCAATTGCACCATTACTCTGTGTACATATGTGTGTCCAAAGTCACTACAATGTAGTCCCTATGTATCCAGGTGTATTGATGAGACAGTTGACTTTCAGGCCATTTCATACATCATGGTTCTCCAAAACTCTTGTACTTTGTCACACTTGCACTATGTTGGCGTCTGTATGCAGAAACTATGAGGAAGTCTTAATTCAAAAGCAAAGTTGTGTGACTATCACACTCCTAGACAAAACTAATTTAGACATTGAGACCAAGACAATGTAGGCACACAAATGTATGCCACATCCTAACAGAGTGCTCACACTCCATGGACCATATGCAAGACATGCTCTACGACCATCACTGTATATTTACATCACTAATTACACATGGTTTACAGTTAACTATAAATACATTTTGAAGACACATAAATCTGACAATGAAAATATAACATGCTTTATTCAGCATAAACTGAGTGTATTAAAGACAAAAAGGCCAATCGCCAGTCCAACAGAGTTCCTCTCATGGGCCAAACAGTTCATGCCCATTATCTCTTGCCTACACTTGTCCTACAAAGGGACACCTCCCCCAGGGGGGGCATCTAGGGGACAGGCCAGCCGCCAGAGGAAAAAGACTAGGGAGGACTGGGTTGGTTGTTGGGAGGGATGGAGTTAGAAGGGGGCTGCGGCATAACTTCAGTGGGAGGCATAGATGGGGTGGAACATCACCAGTAGGAGGGTTAGATGGAGGGAACATAACTACAGTGGGAGGGCTAGATGGAGGAGGAGAGCCAACTACAGTGTGAGGGCTAGTTAGAGGGGGATGGGCTGGGCTTCTGGAGTTTGGGAATACAGTAGTGCTGAAGGGTTTGCAAAGGAATAGGGAGGGCAGGTGCATTTTTTGGTTGTCAAGGTATTGGGGTGGGATGTGGAAGTTAGGGTTTCTGGAGGGGGTGTGAGCTTTTTCCAACAGGGCGATTTTCTTTTGCTGGAACCTTGAGGATACCTTTTTTGGTGGAATGGGTGGGGGTTCTGAATCATATAGCAGTGGCGTAATTTTCTAATTTTTGGGAGGGGGTTGGTCAGTTTGAGTAGGGAAGAGGTCAAAGGCAATGATTTAGGGTTTCTGGGCAGAGTGGGTACAAGGAGAGGCAAGGGTAGCGGCTTTCGAGACAGAGGGTTGTTAGGTCTGTGGCATGTCTGTGGATGCTGATGTGGTATCTGTTGGCCTGTCTGTGGTACTGATTGTGACATCTGTCTTGTGAGTGTGCATTTGTTTTCCCATATGTCTGTGAGCTGCGTGTGGATGTTGAGGTATATGCATGTTTATGTTTGCACATGCTTTGGTCAAGGAGGGTACTTGGGACTGTGGAAAAGGCTGGAGGGGGGTGGGAGAGCTAAATTCGGAACAATGCTGCCATCAGCACTGGTTGGGCTGCGAGAGAAGGTGTGTGTAGGACAAGGCTTGATGGAAGATGCAGTCATTACAAACACTCATTCTCCCACCCAGCCCACCTGGAACGTAGCTTTCCTGAGTGATTGGAAATGTGCCGGCGGCATGGCTGACATTGGTGACGGGTGTTTGGAGCACAAGGCAATGATGTGAGTTTTGGAGAAGTGGGTACATCGCAATAGTTTTGAGCCTTTTCATCTTCATTGCAGGTATGTGGGTTATCTGATTTACGTATACATCACAAGATCTTTGACTATTGGTTTGTTTGAATCTAAAAATGTTCATTTAGCTGACTGGGTCCAATCAATCGATCTATCAATCATAGCATTTGTAAAGCGCACTACAAACCCGTGAGGGTCTCAAGGGCGGAGGAACGCTGCTACTGTTCGAAGAGCCAGGTCTTGGGGAGTCTTCTGAAGGCTAGGAGGTCTTCGGTCTGCCGTAGGCGGATGGTGAGGGTGTTCCACGTCTTGGCGGCCAGGTGGGAGAATGATCTGCCACCGGTGGTTACTCTTCGGATGCAGATAACAGTGGCGAGGGCACAATCTGCAGAGCGGAGCTGGCGGGATGGGGTGTAGAGGTTGAGTCCGATGTTGAGGTACGCTGGTCCGGTGTCATGAAGTGCCTTGTGTGAGTGGATGAGGAGCATGAAGGTTATCCTCTTGTTGATGGGGAGCCAGTGCAGGTCTCTCAGGTGGGGTATGATCTGGTTGCGGCATGGGATGTCGAGTATCAGGCGTGCAAAGGCGTTCTGGATATGTTGGAGCCATTTCAGGAGTTTGGCCATGGGCTCCTTTGTAGAGTGCGTTGCCGTAGTCCAGTCTACTGCTGATGAGGATCTGAGTGACTGTCCTGCTAGGTGTGGTGGTGATCCACTTGAAGATCCTGTGAAGCATGTGTAGTGTGTTGAAGCAGGAGGAGGAGGTGACTTTGACCTGCTTTGTCATGGAGAGTGTGGAGTCCAGGATGACCCCCAGGTTTTGTGCATGGTCGGTGGGTATAGGGGTACTTTTGTGCAATCGGCCATCAGGAGTCGTCCCAGGCTGAGGGGGTGGAACAGAGGATGAGGACCTCAATCTTGTCCGAGTTCAGCTTCAGACGGCTGTTCCTCATCCAGTCAGAGACGGGATGAGGAACAGCCGTTAGTTTTGGTGTTGTGGGGGTCCTTGCCAGAGGATCAGCTGGGTGTCATCAGCTTAGGAGATGAGGTTTAGGTCGTGCCGTCGGGCGACATGGGCGAGCGGTGCCGTGTATACATTGAACAACCTTGGGCTGAGGGTTGATCCTTGGGGTACTCCGCAGATGATCTCGATGGCTTTGGAGCGGAACGAGGGGAGGCGGATGCTCTGGGTTCTCCCGGTGAAGAAGGAGGTGGTCCAGTCCAGGGCCTTCTCTTGGATTCTAGCGTCGTGGAGGCGTGCTCTTAGCGTGCAGTGGCAGACTGTGTCGAAAGCGGCTGACAGGTCCAGGGGGATGAGGACCGCGGTTTCCTCGTTGTCGAGCAGGATCCTGATGTCATCGATGGAGGCGATGAGGGCAGTTTTGGTGCTGTGATTGCTACGGAATCCAGATTGGGACGGAACCAGGATGCTGTTCTCTTCGAGGAAGCTGGTCAGTTGCTTGTTGACGGCCTTTTCGATGACCTTCACCAGGAACGGGAGCAGGGAGATGGGTCACAAGTTCTTTAGGTCCTTGGGATCTGCCTTGGGTTTCTTGAGTAAGTTGTTGATCTCTGCGTGTTTCCAGCTTTCTCGAAGGAGATGTAGATGCTGTTCCGGCGATGTGGTGAGATGGTGCTCCTGGCTTTGTTGAAGATGTGGTGTGGACAGGGGTCTACTGGGGATCCAGAGTGGACGGTGTTCATGATCTTGATGGTGTTGTCGTCGTGGATGTTGGTCCAGGCGAGCAGGCCGTTGGTGCGGGTGGTGACCGTGGTGGCGCGGGTGCCGGCGGTTGCCGGGGTGATGACAGCGTTGAAGCTGTCGTGGATGTCTGCGATCTTGCGAAAGAAGAAGGTGGACAGTGAGTCGCACAGGTCTTGTGACGGTGGGATGTCGGTGGTGTTGGAATTGAAGTTGGAGAGTTCCTTCACGATGCTGAAGAGCTCTTTGCTGTTGTGTGCGTTGTTGTCTAAGCGCTCTCTGAAGGTGGTCCTTTTGGTGGATCTGATGAGTTGGTGGTGTCGGCGGGTGGCGTTCCTGTGGGCTGTGTGGCTTTCCAGTGGGTCCAGTTTTTTTCTAGTTTTCGGCAGGTTCGCTTGGAGGCCTGGAGGTCTTCGGTGAAACAGCTGGCTCTCTTGCTGGTCTGGGTGTTGGGAGGTTTCTTGAGCGGGACAAGGGTGTTGGTGAAGTCGAAGATCCACTGTCTGAGGTTGCAGGTGGTGGTGTCGGGGTCGGTGGGGTCTGCGGGTGGGCTCTGGGCGGGGCGGTGGTTAGCTGGTCCTCAGTGATCTTGCCTCGGCTGCGACGAGGCATCGGCTGGGCGCAGTGGTGGGTGGTGGGTTTCCGGAAAGTGAAGTGGATGCAGTATTGGTCAGGTCAGTTGAGTTCGGTGGTGCGGGCGAAGGAGACGTGGGTGCTCGCTAAGAAGATGGGATCAAGCATGTGGTTGGCGGAATGAGTGGGTGTTACAGAGATGTCTGCTGAAGTATAATTACTAACTTGTCTGAAATGTGGAGTACCCTTTACCAGACTCCATTACTTCTGATGTTCCAAACAAGCTCTCTGGCGGAGGGATGGCATGCACCTTCTCCTCCCAGGGAGTAAAGTACACAGGTGATGCAGGAAGGCCGCCACCACTACATTATGCAGTCCTGTGCTCTTTGCGGGACTTTATTTTGACACTTTATCTGACTTCGTACCACCTCTTTTTGATATCATCCATTGTGCATTGGACAGTGCTACAGCATTCACCTTGTTGACTATCCAGTCCCACATCCTATTTTTCTGGCTGATGGGGTCTTTTGGACTAGGGTCACAAATAAATGTGGCTCTACCCTAAGGATTTCATCAACAAGCACTCTCAACTCCTCATCAGTAAAACATGTCTACTTCCTATTGTACATAGTGAGGGTGAGTTTGAGTGTGAATGTGAATTGGAGGGTGTATCTAAAAAAAGGAATCTGAACAAAAAAGTGATATGTGCAAGTAATAGTGTGAAGGCAGTGCATGAGTGTGTGCAGGTCTGACAGCAGTGACTGGAAAAAGTACTTCCCAGTTCTTCCAGCTGTGTTGTGTGGGCAAAAGGCCATGGTCATATTTTTATATTTATATAGGTGGATTTGTGGGTGTGTCTACTATGTGATTTTTTTTAGTGCTGCCTATGCGTATTGTTGTTGTTAGACCTGAATTGTTCAGTTTTGCAATTGACATGTAGCACACAAACTGCCATGGTTCCGCAACCACGTTGGATGCTTCCTAATTTGCTCGGCAGGACAACCAATGCATGTTTGTAATTGGAATCCCTATGGTGCAGTTTTTCCGACCAATGCTGTTGATTTACACTTAATTCCAACCAAGGCAGTTGGATATGAATCATCTCCGGCCGATGAGGTCGGAGTTTTTCTTTCTAGGCATCATAATACTTCAGTTGGATACAAGGCAGTCTAGCCAGTCGGAATGTGTCTGTGACCGAGTCAGTGGGACGGTCTTTCCGACCGACATCATAATAAGCCCATAGTATTAATGCTGATGACAACACATACCTCCTCCTTCCTTCTCCAAGAGGGAATTCATTTTTTTCTTCCTCTTTATGATATTGACTGAACAGAGGTGCAGTGTTACAAGTTGAAACTAAATGTCCATTGGAAGGGAGCAGAAAGGTTATTACTAGCGCTCCACCTGAAGTCAACGGAAGGGTGCTGTACCTCATGTCATCTCAGGAGGTTCCTCTAAAGACAGAAGAGTGGTAGAACACCTGATGAAGTCAGGAAAAGAGTGCAATATTCTAACACGTTGCTAAAGGTCCCTCAGAAATTGGCAGAATGGGTTCAGTGCCTCAGTTTGTAACTAGATGTCCCTCTGACATCCATAGAAAGACTGTAATAGTTGAAATCAGTACTATTGACCTCACTAAAGTCAGCTGAAGTGGTGCTGTAGCACAGTTGCTACTACAGGTCGCATGCTGGTCAACTGTGGTCTACTTTCACCTTGGATCATTTATGTGATATTTCAGACTGACATATTTTCCAGGTGAAAAGTGACACAATATTTTCATGAACTGTTCGTTTCTCTGCTGCAAGCCACAGTAGATGGTGAAGATGGCAAGGGCATGAAACTTGCATTTTCCTCTGTAATGGCACACATGTAGCAGGTAAATGCTGTGGTCAGTCTAATCATCAGCATATCACATGGAATGAATAACTGGTAAGCGTTCCGCAAGCCAATCACAATTCATTACGTAGTCTTTGAGACCCAACATCCAATGAACAATGCGAACTTCCCCAGCAAGCCCAAACCAATCAAAATTCATCCTGTATACCTACAAAAGGTTTCCTCTAAATGGATTCTTTTCAAGCAAATGCGTTCTGAATAGCTGGCTGGAGCATTTGAAGCAATTATGGGACAAAAGTCTGTCATTAATTATTAGAAATCTTAGAATCAGGTCAGAATAAAGACTTTTTGTGGTCATTTGAGGCAGGTTGTTACCCAGGAGAACAACATAAATTAAAGCTTTAATTAAAAACAGTAAAAGAACATGAAGAATTATCCAAATTAGTATGGAAACATTCTATAATAAATATTGGATCTTATTTTTAAAATAACTGTTTCTGTTTTGTAAGTTGATGTTGTTTTGCTCCACAAAAATTATTTTGTTTTAAAATAACTTCTGATAAAAAATGATATGGCATTTACATGCATGTCTACATCATATGTCAAGCAGTCATTTGTTAATCATTTGGGCTGTGTGGCTGTTAGTGTGGTAAGTGTTCTTTTAAAAAAATATTTACCAATTAGTCTTGGCCAGGGGATAAAAATGACCTCATGCATTAAAGTTGAAGCACTCTCCAGAAAGTGAAATATTTCACCCAATAGACATATGTACCTAGAAAATGTGGCTAAAAACTGCTCTGAGAACAACCGGAGACTGAGACCAAACTGTTTTTCCTATCTGTCCGAGGTGCATCGCTGGTTGGATTGACTTCATGGCTTTTCCCCCTATGTTCTTCAGTGCAACAACAAATAATTTTCAGTGGTCTTTCGTCAGTGGGTTATACAGCTGTGTTGAAATGTTTTTGGCTACAGCTGTCGTCCTCGTCAGACTGAAGAATTTCAGGCTCCATTTCAGAGACTAGGGCCAAAGTAAAAATCTTCACCGCGGCTTCGACCCAATGATACCCAATGACAATGCTCCCTCCTAGGACACTCCTGCAGCCTTTCCGCCCTGAACTTTAACTTTTCCGAAAATGTTTCACAGAAATTATTTTAAGTCCGAAGGTAATTGCTGACAGGGCCCAATCCACCTCCTGACTCCAAACCATGCTTCATCGTGATCAGACATATTTTTCAACTTCAACCTATTTTGCGCAACTATATATTCATGGTTGGCGATTTGACCATTTAGGTGCTGTTTTTTACTAAAAAGTTAAAAAAGTCATAACTCTGGTTCCACTGATCGACTTTGTATCATTTCGATGGCAAATAATGTATTTAATTGTAATCTATGGGGCTGATTATGATGGTGGCTGTACTGGAGTCCGTCTGCCATTGTGGTGGTGACTGGAACCATCTGCAATACATGCGGTGGTCCAGCACACCCAATTAGGATGTGACCGCCACCATGGCGGTTGCATTTGGCATTTTAACATAGCGGCGGGTGTTGCTGACTGTAGCACCCGCCTCGATAATCAAAATGCATGTTGCGCATTTCGCTGCACTACGTGGCAGGCACCACACGGTGCCTGCCACTTGGTTCAGTGAAATGTAGGTGCACCCACACCTCCCCCCAACACAAGGGGGGCCTGCAATGGGCCCCCAAAACCAATCCCTACCAGCCTTTCCATGGCGGTTTTGCTGCCATGGAATGGCAGTTTGAATACGGCATCCTAATTTGGAGGACGGTGCCTGCTAGGCACCGCCACCATTTTGCCTATTTGCCTACCATTTTGCCAGTGGCGGTTCCATTGTGGACGGTTTTTGCATACGCCATGGTCAAAGTCCTGTTCCCCCTATAATGTGGCGGGGGAAAATCATGGCCTGAAGGCAGAAGACCTGCCACCGCATGGGTGGTGGTCTTTCCGCCATCGCAATGAGCCCCTATTGGTATTGTATTTTTCTTGTATTTCGTTTCCACTTTATTACAGTTTGTGTGCTGCATAAATATTTGACACATTGCCTCTAAGTTTTTCTGAAATGCTACTCAGGGGTAAGCACAGGTTAATTTAAAAATGTAGTGAAATGCTGAACATGGTCAAAGACAAACTTCAAACCAGCAAGATGGGTTGTGGATCAGTAAATTACTGTGTTGTAATCTTCTCTAAAGAGGTGAGTCTTATGTCATACTCTTTTACATGCATCCTGATCCTCATCTTGGCCCTAATTTCTCTCTAACTCTCTGGGTAATGACGGATATGATATGCTGTTTCCATTACTAATAGGAACAGGGGTACATCCAAAATCCTTTGCAGCACACCAGGAGAGCCTTCCTATCTTCCCTGGGGTTTTGCAGAAAAAAGCAATGAGGTGGTGATCAAACATGTGAGGCAGTGCGTGGTTCTCACAATTTATGGGCTCAAGTAAGGTGTGCTATGCGGTCACAAATTATGGTTACCTTAGGATACAAGTTATAGTTACTTGAGATAATGATAACTATAACTGCTGAAGTTCTATGGTTTGGTTTTTGGTATTTGGTATGCCTTACTCCTGTTGCATGAGAAATAAAGGATTGACAGCAAGATACCTGTTTGCGTCTGCAACTCATTTGAGGTCACAAGACTAAACAAATATACTAATATGGAACAGCAAGGTCCTGCCATATGATTATAACAGTAAGTTATAGTTAGTGTTGTCCGCTTAGCAAGCTGAAAAGAGTGTGTAACAAGGTACACCACTATATTAATTTGAAGATGGCGGATAAAGTGGAAATGAAAGTTATAACTATAACTTTACACATTTTTATTTGTGTACTTTTAACCTTTTTTTATAGGGAAAACAAGTTTTCCTGACTAAAACCTATCTGTAACCTTTGTTTTTTTTTCATTAAACTTTAATGCTTTTTAAAGTGTTTTAATAAAAATTTGTTTCAAATCATAGTCTGTGTTGCAGGTGGAGAGTTGTTATGTGGATAATAAACAGTACAGTGGAAAAGAGTGTTGCAAAGGCTTTTGTCATAGACTGGAATATTGTAGATTAGAATCTAATAGAGCAGAATAGAGTGTAGTAGAGTATTGTGCAGTGCAGTAAAGTGGTATATAGTGTAGTGGCATGGTGTTTCACATAGTGGACTGGAGCAACAAGTTATACAGAGGAATGGCATGTCAAACAGTAGAGTATGGTGTTGCAGGCTGTCATAGAGCAGAGTTTAGTGTTTGTTTTAGAGTGGAGTAGGATGAAGTTGAGCGTTATACCGTGGAGTATCGTCAAGTGGAGTGCCGTTGAGTACAGGGGAGGAGAGTGTCATAGAGTGGACTATTGCGTCATATAATGGAGTGGCGCATCATAAAAAGAAGTTGAGTGGCATGTTTTTGAGTATCATATATTGTAGTACAGTGGATGGGCATAGAGTGGAGTGCAGTGTCTCGGAGTGTAGTACAGTGTTTTACTCTGTGGATCCACCGGGATCCTCACTCAGTACAAGATTATTTAATGTTTATGTGACTTAGCTAACGGCTCTGATTCAAAACTTTGGCTTGACTCTGATGTCATACATACGACACACAAATAGTTGTGTCGACTTTCACAAATGAGCCATGTACTTCATTACACTTCCATGACTGTATGCAGGAGGTACATTCATGGATGAGCAAACATTGTTTGAAGCTAGGTTTACCCAAATTCCAATCAATTTCAGTACACTGGTTCCCGGTAAGAAACCTTATCAAATTCTTAGGCTCTATGCATTGTCTATAAAGTCTTCAATAATTCTGACCCTGACTTCCTTAGGCATATTTTTAAATGGTACCAGCCCACCAGACTCTTGCACTATGCTGGGGCAGAACCAATTTTTACACCCAGATTCTGAAAATCGAATTGGGGTGGGAGAAAGTCTGATCACGGAAACAGCTAAGCTGTGGAACACTCACCCCCTCATATTAGATCCCTGCCCTCACTGTTCTCCATCAGGAAGGAGCTTAAAACGTGGGTGTTTTATAACTAATATCTTCATCCAGTCGTTTTTCTTCCTAGTCTCAGGGCCAAGACACCTCAGGGTATACAAGTGTTAACTAAAGTTTATTAACACAACATAGAGTGGAGTTGCATACAGTGCATTAGAGTGTTGCACAGTGGAGTTGTGCAGAGCGGAGTATAGTACAGTGGCATAGAGTGGGATAAAGTGTAGTAGAGTGGAGTATAGTGGAGCGGAGTGCAATGGAGTAGAGTAGGGTAGAGTAGAGTAAAGTGTCATAGAGTGGAGTAACATGTCGTAGACTATAGTGGTGTGGAGGGCAGTAGAGTGGCGCAGTATACAGCTGAGTAAAGTGTCATGCATTGGAGTACCATGTTGTACAGTATAGTGCAGTGGAGTATCATACACTATTGGAAAATAATGTACACTAAAGTAGAGTGAAGTGGCAGATGGTCTAGTTGATTTTTGTAGGGTGATGTGGTGTATATTAGAGTGTTGCACAGTGGTACAGTGAGTTGGCATACAGTGGTATAGAGTATAATGTCATTAAGTGGAATGGAGTGGTGTACAGTGCAGTAGTAGAACAGAGAGGAGTACTCTGTCAGAATAGAAAGGAGTAAAGTGGAATACAGTGTCATATGAAGAATTGCGTACAGTGTCATATAGTTAACTAGAACATCATGGAATAGAATGTTGTACAGTGGCATACAGTGTGCCCAAGTATGGTACAGTGAAGAGGTAGAGATAGGAGTAAAGTGTCTGAGAATGCCACACAGTGTAGTAGAGTGTTGTACAGCGGAGTCGCATAGTTTAAGGTAGTGTGTGAAACAGGGTAAGTTAAAGTCTCATACAGTGGAGTAGAGTGAAGTGGATTGGTGTAACATAGTGCGGAGTAAAGTATAATAGAGGATATTAATGTGTCGTAGAGTATAGTGGCATTCTGTGGAGTATACTGGCATAGTGTAGGTAGTAAACTGTTATAAATTGGAGTGGGGTCTTGTACAGTAGAGTGCTGAGCTGGGTCGCATAGAAAATTGTTGTATAGTGGAACTGAGTGTTATACATTGGAGTGTAGGGGCCTAGAGTGGAGTGGAATGTCATAGAGTGCCATGAAGTGTGGTAGACCTTTAAAGCATGGAGTTGTAGAGAGTGGAGGAGAGTGGCATGCGATTGAGTGGATTACCATAAAGTAAAGTAGCATACATTGAAATAGCGTACAGTGTTTTGTAGAACAGTGGAGTGGCATAGAGTGGAAAAGCATAGTGGTATACAGTGTACCAAAAGGTATAAAGTTGAGTGGTATACAGTGGAGTGGTGTACAGTGCAGTAGGGTACAGTGGATTAGCGTAGATTGGAGCAGCATATATTAAAGTAGCATAGCGTAGAACCGAGGAAGCTGTTATAAAGTGTAATGGTGTCTCATACAGTGTGGAGGGCTGTGTTGTACAGTATTTGAAACTGTCAGTGGAGTAGAGTGTTGTACAATAGAGTGTACAGACAGATAATCAAGTGAAAATTTGGACAGCGGAGTGTATGGGGATAGAGTCTAGTAGAGTTGCATGGGGTGTAGTAGAGCTATGTAGAGTGGAGTTATGTAGAATAGCGGAGAGTACACGGAAGTGCCGCAGAATGGAGTATCATAGAGTGAAGTGGCATAAATAGGAATAGCATAGAGTAGTGTAGACTGGAGTGCCATACAGTAGTGTAGAGTGTAATAGCGTACTGTGTAGTAGTGGAGTGGAGTGATATCCAGTGAAGTGGTTTAAACTGGAGTGGTGTATTGGGTGGTAGGATACAGTGTAATAGCACACAGTGGAGTGGTGTACAGTAACCCTGGGTGGACAACTATGCCAACCTCGCAAAGTTTGAGTAGTTTGTGCTACGTCTCGCTAATCGAATTGCACGTAGCACAGTGCAAAATCGCACAGTGTAGCGTAGTTGGATTTTTTTGCTTGCTCGCGGTCCTAAACGTCAATTTAGCGACCGCGAGCGAGCAAAATGAAATCCCGGTGAGACTATATCCTTGTTTATTCTCAGCAACATCAAGTTGCTGATCGCGAGTGTGGTAAATAAACCTTTTCAACGCAGGGAAGTCAGGTTTCTCATTGCGAGTGGTCGTGTATGCTTGCGACCGCTCGAGATGAGAAACTACCAGTCCACGTTGAGAAAACTGCAGCTCAAGTAAAAATCTACTCGAGCGGCAGAAAATGACAGCTCGCGCTGTGTAAGATGCCGTTTTCAATGATTGCACAGTGCAGACAAGCATCTGACACTGTGCAATCACCGCGAACAGAGCACTACGCCATTCGCGTTGTGCTACGCGTATCTCGCGTAGTGT
Source organism: Lissotriton vulgaris (assembly GCF_964263255.1). Lineage (NCBI taxonomy): Eukaryota > Metazoa > Chordata > Amphibia > Caudata > Salamandridae > Lissotriton > Lissotriton vulgaris. The sequence continues at coordinate 1,805,979,811 of NC_141694.1, read as the reverse complement.
GAAGTACACTTTGTGTATCTATACGTAGCGCTACTATGTGAGCCACACCCAGGGTTAGTGTACAGTACAGTTGGGTAAGGTGGAATATCATAGAGTAGAGGGGCAAAGACTGAAGTTGTGTACAGGGTAATTGAATTGAATGGAGTGGCATACATTGGAATAGCGTAGAGTGGAGTATGGAGTAGTGGGGTAGAGTAGAATAGCAGAGAGTGGAGTGGAGTATGGTGGCGTGGTGTTGACTGGAATAGCATATATTGGTGTAGCATACATTTCAGTAGCATACAGTACAGTCAAGTGCTGTAGCTTGGAGTTGCGCACACCAGAATGGGGTAGAGTGTAAAGCATGTCATGGAGTGGCGTACAGTGGGGTGGCGTACAGTGGAGTGGCATCCAATAGAATAGCGCAAAATGAAGTGGAGTAGAGTGGAGTGGCCAATAGTGGAGTGGCATATAGCAGAATGGTGTACATTGGAGTGGAGTAGCTTGAAGAGACATAGAGTGGAGTTGCATACAGTGTACTAGTGTAGAGTAGATTTGTGTAAAGCCTAATAGCTTAGAGTGGAGTGGAGTGGCGCAGAGCTGAGTGTTGTACAGTGGAATAACATTGAGGGTAATAATGTAGAGTGGAGTAGAGTACAGTGGAGTTGCGTATAATGAAGTGGTATAGACTGGAGTGGCATACAGAGGTCAGGGGTAGAGTGTAATAGCATACAGTGGAGCGGCATATATTGAAGAGGGGTCCAAATGAATGCATAAAATGAAGTGGCATAGAGTGGAGTAGCACAGAGCTGAGTGTTGTACAGCAGAATGGTGTTGAGGGTAACAATATGGAGTGGAGTGGAGTACAGTGGAGTGGCGTGTATTGGTGTGGTGTAGAATGGAGTGCCATACACTGAATTGGCATAGAATGGAGTAGCGTACAGTGAAGTGGCATACAGTAGAATACAGTACAGTGGTGTGGCGTACAGTAGAAAATCATGAAGTGGAATAGCGTATAGTGGAGTAGCATCCAGTGGATTAGCGTACAATGGAGAAACATAGACTGGGGTGGCATACAGTGGCATTGCATACAGTGTATTAGCATAGAATGGAGTGGCATACAGTGGAGAGGCATAGAGAGGAATGTCATACAGTGGAATAGCATATAGTGGAGTGGGTACAGAGGGCTGGAATATGGGTGTTTGTGAAATTTAGCAACAATGTAGATTATGGTGTGCAGAGTAACGCAAGACAGCGAATTATGCTGCCACAAGTTTCTCCACATTTACCAATTAAAGCAGGGCCATCCATGGTGGCCTTGCGCTTCATGTGATGCAAGGGTACCACAATCCAATAATTCAGCTAGGCCTTAGTTATAGTTTGGGCGGGTATACTTTTCAGTATACCGTAGTACATAGCTGGGTTTGGTGGCTCAGTGGACTAATGCGTCTATTGCAGGGGCCTGTGTCCTACTTCATGGACACAGTTTCAAATCCCGGCAGGTCCACTCAGCCTTTCACATCTGAGGTTGATAATATTAGTACCATTGAGTTGGGTAACAATGAACATCTGTTATTCAGCACCAAGAGAACTCTGGGTGAACGTGCACTTTACAAATACACATGTTATGTTCTGTTAGTACATGGCAGTGACAAGCCAGTATATAATTGGTAATGGATGTTTTCTGAAAATGAAAAGGCAGCTATAATATTTTTAACTACACTTTGGCTGTGTTCAGTGTTAGGGCCTAAGAGCTAGGCAAGTGAGAGGTCTCTACCTTCTACCACTTTATTAAACTGGTAATAGGTAGGGGAATTTAATTATAGTTTTTTTTTAATTAAATACGTTTACGTCCATAAACTGCAAACATTTGTGAAATTCCGCAAACGTACTGCAGTGACATAGAGCACTAAATTTAAATGACTCATAACTTTGATAAATACTTACCCTAATTAATGACAGTCACTAAAAAGCATCATCTCTGCACCATAATGTATATTTCTCCCAACTTTCAAGTAAATTCCTTCAGCTGTTTTTGTGCTATATCAAATACAATAGTCTATGAAAAATGCATTGGAGGAAAAACGCATTTTGGGGACCTCCTTTTTTCTTTGCACCCTAAAAACAAAGCACCACAAAAATGTGCATACTCTAAAAATGTAGAAAATGCTATTGGTTTGGAAAGTTTTGTGGTGATTCATCAAGTGGGTGGAAAGTTATTAGGGAGCTATTATCCGAAGAATTCCTATCTTTGAGAATACCAACTATAACTTCAGAGTGGCAGTCAGAATAAATGTGATTTCTTTCTTAGTTATCTATTGTATTCATTATTTATTTTGTTTATTCTTTTACATGAGCATAAGACCATAAATGTGTATTTTAGTTGTGCATGTTGTAATTATGAAACTTTACATATGCAGTTTATTTTTTAGGGCCGGGGGCTTCCTTGCTACCTTTAGTAGGATTGTCCTACATATATAGCCCAAACGGAATGAAAGCCAATAATTTTTATTATAAAAAATAAAATTATATTTTTTTCCTAATGGCAAATGATAATTTCCTTTAAATCAGTGTGTGTATCTCACTGCTTGGCCGTTTTTTCATTTTGATGCACAGGAGTACATACTAAAGATGTTTATTGGTTTCCATTAGCATGCGTCAATAATGGGTCTTTCAGTTGTTCATGTATTAAATCTGAAACTTACATATGCAGTCTTGTTTATTCTTAGGTCGTCCTTGCTACTTCTAATATGATTGTGCTACACATGAAGATCAAAGTAAATGAAAGGCAATCATTTTTATTGTTATAAAAATAGAGATTTTGTTTGTGGGCAATTAAAATGTCATCCAAATAGTAGTTTGTGTGGATCACTGCTAGAGGAATTTTTCATTTTGTTGCCAAGGAGTCCCTTGAGACCCTAAACAGATCTTTAACTTGTTCATGTAGCAAATATGATGCTTTACATATGTAGTCTAGTTTATTTGTTTGACTTCCTTGCTACTTTTAGTAGTATTATTCTACAAGACATCACTAAGTTGAAAAAACCTTATAGCTTAAAAAATGCATACCAGTCTTTTAAATTAATTTGGGGCAGCGATTTCAATATCGCTTTGTGTAATGATTATTCCAACTCAAACTGTGGAGTTGCAGATGAGGAGGGGGCTCCTATAACGCATTTCGCACACTCCAGTGTTGGGAGTATTTTAAGTGAAAAACTTTTTGCCCTAGGACTGGGGTTTGCGAACAAACTTGTTGAACCCCCAATTGATTTCTCCCCCACCTTTCATGGCAGGGGTTGTAATACTACAATTGATTTTATTTTGATATCCCTAAACATGAAGGAGGAAGTGATTACATTTAATACGGGTAACAACATTAGCAGGGCGCGATCATACAGGTAACCCAGGATTGCTAACCCAAACAGCCTTGTCTTTAGATAAAATCAATGGTTACTCTGTAAAGTGGGCTAGAGTAGACCCAGATGTCATTACATCAAATGTCGTTCTCAAATCACTTTCCATGTTGGAAACATGTCTAAATCTCCACTCCACCGTTGATGACATTCTAACTAATTTTATTAATATTACTAAAGTAATTAGTAAGGAGCTGCTCCACAAACAAAAGCAGACTGGTTCTCAAGATAATGGGTGGTTCAACTTGGAATGTCGCAGAGCCCTTTCTAAATTAAAGGAGGCAATGCACAAAACCGAGAGGGATCAGCAAGAAATCAGGAAGCTGAGACAGATTTATAACCTGGCGAAAAAAGAATGTAGAAAGGAAAGGAAAAAAGATTTATGAGAAAAGCTCCACGAGAGCTGTAACAGAAAGGATGGCAAAATGTTCTGGAGAGTGGTTAACTGACCCTTCTTGAAGGATGGGAACATTGGACCAAGTCTAGAGGTAGCAATCAACGCAGACGGATGGGTATCACATTTCTCAAAAATATTCTCAGTAGTCGTTGATGAATCAACTCAAAGTACAAATACCTCTCCATATCCAATCAATTTAACCTTAGCCTAGAGGAAGTAATTGAGGCCCTGATATCCTTGAAATCTGGTAAAGCCCCGGGGCCGTATGGCGTACCGCTAGATATTTACACCCATACTCAGGAACTCTGGGCTCCGGTATTAACTAGAGTACTTGAAGCAGCCCTAAAAGGGGGTCTCGTAAAATCTTGGTCAACTTCTATCCTGCTTCCCATTTTTAAGAAGGGCGATCGTAATAACCCGGCTTGCTATAGGCCCATTTCCCTCCCGGACTCCTTTGGTAAAGTTGCAGGTCGGTTGATTCTAGACAGACTTCGGATCTGGTCAGGAGATAATTACTTTCTGACCGACCTGCAATATGGTTTCCGGGAGGGACTGGGCGCAGTGGAGCAGGCTTTGAATCTCTCTCTCTTAATGGGGAAGTATGTTCAGGCCAAGAGAGGTAATCTTCACCTGGTCTATGTGGATTTGACCGCAGCTTTTGACTCTGTTTCACATTCAAAGCTGTTGTCAATCCTAATAGAACTGGGTGAGACCTCCCGATAATATGCTTTTTACGTGAGCTGTACCAGGGAGCAACGGCCAGGGTCAGATTCGGCGTGAATGGGGAGCTTAGTCATCACTTCCCTGTTACAAAGGGGGTTAGACAGGGATGTGTACTGGCTCCCTTCTTATTTAACCTCTATACAAACGGGCTTGAGAAGGCCATGTTAAATGGGAGCCAGGACTTACCTACCATTGTTCGTCGCCCTATTCCTGCGTTTCTCTATGCGGATGACGCTGTGATTATGGCGCAAACTCCAGTGCAACTCCAAAAACAGTTAAACTCCTACTGTAATTTTATGGCCTTATTGGACCTCAAGGTTAATATTAAAAAAACTTTTGTTATGCTTTTTGGGAAAAAGACAACCAAAAATAAATCGATATTTATTGAAGAATCTAGGTTGGAGTGTACTAAAACACACCCTTACTTGGGTATTTTATTTGATAGTGCTTCATCTTGGAAACCTGCAATCGTTAGCAGGCATCTCCTATTTTTAGGAGCTACATCCGCCCTAATTATGTTTGCACGCAAACTAGGGAAGACCCCCCAAAAAGAACTTTTACAAATATACTATGCAAAGTGCCACAACGTAGCTGTCTATGGCGCTGGGGGCTGGGGCTATGTACCAGTCGATATTTTGCAGAGGGTGGAGAATACCTTGATCTGTTATTTGTTGGCCGTTTCACAGCGTTCTCCAACATACGCTTGTCATATTGAACTGGGAATCGACTATATAGCTGATTATATAAAACTTCAGCCAATACTATTGTGGCACCGCATTTGGACAATAGAACAGTGTTGCTTAACTCGTGCTTTAATTTTAGACTGTTTGGGTTTACACAACTGGTCAAACATTCTGTGGCTGTCTTTTGTACATGATACCTTCAGGGATTTGAATCTTTCTATATATTTTACCGAACCGTTACTTTTATCTGAAAATACAAGAAAGACCCTGAAAATAACATGTCTGTCACATTTAAGAGAGCTATGCTTAGCTGAAGAATCTAATAAAGCTTCAAATCGACACTTGTTAAGCATTCAATGTAACCAGGGTATTCAACCGTATTTAACGTATAGTTTGACCAATTATGAAAATTATATGTTGACACGGTTTAGATTTAATACTTTTTTTCGCCTTCTTACATTTCCGAGGAGACAAGATTGGTCTTCCTCAATTACTAGGTGTCCATGCGATGGTATCTCGGAACAATCTAACCTCCATGTAGTACTGTTCTGTAAGTTCTATGATTTACCACTCGAACGCTGGTTACTGCCAATATTGCTGACTCAAGGTCTAAGGAGATGCCGACCCGCGTTTCTGGGTTTACAACATCTAGAAACTGCATCAAATGCCAAAAGTATTGCTATGTTTCTTAAAAATTGTTTTAAAACACGATGTACTTATGACCAACCATAGTCTCAATGTTGTATTATAATATTTTTCCCATGAGTCTTGAATTGTCTAATTGCTTCTGGTGGTGAAAATATACCATTAACCGGCGGTACCCAAACTTTTTATTTTTATTTCTTTATCTGTAGTTATAATAGACTCTATTCGGTAATCGTAACTCAACTGTTTAATATCAATTTTAGATAGTTTTTATGTTAAGAATGATGAAATTGTATAACATGTTAATTGCTTTTATGATTTTATCCAGTTCTAAAATCGAATAAAGCTTTTTACTACTACTACTTACCATACTTACCTGATGTACCCAAAAGAATCATCAGTGCACCCTACTATCTAATGCTGCAAAATGTCAGCAAAATCTGATGCAATATGTAAAATGTGATATGTAAAATGCATTGGATTTCAAGCCTATTATTCTTTGCAGCCCTTAACCAAACATCACAAAACTTTCAGTCCTCTGGTAATGAAATGGGTGTAACAGGTCTGAAAAGCTTCACAGACATTCATCAAGCAGGTGCAAAGGTATTGAGGGGCAAAAATCCAAAACAACCCAATCTATGGTGACCCTAACTATAACTACTGAGTTTCTATTTCCACTCTGTGATATGGTGATTGGTGAAACAATGGAAAACTGTACGTCTCACGTTAAACTCGGTACACTTTAAAGATGGCTTATTTGTTATATGTAGATGTTGTAACAACCACAATACAGTCTTACCCCTCTCTATTCATTCACAGGTGCTACTCTAGCACACCTAACAACAGCGTCTACTTACTAACTGGCACTATTCCTTGCGGGCAGGCCTACCCACCATTCCTCGGCCCCTGCAGCCTCCCCAGGCATATAATCAATATGATTAACAGATCTCCACACCTGCCAGTTGCCTCCCATCCACAGGTAAATGTGCGCTCTACAGTTTTGGAATAATAGCTGCACATCCACTACTGGGAGGGCTCTCTTGTTTAAAACATCACCGGCCTCTCAGCCACAGGTAAGCGTGCACTCCACCGAATTCAAATGATAGCAACACGGTGCCTTCTCCATCCGCCTTGTTGCCTACGACTCAAGGGTCCAGCAATGACCACTTGTTTTCTCCTGTTTTCACTTGATTCTATTCTACACCAGAACTTGCCAAATGATCTCTGGTTCACATCTTAAACTTGCACTATTCAGAGTTATATTGAATACGGCTTCTTCCTTCTTTTTCACTTGCAGAATATAGAATTTGTAAAATTTACAAACATGTGTTTAGACTTGCCCTTTGTAATTTTGTGTTTTATCCCCTTTTCTCCCATTTATCCCATGATTCAATTCCTTAGAGCAAATATTTACAGGCATGTCAATCCAAATGTCCTGAAGATGATCCCAGTAATTTTAATAGGAATCAAAATGTCGTCGACAAATTGTACATCGTATACATTGACAACATTGCAATGTTGAATTTGTAATGATGTGCCCACAATATTGTGTCTGCTGTATCTATATTTAATGTAAACACAGACACTTGTTTGTTGCCTAACCCTTCCCTTTATGTTGTTTTGTATGTTGTTAGTAGGAGGCAGGTTGAATTTTTCACTAATCTATGTCTTACAAGTATATTGTATATTAAAAACAGTCTGGCTGGGCAGATAATATAGCACTGATTAGGTCTTACCCCTCTCCCTCCGTCCACAGGTGCTACTCTAGCACACCTAACAACAGCGTCTACTTACTAACTTGCGCTATTCCTTGCGGGCAGGCCTGCCCACCATTCCTCGGCCCCTGCAGCCGCCCCAGGCGTGTAATCAATATGTTTAACAGATCTCCACATCTGCCAGTTGCCTCCCATTCACAGGTAAACGTGCGCTCTACAGTTTTGGAATAATAGCTGCACATCCACTATTGTGAGGGGTCTCTTACCTAAAACATCACTGGCCTCTCAGCCACAGGTAAGCGTGCACTCCACCGGATTCAAATGATAGCAACACAGTGCCTTCTCCATCTGCCTTGTTGCCTACGACTCAAGGGTCTAGCAATGACCACTTGGTTTCTCCTTTTTTCACTTGATTCTATTCCACACCAGAACTTGCCAAATGATCTCTGGTCCACATCTTAAAATTGCACTATTCAGAGTTATATTGAATACAGCTTCTTCTTTCTTTTTCACTTGCAGAATATAGAATTTGTAAAATTTACAAACATGTGTTTAGACATGCCCTTTGTAATTTTGTGTTTTATCCCCTTTTCTCCCATTTATCCAATGGTTCAATTCCTTAGAGCAATTGTTTACAGGCATGTCAATCCAAATGTCCTGAAGATGATCCCAGTAATTTTAATAGGGATCGAAATGTCATCGACAAATTGTACACCATATACATTGACAACATTGCAATGTTCAATTTGTAATGGTGTGACCTCAATATTGTGTCTGCTGTATCTATATTTAATGTAAACACAGATACTTGTTTGTTGCCTGAACCCTTCCCTTTATGTTGTTTTGTATGTTGTTAGTAGGACGCAGGTTGAATTTTTCACTAATCTCTGTCTTACAAGTATATTGTATATTAAAAACCACCCGGCTGGGCAGATAATATAGCACTGATTGGGTCTACAGTAATTGACACTTTAATTAAAATTGACTAGGGGCCATTGTCTTTAGAAATAGTATGGCAAGGGGCGACCAATCGGTCCCCCCGAACGTATGGCAGAGTACCACGATCCCCCCGGGAAGCCATCTTGGGCGGGAGGCGAGTCTCGGCTGGTATGCCCGAAGCGGCGTAGCCGGGCGCGCCTTTTCCCGCCCTAGAGTGGGTTGGCCTAGACACTGACGCGGCTGGCCACGCCCTTGGGGCAGGCAGGGGCGGGTTTACGCCCGCCCTGAAGACGGATAAAAGGAGGAACAAGACCGGAAAGCATCCTCTTGTTCCTGTGCTCTGAAGCTGCACCTCCTCGCTGCACGTGAGCTCGAGACGGAACGAAGAGCCATTTTTGAGCGTTGTAATCTTTCTCGTTTGTTTTACAGATACTCTGTCGGAGAATGCCGAAGAAGGCGGGAAAGCGAATGACTACCGAACAGATGCTGCGGGTTCTCATGAAGGAGATGACCGACCTAAAGAGGCGGATGGATAAAAATGAGGAAGGGGGCCCGAAACGTCCTTTGGAGGGAACGGCCCCGGGAGGAAAAGGCAAGAGGCCCAGGAGAGGAGCAGCTGGGGGAGATACCCCGGGTCCCAGTGCCCCGCTCGAAGCACCCACTCCTGTGCCGGAGGAAGGGAATCCGATTCCCGGGGTGGTCACCCCCGTGTCCGGGGAAGACATGCCGCCCGAGCTGGCAGCACAAGTAGCAGCGTGGTTGGGTAAAAGTAGCAAGGGAGCCACGGCTGTCGACGCGCAGGTGTTAATGAAGCAACTGCGGGAAACTCGTGAAGCAGCGAAGGTATCCACGCCGGCTGCGGCCGTAGAGAAGCCACAGGGGACGGTTTTAGTCGCAGAGACAGCGTCCAGTTCAGGTAAGCGGCCATTGCCGATTGCGAGGGAAGAGTCGGCTCCCTCTCGAAGGGAGAGGTTGGGTCAGCATGTTCCTTTAGCTATTAAAGAAAAGATATGGGCAGGGGAATATGTAAACATCTTCTCGTTGCTTACTGATCATTATGAGATGGAGCATGTTAAAGGTCAGAAGGATCTCATGCATCCGAGTGTTTGGCGCGCAAAGATGGCCGCCTTTAAGGTTAATGAAAACGTTGGCAATTGGGGCAAGGCATGGGGAATTTTCACATCGATCTTGGGAGAACAGAGGCCCGAATTGCTACCCGAGTTGCCGAGTTATCAGTCAAGGATCATGGGGTACTCGGTATCACACGAGGGTAATCATTGGTTTTGCTATGATAATCTTTTCAGAAAAGCAAAAGAACATGATAAAAACTTAACTTGGGATTGTTATGATTCTGTGTCCTGGTCCAAAATGAAGGAGACTGGTATGTTGAAAGTGCCATTAGTAGGGAGTAATGTGGGCGAATCCTCCCGTCAGTATGCGGGGACGCCTTTTCGATCAGGTACGGGTACCGACAATCACTCGAGGCCTACCGGTAATACAGGTAAAAAGGGGGTTTGTTGGAATTTTAACAGGAGTAAATGTACTAGGCCCCAGGGATCGTGCAAATTTAAACACGAATGTAGTGGGTGTGGGCAATCATCCCATCCTGAGTCCACGTGCAGAGCCAAAACGGGTGATAACGGGGGTAGAGGAGGTGCCAAACAGGTCTAACATAGTCCGAGGGGCGCCTTTACCTACCCCGATTGATACCTTGGCAATGATTCCCTGGCTCAGTGAATACCCGGATCGTGCTTCCGCTGGGGTGTTGCGGAACGGGTTTTCATATGGTTTCCGCATCCCAGTGGGGGACTTTCAGGGTGTGGAAAAATGCAAAAATCAGATATCGGTCTTGCAGCATACGACCGTGGTACAGGAAAAGATCCGGAAGGAGGTTACTCGAGGTCGAGTCGCCGGTCCGTTTAGTGTACCCCCGGTGGCTAACTTTGTCTGTTCGCCTTTAGGAGTGGTCCCCAAGAAGGACCCGGGTGAGTTTCGGCTGATACATAATTTGTCAGCCCCACGTGGTCTTTCCGTAAACGAAGCGATAGACCCGGAAATGTGTTCGGTACGGTACGCATCTTTCGATGAGGCCGTGGCCATTTTGAATCGCCTGGGGCCCGGGGCGCTGATGGCAAAATCTGATATCGAGTCAGCGTTCCGGTTGCTCCCGGTACATCCAGACGATCAGCGTCTACTGGGTTTCAGGTTTCAGGGTCAGTATTATATGGATAGATGTATGCCGATGGGATGCTCAATTTCTTGTGCCTATTTCGAGAAATTCAGTAGTTTTCTACAATGGGTCTTCACAAAGAAGACGGGTTTTCAACATGTGATGCATTATCTCGATGATTTTTTGTTCCTGGGGGCAGCCGGGGATCCGGAATGTGGGCAAGCTCTGGCTGCATTTTGTGTTTTAATGAATCAGTTTGGCGTGCCATTGGCACCAGGTAAGACGGTGGGTCCTTCGACTTGCCTCGAGTTTCTGGGGATCGAGTTAGACTCCGGAGAAGGTTGTTTCCGTTTACCAAGTGATAAAGTGTTAAAGTTCAGGGCATCCCTGCAAATGTGTTTGAGTGAAGCTAAGGTTAAGCTGCATCAGTTACAGCAGTTAGTGGGCCAGTTGAATTTTGCCCTGAGAGTTATACCTATGGCCCGCCCCTTTTCCCGTTCGATCGCTCAAGCCATGGTCGGATTAAAGGAGGGCCATCATCGCACGAGGCTCTCGGCCGAGGTCCGCCAGGACATGCGCATTTGGTTGGCATTTCTGGCAGATTTCAATGGTCGAATCGTCTGGAATAAACCAGCCGTGTCCTCTGAGGAGCTGGGGCTGTGGACAGATTCGGCAGGGAGTGTAGGTTTTGGTGCCATTTTCGGTGCTCGATGGTCTGCACAAAAATGGCCGGTATGGTGGCATAACAGTGGACTGACAAGTAACATTGCTTTCCTGGAACTTTTCCCCATTTTCGTGGCCCTGAGAACCTGGCCCGAAGGGTTCAGAGATCACTCTGTGGTATTTTGGTCTGACAATATGACCGTGGTTGAGTGTATCAATGGTCAGGCAGCACGATGCAAATGGGTTTTGAGGCTGCTCAAGGAAATCGTATTACTGTGTATGCAACTGAATGTGTTGTTCAAAGCAAGACATGTCCCTGGGGTAATGAACCAGGCGGCTGATGCCCTTTCTCGTTTTCGTATGCAGGCCTTCTGGGGTTTTCTGCCCACAGCGGACCCGGAGCCGGCACCCTTTCCCGAAGCTCTTTGGTCTCTCGGTGCCCCGAACTACGTAACCTCGTGGGAGAGAGTTTAGCACCCAGGACGAGGAAGGCATATGAAGGGGCGTTCCGGTCCTATTTAGCCTTTTTGGGGACTGCTAGAGAGGAGCTTTGGGGCCAGGAGGAAGGGGTTGTGAACTTTCTGATGTCATTACATCTGGCAGGGAAAACGGTGGCCACGGCCCAGAGGCATCGGGCTGCCATTTCCTTTGTTGCTAGGGCTCATGGGATCCAGGACCCGACAGCGTCTTTCGTTGTGCAAAAAGCGCTACGTGGGTGGCAACGCCTTGAGGGTCGCAGAGTAGATGAGAGGCGCCCGATAGGTTTGGATAGGTTGGCCCAGTTATTATCCAGACTCCCTACAACATGTTCGTCTCAGTTTGAGACAGTGTTATTCCGAGCCGCTTTTACGCTGGCATTTCATGGGGCTATGCGGGTAAGCGAATTAGTGGCAAGGAACAAGCAGGATGTGACGGGAGGACTGTGCGCAGAGCACGTTCGGATCAGAGGGGAGACGATGACTGTCTCGTTTGTGAGGTCCAAAACCGACCAGAGTGGGATGGGTGAATGCATAATTATACGCAGGATTCCCGGGTCGTCCATGTGCCCAGTGAAGTGTTTAGAGGATTATTTAACACAAAGGTTGGCATCATGGGGGGGGACCTTGTTGAGACACGCGGACGCCACCCCACTGACAAGGTTTCAGTTTCAGCGGGTGCTTGCGATGTCGATTACAGCTGCGGGCTTGAACCCGGGTGAATTTGGGACCCATTCCTTTCGGATAGGGGCTGCTACAGAGGCTACAGCCAGGGGTCTGAATGTGGAACAAGTTAAACGTGTGGGGCGTTGGTCCTCCAATTGTTATAAAAGGTATGTGCGTTTGCACATGTTGTGAAGCCGTAATGATGTACTCACGCTTCTTGTTTTTGTTTGGTTTTCAGTTACGCAAGCCTACGAGGCGGGGCGGACTATGCAGTCGACCCAACACTGGGCCAGCGGTCAGACATCACCGGCTGTTAAAAAGGAGGTGTGGGTCGTGGGCCACTCATACGTGAGGCGTGCCGCGGACGTATTCAAGGCAGGTGACATGGTGCACGTGGCTGGGGAATACGGGTACAGGGTGTCCTTCTACGGAAAGGGCGGTCTCTGTATTGACCAGTTCCAATCATTTTTCGAGGGTTTGCTAGGGCGGACGAGGTCACCGCCGTCTGTAGTCATAGTACATCTTGGGGGCAATGATTTGGTCACCACTGGTAGACGACTTCTCCTGGAAGCGATGCTTTCCACTGTAAGTTGGTTAGCGAGGAGAGTTCCAGGGTGCACGATTGCATGGTCCCATATGATCCCACGGAGAGTGTGGCGGGGGGCTTTTTCGGTTTCTGCTTTAAATCACTCTGTGAGAAAAATTAATAACAAAGTAAGTAGGTTGTTCCGTTCCAATGCACTGCATTCTATCGCGCATGGATGTATTAATGATGACAGTATGTACTTGGGGGATGGTGTTCATCTGTCTCGGATGGGGAATGAGTTACTCATAGGAGACTTCATAGCTTGGCTGAAGACGTTAAGCATGACCTTTAGGTAGGAGTGTGGTGGGGGGTCCGGATAGCCGGTCAACTATCCGGACCTGTGGCGGTAAGGTCATGATCGGTGAGCACTAATTGGAAGATCCCTATGAGTGGGCGTCACCCATTACGGATGGGGGCGCTCGGGGGAGGTGGCCATTGGCCCCTCAACGGGGAGGGGGTCCCTTCTAAGGATGGGTCGCCGAAAGGAAAGGGAAGGCGGTCAAGGCCCCTTCATGGGTAGGAGGGGTTACAGCCCCCTCCTGGGGAATTTCCCGGGGCCAGTACGTCTGCGACGGCAGATGTGGTAAGTTGTGTGGGGTTTGGGGGGGGGGTCTACGCTACCTTCTAGATACCTCACACGAGTCCTCGTACGACCTTTAAGTGGCGTCGAGTTTTATTGGGGCCCCCGTCAAGTCAAGGGAAATTGGTAGTTGCACTTGAGGTAAGCCTCCGTGCCGCCCCTCACAAGTGAGGGGGATATGTCTGGGTTAGGGATCTTGACACCGGTTACGACCTTGCCGTTGGCCCTTAAACGTTAGGATGTACAATTTCAAAAGTTAAGTAAATGTTTGGTAGGATGTTAGTTCGGCTAGGAGAACCTTTGTACTAGAGGATATGTTAAGGTTAGCCAAACATCGCAATGTGGTAATGAAATTGTACATAATATGAAACTGTTTATTTTAATGTTTTAATTTTGATTCATATTTTAATAAATACGGCCCGGGAGGGTCACTCCATCCCGTCTCCAAAAACTTCAGAACTGTTTCCGGTTTCCCATCCTTGGGGATTGTGTTGAGAGGGGGTGGCGGGTATCTCAGCCATATGGCAAGGGGCGACCAATCGGTCCCCCCGAACGTATGGCAGAGTACCACGATCCCCCCGGGAAGCCATCTTGGGCGGGAGGCGAGTCTCGGCTGGTATGCCCGAAGCGGCGTAGCCGGGGCGCGCCTTTTCCCGCCCTAGAGTGGGTTGGCCTAGACACTGACGCGGCTGGCCACGCCCTTGGGGCAGGCAGGGGCGGGTTTACGCCCGCCCTGAAGATGGATAAAAGGAGGAACAAGACCGGAAAGCATCCTCTTGTTCCTGTGCTCTGAAGCTGCACCTCCTCGCTGCACGTGAGCTCGAGACGGAACGAAGAGCCATTTTTGACCCACCCACCAGCCCCTGAAGACAGCGAGTGGTTTTAAATAAAGTTTGATTGATAATTCTGATTTTCGTTTACAGGTTGCGGTATTATCGTGAAGATTTTGAGTATGCAATAAAGAATGATCGTTTTGTGTTATGTTTTGCAAATAAAGTAATTCTGCTTTACTGTTCATCAGTAGGCATGCTTTGAATAAAGTTGTTGTTGCTACTGTCTGTTATATTTAGTCTTTAGTTATTTAGTTATCATTGTCGTATTTATTTTGGTCGGGCGGTAAGGTCATGATCGGTGAGCACTAATTGGAAGATCCCTATGAGTGGGCGTCACCCATTACGGATGGGGGCGCTCGGGGGAGGTGGCCATTGGCCCCTCAACGGGGAGGCGGTCCCTTCTAAGGATGGGTCGCCGAAAGGAAAGGGAAGGCGGTCAAGGCCCCTTCATGGGTAGGAGGGGTTACAGCCCCCTCCTGGGGAATTTCCCGGGGCCAGTACGTCTGCGACGGCAGATGTGGTAAGTTGTGTGGGGTTTGGGGGGGGGTCTACGCTACCTTCTAGATACCTCACACGAGTCCTCGTACGACCTTTAAGTGGCGTCGAGTTTTATTGGGGCCCCCGTCAAGTCAAGGGAAATTGGTAGTTGCACTTGAGGTAAGCCTCCGTGCCGCCCCTCACAAGTGAGGGGGATATGTCTGGGTTAGGGATCTTGACACCGGTTACGACCTTGCCGTTGGCCCTTAAACGTTAGGATGTACAATTTCAAAAGTTAAGTAAATGTTTGGTAGGATGTTAGTTCGGCTAGGAGAACCTTTGTACTAGAGGATATGTTAAGGTTAGCCAAACATCGCAATGTGGTAATGAAATTGTACATAATATGAAACTGTTTATTTTAATGTTTTAATTTTGTTTCATATTTTAATAAATACGGCCCGGGAGGGTCACTCCCTCCCGTCTCCAAAAACTTCAGAACTGTTTCCGGTTTCCCATCCTTGGGGATTGTGTTGAGAGGGGGTGGCGGGTATCTCAGCCATAAGGTAGATGCAGTCCTCATTGTGGAGGAAATAAACAAAATGATTAGAATTTGGCATTAGTAAGAGAATTTAGAGAGAACTGGAGTTCCTGGATGAATTAATAATGGTAGATGCACAGAAGTTGGTGACAACACTGTTCCCGAACGACCACATTAGGCAACAGTATTTTACATGCACAAAGCTTCGATCTCGCACCACTTATTAACAGTACACACTTCAGGGAAATCTGCAGAGCCAAAAGAGTTTGCAGTGCGAATGAATATAGTAAAATAGAAGGGTAAATGATGACGAGATTCAGGGCAAGAGGGTACAAAATAATATGTCTGCAGCCTCCAAATGAGCCAGGCAGTACACAAGGGAAGCAGCATTTTCTACTGCTAAAAGGAGGACAAAAAGGAAAGAGGGACTCAGATTTATCACCACTTACAACCAAGAACATTTGAGAGTGATGGCTGCCCTTAATAAACATTGGCACCTTATTACATGTAACACAGTATTTGGTCCTAATATTCCTAGGACACATCCTATTCGTCTTAAATGTGTTCAGTCAATGTGAGATCCCTTAACAAGAAGTGATGTAACAAAATTGTGGGAGGGAGATTACATGGTTTTGCATGAGAGAGGTGTTTATGAAATGCAATAAATGCAAAGTATGTCAGCATGGAGTTGATATCACCACGATCAAAACACCATGAAACAAAACATAAAGGTTAAGGGTAGTTTGACTTTCAGAAGTACATATGTGGTCTATAAATTAACATGCCCCATCCAAATACATATGTAGGCTGTACATAAAAGAATCTTACAACAATTGAGACTGATCGAAAATAGAGATTTTAGCTACACCGGTGTTAGGCCTTTTAGTAGATTCCATAATGGAGGATTCCCAGCTAAGATATTGTAGTTTAGCACAGGTACCGAAAAATGTAAGAGGAGGTGATAGAAACAAGATTTAAGACAATTAGAAATTAGAACCTTTTGGATATGGACTGTGGCAACCATATGGTCTCAATATCGATAAAGAACTGCACACATACCTCGGCTAAGCCGCTTGCTTATAAGCTGTACAATATGTGCCTTGTGGGGTTTGAATTTGCAGATCGAGGATGGATTAATAGGGTTGAAATATGATGTCACTCACTACAAACATGAGATCACATTTTATTTGTTTTGCAGATGTTCATAATAGAAATCATGGATTATATTTCCTACTGGAGCTAAATGAGGTAACTAGGTAAGGCGGGGCAAAAATAGAAAAAGCTAAATCGATTAATAAGGGCAGTGGCCTATTCAGACAGATGATTTTGAAAAGTTTATAATTACATTTTTATGGTAATTTTCACTAAATAATTAAATATGTAATTTTTTTATGGTTAGTATAATTGCACAGATAGTTTAAGCAATTATACATTGTTAGATTATGTAACATATTCTTACATATGTGACTATATTCCTTATTAGTTAATTTAACTTTGTTTGTACTGTGTATGACATGTCAATTTAACATGGTTGATTTGAACATAAACATACAGAATTAAATTTTCAAAACATAAGAATATTACATCATCACAGTTACAATGTAATCAAAAAAATTGACATGAAATTTCTTCGAGCCCAATGCATTTCTTGATAATGATCCCTGTGAAGAAACAAATAATTGAGGATGGAAAGCGAGTATGCACAAAGCGGTTACTACACAGCACACAATTGGGGAGTTTCAAAGTAAGTGATTGTGATAGTGTTATAGCACAGAGTGCGGAAAACATGGACTGCTAAGCATCCTGTGCATATTAAGTACTCAAGTGACACTGACTGTGTGATGTCACACCCAGGGAATTTGTAAAGACTGGTGGAAGGTGACTATAGTCCATGCCTCTATGCACCTTAACTCCCTCAAGCATTAATGTGATGTGAATATGAGAAGTGAGCTTGCGCTACTCAATATATTTGAATACCTTCATCTGCACCAAACCAAACCAAGAAGATACAACAACGCTGACCATATGTCGTACAGAACGTAAGGTCTGTAGCAGAAAAAAGGACCTCTGTTGAATTTTTAAGAATCTACACACCAGAAGAAACCCTGCGGTGATAATGAGTTATTATACCTGTATATCTCAACAATATGGCAAAATCTGATCGACTTCTCTTCGATACTGACAGCCTGTGTTCGTCCAAACTGAAGAGAAAGCATTATTACACATGTTAGACAACAAACAAAAAAAGGTGGATTTGCTATTAAAGATCTGCACATCAAGTCATGCCCCTTTCCTGTAGCAATAATTCTTCTAAATGTCTAGTTCACAGAATCCAATGTTGAGAGCAGCTATGGTGTTAGATGCCTATCCACCTCAAGCATCAAAAAAAGACTTTCCACCCATGAACAACATGTCAGATTGTCAGATCAATATAAACAAAACACCAGCGCACATCACATATAGTCACTTTTTCTCCTCTGTGCAGTCAGCACTCTTTCTCCTTTCAATTCGCAACCTTGTGGGAACACTTTTTTCCAGTCCAGAAAAGTTACGTAGTTTAGAAAATTCAGATTTTATTTCGTTTCTAAAACACAATGCTCCACAGCCGACGCGCATTTCGCCCTTTGCGGGCTTCCTTAAGGTGGTAAATCATACACAAAAAAAGACATTCTATAATCTTTATGTCCTGGACATTACCCATCCGACATGTCCCTCATTTTCCATATGTGTCTATAAATTACCACATCCACCAATGTAGGGTATGTGACCAAGCTGACCACCATACACTTATATGAAAAAATCATGCATGTTAAAACGCTTGCTCAACAACAATCTTCATGCCAGTTACAGTTGAAAAGCACACAGAAAAAGATGGGACAGTCACCATGTGATACTTCCACTATATGCACATATATAAAAAAGTTGACTCATAAACCTCATGTGTCATGACAGAGAGACTCCCTTAGTTTTAAACCCCACCTGCACGCATGCTGGGAAGTTGAAACTCTACTCCGCTGCGTGAAGTGGAGTTTTTGGGAGCTCCACGATCTCCGTGTAACACGGAGTGCGGAAAACTCAGCGGAATTTTCCGCCCAAGCCTAGTCTCAGACAGCAATGTAATCTCCAGTCCAAGTTATCATTATAACTTGGCCCCCCCTGTACCATATCTTCACATATGCAGGCAGGCATGATAGGAGGATAGTACGCTAAACTGGATACATAGTTCAGTTCAGTCAAACTGCATCAAATCAAGGAGTGCACCAACTGGTTTATTATTTCTTCAGGACTTAAAAACATACATGAATATTATAAGTTTGCGCTCAACTGACATTTTGTATAATTAAACTTTGTTAATACTGATTATGCCAGGTTGATTTAGAGATGAACATGTAATGGCGGCTAGGGGACCCATTTGTTGCATTATCACATTTTTTATATTTTTTTCTATCCAAAATTCAATTATTGCCCACCTCAAATGGTTTGCCACCAATCTAAACAATACTATATACATGTTTTCTCAAATCAATCAATCAATCAATCAATCAATCACAGCATTTATATATAGCGCACTACTCACCCAGAGGGTCTCAAAGCGCTAGGGGAGGGGGGGTCCGCTACTGCTCGAACAGCCAGGTCTTGAGTTGCTTCCTGAAGGCGAGGTGGTCCTGGGTCAGGCGGAGGTGGGTCGGGAGGGAGTTCCATGTCTTGGCGGCGAGGTAGGAGAAGGACCGTCATCCTGTGGTGGCTCTTCTGATGCGGGGGACGGCGGCGAGGGTGTGGCCGGTCGATCGAAGCTGGCGTTTGGGAGCGTAGAAGTTGAGGCGGCTGTTGAGGTATCCCGGGCCTTGGTTGTGTAGGGCTTTGTGTGCGTGGGTGAGGAGTCAGAAGGTGATTCTCTTGTTGACCGGGAGCCAGTGCAGGTCTCTCAGGTGTCCGGAGATGTGGCTGCGACGGGGGATGTCCAGGATGAGACGTGCTGAGGCGTTCTGGATCAGCTGGAGTCTCTTCTGGAGCTTGGCGGTGGTTCCGGAGTAGAGGGAGTTGCCGTAGTCCAGGCGGCTGGTGACGAGGGCCTGGGTGACCGTCTTCCTGGTCTCGGTGGGGATCCACCGGAAGATCTTACATAGCATGCGCAGGATGTTGAAGCACGACGAGGAGACGGCGTTGACTTGTCTGGTCATGGAGAGGGAGGAGTCCAGGATGAAGCCCAGGTTGCCTGCGTGGTCTGTTGGTTGGGGTGCGCTGCCCAGGGCGGGGGGCCACCAGGAGTCATCCCAGGAAGAGGGAGAAGATCCCAGGATGAGGACTTCCGTCTTGTCCGAGTTCAGTTTCAGGCGGCTGTTCTTCATCCATTCGGCTACCTCTTTCATCCCTTTGTGTAGGTTGGCTCTGGTGGTGGCGGGGTTGTTGGTGAGGGAGAGGATCAGCTGGGTGTCGTCGGCGTAGGAGATGATGTTGAGGTTGTGCTGGCGTGCGATGTCTGTGAGGGGGCTCATGTAGACGTTGAAGAGGGTTGGACTGAGCGAGGAGCCTTGAGGAACGCCGCAGATGACTTTGGTGGCTTCAGATCTGAACGGAGGGAGGCAGACTCTCTGTGTCCTTCCGGCGAGGAAGGAAATTATCCACTCCAGTGTCTTCTCCTGGACTCCGACGTTGCTGAGGCGCTGTACTAGGGTACGGTGGCAGACAGTGTCGAAGGCCGTGGAGAGGTCTAGGAGGATGAGGGCCGCTGTTTCTCCATTGTCGAGCAGGGCTCGGATGTCATTGGTGGCTGTGATCAGGGCGGTCTCGGTGCTGTGGTTTGCCCGGAAGCCAGACTGCGAGGGGTCGAGGGATCCGTTCGTCTCGAGGAAGGCGGCCAGCTGCTTGTTGACGGTCTTCTTGATGACTTTTGCAGGAAACGGGAGCAGCGAGATGGGGCGGTAGTTCTTGAGGTCGGTGGGGTCGGCTGATGGCTTCCTGAGTAGGGCGCTGAATTTGGCGTGCTTCCAGCTCTCCGGGAAGGTAGAGGTGTCGAAGGAGGTGTTGATGATGTCCCGCAGGTGGGGTGCGATGACAGCGTCGGCTATGTTGAAGACGTGGTGAGGGCAGGGGTCGGTCGGAGATCCGGAGTGGATGGAGTTCATTGTGCGGACTGTGTCTTTGGTGCTGATCGGAGTCCAGGCGCGGAGGGTGGTGGTGGGGGGTGGAGGTTCGGTCGTGGTGTGCGTCGGTTGAGTGCTGAAGCTGTTGTGTATGTCTGCGATCTTGTTGTGGAAGTAGAAGGCGGAGTTGCAGAGGTCTTGTGAAGGGGTGATGTCGTTGTTTCCGGCGTTGGGGTTGGAGAGCTCTTTGACAAAAACACAACAGAGAGAAAACTTTAAAGAAAAAATTAAACACCAAATCTTTCTTGTTCAAAAATAGATGAGGTGAGAGGTAATTTCCTTGAATATTGCCAGTCAAATGTAAATGTAAATGTAAATGTGTTTCGATTTATATAGCGCACCACTTTAACCCAGGGGTCTCAAGGCGCTTGCTTAGGGAACCCGTCCAGGTATTCCCCTGTGAGATACCCCGGCCAGGTATCCACAAGGTGAAAGCCAGGCATCCCGCCGCGAGGGGCCATAGTGGAGATTAAGCAAGCTATTGCCCAAAGTCGCAGAGTGTGACCCTGTGAGTCGAGTAGGCACTGGAGCGATAATTATCAACTCCGTGGATTTTTGAGCCCAAGACCCGCCGAGGCGGGGAATCGAACCCTGGTCCACGGCCGATCTCAGCTTCCGGGTCTGCCGCCTCTAACCACTGAGCCACGCTTCTCCACACAGTCAAGCACCTTCATGTCAAGAAAAACATTTCCTCTCAGCCAATGCATTTTGGCCAGTTATGGGCTTCTTCAGGGTTTCACATATAACTGAAATTACTTATTAAATCTTACAACTTTACATGTCATCTATACACACATGTGTGACATCAGGGAAAGTTTGTTGACATTGTGGTACACATTATAATTCCCTCATTTCTTTTATAATTATTCTCATTTTTTCTTGTCAGATTTCCTATGATAACATTATCAATTATTCTCAATAAAGGGTACCAGAAATAAAGAAAGGATCACTTTGTTAACCATTGTCACATAATTCTTTTTTCGGACACCATCAACAGCAAACAGTTAAAATAATGATTTCTCTTAAATCATTACTATATTTATACAAATAGTCAGGAAAAAGCACCAGTTATCTACATGCCCACCTTTCCTACCAATGCACCATATTTGATGGCTACAGTGACCTTACCCAGGGCTCTGCCTCTGGTGTGATTCAATGTTGTTCCTATATCTTTACTGTAGGTAGGCAAGCATAGGACATTAAGGGGTAGTTAAATTATTCCAAAAAGGAAAAGAAAATGACAAAGTACATAAAACACCACACCTCAAACCCTATATACCATATCGTTTCCATATCAGCTACCAAATCTCATTCACTTACCCTATAAGAAATAATGTATTAATCTTCTATATTTTGGAAAGAGAAATGTCCATCATTTGTCCCCTGTATGGACATGATTTCCATCTATGGATCCTGTGAACCTTAAGGATAAGAGCCATCACCAGTTTTGCCACCAAGTTTCTATAACTCAACGGTGATTCTAAAATTCTCTGCACTTTCAGCGTATTCGAATTCTCCCAAGATTCGCTCTAGTGTAAACAGATATGCAATATTAAGGCATACAGCCCAAATCTCATCCACTCGTAATTAATCTTACTACAGCAGACACACGATTTTCTCTGGTCTCGACAGCAGAAAATAATGTAACTGTCCATTTGCCAAGAAGCACACTGTTTGCTAGCAGTCTTATCCAAGACGAAAAACGTAAAAGGTATGGGGAAGTCGTATGAGTTTATTTACACATACCTCTATGTTATATGCAGGGCAACAAAGTAATGCCCTCAAATGTGGCGCTGTCAGACCCCATCTTGAGCTACATGGGAATAAACGGTGTGCATTGTGACAGGAATTCACAAATTGAACATATTATTTATAGATTTCTTTCCCTGAATCCTGTTTGGGTTATACTAACTATAGGTGCCTTAGCTGGTATTGCATTCTATTCATAGTGGTGATTTGGGATTCCGATAGATAGTGCTTCTTAAGCCGGCATGTTTCCTTTTACCATTCATCTGTATATACCAAACACGAGGGGGCTCCATCAACTTCAGCAAAAATCTTCTACATCTGCAGCTCATATTCCGCAGACAGTAATACGTTCGATTCACACTGAGCTAACAATCTGTCAATGCTCGAAATGCCATATATATATATATATATATATATATATTCACTGAAAAAAACAAAGGTTTCACACCAGTTATATTTAGGAATTAGCATTTAAAAAACTTAATAAATTCACTGAAAAAAACATAGGTTTGACACCAGTTATAGTTAGCTGGAAATTTTACTGACATACAACCATTGAAATTTCCATGTTATAGTTAGTTGGACTCACTATAACTTGCGCGCCTGCAATGCACTGCTGATGACGTCACATATTACGACACGTTCTCAATGTAGCCAATCCATTTGTTGACCATATACGCAATGGATTCGCTACATCGATGATGTTTTTATGATATGGCATGGTAACACTCAAGAACTAGAATCTTTCCATCAATGGTTGAATGCAAGAAATGTTAATTTAAAATTCACTTTGGATCACAGCTCAATAGAAATGCCGTTTCTGGATATTACCATCAAAATTGATGAAAATAACTGTTTGTACACAACTCTTTACACAAAAAAACTGCCAGAAACACCCTTCTTAGTTACAATAGTCATCATCCTCAAGCCCTTAAGGATGGCCTTCCTTTTGGCCAGTTTCTCCGCCTCCAGAGAAACTGTACCTTTAAAAATGACTATTTTTCCGAGGCCAACAAACTAAAACTGAAACTGATGGCACGTGGATACCCTTCACGGGTACTTCGCAAATCCATGAAAAGGGCCTGGTATTACAACCGGGAAGCTCTCTTGAGCATTCGCAAGCGCCAAAATAAAAATGACGTAGTATGTGTGTCTACTTTTGGTACTCATTCCAACATTATCAAAAAAATAATCACAAAAAACTGGAGTTTATTGTCATCCATTCCGGAATTAGCGCAAAAACCACTGTTTGCCTTCAAAAGAGGCACTAACATTCGAGACAGATTGGTTCACGCTTATGAAGAACCGGCTGTAAAAAACTCACTGACCACCATGTTGCAAACATCACCTGTTGTAGGTCATTTTAAATGTCATAATTGTGCGGCATGTTCTACAACCGCAACAGTTAAGTCATGTGAAATCAATGGTATTAAATTTACAGCAAAAAGTTTTTCAAATTGCAACACAACTACCGTCATATACTGTATTCAATGTCCCTGTCAACTCCACTATGTCGGTAAAACAATCCAACCTGTCAAAAAAAGAATCCTACAGCACCAATCTCGCATTAGGTGCAAGAAGGAAAATGCACCACTTGTTGAGCATTACCTTCGCTTTGACCACAAAGAAACCGACATGATTTGGTGGGTTCTTGAGGTCATAAAGTCCACCAAAAGACATAATAATCTGGACAGAACACTCTCTCTAAGAGAGGGTAAATTGATATGCATTGCAGATACGGTCAATAAGGGACTAAATTCATCCACAGAATGGCATTCGTTGGCATGCCTAACATAAGATTCTGGTTCCCCTTTATATCAGTTTGCCCTTCAGTTGAAAATGTAATGTGCTGAAAATACCTAAAGGTATGTGATGCAGTATATAATGACCTGTAATACATGTTGTCATTTGGTTCAATAATCTTTGACTAACTTGTATTGTTTTGATTGGATGAAAATGTAATCATTGACATTTTTTTAAATAGCTCTTTATACAGAACTGAAAACTCTTTGGCTCCATATGATTTGCTAATCTCTAAATATGTTATCTGAGAAAACTGTCTGAGAAAAATGTATATATATGGACAAATTCGTTCTATTTTAATTTTTTGTTAAACTTTGTTTGCAAAGAACACGAACTGATTGTCGCGATGTTGTTCCTTTACATCATGGTTAAATGCTCATTATTTCAGTAGCACGCATTTTATTAATAGTGACAACAAACTTTAGAAAGTTCGCAATGTCTAATGTGTTAAATGAATTTACTTATACACAAACTTTTTTACCACTACAAGATGGCGCCTAAAAAATAGGCAGTATAGTCCCCTTTCGATCTCCAAACATTTCATGTTTAAATTCACGCGATCCCGCACTGCAGCCTCTTGCTTGCAGAGTGACGGCGGCTACTACTTGCTATCTCGGAAATTTAAAAACTAGAACAGGTAAATGCTCCCTGCCCACGCGTTTGGTCTCTTTGGACTCATTTAAACCTTGCCATTTTCGATATGGGTTGTAATAATTTTTTCACCCATTTCATTCACTTAGATCGCTCATTCCTGGCGACTTTGCTATTAATTGTGATCCCCTTGACAAGCCTGCGAGGAGTGACATGTAAAGAGGAGAGCTTTAATTGCTCACTTCCCTGCTCTGCCTGACGCTTCTACAGGTAAATGCTGCCGATTTATGCATTGAGTCTTTGGACCCATTTGCATTCTGTTTTGCTCTTTCTAGCCATGGGCTTTAAATATCTGACCCATTTCATCCTTATAGATCGTCCAACTCTGACGACCCTGAATTTCTTTGCGATCCCCTTTACAAAGTGTGTGAGGTTTGACTAAGCAAAAAGAAAAGCCTTAATTGCCAACTTCCTCGTGAGTCCATAGGTAATGATATAACCATGCTAAATGTCTAACTACCTTATTTAATGGCACAGAAGTGGGTATTGACAACCCCCATTTTTCAATGTTACAGATTAACCTCTGCCCCGGCTCTACATATCATCTCCCTTTATCACACGGAGATAAGGTTTTCGATTTAAGGTACCAACTTAATCATAGCAACCGAGCCATGCAAGTTATAGACTTCAGCATGCAATAACATGAATGCCCTATGAGTTCTAGGCACACGACATCCTTTGTGTGTGTTTGCATCTTATAAATTAGTGTATCAGAGTTTAACTGTTTTATCTGTGTTAAATTGTTATCAATTTGGGTAATTCCTTGACTTGATTTTGATGCAGATCAAATCCTTTGCGCAAGATAAACTACATGTTGCAATGAGTAGATGCACTGTAAATAAGCCTTTATTGCTATTTCTGTACAGCATATCTTATTCACTGTTTTGTCTTCATTGTTAATATCGTCTAAATGTCACCATTTCATTGGATATTATAACATAGGTCATATATTATAATGACTATATTTTAGCTAGGTCAGATGTTTTCTGTTTGTATATATGTGTATAGCGCAATAATGAATGTCTAATTCAGTTATTATGTCATAGTTATATGTTATTTTTATTAGGGATTTACAATATTAATTTTCTACTGTCCTGATGATGGTCTTGAAGAGTTGCCCATAAAGACCGAAACGTCGACTCTCAGCTTTATCCAAAGGAGAATTCCTAAAATCTTTATTTTGGATAGGCGGCTTACAGGCTTTACAGAGATTTTGATTTGTTTCTTGATATTTATCCTGTATTCCTGTTTTGCACATTTTTTATGCTTTGTATTTTTCCCTTCATGATCTAATTTTGATAAAATTCACGTTTTTGCCTATACACATGTCTATTCGTTTTTGTCTTAATGTCAAGTATTGTTATGTCTAGTTAAGTATATGAATGTTTATTTAAGCTATTATAATTAATTTCACCCAGGATAATTAAGTTACCTGTATTCAATTCAGTTACATAACTAAATCAACCTAATTAGTACAACAAACTCCTTTGGAGGCAATTTTACCCATTCTACTACATATTACATCACTCATGACATGGTCAGTGACATCACTCATGACATCACTGATGACACCATCCAGAGAATGTGTGTCTTCCTGAAAAATAAATATGTTTTATATATGTATATGTAAAGGTCGATGGAAGAATAAATGTTTAAATAAGTGTCTTAATGGATGTTTTTTTTTTTTTAATTGATTGGTAAACTGGCTTATTAAGTGTATCTTAGTGAATACATATATTAGCGAGTATTCTTTAAATATTTAAATGTTTGTATCAGTGTTTCACTTTGTGTATAAGTGGCTGCATGGGTTGGTGAGTAGCTACATGTGTGTGTACATGGGTTATTAGATGTTTTTTCAGTATCAGCATGAGTGTCTGAATGGTTTGGTGGGGGTGTTACTTAGCACATAGATGCATCAATGACTGACTCACTGTTTTATGTGTTTTGAAGACAGCATATGTGCAGGACTGTATGGGTGGATGAGTGTGTATATGTGTGTGTTATTGAGTGAATGACTGTCTCACTAGTGTCTTTATCAGTAACTACATATGTTTTAATCTAGTATATGTGAGTATTGATGTATATAAGTGAGTATATGTGAGAGTGAGAGATTGAAAGAGTTCTTGTTTAAATAAGTATGTGTTTCTATAAGTGATTGTTTAAGAGAGGAAGTATGTGTAAGTTTCCTTAGAAGTAAGGTGGTAGTGTGTGTATAGCTGTATATGCAAATACATGGATGTTCAATAGTTTATTTGCATGTGTGATTATGTGTGTGAGTAACTTTTGGATGTTAGTCGGTGTGTAACAGGATGTATAGGTGTTTCACTACTTATGATGAGTGGATCTATGTATGAGTGGCTATATAGAACTGTTGGTAATGAGTGGATCTGTATATAAATGGTGGTATTACTGAATTGGTTGTTGTAACTGGTATGGGTATCTCTATTTTTTGAAAATTTTAGTTTCTATTTTTGAATATGTGTTTCAAGGGTTACATTACACTGAAAGGAGGTCTGTCACTCTGTTACAAGGATGGTGTCATCAGTGATGTCATAAGTGATGTCACTGACCATGTCATGAGTGATGTAATATGTGACGTCATCAGCAGTGCATTGCAGGCACGCAAGTTATAGTGAGTCTAACTAACTATAACGTGGGAATTTCAATGGTTTTATGTCAGTAAAATTTCCAGCTAACTATAACTGGTGTCAAACCTATGGTTTTTTCAGTGAATTTAATAGGTATTTTAAATGCTAATTCCTAACTATAACTGGCGTGAAACCTATGGTTTTTTCAGTGAATTTCATAGGTTTTTTAAATGCTAATTCCTAACTATATAAGACCTGAAAGCCCACCAGGAATCTCCAGTATGCGCCAGGGGACTGCATTGCTGAGAAGTGTAATTAAGCCACGCCCCTTTTTACACCTCTCTGCAACGCAGCCCCTGTGCATGTTTGAAGAGGGGGAACTAATTCCCCTTGCATACTGGGGGCACCTGGGGGCCAACTAGCCCACCTGGAACCTCCAGTATGTGCCAGGGGGCTGCATTGCAGAGGTGTAATGAGGCTAAGCCCCTTGTTACACCTCTCTGCAATGCAGCCCCCTGCCGCGTTTGCAGGGGGGGAACTAATTCCCCTTGCATACTGGGGGTCCCTGGGGGCCAACTAGCCCACCGTGAGCCTCCAGTATGCGCCAGGGGGCTGCATTGCATAGAGGTGTAATGAGGCCACACCCTTTTTTACACCTCTCTGCAACGCAGCGCCCGTGCATGTTTGAAGAGGGGAAACTAATTCCCCTTGCATACTAGGGTCCATGGGGGCCAACTAGCCCACCTGGAACCTCCAGTATGTGCCAGGGGGCTGCATTGCACAGAGGTGTAATGAGACTATGCCCCTTTTTACACCTCTCTGCAACGCAGGCCACTGGCGCGTTTGCGGAGGGGGGACTAATTCCCCTTGTATACTGGGGGTCTCTGGGTCATATCTGCCCAAACACCGATATTCCGAACGATTGAAAATGACTGTTCACGAGAAACATTTGGATTTGGATTATCATGTCCTATACTTTGGAATTTTTGAAAGACTGACTTTGAGGATGCTATTAATTACTCAAGTCTGCCCGAATTGTGTGGGTAAAATTGATACCTAGTCACTTTGAATAAGAATGTACTTACCTCTCGTCTAACATTTAGAGGAAATATCTAGTTTTATAACAACAGTATACCGACATAACTTGAAGGAAATAAGAACGCCCTGAAGAAGTTCTGTTGTACAGAACAAAACGTTTCGGCTGGCTGTGGTACATAAACTTAAGGAAAATAAAAGCATTTGAATATACACCAAGATTCAGCGCTTCAATAAGGACTCTAAGTGATATAATTTGATTGAACTTATTCTGCAAGTGGTGTTGTGCCAAACTTTGGAATATTCTCTACTACTCTCTACTCTCTACTACTACTACTACTACTCTCTACTACTTACTCTCTCCTACTCCACTACTCTCAAATACTCTCTACTACTCATTCTCTACTACTCTACTACTCTCTCTCTACTACTCACTCCCTACTACTCACTATCTACTACTCTCTACTACTCACTCTCTACTACTCTCTCTATACTTCTAACTCTTTACTACTCACTCTCTACTACTCTCTACTACTCACTCTCTACTTCTCACTCTCTACTACTCTCTACTACTCACTCTCTACTACTCTCTCTCTACTACTCATTCTACTACTCACTCTCTACTACTCTCTACAACTCACTCTCTACTACTCTCTCTCTACTAGTCTCTACTACTCACCCTACTACTCACTCTCTACTACTCTCTACTATTCTCTCTCTCTGCTACTCACTCTCTACTACTCTCTACTACTCACTCTATACTACTCTCTACTACTCACTCTTTACTACTCTCTACTACTCACTCTCTACTGCTCTCTACTACTCACTCTACTACTTACTCTCTACTACTCTCTACTACTCACTATCTACTACTCACTCTCTACTACTCTCTACTAATCACTCTACTATTCACTCTACTACTCTCTACTACTCACTCTCTGCTACTCTCTCTACTGCTCTCTACTACTCTCTACTACTCACTCTCTACTCTCTATTACTCACTCTCTACTCTCTACCTCTCTACCCCTCTCTACTTCTCTCTCTACTAGTCTCTACCTCTCTACCGCTACCTCTCTAACCTCTCTACCTCTACCTCTCTACCTCTACACCTCTACCTCTCTACCTCTCTCTACATGCACACATATATATATGCATATATATGCATATGCATTTATATATATGTATGTGTATGTATATATATATATATTACCTACTGGCGATAGCCAGTAGGTATATATAGTTAGGATTTTTTCTCTATGGAACTTTTGAAAATTCTATGCCTAATAACTTTGGCGTTTGTGGACGGAATTGGCTGAAATTTTCAGGAAAATGGCACATTTTGTTTCTGAGCAGCTCCTGGAAATTTGGGGGGGGGTTCGTCAAGGGGGGGCTGAGAAAAAAGGGGGGTCCCAAAACACGTTTTTCCCATGTTAATTTCCATAGGGCGGTTGGCCTCACTTTTAGCCCGAACGGCTGAATGGATTTCCACGAAACTTGGCAAAATTGTAGGGACTGTTAGCCCGATGTGCCTTTGCTAGGTCTCAATATATGTGCTTCAGTGGATTTTGAGAAATTAACGTTTAAAACAAGATATATATCTGTAACAGCGCTCCGGGCAGCGCTCCGGTTCGCGAACTTTTCGCGTATCGGAACTTTGCGAAGCGAAGCTGATTGGCTCTCCGGTGTCTGTCAACATTCTAAACAGTCCGGAGCGGCCGCCATCTTGTCTCTCGGTAGGATCGAGAGACAAGAGGAGGCCAAAACAAAGGGGGAAATGAAGGAAAGGGGGCAAGGTAGACCCCTTCTGACCCCCTAGGATTGATGAGGGGGATATTATAGAGCCACGCCGGGCCCCAAAAAAAAAAAAAAATTCAGATTTTTTTCGCCGTAGAGACGCGTCTTGGTTCGCGAACCGGGCAGCTAACCGGGCAGCTAACCAGGAAGCTAACCGGCAGTGTAACCCAAAAAAAAAAAAAAAAAAAATTCCGATTTTTTTCGCCGTAGAGACGCGTCTTGGTACGCGAACCGGGCAGCTAACCGGGCAGCTAACCGGGAAGCTAACCGGCAGTGTAACCCAAAAAAAAAAAAAAAAATCCGATTTTTTCGCCGTAGAGACGCGTCTTGGTACGCGAACCGGGCAGCTAACCGGGCAGCTAACCGGGAAGCTAACCGGCAGTGTAACCCAAAAAAAAAAAAAATCTGATTTTTTTCGCCGTAGAGACGCGTCTTTGTACGCGAACCGGGCAGCTAACCGGGAAGCTAACCGGCAGTGTAACGGGAGTCTGAGGAGTAGCTGATTGGCTGTCAATATTGTAAACAGTCCGGAGCGGCCGCCATCTTGTCTCTCGGTAGGATCGAGAGACAAGAGGAGGCCAAAACAAAGGGGGAAATGAAGGAAAGAGGGCAAGGTAGACTCCTTCTGACCCCCTAGGATTGATGAGGGGGATATTATAAAGCCACGCGGGGCCAAAAAAAAAACAAAAAAAAAAATCCGATTTTTTCGCCGTAGAGACGCGTCTTGGTACGCGAACTGGGCAGCTAACCGGGCAGCTAACTGGGAAGCTAACTGGCAGTGTAACGGGAGTCTGAGGAGAAGCTGATTGGCTGTTATCATTGTAAACAGTCTGGAGCGGCCGCCATCTTGTCTCTCTGTGGGATCGAGAGACAAGAGGTGGAAAAAAAAAAGGTGTAAATGAATGAAAGGGGTAAGGCAGACCCCTCCTGAACCCCTAGGATTGATGAGAGGGCTATTAAAGTTCCCTGGGATGTGAAAAAAAAAAAATTGCGATTTTTCGCGGTAAAGGTGCTTCCTGGTACGTTAACCGGGCAGCTAACCGGAAGCGTAACGGGAGTCCGACATATTGTGTTTTTTGAACGTTTGTGATATGTGCACGTGTGGATTTTGTCTAATTAAGGTTAAAAAAATATATATATATCTTTAAGCGTGTTCTGGCGCGCTTACGTTTTGGGTTTGGTTTGCGCTGCAGAGACGATACGTCACGGTTATGCGATGCATCATGAGGCGTCTCACGGGCTACGTGATACGTCACTTAATAAAGAATATATTTTACAGCTATAGATATTAGCTTTTAAAAAACCAATGAAATTCACAGAAAAAACCATAGGTTATAGACCATATATAGTTAGGAATTTGCATTTACAAAACCTTGAAAATTCACTGAAAAAACCATAGGTTATAGACCATATATAGTTAGGGATTAGCATTTAAAAAACCTTATTTTATTTGCACAAAACCAGAGACGATACGTCACAGTTATGCGATGCATCATGAGGCGTCTCACGGGCTACGTGATACGTCACTTAATAAAGAATATATTTTACAGCTATAGATATTAGCTTTTAAAAAACCAATGAAATTCACAGAAAAAACCATAGGTTATAGACCATATATAGTTAGGAATTTGCATTTACAAAACCTTGAAAATTCACTGAAAAAACCATAGGTTATAGACCATATATAGTTAGGGATTAGCATTTAAAAAACCTTATTTTATTTGCACAAAACCATTGAAATTCCATATATAGTTAGTTGCACTAACTATATATCGCGGACCCGCAATCCACTGCTAATGATGTCACATATTACATCATTCATGACATGGTCAGTGACATCACTGATGACATCACTGATGACATCTCAAATGACATCACTGATGACATCACTGATGACAACACCCAGTGAGTGTATGTTTCTGTAAAGTTAAAATATGTCTTACATATTGAAGAATGAGTGGATGTATAAGTGTCTGGATGAAGGATTTAGTAGCTGCATGACTGACTGTATGAGAGAATGATTAAATGTGTCTCACTGAGTGCATGGGTTAGTGATTAAAGTGTCTTAATTTGGCAATCATTATTTATGTTCTTCTGTAAACTGCTGCATGTTTAAATCAGTAGCTATATCAGTAACTATATGGGTTATTGAATGGTTGCCCAAGTATTTGTATGGGAGACTGAGTATGTGTGTGGGTGGCTGGGAGGTGTATAACTCTGTGCATAGATGTGTGAGCAGTTGATTCCCTAGGTGTATGGGTTCAAAAGTGCATGTAGAAACAGCTGTATGGACAGTTGACTGTGTGCATGAGTGTATTGGTGAGCGAATGGATATCTCAGTTCTACATGTCAAAGTAAGTACATATGTAAAACACACTCCATGTGAGAGTTGACATATATAAATAACTGAACATAAGAGCCAGTGAATGTGAGAGTGGCTGTATGAATCATTGTGAACTTGTATCAAGGATTGTATAAGAGAGTAAATATGTGTTAGTATATGTTTGAATAAGTAAGGTGTGTATAACTGTATAGTTGAGGAAATGGAGGTGTGATTGATTCTTTGCATGACTGACTAGGTGTGTGAGTAACTCCATGGATGTGTGACAGTCTGTGAGTGCCTGTTTACACTGAGTGTATCTAAGGTTATATTAGAGTCTGAAGATGTATTATCACATAAATGATATCATCAGTGATGTAATCGGTAATGTCAAATGAGATGTCAGTGATGTCATCAGTGATGTCATTTGAGATGTCATCAGTGATGTCATCAGTGATGTCATTTGAGATGTCATCAGTGATGTCATCAGTGATGTCACTGACCATGTCATGAATGATGTAATATGTGACATCATTAGCAGTGGATTGCGGGTCCGCGATATATAGTTAGTGCAACTAACTATATATGGAATTTCAATGGTTTTGTGCAAATAAAATAAGGTTTTTTAAATGCTAATCCCTAACTATATATGGTCTATAACCTATGGTTTTTTCAGTGAATATATATATGTATACATATATAAACTTATATAATATGTATATCTATATAAATACAAATATAAATGTATGCATACATATACATATATGCATACAGATGCATGTTATTTACATGAAAGTTTAAAAAACACTAATAAAAGCAAAGCTAAAAGCCACCTCATTACAAACAGAATGGCTTTAACTTAAACGAGGGCGAGATCTATTGCATTTTCAATGATTGTTTACTTTGGTTCCATCAAGAAGGCATTCAGTTGTGTCACACATTTGCCATAAATTCTGAATTTTAGCACTCTAGTTGCTCATTAGATCACTGTAGTAACGCTACTGCTCACCAGGGAAGTCTGCTGCTGGTATTCAAAGTGCATGTTTCAGTCTGCATGTCAGAATTTTTTTAATGAAATAGAAGAGGATGAGAAGTCACTCAAAATGATCTCTAATTTTTCTTTCTGAAGCACTAATCATAATTTCTATGGCAAAATGAACCCCCACATTTTGTTCCTTTTTAAAATAAATGTTTTCAGACTTACCACTTCATTCCAATCAAGATGGCTTCTGGTGTGCCATACTTTTGTCATAAGTAAGACTGTTAGCGCTCTAGTTGTTCTTTAGACACTTTGGGACATTCTGTCATTGGGCTATACTTGGGCTACATCTGGGTGATATTTGGGCTACATTTAGGCTCTTTTGTCTCTGGTGGACATCTTGGGAGACTGTATGTCAGAATTTTTTTTATGAAATTGAAGAGGATTTGAGAAGTCACTCAAAATGCGCCCTAATTTTTCTTTCTGCAGCACTAATCATACTTTCTATGGCAAAATATACCCCCTCATTTTGTTCCTTTTTAAATTAAATGTTTTAAGAATTACCACTTTATTCCAATCAAGATGGCTTAGGTGTGCCATACCTTTGTAATAAGTAGGACTGTTAGCGCTCTAGTTGTTCTTTAGAACACTCTGGGACATTCTGTCATTGGGCTATACTTGGGCTTCATCTGGGTGATATTTGGGCTCATTTGTCTCTGGTGGCCATCTTGGGAGACTGCATGTCAGATTTGTTTAATGAAATAGAAGAGGATTTGAGAAGTCACTTAAAATGTACCCTAATTTTTCTTTCTGCAGCACTAATAATACTTTCTATGGCATAATATACGCCCTCATTTTGTTCCTTTTTAAATTAAATGTTTTAAGAGTTGCCACTTTATTCTCATCACAATGGCTTCAGGTGTGCTATTCCTTTGTAATAAGTAGGACTGTTAGCGCTCTAGTTGTTCTTCAGAACACTCTAGGAGGCTGCAGGAGAACACAAAGGAATCAACTGACAGTTTCTGTCCTTGTTGGATGTACATGTTTTACTGAAAATGTCAGACTTCATTCTCACATGACTGAGAAAGTTAATGTGAATTTACAGAAAATATGCTTTCAGTTTAGCTTATAGATCCCCTTCCAAACCACTGTGGGAAAATCATGAGATATTAGTTTTCTTTCAAACATGATTCATGATATCACAGTTTTTTCACATGGTAAAATCACCTTAGAACACACAACAATTCCTAAAATGAGTATGGTACCATCAACAAATGATTTATAATGTAACTAAAGTCCTAAAACCCTCTATTAACTACAATGCTTTTTAATGAGGTGCTATGATGTATATTGGTCCTAAGATGGCTGCCAACACTTCTTGGATGAAGTGCTGACAGCCAATCAGATCAGATGTGTGGTTAGGCTCCGCCCAGATATATATATTTTTTTGAACCTAAATTACTCAAAATCCACTGGAGCACATATCTTGAGACATAGCAAAGGCACATCGGGCTACCAGTCCCTACAATTTTGCCAAGTTTGGTGGAAATCCATTCAGCCGTTCGGGCTAAAAGTGAGGTTGACCGCCCTATGGAAATTAACATGGGGAAAACACGTTTTAGGACCCCCTTTTTTCTCGGCCCCCGCTTGACAAATCCCCCCCAAACTTTCAGGGAAGGAGCGGGGCGCCGCGAGGCAAATTTGAGGAAATTTTCAGGCAGATTCCTCAACTGGCGCAAAAGTTATTCACAATAGAATGTTGAGATTTTCTATTGAAAATAATCCTAACTATAACTACCTACTGGCGACCGCCAGTAGGTACTATATATATATATATATATATGATGAAATACCAATAATTCGCCGCACACGCCTTGATGTCAATTGCAGTTTCTTTTATTTCAAAACGTGACAAACACCTACGCGTTTCGAACCGTAGTTCGTGTTCACGGTAGCTATACTGTGTGGTCCCTTCATTATTTCAATACACATTGGCCTTGGGCACGCCCCCATTTTTTTTAGGCATGCTGGGACATGTAGTGTTAACAAAAATATATGTGCCCATACTATATTTGTTTAAGTCCTGGGTTTATGCAGCACTGGGGCGATATTGGGCGTTACTGCATTTAAAGCGTGTCCCCAGTTAACTAGGACAATAGCGCTTTGTATCACACGTGATGACACGTGCGTGTGTAATCTACTCTCTGTTTACCCGAGAGTTGATTAGAATGCGTAACGATCAAGAGGAAATAGATCAAGTATGCACAGACACCCCCAATTTAGTAATAAATTTGTCCAAATAAAATCCAACTATCACAGAAACAAGATTACTAAACAAGGGGCTTTCCTTTTGTCCTGAAACCCATCATGATGCAACGGAAACAAAAATAGACTTGTATAAATATACAAGAAAACTGAAACTTAAAAAATTATTTTCCAAGAAACCAACCAACAAAACTAAAATGCCACAAGAGAGCACTTTAATTGAGACAAATCTAGAATACCGGACATCGGAGGTTCCACAACTAAGAGTAGCCTATGAACTGGCTAATGAAATAGACCAATCCGAAATCACAGATACCCAAGTACTATCTGAAATGAATATCGAATCAAATAAACGACAACCAACGGATTTCAAACCAAAATCAAAATTTTGCCCGATCTTGTACCCAGGAAATAAAATTGATATTTTTTATGAATTGGTGACAAATGAGATTGAGGACATGCCCAAAAACTACAACAAAAAAAGAAAAGAAAATTTAACCATTGGAGAACGACAAGCAATATCAAGCCTGAAAAACAACGTCCAAATAGAAATAAAACCTGCGGACAAAGGCGGGAATATTGTAATCATGGACAAAGAACTTTATGTAGAAGAAGAAATGCGACAGCTAAACAATACCGACAACTATATGGTACTAAATAGAAATCCAACAGAAGTAATGAAACAGGAACTGGAAACAAAACTGAGTGGATGGCAAGCAAATGGTCTAATTACAGACACGGAGAGGAAATTCTTGTTGGTTGAAAATCCCATTCTTCCAACCATATACTTTTTACCAAAAGTACATAAGACCCTCAACAAGCCCCCCGGAAGACCAATAATTTCAAGCTGTGGGGGCCTCTATGAAAACGTTTCCAATTACGTGGATTATTTTATAGCACCACTGGTACCAACCTTTGCTCCTACATAAAGGACACGGGTGACTTCCTACGCACCCTCATGGGAACTGAGTGGCAACCGGATTACATGTTAGTGACGATCGATGTGGTGTCGTTGTACACGTCAATAAATCATGATATCGGACTGACAGCCATAAAATATTTTTTGGACCAACAACCAATCACCCGGAGAGA
Source organism: Lissotriton vulgaris (assembly GCF_964263255.1). Lineage (NCBI taxonomy): Eukaryota > Metazoa > Chordata > Amphibia > Caudata > Salamandridae > Lissotriton > Lissotriton vulgaris. The sequence goes on along the minus strand of NC_141694.1, from coordinate 1,805,942,908 downwards.
ACATTCAAAAATGATCATGGAAATGATGACATTGTGCCTATATAATAACATTTTTCTCTTCAACAAAACCATGTACAAACAATGTTGTGGCACAGCCATGGGAGTTTCCTTCTCTCCAAGCTACGCAAATCTCACCATGGGGTGGTGGGAGAAAACCGTAGCTTGGGGAGAAGAAAACGACCATCATATGGCCAAGGTAGCCCTTTGGCTACGCTTTATAGACGATCTGTTCCTCCTGTGGAAAGGCACGGAGATGGAATTCCAGACATTCTTTAATGTCCTCAATCAGAACTCAGTGGGATTAAAATTCACATATTCCATCAGTTCTAACGAAATCGTATTCTTAGACACAAAGGTATACATAGCTGACGGCAAGATCCAGACGACCGTCCATAGGAAGGAAACAGCAACCAACAGCATTCTTCACGGTCTGAGTTTTCACCCACAGAAACTGATAAAAAACATTCCGTACGGTGAGCTCCTACGGATGAAAAGGAATTGCTCTGAGGAAAAAGAAATGGAATTGAAATTCAAAGAAACCAAAGCACGCTTCAAACAGCGAGGATACAACCGAACAGATCTAACCGCATGTGAAACAAGGGCGAGAAGCAAATCAAGAGAACAAACTCTAATCAGTAAGAAAAGTTCTAATGCCACGCAAGGAGTTGAAGACAACAAAACCACTGATCAACCCAGGATGATAATGACTTTCAGTAAAGAAAGCTATAAAATACAGAAAGCGATGATGAAGTATTGGCACATACTACGCAAAGACCCAGATATTGGAACAACAATAGGAGACCACCCTCTTGTCTCCTATAGACGGGCACGCAATCTGGCGGATGAACTAACTCAAAGTCATTTTGAAATCAAGAAAACTCAGTCCTGGCTTGATATCAGAAAACAAGGATTTAATAAATGCGCAGTCTGCAAGGCGTGCAAAATAGGACGCAACATGAAAAATCTCAAGGATGCAGCCGGTAAAAACTTCACAATCACAAATAATATCAACTGTGACTCGTCGTTTGTGGTGTACATGATCCAGTGTTACTGTGGTAAATCTTATATGGGCAGCACAACTTGTTCCATTAAAACTCGCATACTCCAACATATTCGAGCCATTCAGAATCATGACTACTCCTATGCCATTGCCAAACACTTAGCCAATCATGAGAACAAAACGTGGCTTGACGTCAGATACTTTGGACTGGCGATGGTACCTCAACATGAAAGAGGAGGCAACCGGATTCAAAAACTGAGAAGGCTTGAATCGAAACTAATCATGAGGTTCAGAACCAAACAGCCTGCTGGCCTCAATGGCGATGAGGAACTTTATGTCCACCTATGAGAACGATGACACAGATTGAATGAGCACCCAGCAGTAAACCTGTATATAGGCATCCTCTTTTGACCATGGAAGACTCTAACAAATGACCCAAACCAGTAATGTGCATAATCATTTTTGTGCTATACACAGTTACCTAAGTTAAATTGTACTGAGAATTTCTCCCTTTTGACAGTGCTGAAAAAGTTAATTTAAAGTAAATAAGTCGTGGGCAAATGTCAGTACTGGGGACGTAGGGCACTCAGCCCTTAATTGTAATTATGGAATTGTATCCATATAGTTACGCATTCTAATCAACTCTCGGGTAAACAGAGAGTAGATTACACACGCACGTGTCATCACGTGTGATACAAAGCGCTATTGTCCTAGTTAACTGGGGACACGCTTTAAATGCAGTAACGCCCAATATCGCCCCAGTGCTGCATAAACCCAGGACTTAAACAAATATAGTATGGGCACATATATTTTTGTTAACACTACATGTCCCAGCATGCCTCAAAAAAATGGGGGCGTGCCCAAGGCCAATGTGTATTGAAATAATGAAGGGACCACACAGTATAGCTACCGTGAACACGAACTACGGTTTGAAACGCGTAGGTGTTTGTCACGTTTTGAAATAAAAGAAACTGCAATTGACATCAAGGCGTGTGCGGCGAATTATTGGTATTTCATCAAAACGGGACACTGCCCTGGTCCCTTCGCTGGCACCGACTGAAGAGTGCTCCCGCTGCGACAGGACAAGTTGTATCCAATATATATATATATATATATATATATATATATATATATATATATATATATATATATATATATATATATATATATATATATATTCACAGAAAAAACCATAGGTTATAGACCATATATAGTTAGGAATTTGCATTTACAAAACCTTGAAAATTCACTGAAAAAACCATAGGTTATAGACCATATATAGTTAGGGATTTGCATTTACAAAACCTTATTTTACTCGCATAAAAGCATTGAAATTCCATATATAGTTAGTTGCGCTAACTATATATCGCGCACCCGCAATCCACTGCTGATGATGTCACATATTACATCATTCATGACATGGTCAGTGACATCACTGATGACATCACTGATGACATCTCAAATGACGTCACTGATGACATCACTGATGACATCTCAAATGACATCACTGATGACATCTCAAATGACATCACTGATGACATCTCATTTGATATTACTGATCACATCACTGATGATATCATTCATGTGATAATACGATGAACCTCTTCAGACTCTAATATAACCTTAGATACAATCAGTGTAAACAGACACTCACAGACTGTCACTCATCCATGGAGTTACTCACACACCTAGTCAGTCATGCAAAGAATCAATCACACCTCCATTTCCTCAACTATACAGTTAAACAAACTTTACTTATTCAAACATATACTAACACATATTTACTCTCTTATACAATCCCTGATACAACTTCACAATGATCCATACAGCCACTCATACATTCACTGGCTCTTATGCACAGTTATTTATATATGTCAACTCTTACATGTACTGTGTTTTACATATGTACTTACTTTGACATGTAGCACTGAGATATCCATTCACTCACCAATACACTCATGCACACAGTCAACCGCCCATACAGCTGTTTCCACATGCACTTTTGAACCCATACATCTAGTGAATCAACTGCTCACACATCTATGCACAGAGTTATACACCTCCCAGCCACCCACACACACACTCAGTCTCCCATACAAATATTTGGGCAACCAATGAATATCCCATATAGTTACTCATATAGCTACTTATCAACACATGCAGCAGTTTACAGAACAACAGACATAATAATGCACAAATTAAGACAGTTTAGTCACTAACCCATGCACTCAGTGAGACACATTTAATCACTCACTCATACAGTCAGTCATGCACCTACTAAATCCTTCATCCAGACACTTATACATCCACTCATTCTTCAATATGTAAGACATATTTACACTTTACAGAAACATACAGTCACTGGATGTTGTCATCAGTGATGTCATCAGTGATGTCACTGACCATGTCATGAATGATGTAATATGTGACATCATCAGCAGTGGATTGCGGGTGCGCGATATATAGTTAGCGCAACTAACTATATATGGAATTTCAATGGTTTTATGCGAGTAAAATAAGGTTTTGTAAATGCAAATCCCTAACTATATATGGTCTATAACCTATGGTTTTTTCAGTGAATTTTCAAGGTTTTGTAAATGCAAATTCCTAACTATATATGGTCTATAACCTATGGTTTTTTCTGTGAATTTCATTGGTTTTTTAAAAGCTAACATCTATAGCTGTAAAATGTATTCTTCTTTAAATCTTAAAATATATTTTAGATGTTTATTAATAATTTTTTTTAAAATATTTTTTTTCTTCGCTTCCAGTTCGCGAACCGGGAAGATTTCCGTTAGCTCATCTTGATGCCGCGACCTAGTCCGCGAACCGGTAAACGTTACGTTAGCGCAACTGTGACGCGTCGCGGAAGCGCGACGTATCACGTTGTCGCGTAATGCGCATAATGACGCTCCGCGTTAGCGCTCCCGGAAGTGCTCCGGACCGCGAACCGGAAGCGATCCGGGACGCGGCGCGCACCGCGTAACGTAAGCGGAACAGGTCATGTGACTTGTTTATCAAAGTTTTCATTGGTTCATTTCACTTTTGGTTTCCAAATGATGTATGACTAGGTCATGTGACCTAAAAATAACACTTTTCATTGGTTCAGAACTTTTGCTTTTCCCAAATCATGTAAACCCCTCCTTCTTTCCTCACTCTGACTTTCATCTTGGTGAGAGAAAGACCATTTTCCTGGAGTTTAGCAATGGCTTCTATACTTGCTGCAGCTGGTGCACCCCCACCACCACCTCCACCTCCTCATAAGAAGAGAGGACCACCAAGTCAATTCATCTCCAACAGAGAGGAGGAAGAGGAGGAACAAGAAGAAGAGGATAGAGATGAACCACAATTTATACAGGAGTTGCCCCGTGTTTCTAAAAGGAAAACACGTTTCATATGGCAGTTTTTTTCCATCCCTCCAGGGGACAAGAAGGTCAATGCTAAATATGCCACCTGCCTCATCTGTAAATACAGATTGTCTAGAGGCACAGAGAAAAAATATAGTATGGGCAACTATACTATGCATCGCCATATGGCCAGGTGGCATCCCTTAAACTACAGCCGGGCAGAGTTGCGTGACCTAGAAGATAATCCCCCGACAACTCCTGTGGCCAGATCTACGTCAACTATATCTTTGACAGGAAGAGAGGCACAGGAAACTGTGCCAAACATTCAGCCAAATTTCAAACATATGAAGTTTACCTGTATATATTGTGGTGCAATGCTCTCATATGGGAACATGAGCGTGAAGTTGATCAATATGGTGTAAGAAAACCATAAGTGCCCTAACGCACCCAAGCAGTAATTTTTTTTTTGCTCCTGTTGAGCCCTTTTCAATGCCTGTTTTTTTGTTGTTTCCCCTCCATAAAAAACACAAAAAAAACATAAAACTGTTCTAAAAATACAAAAAAATCAAAAAATGTTCAGAAAAAAAAATAAAAAAATAAAACAACAAAAACAAAAAAAAAAAGTTCTTTTCAGAACTACCTCCCCTTTCAAATAAAATTGCTAGAATGTTTATCACTCTGGCAAGCTCTATTTCTTTTGGTTCGCTTTCCAGTTCGCTGCCCGGTTCGCGAACTTGAAGCGAACCAAAAAAATATTTTTTTTAAAAAAAGAAGAGTTAGTATAAGGGAAGTAAACAGAGAGTAATGTTAAAAGAAAGACAGCTATAGGGAGTAAACCAGAGATACTGTTTAATAGATCTATTTATTAATTCAGGATGACGATAAGGTGTGATCTGTCCTGAGGTTTGTTTGAGGTGAGACCTACTCAGGGTTACAGATCAATTTTACACTTGTTGAAGAATACAGAGCAGATAATGCATGTGAAGGCCTACCAATGAAGTAAGTCATGTCCTCTTATTATATCATTCATGACATGGTCAGTGCCATCATCAGCAGTGCATTGCGGGTAAAAAGAGTAGAAAACATTTACCTTATAATTCTTGTTACCTTTTTAAAATATTTTTTCATACTTTCAATCTGTAAAAGAGAGAACAAACATTTCCAAAAATATTAAAACATGTATTTAAAAATTAGAAAAGACAAAGGAAAAGGTTCAAGAACAAACAGTTTTTCAACAACTTTGACATTTACAGAAGCCTCTGCTTCTCTATGTCCCCTACACAATCCTAAACATATATTTTAAACAAACTGTATCTTGATGTTGATGAACTGAGGCCTATTTTGGAACATGGTGCTTCTTTTGCACTGCTAATGTCTCACAATAGTGATGCAATAGCAGCGCAAAAAAGATGTAAAGCCATCATAAAATTGTGTCTAACATTTTAAATGATTGTTTCATGATGCAAATAAGATGTGTGCTTTCAAGAGCTTTCTTTGAGGTGAGGCCTATTCATTTTTTTTTAAAAAAAACAGTACCCAGAAGTACAGCACTGTAAGCATTAAAATTGACACTTACAGAAGACTCAGTTTCTCCATATCTACCTCACATTTCTAAATGTATATCATAAGTACAAAAAGCAGAACATTAATTATACATGTTAAATGGTTTATTTTTGCTGTTCTCAGAATGTATCAAATTTCACTTAAATCAGTGACTTGAAGGTATTCATCATGTAACAGCGGGGAAAAAAAAACACAATCAAAATGATTGTGTTTAAAAAACCCATTCAACATAAGAAATCTGAATTCAAAACTCCTTAAAATTAACTTACTTTCAATGACGTCGAAGGATGTCCTATGAACAGCGTCCACTGTGTTGTGCTATAAATATTGTCAGCCCGCCACTTTCTGAAAGAAAACCTCCAACGATTCGAAAAATATGTTACATACAAGAAAAGACTTCTCACATTCTACCACATGTTTCCACTTGGCCAAATCATGTTGCAGCTATTCACAAGTCTTGTAATTCTTCCAATCAAATCCCGTCATTTTCTATTTTCGCAACTTTCAAAAAGAAAACATTTAAGATAATTTTCACAATCCTGGACTACTAATATCTTACCCTTCTTTGTCACTCATGTTCTCTTTTTCCTATGACACTGATACTGCTTACTATGAAGCAGACTTACTTGCATCAGGTTTATATAGTCGGATTTTACAAAATGACATTATAATTAAAAGTTTTGGACCAATAATCTAGACAGCATTGCAGACTTACATTCCCTCAACTTCATGAACCTTTTGCAATTCTTCACAGGAAATCCCGAGATTCTTTCTTTAAAATTTTGGTTTTAAAAACACCAGGTAAGAATTTTTAAGGTCAAACGGCAATTTTTTTTTGAAAGTTACAACGGAATCATTGCAGAATGACCAGCCGTTTCGAGACTTTAAATAAGCTGTATAATGTCCTGAAGTTGTTGAAGGACCATCGTGATAGATAATTGCTACAGTTACAAAAGTCCTCCCTGATATTGACAGCTGAGAAGCCACAAAATTTTTTATTAAAGTTGACAATTTTGATCCATCAGGCCTACATCGTTGCATCATTAAAATGACATACTGTCCATATCTACGTATAAGTAATGTTGACATCATTTCAGATTTACATTGGCTACACTCCATGTTGTGATCCGCTGCATTTACTAGCTTATTAAAGGAGACTGATTTACTGTCTGGCAAAGTTAAATATATAAATCTTTCTGAGTCTACACTAGTAGTACTTGATACCCTACAATTCTCTCAGTCATGCTGCCATTGATAAGAAAACCCAAACAGGTGATCTACATCTACACCCTCATCTTGCAATATATCAAGCATATACATTAAAAACTCCTGACAATCTTGCTGATTATTTTCAGAGAAGTCTGTTTGACCTGAACATTCATCTAACAGATAACGAACTTCAGACACACTTTCTACTTTTGTTCGATCAGTGCTACATTTCTCGAAAACAGAATTCAACAAACAGCATAAAATTTGTTCTGAATTCAACAGAATCTGTTCTTTTAAACTCTCTAGTGAAAAGAGAACATTAACCACTACATTTGCATAGCATTTGACACCAGAACTGTTTTCAAATTGAAAACCGACAACATCTTCAACAGAATCCACTTTCTTTCTGCTAACAATTTTCGGTTCATTGACTTTTAGTCTTTTTGCAACAACCTCCCTACTATTACTGCTATTTCTACGTTTCCGGCCTACCACACGTTTCTCAAACAAAGGATATTGAGGCAAATGTGGCGCATACTCTCTTCTTAACCTATTGTATTCCTTAACACAATCTAGATCTGCACAATTGTTTGTGACATCACAGTCAATCAAGTACAATCCCGATAAAGTTCTAACTCGTGACAATGCCACATATGCCATACCCTCCTTGAACACAGAACTGCCAATATTCACCAATGCACAGTCAACACTTAAACCTTGTGATTTATGGATTGTCACCGCATATGCCAAGCAAACAGGAAACTGTTTACGGCGAACATATAAGTCTTTAACAAGCAAAAACCTAGCAGAACAACGACCAATTTGCTGTACTTCCTCAATGCCATCAAATTTAATTCTTAAAAATTCTACTCCATCTCTATTTCTGTATTTCTCAAAATCAACAACATTACCCATTGATCCATTTACCAGACCTCTTTCTACATGTAAATTCCTTCTCAAAATGATTCGGCAATTTAAACACACATTCAAAGTCTTTTCAAAACCCGCTGTTTTAGATATAGTCTTCTCTAATGAATCCAATTTTGATTTCAAATTGTCTGACAAAATAATTGTTGATCCCATATGCTCTAATTTGTCGATAGCTTCAAGTTTCACAATCTCTTGCTTTTCTAAATTCAACATTTTGTTGTTGAAGATGGCACATTCTGCAAGAGTTGGCATGAGACATATCCCGGATTTCTTCTCAGTAATTTTCTGAAAAATATTCTCAGGCACAATCTCTTGTTTGGGATATAAATTTGACAGTAATCGTGCATTTAAAGCTTCTTTCCCATGCTCGGTCACTTTTCCATCTCTAATATCTTGTAGAATATTCTTGTAATCTTCATCCTTTGCCTGACGCATATTTTGATGCAGTTCAGCATAATTGAAGTTTAACCATATATTGACGTTGCCAATGCTCCCTAGGCACTTCCTGGTATCTTCATGCGTGAGTATTTTGAACACAGGTTGACCTTTTACTGGTGTCAGCTGCAGAAGATCTCCGAAAACAATGATGTGTTTCCCACCAAATAACACATCATATTCAGTTTTAAGTACTTCTTGCATTCTCAAATGCACAAAGGCAAGCATGACATTGGAAACCATGCTTACTTCGTCAATGATAAGTAGTTTCATTTTCCTCAAGACTCTTGAAACTTCACAGCAAGCATCTCCAGATAACTTGTTGTATTGTAATTTGTTGTCATGCTCCACCGGCAGCATCAGTAGACGATGCAAAGTAATACCTTTAATGTTATGTGCTGCCAGTCCAGTAGGAGCGGTGACAACACAAGACAGCGATGACTCAGTCCTTTCCTGCAAATAACAAGAGATTGCTTTAATGAGGAAACTTTTTCCAGTTCCCGCTTCTCCACTCACATACAGTTGAACAGGCTTCAACGATGTACATGAGCACTTGTTCTTCTCATGACTTAATCCGTGCTCAATTTCCTTGGTAACTTCATCATATATTTTCCTCTGCTCAACGTTGAGTTGTTTTTCCAAGTCTTCTAAGTTAACTGAATCCTCCTGAGCATGTGCCATGGCTCTTTCTACTTCATTCATAGCAGTGGCAGCTTCATTTTCGATAATAGGTCCTCCAAGTGGATCTTGACTCAATGAAACAGAACTCTGACTGTCCTGAGAACTGTCTCTGGCAATCTCGGCTGCAATCGTTGCTTCCTGCTCAATTTCCAAAGTTAGCATTTCTTGATATTTAGAAAAAGCAGGACATTCTATGGACTCCTTGGCTGCATTGAAAGAGTCTTCGTAACAGAGGAAATCTCCAAGCAGTTCCTCTTCTGCACGCCAAGGCTTGAAAAGTTGCAAAAGTGCTAAATAAAAAAACTCCTTTTTTTCTGGAGATTCACCACTCAATTTTCGATGGTTTACTAATTGGCATTTTCTTTGCTTGACCAGGCATCCCTCACTTCCAATTACAGCATACACTCCTTTCTCAATATCTTCTTTGATGTTCCTCTTGAATATATAATTTTGGAGAACCTCATATAGACAAACATTCTCAAGGTGACTGCTTCGATTTGGATAATATGTATCCAACATGTTGGTCTTCAAAATGTCGGTACTGTTTGGTTCCTTTTCTGCCAAATACTCAATTTCCCGGACAGGTTTTAGAACTCGATTTCGCGTTGCAGCAAGACCAAGACTCGCCCAAACGAGACTCCTGGATTTGGCATAGAGACTTGCTGAAGACAATCGATCAGAACATTCGTAAGCTCCGATTTCTCGATGCGACAACATCTTTAGACTGAAACTGTACAACTTCTTGCTGAGGCTCTTTTCATGGGAAATGTCCTCCCACATATCCTTCAGTTCGGTCTTTTCTTTTTTGGTGATGTAAGATGTCACATACCGAGCCACAGCCATACAGTTGTCAGCCACAAACTGTATATCCATGTTAGCATTCCACATGGACAAAATCACTGGGTTGTAGTCATTGATGTACTTGGACTCTTCGTTCCTTTTCAAATTGTATGTATTCTTGGGTGATTTCCTCATCACATTATGTCGCAGCGAAGACATCAAACTATTCACTCTTCCTTTAGAAATCACCGGTCGTTGAAAGTTGAAACGACATTTGGTGTAGAACTTGTCCTTGTTTCTGAATTTACGACGACAGTACTTTCCACAACGATGGCTTTGGAAACGTAGAACTTGTTCTCTTAGACTTTTCTTCTCCGTTGCGTTTGGAACAGCACACGTAGAATACTGTTCTATGAAATTCATCACTAAGTCATCCGGATCTGTTCCAAATTTAGGTGCATCCTTGATCCACAACAACATATGTATATGAGGGGCACCTCTTGCTTGGTACTCCTTTCTCCAGAAGAAATCCAACACCTCTCCAAGAGGTGGATTCTTTTTATTTGTGATGAAAGACATCATAGCTTCAAATCGATGATTGAAGTACCTGCATACATTCACTGGATCCAAAGAACACAGTTCTCCAGGTGTCTTGAATTCAATGTTTTCAATATTTCCATTTGCCTCTCGTAGAAATTCAAGTAAGTCTTCCCAGCCATACTCGGCACAGCTCAGAGTGAGGAACCATGTTGGAGTTCCTAAGTTCCTCAGCATACATTTTAAATCACCATGACGACGGTACCAGTACTCATTAGTACCACGCTGACACGCCATGAGATTAATTAAGTGAGAATCCAAAATACTGTCTTGGACATTGACTTTATGCATAAAGTCACTTGCCGAGATGTTTTGCATCTGTATACCACTTTTTAAAATGTGGTTCACTGCATATGATAGTCCTGACAGATCGCTTTCAAACAAGAGATGAAACAAATAGGGAATGCATTGCCGAAACCTAGGATCTTCTGCATACAATCGTAAAGTCCGGTATTCAGACGCAGGAATTTGATGAGGTCGCTCATCACATCTTCCTCCTTGACCTGTGGGAAATAGCTGTGGGAAACACCGAGCTTCCAAACTTTCCTCCCAAACACTAATGGGACTCCCTTTGGCTTGTTTCATTTGAAACAACTCAATTGCATTCCCCATGACTTCCTTGGAATGCAAAGGATGAACACTATAATGTTCATATATTTCTTCACTATTAGACACCTCTACTTTCTCAATTTGGCCAGCACACAAAACGCTATCCTCTTCATCACTTACTTCCTCTTCTGCAACATATACATTCTTATAGTACTTATTATTTTTCTTCAAATACAAAGTTGCATTTTTCACTTTCCTAACATCCACTAAATCTTGCCATATTTTCTTATTCTTTGTCGGAACCCCATTAACCAAGATAACCAGAGGTTCCTCTTCCACTTTCTCAACTCCAATTGTGTTAATGTTTTTGTTCAAATCTAGAGGCAAATAAACAACTCTTCCCTTTAATCCTCTCTGTAAATCTGCTGATGGATACTTTGAATCAAAATAGATTCATAAGTATTTAAATCCTTCAATTCTGAAGGAATCTCAACCAATTCCAGATTATTATGAACCGCCCTAGCAGGCATCTGGTTTTGGTTTAATTTGTTACAACAATAAGTACACACACGTTGGTCCACTCCCAAATCAAAAAAAGTTTCTACCATCAAGTATGTGGCAAAATCCTTCCATTCACTATTATTTTCCCTTTCACTTTTTGCATATAAATCCACTAACTTAGTCTGATTCTTATAATAAGTGCGTCGACAACATACACAAGTGAAATTAGGCCTCTCACTTGATTTCATCTGAAACGTGGCAATTTCCTTCTGAAAATAATCTGTACTGGAAACCTGTACATTATCTTCAACATTACCCTCTACTTCAAGGTCAATTTGAACATTCTCATCTTTACTACCAAAGTAACAAAACTCAATTTCTTCACAAATATTCTTCACATCTATTTCAGAACCATGCAAAAGAGCAGCACATAATTGTTTAAGCATAATTGCAGGACTCTTAGCATAATACAACATTCTCACTAATTTTCTCACTTTATTATGATGCACTGCTAGCATCCTGAAATGATGAAAAACACTCTGGCATACTCTCCTGGAAAGACAAGCCAGTGAATGACCACGCAAACCTGTCATTTGTCTCACTCTGCAAGGATCTAAATCTTGCAACAACTTCATTTTCTGCTTCAAACTTTTCTTATTAAATGTCCGTATAAAATCACAAAGTAAATTGATGGAAACCTGTCGCACACTGCAAATAGAACTACACTTCCAAATGTACACAGGACCCTTAGGACGTCTTCCTAAAACCTCATCACTTAGCGCTTCTTCTGTCTCTGTTGTCACAAGTTGTTCTTTTTCAACTGGACAACCATCCTTCACTTCATAAGCTCGACCACTGGTGTCAACTGCAAACACCAAATCATTATCCTGAAAATAACTCTCCTCATTAAAAAATGCCTCACAACTTGAACTATGCATCCATTCTCCGGAAAAAACTTCACAAAAGTTAGTACGATTTACTACTCTCTTCCATCTACTTTTTGTTTTGAAATCAGAAATTTTCTTGCTTAGTTTCCTAATTCTATTGATTACCAAAATAAACAACTTTCGCTTAATTTCAAAAGCATGATCAATAATTTTCTCTACATTTTTCTTCTTCTTATAAAATGCCGCTTTCTGTTGGCCTTTCTTTTTAATATTTTTCAATAAATTAACTAATATCCTATTACGGAACATTCGATTTCGAATGTCCCTAAACTGTTGTTTCCTTCTACTATCATGCACAGAGTTATCTCTTCCTCTACCAGTAACATTTGTGATGGGTCTCTCCTTTCCATTTAAATTACTTTTCTTTTTGTGGACTGAAACATTTTTTTGAGCAAAACTTTTTTTACTACAAATATTTCTTAAGAATGATTTTGTGCTCTTACCCGGACCTTTCTTGGTGTTTTGACAAGTATTTGGGGAAGAGGACTGCTGCAATAAAACATCATCCTGCTGTCTTTGACGTTTTCTAGCCTTTCTTATTCTACTTTTTGTAGGCATTTTCCAAACTATGAAAGAATCTGCAGTTGAATCTGTGGAAAAATATAATATAAAATGTTATTAACCACTATTACCAAACAGTAAATAAATAACAGTCATCTAAAACTTAATGCCCTACTAATTATTTAACATAGCAAATGTTTTCCACCAGCACTGCATCACAAAAATGACACTCAATGGTACAAAACAGGCATACAACAATCATAAATCACTCCCTAATATTTTAAATGATTAATTCAGGATGACGATAAGATGTAGCCTATCTAAAGATTTGTTTAGGCCCAGATCTTTAGACTGGGGTGAATGTGTGTCATTGATCCACATTCAGTCCATCACCTGTTTTGTTTATTTGAGGTGAGGCCAACACATGGTTGCAGATAAGATTTTCACTGAAAAAAACCAAGGTAAAAAAACATGTGAAGGCCTACCAATGAAGTAAATCATTAAATGAAAACCAATACATTTCTGGAAATATGCACTGCTAGTGCTTCATAAGATGTTTTGGGTCATATTTATAAGGCATTTGAGTGTCTATTATGCTATTTTACGTTCTTCATGGTGCAAATTTATTGTAAATACGCTCCCACCTGCGGTTGGCAAATTTAGATTTTGATTATGGGAGTTACATAGGCATGTTAATAATTTCCCAAAAATGGTGTATGACCCCAAACAACCTTTGAAGCAAATGCTCTTAGCCATGTTATCCACCTCCCATTGGATAACATGGCTAAGAAGTGCTTGCAAATGGGAAAAAAACGGCCGCAATGCATGAATATCGCAGAAAAGTCAGCGATATTCATGCATTTTCCAGCAAATGCTCTTAGCCATGTTATCCACTTCCTATTACATAACATGGCTAAGAACTGCTCAGGGCCCCATGAGGAACGCTTTCCATTTAAAAAGGGAAAAATAACATCAAAGACACTAAAATGCCTTCTAAATATGACCCCAAAACAACCTATGAAGCTCTAACAGTACATATCCTGAAATTTAATTGATTTCAAAATTCGTTTTTAAACACAGCATATAAATCAATTGTATACCTGCATTCATGAAGAAATGACTAAAAATGTCCTTGAGACACATGAAAGTGTTTTCTGGAATGCCCTAGCACCATTTTTGGGACACTATTAACATGGCTAGGTAACTCCCATAATCAAAATCTAAATTTGCCAAGCGCAAGTGGGAGCGTATTTACAAGACACTTGCCCCAAGAGGAACGCTTTCCATTTAAAAAGGTAAACATAACATCAAAGACACTAAAATACCTTCTAAATATGACCCCAAACAACCTATGAAGCTCTAAAAGTACATATCAAGAAATGTAATTGTTTATCACAAATGCGATTAAAAACGGCCGCAATGCATGAATATCGCTGAAAAGTCAACGATATTCATGCATTATCCAGCAAATGCTCTTAGCCATGTTATCCACCTCCCATTGGATAACATGGCTAAGAACTGCTCGCAAATGCGAAAAAAAACGGCCGCAATGCATGAATATCGCAGAAAAGTCAGCGATATTCATGCATTTTCCAGCAAATGCTCTTAGCCATGTTATCCACCTCCCATTGGATAACATGGCTAAGAACTGCTCGCAAATGCGAAAAAAAACGGCCGCAATGCATGAATATCGCAGAAAAGTCAGCGATATTCATGCATTTTCCAGCAAATGCTCTTAGCCATGTTATCCACTTCCTATTAAATAACATGGCTAAAAACTGCTCAGGGCCCCATGAGGAACGCTTTCCATTTAAAAAGGGAAAAATAACATCAAAGACACTAAAATGCCTTCTAAATATGACCCCAAACAACCTATGAAGCTCTAACAGTACATATCCAGAAATTTAATTGATTTCAAAATTCGTTTTTAAACACAGCATATAAATCAATTGTATACCTGCATTCATGAAGAAATGACTAAAAATGTCCTTGAGACACATGAAAGTGTTTTCTGGAATGCCCTAGCACCATTTTTGGGACACTATTAACATGGCTAGGTAACTCCCATAATCAAAATCTAAATTTGCCAAGCGCAAGTGGGAGCGTATTTACAAGACACTTGCCCCATGAGGAACGCTTTCCATTTAAAAAGGTAAACATAACATCAAAGACACTGAAATGCCTTCTAAATATGACCCCAAACAACCTATGAAGCTCTAACAGTACATATCAAGAATTGTAATTGTTTATCACAAATGCGATTAAAAACGGCCGCAATGCATGAATATCGCTGAAAAGTCAACGATATTCATGCATTATCCAGCAAATGCTCTTAGCCATGTTATCCACCTCCAATTGGATAACATGGCTAAGAACTACTCGCAAATGCGATTAAAAAACGGCCGCAATGCATGAATATCGCTGAAAAGTCAGCGATATTCATGCATTTTCCAGCAAATGCTCTTAGCCATGTTATCCACCTCCCATTGGATAACATGGCTAAGAACTGCTCGCAAATGCGAAAAAAAAAACGCCCACAATGCATGAATATCGCAGAAAAGTCAGCAATATTCATGCATTTTCCAGCAAATGCTCTTAGCCATGATATCCACTTCCCATTAAATAACATGGCTTAGAACTGCTCAGGGCCCCATGAGGAACACTTTCCATTTAAAAAGGTAAACATAACATCAAAGACACTAAAATGCCTTCTAAATATGACCCCAAACAACCTATGAAGCTCTAACAGTACATATCAAGAAATGTAATTGATTAGAAAATTCGTTTTTAAACACAGCATATAAATCAATTGTATACCTGCATTCAAGAGGAAAGGACTGAAAATGTCCTAGAGACACAGAAAAACGTTTTCTTGAATGCCCTACCACCATTGTTTGGACATTATTAACATGGCTATGTAACTCCCATAATCAAAATCTAAATTTGCAAAGCACAAGTGGGAGCGTATTTACAAGACACTTGCCCCATGAGGAACACTTTACATTTTAAAAGGAAAACATAACATCAAAGACACTCAAATGCCTTATAAATATGGCTCAAAACAACCTATGAAGCTCTAGCAGTACATATCCAGAAATGTAATTGATTTCTTAAATCGTTTTTAAAAACAACATATCTGTTTCAGCTTACATAACAGACCATGGAATGGGCTCCATGTACCACAATAACTTGTGTTACTGCATGCCAGAATGCTACACCGAATATGCAATTACAATTTCTCAAAGAAACTAATTCTATTAGTATATCACTAGAGACAAAACCACATTTTAAAAACACAGCTTTCTTCATCATTTTCTCCTTAAATCATACTATTCTCTATCTAAATTAAATAAATCTTTTCTCACCTTAGCAAATATTTTTTGAGTTTTGAAAACAGTCTCAGAAATACACCAAATTGTCTTCAGCAGAAGAAAAAGGATGCACTCCAAAGGCTGCAGCTATTGAAAGCACAGAAATACAGATATTCATTTCACATATCTCTCATATTAGCCAATCATACCTCTTCCCTCACTTTTTTCAAATCAAAACCCTTCCCCCCTCTGCCCTCTCTGCCTTGTTTCCATAGCAACCACCTCCTGGAAGACCTCTCATGTTTGCAAATTCACACAACGATGTTTCAATTGAACTCTGAACTCTCAGTGCACCTGCGTATCCAGTGCAATCTTTCATTAAATGTTTCTTCCTTGACCATTCAAATTACATGTTTCAAAGAACACATCCATGCACCCTAACTTTCTGTTTTCAGAAATGGAAATGCACCAATCACTGCTAATGAATCATTAGCATTGGAAATCCACAGTTTTTTTTCTTTAGAAACTCCTACTGTTTCAACTGCCCTTTCATTACCACACTTCATCTGACTGCAGAACAACCTTCTCCCACCATGTTTAAGGTCTGGATTGTTGGACATAGTTACATCCACTGGGCTCAAAGGTATGCTGAGAACAGAAATTTACCTTACCTCAATTTACAAGATGTGGAAATTAAGTGGTTGGGCCAAAGAGGATTAAAATGTCACCAATTGATACCATTGGTGAAAACCTTTATGCATTTGCCAAAACCTGACCTGTTAATAGTGCACTGTGGAGGTAATGATTTGGGCACTTTGACAGGGGTAGGTCTGGAAATGCTTTTAAAGGACACCTTTGAGCAATTAATGGCACTTTTTCCTCAAACTGCCTTGGTATATTCCAATATATGCCAAAGACAGAAATGGAGGTGGTCCAACCAATTTTGTCCACAAATTGAGAAAGCGAGGAAGCATGTAAACAAATCTGTTTCAGCTTTCATGAGAGACCATGGAATGGGCTCTCTGTACAACAATAACTTGCGTTACTACATGCAAGATATCTACAGAGGAGATGGAGTTCACTTCTCAGATGAGGGCAACAGAATTTTCATTCTGAATTTAAGACTGTGCATTGGTACCTACTTATAAGTACCTAAATGTACCATAAACCCAAAAGCTCTTCTCAGAGCTACCCTTCATCTGATCACTCACAATTATTATTTTTTTCTAACTTTTTTCACTAATTTTCCACAAAATACGCTCCCCGGGGCGCTACCCGGTTCGCGAACCGAAAGCTAACCTCGCGGAATTTTTTTAAAAAATGTTTTTTTCCGCACATATAAGCCTCCTCAGCCACCCTCAGAAAACCTAGAGGGTCAAGATAAGTCTACCATGACCCCTTCTACCCATTCTAAACATTATTTGCCCTCCATCTTGTATCTTAATGCGACCGAAACACAAAATGGTGGACTCCCGTGACGCTTAAGGTTCGCGAACCGGGCCGCTTCCCGGAAAGCGGTCCTAAAAAAAAGGTGGGAAAGTAATTTACAGAAAAACGACTAGAGACACTCTCACCAAATATAGATTAGCTCATACTACATAACAATCCCTTTCATTTTCACAAATTTGATTGAAATTCCATTTAGCCATTAAGCCTGTAGACCTCTCTAAGTACCGTGAGGTAAATTACTTCACAAAACACATCTGAAGTGTTGGAATTGACAACCAATGAAAATGTTACTTTCATTTTCTACTTTTATTACCTGACATTTGATTGGTTATATACCTGTATATATATAAAGGAAGAGAAGGAAACACAGCCATTTTGACTACTACTTCTTGTTGTACCTCACATTTCAATAGCTTCCAAAAACTTCAACTTCTTTGTGAAGGTAAGTTATAATTTCTAAAAATGAAATATATTGTGCACTATAACTTAATATAGTAGACTTTTTCTGCTAGATATACACTATCCCTCTGTAGTAGTAATGTATTTAGATAGACTTCTCTGTTATAGTTATGAATGGAGTTAGGCTTGTCTTGGTTACATCACATACACTTTTTTATAGTCCTATTTCCACTCTGATACTATACACTGCCAAAAGATAAATTCACTGATAAAAACTGACTATCTAAAATTAATCCCAACATTGCCCTATCTCTACTAATATATATTTTTTTAATCCAAATTTCAGGCAAAATGGAAGGCGAGCAGCAAGTTTCTTTTGAGATGGACCTGCAAGAGAGCAGCCAGGAATTGATTGAACAAATTGACATGGAATTTATGGATGAAAGCTTGGATAATGAACTGCTGCAATGTGTCCAAGCAGTAGATGCCCTCCTTGCAAATGAGGACATTTTACAACCTCACAGATTGCAAAGAATATTTCAAGAAAATAATGACATTTCAGACACTGAAATGTTAGAAAGTTTAATAAATTATGAAAAACAATCAAAATAAAAAAAAACTTTAAAAAAAAAGAAAACAAAAAAAAACGAACAAAAACAACAAATAATTAACATACAGTATTAGAAAAGTCTATCATTCTTTTATCCTTAAAGTTTGCTGCCCAGAACGCTTTCCGGTTCGCGAACTTGGCGCTTACCACGCAAAAAAAATTATTTTTTTTTTTTTTGGATCCTCCTAGGCCCTTTTAAAACCTCCACATAAAACCTAGGGGGTCAACGAGGATCTACTATGCCCCCTTATGGTAATTTCCCCCTTTGTTTTGGCCTCCTCTTGTCTCTCGATCCTACCGAGAGACAAGATGGCGGCCGCTCCGGACTGTTTAGAATGTTGACAGACACCGGAGGGCCAATCAGCTTCGCATCGCAAAGTTCCGATACGCGAAAGGTTCGCTAACCGGATCGCTGCCCGGAGCGCTGTTACAGATATATATCTTGATTTAAACGTTAATTTCTCAAAATCCACTGAAGCACATATATTGAGACCTAGCAAAGGCACATCGGGCTAACAGTCCCTACAATTTTGCCAAGTTTCGTGCAAATCCATTCAGCCGTTCGGGCTAAAAGTGAGTCCAACCGCCCTATGGAAATTAACATGGAAAAAACGCGTTTTGGGACCCCCCTTTTTTCTCGGCCCCCCCTCCACAAAACCCCCCCTAATTTTCAAGGGCTGCTCAGAAACAAAATGTGCCATTTTCCTGAAAATTTCAGCCAATTCCGTCCACAAACGCCAAAGTTATTAGGCATAGAATTTTCAGAAATCCCATAGGGAAAAAATCCTAACTATATATACCTACTGGCGACCGCCAGTAGGTAATATATATATATATATATTGCCTGATCGTAAGATTAGGAAAGTACAAATTTCCAATGTATGTATTCATTCTGTAGCAGTATACACACACATGAGCGTAAGATTGGGAAAGTTCAAATAGCCTATATATGTTTTCATTCTGTAGCAGTATACACATGCGTGAGCATACGCCTTCTTCAAGCGTACACTTTAACATATCCAAAATAAGCACATTATGTATTAGTAGCTTACCCGTGTTTGGCCCTTGAAACCATGTCCTTATGGCTTTGGCTTCTGAGGAGTTCTTTCAAACCACCATTGTTTGCATTGAACAAGACTACACTTCTGATAGTGGATTACATGTACACCGTAAATGTATGCTCACTGATCATACGTGATGCAGACAAGGGGGGCTGTATTGTTCTAGTGAATATAAGTAAGGAGGCATATTGAAAGTTAAATGATACTTAGGGGCCTATTACAATGTCGGGCAGAGTTTCCTCTGCTGTACATCGTCTCTGTCATCGAACCGACCATCACACTGTTGGCGGTCCCAACTAACTAATTAGTTTAGTCGCATTCCCATTCTTTACAATGGGAGCATGTTTTCAACCAGAATACATGCTCCCATAGTAAAAAAAGAGGTGCATACCCCATGGCAGGCACCTGCCAAGAGGTACAGGGTTCAACAGCAGGTCACCATAGCTGCCCTTTCTGATTCCAACAGGAGACCATAGACCCAAGGGTGCCCTGCTGGGGCCCCCCAAATTTGTGTTTCAATACCATTTCTGTGTCATTAAGGCTAGCATGGTAAGGCTGCCGAAACCCAACATTGTAACCCCAAGGACAGAGAGAGCCACCATTGGGATTACTAGCTACATTCCAACTGGCGGGCGGGTTCTCTGAACCCATTTGAAGCCAGTTGGAATGACCATTTTGATTCCTTTTTGAATGCCTCCATCGAAATGAGGCGCTCCATAAGGAATGTGACCAGCATTTTATGATGTGGTTTGAAAGGCTAAGACCCACAGTCGATGTGACCACATTATAATCGGCCCCTAAAACTTGACCAAAACCCTTTCCCCTAGCAACACTTCAAATACATGACAAATTGTCCCATTGGAAAGAAGTGGAGTCATTGTTGAATATACATTTCTAAAGGTTGTATGTCCTTGATTTCCAAGTCTTTATCTTCTACTGAAGATACATAAAAATTGGGACTTCCCTCTGAGTAGTCCCATCATTTCCGGCATTGGATCAATATTGAGCCTCAGGAACAGAGGGCATAAGGATGAATATTTAAAACAAGCAGTTGCTAGAGCGCGGAAAGTCAAGTGTAGCGACACTCTAAGAGTTAATGACAAGAACATAACAGAACATTGGTTGCTGATTTCTAACAATTCCAATATGAATCATGAAGTGTTTACAAATTTGGGGAAGTACTGGGCACTGCTGAAAGGGTTGCCTGGTGTATGTCATTATTTTAGTGAGAAACCCAGCATGATCCACAAAATATGCAAGAATATCAAAAAAAATATCTGAATAGAATACTTAAAGATGTGATTCAAATGGCTATCACTTGTGATGTAGAGGTAAAGAAGTTTTTGAGATATACGATGTGTGCCTATCACAACACACCTCACACTGTCACTTTTTCATTGCTGAGAGGTAGGGAGGCTCATACAGGTTTACTACCCACATGGTTGGATGATAAATTACCTTTAAGAGTGATGCAAGAAAGGTTAATAGATGAAGAGTTGAGATGTAAAGTAGAAAGTTCACAGAACAGAATGCAAAAAAAGCCCCAATCAAACATATTGTGTGAATAATATCAAAATCAATGTAGGTGATTGGGTATTGTTACATAATATGAGGCCTAAAAGTTCAAAGGTGGATTTTCATTGCAATGGACCATTTATGGTGTTTAAAGTGGCGCGTACTGCTGTTTTGTTAGAAGACAATCGCTGGTGGTCAAAAAAGAACTTAGTTCTTTTAGAAGATTTTCAAAAGAGCATTGTTATGAAGAGGCTAAACGTCCCTAATTTTAATATCTTTTTCCAGTAGAGATGTTTCTAGAATGTGATTTTTCAATAGATGAAGACATGAGGAAAGACAATCTTCTAGGGGTTTCTGCAAATAATTTTGGGGCGTCTCCTTTATTAGTTCAAGTTCAAGTTCAGAAATTTGTATAGCGCACTACTCACCCAGAGGGTCTCAAGGCGCTTGGGAGAGGGGAGCAATTAATTATCGAAAATCCAGATTTTTAGTTGCTTTCTGATGGAGAGGTGGTTCTGAGTAAGGCAGAGGTGGGTGGGGAGGGAATTCCAGGTCTTGGCCGCTAAGTAGGAGAAGGATCTACCGCCCATGGTGGATCTGTGGATGCGCGGAATTGAGGCGAGGGCTTGATTGGATGATCGTAGTTGGCGGGTGGGGGTGTAGAAGGACAGTCTCGTGTTGAGGCTTTCGGGTCCTAGGTCGTAGAGGGCTTTGTGTGCGTGGGTGAGGAGACGGAACGTTATTCTCTTGTTGACGGGGAGCCAGTAGAGATCTTTTAGATGGCCGGTAATGTGAGCTTGACGAGGGATGTCCAGTATGAGTCTGGCTGATGCGTTTTGGATGCGTTGAAGTTTTTTCTGTAGTTTAGCTGTGGTTCCGGCATAAAGGGTGTTTCCGTAATCCAGCCGGCTGGTGACCAGTGCGTGAGTGACCGTCTTTCGTGTTTCAGTGGGGATCCAACGGAAGACTTTTTTGAGCATGCGCAGGATGTTGAAGCAGGATGATGAGACGGCATTGGCTTGTCTGGTCATCGAGTGGGAGGAGTCCAGGATGAAGCCCAGGTTACGAGGTTCCCGAGAGTACGGCAGAGCTTCTTGGATTTCTTAAGGTCATCATTGAACCAGGGGGCTTTTTTGCTACCTTGCTTGATTCGATGGTTTTTCAAAGGTGCAAGTTCGTCGGTGCTATGGGTGATCCATTGGGTGAGGTTACTGGCTGCTTGGTTTGGGTCCGATGATTTGGTGGGGGGGTTTTGTTGGAGCGATGTAAAGAGTTGTTCGGTGGTTATTTTGTTCCAGTTTCTTCAAGGAAAGGGTTGTGGGGGTTGTGGGTCGTCGACTTTTTGTAGTTGAAGTGAACGCAGCTGTGGTCCGTCCAATGGAGAGCTGTGGTGTGATCGCAGGAGATGTACTTGCTGGAGGTGAAGATAGGCTTGAGTGTGTGTCCGGCGTAGTGGGTGGGGGTGTCTACAAGTTGCTTGAGTCCTAGATTGGCCAGGTTGTCCAGAAGGGTGGTGGTGTTGCTATTGTTGTTATTTTCCAGGTGAAAGTTGCGGTCTCCCAGTAGGATGTAGTTATCGGAGGGGAGGGCATGTGGGCTGATGAAGTCAGCGATGTCTTTGCTGAATTGTGCGCGGGGTCCTGGTGGTCTGTAGATGAGGGTGCCTCTGAGTGTGGTTTTGTGGTCGGTGTGAATCTGGAAGTGGAGGTGTTCGGTGGAAGCGAGGTTATCATCAGAGCTTGTGGTGATGCGGATGGTGTTCTTATGGACGATGGCAATGCCTCCTCCTGTTTGGTTGGTGCTATCTTTTCGGATAATCTTGTAGGTTTCTGGGATGGCTATGGCGATGTCGGGTGCTGAAAAGGCATTCATCCATGTTTCTGTAAGGAAGGCGACATCCAGCGATGTAGTGTCGAGTAGGTTCCAAAGTTCAATGAAGTGTCTGTGGACTGAGCGGGTGTTGATCAGGATGCGCTTCAGGTTGTTAGTGTCAGAATTATGTTTGGAATTAGTGGATTTGGTGTGGGTCCTGGTGCAGTCGTACTTGCAGGAGCGGCAGGTGAAGGGTCCGTGGGTGTGACCTGGGGCGGCTTGGTAGCAGTTAGGGAGTCAGCCGGGGTTCATGGCTGAGAGGGTAGCGGCGTCATAGGTAAAACGGGTGGAATGGGAATTGCGGGGAGCAGGGGGTCTGGCGCTGGGCGCGGACCAGGCACGGACGGGCGTAGACAGGCTTACATTTGGCGCACCTTCGGCGCGCAAGGGGCGCGATCGCTGTGCGTGAACGCTGCGCGCAAAAGCATCTGTCATATATGGATAATGGAGGGGGCGGGGGTGAGGGAGGAGCAGCTGGGAGGTGGGTGGATGGTGGGGAGGCTGGCTACGAGGCACAACAGACCAAATGGCAGCGAAAACAATAATAACTATTTTCGAAGTGCAGCAATGCGAGCGCAAAACTAACCAAGCAGCAGTATTATTACAGCCAGAGCTACGATACCCAAGCAGCAATCTTTTAGGCAAGCAGTCACAGCCAAGCTTTGAGATATCCGGCCAGGGAGCGTGGGGAGCGACCTCTTCTCACGTAGTCAGAGAGGTCACAGCGCTGCATTCAAAGGAACGAGCCTAATCAGTCCGTGGGAGGGAGGAGCAGCTGGGAGGCGGGTGCAGGGTGGGGAGGCTGGCTACGAGGCACAACAAACAAAATGGCAGATGAAAACAATAATAACTATTTTCGAAGTCCAGCAATGCGAGCGCACAACTAACCAAGAATACGATACAATCAGGCAAAAATGATTATTTTGAAGACCAGCAATGCGAGGGTAAAAATAACCAGGCAGCAGTATTATTACAGCCAGAGCTACGATACCCAAGCAGCAAGCAGCAATCTTTTAGGCAAGCAGTCACAGCCAAGCTTTGAGATATCCGGCCAGGGAGCGTGGGGAGCGACCTCTTCTCATAGGCTCTGCTGCAGTATCTTATGATGAAGAAGTTGCTGCAGACAAAGGTTCTGGGATTATCACTACCAGATCTTGTCGTGTTTCAAAGCAACAAAGTTATTTACTTGATTATGATGTATAATATATAGAGTGTTAGGTAGTCAATAGCATGTACTTGTTATCATGATCATTATGTAAGTTGTTTTTGTTTTTTTCTCTTTATTTTCAATTTCCTTCTATTTCCTTGTTTATTTATTTTATCTTTGTTGTAAAGGGGAAGATGTTGTATCCTAACATTAAGGTATTTTCTTTGAGGAATATAGCACGCCAGAGCTCTTCGCGTGACTCTAGGATTCTAGCTATGGGGGTTCGAGTTTTGACAGTTAGAGAGATGCTGGCAGGTGTGAATGGAAACACTGTTGAGTCTACTCCCTGAACGTAAATTAATAAGATTTGATCTTACCAGGAAAATTGTGACCCATTACACACTGCTTTTTCCACTCCTGTGTTTACTGTTTTCTAACCTAATTCACAGATTGAATAATAGGCCATCACTCATCTTGGAACAGTAAATTAAACTCAGAAAAAAAGTCAAAATGTCATCTGGTGCATTACAACATAAATGCATGCCTTGTGAAGTCACAACACATTCACACAGTTTGGAATGCTTTTTCTTTCAGAAATCCATTTCAAAATGACTGCCAATGTGTGAGCATGTATTGTGCCATAGCAGCATCCATCTTCAAATCAGCTTTTCTCGTAAAGACAAAACATTTAAAAATGGCTACAAATGCGCCTAAGTGTGATTTTTGTGTTTTTGTAATTTTTTTACTAAGTGATTGTTGCTCTAAGTTACTGCTACGGTGAAGTGGTTCAGAAACATTTATTTTAGCTTTTAGCATTCACTTTACATTTGTATATATGTTTGCTTGATTCTTTATCCAAATGTATAGTGCATTAAATACAGTTATGCAATGTCAAGTCCAGGCCTATTGCTGATTCTGAGTTACCTCTGTTCCCTCTGTGATTTAATGTTTGTATAGTGAGCCTGGATTTGAAGAGTCGGTGTTGGAATTTTAAGGGCTTATAGTTAATCTCTGATTCTTAGTGACACCTGATTATTGGATTTCTCTGTTAAGCCTGCAGTTTTTGTCTAGGATATCTAGGTTACTATGTTTAAATTACAGAGTTCGGGTAGCCTATGGTCTCCAGGAGTTGTTGAAAACCCTGCTGTGTTTGTCTGGTATTTCCAGACAATTTTAGTTAAATTGCTGAGTCTGAGTGGCCTCCAGTGCCTGTGCGTTGTTGCAAAACTTGTTGTGTTTGTTTAGTATATGTAAGATGTTATATTTAGATGACTAATTTTAGTGGCCTCTTGTCCCTGGGAGTTGTAAATCCTGTTGTGTGTGTTAGGATATCTAGGTTATTATATTCAAATTTCCAATTTTCAGGAGCCTTTTTTCACGGTTATTGTTATATAACCTGTTGAGTACGTCTTGGGATGGATGTCTGCTTTGATATTTTAAAGTATTGATTCCTAATGGATTTCAAATAAATTTGAAGACCACAGTAATGCCCTTCCCTGCTGTTGTCACAGGGGTGTAATGAGAAGGTCCACCTGCACCACCTGCAGTTTAACAGTTTCAATGGGCAAGAAGTATTACCTCTCATATTTGGACTTCCCCAGTTTCAGAGATGTAATTACTACAGTTTGTGACAGACTAAGGAATGGTTGTGGAAAACCTGAGCTAATCCCACACAAAGGAACACCAAGTTACTCCAAGGCTTTCATGCTACGTTTATGACACAACCCTGCAGTGGATCCAAGATGCAGGTAACTGTTGGTATTGTTTGGACGGATGCTTTGTCTGTAGTGTATGGAAGATCTCTGCTCAGGTTTTGAACAGACGTGTTTTGTGTCTTATGTAATTTCTACATTTATTTGGCTAAGCTATAACTAATACATTGACTGTATTGTCCAGATCCAGCTAATACAGCAGCACCTACCTGAGTCACGTTGGCTATTCACACATTCTTAGTAATGCTACAAGAACTCAAACTGATATACTTCCTCATCTGAGCTACTTACTGGACCCTGGTCTTGGCCATAGTGAGACAAATGCTTATGCACTGGGGCATAAGTCATTCTTAAGGCCACACAGCATGTTTTATAAATAATTTAGAGGTGATTTTCTGTCAATGAAAATATGACACTGCCATTAAATGTGATTTTGTTTTTGAAAAAAAAGCAATTGTCCCATTTCCCATGGTGTGGGGGTCAACAAAATGTTTTTATTTTCACTGACCGTCACATTCTGGATGGCGATGCATGAAAGGGAAAACTGGCCATTTGTCTGCCTACTGTAAATAGAGCGGGCAGACAAATGATCAAATCTCCAATGGCCCTTATGCCAGCGATCCTCAGAGGTGTATTTCAACCACATAGATAGAGTAGTTTCCATTGCAGTTGGGAACCTGCCACCTTCACACCAGGAAAAGGTGCCTCATCAATGCCAGGCCCCGTTTGAGTCTGCCAGCACAGTCCGTGGCTTTTGCTTAGCCCAGATGCTGGGGGTCCTATCCAGACTTCCCACATCTCTCTCCCCTTAGTGCTCACCGGAGCCCCGGAGCCAATATTACATATGTTTGGTCATTGTGCACACTAAATACCAGTGCCCATTGTCAATGGCGGGAGGGCTTAACTACGGTCAGCTCGATCACGGCAGTTGGAAATCAGTCTTGGCCTGGAGTTCATTTTACCTTCTTTACTTTCCATTTGCTTTGAAAAACTCATCTGGATGGTCACCGTTACCAGCCCATAGGGAACAGTCTCATGAGGATCGGCACAGGTGGTCATCGAAATTAAAAGAGGACCTGGTTCATCTTGCACTGGCATTAAAAGGAAGGTGGGATTACTCTATGTGCATTCTAATACTCCTATGAGGAAACCTGTATGTCTTATTATCTGACTCATCCCAAGGATCAGCCATACTATAAAGGGGCTCTGTCTCTATCCTATTTGCAATCTAATACATCTAAGAGGAAAACTTACAGGTCCATGCTTCGTATATGGGGTACCAGGAAAACCCTGCATGGCCTCAATGTTTCAGCCTCACCCTTGCCCTTTTTCAATGCGTATGCCACCATCACACTGTACAACAACGTTATTATCCTAATTAAAGCATCCAACGACAATTTAGCTAAGATGGATAATATTTTCTCTATTCTCAAAGAGCAGCGATCTCCAAGTCTAATACATCCTACAACACACACTATCCCTCTCACACCCACCACTGCAACTGGGAGGTCCTTAACCCCTCATAATTTATTTATTTAGGATATTTATAAAGCGCAGCTGTCGCCTTACAGGCATCCTGGCGCTAAAGCTCCACAAAGTGGCGAACCCAAGATGTGACAGTAAGGGTCCCAACAGGTTAAACCTTTGGAAACAGCCAGGTTTTAACGCATTTCCTAAAGAGGAGAAGTTCCTCTGTTTGACGAATCTCCAAGGGCAGAGTGTTCCAGAGTTTGGCAGCAGCAACTCCGAAAGATCTACCCCCAGCCCTAGCTCTCTTAAATCTGGGGAATCTCACCAAACATGCAGTTGCTGAGCGAAGTGCTCTGGTTGGGGTGTACCAGACAAATTTGGCTTGCAGAGAGCTAGGCCCAAGCCCATGAAGGGCTTTAAAGACCAGGCAGAGGGATTTGAAAAATATTCTCTGCCTAAGAGGGCGCCAGTGAAGTTCAGCCAGCGCCGCTGTGGCAGAGGATCTTCTAGGCCAGCCAAGAGCCAGCTTGGATTCTTTGAAGTCTGTCTAGCAACAGACCCGGTGACTCAAGCAGGAGGGCATTACAATAGTTGAATCTGCTCAGAATGGTGCACCTGACTACCAAAGCCCCGGCCTGTAAAGGGAGTAGCAGTAAGATCTTTGTAAGGGACCTAATAAGGGCAAAACAGCTTGACACCATTTTCGCCACCTGAGCTTCCATGCTCAGCTTATTGTCCAGCATAACGCCCAAGTTGCGAACAGTAGTGACCGGTTGAGTTTTTATCAATGTTTCTGGAGGCCAGAAGTTATCTGAGAAAGGACGAGGGATCCGACTTCCAGCACAGAACAACACCTCAGTCTTGCTAGCGTTGAACTGCAGTGAGTTATTGTGTAGCCAGCTAGCCGTGTCTCGCAAACAATCATGAAATGTCTCCATCGGGATTGATTCCTCACCCTCCCAAGATAGGATGATTTGGGTATCATCTGCATAGTTAATAACATTGATCCAATGAGATTTTATCAATACAATCAGGGGTTTCAGATAAACATTAAACAAGATCGAACTAACTGCCAAACCCTGAGGCACCCCATGAGACACCGTAGAGAATGCAGATTGAAAAGGGGGGAGAGACACTGCCTGCTTCCTGTTAAGCAGGAAGGAGCGAAACCATCGCAGGGCAACGCCACCCACCCCGGCCTCACTCAATCTTTTCAGGAGGATCACAGGATTTACCGCATCAAATGCGGCAGACAGGTCAAGCAGAATCAAATCTGCTGCCTGACCTCTGTCTGCACGCATTGGAAGATCATCCATGGCAGTGATCAGGGCCGTTTCGGTCCCATGGGCTGAGCTAAAGCCAAATTGTTCGTCCAAAAAATGATGTTGCTCCAGATGTTTAGAGAGGAGCGAGCTCACCCAACGTTCAACGATTTTTTGCCGGGAACGGTAACAAGGAAATTGGTCTATAGTTCTTTAGACATTCTGGGTGCAGGGAAGGTTTTTTTAACAACGGGGATACCAGAGCCTGTTTCCAAGATGCAGGAACAGTACCACTAGCCAACGATTGATTACAAATCCTACAGAGGGTAGGAAATAGTTCATCTCCATAGTCTTTCCAAATTTTATGAGGAATAGGGTCCAGAGGAGATCCCGATGAATTACCCCGAGCCAGCCTGCCGAGGTCCTCCTCCGTAATGGGGGGAAACTCCGAGAGTAAATCAGCAGGCTGCCAGACGGGGCACCCATCTCCCTCCTCTGCATCCCCCTCCCCTCGACTAGTGGAGCAGGTCAGGTTAGAAGTGGTACTAAGATCGTGAATAATGGCATCAATTTTCTCCTTGAAAAATAGAGGCAAGTTGTCACAAAGATCCTGCGTAGGGGGGGTCGACTTTTTAGAACAGTCGGGGGTAGTTAGACCGTTCAGAATCTGAAAGATGCTTTTAGAACTGTTTGATGCAGTACAGATCATAGAGCAAAAGTAATCGGCTTTGGATTTATGAATCGGCTTTATATTTGGCAAGTTTAGCTTTCCTAAGCAGTCTGCTAGAGTTTGTATAACCTTGCCTCCATTTCCTTTCTGCCTGTTTACAGGCTAGTTTCAAAGCCTTTAAAGAATCATTAAACCAAGGAGCTGATCTCTACCCTTGTACATGCATTTTTTTAGCGGGGCAAGAGAATCTACTCGTAGTAATCCTGAGACACAGAGAAGCGTAGTTCTCATCAACCTGACAGTCTGGGGAAAACTATCTCCAACCTTGAATACTGCATCAGTAGTTCTCAACCGGCCAAGGGCTCTCCAGTCCCTGCACATAAATTCAGTGGTAGCACCTTGAACCTGTGTTCGGGCCCCACTGCTATTAACATATAACTTGAGAAGGAAATGATCAGTCCAGTCCATGGGCAGAATTTCACTCAGATACACTAGCTGGGGGACCGAAAAGATCAGATCAAGTCGATGTCCTGCCCTGTGAGTGGCTTCCATAAGATATTGGTGGAGACCAATACTTTCACAGGAATGGAGAAGGTTGAGCAGTCCTGTATCCAAGGAGCCATTCAACCACAAGTTAAAATCTCCTAGAACTATCAGTTTATTGTGGGAGGCAGCCATATTGGTAAAGGTGGTAAGCAGCGACTGTTGTTGCTGGCTACTAAAGGTCCCGGGCGGTCTATAACAAATGATCCCCGTGAGACTCTCCTCATCATCTATGTGATATCGGATCCTCTCAATCCCCTGAGTTAGTTTTGCCAGACCTCTCATGCTCCACTCGACCATAGACTCAGGTGGCCAATGACTCTACATCGACATATACTTCCCTGATCACTAAGCTATCACACCACGATCCCAGCGGCAGGTTATCCACTCACTCTCCACTGCTCTATCTCTTTCATGATGATCGCCTTTGCACGATACTGATAAACCTGCCACCATCTTAACCGAGCTCCAGGCTCTTTCCCTCCCATATTTCTATCCAATCCATTCCATTCCACCCCCTTCACCAACCAACTTGTGAAGTAGTGTGGCTCACTGGTTAGAGGCGGCAGACCCGAGAGCAGAGGACGGCCCGGGACCAGGGTTCGAATCCCGGCGCGGCAGGTTTCTGGACCAGGGTCAGCGGACTCGATAATTCTCTCGCCTCGGTGCCCACTCTGATCAGCGATCACACTCGGCAACTCTGGGCATTAGCTTGCCTCATCTTCACTAACGGCCCCACCAGACCGCCGGGGATGCCTGGTCTCACCCTGGAGATACCCATTAAGGGATCATCTCTCAGGGAAGCCAGGAAGGGTTTCGCAGCGGTCGAAGCGCCTTGGGACCCTACGGGTAAGTAGTGCACTATATAAATGCCTATACATTTACATACATTTACATTTACATCCTATCTTTTATATGTAACTCACCCCACCACTGCACTATCCTCTCTCCATGCGAACTGGTACTACACAAGACATCATTGAATCACTGGCTCATCCTGAACTCTCCATTGCTGCTTTTGACTCACCAGATCTCCCTTGAGACATCACATCTCTGGCAGAACTATCCACCCAACCACTATCCTATATCCAACACTCAGACCTGACTGCATGCATTGAAGAGAACTCTCTTTACCTCCGCCTACTCACGGAAGAATTTCATGAACTGAAAGCCCTCTCTATAAATCATCTCTCCCTGCTCACAATACTATGCGCACTAGGGAACCTGCCCTTGAGCCTTAAGGGTGCAGCCCCTGTTTCAGACATGAGACCCCTCTCACCTTACCTCAAAAACATTACCACTCCCCAATGCACCCTCCCTCCCCAAAATAATGAAGACCAAGCTATCGAACAGTGAAATTGATTACATTAAACTCCGACACATGCCCTCTTGCATCACGTAAGGTCCCTCTGGGCTTAAGCCAAGCCATCCATCCAAACCCGAACAGGGAACCCTCACACAACCTCAGAGTTATGAACAATAAACAATGACAACCTCAAGCGAGTGACTATCATGCAGACTCTGACTGCCCATGCACCTCTCCAATTGAAATGCATACTACTTAACTGCGGATCAGCGAGTAAACATGCACCCGTTATCTTTGACCTCATTCAAAACAATGAGCTGGATGTCATTATACTCACAGAAACCTGGCTAAAAGGCTCGTCCACCCCTATCATTGACCCTCTAGTCTCACCTAGACAATACCTTATTCGATTGGACAGCGCTATATAACAGGGTGGAGGATGATCCTGAATACACTGAAATACACTCTTAGTCTCACATTCCGATTCCTCCACTCTAGTCTCCAGTGAGTACCTATGCATCAACATCTATAGCAATCACCGCCCAGTATGAAAATTACACACATTCTACCACCCCCTGGAGACAATCTTTTCTTCATTGAACAATTAATGGAAATCATCTCTTCCAATTATAACACTCAAGTTTCCCAAATCTTCCTGGAAGATTTCAACTTTCACTGATCTAACCCAAATGATCAAGCTGTGAACTGTCTAAAATCCTTCCTATTGAAGCAAGAGACCGACCCATAACAAGGGTGAAACTCTGGACCACATCATCTCCAATGGAAAAACCATCTCAATAGATTCCATTATCCCTTGTGATTGGTCTGACCATTACAGCATCTTCTTCCTAATTAACAAGGAGGTGTATATGATGATGGTCCAACCCAAGAAAACAAAGCAGTGGAAAAGGAACCATAGGAATATAAACTCTATTGATTTAGCAACACGCTGTAGAAAGGCCTTGACTCCTCAATTGAACATTTCTGATGCTCATTTTGAGAAGTTGGACTGGCATATGATGTCCACTATTCTAGTGGGCACCTTGCACCAGTCCAAACGACACTTACTGATGGTAGGTTTAAGACAACCTTTAGAGAAAGCTACCCTAGTGGTAGCTGTGTAGAGCAGCCTTCAGGCTAAGTCTTGAAGGAATGTAAAGCAGCTTGTTTTACAAGTCTATAATCTCTTGAATGATCAAATGAAAGAGCACCACACCAGGTATATATGAAATATATATGTATTTATTCTAAACACAACCCCTTTAGTTGCTTTATGAGGCTAGAGGCAAACATATCATATTAGGACTTTAAATAGCATCCAGTAATAGCACAGTATACGTTTTGCCCTAGGGGCATCACAAACCATAGTATAAGAACCATGTGAGGGATAGAAGTTAGGCCTAGGGCCTGTAGAACCACTGGGGCAACCAGGAACCACCCAAGGTAGGGACGCAGGAGACCCACGGGGGATGCGTGCAGTGTCTAAACACAGCTGCAAATCACAATTGACTTCTATGGAGGAAATTCAAGTTACAGTTTTAAAGTTTAAGGACACTTAGGAGTGGTCTGCAGTGAAACCTCTTTAGAACTAGACACTTCGAGAGTCAAGACCCACGGGAGCACTGAAGTACTTGTGTTACCTCACCCAGGAAAGCCGTGTGCATAGGTGTCTTTTCGTGTCGGGTTTCGCTGTAGATTCCAATGGAGAGATGCAAAGAAGCGCTGCAGACGACCATAGCAAAAGTGTCCGGATGGATCCAAGGGTGGATCGGAGATCAGAATATTCTGAAAGCAGAGGGGACAGAGTCTTGATGACTAGCCAGTGACCAGGATGGCGACAAGAAGATGCCAACTGTTGTTGGGTGCTTTCAAGTGAAGTAGGTGAAGCTTGACTCTTCAGCCAAGAGGTCCAGGATGTAACAACTACAACCAAGAGCTGGATTCGAGCTTTCCCCCAAAAAATGGCGAGTGCTGCAGCATCGGTATCTGGGTTTGACCCAACAAGCCTTGGCAACAGCAACTCATGCAAGATACAAATATTTCCTTTGGTGCAGACCAGCAAGGTCTGAGGGACTCACCATTTGGAGAGGATTCAGGGCACGTCAGGAGCAACCAGGAAAGCTCAAGGAATAAAGGATTGTCCTTCATGGGAACTCACTAGCCAATGGACTGGAGATCGCAAAGGAGCCTCAAGCTCCAGTGAAGAAAGCAGGCCCATGGAACACTTGTGGAGTGTAGGCCTTTCAGCTTTAGAGCAAAAGGTGCTCAGGGCAATGGCAATAAATACCCCAATGCACAACTTTGGGAAACTTCGGGAAGTAAGGGCAGTGGTAAAATTGCAGGATGTCCAGGAGTACCGGTCCCACATCTCTCGTACCGGCTGCGGGTCTCAGCTTTGCTTGGATCCTGTGTCGGCCTCAGAGATGTCTGGAAGTCTATGTCCTGGGTCACAGATTCTACGGGATCTGGTGGGAGCCTCAAAAATGCAGGCTGGCAAGATACCCTTAGGTGCCTGTTTGAACAGGAAGGTCACTCCTTGACCTCAAGGGAGATTTCTTCCATCTTCCAGTCAATACGGAATGTTGAAGGTCCAGGATTTCATCTTCAGAGTTTCGTTCAGGGTAATCTAAAGTCTCAGTGACTGGGTTCGTATACTTATACTAAGTTTAGGGGATGGACTAACTCGAGGGTTCCACCTATGGGAGGACCTGGGGAGGGGGCTGTTACACCCCTTCCCCTTTGTCAAGTTTTGTGCCAGAGCTGGGGATTAATACCCCAGCAACCGGTTTGAACTGAAAAATGCATGGAGCACCTTTTGTGCCCCAGACAGTGTCTGAAAAGCATTCACTGAATTCAACCCACCCTGCCCCAATGCACTACTAAAGCCTGTCTGGGGAGGTGCTAGCACCTACCTGGGCAGGAAACCTATTTCCCAGGCCTCCTCTGCTGGTGTTTTGTCCAGCTACCGGAGGTCAGACTTGTGTCTGTGGCAGCAGCATCCATTTTGTGATGCTGGGGAGCTTTTAAACTATTACCGGGAAAGTAAGTGTGTACATGTCTTCTCCCTTTAAAAAGGTGGAATACTACCCACACCGCCAGAACTGGTGGATGGGAAGTATTACAAAGTGTTTGACACCAAACACGACATGTTTTGATAAAGCCAAACCAAAGTTGGCATTAACTTCGAGGATTATAATGCATTTATGAGTATATGGTATGGCCATATCATAGAATGGAAAATAAAATTCCCAGGTAATCTTAAAGGTACGCAATGTAGGAAATGAGTTCAGATATTGACAAAAGTTAAAAAACAATTTGTTTTAATTATTTAACTAAATACATTTATACTTTAAAATCATCACCAATTATTTTTTTGTTGCATATCATCAAAACCTTGGATAAAAAATATACAGGATACACAATTATAAGCGGTAGAGTTGGTGTCTTCGACGCGTGTTTTGGCACTGGGAGGTGCCTTTGTCAGGAAATTACCACCAAATAATCTAAAATTGAGTTAAAACAATATTTACAACTCATACCTATTGACATTGCACATTATTTTACATAATATATCAAACTGCTATTAAGTTCATATTTAGTTTTTTACACGCAGATGACATAACATATAACAAATCAGAATAATACATCTACCTATTCTACATGGGAGATGAAACCAACATATTGTTATTTAAAGACAAGGAATCAATATCATCATACATTAATATAGATATTAGATGAGTGAAGAAAGATGAAAAAAGCAAAAGTGATAAATTGTCGTCATTGGATTTCTATATGTTTTACTAGGAGTGGGGAAGGGGGGAAAAGACAAGGAGAGAGGGAGCTGGAGAATGGTCAAAAGAAAGGGAGAGGAGTATGAAAGGCGAAAGAGAAAGAGGGTGGCAGGGCATAAGTATGGGGGGGAAAAAGGGGACCAGGAAAGAAAGGGGAAGGGAAAGTGTGTTTTTGTGAAAAGGAAAAGCATGGTGAATGAAGGAGGAAAAAAAGAAGAAAGAAGTTAGAAGACAAGTAAAAAAGAAAAAAGAAGTTGGTACAAAATTAGTAGACAAAGACAAATAAAGAGAGAAAGTTGAGATGGCAACGGATTGGGTTATGCCATTGACGTGTGCAGTTGGGGACTGTGGTATGGTGGGTGTGGTTCCAGCACCATATTCGGAGTTCAGTGAGGTGTTTGATTAAATCCAGGCAACGGTTCTTCCGCCTCACCGCTCCTTTGATTGTCGAATCGATCCAGTGCCAGGTGCTACATTACCCTGTAGCCTTATTTATGCGTTGTCAGAGCCTGAGGAGTGGCATCTTAGGGAGTACTTGGATAGGATGTTAGAATATGGTTATATACGTCCTTCTTCTTCTCCTGTTTCCTTGGCTATCTTCTTCATCCCTAAGAAGGAGGGCAGTCTTCTTGCCTGTGTAGACTGCAGGTCACTTAATAAGGTGACGATTAAAAGCAAATATCCCTTGCCATTGATATCTGTATTACTCGACCAATTGAAGAATGCAACAGTTTTTACTAAGCTGGATTTGAGAGTCGCGTACCATCTCCTTCGTGTCCGGGAAGAGGACAAAAGGAAAACTGTATTTCGTACTAAGTTTGGTTTATTTGAGTATTTAGTTATGTCCTTTGGTTTATGAAATGCCCCCGCTGCTTTTCAGTTTTTTTATTAAGGAGGTGTTAAGTGAGTCTTTGGATGTGAGTGTGGTTGTGTATATCGATGATATATTCATATTTTCGAAATCTTCTGTTGATCACGAAATGCATATGGCACAGGTTTTGAGGAAATTGAAGGAATTCCATCTTTTTGTGAAATTGGAGAAATGTAAATTTAATACATCTTGTGTGGAATTCTTGGGGTTTGTCATTTCTGCCAATGGTATTAGAATGGATCCCCGGAAGATAGGGGCTATAGTCACCTGGCCCTCCCCTACTTGTGTGAAGGATGTGCAGGTTTTTCTGGGATTCGCCAACTTCTATCGGAGGTTTATTTCACACTTTTCAGACATTGTACAACCCATGACCGCTTTATCGAAGAAAGGAGTATCTTTTGTTTGGACTCCTAGTGCACAGAAGGCTTTGGAGTTATTGAACAGCCAGTTTACTTCAGCCCCTGTTCTTATCCATCCTGATCCTGCTCTGCCTTTCTATGTAGAGGCCAATGCCTCTTTATGTGCAGTGGGTGGGGTGCTCTCAAAAAGGGATGTGAAAACAGGTTTTATGCATCCTATTGCGTTCTTCTCTAAAACTCTGTTACCAGCAGAACGCAATTACACTGTGGCGGAGAGAGAGTTGCTGGCCATTAAGGTATCATTCGAGGAATGGAGGCATTGTTTATGGGGGGCTCGACACCCTATTACAATATATACAGATCACAAGAATCTGGAATTCTTACGTTCAGCAGGGGCTCTTAATCCATCTGCGGTGGGTGCTTTTCTTTAACAGATATGACTTTATCATCACGTATAGGCCCGCTGCCCAACAGGTGAAGTATGATGCACTATCTCGGATACATGTGAACCAGATGGAAGATATTCGGAATGGGTTGGAGGTAACACCTGTGATTGCAGGGGAAAGAATAGTGGGGTGTGTGTCTATAGAGGCTTTTATGGCCAAGGTTAAGGATAAGATGACTAATGTAGATCTCACCCCATGGCTGACAAACCCTGTTTTTTCTGAGGACGGAGGATTGTTGTATCATGATGACAAACTATTCATTCCACCTGAATTAAGAGCACAGGTACTTACTTGGTGTCATTCTTCCTCTTTAGTCAGGTTTCCAGGGATACATAAAACCAAGGAGTTTTGTTTAGGTTGGTTTTGGTGAGAGACAGTTGGGCATGATGTCCAGGTGTTTGTAGCCTCTTGTCCTGTTTGCGCTATTAACAAACCTACACATGCACGACTGTCAGGGTTGTTGCTTCCCTTACCTATTCCTCCAGCCCCATGTCATATGATCAGTATGGATTTTGTCACCAACCTTCCCTTAGAATCTGGATATACGGCTAATTTGGTGGTTGTTGATTTGCTTACTAAGGTTGCACATTTCATTCCATTGCCCAAGGTGCCCACAGCTCAGGAGTTGGCAGTAGTATTTGTGGACAATGTGGTGCGATTATATGGCTTACCTAATGCAAATGTGACAGATCGAGGAACTCAATTTGTGTCAAATTTCTGGACAGAATTGAGTTCTTCATTAAAGATGGAATTGCATTGGTCATCCGCTTATCATCCTCAGGCGGATGGGAAGACGGAACGAACAAATCAGACCATGGAACAGTATATCCATTGCTTGCTGGCCACTTTAACATGTAGCTGGGTAAGGGCTCTCCCATTGGCAGAATTTGCCTACAACAACAGCGTTCACTCCTCTTTGGGGAAGACGCCTTTCTTTTTTTCTATGGGGTTTCATCCAAAGTCTTTCCAATTTAACCTTCAGGTCGAGTGCCTGCATTGGATACCCTAAGTTCATCATTGGGTCAGAGCACAAGAGCACAAGAGCAGTTACGGATTACCAAACTTAGCATGAAAAAGCAGGCAGATAGGCATAGAGTAGTTGCACCTTCTTATGCAGTGGGAGATCAGGTGTGGTTGGCAACTAAGAATTTGCGTTTGAGTGGCTTACGGAAATTACAGCCACAATATGTGGGTCCCTTTCGCATCCTCAGTGTAGTCAATCCTGTTGCCATGAAATTGGAGTTGCCCGGGGATTATCGCATTCATCCTGTCTTCCACACATCCATTTTGAAGCCTTATATCCAGACCACTCAGGATATGCCCCCCCCTCCACCTCTGTTATTGGATGTGCAGGTTTTTCTGGGATTCGCCAACTTCTATCGGAGGTTTATTTCACACTTTTCAGACATTGTACAACCCATGACCGCTTTATTGAAGAAAGGAGTATCTTTTGTTTGGACTCCTAGTGCACAGAAGGCTTTGGAGTTATTGATCAGCCAGTTTACTTCAGCCCCTGTTCTTATCCATCCTGATCCTGCTCTGCCTTTCTATGTAGAGGCCAATGCCTCTTTATGTGCAGTGGGTGGGGTGCTCTCAAAAAGGGATGTGGAAACAGGTTTTATGCATCCTATTGCGTTCTTCTCTAAAACTCTGTTACCAGCAGAACGCAATTACACTGTGGCGGAGAGAGAGTTGCTGGCCATTATGGTATCATTCGAGGAATGGAGGCATTGTTTATGGGGGGCTCGACACCCTATTACGATATATACAGATCACAAGAATCTGGAATTCTGGAGTTTGAGGTTCACGCTATTTTGGATTCAAGCCGGAGGAGAGGGAGGTTGTATTATCTAGTAGATTGGAAGGGATATCCCCCTGAGGATCGCACCTGGGAACCGGCTGGTGATGTCCATGCTCCACGTCTGGTGTGACAGTTCCACAGTCAACACCCTACCAAACCCCATTCTGTGGGGAGGCCTTTGACGAGGGGTACTGTTAGGATATGAGTGATATCACCCCCTTGTCTCCCCACCTCGCCGAGCATGCATGAAAGGAGCATTGTGCGCACGATTTGGTTTTCGCGCGATTATGTAGTATAAAACCAGGCGTCTTACCTATTGCAGAAGCTTGGTTTCTCTTCCTGGTCCTGGTTACCCGAAAGCGCTTGGCCCTTGTTTCTGGTTACTTCCTGTGGGATCGGCTTTTGGATAATCCTCATCTTGGTTCCTCTTCTTGGATTTCAGCCAGTTTGCCTGCAGGCTTGCAGGCGCTTCGCATCTTGATCGGAACTTCAGTTTTCCCTAGCATTCCGCTTCTTTGTTGGACGCTGCAGTCTCCGGTGGTCTCTTCATTGGAATTCAGGTACGCGGCTGCGTTCTTGATTGTTTCGGGACTTTGCTCTTCCTGGATCTTTTTTAGACAATCCTCATCGTTGTTTGAATCCTTGGTGGCACTGGGGTGTTTTTCTACAGTTTTTTCTTTGGTAGATAGTTAGTGGGGTTTTTTCCTTCTCTTTGGAGCCACGATATTAGAGGTTTTATTGGTGTGTACTATAATAGTATTTTTCTTCCCCTTATATGGACCCATATACCAGCATTTCTTCTTGGGGAATAGAATTTTGGATACCCTTGCATCTGAATGAACACTGCCACAGCCACATGACTTTCCAATCCTTGTAAGAGGAATTGCCTATGTTCATTGTTGCCTTGTTTCATGCATGTTCAGAGCCGTGTACTTTGGGGGGGATTTTCTCACATTCTTTGTATATTTTGATTTTTCCAGGGATCGGAAGCCCGGTTCAGGTGGCAGTACCTCAAGAAGTAGTGGTGGTCCAGACGTGGAAGCATCTTCTGTTTTCCCACCCTCTCCCTTTGTTACTGGTGGCTGTTCGCCGTGTAAGTATTATTGGTGAAGGTCACCAGGGCAGGGGTAGTGGACTGGGTTTTTTCTTCACTCCTGCAGTGTGGGTTGAAACTTGGTGTCATCAGGACAGAATAGGGGGGAAAAAGAGAAAAGATGAACGGTCAGGGGAATGAAACCGAAGAAGGAAGGATTAATAATAATAAAAAAGCTGAAATGGCCCTTATTTGTACTAATGCCTGTGAGGGTAGGGAAGAACGGTCACACTCATTTGGTTAAAAAGACATGATTGAGCTATGAAGTTCTATGGAATGAAAGATTATGGCTATATGTTATATCAAAAGACAAAAGTTTAGTTCGCTAAGTTTGTCAGAACAAAAGGTGACAACCTACTAAATAATCTGATGATCCAGCAATCTATCAAACTTGAAGGGGATGCTATCAGCTTGTATTAAAAACAAGGTATTTTCTCGTATGCAGCTGAAAAAGAAATGATGGTATAAGTTTGGGTGGTAGACTCACTTTCAAGATATAATCCATTGGGGTATGATGGGTCTTGATTATATTAGTAACAGATGCAATAAGTTCTCCTGGGTTCTATAAGCTTCAAAGAGGCTCTAAAGTTAAAATGATTGTGGATAATCCGCCTATGTAGAATTGCAAGATGGTTAAAACGTCTTTTAGTTAGTCTGAAAGTAGACATCATGAAGAAATATATTGTTATAATCTAGTTATCTATGGGCCTCCAATGGCTAGATGGGCTCGATGCTAGAATGCCTCTCTCACAATTATTTTCGTAATTGGAAAAATATTCTATGTCCAGCTGGTATTGAAAAATGAATAGAAGGCAAAATAATATTAAGTGATCGCAAAAATATCTATTAAGCACTGGCTCAAACTTATTATCGTGGTAAATTCAGTGCGCGGTTACCGGTGGGGTGTAATTGTCTCTAATTGCAAAATCATGCAGTAGTGGTTTGCAGTAATGTCGAACCTCATATGCGGCTCTGTTTTGCCTTGTGTGTGGCTCTCTGAGTATGAAAGTAACCGCACGTGGGAGGGCGTTATGTGGCTCACTTGATGACGCCAACATTCTATAAAAAAGTAAAAGTAAAAATAGCAATAAAACGAATGTTAAATTTAGCCAGTGCGTTTTAGATAGGGCGTGATGGATCTGAAGCGGATATCTCAATTGATCGCATACCTGTTGGGTGAGGGATGCCTCCTAAATGCCAATGAAGTAGAGCTGGTTGTGGCCTCGTAAGCTTGAAACAGCTAGTGACATGTAAACCAGCTGTTTAAATACTGATATCTAACTGGGTGTTGAAAGTCACATGTTAGCTTTCTTAAAGGGGCAAGTATACACGATCCTAAGTTAGTGGATCGTGGTTGGAGCATAACTAGTCTGTTGTTCGTTTTTAGTACTTCAATGTAGAAGAGTTTTGCTAATATGGATTTGAACAAAAACTTTATTTATAAAGAAAGAGTCTTTTTCTTCTAATTGTGTTCCAACCTCTGTTTTCTTTTTTACTTGTCTTCTAACTCTTCTTTTTTTCTTCCTTCATTCACCATCCTTTTCCTTTTTACAAAACTTTCCCTTCCCCTTTCTTTCCTGGACCCTCCCCCCCGCCTTACTTACCTCGCGCCACCCTCTTTCCCTTTCACCTTCAACACCTCTCTCCCTTTCTTTTTGACTTCTCCCCAGCCCCTTCTCTCCTTGTCTTTTTTCCCCCTTCCAGCTTTTTTATTATTATTAATCCTTCCTTCCTCGGTTTCATTTCACTGACCGTTCATATTTTCTCTTTTTCCCCCCCTATTCCTCATCACTTTCTCTCTTTATTCGTCTTTTTCTACTAATTGTGTACCAACTTCTTTTTTCTTTTTTACTTGTCTTTTAACTTCTTTCTTCTTTTTTTCCTCCTTCATTCACCATCCTTTTCCTTTTCACAAAAACACACTTTCCCTTCCCCTTTCTTTCCTGGTCCCCTTTTTTCCCTCCTTACTTACGCCCCGCCACCCTCTTTCCCTTTCGCCTTCAACACCCCGCTCCCTTTCCTTTTGACCTCTCCCCAGCCCCTTCTCTCCTTGTCTTTTCCCCCTTCCCCTCTCATAGTAAAATATACAGAAATCCAATGACGACAATTTATCACTTTTGCTTTTTTTCATCTTTCTTCACTCATCTAATATCTATATTACTGTATGATGATATTGATTGCTTGTCTTTAAATAACAATATGTGGGTTTTCGTCTCTCCCATGTAGAATAGGTAGATGTATTAGTCTGATTTGTTATATGTCATGTCATCTGTCTGTAAAAAACTAAATATGAACTTAATGGCAGTTTAAAATATCATGTAAAGTAATTTGCATTGTCAATAGGAATGAGTTCTAAAGATTATTTGGTGTTAGTTTCCTGACAAATGCACCTCCCAGTGCCGAAATGTGAGTTAAAGACACCATCTCTATCCCTTGTAATTGTGTATCCTGTATATTTTGTATCCAAGGTTTTGATGATATGCAACAAAAAAGCAATTGGTGATGATTTTAAAGTATAAATGTATTTACTTAAATAATTCAAATGTATTATTTTTAACCTTTTGTCATTTTCTGAACTCATTTCCTACATTGCGTACATTTAAGATTACCTGGGAATTTTATTTTTCATGATATGTTTACCCTGTCCCAGGAATCATATCAGTTCTCAGGGGGTCCTTAATATTCACATACCATGGCCATATCATAGAACAGCTATAATGACGGGTTTCCGAAAGCTGCAAAAGGGCTCAGCTCATGCTAGGGTGCCCTCTCACACAAAACCGGGGCATATTACCAAGCAATAGCGATAATTATCGCTATTGCTTGGTTGGCGTGAAAAAATTACCGCTGATGTGCAGCGATTTTTATCGCAGATAAACCTTGGTATTACCAAGGTTTATCGCAAATGCGATAAAAATCGGCCGCATGCATGAATATCGCTGAAAAGTCAGCGATATACATGCATTACCAAGCTAATGCTCTTAGCCATGTTATCCACCTACCTTTGGATAACATGGCTAGGAACTGCTCTGGGCAGGTGTTAGCTTTTGGAGATATTCGCGCTTAGCGGGAAAATCTCCAAAAGTTGGTAATAGGAGATAGCGATGTTAGCGACTGTTTTAAGTCACTAACATCTTGGCACGCCCACTTTGCATGTCATTAGTGATAAATATCACTGACATGCAAAGCGGGGCCCAAGATGGTCACTATCTCCTACTAGCTGTCTCTAACTGGTGTTAGCGAGAGCTAGGTAATAGGGAGATAATTTTATCTCCGCTTTCTTGGCTTTTAAAGCCAAAAAAGCGGAGATAAACCCCCTTGAAAGTATGCCCCCAAGCCCTCTGCCTTCAGGATAGTCAAGGCCTGCCTTAGGAGTGACTTATAGGTTAATATGTGTCTATATATATTGGTAGATATAGGTATACTATATCTAAGTAAGGGGTTCCTTACACCACCTTAGCCAGGCTGCAAGTGCAGACCTGTGGTGCCATTTTGACAGGCTTCCCAGGGGTGGCATAATATATGCTTTAGTCCCTGGTAGGCCCCTGGGGTACCTATGCCCTTGGCACCTAAGGTACCATATACTAGGGGATCACACGGTAACTCAGTAACCAATAATATATGTACCTAATGTACATGCAATCAATTTTAGAGAGAGAACAGCTAGACTGTGGTCCTGAGTAGCAGGACCACAGCCAGACTAAAGTAAAAAAAAACAGTGAAACACAGCAAAAAATGGGGGTAACCATAGGAAGCAGATCCTTCTCCCCTACATTCATGTCCACATGGATTTCTATAATACCAACATAGCTGGTGTCCTGGACGGAGTAACCCCTCTACAACAAAAAAGTGCCTCCTTCAAAATCTCCAAACCTTCGCTCAACAACAACCTAAACACTAAATGCCGTAACCTAGAGTTGCTGGAAA
Organism: Lissotriton vulgaris; assembly: GCF_964263255.1. NCBI lineage: Eukaryota > Metazoa > Chordata > Amphibia > Caudata > Salamandridae > Lissotriton > Lissotriton vulgaris. The sequence continues at coordinate 1,805,899,253 of NC_141694.1, read as the reverse complement.
ATCCTGGAGAATCAAAATCCTCAACTGAACAACGAATTCACCTTAGATCTGTCAGGAACACTTATAACAAAAAAACAGAGCTGCAAAGGCTGAATTTATCTGAAACCAACTCAATCAAACCAAAAAATCACCCCAAGAAACTGTTTGAAATTGTTAAACAACGATCGGGCAAGACACCCAACAGCTCTGACCTTGGTGACAGCCTTCTATCATTCAACGATTTGGCAGCCTTCTTCACAGCGAAAACGCATCTGTATCGACCTGGAAGCAAAGAGGGCTATTGTCCCAACATCAGGGAAGGCTGCTCCTCCAGCTCACCATGAGCAGACCATTCTCTCTGGTATTTGCACCAAGAACAACGCTGCTTGGAACTCCCTTACTCCCCTCTGCAAAAGAGAGATATTTAACATTCTGCGGGTGATCAACTCATCTAATCATTTCATTGACCCGCTACCACCACCCATCCTCAAAGAATTCAAGGATACCATCCTCCCCCATGGACAAAGATTGTCAAAGCCTCACTGTCGCAAGGCACCATCCCTGACTGCCTAAAAATAGAGTAGGTCTCTCCCATTCTAAAAAAAACTAATGCAGTCAGATCTGATCTCAATAATTTCTGGCCTATATCCACAAGCCCCACGCTGGCTAAACTGCTGGAAAAATGCATGCAGATGCAACGTTGTGCACACATGGAGTATTTCCAACTTCTGGACCAACATCAGTCCGGATTTTGAAGAAGTAACAACATGGAATCTGCTCTCACTCAAATTATAGAGGACATCTTGAATGTGCTAGACCAAAATGAATCATGCTTCCTGATTCTCCTTGACCTTTCTTCAGCTTTTGACACTGTTAACCACGACCATCTCTTATCCATCCTTGAACACAAGATGGGCTTTTCAGGTCATGGTATTGCTGTGGTTTACTTCCTTCCTCCATAATAGATCATAGAAAGTAAAGGTAAATCAATCATGACCCCATACATTCTCAGTTTCTATGGGTTTTCCACAGGCATTTTCACTATTACCAATACTCTTGAATATATTCCTAGAACCTTTGACAAACGCTCTGATCTCCATGAGCATTCTCTTCCACATGTATGCAGATGACACTCAACTTTATCTGAAAATCACATCCCCTGAAGACTTTATCTCACTCAACTCTACACTTATGAATACTCAAAACTGGCTAACTGACAACCACCTCAACACCTTCAAAACAGAATTCTTTGTCAGCACTCCGCCTAATCATACTCCTAAGATTGACCACTGTCTGAAACATCTTACAGCCTTCAACTGCACTCCCCACATTACCAATTCTGCAAACTCCCTCAGAATTACACTTGCTAAATACCTGAACATGCAGAATCACATTAGCAATTTAACCAAGGGTTTCAAACACCAGATGAACACACTAAGGAACCTAAAACCATTCCTTCTACAGGAGTACTTCAAGATGGCGGTTCAAGCTCTGGCACTGCCTAGGCTAGACTATGGTAGCTCCGCTCTCTGTGGACTACCCAAATATAACTTGGCCCCGCTAAGAGCCAATATTAATGCAGCATCTAGACTGATCAAAGGTACCAAAAAAACAAGAACATCTACTCAGCCCTCAAATCCTTAAACTGACTGCCATATGAATCTTGAATACAGATAAAGATTGCCTGCATAATCCACAAAGCCCTACATCTCAAGACTCCAACTTATCTGACTCAAAAAATAGAACTATCTGGAGGTTGCAGAGAGCCAAGAAGTGTAAGTCATTGCTCTTAAAACCACAGATCTTCCACAAAAGGAGAACGAGTCACAGAACCTTCTCTGGTGGTCCCCCAAAAATTTGGAACTCTCTTCCACCGTAAGTCCGATGAATTTCTTCCACTGCTACCTTCAAAAAGAAAGCAAAAAAATCCTAATGTCCAAGTTTTTACCATATTCAGGGTTGACGTGGGTAATAGCCCAGCTGGTATTCATTCTTTCTATAAATCAGCTCTTCTATTCATTGCTATGTCCCATGCACGTCTGTGTATTACATCTCAGTGGTTATCTGCGGAAGCCCCAACGTTCGCACAATGGCGAGCAAGATTGTTAGCCCTTCATAGGTTAGAATTTTCTGTATATTCTTGTAAAGGGGGGAGGAGCCGGCAATTAGCAACTAGGATCTGGGCGCCGGTGGCTGAATGGGTTGGCTAAAGATTTACTGTGCTACGGGGTATTGACTGATTTGTGTTTTTTCTGTTATGATTATTGCTTATTATCCCCTTGTTGATATTGATTTCTATTTTGTAAACCGCTACATAAGTGCCTATCATTAGATTATTTACATGGATGTGCAATGGTATTTTGTAGCAATGTTTTTTGGGTTTAAAAACCAATTCTGCAATGTGTATTGAAATGTGTTTCTCGTTTATCAATAATAAAAAAATAAATACAAAAATAAACAAGTTTTTACCATAACACGCCCCTTGTCCCACTGCTCATTGAATCCCCCCTGTTTGAATACTAGATTATTGGACACCTTTGAATCCCAGCATTCACCTGCCCTTCTCATTTATGTATCGAACATTATCGAATATTCCTCTCCATGGCCTATATCCGCCCTACCTTACTTGTGACGCACTCGTATCCTGTTGTTTTATGCATAGTCATGTAATACCTATCCTAATTGTAAAGCACTCAGATACCCACCTGGGTCACTTTCACTCTATATATAACGTTCAAATCAAATTTCTGAGATACTTAAGTTCTGCCCGCTCTAAATGAGTTTAATTTAGTGTAGAGGGTACTCCATTGCAGTTGCGATAGAGCACCCTCTCTGCTGAACCCTAAATCAGGCCCTTAATCTTGTTTTCTTCACTCTCGAGATCCATCTCATGTGTCCTTGCATCACATTATGTCTTTTTTGCTATCTCTTTGTCTGATAACGTTTTCTAGTGGTGATGCCAAGTTTTTACAGTGACGTTCAGAAGGTGGGCAAGCAAAATATGCATATGTCTCCTTACATCGCAGATTTTACTCCGCGATGCAAACAGAACACGGTAGTTACAACGACCCGGTTGTCACAACTCACTACCATCACAACGCAAGTCATTACAACGATTTGTGCTAGATGGCGAGCTGGACTTAGGAATAGTATGATTTACTATTCTTACTTCAGTGTGTGCAAAGTGTTGGAATAGTAATCCATACTATTCCTTATCCTAGAGTGCCATCTAGCGCAAGTTGTTGAAACAACTTGCGTTGTAATGATAGTGTGTTGTGACAATGCGGTCGTTATAACCATGTTGTGTTTGCATCGCAGAGTAAAAACTGTGATGTAAACATTGTCTTCCCAAAAATACCACGTGTTGCACACACAATACTGAAGGACAAATATTGAAAGGTAATTAAGTATAGATTTTCTATAGGTAACTCCACATTTATGTACCTTAAGGATATTACTTACTGGCGGTCGCCAGTAGATAGTTATAGTTAGGACCTAGTTTCCATGGGAAATCCACAAAATTCTATTTGGACTAAGTTTGGTGCCGGTAGATGAATCTTCACGAATTTCTCCAAGAAAATGGCCTGCTCCGCTCTGCTCCTTTCCTGAAAGTTTAGGGTGATTGGTCAAGTGGGGGCTGAGAAAAACGTGTTTTCCCATGCAATTTTCCATGGGGACCTTTAGCCAGGCCTACAGCCCAAACGGCTGAACGGAATTACACCAAATTTGGCAGAGAGGAAGAGTTCGGTTCGCAGATTTTGCTGTTTGTTAAATGGTGTAAATCCGTTTGGTAGTTTCTGAGAAAATCATAGTGATATCTAGAGACGAAGTACTGTACGCGTACGTAAATCCATACAATTATGAGCACGAGCTGCATGCTGATTGGATGTCAACTGTCTGTCAACAATGCAAACCATGAAGTGTTGGCAGTCATCTCTTGCCTCGGTAGAACAGAGTCACAAGAAAACAGTAAAACAGAGTTGAAAAATAAGGAAAGGGGGCAGGGTAGAAACATCCTGACCCTCTAGGCCTGCTCAGGGGGTCGTACATGGATCTTTAGGCCCAAACATGTTTTTTTTAAAATCGCGTGGTACGCGTATGGTACGCGTTTTGGGGGGAAAAAAAGACTGCTTTATTGTTATTTAGCCCCTGGGGGGCAAATATGTGGGGAAATTTTTTTTCATAATGGGGGGCCAGAGGGGTCCCTCTGCCCCGTGGATCCCTATCCCCTGGATCTTTAACTATATATATGCTGGGGGGCTCATAACCCCATCTGAGCCCCGGGGACCACCAGTCCCTTGGACCTCTTTTTATTTAAAAAAACTGTGTGGGGAAGGTTTCAAGCCCCCCACATGCGTCCCAGGGACCGCCACCTCCCTCTAATATAGAAAATAGGGGGGACGGACCACCCAGCCACAGGGACTACCGCCCCTAGGGCCTTTTGAATGTTGGGAGGGGGCCACGCGGTCCCCTTCCTGGAGCCTTTGATGGCCCTGGGGACCACCACATTTCAGGGCTGGCTTCTGCAGTGTCACAGGGTGCCTACAGTGCCACCTTCTGCAGTGCCCGTGGTGACGAAAAGCAATGCCGTCTCCCGAAGGATGCGGGGAGCCGGCTGGGATCGTGGAGGCTTTGGGGCTCATAAAAAACAGTTCTTTTCAAAACTAACTTTACTGGTCTTAAAAATAGCTATATTTCTATGATAGTATGTAAAACTTTCAGGTTTTTTTTTCTGCACCAGTTGTACTCTCTACACATGCGCAGCCTCGTTTCCAAGCCCACGCTTCTTTTTTTTTCTTCAAGCAAACCTCACCTCATTTTAGGTATTACATTTTCCGCTTTGTTCTGCCGGGTCGTGTGCCTCATCCGCTGCTATACTTTTGTACTATATTAATAATCATGTTCTATCTATATTTATTTGAAACGTATTGCTGAGGCGCCAAATGGTAATTACATACTCCGTCCTCCATCATTTTAGCAGTTTTACTCCATTATTTTTATTATATCTGCTACTTTCAATTTACCCTCCGCCTATCTTCTCTGTGATCCATGAGATTTCCTGGCAAAGACGCCACAGTGTTTGTCCTTGGCCTCCGATCTTATCAGAGTTGGTCACACGCATACCTAAAAACTAATTTGAAGCACGTAAGGCACAGCCATTACAATGCGTGACCATCACCCATTACCGTGCTTATGCCTTTATCATGCATGGTAAATGTGTAGTAGTTGTAAAAGCATGCGTGGTAAAGCCATATGCTTGCTAATTAATTTGTGGTGACGGTCACACCTGGTTATGACCGCGTTGTAATGGCTGTTTCCCCCAGGACACTGCAGGAACCGGGTCTGGGCGTGGCAAACTCCAGGGCATCAGGCGGTGGGCCATGCAGCCTCCCTCACACAATAAAGAAATCTCCGGGGGGTGGTTTGAGGGGCGTCATTGAGGCCCACATAGTTAATTTTGTAGGGGGTAGGTTTGCAAGCGAAAATGTCTCAAGAGGTTCTGTAAATGTGGTACACATTGTTTTATTTTACTTTCTATGTTGTAGTCCATACAGAGAAAATATAACTTGTTGTACAGCCAGTACTTTTCAACCCTACTGTCAAACATCTTACTATAGTACTTCAAATTATAAATATTATTTATGTTGTGGACCGCCCCCCCCCCAAAAAAAAAACAAGTATATAATTTTTTTTATTCACTTTTATTAAAACAACAATAACTGTAAACGTAACTTAAAGATAATATAATAAACAAGTAGAAAAATAACTTTAATACAACAGTATTATAAACAAATTGTGATTTGGACTCCAAAAGACGTTGGGTAGGTAATCTGCAAAACAAAAAAGAAAAAAAGAGTTTAAAGTTATGTAGATGTGACTAAATAAGGTGAAGCATTACAAGTGAAGGTAACACTACAATTTTATGTGTGCAGTGTGCCTAGTACATTTCACTTCTATTATAGTCCTGCGTTCAAGTGGTGTCTATATGGAACTTCCTACTGCATTACTGACACAAAAGTGGCACAACGGGATTGGAAATACGCGGATGTATTTCTAATGCATTGCTACAGAGGCATTGTTTATCTAAGCCGCTGTGCTTACCTTGTATAAACATTGCATGCACCAGAGTTCACAACTTCAATTTAACTCTTGTTCTACACGTCAAAGTAGACAGCAGTGTCTATAAATTTAAAAGAGAAAGAGAAATGAAGTCACAGAGAGTGAGAGAGAGAAAGAGAGAGAAAACAACATTAAAACTGTCTTGCAGAGTCGTAAACAAAATTCTTTCTCACCTAGCGCCGTTGGCGTCATTGAAAGAGGGTGCTCTACTTGTCGAAGAAGGCTTCAGTGTAACCAAGAGAGTTTACCACTTCAACCCAGATAAGGTTATATACAGCAGACTGGAGATAGCAGCATCTAAAACTTAAAAAAAGAAAGAGAAACAATGTGAGAGTGTAAGAAAGAGAAAGAGAGAAAAAAGGACATTAAAACGTGGGAGAGACACACAGGACGGTGGGGGGGTGCCTGAAGCCAGATGCGCAACCACAGTCAAAAATATCGGGGGTGGGTAGAATTTTTTTTTGGGTGGGGCTTAACTTCAAGCAAAAAGAAGAGTGGAGCTGCAGGGGCTGTAAGCGGGGGGGACATCAAAGCCTCATTAACAAGCAAAATGTCCTAGCTGAAGCCCCGTTAGCCCAATGTGTGTTTTGCACGCCTGCTGCATACTATACATTCTCTCCTTTCACAGATAACTTGTCGTTCTTTCGGAAACAAGCTTCTTTGCTCACCTTATGCCATTGCCGTGGTCCTTGTTACATAATCCATCCTGAAGGTCTTCATCTGAAAGATATTAAAAGAAAGATGTTATGATTGGTAATTGTTACTATATTAATTTGCCGTTAGATAACATCGCGCTTCTATACACGTTCCTTCTCATATTTCTACAAACTGTTTGTATTGGTAATATTCCGGGCATTTCCGTGATTATAAAACCGTTCCTGCTATTGGGATAAAAATGTATACATGTAAATTAATGTACTATATAGAAGTGCGTTCGTCTGAAATACTAAGTCGCGTTTTTGTAGCTAGTCTGCTACAACCCTTTGAATCCTTTGGATGCGTACTCAAGCCTCAATGCTCACCTTTTCATGGGAAAGACACCTTCTTCATGATGTAGTTCTGATCTCCAACAAAGAAGTCTCATATATGGTGCCGAGTCTTGATATCTCTATGGCTAACGACAAACTCCTGCTCCCATCCTCATCATCGCAGGGACTTCACTTGCTCAGTGCTTCGGGCACCACTAACTCAGTGACCAAAGAGGCCACGCATGTAGTAGTGGGCCCCTTGTCCGGTACTTTGGGAACAAGTCTAAAATGGCGTACAACACGTGCGCTCCGTCTTTTTTATACATAGGGTCACGTTTGTGTAGTGATGAATGCGCTGGATGGGTGTGGTGTGGTTGTATACCAGCCATGAGGGAGTGTGTGTGTCGATTTGACAACTAGTCTTGCAACTAAGAAATCACTACAATGGAAATCTGGGCCTTGTACTGTTGTTGTGTTTTCCTGGTAGTGTAAGCACAGTAGTCTGTACTAACGTATTCAGTGTCAATTAATTTACCACCTCCCCCATGAGCTTTTAAATAATGGGAGAGGGGTCAATAATTGTGCTGACTTTTCTCCTTTAGCATGCAGTACTATATAGTTTTAAGAAATGTATAACTCTTCAAACCATCTTTTCTCTTACGACGTGCGGTCGCGATTTACGTAATTGCTTTTAAAAGTAATATATGCTTATTTAAAGTTTTTAAAAAACTATTTTCATGATTATCCCAGATAATGTCTTCCCTTAATATGTACATTAAATACATAAATATATGTTTTTGAACAATTAGAAACATTTGCGCCAAACGTGTACAGGGCGACATACGCGTAGGGGCACAGTCCATGACGTCATGCGTTTTTTTTTGTTTTTTTTTAAACGCCGGGTACGCATTTTGGGCGAAAAAGAAAAAAAAAGGCGAAGCCTGCTTTATTGTTAATTAGCCTCCTGGGGGACCAAATCCCGGGGACAATTTTTTTTTCATAATGGGGGGCCCAGAGGGTCCTCCATTATGAAAACCCCCCCGGGTTTTCAACTATATGTATGCGGGGGGGGGCTCAAGGGGGTTGTAAATCAGCCCCTAACAAACACTTACAAATTCACTCAGGCAGTTTTACTAGCAGTGCATTCTTTTTTAATGTACTTTTGTTATTACTTTTACATTAAAAATATGAAATGTAACTTCAAAAATAAAACAAATATAAGTATTTATAATAAAAATTTAGGAAATTACTATAAAAAAAGAAATATACTAATTAATACATTTCAAAATTATCATTTACAAAACCTTTCAAATTCACAAATTCACTGAAATAACCATAGGTTTCAGCCACGTTATAGTTAGGAATTAGCATTTAAAAAACCTTAGAAATTCACTGAAAAAACCTTAGGTTTCAGCCACGTTATAGTTAGGAATTAGCATTTAAAAAACCTTAGAAATTCACAAAAAAAAACCATAGGTTTTACACATGTTATGGTTAGTTGGACATTTCACTCATACAAAACCATTGAAATTCCCCTGTTATAGTTAGCTCAGCTAACTATAACTCATGCACCCGCAATGCACTGCTGATGATGTCACATATTACATCACTCATGACATGGTCAGTCACATCACTCATGACATCACTGATGACATCTCAAATGACATCACTGATGACATCATCCTTGTGAAAGAGTGGAAGACCTCCTCTCAGCGCAATATAACCCTTGACAAATACATGCAAAAATGAAACTAAAATTTTCAAAAAAATGGAGATACCAATACCAGTTAGAACAACCTATTCAGTAATTCGCAAATCTACATACACATCCACTCATTCACCAATAGTTCTATATAGTCACGCATCCATGTACTAACTCATCATATATACTCATACACCTATATATCCTGTTACACACCTACACTTATACATAGTTATTCACACACATACTCACACATGCAAATAAACTATCAAACATCCATGTACCTGCATATACAGCTCTACACACACCACTACACTTATTTCTACAGAAACGTACACATACTTGCTCTCTTAAACAATCAGTTATAGAAGCACATACTTATTTATACAGAAACACTTCCAATCTGTCACTTTCATATATCCTTACTTATATACGTCAATACTCACATATAATAGTTTAAAACATATGTACTTACTCATAAAGAGACTATTGAGGCAGTCATTTACTTACTAACACACCCATACACGCACTCATTCACCCATACAGTCCTGCACACATGCTGTCTTCAAAACACATACAAACAGTGAGTCACTCATTCATGCATCTGTGCGCTAAGTAATACCTCCCACCAAACCATACAGACACTCATTCTGATACTCAATAATCCAACTAATAACCCATATAGACACTCATGTAGCTACTCACTAACCCATGCAGCCTAAATATGGGCGGAAAATCCGTTACGCTCGCGGATTTTGCGGATTTTCGGTAAATTCACAATCCGCGAGATTTGCAAATTTCCCGCAAAATCCGCAAATTGCCAGGCAGCAGATTTTTTTTTTCTTGGCGATACAATTTTGCGGCGCGCGGCGTTTATCATCGTTTGCCGAGTTGTTTTTCTTGATATTTTGCGAGTGGTGCGCCATTTTGGATCCCGCAGGAATTTGGCAAGCACGATTACGTAATCGCGGCTTGCCAACTTTTGCAGCGAGCGTTTGTCAACGCGAGTACGCCGAGATCACGTCTCGCGGTACTTCGCAATTGCGAGATTTGAGATGCGGCGAGCAGCAATAATCTCGCACACGCGAAAATATAAAATTTGCAATTCTGCACAAGAAATCCACCAGCAAGCAGCATAAACCTTCTTGAAATGATGATTTTTATCTGAATAACTCCTTAGGTTGACATTTGCCGGCACTTTTTTAGCGAGGAGTCCATTTAGGGGAGGGGGGGAGGGGGGTGGGAGGAAGGAAGTGCCCCACAGTCTTCAACTTCCTGTTCCTGTCCAGCAGGCTCCTCCCAGTGCTTTGTCCATCTCCTGGTCACTTTTCATTTGTATCTGGAGCTGGAAGGATTACTTTTTGTGGATGCTGCTGGATATTTGGATTTGAGGCCTTTTTGACTTTCTTTGGATCACTTTTGGATTAGAAATTTTACAAGTAAGTTTGTTTGGGGCATTACAGTTGCTGCAACTACAATTTTGGAATTTTTGATTTTTGGGCTGTTTTGGGGCCATTTGCCCAGGGGTACTCAGTGGTGGGTGGACTGAGTCTTTCTGTGGGGTGTCTTGAACCTAAACATCATGGAGGGCATGGATGGATTGGGATTGTGCTGATTTTTCAGTGATTTTCGTTTTTTGGGGCTGTACTTGTGGCCTTTTCACCAGGGGTATTGAGTCTAGCATGGGCCTAGTCTTTTTGTGGGGTGTCTTGAACTTAAACATCATGGAGGGCATGGATGGAATGGGATTGTGCTGATTTTTCAGTGATTTTCGATTTTTGGGGGTGTTCATGGGTAGGGACAAGCCATGTGGCTGGGGGCCATTTTGAGTGCTGCTACAGGCCCTGGCCATGTGCAGGGAGGCAAGTGGCCATTTTGAATGTAGGCATTGTTGTTAGGCCTGGAACAATTTTGCCTACTTTTCAACCTTGATGCCCAGGGGTAGTGAGTCTTGCATTGGCCTAGTCTTTCTGTGGATTGTCTTGAATTTAAACATAATGGAGGGCATGGATGGAATGGGATTGTGCTGATTTTTCAGTGATTTTCGTTTTTTGGGGCTGTACTTGTGGCCTTTTCACCAGGGGTATTGAGTCTTGCATGGGCCTAGTCTTTCTGTGGGGTGTCTTGAACTTAAACATCATGGAGGGCATGGATGGAATGGGAGTGTGCTGATTTTGCAGTGTTTTTCGATTTTTGGGGGTGTTCATGGGGAGGGACAGGCCATGTGGCTGGGGGCCATTTTGAGTGCTGCTACAGGCACTGGCCATGTGCTGGGAGGCAAGTGGCCATTTTGAATTAAGGCATTGTTGTTAGGCCTGCAACCATTTTGCCTACTTTTCAACCTTTATGCCCAGGGGTAGTGAGTCTTGCATGGGCCTAGTCTTTCTGTGGGTTGTCTTGAATTTAAACATCATGGAGGGCATGAATGGAATGGGATTGTGCTGATTTTTCAGTGATTTTCATTTTTGGGGGCTGTACTTGTGGCCTTTTCACCAGGGGTATTTGAGTCTAGCATGGGCCTAGTCTTTCTGTGGGGTTTCTTGAACTTAAACATCATGGAGGGCATGGATGGAATGGGATTGTGCTGATTTTCAGTGATTTTCGTTTTTTGGGGCTGTACTTGTGGCCTTTTCACCAGGGGTATTGAGTCTTGCATGGGCCTAGTCTTTCTGTGGGGTGTCTTGAACTTAAACATCATGGAGGGCATGGATGGAATGGGATTGTGCTGATTTTGCAGTGTTTTTCGATTTTTGGGGGTGTTCATGGGGAGGTTCAGGCCATGTGGCTGGGGGCCATTTTGAGTGCTACTACAGGCCCTGGCCATGTGCTGGGAGGCAAGTGGCCATTTTGAATGCAGGCATTGTTGTTAGGCCTGCAACCATTTTGCCTACTTTTCAACCTTTATGCCCAGGGGTAGTGAGTCTTGCATGGGCCTAGTCTTTCTGTCGGTTGTCTTGAATTTAAACATCATGGAGGGCATGGATGGAATGGGATTGTGCTGATTTTTCAGTGATTTTCGTTTTTGGGGGCTGTACTTGTGGCCTTTTCACCAGGGGTATTTGAGTCTAGCATGGGCCTAGTCTTTCTGTGGGGTGTCTTGAACTTAAACATCATGGAGGGCATGGATGGAATGGGATTCTGCTGATTTTTCAGTGATTTTCGTTTTTTGGGGCTGTACTTGTGGCCTTTTCATCAGGGGTATTGAGTCTTGCATGGGCCTAGTCTTTCTGTGGGGTGTCTTGAACTTAAACATCATGGAGGGCATGGATGGAATGGGATTGTGCTGATTTTGCAGTGTTTTTCGATTTTTGGGGGTGTTCATGGGGAGGGACAGGCCATGTGGCTGGGGGCCATTTTGAGTGCTGCTACAGGCCCTCGCCATGTGCTGGGAGGCAAGTGGCCATTTTGAATGTAGGCATTGTTGTTAGGCCTGCAACCATTTTGCCTACTTTTCAACCTTTATGCCCAGGGGTAGTGAGTCTTGCATTGGCCTAGTCTTTCTGTGGGTTGTCTTGAATTTAAACATCATGGAGGGCATGGATGGAATGGGATTGTGCTGATTTTTCAGGGATTTTCGTTTTTGGGGGCTGTACTTGTGGCCTTTTCACCAGGGGTATTTGAGTCTAGCATGGGCCTAGTCTTTCTGTGGGGTGTCTTGAACTTAAACATCATGGAGGGCATGGATGGAATGGGATTGTGCTGATTTTTCAGTGATTTTCGTTTTTTGGGGCTGTACTTGTGGCCCTTTCACCAGGGGTATTGAGTCTTGCATGGGCCTAGTCTTTCTGTGGGGTGTCCTGAACTTAAACATCATGGAGGGCATTGATGGAATGGGATTGTGCTGATTTTGCAGTGTTTTTCGATTTTTGGGGGTGTTCATGGGGAGGGACAGGCCATGTGGATGGGGGCCATTTTGAGTGCTGCTACAGGCCCTGGCCATGTGCTGGGAGGCAAGTGGCCATTTTGAATGTAGGCATTGTTGTTAGGCCTGCAACCATTTTGCCTACTTTTCAACCTTTATGCCCAGGGGTAGTGAGTCTTGCATGGGCCTAGTCTTTCTGTGGGTTGTCTTGAACTTAAACATCATGGAGGGCATGGATGGAATGGGATTGTGCTGATTTTTCAGTGATTTTCGTTTTTTGGGGCTGTACTTGTGGCCCTTTCACCAGGGGTATTGGAGTCTTGCATGGGCCTAGTCTTTCTGTGGGGTGTCCTGAACTTAAACATCATGGAGGGCATGGATGTAATGGGATTGTGCTGATTTTGCAGTGTTTTTCGTTTTTTGGGGCTGTACTTGTGGCCCTTTCACCAGGGGTATTGGAGTCTTGCATGGGCCTAGTCTTTCTGTGGGGTGTCCTGAACTTAAACATCATGGAGGGCATGGATGGAATGGGATTGTGCTGATTTTGCAGTGTTTTTCGTTTTTTGGGGCTGTACTTGTGGCCTTTTCACCAGGGGTATTTGAGTCTAGCAGGGGCCTAGTCTTTCTGTGGGGTGTCTTGAACTTAAACATCATGGAGGGCATGGATGGAATGGGATTGTGCTGATTTTTCAGTGATTTTCGTTTTTTGGGGCTGTACTTGTGGCCTTTTCACCAGGGGTATTGAGTCTTGCATGGGCCTAGTCTTTCTGTGGGGTGTCTTGAACTTAAACATCATGGAGGGCATGGATGGAATGGGATTGTGCTGATTTTGCAGTGTTATTCGATTTTTGGGGGTGTTCATGGGGAGGGACAGGCCATGTGGCTGGGGGCCATTTTGAGTGCTGCTACAGGCCCTGGCCATGTGCTGGGAGGCAAGTGGCCATTTTGAATGTAGGCATTGTTGTTAGGCCTGCAACCATTTTGTCTACTTTTCAACCTTTATGCCCAGGGGTAGTGAGTCTTGCATGGGCCTAGTCTTTCTGTGGGTTGTCTTGAATTTAAACATCATGGAGGGCATGGATGGAATGGGATTGTGCTGATTTGTCAGTGATTTTAATTTTTGGGGGCTGTACTTCTGGCCTTTTCACCAGGGGTATTTGAGTCTAGCATGGGCCTAGTCTTTCTGTGGGGTGTCTTGAACTTAAACATCATGGAGGGCATGAATGGAATGGGATTGTGCTGATTTTTCAGTGATTTTCGATTTTTGGGGGTGTTCATGGGGAGGGACAGGCCATGTGGCTGGGGGCCATTTTGAGTGCTGCTACATGCCCTGGCCATGTGCAGGGAGGCAAGTGGCCATTTTGAATGTAGGCATTGTTGTTAGGCCTGCAACAATTTGGCCTACTTTTCAACCTTGATGCCCAGGGGTAGTGAGTCTTGCATTGTCCTAGTCTTTCTGTGGGTTGTCTTGAATTTAAACATAATGGAGGGCATGGATGGAATGGGATTGTGCTGATTTTTCAGTGATTTTCGTTTTTTGGGGCTGTACTTGTGGCCTTTTCACCAGGGGTATTGAGTCTTGCATGGGCCTAGTCTTTCTGTGGGGTGTCTTGAACTTAAACATCATGGAGGGCATGGATGGAATGGGATTGTGCTGATTTTGCAGTGTTATTCGATTTTTGGGGGTGTTCATGGGGAGGGACAGGCCATGTGGCTGGGGGCCATTTTGAGTGCTGCTACAGGCCCTGGCCATGTGCTGGGAGGCAAGTGGCCATTTTGAATGTAGGCATTGTTGTTAGGCCTGCAACCATTTTGTCTACTTTTCAACCTTTATGCCCAGGGGTAGTGAGTCTTGCATGGGCCTAGTCTTTCTGTGGGTTGTCTTGAATTTAAACATTATGGAGGGCATGGATGGAACTGGATTGTGCTGATTTTTCAGTGATTTTCATTTTTGGGGGCTGTACTTGTGGCCTTTTCACCAGGGGTATTTGAGTCTAGCATGGGCCTAGTCTTTCTGTGGGGTTTCTTGAACTTAAACATCATGGAGGAAATGGATGGAATGGGATTGTGCTGATTTTCAGTGATTTTCGTTTTTTGGGGCTGTACTTGTGGCCTTTTCACCAGGGGTATTGAGTCTTGCATGAGCCTAGTCTTTCTGTGGGGTGTCTTGAACTTAAACATCATGGAGGGCATGGATGGAATGGGATTGTGCTGATTTTGCAGTGTTTTTCGATTTTTGGGGGTGTTCATGGGGAGGGACCGGCCATGTGGCTGGGGGCCATTTTGAGTGCTGCTACAGGCCCTGGCCATGTGCTGGGAGGCAAGTGGCCATTTTGAATGCAGGCATTGTTGTTAGGCCTGCAACCATTTTGCCTACTTTTCAACCTTTATGCCCAGGGGTAGTGAGTCTTGCATGGGCCTAGTCTTTCTGTCGGTTGTCTTGAATTTAAACATCATGGAGGGCATGGATGGAATGGGATTGTGCTGATTTTTCAGTGATTTTCGTTTTTGGGGGCTGTACTTGTGGCCTTTTCACCAGGGGTATTTGAGTCTAGCATGGGCCTAGTCTTTCTGTGGGGTGTCTTGAACTTAAACATCATGGAGGGCATGGATGGAATGGGATTCTGCTGATTTTTCAGTGATTTTCGTTTTTTGGGGCTGTACTTGTGGCCTTTTCACCAGGGGTATTGAGTCTTGCATGGGCCTAGTCTTTCTGTGGGGTGTCTTGAACTTAAACATCATGAAGGGCATGGATGGAATGGGATTGTGCTGATTTTGCAGTGTTTTTCGATTTTTGGGGGTGTTCATGGAGAGGGACAGGCCATGTGGCTGGGGGCCATTTTGAGTGCTGCTACAGGCCCTTGCCATGTGCTGGGAGGCAAGTGGCCATTTTGAATGTAGGCATTGTTGTTAGGCCTGCAACCATTTTGCCTACTTTTCAACCTTTATGCCCAGGGGTAGTGAGTCTTGCATTGGCCTAGTCTTTCTGTGGGTTGTCTTGAATTTAAACATCATGGAGGGCATGGATGGAATGGGATTGTGCTGATTTTTCAGGGATTTTCGTTTTTGGGGGCTGTACTTGTGGCCTTTTCACCAGGGGTATTTGAGTCTAGCATGGGCCTAGTCTTTCTGTGGGGTGTCTTGAACTTAAACATCATGGAGGGCATGGATGGAATGGGATTGTGCTGATTTTTCAGTGATTTTCGTTTTTTTGGGGCTGTACTTGTGGCCCTTTCACCAGGGGTATTGAGTCTTGCATGGGCCTAGTCTTTCTGTGGGGTGTCTTGAACTTAAACATCATGGAGGGCATGGATGGAATGGGATTGTGCTGATTTTGCAGTGTTTTTCAATTTTTGGGGGTGTTCATGGGGAGGGACAGGCCGTGTGGCTGAGGGCCATTTTGAGTGCTGCTACAGTCCCTGGCCATGTGCTGGGAGGCAAGTGGCCATTTTGAATGCAGGCATTGTTGTTAGGCCTGCAACCATTTTGCCTACTTTTCAACCTTTATGCCCAGGGGTAGTGAGTCTTGCATGGGCCTAGTCTTTCTGTGGGTTGTCTTGAATTTAAACATCATGGAGGGCATGGATGGAATGGGATTGTGCTGATTTTTCAGTGATTTTCGTTTTTCGGGGCTGTACTTGTGGCCTTTTCACCAGGGGTATTTGAGTCTAGCATGGGCCTAGTCTTTCTGTGGGGTGTCTTGAACTTAAACATCATGGAGGGCATGGATGGAATGGGATTGTGCTGATTTTTCTGGGTTTTTTTCGATTTTTTTGGGGTGTATAACTGAACTGATGTTCCTCTGTCTTCCATTGTTTTTAGGTGCACAAGACTCAAGAGAACCACAAGTGCCAGGAAGAAGTCCTGCAGCGGTGTGTGCAGCATAACGTCACGCGACGTCACGTCTGGCCTCAGACAACTCTACAATTCGTGCAACTGCAGCCTGCTGTCTGACCTGCTCTGAAGAAGATGGCCCCAAAAAAAGGTCTCCGTAGCTCCTCTAGCAAGAAAGTTGCTAGTAAGGGGCAGAAGAAGCAAGTTACCAAGGAGGCTGGTGTGGCAACCGCCACGTTTTTTGGGAGCAAAAAAAAAGTACGCCTGCAGCAGCAGGATCTGCTGGGGACCAAGCTGGAAGCAGCACCCCCGCTCCATTGGGTTCATTGCCTCCACCACCACGCCAACTTAAGTCAATGCCCTTGAGTGCTTCAGAGGCAGTCAGTGTACTTCTCCAATCACCATCGACCAGTGATGTTGGCTCATCGCAAGAAAGTAGCAGCAATGTCCCTGAATCAACACAGGTTGTTGTAACTCATCTGACAAGTGTTGAACAACCACAGCCGCAACAACAACATGTGCAAGTAGTACAAGCCCAAGAACATGTGGAAGGAGAGGCAGCGCAAGGAGATGCGCAAGCAGAGGTGCATGGAGGGTCACAACAAGTTCCCACAATAGTTGTCCCTCCCGAAGTAGGGGCACATCAGGAAATCGACAATCAAGCCGAGGTATCATTGGAAGCCACTACTCCTGATGATTATTCATTGTCTTCCACATCCCTAGCAAGGAAAAGATCAAGGTTGGTGTCTACATCTTCTTCAAGCCCACCGCCTTCTGATGATCTGGATGACGAATGGGTACCACCACGGCAGCCAGAGAGTGAGGCACACCATGATCTGACAAAGATACCTAAGCGTAAAAGGAAGGTCGTCGAAAAACTCATAGCTGTGGAGTGTGATGAGGCTCAACAAGAAGTGACGCATACTGCTGCTGATGAAGCCCTTCACGACGACGATCCAGTCATCATAATGGTCACTGCAGCCCCAGCGGGCATGGAGCAAAGAGACATTTTGACCCTATCCCGAGAAGCTGCTGAGCGTGATGATGATGTCGACGAGGAGTCAATGGAAACACAACAATGATTGGATTTGGAGTTAACTAGTACACCAACACCTACCGCTTCCATATTTCTTCCTCGACCTCAATTAGTGGTGGTGGTGAAAGTGCAAAACGTACTGAAGTTCGGCAATCCACATCCTCCACTTCATCTGGCATTAGCAGCAGGACCACCACCACCAGTATCGCCGCCTCCTCCGGCCCCCAAAGACATTTCACGTCTCCAGTTTGGGACTTCTTTAGTGTTTGCCCAAGAATGGAAAATGTTGCCATTTGTAGCATGTGTAAGCTTCGAGTTAGTCGTGGTAAGTTTGGTACAAACTATGGTACCGGAGGCCAGAGAGGTCATCTTAGGGGAGCGCACCCTGTCCAATGGTTTGCGCACCTAGAGGCGGTCAAGGAAGCCCGAATTGCACGTAATGAAAACGTTGATTTTTCATCTGATGATGACGAGGAGGAAGAAGACGATTCAAACACTTCACTTACACCCAGTACCCCTGTCAGCAGCACACCCCATGTGAGCCACACTAAGAGTGTGGGAGAGAGTGAGACATCAATGCGGAAAAGTTCATCAGCGAGCGTAACTGGGTCGAAGATATCATCATCATCCCGTAAATCCTTGGTCCAGGGCAACATTAAAAAGATGTTGTTTACAGAAGCGCAATTTGAACGCAACCACCCACTGATGCGTCTGTATACCACTAAGCTGGCTAAAATGCTAGCTCTGGACCTTCTCCCTTTTTCTTTTGTAGATGGGGTTGGTTTTCTAGAATTAGTGGCAGCGCTCTGCCCTAAATGGAAGGTTCCTAGCCGGTTCTATTTTGCCCGAGTTGCGGTTCCAGCACCACATGAAGATGTTCTGAAGATGATTGGGGCAGCTTTGCAGAAGAGTGCTGTTCACACTATACATCTGACAACAGACATGTGGACCAGTGGCGCAGGTGCTGATTACATGTGCATCACTGCACACTGGGTCTCTTTTTCAGGGGCTAAAGCAAAGCTAAACGCAGGTGTTGACGCGGACATTGTTTTTAAAGCTGCTCGGAAACATGCAACACTAGCCATGTTTAGTTTGGAGAAACGTCACACAGCAGAAAACATTTTGGATGTCTTTAACACAAAGGTCCTTAACTGGCTGTCCCCAAAAAAACGCCAGGTTGGTTATGTTTCCACGGACAATGGCGCCAATATAGTTAAGGCCATGAGGCTGGGTGACTATTTCAGAGTGCCGTGTTTGGCGCACCGTATAAACCTGGTTGTCCAAAAATTCTTGGGTAATAAAGGCAGTTCAAGCGTACAGAGTATTGGACACCTGCCGAAAAATGTGCAACCATTTCAGCCATTCTTTTAAGGCCCAGAAGCAGCTGAGGAGCCTGCTATATCAACGTCAAATGCCAGTGAAAGCACTCATCCAGGAGGTGGTAACACGTTGGAACTCAACCTTCTACATGCTTGAGCGTCTGTATGAGCAGTATACGGTACTCGATCAATATTTCTTAACAGAGGGTACAGCTCAGGAGGACCTGAGGATGGGTGCGGAGCAATGGAACATAGTTCAAAGCCTGACAGGCATGCTTCGTCCTTTTGAGTTCTTCACGCGTGCAGTCAGCAAGGAGGACTGTAATTTGGGAAAAGCTATCCCATTGTTGTACATGCTGGAGCACCAACTGAAGGAGGTGTGTTCTGTGTTTGAAAAAGATGTAAAAAACCAAGACTCTTGTTCTGGCTGAGAAATTATTAGAGCTCCTACAAGGTGATGAACGTTTTAGAATGATCCACTCAGAAGAGCATTACATTTGTGCTACTATTCTGGATCCACGCTACAAAAAGGCGCTGGCAGGCCAAGCATTCTTTCCTTTTGATGATGAACATGTTCCAAAGTACAAACGTTGGCTAGCCTTGTCAGCCAAGAGGTTTGAAAGAGAACGGCAGAAAATTGAAGGAAATGGCAGTACATCAGCAGGCCATCCCCAGTCAAAACAATCCACTTCTGCACCTGTGGCTGTGGCACAAGTGACCTCTCAGCCGTTAAAGACACCGGCAACCAGATCATCTGCACCAGACACAACAGAAACATTGGAGGCTGAAGAGGATTGGCTAGCTCGGCTTGGGTTTGGTTCTCAAAAGGTCAGAGGCACAGCAACAGCTAAGCAAAGTGGAGGAACCTTGGATGAGGACCTTGAGTCGATGGTGAAGGACTATCTGAATGACTCAACAGAGGTGACCCATTGGCGTATTGGCATGGGAAAAAAGAATTGTGGCCACTCTCACCAACCTGGCTTTAAACTACTTGTCTTGCCCACTCGCAAGCGTGTCTTCTGAACGTGTTTTCAGTGCTGCTGGTGGCATTGTAACTTCCAAACAGAGCCGCCTCTCGCCCAAAAATGTGGGGAGGTTAACAATGATCAAGATGAATCAGCACCTCATACCACCAGATTTCAGAGTACGAGAAAGCGCGCCGGATGAAGACGAGGTGGCCAGCAACATAGATGAGGGAATTTCTACTCTGTCAGGTGACACTGAGCTCACCCTGCCTAAATTCGCAGAGTATGATGACTAAGCCTTATTCTCATTCCTGGACCATGATACCGAGCCCTGAAAATGAGACAACAAATTTTCGTCCTTATTCACTTTTATTCCTGTGTGTCTGTCTTTCTTTGTTGTGCACAGTTAATATACTTCAAACTTTTATCAGATAATCACAAAAACAAGCCCATCAGCAGAACTGTCTTCACTGGTTTGCTAATTGATTTGAAGGTGCCGCAGTCTGCATTCCTCAGGTTCACAAGTTCAGAAGAACATGCTCCTCTATCCTCCTCCTCCAGACTCCTATTTCCATCAAAGCAGAGGGCTGGTTTATGCCCTATGAAGAAAGACTCAGCACTTGTGGGGGTGTTGTTCTACCTCTTTGCAGGTGAGTTGACGGCTCTGGGACCATTGTTGGGAAGCTCTATTACCGGATAAAAGTGGTTTGGACCAAATCCGAGGCACAAATATTTTAGTGTTTTTGCTGACTTGCTTGCCTTTGAGGTGCTCTTAGGGGGGGTTCCGTCTGTTTGTGGGTGAGTTTCGGGGTCTGTCAGCACTGCTGGGACACTCTAATCTTGATTGCATTTGCTTTTCAGGAAATCCGTGGTGGCAACCCCGACTTGTGGCCTAGCTACGCAGCGCGTTTGGACCGAAGGCCGAGAAATATTGTAAGTAGTAGATGTTGCTTTTGGCCTGTTTGTGGGTGTTATGCTTTTTGGCGGGTGGGTTGGCGGGTCTTGGGGCATTCCTGGGAAGGTCTAATACCGGGTAGAAGTGGTTGGGACAAAATCCACGCCGATTTTTTTGTTGTTGCTATTTCTGACATTTTGCTCAATGTAGCGTTTTTGGGGGCCTGTTTGGGGGGCTTCCTGGTGTTTGTGGGTGAGTTTCGGGGTCTGGGAGCACTGCTGGGACACTCTAATCTTGATTGCATTTACTTTTCAGGAAATCCGTGGTGGCAAACCGGACCTATGGCCTAGCTACGCAGCGCGTTTGGACCGAAGGCCGAGAAATATTGCAAGTATGAGATTTTGCTTTTGGCCTGTTTGGGGGTGTTATGCTTCTTGGCGGGTGGGTTGGCGGGTCTTGGGGCATTCCTGGGAAGGTCTAATACCGGGTAGAAGTGGTTGGGACAAAATCCAGGCCGATATTTTTTTTTGCTATTTCTGACATTTTGCTCAATGTAGCGTTTTTGGGGGCCTGTTTGGGGGGCTTCCTAGTGTTTGTGGGTGAGTTTCGGGGTCTGGGAGCACTGCTGGGACACTCTAATCTTGATTGCATTTGCTTTTCAGGAAATCCGTGGTGGCACTGGCAAACCGGACCTATGGCCTAGCTATGCAGCGCGTTTGGACCGAAGGCCGAGAAATATTGCAAGTATGAGATTTTGCTTTTGGCCTGTTTGGGGGTGTTAGGCTTCTTGGCGGGTGGGTTGGCGGGTCTTGGGGCATTCCTGGGAAGGTCTAATACCGGGTAGAAGTGGTTGGGACAAAATCCAGACCTATTTTTTTTGCTATTTCTGACATTTTGCTCAATGTAGCGTTTTCGGGGGCCTGTTTGGGGGGCTTCCTGGTGTTTGTGGGTGAGTTTCGGGGTCTGGGCGCACTGCTGGCTATATATACTTTACTTTGCAAGAGGTTTGAAGCAAATCTATGGTGGCAGAGTGGAGTTAGGCCTAGCTGCAGAGCGCGCGCGGAGTGATTTGGGAAATTTGGAAAAAAATGACAAAGTCCCCATTTTTGTACTTTTGCTCTTTGGCTGTTTGGGGGTCTTCTACTCATTTTCTCCTGGGTTGACGGCTCTGGGGCCATTTCTGGGAAGCTCTAATACCGGATAAAAGTGGTTTGGACAAAATCCACGCCGATTTTTTTTTGCTATTTCTGACATTTTGCTCAATGTAGCTTTTTCGGGGGCCTGTTTGGGGGGCTTCCTGGTGTTTGTGGGTGAGTTTCGGGGTCTGGGAGCACTGCTGGGACACTCTAATCTTGATTGCATTTGCTTTTCAGGAAATCCATGGTGGCAAACTGGACATATGGCCTAGCTACGCAGCGCGTTTGGACCGAAGGCCGAGAAATATTGCAAGTATGAGATTTTGCTTTTGGCCTGTTTGGGGGTGTTATGCTTTTTGGCGGGTGGGTTGGCGGGTCTTGGGGCATTCCTGGGAAGGTCTAATACCGGTTAGAAGTGGTTGGGACAAAATCCTTGTGGAAAAGCCTTTTGGCACTTTTTGTAACTTAGGGTTCGTTTGGGTTAGCCCTAGCAGCAGGATTGCATGTGTTTCGGGGTGTTCTAGATTTTTGCAACTGAGTTCTGGGGTCTTAGAGCACTCGTGAGACTGTGTAATTTTGGTTGCAAGTCATTTAAAGAAAATCCATGGTGGGAAAGGGGGGATTTGGCATAGTTAAAGAAAGCCTTTGCCACTATTCTTAACTTAGGGTTCGTTAGGGTTAGCAGTATTTCTATTGCATGTGTTTGGGTGGGGGGGTTTTCGAGTCTTGGAGCGATGCTGGCTATGGATACGTTTGCTTGGTTGCTTGCAAGTTGTTTGAATGCAATCCACGGTGGGTAAGGGGGTACTTGGGCCTACTTTTACTTTCAAAGTACGTTTTGTCACCAGTTTTCTGCTAGGCCTCGTTTTTTGAGATTTGATTGGGGGTCTTCTACATTTTTGCGACTGGCTTTAGTAAGGGTCTGGGTGGGAGCACTGCTGGGAAGATCTAATTTTGTTCTAAAACACAGTTTACAGTACACCTAGCTTGAGGGGAAAGATCCGCTACATTAATTTGCCCATACTTATTTATCCTTCAAAAGGTGACTCAGACAGAGTACGCACTTTCAAAAATATTGTACTGTCTACTAGGAAAATCAAAGTGTGACTTTTTGTGCTCCACAGCCTACATACCTTATATTTATTTATCAGTGGTGTTGTAATATTATATTACTTCCTGTTTTTCGTTGAATAATTACAGGCCGGGTTTCAGTCTGTGCAATGGGGAAAAAAGGATAGAGTCCGGCTTCACATTAGCGAGCCACTATTCAGCATCAGGCAGGCAGTGGACAGGGTGTCTTCTGGTCACCAACATTGATGGACAAAGCGTCAGCTGCAATGGAGGAGTGCCGCTAATGAGAGGAATTTTTTTCTGCATGCAACTTACTTACCAAATTCAACAGGACAACTACAACAACATACAGATACAGTATCCTTTGTCTTTTTTCTGACTGTGACTGCATTTCTTGGATCTCTCTCTGCTTCTAAATTGATCCCTTAACACATCACTTAGTCCACTCCACTATCACATCTGCACCACACATAGTCATTTGTAAGTGCTCCTACATAATTCGCAAGTCGCAGCACGCCCCAGCCCGTAGAGGACTGGAATGGCCCCAATGATGAAGCATGTCACCAAGGGGCAACCCTGGTGAGTGAGGGGACACCTAGAAAAAGAGAAATTTCTCCTTTTCTATCTACTATACCTTCCAGACCAACCCCATTGAGTGTTGTGAATGGATTTATAGTGACCAGCAAGGCTCTCAGGTATCTGGCAACAGAGACCTTATGTTGAATATAGTTATCAATAATTCCACACACGCCCTGTACGGTCGCATTCTTTCTTCTACAGTTGTCGAAAGTACTACTCACTTTTCACTGACATGCATGCAGTAGTGCATGCACTTTCAAAGATTGATGGATCGGTTTGTACCCAAAGATTTGTTTATGTTCAATTGTTTGTCCATGCTGTGCTTTTTTTACAGGGTGTCTTCTGGTGACCAACATCGATGGACGAAGCGTCGGCTGCAATGGAGGAGTGCCGCTAATAAGAGGATTTTTTTTCTGCATGCAACTTACTTACCAAATTCAACAGGACAACTACAACAACATACAGATACAGTATCCTTTGTCTTTTTCTCTGACTGTGACTGCATTTCTTGGATCTCTCTCTGCTTCTCAATTGATCCCTTAACACATCTCTTAGTCCACTCCACTATCACATCTGCACCACACATAGTCATTTGTAAGTGCTCCTACGTAATTCGCAAGTCGCAGCACGCCCCAGCCCGTAGAGGACTGGGATGGCCCCAATGATGAAGCATGTCACCAAGGGGCAACCCTGGTGAGTGAGGGGACACCTAGAAAAAGAGCAATTTCTCCTTTTCTATCTACTATACCTTCCAGACCAACCCCATTGAGTGTTGTGAATGGATTTATAGTGACCAGCAAGGCTCTCAGGTATCTGGTAACAGAGACCTTATGTTGAATATAGTTATCAATAAATCCACACACGCCCTGTACTGTCGCATTCTTTCTTCCACAGTTGTCGAAAGTACTGCTTACTTTTCACTGACATGCATGCAGTAGTGCATGCACTTTCAAAGATTGATGGATAGGTTTGTACCCAAAGATTTGTTTATGTTCACAATTGTTTGTCCATGCTGTGCTATTTTTTCTTGTCTCCCAAAACCTTTCCCAAAAACCCCCGTACTCATCCATTTTTCAAACCCTACCCCTCTTCCCCCGGGCTGTGTGGTTTTGATTGATGTGTGACGAAATTACAGCGATAAATCCACACACTTGCTGGGGAGGATAAGGTGATAGCAACAGGCTGGTGAAGAAATACGAGGATATATTCTTACTCTGCTTGACAAAGACCCATGGCTAATGTCAAAGAACTTCAAACAAATTAGTTATACTTTACCATTTGTTAGGCTACAATGTGGCACTGTTCTAGTGTACTTCTGTCACCTGCTATATTCTCTATTGTACCGTTGTATTGCTCAGGAGGACAAACCAGATTTCATTTTCTTTTTTTTCATAGGCATGCAACTGCCACTGTGTCACACCACTAGTACCATCGCTATGAGGAAATTGTATCCGCCCAGGATTGCCAACCTTATTCGCTGTTTCCTGTGGAGCCAGCCCTGGGTCTAGCCCTACTTTCAAACACAAATTACAGGTAAGATAAGCGTTTGGTGGTTTGGGGGGTATAATGGAGTATTAGGAGAGACGAGAGACTGACGGTAGTACTACTAAAGTCCTAGGACTCTTGAATTCACTTCACTTACTCTGTGATAGGCACTTAGTGTTGAAAACATTTGGGCATTTACACTTAAAGGAAGAAAATGGAACTAAACTTTCAGCAAAACAAAGTCACTGTTAAACCACCACCCACCAGGCAAGCAGTAAAAAACAGGTATGCTCAGATAAAGTTTGAAAAAGTATATTTATATGCCTAACAAAATAATCTCCCGCAAGACCCTCCCTAACCCCAACGATTGTCCTTCAAAAGTCCCCATAAACCCAACTCCCAATTCCCACCCCCCAAAAGTCTCTAAAAAAGGGGCAAGGGACACTATGGGTGGATGCTGTTTACTTTTTGGGCCAGGGCATCATGCTCCTTGCGGAGCAAGGCGTGCTCTATGCGGAACCCCTCCAACACGTTTGTAAAGTGGTGGAGCTCCTGCTGAAGGCGGGACACCATCATGGTACTGCGGCGCAGGCGTGCCTTCACTGCCTTGCAGGTGCAATGGCTGCGAGAGGCAGCTGTTGTCCTTGCTGCTCGGCGGTGGCGTTTGGCTTTGGCAGCCCGGCTCAGTCTGGGTGGAGCACTGTGCTGGGTGGCAGCCCGTGGGGGCACGGCGGCCGATGCAGACGACGTTGTTGTTGTGGTCGACCGCACACTTTCTTCGTCCTCCAGGGCCACCAGCCGCCGATATTCCGCAACATTGGCATCGATCCTCCGTTGCTGGGCCGCTCTAGCCAGCTCCTTCCTCCTTGTTCGTTTGGAAGGAGCATCTATATGAAGAAAGAAAGACATAGTCTGTAACCAATGCTCTTTAAGATTAACTCAATCATTCAGCAGAAATTTGTGTTGCAGTACAACTAGCAACTTGCAAGCGCATTACATAACTATTGAGGCCAGTATCTATCTAACCTCCCACTTCTTCATCCTTGCTCTAACATTAGTGGGAGTTTAAGGAACAAATTCTACGAGCACTAAGGACTTCCATTTGAGTCGACTATGAAAGTACACCAGTCTTATTCTTCTTCTTGTCTCTTGTTTAGGAAAATTGGTACATTATCTTCTGCAAGCCGGCATAATGCCAGTGCAGTGAACTTGCACCCGAGAAAAAGAGACGCATGCCATGATAAGTGACCTAGACTTGCGTTGCGTTACTGTACCCGTCCAGTACATGCAGGTGGTGAAGCTCTCACTTTTCTATTACGGGTGGCACTGAGAATACTCTGTTACAAGGGCTACTGCTTAATTAATTTAACTTTCACCCTATAGTGCAAATGAGTACTAGAAATGGAAAATTGAAGAAGATAAATAATCTGATTATCTATCACTTCACATGGGATGTTTTTGCTTATATATGGGATGACTTTAGGTGCTTTGCTTTTTATTGAGTGACCAGTGATACATCCACACATGAATGACTGAGTACTACTAAACTTATTAAGAGAGGTAGGGAGTGGCCACCGTAATAACCGGATCTATGCTGTGCTTGCAATACAAACTACTGCTACTATTGATGGTAGTATTTGGACAAAATTAAAACTTCTTTTCCTTGCCTTTCCTACACTGGAACGGACGTGCGGGTGCAGTGTTACATGCTCTTCAAAGTTACACTTAGTTCATCCACTGACCGTCTACTCTCTCTAGATCATGGGTACTCACAAACTTTCTCTCAGGGGCTAAATTTACAGTGTAGTTTGTGGCCGAGGGCCGCACTGGTGGGGGCGGAGTCAGAGGGGGCGGGGCTAAAGCCAAACAAAAACTTGTGACCGTGAGGTTGCACACAGGTCCCTGCAGCAGATGCCTTCATCCACTGAGCCACCAGACCCAGCATTTACATACATCTCTCTCGCTCATGCTCTCCCTCCTGCCCTCCCTCTCCATCTCTCTCTCCCTCCTGCCCTCCCTCTCCCTCCCCCTCTGTCATCTCACTGTGTGTGTGTCTGTCTGTGTCAGCCTTCAGCCCGGGCTGAGACAGCTTCCTCAACGCGCTCACACAGACAGCCACACCAAAGTCTTTAAAAGACCATTAACATATTATTGAGGCTTTGTTTGTTGTAGCGCCCCTGCATCTCCACCCTGACAATCACTGCTTGCCCGGCCCCACAGAGCAGAGGCTTTGTTCTATTTCACCTCTTTGTGGCCCTGCATCTCCACTCTGCTCTGTGGGGGCCGGGGGAGCAGTGATTGTCTACAAAGTCTGCGCACTGCCAAGGAAGGCTTGCCAAGGCCGCCACCGGCCCGCGGGCCGTACTATGAGTACCCCTGATCTAGATACACATATGCTATCTAAGAGTCAGATAGTAGCATGATCCAGGTATATGGACACATACAGTTTCTGTGTCACCCACCCAGGCTGTTGTCCTTCCACCAATCATTGCTTCATCATTCACCCAGCCATGCATCTCATATTCTTTCCTTCCCAGCCACGTCTTCAATTTCAATAAGTAAGGAATATATAAGAGCTTACCTCTGCCCGCCACCACCACCGTCTGAACTCTCACAGCCAGCACTGGAACCGCCGCATCCTCCCCTGAGGAATTGCCCTCCGCCTCTGTGTCGAGCACCACCACCTCCGCGTTGGCCCCGCCACCAGATGTTCCACCTACAAAGTACATTTAAGAATGTTTGAATAAACCACTCACTAGTATTTGGTCTAGGAATGAAGACATGTGAAAACAATGTAATGCAGCACTTTTTGACACAACTGATAAAGGCTGGCTTTTTAACACGCACCATTTTTTTCCACAGAGACAGAAGATGGACTTCTAACAACAAGATCAAGTTGAAACAAGGTGAGAGCTCGGCTCAACCACAAAAAATGTCTTCAATTAATCGTCATCACTAACCACTTTTCCATTCTCAGTTAAACGTTTCGTTTTTTTATTATGACTTCATTTTAATAAATGTGTTTACTTTTAATAAAGCTTTTAAACTTAGAGAGACTCTGTGTTTTTTGGTCCAGACTAGAGTGACTGAGCGAAAGGTTTTGCAATTTTTGCAAGCATGAGTCCGTGCCTCTGACACTTCTTGACTCTGACTCCGTACTCTTCAGCTACGTTGGATAATCATCATTGGGGATCAATGATCGATGAATTCGGGAGGTAAATGACTGTGCCACACTATGTAGTCAGTCAGTAAGGACATTGGGGGTTCAAAGTCTGTTATCACAGAGGTATGTGGAAACTCTAACAGCGCCTATTATAATTGATAAGCAATGCACTATTTATTGTCCATAGTTCTGTTTCTGCAGAAGAATTGTCCTCGCCACTGTAGTGGTATGGATTGTCCTCCTATCCAAACCAAAAGGTAGTATCTTATTCTTTCTTGGTGGTCATTCACATTTTATAGTTGGGAATTTTCAAAGCAGATAGAACACTTCAAAAGACATTATGGACAATCCCAGAGGACTGCACTAAGTTGATAGAGCTATTACTGACTAGAATGGGAGTTTCGCCAACCGTGCAATCTTAGTTAGCTACACAGACAGACTAATAAGAATAATCTAGTAATACCACAGGGAGTCATAGTAGAGGCAGGATAAGAATTTAGATACAGTCTACAAGAAGATCAAAGACGATTTTGAAAAAATCAAATGAGGAACGCTAGGAAAAATAGGTACTAGTCTAAAATGAAAACTTACTGGGGCCAGCAAAGGAGCCCTCGCCTGCCCGATCCTGGCCCTGTTCAACAGCATCCGCCGCCTGCTGCTCCTGTGTCCCCCCCTCGCCCCTGGGGGGAGCTGACGTACAACATGAAAGAAAGAACAGAAAACATGGATGATTGTTGCTTGTCAATGTCAAACAAATCAAACATTTCAAAACAACAATAACAAAATATTTCCGCGAAATTATATTGATTATGGTTAGTTTTCATTGATTTGCGGACCTGTGACTTCGAAAGTCACGTAACTCACTAAACAAAGTATTGAAAGGTTCACCTAGGACTGGCAGGCAGCAGTCCGCAGGCAAGACGCAAAGTGACAGACAAACTCCATTGTGATTTCAGTCAGATCAGTGACAACACTAACAGTTGCCTGCTACATTACCAGTTATTTAAATAGTCAAACTATCAATCCACCGCCACTATTTTTCTTATTGTCAGGGGTACAAAGGAAGGGGCAGATTTAAGCCCCTTGCGGCTCTTTTGCTCCGTTCTTGCGTGACTTTTGTGACGCAGCAGCTAAACAAAAGAGGCGCCATGGTGCCGCGTATAATATTATAACAACGTGACGCATTTGGGAGATGCATCCCGTTATAAAGCCCTGCTCCATCAGGGGGCGTTCCGGCGCAAGGGAGGGCATTCCTGCGCTGAAACACATCCTAAAAGTGGCTGAGGGAAATCTACAAAATTTCAATCAGTCACCTTTAGGACAATGATGCGTCACACAAACCCTCCACCTGCTTGAAGCAGACGTACGGCTTGACCCAGCATTGGGGAGATAGGGTACCCCAGAGCATTGCTGGAGCTGCGCCATCGTTGCGACGCAACTCCAGCAGTAAAGCTTCGGTGACGTTTTGGGCCCATGGGGCGCCGCATTGCAAATACGGTGCACCATGTTTGGTGGTGGTAGCGGGCCGCACAATTAATGGCGCATCCCTGCTACTTTGCAGGGATGCGACGGTAATTGCAATTCTGCCCCTTAGGGGCATACTTACTTACGCGTTCTGGCGCATCTCCAGAGATGCGCCAGATCAAATGCGTCACGCCGAACTACCCTTGCGACACGGAAGATGCGCCTCATTTACAATGCGGCGCGCCCTGGCGCAAGGGTAGGCACTTGCGTGACGCATCTCGTCACGTAAGAGCGGCGCATCGCTGGAGTCACGTCGCCAACGCAATGCAACTCCAGTAATGCTCAGGGCCACCCAATTCTTAACATGCTGTGTCAGTCCTTACGCCTGCTTCAAGCAGGCATAAGGAATTGAATTGACGTAGCAGCGTTGTAGAAGTGCCTGCGTTAAATCTTGTAGATTTTACGCAGGCACTTTTGCGAGGCGCACAGCCGCCGGACCGCCCACCCTGCGTACTAGGAACGCACCCATTGTGGTGCAGGCCCATGGCTTTATAACGTGACGCATCTCCCTAGATGCGTCATGCTGTAAATGACTCGCAGGGATGCGCCACGTTTACGCCGCTGTTGCGTCACGCAAGGCAACGTAAACGTGGCGCAAGGGGCTTGTAAATGTAATCTGCCCCCTAGTGTCTAGCATTACGCAGTTCTGTAAAGAACACTCATACATAATAGTTACTCAGACCAATGAGACCACAAAATAGAAAATAAAATAAGCATAGTAGCAACGCCACTGAGAAGGAGAGCAGTGCACCTGAAATGCACAGAAGATTTTGAAATATAATTTAACTACAATGTAATCGTCATCAGCGGCATTATTGGCTTGCTCCATGTAAAAAACAAATATTTGCAATACAACAACACAGAGCAGGAGAAAACATCATAGTAGTGAGTGATGAAATAGCTGCTACTACTCACCAAGCCCGGGGATCTCCAAGCCGAGCTGGTCCAGCAGGTCGCGCTCCCGGTCCAGGAGGTCCGTCCAGCGGTGGGTGACCTGGCTGTAGGTGCGCTGGACCCCGTAGAGGTGGGAGATGGCCCAGCACACCTTCTCCCACCACTTCCGGCGCTCCCGGATGTTGTAGCCGCCGGCCGCGATCCTGCCGCCTCCTGCGATGGTCCTGGGCAGGCGGCGCTGGACGAAGTAGACCAGCAAGCCCACTTCCTCCGGGCTGAAGATCTCCCGTCGCGTCACCTGCTCCCCCCTCAATTGACCGCATGCTGTCCTGGCACGGGGTCCAGGACTCCTCCTCCCCGCCGCCGCTGCGGCCCTCAAGTGCCTGGGCAGCTTCACGGCACCTGGCTTCACCATGGTCTGGGCAGGTAAGGTAGGAAGTAGAAAATTAAGAAGGAATAGGATAGGGAAGAAGAAAAGAAAAGAGTTTAAAAAAGTAGTTTAAAAGTAAAGAAAAATAGCAGAAAAGACACAAATATACAGCTAGGAAAGAGAGGGATAGATAAGAAGCAAAATCGTTAAAAAAAAACTGAAAACAAGCAAAGGATGGCAAAGATAGCAAGAGGATTAAACACCATGCCCAGACACAGGAAATGGATGAAAAACAAGATGGCAGCCCGTTCACGAGCGCGAAAGTAAGTTCGCACAAGATTTTCCTCGCGATCTCGTGCGAACTTGTACTCGCAATGCGCTTACTGCGCGAGATTATACATAGCGGGCGGAAATGGAAATACGTCACGCAAACACTCGTACTCGACCTTGGGGTAAATTTGCGTGTTGCGCTGCAAGCGGCTCTCGAATAGTGCAAAAAAACTCGCGAAACAACAAGCCGCAAAAAAATATAAAGCTCATTCGCATGAATTGGCGGCTTCCGCGGTCGGTTTCGCAAGACGCCGCGAATAGCGCGAAAAAAACAAAAAACGATTTTTGCAAAAGCAAAAGCAATGAGCAGGTGCAAAAGGTCAACCTCATCATTTGTAACGATTCCCTGTAGTGCTTCCTGAGGGGGCCCTCCAGAATTCGGTTGCCTGCTTGCAACTATTGTGTGACCCTGCTCTGACCTTAACTGTATGCCACAAAGGTCCTGATTTACAGCTAAAGGAGCAGACAAGCAGGTGCCAGGCTGGAACTTCAAATTCAGTGACACATTAATTAGCCCCTAATTCATTATTGTCAGTTGGGGCAGGGCAGGTGTTGTTAATAAACTAACCCCAAATTAATTCATGTCAGTTCAAGCAGGGCAGGTGGGCTTGCTTTTCCCCCCCATCTTCTACAGTGATGATGAACTAGAGGGTGGCATTGATGTAACAGAGGGTGGCATGGGTCAAAGAGAGGGTGGCAGTGGTGAAACAGAGGGTGCTGGGAGGCTGTGATGATGAACCAGACGTAGAAACAACATAGTTGCGACCGTTGCGAGCCGACAAGTACATTCGCAATTGCGAACTAGTACCAAATCCTCCCGAACTGGCAGAAACACTTGCGAACACAAAAAAAAAATCCACAAATTCGCGGGAATTCGCGGATGTTGCGGATTGCGAATTCGCAAATCCGCACAATTTGCGAACGCCAGATTCGCAAAATTCGCTTATGCTTAATGCAGCCACTTATACACAAAGTGAGACACTGATACAGATATTTACATATTTAAACATTACTAGTTAATACACGTATTCACTAAGATATACTTAATAAGTCAGTTATACAATCAATTTTACAAAAAAATAAAACATTTAGGGCCAGATGTAGGTATCCAAATACTAGTTGGTAATTTATTTATTTTATTTTATTTATTTTTGCAATTTATTGAGCGCACAAATACCCTTAGGTGTCTCGGCGCTATTGAGGAGAGATTCATGCTGAGCGAAAGGTAGCCTAAGCTTGATGAAAAAGCCAAGTCTTCAAATGCTTACAAAATGTTAACAGTGAAGGGCTCTTTTTTATGTGGAAAGGAAGTGTGTTCCACAGTTTAGAGACCGCGACAATGAAGCGCCTGTCTCCCCAATTTACCTTCTTCGTACGGGGGACTGGCAGTAGATGGCCGAAAATACCGATTTTCGGCAGTTACCGACCGGTATTTGGATACTGAGTTGCAGGGCATGAAAAAATACAAATTCTGTAATTTTACAGAATCGGTAAAATTACCGAATCTGCATTTTGAAATGTAGGTAGCACTGTAAACAGTGCTATACGGCTTTAAGGATTCGGTATTTACCACCAAATATTAGTTGGTGGTAAATACCGAATTCCTATGTAAATGCAAATATGTGCATTTACACCTGTGCCATGTAGCACACATACATGCCCTTAGGGCACTATTCAGGGGTGCAACAGGGTGTCAAAGTGACACCCTGCCACCCTTGACCATTTCACAATTTTACCGAATCGGTATTTACCGATTCTGTAATTGACATTCTTTCCTATGGGCCTCCAGGCCCATAGGAATGAATTGGCAATTACCGAAATCAGTAAATACCGATTCGGAAATTACCGAATCTTAACGATTCGGTAAAAAATGCAGAATAATTACCTACATAGGATTTACCGATTCTAAAATACAGAATCGGTAAAATTCATTTTTTTTAGAATCGGTAAAACCTTTTTACCTACATCTAGACCTTAGACACCTATTTACCCATTTATTCTTCCATCAACTTTTAGATATACATATATAAAAAATATTTATTTTTCAGAAAGACACACATTCACTGGATGATGTCATCAGTGATGTCATTTGAGATGTCATCAGTGATGTCATGCGTGATGTCACTGACCATGTCATGAGTGATGTAATATGTGATGGTCATCAGCAGTGCATTGCGGGTGCGCGAGTTATAGTTAGCTGAACTAACTATAACGGGGGAATTTCAATGGTTTTGTATGAGTGAAATGTCCAGCTAACTATAACATGTGTGAAACCTATGTTTTTTTTCAGTGAAGTTCTAAGGTTTTTTAAATGCTGATTCCTAACTATAATGTGGCTGAAACCTATGGTTTTTTCAGTGAATATTTATATCTTTAAGGTCTATAGATATGGAGATTGGAGTAGTTAATCTATACCTCCTCCATAACCACTTTGACTTACCTGATTTTGTCCCTGAATATTCTGTACAGGATATTAATGTATCTCGATATTCCGAGCCTCGATATTCTGTAGTACAATACTTTCAGAATATGCTGCTGAATAATCCTATTTTCAGAAGAGCAACATAAATCTAGCTTTCCAGTGTCTAGGAGAGGAACCAGATGCTTCCCAGAGAGCACTGTGGAGAGAAAGTCCAACAGAGATGCAAGTGCCCAAGGACATAGACAATGGGCTTGTGACAAGAGAAATATATGATGAATGTTAGATCTGGGGGTCTCTAGCTGGCAATGGTATTCAGATTTGTACAAATAGAGACCCTTACTTCTAAGTCAGGATAAGGGGATTGCACTCCTGAATAACCCCTGCTCGCCCCCTTGGTAGCTTGGCACGAGCAGACAGGCTTATCTCAGAGGCAGTGTGTTAAGAATTTGTGAATATACACAATAATACAGTGAAAACACTACAGATGGACAAAACACAGGTTTTATAAAAGTAAGTATTCTTTATATAGACTGAACACAAGACCACAAACGACGAAAAATGCACATTACTATGCTAAAAGTTGACTTAAAGATGATTAAAGTTGCTTAGTTCAAGTTGATGATAAATGCGACAAAGTTCTCAGCAAAGTACCTGGATGCGTAACGCAAAGTAAACAAAAAGCTTGCAAAAGTGGAGATGTGTCGGTTCCGTGATCCGGGGGAGATGATGCGTGGCGCCTCAATGCTTGTGCATAGTAGGGGATGCGTTGTGATCCTTACTGGTGCAGAGGTGATACGTAGATTCTCGGCCTGCTGGCCCATTGTGTTGCGCAATAAGGTGTCTTGATTGCGTGCAATGACCCGGTTGCTATGCGAGAAGATGGCGCCCTTGACGCGGCGATGCGTTGACGCCCTGGCACCCTTGCAACGACTCTGTACTTTGGAGCAGGAACAGGCCCTGCAACATGCTCCTATGGTGGTGCAATGGCAACTCTCTCAATGGCGTCACGCTTCTCCGGTGATGCGACAGCAGGCAGCATCGATGTACACATGCTTCCAGGGAGATGCGGCGGCGGCACCCTTCTCCTGCGAAGCGACAATCTCAGTTGCGGCGGCGACACGCTTCCTCTCGATGCGTCGCGCTTTCAGCTCCCAGCGGCACGCAAATGTCTGTAGATAGAATTCCCAGCAAGGAAATTCTCAGTTGGAGGTGAAGTCTTTTGGCCCTGAGACTTCAGCAGGTGGCCAGCATAGTTCAAGCCCTTGGAGAATATACTGTAGATGATGAAAGTGCTTAAAAGTTCCTTCTCCTTTCACTTGGCAATGAACCAACCACTGCAGGCCAACCCAGCAAATAGCAAACTGGCAGAGGGGCAGTCCAAACTCCTGCAGCTTTCCTTGATTCTTCTCCTTGGCAGAAAGGTTTCTTGTTCCAGAAGTGATCTGATTTCTTGGGATCAGGGTCCCAATATTTATACCCCAAAATCATTTGTTCTCTGAAGACAGAGAAGCCGCTGCCTAGTCCAAACCAGTTCCTGAGCACTTTGTTTACATGACTCTCTTCTTCCTTTCACTGTAAAGGGCAGAGACATCAGCCGCCTCACAGGCGGTAGAGCCAGCACAGGGGAGGGAAGATACAACTCTGGAACACTTTGTTGACAAGATTCCTCCTCCCCTTTCACAGTGCAGGGCAGAGACATCAGACAAGCCACAGGGGATGGAGCCAGCATTGTAGAGGGAAAGCCCAGCCCTATTCAGGTCCCAGGTGCAACTCCTCCCTCCCATCTAGATCCAGATCTCTCTATTTACCACTGGGCTGCCTCATCCTCTCTCCTGGAATCCCCCAGCCCTGTCACTCACAAACCCAGACAAGGAATACACAGCCTAGCAGAGGCAGGCCTGGACAGTTAGGCAAGAAAATTCCTACTTTCTAAAAGTGGTATTTTCCAACATAGAATATTAAAACCAACTTTACTAAAATATGTATTTTAATATTCTGAGGTCAGGCATACTAAATTCGAATGTCTACCATGTTCCCTGAGTCAGTTAGGATTATAAGAATGTAATATCTAACTGCCCTTCCTGGCCTATGGAGAACAGGTAGCCTTCAATAGTGAAAAACGAAAATGGCGGTAATTCACTATTAGGACATGCTACACACATCAGGGCATGTCCTACCTTATACTTACAATGCACCCTGCCCTTGGGCCTACCATTGGGCTGTCTAATATGAAGCAAAGGGAAGGTTTAGGGACTGGCAAGTGGTTGCACTGGCCAAGTCGACATGTCAGTCACAGACTGCAAACAGGCCTTGCTATGGCAAGCCTAAGACACACTTTACAAGTTGATTCTGTGGGTGACACAACCAGTGCTGCAAGCCCACCAGCAGCATTTGATTTACAAGCCCTGGGCACACATGGTGCACTGTACTAGGGTCTGACAAGTAAATCAAATAACCCAATCATGGAATCACTAATTAGTACATCAATTTAACATAGGGAACACTTGCACTGTGGCACTGATTAGCAGTGTCACAGTGCCCAAAACATATAACCAGCAAAAACATATCAAAACAGATGAGGCAATCCGTCAAAATTGGAAGGGAGACTCATGGCAATGATGTCAGGTCTAACAATGAAGATAACCATGAAAATGCAGCTTTGTACATTGCAAATAAACTCAATAGTGTCTAATAATGGATATTTAAATTACCTGTCACTGCTAAATTCACCCCAAGCAGAAGTGTGCAGACAAAAGCAGCTGCCAGATCAGCTTTCATTCTGCAAATAGAAAAATAAATGTTCAGCCATTTTGATTTCATTGAAACTGGAGAGGAAGCAGAGGGCCACTATGACCATGAAAGAGACTACTCAAACAGAGGACTGGGTGAGGCCATATGACAAGAAACCCATTTGAACTTCCCACCATTTAACATGACAATCTCAGATAACTGAAACATGCTTTTCCCTTAATTTGTTTTCAACTTTAAGGCCTGCAGGAGTCAGCAGGATTTGCAGACTTGAGGAGCAACATGTTTCAATATAATACATAGTTTCAATTTACATTTAATGTAAACAGAATGTTGCAGAGTTTCATCTGTACATCAGCATTGGTGGAGGGGTAGGCGTCCCCCATATCTTTGAAAAGAAACTAAAGGTGCTTGTATGTTCACTATGTATCTCAATGCTTTGATAGCAAGTAGTCCATGAAGGATGCTCCTAGAATGCTTGTACAGGTTGCTCTTCATCTTGAGTTATGTGCTTCCCATCAGACAGACTTCTGGCTTCTCACAATTCGAGGACCCCCTATAATACCTAATTTCTGGTCTGAGTAGGTGAGGTTTTAGCTTCAGGTCTCTCTAAGTAATACTCATTCAATTATACATTCTGTGTGCTTCAAGGGGAAGCCATTTTAGAGAAACAACAACAAAGGTGATATGGTCTCCTTTCTTTATTGGTCTGAAGCTAGCCAAGATCTTTTGATTTTACAGAAATTATAGCTACTGTCTAATATCAACGTGAGGAACAAGCACTCTGCTCTTTACCATGGAGCACACCCACCATCAAAGAAGTTCCCTTCTGTGCCAGGGAGTCCCATGACAATGTATTCTTTTGGAGACCAACAACTATTTTTACTTTTATCCCAAAATGTGTAATTGTGGTGATTGGCCAACAGCTCCCCACAACAATAATTTTATACAAAAACCATGACAAAACAAAAAAAATTGCAAAGCCAACAGCATGCCAGACTGGCTTTTGTAATGCTTGTCTATGTTTAAAATGAGGTGTGCTACAGAGTGTATGCATACGTCGGGAAGGAAACAGGTCATTGGATCAGATGTGAGCCAGGAACTTTTCATTTTAATAAAAATATATAAACTTTAACATACTTATGTACAGAAAATTTTCAGGCAACCTTTTTCATCCATTGTTAAGTTGCACGGTCAATAATATGCTTCTCTGCCCACCATATAACTCAGCAGGTGTCTGTGGTAAAGCATCCTTCTGCTGTTGGTTTCCTCATGTGTGAATGAAGGCATTCCAAAGAACAGTGCAATGGACTGGTAGGTCAATGCGTCACTTTGTAAAAATTTATAAGTATATATACACATAGATTTTTCATTATGTGTGTTCCCAGAGAAGGCCCTATTCAATCAGAGCAACAGATGTAGACAAGTAAAAGATTAATACTTTTTAGGATACAACTGACTGAGAGAGAAGGCGCCTCAAATCAGTTTGATTTGTATGGCAATAAAAGGAATCAGTAAAATAGGTCCACCCCCAAAATGTTTTTTTAGGGGAACAGAAGGAGGAACTATTGCCCCAGATTTTAGAACCAACCCAGGGGGCACCTTCAGGATCCAGACCTGTCTCAGAAATATCTACAAACCAGGAGCCATCAATGTTGGAGAAACCAAACACCAGACCTGTCTTCAATCTCTCTGTAGAAAATATTGATTCTGTGGCAGAGGAGATCTTTTGACAAAGGAGATTAGCCTAGTCCAATCTACCTCCATTGATAGATTTGAATTGATAAAAGATTTGTATGCCTTCTTTCGTCAGATTGGACAAAAAAAGTAAATTCCCCATGAATCCATGACTGAAGACATCCAGTACGGTCTGAAACAACCATCTAGCTTTATTTCAAGTTTAGACCAGATAGAACCAGAAGTGCAAATCTTTGAGAAGGCAGTTCTTTCTAAAATGTTGCAAGTACATAGATATGTTCCCACCCAACCCCCCCGCCCGATATGTCATGACAGGAATATCTAGCCCTTAATTTATTGAAGGACAAGATTATTATTACTATCACACCGGGTGACCAAGGCAGGGGTATTGTTATCTTCAACACACAGTAATATAAAACCAAAATGTAAGAACTGTTTAGGATACCTGAACACTATAGAAAGATCAGAGGAGATCCTGAAATGAGACTAAAAGAAAAAAAACATGCCATTGTGGAAAGGGCAGTTCTGGATTGTGTTATTTGTAAAAAGGAAGCAGAATTCCTTACACCAACCAATGCTCCCATACCGGTCATCTATGGGGTTCTTAAAACACATAAAGACACTGTTAACCTACCTTTGCGCCCCATTGTATCCACCATAGGAGCAGCCACTAGAACCCTTGTCTAAATACATTGACGTGTCAATTAAACCTTTGATAAATAAACTTCTATCAAATATACAGGTCAACTTATTTCTAAGATACAAGGCTTGCTCTTTAATGCCCAAAATGAATTGTTTGTAACTATGGACATAGAGGTGCTATACACGAATGTGCCTCAAACCCAGGCCCTTAAGGTTATTTGCGAGACTCTGCACAAGGACAACAACAATTCCAACCATGGCTTCATCCAGTCATGTTTGGAGATAGTTCTTATGGAAACGTTTTTTAATTTGATGGCTAGGCTCACCAGCATACCAAAGGAGTCAGTATGGGAGAAGCATGTGCCCCTAGCATAGCAAATCTATATATGGGTAGCTTTGCGACCAAGTATATCTACAAGGAAATGGCCCCATTTGATGAGAACATACCCACCGGTCCAGTTTCATTGATGACATCTTTTTCACGTGTTGTGGAAAGGAGGATGATCTAAACTAATTTTTTCAATGGATCAACCTATGTGATATCCTTCTGAAAATTGCTGTGGAAACTAGCACAGAGAAGGTGAAATTGCTGGACATATAGATAGAATATTGTAATCAACAACTTCAAGTTTCCTTATATGCTAAACCTACGGCTAGGAATATGCTCAATCACTTCAGTAGCTTCCATCCTCGTTGTCAGAAACAGTGAATTCCCTTTAGTCAAATGTTACCACCACAGAGAAATTGCACTAATATCGAGGAATTTTTGAGGCATGCAGACATTTTTAAATCTAAACTTTTAGATGGCGGGTATTCCAAAAACCTTTTCAAGATTCTTTCAAAAGAGCTAGATATTGCAACAGAGACAGCATATTTGAGACTAAAAATGAACAGATAGAAGACAAGTTAGTCTGTGTCACATGGTACTCTAATCTTGATCAGAAGATCAGATAAGCAGTTAACTCTCATTGGCACCCCTTGAACATTCACAATGAAGAGGTCAAACTTGCCTGACAAACTTTTGCATTAAATAAAAATATAAACCTGCATAACTTTTAGGTGAATGCCAAATTGTGAGAGAGAGAAAGCTTTTGCGAAAAGTTGATTACTGAGACACATCCAGTCAAGGGAAATCACAAATGTGGCACGTGCCACTGTTAAACTGAGAGGCATGACCAATTGTAGAACCTCAAACATTGTATATCTCATCCTATTCCCAAGTGGACTCGGATTCGTTGGAGACACTGAACGAGAGTGCAGAACGACAATAGGGGAGCACAAATCTAATATCCACAATCACAGGGTTTCTGCCTCCCTTGTTCAAAATTGGTCAGAAATGAATCACTCTGAGAAGGATCTATATTGGACGTTCATTGAAAAAATTGCACCAAATAGAGGAAGGAATGACACTGTTCTTCGTAAGAAGAGAGAAGTGTTTTGTATTTTTCTGTTTGACTCTCAGAATGAGAGCCTTAATGAAATCACATCCTGGGAGAATGCTATCAAATGTCACCCCAGAATTATATTGGTTGCATGTTTTTCCATTGCAGGAAGCCCCTTGCTTTGTGTTTTGAGCCCTGTTCAGCATTTTTATTATATAGCTCTTTAATTTTTCTCAGTAACTAACTGTATACAGAGTAAAAATATTTTGTCATTCTACTTAGTCTCCTAAAGTGTGTGCTGCTCTTGTTTAACAGATTTTCTTTATTTACTTTCAGAATACACAGTAAGAAGTACATTTAACTTTCATATTAATAGATTTTTTCTAGCACAAAATCTGTTTTACAGTGGCTATAAATATATATTATATCATTATTAATGTGCACCTGATCTTAGACCTACACTTGGAACTATTGTGCAGAAAAGAGAATATTCTGTTCAGCTAACTGCTTGGCTCAGTTCATGTTTATCTTTGTATCCTCTTTGTGGATCCATGGATTGCTCAGCCTGACTTGTGGTGCTCCTTTAAGCCATGTTCTTCGTTTCTTAGTTGTCTCACCTGCTCATATATTCTTCATAGTATTTCTTTACCTAGGTGAAAAGCGTTGTTGCGATCCTGTTAATAGTTGATTCTCTGCTTATAGTCTGGTTTTGGAGACCATATGCATATATTCTGCAGGGAGATTTTTAGGCAAGCTGATTGTCATGGCTTTGCCAGAGTCAAAAATGCCTTATTAGGATTCTCTTTTACTTGGGTCTTTTCCATTTTTTGTTTTGGTAAATATTCTTCTTTGGTTAAGTTACACATTGACATTTGATCATTTTCGTATGGCGATTCTCCATCTTGAGAGTGCCTGCTTCAGTTATTTTACATTTTGACATTGGTTTCTTTCAATGTGGTGCTTCTCTATCTCAAGAGTGAGCGCTTTTTATTTTTATTCATGCAATCATAGTCAACGTCATCATTGAATGCATGTTTTATAAACGTGACGGGCTAATTTCTTTCCCTTCCATCCTAAGAGGGCGAGACACATGTGGAAGGAGTGAGGAGGTGCGTTCGTTTGCCAACTAGGAATCGGTAAGTGGGGAGGCCTGGGGGTCTATACGGGCGTACATATGGGCTTTGAATAAAAGATCAAGCTAAAGCAACCTTTATACATAGGACACTATTATTTCTTGGGAGCTCAACCCATTATCTTCATTTTACATGTTTCATTATATATAATGTTGTGTATATATCTTTGGTGATCTTTTGTGGAGAATATAGTCCCGGTGAGGGATTTTTGTTCACCCCACATAGAAGCATATTCAGAGGGAATGTGTTAGAGATGCCATGCCTGCTTTGTTTTTCTTGAAGACATGCGTGTTCATTCTCCATTTGCTGCTATCCTTTTTCCATTAGGTGGGCATCTTTCACTGAAAAAAAACCTACATTCAGATTGTCCATTATGCTAATGCGAGTCTCGAGATATTTGACTGTGCCTCCTGTCAATGGCTGTGCATCTTCTCATTGAGAATTTTCACACATTCCTCTTGTGGTTTTATTGCACACTTTGTCCCTTTGATATATACATCTGTTCTTTAGTGCTGGGTCCAGTGCATCATTTTGCCCCTTGGTGCATATCTCATGAATATATCTCATGCAAGCATTGTTTTTTTAGATGCGTCTAAGCAATTCACATACTACGCAGCCGTGATACTTGGAGTTCTCTGATACCAGTAGGTTCTATTCATCTCCTACTTTATGTCCATTTACGACCATTTGATATCCGGGTCCATCAACCATTAGATATCAACCTACCTCTTAAGATTAATTTCTTCATACTAGAGAGGTAGCAGACTTCCTTGTACCCTTTTAATTTAGATACACCCAAGATTACTATTTATCCTAGACTGCCTATTTAATTGTTTCTTGTGTCCTCCTCGAAATGCTCATGGAGTAGCGGATAGAGAAAGCTTTCCTATGAATAATTCCCCTCTGTTGAGGCACCTTATGCATTGCCTCACCTTCCTTTTTCAAAACCAGTTAATAATAATGGACTCCCCTTGGGACCTATCTGGATTCTGTCACCTCTCTCCAACATAGACACAAGATAGATATATTTTCGGGTGTAAGGCTATGTTCACTTGTAGGACATATTTCATCTAGTTATTTATTTTAGATTATTTTTGGTGAACTTATAATTTTCTCTTTCCCCTTTTGTTTCTTCATTTGAATGGTTGTTTATTTTATGGTGTGTTATATGGTATGGTAATGTGACACCCTTTATCCTGAACGTCACCATTTATTCAATATATTTCGTTTTAGCATAAGAAATGTGTAGTCCTTATATATACATACATCATCTAGACTTTAGTATTTTCTGGATTGTCTCTGGCTGTACCCCTTGTTCTTTGGCCTTCTGGCACTTATGATTTAGTGCCCTGAGGAAGGTTGACCAGGATTGTGGATGTTAACCGAAACACATGTTGGCGCGGAGCCAGAAAGCAAGACACAAGAACCATTATATCCAGTTTATGGTCCTGTGACTGGACTATACTGGAAAAATTAAAGGTTAACTATTATGTGTTTAAAGAAAAAGATAATTAATTTTCCTTTCACAAAAAAGCAAAGATTTTCTGTTCCTGAGTCCTTGGATTTTTTGGTGTGTCCATCCCTCAAGGCCCATAATGTCCACCATTGGATCCGCGATAGAGCCCTTATCCAAATACATTGATCATTTTTTGAAACCTTTGGTCAGTAATTTGGATTCCTTTGTAAAAGATACCCGCTACTTTATCGCTAAAGTGGAGGGAACCCAGTATCATGAAGACAGAGAGCTCTTGGTCACTTTGGACCTCGAGACTCTGTATACTAACATTCCACAGAGAGGGGCTCTGAGGGTCATGGAGGAAATTCTGTCATCTGAACCTGAGATCAGCAATGCTTCCTTTATCATGCAGAGCCTCAAAGTTGTTCTCAGTGAGAACTACTTTGAATTCAACAACTGTTATTTCCAGCAAATCCAGGGAGTAAGCATGGGGGCGTCGTGCGCAGCAAGTATAGCGTGTCTATACATGGGACATTTTGAAAAGATCAACAATTATAACGAGATGGCTCCCTTCCATGAAAATGTTTGAGCCAATGACATCTTTTTCATATGGAAGGGGGACCAGGACTCGCTAAATGAGTTCATCCTCTGGATCAACGCGGCGGATCGAAACTTGAAGTTCACTGCCCACTCTAGCAATCACAGAGTGGAGTTCCTTGATATCTGGATTTAACATCAACAGAATGAGATCTATGTGTCCCTTTACACCAAGTCGACTTGAAGGAAAACCTTGTTGCAGTAAAATAGTTTTCATTCTCGTTGCCAGACGGATAGTATTCTGTTTAGTCAGTTCCTCACCCAAGCGGAT
This sequence comes from Lissotriton vulgaris, assembly GCF_964263255.1. NCBI lineage: Eukaryota > Metazoa > Chordata > Amphibia > Caudata > Salamandridae > Lissotriton > Lissotriton vulgaris. The sequence goes on along the minus strand of NC_141694.1, from coordinate 1,805,855,672 downwards.
ATACTAAAAGAGAAACTTGCGCACCGTGGTTACCCCTACAAATTGATAAAGGAATCCTTCAAACGGGCAAGATACTTCAACCGTGAGACCATGTTCTTACCCAAGTAGAAGGAATCCTTGGAAAAACTAGTCTGTGTGACCAGGCACTCCAACATCAACCATAAACTTAGACAGGCCATAAACTCTTGATGGCACCTGTTGAATCTAAGTAATGGGGAAGAACATTTTCCCAAACCTATTTTTGCCTTCAAGAGGAATACAAATCTCAAGAACCATCTTGTCAGAGGTAAATTGCAGGACTCTTCTGCCCTGCTACAAACAGCTATATGTGGCCCTAGCCCCATCAAAGGCAATCACCGATGTGGTAATTGCCAGGCCTGCCCGAATGCGTTAGCTGGTGACATGATTAAAACCCCTGAACGGATTGTCTCCCTGACCAAAATGACTAACTGTCGCAAATCTAATGTTGTTTACATACTTTTTTGTCTGTGCGACCTTTTGTATGTTGGGGAAACGGGACTGGAGTGTTGAATAAGATTAGGGGAACATAAATCCAATATTCGGATTAGAAAAACCTCAGCTCCCCTTGTCACTCATTTGCATGAGAATAATCATTCAGAAGGTGATCTGAAGTCGTCCATCCTGGAAACGATCCTTTTACACCCAGGACAAGACCCCTTGATCACACGGAAAAAGCAAGAGGTCTTCTGGATATACCTCCTTAATGCGGTGAAGAAGGGCTCGAATGAGAACTGCCCATGGGAGAATGCCAGCACCTGATGGATTCACCCAGTAGTTTTCATGGATATTTGATTCATCTTCCTACTCCCGTACCCTTTGCGGAGTCGAGATGAGCCTTTGACCTTTGGTTTTGGTCTAGTGATTAATAAATGCGGGCCTTTCTTCCTGATTTGGGAATTTTTTCCTGAAATAACCCTGGTTTCACGATTGTGTACACTGTTGCGGATTTGTTTTATTTATATATATATTAATTTTGTAGCCCATTGCCTTTCCTGTTTTTACTTTTTTCTTATTTTTCAGCTTATTTGTCCTTTCCCCTATGTGGAGAAATGCCTCAAGCATGTCCTCTCCCGTTGAGGCTGTCTTGAGCACATATGTGGTGCTCCAACATGGCCGTTTCAATTAATGTATTCTTGGCCCTTCTTGAGGCTAGCAATAGTCCACTTTAGATGTCTTCTTTGTCAACGCCCCCGCACGCAACAAGGCTGAGCCCATTTTGGTTCAAAATGGGCTGAACACGCCTATTGAATCAGGCCAACTTCTTTGTACGAAACCTGATGTAATAATTGGACTTAGACCTTAAATTAGTCTCATTTCTTTGCTTCCGTCTAAGAGCTGAACCCAGATGTTACGTCCATCATCATTCAAATGTCCCAAGTCCAAATGGGCCATAGCCAAAGCAGCCCTCAGCCAGTTCTCATAAAGCGGGGGCAATGGATCCTTCCATAGCCTGCAAAACTCCCTCCGGGCAATAAGGATCAAATACATTAGCAGTCCTTTTTGCGTTACTGACAATATGGTTGGAGAATTGTTGTTAGCACCAAATATTACCATAGATATGTTCAAGCTAAAGTTGACCTTAAAAATAGCACCAAGTGCACGTTCCACATTCTGCCAAAACCCCTTTAGAGCCCGGTATGAACAAAATATATGTATATCATCAGCCTGGATTGACTCACATCTAGGGCATTTTGTAGAAGTGAGAGGAGCAAATTAAGCAATTTTCTTTTATGTGTAATATAGCCTATTAGTTACATAGAAATGGTTCTTCTTTAGCAATGCGGGTTTAATCAACTTATATAGCATCTGCAGGGATGGTTCAAACAATGCTACAGCAGTGGTCTCCAAAGCTGACATATTCCATACTGCATTTTGTAGGTGAGCAGCTGTATCATCCACTTCTAGCATCTTCCTATACCAAAATCCCACCTCCTTTTTTATGAGGTGTGTATTCTGGCACTGAAAGTCAATTTCCCAATTTCCACCTACGGAGGATTTCTCTGCAGTATACCAGGAGGCCAATTGTAGGTATTTAAATCTAAAGAAATAATCCCCTATTTTTGTTATGTTATGTTATGTTCTGTTAGCAAACACTTATAAAGCGCACGTACACCCTAGAGTTTCATGGCGCTGATGCTGAAGATTCTTGCAGCTGAGGCACTAGATGTAGGCTTGCTCAAATAACCACGTTTTTAAAACCCTTTCTGAAACTGAGAAGATTATTACAGCTTCTGAGCATCAGAGGGAAGGAGTTCCAGAGGTTAGGAGCCAGATGGGAGAAACGACAGCCCCCTGGCATTTCCGTTTAAATGATGACGTGGTGAGCAGAAAAAGGTGGGCTGAGCGGAGGCTACGCTGAAGGGTATACTTAGTGATCATGCTGCTGATGAATCTAGGACTTTTGCCGTGCAAGGCCTTAAAGGCTAAGCAGTATGACTTAAACATAACCCGTTGGGATATCGGGAGCCAATGAAGTTGTGCCAAGCCGGGTCTAGCTGACTGCCACTTTGGTAGTTTATGGACCAATCTGAGTGCTTGGTTCTGGACCATTTGGAGTCTTTTTTGTAGGCCAAGAGGAAGACCAAGATAGATGGAATTGGAGAAGTCCAGACGTGAAAGTATAAGTGCTAACATCACCTGAATTAAAGCTGAGTGAGTCAGCAGGTGCCTGATTTTTCTGATTTTCCACAGTTGGTGAACAGCGGAGGAGATCACTGTGCCCACCTGACCGCGGAGCGAGAGGTCGGCGTTTATTATGACCCCTAAGCTTTTCACAGAAGGAGAGGGGGAGGGGGACATCCAAGTTCTGTAGGCCAGTAATACGTGCCCCAGCTTTCCTTGCTGTTCCCGGGCAAGACCAACTCTGTCTTGTCCGGGTCGAGTTTTAGGTGGTTCACATCCATCCAACGCTGGATGTGAAGCATGGTCGATTGGAACTCCAGTGCGGCATTGGGGGAGCCAAGAGGTAATATAATTTAGAGATCATTAGCGTAGTTGAAAACAGTGATGTTTCTCTTTTTGAGTGAGTTGGTCAGTGGTCTCAGATAGAGATTGAAGAGCAGCGAGGACAGAGAGGAGTCCTGTGGAACCCCGCAGTCAGATAGGAGCTTAGGGGCAGTAACATTTTTGTGCCTTACAGCTTGGGTGCGGTCAGCAGGGAAAGATTTGATCCACCCCAGGGCTGGTCCGTGCAGGCCTGTTTGCTCAACAAGGTGCATCAGGATGGTATAGTCGACCATGTTGAACACTGCCGACAGGTCGAGGAGCACAAAAGCTTGGGGGTCACCTCTGTCAGCATTAGCTCTTAGGGTATCTAGGACTGCGAGGATCACAGCCTCGGTAGAATGTGCTGGACGGAAACCAGCTTGATTCGGCTCAAGGTAATGCGATCCCTCGATAAAGCTAGACACACACCTGGCGAAGTGGGCCTCTAGAATTTTGGCCAGAAAAGGGAGAAGAGAGATAGGGCGGTAATTAACAGGATTGCTAGGTACCGCTACAGGTTTTTTTATAAGAAGAAAGCCTTAGGAACCTTGCCTTGGGCCAGGGATTCCTTGAGGAATGGCAGCATGCTCTGAGGCAAGGTTGTAAATATCTCTTTGGAGACGTGCGGGGGCAGCAATCGTCAGGTGATCCTGATTTAACACGGGTCATAAGTTCTGATAGCATTTTTGGACGGATGGGTTGGAGGGTTTCTAAAGTGCAGCGGTTGTTAGAGATCTCATCCAGAGGTTCCCAGTTCAAGGTGTTAGGAAGACTGGCTTTAATAGAGGAGATTTTGTCCAGGAAGAACGCGTTCAGGGAGTTGCAGAGATCTTGGCTAGGGAGTCAGTTAAGTTCTGGCATCATTGCAAATATCCTTCCCGATGATAAAAATTTCTTTAGAGTTATTGTGAGCATTGAGTAGTTTAGAGGAAAAGTAGGCCATTTTAGCAGTTGAGATAGTTTTTTTGTATTCTCTACGGGCGGTGGAGTAATTTTCCCTGTCTTCGATTAAATATCTTGATCTCCATTTCCTCTCTAGTTGGCGCAGCTCAAGTCTTTGTATTTTGCGGTCGGCGGAGAACCATTTATGCGCCTTGGCGTGGCGTGCGTGGGAGAAATTGACAGTAGGGGCGGGTATGTTACTTGAGGAGGGAAGCCATTCTGTGATTTTGTTCTCCATAGAATTAATGTCCCGGCTGAAGGTGGGGACAGAGTTCTCCAGAGTTGTGATGAAGTCTAGCTTGTTTAGAGATTTCCACTTCCTGGTTTCACCTCCTGCCATAAGGGTGGATTTTTTGTGGCTAATGGAAATGGTAGTAAAGTGTGTCAGATGATGATCTGACCAGATGCAGGGGGAGATTGATGGAGTGGAGAGTGAGATGTTGTAAGTCCAGACCTGATCCAGGATATGTCCCTTTTCATGGGTGGGATTGTGTAAATGCTGGGTTAGGTTCAGATTAGATAAGAGTTCAGATAGTTCGGCTGCGTGGGGTCCTCCGGAGGGGTCGTTGAACCAGTAGTTCAAGTCCCCGACCAGGAGCACCTTGGAGTGATTAATCATGAGGGTGGCCACTTGTTCTCATAGGGACATAGGGAACGAGGGAATGGCCTGTGGTGGGTGGTAAATAAGAACCAACTCCAAGGAGCCTGTGTCCGAGTCCAATTTTATAACCATGTTCTCAATCTCCGGGAGCGTGAGAGAGGACATGGTAGTGAATTCCAAATTCTTTTTATTATGGCCGCCACACCACCTCCTGCTTTACCAGGCGGCCGGTTTGCCGATAGGATGTAGTATTCGGTGGAAAGGGCTGCTAAAATGTAGGGCATAGAGTCCTGGGTCAACCAAGTTTCAGTGATGAGAAGGACATCAGGTTTGTCTGAGGTGAGCAGTAGGAATATGTCAGATTGGTGTTTGCCCAAAGAATGCCTGTTGAGGTAGATAACGATGATATCATTATGCTTAGTAGTTGTAATTTTGGGGACTAGAGGAGGATCCAAAGTGGGGACAGCGGGGCAGGTGTGCCTGTGTGGGATGATAAAATCCCGTTACTGAAGATGTGGCCACGAGTGGCGAAATCCAGAAGGGGACATAAATTTGTTGACGGTCTAAGGGTCCTAAGCTTTGCGGCGGTGTAGCAGGTGGTTTGGCCATAGTCCATGGCCCCTGGGCCCGGCATGGCCCAGACGGGCGCAGATGGCTTGCCTTTGGCGTGCCCGCTGTGCGCGTCCTGAACATGGGGCAAGTTTATACTTGGGCAGGGCAAAGGGGGGGTGTCTCGCTCTACCGGTCCGCCCTGCACATAAACAGCAAGGAGCAGCGATGGACCAGGGTCGGAGCGGGGAGATGAGCGGCGAAGTGGTGACTCACTGCGAGGTGCCTAAGTTTAAAAAGGTGAGACTGGTGAAAATAAAGTATTTAAAAAAAAAAAAAAAACACATTACAGGGCGCAGCCCACAGTAGCGCGGCAGCAAGTTTCTAACGCGCATCCCAGGGGCAGAGTCCCTTAAGTGTGAGCAGACAAGGGGGGGCATGCCACGCTCTACCGGTCCGCCCTCCACACAAACAGCAAGGAGCTGCAGTGGACCGGGGTCGGAGCGGGGAGACGAGTGGCAAAGTGGTGAGCCTAGCAGCAATTCACTGCGAGGTGCCTAAGTTTAAAAAGGTGAGCCTGGTGAAAATAAAGTATTTTAAAAATAAGCAAAACACATTACAGGGTGCAGCCCACAGTAGCGTGGCAGCAAGCGTCTAACCCCCGTCCCTGGGACAGAGTCCCTTAAGTGTGAGCAGACAAGGGAAGGCATGTCTTGCTCTACCGGTCCGCCTTCCACACAAACAGCAAGGAGCTGCGGTGGTCCGGGGTCAGAGCGGGGAGATGAGCAGCGAAGTGGTGAGCCTAGCAGCGACTCACTGCGAGGTGCCCAAATTTAAAAAGGTGAGCCTGGTGGAAATAAAGTATTTTAAAAATAGCCAACACACATTACAGGGCGCAGCCCACAGTAGCGCAGCAGCAAGCTTCAGTCTCCCAAGGCTTAACACCTCCCAAGGATGAATCCCATCAACGGATGCAAGGTGGGACCAGATCCAAAAATCAGCTTTCTTAATGGGCAGTGCTAGGCTATACTTTAGACAAACAGGTAACCCCTGAGAATCCCAAAGGGGAGCAAAATCAGAATAGTAGCCTAGCCCCCATATTTTCCTAACCCTGCACCGCAGATTCAAGGATGCGATTAAATCTTTCAAACAAACCTTTTTAAAGAATCTGGGCGCACCAAACTTATACAGAAAACCCTCACCGCCTCCCTCAAAACCAACCATTTCACATAAAATCCTCCCCCAATTAGGTCCCCCTACCGTACGAAGTAATGCCCGAACATTTTTTAACTGAAAAGCAAAAAAATACCAAAGTATATCAGGAAGTGCCAGGCCCCCTTTCTGGAGCTTGTGTCTTCATTTTTTCCATGAAAGCCAAGCCGTTTTATTAGACCAAATGAAACTTCCTATTTTGCTTTGCATTTTACTTATATTTTTATGTGGAAAATCTAGTGGAATGGTGCCGAAAAGGTAGGTCAATTTTGGCAGGATGACCATTTTTACCAGATTTACCCTACCGTATATTGTAAGAGGCAAATTTACCCATCTTAAAAACTAACAGTCAATTTCCTTAGACACCCTCTTTAGGTTGATCCTAGGGATGTCATCTAAGTTGTTTACTATGGTTATCCCTAAGTAACTAAATTCTCTGCTTATTTTACTCTTCCAATTGTCGACATTCCAAATCATTACATCTGTCTTAGAGGAGTTTGCAAGGTACCCTTAATACGAGCCAAATTCCTCAAGAAGAGCCTCCACTCTAGGGATTACCTCAGCAGGATTATCAGTATAGAGCAGCAAGTCATCAGCATAAAGGGCTAACTTGCTGCTGTGAGAATGATCACTGAACAAAACAATTAATTTGTCTAATCTGATTGCTTGGGCGAGGGGTTCTATATATAAATCAAAGAGTAAGGGCGAGATGGGACAACCTTGCCTCGTTCCCATAGCAATATTAAAACTTGATATCAAAAAAGCGTTCAGTAAAATCACTGCTGAGGCATCCCAATAGCAGTTAATTAATGTCTGTATAAAGACTGGGCCTAAACCTATTACACTTAAAACCTCCCACAGGAATGCTCAACAGACACGGTCGAATGCCTTCGCTGCGTCAAATGCTGCCATAGACAAAGGCATCGACCGCACCACAGCCAGATCAATACAGCCAATCAGCTGCAGGGTCTGTTCCTGTATAAACCTGCCCGGAATGAATCCCTTTTGATCTGTATTTACCAACTGTGGAACTAGCTTGACCAATCTCCCTGCCAAGACAGACATAAAGATTTTATAATCAGCGTTGAGCAGGGAGATTGGCCTATATGAGTCGGCCTTAAGGGGATCTTTTCCTGGCTTTAGTATGAGGACAATTGTGGCTTTCTTCCATGATTTGGTACTCTCCCTTCTACACTATAAACATAGTTAAATAGTTCACATAATCTTGGGACCAGTACATCCTGTAGGGTTTTATACACTTCCCCGGGTAGGGCATCAGTCCCAGCGGCCTTATTATTCTTAATCTTTTTAATATGAGCTATTACCTCATTCTCTGTAATATGGGCATTCAAGGCAGCTCGACTACCCTCAGTTAACCCCTTTGAGGCTATTGACGAGCTGGGCTCGTCATCGCGCTTACCTGTCGTGCGCGGATGACAAGGCCAGCTCGTCACGTAACGCGGTAATTTCAAATCTGCCGCGCACAGCGGGAAAAGCCGCCGCAGCGATGCGGTTAAGACTGATAGTTTGTTGAGTCTCAACCAATCTTGAATGTTCTCCAAACTAGGGGAAATCTCCTCCCTGTAAAGATCCAAGAACAAAGAAAGAAGACGATTTTGCATGTCTTCATGTTTACATGAAGTTCCTCCATTCTCATCAATAATTAACTCATTTATATTATTCTTGGCGCGATCTACCCGTGCCTTCCAGGTCAGGAGGGCCATTGCCTTTTCCTCACATTCAAAATGCTGCATGGTATGAGCAGACCACTGGGCTTTGACTTTTGATTCAAGTTTCCCCCTATAACCCTGACGGAGACGATCAGGGTCTTCATTAATATGGATCAATTCTTCATTAGATGACTGGGGGGTACTGAGCCTTTCTTTCCCCGTATCCCGATCTCTTTCTCTAACTTCCGAAGATCCAGAGACTCTTCCCTGTTTTTAAAGCAAATCAGGCTATGTAGCTGCCCCCGAAGATTTGCCTTCAAAGCATCCCAGACAAAATCTTGGGAGGTCGAGCGGATGTTATTGGCAAAAAAGTCTGTGGTAGATGTTTTAAGTGCACTTCTCAGGTCAGGATCAGAGAGCATTGCCCGCTTCAAAGTCCATCTCGATCTAAAGTTTTGTCTAGCACTGAAATAGGAGAAAGAAATGGGAGCATGGTCAGAGAAGAAACTTGGTAAGATTGAAAAATCCCCAATCCTCTCTAATCCCAGTCTATCTACTAAGATGTAATGAATTCTTGAGGAATGACCGTATTTTTTACCAAAGAAAGGTGAAGCCTTTGTTTTCTTCAAATGTCCCATCCCTGGTCTATACCTTGCTCCCACCTCTGACTTTATCAATGAGAGCATCCACCTCCACAGTCTGCCTCATGTTATACTGTGATTATTCCACATACCCCGGAGAGATGCCGGAAACCTCAGTTGGGTCTTGGCCCCTAGTGATGTCAAAACTGTAATTCTCTTACCCATCTCACACTGTTTTGTGGCAGTGATATGTGATATGTCACACTTAATAAGAAATGAGAATGAGCTAGAGAAAGAGCTACATTTTATCGAATCAACTTTCAAAGCTGAAGAGAGGATTTTTTCTTTTAGCGAATATGTTAAGAAATGTACCATGATCTTTCTTGGTTTAGATTTAGCGGGAATCCTTTTATAAGGGTCCCGATGGACCAGCTGAATATCGTGAGCCAAATCAATTTTTCTGTGATTCCTTGAGGATTTTTCCCTTTAAAAGAGAGATCACAACATTTTTAATGGCCCCCCCTCCAGATCCTCAAGACATTTTATATTCTTAAGTTGTTTTTCCAGGCGTAATTTTCGAGACGCTCTATATCTTCCTTCAGATCCCTATTCTGTGTAGCTAGCTTATACACCTTGACCAAGAACTATGCAAAGCTTCCTTAATCTGGGGAATTTCAAGTTCCAAAACATCAGTTCTCTGAGTTACTTCTTCAACTTTTTGAGCAAGAATTTCACATGAAAACTGGATAGCAGATTGATTAGCTACGGAGGTGGTGAATCTTTTCCCTATATCATCTCTCAAAGCCATCAAAATATCAGCCAAAGATCCGACCCCCATCATATGGGGCACATCTTTTCCAAAAGAATCTGAACGACCCGGTAAAAGCAGAGGAGGGGAAGAGGTGGAAACTACACCAGAAGCAGCCTCCCCAGCCAGGGACATATCTTGCGGAGAATCCAGCCCGTTACCTTGATTGCCCTGATCCTCCAAGGTCTTATACTTGTTGGATGTATTAATTGCGGATGAATAATAACTGGTTGCTCTTCCCCCCGATATTCCAGGCACAGATAGCAAATTTTCTGGAAGTAAGGAAGGGAGGTTACTTTCTTGACACACTGGGGTCTGCAGCTGAACAATCTGTACACTCTGAGCAGCCATGCTGGATTTGTTGTATGAACCCTTATCGGAGGAGGCAGATAATACTTTATAGAAGGTTTTCAGGGAGGGAGTTACTCTGACTTTTGAAGATAGAATTTTCTTAGCTCTTCCCCTCCCTTTACCCCCGTAGGTATAGACTCCGTCACACTGGTAAGTGGGTCTGTTTACACGGGCTAGCGGTTATACGATAGACGCTGGCCAACACGAACTCTGTCCCTGGCCGCGGCGTATGGCCCTTTTATATGTCTATGGGCAGCCCCTATATGGTTATGGAGATATAGGTGTACTTGGGCAAGTTCTTTGTCCATAATGGGAATTTATAGGTGCCATGTATTTTCGTGGTCTTTGCCTGCACTTCTAGGCAGATCTCTTTGTCATTATCCTTACAGACACTGCGGAGAGGGCTAAAAGTCCTTGCCTATTTTGTCAATAGCTCCCCCCATATTGACGAACATAGGGACCCGCATGTTGGACGGGTTTGGTTTTTCCAGGGCTCTTCTGAAATCTAGCAATGCCTAACTCGGGAGTTTAAATTGAACCATGTGGGTCTGGGCACATATTAAATTACCTGTAATCATGTACCCAGAAAGAGCTGCACCTTGATATACGCGCTGGAGTCTCAAGTCTGATATGCCTTTGTTTTTTTTTTATCATGCACATTTTAGATCGTCTTCCCTGGATCCTGCTAATGAACTCGCTAAGTATTTGCCTGAGCTGATATTACGGCGCTACGCCCGGCTCTGAAAGATTGAGAATCCCTAGGAACATTTCTTGTAAAGTAACCATTGTGATTTTATCCAGTAGATAGTAAGCCCTTATGTACCCCACATAGGGTGTTTTACCACTGAGTGCGGGAGGCGGCATAATCTGTGGCATTTCTTAGAGAGAACATTAAAAAGCTGTCTTTGTTTCTATTATGCCCTTTTCTCTAGAACGGAGCGAAGAAACTTTATTTATTGGGGCTCCCCACTTATTGTCTTCACTGCTGTACCCGGGCTGTGGCGTTTTGCCCTCTTCCCTTTATGGGTATGCCATTTGAGATAATTCTTCTACCCTCATTGAGCACTTATGGGATTGGTGCTGGTATTTGATCTATCGCCTAGCCTTTAAATCTTGATTTTTGACACTGACACACACGCTGTACTATTTTTTTAAAACCTTCTACTTTTCTTTTCTTTTTTCCCCCTCTTGTGTTGAGTGGATTTGTTTGAAATGACTCGCTCTATGAGTAACCTGGATAAAATGTGGAATGTGGTGCTTTATGTTATTGCTAATGGGGCCAGCTTTAGCATCCTATTCCAGTTGTGACTTTACATGCATTGATTAATCATTGTGTCCCCGGAGCCTATCGAGTATGCACTCTATCACTGGGTATTAAATCAATAGTTTGATAAAACTCAAGCCATTATCCTGAAATGTCTATTCCCTTTCTTTTTATACCTGCAGTTTTCTTATCCCACCCCCTATTGTTCATTCCTAACCTGATTAAGGTGAAGCCCCGGCTGGGGTGACACACCAAAACGTGCGTTGGCGTTGTTCATGAGGGGGCAGCTGGATTGTATCTACCCCTACCCCCACCACCATGATGATTTGTTCCATTCTGTCACCTGACCGACCATCTTGTGGCTTTTTTACAGTTTTTAATATTGTGTGTGCTGTGAATTGTGTGATTGAGGTATGGGTCTGCTTGATGAATCTTGGGAATATCTGAAGGTATAAATGTGATGTATGAAACACGAGTGTGGGACTTGATGTATTGGAGTTTGTGCTATTGCATTCTGGTATAACATAATTCTGAGTATTTATTTATTGCTGAAATGTTTGTTTAAAAAAATAATAATAATCAAATCATTATATATTTTGTAAAAGCCTATGTGAGTGTTTATCTCTGCGCTTGATCTGTTCCGGTGATAGTGTTTCTATCCAAGGATCCAAGGACCCCGTTCTGGGGTCTAGTTTGGAGATTTGGGGCAGGTAGCCGTTTTGCCTTTGGTAATTCTCATTTCCCCTGTATACCTGCCTCTATTTTGTCAGGGGTCCCTCTTCTTAGTAGTGCAGAGCCCACTTTGCCCATGCCCTAAAACATCTCTGACTACCATGTCCTTGCTGTTTCTTGCAGCTTGCCACATACTGTGCAATCACTGAAACCATGGCCCATATTTGACTCGGTCTTAAAACTATTCAAAGGTGGTGTCAAACCAAGCACATGAAAGCATTGTGGGTGGCTTTGGGGGGAGCAGACAGCCGTTCAGACTATTGCAGGGTCCACCTGATGCCTTCCATGCCTGAAACATTTCTACTTTAAATGCAGCACCTATCCATTTAAAGGGTACGGCTACTTTAAAAAGACCTCCATGGTTGCATTCACAGTCATTCACAAGAGATTGCAAACTGTCATTACGAATAAAACTGGTGCTTTTGTTTAGTTCTGTACACATACATTTTATTATGTGACTAACTAGTTCATATGTGGCTTTGGAAAATGCAACCCTGTTTGCAAATAAAAAAAAATGATGACAGGAAGGCTTGAGTTAATTTCAGCCATGTTGGTGGGGCCACATTCCAGTCCATTGTTTTTCACCCACTGTGCCACTCTAGATAAAAAAGACCTCATAGATATATGTAAATCAGCCTTGGTTATAACCATTGCACTTAGGGGGTCTACTGCACAAAAAACAGTGATGGAAGGGATGCACATTTGTCGGTGTGCAATTTGTAACCATGATTTCGTACAACAGGCCCTAGAAGGTGAATGGGGTGTAACAAAGAGCAAAACACCACTGTATTTTCAGAGGTGTAGGGGATAGTTGTTACATGTGGATAACAAAACATACATACCCATGCACATGCACATTTCATCAAAATTACCTCCTGCAGATTATTCACACTGTAACCAATCTGCAGTAACAAATGCAGAAGACTAAACATACCTCTGGAAATCTACAGTCAGAGGGAGTCCTGAGGGGTATCAAGTGGATCTAGATTCTGCCCTGGTTTATGGGTGCCATGCCATGCCTTTAGGACCCTGGAATACAGGTTACAACAAATACACTTCTCCAATCAGAGGAGCAAAAATCTAGCCCTAGACTAGTCAAAAAAGTGCAAGCAAGGCTTCCACCTGCAAAGTGTGGTCATAAACCAGAAAGGTGTTTGCCTGTAGGCAAGAAATCATTTTCCCTTACTCCCAGCAGAAGTTTGATGGTAATTGTGTGGCAAACTGAGAAATCCAGTGGTCATATTACAGAAAGTAGACTGCAGACATTACCTTCTGTGTCAATAATCCCAAGCAGGTGTCTCCGTGTTGGCATGGGGGTATGATCCCTAAAATACGCCTGCCCCAGTGTACCTAACCTAAGTCTAGTACGAGGGAAGAAGAAGTATTGTATAGCCTAGGTTTCGTTTTCTTTGCCAAGAATCTATCCAAGATTTCTCCTAGGTTCTAATCAGCTCCACACCTTAATTTAGAATGAAGGAGGTCTGGTATCTCCATCTCAGGACTCAATTTCCCAACACCCCGCAAGGGAAACTTGGAAAAACTGGAGCTGGATTCTCAGCGAGAGAAAGGTAGCCCTTTTGATCAGTGCGTCAGCTGGAGGGTCGGCTTCCTTCAGCACTTGCTGTAGCGAGATGCGTCAGGCAAGTAGCTAGTCGAACTGCTCCGGACCACCGTGTCTTGCTAAAGCAAGTGAAGGCATATTTATACCTTGAAGGTGTCTAGTTTGACGTAAAGTCGGGCATGATAACGTCAGGAAAAAACCCCAAGGGAATAGTAGTTCTTTGCAAAGTACATGATTTCTTAGACAAATCAATATTCAAGCAAGGGAAAGGACCTTTACTGCTTAAGCCGATTTTCCTAGAAATCGGTGTGTTGTTTTGTACGGGTGGAAGTAGCCATGCCTGTATTTGGTCTTTATGGGCTATGTCTAAGTAAGGGAATGATTTCTATGCCTATATTAGGGCAATTTGAATTGTACCTATATAAGGGCATGAATCAGGAAAATTCACTCAGAGCCTAAAACGCCACACAACACCCACTCCACTCTATTATGTACGACATTACTAAGTTCTAAACACATTAAAATATATCTACATGTGTAAAAACCCACCCAACATACATAAAAATGCATTGTTATTAGTTGTACACGAAAAGAGCATTTGTGCTGTATGCATTTAAAAGCAATGTTTCATTCAAAGCATATCATTTGAATTTTTTTTAAATTGTTTTCAATAAAGGCCTCTCTGTCATCTCAGCATCCCATATTTCAGGTTGCCGCAGGTCCGCGTTTACTGCAGCTGGGTGTCCTTGCCACCAGGCTGTAGTGTAGTTCCTTTATTCCCAATAGGCTCTGCGCATTGGAAAAATATATATCCAATAGATTAGACATAGGACTGAGGACGACTAGGTCTCTATCGAATATATTACACTTAATAGTGAGTGCCAGCTAGCTCAGAAGTCACTAGAAACTTTCTTGAATAAACAAGAAGGGATTAGTTTCTGACAACCGCATAAACATGACAACTTTGTTTCCCAAGAATAAGAAATGTATCTCTAGATTCGCCGAAACAATAGATAAGTATTTCACTCTGTGAATCGTGCATGCTTCGTTTCTACAGAGGTGCAGAGGAATAGAGAGAGGGGCGTTTTCAATAAAAAGGTTTATTGAACAGTCTTCTTTCTCATGCAAAAGAAATGAACTGCTACAATCATAATGCAGGCTGCAAAGTATAATGCGTACAGCGATAACCATATTATGAAATAATACTGTAAGAGCATTGTATGGTTTTTAAGCCATAAAAATACATACATAACTGACAATGACTAAGATACTCAACTGGTGTTTCTAAAATACGCCTACCCCAGTGTACCTAACCTAAGACTAGTACAAGGGAAGAAATAAGTATTGTGTAGCCTAGGTTTCGTTATCTTTGCCAAGAATCTATCCAAGATTTCTCCTAGGTTCTAATCAGCTCCACACCTTAATTTAGAATGAAGGAGGTCTGGTATCTCCATCTCCGGACTAATTTTTCCAACACCCCGCAACGGGAGCTTGGAAACACTGGAGCTGGATTCTCAGTGAAACAAAGGTAGCCTCTTGATCAGTGCATCAGCTGGCGGGTCGGCTTCCTTCGTGCATCGGGCAAGTAGATAGTGGAACTGCTCCGGACCACCGTGTCTTGCTAGAGCAAGTGAAGGCATATTTATACCTTCAAGGTGTCTAGTTTGACGTAAAGTCGGGCATGATAACGTCAGGAAAGAACCCCTAGGGAATAGTAGTTCTTTGTAAAGTTCATGATTTCTTGGACAAATCAATATTCAAGCAAGGGGAAGGTCCCTTACTGCTTAAGCCAATTTTCCTAGAAATCGTTGTGACCTTTTGTACGGGTGGAAGTAGCCATGCCTGTATTTGGTCTTTATGGGCTATGTCTAAATAGGGGAATGATTTCTATGCCTATATTAGGCCAATGTGAATTGTACCTATGTAAGGGCATGAATTGGTGATGTCATTTGAGATGTCATTTGAGATGTCATCAGTGATGTCATCAGTGATGTCACTGACCATGTCATGAATGATGTAATATGTGACATCATCAGCAGTGGATTGCGGGTGCGCAAAATATACTTAGTGCAACTAACTATATAGGAGCAATTTCAATGGTTTTTAAATGCTAATTCCTTACTATATATGACCTTAAACCTATGTTTTTTTCAGTGAATTTGCAAGGTTTTTTAAATGCTAATTCCTAACTATATATGACCTGAAACCTATGCTTTTTTCAGTGAATTTGCAAGGTTTTAAAAATGCTAATACTTAACTATGTAAGGTTTTTTTTCAGTGAATATATATATTTAATATAATATATATATATAATTTTTATTTTCAAGTTTTTTTTATATGATTACAGGGTCCACGCTCCATGAACGCTCTGAGCTCTTACCCCGACAACATTTTTTAAGTTTCTAAAACATAATATCTACGTTTTTAATGTAGATTTTAAAGGTAGACAATATCTGCTTTAATGTAGAAAATGTTTTTTTTAAACTTTTAACAACAGTATATTACTTTTTCAAGTAGTAACAAATCTCGCGAGGGTAAGTCACACGTGCATGCAACGTAAGAGCTTTGTCCGCGCACAGTGAAAGCTTCAAGCTCTTACCCCTGAACTTTAAAGCGTTATATCTACGTATGCACAATGTAAAGGTACACATTATCAGGGATAATAAAGAACATGTTAATATAAACTTTTAAAGACCATATATAACTTTATTTAAGCAACTATAAATCTCGCGAGGGTGCGTACCACGTAAGCACATCGTAAGATGACGTAAGCGCTCCGTAAATAATACGTAAATGCACCGTAAGCTTACGTAAGTGCTCCGTAAACGCTCCGTAAGCTTACGTCCAACCATATGACCTCATAACAAAAGCTTTTATTGGTTTATAATACTTCCTACTCCAATTCATGCAAGACCCCTCTCATCTTCATCATTCTTCTTTGGCTTTCGAGGAAGAAACACCTTTTTTCATCAGCACTTTGCTCCTGAAAAATCTATTGAAATGTCTGAACAGCAGTAACCTGAACATTCAGAATATGAGAAACCTGAGCATTCAGAACATGAGGAATCTGAGATTTCTGAACATGAGGAACCTGAGTTTGTTCCTAAACCCCCTAGATCACCAAAAGAGTCCGTAGTTTGGAAATGTTTTAAATTCCCAGAAGGACAGAAAAAGGTAAATGCACCTTTTGTCACATGCAAAATCTGTGACACGGTACTTTCTAGAGGGGATCCTCAGAAGAAGTACAGCTTTGGAACTTTTAGCATGAAACGCCATGTCAAGAATATACACCCAAACAATTGGATAAAGCTGTAATGAAAAGATCATCAGAGGAGCAGGGCCCAGCTCCCAGCACTTCTTCTCAATCAACAGCACCACCAATGCAAGCATCAATGGTTGCAAATATCCAACCAGAACTTAAGAATTTGATGATGCAATGCATTTGTTGCCTGAAACTAATAGCCTTTGGACAGGAGTCCATTCAAGTTATCCTGCAAAAAACAGGAAGCACAGGTGCATCCCATAATTGTTTTCTTTATTTTTCATAGTTTGTTCCGGTTGAACAATTATCTGCCTTAAAAAGTTTATTTTTTTACATCGTTTTTCAAGCAAAACAAAAACAAACCAAAAAGCTGTTCTTTTTAGAACTACCTCTACTGGTTAAAGAAAGAACTACATTTCTATGTTTGTATGTAAAAGTTTGTCATAGTGAATGTCAAAGTGCAAAACTATAAAGATGTGGTATAGCATAAACCTATAAGGTGTTTCCCTATAGTATACTGTACTACTTCCAAAGCACTGAAATGTAACATATGAATATAAATATGTTCCGACTCAATGGGCCAGATGTATGTAATCTCGATTTACCTACTCATAAATACCGAGGGCCCGATTTAGCTAATCCCAGATTACCACTTCTTAAATACCGAATCATACCGATTTGGTATTTAAGAACTGGCAAAGGGGATGTAGGTATTTTTATCAAATTAATTACTGATTCAGTTAATTTCGGTAATTACCGATTCGGTAATTACCAAATCTGTATTTGCCATTGATTCCTATGGGCCTTGAAGCCTATAGGAATCTATGGCAAATAACGATTCGGTAATTACCGAATCAGTAAATACCGAATCCTGCCAGTGGGAACAGGGTGTCACTTTGACACCCGTAGCACCCCTGTTTTTGGCCTCTGTGCAATGTGACACAGATACATGCCCTTAGGGCATGTATGTGTGCCACATGGCACAGGTGTACATGCACAGATGTGCATGTACACAGGAATTCCTTATTTACTACCCAATTGTATTGGGTGGTAAATAACGAATTCTTAGACGCCTCTAGCACTGGCAACAGTGCTACCTACATTAGAATTTACATATTTGATATTTTTACCGAGTCTGTACTTACCGATTCGGTAATTTTACCGATTTGGTAAATACAGAATTGGTAAAAATAACAAATCTGTAAATAAATGCCTACTACATAGGAAAAGACATTTACCAGTCGGTAACAGCCAAATTCGGCCGTTACCGACCGGTAAATGCCTACCTACATCGGGCCCCAAATCATACCACTTCAATATTTAAGAGTAGGTAAATGGGATGTATGTAATTTCTCTTTTGAAATTACCGAATCTGTATAATTCAGTCATTTTACCGAAACGGTATTTACTGATTCGGTAATTACCATTGATTCCTATGGGCCTTGAGGCCGTATAGTATTCAGTGGTAATTAACGAATATTTAAGGGCCTGTGGCACTGTTTTCAAAACAAAAAAGTTTAAACAAAAGTGAACACAAAAGAGAAGAGGTGTGAGAAACAGAGAGAAGTAAGTGCACTGGAGGAAGAGGAATGCCAGTAAATGAAGGTTTACTAACAGGTAAGAAATGGATAACAGAGTGCAGGAAGGAGAATAAGATCAAACCTAACAAAATAAAGAAAGAGGGAAACTGACTGAGGTAAAGAGGAGGAGTAAAGAAGATTAACTGTAAGGGAGAGACATATAGAGAGAGAGGGAGCAAGGGACTGAGAAAGAGTGAGGCAGTTATTCTGTCACAATAAGAGAGTGATAACAAACTTATTTTTGATTCTCATACTTACTTTATAAATAATGAAAACTTAGACACTGATGCAAAAAAGTTTTTTATTTCGTATACTTAACTTCTAAGATATAAAAAAAAAGTAAGGAATTTTTTTTTTAATGAAATATCTGTAAAACACAATAAACAAATAAATTATAATGCATACAATGTATGTTTCACAATACAAGAAAGAAGGAAGGAGATTAAGATTCAAGAAAGATAGATGGCACATGCAGTGGGACACATGCCACAGGTAGAGAGTAAGATGGTGCAGGCAGAGTGTGAGATACAACAAGTAGAGGGTGAGATGGTGCAAGCCGAGGGTAAGATGACACACGCACATGCATATATTGTACAGACAGAGGGTAAGATGGCACACACACACTGAAACATGAAACAGGCAAAGGAAGTAAGCATGGGTGAATTTTGCGAATCTCGCGTTCGTGAATTTTGCGGATTTGCGAACTCGCAATCCGCAAAATCCGCGAATTCTCGCGAATTTGCTGATTTTTTTTTTGTGTGTTCACGCGGGTTTCTGCCAGTTCGCGAGGGTTTTGTACAATTTCGCAAACGCGAACTTACCTGTCGGGTCGCAAGTTTTGCGAACTTGTTGTTTCTACGTGTCCAGCCTGTTTGGGACACTCTTCTTCATCACTGCCACTCTCTGTCACCACTGCCACTCTCTGACTACTCATGCCACCCTCTGGCCCACCCATGCCACCCTCTGTTTCATCACAGCACCCTCTGGTTGTCCAGTGTACATTATTGTGGCAAAGCAAAGCACACCTTCCCTGCCTCAAGTGACCTGAATTAATTTGGGGCTGATTAATGTGTCACAGAATATTTTTTTAGCTGGCACCTGCTTCCTTAGTGCTTCCTGATTAGTGATCTTTTGCACTTGCTAAGTGCTTTCATTGTTGCAAAATTAGTTACAACACCTGCCCTGCCCCAACTGACAATAATGAATTAGGGGCTGATTAATGTGTCACTGGATTTGAAATTCCAGCCTGGCTCCTGCTTGTCTGCCTTAGCTGTAATTCAGGACCTTTGTGTAACTATTCTGAGGGTCAGAGCAGGGTCACATAATAGTTGCAAGTAGGCAACTGAACTCTGGAGGGGCACCTCAGGAAGCACTACAGGAAATGGCTACTAATGATGAGCTTGAACTTTTGAACCTGGTAAGTAGTTTCAGTTTTGCTAAGATCGTATTTCTGCAATTTAGCGCTTATTCGCGGGGCGCGAAGTTGAACTGGGAAGCCGCAAACTCACGCGAACAGTGCGAGCAAGCCATAAAATCCGCTGCTCGCGGATTTGCGGATTTTGCGGGAAATTTGCGAATCTCGCGGATTGCGAATTTACCGAAAATCCGCAAAATCCGCGAGCGTAACGGATTTTCCGCCCATGCTTAAAAGGAAGACATAGCACAATTCAAAAGAGAGATGGCGAATGAGCGTGAGACAAGGGGAGTGAGGACACAGAGGGAGTGAAGGAAAGAGTGAGAGTAGGGGACTAAGTGAAAGAGCAAAGAAAGATAAGTGATGGAGTGTGGGTGAGATAAAGAGAGTGAGTGTAAGGGAAGGGCAGTGAGACAGTGAATGGACAGAGGAAGTAAGGCTAACAGAGAGACAGTGAAGAAAGAGAAGTGAGGATGTTATGTTATGTTATGTTATGTTATGTTATGTTATGTTATGTTATGTTATGTTATGTTATGTTACGTGCATTTGTACTGCGCACAGCTGCCCCAGCTAAGGGGCGTCCTGGCGCATGGCAAGGTAACACGCAACAGCCACAAGAAACACAACAGCTAAAAGAAGGAAACCAACAACTAAAGAAGGAACCAGGTTTAAAACAAGAACGTTTTGATGGCTTTACGAAAGGAAAGAAGATCTTCCAACAGCCGAATTTCCACCGGGAGGGAGTTCCACAGTTCGGCTGCTTTGACCCGGAAGGAACGGCTGCCAACACGGCACAGCTTATATCGGGGGGTGATGGTAAGCGCTTGACCCAGAGATCTCAGAGGCCGGGTGGGGACGTACCAAGACAGGAGATCCGTAAGGATTTGGGGAGCCGAACCCTTTAGAATTTTGAAGGCTAGGCACAGTACCTTGAATTGGATTCTGGCCCTGACTAGCAGCCAGTGCAACGTTTTCAAAGTACTGGAAACAGGGCAGGATCTAGGAAGACCAACAATAGCTCTGGCGGAAGCGTTCTGCACGCGTTGGAGGCGGGTAACTTTGGCCAGGTTAACCCCCACCAGGAGAGAGCTGGCATAATCCAGGCGCGATATAACAGTCGCCTGTATTACCAACTGCCGGGTGCAGGGGTCAAAGAACTTCAGGACTGGTCGCAGAGCCCGGAGGATTCCAAAACAACAGGCAGCCGTTTTCTTCGTGTGCCCCACAAAACTGAGAGTGGGGCCCATCCACACTCCCAAGTTTTTTAATTCCGTCACCAGGAGCGGAGCAGATCCAAGCTCCGAAGGCCACCACCTGTCCCCCCAGAGATCCGCCCTTCTACCGACGATCATGATCTCGGTCTTCTTCGCGTTGAGCTGGAGGCAGTTGGCCTTCATCCAGCTTGCCACCACCCTAAGTCCACTCTGAAACCTGGGGGCATCCTGGTCCACATCCCCGCTGATCGTAACCGCTAGCTGGGTGTCATCGGCATATGACACCATGGTCATACCCCACTGCCTGACAACCTCAGCCAGCGGTCTCACATAAAGATTGAACAACGTGGGGCTCAGCGAGGATCCCTGCGGCACTCCCTGTTTCAGAGGATGGAACTTGGACTGGAACGGTCAATCAATCAATCAAGAGTTTGTTAAAGCGCAACTACTCACCCGTAAGGGTCTCAAGGCGCTAGGGGTGGGGATAGTGGGGGGTGCAGGTTCCATTCCATCAAGGAGGGGGTCTGTCGAAGAGCCAGGTTTTGAGGTTTCTTGCGAAGATGGGGAGCGATGTTGTCTGTCTGAGGTGGAGCGGAAGGGCATTCCATGCTTTGGCCGCGAGGAAGGAGAAGGAGCGGCCTCCCGATCTGGTCTTTCTGGTGCGGGGAACCACGGCGTAGGAAAGCTGGGCTGATCGTAGGGTCCTTTGGGGTGCAAGGAATTTGAGTCGGCTGTTCAGGTATGCTGGTCCGGTGCCGTGGAGGGCCTTGTGTGGCACCGCAACGCTGAAGAAGCGATCCTCGAGGAAGGACCGGAACCACTGGAGGGCGGATCCCCCCACTCCAATCTCCTCCAGGCGATGCGACTGGATGGGATGAGAGACAGTATCGAAGGCGGCGCTTATATCTAATAGTACAAGCGCCGCCGTCTGTCCTGCGTCCATCACTGTGCGAAGATATTCAGCCATGGTGAGAAGGGGGTCTCCGTGCTGTGTCCAGCACGGAACCCGTTCTGGGTGGGGTCTAAGATGTTAGCTCGAGTGAGGTGGTCGGAAAGAACCTTGTTCACGTGGGCCTCCACGACTTTGGTCGGCCAAGGGAGCAGGGAAATGGGCCGATAATTTTCCGGCTTTTCCGGGTCCAGGGAGGGTTTCTTTAAAATAGGGGAAACCACAGCCCGCTTCCAACTAGCTGGAACCGTACCCGAGGCCAGCGAGATGTTAATCAGGGAGAGTACCGAGGTATTACCCACAAACGACTGGTCTCTAAAGAGGGCTGGCTTAAGCGGATCGGCGGGCGACCCGGATTTCACCTGCTCTCAGAGTTCAAAGGGAGTGACAGGAGGAGTAAGTGAAGTGGAGTAAGGCGAGTGGGGGATGGTTAATGAGTAAGGGAGCAAAAGAAGGAAAGAGAGGTGAAGGGGAGTAAATCAGATGAACTGAGAAAAGGTAAGTGAGGGAAACAAGAAAGGAGAAGGGGAGTGAAAGATAGGAATAAAGGGTACTGAGGGAAGCAGCCTAACGAAACAAGGGTGACATGAGTGAGAGAAGGACAGTGAAGTTGAAGAAAGACAAATGATAGAGGGTGGATATAGTCGAGTGAGCGTGAGACAATGGGAGTGAGTGATTGACTACACACGGAGTGAAGGAAGGAGTGATAGAAGGAGACTCAGTGAGGGATCAAAGAACAGAAAATGAGGTAGTATAGGTGAGGGTAAAGAAGTGACAGAAAGAGGTGATAGAGAGAGTCACACTAAGAGACACACTAAGAGACAGGGAGCGATGGAAGGATAGACAAAAATAAAAATAAAAAAGGATAGACAAAAAGAAAAAGAAAAAAGGTTTTGGGGTCAGTCGTACTTACCTTATAAATGAAATATCTGTGGAAACGAAAAAACAAATCAGTTATAATACATTATTCATAATACAAAAGACAAAGCAGGAGAAAAAGGAAAGAGGAGTTAGGGAAGGGAAATGAGGGAGAGGGAAGGGGGAATTAGTGCTTGTGCGTTAACAACAGTCAGTCTAAGAGAGAGGGAGTGATGGAAGAGTACAGCGTAAGTAAGAAGACACAGGGAGTTTTGTAAAGGTGTGTTTGAAGTGCAGTTAGGTGAGTGACAGAAGAGGAATTAGTGAGTGAGCAAAGTAAGGAAAGAGAGGTGAAGGGGAGTGAAACAGAGGGACTGACTTAACATGAGTGGGTGAGAAGACTAAGAAGAAGGGGAGTGAAGTATAGGGAATGAGGATAAGTGAGGGAAGCACAATAAAGGGACAGGGGTAATGTAGGATAAAAGAATGACAGTATGTTTGACAAAACAGAGGTCATAGAGGATGAATAAAGACAAATGAGCATGAGACAAGAAGAGTAAAAGAGTGAGGAAATAGAGGGAGTGAAGCAAAGAGTGAGAGAAGGGAACTGAGTGAAGGAGCAAAAAAAAGTCTGTGACAAAATGTGGATGAGTTAAAGGGAGTGAACATAAGAGAAAGGGAGTGAGAAACTTAAGGGATGAAAGAAGTGAAGTTAAGAGAGGTTAAGAGAGAGGCAGTAAGAGAAGGAAAGAGAGAAACAGAAATAAAAAAGTAATGAAAATGTATTTTTAATTAGTCAAACTTACCTTATAAATGTAATATCTGTGGAAGAGAGTAAACAAATCAGTTATAATATATATTTTACAATATTAACTTGTACAACATGTTATATGGTTTATTTTTGCTGTTCTCAGAATATATTGATTTTCACTAAAAACAGTGAGTTCAATACTACTCATCATATCACAGCGGGCAAAAAATAACACAATCAAAATGATTGTGTTTAAAAAACCCATAAAACTTAGAAAAAACATATCTTAAATGTTTTCTTCTAAACAGCAATTTCTAAGATACAGTATCTCATTATTATACTCTCAAACTGAAAGTGATATAGAAACATATATTAACCACATTTACCCAAAATACGTATTCTTCATTTAAATACCTTTCCACGTGGCCAAATGGTATACAGAAAGTCCTGTATTTGGAAATTACTTAATAGTAGTTTTAAACTTTTATTTACCCGACTTTCTGAATGAAAAGTCCAACATCTATTTCATCATCTAACAATACTTATATTTGCACCTCAACACACTTACTTTTATTAACTGCTCCAATCTTCATTGTCCAATTACTTCCACTAAAATTTCAGTTCTAAAAACACTAGGTAAGAATTTGTTGAGTCAAAAGGCAAACATTGTTTAAAAATCAATTGAGTATCATTACAAACTTATGCAAAAACATATATTATCAACATTTACCCAAGAATCTAATTTTTCATTGTTTTCCTTTCCACATGGCCAAATAGTACGTAAATATTCCTTTGGAAAATACTCAATAATACTCTTGACCGTCCATTTCCCAACCTTCTGCATGAAAAGCTCCAACGTCTTTCGTAACACCTAACAATATTTATATCTCCACCCAAAGATGTGTATCATGTCCATAAAACCTTAAACAACCAGTAAACTATCAGAATCTGAACATGATATAGTATCCTGATGACTAACTTTTATTAATTGCTCCAATCTTTCCAGGTTAATTACTTTTCCTAAATTTAGGTTGTAAAAACAGTAGATAAGAATTTTTTAAGTCAAAAGGCAAACTTTTTTGGAAAGTCAAAACAGTATCATTACAATAAGTCCAGCCTTTTTTACATTTTAAATAAGCTGAATAATGTCCAGATGTTGTTGAAGGACCATCATGAAAAATATTTGCTACAGTTACAAAGGTTCTTCCTGAAAGTGGTAATCGAGAAGCCACAAAAATTTTAATTAAAGTTGTTAATTTAGTTCCATCAGGTCTACATCATTGTAACATTAAAATTACGTACTGTCTATAACTTTGTATAAATAATGTTGATAGCATTGCAGAATTACATTGGGTACAAACTATGTTTTGATCAGTTGCTCTAACTAGACTATTAAAAGACACTGATTTGCAGTCTGGTAAAGTCAAATATATAAATCTTTCAGTATCTACTGTTGTAGTACTTGAAAAGGAACAATTATCACAGACATGTTGCCATTCATAAGAAAGGCCAAAAAGATTTTCAATATCTATACCTTCCTCTTGCAATACAACAAGCATGTACATTAGAAATTCCTGACAATCTTGCTGAATATCCTGAAAAAATTGATTATACCAGAACATATGTCTAAATTATTTCGAATATCAGAAACACTTTCTATATTTGTTCTATCACTGCCACATTTCTCAAACACAGTATTCAACAAACCACAAAAACTTTGATCCCGATTTTCAACAATCTGTTCTTGCAAACTTTGGAGAAAAAAAAACAACATTAACCACTACATTAGCATAGCAGTTGACACCAGAACTGTTCTCAAACTGAAATCCAACAATATCTTCAACAGAATCCTCTTTGTTTCTGCTTACAATTACTGGTTCATCTACTTTTCTTTTTTTTGCTACAGCCTTGCTACAATTGTTGTCATTTTTTATTTTTCGGCCTACCACACACTTTTCAGATAGAGGATATTGAGGTAAATTTGGAGCATACTCTCTTCTTAACCTATTATATTCCTTTACACAATTTAGATCTGCACTAATCTTTGTCTCATCAAAATCAATCAAGTACATTCCAGATAAAGTTCTGACTGGAGATAAAGCAACATATGCCATACCCTCCTTGAAGACAGAACTTCCAATATTCATCAAAGCACTATCTACACTTAAACCTTGAGAATTATGAATAGTTACTGAATATGACAAAGAAACAGGAAACTGTTTTCGGCGGACATATAAATCTTTCACAAACAAAAATCGAACAGAACAACGACTAAACGGTTGTACTTCTTCAATTCCATCAAATTTAATTTTCAAAAATTCAATTCCATCTCTATTTCGGTAATTCACAAAATCAACAACATGACCCATTGCTCCATTTACTAAACCTCTTTCCACATTTAAATTCCGTCGTAAAATTATACAACAATTTAAACATACTTATAGAATCTTTTCAAAACCAGCAGTTTTAGAAATCACCTTCTCCAAAGAATCCAACTTTGATTTCAACTTTTCTGACAAAACAATAGTAACTTCTTTGTGTTCTATTTTATCAATAGCTTCCAGTTTCACAATCTCTTGATTTTCTAACTCTAACATGTTGTTGTAGAAGACTGAACATTCTCAAAGAGTTGGCATCAAGCATATTACAGTTTTGTGTTCAGCAATTCTCTGATAAATAATCTCTAGGAGAATATTTTCCTCTGGAAACAAATTTGAAATTAATTGTGACTGTAAAGCTTCTTTGCCATGTTCAGTTACTTTTCTAATTCTTACATCTTGTAGAATATTTTTATAATCTTCATCCTTTGTCTGTCGCATGTTTTGAAGCAGTTCTGCATATTTAAATTATAACCAGATATTCACATTTCCAATGCTTCCTAGGCACTTTCTTGTATCTTCATGCGTACACATCTTAAACACTGGTTGTCCTTTCACTGGAGTTAGCTGCAGTAGATCTCCAAAGACAATGATGTGTTTGCCTGCATATAACACATCATACTCTGTTTTAAGAATGTGTTGCATTCTTAAATGCACAAAAGCAAGCATCACATTTGAAACCATGCTTACCTCATCAATGATAGGAAATTTCATTTTCTTCAGGACTCTACCAACTTCACAACAAGCTTCTCCAGATAGCTTGTGGTATTGTAATTTATTAACATGCTCTACTGGCAGCATCAAAAAACGATGTAAAGTAATCCCTTTAATGTTATGTGCTGCTAACCCAGTTGGAGCAGTAACAACACAAGACAGTGATGACTCTGTTCTTTTTTGCAGATAAGTTGCAACTGATTTAATCAGAAAACTTTTCCCAGTTCCGGCTTCTCCACTCACATACAGTCGGACGGGTTCAAATGACGTACATGAACACTCTTTTTTATCATGACGTAAACCATTTTCAACCTGTTCTGTGACTTCATTATATATTTTTTTCTGCTCCACGTTTAGTTTATTTTCCAAATCTTCTAAATTAACTACATCCTCCTGAGCTTGTTCCATGGCTCTTTCCACGTCTTCCATGGCAGTGGCAACTTCATTTTTGATAATTGGTCCTCCTAGTGGATCCTGACTCAACGAAACAGAACTTTGACTGTCTTGAGAACAGTCTCCAGCAATCTCTGCTGCAATGGTAGCTTCTTGCTGTATTTCTTCGTTCAACATTTGCAGATAATTTGAAAAAAACAGGACATTCTATGGTATCCTTGGTTGCATTGAAAGAATCTTCAAAACTGAGAAAATCTCCAAGTAGTTCCTTTTCTGAACTCCATGGATTAAAGAGTTGCAAAAGAGCTAAATAGTAAAATTCCCTTTTATCAGGAGATTCGCAACTCAATTTACGATGATTAATCAAATGTCCTTTTCTTTGTTTCACCAGACATCCTTCAGATCCAATCACAGCATATACTCCTTTATTGATATATTCTGTCATATTTCTCTTAAAAGTATAGCTTTGCAGTACTTCATAGAGACAAACATTCTCAAGATGACTACTTCTATTTGGATAATATGTATCCAACATGTTTGTCTTCAAAATATCTGTACTGTTCGTTTGAAACTCTGCCAAATACTCAATTTCTTGTGCAGACTTCAAAACCGGGTTTCGTGTTGCAGCAAGACCTAGACTCACCCAAATGATGGATCTCGATTTGGCATACAGACTTGCTGATGGTAACCGATCTGAACATTCATATGCTCCAATTTCGCGATGCAACAACATCTTCAAACTGTAACTGTAAAATTTCTTACTTAGGCTCTTTTCATGCGAAATATCCTCCCACATTTCCTTCAGTTCTGTCTTTTCTGATTTTGTGATGTAAGACATTACATATCGAGCCACAGCAATAGAGTTGTCAGCAACATATTGAATATCCATGTTAGCATTCCACATGGACTAAATGACTGGGTTGTAGTCATTTATGTATTTGGACTCTTCATTTCTTTTCAAGTATTTTTTGGTGATTTTCTTTTCACAGTATGTCGCAGTGAAGACATACAATTGTTCACTCTTTCTTTAGATATTACTGGTCGTGGAAATCCAAAACGACATTTTGTGTAGAACTTCTCCTTGGATTTGAACTTTCGACAACAGTACTTTCCACAACGATGGGTTTGAAAGCGTAAGACTTGATGTCGTAAATTGTCTTCTTCTGTACTTTTTGGAACAACGCATGTTGAATATTGTTCAATGAAACACATCACTGTGTCATCCGAATCTGTTCCAAATTTGGGAGCATCTTTGATCCATAGCAGCATATGTATGTGAGGAGCGCCTCTTGCTTGATACTCCTTTCTCCAAAAGAAATCCAAAACCTCTCCAAGTGGAAGATTTTTTTTGTTTGTGATGAAAGACATCATAGCTTCAAATCTATGATTAAAATACCTACAAACATTAACTGGATCCAAAGAGCACAGTTCTCCAGGTGTCTTGAATTCTATATTTTCTATATTTCCATTTGCCTCTTGAAGAAATTCAAGTAAGTCTTCCCAGGCATACTCAGCACAGCTAAGAGTGAGGAACCATGTAAGTTTCTTAGCATACATTTCAATTCCCTATGACGACGGTACCAATACTCATACGTACCGCGCTGACATGCCATGAGATTGATTAGCTGAGATTCCAAAATACTATCTTACACTTGGACTTTATCCATAAAGTCCCTTGCTGAAACATTTTGAAGATGTACTCCAGATTTCAGTATATGGTTCACAGCATAAGACAGTCCAGAGAAGTCACTCTCAAACAGAAGATGAAACAAATATGGAATGCATTGACAAAATCTTCGATCTTCTGCATATAATCTTAAAGTCCGGTATTCCGATGCAGGAATTTGAACTGGTCGGTCATCATATCTTCCACCTTGACCTGTTGGAAACAATTGAGGAAAACAACGAGCTTCCAAGCTTTCTTCCAATACACTTATGGGACTTCCTTTGGCTTCTTTCATTTGTTACAACTCAATAGCATTCCCCATTACTTCTTTGGAATGCAGAGGATGAACACTACAATGCTCATAAATCTGTTCACTTCTAGACATATCTACTTTTTCAATCTGTCCAGCTGATGAATCACTGTCCTCTTCTACAGTTGTTTCCTCTTCTCCTACATATACATTTTTGTAGTACTGATTGTTTTTTACTAAATACAACATTGCCTTTTTGACTTTCGTAACATCCACTAATTCTTGCCAGATTATATTACTCTTTGTAGGAACGCCATTAACTAGAATAACTAGAGCTTCCTCTTCCACTTTTTCTACGCCAATGGTGTCAATATTTTTCTTTAAATCTAGAGGCAAATAAACAACTCTTCCCTTTAATACTCTCTGTAAATCTGAAGGAGGCAATTTCCCTGTCTTAGTGTCCATGCGAACAATAGCCTGAAAAGGATGCACACATTGAATCAGAATACACTCATAGGTATTTAAACCCATCAATTCAGACGGAATCTTTACCAACTCAAGATTATTATGTACAGCTCTAGCAGGCATTCTGTTTTCATTTAATTTATTATAACAATATTACTAATTCATAGATCAGAACCCAAATCAAAACAATTCTCAACCAACAAATAAGTCGCAAAATCCTTCCATTTGTTATTATTTTCCATTTCACTTTTAACATATAAATCAACTAACCGAATCTGATTCTTATAATGAGTTTGTCCACAACACACACAGAAGAAAAAGTTGGCCTTTCACTTGAAATGACCTTAAACTTTGTAATTAAATGATCACAATTTTGAGTACTTACAATCTGTACATTCTCTTCCACATTACTTTCTATTACTGTATCATTTTCAGCAGTGTCCTCTTTTTCACCAAAGTAACAAAACTCTATTTCTTCACAAATCTTCTTCACATATAATTCAGATCCATGCAAAGGAGCACTATTTAAGTGTTTTAGCTTAAGTGCCAGACTTTTTGCATAATACAACCTTCTCACTATTTTCCTCACTTTAGTTTGATGCACTCCTAACATCCTAAAATTGTGAAAAGTACTCTGACATACTTTTCTAGAAAGACAAGCCAGTGAATGACCATGCAAACCTGTTCTTTCCCTCACTCTGCAAGGATCTAAATCTTGCAATATCTTAAACTTTTGTTTTAGACTTTTCTTACTATATGTACGTAAGAAATTGAAAAAAAATTAATAGAATCCAGCCGTACACTACAAATACTACTACAATTCCAAGTATACACCGAAGCCTTAGGACATCTCCTAAAACTTCATAAGCTAACACCTCATCTGCATTTCTAGGCACAATTTTTTCTTTTTCAACTGGACAACCGTCCTTCACCTCATATGCTCGACAACTGGTGTCAACTGCATGCACCAAAACATTATCTTCAAAGTAACTCTCTTCATTAAAAAATGGCTCACAACTTGATCTATGCTTCCATTCTCCCGAAGAAACATCACAAAAATTAGTCTGATTAATTACTCTTTTCCACTTACATTTTGATTTCAAATCATTGATTGCCGTATCTAGTGTACGAACTCTATTGATTACTAAAATGTACAGCTTTCTCTTCACTTCAAAAGCCTGATCAACAAACTTTTCTATTCTTTTCTTTTTCTTGTGAAAAGCTGTTTTCATATTGTATTTCTTAAAATTTTTTAATAAATTCAAAACTACTCTGTTACGAAACATTTGTCTACGAATGTCAATAAACTGATTTTTCCTACTATTACCAGACACTCTATGATCTCCTCGTACCATTATACCATTTTTTAGTGACCTCTGCTTTTTTTTCTGTATTGAGACTTTGTTTTTTTTCATAGAAACACTTTCTTGACTTTTTCTGCATTTTAACAATTTCCTTAAAAAAAACATGGCTTGCTTACCAGGAGCATTTTTTCTATTCTCTGATGATTGTCCTTTGCATGAATCTTCTAATTGAGTCCTCTTGGTCGATAAAGCTTTCTTATAAAGTCTTTTTTGGCGGTCTTTTGTAGGCATAATCTATTATGACTCTGTAGATATTTACAAACTGTCGAAAAGAAAAATTTGACATATTATAGACCACTACTAACATAGCACATAGCAATTAAATTAACAAAACATTATAAACACTAGTTCACATCTCTATTTGTGTGTCTCATATCACACTCTGCCGGCACCATCTCCCTCTTTGCTTGCCTCATCTCACTCTCTCCTTCCACCATCTCTCTGTTGGTATGTGTGTGTCATCTCAATCTCTGCCTACACCATCTGTCTGTTTGTGTGTATGGGTCATCTCACTCCCTGTGTCTAAAAAATTTACCATGCTAAATGTTTTTTGCTGAAATGATTGGCTTTAAGATTTTTGACAAGCATCACACTGAGTTTGTATGTGAATTAAGGAATTATATTTTCATCTTTTTCCATAATGTTAGCTGTGTGTGCTTACAGTTTGTATCTTTTACCTTATGGGGTAGACTTCTTTTTAAATTGATTTTCATGCTTGGGTTCAATGCTGGTATAGAGATAGTACTAATGGTTTCATTGGGCTTGTAAATATGCTCCTTTTTTACAAGCGCTTTGCGCTACCTTTAACATGGATGCAAGCAGTGAATGTATGGAGAGGGATAGGAATAGCAGATAGAAAACAATATGAAATGCTGTGAGAGATGCGTAAAGGATTTTACTAATGGCATCAATTAAGATACAATATACAAAAAAGAGGGGCATATTTACAAGGCCAGTGCACAATATTTAACATGGATGCAAGCAGAAAATGCATGCAGAGTAATAAAATTGGCACACAGACAAGAACATACATTGCGCAAGAGGTTTGTAAATATGCCAATGAAACCATTACACTATCTCTATACCAGCATTAATGTTAAACATTGCGCAAGGGGCTTGTAGATATGCCTCTCTTTTTTGTATATTCCATCTCAATGTATGCGATTAGTAAAATCCTTTACGCATCTCTCACAGCATTTCATATTTTATCTGTGTGCCAATTGCATTACTCTGCATGCATTTTCTGCTTGCACCCACGTCAAACATTGCACAAGGGGCTTGTAAATATGCCTCTCTTTTATGTATATTCTATCTCAATTGATGCCATTAGTAAAATCCTTTACGCATTTCTCAAACCATTTCATATTCTTGTCTGTGTGCCAATTTTATTACTCTGCATGCATTTTCTGCTTGCACCCATGTCAAACATTGCGCAAGGGGCTTGTAAATATTCCCCTCTTTATTTTATATTTCATCTCAATTGATGCCATTAGTAAAACCCTTTACACATCTCTCACAGCATTTCATATTCTTGTCTGTGTGCCATTTTTATAACTCTGCATGCATTTTCTGCTTGCACCCATGTCAAACATTGCGCAAGGGGCTTGTAAATATGCCTCTCTTTTTTGTATATTCTATCTCAATTTATACCATTAGTAAAATCCTTTACGCATCTCTCACAGCATTTCATATTCTTATCTGTGTGCCAATTTCATTACTCTGCATATATTTTCTGCTTGTATCCATGTCAAACATTGCGCAAGGGGATTGTAAATAGGCCTCTCTTTTTTGTATATTCTATCTCAATTTATACCATTAGTAAAATCCTTTACGTATCTCTCTCACCATTTCATATTCTTGTCTGTGTGCCAATTTCATTGTTCTGCATGTATATGGCCGAGATACCCGCCACCCCCTCTCAACACAATCCCCAAGAATTGGGAAACCGGAAACAGTTCTTGAACTTTTGGAAGGCGGGAAGGGAGTCACCCTTCCCGGCCGTATTTATTAAAATATGAAACAAAAGGAAAACATTAAAATAACAGTTTCATATAATGTACAATTTCAATTCCACATTACGATGTTTGGCTAACCTTAACAGATCTCTAATACAAAGGTTCTCCTAGCCGAACTAACATCCTACAAAACATTTGACTTGAAATTGTACATCCTAACGTTAAGGGCCAACGGCAAGGTCGTAACCGGTGTCAGATCCCTAAACCAGAAATACCCCCCTCACTTGTGAGAGGAGCGACCGCACAGAGGCGTACCTCAAGTGCATCTACCAATTTCCCTTTGTACTTGACGGGGGCCCCAATAAACTCGACGCCATTTAACGGTCGTTCGAGGACTCGTGTGAGGTGTCTCAAAAGGTAGCGTAAACCCCCTCCCGCACCCCACACAACTTACCCATCTGCCGTCGCAGATGTCCTGGCCCCGGGAAATTCCCCAGGAGGGGCCGTAGCCCCTCCTATCCAGGAAGGGACCTTGACCACCTTTCCTTTCCTTCCGGCGGCCTCTCCTTAGACAGGACCGCCTCCCCGTTGAGGGGCCAATTGGCCACCTCCCCCGCGCGCTCCCATCCGTAATGGGTGACGCCCCCTCATAGGGATCTTCGAATTACTGCTCACCGATCATGACCTTACCGCCCGACCAAAATAAATACGACAGTTCTACCTAAGTTACTAAGATTTACAAACTAAAACAACATTTATTATCAAGCGTAAATACTGATCAATCCTTGTTCAAAATTACTTTATTTGCAAAACATACTGAAAATAACCAATCTTTATTGCATCTTTAAGAAATTTCACGACAATCATCACAACCTGTAAGAAAACAGAGAAAACAAAAGACACTATATCAACTGTATTCACAACGAATCGCTGTCCTCAGGGGCTGGTGGGTGGGTCAAAATTGCTCTTCGTTCCGTCTCGAGCTCACGTGCAGCGGGGAGGTGCAGCTTCAGAGCACAGGAACAAGAGGATGCTTTCTTGGCTTCCGCTCCTTTTATCCGTCTTCAGGGTGGGCGTGAACCCGCCCCCGCCTGCCTCCGAGGGCGTGGCCGGCCGCGTTGGTGTCTAAGCCAGCCCACTCTAGGGCGGGAAAAAGGCGCGCCCCGGCTACGCCGCTTCGGGCATACCAGCCGAGACTCGCCTCCCGCCCAAGATGGCTTCCCGGGGGGATCGTGGTACTCCACCATAAGTTCGGGGGGACCGATTGGTCGCCCCTTTCCATATGGCCGAGATACCCGCCACCCCCTCTCAACACAATCCCCAAGAATTGGGAAACCGGAAACAGTTCTTGAACTTTTGGAAGGCGGGAAGGGAGTCACCCTTCCCGGCCGTATTTATTAAAATATGAAACAAAAGGAAAACATTAAAATAACAGTTTCATATAATGTACAATTTCAATTCCACATTACGATGTTTGGCTAACCTTAACAGATCTCTAATACAAAGGTTCTCCTAGCCGAACTAACATCCTACAAAACATTTGACTTGAAATTGTACATCCTAACGTTAAGGGCCAACGGCAAGGTTGTAACCGGTGTCAGATCCCTAAACCAGAAATACCCCCCTCACTTGTGAGAGGAGCGACCGCACAGAGGCGTACCTCAAGTGCATCTACCAATTTCCCTTTGTACTTGACGGGGGCCCCAATAAACTCGACGCCATTTAACGGTCGTTCGAGGACTCGTGTGAGGTGTCCAAAAGGTAGCGTAAACCCCCTCCCGCACCCCACACAACTTACCCATCTGCCGTCGCAGATGTCCTGGCCCCGGGAAATTCCCCAGGAGGGGCCGTAGCCCCTCCTATCCAGGAAGGGGCCTTGACCACCTTTCCTTTCCTTCCGGCGGCCTCTCCTTAGACAGGACCGCCTCCCCGTTGAGGGGCCAATTGGCCACCTCCCCCGCGCGCTCCCATCCGTAATGGGTGACGCCCCCTCATAGGGATCTTCGAATTACTGCTCACCGATCATGACCTTACCGCCACAGGCCGGATAGTTGACCGGCTATCCGGACCCCCCACAACACTCCTGCCTAAAGGTCATTTCATAAAGTCTTTAGCCAGGCTATCAGGTCTCCTATGAGTAACTCGTTCCCCATCTGGGACAAGTGAACACCATCCCCCGAATACATACTGTCCCCTTTAATACAACCATGCGAAATAGAATGCAGTGTACTTGAACGGAACAGTCTACTCACTTTATTATTAATTTTCCTTACTGAATGATTCAGAGCAGAAACAGAAATAGCCCCCCGCCACACTTTCCGTGGGATCATATGGGACCATGCAATTGTGCACCCTGGAACTCTTCTCGCCAACCAACTTACCGTGGAAAGCATCGCCTCAAGAAGAAGTCGTCTACCAGTGGTCACCAAATCATTGCCCCCAAGATGTACTATGACTACAGACGGCGGTGACCTTGTCCGCCCTAACAAACCCTCGAAAAATGATCGAAACTGGTCAATACAGAGCCCGCCCTTTCCGTAGAAGGACACACTGTACCCGTATTCCCAGCCACGTGAATCATGTCACCTGCTTTGAATACGTCCGCGGCACGCCTCACGTATGAGTGGCCCACGACCCACACCTTCTTTTTCACAGCCGGTAATGTCTGACCGCTGGCCCCCCGGTATCGGGTCGACTGGACAGTCCGCCCCGCCTCGTAGGCTTGCGCAACTGAAAACCAAACAAAAACAAGAAGCGTGAGTACATCATTACAGCTTCACACCATGTGCAACCGCACATACCTCTTATAACAGTTCGAGGACCAACGCCCCACACGTTTTACTTGTTCAACATTCAGACCCCTGGCTGTAGCTTCCGTAGCAGCCCCTATCCGAAAGGAATGGGTCCCAAAGTCGCCGGGGTTCAAGCCCGCGGCAGAAATCGACATCGCAAGCACCCGCTGAAACTGAAACCTCGTCAGTGGGGTGGCGTCAGCGTGTCTTAACAAGGTCCCCCCCATGCTGCCACCCTCTGTGCTAAATATTCCTCTACGCACCCAACAGGGCACATGGCAGACCCGGGGATCCTCTGGATGATTACGCAGTCCCCGATTGCATCCTGATCGGATTTGGACCTGACAAACGAGACCGTCATCGTCTCCTCCCTGACCTGAATGTGTTCCCGGCACAGTCCCCCCATCGTATCCTGCTTGTTCTTTGCCACTAATTCGCTCACCCGCATAGCCCCATGGAATGCTAATGCAAATGCGGCTCGGAACAACACTGCTTCGTACTGGGATGAACATGTTACCGGTAGCACGGATAATAACAGGGCCAACCTATCCAGACCTATCGGGTGCCTATCGTCTACTCTGCGACCCTCAAGGCGTTGCCACCCACGTAGCGCTTTCTGCACAACGAAAGACGCTGTCGGGTCCTGGATCCCATGAGCCCTTGCCATGAAGGAAATGGCGGCCCGATGCCTCTGGGCCGTAGCTACTGACTTGCCTGCGTGACGTAAAGAGAGCAGGAATCTCACTACACACTCTTCCAGACCCCAAAGCTCCCTCCCGGCAGTACCCAAAAAGGCCCAACAGGAACGGAACGCCCCTTCATATGCCTTCCTCGTCCTGGGTGCTAAACTCTCTCCCACGAGGTCTTGTAGTTCGGGGCACCGAGAGACCAGAGAGCTTCGGGAAAGGGTGCCGCCACCGGGTCCGCTGTGGGCAGAAAACCCCAGAAGGCCTGCATACGGAAACGAGAGAGCGCATCAGCCGCTTGGTTCATCACCCCCCGGCACGTGTCGCGCCCTAA
The DNA here is from genome assembly GCF_964263255.1 of Lissotriton vulgaris. Lineage (NCBI taxonomy): Eukaryota > Metazoa > Chordata > Amphibia > Caudata > Salamandridae > Lissotriton > Lissotriton vulgaris. Next base: position 1,805,819,370 of record NC_141694.1, on the reverse strand, counting down.
ACAGTACATTCAGTTGCATGCACAACAACACAATTTCCTTGAGCAGTCTCAGAATCAATTTGCAACGTGCTGCCTGACTATTGATACACTCAACCACAGTCATGTTATCAGACCAGAACACCACAGAGTGATCCCTAAACCCTTCTGGCCATGTTTTCAAGGCCACCAGAATAGGGAACAGTTCGAGAAAAGCAATGTTACTTGTCAACCCGCACTCATGCCACCATGACGGCCATTTTTGAGCCGACCATTGTGTACCCAATATGGCGCCAAAACCCATACTCCCCGCCGAGTCTGTCCATAGCCCCAACTCCTCGGAAGACACTGCTGGTTTATTCCAGACAATTCGACCATTGAAATCCGCCAGGAATGCAATCCAAATGCGCATGTCCTGGCAAACCTCTGCCGAGAGTCTCGTACGATGATGTCCTTCCTTCAAGCCGACCATGGACTGTGCAATCGAGCGGGAAAAGGGGCGCGCCATCGGCATTACTCTTAGGGCAAAATTCAACTGACCCACAACCTGTTGCAATTGATGCAGGTTCACTTTCGTTGCACGAATACATGTCTCAAGGGATAACCTGAATTTTAACACTTTTTCTTTCGGTAATCGAAAACACCCTTCCACCGAGTCGAGTTCGATCCCCAGAAACTCGATCAAGGTCGAGGGACCCACCGTCTTACCTGGCGCCAATGGCACACCGAATTGATTCATTAGGACACAAAATTCATGTAAGGCATGTCCACACTCAGAATCCCCGGCTGCCCCCAGAAAGAGAAAGTCATCGAGATAGTGCATAACATGTTGAAAACCTGTCTTCCTCGTGAATACCCACTGCAGAAAACAACTGAATTTCTCGAAATAGGCACATGAAATCGAGCATCCCATTGGCATACATTTATCCATGTAATAGCGACCCTGAAACTGAAAACCAAGGAGACGCTGATCGTCTGGGTGTACCGGGAGCAACCGGAACGCTGACTCGATGTCCGATTTGGCCATCAGCGTCCCGGGCCCCAGGCGATTTAACATGGCGACGGCCTCATCGAAAGATGCGTACCGCACCGAACATACTTCCGGGTCTATCGCGTCATTCACGGAAAGACCACGTGGGGCTGACAAATTATGTATCAGCCGAAACTCACCCGGGTCCTTCTTTGGAACCACCCCTAGAGGAGAACACACAAAATTAGCAACTGGTGGCAAATCGAATGGACCGGCGACACGACCTCGAGTCACCTCTTTCCCAATCTTTACCTGCACCACTGCCGTGTGCTGTAAGACCGACATTTGATTCTTACAGTCCGGTACCCCCTGAAAATCCCCCACTGGGATGCGGAAACCATATGAAAACCCGTTCCGTAACACCCCAGCGGAAGCATGATCCGGGTATTCGCTGAGCCAAGGAATCATTGCCATGGTATCAATCGGGGTCGGTAAAGGCGCCCCTCGGACTATATTAGACCTGTTTGGCGCCTCCCTTACCACCGCTATCACCCGTTTTGGCTCTGCAAATGGACTCAGGATGGGATGGCTGCCCGCACCCCCCACACTCATGTCTGAATTTGCATCACCCCTGGGGCCTGGTACATTTGCCTCTGTTAAAATTCCAACAGATCCCCCTTTTACCTGTGTTGCCACTCGGCTTTGTGTGGAACTCGTTACCTGCACCCGTCCGAAAGGGCGTCCCAGAGTTTTGGCGGGAGGATTCCCCCCGTTACTCCCTACTAGTGGCACCTTCAACATCCCTGTACTCTCCATTTTTTGCCAAGACACAGAGTCGTAACAGTCCCAAGACAACAACGGGTTGTGTTCTTTAGCTTTTCTAAACAGATTATCATAGCAGAACCACTGATTGCCCCCATATGCCACAGAATACTCCATAATACGTGACTGATAAATGGGTAACTCGGTCAACAACTCAGGCCTGCGCTCCCCAATGATGGAAGTAAAAATTCCCCACGCTCTGCCCCAAGTACCAATGGTCTCGTCGACCTTAAAGGCGGCCATTTTTGCGCGCCAAACACTCGGATGCATGAGCTCCTTTTGACTCTTCACATGCTCGATCTCGTAATGGGCGGTAAGCAATGAAAACATGTTTACATATTTATCCGCCCAAATCAATTCCTTGACTTCTAGTGGGACGTGCTGGGCAATCTTCTCCTTTCGAGAAGGTGCAGACTCCCCCCCGCAATCGGCAATGGCCGCTTACCTGAAGTAGACCCCACGCTTGTCGCCGAACTTGGGCCTGCTGTACTTCCAACCGCCAGGACCTGTGGGGGAACAGAAGATGGCGTCTTCGCAGCCTCCCTAGATTCCCGCAGTTGCCTCATCACTGCCCGGGCGTCGTCAGCCGTGGCGCCCTCGCTATCGTTTCCCAACCACGCTGCCAATTGTGCCGCTACCTCGGGGGGCATATCTTCCCTGTTCGTAGGGGTGACCACCACAGGGATTGGATTCCCCTCCTTCGGTGCCGGGGTTGGCTCCTCTCGCGGGGCTTCGGGAACCGGGGTCTCCCCCCCAAGTGCTCCCCTTCTGGGCCTCTTGCTTTTTCCACCGGGAATTGTTCCCTGTAAAGGCCGTTTCGGTCCTCCCTCCCCGTCCTTAGCCTCAACCTTTCTCTTCAGATCAGCTATCTCCTTCATGAGTATGCGGAGCATCTCCTCGGTACCGACCCGCTTTCCGACCTTCTTGGGCATTCTTAGACGGGATATCTGTAAGACAAAAAGAGGGATTACAACGTTTAAAATTGCTCTTCGTTCCGTCTCGAGCTCACGTGCAGCGGGGAGGTGCAGCTTCAGAGCACAGGAACAAGAGGATGCTTTCTTGGCTTCCGTTCCTTTTATCCGTCTTCAGGGTGGGCGTGAACCCGCCCCCGCCTGCCTCCGAGGGCGTGGCCGGCCGCGTTGGTGTCTAGGCCAGCCCACTCTAGGGCGGGAAAAAGGCGCGCCCCGGCTACGCCGCTTCGGGCATACCAGCCGAGACTCGCCTCCCGCCCAAGATGGCTTCCCGGGGGGATCGTGGTACTCCACCATACGTTCGGGGGGACCGATTGGTCGTCCCTTTCCATTTACTGCTTGTACCCATGTTAAGCATTGCGCAAGGTGCTTGTAAATATGCCTTTCTTTTATGGAAAAAGATGAAAATATAATTCCTTAATTCATATACACACACAGTGTGACCCTTGTGAAAAATATTATAGCCAAACATTTCAGCAAAAATCATTTAGCAAGGTAAATCCATTTAGACACAGAACACATCCCATTTCAATATGCACTACATTACATTGCTGAAACCTAACTCATTTCAAAATGTCATTTCTAATATGCACCATTCAGTTAACATTATGGAAAAAGCTGAAAATATACTTCCTTAATTCACACAGACACTCACTGTGATCCTTGTCAAAATCGTTAAGCTACACATTTTATCAAAAAACATTTAGCATGGTAAATCATTTTACAGACAGAGCACAACCCATTTAAATGAGCACTATATTACAATGCAGAAACCTGACTCATTTTCAATATACAACAGTAATGAAGCCCAATATGCTTGTTATGCTTCCCAATACTGCAAACAGCACTCTCTCTACATTACTCACCTTTAAAATCGCTTTTGAAAATATAGAACAGTGTCAAACACACAGTAGATTTTCTTAAGCAGAATCTCTGAAATGCAGCTCAGACACTGGAATCAGAAATAGCACACTTTCCCACTCATTCTTCACAGATATCTCAGGTCTTAACCAAGGAAATGTCTTCCCACACTATTTCAAAACTAAACTAACATTTCAATTAGTTCTACATTCCCACACTGTCAAACTCAAATAATATTCACCCATCCCCCTAGTGCTCATTCAACCTGTTACCATGGTAACTCCCACCTAAGAAGGACACAGGTAAAAAGTTCATCATACTATGTTGCAAATGAATCCAGCAAGATTCTATGACCTTTCAATATAACAGCTAATCATGTGCAATGTTCCCTTCAATGACCTTTTCTGAACCATTAGAAAAGCTTTATTTAAAAAACAAAACTATGCACCCTAATATGCTGTGCTGCATTTTCAAAAAGCACCAATCATTTCTTAAATTTCAAGTGCAGTGAATGTCATCCTCATTTTTATCTAAACTGCAAGCTTTACAAATGCCTTTTCTTTTACAGCCCTCATCTGAGTACACGCATATCTACCTTAGTACTACTTACAAATTAACATCTCACCTTCTAGAAAACTGTTAAACAGTAAATTCTGTGTCAATATCACACCTCAGAAGTATACCTCAAACACTAAAATCTCAAAATGACTGTGTTTCCCTCTCATTTCTCATACATATTCACATACCAAGCCAATCACGTTATCACACACAAAATCAAAACCAAAGTAACATTTTAATTGGTTCAAATTATCAACACTTTCAAACTCACATAATGTTCAACCTACCCCCAATGCTCTCTACCAATTACCATACAAACTCTCCACAAAACACCTAACTAAATCCAAAGGTGAAAGAGTCAGCACTCAATGTTGCGCTCAACCAACATCTAAACACTGAAACTTGTTATTTTAATGTATTTCTTTTTTGTCTTTTTGAGCCACAGTCCGCACACTGTGCGCGGACCCTGCGATTGGTTTACTTTTTTTTTTTTCAATCTTCGGGGTCCTTTACAGACCCCATGACAAAACCTAGGGGGCTCTGGAATCTCTACCCTGCCTCCTTGTCAACTATTACACTTCTGTTTACAACCACTATCATCTGCCACAAAAACAAGACGGCGGACAACACTTCCTTATTTTAGTGGAATGCTGACAGACGTCCAACAGCCAATCAGAATTCCACGCGCGCACGCTAAGGTCCGCGCTCGTGCAAGGACAGTGCAAGGACGGTGCACGCCCCTGTGTGCACCATGTCCCGGCTATAGATATATAATTTGAAAAAAGTCGATTTTCTCAACAATTACTGAAGGGATTTTCACCAAATATACAAAAAGCACTTCGGCATACCAGGCTCTACCATTTTGCCAAGTTTGCAGTAATTCCATTCAGCCGTTCAGGCTGTAGCTGTGTCTAAAGGTCCTATGGAAAATAGTATTGGACTCAATTTCACATTTAATTTTCTCAAAAACTACTGGAGGGATTTACATCAAACATACAAAAGGCACTGCTGCATACCAGTCCCTCCCATTTTGCCAAATCTGGTGTAATTCCGTTCAGCCGTTCGAGCTGTAGCCTTGTCAGAATGTCCCTATGGAAATTAACATGGGGAAAACACAGTTTTCCTACACTGTATGATGTTACTGTCCCTGGATGTTGTCTCTGAACATATCTTGGATCTGGCCTAGTGAATGTGAACCCTTGTGCCTTATTAAGGAATCTATCTTGACAGTTGCTTGTGTCTGTGGGCCATATTAACCATTTTTTTCCAATCAGGATCCGTTATGTTGTTAAGTAAAAGAGTGTTTACGTCAACCACCCCCTCTGAAATGTTCTTACTATCAGGTGTAGGTGTAGGTATGGACGGTTTGTTTAAATCTTTGATCTTAGCTAAGCCAAGACAAGATGTATGTTGAACAGTGTCATTTAAAAACATTATTTGTTCAGGGATGATGCAGGCTCTAAATAAGGTGTCTAATCATTGCACCTGCCAGTCTTTTGTACCCCAGACAGTTTGTGTCTCAATTTTGTCTTTCCAAAAGTCAAAGCCTAAAGTAACACTTGAGCATAAAAGGCAGCAGAATAAATTTGCTTTGTATTTGTCAGCATACTTTTCGGTCCTGTGTTTTTTGTATTTTTACAATAAAATGTTTCTGGATTTGAAATGTTTTGAAATGTTAAAAACTGAAAACTATGGAAATTTGTCATAAAATGTTTTCAAGCTACCCTTTGGTGGCGTATGACAATGTTCTCATTGATTATAAGTATAAACATTTTTAGGATTTGCAGATTTGTGCAAAAAGTGATGACCATAGTGATTATAACAATACATTTGTTCATAATCTGATGAACCTTCTAAGTATTCATGGTTTGTAAATTTTGCAGACATTTCTAAGTCTTGCATCATATTATTAACAGTCTCAAAGTCCCAATCATCAGATAAGGAACTGGATTAAACAAAATCACTCAAGGAAACCTTGAATTGGTGTGGAATCTTTAACAGCTCTGCAGTACCAAGGATGTCATAATCAGTTCTTTCCCAAGCTATACCACCAGGTATAGGAATGGCTGTGATGTTTACTGATGACAAGTCTCTTTGTTCACGATGGGATTATTTGTGTGGCTTGAGGAGTAAGTTGATGTTGCTGTGTCCTTTTTACTATATCTTCCATTTATCAGCATTCCCAAAGCTAATACAAGAGTCAACCAAAGTAGAAGAAAAAGTACACCTAAGAAAATAAATCCATTCTTCAACCCATGGTGAAACCAGATAAATCTTTTTCAGTTGATGAAAAAGTTCTGTAGCTTGTTCCTTAAGAGTTCTTTCACTGGGATCCTCTAAAAACGTATCAAAGTTAATGAAATAGTCAGAGGCAGTTCTGTCAATTGTAGGTATTGCTTCAGGATTAGTTGAAATCGCTGCAGCTACTTGATCACTTGTCATGTTAGTATAGTCAGATGCTATATCATTGCTATATCATTGTAGACAGGTGTTTCGTGACGAACTGTTATTTGGGTCTTAAGAGGTACAAGTTCCATGGCTTTGTTGCATAGTCCTTTTTTTCGCACTGCAGATTCTACAAAGGTGATGAGTCTCTCAGTTTGAACCTCTTGGATAGTAGCCAGATTTGGTCATCTGCTACATCTTTGGAGTCCACTTGGCCTACTACTTATGATCGGCCACATGATGTGGTTATACCAGGTCGATGGATAAGAACCTGTTCTCCTTTCTTCCAGCAAGGGACGGCAGTAACACTGTTGTTGATCCGTGGATTGCTAGCACAGGTACTGGTTGTCTGTAATAAGGCCCAAATTCCTTCTTGTCCGTGATCTTTTCTCTGACTAGATCCCCAATCTTTGGAATCCAGCCATGCCTTGCTGGGATGGGTGGTTCCCCTTCAGTGGTCGCTGGCTTCTGCAATGTGTTGCTTTGACTTTTCCTTGTTTCATTTAACTCCTGCAAAACAGCCAAACGGTCTTTAATATCAAAAACTTTTTGTTCTACCACTGAAGTGTGACGATCAAGGTCCTGGACAATCATTCTAGTTCCAAAAAGGATTTCATATGGAGTGAGTCCCCCTAGAGAACTTCTTTGCAGATTGTTAAGACTATGTTGGACACTTATTAGATGTTTGACCCACTTGTCACCCGAGCCTAATACCCTAGCTATTATGCATTGCGTTATGTTCCATTTTTTTCTTTCCACAACCAAATTTCCCTTCCGCAATGCAACACCCAGATTGGCCATGGACTCCTTGTAAGCTTGAAAGCTAAACGCAGGACCCTGGTCAGATTGTATTTTTCTGACTGCGTATGTGCCTATAAATACTTGCAAATCTTTTGGAAAGGGGCGACCATTCGGTCCCCCCGAACGTATGGTGGAGTACCACGATCCCCCCGGGAAGCCATCTTGGGCGGGAGGCGAGTCTCGGCTGGTATGCCCGAAGCGGTGTAGCCGGGGCGCGCCTTTTTCCCGCCCTAGAGTGGGCTGGCCTAGACACCGACGCGGCCGGCCACGCCCTCGGAGGCAGGCGAGGGCGGGTTTACACCCGCCCTGAAGACGGATAAAAGGAGCGGAAGCCAAGAAAGCATCCTCTTGTTCCTGTGCTCTGAAGCTGCACCTCCCCGCTGCACGTGAGCTCGAGACGGAACGAAGAGCCAATTTTGAGCGTTGTAATCTTTCTTTTGTCTTACAGATATCCCGTCTGAGAATGCCCAAGAAAGTCGGAAAGCGGGTCGGTACCGAGCAGATGCTCCGCATGCTCATGAAGGAGATAGCCGATCTGAAGAAAAAGGTGGAGGCTAAGGACGGGGCGGGAGGACCGAAACGGCCTTTGCAGGGGGCAGTCCCCTGTGGAAAAAGCAAGAGGCCCAGAAGGGGAGCACTTGGGGGAGACACCCCGGTTCCCGATACCCCACGTGAGGAGCCAATCCCGGTGCCGAAAGAGGGGAATCCAATTCCTGTGGTGGTCACCCCCGTGAACAGGGAGGATATGCCCCCGAGTTAGCGGCACAATTGGCAGCGTGGTTGGGAAAAGACAGCGAGGTCGCCACGGCTGACGACGCCCGGGCAGTAATGAGGCAACTGCGGGAATCTAGGGAGGCTGCGAAGGCAACATCTTCTGTTCCCCCACAGGTTCCGGCGGCTGGAAGTACAGCAGGCCCAAGTTCGGCGACAAGCACGGGGTCTACCTCAGGTAAGCGGCCATTGCCGATTGCGGGGGAGGGGTCTGTACCTTCTCGAAGGGAGAAGATTGCCCAGCATGTCCCACTAGAAATTAAGGAATTGATTTGGGCGGATAAGTATGTAAACATGTTTTCATTGCTTACCGACCATTACGAGATAGAGCATGTGAAGAGCCAAAAGGAGCTCATGCATCCGAGTGTTTGGCGCGCAAAAATGGCCGCCTTTAAGGTTGACGAGAACATTGGTACTTGGGGCAGAGCGTGGGGCATATTTACCTCCATCATGGGCGAGCGCAGGCCCGAGTTGCTGACCGAGTTACCCATTTATCAGTCACGTATTATGGAGTATTTTGTAGCATATGGGGGCAATCAGTGGTTCTGCTATGACAATCTTTTTAGAAAAGCTAAGGAACACAACCCATTGTTGACTTGGGATTGTTACGACTCCGTGTCATGGCAAAAAATGGAGAGTACAGGAATGTTGAAGGTACCATTGGTAGGGAGTAACGGAGGAGAATCTTCCCGCCAAAACTCTGGGACGCCCTTTCGGACGGGTGCAGGTAATGAGTACCACTCGAAACCGAGTGGCAACACAGGGAAAAGAGGGATCTGTTGGAATTTTAACAGAGGGAAATGTACGAGGCCCCAGGGGTCATGCAAATTCAGACATGAGTGTGGGGGGTGTGGGCAGCCATCCCATCCTGAGTCCTTGTGCAGAGCCAAAATGGGTGAAAACGGTGGTAAGGGAGGCGCTAAACAGGTCTGATATAGTCCGAGGGGCGCCTTTACCTACCCCGATTGATACCATGGCAATGATTCCTTGGCTCAACGAATACCCGGATCATGCTTCCGCTGGGGTGTTGCGAAACGGGTTCTCATATGGTTTCCGCATCCCTGTGGGGGATTTTCAGGGTGTAGCAAACTGTAAGAATCAACTGGCGGTCTTGCAGCACGCGGCGGTGGTACAGGTAAAGATTGGGAAGGAGGTGACTCGAGGTCGTGTTGCCGGTCCATTCGATTTGCCACCGGTTGTTAACTTTGTTTGTTCCCCTCTAGGGGTGGTCCCCAAGAAGGACCCGGGTGAGTTTCGGCTGATACATAACTTGTCAGCCCCACGTGGTCTTTCTGTGAATGACGCGATAGACCCGGAAGTGTGTTCAGTGCGGTATGCATCTTTCGATGAGGCCGTAGCCATGTTAAATCGCCTGGGGCCCGGGGCGCTGATGGCGAAATCAGACATCGAGTCAGCGTTCCGGTTGCTCCCGGTACACCCAGACGATCAGCGTCTTCTTGGTTTCATGTTTCAGGGTCGCTGTTACATGGATAGATGTATGCCAATGGGGTGCTCGATTTCATGTGCCTATTTCGAGAAGTTCCGTTGTTTTCTGCAGTGGGTATTCACAAGGAAGACAGGTTTTCAACATGTTATGCACTATCTCAATGACTTTCTGTTTTTGGGGGCAGCCGGGGATCCCGAGTGTGGACAGGCTTTACAGGAATTTTGTCTCTTAATGAATCGATTTGGTGTGCCATTGGCGCCAGGTAAGACTGTGGGGCCCTCGACCTTGATCGAGTTTCTGGGGATCGAGCTCGACTCGGTAGAAGGTTGTTTTCGATTACCCAAGGAGAAGGTGTTGAAATTCAGGTTATCCCTTGAGACATGTATTCGTGCAACAAAAGTAAACCTGCATCAATGGCAACGGGTGGTGGGTCAGTTGAATTTTGCCCTAAGAGTGATACCAATGGCGCGCCCCTTTTCCCGCTCGATTGCACAAGCCATGGTCGGCCTAAAGGAAGGACATCACCGCAAGAGACTCTCGGCAGAGGTTCGCCAGGACATGCGCATTTGGTTGGCATTTCTGGCGGATTTCAATGGTCGAATTGTCTGGAACAAACCAGCGGTGTCCTCCGAGGAGCTGGGCCTTTGGACAGATTCGGCGGGGAGTATAGGTTTTGGTGCCATATTTGGTACACAATGGTCGGCTCAAAAATGGCCGTCATGGTGGCATGAGTACGGGTTGACGAGTAACATTGCTTTTCTCCCACTTTTTCCTATTTTGGTGGCCCTGAAAACGTGGCCCGGGGGTTTCCGTGATCACTCTGTGGTGTTCTGGTCTGATAAGATGACCGTGGTTGAGTGTATCAATAGTCAGGCAGCACGATGCAGATTGATTCTGAGACTGCTCAAGGAGATTGTGTTGTTATGCATGCATTTGAATGTACTGTTTAGGGCAAGACATGTGCCGGGGGTAATGAACCAAGCGGCTGATGCGCTTTCTCGTTTCCATATGCAGGCCTTCTGGGGTTTTCTGCCCACAGCGGACCCGGTGGCGGTACCCTTTCCCGAAGCTCTCTGGTCTCTCGGTGCCCCGAACTACAAAACCTCGTGGGAGAGAGTTTAGCACCCAGGACGAGGAAGGCATATGAAGGGGCGTTCCGTTCCTATTGGGCCTTTTTGGGTACTGCTAGGGGAGAGTTTTGGGGTCAGGAAGAGTTTGTAGTACAATTTCTGCTCTCTTTACATCAGGCAGGCAAATCAGTAGCTACGGCCCAGAGGCATCGGGCCGCCATTTCCTTTATGGCAAAGGCTCATGGGATCCAGGACCCGACAGCGTCTTTCGTTGTGCAGAAAGCGCTACGTGGGTGGCAACGCCTTGAGGGTCGCAGAATGGATGAGAGGCACCCGATAGGTCTGGATAGGTTGGCCCTGTTATCCTCCGTACTCCCTGCAACATGTTCATCCCAGTATGAAACTGTGTTATTCCGAGCCGCATTTGCGCTAGCATTCCATGGGGCTATGCGGGTAAGCGAACTAGTGGCGAAGAACAAGAGGGATACGATGGGGGGATTGTGCCGGGAGCACATTCAGGTCAGGGGGGAGACGATGACGGTCTCATTTGTTAGGTCCAAATCCGATCAAGGTGCAATCGGGGACTGTGTAATCATTCAGAGGATCCCCGGGTCTTCCATGTGCCCTGTGGTATGCATAGAGGAATATTTGGCGCAGAGGGTTGCAGCATGGGGGGGGACCTTCTTGAGACACGCTGACGCCACCCCACTGACGAGGTTTCCGTTCCAGAGGGTGTTTGCGATGTCGATTTCGGCCGCGGGCTTGAACCCCGGCGAGTTCGGGACCCATTCCTTTCGGATAGGGGCTGCTACTGAGGCTACAGCCAGGGGTCTGAGTGTGGAACAAGTAAAACGTGTGGGGCGTTGGTCCTCGAACAGTTATAAAAGGTATGTGCGGTTGCACATGTTGTGAAGCTGTAATGATATACTCACGCTTCTTGTTTCTGTTTGATTTTCAGTTACGCAAGCTTACGAAGCGGGGCGGACTGTACAGTCGACCCGACTCCTGGGGATCAGCGGTCAGAAATCACCGTCTGCGTATAAGGAGGTGTGGGTCGTGGGCCACTCATATGTGAGGCGTGCCGCGGACGTATTCAAAGCAGGTGATATGATTCACGTGGCTGGGGAATACGGGTACAGGGTGTCCTTCTACGGAAAGGGCGGGCTCTGTATTGACCAGTTTCAATTCTTTTTTGAGGGTTTGTTAGAGCGGACAAGGTCACCGCCGGCTATAATCATAGTCCATCTTGGGGGTAACGATCTGGTGGCCACTGGTAGACGACTTCTTCTTGAGGCAATGCTTTCCACAGTAAGTTGGTTGGCAAGGAGAGTTCCAGGGTGCACAATTGCATGGTCCCATATGATCCCACGGAAAGTGTGGCGGGGGGCTATTTCGGTTACTGCATTAAATCATTCAGTAAGGAAGATAAATAACAAAGTGAGTAGATTGTTTCGTTCAAATACACTGCATTCTGTTTCGCATGGTTGCATCAAAGGGGACAGTATGTATTTGGGGGACGGTGTTCATTTGTCCCGGGTGGGGAACGAGTTACTCATAGGAGACTTCATAGCATGGTTAAGGAGTTTACCTTTAGGTAGGAGTGTTTTGTGGGGGGTCCGGATAGCCGGTCAACTATCCGGCCTGTGGCGGTAAGGTCATGATCGGTGAGCAGTAATTCGAAGATCCCTATGAGGGGGCGTCACCCATTACGGATGGGAGCGCTCGGGGGAGGTGGCCAATTGGCCCCTCAACGGGGAGGCGGTCCTGTCTAAGGAGAGGCCGCCGGAAGGAAAGCAAAGTTGGTCAAGGCCCCTTCCTGGATAGGAGGGGCTACGGCCCCTCCTGGGGAATTTCCCGGGGCCAGGACATCTGCGACGGCAGATGGGTAAGTTGTGTGGGGTGCGGGAGGGGGTTTACGCTACCTTTTAGACACCTCACACGAGTCCTCGAACGACCGTTAAATGGCGTCGAGTTTATTGGGGCCCCCGTCAAGTACAAAGGGAAATTGGTAGATGCACTTGAGGTACGCCTCTGTGCGGTCGCTCCTCTCACAAGTGAGGGGGGTATTTCTGGTTTAGGGATCTGACACCGGTTACGACCTTGCCGTTGGCCCTTAACGTTAGGATGTACAATTTCAAGTCAAATGTTTTGTAGGATGTTAGTTCGGCTAGGAGAACCTTTGTATTAGAGATCTGTTAAGGTTAGCCAAACATCGTAATGTGGAAATGAAATTGTACATAATATGAAACTGTTATTTTAATGTTTTAATTTTGTTTCATATTTTAATAAATACGGCCGGGAAGGGTAACTCCCTTCCCGCCTTCCAAAAGTTCAAGAACTGTTTCCGGTTTCCCAATTCTTGGGGATGATTGTGTTGAGAGGGGGTGGCGGGTATCTCAGCCATATATAGTAGTTCGAACTTCAGCCGAGCGCTGAGGCCACAACCAAATGAATCTTGAGCATGAATCCACTGTGACCATGATATATTTATAGTGACCATCCCTCTGTAAGGGACTGCAGTGGTCCAGGTAAACGCAAGTTAATGGTTTATCTGAAATTAACAGGGGGGTCTGCGCAGCACGTTTCACTATTGAGACTTTCAACTTTTGGCAGATTTTACATTCCAAAACATAGTTTTTGGTCTGTTTCCTCATGCGTGGCCACCAGTTTCTCTGTTTTAATAACGATTCTGTGGCGGAAACACCTGCGTGTGCAGAGGCAAGCCCTTCGTGTGCTGCTAAAATTAGTCCTAATCTATGTTCCATGTTTGGAATTACCCTATTTCCCACTCCAGGGATTTGAGCAAAAAGAACATTATTTATATCAGTTATATATGAGTATTTGAGTGGAAAGCCTTTTGGAAGTGTTTTACCACTGTCTTTTTATTGAAGCATTGAGAGCTTGCATTCTTTCGCTGTCTATTTTCGTTTTTGAATGATTGATTGCAGCTACGGAAGTCGTTTGCACGCAGCTTCATCAGCCAATGAATTCCCTGCAACGTGAACGACATCACATTGATGACTCAGTGTATGGATCACGTGAGTTTTTTGTAGTTCTTTTTGTAACTGAACTACTTGTTTCCGAAGCAATTTATGCTTGATTGTGCCACCCTTTGCATCATTGAAAACCCTTTTGAATCCAGTTCTGCAAGTATTCATTGTAAGATTGAACGCAACTGTGAGTGTGGGGAATTCACGATCAGTATTTTCGAGCACCATCTTGAATGCTTGGAGTTCAGCTGGCTGAGCTGTACAATCTCCAAGAGATGCATTTTTGTGACCATAGGTCGGAATTTACCATCGCACCAGCGACCTTTAACGATCGCACATGCAGCACTATAAACTTTTTTACCCCCATTAGCGGGCTCTGCTGATCCGTCTGTATAAATTATACATTCGTACTGTTCTAGAGGCAGAATATCAGTGGGCAGAGGACATTCTTGTTCGTATTGTAGAAATTCTTGTGTTTTCAAGTAAGGGTCAAAAACCTATTCAACGTCTGTTGCAGCAAGAGAATTAACCCGTTGTATCCATCTTGGATGTAAAGCCTTAGCATTCAGAATGCTCACTTTTGTCACTGCCTCTAAGGCAGGTACAGGTGTAAATACCATTATGTGTTTTCCCTGTGCACCGTCTCATTCTTTTGCTACTGCAGTTTGAACCACTGTCAGAATTGTTTCTGTAGAGGTGAATTTAATTTCAGCTTGTGTGTACAAGTGTGATTTATAAGCTATTGGTATTTTCTCTCTTTCATTAAAGGTTAAGTATGTGAATCTGCATCTTCCTGGAATTATTCGGATTACAACGTTGCATACGTTTATGCGAGTTTGCAAATGTGTTGTTGCTAACATGTCTGTTTGCACTGAACGCAACATTTCTGTGTGTTTTTGAGTCCAAATAGTTGTTTTGAAATCAGGTTTGATTAATTCGTAGGGAGGTTTAACCCTTTCTGCGTAATTTAGAAAGTAAGTTCTTCCAAAATTTAGGAAAACTAGAATTGACTGTAAGTTTCTCAGAGTTTTGGAGGTTGGAGCAGCGCACATTTTTCTAGAAAATTTGCTGCCAGGATTTCGCCTTCACTTGAAAGTTCATATCCTAAGAATAGGACGTTGAGGTGGGCAATTCTTGATTTCTTAAAATTGAATTCATGCCCTTCAGAGGCGAATCCCAATATTATGGTGTTCACTCTGTTCAAGTGCCTATCCAAGTCATCGTCTGTTAGATAGATGTAATCGACATAAGATAATGCCTCATTATCATACATTTGTAGTAACTCAGTTACTCTGGCTGTAAATAACTCTGGACTATTCTCGAATCCCTGGGGGAGATTACAGAAATGACGCTGTGTCCCCAAAATGGAGAAAGCGGTCAAATACCTACTTTCTGGTGCAATGTATGACAGAAGAAACCGTTAGAAACACTCTAATGTGGTTTTATATTTTTTAAGCAAAATGTTATTCATTAGTGCTGCACTGTGTGCATTTTGTACTGCAAATGTTTCGCAACAAGAGTTTGAATGTCTGTAATCCAAAACTAGACGATATATATTGTCTGGTTTGGGCACAGGAAACAAAGGATTTTTCATTGATGAGGTGCATGTTTTAATCCCCCCTTGGTATTCCAGTTGATCTAATATCTCCCTGACCTGTTTTTCAGCTTCTTGCTTAATTGGGTACTGCCTTTTTGCAGTTGGTTGTGTTTTTAATTAGATTTTATGGTGAGAAGAATCCTCATCCCATCCTACATGATTTTTGAATAATGCAGGAGCCTGGGCTAAAGCCCATTTTCTGGCATAGGTATATTTTAAATGAATTGGAATATGATTGGAGAAGGCTGGCATAATGATGTCTTCGCCATGTGAGAACTCCCTGACAAACTCAGGTGGCCAGTCTTTTTTAGCAAGAAGAATGTAATAACCCTTAGAGAGCTTCTCCCAAAAGAGTGCTCTTATTTTTCAAGTTATATCCCCTCCATCCGGAGTGTTACTTCATATAACTTATGGGGTACACTAACCCTGGTATCTGCAGGTTCAACTTGGATGTACTCATTCAAGTCCACTGTCTCCAGATGAACCTTCAAGATCTTGCAAGCTATGGTTACTTCTACTGCGCTGTCCAGCACTGTCTGAGCCCAATCCACGTTCTTGAGTTGTGTCCTCAAGAGCCTCAGCATGTCTAATTTTTGAACCTGCTACCTTCTTTTTGGTGAATTGGGTTTTCCAATTTTTTTGGAACACTATAATCGTCTTTGGACTTCACTCGTTCTTCTTTTTGTTCTGACCATCATCTTCTTTCCGATTTCTGTGAGGAAGTCTGAAAGGTACGAGAAGAACGTGTATCAGTATCTTGATATTTATCAGGTTTTCTCAAATTGTCCCTATTCCTAAGGTTATACCTCCTTTCAGAGGGCTTCTTATGAGGAGACCTACCTCTGGATTGAGAGCGCTTCTCTTTAGAAGTTTGTTTAGTGTTCTCCCACTTCTTTTTAGGAACAGTGAGAGTGCTTTTATTAAAGACCTTTTCAGTACTTTCAGTTAGTTGTGGTTTAGCTGGTTTCCTACCCAAACTATCTCCACCTAGTTCTTCATAGGATTTTTCAATTATTCTGGCCAGTTCATATGGTTGCTCGGTTACATCAAATTCTCTTTGACGGATCGCCAGAGATGGTGCCGCACCCTTAATATTAGCTAATATTATAGCTGAGACCTGTTTGAAATCTTTTAGTAGTTTTATACCTAGATTTAAAGCAGGTTCTGCCCCGTATTCATTTTTAATCTGTTTCAGACCATCTGGTTTTACCGCCATAGACGGGACACCATGTGTTTTTGTGTAGATTGCAACAAAGTCTGTAACCCAAGTGTCACAGTCCTCCAGGTGTGGTGCGATCCCCATTGGTAAAAAGATTGTTAAAATCCTGTGTTGCTTATGAGGATTATTATCAGGAAATACTGCCTCAATTTGAGTTATTTTTTGAGCTATCCAGAATGGAATGTGTTCCTGTTTTGCGGGTAATTTACCAACGACTGATTGTATAATCTGTGGTGTAATTTTATTTGTGTTCCCCTGGTAAGGAGTGTGTTGTGGAATCCTTATAGGAGGTTGGACTATTAGAGTCCGCATGACATAGTGAACCAATTGTCTATGTATTTTGATTAGTTGTTTCATTTGAACTAATAGTTCCGCTCCTGACATTTCTTCAATTGCAGGATGTGGTCTACAGCTGGCCAAAACCAGCCATGTTGCACCTGGTATACCTAGTGAACCGAGCCTGGAAGTGTGATTTTGATGTTGTAGGGAGACTTTAAATCAGAGTGCATGCTCTTGGTATGTTGGTGGAATTTCAAAATCCTCGAAAGGGGTGTATTCCGTTGGATGTTCCTCTTCTTTGTAGAAGTGAAGCACATGTGTTACTGGATTTGCTTCAGAGAAGATAATCCATGAATATAATACATCTGTCTGCCAATATTAGTTTGCCTCTATTACAAAAATTACCCTACCACCTCTTGATGAAAGGCCATTTGTTATAAGCTTTATAGTAATGGTTTTCCTTAAACTTTCTGGGATGATTATAGCATCCGCATCAGCTTCATTAAAGCCTGTAACGTTAAGGCCTGGTGAGGCATTATTGCCTGTAGGTCCACCGTTCTCATTTTCAGTCATTTTGTTGACTGAAAGTTTGCAATCAATCAATCAATCATTTGTAAAGCGTACTACATACCCTCGAGGTTCTCAAGGCACTGTGGGAACGCTACTGATCAAACAGCCAGATCTTGAGAAGCCTCCTGAAGGTCAGCAGGTCTTGGGCCTGTCGTAGTCTCAGTGGAGGGTGTTCCACATCTTGGAGGCGAGGTGGGAGAAGGATCTCCCACCGGTGCTTGTTCTTCGGATACGCGGGATGGTGGGGAGTGAGAGGTCGGTGGAGCGTAGCTGGCGGTTGAGGATGTAGGAGAGCCGTCTGTTGAGGTAGGCTGGCCCAGTCTTGTGGAGTGCCTTGTGTGCGTGGGTGAGGAGCTTGAAGAATATCCTCTTTTTGACTTGGAGCCAGTGCGGGTTTTTCAGGTGGGGGGTGATGTGACCGGGGCGTGGTTCATTGAGGATCAGTCGTGCCGAGGCGTTTTGGATGCGTTGTAGTTGTTTGATGAGCTTGGTCGGGGCTCTCGCGCAGAGGGCGTTTCCGTAGTCGAGTCTGCTGCTGACGAGTTCCTGAGTGACTGTCTTTCTTGTATCTGTCAGGATCCATCTGTAGATCTTGCGGAGCATGCAGAGGGTGTTGAAGCAGGAGGAGGAGACTGCGTTGACTTGTTTGGTCATTGAGAGCATTGAGTCGAGGATGATTCCCAGGTTGTTTGCATGGTCGGTGGGTGTCGGGGCTGCCCCAAGTGCCGTTGGCCACCAGGAGTCGTCCCAGGCTGAATGGTTGAAGCCAAATATGAGGACATCCGTCTTGTCCAAGTTCAGCTTCAGATGGCTGGTCTTCATCCAGTCGGCAACGGCATTCATTTCTTCTTGGAGGTTGGTTTTGGCAGTGATGGGGGCCTCGGTGAGGAAGAGGATCAGCTGAGTGTCGTTGGTGTAGGAGATGATGTTGAGGTTGTGCTGTCGGGCTATGTGTGTGAGCGGGGCCATGTAAATGTTGAACAGCGCCGGGCTGAGGGAGGATCCCTGGGGTACACCGCAGATGATCTCGGAGGCTTTGAAATGGAATGGGGGAAGCAGACACTCTGGGTTCTGCCGGAGAGGAAGGAGGTGGTCCAATCCAGAGCCTTGTCTCGGATCCCTGCTACCTGGAGGCGTGCGCATAGTGTGCGGTGGCAGACGATGTCGAAGGAGGTAGAGAAGTCTAGGAGGATGAGTGCTGCGGTCTCGCCATTGTCCAGCAGGATCCTGATGTCGTCGGTGGCGGCGATAAGAGCAGCTCAGTGATGTGGTTGCTGCAGAACCCTGACTGGGAAGGGTCCAAGATTCTGTTTTCTTCGAGGTAGCGGGTTAGCTGTCTGTTGACGGTTTTCTCAATGACCTTGGCCGGGAAGGGGAGCAGAGAGATGGGCAGGAAGTTCTTGAGGTCTCTTGGGTCTGCCTTAGGTTTTTTGAGTAAGGCGTTGATCTCGGCGTGTTTCCATTTCTTTGGGAAGGTCGCGGCCTCGAGGGAGAGATTGATGACATTGTGGAAGTGGTGTGTGATGGAGCTGCTTACTCTGTTGAGAACATGGTGTGGGAATGGGTCTGACAGAGAGCCAGAGTGGATTGTGCGCATGGTCTTGATGGTGTCATCAATGCTCATGCTGGCCCAGGCTGGCAGGATGTTGTGGTCAATGGTGTACGAAGGGTCTGTTGTGTTGCTGTCTGTTGGGGCTGTCTGTGTGTTGAAGCTGTCGTGGATGTCTGCTATCTTGCGGTGGAAGAAGGTGGCAAGGGAGTCGCACAGGGCTTGCGACGGTGGGATGTCATTGGTGTTGGATCTGGGGTTGGAGAGTTCCTCCACGTTGTTGAAAAGCTCCTTGCTATTGTGTGCATTGTTGTCAAGGTGGTCTTTGAAGGAGGTCCTCTTGGCCACCCTGATGAAGTGGTGGTGGTTGCAGATGGCGTCCTTGTATGCAGTGTGGCTGTCCGGAGTTTGTTCACTGTGCCATTTCTTCTCTAGTTTCAGGCAGGCTTGTTTGGAGGCTAGGAGTTCTGGGGTAAACCAGCTGGCCCTCGTGCTGGTGTTGGGGGGTTTCTTCAGCGGGGCGAGGGTGTTGGCGCAGTCATTGATCCAGCGTCTGAGGCTGTGGTTAGCCTCATCCGTGTTGGAGGGTTCGGTAGGTGGGCTGAGAGCGAGGTTTGCATGTAGTTGGTCTTCGGTGATTTTGCTCCAGCAGCGGTAGGGGATCTGTTTCTGGAAGGCGAAGTGGATGCAGCAGTGGTCGGTTCAGATGAGGTCAGTGGTGTGGCTGTTGAAGATGTTCGGGCTTGAGGAGAATATGGGGTCAAGCGTGTAGCCAGCAGAGTGGGTGGGCATTGTTACGAGTGGCTTCAGTCCGAGGTTGGTGAGGTTATCGATCAGGGTTGTGGAGTTGTTGTTGTTGTTGTTCCCAAGGTGAAAGTTCAGGTCTCTGAGGAGGAAGTAGGCGGTGGAGGTCAGAGAGTGGGTGCTGATCAAGTCGGCGATGGGGGCGTGGTCCGGGGAGTCGGTAGACAAGGGTGTCTCTGAGGGTGGAATTAGGGTCTGTGAGTATCTGGAAATGCAGTTTGGCAGTGCTGAGCACGTTGTCGGTGCTGGTCAAGACCCTGGTGCTGTTCTTGTAGACGATGGCGATTCCTCCTCCGACTCCATTGATGCGGTCTCTGCGGGTGATCTTGTAGCCATCTGGGATGGCTATGGTGATGTCAGGTGGGGAGGAGTCTTTAAACAAGGTCTCAGTCAGGAAGGCGACGTCCCGAGATGTTGTGTCGAGCAGGTCCCAGAGCTCGACGGCATGCTTGCGTGCGGAGCGGGTGTACAGTAGCATGCATTGGAGGTGGTAGGGGTCTTTCTTGGCAGGTGGTTCATCGGCCCTGAGGCTGGTGTAGCTGCAGTTCCGGCAGGTGAAGGGGCCGTGTGTGCATTTTGGGACAGCCTTGAAGAAGGTGTGGCTCCGTCTGGAGTTGAGAGCATGCAGAGTGGTGGTGGACGTCGTGGCTGGTACTAGGGCCAAGGGCTCTGGCACTGGGCACGGACAAAGCCCGGATAGGTGCAGACGGGCTTGCCTTAGGCACGCCTTTGGCGCACCTGCTGCGCGGCTGCACATCGGCTGGCATTTATGGGGAGGTGGGAGGGAGAAGCAGCGGGGAGGCAAGAGGCGTGGGCAGCAAATGGGCAGTGGGCAGTCAGGGGGGTAGAGCTGCAAGGGACACAGAGGCGAGGGCGGTGATGGACACCGAAGGTGACAGAAGGAAAAGGGACCCAAAATTGAGGGAAAAAGAGTGGCACAGAAGGCAACAGGGCACAAAGAACGAGTGGAACAGAAGGCAAAATGGGCACAAAAACGAGGAGAAAATGAATGGCACAGAGGGCAGGAGATCACAAAAAACAAGTGGTACAGAGGGCAGAAGGGCACAAAAAAATGAGTGAAACAGAAGGCAAAAGGGAAACAAAAATGAGGGAAAAACGAGTGGCACAGAAGGCAGAAGTGCACAAAAAACGCGTAGAACTGAAGGCAAAAGGGGCACAAAAATGAGGGTAAAACGAGTGGCACAGAGGGCAGAACGGTACAAAAAACGAGTGGAACAGAGGGCAGAAGTGCACAAAAAACGAGTGGAACAGAAGGCAAAAGAGGCACAAAAACAAGGGGAAAACGAGTGGCACAGAAGGCAGAAGGGCACAAAAAATAAAGGGAACACAAGGCAAAAGAGGAACAAAAACGAGGGCAAAACAAGTGGCACAGAAGGCAAAAAAGGCCACAGAAATACCGGAAAAACCAGTAGCAAAGAGGCAAAATACAGAATTTAGAAATACAGAGGCAGCCAAGAACAGAAGGCAGAGCGGGTAGAGATGCACGGGGGCAGCGAGGGGAACAGAAGGAAAAACCGGGCAGAGATGCAAAGGGGCAGTGAGGGGAACATAACATAACACAACATAACGTGTATTTGTAAAACGCACATTAACCACTACGGGTATCTTGGCGCTGAATAACAGATGTTTGTTGTTACCCAACTCAATGGTACTCATTTTCTCAACCTCAGATGGATGAAAGGCTGAGTGGACCCGCAAGCATTTGAACCTGTGACCATGAGGTCAAACACAGGCCCCTGCAGTAGAGGCATTAGTCCACTGAGCCACCAGACCCGGAAAACTGGGCACAGCCATGGGGGCCGCGAGGGGTACAGAACGAATGACCGGGCAGAGAGAGCACAGGGACAGCGAGGGGAACAGAGGGAAGAAAAAGGGAAACCGACCACGTACAGGCAGCAGGGGAAGACAGACAACAGCAGTCAATAAAGCAATAAGTGGAGGATGCAGAGCAAGTTTTAAGGAAACAAAGATAAGGTGCACAATATTTTGGAACACTGTATCCTTCAACGTTGGACAAACCAAAACTAATACCTAGGATTTTCATCCCACTCAGTTAAGGCGGATATTTTATCCTTTTACCCACTCCAGACATCTATTGGAGTATTTTATGGGAAAAAACGGGTCTCTGAAAAAGCACAACAGAGTTACATTAGTATCTAGGGTTAAATTAGTGCCTTACCAAACGTTGGGCGCCATGTAGTGTAGTTCCTATATTCCCAATAGGCTCTGTACATTGGAATAATATATCCTATAGATTAGACGTAGGACTGAGGTCGACTGGGTCTCTATCGAATATATTAAACTTAATAGTGAGTGCCAGCTAGCTCAGAGGTCCCTAGAAACTTTCTCGAATAAACAAGAAGGGATTAGTTTCTGACAACCGCATAAATATGACAACTTTGTTTCCCAAGAATAAGAAATATATCTCTGGAGTCACGGAAACAATAGATAAGTATTTCACTCAGTCACTTGTGCATGCTTTGTTTCTACAGAGGTGCAGAGAAATAGAGAGACGGGCATTTTCAATAAAAAGGTTTATTGAACAGTCTTCTTTCTCATGCAAAAGACACAAACTGCTACAAACGTAATGCAGGCTGCAAAGTATATTGCGTAGAGCAAGAACAATATTATAAAATAATACTGTAAGAGCATTGTATGGTTTCTAAGCCATGAAAATACATACATAAATAACAATGACTAAGATACTCAACTGGGGTTTCTAAAATACACCTACCCCAGTGTACCTAACTTAAGTCTAGTATGAGGGAATAAGTAAGTATTGTGTAGCCTAGGTTTAGTTTTCTTTGTCAAGAATCTATCCAAGATTTCTCTTAGGTTCTAATCAGCTCCATACCTCAATTTAGAATGAAGGAGGTCAGGTATCTCTGTCTCCGGACTCAATTTCCCAACACACCGCAAGGGGAGCTTGGAAACACTGGAGCTGGATTCTCAGAGAGTGAAAGGCAGCTTCTTGATCAGTGCGTCAGCTGAAGGGTCGGCTTCCTGCGGCACTTGCTGTAGCGAGCTGCGTCGGGCAAGTAGATAGTCGAACTGCTCCGGACCACCGTGTCTTGCTAGAGCAAGTGAGGGCATGTTTATAAGTTGAAGGTACCTAGTTTGATGTAAAGTCTGGCATGATAACGTCAGGAAAGAACCCCTAGGGAATAGTAGTTATTTGTAAAGTACATGATTTCTTGGACAAATCAATATTCAAGCAAGGGGAATGTCCCTTACTGCTTAAACTGATTTTCCTAGAAATTGTTGTGTCGTTTTGAATGGGTGGAAGTAGCCATGCCTGTATTTAGTCTTTATGGGCTATGTCTAAATAAGAGAATGATTTCTATGTTTATATTAGGGCAATGTGAATTGTAACTATATAAGGGCATTAATCAGGAAAATTCACTCAGGACCTAAAACGCCACACAACAAGGCAGGCCGCTAAAATCCTACAAAAATGCCTTGCATTAAGGATGCCTGCACACAGGATAGTTATTCACCTTCTTTTAATGAAGATGACTCTGCTTGCAGCTTTCAACTCCGATCCCAATGTAGCCAAATGCGTTTTGGGCAACCCATGCCCTTGATCGCTGGCTAGAAACAGAAGAACAGCAACCAAGTAGAGTACATTTTAACTGTCCCAAGTCCAGCCCCAGTGGGTGTATGTCGTATGGATTTATGGTACTTGGAGTTCCACTCATGACACCACAGTGGGTGTTGCCGCAATTGCGCCATATTAAAAATCAGAAACCCCAGTGGGACAATCCAAGACTGAAATACTGCCAGCCGTGCCATTCACAACCCTCAATTGCATCATACCAGTCCTCTCAGCATCCCCCATTTCAGGTTGCTGCAGGTCCGCATTTACTGCAGCAGGGCATCCTTGCGACCAGGCTGGCTGCTCAAATCCAACAAAAATGCCTTGCATTAAGGAGGCCTGCACACAGGAGAGTTATTCACCTTCTATTAATGAGGATGACTCTGCTCGCAGCTTTCAACTCCGATCCCAATGTAGCCAAACACGTTTCGGGCAACTCGTGCCCTTGATCACTGGCTAGAAACAGAAGAATAGCAGCCAAGTGGATTACTTTCTAATCATCACAAGTCCCGCCCCAGTGGGCGTGTGCCATATGGGTAGGTAGTCATCTTCAAGTGAGACCTGGCAGTACCTTCTCTGGCAGAATCTTCGGCAAAAATCTGGGCGAAGAACTTCTCCTGACAAGTGGTAGTCGTCATACACTTAATCTTATTATAGATTGGCATTTCTTATGTAAAGTTACGCAATGTCTGACATAGATTATGTGCATCAAGCTGTGTGTCACAGACGTTTCCTTATGAACATTTAAGGTAAAATCATGTCAATTCAGATTTAGTTAATTTTGGTTATATGTCTGTATATGCTCTTATTTATCCTTGACAGAGTGGAAAGTAGATATTTGGCCAGGACAAATGTTGCATTAAGAGTTGTCTATGTCATCAATCAGATGGCTTTATGTTTTCACAGTTCTTAGAAAGATAGAGTCAAATGACATCTGCATTAAATGGCAGACAGGACAATGATTCTGCATACATCTGGAATGATGGGGACTTCTATTGTCTTAGATTGAGATGTTGGCAACTTCCATTATCCATAATGGAGTCAGGCCTACATAAAATGGAATCTGACCTTAGGGGGTTTACAACCTTACTACTCAATCTTCCTAAATGTAAACTGACACCTTTTGAGGATAGGATATTTAGTACAGACGTGTGGTTGTTTATTCTTTCTGCAGAAATAGGAGCATCTGAGATCAGGGCTCAGTCTCAAGCTCAAGCTCTGGCTTGTCTCTGTTTGAAGATCCATTGTCAAATGGCCTCCTGTCTATATCTGGTGTCATGTGCCAGTATATCATTTATAGCCTCTTCTGGTTAATACACTGAAATATTAGAAACCTGCATCCACAGTCATCTCATCTAGTGCTTCTGTTTCAATTTAGTAAATAGCTTAAAAAGCTTGAAGTGGAACAAGTACACAGTAAGACACACTGCGTGTGTGAGATAGTTTTGACACATATTATGTTGTTATCTAAGGCAGTGGTTCTTGACCTTTTAACTTATGTGAATACTCACTTAATCATTACTGCAGTCTGAGGACCCCTACTGAATAATTATTGAAATCTGGGGACCCTCACTGAGGAATTATTGGAATATGAATCCAGAGACTCTGGCCTAAGCAATTTTAATGATTTGAACTGCAAAACACAAAAATACAGAAACAAGCATTCATCAAGCTAATACATACATTTGGAAATATTTAATTTAATTCACAGCCAACTATATAAACAATCAACATTTTAATTTAAATTTGAAGGTTGGAGCTTTTTAGGGATGACTACGGAAAACCCCGACTTCGTGTAGCCACAGGTGATGCTGCCCCACCCCCGGTAATGGAGTTTCGGTGTACCTGAGAGGGCGCATCACAGAAAATGAAGGTCCTGCTGGCAGGCTTTCTCTCCACTTCATGGCTGACGTTCTTCGGTTGGCATTTGTGGTGGCATCTTCTACTTCAATGGG
Source organism: Lissotriton vulgaris (assembly GCF_964263255.1). Lineage (NCBI taxonomy): Eukaryota > Metazoa > Chordata > Amphibia > Caudata > Salamandridae > Lissotriton > Lissotriton vulgaris. The sequence continues at coordinate 1,805,794,099 of NC_141694.1, read as the reverse complement.
CTGGCATGAAGCTTCATGGCACTGAGGCGACTTTCGCTGAAGACACCGGGAACAACAACCGAGGCTGCTCAGCAGAAGGGGCTCAGAGATCAGAAGCAGGAGGTAAGAGGATTTTTCACCTCGGCGGTTCAAATGCAATTAATCAATTGAAGATGTGCTCAGTATACTTGAAGATGCCTGCGAGCAGTCTGAGAGACTTTTTAGTTATTGCAAATCTTTTCACTATAAAATATGTTGCTCTGGAAACCAATTGAGGTGTGAGTGAGTCATTGAGAATGGGCTTTAAAATAGACAGAGTGACTTATAATTAATAATGCATGGTTGATGGAGCAAAATCGCAAGGCACTATTTGACTGGACACGTCTTAATCTGGCATGGTTCGGGAGATTGGAGGCAGTAAAAATGATGGTACTCCCACGTATCCTATACCTATTTCAGATGCTCCCTTCGAGCCCGCCATCAGGCATCATCCGAAAGCTACAGGGACTCCTTAATAAGTTCTTGTGGGACAACAAAAAACCATGACTCGTGTCAGTGCTAGTCACCTCCTCAAAAGAGAGGAAAGGGCTTGGCTTTCCGCTGGGGGGTGCTTATTACCAAGCTACATCACTGAATGGAATAGGCCTCTGTCCAGCAAGCATTGGAACTTTAAGGATCAGAGAGTAGCCAGACGTAACATATGGCGTGAGCTATGGCTTCCACGCAAACATAGAGCATAGGGTTTATATTCTTCTCCAGTCATCTTCTCCAGTCACCTCCCCGACCCTCAAGGCGTGGGACCAACTAGCGTGCCAGAAAGGGTGGACCTCGTTTCCCTCCCCTATGTCCCCATTGGAGACAATACCGATTTTAAACCAGGTTGGCCGTCCTCGACGTTCCATCATTGGAGGGAGGAGGGTTGTAAAAGGGTAGGCTCCCTTTGTGATTTTGATGGCCTCAGCTGTGCAAAGACTACGATTTGTCAACCTCAGATGCCTTTCACTATTCTCCATTGGGTCACACGATCTGAGAACTTCGCTCTCATGTCGCTCTCATGTCCCGCCCTTTAACAACCTTCTAAAATTCTAAGAAACACCGCACAATGGCACAAGTTAGGTGGGAGACTGAGTTAGGGAGGCCCCTAACACATAAGGAGTAGGATTTTTTTTTTACTATGCGAACCACACTGCTTCCAATACAGCGGGAGCGGAGTCGGCATATAAAGTGGTCCATTACTGGCATTATACCTCAGAATGTGTTAAGTCTTGGAAAAAATCCAAGTCAGAGCTCTGCTGGCGGGGGTGTGACCTCACTGGTCCCCTAGTACACTTACTGTGGCACTGTCCAAAACTGGTGCGCTACTGGGCAGCAATCCTCGACGACATTGATGCAGCATTTCAGATTACATTGCCACGAGCGCCTGAACATAAACTTCCGGGGCTTCCCCATCCTGGTACTTTCCCAATCATTGAAGGTAGGCAATAGCCCTGGCACTACTTGCAGCAAGTCAGGTGATCTTAGTGCATTGGAGGTCTTCGTTAGTCCCAGACCAGCGGGACTGGGTGCAGAGACTCTGGCACCTATTAGAAATTGAGTGTCTTTCACTTAGCGTAGAAGGGAAGGGCAAAAACGATGTGAAAATATGGGCTCCATTCTTACAGCTCCTTTCTAAGTACATGAGGAAAGTAACATGTCCGAAATACCTAAAGATCCTACAGCTTATACCGTTAGGTCCACTTAATGCAGCTGCTGATTGAATGTGTCACCCTGTGGTTTTGAGAGGGGCTGGCAAATGGGAGGTTCTGAACTGATGCAGAGGGAGGGGGGGTGGGGTGGGGGAGATGGGATTACTCTTTCTTTTGTTTTTTATTGTGTTCAAAATTGGTATCTTAGCTATGGTGCCTTGTGCTTTCAATGAGGTTTACATTGCTGCGAGGTCATCCCCTGGGATGTAGACCCTAAACGCTGTGTACTGGTCTCAATTCTTCGCTCTGCCAGCACCTTTCTGTAAGCAGCTAAGCTGTGTATTGTGATCTTACTACCACACAATAAAAATTATTGATTCTAAAATGGACAGAGGGGAATGCGCGCGAGTGTCATCAGTGTCCAGGCTCCCAATGTGAGGCATTGACAATAGGAGCAGCAATTTGTCCACCAGAGGCTTGAATCAGGGAGGCAATTTGGCATCCAGGCCCAGGCAGGAACTCTAGTGGATGAGGAGGAGCGTCAACTACTGGCCCATACCCTGGGGAATCACTACAAGCCTTGCTTCTACAGAGAAGGCCTTTACTGTATGATCCCTCTACGAGGCTGACTAGACCATGACGGTGCCTTCCGAGGGAGCGAAGGGGTGTCCCGGGACATACCTTTCCACTGGGCAGGGAAACGGTGAAGGTAGGCGTACCTGGCCACTGTCCCGTCTACCAGAACATTCACAATTTGGAGGCATCCTACCTTTCGAGAGAGGAGAGGTGTAGGTCCTTGTTGGCTCTGCGGCCTCCTTTCCCTGGTGCCATTCCAGCAGCTACTGCAAGGCGCTCCATCTGGCAAGTGGGGCATGGTGGCTGCCCGCAATAGAAAAGAGAGGACACTGAAAGAAAAGCTCATGAAACAATCGGGAACGCCCTCAACGTCTGGTGAAAAAATTCAGGGACTGGGGGATGGCGATGATGCCCCGGCTTCCAAAGCATTTATGCTGGAACTGTTTGCGGCCATTAAAGAAGACATACAGGAGCTCAAGGGTCAGCTCGCTGCAGACCTACCGGAAGTGGGGAAAGATGTGGATGAAACTGGAGAGAGTGTGGCCACGTTGGAGGAGTATGATGTCAACCGAGAGGAGGAACTCCATCAGCTACAAGAAGATATGCTGCACCTTAAGGGGCAACACCTGGACTTACAGGTGCATTCTGAGGACTTAGAGAAGCGGTCTCGGCAAAACAATGTGCAGATCCGGGGTTTACAATGGAAAGAGGAGGGGGATGATCTCAGGGCCTATGTGGGGGCACTGTTTCGTCAAGTGCTGGGAGAGTCAGAGTCAAACGACATTCAGATGGACCGTGTACATAGAGTTGGCCACCCACATGGCACCAATTGACCACCACAGGACATCCTTTTGTGTGTCCATGACTTTCAGTTGAAAGACCACATCATACTGAAGGTGAGGGAAACGCAGCCCTTGCAGTTCAGAGGACACTCTCCGGCTATCTCCCAGGATCTGACGGCTTCTATGCTTCTTAAGCGGCGCAAATTCCAACCAGTAACCACGCACCTGCGAGAGCAAGGAATCCCCCACTTGTGGGGTCATCACTTTCTCATCTCATTTAAACTCAGAGGACAGCTGCTTCAGATCCGCTCTCTAGCTGAGGCTACAGAGATCCTCAGCCTGGAAGACACCACAGCAACGGACCAAATGGAATACCCTAGAAATCTCAACTCCCGTTGCACAGCAGTATGGCAGAAAGTAGGAAAAGCGGCCACAGCTTGGAAGCCTGATCAGGCCACACAGGAAAGAGAACGAGAAGCAGTCCTTACATCGCTGACTCAAACATTGCAGAGACCGTATACTCCGTGAGGTACTCCCTCAAAGGCTCAGGAAGGAGTGTCTAGTTGGGTGTTGGGGTACTGGAAGGCTGTCCTGGTTCATTGTTAATGGCCTTTCCGCAGGTGGGTAGGACAAACTTGGCCTGCTAAGGGCTGGGCAGCTCGCCCAAGCCATGTCCCCCCCAGATTGTCTTTTCACGACGGACATTTGTCGTTTTATATTTATGTTACATGTTCTGAGAATCTGTTTATCTTTTTGGGGGGGTTTGTTTGGGTTAATATTTTGGGAGCTCCGCACCAGCCACCATGTTCGTCAGATTCGGAATGCTAGACACCACTCCAGTCTAAGTGCGATTGGGCATATCACTATACCACATAGTAACATAGTTACATTCCTTAGATGGGGAAAGATCTTAAAATAGTTAGCCTCAACATCGTGGGCCTAAATAACCCAGTGAAGAGAGTAGCAGTGTTTTCCCTCCTTGACAGTGCAGAGAAAGACATACGTCTTCTACAGGAGACCCATCTTGTTCCCAAAGATACTGTACGGATGCGTGATACCATCAAAAATGAATGGCGTAGCAATTTTGTTTGGGGAACTCTTCTTGGGTAAGGTCTTAACGACTGTTGCTGAAATAAAGGGATGCTTACTAGCTATTAGAATACAATGGGCCGGGTCTTACCTCACCGTAGCGTCACTCTACGCTCCAAACAAACAACAGGAATCCTTCCTCTTCTTCGCACTCACGGACGCTCTCACAGACGCTCTCACGGAAGCTCTCACATCTCCAGATGCAGAGATCTTGGTGGTAGGAGATATGAATCTATTTATGGACACTGTACTCAATAGGTCCGGTCAGAGAACACATCAAACAGGGGTACTCTCTGCAAAGGGCCAAGAATGGTTGAAGGATAACAGGTTAATTGATGTTTGGTGCACACAGCACCCTGCGGAACGTGACTATACATACACAAAACGTATGCACGGCTAGATCACTTCCTATCCTCTGCTTCCTTATTACCTCGCCTCCACATGCCTGTGATAGAACCCCACTCCATCTCATATCATGCTGTTAACACTACACACCTCCCAGCACAGTGCTCACAGGTGTTTCTCCCTAGTTGGCGCCTCTGCGAGACTCTTCTACACTCTGATGAGACAGTGCAATGCCTCAAACCGACAATAAAAGATTACCGAGCGCTCAATGACATGGGCTCCACACCCTTTTCCTCCATCGAGAAGGCATTTGACAGGGTGGGTTGGGCCTATCTCTTTGAGACGCTGCACTGCTTTGGGTACGGGAAAAATGTTATCAACTGGATTTGTTGTATTTATTATACTCCCACGGCCTTCGTGTGGGTCAATGGTAGCAGATCCCACTCTTCCCAATCTCTTGAGGGACCCGTCAGAGGTGCCCCCTATCCCCGCTTTTATTTGCACTTTATATGGAGCCCCTAGCTCAGCGTATTAGAGCAGATAATCACATTGTAGGTATGAAATTTGGAGTGGACATCCATACAAATGCCTTTACTCGGACAATGTGATTCACTCCCTTATGCAGCCACAGACTACCCTGACAGCCCTGCTAACGAAACAATCGTTCTTTGGAGGTCTATCAGGATTCAAAGTTAACTGCTGCTTGCATTGGTTTGTGCCCCGCTTTTCTTGACTGTTGGTTCTTGTTCTGTCTCAGCACTGCCTTTTATTAGCACTGTATTAGCATTATTGTGTTTCTCTTCCCCACAGTGTATTGTAGTAGCATAATTGTGTTTTCTCCTATGTGCCCTCCACTTTGCCTTCTGTAAACCCCTGCGTGCTCCCCCTTCATCTTTCCCGCCACTGCATCCCCTGCGGCCCTCCCCCTTGACCTCCCATTCACCGCTCCACCTCCCAGCTGCTCCTCCCTTCCACTGCCACAGCCGCGCTGCTGGTGCACCAAAGGCAAGTCTGTCTGTGCCCGTCTGTGCCTTGACGGTGCCCAGCATCAGGACCCCTGGCCCCCGCGAACCCCACAACGCCCACCTCCACTATGGCTCCAGCACCCTCCATGCACTCATGCCGGATGATCTTGCACCGGCTGCCTGGCTGCCCTGAACGCTCCCAAGGACCCTTCTCCTGTCGGAACTGCAGCTTCACCAGCATCTGGCCCGCCAACCCACCTACTGAAGAACCCAAGTTCCTCAGATGCATCCTGCTCAACAACCTCTCTGTTCACAAACACGCCGTCAAACTCTGGGACCTACTCGACACCAATGCCCCAGACATCGGCTTCCTGATGGAGACCTGGTTGAACCACTCCTCAGCACCCGACTTCGCCATAGCTATCCTGGAAGGCTACAAGATCACCCACAAGGACAGCAACAATGGAGTAAGAGGAGGAATGGCCATCATTCACAGGAACACCCTCAAAATCTCGACATATACTGATGACGCCCTCAGCACTGCCGAATACCTGCACTTCCAGATCCACACCAACCCCAACATCACCCTCAGAGGTACCCTCATCTACAGACTCCCCGGACCCGACCACAATTCATCGACTCCATTGCCCACCTCATCAGCGCACACGCCCCTGCCTTCACGGACTACATCCTCCTCGCGGACCTGGACTTCCATCTCTAGAACAACGACTTCAACTCTTCCACCCTGATTGAGAAACTCGTCAACCTCAGACTCAGACAACTTGTCACAACACCCACCCACTCCGCCGGCCACATGTTTGACCCCATCTTCTCAGAAAGCTCCCACGTCTTCTTCAACCGCACCACCGACCTCCACTGGATCCACCACCGTTGCATCCACTTCACCTTCTGGAAACCCACCACACCGAGCAATTGCCTTGCCGTCACTGGAGCAATGTCCCCGAAGACCACCTAACCACCGCTCTCACCCAGAGCCGGCCCGCAGACGCGACCGACCCCGACGCCGCAGCCCGTAACCTCAGACAGTGGATCAATGACACCAACAAGAAAGCCAGCTGATTTACTGAAGATCTCCAGACCTGCTGAAAACTAAAAAAAACTGGATCCGTGAAGGAACCCCGGAAAGCTACACAGCCCACAAGCACGCCACCTGCAGACACCACCACCTCATCAGAAAGTACCTCCTTCAAAGACCATCTAGTCAACAACTCACAGAGCAGCAAAAAGCTCTTCAACATTGTGAAGAAACTCTCCAACACCAGCTCCAACACCGACGCCATCCCACCTTCCCAAGAGCTGTGTGACTCACTGGCCACCTTCTTCTATCGCAAGATCACAGACATCCATGACCGCTTTGACGCCGTCACCACCCCTCTAACCACTAAGACCCCACTCCCACTCCCATGACCACAACCCCCACCAACCGCCTGCTCTCCTGGATCAACATCACAGATGACAACACCATCAAGATCATGAACACCAATGCCCACACCACACCGTAAACAAAGCTAGCAGCACCATCACACTGCATCTCCGGAAAACCATCAACATTTCCTTCGAGTCAGTGACCTTCCCGGAGAGCTGGAAGCATGCAGAGATCAACGCCTTAGTCAAGAAACCCAAGGCAGACCCCAAGGACCTCAAGAACTTCAGACCTATCTTCCTCCTCCAGGTACCGGCTAGGTCATCGAAAAGGCCATCAACATACAACTGACCAGCTTCTTCAAGGAGAACAGCATCCTAGGCCCATCCCATCAAGTTTCCCCCACAACCACAGCACCGAAACTGCCCTCATTGCCGCTACCGATAACATCAGGACACTGCTTGACAACGGAGAAACTGAGTCCCTCATCCTCCTGGACCTATCAGCCTCCTTCGACACAGTCTGCCACTGCTCATTACGAACACCCTCTATGACGCCGGAATCCAAAAGAAGGCCCTGGACTGGACCATCTCCTTCCTCTTCAGTAGAACACAGGGCGTCCGCCTTTCCCCCTTCTGTTTCAAAGCCACCAGGATCATCTGCGGCATACCCCAAGGCTCATCCCTCAGCCCAACGTTGTTCAACGTCTACGTGGCACCGTTCGCCGATGTCGCATGACGGCACAACCTCAACATCATCTTCTATGCCAACAACACCCAGCTGGTCCTCTCGCTCACCAAAGACACCCACACCGCCTAAACCAAACTCCATGAAGGAATGAAGGCCGTCGCCGACTGGATGAGGAACAGCTGACAGAAGCTGAACTCGTACAAGACGGAGGTCCTCATCCTCGGATCCACCCAATTGGCCTGGGGCGATTCCTGGTGGCTGACTGCACTAGGAGCACCCACTACACCCATCGACCTCGCACGCAACCTAGGGGTCATCCTCCACTCTATTCTTTCCATGACGTAGCAGGTCAACGCTGTCTCCTCCTCCTGCTTCAACACCCTCCGCATGCTTTGCAGGATCTTCAAGTGGATCCCCACCGATACAGGAAGGACGGTCACCCAGGCCCTCGTAAGCAGTAGACTGGACTACGAAAACACACTCTATACAGGAGCCCTGGCCAAATCCCTGAAAAACGGCTTCAACGCTTTCAGAACACCTCCGCACGCCTGATCCTCGACATCCCTTGCTGTAGCAACATGACACCCCACCTGAAAGACCTGCACTGGCTCCACGTCAACAAGAGGATAACCTTCAAACTCCTTACCCAGGCACACAAGGCACAACACCGGACCAGCATACCTCAACAGCCGACTCAGCCTCTATGCCCGCACCTACCAGCTCCGCCCTCACCGCCGTCCCCCACATCCAAAGAGTGACCACCGGTGGCAGATCATTTTCCAACCTCGCTGCCAAGACATGGAACACCCTCCACATCCGCCCTCAGCAGACCGAAGACCTTGTAACCTTCATGAGACTTCTCAAAACCAGGCTATTCGAACTATAGCAGCTCCCCCCCTAGCGTCTTGAGAACTCCACAGGTATGTAGTGCGCTTTACAAATGCTATGATAGATTGATTGGGTGTTGGAGAGTAGGGTCTGCTTCCTATGGTCACCCCCACTTTTTGCTGTGATTCTCAGTTTTTTTCCGACTTTAGTGTGGCTGTGGCCCTGCTATTCATACCCACAGCCCAGCTGTTCTCTCCCTAAATTGATACTATGCACTTTAGGTGCATACCAAAATGGTTACTGGGTCACCCTTGTGAACCCCAGTATAGTGTACCATAGGTACCCAGGACATAGGTGCATCCAAGGCCTACCAGGGTCTGCAGCATGTATTGTGCCACCCCTGGCTAGCCATCTAAACTGACACTACAGGCTGATCACTCAGCTTGGGTAAGGTGGTGTAATCACCCCTTACTTAGATATAGTATACCTATATCTACCTTTACATATAGACACCTATACACCTATAAGCCACTCCTATGGTAGGCCTTGACAATCCTGAAGGCAGAGTGCTTGGTTTTATCTGAGAGGGTGCTCTGGCATGAGCTGAGCCCCTCTGCAGCTTTCAGAACCATCTCATTATAGCTGTTCTATGATATAGCCATACCATATACTCTTAAGTGCATTATAATCCTTGCGATTAATGCTAACTTTGGTTTGGCTTTATCAAAACATGTCGTGTAAGGTGTCAACCACTTTGGAATACTACCCCTCTGACAATTCTGGTGGTGGGGGCAGCATTCCACCCTTCTAAAGGGAAAAGACATGTAGTTTACTTCTTTACCCGTTTAAAGTTAAACAGAGCCTCAGCATCACAAAATAGATGCTGCTGCCACAGACACGAGTCTGACCTCCTGAAGCTGGGGGAAACTCCAGCAAGGGCAGCCTGGACAATAGGTTTCCTGTCCAGGGAGGTGCCAGCACCTCCCCAGACAGGGGTAATGTGTATTGGGGCAGGGAGGGCTGCATTCAGTGAATGCATCTAGACACTGCCTGGGGCACACAAGGTGCTCCATGCATAGCCCGGTTCAAACCAGTTGCTGGGGCACACCTGCCCCAGCTCTGGCACGAATCTGCACAAAGGGTATGGGGTGTAGCCACCCCCTTCTAAGGTCCACCCATAGGAGGGACCTAGTCAGGTTATCCAGCCCCCATCTTTAGCATAAGTATTTCCTTCAGATTATCCTGGAAAGAAACTTTGATACAGAACTCGTGGACCTTCGACATTCTATTCTAACTAGAAGATGGAAGACATCTCCCTTGTGATCAAGGAGTGACCACCCTGCTCAAACAGGCACCATCAGCAACTTTGCCAATCTGAATTTTCAAGGCTCCTGCTGGAACCCGAAGACTCTGTGACTAAAGACCTGGACTTCCAGACTTCTCTAACCTGGACCCACATCCACAGCAAAGCTGAGATCCGTGGCGGACACTAGAGATGTGGGACCAGACATCTTTGGTATCCTGCATTTTCCTACCTGCACTCCTTTCCTGAAGCCTCATTGGGGAATGAGAAGCCCTAGCCCCAACCATCATTTGCACTGAAGTCCAGGTCCCCACACTCTGCGAGTGTCCCGTGGGCCCCGCCTTTACATTTGTGCTTGATGTGTCTTCCTGTCTGCTTGCCCATTGGCTAGTGAGCCCCCTGAAGATGCCATCTTGAATCTACTTTGCTTTTCTGATTGCTCCATGCTTGCTTCAGCGTACCTATAAAGGAGAAGCACCACATACCTTGCTGGTCTGCAACAGAGCAAATCTTGACATCCTGCATGGGTTGCGGTTGCCAAGGCTTGTTGGATCCAATCCGGATACCTTTACCGCAGTCATCTAGATCCATTGTGGGACAGCCCGAATCCAGCTCCTGGTCATCGTCAATGCCTCCTGGATCTCGCGGCTGAAGAGACAAGCTCACTATCTTCAACTGTAAAGCACCTGACATCGCCTGGTTCCTTCCTGGTCACTGGCCAGTGACCCAGTCTCTGTCCCCTCTACCTGACACAAAAAGACATCTATGCACCCGGCTTCCCTGGGTGAGGTAACTCGAGTACTTCAGTGCTCCCATGGGTATGGCCTCTTCAAGAGTCCTAGTTTAAAACTGGGTTCCATCCAAGTCCATCCAGAAGTGTCCTTAACCTTTAACTTTGTAACTTTTACGAACACCTTAGAAAGTCAATGGGAACCCTCGCTTGTGTTTAGACACTGCACGCAGCTCGCGTGGGTCTCCTAATTCCTAACCTTTGGTCGTTTAGTGTAGCCCCATGATTCTACAGGCCCTAGGCCTGCTTTCTAACTCTCACATGTTTCTTATACCACTTTCTTAGTATATGGTTAGTGAGGCCCCTAGGGCATAACATATACTGTGCAACTTATTGTGTATTATCTGTGTGACTTGTATTGTATTTTTACCTCTGACCTCATAAAGAGTGCAGACGGGTTGTGTTTAGATTAAATACATATATATTTGATATATACCTTGTGTAATGTCCTTTCATTTGGTATTCAAGGGATTATATATGGTAAAACAACTTGCTTAACTCACCTTCTGAAGTCTTAGCCTACAGACTGCTGGTTCATGCTACCACTAAGATAGCTTTCTATAAGGTTGACTTTACAACCATAACCAATAAGGTTCGATTAGACTGCTGCAAGGTGCTCACTAGAACTAGTGGACATCATATGCCAGGCTAGCTTCTCATATTGGGTAAATCTGTTATCCTAAATCTGGGGATTCATTCGGAAGAGGTGCTCACACTACAACATCAATTCCCTTTTTAATGGACGCAGCAATATTTCAGATTAGCGTCCACCATTGCCCGAAAGGTTACCTCCAACTATACAACGATATTGGAACAGCCGGCCAAGGAGCTGGACGGCTGGTCACGCCTGCGTCTTGCGTGGTTTAGAAGGATCACAGCTGTGAAAATGACAATTCTTCTGCGCATTCTCTATACTTTTCAAATGATTCCCAAGCAATTGCGGGTTCTCATTAATAAGGTTGTGTGGAGTGGGAAGAAACCGAGTCTATCACTCGCGAAGATGGCAAGCCCGAAAGGGGGAGTGGGCTTACCTTTGAATGAAGGATACTATCAAGCCACATGCCTCAGATACTTAGTGGAGTGGAAAAGGCCTCTGTCCAGCAAACACTGGAACTTTATGGACCAGTCTGTAGCTGGTGTCAGTTTTTGGAGGGCATTATGGTTACCCCAAAAGTAGAGGGCTTCTATGCTTCTTAAGCGGCACAAATTCAAACCAGTAACAACGCACCTGCGAGAGCAAGGAACCCCCCCACTTGTGGGGTCACCGATGACGCCCATTGTAGATAACCCTGATTTCCCTCCATGTCAGGACTCTGCGGTATTTCAGCGGTGGCGGTAAGCTGGCTGCAAAAGTTTGGGATCCCTCTCTGACACAGGGATGCTGATCCTGTATTTGCAGCTCTGACAGGGGAATGGCCTTGTAACTATTGAGAAGTACCCCACCGTAAAACTATCTCACTGCATCACAATGCCCTCCATTTATGCTCAAATGTCCAGACCTCTAATCACGTTTGAAAAATGGTGGGTCCGCAAACAAGATGACCGTCGCCGAATATCTGAATTATATACAATGATATCAGCAGGCCACATTGCACACCGCACCAAAACACAGGTGCACTGGGAAACATAAATAGGTAGGCCACAATCTTTTAACCTCTTCGCCGCTAATGACAAGGGTAACTCGTCATGGAGTTTCCATTGATTTCAATGGAAATTACATTGAAGCACCAGAAGGACCATAGCATCCAAGTGGTTAAGGAATGGGAACACATCGTATATCGCACCAAGCATACAGCGCACAACACAGCAGGGCGGTATCCTCCTTTAAGCTTTTCCCTCACTGGTATTACACGCCCGTCTGCATTTATAGTTGGGACAAAAGTAAGACAGACCTTTGCTGGAGTGGATGTGGGATGTCTGGTACTTTAGCACACTTGCTATGGCATTGTCAGAAACTACAAAGATATTGGTCAGAGGTCCTTGACAACATTGATGCAGTGTTTGACAACTCATTGCCTAGAGCACTAGAATACACCCTCCTTGACCTTTCTCACCCCAAGATCTTCCCATTAAAATCCATACAGGGCAGGCAAATAGCATTAGCGCTGCTGACAGCTAGGTAGGCCATACTAACGCAATGGGGAACAACCTTACAGCCCGATCTGTTGTGCTGGATACACTGACTATGGTACCTCTTGGCATGTCTCTTGGGGTGGAGGGCAAGGGAAATGATTATGCTAAACCGTGGGCGCCCTTCTTGCAGCTGTTGAGTTATGATATGAGGGAAGTCACTTGTCCAAAGTATTTGCAGATCATTAATTTATTAACATTTTAACAGGTATCTGCTGCCCAGTAATCGGCAACGTAATCTTATAGCTTTCCCAACAACTCATTTTGAAGCTTCAATGTTCATAATGAGGCAATAGCTGGTGCAGAGAGGGTGGGTGTGGGACAGAAGGGTTAGGGTGGGATTTTGCTTTGATATTCTTGATCACCTTTTATGTTTCTATGTGATGTTTTCCTCTTTTTCTTCAAAATCTGGAAGATGCAATTTGCCTAAGCACCAGTCCTGCACATTACGTGGCTGGCCTCCGGGTTGTTGGCTAAAAATGCTGTGTAGATTACTTTATGAACTCTCTGCCAGCCCAAGGATTTAGGCAGGTAGCTGCATATGATGCCTTTGTCTACCACTAATAAAAATGATTGATTCCTAAAATGGATAGAGTGACTTATTATAAATCGCCCACCAGGGCACATCATGCTGTGTTCAGGGGGAGTGGTGAATACACAGAGGTTCCAGCCGCCCCTCCTCTCCCAAGCTCTCAGTAGATTCTTCATAAGAGACACGTTGGTCCATTTAACAAAACAGGCTTCCAGGCAACACGTTTACTTGGCACACTACCTACTGCAATTGTACTGCAATGTGTAAGCTGTCCTGTGAGGCCAATATATCTCTTCTGGCAGTGCTGGGGTGGTGGGAGGGGGCCCAGCAGCCCTGCTGAACACGAACTGTGATTCTGGGCAAATGACTTAACCTCCCTGCGCATACCCAACAAATGAATGTGTCATTGACATAACTGGTGCTTATGCAAAGCGCTCCAATACCTTTGGCACAGATGGCGGCGTGGAAACGGGATATAGCCATGCCCTGGCTATATCCCGTTTTGCCAATGTGAGGCCAAGCTGCATTAGGTATCTTTTATATACATTGCCCCCTACCCCCTCCGTAACGTGCAGCAGGGCGAACTGTGGTGTACGTGCGAGCTCCCACCCCAACACCTCCGACAAACAGGCAGAGACCCACCTCCAGAACCAGTCTATGGAGCTACAGCATGAGACGGTATACAGAAATGTGCCCTCCTCCAGGCTACACCGGTGACACTCTGGGGAGGCAATCAGTCCCGCCCACCACAGCCAAACCCGGGTGAAGTAGACCCTGTGTAGATATTTAAATTTAATGAGGTGGAGACGCATTGCTATATCTGCACCCCTGTGGGCGGCCACAGCCTCCCTCCAATCCTCCTCCTTAAGCATGCCCACGTCCTCTTCTCATGTCTCCTGGAGCCTCGGCAGTGTAGGGGCACAATACATAACCAGGGACTGATAGATTTGGGATATCTTCTTTTTCTCCAAATCCCCCATAAACACTTTTGCTTCCAATGGACTAAACTGAGGGAGAGACTCCAATCCCTCTAGGCTAGAGGACAGTGCATGGCAGAATTGGAGGTACCGGAAGAACTGGGACCGGGGCATGCCAAATTCCTTTTGTAAATCTTGAAAGGACTTGAGTGTCGCGCCCCTCAGAACATCCCACAGGGTCGGGATTCCAAGGACATCCATCCCCGGAAGCCCTGTATTGCTGAGGGGTCAGGCAAATGCCCATTATTCCACAGGGGGGTTTCTCCGGTCAGGGTATTCCACCACCCCATGCTGCACAGTGCGTGCCTCCAAATCTGAAACACCACCCGTGTGACTGATGTCAGCGCGCCCCACAGCGACGCTGAGTAAAGAACAGTGTGCAGTGTATGGGACCCCATAAGATAGCGTTCCAAAGCTTTCGCCGGGTCCCCCCTGTTGCCATTCCACCACTCATTCAGGAGAAGTAGGTGACAGCCCTGGTAGTATGAGAGGATATCCAAGATCGCCAACCCTCCACAATAGGTGGAAAGGAAGCATATGTGCAGCGCTACACGCACAGCTCCATCCTCCCACAAAAACTGCCTGAGCTCAGAATTCACCAGTCGGAACCATTTAGGTGGGATCGGGTACGGGTGATTCTGTAGCTGGTAAAGCACTGAGGAAGTGCTACTATCTTAAAGATTGCTGATCTGCCATAGAGTGTCAGAGGCATACACGACCAGGTCTTGATATCTGCATGAACTCGCTCCCATACAGGGACCAGATTCTGCTCCCAGGAGATGGCTGGCACCTCAGAGAGGAACACAGCCAGATATTTGAGGCCCCCCTACGCCACCTGAAGCGTGGACGCCGCATCACCTACCTTCGTCTGCTCCCCCTAAACCCACAGCGTGAATTTGCGGTGGTTCATGTATAGCCCCAATGATTCCACGAAGATCTGCATGATGCGAAGATGGCGCGGCCCGTTCTATCGAGAGGCTTAAGGAAAAAAAGAACATTGTCCCCATATAAGGCAATCCTATCAGACAGCCCCGGAGCCCACTCAAAGCCCCTTAGCTGTGCATCTATGCGCACCCATGCCGCTACCGGCTCCATAGCCAGGGTGAATAAATATGGCGAGATGAGGCATCCCTGCCTGGTGCTGTGCCTGATAGGGAAACTGGAAGAGATCGCTCCCATCACCAGAACCAATGCCATCAGATCTGTATATAGGAGTGCCAGGTATGACATGAAATGGGGGCCGAGATTAAGCCGGGGCAGCAGTGAGAACAAAAAGACCCAGCTCAAAGAGTCGAATGCCCTGTCCATGTCAGCCAAGAGGAACTCCGCCTGCTCCCTGGTCCGTCAGACAGCTGCACTCGCCACCTGTGCCCACTGTATATTGTGCCTGGTTGCCCTCTGTGGCATTAATCCGGCCTGATCTGGGTGTACAAGCGCTGAGATGTGTGGTAATAGCAGATTAGCCAATGATTTGGCCAGGACTTTGGCCTCCAGGTTCAGAAGTGAAATCGGACATAGGGGGCATGTTGCTCCGGGGGCCGACCCAGCTTATGAAATACCACCACTTCCGCATGCCTCCAATCTGAGGGAAGCTTTCCTTGTTCCGTGGCCTCCTCCAAGGCTGCCCGGTAGTGAGGGGCCAGCTTCAAATTGTATTGTTTGAAGAATTTGCTCGAGAACTCATTTGGTCCAGGATCCTTCCCAGAGTTGAGCTCGCCCAGGGCCGTGCCTAGCTCCTCTTCAGTCAGAGGGAGTCCCAACCGGTCACGCACCTCATCTGACACCGCCTTAGCCAGCAAGTCTGCTATGAACTTATCAACCATATACTCCTTTAGGCACTCCCATGGGGCATAGAGGTCCACATAGTATGCAGCAAAACTCTCCACCAAAGCCACTGTGTGTAATCGGAGCTCCTACCTTGTCTAATATACCCGGGAGGGTCTGAACATGGAAGGTGCCCTGACAGTGCTGATGTAACATCTTGCTGGACCTGTCCCCCCACTGACATATTCTGCTACACGTTGCCAACCAAACCTGCTGTGCCTCATCCAACTGAAGAGCAGCATAGGACTGTTGCACCAGGAGCAACTGCCCCAATGCCTGTCCCTCACCTGCTCCCCGACTCTGGTGCTCAAGCGCCTCTATCTCTGCCTCAGGCCGCCCCAACTCCACCTCGTGCCGCTTACGATCCGCGGCACACCAGGCATTGTCCATCCCACGCAGGGTGGGCTTCAAAGCTTACCACAGCGCTGGAGACAGATCCCTCATTCACAACGAGATTGTTAGCAATAGCCTTGCTCATGTTTTTCCCATAGTCCTCCTGCTGCAGGTGCCACACCGAAATGATCCATTGGAATGGCTGCTGCACCCTCATCCGGAAATCAATGGACACCAGGGAGGGATCCGTGAGCCCGCTAGGGAGGATCTCTGCCGACTCCACCCTCCCACCCATTGCTCGGGGAACAAAAATGTAGTCTAGCCTGGGAAAGGATTTGTGGACTGCTAGAAGATATGTGTATTCCAGCTTGTTCCCATGCATGCACCACCCAATCTAGACCCACCACCATATCATGCAGTTTTGTGGACTGGCCACTGCCTGGGCCCCCCCAGTCCTGTGCCTGTCCTTGACCACATCCAGAACATCATTTCAGTCTCCACCCACCACAGATAGCGTGTCAGGTATGTCCACCCACATGGTAAACAGTTGCTCAACCAGTGACCACTGCAAGGAGGGTGGGGCGTAGACGCGACCCAGTACCAAGGGATCCTCCCCGACCATGCCCTGGATGAACAGGTATCGTCCCTGCATATCAGCTCACTGTTTGGAGTGAATGTATGGGAGGTGCACTAGAATGGCCACCCCCCTCGAACTCCTAATGAAGCTGGCATGGAAGACCTGCTGGTACCCATAGCACTGCAAACACAGGGCCTTCGTACCCAGTAGGCGGGTTTCCTGTAACAAAAGAACATTGGCTCTAGCCCTCTTTGCCTGGCGCAAAACAGCCCCACATTTAACTTTATCTAAGACCCCGCGCACGTTCCAGCTGAGAATATGGGGAATACCTGGGGGCACCCGATCACCTTCAGAGCTACCATCATTAGGGAACAGACAGGGCCACAGCATGGGTTGAGCACCACAAAAGTGTGTGCATGTAGTGTAGTGAACCCCTTGAGGAACTGTGACACGTACCCAAAAACAACCCCCCAACAAACCCCCACCCCATACCTCAAAACGGCTGAAGTACCTGTCATGGGGGGTGGACACACAGTCCCCAACGGGGAGACTGGGGCCGCCCAAACAAATGTATCCCCAACTTACAGCCCATAGCCTCTGGGACCACTACCAACCAGCATCTAACAGGTGGGGATACAGCCCTTGTTAAGACTTCCCCAACGAAACCAAATGTTGGGCTCAATGGTTAGAGCGGAAGACCCTGATGCAGAGGTCTAGCCCGGGACCAGCGTTCAATTCCCCGCCTCGGCCGGTCTTGGGCTCAAAATTCCACGGACCTGATAATTCTCGCCTTGGTGCCTATTCCAATCATGGAGTCCCACTCTGCAACTCTGGGCAATAGCTTGCTTAATCTCCACAACGGCCCCCACAACGCTAAGGATGCCTGGCCTCCACCTTGGGGGTGCTCAGGAGTGGACGCCTCACAGGGAAAGCCAGGATGGATTCCACAGCGGTATTCGTACAAGCGCCTTGAGACCCTTGCGGGAGAGTAGTGCACTATACAAGTATCAATTTACATTTACAATGTAAAGCTTCCACCCAAGCAGCTAGAATAGCACAGCGGCACCATTTGGATGACACAGTTCAGGGTTCCAGAGTCTGCTGGACAGTAGCTGAGCCACCGCGCAACTTAGAGCATCTCTGGGATCTGGATCGTCTATCGCCCCTTCTCTGCTGTCCTCGGAGTCCCTTGGGCGCAAATTCACTTGCAGAGGAATCTCACCCTCACTCGAACCGTTTAATTTGTCCATTTGAAGACTTCCTAAGGTAGGTCAAAGAAGTGGGTGCGGGATCGGAACACCACCCGCAAGCGAGCTGGGAACAAGGCAGCTTGAGGTCTCATAGCGGGACCTTTGTGGCCATAAATGATTGATGTTGTTGCTGGACCAGCCGTGTGTAGTCTGGAAATATTAAAACTCGGGCATTCTCATAGAGCAGGTGTTCTTTGGCCCGGGACTGTTTCAGTATGGCTTTGTGATCGGGATAATTTAAGAGTTTGGCAATTACTGGCCGTGGGCGGGTCCCAACGGGGGGTTTCTGGATTAGCGCTCTATGAGCCCGCTCCACAACGAAGCACCGGGACATGGCCTCCGGAGGCAGCCTGCTCTCTAGACACTGGATAGAAATTGTTCCATTTTACGATTTTTGCATTCCTCTGGGAACCCCACAAATCTCAGGTTGTTCCGCTGGGCACATCCTTCAGCATCCTCAACTCGGAGCGCCAGACCCTTCTGAAAATTCTCCATGTTCGCTACCTTTTCCTTCAGGGTCGCAAAACCTTCCTGCACTCCTGAAAAGGCAGGTCTATGCTTCCGTGAGGAGGGCCACTGCGTTCCGCAAGTCA
This sequence comes from Lissotriton vulgaris, assembly GCF_964263255.1. NCBI lineage: Eukaryota > Metazoa > Chordata > Amphibia > Caudata > Salamandridae > Lissotriton > Lissotriton vulgaris. The sequence continues at coordinate 1,805,775,467 of NC_141694.1, read as the reverse complement.
TGTCGCAGTAGCTGAATGTCCGAGCCTACTGCCCCAATCCTAGTGTCCAAAATGTCTCTGGATTTAATTATTGCCGCCATCAGTGCATATTGTCTGGGATGGCCTGCTGTTGGCCCCCAGTAGCCCCAGCCACCACTCCCGGGCCAGTGAACTTGTCTATGGGCCCCTGTTTAGTCGAGCCCCCCCTGCCCTTGTCCCTCATCATGTCTGCCCTCTGCAACTGGCCCACAGGCACAAACGAAGCTCAACTAGACATCGAAGCTGCTACCTCCTCAGTGCAGACACCTACCTATCAGTCCGGACCCTGAGCTATCTCCGGAGTGGAGGAACCCCAAGCAAGGGCCTGCAAGCCTGTTCAGGGACCCGCGTCAGGGGGCGTATGATCCGCCGCAGGCAACACTCCTCGGGCCCCGGTAGCAGATCCCTAATCCTCATCCCACGCAGCTCGGTTGTGCCGCTGATCCCCCATAACAGATCCCGACAGCTAGAGGGGTATCACAGACCCCCGCTGCCAGCCACCCTGCCGAGTCACCAAGCGGAATAGTCAATAGCCTCCTATGGGCCAACCCCCGCCGTCCAGTGAGAATCCTCCCCAGTGGCCATCAGAGGCAGCCACAGAGTCCGGGCCAATATTGCCACTTGCAGGGCCCTCCCGCTGCTTCCGCGAGGTCTGGCTGACCGCCAATGCGTTCAGGCATATGAACAGCGGGGGTCCTCCCCCACGCTCGTCCCAGGCAGCACGAATCGCTTAGCTGCCAACGGAATCACCAGGCACGAGGGGCTTAGCAGGTTGCCGGACCACTGATGCAATAGGACTCCGCGGGGATGCAGGAAAGTGTCAAGCAGGGGATGGGGTGGAAACCAGGTTGACGACAGGCCCCGCTGCTCCACACCACGCTGCTCAATACTGCTGCCGAGCTACCCAGGCACTCCACACATGGGGGGAAGCACCACAGAATCCCGCCAAAAGCCGCTGCCTCCGCCAAGGCGCTGGTCTCCAAGGGGCACCCCAGCAGCCAAGTAGAATTGGGAGCAGGTCCTAGCTCCGGCCTCTCCCGGCCGCTCCTCACCTCTGCTGCCTATGTCGGTCGCCGCGTCCCCTCCTCTGCTCCTGGAACAGGCTACGCCGCAGGGTCCCCCAGCTGCAGCCACACTCCAAACGGCCGTCTCCACCTCACTGCGCTGCTGGGGCCCCCTCAATAGCCAGCAGCCACACGCAGCTGATCGTGTCAGCCTCTGACCTCCGGTTCCCTAGCCACAATCTCCCAGCTCTTCCGCCACCTTGTAGGCCTCACTGCACACGGGCCCCGCCTGCTCGGCCACCGTTGCTCTAAATGCCAAAAAGTCACACGAGTGTCCCCAGGAGCTTACTGAGCTGCTGGGTCACAGCGCACTAGTCGTTGGATCTTCGAAGGCTTTAAAAGAGGATAACAACATGTGCGCACGCAGCGGTGCCCCAAAGGCATGCCCGTCTGCGACTGTCCGTGCCCAGACAAGCACAGAGGCCAGAGATTCTGCCCCTATCGAGGTAACCAATTTCAACTCCACTCCTAGATATTACTCTTTTGATTCCCTGAGGGCTTTAAGAGTGCTACAATCTACTGGGAATCATTGTCATACTAACTGCACCAACAGATTTCCTAGTATGTTAGAAGGACCGATAATGTGTAGGCACTGTCAATTCTCTATGATACCTCGAGGGGAGGCTCCCTTTGCCGGAAGTAAGGCCCCAGCCCGCCCCACCCCCGATACAAAAAACTTACTGTGTAACGTTAGATATCTGGCAAGATATCCTTTTAGAATTTTGGGATATGATAGTCTTGCATTCGCCAGCACTGTGTTTTTCAACAGAAACCTGGCTGAATCCCGCCAATCACCCCATGACAAACCTAGCTATCCCGGAAAATTATAAATGTATCCACTTGGCTAGGGAGGTGAAAATAGGTGGTGGTATAGCCATTGCCTTTCTGGAGCACCTTTCAGTGAATTGGGTCTCGACGGATAAAAATGAAAGTTTGGAATTGGGTATTTTTAGGGCCATAATATCCCCTATGGATTGCTGGTACGGGGCTCTAATTTATTGTCCCCCCGGATCCAAAACTAACTTCACTGACCTTTTGGTTGAACAAATAGCTCTATATGCCCTAGCAACTAGTAAGTTTCTCCTACTGGAGGACTTTAACTTCCATGGAGAAAATACCTCTAATCCTGAGGTCAGCAAACTCTTCTCCACTCTGAAATCTAGAGGACTCAACTCAAAGAGTGGAAGGACCGACACACCAAGCTAGTCACCTGTTAGTTCTAGTGTTCACCAAATGCTGACCAACTGAGTTGCGACCCCAATGACCCCATGAAATGGATTCATCATTCTATGATCACCTTCTCTATCAACCAGACTCCTTTAAGGAAGGCAGAAAAACTTGTTAAGAAAAAAAGTAAACTTCGTAGGCCATGGAGCAATCTTACCCAGGAAGCATTTTACGAGGTCTATTCCAAGGAACCAGCTAACAATCTGTCGGAAGCACCAAATAAGTTGGAGGCTTTTAACGCTGCTTTACAATCCGCTTTTGATGAGACTATCCCAAATAAACAGTGCTCAGCTCAAAGGCGACTAATGGGGAAAGCATAGGGTATTTGCTCAGACGATTGGTGGCCCGTCCAATTGGGCTCTGCTCCTACCCCCAAACTTTCTGTAAAGAACCTAGGGATAAAAGTGCACCACACCCTGTCTATGAAAGAACATATTGCGACTACGACGAGCTCATGCTACTATAGCCTACGACTCCCTTGGAAAACACTTCTGTTTATTCCTATCCTTCATCGTAGGACTTTAGTACAGGCAACGGTAACTAGTTGTTTAGTCTATGACAATGTCCTGCTGGCAGAAGTGGGTGAGACACTCCTGGCCAAATTACAGGTTGTTCAGAACACAGCAGCGAGAATGATCTCAAACCGCCCTGCAGGTTCTGCCTCAACTCTGCTGCTCAGAGAACTGCATTGGCTGTCCGTGAAAAAAAGATCCTTCTTTAAAATCTGCTGCTTAACTTACAACAATCTCAACAATAAAGGCCCCCGCTATCTACAAAGCAAACTGATTAAATATTGCCCCTCTAGGAGACTTAGATCCAGCTCACTAGGACTACTACAGGTCCTTCGAATCCGTCTCACGGGGACAGGAGGCAGAGCCTTTTCTTATCTGGCACCCAGATATTGGAACCAGCTTCCACATGCTCTACGAACTGCCCAGAGCTATGGCACATTCAAAAAACAGCTAAAAGCTTTTTTTGTTCTTACTCTCTCCCCTGGCCCCTCTACCCCCAAGCAGGATCCCAATCTTCTAGTCAGTGCCGATATGCCCCAGGGTGATTTGAGCGTTTAATAAAGCACTTAACATAACATAACAACATAACATAACAACATAACATAACATACCAACGTGATGGGGCATGACAGAGGAGCACTAGGATGACAAGTAGTGCCATAGAACATACAGCAAGTATTTATTTAAATTATTTACATACACCTTTACAATTGATATGTAATTGCACTACCTCATAAATTTCACCTCTCCTCCACACCCCACCATCCCACAGCACTCCCCCTGCAACCCACCATAGACAACTTTATAGATAGTATTTTTAATATGTATAATCTATGTACCTAGGATGATATTATCAACCAAAAGGCACACACAAAAATTATCATTATTAGCCCAACAATTTTATCTACAACTTCGCAAACATAACACTTCACCCAGGGCATTAAGGAGGAGGGGGTGTCTGTAGGAGCCTGAGCACCAGCAGTTTATCTTTCAGGGCCTCGGAACGGGTTTTTATGGGGCTCTATCTCCGGGCCTCGTAAACCTAATCCTTTTTTTATTTTTATTATTGCACTGCAGAGAGACTGTGAGAGCATGCACATTGCTCACTACTGAGAAATGCAGACATCATGCCAGGTAACTCGCATTGTAGGACAAGGGAAATCCTTTAAAGAGAGACATTTTCTCGCAAGATTTCCCTTCTCTTTTTGCAACATCATCATGGGGTGATTAGCAGACAGACCACCAGGTGCCCAACACCCATTGCCCTGGACTCTCTAAGACAGCTTCCCGGGTCACGCACAGACCTGCACCAGAGTACTTCACAGGTCTTCAAAAGACCATTTGTTTGTAAATGAGACTCTGTTCTTTTCCCCCCTTTTTACAGCCTCTATATCCCCATTATGCCTATTTCTGAAAGAATTAGGCTCCCCCGAAATTTCGATCTGGTTGCATCTCTGGAAATTACCACAAGCAGGCTACTCCAGCACGACCGTTCTCTGACCTTACACACTGTCTTGTTTTAGTGCTATGAAAACACACACTTTGCCTGGCTCACTTAGTTCTCACACCCCCTCTTTAATATGAATATAAAAGCTTTGCAATTACTTTTATATTCCTATACTCTGCTTCACATGGAAATATAGAACTGCAGGCTCTCACCATCCCAAATTTGATCTCTGGTATACTTTCTCAAATGTAAGAAGTACAGGTAGTCAGTATCTGTCAGTCACGGCCACTTTAAAGCAGTGTTCCTATATACAACTCGACATAACCCTATGCTTCTAATTTAACGGCTTACACTGAAAAGCTCCTATACATTTCTTTCGCTAAATGTACCTTTCTTTAAAACACCACCAGAGACTGGTGGTGAAGTATGCTCCACAAAGAGCAACTCACAACTTTGTTGTTCTTTATAAGAAACATCTGCGTGTCAATGCTTATCGCCAGCCTTTTTGAACCCTTACAAGGCTGGGTGAAATGGAAATAATATTCTCTATTTAGGATCGGGGGCGGAGGGTGCACCGAAATAAGAATGTATAGTTGAATAAAGGGCGAGTGGATGCATGGCCAGATGGATGAATAGATAGGTAAATGGATGGATGTATCAACATATGGATGTATGGAAGGGTGAATGAATGCATGCACCATTATTTAGGATAGATGGGTGGTCTAACAGATGCTTATGATTGTTCTGGGACAGATGTATCTATGGATATATAGACGTATGGCTGCTTGATGGCACAGTGCTTACCATAGGCGTGTGGGCTCATAGATGCTTAAGATAAGTACAAGAACAGATGTATGTATATATATAAGTAAGAATGTGGGCATCAATTAAAACATGGTTGGATGGCGCAGTGTTTAGGAAAGATGGATGCAGGGCTTTAATTGGGCCGGGTCTGAGGACCAGCAGTTATGTTCATAGAGCCTCCAAACAGGTCTCTATCGGGCTCTATTTTCGACCCTCACAAAGATAGTCCATTTTTTTATTGCACTGCAGTGAGAGCATGCATATTGATGTACGCATGCTCATGTTGCTCACTACTGAGAACGGCAGACCTCATGATAGGTGAGCCACATTCTAAAAGGAAGCCAAATCCTTTAAAGAATGTTTTCTCCGAAAGTAGGATAATTAGAGAGTATTTTCTAAAGCACACAATGCTACTTATCTTGATTTAGACCAAGCCCACCCATTTAAGAGGTTTGCCCCCCTTTTAGAGCATCCCCAGTTTTTTTTCCACCTAAACCCCTGACTATACCCTCGTAACAAAGAAATTGTCTAAGCTTCTATTGAAATCTACAATGGACCAGATTTCATAATTTGTCATCAACACTGGCAGCCGTCTACCACAGTGCAAGAGTGTCTATCAGCATGAACATGTGTTATACATAGACATGGTGTGTAATTTGTGTAGCTGTCTGCTGGAACACTCATCACCAAAAGATATTTAAACATGGAAATTTGCCAGAAAAACATATACCATACCATACCATAAAGCGATTCATAAATGTGTACACTGCCACTACATCACCGTCTTCCCCATCCTTCCTCAACCTTACAAAATCAAAGAAAGAACCCCAGAAAACCTAGTGGAGCCACTATAGCATTACAGGAACTTAATTTCAACTACTGTCTGCCGGAACGCTCATCAGCAAAGTGTATTAAAACATGCAACTTTGCGGGTAAACCATGTACCATGCCATAGGGCGCTTTCTAAGTGCTTCCAGTGGTACTACATAAGCTTTAGTAGCTCGACATCTGCACATTATAAAATTATGTCTTTTAATCACCAACATACCCACCCCTCCCTTGGTTAATCATACGAAATTAAACAGAAACCCCACCATTCCTAGTAGCGCCACTATACCCATACACGGGGTTAATTTTAACAGGTGTCTGCCGGAACACTTATCAGCAAAAAGTATTCAAACATGCAGATTGGTGGGTAAAACATAAACCATACCATAGAACGGTTTATAAATGGGCCCACTGGAGCTACATTACCTTTACTAGCTACACATATCGATGTTACAAATGTCTGTGTTATTATCAGCAAAGTACCCACCTTATGAAATAAAACAACGAGCCCCAGCACTCCCGTCACCACCACTATACCCATACATAGACTTAATGTCAACAGGTGTCTGCCGGAACGCTCATCAGCAAAAGCTATTAAAACCAGCAATTTTGCAACTAAAACGTACACCATACCATAAGGTGGTTTATAAATAGTCGCAGTACCACTACACCACCTCCACACCCGCCCATGCTTAACTTTATGCAATAAAAGAAAGAGCCCCAGCAAACATAGAATCGCCACTATAGCCATACAGAGGCTTAATTCCAACAGGTGTCTCCCAAAACACTCATCAGTAAAACGTATTAAACCCTGACAATTTGCGGGTAAAACATATACCATGCCATAGAGCTCTTTATAAGTGCTCCCAGCGGAACTACATCACCTTTAGTTGCTCAACATCTGCATGTTACTAAATTCTGTGTTTTATTCACCAACATATCCACCTCCCCCACACCCACCTCCGCCCGCCCTTGCTTAACCATACAAAATCCAACAGAAACCCCCACTACTCTCAGTACCGCCAATATACCCTTATACAACGCTAATTTTAACAGGTGTCTGCCAGAACACTTATCAGCAAAAAGTATTCGAGCACGCAAATCGGCTGGTAAAACATAAACCCTACCATAGCACGGTTTATAAATGGGCGCAGTGGAACTACACCACCTTTGCTAGCTAGACATCTATATGTTTCTAAAGTCGTTTAAACACTCTGTAGAGTGTATAGCAGGGGATGGTGAGAGTAAACAAAGTTCTAATTCCCTTTACTGTATCTATATTAAAGACATTTAATGGAATGAAAAAATTGGCCAGTGTCTAAAAAACCCAGACAACTTCAACACCTACGTATATCCAGCATGGCGACACAAACTATGCGTACATATAAAGGGAACATATCACTTTTACTATCTCCATCTCCTCTCCATGTAATCTCCAAACACTGTAGACAGCCTCACAGTACAAAAACCTACCTTGACTTACATTCAGATCTACCTCTCAGTGTCAAAAATGAGACCACATCTTGCCCACATATCATTTCTGGGTTTCGTTTTATCTTTGGTATGAGGTTTTGTCACAAGGACCACTGGGCTAGCCCATGGGCTCTCAGATGGCTCAATCACTCCAAGTTCCAACATATTTTGCATCTCAGCCTTTATACAAACCCTGACATGGTCAGGTTGCCTGTAGATCTTATTCTTCACAGGCAGACTGTCACCAGGGACCACCTCATGGGTGCACTAGTTAGTCTGGCTGGGTGTGAGTGAAAACATATGCCTATGGGCCTGCAACACCTGTCTGCAGTCCACCTGTTGCTGCTCAGTGAGGCTGCCTGCCAAGGCTACTCCATCAACTGAACCATCATCAGGGTTGTGGGACAGCAGGTCTGGGAGAGGGTCACTCTCTTCCTCCTGATCCCCATCTGTGGCCATGAGGAGACTCATGTCCTCCCTGTCAACAAATGCTTTCAAACAGTTTACATGGAGCACCCTGTGGGGGCTCCAAGGTCAACCACATAGGTGACTTCTCCCTTTTTCTCAATGATAGGGTAGGGTCCAGTCCATTTGTACTGGAGTGCTTCTGTGCCCACTGGGTCCAACACCCCACACCTTCTGCCTTGGCTGGAACTCAACCAGAACAGCCTTTTGGTCATGCCAAGCTTTCTGTAATTCTTGGCTGGCCTCCAGGTTTTTGGATGCTCTCTCCATGTATTCAGCCATCCTGGAGCGGAGACCAAGTACATATTCCACCACATCTAGCTTAGGCTTTTTGAGAGGTAACTCCCATCCTTCCTTCACCAAACATAGGGGACCCCTTACAGGGTGGCCAAACAAAAGTTCAAAAGGGCTGTAGCCAACCCCCTTCTGTGGGACCTCTCTGTAAGCAAAGAGCAAGCAGGGTAAAAGGGTGTCCCATTTCCGCCTAAGCTTCTCTGGTAGTCCTTTTATCATTCCCTTTAGGGTCTTGTTGAACCTTTCCACAAGCCCATTGCACTGAGGATGACAGGGTGTGGTAAACTTGTAGTTTACTCCACACTCTTTCCACATTGCTTTTAAGTATCCAGACATAAAGTTGGTACCTCTGTCTGAAAGAACCTCCTTTGGAAAGCCCACTCTTGAGGAAAACTGCAATGAGGGCTTTTGCCACCACAGGTGCTGTGGTGGTCCTCAGGGGAATTGCCTCTGGATACCTGGTGGCATGATCCACTACCACCAGTATAAATCTATGCCCAGATGCTGTTTGAGGATCCATGGGACCCACAATGTCTATTCCAACTCTTTCAAAGGGTACCCCCACCACAGGTAGTGGTATCATGGGGGCCTTTGTTGTGCCATCTGACTTACCACTGGCTTGGCAAGTGACACAGGAGCGACAAAACTCCTTGACATTTTCTGACATGTGAGGCCAGTGAAAGTGAGGAACAAGCCTGTCCCAAGTTTTGTTCTGGCCTAAGTGTCCTGCAAGGGGAATATCATGGGCCAAGGTGAGAAGGAAACCCCTAAACTTCAAAGGTATAACCAACGTCCTGGTGGCACCAGGCTTGGGGTCTCTAGCCTCTGAGTAAAGGAGTCCATCATCCCAATAAACTTTATGGGCACCTTGAGCATTCACTGCAGCCTCAGGATCAGCTTGCTGTCTGAGGGGTTCAAGTGAAGGGCAATCTAATTGGGCCTGTCCCAGGTCTGCCCTTGAGGGTCCCCCTGTCCCCAGAAACTCAACCTGATCAGGTTCAAGCTCCTAAGAGACAGTCTCCTCTTGGACTGCAGAATCAGTTTCCTGTGAAACTTGATCCTCAACCTGGGGCAAGTGGGAAGGCACAGCCTTAACCCTCTTGCTCCTCCTCTTGGATTGTGGTTGGTCTAATGTTTCAAGATCCACCACTGGTTCAGGAAGGCACTTCTTAGCCTGAGACCTTGTCACTGCAAGGACATGAGCTGAAATCCCTAGCATTTCTGCATGAGTCCTGTACTCCACTTCTCACCAAACTGAGCTTTCAAGATCATTGCCTAACAGACAGTCTACTGTGAGGTCTGCACTCACAACAACTTTCTTTAGGCCATGTACCCCTCCCCAGTAGAAGTTCAGAACAGCCACACTATGTGAAGTAGTGGAGTTGCTTGCATTGGTCACTAGGTAACTTTCACCTAGTACAATCTGACCAGGGTCCACAAAGTCAGGTGTCACCATAGTGACACTGGCACAAGTGTCCCTGTAGGCCTGAGCCAGTTTCTCATTGATTAAGGGAGTCTGCCTATATTTGCCCAGGTTACTGGGACTCACTGCGGTGGTCAATGATAAGTCCACATCATATAGGAGAACTGCCTGTGTGGGGATTCTGACTAGGCCAGATTCCACCTCAGTACCCAAGGTTAACCCTACTAACCCCTTAGGTTGTGCACTACCACTGCTGACTGTACTAGGGGGTGCAGTTGCTTTAGGAGCTGCAGTGGCAGGAACTGGATTTTTCTTAGTGCATTCACTGCCCCAGTGTGAAACTGATTTGCAGGTATTACACCAAGGTTTCTTTGGGCCATCATTCTTCTTTTTCTTTTTGTCATTTTGGGAACCACCCTCCTTATTACTAGTTTGGGGGCCTGAAGACTTCTGGTCCTTTTCTTTATCTTTCTGATTCCCACCCTTCTGGTCTGTTTTCTTCTGGTCACCATGGTTCTGGGGTTTCTGCTTAATCCTTGTTCTGACCCATTTGTTTGCCTTCTTTCCCAAATCTTGGGGAGAGGTCAGATCAGAGTCAATAAGGTATTGATGCAACTGCTGGTTCTGACAGTTATTAAGGATCTGCTCTCTCATTATAAGATTGTACAATCCTGTATAGTCTGAGACTTTACTTCCCTGCAGCCAACCCTCCAGAGCCTTAGTGGCACAATCAACAAAATCAGTCCAGTCCTGAGTCTGTGCTTTTTGGGTGTCTCTGAACAACAACCTGTATTGCTCAGTGGTTAGGCCAAACCCTTCAATAAGAGCACTCTTCAGGACAGAGTATATTTTGGCATCCTCAGGTCTAACTGTGAGGAGCCTATCCCTCCCTTTCTCAGAAAAGGAGTACCATAAAATTGCAGCCCACTGATCCTGAGGAACTTGCTGTACCATGCAGGCTCTCTCAAGAGCAGTCATCAATTTGTGGATGTCATCCCCTTCCTTGCCTGGGGGAATTAAGTTATGGGATCTGGGGAGGTGCTGGCCCTCTCCATTCCCATGTAGGTCCAAGTTGGCCTGGTTAAGCCTGCCAACCTGTACCTGGGTCACCCTCTGATCCTGATTCTCAGGCTCCTCTATCTCTGAGCCTTCTTCCTCCTCTTCCTCCTCCTCTTCTTCTTCTGAGAGAATCTCATTCTCAGGTGAGTTCACCCCCTCTCCCGACTCTAAGGGAGCCTGACTCACCTTATCTAAGTCATCCTTTTCCAGGATGGCTATCAGGAAAGGAATGGTAGGGCCTCTGCCCTTCTTTAGCCCTCTTGCTGTGCACAAGGCACCCAAGTCTTTGAGGCTAAGGTTGTCATATCTGGAAGTTTCCTTGGTAAGGTCAACTGTCACAGGGACAGAGTCTGAAGCTCCGCCTGCGTTAGACATGACTGCTAGTGAGGTGCAAGTGGTACACTTACCTACACTAAGTGTTTTCCAACTGTACTTTGCTAGCGGGTTGTAGATAGGGTGTGCTTAAACTTAATATGCTAAGCTTTTGATTTATATGTACCTAAGGTACTTGATGTGATCTTTCAATTTGATAAAAAGATTGCAATGGTAAAACAACAGGAAGCTCAAATCCGCACCGCTGCGCACCAATGTGAGAAGTTGGCCTGATATGTGGTGTTTCCAATTCTGGAACCACCTTGTATCAGTCCAAACAATCCCTTATGGTGTCTGGTTGTAAGTCAATCTTGTTAGACAAGCTATCCTAGGGGTAACATGGACTAAGCAGCCTTAAAGGCTTAACTTAAGAGGTCGTGTTAAGCGAGCTGTTTTACCACATACAATTCTATAATAGCAAATGAAAGGACACCACACAAGTATATATTATAAAAAATATATGTGTTTATTTCTAAATTGATCCCCAGTACTCTTTATGAGCAAAGGGGCACAAGTGTTAAATCAAAAGCACAGTATACCATACAAAGTTGCACAATTATGGATGAGGGCGGGTGGCCACTCAAACCATATATTAAAAAAGTGGTATAAGAGATACCAATCGAACAGTGGTTAGGCCTAGGGCCTAGGGAATCGCTGGGAGCAGTCTGGACTAGCAATGCTGAAGTCGGGAAAAGCCCGCGGGATTCGGGTGCAGCACGTAAAGTGCGCTTGCACCAATGCAATGTCAATGGTGCGTAAAAGTTACACAAAGTGAGTTTAAAGATACTTCCGCTGAACCTAGAGGAACAAAACTCAAGACACAGACCCTAGAGGTGTGTACCAATTTGGGCACACCGGCGTTGCAAAGTTACCTCACCCACAGGAAGCGGGTGCATAGGGACGAAATGGCATCAGGTTTTGACACACAGGCTCTTGGTGCTCGGAGCTGAAGATGCTGCAGGCGATCGGAAGTAGAAGTGTCCAGTGTGATCCAAGTGTGGATCGAAGTCGAGAAGTATCTGAAAGCAGAGGGGACAGAGTCTGGGTCACTCAGCAGTGACCAGGGTGGAACCAGGACAGAACCAGGCAATGTCGGGCGCAATCAGATGGTTGTCGAGGAGCTTCTCTCCGCTGTCATGTGGGCTCTGGGGCATCTGCGATGTCCAGGAGCAGGTCACGTTCTTTCCCACGCAGGTTCTCGCCGTCAGCGCCGTCGGCTTCAAGATTGGAGCAAACAGTACTTGGCAAAAGCAATCCACGCGGAACCGGGAGATTGCTTCTCACTCAGACCAGGAGGGTCAGAGCGGGGGCTCCTTTTCACAGGAGCTGGTGCAAATCTGGAGCAACCAGACAAGCAAGTCGGTTTAAGGTTTTCGTCAGCACAGGGGCCACAAGCCAGCTGGCAAGTGACTGGGCCAGCGCGTCGAATCAACACAAGCAGAAGGGCCCCACGCAGCACTCGTCAAGTGTGGAGGGGGTAGCTTCGGTGCAAGAGCAGCTCAGGATTGGGGCTTCTCAAACCCCGGTGTACAGCTTCGAGGGTCACTCGTGGGCTGCACGGTCAGCGTCTCGTGGCCTTTTCAAGATGGCGTGCCCCACGCTTCCGGTCGCCTCCATGGGTCTCAGCTCTGCAGGGTCTGTGGATCGGGCTGGAGGAAGGCAGGCAAGCTTGATCTCGTCGATCTCTGTTGCTCGAGTTCCGGCGGGAACTGCAACAAAGCAAGGGTCGAGGTGCTGGATGGTACCTGTTTGCACAGGGTGGTCACTCCTTGACCACAAGGGAGATTCTTCAGTCTTCTACGTTGAGTAGGATGTCGAAGGGTCCAGAGTTTCGTTTCTTATGTTTCTTCAGGATAATCTGAGTTGCATTGGCACTGCTCCCACTCTTATTCAAATCTGGTGGGCTGGATTACCTGCTAGGTCCCCTCCCATGGGTGGGACCCAGGAAGGGGGTGGATACACCCCTTTCCTTTGATCCAGCCTGCGCTGGGACTGGGGCTGGTGTGCCCCAGAACCGGTTTGGCCGGATTATGCAAGGGGCAGCCTTGTGCTCCCCAGGCAGTGTCTGGTTTCTTTGAAACCTCCCTGCTACAATCCACTATCTCCTGTCTGGGGTGGTGTAACACCGCCCTGCGACAGGAAACCCTTTGTCCAGGCCACCATTTGCTGAGTTTCGGTCAGCAGCAGGAAGCCAGACCCGTGTCTGTGGCAGAGGCATCCACTTTGTGGATCTGAGGCTCTTTTAAAATCAACCGCGTTTCAGTAAAGTAACATGTCTTCTCCCTCTAGAAGGGTGGAATGCTACCCCCGTCGCCAGAACTGGCGAGGGGGTAGTATTCCAATTCGAATGACACCTTACACGACATGTTTTGATAAAGCCAAACCAAAGTTGCTATATAACCGCGAGAATTATAAGGCACTTAATAGTATATGGTATGGCATTATCCCGGATCAGCTTAGGGAGTTTTTCCTGACAGCTGCAGACAGGCTCAGCTCATGCCAGAGCGCCATCTCACATTAAACCACGTACTCTGCCTCCAGGATTGATAAGGCCTTCCATAGGAGTGACTCACAGGTTTATATGTGTCCAGATAAAGGTTTAGATATAGGTATACCATATCTAAGCAAGGGGTGATTACACCCACTTGCCCCAGCTGAGTGATCAGCCAGTTGTGTCAATTTAAGAACCAGCCAGGGGTGGCAAAAGCTTTGCTTCAGCCCCTGTTAGGCCTAGGTGGCACCTATGCCCTGAGCCCCTATAGGGCATGGTACAGGGGCTGACAAGGAGTCCATTTCCAATTGTGGTATGTACCTATAGCACATGTATTACAAATTTAGAGAGAGAACAGCAGGCTGGGGGTCTGATTAGCAGGCCCACAGCCTCAGTAAGTCGAAAACCAGTGAAGCAAAAAGCAAAAATTGGGGTGACCATAGGATAGCAGACCCTACTCTCCTACATGTGCAGTGACATATTTTCGGTTTCACCCCATGAATCCCTTTTTTCTTGTGGGTATATATGGGAGCACGGTGGTGGCCAATGATGGTTCTATTTCAAGAAGTCCTTTTATTTTAATGGTGTAAACTTTCTGGAAACATTTCAGCTTTAGAAAGAGATCAGGAGAGATTTTAGCCCTTATTTAGTTTTTTAAAGAGAATGGCTCCTGTGGTTGTTCTTTTACATATCCAGGGATGGTATATATTTCCACAGTGGGACAACTGGTTACTTCATACACCATTTCCATAGGAGGCCTTAAAATTCTTAAGGAGCATTTAACTCATAATGGTCTACTGTTGCTTAAGCGATGACTTTGGCGTAGCTCTACAAAGTGTGGTTTCCCACCCACAAGTGACATTGGTGAACTTGGATTAAGGCACCAGTGGTGAATGTAAAAGACAGATTATTGTAGCCCTGCAAAACACTATTCAATGCGCAATTTAGATAGAGGCATTGCTAAACGATTAATAACAATCCCATAAAGGGATTAGGCGCACAGTGAAAACAGCAACAAACCTTATTTTCCTTATTCACAGTATCACACACACACTGTACTAAGATGAATACACAATTTTAAGTAAAAGTATTTATTACTAAAGGAACCATCTGTTTCTCAGTACATCTAAAACAACTACACAGAATATTATAAAAACACCAAGAAGGCAAGTTATAAATAATGAGAATAAAACGAAAATTTCTAGCATGTTTCAAAATGTCATCTTAAGCCTAACACTGTAATGCCTACTTCTATGCGCTACACCAAGAGAGCATGGAAGGCAGAGCTACTTGCAGTCTAGAGCTCCTAAGGGAGAAGAGATGCACTGCATACCTTGTTGACAGCAAAGGCTATGTTTGTCAGCGGAGGTGTGTAGCCAGTGTTCCCTGTGAAGGCGCAAACACATGCTGCAGTCTTCCTTCGGAGTTCGGCTTCTGTCTTTAAGTGAGATTTAGCATCTGCAAAGTGTGCTGGCAGTACCTTCTCTGGCAGAATATAGGGCAAAAATCTGGACGAAGAACCTCTCCGACAAGTGGTAGTCGTTAAATAATAAATCTTATCAGAGATTGGCGTTTCTTATGTAAGTTATGCAATGTCTGACATAGATTATGTGCATCAAGGTGGACGTCACAGATGTTTCCTTATGAACATTTAGGGTAAAATGATGTCAATTAAGACTACATTATTTTGGTTATATGTCTGTATGTGATCTTATTTAACCTTGACAGAGTGGAAAGTAGATATTTGGCCCAGACAAATGTTGCATCAAGAGTTGTCTATGTCATCAATCAGATGTTTTCACAGTTCTTAGAAAAATAGGGTTAAATGACATCTGCATTAAATGGCAGACATGACAATGATTCTGCATACATCTGGAATGATGGGGACCTCTATTGTTCAAGATTGAGACGTTGGCAACTTCCATTATCCATGATGGAGTCAGGAATACATAAAATGGAATCGGACCTTAGGGGCTTTAAAACACTACTACTCAATCTTCTGAAATGTCAACTGACACCTTTTGAGGACAGGATCTTTAGGACAGAGTTGGGGATTATTTTACCTCCTGGAGTCTCGGCATACCTGAACGGGCGCGTCACGAAAAATGAAAGTCCTGCTGGCAGTCTTTCTCTCCCCTTCACAGCCGGCGTTCTGCGTCTGGCGTTCGTGGCAGCCTCTTCTTCAACGGGCTGGCATGAAGCTTTGTGGCACCGATGCGACGTTCGCTGAAGATGCCGGGAACAACAACGGAGGCTGTGCAGCAGAGGGGGCTCAGATGTCAGAGGCAGGAGTTAGGAAGATTTTTCTCCACAGTGGTTCAAATGCAATTAATCAATTGAAGTTGTGCTCGGGACACTTGAAGCAGCTTGGGAGCAGTCTGAGAGATTTTTTAGTTACTGCGAATCTTTTCAATAGAATACATATTGCTCTGGAAACCAATGGAGGTGTGAGCGAGTGCTTAAGAATGGGCTTTAAAATGGACAGAGTGACTTATTATAAATCACCCGGCAGGGCACATCACGCTGTGTTCAGGGGGAGTGTCGAACATACAGGGCTTCCACCGCCCCTCCCTTCCCAAGCTCTCAGTAGATTCTTCACAATAGATTCTTCACAATAGACACTTTGATTCATTTAACAAAACAGGCTTCCAGGCAACACATTTACTTGATACACTCCTGCTAGCACACTGCATACTGCAATTATACTGCAACGTGTAAGCCATCCTGGGAGGCCAATATATCTCTACAGGCAGGGCTGGCTGAGTGAGAGGAGGGTGAGCAGCCCTGCTGAAGATGAACTCTGATTCTGGGCAAATTACTTAACCTCCCTGTCCATACTAAAAAAAGTAATGAGTCATTGATGTAACTGGTGCTCATGCAAAGTGCTCCAATACCTTCGGGTCAGGTTTTTGCTATATAAAACTTTTAAAAAAGGCTGTGACAACGTAACACACATTCTCATTGATCACCATCACATTCTATCGAGGTGAAAGAAAAACATGCTTCATGAATACACAACCTGCTAATTTTGTTTTAATTAATTGTTGTCCGTTCTCAATTAAGCAGCCCGGTTGATTTCACCTTTTCACTAGGGAAAGGTCACTCACGCACATAATGTCCAATGGACAAAGTGACACTAGGGTATGACTCTGTTTCATTTTTACTTATGTGAAGAAATCAGTTCATGGGCTTAGCATTCAAGAGTGCAGCAGGAGTAGTAGCACCGAAGACCAGAGTTGTCAGCAACCCATTGCACCCCAATTGTTGATTTATTTTACTACCCACCAGAGGATCAAAAGATCCCATGCTCCCCTTGCTACTTTGCAGTATTCATTAATTTGCAGCATGCTCAGGCCTGGCACCATGTTACTATTTGGTGAGAAAAAAGAAAAACCCTTGAGAACCCTCAGAATGGGCTATATTAAGATCAAACATACTGTCTCCAACATGTATACACAACCCTTCTCACACAAAGGGCCCGTATACACAACCCTCGGCCAGGTGCACACACACATATGCACGGAAAGAGCCATCCACCCATACAAGAATGCACATACACATTACCTCACTATGTACAAACTCAGGCACACATACACAAGCTCCCTAAATAAACACACAAACACAATCTCCCTATCTATACACATGTATTCAAACATACACACGCAAACTCCCTATATGTAATGTAATGTAACGTATGTGTCTTGTAAAGCGCACTGCTGCCCTGAGGCATCGTGGCGCTGTAGACTTCTGGGGAACCCGACCTGGCTATACCTGTGAGATGGTCACTACTGGGTATCTCCAAGGTGAAACCAGGCATCCCCGGCGAATGTGGGGGGCCGTTGTAGAGATGAGGCAAGCTAATGCCCAGAGTTGCCGAGTGTGATCCCTGGTTAGAGTAGGCACCGAGGCGAGAATTATAGAGTCCGCTGACCCTGGTCCACGACCCTGCCGCGTCGGGAATTGAACCCTGGTCCCGGGCCGTTCTCTGCTTCCGGGTCTGCTGCCATTAACGAGTGAGCCACACCACTCCACTTGAGCCACACCACTCTACTATACACATCCAAATGCACACGTCTCCCCACGGAGACACCTAAGCAAACCAAACGCACACAACCTTTCTGTAGACACCTTAGCACACATTCACGCACACACACCCACAAACGTGCATGCACACCCCCACTCATACACAAACTATTTCCCAAACACTGAAGACCACACGTGCGCACACACAATCACTATGAACGGTTTTGATTTACTGCCAGCTATGCCAGCTCTCTCTTCATTGAGCCCTTCCTTATACAGCAGAGCAGCAAGGAGGAACCTGCCTGCTGTAGGGGTTCTCTGCTGTAACCTTCCAGCCTCACCGCCCCAGTCACAGCTAATCCACAGGTGAGAATTCCACACAAAAAAACATTTGTTTGCATGTATTATTTAGCATACAGTTAGAAATCCTTTTTCGATTTTTATTTTAACATGGAACTTTAAGCAAAGTCTATGGAAAGTCTGAGGAAGAAGCCAGGTAAGTAGCTATAAATACTGCAGCAGGTCCGGTGTGTAAGAAGCTCACTGCTTTCTAATTAGTTGTTGTTTTGTTTCAATGCCGGAGGGTGTGGGCCCGTTTTCTTTACTTTTACAAAACTATGCCATACCCTTGTCTCACTAATATCCAATTGCTGCAAAGGGAAATACAAATAAAATGCACTTTTACCGAGAGAACGTGCTTGCTTTTTGTCACGCTGCTCTGAAGCATACACACACTATAGTTACTGTTCCAATGCATCTTGTTAATAGTATTTCAGGTTTAGGCTGCTCAGGCATGGAAATGGCCTTTTTGCTTGTTGGCAGTGCTTTATTGTCAACTGGACGTCTCGTGTCAGTTCAGTTACACCTTCCCTCCTGCATTCATCTCTTTACTTCAACACCAGAATGGATTTTGACACAATACATCATTTTTGGCCTATACAGCTTTAATCGCACACTAATTTGTTACGTAGCATTACAACTCTACTACCTACAGATGCACTCTTGATTTAAGCATTTTTTCAGCTGCACCAATTGTTATATAACTAAACATTTGCCACATTTGCCAAATATTCCATCATCTGCTGCAGAGTCTGCAGATTTGAACAAAAAAAGCCTTGTTTCTAGCTCAAACGGCTCAATTGTTCCCAAAAATGCAGCTTCAAGTGTTACAGCATGGTGGAAGGCCCTGTGCAAAGCTGGAATAGTCATGTGTTACTTATTGCTAAATATGGGTGTTAAATTGGTAAAAATAGTGCACAAACGTCTCTTCTTTCTGTACCTGTTGTGCCTCTTTGAGCATTTCTCTTCCATCTTTCTGTACCTTTATTCCTCTTCCTACACCTCACTGTCTTCTTTCAGCACTTTATTTGCCTCTTTCTGCAATTCTCTTGCCCCTTTCTGCACCCCTCTTGCGTCTTTTTGCACCTCTGTTGGTTATTTATTCACCCTTTTAACTGCTTCTGGAACTCGATTGCCTCTTTCTTTAGTTATCTTGCCTCCTTCTACACCTCATTCGCCTCGCCTCTTTCTGCAGTTCTATTGCCTCTCTCTGTACCTCTCTTTCCTCTTTTTTTTACCTCACTCTCTTCTTTCAGTACCCCTCTTCCCTCTTTCTGTCTGCACATCTGTTTGCTCTTTCTGCATGCCTTTTGCCTGTTTCTGCAACCCTCTCACCCCTTTCTACAGTTCTCTTGCCTCCTTCTGCACCTTAGCCTCTTTTTGCACCAGTGTTCCTTTTTGCAGCTTTCCTACTGTTTCTGCACCTCTCTTGCTTCTTTCTGTACCTCTGTTGCTTCTTTCTGTACTTCATCTTGCTGTTTCTGTAACCTTCCCGCCTTTTCAGCACCTCTGGTGCTTCTTTCTGCACTTCTTTTCCTTATTTCTGCACCCCTCCTGTCTCTTTCTGTACTTGTCTTGCCTCTTGGTGCACCTCTACTACTTATTTATGCACCTCTCATGGCTCTTTTTGCACCTCTGTTGGTTCTTTCTGCACTGCTCTTGCTTCTTCATGCACCTATTCGGCAAATGTCTGCACCCCTCTTGCCTCATTCTGCACTCCTTTTACCTGTTTCTCCACCTCTTTTGCCTCCTTCTGCACCTCTATTGGTTCCTTCTACAATTCTATTGCCTCTTTCTGCACCCTTGTAGCTTCATTCCGCACTTTCCATGCTTCTTTCTGTACCTGTCTTGCTTCTTTCTGCACCTCTGTTGCCTCTTTCTGCACTCGTCTTCCCTCTTTCTGCTCCTTTCTTGCCTGTTTCTGCATCTGTGGAAGTGTGGCTCACTGGTTAGAGCAGGCAGACCCTGAAGCAGAGGTCAGACCCGGGACCAGGGTTCAATTCCCGACGCGGCAGGGTGTTGAGCTCAAATGTCCACGGACTCTATAATTCTCGCTTTGGTGCCTGACCTAATCATGGGTTCACACTCTGCAACTCTGGGCATTAAGCTTGCTTAACCTCCACAACGGCCCCCCCGTGGCGGGATGCCTGGCTTTCACCTTGGGGATGCCCTGTAGGGGCTATCTCACAGGGAAAAACCAGGACGGGTTCCCAAGGCAAGCGCGGAGATACTCCTTCGGGGGTCGATTCTGGCGCTATATAAGAAATATAATAATAATAATCTCTGTTGCCTATTTCTGAACTTTTCTTGCTTCTTTCCACACATCTGTTGCTTCTTTCAGCAATTCTCCTGCCTCGTTCTGAAGTTCTCTTACCTGTTTCTGCACCTCACTTCCCTCTTTCGGCATACGTCTAATTCTTTATACAACTGTCTAGCCTCTTTCAATGCCTCTCTTCCCTCTTTCTGTACTATTCTTGGCTCTTTGTGAACCTCTCTTACTTCTGTGTGCACTCTTTGTGACTCCTTCTTCACCTCTGTTGCCTCTTTCAGCACCTCTATTTGTTCTTTCTGCACTGCTCTTGCTTCTTTCTAAACCTCTGTTGCTTCTTTCAGCAATTCTCTTTCCTCTTTCTGCACTTCTCTTGCTTGTTTCTACACCCCTCTTGCATCTTTCCAAACCTGTCTTCCTTCTTTGTACAACTCTCTAGCCTCTTTCTACACCTCTCTTGCCTCTTTGTGCACCCCTCCTACCTTATTCTGCACCCCTCTTGCCTCTTTTTGCGCCTCTGTTGGTTATTTTTGCACTACTCTTGCTTATTTCTGCACTTCACTTTCCTCTTTCTGCACCCCTGTTCCCTGTTCCCGCACCTTTCCTGCCTGTCTATGCACTTCTCTTGCCTCTTTATGCACCTCTGAGTTAGAGGTAGTTTTAATTCCCCTGCTCTATTATGTACTGGGGTCTTACAGGGGAGTTCATGCCAATCACAGGGGTACCCCAACCCATAGTGTACCCTATTGTTTGTAGGTGTTTTCACTATATTCAAATTGTCTTACAGCGAAGCACTAGTCAGAGTCAGTTATCACCAGTAGTAGTCAGTTAAAAGTTGGGGGCACAGGAAGAGTTTGCAACAAGGTCTTTTTCTGCACCTCTGTTGGTGCTTTCTGCGTTACTCTTGTTTCTTCCTGCACTTTTCTTCATCTTTCTGGACTTCTATTGCCTTTTTCTGCATTTCTCTTGCTTCTTTCTGTGCCTCTCTTCCTCTTTCTTCACATGTCCTATCTCTGTAGGCATCGTTAGAAATATTAATTTAAAAACCCTTAGAAATTCACTGAAAAAAACATAGGTTTCAGGGACGTTATAGTTTGAAAATATCATTTAAACAACCTTTGAAATTCACTGAAAAAACCATAAGTTTCCGGGACGTTATAGTTAGAAATTAGCATTTAAAAAACCTTAGAAATTCACTGAAAAAATCACAGGTTTCAAGGACATTATAGGTAGTTGGAAATTTCACTCGTACAAAGCCAGAGAAATTTGGCCGTTATACTTAGTTGAGCTAACTATAACTTGCGCCCCCGCAATGCACTGCTGATGACGTCACATATTAAATCATTCATGACATGGTCGGTGACATTACTGATGCAAATAATAATAGGCCATTAAGCTTGTGTTTCGTGATTGACGGTGTTTCAGGGGACTTTAACTGTATAGGGTATCTTAATAGCTGCACGTTATAATATGTAAAGTTCATTTGTATAAGTGGATCGAGGTACCCTTTCTATTCCCAGAAGCACTTCTAGCATCTACGATTCTTATTGACTGGAGTCAGCCAAAGAGGTCTGTTGTTCTTAATTCTGGGCTAGAGACAGCTTTCGCAGTTTGCCAGTCGCGTTTTTCTGAGAAATACGTACATTGTTACAGGGGTTCCGGTGAGTCCTCAAGTCTACTCAGGTGTCATTCACTGTATGCTTGCCTGCTGCAGAGCCGTTCATGCTTGTGCTTGGAGGTAGGCGGCGGCTGTGCCAGCTGGCCGGGGCGGGAAAGGGCAGGGCAGGCAGAGATCGCGCATTGTTCTTGTTCACCTACCCATGCACTCTTGAATCTCAGATCCTGCAACTTTGGTAGGAGACCAGGGAATAACTTGGAATGACTCAAAAAATGCAAGACGGTAGGTCAAGCAACAGTGATACCTTGTGGCAGCTTGATAGAACTGCTGTCCTAGCTACAAGCCACTGCTGCGATGCCATGCTAATCTGTGCCATTTGTATGCAAAAGTGGGATAATATGCACGTTGCTGCTCTGTGTCAGAATGTATCACACTGACGAGGAACTTTGTGACATCCTCGTATTTAAATAAAACCAGCAATGGCATCTGAAACTGCTAAATTACATCACTATACATTTGTTCTTCACCCTTTCTCCTTCGCTTCACCACTTTTTCTCTCTTTGTTAACAAGTTCTTATCATTTTATTTATCTTCACAATTCCCGCCAATATTTCCTTCCTGCTCTGTTTTTTTCTATTTTGCTGCCTTCACTCCCATTTTACCATCCCTTACTCCTTTTTGTTGTGCACCCCTTTATGTCTTTCTCCACCCCTCCCCCTTCTGCTCTTCCCTTCTCCCAGACCCTCTCTGATTTGCTTTGCTCCTTCTCGTCTAATTTTGCAGCTCACAAATCCTGAAGTCAACCCACCCCTATTAGAAAAATCCCCATCATTGCCACTTCTGTTCCACGTCTCTACCTCTCTCTCTTCTCCATCCCTCCACTCACCCATCACGCTGCCAACCTCTCTCCATTAAAGCTTCCTTTCTTGTCGCTTCTATTCACGTACCATTCCTTGTCTCTTGGGTTCTTCTGCCCCATCCCTCTTGTCTCCCCAATTCCTCAGTCTTTTCCTCTCACTACCTCCCCTTCGTCCCAAACCCTCCCACTGCCTTGCTTGCCATCTTCCTCTCCAGCCAGCCCTGTCCCTGGGCGTGACCCGCCATTCCTGGGCTATCTCTCAGTAGATGTCCTTTGTAGGATGGCAAGAGCTGGCAGGTACCAAGTCTGAGTGCCAAGCCAGTGCCCGTGTCTCCATGGCAACAGCTGCACATGTCCAGGCAGTGTAGGAGGGGCCAGGCCTGGGTGGGGCTGTAGTCCACCCTGTTCTCTTTATCTGGAAGTGCAGGTGGCCTGGCACCAAATGGGGCCATTCCAACCCAGCCCTGTCTGTCAAACAGCCTTTCCTCAGGTTGGGTCACTTCCGGTGTGGCCTGGCTGTCAGGCAGAGCATCAGGGCAGATTTCATGTAAACTTATTAGGTAACAGGCCGCTGATGGGCCTGGACCCTCCAGCAGCACAAGCTCACTATAGCCCAGTGGGATCCCTCAGTGGACGGACCCTGTTATAGTGTGAATCTATCATTTAAGTTTATTTAAAAGACCCCTCACACACCAACCTAGTTGGTGTCATGCTTGATAATTGGGGACCCAACCGGGTGGCCTAATGCCGCCGGTTGTGCTACAAAGCCTGATTACAGCGGAGTGGGTGTGGTGTGAATGTGTGATGTGAGTGTTAAAAATTCCTCTGAGAATCCTTGCCAAGTAAATTTATTAGTGGCGACTCAGGTATGGTTAAAAGGCTATGTGATGCAACTAACAAGTAGTAATGATCTGTAGTTGTCTAGGTGATGTGGCCTACATGTTTCAGCCGGATAAAAAATTAAAAGTTGGCTTTCTTCAGCCTGAGAGTTAAAAGCATGAGTGGCAAAGTAAAGGCCACGTGAAAGGGTGAAGTACCAACACACACGCTAAGGTGTGTGGACTAGGTGTCGGTAAACTTACTGACACTGTTCAAAAACCTATAGAGGAAAAAAGAAATAGACACAACAACAAAAAACATGTGTTTTTTTGGAGCAACATGAAATGCAATCTTTCAAAGCAACACAAACTTGCAATCTCAACAACATGCCGTGATAGTCAAAGTGAACACCACTGTGATAGTGATATAGTAATGATGGCACAACATGCATGTATCTACATCATGCTTAACATAAATCGTGAAATCGCCATGGGATTGGATGATCACCGGGGAGCATCGTTAGACGAATGGCACACCATGCGGAACATGCACCCGCGATGAAACGTGAATTAGATGGTCACATGGGAGCATCGTGAGGTGAGTGGCCGAAATACGATATATAAATATAATGCTGCTATGCTGCAGGTGGCAAATGGTAATTACTCTCTAAATGCAGGGTGCTGACTAAGCAAGTCATGCGGAGTGGCGCGCAAAGAGTGAGTCACATATGCGGCCATGCAAACGCCTGCAATTGCATAGGTTACATATTAAACAACAGGATTGCATGTTTTTTGAAAAAAAAGTTTGAAGCGGTTGTGGCAGCATAATGCCAAAGAATCATATTTACTATGGAGGTAAAATTAGGGCAGCTAATTAGGGTCTGCAATCTGCAAGGAAGGAGTTGGCATATTAGTGGAGGACCATAGATCGTGGAGCAGTTCGCCCATGGTCAAAGGATGTGCAACCTTACTTGGTTTCATGAGGATTACTGCTGTGCAACCTACTGTGGTTTACTGATGTCCCGGCTAATAAGGGACGCACCAGAAGAGCTGTGTTAAATAAATCCCATTGAAAGCTCAGTTGGAGGGTAACGTCAGCACGTAGGGGGCGTGTGATTTGGCAGGTGTCAACACGTCTACGTGTGGCAAACTAGAGTGCGGCGGCCATATTGGGAGGCCCGTGACAAGGAGGTATGCCGAAGGGTAAGCGGCGGTGATAATTAAAGGGAGAGGATTGAGTATTACAATGCTGATAAAGGGGGCCATGTTGTAGAATAACAAGGCAGGAATAATAAAGTGATTAAAAATTGATTAATATGGAATGATGATAAAGGCGATGCGAGTATAACTCATAATGCGCATTTTGTAAAAAGTCAGCACTGGGTGTGGATTGTGCTCAGTACATATCCAGGCCATAGGGTGTGATGTCATGCCAGAAACCATTCAGATATAGTCAGAAAGTGATGGGTAAAGCAAAGGACAATCAAAAGGCCATAAATGCTTGGTGGTGAAATATTTGGCTGGGAGTATGCATCTATTATTTCCTGAGTCTTTGCCAGGGAATGTTATCGTTGAGTTCTGTCATTTGACTGTATAGGTGATAGATTCAGCTTTGCTCCTTTTCAAACAGACGGTTATGTATGTTGGGCATGTTAGGATCCAAAGCCTCAATGACAACCCATCGGATGTCATTGGTGGTATGTCCTGCTTCAAGGAAATGGCTGTTCATTCATGTTGTTGTCTCCTTACATCTAATCGTACTGCAATGCTTGCAAATTCTTGTCTTGACTTTGAAATTAGTCATCCCAATATACATAAGGTTGCATGGACATGTGATAGGGTATACGACATGGGCTGTGTTCCTCAAATGCCATGTCTTGTCTGGTTCCAGGTTGAGGCTTTTGGTAGTCATGGTTATGTGTCACACGCTGCAATCTCCACAGGGATAGTGGCCCACAACATTGGAGAGTCCCCACGCATTCAGAATTTAGTTAGGAGGTTCTTCTAGGGGGCGGGCCGGGTGGAAACCAATGCGTCCTTGATTGATCTCGCTTTTCTGTGCAACATCAGCGGAGGTTCCCACTTCAGGTTGCCTGTCTTTAGTATCCACCAATGTTTTTTATGATGCCAGACACCTCAAGTGAGACAGCATTTTGGGTGGTAACGCACGTGAGTGGAGTTTGGGTGGGTACACTAATCTGTTTTTCAATGAGGCCCTACCGGTTCTGATTCATAGCCCGTTTTATTGCTTTTTCTGTGATTCCTTGAAGATGACCGCGCTGATGTAATTTGGTATTTAAATCAGAGGCTTGTTGTTTATAATCTCTTATGTCACTGCAATTCCTGCAGAGATGAAGGTATTGTCCATAGGGGAGATTTTCCAGCAGGGGTCTAGGGTGGATCCTCGAGAAATGGAGGAGTGAATTGCGGGCCGTTGGTTTAAAGTGGGTTCTGCTTGTCAGAAGGCCCCCTTCCGCTTTAATGTCCAGATCAAGAAACGTCACCTTATTATGATCATAACTAGCCCACCAGGTACCTTCAATATGTGACACAGAGCTCCGTTGCAGACAGGTGGTCCGAGGTCATGCTCCTTTTTACACCTCTCTGTAATGCGTCTCTGTGGCGCTTACTAGAGGTTTTAATAAATAAAGATGAACATAACGGAGCACTCCTGTATTTTACATACTGACTGGTTACTATATTTTAAAGAAAATTGAAGTCCAGGAGTGCTACAGGGGCTGGCATGCTGTCTATATGGGCCCTGAAATATATACTTCAAACTTCAAGTTTTACGACCTGACCTCTGTGCACTGTTGCCCTGTCAAGCAATTGCTATAAATACTTCACAGTTCAACTTTTTAACATTCATACTAATAAACTAAAGACCATATAATATAACAATGACCAAACAATAAACTTTTCAAACATAGGTGAATGTCCTTTTTACTTATGCATGTTTAAGTTGATCAAATCACAAATCAATTTCTTTTGTAGAATTTCATGTTTTTCATCACAAAGTTAATCTTTCAAGACAACAGCCCAATGCATTTAAGGCCCCAATACACTAAACCCAAATATACAGAAACCACTCCAGAGTAAATAAACTAAACCGATTTACATGTGGCGGTGTGCAAACAGTCTGAACGCCAAAAAAAGGTGAAGTGCTTACATGAAAAACGCAAAACAAACCTTGAACTTCAGCCATAAGGTTCAAGCAAGGTCTTGTGTCTGTAAAAATATAAAAGACTCAATGGTATCTTCCTCAATGTCGAAGTATATGCCGACAATGACACTGATAACAGTAAAGGTGGTTCAAAAAGCGTACTCAACTAACCTTCCTCAATGCTCCACCGTTAAACGCCTACTTCCCCAGCATGCCGGTCACGTCAGACTTTGCAGCTGGTGATCGAGAACAACGCGTACACTGATGATGACGTATAAAAGTATGTAAATAGATAACAGACTACAAACAAACGCCACAGGAATAATGGGCTCCATTTTGGAAAGGTAACGCCAATATTAAGCATGATAACGATTGTGATCACATGTCAACAGAGTCTCACCCGAATATGATGCAAAAGGTGTGAATGGAAAGGGGCGACCACTCGGTCCCCCCGAACGTATGGTGGAGTACCCCGATCCCCCCGGGAAGCCATTTTGGGCGGGAGGCGCGTCTCGGCTGGTATGCCCGAAGCGGCGTAGCCGGGGCGCGCTTTTTCCCGCCCAAGAGTGGGTTGTCCTAGACACTGAAGCCGTCAGCTACGCCCCTGGAGGCAGGAGGAGGCGGGTTTACGCCCGCCCAGAGAAGAATAAAAGGAGCATCAATCCAAGGAAGCATCCTCTTGTTCCTGTGCTCTGAAGCTGTACCTCCTCGCTGCACGTGAGCTCGAGATGGAACGAAGAGCCAATTTTGAATTTTGGAATTTCTCTCTTTTCTCTTCTAGCACTGCGAATCGCGTCCAGGACCTTTCACCTACGTGGGGAAAATGCCGAGCAAGAGAGTCGCAAAGAAGGTCAGCACCGACCAGATGCTCCGGATGTTGGTGAAAGACATGGCAGAGATGAAGAGAAAAATGGCGGCCAGGGACGGTGCGGGAAGGCCGAAAAGATCCAACCCGGCGGAGGTCCCGGCCGGAAGAAGGAAGAGGGCCAGGAATGGGGCAAATGAGGACGAGGTCCCAGTTCCGGAGGCTCCCCCGGCGAGCCCTCCTAGACCAGCGGAGATTCCCACGCCGGCTCCCGCCGAGGGCCAGCGGATCCCCGTGGTGGTTACCCCAGTGAACGATGGGGACATGCCCCCGGAGTTGGCCGCCCAGCTGGCGGCATGGTTGGGTAATAGCAGCGGGGGTTCCGTGGCTCCGGGGGACACGGCCGTGGAGGCCAAGCAATTAATGAGGCAGTTGCGGCAGTCACGGGAGGCCGCGAGACCACCTTGTCCGTTTGTTTCCCCGCAGGCTCCAGTAGAGCAACCCGCAGCTGGCACGAGTTCGGCAGCAACGGCGGTTACAGCTTCTGGCGCAGGTAAGCAGCTAATGCCGATTGCGGGGAAGGGGTCTGTACCCTCGAGAAGGGAGAAATTGGCTCAGCATATCCCGATGGAAATCAAAGAACGGATATGGGCTGAGAAATATGTAAACATGTTTTCCTTGCTAACTGATCATTACGAGATTGAGCATGTGAAAGTCCAGAAAGAGCTTATGCATCCGAGTGTTTGGCGCGCAAAAATGGCCGCTTTTAGAGTCGATGAGACGATAGGTAATTGGGGTAGAGCATTTGGCATATTCACTTCAATTATGGGTGAACGGAGACCTGACTTGTTGGCCGAGTTACCTGTGTACCAGTCACGTATTATGGAATTTTCTCAGACATATGCGGGCAATGAGTGGTTTTGCTATGATAATATCTTTCGTAAGGCCAAAGAGTTCGACACGTGCCTGACGTGGGATTGTTACGACTCCATTTCTTGGCAAAAAATGGAGAACTCAGGCATGTTAAAGGCGCCATTGTTGGGGGGGGGGCGGGGGTGAGTTTTCCCGCCATTCATCCGGGCGCCCTTTCGGGCGGGGGCAAGTAATGAGCATCACCCAAGGTCGAATGGCAATACAGGTAAGAAAGGGGTATGCTGGAACTTTAACAGGGGAAAGTGTACGAGGCCCCAGGGGTCATGCAAGTTTAGGCACGACTGTGGGGGGTGTGGACAGTCCTCGCATCCCAAGACCATGTGCAGAGCCAAAACGGGTGATAACGGAAGTAGGGGAAGCGCCAAACAGGTCTGACATAGTCCGAGGGGCGCCTGTACCTACACCAGTTGATACCATGGCAATGATTCCTTGGCTCAGTGAATACCCTGATCATGTCTCCGCTGGGGTGTTGCAAGACGGTTTTTCCTATGGTTTCCGCATCCCGGTGGGGAATTTTCGGGGTAAAACGCAGTGTAGGAACCAACTATCGGTCCTACATAATACGGCGGTGGTGCAAGCGAAGATTGGGAAAGAGGTGGCCCGGGGTCGGGTTGCGGGACCATTCAACATGCCACCAGTTCCTAATTTTGTTTGTTCACCCTTGGGATTGGTCCCCAAGAAGGACCCGGGTGAGTTTAGACTGATACATAATTTGTCAGCCCCGAGAGGTCTGTCAGTTAATGATGCGATAGACCCAGAGGTTTGTTCGGTGCAGTACGCATCCTTCGATGATGCAGTCGCCATGTTGAATCGCCTGGGGCCCGGAGCGCTGATGGCCAAATCAGACATCGAGTCAGCGTTCCGGTTGCTCCCGGTACACCCAGACGATCAGCGTCTCCTGGGCTTTATGTTTCAGGGGCGCTATTACATGGATAAATGTATGCCAATGGGCTGTTCCATATCTTGTGCTTATTTTGAGAAATTCAGTTGTTTCCTGCAGTAGGCATGCACAAGAATGACGGGTTTTCAGCATGTTATGCATTATCTTGACGATTTTCTGTTCCTGGGGGCTGCCGGGGACACAGAATGTGCACAGGGTTTAAAAGAATTTTGTGATTTGATGAGGCAGTTTGGTGTGCCATTGGCGCCAGGTAAGACTGTGGGGCCATCAACTTCGCTCGAGTTTCTTGGAATAGAGCTCGATTCCGAAGAAGGTTGCTTCCGGTTGCCAGAAGAAAAGGTGCGGAAATTCAGGGCTTCGCTTGACGCATGCATTAGGGAAACTAAGGTGAACTTGCATCAATTGCAGCAGACTGTGGGTCAGTTGAATTTTGCCCTTAGGATAATGCCAATGGCCCGCCCTTTTTCCCGCTCGATTGCACAAGCCATGGTCGGTCTTAAAGAGGGGCACCACCGCACGAGGCTCTCGGCTGAGATTCGCCAGGACATGCGCATTTGGTTGGCATTCCTGGCGGATTTCAATGGTCGGGTTGTCTGGACCAAGCCGTCGGTGTCTTCCGAGGAGTTGGGGCTGTGGACAGATTCGGCGGGCAGTATAGGCTTTGGAGCCATATTTGGCAATCACTGGACGGCTCAGAGGTGGCCGCCATGGTGGCACAAGTGTGGGCTTACAAGTAACATTGCTTTTCTCGAACTGTTCCCTATTCTGGTGGCTTTGAAAACATGGCCTAAGGGGTTTAGGGATCACTCTGTGGTGTTCTGGTCTGATAACATGACTGCGGTTGAGTGTATCAATAGTCAGGCAGCACGATGTAAATGGATTCTGAGGTTGCTCAAAGAAATTGTTTTACTATGTATGCAATTGAACGTGCTCTTTAGAGCGAGGCATGTGCCAGGGGTGCTGAATCAGGCTGCTGATGCGCTTTCTCGTTTCCGTATGCAGGCCTTCTGGGGTTTTCTGCCCACAGCGGACCCGGTGGCGGCACCATTTCCCGAAGCTCTCTGGTCTCTCGGTGCCCCGAACTACAAAGCCTCGTGGGAGAGAGTTTAGCACCCAGGACAAGGAAGGCATATGAAGGGGCGTTCCGTTCCTATTGGTCCTTTTTGGGTTCTGCTAGGAGGGAGCTTTGGGGCCAGGAGGAATTTGTCATAGAGTTTTTACTGTCATTACGCAGGGCAGGCAAATCGGTGGCTACGGCCCAGAGGCATCGGGCCGCCATTTCCTTCATGGCGTGGGCCCATGGTATTCAGGATCCTACAGCGTCTTTCGTAGTACAAAAAATGCTGCGTGGGTGGCAACGCCTTGAGGGTCGCAGAGTAGATGAAAGGCACCCGATAGGTCTGGATAGGTTGGCCCTGTTACTGTCCGTACTCCCTGCAACATGTTCATCCCAGTCAGAAACAGTGTTATTCCGGGCCGCTTTTGCATTAGCATTCCATGGGGCTATGCGGGTAAGCGAACTGGTGGCAAGAAACAAGCAGGATACGGGAGGTGGTTTGTGCCGAGAGCACATTCAAGTAAAAGGGGAGACGATGATTGTCTCGTTTGTCAGGTCCAAGACCGATCAGGGGGCGATCGGGGACAGTGTAGTAGTCCAGCGGATTCCCGGATCTCCCATGTGCCCGGTGGCATGTGTTGAGGAGTATTTGGCGCAGAGGGCGGCATCATGGGGGGGGACATTGCTGAGGCACGCAGATGCCACCCCACTGACAAGGTTTCAGTTCCAGTGGGTGTTTGCAATGGCAATTTCGGCCGCGGGCTTGAACCCGGGCGAGTTTGGGACTCATTCCTTCCGGATAGGGGCTGCTACAGAGGCTACAGCCAGGGGTCTGAGTGTGGAAAAAGTGAAACAGTTGGGGCGTTGGTCCTCGAATTGTTACAAAAGGTATGTGCGGTTGCACATGTTGTGAAGCTGATATCATGTACTCACGCTTCTTGTCTTTGTTTGGTTACAGTTTCGCAAACCTACGAGGCGGGGCGGACTGTGCAGTCGACCCGACACCTGGGAACCAGCGGTCAGGGATCACCGGCTGAGGAAAGAGTGGTGTGGGTCGTGGGCCACTCATACGTGAGGCGTGCCGCGAACGTATTCAAAGCAGGTGACATGATTCACACAGCTGGGGAATACGGGTACAGGGTGACCTTCTACGGAAGGGGCGGGCTCTGTATTGACCAGTTTCAACATTTTCTCGAGGGTTTGTTAGGGCGGACAATGTCACCGCCATCCATACTCATAGTACATCTTGGGGGCAATGATTTGGTGACCACTGGTAGACGACTACTTCTCGAGGCGATACAATCCACAGTAAGTTGGTTGGCGAGAAGAGTTCCAGGGTGTACGATTGCATGGTCCCATATGATTCCACGAAAGGTATGGCGGGGGGCTAATTCAGTGTCTGCTATAAATCATTCTGTGAAAAAGGTGAATAACAAGCTTGGTAGACTGTTCCGTACCAGTACTTGCATTCGATTCCTCATGGTTGTATCAGGGGGGACAATATGTATCTAGAGGATGGGGTCCATTTGTCCCGGGTGGGGAATTCTTTACTCATAGGAGACCTCGTAGCCTGGTTAAGGAGTTTACAGCATGACCTTTAGGTAGGAGTTTTGTGGGGGGTCCGGATAGCCGGTCAACTATCCGGCCTGTGGCGGTAAGGTCATGATCGGTGAGCAGTCATTGGAAGATTCCTAGGGGGGGGCGTCACCCATTACGGATGGGAGCACCCGGGGGGAGGTGGCCATTGGCCCCTCAACGGGGAGGCGGTCCCTTCTAAAGGACGGGACGCCTAAAGGAAAGGGAAGGCGGTCAAGGCCCCTCCCTGGATAGAAGGGGCTACGGGCCCCTCCTGGGAATTTCCCGGGGCCAGGACATCTGCGACAGCAGATGTGGTAAGTTGTGTGGGGTGGGGAGGGGGGTCTACGCTACCTTCTAGACACCTCACACGAGTCCTCGGACGACCACGTAGATGGCGTCGAGTTAACAGGGGCCCCCGTCAAGACAAGGGAAATTGGTATGGCACATGAGGTGCAGTCCTCTGTGCGGCCGCCCCTCACAAGTGAGGGGGGAGTTCTGGTTTAGGGATCTGACACCGGTTACGACCTTGCCGTTGGCCCTTAACGTTAGGATGTACAATTTCAATTTGAAATGCATTTTGTAAGGATGTTAGTATCGGCTAGGAGAACCTTTGTATTAGATATGTGTTAAG
This sequence comes from Lissotriton vulgaris, assembly GCF_964263255.1. Lineage (NCBI taxonomy): Eukaryota > Metazoa > Chordata > Amphibia > Caudata > Salamandridae > Lissotriton > Lissotriton vulgaris. Next base: position 1,805,742,996 of record NC_141694.1, on the reverse strand, counting down.
GTTAGCCAAACATCGTAATGTGGATATGAAATTGTACATGATATGAAACTGTTATTTTAATGTTTTGATTTTGTTTCATATTTTAATAAATACGGCCGGGAGGGTAACTCCCTTCCGCCTTCCAAAAGTTCAGAACTGTTTCCGGTTTCCCAATTCTTGGGGATTGTGTTGAGAGGGGGTGGCGGGTATCTCAGCCATATGGTGGTACAGGGGTAAACAAAAATCTCTCTCAAAGTGAAATAGTTAAAAGAGAGGAAAAAAGAGAGAAAATACACAAATAGAGAAAAAGAATGCAAACATACAATTAAACCCTTTGTATGTAATACACAATCTTGGTAAAAAACAAACATTTGATATGTCACATGCCCCATCTTGTGACTCAATAGTACATACATCAAAAATAATGTCAATGAAAAAGCATAACAAGTAGCAGCCTATAATGCTTTCCACCTAGTATAGAATCACAAGAAACACCCTAAATCTACTTTATCATTGATCCCTTTAGGATCTTGGGTATTAAGCCTCCTTATCCAGTAAATCTCCCTTTGGAGTAGTGTCCTAGTGAGATCTCTTCCAGGTTCAGGTTTGACCATCTCTATCAGCTGAAATTTCAGCTGAGCAATGGTGTGTCAACTTTAAGTCCAGTGAACAGCTAAACTACTATTCATGTTGCAGTTGTGGATATTTCTTTGGTGCTCAGAAATATGTATTTTTCTTTTTCTCTCAGTTTTGCCTGTTTACAGTAGTCCACATGGACATTTAATTCCATATATCACATTTCTAGAATTACAGTCAGCATTGTGTTTGATTTTGATACTCTCCCCCGTCTGAGGGTGCTGTATGCTGTCACTGCATATCACATTATTGCAGTGAACACAATTTTGACACCGTCTGGTCCTCTGAAATTTCCAATACTTTATGTTGATTTGGGTTTTAAATTTCTTTTAGATTCCACAATCTTTTATAGGCAAATATAGGTTTGTTCTTGAAGGGATATTGAAAATCACTTTTATTGGCTAAAATTTACCATTGATGATTGATAATCCTTTTAACTTGCCGAGAACAAGTGAAACATTTTGATACAAACTATTGTCTGTTAGCTTTAAGTTTGACTTTTATTTCTAAAAGACTGTTCCGTGTTCTGTTGTCCACCTTCAAAATTGCTTAATCCAAGTTAGGCTCTGGATAGCCTTTAGATTTATATATTTCTTTGATGATGAAAATATTGTTTTGTAAAGAGGTGTTATCTGAACAGATGCTTTTAGCTCTGAGGAACTGAGAGTATGGAAGATTATGAATTAAGCTCTGTGGATCAGAACTGGTAAATTATAAGGCATTGTTCTTATCTGTCGGTTTATGATACACTTCCTTGTGTATATTACTATTCTCCATGGTATTTAATACATCCGGAAAGATTTTCTGTGCATAATACTGGTGAATTCAATGTTCTCATCGAACCCATGTTTTTTTCGGTGAATATATATTACCTACTGGCGGTTGCCAGTAGGTAGTTATAGTTAGGACCTATTTACCATAGGAAATCTGCAACATTCTATTTGGAATAACTTTGGCGCCGGTTGACGAATCGTCGCAAAATTTTCTAAACTGGTGGGGTACTCCGGTCCGCTCCTATCCTAAAAGTCTTGGACTGATTCGTAAAGCGGGGGCTGAGAAAAAAGGTGGGTTCCAAAACATGTTTTCCCCATGTAATTTTCAGTAGGAACCCATCATCGCGGCTGCAGCATGTACGGCTGAACGGAATTACACCAGATTTGGCAAAGAGGTAGTCCTTGGTTCAGACTTGTGCCTTTTGCTTAAATGGTGTAAATCTGTTCAGTAGTTCCTGAGAAAATTACAATTAAATGTGCATATATATCTATGGCCTAGGTGGATCTGCGCATCTTGCACGCACTGTAAGCACACCGCCCGATCATGCGCTGAATGCTAATTGGCTGTCAAGTGGTTGTCAACATTCACAACCAGAAAGTGTTGGCAGCCATTTTGTGCCTCGGTAGACGCGAGGATCTAGAAACTAGTGAAACAAGTGTTCGAAATGTATAAAGGGGGCAAGTAAGAAATATTTTGACCCTCTAGACCATCTTAAGGGGTCCCACAAGGACCCCTAGGGCCCCCACAATTTTATTTTTTTAAAACAGAGAAATGTGAGCTAGGTGCATGGATCCGCCGTAAAATAATAAAACGAAGTGCAGGCATCTTTGTGTTTGTTTAAAAATTAGCTACCTGGGAGAGACAAATTCAGGGGTCTAAAATATTACATTTGATGGGGGTTCAGAGGGGTCCTGTAACCAGGGGACCGCCATTCCTCGGTGCTACAAAATAAATGGGTGAGGGAGCTCAAAGATCCGTCTAAGCCCCGGGGATTACCACCCTTTGGGGTTTTTTATATTTTGGAAGGGGAGCCGCTTGGTCTCCATTCTGGAGCAGTCAAAAGACTTGGGGAATACCACCCCCCAGGAGTGGCTCCTGCTGTATCTTGGGGTGTGTACTCCCGGGACACTGCTGTTGGCTATGGTAGGGCGGGAGTCGATGTTCCCGCTTTGTCACATCAAACTTGAGGGCATATTAACAAGTGCCATTTTGCCGCAATTTTTTGAAAAAGAGCCAAAAATGCGGTGAAAATTATATTGCCCAATTTACTAGGTGAAGCTAAGATGCATTAACGCATGTAAGCAGCCGGTTTGCTCGCCTCGTATCTCCAATGACTTGCAATGTAGGCATTCCCAGTGGTGAGGTAGGTGTTCCTATGACAATATAACATGGCAGAGGGAGGTATGACAACAGCGTTGTATTTACAAGGCGGCCTGGATTTGAGGTTCAATAGCAAAACTCTTGGTAATTGCAGTTTATGTTCTGAAGTAGACTTTAGCATGTTTAATGTGCGAGGTGGATTGATATGTTAAGTCCTCAGTCCTATTAACAAGCTCTTCACTTGCAAACATTAATTTTATTGTAAAAAAATGATCACCTACTACTGATTTTTATTCTTCCTCGGGATCCCATCCCATGGGTGTATTTTCAACGCTGGGGGCCGGTGATTGGAGGCCCAATGTCTCCACGGTGCCAGTCAGCTCCCTGCATCCTTCAGAAGCCACCATTACTTCTCCACATGGGGACCTGGGGAAAAGCATTCTGCTTTGCATTTTAAAATAGAGAGTAGGTTTTCATGTTCTCTCTTTCAAAATGCAAACAAGTTTGCTAGGGCAGGGCGGGAGCCTCGGCTATTAGAACAAAAATAAATAAATAGAAATGTAACTTTAACATAACAATATAATACACAAAATGTGAGATGGACTCCAAGGGTAGGAGGGTAGGTAGCCTGCAAAACCAAAATGAAAATAAGTCTTTAAAATCAGATCGATGTGACTGAATGAGGTCAAAGATCACAAATTCACATAACACTTGGCAATATTGCTTATTCGCATGTTTGCAGTGTGCATGATACATCCCACCCCTCTCATAGGCCTGCGCTCAAGAGGTGTCTGAAGGGAAGTGCCTACTGAGTCAGGTCTACATTATGGTCCAGCTGGTCTTTAAAATGATTCAGAGATGAGACATAATTAGATGAGAGATCATGTCATTATGCAGGACAATATCATTTATTTGCAATGCGTTTAATTGGAGGCATTGTGTATTTAGGCCGCTCTGCTTACCTTTTGTGAAGGCTGTGTTCAAGAGAGCTCACAACTTGAGTTCTGCTTTGGATCTATACTGCAGACTGCATTAAATTAAGCTGTGATTTATTTATGTGCATAGTGAACAGCAGTGTCCATAACTTGAAAAGACAAAGAGAAACAATGTGAGAGAGAGGGAGAGAGAGAAAGAGAGAAAAAACGACATTGAAAGTAAGAGGAGAGAAAGTAATACATGGAGGAGGAGAGGTAGTGTTAATACTGGGGAAAATCTTCATGGCTCACCTTTTTGCCTCCGGTGTGTGTCCAAGCACCTGCCGGTTCATAGTGCACTCTCAAGTTTAGTGATCTAAAAGATAGTATAGAGTTAGTGATAGCAGAGTACATACCACTGCACAAGTATATTTCTGCGTTATACCTTTGGACACTCAGGATACTGTCTACATCAACTTCCACTGCAAGGAGGTGTCTGTGGGCTCTTCTTCTCCCAGACTACTATACCCCATGCACTCCCACTGCATAGCAGGAAGTTCTCATTACTGCGTACCCAGACTGTTGCACCCTGTTGACTTCCAGTGTCCGGAGGTGAATGCTTTCTCTTGCGCACCAAGAGTGTTCCAATCTATCCACTTTCACTGTCAGGAGGTAATTGTACATTCGAACGCAGTCAAGCTGCTGCAAACTATTCACTCTCTCCGCCCACAGGTGACTTCTCGTTGCTTCAGAAACAAGCTTCTTTGCTTATCTTGTGCTTTTGGCGTGATTCAAAGAGGGTCCACCACGTGTCGAAGCAGCCTTCTTATGCTTTTGTTATGATGGCCATGCATCATCGCATAATCCTCGCATAATCCTCAAACGTTGAGCTTTGGATGTGTTGGGGGGAACACCAATTTGTGAAACACAACCTGTTAGATAAAAAGGAATATAAGATTGTGCGCCATTTTTTTTTCAAAGGTGAGAGGCAGTGAGAGAATGACTAAAAAGGAATATTTGCAGCTCACCTTTCTGTCACCGGTGTGTCTTCCACCACGTGCTGGCACATAGTGCACCCTGAAGCTTTACATCTAAAAGATAGTAAAAGAAAAATGTTATGATTGGTAAATGTCACTATCTTAATGCGGAGTAGAATAACATCTCCCTTTCACACACCTTCCTTCCCGCATGAAAAAAATACAACTATTTGTACAGTTCCAAATTGTTTAATGCGCTTTGATTTATGAAGAATTAGTAGAGTAGTAATGTTTTCCATCCGGTTGTGAAAACAAGTGGTGCGCAATGATACACATGGTTGCAATCATCACGAGCGACGGACTTTTGACCGACTATTAAAACGTTCCTGCTATAGGAAAAAAATACAAATGCAATAAAATACAGTATATAGGACTGTGTATGCCTAAATCGCTACGTCACCTTTTTGTATCCAGTCTGCTGCACCCTATCTACTCCCTCCGGTGGGCACCCATGCCTCACTGCTCACCTTTTTGCAGACAGGGTATGTTATACATCATGCAGTCCTGCTCTGTCACCAAGAAGTCTCAAATTTGGTGCAGAGTCTTGATATCGCTATGGTAAAGGACATACCCGTGCATCTATCTTCATCGCGGGTTCCTCACCCGCTCAGTCCCTCCAGTGCCACTAACTCAGTGACCAAAGAGGCCACGCATGTGGTGGTGGACCCCTGTTTGTTAGTTCGGGCCTACATGCGGTATCCGAACCACTAAGACTGGCCATCACAGTGCTTGCGATGGGAGCAACTCTAAAAGGGCGTAGAGCATGTGCACCCAGTCTTTTTTATTGGTAGCGTCACGTGTGTTGTGATGCATGTGCTGGATGGGTGTTGTGTGGGTGTATACCAGCCATGAGGGAGTTTGTATGTGCTGCTCTGAAAAGTAGACCTGGAAGTAATAAATCACTACAATGGAAATCTGGGCCATGTAGCGTTGTTGTGTTTTCCTGGTAGCGTAAGCGGAGTGGGCTGAACTGACGTATGCCAGTGCTGCGCGAGGTTGTGAACGATGACTCCGGAGCTATGGGCGTGGTTCCGTCGTGAGGTATATGAGAAATCAACTGATTCAGGTGTCCGTGTTGTAATGCTGCCGTCACCCGGGTTATAAACGCAAACGTGTCATTATGTCTGTAAAGTCCCACAACATGGCCAACACTGAAGGTACGGGGTATCACTGACTCTATATTCAACCATAGTTGCACACATAAGAGATACTGGACATGACGCATTTCTGCAAATATGAATGTTTGTTGTATATTCAGTGGAGTGTTGTAGCTGTAGAAATACAGGGCTGTGAAAGCTTTAGGTTGCAGTTTTCAGCACATGAAAGGCAGCTAAAATATATACATCATTTGGGTATACTGTCGAACTTAGTGCTGGAAATCAGAGTTCGAGGTGCGTCCACATCTACCTCCACATCACAGTATGCAAGGACATACTCAATAACGTGATGTTTCGTTCTCCCTGCTTTGATCCTTTGCACTTATGTTGTTTACTGTTAGAAAATCCTGCCAGGGTGGGTTTATAAGATCATGTCTATTTCCCTTGTTTTCCCCGAAAACCGACCACCGTTGCATAGCCCTTGAATTGACTTTACAGTACGATCTTATATTGTCGGCCACCCTTTAAACATGGCCGCGAGTATTCTCGGTGCGGTCACATGACTTTATGTGACATAACAGACCTAAGTATTCTCAGGTGTTCAGCATTTTAGCAATAAGGCGGGCTATATAAACATACTCTTTAAACCAATCCTCATTCCTGCGAAAGGACTTATCACGGTCGTGACAGGACGTATATTGTCGTTATTCAGGATCAGAGAAATACAACCATGGTACGACCACAGGGCGGGTTATCCCCTAGTTTTAGACCTGGGTGGCTTAAAGGGTGCCCAGTTTGTTAAGGCTAACTGATTAAATTGATAGGCTTTCTTTCGCGGACCAAATTGTGATTTTTTACTCTTTTCGGTGGTGGAACTTATCCAAATATAGACACGTCCACATGTGAAGGAAATCCCTTTTCTATATGCAGGAAATCCCTTTTCTATATAGAGGGGATTTATTGACTAAAAAACTCCGCAATTTGAGTTTCTTTGAAATCAATAACTTCGTTACATATTCTTGTTGCTCCTACTTTGGAACCTCTTTGGAAAACAAATGTTATGTTACACTTTGCAACATAAGGTAACATCGCTGGCTTTGTTTAACCCTAATATAGGTGAATCTCTAATCATGTGGTTCATTTCTCCAGGATGGCTTTTATTTTCATATGCTATCACACGTTAGGCATATATACTGCGTCCAGGGGGTCTAACATTCCTTATTTATTTCTTTGCTTAGATCTGAGGCTTTCTTCATTAGTTGACAACAGTGTCTTCAAGAGGTTGGACTATGCTTGTAAATATGGACATTATATAGGTAAGAAGACCCTTGCTTTCTTTTTAGATGAAGTCTCCCTTCTATCCACATTGTATTATATTCCGTAATGAAGTTGGTACTTACTAAACAGCTAGAATCATATATTCTTCAAATCAGTAGATTATGCAATTTTATGTTCTAATTTCTCACGTCTTTACATACTGCTTAATGTATTTTTAAGCATATTTCCTGGGATTGAGCCATTATATTTGCTCTGGATCCGGGCTAGCCAATTTCAATTACAGCCCATATATGCTTTTTTTGATACATCGTTGGAACATATCAATTTCTCTCGTTTTCCTATTTCCCTTTTTCTCTTATTTCTTTCACTGCAATATGCACTCTGGACTAAGGGGAGCCTAATGATGGCTCCTCATCATTTTACAGATCTATTAATTTGCATATCTAAAGATTAACAAGATTCTCATCTTGTATGGACACTTATTTCCTCCCTTACACTATTGGATTTTTGGTTCCTAGTAAGTTTCTATCTCTGATCTAGGATGGCAATAGGTGACTATTTGTCCCTTGTTACATCATTATGTTTAGGTCCATTCATCTGTGATATCTAACATTTTCAGATCTGAAAAGACAATCCTGTCCAATGAGAAGTATGCAATTGAACCAGACCACTTCACTAATTTCACTGCTTTCTTGAAGACGCTCTTGATAAGGTATTTTTGAGCCCCTACTTTCTTACCTTACTTGCTCTTTTCCTCCTCCATGCCTGTCGCAGGTCCCTCGCCAAGCACTGGTCAGGTTATGTTGCTACTTACACAACCACATAACATAGTTGATATTGGCAATATGTAAAATGATTTATGAGTTATGTTTTGCTTTTGAACGTTTGTTGGTCCTCATCTCTATATTTTTTCTTTACATTATTCTCTCTTCTCTTATATTTTCTCCTTCTTCACCTCTTATATTTTCTCTGTAGCAAATCTTCAATGTAACAAATGTGCATTCAATAATTTAAAACTTGATAATTGACGATGTTTGGAACTAAAGATTAACTCCTTATCTTCTCTCTGTAGCAAACCTTCAATGTAACAATGTTGTATTGAATCATGTATAAACCCAGTATCTTACTAGGTTTGGATCTAAAGACTAATATCACCAGATATGAAAAGTTGTTTAGTATTTCTTCCTCGTGATAACAGTCTCTCTGTTCAAGCTTTCTACATCAACAATTTTTTATCCCCTCAACATGGATCTATTTTGGCCAAACATGGGAAACATTGCATTGAAATCGCTTAATCTGTCAATATTTATTAAATGTCTAAAAAAATGTTTTTTGCTTTGGCCAGTTTGTTTTTAGGTCACTGTATACATATCCAAATCTTCACATATGGTTCACACATGTCTTATATATGTTGTTTATATGTTTTTGTCTAAACAGCCCTGAAGAAGTCTCTCTATAGGGACGAAACGCGTCGTCTGTATGGTGTCACAATGTTCCACTCTGAAATAAAAAGAAACCAAACTGAAGAACTCTGATCTTTTTTGATTCATTGTAATTGATGTCTATATTTTAATTTGCTTCGTATTAGATTTCTGTGGTGCATCTGTGCTGTTATCTTTAACTTAGTGCGTCCACATCCTGTTCTTGTAGAGAAATGACGTAATCTATGTGTGCCTGAAAATGTACTGTAAATACGGTACTCATTTAAATTGCTAATATAGTTTTGGGTCGACTTCGCGCTATATAAATATGCAAACAAAATAGCAATAGCACACACTTATAAATTTACTATAGATTATCTTTGCAGAATTACAATGATCCATTTTATATGTTCGTATTTGTAGAATGAGCGAGAGAAAGTTATATAATCAAAGTTTTTGTTTCTGACAGAGGTAAGATGGTTGCATACGCTGTTTACAGCACAATATAATGTGGTAAGGTGCCGGAGTAGCATTTTACAAACTTAATAAATACACAGACACAGATAGATAGCTGAAGTGGGTACGGGCACGTGTGCTCGACTCCATTTTATCACGTTTTTGTTGGTAACAAATAGAGTAGTAATAATGATATCATACACAGATATTCAATCGTAAATGGTTTATGACTTCTGCTGTACAAAGGTAGGAGCCCTATATGTGTAATAATACACAGAAGAATATATCATAAAGGGTTAATGAGTAGGCGTGGGCGGAAAATCCGTTCCGCTCGCGGATTTTGCGGATTTTCGGTAAATCCGCAATCCGCGAGATTTGCGAATTTCCCGCAAAATCCGCAAATCCGCGAGCAGCGGATTTTGCTCGCACTGCTCGCACTGTTCGCGTGAGTTCGCGCCCCGCGAATAAGTGCAAAATTGCAGAAATACGATCTTGGCAAAACTGAAAGTAACTACTTACCAGGTTCAAAAGTTCAGGCACATCATTAGTAGCCATTTCCTGTAGTGCTTCCTGAGGGGCCCCTCCAGAGTTCAGTTGCCAGTTGAAACTATTATGTGACCCTGCTCTGAACCTCAGAATAGTTACACATATGCCACAAAGGTCCTGAATTACAGCTAAGGGAGACAAGCAGGAGCCAGGCTGGAAGTTAAAATCCATTAATCAGCCCCTAATTCATTATTGTCAGTTGGGGCAGGGCAGGTGTTGTAACTAATTTTGCAACAATGAAAGCACTTAGCAAGTGCAAAAGATCACTAATCAGGGCGCACTAAGGAAGCAGGTGCCAGCTAAAAAAATATTCTGTGACACATTAATCAGCCCCAAATTAATTCAGGTCACTTGAGGCAGGGAAGGTGTGCTTTGCTTTGCCGAAAATAATGTACACTGGACAATCAGAGGGTGTAGTGATGAAACAGAGGGTGGCATGGGTGGGCCAGAGGGTGGCATGAGTAGTCAGAGAGTGGCAGTGGTGACAGAGAGTGGCAGTGATGAAGAAGAGTGTCCCAAACAGGCTGGACACGTAGAAACAACAAGTTCGCAAAACTTGCGACCCGACAGGTAAGTTCGCAAATTGCGAAATTGTAAAAACCCTCGCGAACTGGCAGAAACACGGGCGAACACAAAAAAAAAAAAATCCGCTAATTCGCGGATTTTGCGGATTGCGAATCCGCAAATCCGCAAAATTCGCGAACGCGAGATCCGCAAAATTCGCTCATGCTTATTAATGAGTCGAGCCTGGTCTGATGCGTGGTTCAGGCAGACCGCACTGGTAAGAATGTATTTTGGCTACTGAAATTTGCCTTAAGAAGGTCACGTGGCGATTATTAATTGTGCACTAAGTTAGTGGTACGTATGGTGCTCAGCGTGTTGCCTACTGGACTGCTTCATCTGTAATCACAATTGAAATAAAAGATGAAACATGTATGGAATATAGTGTCGAAATATGTATGTTTCAGGGACATTATAGTTCAAGTCGTGACCTGCGGTGTCCATAGTGTGGACTGCCATTGAGTTTGCTTTTGCACTTGCAGTGTGAATTTTGTTATTCAACTAAACCTAGAACTGAAATAAAATAAGTTTTAGAAGGAATATTGTTTAGATGTTGAGAGAATTTTTACTTTGTTGGTACTGCACTCTGCAAATAATGAATGAAGAGTCACTTGAATTCTGCCTGAATACGGGACTGCATCATCTGTAAACACGATTGAAATAAAAGGTGAAACATGTATGGAATACATTGTCAAAATATTTATGTTTCAGTGACATTATAGTTCAAGTTGTGACCTGTGGTGTCCGCAGTGTAGACTTGAGTGTGCTTTTGCACTTGCAGCGTGAATTTTGGTATTCAACTAAACCTAGAACTGATATAAATGAAGTTTTTGAAGGAAGGCTACTAAAGGGATATTGTGTAGGTTTGAGGGACGTTATACTTTATTTGGTACTGCTCTCTGCAAATAATGAATGAAGAGTCAGTTGAATTCTACCTGAATACGGCCAGTGGTGATGAAATATGGTGCACTGAGTTAGCAGTACTTTTCCGACTGAGCGTGTACGTAACCTGCAATGATGCGTGGCCCGGGCAGGTTGCACTGGGGATAATGTTTTTTGACTATTGAATTTAGCCTTAATAAAGCCATATAGTGATTATTTATGGTGTACTGAGTTAGTGGTATGTCTGGTGTTTAGCGTGTGCTCACCCGGCGATGATGCTTGGTTCGAACGGGCTGCACTCAAAGCATTGACTGTTGCACACTGAACTGCATGTACTTTGAGGGGGGAAAAAAAACCTACCATTGATGGTTATCAATTGTTCTGCAAACTAGGTATACTGATTGTTCCCCATAACAAATTAAACAATTGCAATTCATGCAGTGCATTTTACCTTTCTCAGAATGGGGTTGTATGTCTGGTGGTGATGTTGAAGGTGATTCCCCAGAGGTACTTGGTATTGGCGGTGGTGGAGGTACATTTTGGCGCCGTGTTCTACATTCTTTGTGAGCATAGTTCACATGATGCAGGGATGGAAGGTGCTTGTGCATACTAGCAGTGCCACAGGAATATTTTTTGTGTCTGCCTTAAGTAAATCACAGCTAAATTCCCTACTGGCTGTAGGGCGGATCCAAAGCTGAATTCAAGTTGTAAACCCTGCAGTCCGCAGTGTAAATCTTAGGCTGGACTGCATTTTTCTGTAATCATGATTGAAATAAAAGATTAAACTTGTATGGAATACCTTGTTGAAAAATGTATGTTTCAGGGACATTATAGTTCAAGTTGTGACCTGTGCTGTCCGCAGTGTAGACTGGCATTAAGTGTGCCTTGCACTTGCAGTGTGAACTTTGTTTTCAAATAAACTTAGAACTAATATAAAAGACATTTTTAAAGGAAGGCTACTAAAGGGATATTGTATAGGTTTGATAGGTGTTATACTTGGTTTGGTATTGTACTCCGCAAATAATGAATCAACAGTCTATTTAATTGTGAGCTCTGATGACCGTAGTGTAGGCAGGAGGCAGCGGTTAGCAAGAGCCCATGGCTACGTGGGGTTGAGTAGAGCTGCAGAGTATTGGTAATTTAGCGTGTTTGCAGCCAGCGATGATAAGTGGTGCACTGAGTTAGTGGCCCCTGACACAACAAGTTTCTGTGGAGCCTGAAATGATGCGTGGTCCGGGAAGGCTGTACTGATAGTAATGTTTTTTGTCTTGTGAATTCTGCCTTTGTTAGGCCACGTGGCGATGATTTTTGGTGCACTGAGTGAGTAGTACATTTAGTGCTTGAATTCTGAATGAATTCTATGTAAAAGTGATAGTATGCCTCATTGCTGGCATAAAACTGTTTTCTCTTCTTCGCAATGATTTATGGCGCACTGAGTTAGTAGTACCTTTGGCACTGAGCTTGTGCGTATCCTGCGATGATGCGTGGTCCAGCAGACCGCACTGGGAGCAATGTTTTTTGCCTAGTGAATTCTGTCTTAATAAGGCAACATGAAGATGACTTGTGGTGCAGTGGGATAGTGGCACCTGAAGAACTCAGTGTGTGCGAACCCTGCGATTATTCGTGTTTCGGGCGGGTCGCACTGGTACAATGTCTCTTTCCTATTGGAATGCGTCATGTGCAATCGCCAATCCACCTGAATCGTGAGCCCTCTCAATGTAGATCGAAGGCAATAGTCAGCACAGGTATTGAAGAATGTTTTTTGTCGCATCCTTTAACAAAATCTGAGGACATAGAGTACAATTGTCTCTGCCTTAAATAAATCAAGGCTAATTTCAATGCTGTCCTTAGTGTAGATCCAAAGCTGAATTCAAGTTGTGAACCCTGCGGTCCTCACTGTTGATCGAAAGCAGTAGTCAGCACAGAAATCAAGAAATTATTTTTGTCATATCATTTACAAAATCTGAGGACATAGAGTACAATTATCTCTGCCTTAAATAAATCAAGGCTGAATTTCATGCTGTCCGTAGTGTACACCCAAAGATAAAGTCAAGTTGTAAACCCTGCTGTCCGCACTGTAGATGGGAAGCTGTAGTCAGCAAAGATATCGACAAATGATTTTTGTCACTAATTTTAACAAAATGTAAACACATACAGTACAATTGTCTCTGGCTCAAATAAATCAAGTCTGAATTTCCTTCTGTGCGTAGTGTAGATGCAAAGATGAATTCAAGTTGTGAACCTTGCTGTCTGCAATGTAGATTGAAGGCAGTAGTTGACACAGACATCGAGGAATGCTTTTTTTGTCACGTACTTTAACAAAATCTGAGGTCTCTGCCTCAACTAAATCGAGACTAAATTCAATGGTGTCTGAGGTGCTGATGCGAAACTGGTATCAAGTAGTAAGCTCTGTTGATCTCAGTGCACATTTGAAGGCAGTAGTCAGTACAGACATTGAGGAATGTTTTTTCTCACATACTTTAACAAAATTGTTTCTGCCTTACATAAATAAAGGCTAACTTTAATGTTCTCCGTAGTGTAGATCCAAAGCTGAATTCAAGTTGTGAACCCTACTGTCCGCAGTGTAGGTCGAAGGCAGTAGTCGATACAGACATAAGTCTGTGGTGCTGTGGCGCTGAGTTTACAATCGGCCTGTATCGAGGAGGCACATGGTCATGGCGGCAGCTACGTGGTAGGGTGAGGACCTTCTCTGTAGCAGAGTATTTTCTCTTTGCAAAAGTGAACCACGCCCAAGGAGTAGGCTAATTATTTATAGTCTTAAGCTGGATTTGCGTACATTGGATTTGCCCACTCCGCTTCTGCTTCAGGGGGAAGACAACACAGCTACATGACCTAGATATTCCCCAGTGTCAGAGATAATATGGTTGCATCCACTGTGCAGTACACTACACGAATCAATAGTATATCTACACACAGAAAAGTTTTTGGTTTGTATATTGTGTTGCATAGCATATCACCGGTAGTGTTAGCATTGTGTACTCATTGTTGACGTGCGAGTCCCTTCCCTTATACATAGTTGATTGCCACATCTCTGAACATTGAGCTAGTGTGCTGTTGAGGTGATATATTATTTTGGGAAGGTTTGTTGTCCTGTTTTACGCTGGCTCTGAAGTAGTAGAGGGGGAGGGGTCAGGAGGGGTGGTTGTAGTGGTGGTGGCGCTAGGTGTTGTGATTTTGTTGGGTGTTGGCAGTGCATAATGAGTACCTCTATTACATATTTGTCTTCTGATATGGGTGTGAGTTGGATGTAATTCACACAGTACATAGTCGACGTCCTTACGCTAGTTAAATATTGATATTAATTTGTTAGTGGTAAATGGAACTATTGCTTGTTTTGTCAGGTAGCATTGTAGATTTGGTTTGTTGTGCAAAGTATGGGAAGTGGTGATTTTTTTGTTTTTGCATCCGGGGAGAGAGTAAGAACCACACGCCCATGGAGGGCGGGCATGTTCAATAAATACCGGAAATGGAATGTGCAGGTCTCCGGTGTGCCGTTTTTTTGCCTAGGAAGAAGGGGCTTGAGGCCCTGAAATGAGTAGGCAGTGAAAAGAAACACGCATTTGAAAAGCTGGCTGCATTTATCAGGCTGCATCGCAGAACATCGTGTGTGCTCCTCTAAAGCTTCAGGGCAATTTGTTGGTTGGGACATATATATATATATATATATATATATATATATATATATATATATATATATATATATATATATATATATATATATATATATATATATATATATATTCAATGAAAAAACCATAGGTTATAGTCCATATATAGTTAGGAATTAGCATTTACAAAACCTTATTTTACTCGCATAAAACCATTGAAATTCCATATATAGTTAGATGCGCTAACTATATATCGCGCACCCGCAATCCACTGCTGATGATGTCACATATTACATCATTCATGACATGGTCAGTGACATCACTGATGACATCACTGATGACAACTCAAATGACATCACTGATGATATCTCAAATGACATCACTGATGACATCACTGATGACAACTCAAATGACATCACTGACAACATCACAGATGACATCATTCATGTGTTAATACGATGAACCTCTACAGACTCTGATATATCCTTAGATACACTCAGTGAAAACAGACACTCACAGATTGTCACTCATCCATGGAGTTACTCATACACCTAGACAGTCATGCAAAGAATCAATCACACCTCCAATTCCTCAACTATACAGTTATACACACCTTACTTATTGAAGCATATTCTAACACATATTTACTCTCTTATATAATCCCTAATAAAAGTTCACAATGATCCATACAGCCATTCACACATTCACTGGCTCTAATGCACAGTTATTTATATATGTTAACTCTCACATGTACTGTGTTTTACATATGTACTTACTTTGACATGTAGCACTGAGATATCCATTCACTCACCAATACACTCATGCACACAGTCAACCGCCCATACAGCTGTTTCCACATGCACTTTTGAAACCATACATCTAGTGAATCAACTGCTCACACATCTATGCACAGAGTCACACACCTCCCAGCCACTCACACATATACTCAGTCTCCCATACAAATACTTGAGCAACCAATCAATAACCCATATAGTTATTCATATAGCTACTGATCAACACATGCAGCAGTTTACAGAACAACAGATATAATGATGCACAAACTAATATAGTTTATTCACTAACCCCTGCACTCAGTGAGACACATTTAATCACTCCCTCATACAATCAGTCATGCACCTACTAAATCCTTCATCCAGACATTTATACATCCACTCATTCTTCAATATGTAAGACATATTTTAACTTTACAGAAACATACAGTCACTGGATGTTGTGATCAGTGATGTCATCAGTGATGTCACTGACCATGTCATGAATGATGTAATATGTGACATCATCAGCAGTGGATTGCGGGTGCGCGATATATAGTTAGCGCATCTAACTATATATGGAATTTCAATGGTTTTATGCGAGTAAAATAAGGTTTTGTAAATGCTAATTCCTAACTATATATGGACTATAACCTATGGTTTTTTCATTGAATTTCAATGGTTTTTTGAAAGCTAATATTTGTATCTGTAAAATGTATTCTTCTTTAAATCATAAAATATATTGTACATGTTTTTTATACATTTAAAAAAAAAAAAAATTTGTTCCGCTCCTAGTCCGCGAACTGGTCAGCTTCCCGTTAGCTGAATTCAAAGCCGCGACTTGGTGCGCGAGCCGGTAATCGTTCCTTAAGCGTAACTGTTACGTTATCATGACGTTTTGCGTTGTCGCGTAATACGTTATCCGACGCGCCAAGTTAGCGGACCCGGAAGCGGATTGGATAGTGGCGCAAAGCGCGAAACGTAAAGACAGCAGGTCATGTGACTCGATAATAACACTTTTCATTAGTTCATTTCACTTTTGGTTTCCTAATGATGTAATACTAGGTCATGTGACCTAAAAATAACACTTTTCATTGGTTCAGAACTTTTGCTTTTCCCAAATCATGTAAACCCCTCCTTCTTTCCTCACTCTGACTTTCATCTTGGTGAGAGAAAGACCATTTACCTGAAGTTCAACAATGGCTTCCATTCTTGCTGCAGCTGGTACACCCCCACCACCACCTCCACCTCCTCATAAGAAGAGAGGACCACCAAGTCAATTTACCTCCAACAGAGAGCAGGAAGAGGAGGAAGAAGAAGAAGAGGATCCACATCAACAACAATTTATCCCAGAGTTGCCCCGTGTTTCAAAGAGAAAAACTAGTTTCATCTGGCAGTTTTTTTCCATCCCTCCAGGGGAGAAGAAGGTGAATGCGAAATATGTCACCTGCCTCATCTGTGATTACAGATTGTCAAGAGGCACAGAGAAGAAATATAGTATGGGCAACTATACTATGCATCGACATATGACCAGGTGGCATCCCTTGAACTACAGCCGGGCTGAGTTAAGGGACCTACAAGACAATCCCCCGACAACTCCTGTGGCCAGATCTACCTCATCAATGTCTTTGTCAGGAAGAGAGGCACAGGAAACTGTGCCAAATATTCAACCAAATTTCCAACATATGAGGTTTACTTGTATATATTGCGGTGCAATGTTGTCGTATGGGAACATGAGCATCAATTTGATTAATATGGTGTTCGAAAACCATAAGTGCCCTAATGCACCCAAGAAGTAATTTTTTTTTTGCTCCTGTTGAGCCGTTTTCAATGCCTGTTTTTTTGTTGTTTCCCCTTCATAAAAAACACAAAAAAAACATAAAACTGTTCTAAAAATACAAAAAAATCAAAAAATGTTCAGAAAAAAAAAAATATATATATAAAACAACAAAAACAAAAAAAAAAAGTTCTTTTCAGAACTACCTCCCCTTTCAAATAAAATTGCTAGAATGTTTATCACTCTGGCAAGCTCTATTTCTTTTGGTTCGCTTCAAGTTCGCTGACCGGTTCGCGAACTTTAAGCGAACTAAAAAAATATTTTTTTTAAAAAAAGAAGAGTTAGTATAAGGGAAGTAAACAGAGAATAATGTAAAACGAAAGACAGCTATAGAGAGTAAATGAGAGATAGTGTCAGTGACATCATCAGCAGTGCATTGCGGGTAAAAAGAGTAGAAAACATTTACCTTATAATTCTTGTTACCTTTTTAAAATATTTTTTTCATACTTTCAATCTGTAAAACAGAGAACAAACATTTCCAAAAATATTAAAACATGTACTTAAAAATTAGAAAAGACAAGGGAAAAGGTTCAAGAACAAACAGTTTTTCAACAACTTTGACATTTACAGAAGTCTCTGCTTCTCTACGTCCCCTACACAATCCTAAATATATATATTTTACAAAAAACGGTATCTTGATGTTGAAGATGTAAAGCCATCATAAAATTGTCTCTAATATTTTAAATGATAGTTTCAGGATGCAAATAAGATGTCTGCTTTGAAGAGCTTTCTTTGAGGTGAGGCCTATTCCTTTTAAAAAAAACAGTACCCGGAAATACAGCACTATAAGCATTAAAATTGACACTTACAAAAGACTCAGTTTTTCCATATCTACCTCACATTTCTAAATGTATATCATAAGTACAAACAGAGGAACATTAATTATACATGTTAAATGGTTTATTTTTGCTGTTCTCAGAATGTATCAAATTTCACTTAAATCAGTGACTTGAAGATATTCATCATGTAACAGCGGGGAAAAAAAAACACAATCAAAATGACTGTGTTTAAAAAACCCATACAACCTAAGAAATCTGATTTCAAAACTCCTTAAAATTAACTTACTTTCAATGACGTCGAAGGATCTCCTATGAACAGCATCCACTCTGTTGTGCTATAAATATTTTCAGCCCGCCACTTTCTGAAAGAAAACCTCCATCGATACGAAAAATATGTTACATAGAAAAAAAGACTTCTCTCATTCTATCACATGTTTCCACTAGGCCAAATCATGTTGCCGCGATTCGCAAGTCTTGTAATTCTTCCAATCAAATCCCGACATTTTCTATTTTCGCAACTTGCAAAAAGAAAACATTTGAGATTATTTTCAAAATCCTGGACTACTAATATCTTACTCTTCTTTGTCACTCATGTTCTCCTTTTCCTATGACACTGCTACTGCTTACTATGAAGCAGACTTACTTGCATCAGGTTTATATAGTCGGATTTTACAAAATAACATTATAATTAAAAGTTTTGGACCAATAATCTAGACAGCATTGCAGACTTACATTCCCTCAACTTGATGAACCTTTTCCAATTCTTCACAGGAAATCTCGAGATTCTTTCTTTAAAGTTTTGGTTTTAAAAACACCAGGTAAGAATTTTTAAGGTCAAACGGCAATTTTTTTTTGAAACTTACAACGGAATCATTGCAGAATGACCAGCCGTTTCGAGACTTTAAATAAGCTGTATAATGTCCTGAAGTTGTTGAAGGACCATCGTGATAGATAATTGCTACAGTTACAAAAGTCCTTCCTGATATTGAAAGCTGAGAAGCCACAATTTTTTTTATTAAAGTTGACAATTTTGATCCATCAGGCCTACATCGTTGGATCATTAAAATGACATACTGTCCATATCTACGTATAAGTAATGTTGACATCATTTCAGATTTACATTGGCTACACTCCATGTTGTGATCCGCTGCATTTACTAGCTTATTAAAGGAGACTGATTTACTGTCTGGCAAAGTTAAATATATAAATCTTTCTGAGTCTACACTAGTAGTACTTGATACCCTACAATTCTCGCAGTCATGCTGCCATTGATAAGAAAGCCCAAACAGGTGATCTACATCTACACCCTCAACTTGCAATATATCAAGCATATACATTAAAAACTCCTGACAATCTTGCTGATTATTTTCAGAGAAGTCTGTTTGACCTGAACATTCATCTAACAGATAACGAACTTCAGACACACTTTCTACTTTTGTTCGATCAGTGCTACATTTCTCGAAAACAGAATTCAACAAACAGCATAAAATTTGTTCAGAATTCAACAGAATCTGTTCTTTTAAACTCTCTAGTGAAAAGAGAACATTAACCACTACATTTGCATAGCAGTTGACACCAGAACTGTTTTCAAATTGAAAACCGACAACATCTTCAACAGAATCCACTTTCTTTCTGCTAACAATTTTCGGTTCATTGACTTTTAGTCTTTTTGCAACAACCTCCCTACTATTACTGCTATTTCTACGTTTGCGGCCTACCACACGTTTCTCAAACAAAGGATATTGAGGCAAATGTGGCGCATACTCTCTTCTTAACCTATTGTATTCCTTAACACAATCTAGATCCGCACAAATGTTTGTGACATCACAGTCAATCAAGTACAATCCCGATAAAGTTCTAACTCGTGACAATGCCACATATGCCATACCCTCCTTGAACACAGAACTGCCAATATTCACCAATGCACAGTCTACACTTAAACCTTGCGATTTATGGATTGTCACCGCATATGCCAAGCAAACAGGAAACTGTTTACGGCGAACATATAAATCTTTAACAAGCAAAAACCTAGCAGAACAACGACCAATTTGCTGTACTTCCTCAATGCCATCAAATTTAATTCTTAAAAATTCTATTCCATCTCTATTTCTGTATTTCTCAAAATCAACAACATTACCCATTGATCCATTTACCAGACCTCTTTCTACATGTAAATTCCTTCTCAAAATAATTCGGCAATTTAAACACACATTCAAAGTCTTTTCAAAACCCGCTGTTTTAGATATAGTCTTCTCTAATGAATCCAATTTTGATTTCAAATTGTCTGACAAAATAATTGTTGATCCCATATGCTCTAATTTGTCGATAGCTTCAAGTTTCACAATCTCTTGCTTTTCTAAATTCAACATTTTGTTGTTGAAGATGGCACATTCTGCAAGAGTTGGCATGAGACATATCCCGGATTTCTTCTCAGTAATTTTCTGAAAAATATTCTCAGGCACAATCTCTTGTTTGGGATATAAATTTGACAGTAATCGTGCATTTAAAGCTTCTTTCCCATGCTCAGTCACTTTTCCAATTCTAATATCTTGTAGAATATTCTTGTAATCTTCATCCTTTGCCTGACGCATATTTTGATGCAGTTCTGCATAATTGAAGTTTAACCATATATTGACGTTGCCAATGCTCCCTAGGCACTTCCTGGTATCTTCATGCGTGAGTATTTTGAACACAGGTTGACCTTTTACTGGTGTCAGCTGCAGAAGATCTCCGAAAACAATGATGTGTTTCCCACCAAATAACACATCATATTCAGTTTTAAGTACTTCTTGCATTCTCAAATGCACAAAGGCAAGCATGACATTGGAAACCATGCTTACTTTGTCAATGATAAGTAGTTTCATTTTCCTCAAGACTCTTGAAACTTCACAGCAAGCATCTCCAGATAACTTGTTGTATTGTAATTTGTTGTCATGCTCCACCGGCAGCATCAGTAGACGATGCAAAGTAATACCTTTAATGTTATGTGCTGCCAGTCCAGTAGGAGCGGTGACAACACAAGACAGCGATGACTCAGTCCTTTCCTTCAAATAACAAGAGATTGCTTTAATGAGGAAACTTTTTCCAGTTCCCGCTTCTCCACTCACGTACAGTCGGACAGGCTTCAACGATGTACATGAGCACTTGTTCTTCTCATGACTTAATCCGTGCTCAATTTCTGTGGTAACTTCATCATATATTTTCCTCTGCTCAACGTTGAGTTGTTTTTCCAAGTCTTCTAAGTTAACTGAATCCTCCTGAGCATGTGCCATGGCTCTTTCCACTTCATTCATAGCAGTGGCAGCTTCATTTTCGATAATAGGTCCTCCAAGTGGATCTTGACTCAATGAAACAGACTGTCCTGAGAACTGTCTCTGGCAATCTCGGCTGCAATCGTTGCTTCCTGCTCAATTTCCAAAGTTAGCATTTCTTGATATTTAGAAAAAGCAGGACATTCTATGGACTCCTTGGCTGCATTGAAAGAGTCTTCGTAACAGAGGAAATCTCCAAGCAGTTCCTCTTCTGCACGCCAAGGCTTGAAAAGTTGCAAAAGTGCTAAATAAAAAAACTCCTTTTTTTCTGGAGATTCACCACTCAATTTTCGATGGTTTACTAATTGGCATTTTCTTTGCTTGACCAGGCATCCCTCACTTCCAATTACAGCATACACTCCTTTCTCAATATCTTCTTTGATGTTCCTCTTGAATATATAATTTTGGAGAACCTCATATAGACAAACATTCTCAAGGTGACTGTTTCGATTTGGATAATATGTATCCAACATGTTGGTCTTCAAAATGTCGGTACTGTTTGGTTCCTTTTCTGCCAAATACTCAATTTCCCGGACAGGTTTTAGAACTCGATTTCGCGTTGCAGCAAGACCAAGACTCGCCCAAACTAGACTCCTGGATTTGGCATAGAGACTTGCTGAAGACAACCGGTCAGAACATTCGTAAGCTCCGATTTCTCGATGCGACAACATCTTCAGACTGAAACTGTACAACTTCTTGCTGAGGCTCTTTTCATGAGAAATATCCTCCCACATATCCTTCAGTTCGGTCTTTTCTTTTTTGGTGATGTAAGATGTCACATACCGAGCCACAGCCATACAGTTGTCAGCCACAAACTGTATATCCATGTTAGCATTCCACATGGACAAAATCACTGGGTTGTAGTCATTGATGTACTTGGACTCTTCGTTCCTTTTCAAATTGTATGTATTCTTGGGTGATTTCCTCGTCACATTATGTCGCAGCGAAGACATCAAACTGTTCACTCTTCCTTTAGAAATCACCGGTCGTGGAAAGTTGAAACGACATTTGGTGTAGAACTTGTCCTTGTTTCTGAATTTACGACGACAGTACTTTCCACAACGATGGCTTTGGAAACGTAGAACTTGTTCTCTTAGACTTTTCTTCTCCGTTGCGTTTGGAACAGCACACGTAGAATACTGTTCGATGAAATTCATCACTAAGTCATCCGGATCTGTTCCAAATTTAGGTGCATCCTTGATCCACAACAACATATGTATATGAGGGGCACCTCTTGCTTGGTACTCCTTTCTCCAGAAGAAATCCAACACCTCTCCAAGAGGTGGATTCTTTTTATTTGTGATGAAAGACATCATAGCTTCAAATCTATGATTGAAGTACCTGCATACATTCACTGGATCCAAAGAACACAGTTCTCCAGGTGTCTTGAATTCAATGTTTTCAATATTTCCATTTGCCTCTCGTAGAAATTCAAGTAAGTCTTCCCAGCCATACTCGGCACAGCTCAGAGTGAGGAACCATGTTGGAGTTCCTAAGTTCCTCAGCATACATTTTAAATCACCATGACGACGGTACCAGTACTCATTAGTACCACGCTGACACGCCATGAGATTAATTAAGTGAGAATCCAAAATACTGTCTTGGACATTGACTTTATGCATAAAGTCACTTGCCGAGATGTTTCGCATCTGTATACCACTTTTTAAGATGTGGTTCACTGCATATGACAGTCCAGACAGATCGCTTTCAAACAGGAGATGAAACAAATAGGGAATGCATTGCCGAAACCTAGGATCTGCTGCATACAATCGTAAAGTCCGGTATTCAGACGCAGGAATTTGATGAGGTCGCTCATCATATCTTCCTCCTTGACCTGTGGGAAATAGCTGTGGGAAACACCGAGCTTCCAAACTTTCCTCCCAAACACTAATGGGACTCCCTTTGGCTTGTTTCATTTGAAACAACTCAATAGCATTCCCCATGACTTCCTTGGAATGCAAAGGATGAACACTATAATGTTCATATATTTCTTCACTTTTAGAGGCCTCTACTTTCTCAATTTGGCCAGCACACAAATCGCTATCCTCTTCATCACTTACTTCCTCTTCTGCAACATATACATTCTTATAGTACTTATTATTTTTCTTCAAATACACTGTTGCCTTTTTGACTTTCCTAACATCCACTAAATCTTGCCATATTTTCTTATTCTTTGTCGGAACCCCATTAACCAAGATAACCAGAGGTTCCTCTTCCACTTCTTCTATTCCAATTGTGTTAATGTTTTTGTTCAAATCTAGAGGCAAATAAACAACTCTTCCCTTTAATCCTCTCTGTAAATCTGCTGGAGGCAACTTCCCTGTCTTTGGCTCCATTCTTACAATAGCCTGAAAGGGATGGATACTTTGAATCAAAATAGATTCATAAGTATTTAAATCCTTCAATTCAGAAGGAATCTCAACCAATTCCAGATTATTATGAACTGCCCTAGCAGGCATCTGGTTTTGGTTTAATTTATTACAACAATAAGTACACACACGTTGATCCGATCCCAAATCAAAATAATTTTCTACCATCAAGTATGTGGCAAAATCCTTCCATTCACTATTATTTTCCCTTTCACTTTTTGCATATAAATCCACTACCTTAGTCTGATTCTTATAATAAGTGCGTCGACAACATACACAAGTGAAATTAGGCCTCTCACTTGATTTCATCTGAAACGTGGCAATTTCCTTCTGAAAATTATCTGTACTGGAAACCTGTACATTATCTTCCACATTACCCTCTACTTCTGGGTCAATTTGAACATTCTCATCTTTACTACCAAAGTAACAAAACTCAATTTCTTCACAAATATTCTTCACATCTATTTCAGAACCATGCAAAAGAGCAGCACATAATTGTTTAAGCATAATTGCTGGACTCTTAGCATAATACAACATTCTCACTAATTTTCTCACTTTATTATGATGCACTGCTAGCATCCTGAAATGATGAAAAACACTCTGGCATACTCTCCTGGAAAGACAAGCCAGTGAATGACCACGCAAACCTGTCATTTGTCTCACTCTGCAAGGATCTAAATCTTGCAACAACTTCATTTTCTGCTTCAAACTTTTCTTATTAAATGTCCGTATAAAATCACAAAGCAAATTGATGGAAACCTGTCGCACACTGCAAATAGAACTACACTTCCAAATGTACACAGGACCCTTAGGACGTCTTCCTAAAACCTCATCACTTAGCGCCTCTTCTGTCTCTGTTGTCACAAGTTGTTCTTTTTCAACTGGACAACCATCCTTCACTTCATAAGCTCGACCACTGATGTCAACTGCATGCACCAAATCATTATCCTGAAAATAAGTCTCCTCATTAAAAAATGCCTCAGAACTTGAACTATGCATCCATTCTCCGGAAAAAACTTCACAAAAGTTAGTACGATTTACTACTCTCTTCCATCTACTTTTTGTTTTGAAATCAGAAATTACCTTGCTTAGTTTCCTAATTCTATTGATTACCAAAATAAACAACTTTCGCTTAATTTCAAAAGCATGATCAATAATTTTCTCTACATTTTTCTTCTTCTTATAAAATGCCGCTTTCTGTTGGCCTTTCTTTTTAATATTTTTCAATAAATTAACTAATATCCTATTACGGAACATTCGATTTCGAATGTCCCTAAACTGTTGTTTCCTTCTACTATCATGCACAGAGTTATCTCTTCCTCTACCAGTAACATTTGTGATGGGTCTCTCCTTTCCATTTAAATTACTTTTCTTTTTGTGAACTGAAACATTTTTTTGAGCAAAACTTTTTTTACTACAAATATTTCTTAAGAATGATTTCGTGCTCTTACCCGGACCTTTCTTGGTGTTTTGACAAGTATTTGGGGAAGAGGACTGCTGCAATAAAACATCATCCTGCTGTCTTTGACGTTTTCTAGCCTTTCTTATTCTACTTTTGGAAGGCATTTTACAAACTATGAAAGAATCTGCAGTTGAATCTGTGGAAAAATATAATATAAAATGTTATTAACCACTATTACCAAACAGTAAATAAATAACAGTCATCTAAAACTTAATGCCGTACTAATTATTTAACATAGCAAATATTTTCCACCAGCACTGCATCACAAAAATGACACTCAATGGTACAAAACAGGCATACAACACTCATAAATCACTCCCTAATATTTTAAATCATTAATTTAGGATGACGATAAGATGTAGCCTATCTAAAGATTTGTTTAGGCCCAGATCTTTAGACTGGGGTGAATGTGTGTCATTGATCCACATTCAGTCCATCACCTGTTTTGTTTATTTGAGGTGAGGCCAACACATGGTTGCAGATAAGATTATCACTGAAAAAAAACAAGGTAAAAAAACATGTGAAGGCCTACCAATGAAGTAAATCATTAAATGAAAACCAATACATTTCTGGAAATATGCACTACTAGTGCTTCATAAGATGTTTTGGGTCATATTTATAAGGCATTTGAGTGTGTAGTATGCTATTTTACGTTGTTCATGGTGCAAATTTATTGTAAATACGCTCCCACCTGCGGTTGGCAAATTTAGATTTTGATTATGGGAGTTAGATAGGCATGTTAATAATTTCCCAAAAATGGTGTATAACCCCAAACAACCTTTGAAGCAAATGCTCTTAGCCATGTTATCCACCTCCCATTGGATAACATGGCTAAGAAGTGCTTGCAAATGTGAAAAAAAACGGCCGCAATGCATGAATATCGCAGAAAAATCAGTGATATTCATACATTTTCCAGCAAATGCTCTTAGCCATGTTATCCACTTCCTATTAAATAACATGGCTAAGAACTGCTCAGGGCCCCATGAGGAACGCTTTCCATTTAAAAAGGGAAAAATAACATCAAAGACACTAAAATGCCTTCTAAATATGACCCCAAACAACCTATGAAGCTCTAACAGTACATATCCTGAAATTTAATTGATTTCAAAATTCGTTTTTAAACACAGCATATAAATCAATTGTATACCTGCATTCATGAAGAAATGACTAAAAATGTCCTTGAGACACATGAAAGTGTTTTCTGGAATGCCCTAGCACCATTTTTGGGACACTATTAACATGGCTAGGTAACTCCCATAATCAAAATCTAAATTTGCCAAGCGCAAATGGGAGCGTATTTACAAGACACTTGCCCCAAGAGGAACACTTTCCATTTAAAAAGGTAAACATAACATCGCAGAAAAGTCAGCAATATTCATGCATTATCCAGCAAATGCTCTTAGCCATGTTATCCACCTTCCATTGGATAACAGAAAGCTGATTGGCTCTCCGGTGTCTGTCAACATTCTAAACAGTCTGGAGCGGACGCCATCTTGTCTCTCGGTAGGATCGAGAGAGAAGAAGAGGTGGAAAACGAAAGGGGAATTTAATGAAAGGGGGCAAGGTATCCCCCCCTTGACCCCCTAGGAATGTTGTTGGGGTTATTAAAGGGTCCCGTGGGGAAAATAAAAAAAAAATGATTTTTCACGGTAGAATCGCGGCCGCGAACTGGTAGCGAAACGGGAATTCGCCATTTTGAGCTTCGTTAATTAAATTACTAGTTATAAGTGGGTGCGGGAGACGTATCCTAATCCCCTATGTTTC
This sequence comes from Lissotriton vulgaris, assembly GCF_964263255.1. Lineage (NCBI taxonomy): Eukaryota > Metazoa > Chordata > Amphibia > Caudata > Salamandridae > Lissotriton > Lissotriton vulgaris. Next base: position 1,805,716,174 of record NC_141694.1, on the reverse strand, counting down.
CTGAGGGTGGCTGAGGAGGCTGATATATGTTGATACATCTCTTCCAGCGGCTGTGCGTGAGCTTTTTTTTTTTTTTTGCTGCGTGACAGTCCGGAGCGGCCGCCATCTTGTCTCTCGGTAGGATCGAGAGAGAAGAAAAGGTGAAAAACTAAGGGGGAATTTAATGAAAGGGGGCAAGGTATCCCCCTCTTCACCCCCTAGGAATGTTGTTGGGGTTATTAAAGGGTCCCGTGGGAAAAATAAAAAAAAAAATGATTTTTCACGGTAGAATCGCTTCACGGGCCGCGAACTGGGCCGCAAACTGGTAGCGAAACGGGAATTCGCCATTTGCTTCACGGGCCGCGAACTGGGCCGCAAACTGGTAGCGAAACGGGAATTCGCCATTTTGTGCTTCGTTAATTAAATTACTAGGTATAAGGGGGTGCGGGAGAGGTATCCTAATCCCCTATGTTTCCTGAGGGTGGCTGAGGAGGCTGATATATGTTGATACATCTCTTCCAGCGGCTGCGCCATCTTGCCTTTTTTTCGAATGCCACAATTTTGTCGTGCACGGCAGCCATTTTAGATGCCAGGCTGGTCCCAGGATATCACCTAACCCTGCGGATGTAGTTTATGGCCCCAGCTGTAGAGAATTCAGACATGCCAATCCTCCTGATTCAGGCGTGTGACTACTGATTTCAGTGCTAGTCTCCCGCCTCCCGATTTCTGCAAGCAAAAACCCGGGGGCATATTACGAACAACTAGCGATAATTTTTGTCTCTAACTTGTTTAGAGACAAAAATTATCGCCGCACATCGGCGATTTTTATCGCAGATAAACCTTGCTATTATCGCAGAAAAGTCAGCGATATTCATGTATTATTGACCTAATGCTCTTAGCCATGTTATCCACCTCCCATTGGATAACATGGCTAAGAACTGCTCAGGGCAGGTGTTAGATTTTGGAGATATTCGCGCTTAGCGCGAATATCTCCAAAAGTTGGTAATAGAAGGTAGCGATGTTAGGGACTGTTTCCAGTCGCTAACATCTTGGCACGCCACTTTGCATGTCATTAGTGATAAATATCACTGACATGCAAAGCGGGGCCCAAGATGGTCGCTATCTCCTTTTAGCTGTCACTAACTGGTGTTAGCGACAGCTTGGTAATAGGGAGATAATTTTATCTCCGCTTTCATGGCTTTTAAAGCCAAAAAAAGCGGAGATAAACCCCCTTGATAATATGCCCCACGATTCCTTGGGGGTTTCAGCCGACAGGGCTTGGTATTGTGTTACATGGTAATTTTTCCATGAAACGTCAGAGGGTCGATGCAGGGGTTCTAGAAGAGGTGATAAACCATTTAAGCCTCATGAACAAGCGCATGGTCTTTTAAAGATTTGTGAAGTACTCGGGGCGGCGGTGTGTGTGTGCCCTCTTTCAGGAGCGGACGGGGGGGCACTGCCAGCAACTTGCCAGGTCAGGTAGTGTTCAACACGTGCATCACCCTTTCTCTGCCTGCTATTGCGCTCCATGCTTCGGAAAGGTAAGAAAAAGAACGTGCATTTGAGTTTGAAATGTCCGATCCTGCAGCAGCACACTTCCAAAGCCCACACATGACAATAACCCGATTCAAGGCCCCATTCACCCGTTTTTAAAAAAATAGATAACACTCCAACAAAGTAAGGTTATAAAACTTTATTAACTACTAACTTTAACAAACGGAACAAAAACTAAAAACATTTAAACATTTCTCAACACAAAAAGCAACAATGGTTAGAAGCGGTCTTTTGTGCGAATAGTCCCAAGGCAGCACAACGTGCAGAGTTCTGGACGGCACCCAGGTGATGTCGCCTGGATGCCGCACTGGTTTAGGGATCCTACAATGCTGCTCCGAAAATTGGCGTGGGGCGTCCCGGGTGGGGCGAGGGGAGGCCTCGTCAGTAGCGGTCTGTTGTGCGAATAGTCCCAAGGCAGCACAACGTGCAGAGTTCTGGACGGCACCCAGGTGATGTCGCCTGGGTGCCGCACTGGTTTAGGGATCCTACAATGCAGCACAGAAAAACAGCGTGGGGCGTCCCGGGTGGTGCGGGGGGAGGCCTCGTCAGCAGCGGTCTGTGTCCAGTGTCACATGGCTGACACAACATGTACGACAGGCACCCAGGTGATGTCCAGTAAACTGCCGCACTGGTTTTGGTATCCTACAATGCTGCTCCGAAAATTGGCGTGCGGCGGCTCGGGGGGGGGGGCGTGGGGGAGCCGGCGTGAACGGGCCTCCCCAGGTGGCGGCCATCTAGCTGAGTTGCGCTCGCTCTTGCGGCCACAGCGTCTCGCTCACCATGTTGTTGAGTTGCTCCCACTCTTGCAGTGCAGCGATAGGCGGCTGCCACATGGCTCTTAAAATGGCGGACAGCTCCTCGGTTTTAGGCCTGGTCCACTGAAATGGCCCTGGGACACTTTGGAACTCGGACGCTTGCCTGCTAGGGCTTGGGCTCCATTCTCGAAAAGCGTCCGCTCAGCCGTGAAGATTGTATAAAAGTCTTGGGGGCCCCCGACTCCCGCAGGCTTCCGGTGGGGAGCGGCTGCCATGATTGCTCGCGGAATGACCACGACGGAGCCACGAGATGGTGGTGCTCTCATGCTGACGCCAGCTTCAGTCTGAATGATCCAGAAACAAGGTGGGGCTTTCATCGTTTGGGAAAAAAAAATGTTCTAAACCAATGAAAAGTGTTATTTTTAGGTCATATGACCAAGCCTTCCATCTTTAGGAAACCAAAAGTAAAATGAACCAATGAAAAGTTTTATAAACAAGTCACATGACCTGTTATGCGACATAGGGCTACAAAAAGCGTAGAAAATCCGTTGGCACGTGAGGCGGCGTCAGTAGCGGACCGATGTGCGAATAGGCCGAAGGCAGCACAACGGGCCGAGATCCGGATGGTACCGAGGTGGTGTCCAGCAAATTGCCGCACTGGTGTGGCCATCCTACAATGCTGCGCCGAAAGACGGCGTGTCCAGCTGAATTGCGGTCACTGTTGCGGTACAGTGACTCGAACGCGCCGAGATCCGGATGGCACCGAGGTGGTGTCCAGCAAATTGCCGCACTGGTGTGGCCATCCTACAATGCTGCGCCGAAAGACGGCGTGTCCAGCTGAATTGCAGTCACTGTTGCGGTACAGTGACTCGAACGCGCCGAGATCCGGATGGCGCCGAGGTGGTGTCCAGCAAATTGCCGTACTGGTGTGGCCATCCTACAATGCTGCGCCGAAAGACGGCGTGTTCAGCTGAGTTCCGGTCACTCTTCCGGCACAGTGACTCGAACGCGCTGAGATCCGGATGGCACCGAGGTGGTGTCCAGCAAGTGGCTGCACTGGTGTGGCCATCCTACAATGCTGCGCCGAAAGTCGGCGTGGGGTGCCCCGTTGGCTTATGAGGTGATGTCAGTAGTGGACTGATGTGTGAATAGGTCGGAACCAGCACAAGGCGCCAAGATCCGAATGGCAAGTCCTGGATGTTGAGTGCCTCAGTTGAGATTTCTGAGCAGTGCTTGTAGGACTGTCTGAAGCTTATTTGCACCTGCTGCAGCTTCACTAGGTCCGGCGGAACTTTTTGCCTTTTCCTTTCTGCTTCTTTTCCTACAATGCGTTTCATCTGAAGACACGACCAGGTCCCTGAATGTGTGCAGGGGGACGCTATTGATTGAATGAACGCGCCGAGATCTGGATGGCACCGAGGTGGTGTCCAGCAAATTGCCGCACTGGTGTGGCCATCCTACAATGCTGCGCCGAAAGTCGGCGTGGGGTGCCCCGTTGGCTTATGAGGTGATGTCAGTAGTGGACTGATGTGTGAATAGGTCGGAACCAGCACAAGGCGCCAAGATCCGAATGGCAAGTCCTGGATGTTGAGTGCCTCAGTTGAGATTTCTGAGCAGTGCTTGTAGGACTGTCTGAAGCTTATTTGCACCTGCTGCAGTTTCACTAGGTCCGGCGGAACTTTTTTCCTTTTCCTTTCTGCTTCTTTTCCTACAATGCGTTTCATCTGAAGACACGACCAGGTCCCTGAATGTGTGCAGGGGGACGCTATTGATTGAATGAAAATGGCGGCTTGACACAAAGCTGACTCAAGCGTTACTGTTGGTGCTATACAGACAAAAATTGGTTTTCAGTTTGTACATTCTTCAGGTTTTTTTTTTCCATCCAAGTCTGATTGAGAGTTTGTAGAAAAATGGCTTCAGATTTTCCACATACTACTCTTCAACATTCTTCCTAAATGTAACAATGTGAAACTCACTAGGAGAACGGCTGTTTCTGTTTCCTTTCAAAATGCTGCCACCAATATTTTCTGAATGGAAGACACCATCTTGTAGCATAAAGGGCCGAAAGGGGTTCTGGTCTGGCCGATGGTTGGTGGAGACATTTTGACTATATCTTGGACCTGCCCGGCCTCGCCCAAAATGGCGCCGGTATAAATGGGACTCGTAACTCTTTGCCCGCAAATGTATATCTAGAAAATGTTATTGTAAGTGGCCCTGTCGTATTTTAATTACAAAATGTACGTCCACCGATTCCGCAACTGTTAGACACCTTTGTTCTTGTCACCTAATGGCCCGCTCGTTACGTTCTTCTACAGTGTAAATGTCTCCTCATCATATACGATTTCAGTTTGCTCCGTGGCCGGCCCACGTGGTTGTAGGCCCGTATTTGTATACTGACATTTTTACAATAAAGGTTTTTAAAACAAAACACGGTAGTAGTATTTTCATTTGTAAAGTTTTTACTTTTAGTGACTGTTTTCGAATCAGTAAAAGGCAAGTGAAATAAAGCAGTCCAATTACATGACGGATAAAAGGTATAATATGTAGGAACGCAGTAAAGATAAATGGTCAAGGGCAGTTGTGTTTTTCATGTCTGCAACATAAAGTGATCGATAAGAATCTGATAATCAGGCGTATCGGCGACTAAGACAGCAGGCCGAATCTCTTTTACTCAACGGCTCCGTCATGGAAGGAAGAAACGCCCTTTTTCTCGAAAAAGGAATATATTTTACTTGCAAGACAGTTGTAAATTTTCCGGGAAAGTACATTAGCCTGGAATATTATAACATATGTTTGAAAAAAAAATATTGTTCGAAAATAATAAAAAGCGTAATTTTTAGGTCATATGACCAAGCTTTTCATCATTAAATTAACAAAAGTAAAATGAACCAATGAAAAGTTTTATTAACAAGTCACATGACCTGTTATGCTTACGTTACGCGCTGCGCGCCGCGCCTCGGATCACTTCCGGGTGCGCTAACGCGGCGTGTCATAAAACGCATTACGCGACAACGTAGGTCAAGAATATAGTCTAAATGTCTCCACCAACCAGCGTTCAGAACACAACCCCTTTCAGCAGTCCAAAAAGTTCTGTTAAATGACAACAGAGGGGACAGGCAACAAGAACCATCAGTCAAAGAGGGGAGGGCAAGTTCTTCTCTTCCGGGTCATGTTGGGGCGCTACCGGAACTGATCGAATTGGTAGTCTACAGTGTTTCTGGATGTTTCAGACTAAAGCTGGCGTCAGCATGAGACCACTACCATCTCGTAGCTCCGTCGTGGCCATTCCACGAGCAATCATGGCAGCCGCTCCCCACCAGAAGCCTGCGGGAGTCGGAGGCCCCCAAGACTTTTGTAGAATCTTCACGGCTGAGGGGACGCTTTTCGAGAATGGGACGCAAGCCCTAGCAGACAAGCGTCCGAGTTCTAAGGTGTCCCAGGGCCATTTTAGTGGACCAGGCCCAAAACCGAAGAGCCGGCCGCCATTTTGAGAGTCCTGTGGCAGCCGCCTATCGCTGCACCGCAAGAGCGGGCGCATCTCAACTACATGGTGAGCGAGACGCTGTAGTCGCAAGAGCGGGCGGTAAACAGCTGAATGGCGGAAGAGGCACAGTGTAGCAAAAGCGGGCGGAATGGCAACTAAAACGATAAAGGGGCGCCCCACTACAGCTTGTCTTCAGGTCAAACGGATTGTGGGACAAGGTCCAGAATTGAAGAGTCATCAAAAGGCAAAAAGTTCCGCCGAACCCCGGGTGCCGGCCGCCTATGTCGGGGGCGATCTCAGGCTACACCAGTGCTATAAGACTTGGGGAGGGTGTCGGAGCCAAGCGTCTTCTCTGAGTCCATGGCCATCACACCGCCCCTCAGGGGCCTCCGTCAAGCTGTTTAGGAAGGTAACATATCACATTGTTTTCTAATGCAGTCAGGTCCACAAACGACACTCACTTACTTTGAGAATAGTGAAGCTGCAGTAGGTGGAAATAAGCTTCAGACAGTGTTACAAGCACTGCTCAGAACTCTTAACTATGGCACCCAACATCCAGAACTTATGCTATTTGAGAATGGTAGTGACATCGAAGCATCTCAGGGACCAAAACCATTAACGTACTTTCACGTATGAAAATCTTACTTGGGGAGGGGGCAGGAGCGAAGCGCCCCCTCCCAGTCAGCGCCACCACACCGTATGTTGAAAATCTGAAGCCATCGTTCTACAAAGTCAACCAAACTTGGATTGAAAAATCTAGAAAAATGTACAAACTGAAAACCAGTTTTGGTCTGCATAGCATCAGTAACAACGCTTGAGTCAGCTTTGTGTCAAGCCGCCATTTTGATTCAACAAAGCACAGGCATTGAAAAAGGCTGAAATTCAGAACTCTAAACTATGGCACCCAACATCCAGGAGCTTGCTATCTGGATCTTGGAGCCTTGTGCTGTTTTCGATCTATTCACACATCGGTCCACTACTGACATCATCTTATAAACCAACGTTATGTAAATAGTTTTTTATTAAAATGTTTTACCCTGTTTCTTTGTTGGTGTGTTGTCTATATTTTTAATATTTGCATAGGGTTTGTCGTTATTTTGTGCGGGATGGGTGATGGAGCCGAGCTGTCTTGCAGCCCTCATGGTGTGGAGCTCAGTTCATCTCACTATTTTCGTATTTCTCAAGAAGGGTTGTTCCTAATATTTCTATTTTAGCGAGGTCAAAAAGAGATCCAATTAGTGGCCTACTGATTTTGCTCGATTACTTTTATTTTTTTACACGATTTTTCACTATCTGCAAAGACTAAACAGAGTATTGCGACTTTGTGCTTGTTTGTAAATAGAGAATGATCCAAAGAGAACCAATTCTAAAACAGTAAATGCTTGGACAACAATCAATCAAATGGAGAGACAAGGAGGCACGACGGATTACAACGGGGGTAAAGGCCTGCGTTAACTACCCTTCAGTATCTGCAAAGAGAGAGTACTACTAAGGCAAAAGAGGGGAGGGGGGGGGGGTGCAGCGTTCAAAGCACATCAGCGTGCATAAATACGAAAATGTTTTTATCTATCACGTACTTGACATTTTAAAGCTTTTCATATTTGCTATTAAAAAAACAATGACATTCACAGAAAAAACCATAGGTTATAGTGGATATATAGTTAGGAATTTGCATTTACAAAACCTTGAAAATTCAATGAAAAAACCATAGGTTATAGGCCATATATAGTTAGGAATTAGCATTTACAAAACCTTATTTTACTCGCATAAAACCATTGAAATTCCATATATAGTTAGAAGCGCTAACTATATATCGCGCACCCGCAATCCACTGCTGATGATGTCACATATTACATCATTCATGACATGGTCAGTGACATCACTGATGACATCACTGATGACATCTCAAATGACATCACTAATGACAACTCAAATGATATCAATGATGACATCTCAAATGACATCACTGATGACATCACTGATGACAACTCAAATGACATCACTGATGACATCTCATTTGTCATCACTGATCACATCACTCATGTGATAATACAATGAACCTCTTCAGACTCTAATATAACCTTACATACACTCAGTATAAACAGACACTCACAGACTGTCAGTCATCCATGGAGTTACTCACACACCTAGTCAGTCATGCAAAGAATCAATCACACCTCCATTTCCTCAACTATACAGTTATACACATCTTACTTATTCAAACATATAATAACACATATTTACTCTCTTATATAATCCCTGATACAAGCTCACAGTGATCGATACAGCCACTCACACATTCACTGGCTCTTATGTTCAGTTATTTATATATCTCAACTCTCACATGTATTGTGTTTTACATACGTACTTACTTGCTCATGTAGCAATGAGAAATCCATTCACTCACCAAAACACCCATGCATAGTCAACCGCCCATATAGCTGTTTCCACATGCACTCTTGAACTCATACTCCTAGTGAATCAACTGCTTACACATCTATGTACAGAGTCACGCACCTCCCAGCCACCCACACACACACTCAGCCTCCCATTCAAATACTTGGGCAACCAATCAATAACCCATATGGCCACTCTTATAGCTACTGATCAACACATGCAGCAGCTTACACAACAACAAACATACTGATGCACAAATTAAGACAGTTTAGTCACTAACCCATGCACTCAGTGAGACACATTTAATCACTCACTCATACAATCAGTCATGCACCTACTAAATTCTTCATCCAGACACTTATACATCCACTCATTCTTCAATATGTGAAACATATTTAAACTTTACAGACACATACAATCATTTGAGTTGTCATCAGTGATGTCATTTGAGATGTCATCAGTGATGTCATCAGTGATGTCACTGACCATGTCATGAATGATGTAATATGTGACATCATCAGCAGTGGATTGCGGGTGCGCGATATATAGTTAGCGCTTCTAACTATATATGGAATTTCAATGGTTTTATGCGAGTAAAATAAGGTTTTGTAAATGCTAATTCCTAACTATATATGGCCTATAACCTATGGTTTTTTAATTGAATATATATATATATATATATATATATATATATATATATATATATATATATATATATATATATATATATATATATATATATATATATATATATATATATATATATATATATATATATATATATATATATGTCCAAGTGCCTTCTCCCTTAGAAAAAAGAAAGAAGCAGGAACCCAGGAGGAAATGAGGGGAGACTTTAATGTTCAAAATTCTGCTCCAGTGGCGGCGAATGCATTTCGGTAACGACCTTCTTCAGCGCCCAACACCAGACCCATGAAACAACGTGAAGTCTTTCCTGCCGCAATTTGAATAGTTCAAACACAGGTAAGCTCCTCCCTCGATGACGATGGCGTCCACCTGTTGTAGTCCGTTCACATCTTAGAACTGCAACACCCATAATGCCTTGTAGCAGCAGCAATGCAGGTGGGTGAAATACGAAGGGAGGGAAAGTCAATGGAATGTTCCGATACCCCAATTCTGGCAGGCACGATGACACAGGCTGCTGAATGCCGGAACACTCGGTCACCCCTCGGGTCCCCCTATACACTGCCACATCCGCAAATGTCAGGAGTCAATTCGGCAGGGACTGGAATGCAAGCAGCAATTAGCCCGTAAGAGGTACAGTACCTCAACTGCTACACCTTCTCCTTTCAACAGGGCGAGTACCAGATTCAGTCCGTAACCGGACAGGAAGTTGGCCGTGAGGCAGTGCCAGTGAAGATTCTGGACCCTTTTGGCGCGGCAGGGGTGTCCTGTAGTACGCTTCTGGCCAGCGTAAATAATCCAAGTGCCTTCTCCCTTAGAAAAAAGAAAGAAGCAGGAACCCAGGAGGAAATGAGGGGAGACTTTAATGTTCAGAATTCTGCTCCAGTGGCGGCGAATGCATTTCGGTAACGACCTTCTTCAGCGCCCAACACCAGACCCATGAAACAACGTGAAGTCTTTCCTGCCGCAATTTGAATAGTTCAAACACAGGTAAGCTCCTCCCTCGATGACGATGGCGTCCACCTGTTGTAGTCCGTTCACATCTTAGAACTGCAACACCCATAATGCCTTGTAGCAGCAGCAATGCAGGTGGGTGAAATACGAAGGGAGGGAAAGTCAATGGAATGTTCCGATACCCCAATTCTGGCAGGCACGATGACACAGGCTGCTGAATGCCGGAACACTCGGTCACCCCTCGGGTCCCCCTATACACTGCCACATCCGCAAATGTCAGGAGTCAATTCGGCATATATATATATTACCTACTAGCGGTCGCCAGTAGGTATATATAGTTAGGATTTTTTCCCTATGGGATTTTTGAAAATTCTATGTCTAATAACTTTGGCGTTTGTGGACGGAATTGGCTGAAATTTTCTGGAAAATGGCACATTTTGTTTCTGAGTAGCCCCTGAAAATTTGGGGGGGGTCGTCAGGGGGGGCCGAGAAAAAAGGGGGGTCCCAAAACGCGTTTTTCCCATGTTAATTTTCCATAGGGCGGTTGGCCTCATTTTTAGCTCGAACGGCTAAATGGATTTGCACGAAACTTGGCATAATTGTAGGGACTGTTAGCTCGATGTGCCTTTGCTAGGTCTCAATATATGTGCTCCAGTGGATTTTGAGAAATTAACGTTCAAAAAAAGATATATATCTGTAACAGCGCTCCGGGCAGCGTTCCGGTTCGTGTACTTTTCGCGTAACGGAGCTTTGCGATGCGAAGCTGATTGGCTCTTCGGTGTCTGTCAACATTCTAAACAGTCCGGAGCGGCCGCCATCTTGTCTCTCGGTAGGATCGAGAGACAAGAGGAGGCCAAAACAAAGGGGGAATTTACTATAAGAGGGCATAGTAGATCCTCGTTGACCCCCTAGGTTTTATGTGGAGGTTTTAAAAGGGCCCAGCAGGGCAAAAAAAAAAATTTTCTACGGAAAGCGTTCTGGGCAGCGTACTATAAGGAAAAAAGAATGATAGACTTTTCAAATACTGTATGTTAATTGATTGTTGGTTTTGTTGATTATTTTTTAATTTCTTTTTTTAAGCAATTTTTATTATTGTGAATGTGTTTCATAATTTAATAAACTTTCTAACATTTCACTGTCAGAAATGTCATTATTTTCATTGAACATAGTTTGTAGTCTCTGAGGGTGTAAAATGTCCTCATTTTTAAGGAGGTCATCTACTGCTTCCACACATTGCAGTAGTTCTTGGTCCCAAGTTTCATTCATAAATTCAATTTCATTTGGATCAATGATTTCTTGGCTGCTCTCTTGCAGGACAATTTGAAATTCAACTTTCTGTTCGCTTCCATTTTGCCTGAAATTTGGATAAAATTATATACTACTAATTATATATTAGTAGAGATAGGGCACTGCTGGGAGTAATTTTAGATAGGCAGTTTTTATCAGTGAATTTATCTTTTGGCAGTGTATAGTATCAGAGTGGAAGTAGGAATATAAAAAAGTGTATGTGATTTAACGTAAGTAAATTCATAATTATACAAGAGAAGCCTAACTCCATCCATAACTATAACAGAGAAGTCTATCTAAATCTATAACTACTACAGAGGGATAGTATATAACTATCAGAAAAAGTTTACCATATTAACTTATAGTGCACAATATACTTCAGTTTTAAAAATAACAACTTACCTTTACAAACAAGTTGAAGTGTTTAGTGATAATTCAATTGAAATGTACAACAAGAAGTAGCAGTCAAAATGGCTGTGTTTCCTTCCCTTCCTTTATATATATTCAGGTATATAACTAATCAAATGTCAGGTAATAAAAGTAGAAAATGAAAGTAACATTTTCATTGGTTGTCAATTCCAACACTTCAGATGTGTTTTGTGAAGTAATTTACCTCACGGTATTTAGAGAGGTCTACAGGCTAAATGGCTAAATGGAATTTCAATCAAATTTGTGAAAATGAAAGGGATTGTTATGTAGTATGAGCTAATCTATATTTGGTGAGAGTGTCTCTAGTCGTTTTTCTGTAAATTACTTTCCCACCTTTTTTTTTGGACCGCTTCCCGGGAAGCGGTCCGGTTCGCGAACCAGCAGCGTTACGGGAGTCCACCATTTTGTGTTTCGGTCGAATTAAGATACAAGATGGAGGGCAAATAATGTTCAGAATGGGTAGAATGGGGCACGGTACAAGTATCTTGACCCCCTAGGTTTTCTGAGGGTGGCTGAGGAGGCCCATATGTGCGGGAAAAAAACATTTTTTTTAGAAATTTTGCGCAGTTAGCTTCCGGTTCGCGTACCGGGTAGCGCTCCGGGGAGCGTAGTTTGTTGAAATTTAGAGAAAAAAGTTAGAGTAAAATAATAATTGTGAGTGATCAGATGTAGGGTAGCTCTGAGAAGAGCTTTTGGGTTTATGGTACATTTTGGTACTTATAAGTAGGTACCAATGCACAGTCTTAAATTCAAAATGAAAATTCTGTTACCCTCATCTGAGAAGTGAACTCCATCTCCTCTGTAGATATCTTGCATGCAGTAAAGCAAGTTATTGTTGTACATGGAGCCCATTCCATGGTCTCTCATGTAAGCTGAAACAGATTTGTTTACATGCTTCCTCGACTTCTCAATTTGTGGACAAAATTGGTTGGACCACCTCCATTTCTGTCTTTGGCATATATTTGAATATACCAAGGCAGTTTGAGGAAAAAGTGCCATTAATTGCTCAAAGGTGTCCTTTAAAAGCATTTCTAGACCTACCCCAGTCAAAATGCCCAAATCATTACCTCCACAGTGCACAATTAACAGGTCAGGTTTTGGCAAATGCATAAAAGTTTTCACCAATGGTATCAATTGGTGACATGTTAATCCTCTTTGGCCCAACCACTTAATTTCCACATCTTGTAAATTGAGGTTATGTAAATTTCTGTTCTCAGCATACCTTTGAGCCCAGTAGATGTAACTATGTCCAACAATCCAGACATAAAACATGGTGAGAGAAGGTTGTGCTGCAGTCAGATTAAGTGTGGTAATGAAAGGGCAGTTGAAACAGTAGGAGTTTGTAAAGAAAAAAAACTGTGGATTTCCAGTGCTAATGATTCATTAGCAGTGATTGGTGCATTTCCATTTCTGAAAACAGAAAGTTAGGGTGCATGGATGTGTTCTTTGAAAGATGTAATTTGAATGGTCAAGGAAAAAACATTTAATGAAAGATTGCACTGGATACGCAGGTGCACTGAGAGTTCAGAGTTCAATTGAAACATTGTTGTGTGAACTTGCAAACATGAGAGGTCTTTCAGGAGGTGGTTGCTAAGCAAAAAAGGCAGAGGGGCAGAGGGGGGAAGGGTTTTGATTTGAAAAAAGTGAGGGAAGAGTTATGATTGGCTAATATGAGAGATATGTGTAATGAATATCAGCATTTCTGTGCTTTCTATAGCTGCAGCCTCTGGAGTGCATCCTCTTTGTTCTGCTGAAGACAATTTGGTGTATTTCTGAGACTGTTTTGAAACTCAAAAAGTATTTGCTAAGGTGAGAAAAGATTTATTTAATTTAGATAGAGAATAGTATAATTTAAGGAGAAAATGATGAAAAAAGCTGTGTTTTTAAAATGTTGCTTTGTCTCAAGTGATATACAAATAGATTTTGTTTCTTTGAGAAATTGTAAATGCATATTCTGTGTTGAAATCTTGCCTGCAGTAACGCAAGTTATTGTTGTACATGGAGCCCATTCCATGGTCTCTCATGTAAGCTGAAACAGATATGTTGTGTTTAAAAACGATTTTTTGAAAACAATTACATTTCTGGATATGTACTGGTAGAGGTTCATAGGTTGTTTGGGCCATATTTATAAGGCATTTGAGTGTCTCTGATGTTATTTTTCCCATTTTAATTGAAGAGCTTTCTCCATGGGGGCAAGTTTATTGTAAATATGCTCCCATCTGTGCTTGGCAAATTTAGATTTTGATTATGGGAGTTACATAGCCATGTTAAAAATGACCCAAAATGGTGCAAGGGCAATCAAAAAAACGCTTTTATGTGTCTTAAGGACGTTTTTAGTTATTTCCTCTTGAATGTAGGTATACAATTGATTTATATGTTGAGTTTTAAAACGTTTTTTGAAATCGATTACATTTCTGGATATGTACTGCTAGAGCTTCATAGGTTGTTTGGGGCATATTTATAAGGCATTTGAGTGTCTATGATGTTATTTTTCCCATTTTAATTGAAGAGCTTTCTCCATGGGGCAAGTTTCTTGTAAATATGCTCCCACCTGTGCTTGGCAAATTTAGTTTTTGATTATGGGAGTTACATAGCCATGTTAAAAATGACCCAAAATGGTGCAAGGGCAATAAAAAAACGCTTTCATGTGTCTTAAGGACATTTTAAGTCATTTCCTCTTGAATGTTGGTATTCAATTGATTTATATGTTGTGTTTTAAAACTTTTTTTGAAATCAATTACATTTCTGGATATGTACTGCTAGAGCTTCATAGGTTGTTTGGGGCATATTTATAAGGCATTTGAGTGTCTATGATGTTATTTTTCCCATTTAAATTGAAGAGCATTCTCCATGGGGCAAGTTTCTTGTAAATATGCTCCCACCTGTGCTTGGCAAATTTCGATTTTGAATATGGGAGTTACATAGCCATGTTAAAAATGACCCAAAAATGGTGCAAGGGCAATCAAAAAACGCTTTCATGTGTCTTAAGGACATTTAAAGTCAATGAGGAAACACAGGTGATGTAATTCAATTCTGAAATGAGGAAAAGAAACTCCACATTTTTCAATTACATCACTAGTGTTTTCTAAGTTTATGAATGACATTGTGCAGATGAAGTTTAGGTCTGACCACAGATTCAAAAGAGGTCTGCCCTTTGTTCAAGAGTGAAGTGGACATGACTTACTTCATTGGTAGGCCTTCACATGTATTATCTCCTTTGTTTTCTTCAACAAGCGAAAATCTCATCTGCAACCGTGTGTTTGCCTCACCTCAAACAAACAAAACAGGTGATGGACCGAATGTGGATCAATGTTACACATTCACCCCAGTCCAAAGATCTGGGCCCAAACAAACCTCTAGATAGGCCACACCTTATCGTCATCCTGAATCAATTATTTAAAATGTTAGGGAGAGATTTATGATAGGTGTATGCCTGTTTTGTACCACTGTGTGTCACTTTTGTGACGCAGTGGTGGTGCAAAATATTTGCTATGTTAAATAATAAGTAGGGTGTAAAGTTTTTGATGACTGTTATTCATTTACTGTTTGGTAATAGTGGTTAATAACATTTTTTTTATATTTTATCACAGATTCAACTGCAGATCATTTCAAAATTTGAAAATGCCAACTAAGAATTGAACTAGAAAGGCTAGAAAACGTCAAAGACAGCAAGTTCAGCTATTACTGCAGCAGTCCTCTCCCTAAAAAACTTGTCAAATCACCAAGAAAGCTCCGGGTAAGACCACGAAATCATTCATAAGAAATATTTGTAGTAAAAAAAGTATTTCTACTGAAACTGTTTCAGTCCAGAAAAAGAGAAGCAAATTAAACGGAAAGGAAAGACCAATCAAAAATGTTACTGCTAGAGCAAGAGATAACTCTGTGCATGATAGTAGAAGGAAACAACAGTTTAGGGACATTCGAAAACGAATGTTCCGCAACAGGATAATAGTTAATTTATAAAAAATATTAAGAAAGGCCAACGGAAAGTGGCATTTTATTAGAAAAAGAAAAATGTAGAGAAAATTATTGATCATGCTTTCGAAATTAAGCGAAAGGTATTTATTTTGGTAATCAATAGAATTAGGAAACTAAACAAGGTAATTTCTGATTTAAAATCAAATAGTAGATGGAAGAGAGTAGTTAATCGAAGTAATTTTTGTAAAGTTTTTTCCGGAGAATGGATGCATAGTTCAAGTTGTGAGGCATTTTTTAATGAGGAGATTTATTTTCAGGATAATGATTTGGTGCTTGCAGTTGACACCAGTGGTCGAGCTTATGAAGTGAAGGATGGTTGTCCAGTTGAAAAAGAAAAACTTGTGACAACAGGGATAGAAGAGGTGTTAGGTAATGAGGTTTTAGAAAGACTTCCTAAAGGTCCTGTGTACATTTGGAAGTGTAGTTCTATTTGCAGTGTGCGACAGGATTCCATCAATTTGCTTTGTGATTTTGTACGGACATTTAATAAGAAAAGTTTGAAGCAGAAAATGAAGTTGTTGCAAGAATTAGATCCTTGCAGAGTGAGAGAAGTGACAGGTTTGCGTGGTCATTCACTGGCTTGTCTTTCCAGGAGAGTATGCCAGAGTGTTTTTCATCATTTCAGGATGCTAGCAGTGCATCATAATAAAGTGAGGAAATTAGTCAGAATGTTGTATTATGCTAAGAGTCCAGCAATTATGCTTAAACAATTATGTGCTGCTCTTTTGCATTGTTCTGAAATAGATGTCAAGAATATTTGTGAAGAAATTGAGTTTTGTTACTTTGGAAGTAAAGATGAGATTGTTCAAATTGACCCAGAAGTAGAGGGTAATGTTGAAGATAATGTACAGGTTTCCAGTACAGATAATTTTCAGAAGGAAATTGCCACGTTTCAGGTGAAATCAAGTGAGAGGCCTAATTTCTCTTGTGTGTGTTGTCGACGCACTTATTATAAGAATCAGATTAAGTTAGTGGATTTATATGCAAAAAGTGAAAGGGAAAATAATAGTGAATGGAAGGATTTCGCAACATACTTGATGGTAGAAAATTGTTTTGATTTGGGATCGGATCAACGTGTGTGTACTTATTGTTGTAACAAATTAAACCAAAATCAGATGCCTGCTAGGGCGGTTCATAATAATCTGGAATTGGTTGAGATTCCTTCTGAATTGAAGGATTTAAATAATTATGAATCTATTTTGATTCAAAGTATCCATCCCTTTCAGGCTATTGTAAGAATGGAGCCAAAGACAGGGAAGTTGCCTCCATCAGATTTACAGAGAGGATTAAAGGGAAGAGTTGTTTATTTGCCTCTAGATTTGAACAAAAACATTAACCCAATTGGAGTAGAAAAAGTGGAAGAGGAACCTCTGGTTATCTTAGTTAATGGGGTTCCGACAAAGAATAAGAAAATATGGCAAGATTTAGTGGATGTTAGGAACGTCAAAAAGGCAACATTGTATTTGAAAAAAAATAATAAGTACTATAAGAATGTATATGTTGCAGAAGAGGAAGTAAGTGATGAAGACGATAGCGATTTGTGTGCTGGCCAAATTGAGAAAGTAGAAGCCTCTAAAAGTGAAGAAATATATGAACATTATAGTGTTCATCCTTTGCATTCCAAGGAAGTCATGGGGAATGCTATTGAGTTGTTTCAAATGAAACAAGCCAAAGGGAGTCCAATCAGTGTTTGGGAGGAAAGTTTGGAAGCTCGGTGTTTCCCACAGCTATTTCCAACAGGTCAAGGAGGAAGATATGATGAGCGACCACATCAAATTCCTGCTTCTGAATACCGGACTTTACGTTTGTATGCAGAAGATCCTAGGTTTCGTCAATGCATTCCCTATTTGTTTCATCTCCTGTTTGAAAGCGATCTGTCTGGACTGTCATATGCAGTGAACCACATCTTGAAAAGTGGTATACAGATGCGAAACATCTCGGCAAGTGACTTTATGCATGAAGTCAATGTCCAAGACAGTATTTTGGATTCTCACCTAATTAATCTCATGGCATGTCAGCGTGGTACTAATGAGTACTGGTACCGTCGTCATGGTGATTTAAAATGTATGCTGAGGAACTTAGGAACTCCGACATGGTTCCTCACTCTGAGCTGTGCCGAGTATGGCTGGGAAGACTTACTTGAATTTGTACGAGAGGCAAATGGAAACATTGAAAACATTGAATTCAAGACACCCGGAGAACTGTGTTCTTTGGATCCAGTGAATGTATGCAGGTACTTCAATCATAGATTTGAAGCTATGATGTCTTTCATCATGAATAAGAAGAATCCACCTCTTGGAGAGGTGTTGGATTTCTTCTGGAGAAAGGAGTACCAAGCAAGAGGTGCTCCTCATATACATATGCTGCTGTGGATCAAGGATGCACCTAAATTTGGAACAGATCCGGATGACTTAGTGATGAGTTTCATAGAACAGTATTCTACGTGTGCTCTTCCAAACGCAACGGAGAAGAAAAGCCTAAGAGAACAAGTTCTACGTTTCCAAAGCTATAGTTGTGGAACGTACTGTCGTCGTAAATTCAGAAACAAGGACAAGTTCTACACCAAATGTCGTTTCAACTTTCCACGACCGGTGATTTCTAAAGGAAGAGTGAACAGTTTGATGTCTTCTCTGCAACATAATGTGACGAGGAAATCACCCAAAAATACATACAATTTGAAAAGGAACGAAGAGTCCAAGTACATCAACGATTACAACCCAGTGATTTTGTCCATGTGGAATGCTAACATGGATATACAGTTCGTGGCTGACAACTGTATGGCTGTGGCTCGGTATGTCACATCTTACATCACCAAAAAAGAAAAGACAGAATTGAAGGATATGTGGGAGGACATTTCCCATGAAAAGAGCCTCAGTAAGAAATTGTACAGTTTCAGTCTGAAGATGTTGTCGCATCGAGAAATTGGAGCTTATGAATGTTCTGACCGGTTGTCTTCAGCAAGTCTTTATGCCAAATCCAGGAGTATCATTTGGGCGAGTCTTGGTCTTGCTGCAACGCGTAATCGAGTTCTGAAACCTGTGCTGGAAATTGAGTATTTGGCGGAAAAGGAGCCAAACAGTACCGACATTTTGAAGACCAACATGTTGGATACATATTATCCAAATCGAAGCAGTCACCTTGAGAATGTTTGTTTGTATGAGGTTCTACAAAATTACATATTCAAGAGGAACATCAAAGAAGATATTGAGAAAGGAGTGTATGCTGTAATTGGAAGTGAGGGATGTCTGGTCAAGCAAAGAAAATGTCAATTAGTAAACCATCGAAAATTGAGTGGCGAATCTCCAGAAAAAAAGGAGTTTTTCTTTTTAGCACTTTTGCAATTTTTCAAGCCTTGGCGTGCAGAAGAGGAACTGCTTGGAGATTTCCTGTGTTACGAAGACTCTTTCACTGCCGCCAAGGAGACCATAGAGTGTCCTGCTTTTCCCAAATATCAAGAAATGTTGACTTTGGAAATTGAGCAGGAAGCAACGATTGCAGCCGAGATTGCCAGAGACAGTTCTCAGGACAGTCAGAGTTCTTTTTCATTGAGTCAGGATCCACTAGGAGGACCTATTATCGAAAATGAAGCTGCCACTGCTATGAATGAAGTGGAAAGAGCCATGGCACATGCTCAGGAGGATGCGGTTAACTTAGAAGACTTGGAAAAACAACTCAACGTTGAGCAGAGGAAAATATATGACGAAGTTACCAAGCAAATTGATCATGGATTAAGTCATGAGAAGAAAGAGTGCTCATGTACGTCGTTGAAGCCTGTCCGACTGTACGTGAGTGGAGAAGCGGGAACTGGAAAAAGTTTCCTCATTAAAGCAATTTATTGTTATTTGCAGGAAAGGACTGAGTCCTGGAGTAAAATCCTTATCCCAATATTTCATGCATGCCTCCTCTCTAGATCTGTTCCAGATTCATGGAGAGGAAGTATATTAATTCCCCTATTCAAAAAGGGAGAACAGGAGAATCCAGCAAATTACCATCTAATAGCCTTACTAGATGCAATTGGAAAAGTGTTCGCAAAATACCTTTTAACTTTCATTAATGACTGGATAGAATCTAATGCTATTTTACCTCTGGAACAAACAGGATTCCGTAAAGATCATGGCACTTTAGATAATTTAACTGCCTTGCAGGTGCTTAACGATAAATATGTACGTGTTCGAGGTAGTGGAATATACGCGGCATTTATAGACTTCTCTACAGCGTTCGACAAAGTGGATCGTCCAACGCTGTGGAGAAAGCTTGCAGTTTTAGGCATGCCAACACAACTCCTTGAACTTGTGAAAGCCCTTCACTCAAACACATGGTGCAAGGTGTTATATGGTGGGGAGAGAGGTCTCTCACAATCCATTCCTTCCCCAAATGGTTTGAAACAAGGGTGTATATTGGCCCCAACACTATTTTCTTTATGTACGGCGGACCTTCCTAAGGTTATTTCAGCTTGTGAGGGGCAAGCCCCAAAAATAGGAGAATTAGAGATATCTGTCTTAATGTATGCGGATGATATCCTTATCCTAGATTTAACACCAAAGGGCTTGTCCAACCGTCTGCAAGCATTAAATCAATTTGCAGAAACACATTATATGAAGATTAATGTCACGAAAAGTAAAATAATGTGTATTTTTGGTAAGAAAAAATGTAGGGCTGAAAATTATGGTTGGGCCATAGGAAGACAAAAACTTGAAGTGGTTAAAACTTATACCTTTTTGGGTAAGATCATTTCATCTAACTTAAGTGAGAAACCCCACATTGAGCACAATGCTCATAAAGCTTTGGCTCATGGTATGGGCTAAGGTCTCTATATAATGCCACAGGGAAGAGACACTTCACGCTATTTTTAGAGGTCTTTAGAGCAAAGGTCCCAACCACGCTTCTTTATGGATTAGAGCTAGTGGAGCTAAATTATTGGGGATTCCTGCATAAAATCGAGGGAAGGGTGTTAAGAAGTATCTCTTCCCTAAATACAGCATGCTCAGTTTCTGCATGCAGGTTGGAATTCGGACTTCGTAGTTGTTGGGTCCAGGGGTTAATTGCCCTCGTAAGATGGGTAGCCTGTTTAGCAAGAAGCAACCCTGATACCCTACGGGATGCTATCAAAAAATAACTTTTGGGCCACTTTAATGAGTTCTCAATGTTGGTTAAGAACTTTAGAAAAGCTGTAAACTATTGGAGTTGGGTGAGAGCTCACTGTTTTTGCTTACTCCTGCCGAACTGAAGTCAAAATTAAAATGTGCCTCTTGGGATCTCAGTTTTAAAATGGATTTGCTTGCTAAACAAGGGAATAAAGAGAGGCAGTTACTGTTATTCACATATACACCAAAACTGGCCCAACAATACCTTACGTGGAATATTCCCCATAGAGTCCGAAGATTGTGGTACCTTCTAAGACATGATCTGCTCCCTCTTAACTACCTCATTGCGAAATGGTATGGTGTTTCCCCGAAATGTAATTTTTGTAGTAATGCCATACAGGATCGTAATCATGTCTTGTTTATTTGCCCAGCATTGCGCCCTCTGCGTTCTAAGTGGCTAAAACCAATTTGTTTACAACTGGGAATTTTAAATGCTAAAACCTTTTTCCATGCACTTTACTGTCCGCCAAATGAAATGTTCTGTTTTAGAATTTTTAACTTTTTTAGGGGGTTTTTAGATATTTATTAAATATTCTCAGGAGAAGTGCAAGTTGAATGCTTACCCAGTGATAAAGCTGCGGTTCTTTAATCTTGTATCATATGTCTTCCTTTGTAATTACGCTTGTATAATTGTATATGTCTTATGTGGCCCTCTGTTGAGAGCCGAAACATAATAAAATAAACTTGACTTGACTTGACTGAGTCATCGCTGTCTTGTGTTGTTACCGCTCCAACTGGACTGGCAGCACATAACATTAAAGGTATTACTTTGCATCGTCTACTGATGCTGCCAGTGGAGCATGACAACAAAATACAATACCACAAGTTATCTGGAGATGCTTGTTGTGAAGTTTCAAGAGTCTTGAGGAAAATGAAACTTCTTATCATTGATGAAGTAAGCATGGTTTCCAATGTCATGCTTGCCTTTGTGCATTTGAGAATGCAAGAAGTTCTTAAAACTGAGTATGGTGTGTTATTTGGTGGCAAACACATCATTGTTTTCGGAGATCTTCTGCAGCTGACACCAGTAAAAGGACAACCTGTGTTCAAAATACTCACGCATGAAGATACTAGGAAGTGCCTAGGGAGCATTGGCAACGTCAATATATGGTTAAACTTCAATTATGCTGAACTGCATGAAAATATGCGTCAGGCAAAGGATGAAGATTACAAGAATATTCTACAAGATATTAGAATTGGAAAACTGACCGAGCATGGGAAAGAAGCTTTAAATGCACGATTACTGTCAAATGCATATACAGAACAAGAATTTGGGCCTGAGAATATTTTTCAGAAAATTACTGAGAAGAAATCCGGAATATGTTTGATGCCAACTCTTGTAGAATGTGCCATCTTCAACAACAAAATGTTGCATTTAGAAAAGCAAGAGATTGTGAAACTGGAAGCTATTGACAGAATAGAGCATATGGGATCAACAATTATTTTGTCTGAGAATTTGAAATCAAAATTGGATGCATTAGAGAAGACAATATCTAAAACAGCGGGTTTTGAAAAGACTTTGAATGTGTGTTTAAATTGCCGAATCATTTTGAGAAGGAATTTACATGTTGAAAGAGGTCTGGTAAATGGATCAATGGGTAATGTTGTTGATTTTGAGAAATACAGAAGTAGAGATGGAATTGAATTTTAAAAAATTAAATTTAATGGCATTGAGGAAGTACAGCTAATTGGTCGTTGTTCTGCTAGGTTTTTGCTTGTTAAAGACTTATATGTTCGCCGTAAGCAGTTTCCTGTTTGCTTGGCATATGCGGTGACAATCCATAAATCGCAAGGTTTAAGTGTAGATAGTGCATTGGTGAATATTGGCAGTTCTGTGTTCAAGGAGGTTATGGCATATGTGGCATTGTCACGAGTTAGAACTTTATCGGGATTGTACTTGATTGACTGTGATGTCACAAACATTTGTGCGGATCTAGATTGTGTTAAAGAATACAATAGGTTAAGAAGAGAGAATGCGCCACATTTGCCTCAATATCCTTTGTTTGAGAAACGTGTGGTAGGCCGGAAACGAAGAAATATTAGTAATAGTAGGGAGGTTGTAGCAAAAAGCCCAAAAGTCGATGAACCGAAAATTGTAAGCAGAAAGAAAACGGATTCTGTTGAAGATGTTGTCGGTTTTCAATTTGAAAACAGTTCTGGTGTCAACTGCTATGCAAATGTAGTGGTTAATGTTCTCCTTTCACTAGAGACTTTAAAAGAACAGATTGTGTTCAATTCGGAACAAAGTTTATGCTGTTTGTTGAATTCTGTGTTAGAGAAATGTAGCACTGATCGAACAAAAGTAGAAAGTGTGTCTGAAGTTCGTTATCTGTTAGACGAATGTTCAGGTCAAACAGACTTCTCTGAAAATAATCAGCAGGATTGTCAGGAGTTTTTAATGTATATGCTTGATGTATTGCAAGATGAGGGTGTAGATGTAGATCACCTGTTTGGGCTTTCTTATCAATGGCAGCATGACTGCGAAAACTGTGGGGTATCATGTACATCTAGTGTAGACTCAGAAAGATTTATATATTTAACTTTGCCAGACAGTAAATCAGTGTCCTTTAATAAGCTAGTAAAAGCAGCTGATCACAACATGGAGTGTAGCCAATGTAAATCTGAAATGATGTCAACATTAATTATACGAAGTTATGGCCAGTATGTCATTTTAATGTTCCAACGATGTAGGCCTGATGGAACAAAATTGACAACTTTAATAAAAATTTTTGTTGCTTCGCAGTTGTCAATATCAGGAAGGACTTTTGTAACTGTAGCAATAATCTATCATGACGGTCCTTCAACAACATCAGGACATTACACAACTTATTTAAAGTCCAGCAACGGCTGGTCATTCTGCAACGATTCTGTTAAAACTTTAAAAAAAAAATTGCCGTATGACCTTAAAAATTCTTACCTGGTGTTTTTAAAACCAAAATTTTAGGTAAAGAATCTCGGGATGTGCTCTGAGGAATTTCAAGAGGTTCATGGAGTAGAGGGAATGTAAGTCTGCAATGCTGTCTAGATTATTGGTCCAAAATTTTGATTATAATGTCATTTTAAAAATCCAACTATATAAACCTGATGCAAGTAAGTCTGCTTCATAGTAAGCAGTATCAGTGTGATAGGAAAAGTAGAACATGAGTGAGCAAGAAGAGTAAGATATTAGTAGTCCAGGATTGTGAAAGTAATCTTAAACGTTTTCTTTCTGAAAGTTGCGAAAATAGAAAATGGCGGGATTTGGTTACAAGAATTCCAAAAGTTGTAAATCGCTCTAACATGATTTGGCCATGTGGAAACATGTATGTGACATATTTTTCAAAACGATGGAGGTTTTCTTTCAGAAAGTGGCGGGCTGAAAATATTAATAGCACAAAGGAGTGTAAGGTATTCATAGGACATCCTTCGATGTCATGGAAAGTAAGTTAATTTTTATGAGTTTTGAATTCAGATTTCTTATATTGTATGGGTTTTTTAAACACAATCATTTTGATTGTGTTTTTATTCCCCACTGTTACATGATGAATACCTTCAAGTCACTGTTTTAGTGAAATTTGATACATTCTGAGAACAGCAAAAATAAACCATTTAACATGTATAATTAATTCTCTACTTTTTGTACTTATGATATACATTTAGAAATGTGAGGTAGATATGGAGAAACTGAGGATTCTGTAAGTGTCAAAGTTAATGCTTACAGTGCTGCATTTCTGGGTACTGTTTTTTTTTGAAACCTGAATAGGCCTCACCTCAAACAAACCTCTGGAAAGGACACATCTTATTTGCATCCTGAAACAATTATTTAAAATGTTAGAGACAATTTTATGATGGCTTTACATCTCTTTTGCGCTGCCATTGCATCACTATTGTAAGACATCAGCAGTGCAAAAGATGCACCATGTTCCAAAATAGGCCTCACTTCATCAGTATCAAGATACTGTTTGTTTAAAATATTTATCTTTAAGACTGTGTAGGGGACGTAGAGAAGCAGAGGCTTCTGTAAATGTCAAAGTTGTTGAAAAACTGTTTGTTCTTGAACCTTTTCCCTTGTCTTTTCTAATTTTTAAATACATGTTTTAATATTTTTGAAATGTTTGTTCTCTCTTTCACAGATTGAAAGTATGAAAAAAGAATTGAAAAAGTTAACAAGAATTATAAGGTAAATGTTTTCTACTCTTTTCGTTACATTTCAATCACATTCACCTACTATAGGGCTTCAGACTATAGAGCTTTAAACAAAGATTATTTAAATGTGCAAATTTGGAGCTGTGCCCGTGGGTTTTGGTTCAATACACAAGTGTATTGACCTAAAAATGCGTGTGCACATTACCAAATCGCCGTCTGTTTCCTCAGGCGTACTCCTCACACACCTTTGAAGTGAAGTTTAGCTTCACTATAAACGCCCCGGCTGCTTTACCTTCTCATTCTACTGTCCCCGCTCCGTCCCCTCTCCTGTCTGCCGTGTGCATTTCTCCTCCCCCCCTCACAGTAACGTCACTCACACACGCAACGCCATTCACACACGCAACGCCACTCACACACACAACGCCACTCACGCACACAACGTCACTCACACACACTACGCCATTCACACACGCAATTCATCCACGCAATGCCACTAATCCACGCAATACCACTCATCCACGCAACATCAATAATGCGCACAACGCCAATTATCCACGCAATGCCTCTCATCCACACAACGCCACTCATCCATTTGCAAAACCAAAAGAACAAACTCTTCTATTGTGAAACCTATTGCATTTTCAATGCTTGATTCTTTCACTTCCTTATGTATTTTGTTTTCCACAATTATATCCTCTTCCTTCTTTTCTTAGGTAAATAAATCTATTAAACACCATTTCTGGTTTAGTCCCTATAGCTGTCTTTCTTTTAACATTACTCTTTGTTTTCTTCACTTGTACTTACTCCTTTATTTTTTTTTTAAAAAAAATTGGGGTTAGCTCCCGGTTCGCGAACCGGAAAGCGAACTAAAAAAAAACAGCTTGCCAGAGTGTTACACTTTCTAGCAATTTTTTTAAAAAGGGGAGGTAGTTCTGAAAAGAACTTTTTTTTATGTTTTTGTTGTTTTATATATTTTTTTTCTTTTTTGAACATTATTTGTTTTTTTGTATTTTTTGAACACTTTTTTGTTTTTTTTGTTTTTTTTCAATGGGAAAGAACAAAAAGAGGCATTGAAAAGGGCTCAGCAGGAGCACAAAAAAAAAATTAAAACTTGGGGTGTTTAGAGCATCGGTGTTTCTCGAATGCTAAATTAATTAATTTCACACTCATATTTGCGCATGAAATTAATGTCCCACAATATAAGCAAGTAAGCTTCATATGGACAAAATTTTTCTGAATATTTGGCACGGTTTCGCTTGCCTCTGCAACTGTGAGAGAAATATCAGTAGATTTTCTGGCTACCGAAGTTGGGGGGTTCTCCTGTAGTTCACGCATCTCTGCCCGACTATAATTTAATGGATGCCACCTCTGCATATGTCGGTGCATCGTGTAGTTTCCATAGCTGTACTTTTTATCAGTGCCCCTTGATAATTTATCTTTGCATATAAGGCACGTAGCATATCGTGCATTGACTTTTTTCTCTCCTGGTGGAATGGAAAAAAATTGCCAAATAAAGCTATTTTTGTGATGAGATACCCGGGGTAACTCTTTGATAAATTGTGGTGCCTCATCTTCCTCTCCCTCTTCTGGATCCTCCTCCTCCTCCTCTGGGTTTCCTTGAAACTGTGCAGGTGGTCCTCTCTTCCTATGAGAGATGGTGGTGGTGGTGGTGGGGGTGCACCAGCTGAAGCTACTATTGAAGCCATTTTTTAATCAGAGCAAATGATCAGGTCTTCCTTTCTCAAAGTTGAAAGTCAGAGTGAGAAAAAAGGTGGGGGCTTTCATCATTTGTGAAAAAACAATAGTTCTAAACCAATGAAAAGTGTTATTTTTAGGTCACATGACCTAGTCTTACATCATTAGGAAACCAAAAGTGAAATGAACCAATGAAAACTTTTATACACAAGTCACATGACCTGTTCCGCTCACGTTACGCGGTGCGCGCCGCGCCCCGGATCGCTTCCGGTTTGCGGTCCGGAGCACTTCCGGGAGCGCTAACGCGGCGCGTCATAAGACGCATTACGCGACAATGTGATATGTCGCGTTTCCGCGACGCGTCACGATGTTGATTTCTGATGCGGTAGTTGCGCAAACGGAACGTTTACCGGTTAGCGGACCGGGTCGCGGCATCAAATTGAGCTAACGGAAAGCTTACCGGTTCGCAAACCAGGAGCGAACCAAAAAAAATATTTTTTTAAAAATTAATCATAAACATATAAAATATAATTTGGGATATAAAGAAAAAGACATTTTACAGCTACAGATATTAGCTTTTAAAAAACCATTGAAATTCACTGAAAAAACCATAGGTTATAGACCATATATAGTTAGGAATTAGCATTTACAAAACCATATTTTACTCACACAAAACCATTGAAATTTCATATTTAGTTAATTACCCTAACTATATATCGCGCACCCGCAATCCACTGCTGATGATGTCACATATTACATCATTCATGACATGGTCAGTGACATCACTGATGACATCACTGATGAAATCTCATCTGACATTACTGATCACATCACTGATGACATCATTCATGTGATAATACGATGAACCTCTTCAGACTCTAATATAACCTTAGATACACTCAGTGTAAACAGACACTCACAGACTGTCACTCATCCATGGAGTTATTCACACACCTAGTCAGTCATGCAAAGAATCAATCACACCTCCATTTCCTCAACTATACAGTTATACACACCTTACTTATTCAAACATATACTAACACATATTTACTCTCTTATATAATCCCTAATAAAAGTTCACAATGATCCATACAGCCACTCACACATTCACTGGCTCTAATGCACAGTTATTTATATATGTCAACTCTCACATGTACTGTGTTTTACATATGTACTTAATTTGACATGTAGCACTGAGATATCCATTCACTCACCAATACACTCATGCACACAGTCAACCGCCCATACAGCTGATTCCACATGCACTTTTGAACCCACACATCTAGTGAATCAATTGCTCACACATCTATGCACAGAGTCATACACCTCCCAGCCACTCACACACACACTCAGTCTCCCATACAAATACTTGGGCAACCAATCAATAACCCATATAGTTACTCATATAGCTACTGATCAACACATGCAGCAGGTTACAGAACAACAGACATAATGATGCACAAATTAAGACAGTTTAGTCACTAACCCATGCACTCAGTGAGACACATTTAATCACTCACTCATACAGTCAGTCATGCACCTACTAAATCCTTCATCCAGACACTTATACATCCACTCATTCTTCAATATGTAAGACATATTTTAACTTTACAGAAACATACACTCACTGGATGATGTCATCAGTGATGTCATCAGTGATGTCACTGACCATGTCATGAATGATGTAATATGTGACATCATCAGCAGTGGATTGCGGGTGCGCGATATATAGTTAGGGTAACTAACTATATATGAAATTTCAATGGTTTTGTGTGAGTAAAATATGGTTTTGTAAATGCTAATTCCTAACTATATATGGTCTATAACCTATGGTTTTTTCAGTGAATATATATATATATATATATATATATATAGATATTACCTACTGGTGGTCGCCAGTAGGTAGTTATAGTTAGGACCTAGTTTCCATAGGAAATCCTCAACATTCTATTTGGAATAACTTTGGCCCTGGTTGAAGAATCTTAGCGAATTTCTCAAAGAAGATGGCTCAGTCCGCTGCGCTCCTTCCCTAAAAGTTTGGGGGGGATTGGTCAAGTGGGGGCTGAGATAAAAGGGGGGTCCCAAAACGTGTTTTCTCCATGTTATTTTCAATAGGACCTTTAGACTCGGCTACAGGTCGAACAGGTGAATGGATTTATAAGAAATTTGGCAAAACTGTACAGTCCGGCTCGCAGATTACGCTTTTTTTGGAATGGTGTAAATCCGTTCAGTAGTTGTTGAGAAAATTAAAGTTAAAGTCAATTATATATCTATAGGCGCGCACACGTGCGCGCACCCAAGCGGCTGCGCGTGAGCGGTATTTTTTTTTGGCTGCGTGACGTCTGTTAACGTTCGATTCGAAGGAAATCAGGAAGTTTTGTCCGCCATTTTGTCACTGCGAGTAAATATATTGTTCCTTTCAAAGCGTTGAAACATGGAAAGGGGAGAAGGTAGAGATTGTCTTCCTACGTAGGTTTTCTCATGGTGTGCAGTAAGGCCCTTAAACGCGAAAAGATATAATTTTTCCCCGAAAAAAAAATACGGGGTGCGCGCACTCGGTCACGCACACCTATTTACAAGAGTGTGAAAATTGAGGTAAATCAGAAGTTTGAATGCTTAGATATAAGCTGGCTCTGAAAAGAGCCCTTGTGTTAATTGAGTGTTTTCTGCATTTATAAGTAAGTACCGATGCAGAGCCTGATGTTGCAGAGGAAGATTCTGTTTCCCTCATTCGTGAAATGAACACCGTCCCTCCTATAGACGTCTTGCATGTGGTAGCGCAAGCTGTTGTGGTAAATAGAACCCATGCTATAATCTCTGAGGAACGCAGAAACAGATTTATTTACATATCTCCTTGCTTTCTCAAACTGTGCACAATGGTGATTGGACCAATTCCATTTCTGTCTTTGGCATATATTGGAATATACCAAGGCAGATCGAGGAAAAAGTGTCATCAATTGTCGAAAGGTGTCTTTTAGAAGCATTTCCAGACCTACCCCAGTGATTGTGCCTAGATCGTTCCCACCACAGTGCACAATTATAAGGTCTGGTTCTGGGAGATGCATAAAAGTTTTCACCAATGGAATCAATTGGTGACATTTCAATCCTCTTTTGGAAATCCATGTTATGTGTACATTTGGTAAGCTGAGGTTGCAAATTCGTCTGCTTACTGCATATTTTTCACTCCAGTGAATATAACTGTGTCCTTTTAGCCAGACCTTCATTTTCAAGGGATTTGTAGTCGTCCTCCGATCGGTTCTGGAAGTGGAATGGTAGTTAGAAGTTGAAATTCTAAATAAAGAAAAAGGAAGAGGCTGGGTGTGGTTTAAAAAATAAAAATGATTGGTTGATTGTAAGAAGTGGAGATTGAACAGTACGTTGCATGTTAATGTTTATGTTAAACAAAAAGTACTATTGGGTGTGAAAAAACAAGACATGTAACAGAGTTGTGGATTGGCAGGTGTTTCTATAGTGTTATTAGTTAGCTGTAGAACATTGAGACATGAACTTTTGACCTCTGCCTTCAGCAAGGTGCAGAATGAGGTGTTACCATGGAAACAACCGGAGATGACAGTTGGTGATGGGTTCACTCTTTGGTGCCTCTGCATCTGAGTCTGTTCTCTGGTGGCTGGAGGACAACTGTTTGTTATTGTGGAGATGAAAGGGTGATAAGGAGAGAAATACCACACAGCGTCTGGCCTGTAAAAGCGTGGGAGCAGTGATTAACTCTGAGTAAAGCGGAACTGTGTCGGTGCTTAGTAACAGTAAAAAAAAAATGTTAACAGTGGTATAACTGTGTTTACGGTGCGCGACCTACTAAGAAAGAGTTCACGGGCCGTAATTGGCTTGGAGGTTCTAGTATCAGTAAGTGAGTTCAAGAAAAGAAAACATTCAGGACTTTATTTATGAAGGCCTTGCGCCACCGGTGCGTTACTTTTTCCCATTTTAAAAAATGAGGCCCCGGCGGCGGAAGGTCTTCATAAATAAGGTCCTCAGTGTCTACAGTTAAGGTTATGTGGAACCCATGAATAGTTTTTCAATATGAAATCATTTCAGTTGAGATTATGGATTAAAAGAGAAACCGTGAATATTTGAAATGTTTATTTAGCAATGTACTATTTTAAAGGCAAATCATTATGTAATATGAGTACAGAAATTGCAAAAAACACAGTAATTGGTATTGTCAGTAGTACATGGAATACAAACGCTATAGTTGAAGAAAAATGAATATAGTTGGAAAAAAACATTGTACAGTCTTATAAGGAAGTATATTATATTTTAATAAATGGAAGAAGGTTTGTGGCCTTTCAGTTTAGGAACGATATATGAAAATGCAAGTGGTTATACATCATTACTTTATGAATCAGCTGTCAAACAACACGAAATCATAATGTCCATTGTTAGTAAAGCAAATAGGTCTGTTCTTCAAAAGAAAATATGGAAAATAACGTGAAGAATATAGAAAACCAAAAGGAAATGAGGACGTCAATGGGTTGTTTGAGAGTTATTGAAGCATTGTTTAGGCAAAATAGGTAGTTTCTGCTTGTAACAGGAAATCAGTTTTATCATTTGAAATTATGTCAGCTATCCAATGGAAAAGAGTAAAGCAGTACTGATAATCTCTTATAATCGGAGCCTCTTTTACCATCAGAGTGCAGGTCGGTGGGTTTTCGATGTAGCTCGCTGTTAGGAAAGAGTGAATTGTCCATTGTGTAGGCAAAGTATGCAGCAAGTGCCTCTAACATGAAATCACTGTTATCATCTGAAAACATGTCAGCCATCCAATTGAGAAGATCAAAGGAGCATTCATGATCTGTCATTATTGGAGCGTCTTTTACCATCATTGGGCAGCTCGGTGGGTTTTCGATGTAGCTCTCTGTTAGGAAATCTTGCGCCGCTGCGAATATATTCCAATGACCCAGAACTCCTTGTATCGCTGCAAAGGCCATAAACCCTCCGTTGTAACAAAGCTGTTCATGATCAAGTAACGGATTCATGAGGTGATTGTAATTCGGTTCAGGAGGTACCAAATTGCAGAGACATAAATCCAGGGCCCACGTGAAATCACAGCTCAGGCAATGAAATACAGGCTGCACACAGGTGAAATACGAATATCGAAATGATAATCGATATGATGCATTCAAAGTCGAGAGTGGTAAGATGCCGTAGTAGTCAAGAATCCTCTGGCGAAATAGTTCTAAGTGGCCCGGCTCGTTTGCGAAGGCAGGAGGGACATCCATTTTGAATTTCCCAAGATGGTAAAGGAAACGGCGCAGCACCGCTGGTTGTATAGCAACTCCACAGAATTAGGTCGCCGGCTAATCAGTGGAGAGAAGCAGAATGACTTGATACATTTTCTAAGAGTTTAGTCACTTATATATTGCTTAGTGGTTATTAAAAAAGTAGCTTTTTTTGAACTGGAGGATGCGTTAAAAAATAAGGTAGTGATTTGAGGGAGTTGTAAAGCAAGGTCAATTTTTTTTTACATCAATGCTGTTTTCTGTGAATGTTAGCTTAGTGAAAGATATGTGTGTGAGCAGATGCAACATTCAGTTTTAAATGTGACAATGGCGGTCTTGTTCATGTCTTCCGATTCAAGGTCGGTATTCGCTGCCAAATACAAAGATTAAGAAACGCATGCGTGGGGTACATAGTGTGCATTCTTAAAGGAAAGCAAATGAAGGGTTATTTTTATCGCGTTAGCATTGTCGTTTAAAAAGTTACAGTGATTTCTATTATATGTGAAGAAAGTGTCACTGATGAAGACTGAAAATAAATCCTTATAAATGATACGGACTGGTGTATTTTAGAAAAGGTTTGTAACATTACATGAATTGTGTAAAAAAAATAATGTAATTGAAAGTGTATGGTTTGAAAATGAAAAGTAGAGGTTTATAGTTCATGTTTTGAAAGCAGTTCTAGAGGGTCAGAAGAAAGTGTATGGTTTGAAAATGATAAGTAGAGGTTTATAGTTCACGTTTTGAAAGCAGTTCTAGAGGGTCAGATGCATGATAGATTTATTAAAAATAGAACATGTTTTTAAATAGTATTTTGGAAAAAATATGTGCCTTTATGTACTATTTACATTATGTGCCTGTTGCGTATTCTTTGAGTTTTAGTAATCCTGTGTCTTATAAGTTTTCTAGGGGCGGTTTGAGGTTCATGGTGGGTTTGGGCAGGGAGGGTAGGTTGGGGGTT
Source organism: Lissotriton vulgaris (assembly GCF_964263255.1). Taxonomy (NCBI): domain Eukaryota; kingdom Metazoa; phylum Chordata; class Amphibia; order Caudata; family Salamandridae; genus Lissotriton; species Lissotriton vulgaris. The sequence continues at coordinate 1,805,683,550 of NC_141694.1, read as the reverse complement.
TGTAATAGGGGGTTCGGCTGGGGTGGAGTGCGGAGTTTAGTGAAAAGTGAGGGGGGCGGGGAGTTACGGTGTTTGGTAATGGAGCAGAGTCAGAGGACGCCACATTTGTGTTATGGGCTGCCACGGAAATATGTATTTATTCTCAGAGGTTTATTATATTAAGGATATATATTAGCATGGTGGCTCTTGTTGTTTTGTGGTTCTGTGTATGTTTATAATGCTGGCTCTGTAGTTTTTGTTTATGGACCTTATTGCGACACACAGGGGACCTACATTGCACAGTTGGAGATCAGAGACTTAGGAAATAAAACTTTATAATTGTAAGGGCTGTAAGCGATAGAAATCGCCAGTTCTCGGTGTAAAAAATATCACCGCTATTGGTGGTATTTTCTACGGTGTTAGTACTCGAAGGAGACTAGTAACATATATGTGAAAAAAAATTATGTAATAGGCTCAGCATTTTACATTATCTTGGAAAACAAAAGTTGCTTTTACATAGCAATACGTCTCTTATAATTAAGGGACGGAGTGTATATAGTGCTATTTAGTACTCTGCTATGTGATTGATGTCGAATATTTCATAAGAGGAGGCTTTAAAAGTTTTACGATAAACTGGTTTTCTAGGGAAGTGGGTGGAGTGTTCCGTGTAAATTGCAGAATAGAAACTAGTAAGAACCAATTGGAAGTGTTGTTTTAAAGTCACATGACTGCACATGCGTGTCTCAACGCGATAGGTGGGTGCGCGCACCCGGTCGCGCACTATAAGAAAGCGGCGAGAAAATATCAGCTACTATGCTCTTCAAGCTTGTTTTGGTACAAAGAGTTAGTTCTGAAAAAAACTTTTTTTTTTTTTTTTTTTTTTGGAAACAAGTGTTATGATGCTTTTGATTTCTTAAAGTTGCGACGACATTTTTCAGTATGTCATACTATCCAAATAAAGTGAAGAAATTAAACTTTTCTTGGAGCATTTATGACTCTCAATTATTTGTTTAATTAGAGTAAAGCTTTGCTCTCCGTATACAAGAAGTTCTCCACAGTTCGTACATTTCATGTGCACGTTCGCCAGATATGGTCTCAAGTCCATCTCAGCACTCGATGGAGATACAGGTCGTCCACCGGAAGATGTGTTGATTACTTCTGATGGTAATAGCGTGGCCTCCATTTTTCTTGTCAAAGGTGGTCGCTCATTTTCATCAGATTCGGAAGATGAATGCGGAACGGTAGCCATTGTACCGAAGTCTTCGGGAAGATGTTCGACGTTGTTGTCTCTTGAGAGTAGAGAAGAAAGTGATGGTAGTGGGTGGAGTGCTGCGTGTAAATTGCAGAATAGAAACTACCAAGAACCAATTAGAAGTGTTGTTTAGAAGTCACATGACTTCACATGGGAGTGTCAGGACCTGTACGCGATAGGAGGGTGCGCGCACCCGGTCTCGCACTAAAATAAAGCGGCGAAAAAACATCTTATAATATGCTCTTCGAGCATGTTTTGGTGGAAAGAGTTAGTTCTGAAAAGAACTTTTTTTTCTTTTTTTTGGGAAACAAGTGTTTTGATGCATTTGATTTCTTAAAGTTGCTATGATATTTTTCAGTATGTCATACTATCCAAATAAAGTGAAGAAATTTAACTTTTCTTGGAGCATTTATGACTCTCAATTTTGTGTTTAATTAGAGTAAAGCTTTGCTCTCCGTATACAAGAAGTTCTCCACAGTTGTTGCATTTTATGTGCACCTTCGCCAGACATGGTTTCAAGTCCATTTTAGCACTTGATGGAGATACAGGTCGTCCACCGGAAGATGTGCTGTTTACTTCTGATGGTAATAGCGTGGCCTCCGTTTTTCTTGTCAAAGGTAGTCGCTCATTTTCATCATATTCGGAAGATGAATGCGGAACGGTAGCCATTGTACCGAAGTCTTCGGGAAGATGTTCGACGTTGTTGTCTCTTGAGAGTAGAAAAGAAAGTGATGGAAGTGGGTGGAGTGCTGCGTGTAAATTCCAGAATAGAAACTACTAAGAACCAATTAGAAGTGTTGTTTGGAAGTCACATGACTTCAAATGGGAGTGTCAGGTCCTTTACGCGATAGGAGGGTGCGCGCACCCGGTCGCGCACTAAAATAAAGCGGCGAAAAAATATCTCATAATATGCTCTTGGAGCACGTTTTGGTAGAAAGAGGTTTTTTTTTTTTTGGGGGGGGAAAGAAGTGTTATAATGCTTTCGATTTCTTAAAGTTGCTACTACATTTTTCAGTCTGTAATACTATGAAAATGAAGTAAAGAAATTTATCTTTTCTTGGGGCATTTATGACTTTCAATTTTGAGTTGAATAAGAACGAGGCTCTGCTCTCCGTACAAAAGAATTTCTCCACACTCGTTGCATTTCATGTGCACCTTCGCAAGATATGGTCTCAAGTCCATCTCAGCACTCGATGGAGATACAGGTCGTCCACCAGAAGATGTGCTGGGCACCTCTGATGGTAATAGCGTGGCCAGGGCTCTTGTCGATGCTTTTGCATAATGCTCAGGGTGCCTTTGTTTAACATGCCGCAGCATGGTGTGTATAGAAAAGGAATATTTTCTATTTGGATTTCCCCTTGAGAGCTCCGAATTGCATATCGTGCAGGTTACTTTTGACGCATTCACTTTCTTTTGATCTTCAGGATAAGTGAAAAATTGCCAAATGAAAGATTCCTTTTTTCTTCTTAACGGTGGTCGCTCATTTCCTTCAGATTCGGAAGATGAATCTGGTAGGGCAGCCATTTCAGCAAAGTCTTCCGGAAGATGCTCGACGTTGTTGTCTCTTGAGAGTAGAAAAGATTGTGAGGAAAGTGGGTGGAGTGCTGCGTGTATATTCCAGAACAGAAACTACTAATAACCAATTGGAAGTTTTGTTTTCAAGTCACATGACTTTACATGCGCTTCTCAGGACGTGTAGGCGGTGATACTATCTAGTTACGAACGTGATTACATACTTAGGAACTAGCATTCGAAAAAACTATGAAATTCACTGAAAAAACCATCGGTTTTACACACGTTTTAGTTAGGAAGTAGCATTTGAAAAACCTATGAAATTCACTGAAAAAAACATAGGTTTGACACCAGTTATAGTTAGCTGGAAATTTTACTGACATAAAACCAATGAAATTCCACGTTATAGATAGTTGGACTCACTATAACTTATAAGTTATAGTGAGTCCAACTAACTATAACGTGGAATTTCATTGGTTTTATGTCAGTAAAATTTCCAGCTAACTATAACTGGTGTCAAACCTATGGTTTTTTCAGTGAATTTCATAGGTTTTTCAAATGCTACTTCCTAATTATAACGTGTGTAAAACCTATGGTTTTTTCAGTGAATATATATCTATCTATATATATATATATCTATATATATATATATATAGATATTACCTACTGGCGTTCGCCAGTAGGTATATATAGTTAGGATTATTTGTCTATGGAACTTTTGAAAATTCTATGTCTAATAACTTTGGCGTTTGTGGACGGAATCGGCTGAAATTTCCAGGAAAATGGCACATTTTGTTTCTGAGCAAACCCTGAAAATTTGGGTGGGTTTCGTCAAGGGGGGGGGCCGAGAAAAAAGGGGGGTCCCAAAATGCGTTTTTCCCATGTTAATTTCCATAGGGCCTTTGGCCTCACTTTTAGCTCGAACGGCTGAATGGATTTGCACGAAACTTGGCAAAATTGTAGGGACTGTTAGCCCGATGTGCCTTTGCTAGGTCTCAATATATGTGCTCCAGTGGATTTTGAGAAATTAACGTTCAAAACAAGATATATATCTGTAACAGCGCTCCGGGCTGCGCTCCGGTCCGCTTACTTTTCGCGAAACGGAACTTTGCGATGTGAAGCTGATTGGCTCCCCGGTGTCTGTCAACATTCTAAACAGTCCGGAGCGGCCGCCATCTTATCTCTCGGTAGGATCGAGAGAGAAGAAGAGGTGAAAAACGATGGGGGAATTTAATGAAAGGGGGCAAGGTATACCCCTCTTGACCCCCTAGGAATGTTGTTGGGGTATTAAAGGGTCCCGTGGGGAAAATAAAAACAAAATTATTTTTCACGGTAGAAGCGCTTCCCGGGCCGCAAACTGGGCCGCAAACTGGGCCGCAAACTGGTAGCGAAACGGGAATTCGCCATTTTGTGCTTCGTTTTAATTAAATTACTAGGCATAAGGGGGTGCGGGAGACGTATCCTAATCCCTTATGTTTTCTGAGGGTGGCTGAGGAGGCTCATATATGTTGATACATGTCTTCCAGCGGCTGTGCGTGAGCTTTTTTTTTTTTTTGCTGCGTGACGTCTGTTAACGTTCGATTCGATGGAAATCAGGAAGTGTTGACCGCCAATTTGTCAGTGCGATAAAATATTTTGTTATAAATGAATCCTTATTGATAAACATTGTCTGCGCCATCTTGCCTTTTTTCCAATGCCACAATTTTGTCGTGCACGGCAGCCATTTTAGATGCCAGGCTGGTCACAGGCTATCACCTAGCCCTGCGGATGTAGTTTATGGCCCCAGCTGTAGAGAATCCAGACATGCCAACCCTCCCGATTAAGGCGTGAGACTACTGATTTCAGTGCTAGTCTCCCGCCTCCCGATTTCTGCAAGCAAAAACCCGGGGGCATATTACCAACAACTAGCGATAATTTTTGTCTCTAACTTGTTTAGAGACAAAAATTATCGCCGCACATCGGCGATTTTTATCGCAGATAAACCTTGCTATTAGCAAGGTTTATCGCAAATGCGATAAAAAACGGGCGCAATGCATGAATATCGCTGAAAAGTCAGCGATATTCATGCATTATTGAGCAAATGCTCTTAGCCATGTTATCCACCTCCCATTGGATAACATGGCTAAGAACTGCTCAGGTCAGGTGTTAGCTTTTGGAGATATTCGCGCTTAGCGCGAATATCTCCAAAAGTTGGTAATAGGAGATAGCGATGTTAGGGATTGTTTCCAGTCGCTAACATCTTGGCACACCCACTTTGCATGTCATTAGTGATAAATATCACTGACATGCAAAGCGGGGCCCAAGATGGTCGCTATCTCCTTTTAGCTGTCACTAACTGGTGTTAGCGACAGCTTGGTAATAGGGAGATCATTTTATCTCCGCTTTCTTGGCTTTTAAAGCCAAAAAAGCGGAGATAAACCTCCTTGATAATATGCCCCACGATTCCTCTGGGGTTTCAGCTGACAAGGCTTGGTATTGTGTTACGTGGTAATTTTTCCAGGAAATGTCAGAGGGTCGATGCAGGGGTTCTAGAAGGGGTGATAAACCATTTAAGCCTCATGAAGAAGCGCATGGTCTTTTAAAGATCTGTGAAGTACTCGGGGCGGCGGTGTGTGTGTGTCCTCTTTCAGGAGCGGGCAGGAGGGGGGGGGGGCACTGCCAGCAACTTGCCAGGCCAGGCAGTGTTCAACACTTGCATCACCCTTTCTCTGCCTGCTATTGCGCTCCATGCTTCGGAAAGGTAAGAAAAAGAACGTGCATTTGAGTTTGAAATGTCCGATCCTGTAGCAGTACACTTGCAAAGCCCACACATGACAATAACCCGATTCAAGGCCCCATTCACCCGATTTTTTAAAAATATATAGCACTCCAACAAAGTAGGATTATAAAACTTTATTAACTTTTAAATATAACGAACGGAACAAAAACTGTAAAAACATTTAAACATTTTTGACCAAAAAACGCAACAATAGTCAGAAGCTGTCTTTTGTGCGAATAGTCCCAAGGCAGCACAACGTGCTGAGTTCTGGACGGCACCCAGGTGATGTCACCTGGGTGCCGCACTGGGTTTTGGGATCCTACAATGCAGCTCAGAAAAACAGCGTGGGGCGTCCCGGGTGGTGCGGAGGGAGGCCTCGTCAGTAGCGGTCTGTTGTGCGAATAGTCCCAAGGCAGCAGAACGCACTGAGATGTGGATGGCATCCAGGTGATGTCCACTAAACTGCCGCACTGGTTTTGGTATCCTACAATGCTGCTCCGAAAATTGGTGTGGGGCGGCCCGGGGGGGCGTGGGGGAGGCGGCGTGAACGGGCCTCCCCAGGTGGCGGCCATCCAGCTGAGTTGCGCCCGCTCTTGCGGCTACAGCGTCTCGCTCACCATGTTGTTGAGTTGCTCCCACTCTTGCAGTGCAGCGATAGGCGGCTGCCACAGTACTCTTAAAATGGCGGACGGCTCTTCGGTTTTGGGCCTGGTCCACTAAAATGGCCCTGGGACACCTTGGAACTCGGACGCTTGCCTGCTAGGGCTTGGGCTCCATTCTCGAAAGCGTCCCCTCAGCCGTGAAGATTCTACAAAAGTCTTGGGGGCCCTCGACTCCTGCAGGCTTCCGGTGGGGAGCGGCTGCCATGATTGCTCGCGGAATGACCATGACGGAGCCACGAGATGGTGGTGCTCTCATGCTGATGCCAGCTTTAGTCTGAAACATCCAGAAACACTGTAGACTACCAATTCGATCAGTTCCGGTAGCACCCCAACATGACCCGGTAGAGAAGAACTTGCCCTCCCCTCTTTGACTGATGGTTCTTGTTGCCTGTCCCCTCTGTTGTCATTTTACAGAACTTTTTGGACTGCTGAAAGGGGTTGTGTTCCGAACGCTGGTTGGTGGAGACATTTTGACTATATTCTTGACCTACGTTGTCGCGTAATGCGTTATATGACACGCCGCGTTAGCGCACCCAGAAGTGATCCGGGGCGCGGCGCGCAGCGCGTAACGTAAGCATAACAGGTCATGTGACTTGTTAATAAAACTTTTTATTGGTTCATTTTACTTTTGTTATTTTAATAATGAAAAGCTTGGTCATATGACCTAAAAAATACGCTTTTTATTGATTTCGAACTTTTTTTTTAAAAACATATATGTTATAATATTCCAGGCTAATGTACTTTCCCGGAAAATTTACAACTGTCCTGCAAGTAAAATATATTCCTTTTTCGAGAAAAAGGGCGTTTCTTCGTTCCATGACGGAGCCGTTGAGTAAAAGAGACTCGGCCTGCTGTCTTAGTCGCCGATACGCCTGATTATCAGATTCTTATCGATCACTTTATGTTGCAGGAGTGGAAAACACAACTGCCCTTGACCATTTATCTTTACTGCGTTCCTACATATTATACCTTTTATCCGTCATGTAATTGGACTGCTTTATTTCACTTGCCTTTTACTGATTCGAAAACAGTGACTAAAAGTAAAAACTTTACCAATGTAAATACTACTACCATGTTTTGTTTTAAAAACCTTTATTGTGAAAATGTCAGTATACAAATACGGGCCTATAACCACGTGGGCCGGCCACGGAGCAAACTGAAATCGTATATGAGGAGACATTTACATTATAGAGGAACGTAACGAGCGAGCCATTAGGTTGCAAGAACTAAGGTGTCTAACAGTTGCGGAATCGGTGGACGTACATTTTGTAATTAAAATACGACAGGGCCACTTACAAAAAAGTTATCTAGATATACATTTGCGTGCAAGTACCATGGGTGACGTTAATTCGAACTTTCAATAGTACAGTAATCAATAACACATCAGAACTTAATATCAATAGGGATGTCGAAATATTCAATCAATTCTCGTCCCCGCCCGCCATGAGCATCAAAACTGCATTCATATCTCATGATATCAAGGTTGTTCAACCAGTACACAACAAGGAGTTACGAGTCCCATTTATACCGGCGCCATTTTGGGCGAGGCCGGGCAGGTCCAAGATATAGTCAAAATGTCTCCACCAACCATCGGCCAGACCAGAACCCCTTTCGGCCCTTTATGCTACAAGATGGTGTCTTCCATTCAGAAAATATTGGTGGCAGCATTTTGAAAGGAAAGATAAACAGCCGTTCTCCTAGTGAGTCTCACATTGTTACATTTAAGAATGTTGAAGAGTAGTATGTGGAAAATCTGAAGCCATTTTTCTACAAACTCTCAATCAGCCTTGGATGGAAAAAAAAATCCTGAAGAATGTACAAACTGAAAACCAATTTTTGTCTGTATAGCATCAACAGCAACGCTTGAGTCAACTTTGTGTCAAGCCGCCATTTTGATTCAATCAATAACGTCCCCCTGCACACATTCAGGGACCTGGTCGTGTCTTCAGATGAAACGGATTGTGGGACAAGAAGCAAAAAGGAAAAGGAAAAAAGTTCCGCCGGACCTCGGGAGCCGGCCGCCTATGTCATGTGCGACCTTTGGCCACACCAGGGCAATAGTGAAGCTGCAGCAGGTGCAAATAAGCCATTTTGGGCGAGGCCGGGCAGGTCCAAGATATAGTCAAAATGTCTCCACCAACCATCGGCCAGACCAGAACCCCTTTCGGCCCTTTATGCTACAAGATGGTGTCTTCCATTCAGAAAATATTGTTGGCAGCATTTTGAAAGGAAAGCCGCTCCCCACCAGAAGCCTGCGGGAGTCGGGGCCCCCAAGACTTTTGTAGAATCTTCACGGCTGAGGGGACGCTTTCGAGAATGGGACCCAAGCCCTATCAGGGAAGCGTCCGAGTTCCAAGGTGTCCCAGGGCCATTTTAGTGGACCACGCCCAAATCTGAAGAGCCGGACGCCATTTTGAGAGTCCTGTGGCAGTCGCTTATCGTTGCATCGCAAGAGCGGGAGCAACTCAACTACATGGTGAGCGAGACGCTGTAGTCGCAAGAGCGGGCGGTAAACAGCGGTAAACAGCTGAATGTCGGAAGAGGCACAGTGTAGCAAAAGCGGGCGGAATGGCAACTAAAACGGTAAAGGAGCGCCCCACTACAGCATGTCTTCAGGTCAAACGGATTGTGGGACAAGGTCCAGAATAGAAGAGTCATCAAAAGGCAAAAAGTTCCGCCGGACCCCGGGAGCCGGCCGCCTATGTCGGGGGCGATCTCAGGCTAAACCGGTGCTATAAGACTTGGGGAGGGGGTCGGAGCCAAGCGTCTTCTCCGAGTCCGTGCCATCACACCGCCCCTCGGGCACCTCCGTCAAGCGGTTTAGGGAGGTACCATATCACATTGTTTTCAAATGCAGTCAGGTCCACAAACGACACTCACTTACTTTGAGAATAGTGAAGCTGCAGTAGGTGGAAATAAGCTTCAGACAGTGTTACAAGCGCTGCTCAGAACTCTGAACTAACTGCACCCAACATCCAGAACTTATGCCATTTGAGAATGGCAGTGACATTGAAGCAACTCAGGGACCAAAACCATTAACGTACTTTCACGTATGAAAATCTTACTTGGGGAGGGGGCAGGAGCGAAGCGCCCCCTCCCAGTCCGCGCCACCACACCGTATGTTGAAAATCTGAAGCCATCGTTCTACAAACTCAACCAACCTTGGATGGAAAAATCTAGAAAAATGTACAAACTGAAAACCAGTTTTGGTCTGCATAGCATCAGTAGCAACGCTTGCTATCAGAGTGCATGAGTTTCATGCTCGATCGATTGAGCTAGCCGGATCGGGCAATAAAAAGTATAAAATAGTTATGTAAATAGTTATTTAATAAAATGTTTTACCCTGTTTCTTTGCTGGTGTGTTGTATATATTTTTAATATTTGCATAGGGTTTGTCGTTATTTTGGGCGGGGTGGGTGACGGAGCCGAGCTGTCTTGCAGCCCTCATGGTGTGGAGCTCAGTTCATCTCACTATTTTCGTATTTCTCATGAAGGGTTGTTCCTAATATTTCTATTTTAGCGAGGTCAAAAAGAGATCCAATTAGTGGCCTACTGATTTTGCTCGATTAATTTTATTTTTTTACACGATTTTTCACTATCTGCAAAGACTAAACAGAGTATTGCGACTTTGTGCTTGTTTGTAAATAGAGATTGAACCAAAGAGAATCAATTGTAAAACAGTAAATGCTTGGATAACAATCAATCAAATGGAGAGACAAGCAGGCACGACGGATTACAACGGGGGTAAAGGCCTGCGTTAACTACCCTTCACTATCTGCAAAGAGAGAGTACTACTAAGAGAAAAGAGGGGAGAGGGGCAGCGTTCAAAGCACATCAGCGTGCATAAACACGAAAAAGTTTTTAGCTATCACGTACTTGACATTTTACAGCTTTTGATATTTGCTATTAAAAAAACAATGAAATTCACTGAAAAAACCATAGGTTATAGGCCATATATAGTTAGGAATTTGCATTTACAAAACCTTGAAAATTCACTGAAAAAACCATTGGTTATAGACCATATATAGTTAGGAATTTGCATTTACAAAACCTTATTTTACTCACACAAAACCATTGAAATTTCATATATAGTTAGTTCCACTAACTATATATCGCGCACCCGCAATCCACTGCTGATGATGTCACATATTACATCATTCATGACATGGTTAGTGACATCACTGATGACATCACTGATGACATCTCAAATGTGATGTCACTGACCATGTCATGAGTGATGTAATATGTGACGTCATCAGCAGTGCATTGCAGGCGCGCAAGTTATAGTGTGTTCAACTAACTATAACGTGAAATTTCATTGGTTTTATGTCAGTAAAATTTCCCGCTAACTATAACTGGTGTGAAACCTATGGTTTTTTCAGTGAATTTCAAAGGTTTTTTTAATGCTAATTCCTAACTAAAAGTCTCACTTTATAAGTAAGACTGTTAGCGCTCTAGTTGTTCTTTAGAACACTCTGGTACCTACTATCATTGGGCTATAGTTGCGCTACATCTGGGTGATATTTGGGCTACATTTGTATTTTTTTGTCTATGGTGGCCATCTTTGGGCTACATTGGGCTACATTCGGCTACATTGGGCTACATTTGGGCTTTAACATATATATAGCCCAATGTAGCCCAATATATATTTTTTAAAAGTAAATTTTCTTAAAAACAACTGCAGCATATATCTTAAGACATAGAAAATGCACATCGGGCTACCAGTCTGTACAATTTTTCAATTTTTTTTTAGCATTTTTGGGGGTTTTTTTTGCCCTGGAGCGCTCCCGGTGCGCGCCCTGGTGAGCGCCCCGGAAAGCATAGTATTTTGAAGCGCCCCAGTGCGCGAACCGGGAAGCGTCCCGTTAGCGCCAATGTTGCGATCGAAAACAACATCGTGACGGGTCGCATAAGCGTGACGTATCGCGTAGCCGCGCAATGTGTCTTATGACACGCTGCGTAAACGCACCCGGAAGCGCTCCACGGCACGGCCCGGAGCGCGTAACGTAAGCGCATCGGGTCATGTGACTTGAAAATAACACTTTTTATTGGTTCTCATCATTTTTTTTCTCCCAATAATGAAAGCGATCGAAAACAACATCGTGACGCATCGCGTAAGCGTGACGTATCGCGTAGCCACGCGATGTGTCTTTTGACGTGCTGCGTAAACGCACCCGCAAGCGTTCTGCGGCGCGGCCCGGAGCGCGTAACGTAAGCGCGCCGGAGCACGTAACTTAAGCACATCGGGTCATGTGATTTGAAAATAACACTTTTCATTGGTTCTCATCATTTTTTTCTCCATATAATGAAAGCCCCCTCCTTTTTATCTCATTCTTACTTTCTTCATTGAGAGAGCAAGAGCTATTTTTGAGCAAACAATGGCATCACGTGTTGCTGCAGCTGGTGCACCCCCACCACCACCCCCACCACCAAAAAAAGAAGGTCCACCACCACAGTTTCTTGGAGGACAAGAAGAAGAGGAGGAAGAAGAGGAGGAGGATCAACAACCAAGGCGCTTCCTCCCTGAAGAACCAAGACAAAGGCACGTTAAAGTGCACTTTATTTGGCAATTCTTTTCTTTTCCTGATGACCAGAAAAAGGTGAACGCCCCCAAAGTCACCTGTCTTATTTGTGATAAAGTTCTCTCCAGGGGCAATCCCACAAAGAAATTGGTTTGGTAATTTTACCATGATCCACCACATGGAGAGGTGGCATCCCAATAATTTAGCCCAGGCTGAAGTCCAGGAACTTCGAAACAACCCACCCCCTGTGGCCAGCACTTCCTCTACTGTACCCTCACTTTCTGGTCCTGAAGAACGCCAAATGGTGCCAAATATTCAGCAAAAATTTGGCAACCTCAAATTTGTTTGCATTTTCTGTGGCAAAACATTATGCTATGGTGAACTTAGTGTCACCTTAATAAATAATGCTGTAGACAACCACCAATGCAGCAAGAAAAGGAAACAGTAATTCTTTTCCTTTTTTTGCTCCTGTTGAGCCATTTCCAATTCCCTGTTTTTTGTTTGTTCCCTTAAAAAAAACCAAAAAATATAAAATCGTTCAAAAATACAAAAAAATAAAAAAAGTTCAGAAAAATAATTTAAAAAATATAAAACAACAAAAAGAATTAAAAAAACGTTCTTGTCAGAACTACCTCCCATTTATAAAATATTGCCAAAAATTTAAAACTCTGGCATTCTTTTTTCTCTTTTGTGCGCTTCCCGGTGCGCTCCCCGGTGCGCGTACCAGGCGCTCCCTCCGCGTCATTCGAAATATTTTTTTTTTTTGCCCCGCGAGGCCCTTTTATAGCCCCCACATCAAACCTAGGAGATCATGGTGGGTCTACCCTGCCCCCTTATGGTCATTTCCCCCTTTGTTTTGGCCACCTCTTGTGTCTCGATCCTACCAAGACACAAGATGGCGGCCGCTCCAGACTGTTTCGAATGTTTACAGACACCCAAGAACCAATCAGCTTTCTGTGCGCAAGTCATGTGGCGGGCCCGGAGCGCTCCCCGAGCGCGTACCGGGGCGCTGCCATAGATATATATATTTATTTTAACCTAAATTACTCAAAATCCATTGAAGCACATATCTTGAGACATAGCAAAGGCACAGCGGGCTACCAGTGCCTACAATTTTGCCAAGTTTGGTGGAAATCCATTCAGCCGTTCGGGCTAAAAGTGAAACCGACTGCCCTATGGAAATTAACATGGGGAAAACACGTTTTGGGACCCCCCTTTTATCTCGGCCCCCACTTGACGAATCCCCCCCAAACTTTCAGGGAAGGAGCGGATCTAGCGGGCCATTCTCTTGGAGAAATTCCCAAAGATTCGTCCACCGGCGCAAAAGTTATTCCCAATAGAATGTTGCGGATTTCCTATGGAAAGTAGATCCTAACTATAACTACCTACTGGCGACCGCAGTAGGTAATATATATATATATATATATATATATATATATATATATATATATATATATATATATATATATATATTCAATGAAAAAACCATTGGTTTTAGGCCATATATAGTTAGGGATTTGCATTTACAAAACCTTATTTTACTCGCATAAAACCATTGAAATTCCATATATAGTTAGATGCGCTAACTATATATCGCGCACCCGCAATCCACTGCTGATGATGTCACATATTACATCATTCATGACATGGTCAGTGACATCACTGATGACATCACTGATGACAACATCCAGTGACTATGTTTCTGTAAAGTTTAAATATGTTTTACATATTGAAGAATGAGTGGATGTATAAGTGTCTGGATGAAGAATTTAGTAGGTGCATGACTGACTGTATGAAAGAGTGATTAAATGTGTCTCACTGAGTGCATGGGTTAGTGACTAAACTGTCTTAATTTGTGCATCAGTATGTCTGTTGTTGTGTAAGCTGCTGCATGTGTTGATCAGTAGCTATAAGAGTGGCTATATTGGTTGCCCAAGTATTTGAATGGGAGGCTGAGTGTGTGTGTGGGTGGCTGGGAGGTGTGTGACTCTCTGCATAGATGTGTAAGCAGTTGATTCACTAGGTGTATGAGTTCAAGAGTGCATGTGGAAACAGCTATATGGGCGGTTGACTGTGCATGGGTGTGTTGGTGAGTGAATGGATATCTCAGTGCTACATGTGCAAGTAAATACGTATGTAAAACACAATACATGTGAGAGTTGACATATATAAATAACTGTGGATAAGAGCCAGTGAATGTGTGAGTGGCTGTATGGATCACTGTGAGCTTGTATCAGGGATTGTATAAGAGAGTAAATATGTGTTAGAATATGTTTGAATAAGTAAGGTGTGTATAACTGTATAGTTGAGGAAATGGAGGTGTGATTGATTCTTTGCATGACTGACTAGGTGTGTGAGTAACTCCATGGATGAGTGACAGTCTGTGAGTGTCTGTTTATACTGAGTGTATGTAAGGTTATATTAGAGTCTGAAGAGGTTCATTGTATTATCACATGAGTGATGTCATCAGTGATGTCATCAGTGATGTCACTGACCATGTCATGAATGATGTAATATGTGACATCATCAGCAGTGGATTGCGGGTGCGCGATATATAGTTAGCGCATCTAACTATATATGGAATTTCAATGGTTTTATGCGAGTAAAATAAGGTTTTGTAAATGCAAATCCCTAACTATATATGGCCTAAAACCAATGGTTTTTTCATTGAATTTTCAAGGTTTTGTAAATGCAAATTCCTAACTATATATGGACTATAACCTATGGTTTTTTCATTGAATTTCAATGGTTTTTTAAAAGCTAATATCAAAAGCTGTCAAATGTAATCCTTACATACAATAGGGGGTCTCATAAAGTAAGGAAAATAATTGCAAAAAATTGGAATATCCTTAAAAGTGATCCTGTTATTGGTCCTGAACTGAGCACTAGACCAGCTATTACCTATAGAAAGAGTCACAGTCTGAGGGACATACTCACGAAGGGAGACATCACGGACTACAAGGTTTCTTCCCATGTGGGCATTGTAAAGCCTGCAAGTATAGCCCTATGAGAAAAGACTTTGATATCCCTCATGGAAAGACCAACAGAAAGATAACTCAGTTTTTAACGTGTAGCTCAACACATGTGATATACGTACTTGAGTGTCCGTGTAAAAAAAGATATGTAGGCAGCACAACAGTAATGGCCAAGAATAGAGTAATGCAACATCTGAGGGCAATTACAAACCAGGACCCTCAGTACCCAGTTGCAAGACATTTTTCCCAATATCACAGATCTAATTGCAATTTGTTAACGTACTTTGCAATAGAACAGGTGAGGCAAAACCAGAGAGGGGGTAACAGAGAGATGCAGTTAAGAAAGACAGAATCTAAATGGATTCTAGAACTAGAAACGCAACAACCAAATGGGCATAATGACCATGAGGAACTAGTAGTTCATCTATACGATTCATAGAAATATAGGTGGAAAGTATGAATACTGTATCTGAGGAATGCAAAAACTGATGAATGCATGTTTGTCACAATGAAGTAATGTTGGTAAAAAATGAAAATCTAAGCTGGAAATGTGTACATATATGTTTTTAATGAGAATCGGAACAAGATTGTAATTTTAATCTCTGTTTTACTCTAACAGGCAGAATCAAGATGATATCGTTAGGGATCACGTGCACTTCACGAGAAATTGAGCCTGTCACCCAGAAGACTCACGGGGGAATAGAGTAGAAGACTTCTTCACTAAGTAGAAACTTTTTTCACTTTTAGTTCACGTTTGGCACTTTATGTTTTTAGAGACAAGCTTTGCCCAGAGACATTAAACCCTAATTAAGCCACTAGGCGAAAGAAGAGGGGTTTAGGAACAGTAATTGCACAATCAGCCACTGTGGCCAATGGAATGTGAAACAAAGAATGAAATGTACTTAACTGCTTTAAAGGACTAAGTGGTTGTGTAAAGCGAGACATCATGTGTAAAATAACATTGTGGAACATGTACACTCAAAGATGTCAGCCAAAAGGAAATGTGCAGTCCTGTTTCTATGGCTATTACATAGTGTGTATGTAACTGGTGGAAAGCTAATGGATTGCTGTGTGAGCAAGGGAGTAGAGGCTTCCGAAACGCGTTACAGCAATAAAGCGACACTGTGTACCACCTAACTTCTGAGTGCGCGTTTAACTTGGATATTTTGGAAAACAAAAAAAAACAAAAAATATATATATATATATATATATATATATATATTGTTTTTTTCATTGAAGAAAAAAATGGGGGTTTCAGGGGCGGGATAGTTAGTTAGACATTTCACTCCTACCAAACCATAGAAATGTCATGGTTATAGTTAGTTCACCTAACTATAACTCACGCCCTTGCAATGCACTGCTGATGACATCATATATTACATCAGTCATGACATTATCAGTGACATCACTAATGACATCTCAATGACATCATCCAGTGAACATGAGTTTCTATAAAGTTTAAATATGTATTATATATATATGCCAAGGTGTATTGAAAATTGAGTGGGTGTATACCTGTCTGGATGAAGGATTTATTAGGAGCATCACTGACTGTTTTAGTGAGTTATTACATGTGTCTTTTTTGAATGCATGGGTAAGTGAATAATATGTGTGAATGTCTGTATCAGTTTGTCTGCTGTTGTATAAGCTGCTGCATGGCTTGGTTAGTAGCTACATGAGTGTCTATATGAGTTATTGATTGGTTGCCAGAGTATTTTTATGTTTGCCTGAGTGTGTGTTTGGGTGCGTGGGAGGTGAATGACTCTCTGCATACATGTTTGAGTGATTGATTCACTGGCTGTATGGGTTTAAGATTGCATGTGGAAACAGCTGTAAGGGTGGGTGAGTATGTGTATGGGTGTGTTACTGAGTAAATGGATGTCTCAGTGGTACATGGCCAAGTAACTACATATGCAAAAGGCAGTGGAAGTGAGAGTTGGAGTATATAAATGACTATATTAGAGAGTCATTGATTGTGAGTGTGGCTGTATAGATGAGTGTGTACTTGTATCAGTGATTGTATAAGGGAGTAATTATGCATTTGTTTCTGTTTGTATAAGTGATCTGTTCTGTGTATAACTGTATAGGTCAGTAAATGGAAGTGTGATTGATTCTTTGCATGACTGACTAGGTGTGTGAGTAACTCTGGATGATTTCTGGTGTGTGAGTGTCTGTGTAGGTGTATGAGTGTATATGATAGTGTTGTAATGATGTGTGACTGCTTGTATGAGTGATTGTATGGGTGAATGAGTAGATGTGTGTGTAGTCCTAAGAACCAGGAAGTAGATATGTAGTAAGTGGTTTTGGTGTGTCTATGGTTTTGAAAATAGAATTCTGTATTTTTGAGTAGGAGTATCAAAGGTTATATAAGGGTGTGAGGTGCATTAGATAATCACATGGATGAGGTCATCAATGATGTCATATGTGATGCAATTTAAGGTGTCATCAGTTATGTCATCAGTGATGTCACTGACCATGTCATGAATGATTTAATATGTGACATCATCAGCAGTGCATTGCGGGGGTGTGAGTTATAGTTACGTGAACTAACTATAACGGCAACATTTCTTTTGTTTTGTAGGAGTGAAATGCCTTCTAAGGTTTTCAAATGCTAATTTTTAACTATAAAGTCACTAAAACGTATGGTTTTTTCATTAATTTTCTAAGGTTTTTTAAATGCTAATTTCTAACTACATCAGGCCAGAAACCTAAGTTTTTTTCAGGGAATTTCTAGGGTGTTTTAAATGCAAATTTGTAAATTTAATATTTATATAACCTTTTATGTTTTTCTGAAAATTACAAGTTTCTTTTTAGAAAGATATTTTGTAATTGGTATATTCTGTATTTCTTTTTTATTCTTTTTTTATTTTGTAATGTCCTATGTCTTTTAAAATATATGTATATTTTTTTCAAAAAATATTGGAGTAGCGAACACCTCATGTACCTATCACGGTGAGGGAGCGACTTCAAGCCGCCAAATTGGAAAAGTAGAAAGGCAGCTGAGCTTGATTAGCGATGGGTGCCTGTGTCTGGCCCTGCGTAATGTTATATACATATGTGATCGCGTCATATGCGCGTTTCGTATGCGACGGAAGCGCGGTTCCCTGCCCTGCGTAACATCATAAACGTGTGTGGTTGCGCTGGGTGCACGACTCCCACGGAAATATTTTCGGTTGAAAACTATATGTATACTAGTTAAATATGTATATTAGACTAATAAATTATGTAACATAATTATGACAATTATATATTTTTAATTGCAATAAAGTTATATTACTGTTAAATATACTTTTGCGAAGTCGCATCAGGTGCGTGCTGGGTGCGTGTCTCCCATGTGACTTTAAAAGAAAGCATTTAATTTTTTCATAAGGTTTTCCAGGGCAACTCCAATGGAGATGAATGATGGGGTGTTGAACAGTCAAAATCCATCATCATTCTTTCGCACACTCCGGCACCCCAGTTCAGACATGGCCATATACAAATCAGTCTGACCCTGTGCCTCATGGTTACAGTCCAGCTTGAACTTATATTTTTAATTGCAATAAGGTTATATTACTGTTAAATATACTTTTGCGAAGTCGCATCGGGTGCGCGCTGGATGCGTGACTCCCATGTGACTTTAAAAGAAAGCATTTAATTTTTTCATAAGGTTTTCCAGGGCAACACCAATGGAGATGAATGATGGGGTGTTGAACAGTGAAAATCCATCAACATTCTTTAGCACACTCCGGCACCCCAGTTCAGACATGGCCATATGCAAATCAGTCTGACCCTGTGCCTCATGGTTACAGTCCAGCCTGAACTGCCAGGCCATGTTTTCCCTGGACCGGAAACAAGCATACTTGGACCGGTTTCTGGCTAATCAGCCGTCATCAGCCAGCCTAGCTTGAATCCAGTGGCAAAGTGAGCAAGGGACCCACGTCTGGACATACCCTGCCAACTTAGGGCAACCAAAGCAAAATTAAAGGGGATGATGGATGGAGTGTTGAACATTGCAAACACTCACACCCTGTCAACTGATCTCGGTTTAATCCATCATCATTCTTTAGCTCACTCAGCCACCCCAGTTCATACATGGCCATATGCAAATCAGTCTGACCCTGTGCCTCATGGGAACAGTCTAGCCCGAACTGCCAAGCCATGTCTTCCCTGGAACAGAAACAAGCATCCTGGGACCTGTTTGTGGCTAATCGGCCATCATCAGCCAGGCTAGCTTGAATCCAGTGGCAAAGTGAGCAAGGGACCCATGCCTAGGCCTATCCTGCCAACTTAGGGCGAACAAAGCTAAACCAAATTGATGATGGACAGAGTGTTGAACATTGCAAACACTCTACCCCAGTCATCTGATCTGGGTTTAGTCAATCATTATTCTTAAGCTCACTCCACCACCCCAGTTCTGACATGGCTATATGCAAATCAGTCTGACTCTGTGCCTCATGGGAACAGTCCAGCCTGAACTGCCAAGCCTTGTCTTCCCTGGACCATAGACAAGCATCCATTCCATTCTAGAAGTTGGAGGACAACACTGAGTTTTCTCATTCTTAATACATCATCCCAGGAGACACACCTGCTGTGTTTTTTGATATTTCGAGTATATTTCTTTGGTGTTTTCATTTTCACATTGAAATGGCTTCTTGTACTGGTGTGCTGGATATTCCTTCGGAAGAAGAAGAATCCGACATTCCATTGAAGAAGAAGAAGGAAAGCATTGTGTGGAATTTTTTCACTATTCCACCTGACGAAAAAAAAAGTGAATGCGCGAAAGGTCAGCTGTACTCTTTGTCCAAGAGTACTCTTGAGGGGAAGTTATAAGAAATACTCCTGCAGAACATCTAGCATGTTCAAACATCTGCAGACAATTCACCCTCGACATTGGCACAGAAACAGTCGCTACGTGCACAAATGCAGCAGCATGAACGGGGAGCTGGTCCTAGGACTTTAGGATCCTCAATCTCCTCATCTCGAAGCCCGGACATTCCTCCATAATTTGCCAATCTTAAACAACTTTGTGTAAAGGCGAACACTGTGGTTTGCTTTGGGGCGCAATCCATAGATGTTTTGGTTTCTGTAGCAAGAAATCACCACTGTTCATTTTGTTTTTTGTTGTTACAATGCCCGTTTAATTGCCAAAGTTCAAACTTAGTGCTTTTGTTTTTCCAGTTTTTGAAAAAAGAAATATACAAAATAGTTTAAAAAATACCAAAAAAAGTTATAAAACCAAAAAAAAAGAAGAAACAAATGAGTTATTTTCAGAACTACCTCATCAGGATAAAAAAAAAGAAATACCTGCATGCTAATGCGAGGTTGATTGCATGAGTATGTCTATAGATGTTGATTGATTCAAACAGTTCATGGTTAGTGCATGGGTGATTGTATGACTGCATGAGTAGTGCATATTCAACTTTATTATTAGAGTCCCTCTCGATGACCAGACTAGTCAACGCCGTCTCCTCATCATGCTTCAACACCCTACGCACGCTCCGTAAAATCTTCCGATGGATCCCGACCGAAACCAGGAAGACGGTCACCCAGGCACTCGTCACAAGCCGACTGGACTACGGAAACACCCTCTACGCCGGAACCACAGCCAAGCTACAGAAAAGACTCCAGCGCATCCAAAACGCCTCAGCCCGACTCATCCTGGACATCCCCCGATGCAGCCACATCTCCGGACACCTGAGGGACCTGCACTGGCTCCCCGTCAGCAAGAGAATCACGTTCAGACTCCTCACCCACGCACACAAGTCCCTCAACGACCTGGGCCCCAAGTACCTCAACGACCGGGGCCCCAAGTACCTCAACGACCGCTTGACCTTCCACACACCCACCCGCCAGCTATGTTCGACAAGCCTCGCCCTCGCCACCGTACCACGCATCTGAAGAGCCACCGCCGGAGGAAGATCCTTCTCCTACCTGGCGGCCAAGACATGGAACTCCCTCCCCACCCACCTCCGGCTGACTCAGGACCATCTCGCCTTCAGGAGACAACTCAAGACCTGGCTGTTCGAGCAATAGCAGACCCCCCCTTCCCCCAAGTGCCTTGAGACCCTCCGGGTGAGTAGTGCACTATACAAATGCTATGATTGATTGATTGAAGAGAGTACATAATGAATTTTCAAGTGCTTATGTATTGACAGAGTGATTGGATAAGTACATGGTACTGGCTGGGTGATTGTAGGAGTGCACCGGGAGTGACAGTGTGATTACTGAACTGCATGGTTACTACCTGGGTAATTGGACGAGTTAATCAGTAGAGGGGAGGTGGTTAGAGGACTGCATGGATAGTGCACATTTGATTGTAGCTCTTATTTTTTAACATTTGATTGTTCATTATCACAAAAAGAGGAAACAACGCTTTTACCTGCAAATGTTTCAAAGGTATCCTCACATTGTGATGCTCACAAACATAACAATTTATCAAACAGGACTTATAAAGTGTGGCTAATCACCCGGGACGGGTGTCCCTGCGCTGTGTACCATGTGGCCGAGGGGTAGGTGGGGGGGAATTCAGTTGAACAGCCAGTTCTTCAGTCCTTTCCTGAATTCCAGCAGACAGGGTGTGGTTCAGAGGTGAAGGGAGAGGTAATTCCTGAACGTTACTGCACAATAGGAGAAGGAGCATCCCCCACTGTTGCTTCTGCAGATGTGGGGGTGTGAGCAAGGGAGAGGGAGGCGAAGTGCAAGAGTCTGGTGGATTGGCAGAAGCTCAGGCGGTGGTTGATGTATGGTGCTACTTAGTGTTGTAGGGCTTTGTAGGTGTGGATCAGTATCTTAAATTTACTTTTCTTCTGAATGGGCAGCTGGTATAGATTCCTGAGGTGGGGGACTATGTGATTTTGTCTGGGGAAGTTGAGTGCACTGTGATTCCTACCTAGAGAGCATCGCCGTAGTCCATCCAGCTGGTAACTAGGACTTGAGTAACAGTTCTTCTTGTTTTGATGGGGAGCCATTTGAAGATTTTACGGAGCATGCGGAGGGTGAGAAAGCTGTTGGAGGAAACTGCATTGATATGGATTTTAATGGTGGGCTTGCTGTCCAAAATGATGCCGAGGTGGGTGCGGACATGGCCCTTCAGAGTTGATGAGGGTCCTAGTTTGGAGGGCCACCAGAAGTCGTTCCACGATGAGCAGTCATCCCAGCAGATTAGCAATTCTGTTTTGTCTGTGTTGAGTTTTAGGTAGTTGTCTTTCATCCAGTTTGAGATGCTAGTCATGCATCTGTGGAAGTTGGCCATGGTGGTGGAGGGTCTTCCGACAGTGAGAGGATGAGCTGGGTGTCCTTTGCAAGGGATATAATGTTAAGTATATCTGTTCTGATGATATTGGCCAAGGGAGTCATGTAGGTGTTAAACAGAGTGAGGCTGAAGGGCTAGGACACAGCAGATGATGTCCTTGAGCTTAGCGGTGAAAGGATGGAGGTAAACTCTCTGGGTTCTTCTGGTGAGGAAGGAGGCAATCCACTTGAGGGCGTTTCCTTGGATTCCAATGTAGTGGAGACTCTTCATGACTGTGCTGTGGGATACAGCTGAGGAGGATCAGGGCTGCTGTTTCTTCCCGGTCAAGGAGGGCTCTGATGTCATTGGTGGCAGTGATTAGGGCAGTTTCGGTGTTGTGTTTGGTGCAGAATATGGATTGAGAGGTGTCTTTTGTTCTCCAGGTGCTCCATGAGTTGACGGTTAATGGCCTTTTCAAGGATGGGAAGGGGATCAGAGAAATGAGAGAGCACTTCCTAAGGTTATCTGAGTCGCAGCTTGTTTCGTGAGAAGGGGCTTGATCTCAGTCTGTTTCCATTCTTCAGAGAATGTGGCCATGGTGAGGGAAGTGTTGAGGATGGTGGTGAGTTTGTTGCTGATTATCTTGCTCCTGAGGTTGAAGATATGTTCGATTTCATGATGGTGGTGGTGTTTTGCGTGGTGAGCTGGTCCCAGGTGGAGAGCAGGTGGTTGTGGTTTGTGCTTGAGGGAGCCAGGAGGTTGAGAGTGTTGCCGGCAGTGGGTTAGGGTACAAAGTTTTTGTAGATGGTGGAAATTTCATCATGGAAGAAATCTACAAGGGTGTTGCAGAGTTCCTAGGAGGGGGTGATGATGTTTTAGGAGGCTGAGGGGTTGAAAAACTCTCTAGAGATGTTGAAGAGTTTTTTGCTGTGGTTGGAGCTGGCTTAGATGTGGATGGCGAGGGCGTACTTTTTTGTTTTTATTCAGGAGCGGTTGTTATTGGTTGAGGGATGTCTTGAAAGTGCCTCAGTTTGGTTGAGCCAGGTTTTGGTGAGGACGATGACATCAGAGGCTTTGGAGCTGATGGGTCCTAGCACCTCAACATGAAGATCATGAAGTGCTACAGGACTGCAGGTGAAATGCTGGGCTCAGGTGATCTGGAGAATGAAGATCTGGGGCCTGAAGAGTTACAGCCTGGAGAGAAGCTGCAGCACTCGGTTCATGAGTCTCAAAAGCAAGCAGAGATCCAGACCTGGTGTAACTTTAATACCGGAAAGGAGTCAAACTCTACATGACTGCTGAATCTGATTTTTCATGACTGAAGCAGGGTTGAATTTCATTAGCTCAGTGTCCATAAAACAACCTGCTTATTGTAATATTCTGGCAGTCCATATTTGTGCATTGCTCTGTAGGCCCCTATATCAAGTCACCTGGCATTATCTCTCCCTATTTATACCATGTTGCTTGAGTGGGGCCCATCCAAAGAGACACTCCTTTTAAAGTGGGTGACTGTGTTCCCATGACCTGACCTTGGCAGTAAAAATGACTGATAAGAACTGATTATACTATGGTTCAGGCCTTTTTACCTGAGCTTTCTGGCCCTCTTTGGTAAACAGTGAAGCAATATGTATAGCATGTACAAAAAGTGCTTGAAAGCCTGTGATGGTTGAGATGTGCATTGGGTTCAATTTCTCTATATAGGTAACTCCTAGGGTGATAGGTTGCTCCATAGGATTAATGGTAGTTGTAGGGGGGGAGTGGTGGTGCAGCGGCCAGGGCAGCTGACTCCGGAGCACAGGGCTCATGGTTCAATCCCTGGCACTGGTGGAAGCTCAGCTCAACACCCTGTGACTTTGGGAAATAACTCACTTAATCTTCTCAACGGCTCCCAGCGTCTTCAGACCCGTAGGAGTGAGCAGTTCAAGCTTCACAAATAACGGATTTGGCAATGAGAGAGTGCATGCATGTTCCCCCTAAACTGCTTATGTCAGTTCTCAACTCCCTATGGAATGATTTGCTAACCAGTTTCACAGCCTGGCACCAATAACTACCTTGAAAGAAAGAGGAGGACAGACCAGTTCTAACAGATAACTGTGTGACCTGTCTTGAATAACACCAGCCCAAAGAAACTACGATAAAGTAAGGGCACCACTTGCAGTGAAGAGCAGCTTCCTGCCCTACCTCCCTATCCTGTGTGCTGTAAAAAGAACTGAGTTGGCATACGCAAAAGCAGGAGAACATCTTCTCCCAAAAGTGGTTGCCATAGAGATGTTAAGCACTGAAAGGAAAATGTTCATTGAGTTTCGTGGTTGCCCCTGTGTCTTTGTGATCATCAAACTGATCAATCAGATTTAGAGTTTATGTCCGTTCTTCCTGGAAGTAGACAAAAGAAAATTCCTGCAAAGTATATGGTGTTCATTTGTTTATTTACTCTTGGAGCTCTGATCACTTGTGTAGAGGAAGGCAAAGCCCAGCAGAAGAAATTCTGGCTGCCTCTCCTTCAGGGTTAGGGACCATACCTCAAGACTAAGGAAAAATGTTCCCTTCATCCATCCATCACTTTTTCCAATGAGTACTAATAAAATATTCTGAACTGGAAGACAGGGGAAAAATAGGAACTTCAAAGCATTCTGGTAGCTGACCCTTCCCACCACATGGACACTACAGATGGCCAGCTTACCCAACATTCTTCCTACTTTTTCTCTTCTGTCTCAGCTGAGAGGACTTGGGGATACCTCCTTGTTGGACCCAGCCCTTTTGGCAGGTTCACCCCGAGACTTTTTGCTTTTCCTAGCCTGTTTATGTGACCTGGTGTTGGTGATTTTAGGCCTCTGCGCACTTTTTCACTGTAGTACAGTATAAAGTGCGTGAGCTCTCTGTGTATGTGTGGTGAGTGACCTGCCCTCCCATAGGAATGAATGGGGAATATGTATGCCCATGGTAGTTCCTGATGTGTGGAGAGTGCAGGGTCGAGTTTGGTATGTGCGAACTCGTGAGATTGAATGCTGCGCAATGATATACGCAGCATGATTGTGTCTAGTGTAGAAGTGCCACTTCTAGAAGTTGGCATATTTGTGTAATTTGTGCCTGGCGTGTGATTGGCTGGAGTCTGGCTCCAGGAGGGTGCCTGGGTCTGCTTGTGGATTGACTGTCTGGTCTGAGGGTGACAGGGGCTGGGGAGCCCCCAGGAGGTTGTCTTGGTCAGCCCTTGGTTGAATGACCGCATCTGCAACTAGAGTGCTGGGAGGAGAAAGCATCTGGGAGTGAATGGGGCAGGGTTTTCCCCACACAATGCTGGCTCCACCCCCTGTGCTGCGTCTGATGTCCCTAGCCTGGCCTGTGAAAGGAATTCCCTATAACCAGTTGTAGATGGTTCTCACCCTGCCTTCACCTTGCTAGACAAAGGATTTTACAGTATATAAAGGGACTTCTGACTTGAATCAGGGGCGTGCTGCTGCTTGGGCTCAGGGAAAGGCTTGCCTCCCTGAGCCCTGGCCAGCCCCTGGATGCCCTAGAGGACTCTTTGGGACCCTGCTGCCTTTCCTAGGAGGATAGGGGACTTTGCTTTGCCCTGCAACCCCCCTTTTTCTTGGCTTTGTCCCTGGGAATCTCTGGGACCTTTGGCAGCATAGAGAATCTGCATTTTATTTCGGAGATATTGGCCCTAGCGCTTAATAGCGGTTTAGTCTGTCCACTGGCGCTTGGGAGGCGCTGTAATTGTCCCTAGAGCTTGGGAGCGTTTTGTTGCCTGTTGGCGCTCAGGGCGCTTTGCTTGTACTTTCGCAGCTGCCCACGCTGCATTTTGCCGCTGTTTGCCGATTATTGAAGACCCTGGCAGGTGCCCACCCCGCCAGGGACCTGGTGCCATTTGTGGCCCCGAGCGAGTGCCCACCTCGCTTTATGGTGAATTGCAAAGGAGCCGGTGCCTACCAGGCATTGCCCCAGAGTCCTGCCATGGAAGCTACACCACGGGCTGTCGCGCTGCCTGCGGTGACCCGGAAGTCCTTGCACGAAGGACCGGAGGCTGCGGGAAGTCCCGCCCCCTCGGCGGCGGAGCGAGAACGAATCTGCGCGGCGTGTGCATCCAGTGAGGCTCCCATGGGGTAGGAGAGCCCCGCAAGTGTGGTGAGCAGAGGCGGAGGGGGAACGGGGCACATTGCCGGTGCCCGGCCCCGCCGCAAGTCAAGGCCCGGGTGCCGAGAGTTTACCGCCGCCGCAAGCGGCAGGAGCGAAAGCAGGAAGCAGCAGCCAAGAGCCCCACCGGCTCCATTTGGGAGTCCCGGGGTGAGGCGAAGAGGCGGTAGCAGGCGCCTCCCCAGAGCCCCCGGAGACAGAGTCCAGCAGCCCGGTGAGTGAAACTGGCAGGGGGGCTCCGGGCGGGTGCAGGCACAGTGCAAGGGCGGCCCCGGATGACAGTGGGCCGCCCACCGTTTCCCAGAGCCTCAGTGGATCCCCCGGGACTCCATTAAGTTGTTAGCCTAGAGGGCTCCGGTATTTATGGGGCCAGAGGGCTCCAGGGGCCAGGTGTGTTTCCCAAGCCCAGATGGCTCCAACGACGGGGCCATATTTGTTTTAGGAGCCTGGGAGGCTCATGGGTATGGGTGTACTTTTAGAGCCCCGTGGCTCCAACGTTGAACATACTTGTTTAGAGAAGGGCCAGTGAGAGCCCAGGCCGCATGTTTGTGGCCAGAGCCTGAGAGCTCCAATGTTTGAGGGAACCTGTTTATTGTCATGAGGAGCTAATGAGAGATTGTGGTGCAGACTTTGCTCCTAAGGGCCATTAAGGGCCCTGTCGCAGTTTTGTTGTTCCCCAGTTGCCCAGCAATTAGTGGGCAGCTGCACCGTTTAGGCGCAATGTGAGAGAGTCCCTGTGTGGGACAGAGATGGCACAGTGGTGCCAGGCCTTCTACAGCTGCGCAGCACTTAGTGCCAGCTGCAACGTTTAGACCCTTGGGATTGTTCTCAGCTACCCAGCAATTAGTGGGCAGCTGCAACGTTTAGGCTTGCGCCCGTGGCGCACCCCTGACTGGCGCTGCATTGGCACCGCGCCCTGACATTCTGGACACAGGGCTTTTTGAGTCCCCTTGTTGGATGGCCAGTTGGCCAGGGGACTGGTATGTGATTTCTGCACAAAGTGATTTCTATGTTTTTGATAGTAATTGCTAAGGTGATGTTTGCCCAATGTGATTATGAGGTTAGTTTACCTATGGAGGTTTATGTTAGTGAGAGTTTATTTCACTATGTGAGTTACGCCCCTAAATGTGAGTTATGCTTAGGGGGAGAGTCTAATGTGTTTAGACTAATGAGAGATTGCCTACTGTAGTTTTAACTGGTTAGGTCCAAATGTGAGTTATGCGTAATGTGCTATGCCATTATGCCTTTGACACCTCTGAATGTGTTTCATGCATTATGTGTCTTACCTACACCTCTGAATGTTTTTATGCATCATGTGTTTTCCTTCCCTACACCTCTGAATGTTATGATGCATCATGTGTAATGTGTTCTTGCTGATACCCCTAATTGTATTGTAATACTTAGGTGGTTGTTCTTTCTAGTCCTGGCATAAATAATCACTTGTGAATATTGCCCGTGCCAGTTAGCACAATGTATATTGTGTGATTACTATATGAAGTGTTTTGACAATACAAAAGTTATTTTTATATAACCTTGTGTGGAGTTCCTTTTGTGGTGTGCCTAGGATGTTGTTGCTGTTGTGTGCGTGTGCAAATGCTTTACACATTGCCTCCGGGATAAGCCTGTCTGATCGTGCCAAGCTACCAAGGGGGTGAGCAGGGGTTATCTTGGCATGTGACTCCCTTGCCCTGACTAGAATGGTGGTTTCTGCCTAGCTTTGGCGTCAGCCTTAGCCAACCAGAATTAGCCAGTTCTAACACTCCTTGACTTGAATTCTCATCTTAATACTTGTTTAATATGCTGTCACAGTGAAGTTTTGTGTGCATCATGAAAGCAATTTCTTAGTAGGATGGGGAATGCTGATCCCTGTGGTTGGCATCTCTACTTTCCGTTTTTGGGGATGGAAAGAAATGACAGATATTAACCATGCTGATGGCGTCATTACCTGTTGGCTGGCATCAGTAAGACTGCTGTGTTAAAAGTTAGGATGCAATACGCAGTAACCCGTGAAACTGCATCTCCCAGTGTTGCACTGGAGCCCTGCCCACATATTTTCGGTTTCAGCCCCTGAATTCCTTTTTTCTTGTGGATATATATGAGAGCATGGTTGTGGCCAATGATTGTTCTATTTTGGGGAGCCCTTTTATTGTGTGGTTAAAATTTTGGGAAACATTCCTGTATCAGCTTTTTTTTCAGCTTCATGTTCACGTTCTCCATCAAGAAAGAGAGCAAGAGAGATTTTAGCCTTTATTTTTTTTAAAGAGGATGGATCCTGTTGTTTTTCTTTTACATCTCCAGGGATGATGCCTATTTCCACAGCAGGACAACTGGTTACTTCATTCTCCATTTCCATAGGAGGCCTTAAAACTCTTCAGGAGCATTTGACTCATAATGGTCTAATATTGCGTAAGCTATGACTTTGGCTTAGCTCTACAAGGTGTGCTTTCCCACCCAAGAGTGACATTGGTGAACTTGGATTAAGGCACCAGTGGGGAATGTAAAAGACATAATATTGTTGCCCTGCAAAACACTATTCAATTTGCAATTTAGATAGAGGCATTGCATTTGGATTAATAACAATCCCATGAATGGATCAGGGGCACAGTGAAAACAGCAACAAACCTTATTTTCGTTATTCACAGGCACACACACACACTGTACTTAGATGAATAAACAATTTTAAGTAAAAGTATTTATTACTAAAGGAACAATCTGTTTCTCAGTACATCTAAAACAACTACACAGAATATTATGAAAACACCAAGAAGGCACCTTATAAATAATGAGAATAAAACAAAAATTTCTAGCATGTTTTAAAATGCATCTTAAGCCAAACACTGTAATGCCTACCACTATGCTCTACACTAAGAGAGCATAGAAGGTAGATCTACTTGCAGTCTAGAGCTCCTTAGGGAGTAGAGATGCACTGCATACCTTGTCGACAGCAACGGTTATCTTTACCATTGGAGGTATGTAGCCAGTGTTCCCTGTGAAGGCACAAACACTTGCTGCGGTCTTCCTTCAGGGCTCGACTTCTGTCTTCAAGTGAGCATTAGCATCTGCAAAGTATGCTGGCAGTACCTTCTCTGTCAGAATATTGGGCAAAAATCTAGGCGAAGAATCTCTCCTTACAAGTGGTAGTCGTTATATATTAAATCTTATCAGAGATTGGCATTTCTTCTGTAAGTTAATTATTATTATTATTATTATTATTATGCTGTTTTATTAAGCGCTCAATCACTGCCAGAGTATCCTGGCGCGAAGATGAAAAGGAAAAACAGAATAAAAGCAGAACGATAAGACAGAAGGCAGCTAGAAGGCCAACCTGAACAAATGTGTTTTCAACGCTTTTTTGAAATAGCCGAAGTTCAGGGTAGCTCGCAGGAATAATGGAAGTTCATTCCAGGCCAAGGCGGCCTTTACCGCCACTGATTGCCCTCCCAGCCGGGCATGCCGGAAACATGGGACCTGCAGCAGATGTTGAGCGGCAGAGTGCAAGGGTCTATTAGGAGAATAACGACAGAATTGTTTCATTAAATAAGCAGGACCTTGCCCATTAATGGCTTTATGAGCCAGTGTAAGAATTTTAAAGATAATCCGTTGTGGGACTGGCAACCAGTGCAGACTCTGCAAGTGATTCTTTACGCTCACCCGACTGGAGATATTACCTAACAGTCTGGCGGTCGCATTTTGAATCACTTGGAGACGCCTCACCAGGTAAGCCGGGGAGCCACTCAGCAAGGCGTTGGCATAGTCAAGCCGCGAGAGGATTAAAGCTTTCGCTACTGACTCTCTTGCTGAGGAAGGAAGATAAGGAAAAAACTTCTGCAGCGCTTTAAGGGTCCCAAAGCAGCCCCCCGTCAGCTTCTTAATGTGAGCCTCGAACCGGAGGTACTCTCCGAACCAGACCCCCAAGTTCTTAGCAAGGACATTGACTGAACAGGGCATCGGAAAGCAATGTCTGACATAGACTATGTGCATCAAGGTGTGCGTCACAGACGTTTCCTTATGAACATTTAAGGTACAATTATGTCAATTCAGACTACATTATTTAGGTTATATGTCTGTATGTGCTCCTATTTAACCTTGACAGAGTGGTGCACCCTGCCGTGAGGAATTTAGTGTGAAAAAGATAAAAAAAAGTTGGGATTTCCGAGATACTTACGGCTAAGAGCCGTTGGGACCCACTCAGCTATTCGCTGGGGTCAAATACCTGTAAAGAATAAATGTTTTCAGATTAGGAACAACTTTTTCTTAATTACAGTGTATTACCAGTTAATGTCATTCAAAAACCTTCACCAAAACAACCACCCAAGTGGTAAAAATACAAAAGGTGGTGTTTGATTGCTCATTGAAAGCGAGCATTTCTTACAGCTTATAACCAAAATTAATTAGTAATTGTCCACCTAAAAGTCAGCAAGTGTGATTTATTTTACCACTGCGTCCTTCAGGTAACATCCACTGATTTAATATATTAAAAAAATCCTGGAAATATATTTTATACTGGCAACTAGCCAAACGTGCACTCAGTCAGTAGAATCATGGAGTCCGACTATGCTCCAAAGGGGAGGGGTGATTCAAGTAGTGACAAAACCCCTGGAAGATAAAGGTTCTCATGCAAACTCACGTAAGGAGGACGATTCTCACTCCACATGGGCAGACACGGTGGAGGGTATGCTTCACGTCGCATCTCTGCAGGACAGATAGCCATGCGAACGTTTCAAGAAAAAAAACACACTGCCATGTGAGCGCTTTCGAAAAAATGATTTTTTTTTAAAGCAGACTTATTCGGATAACACATAAGCACACTAGTAGACAGGAAGACCCATGTGTAACTTACAATAATGCAGACGGCTCCCCGATGACAACCTATTCTGTCGACACCGCGGCCCGGATGAACGCCGAGTTTGCGCGTTACCGACAGACGTAGTCTGTGTTGTGGTCACGTGAGAAAATCACGTGACCTCGTGTGCCGGAAATTTAGAAATTTAAAGGGACCTTACTGATATTATCCATGCCCGTATTGTTTTGATAGTTCCAAGGCACTTGCCCAGAATGATTAGCTAATTTCAGTCGAATTGGGCCGATGTTGTATAGTGATTGATCGTTTGAAATTGGGTGAACGAGGATTATAATAAGAATTATAGTAGTGCATCGAGATTCGTGATGCTTGCAACTACTAATATTCCCCTGCAATTGTGATGTAGATGTAATTATGTGATAGTGTTAGTATCAACATTTTTTAATAGACTACTCTAGATGTACGAAATGTGGGATACAAGATGGCAAATCTCCCTTTCTTTAGAAGAATTCTTCTCAGAGTGGTGGAACTGGCCTTAAAGGTATTACGGAACAGTCTAGGATTATGACCTATTTAAGTATTGCATTATAGGTTAGATATTCGGATCCTCTTTAGGTTTTAACGTCTCAGCACTGAGCCCCATGCAATATCGTCATTAAGTCCTTGGCGATGGCTGGATAGGCGATGGATCCACCGTTGTTCCTTCTCAAATAGCAATTTCTCATCGCCAAGGACATGCTCCACCACAGTCCACCGCATATCATTTGGTGTATGATTACTTTCAATAAAGTGGTTAGTGAGCTTGGTCGCACTGCGTTTGCACCGTATGCTGCTTCGATGCTCACATATTCTCAGCTTCACACGTCTCGTGGTCATACCAACGTACTTCAAACCGCAGGTACAGATGATCAAGTACACAACGTTGCTGGTGTTGCAATTGGTATGGCCACGTTGCTCCCACTGTTTTCCAGGTTCTAAATTTAGGAACTTCGAATTGGTGGTAAGATGGCAGATACTACAGTCTCCACAAAGGAAATGGCCCTTCACGGCCGGATGTCCCCAAGTGGATAGTACAGTAGGGTCTTGACTTTTCTGTTTCTTAGCTGGGCGTGTGTGGACTAGAGAATCCTTCAGACTGGTCGCTCTCTTGTAAGAAAAAAGAGGTTTTTCCCACTTTAATTTGCTGCTCGTCACAATGTTCCAGTTTCTTTGAATGCTCCGGCTTACCACATTGGACATGGTATTATATGTTGTTACGCATGTTAAAGGAACTTCTTGTAGTGCATTTTTGGGATATGTCTCCAAAAGGGCATCTCTGTTTTGGTTGAGAGATCTCTTCCGACTCTTATGGAGTATTCTCTTGGGGTAGTCACGTGCCTCCAATTTCTCCATTAGATCATCTGCTTGGGGCATTGCTGGAAAGGTCTAATACTGGATAAAAGTGGTTTGAAGAAAATCCATGCTGAAAAGCCTTTTGGCACTTTTTGTAACTTAGGGTTCGTTAGGGTTAGCACTAACAGCAGTATTCCATGTGTTTGGGGGTGTTCTAGATTTTTGCAACTGGGTTCTGGGGTATTAGAGCACTCGTGGTAATGTGTAATCTTGGTTGCAAGTTGTTTGAAGAAAATCCATGGTGGGAAAGGGGAGTTAGGGCCTAGCTGTGCAGCGTATTTGGACTGAATTGAAGGTAGTAGGCCCATTTTTGCTTTTTGCCTGTTTGGGGGTGTTCTGCTTTTTTGCGGGTGGCTGCAGGGGTCTGGGGGCATAGTTCGGAAGGTCTTATATCGGAATCAAGTGTTTTGGACCAAATCCATGGTGAAATGTTTTTGGTGTTTTTGCTCACTTGCCTGTGTTTAGGGTGCTGTTTGGGGGGCTTCCTGGTTTTTGTGGGTGGATTTGGGGGTCTGGGAGCACTGCTGGGTATGGATACTTTTGATTGCTAGAGGTTTGAAGCAAATCCATAGTGGCAAAGGGAGTTAGGCCTAGCTGCAGAGCGCGCGTGGAGTGATTTTGGAAATTTGCCTGAAAATTTCTGAGCCCATTTTTGAAGTGTTGCTTTTTGGCTGTTTGGGGGTCTTCTACTTGTTTCCGCCTGGGTTGACAGCTCTGGGGCCGTTGCTGGGAAGGTCTAATACCGGATAAAAGTGGTTTGGACAAAATCCATGAGGAAAAAGTTTTTGCATTTTCCGACATTTTGCTCAATTTAGCATTTTCGGGGGCCTGTTTAGGGGGCTTCCTGGTGTTTGTGGGTGGGTTTGGGGTCTGGGAGCACTGCTGAGTATGGATACTTTTGATTGCAAGAGGTTTGAAGCAAATCCATGGTGGCAAAGGGAGTTAGGGCCTAGCTGCAGAGCGCACGCGGAGTGATTTTGGAAATTTGCCTGCAAATTTCCAAGTGCCCATTTTTGAAGTTTTGCTTTTTGGCTGTTTGGGGGTCTTCTACTTGTTTCCGCCTGGGTTGACGGCTTTGGGGCCATTGCTGGGAAGGTCTAATACTGGATAAAAGTGTTTTGGACAAAATCCATGAGGAAAACGTTTTTGCATTTTCTGACATTTCTCTCAATTTAGCGTTTTTTGGGGCCTGTTTGTGGTGCTTCCTGGTGTTTTTGGGTGGGTTTCGGGGTCTGGGAGCACTGCTGGGTATGGATACTTTTGATTGCAAGAGGTTTGAAGAAAATCCATGGTGGCAAAGGGGAGTTAGGGCCTAGCTGCAGAGCGTGCGCGGAGTGATTTTGGAAATTTGCCTGAAAATTTCGAAGTGCCCATTTTTTAAGTTTTGCTTTTTGGCTGTTTGGGGGGATTCTACTTGTTTCCGCCTGGGTTGACGGCTCTGGGGCTATTGCTGGGAATTTCTAATACCGGATAAAAGTGGTTTGAACAAAATCCATGAGGAAAACGTTTTTGCATTTTCTGACATTTCTCTCAATTTAGCGTTTTTGGGGGCCTGTTTGTGGGGCTTCCTGGTGTTTATGGGTGGGTTTCGGGGTCTGGGAGCACTGCTTGGTATGGATACTTTTGATTGCAAGAGGTTTGAAGCAAATCCATGGTGGCAAAGGGAGTTAGGGTCTAGCTGCAGAGCGCGCGCGGAGTGATTTTGGAAATTTGCCTGAAAATTTCTAAGTGCCCATTTTTTAGGTTTTGCTTTTTGGCTGTTTGGGGGTCTTCTACTTGTTTCCGCCTCAGTTGACGGTTCTGGGGCCATTGCTGGGAAGGTCTAATACCGGATAAAAGTGGTTTGGACAAAATCGGAGGCAAATTCTTTTTTTTGCGTTTTTGCTGACTTGCTTGTCTTTGAGGTGCTGTTTGGGGGGGTTCCAGGTGTTTGTGGGTGGTTTTTGGGGTCTGGGAGCACTGCTGGCACAGTCTAATTTTGATTGCATTTGTTTTTCAGGAAATCCATTGTGGAAAAGGGGAGTTATGGCCTAGCTGCACAGCGCGTTTGGACAGAATTGAAAGAAGGCCGAAAAATATTGTACGTATGATATTTTCCATTTTTGCTTTTTGCCTGTTTGGGGGTGTTGTGCTTTTTTGCACGTGGGTTGGCGGGTCTTGGGGCAATGCTGGGAAGGTCTAATACCGGAAAAAAGTGCTTTGGAGAAAATCCATGCTGAAAAGCGTTTTGGCACTTTTTTTAACTTAGGGCTCGTTAGGGTTAGCACTGGCAGCAGTATTGCAGGTGTTTGAGAGTGCTTTAGATTTTTGCAACTGGGTTCTGGGGTCTTAGAGCACTTGTGGGAATCTGTAATTTTGGTTCCAAGTGGTTTGAAGAAAATTCATGGCGGGAAAGGGGGGATTTGGCCTAGTTAAAGAAAGCGTTTGCCACTATTCTTAACTTAGGGCTCGTTAAGGTTAGCAGTATTATATTGCATGTGTTTGGGCGGGGGTTCTAGATTTTTACGACTGGGTGGGTCTTGGAACACTTGTAGGAATGTCTAATTTTGATTGCACATGGTTTGAAGATAATCCATGGTGGGAAAGGGGGGTTTTGGGCATACTTTCTGAGTGCGTTTTGGCACGATTTGAAATTTGGCCTCTGCGATTTAGCAGCAGTATTCTGCACGTTTTTGGGAGGGTAATGTGGGGTGTTGTAGATTTTGGGGATTGTCATCTCTGAAAGTGACAGTATAATTTTTGCACTACACAGCGTGCCTTACGTATTTTTTTTCTTTGAGGTGTCTTTAACACTTACTGTTGTGTTTTTCCATCATCAATTACATGCAGGCTTTTACCCTGTGCCATCGATGTACTACTCAGGCTTACAATTAGCAATCCGCAAATCCGCATCAAGCAGGCAGTGGACTGTCAGTGTGTCTGGTCACCAAGATTGATCGACGGAGCATCCGATGGAATAAAGGAGTACCGCAAATAAGAGGAATGGCTGGATGCATCAACTTGACAAATTCAACGGGACAACTACAAAAAACAGTAACAGTATCCAAAATTCTCCTTATCTTTTAAATGATATTCTTGTGACCTTGAACTTACTTCTACGAGTGTGACTCTGTGCTTTTGTTTGATCTCTGCTTCAAATTCATCCCTCCAGCTATTTGATACGTCTTTGCTATGTTTAACACTAACTTAATGTTCTAAGTGTTTATTGTCTGAGGGCAGAGAGGCAAGTGAAATTGCGTAATGACTGCAGCCCTGTACTGCCAACTTGTTCCTTTGTAGTTACTAGTAAGTTGCAGTAAGTAGTAGTACTACTTTTCAGTAAGCTAACCATCCATTTACTAAACAACTTCTGGCATGCAGTAGTGCACTTCCTTTATGTCCCTTTAAAGGTTTATCGATATCTTCAAATCCAAAGATTTGTTTCTCTTCATTTGTTGTTTGACTGTCCATGCTGTGTTTTTTTCCTCTCTGCCAAACTTTCCCAAAAACCCCCATTCCCATCCAATTTTCAAACCCTAACCCTCTTCCCCCGGGCTGTGTGGTATTTCATTGATGTGTGACTGACAACAACAATAAATTCCACACACTTGCTGGAGAGGATAAGGTCAAAGCAACCAGAAGTGCATGTGCCCCACCGTGGATTGATAATAAGAACATCCTCTTCCTACATGACATGAACAATCTAATGCTTAATGCTTACCTTACGTTGGCACTACTTAGGCTACAATTTAGGGCACTGTTCTGTACCGTACTATCCATTGTACTGTTTCTAATGCTACGCTCAGGCCACTCAATGTTTAATTTCCTCTTTTTTTCATATGGTGATACTGGAAGTGTGTACCACTACTGCTACCAGCACAACAATGATATTGCATCCGTCGAGGATTCAAGTCAACAACCAACCTTAATCACCATTTGCAATGAAGCCAGCCCTGGGGCTACCCCGATTCTCAAACACGAATCACAGGTAAGATAAGCATTTTGGAGAGGTAGAATAATGGGCTGGGACTGGGAGGAGAGCAGAGATTGCCAGTACTACTAGTAAAGTACTAGTAGGGCTACTGAATTCACTAACTCTGTTACTGGCACTTTGGTACATTTCAGGACTAGATGTTTCATTCATGCTGGTAAGTTGGAAGGAACCAAACGTCCAGTAACCACCGCCCACCCCGACACAAAATAATATGAATGCGTATACTATGTTTTGGTATGAAAAATAATTATTAAGAAATATATTGAGGTAGTCAAAAAATTAAATAAATTAACCCAACTCACCCACCTACCTAACCCCAAACAATGTCCAAAAGTCCAAAAGTCCCCTTTCCCAAACACCCAATTCCCACCCCCCCCAACAGTCTTTAAAAAAGGGGCAAGGGACAGTCACTTCCTCTGGTGGCGTAGTTTTGCAAGTTGTTGCTTCATGTCCCACTGCTCTTTGCGGAGGTCCCGGAGCTGGCGCTGATGTTTCTCGGCCAACCTCTGCAGGGAGTCCACTCTTTTGCGTAGTCGACGCACACGAATGAACCAGGATCTGGGGGGGCGCTGATGTTGTTGCAGCTGTGCGGCGGCGGCGGGAGGCTGTCGGGCCACGGCTCCGTTTGGCTGGAGGCTTCTGGCTGGTGGACCCGGGGGCAGTGGAGGAGGATGTAGATGTTGATGTTCTCTCCTCATGCTCTCGAGCCCACAACCGCCGATACTCGACACAAATAGCCACCAGCTTACGGGCCCTGGCCTGGACAGCCATCCCCTTACAGGTGAGCTGTTTGGGAGTAGAATCTATGAAGAAAGAAAGAAAAATACTGTAGCCAATAGTCCTTAACATAAAGTCAAAATAATTCAACGGAAGGTTGATACTCAGTAACACCAGCAAGTAGCAAACACAGTATAAAATTTTGGCCTGTATCTTTCCGCCGTCTTTGTAAGCCTGTGACACTGTTAGTTTCAGGAATTCCACTAGCAGCACTATAGGTGGACTCACTACTACATACATAGTCAGATAGTACTAAAAAATGCCTTTTTTACTTTTTTTCTCTTGCTTTGCTAAAGAAATTACTGGTACGTGAACTTGTGGTAGCCGCCATAATGGCAGCTCACTCAGCTTTACCCCAAGAAATACAGACATAGGCCATGATGATGCAGACTCACAGTACTTTAAGCAGTACATGCAGGTGGGGATAGGAATGTCTTACTTTTCTATAGGGGTGGCACTACCACTGGCCATACTTCATCCACTCAGCGTCTGCTCTACTACATCATACACCTCTGCTATCGACGAGGAGGATAAAGAAGATTACATCCAGGCTTCCAAAGTACGTCTATGATTCTTCCTAATGTCTCAAATGTACCAACATTTCTGTTTGTCAACAACCAACTAACACCCTTTTCATTATATTTTGGAAACCGCCATCTTCTTTCTTATGTTGAATTGCATTCAACAAAACCATTCTTTACAGTCAAACATAAATATTAAGACTCGCTCGTCCTTCGTTTCACCCTTCTTTCACTTTTCGTTCTTCACATCCCTAAACTACATCTGATCTGATATGACTTTGCTTCACAATAAAAATTTGCCAGCTGAGTTCAAGTGAAATAGAGGGGGGCATTGGTTACCAGAGAAGTACCGCCGCTAATGATATTACAAGTCAAGGTTGACTGTCTTCTCCGTGATAGCCCAAAACGTCGTTCTTAATTAGTAAATGTTCTTGACAGTACAGTGTAATTATACTAGTGTACTGTGTACTACTGTACAGTACATCATACACTCCTTTACGAGCCTACTCAAAAAAAATTCAATAAGTAAGGTATATAATAACTTACCACCATCCGCCGCCACTGAGTCTTCCCCTCAAGCTCTTCCTGTTGGCGCCACCGCATCCAGAGTGGACCCCTCTGCACTGCTGGCCCCAGCACTGGTGGTCATCTGTGCCGCATCAGATGTTGTGACGTCTAGGAAAAACATGTCATATTTTCCGATGCCATACACAACCCCCTATTTTGTCTCGTAATGGAAGAAAATGTTACATAACACATTTTTTATTACTGGGATTGAAAAAAGGTAACGGTTTTGGGGAGGGTGTTAGCCTTTTAGATGCTTATTCCATTACATGCTACACTTCTTCTTATGACAACTGATAAATGCTTGCTTAACGTGCACCATTGTTCTCATTACAGAAAGAAGATTCCATTGCCCTTCTGCCAGACGATTCACCAACTACTACTGAGTCACCACCAGCAGTACTTTAAGTACTTTAAAGAAGGTGGGGGCTCACGCACAGTTATTCTAATAATTTCCTGTGTCTGTTAGTGTTAACTATTATTAAGTTTGAGTCATACTAATTTAATTCATGGGAATGTTGTTTAAACTTTAACGTCATCTTCATCCATAAGAATACTACGCTACTAAAAATAAAGAAATAATGTTTTCATTTCTCAATTGAAAATAAAACTTTAAAACTAACAAGCACTGTGTGGTTTTTGTTCACGAGTGAGTGAGCGGAAAGGTTTGAACTACTGCACTTGGCAGTCATGTTTTAGTGACTCAGATAGGCCGGGACTCGAAGTAGTCTTCTTCTGTTCTTCTGGGTCATAAAATCATTGGTCAGACATTCTAGATAGTCAGTCAGGGGAATGGGGGTTCAACTTCTGTTCGAACTGAGGCATGTCGAAAGTCGAATTGCACCTGGCATCAACAATGTCCTATTTATCTTGTCCATACTTCTTTCTGTGCAGAATAGTCCCTGAAACACTAGCGGTATGGGATGTGCTACTCTCAAATAAAAAAGGCAACTGCTACCTTTTACTTGGTGTAAACAATGACATTTGTTGTTGGAAATTGTCAAAGCACTTACATTAAGAAGATT
Organism: Lissotriton vulgaris; assembly: GCF_964263255.1. Classification (NCBI taxonomy): domain Eukaryota; kingdom Metazoa; phylum Chordata; class Amphibia; order Caudata; family Salamandridae; genus Lissotriton; species Lissotriton vulgaris. The sequence continues at coordinate 1,805,644,490 of NC_141694.1, read as the reverse complement.
GGAATAGACAGCAAGGGCAACCCAGAGGACTGCACTCAGTGCCTAGAGTTATTGCTGTATCAGAGTTTCGTTTCACACCGTTTGCCGAATGGGCAAGCTTAGCTACCTACACAGACTGACTCATAATTGTAAATAGTAGTAGCACAGAGAGTGATGGTAGAGGCAGGATAAGAATGTAGAAAGTAGTCTACATTAGAAGAAGATCAAAGACTATTTTGTAAAACATAGAATTATTAGGAACCAGTTTGTAATGAATAGGAGCTGTAAAAGTTAGGGAAGTATAAGTATTAATACAACAATAGAACAACTTACTGGGGTCAGCAGAAGACCCTGCAAGGGACTGAGCATCTCCACCTTCTGCCACCGGAGTCTCTGTTGCCGCCGCCGCCTTGCCCTGGGAGGTCCTGGTGATCATGAAATAATGAAACACAACATGGATGATTGTTTTTTGGGAAATATTCGATTTCTTTGTACTCAATCTAAAATTATGTCAGGGAAACAAATTAACATCAATTGCATCTGATCTGGTCAACTAGGAGGATAGTAGTACAGTATTGCAGGATTCGCAGACCATCTAATAGTTACGTTATGTAATTCACTAACTACATCAACAACAAAAAGGTTCTACTACGACTGCCATCACTCAGCAGCACGAGACGTCGCGTGACAGACACAGTCCGTCATCATGATTGCAGACCACTAACAAATGTCCTATAACAAGTAAAAAATTATAAACTCAACGTATCAATCCACCACTATCTCATCAAAGTGGCAGCAGCAGGAGTACAAAGAAGGACTAGACTTGAGTCTACTGTCTCTAGCATTACACAGTAATGCTCTTAAATGACTAAAAAGTTGCAAACAAGTAAGTATAGTAGCAACGCCAATAACCAGGCGAGCACCTGCACTGACAGAAGCTATTTAAACATTAATTTACATGCAATGTAATCGAATCAGCAGCATTCATACTCTTCAGGAAAAAAATAGATTAGCAATGTAACAGAGCAGAAGGAAAAAAAGTAGTTATTAAATAGCTACTTACCAAGGCCAGGGATCTCCACACCGAGCAGGCCGACCATGTCATGCTCCCGGTCCAAGATGTCACTCCACCGGTGTGTCACTTGTTGGTAAGTGCGCCGGCCCCTAGACTCCTTATACATGTGCCGGCACACCTTCTTCCACAGCTGGTGACGCTCCCGCAGGCCGTAACCGGAAGCAATCTGCCCACCTGCTGCCACGGTTTTAGGGAGGTGGACTTGCACAAACACCATCAAGGCGGCCACCTCCACCGCGGAGAAGATCTCCCTGGCCTGGACATCCTCGCCCCTCAAACGCCCGCAAGGAGCCGGGTACTGGGTGCTGGGCCCTTCCCCTTGCCCTTGTCGCCTCCCTTAGCCATGGTCCTGGGCACAAGAAGAAGGAAGGAAGAATAGGTGTGAAAAAAAATAAGAGAGAGAGCAAAAGAAATAAAGTAGGTAATAAAGTACCAAAAAGTAAAAAAAACACAAAATATAGATGTAGGAAATTGAAAAGAGAGATAATAAGCTAAAAAAAAACCAAAAAAAGTTAAGAAAAACATAGGATTACGAAGATGTGAGATGGATAGAAAGGTAGCATTACCAAAACCATAGCAGTGAATGAAAAACAAGATGGCCGCGCCCGTAGAGGACCGCGTGGGTAAGTTTGCGTGATATTTTCCCTGAGAGCACGCAAAAACGCCCATGAACGTGTATCGCACGACGCATATGTCGCGAGCATGTAACAAGCGCCTGGAAACGGAAACACGTAACGCAAACAAGATGGCCGCGCCCATACACGACCACATGGGCAACCTCGGGGTCGGTGCGCTGCAAGCGGTCCGCGAATAAGCAGAAAACCGCGGGAACACGCAAAAAAAAGGAATCAGCAAATTCGCACTAATTTGCGGATTGCAAGTTCGATTTCGCACGAATTTCCGCCCCGCGAATCTCGCGAAATTGCAGAAAAACGACTTTTGGAAAACTGAAAGCACTTAGCAGGTGCAAACGTTCAAGCTAATTTGTAACCATTCCCTGTAGTGCTTCCTGAGGGGCCCCTCCAGGGTTCAGTTGCCTACTTGCAACTATTCTCTGACCCTGCTCTGACCCTCAACGCAGGGTCAGAGAATAGTTACAGGTATGGCACAATGCTCCTGTAAAAAAAATAACTGCAACAGGAAGCACTTACAGCGAAGGAAGCAGGTGGCAGGGATGAACCAGAGGGTGGCAGGGATAAAGCAGAGGGTGACAGTGCTGTACCAGAGGGTGGCAGGGGTGAACCAGAGGTGCTGTGATGAACCAGAGGGTGCTGTGATGAACCAGAGGGTGGCAGTACTGAACCAGAGGGTGGTAGTGATGAACCAGAGGGTGGCAGGGATGAACCAGAGGGTGGCAGGGATGAAGCAGAGGGTGACAGTGCTGTACCAGAGGGTGGCAGGTGTGAACCAGAGGTGCTGTGATGAACCGGAGGGTGCTGTGATGAACCAGAGGGTGGCAGTGCTGAACCAGAGGGTGGTAGTGAGGAACCAAAGGGTGGCAGGGATAACACAGAGGGTGGCAGGGATGAAGCAGAGGGTGACAGTGCTGTACCAGAGGGTGGCAGGGGTGAACCAGAGGTGCTGTGATGAACCAGAGGGTGCTGTGATGAACCAGAGGGTGGCAGTGCTGAACCAGAGGGTGGTAGTGATGAACCAGAGGGTGGCAGGGATGATTCAGAGGGTGGCACTGGTGAACCAGAGGGTGCTTTGATGAACCAGAGGGTGGCAGTGCTGAACCAGAGGGTGGCAGTGATGAACCAGAGGGTGGCAGGGATGAACCAGAGGGTGGCAGGGATGAAGCAGAGGGTGACAGTGCTGTACCAGAGGGTGGCAGGGGTGAACCAGAGGTCCTGTGGTGAACCAGAGGGTGCCGTGATGAACCAGAGGGTGGCAGTGCTGAACCAGAGGGTGGTAGTGATGAACCAGAGGGTGGCAGGGATGAACCAGAGGGTGACACTGGTGAACCAGAGGGTGCTGTGATGAACCAGAGGGTGGCAGTGCTGAACCAGAGGGTGGCAGTGATGAACCAGAGGGTAGCAGGGATGAACCAGAGGGTGACACAGATGAAGCAGAGGGTGACAATGCTGTACCAGAGGGTGGCAGGGGTGAACCAGAGGTGCTGTGATGAACCAGAGGGTGCTGTGATGAACCAGAGGGTGGCAGTGATGAACCAGAGGGTGGTAGTGATGAACCAGAGGGTGGCATGGCTAAACCTGAGGGTGGTAGTGATGAAGCAGAGGGTGACAGTGCTGTTACAGAGGTTGGCAGGGGCAAACCAGAGGTGCTGTGATGAACCAGTGGGTGCTGTGATGAACCAGAGGCTGTCAAGGATGAACCAGAGGGTGGCAAGTATGAAGCAGAGGGTGACAGTGCTGTACCAGAGGGTATCAGGGGTGAACCAGAGGTGCTGGGATAAACCAGAGGGTGCAGTGATGAACAAGAAGGTGGCAGTGCTGAACCAGAGGGTGGCAGTGATGAACCAGAGGGTAGCAGGGATGAACCATAGGGTGGCAGGGATGAACAAGAGGCTGGCACTGGTGAACCAGAGGGTGCTGTGATGAACCAGAGTGTGGCAGTGGTGAGTGCTAAACCAGAGGGTGGCAGCATGGGTGAACCAGAGGGTGCAGTGATGAACAAGAGGGTGGCAGTAGTGAGTGCTGAACCTGAGGGTGGCAGGGATGAACCAGAGGGTGGCAGGGATGAAGCAGAGGGTGACAGTGCTGTACCAGAGGGTGACAGGGGCGAACCAGAGGTGCTATGATGAACCAGAGGGTGCTGTGATGAACCAGAGGGTGGCAGGGATGAACCTGAGGGTGGTAGTGATGAACCAGAGGGTGGCAGGGATGAACCAGAGGGTGGCAGGGATGAAGCAGAGGGTGACAGTGCTGTACCAGAGGGTAGCAGGGGTGAACCAGAGCTGATGTGATGAACCAGAGGATGCTGTGATGAACCAGAGGCTTGCACTGGTGACACAGAGGGTGCTGTGATGAACCAGAGGGTGGCAGTGCTGAACCAGAGGGTGGCAGTGATGAACCAGAGGGTGGCAGGGATGAACCAGGGGGTGGCAGGGATGAAGCAGAGGTGCTGTGATGAACCAGAGGGTGCTCTGATGAACCAGAGGGTGGTACTGCTGAACCAGAGGGTGGTAGTGATGAACCAGAGGGTGGCAGTGCTGAACTAGAGGGTGGCACTGGTGAACCAGAGGGTGCTGTGATGAAACAGAGGGTGGCAGGGATGAACCAGAGGGTGGTAGTGACGAACCAGAGGGTGGCAGGGATGAACCAGAGGGTTGCACTGGTAAACCAGAGGGTGCTGTGATGAACCAGAGGGTGGAAGTGCTGAACCAGAGGGTGGCAGTGCTGAACCAGGGGTGGCAGGGATAAACCAGAGGGTGGGAGGGATGAAGCAGAGGTGTTGTGATGAACCAGAGGGTGCTGTGATGAACCAGAGGGTGGTACTGCTGAACCAGAGGGTGGTAGTGATGAACCAGAGGATGGCAGTGCTGAACTAGAGGGTGGCACTGGTGAACCAGAGGGTTCTGTGATGAACAAGAGGGTGGCAGTGCTGAACCAGGGGTGGCAGTGCTGAACCACAGGGTGGCAGTGATGAACCAGAGGGTGGCAGGGATGAACCAGAGGGTGGTAGTGATAAACCAGAGGGTGGCAGGGATGAACCAGAGGGTGGCAGGGATGAACCAGAGGGTGGCACTGGTGAACCAGAGGGTGCTTTGATGAACCCGGGGGATGGTAGTGCTGAACCAGAGGGTGGCAGTGCTGAACCAGAGGGTGGCAGGGATGAACCAGAGTGTGGCAGGGATGAAGCAGAGGGTGACAGTGATGTACCAGAGGGTGGCAGGGGTGAACCAGAGGTGCTGTGATGAACCAGATGGTGATGTGATGAACCAGAGGGTGGCAGTGCTGAACCAGAGGGTGGTAGTGATAAACCCAAGGGTGGCAGGGATGAACCAGAGGGTGGCAGGGATGAACCAGAGAGTGGCACTGGTGAACCAGAGGGTGCTGTGATGAACCAGAGGGTGGCAGTGCTGAACCAGAGGGTGGCATTGATGAACCAGAGGGTGGCAGGGATGAAGCAGAGGGTGGCAGGGATGAAGCAGAGGGTGACAGTGCTGTACCAGAGGGTGCCAGGGGTAAATCAGAGGTGCTGTGATGAACCAGAGGGTGCTGTGATGAACCAGAGGGTGGCAGTGCTGAACCAGAGGGTGGTAGTGATGAACCAGAGGGTGGCAGGGATGAACCAGAGGGTGGCGGTATGAAGCAGAGGGTGACAGTGCTGTACCAGAGGGTGGCAGTGGTGAACCAGAGGTGCTGTGATGAACCTGAGGTTGGCAGGACTGAACCAGAGGGTCGTAGTGATGAAGCAGAGGGTGACAGTGCTGTACCAGAGGGTGGCAGGGGTGAACCAGAGGTGCTGTGATGAACCAGAGGGTGCTGTGATAAACCAAAGGGTGGCAGTGCTGAACCAGAGGGTGGCAGGGATGAATCAGAGGGTGGCAGGGATGAAGCAGAGGGTGACAGTGCTGTACCAGAGGATGGCAGGGGTGAACCAGAGGTGCTTTGATGAACCAGAGGGTGATGTGATGAACCAGAGGGTGGCAGTGCTGAACCAGAGGGTGGCAGTGATGAACCAGAGGGTGGCAGGGATGAATCAGCGGGTGGCACTGGTGAACCAGTGGGTGCTGTGATGAACCAGAGGGTGGCAGTGGTGAGTGTTGAACCAGAGGGTTGCAGCAGGGGTGAACCATAGGGCGCTGTGATGAATAACAGGGTGGCAGTAGTGAGTGCTGAACCTGAGGGTGGCAGGGGTGAACCAGAGGGTGGCAGTGATGAACCAGAGGGTGGCAGTGGTAAACCAGAGGGTGTCAGTGGTGAACCAGAGGGTGGCAGTGTAAACCAGAGGGTGCTGTGCCCACATACACAACCGCATCGGTAACTTCGCCATGCAAGCGGCCTGCAAACACGCAAAAAACCCTGCGAACACGCAAAAATGCCCGCGAGCACGCAACAAAACCAAAAAATTCGCAATTATGCGGATCGGGAATTCGTGTTCGAACAATTACTCGGACCGCGATTTCGCTGATTTTGCCCATGCTTAGATTAAACCCAGATCTGTTGATTGGGTGTGAGTGTTTGGTTCAGATGCTCCGTCCATCACCACCCCCTTTTGTACCGCTTTGTTCGCCATAAGTTGGCAGGGTATGCTCAGATGTGAGTCCCTTGCTCACTTTCCCACTGGACTCAAGCAAGTCTGGCTGAAGACTGCCGTAATGCCAGAAACCGGTCCTAGGAAGCTTGTTTCAAGTCCAGGGAAGGCATGGCTTGGCAGTTCGGGCTGGACTGCACCCATGAGGCACAGGGTCAGACTGATTTGCATATGGCCATGTCTGAACTGGGGTGGCAGAGTGGGCTAAAGAACGGTGATGGATTAAACAAAGATCTGTTGACTGGGTGTGAATGTTTGATTGGTTCAGATGCTCCGTCCATCACCGCCCCCTTTTGTACCACTTTGTTTGCCATAAGTTGGCAGGGTATGATCAGACGTGAGTCCCTTGCTCACTTTGCCACCGGATTCAAGCAAGCCTGGCTGAAGACGGCTGTAATGTCAGAAACCGGTCCTAGGAAGCTTGTTTCCGGTCCAGGGAAGGCATGGCTTGTCAGTTTGGGCTTAACTGTTCCCATGAGGCACAAGGTCAGACTGATTTGCATATGGCCATGTCTGAACTTGGGTGGCAGAGTTGGCTAAAGAACAGTGATGGATTAAACCCAGATCTGTTGACTGGGTGTGAGTGGTTTGATTGGTTCAGATGCTCTGTCCATCACCACCCCCTTTTGTACCGCTTTGTTCACCATAAGTTGGCAGGGTATGCTCAGACGTGAGTCCCTTGCTCACTTTGCCACTGAATTCAAGCAAGCCTAGCTGAAGACGGCTGTAATGCCAGAAATCGGTCTTAGGAAGCTTGTTTCCGGTCCAGTGAAGGCATGGCTTGGCAGTTCAGGCTGGACTGTTCTCATGAGGCACAGAGTCAGACTGATGTGGTTCACACCCTGCCTCCTGGATATGGTATACAAAGAGTAGACAGAGAGAATGAACAACGGGGTGGAGGAGTGGCCATTATATATAGGGACACCCTCAGCTGCTCGACGATACCACTGCAAGAGCTAACGGACGCAGAAGGGATGGGTTTTATAATTAAAATTAATGACAACTTCTCCTTCTCAGGGGCTTTGATCTATCGCCCACCAGGACCCTGCGCAGGCTTCCTGGGGAACATCGGAGAGGTGCTCAGCCCACTGATACTTAGGTATTCTAATTTCACTCTGATGGGTGACATAAACATCCACCTAGAGTCCACAACCGATGCACCTGCTGCCTCCTATCGGGAAACCATGGAGGTCTTGGGCCTCACTATTCGAGTCACCCTAGCCACCCATGAGGCAGGGCATACGATAGACTGCATTGCCACTAACTTAGACACTTTGACAACCGACCCCCTTAGACCCCAAATTTGGACTGACCATATGCTGATCCCTTTTATGCTTCCCCTTGTGTCTAACCGAGAGAATGATCATAAAAATGAACACAGCAAGGTCACAAGGGATGAATGGAAAACGATACTGTCCCACCTAGAACTTATAACTATGGCCAGGAACTGTAGACCCCAGCTGGTAGTACCTGCAAATCCCACTAGTTTTAGAACATGGATGAATGATCTGAAAGGTACGGTTGGGCAGGGAAAAAACAGAATGAGGCGGGATAGAAAAAAAACATCCGCACCCTGGTTCGATCGAGACCTCAAAAATAAACAAGAGGAGCTTAGAAGAGCTGAACGAAGCTGGCGGAAAAACTACTCTAGCTCAGAACGTAGCAAATACAAAAGGATAAAAAATGCCTATCATGCGCTAATTAAACAAGCTAAAAAGAGGTACTTCTCGTCGGCAATAGAAACAGCTAGCAGCAAACAAAAGGAAATATTTAAAATTGTAAACGGTTTCAATAAGCCTAAATGTCTAGAGCAGGATATCCCACCCTCGCAGATACTCTGTGACAAGATCGCAGACTTTTTTGAGGGAAAGGTAAAGGGTCTGACGAAGGACTTTGATGTCCCTATATTAGAGCCAAGAATAGAGGGTGACATAGCGAGACAAGGGGCCACGCAGTTGACAACTTTCCTACCAGTTAGTCTGGAGGATACTAAAAGAGTAATTTTGGCAACAAAATCCGGAACCCCTTTTGACCCATGCCCAGTTAGACTCTTACACCTCATTGTGGATATTGCTAACCCAATAATAAATGCCATTGTCAACACCTTACTGTCCACGGCCAATTTCCCCCCAGAGTGGAAACTGGCAGCGGTGAAACCACTGCAAAAAAAACAACTCCCCGACCCCACCACATTGTCGAACCTACGACCCATCTCACTACTTCCAGCCCTGTGCAAAGTCACAGAGTCAATTGTAAATAAACAACTTACACGTTTCTTGGAAGACAGTGATGTATGGCACCCCAATCAGGCAGGTTTCAGGACCCAACATTCCACGGAATTGGCCCTCCTGTTCACTACAGAAACTATCCGCTCAGCCCTAGACCAAGGCAAGAAGGCCGTCCTGATTTTATTAGACCTATCGGCGGCCTTCGACACGATCTCACACGCCATCCTATTAGACCGGCTAATAACATCTGGTGTCACAGGGACAGTGCTTGAGTGGATAAGAAACTTTTTAAGTGACAGGAGACAAGTGGTGACCCTGGGGGAATTCTGCTCCAGTGAAAAAGCGCTGTTGACGGGAGTTCCGCAGGGTTCAAGCTTGAGCCCGACCCTGTTTAATGTTTATACTGCACCCCTGATAAAACTGATATCGTCATTTGGCATAGACGCTATAGACTATGCCGACGACACACAACTTATCCTGGTAATGGATAAGGATAACCAAGCCTGGGAGGAAATGCTCAAAGGTTGCCTAACGGCCACCTTTGAATGGATGCGCCTAAATCACCTGAAATGCAACACAGGTAAAACAGAGATCATGCCAATAGGCCCAAAAAATGAGTTCATCCCACGATTATGGTGACCAGAAAAAGCTGAAATACCACCTCATACAACCAACTCGGCCCGTAATCTGGGGGTGTATTTCGACTCTGACCTGTCTTTTAGACAACAAGCGGCTAGAGAGGCAGGCATGTGCTTTGGGGTAATAAAGGGACTGAGAAAGTTCTTTGATTTTTTGCCCCTCGAAGCAAGAAAAACAGTTACGGTTGCATTTGTAACATCATGCATCGATTACTGTAACAGCCTCTACGCTGGTACAAATAAAGCTGTCACACACAAACTTCAGATGGTGCAACATGCAGCAGCGAGGTTGGTTCTAAAATGGCCGAAAAGATCATCTGCAACCAAGGCCCTCAAGGCATTACATTGGCTGCCCATTACAAAAAGGGTCTTGTTTAAAGTACTGCTAATTACTTTTAGAGCTGTTCATAACCTAGGCCCGTCTTATCTAAGGAAAAAATTCAGCAGATACTGTCCAACTAGAGCACTGCGTTCCTCAACTGCCAACCTGCTTACCGTCCCGAGTTTCAGACTCAAAACTCGAGGGGGCAAATCCCTGGCGGTACTGGGAGCAAAAGCATGGAACACTCTCCCCCCCCAGCTGAGATTACTGGATAAAGAAACAGACTTCCGCAAACACCTAAAAACCTGGATCTTTAATCTCCAAGACACAACTGCCAGAAGCCTAGTGTAATCCGGGTCTCGGTCAAGTAAGCATAGAGACTACCTAACATCTGGTGGTCCTCTTTTGGGCGCCTAGATGCTCCTTGGAACGATTGCCGCGTGATACAAATTGGCATTTACATTACATTACATTTGCATGTGGCCATGTCTGAACTGTTTTGCCATAGTGGGCTAAAGAACGGTGACGGATTAAACCCAGATCTGTTGACTGGGTGTGAGTGTTTGATTGGTTCAGATGCTCCGTCCATCACCACCCCCTTTTGTACCGCTTTGTTCACCATAGGTTGGCAGGGTATGCTCAGATGTGAGTCCCTTGCTCACTTTGCCACTGGATTCAAGCAAGCCTGGCTGAAGGCGGCTGTAATGCCAGAAACCGGTCCTAGGAAGCTTGTTTCCGGTCCAGGAAAGGTATGGCTTGGCAGTTCAGGCTGGACTGTTCCTATGAGGCACAGGTTCAGACTGATTTGCATATGGCCATGTCTGAACTAGGGTGGCAGAGTGGGCTAAAGAACGGTGATGAATGATGAATTAAACCCAGATCTGTTGACCTGGTTTGAGTGTTGATTGGTGCAGATGCTCCGTCCATCACCACCCCCTTGTGTACCGCTTTGTTTGCCATAAGGTGGCAGGGTATGCATAGACGTGAGTCTCTTACTCACTGTGCCACTGGCTTCAAGCAAACCTGGCTGAAGACGGCTGTAATGTCAGAAACCTGTCCTAGGAAGCTTGTTTGCGGTCCAGGGAAGGCATGGTTTGGCAGTTTAGGCTGGACTGTTCCCATGAGGCACAGGGTCATTCAGATTTGCATATGGCCATGTCTGAACTAGGGTGGCAGAGTGGGCTAAAGAACAGTGATGAATTAAATCCAGATCTGTTGACTGGGTGTGAGTGTTTGATTGGTTCAGATGGTCTGTCCATCCTCACCCCCTTTTGTACCGCTTTGTTTGCCATGAGTTGGCAGTGTATGCTCAGACGTGAGTCCCTTGCTCACTTTGCCACTGGATTCAAGCAAGCCTGGCAGAATACGGCTGTAATGCCAGAAACTGGTCCTAGGAAGCTTGTTTCCGGTCCAGGGAATGCATGGCTTGGCAGTTCAGGATGGATTGTTCCCATGAGGCACAGGGTCAGACTGATTTGCATAAGGCCATGTCTTAACTTGGAGTGGCAGGGTGGGCTCAAGAACAGTGAGGGATTAAACCCAGATCTGTTGACTGGGTGTGAGTGTTTGATTGGTTCAGATGCTCCGTCCATCAAAACCCCCTTTTGTACCCCTTTGTTCACCATAAGTTGGCAGGGTATGCTTAGACGTGAGTCCCTTGCTCACTTTGCCACTGGATTCAAGCAAGTCTGGCTGTAGACGGCCGTAATGCCAGAAACCGGTCCTAGGAAGCTTGTTTCAGGTCCAGGGAAGGCTTGGCTTGGCATTTCGGGCTGGACTGTTCTCATGAGGCAAAGGGTCATACTGAATTGCATATGGCAATGTCTGAACTGGGGTGGCAGAATGGGCTAAAGAACGGTGATGGATTAAACCCAGATCTGTTGACTGGGTGTGAGTGTTTGATTGGTTCAGATGATCTGTCCATCCTCATCCCCTTTTGTACCGCTTTGTTTGCCATGAGTTGGCAGTGTATGCTCAGACGTGAGTCCCTTGCTTACTTTGCCATTGGATTCAAGCAAGCCTGGCAGAAGACGGCTGTAATGCCAGAAACCGGTCCTAGGAAGCTTGTTTCCGGTCCAGGGAAGGCATGGCTCGGCAGTTCGGGATGGACTGTTCCCATCAGGCACAGGGTCAGACTGATTTGCATAAGGCCATGTCTTAACCGGGGTGGCAGAGTGGGCTCAAGAACAGTGAGGTATTAAACCAAGATCTGTTGACTGGGTGTGAGTGTTTGATTGGTTCAGATGCTCCTTCCATCACCACCCCCCTTTGCACCGCTTTGTTCGCCAGAAGTTGGCAGGGTATGCTCAGACGTGAGTCCCTTGCTCACTTTGCCACTGGATTCAAGCAAGCCTGGCTGAAGACTGCTGTAATGCCAGAAACCGGTCCTAGGAAGCTTGTTTCTGGTCCAGGGAAGGCATGGCTTGGAAGTTCGGGCTGAACTGTTCCCATGAGGCACAGGGTCAGATCGATTTGCATATGGCCATGTCTGAACTGGGGTGGCAGAGTGGGCTAAAAAACAGTGATGGATTAAACCCAGATCTGTTGACTGAGTGTGAGTGTTTGATTGGTTCAGATGCTCCGTCCATCACCACCCCCTTTTGTACCGCTTTTTTGCCATAAGTTGGCAGGATATGCTCAGATGTTAGTCCCTTGCTCACTTTGGCACTGGATTCAAGCAAGCCTGGCTGAAGATGGCTGTAATGCCAGAAACCGGTCCTGGGAAGCTTGTTTCCAGTCCAGGGAAGGCATGGCTTGGAAGTTCGGGCTGGACTGCTCCCATGAGGCACAGGGTCAGCCTTATTTGCATATGGCCATGTCTGAACTGGGGTGGCAGAGTTGGCTAAGGAACGGTGATGGATTAAACCCAGATTTGTTGACCGGGGGTTTAGTGGTTTGATTGGTTCAGATGCTCCGTCCATCACCACCTCCTTTGGTACCGCTTTGCTTGCCATAAGTTGTCAGGGTATGCTCAGACGTTAGTCCCTTGCTCACTTTGTCACTGGATTCAAGGCAGCCTGGCTGAAGACGGCTGTAATGCCAGAAACCGGTCCTAGGAAGCTTGTTTCCGGTCCAGGGAAGGCATGGCTTGGAAGTTCAGGCTGGACTGTTCCGATAAGGCACAGGGTCAGACTGATTTGCATATGGCCATGTCTGAACTGGAGTGGCAGAGTGGGCTACAGAACAGTGATGGATTAAACCCAGATCTGTTGACTGGGTGTTAGTGTTTGATTGGTTCAGATGCTCCGTCCATCACCACCCGCTTTTGTATCGCTTTGTTAGCCATAAGTTGGCAGGGTATGCCCAGACGTGAGTCCCTTGCTCACTTTGCCACTGGATTCAAGCAAGCCTGGCTGAAGACGGCTGTAATGCCAGAAACCGGTCCTAGGAAGCTTGTGTCCGGTCCAGGGAAGGCATGGCTTGGAAGTTCAGGCTGGACTGTTCCCATAAGGCACAGGGTCAGACTGATTTGCATATGGCCATGTCTGAACCGGGTGGCAGAGTGGGCTAAAGAACGGTGATGGATTAAACCCAGATCTGTTGACTGGGTGTGAGTGTTTGATTGGTTGAGATGCTCCGTCCATCACCACCCCCTTTTCTTCCTTTTTGTTCGCCATAAGTTGGCAGGGTATGCTCAGACGTAAGTCCCTTGCTCACTTTGCCACTGGATTCAAGCAAGCCTGGCTGAAGACGGCCGTAATGCCAGAAACCGGTCCTAGGAAGCTTGATCAAGTCCAGGGAAGGCATGGCTTGGCAGTTCGGGCTGGACTGCTCCCATGAGGCACAGGGTCAGACTGATTTGCACATGGCCATGTCTGAACTGGGGTGGCAGAGTGGGCTAAAGAATGGTGATGGATTAAACCCAGATCTGTTGACTGGGTGTGAATGTTTGTTTGATTCAGATACTCCGTCTATCACCACCCCCTTTTGTACCGCTTTGTTCGCCATAAGTTGGCAGGGTATGCACAGACGTGCGTCTCTTGCTCACTTTGCCACTGGACACAAGCAAGCCTGGCTGAAGACGGCTGTAATGTCAGAAACCGGTCCTAGGAAGCTTGTTTCCGGTACAGGGAAGGCATGGTTTTGCAGTTTGGGCTGGACTGTTCCCATGAGGCACAGGGTCAGACTGATTTGCATATGGCCATCTCTGAACTGGGGTGGCAGAGTTGGCTAAAGAATGGTGATGTATTAAACCCAGATCTGTTGACTGTTTGTGAGTGGTTTGATTTTTTCAGATGCTCCGTCCATCACCCCCCCTTTTGTACTGCTTTGTTTGCCATAAGTTGATAGGGCATGCTCAGACGTGAGTCCCTTGCTCACTTTGGCACTGGATTCAAGCAAGCCTGGCTGAAGATGGCTGTAATGCCAGAAACCGGTCCTGGGAAGCTTGTTTCCAGTCCAGGGAAGGCATGGCTTGGAAGTTTGGGCTGGACTGCTCCCATGAGGCACAGGGTCAGCCTTACTTGCATATGGCCATGTCTGAACTGGGGTGGCAGAGTTGGCTAAGGAACGGTGATGGATTAAACCCAGATTTGTTGACCGGGGGTTTAGTGGTTTGATTGGTTCAGATGCTCCGTCCATCACCACCTCCTTTGGTACCGCTTTGCTTGCCATAAGTTGGCAGGGTATGCTCAGACGTTAGTCCCTTGCTCACTTTGTCACTGGATTCAAGGCAGCCTGGCTGAAGACGGCTGTAATGCCAGAAACCAGTCCTGGGAAGCTGTGTTCATGTCCAGGGAAGGCATGGCTTGGAAGTTAGGGCTGGACTGTTCCCATGAGGCACAGGGTCAGACTGATTTGCATATGGCCATGTCTGAACTGGAGTGGCAGAGTGGGCTACAGAACAGTGATGGATTAAACCCAGATCTGTTGACTGGGTGTTAGTGTTTGATTGGTTCAGATGCTCCGTCCATCACCACCCGCTTTTGTACCACTTTGTTAGCCATAAGTTGGCAGGGTATGCCCAGACGTGAGTCCCTTGCTCACTTTGCCACTGGATTCAAGCAAGCCTGGCTGAAGACTGCTGTAATGCCAGAAACCGGTCCTAGGAAGCTTGTTTCTGGTCCAGGGAAGGCATGGCTTGGAAGTTCGGGCTGAACTGTTCCCATGAGGCACAGGGTCAGATTGATTTGCATATGGCCATGTCTGAACTGGGGTGGCAGAGTGGGCTAAAAAACAGTGATGGATTAAACCCAGATCTGTTGACTGAGTGTGAGTGTTTGATTGGTTCAGATGCTCCGTCCATCACCACCCCCTTTTGTACCGCTTTTTTTGCCATAAGTTGGCAGGGTATGCTCAGATGTTAGTCCCTTGCTCACTTTGCCACTGGATTCAAGCAAGCCTGGCTGGAGACTGCTGTAATGCCAGAAACCGGTCCTAGGAAGCTTGTTTCCGGTCCAGGGAAGGCATGGCTTGGCAGTTCAGGCTGGACTGTTCCGATGAGGCACAGGGTCAGACTGATTTGCATATGGCCATGTCTGAACCGGGTGGCAGAGTGGGCTAAAGAACGGTGATGGATTAAACCCAGATCTGTTGACTGGGTGTGAGTGTTTGATTGGTTAAGATGCTCCGTCCATCACCACCCCCTTTTCTTCCTTTTTGTTCACCATAAGTTGGCAGGGTATGCTCAGACGTAAGTCCCTTGCTCACTTTGCCACTGGATTCAAGCAAGCCTGGCTGAAGACGGCCGTAATGCCAGAAACCGGTCCTAGGAAGCTTGATCAAGTCCAGGGAAGGCATGGCTTGGCAGTTCGGGCTGGACTGTTCCCATGAGGCACAGGGTCAGACTGATTTGCACATGGCCATGTCTGAACTGGGGTGGCAGAGTGGGATGAAGAACGGTGATGGATTAAACCCAGAACTGTTGACTGGGTGTGAATGTTTGTTTGATTCAGATACTCCGTCCATCACCACCCCCTTTTGTACCGCTTTGTTCGCCATAAGTTGGCAGGGTATGCACAGACTTGCGTCTCTTGCTCACTTTGCCACTGGACACAAGCAAGCCTGGCTGAAGACGGCTGTAATGTCAGAAACCGGTCCTAGGAAGCTTGTTTCCGGTCCAGGGAAGGCATGGTTTTGCAGTTTGGGCTGGACTGTTCCCATGAGGCACAGGGTCAGACTGATTTGCATATGGCCATCTCTGAACTGGGGTGGCAGAGTTGGCTAAAGAATGGTGATGTATTAAACCCAGATCTGTTGACTGTTTGTGAGTGGTTTGATTTTTTCAGATGCTCCGTCCATCACCCCCCCTTTTGTACTGCTTTGTTTGCCATAAGTTGATAGGGCATGCTCAGACGTGAGTCCCTTGCTCACTTTGGCACTGGATTCAAGCAAGCCTGGCTGAAGATGGCTGTAATGCCAGAAACCGGTCCTGGGAAGCTTGTTTCCAGTCCAGGGAAGGCATGGCTTGGAAGTTTGGGCTGGACTGCTCCCATGAGGCACAGGGTCAGCCTTATTTGCATATGGCCATGTCTGAACTGGGGTGGCAGAGTTGGCTAAGGAACGGTGATGGATTAAACCCAGATTTGTTGACCGGGGGTTTAGTGGTTTGATTGGTTCAGATGCTCCGTCCATCACCACCTCCTTTGGTACCGCTTTGCTTGCCATAAGTTGGCAGGGTATGCTCAGACGTTAGTCCTTGCTCACTTTGTCACTGGATTCAAGGCAGCCTGGCTGAAGACGGCTGTAATGCCAGAAACCAGTCCTGGGAAGCTGTGTTCATGTCCAGGGAAGACATGGCTTGGAAGTTAGGGCTGGACTGTTCCCATGAGGCACAGGGTCAGACTGATTTGCATATGGCCATGTCTGAACTGGAGTGGCAGAGTGGGCTACAGAACAGTGATGGATTAAACCCAGATCTGTTGACTGGGTGTTAGTGTTTGATTGGTTCAGATGCTCCGTCCATCACCACCCGCTTTTGTACCGCTTTGTTAGCCATAAGTTGGCAGGGTATGCCCAGACGTGAGTCCCTTGCTCACTTTGCCACTGGATTCAAGCAAGCCTGGCTGAAGACTGCTGTAATGCCAGAAACCGGTCCTAGGAAGCTTGTTTCCGGTCCAGGGAAGGCATGGCTTGGAAGTTCGGGCTGAACTGTTCCCATGAGGCACAGGGTCAGATTGATTTGCATATGGCCATGTCTGAACTGGGGTGGCAGAGTGGGCTAAAAAACAGTGATGGATTAAACCCAGATCTGTTGACTGAGTGTGAGTGTTTGATTGGTTCAGATGCTCCGTCCATCACCACCCCCTTTTGTACCGCTTTTTTTGCCATAAGTTGGCAGGGTATGCTCAGATGTTAGTCCCTTGCTCACTTTGCCACTGGATTCAAGCAAGCCTGGCTGGAGACTGCTGTAATGCCAGAAACCGGTCCTAGGAAGCTTGTTTCCGGTCCAGGGAAGGCATGGCTTGGCAGTTCAGGCTGGACTGTTCCGATGAGGCACAGGGTCAGACTGATTTGCATATGGCCATGTCTGAACCGGGTGGCAGAGTGGGCTAAAGAACGGTGATGGATTAAACCCAGATCTGTTGACTGGGTGTGAGTGTTTGATTGGTTAAGATGCTCCGTCCATCACCACCCCCTTTTCTTCCTTTTTGTTCACCATAAGTTGGCAGGGTATGCTCAGACGTAAGTCCCTTGCTCACTTTGCCACTGGATTCAAGCAAGCCTGGCTGAAGACGGCCGTAATGCCAGAAACCGGTCCTAGGAAGCTTGATCAAGTCCAGGGAAGGCATGGCTTGGCAGTTCGGGCTGGACTGTTCCCATGAGGCACAGGGTCAGACTGATTTGCACATGGCCATGTCTGAACTGGGGTGGCAGAGTGGGATAAAGAACGGTGATGGATTAAACCCAGAACTGTTGACTGGGTGTGAATGTTTGTTTGATTCAGATACTCCGTCCATCACCACCCCCTTTTGTACCGCTTTGTTCGCCATAAGTTGGCAGGGTATGCACAGACGTGCGTCTCTTGCTCACTTTGCCACTGGACACAAGCAAGCCTGGCTGAAGACGGCTGTAATGTCAGAAACCGGTCCTAGGAAGCTTGTTTCCGGTCCAGGGAAGGCATGGTTTTGCAGTTTGGGCTGGACTGTTCCCATGAGGCACAGGGTCAGACTGATTTGCATATGGCCATCTCTGAACTGGGGTGGCAGAGTTGGCTAAAGAATGGTGATGTATTAAACCCAGATCTGTTGACTGTTTGTGAGTGGTTTGATTTTTTCAGATGCTCCGTCCATCACCCCCCCTTTTGTACTGCTTTGTTTGCCATAAGTTGATAGGGCATGCTCAGACGTGAGTCCCTTGCTCACTTTGGCACTGGATTCAAGCAAGCCTGGCTGAAGATGGCTGTAATGCCAGAAACCGGTCCTGGGAAGCTTGTTTCCAGTCCAGGGAAGGCATGGCTTGGAAGTTCGGGCTGGACTGCTCCCATGAGGCACAGGGTCAGCCTTATTTGCATATGGCCATGTCTAAACTGGGGTGGCAGAGTTGGCTAAGGAACGGTGATGGATTAAACCCAGATTTGTTGACCGGGGGTTTAGTGGTTTGATTGGTTCAGATGCTCCGTCCATCACCACCTCCTTTGGTACCGCTTTGCTTGCCATAAGTTGGCAGGGTATGCTCAGACGTTAGTCCCTTGCTCACTTTGTCACTGGATTCAAGGCAGCCTGGCTGAAGACGGCTGTAATGCCAGAAACCAGTCCTGGGAAGCTGTGTTCATGTCCAGGGAAGGCATGGCTTGGAAGTTAGGGCTGGACTGTTCCCATGAGGCACAGGGTCAGACTGATTTGCATATGGCCATGTCTGAACTGGAGTGGCAGAGTGGGCTACAGAACAGTGATGGATTAAACCCAGATCTGTTGACTGGGTGTTAGTGTTTGATTGGTTCAGATGCTCCGTCCATCACCACCCGCTTTTGTACCGCTTTGTTAGCCATAAGTTGGCAGGGTATGCCCAGACGTGAGTTCCTTGCTCACTTTGCCACTGGATTCAAGCAAGCCTTGCTGAAGACGGCTGTAATGCCAGAAACCGGTCTTAGGAAGCTTGTTTCCGGTCCAGGGAAGGCATTGCTTGGCAGTTCGGGCTGGACTGTTTCCAAGAGGCACCGGGTCAGACTGATTTGCATATGCCCATGTCTAAACTGGGGTGGCAGAGTGGGCTAAAGAGTGGTGATGGATTAAACCCATATCTGTTGACTGGGTGTGAGTGTTTGATTGGTTCAGATGCTCCATCCATCACCACCCCCTTTTGTACCGCCACAGACGATGAAGCAATGGCAGGTTCTTATTAACCTCTTCTCGTGACGGAACCACTCCGTCAAGAGCCACCGACGTGCTGTACTGGTGATGGAGTTGTTCCGCCATGGCACGGCCGCCCCGCCCGCACTGCAGGAATGCCACTCCTGTGCGGGTGTTCTATTGAGTGGGCGGGGCCGTGATGGAACCACTCCGTTACAAGCACAGCACTCCCGTGGCTCGTCACGGAGTGGTTCTGTCACGAACATGGCGGTGCTGCGCAGACTCCCCTAACCCCCAGCGCCGCAGCAGAATTATCACCGCGGCCAAGGGCTTAATACATTTGTGTCGAGTAGGAAGAAACCACGTCTATCACTCGCCCAGATGACATGCCCAAAATCGCAAGCAGAGTGGTCTTACCTTTATTTGGGGGATACTATCAAGCTATATGCCTCAGATACTTAGTGGAGTGGAACAAGCCACTGTCCAGCAAAAACTGGAACTTTATGGACCAGTCTGTCACTTGTGTCAACATTTGGAGGGAATTATGCTTACACCACAAGCATAGGGATTGGGGTCTTTACTTTTCGCCGGTCACGTCGCTGACACTCAGGATCTGAGATAGGGTGGCGCTTAAAAAAGGCTGGACTTCCTTTCCGTCACCGATGACGCCCATTGTAGATAACCCTGATTTCCTTTAAGGTCAGGACTCAGCGGTATTTCAGCGAAGCCAGTTGTAAAAGAGTGGGATCCCTCTTTGACACAGAGGGGCTGATCCCATTTGCACAGCTCCAACAGGACTATGGCCTTCTACTTACTGATTAGTGCCCCTACCATCAACTATCTCACTGGATCACGTTGACCTCTAATTATGCTCATATGTCCAGACTTCTTACCATAGGTTTGAAAAATGGTTGGTCTGTAAACAAGATGACCGTTTTCTCATATCTGAATTGTATCCTATGATAACAGCAGGCCCCATTGCACAGCGCACAAAGGCACAGGTAAGTTGGGTAAATTGAAATAGGTAGGCCACTATTTTTTAAGGAATGGGAACACATCCTATAACGCACCGACCATACAGTGCACAACACAGCCGGGGCGGAATCCTTATTTAAGCTTGTCTCCTGCTGGTATTACACGCCCATCCACATTCATAGTTGGTACAAAAGTAAGACAAACTTTTGCTGGAGGGGATTTGGGATGTCGGGTACTTTAGCACACTTGCTATGACATTGTTAGAAACTACAACGATACTGGTCAGAGGTCCTTGACAACATTGATGCAGTGTTTGACATCTCTTTGCCCAGAGCACCAGAATACACCCTCCTTGGCCTTTCTCACCCCAAGATCTTCCCATTAAAATCCATACGGGGCAGGCAAATAGCCTTAGCGCTGCTGCCAGCTAGACACTTCATACTAACGCAATGGGGAACGACTTCAGAGCCCAATCTGTTGTCCTGGATACACCAACTATGGTACCTCTTGGCTATGGAACGCATGTCTCTTGGGGTGGAGGGCAAGGGAAAAGATTATGCTAAACTGTGGGTACCCTTCTTGCAGCTGTTGTCTTGCAATATGAGGGAAGTCACTTGTCTGAAGTATTTGCAGATCCTTAACCTCTTGGCTGCTAATGACAAGGGTAACTCGTCATGAACTTTCCATTCATTTCAATGGAAAATGAATGGAAAGTATAATGAGTGCCTTAGCACTGAAGTGGTTAATTTATTACCAATGGAACGGGTATCCGTTGCCCAGTCATCGGCAACGTAATCTTGTAGCTTTCCCAACAACTAATATTGAACTTGAATATATATAATGAGGCAAAGCTGGTGCGGAGATGGTGGTGGTGGGACTGAAGGGTTAGGGTATGATTTTGCTTTGATATTCCTGATCACTTGTTATGTTCCTATGTGTTGTTTTCCTTTTTTTCTTCAAAATCTGGAAGATACAATTTGCCAAAGCACCAGTGCTGCACAATACACGGCCGGCCTCCGGGTTGTTGGCTTACAACACTGTGTAGTTTAGTTTATGATCGCTCTGCCGTCCCAAAGATGTAGGCAGGAAGCTGTGTGAGATGCATTTGTCTTCCACTAATAAAAGTGATTGATTACTAAAATGGATAGAGTGGCTTATTATAAATTTACCGCCAGGGCACATCATGCTGTGTTCAGGGGGAGTGTTGAATTCACAGAGGTTCCAGCCACCCCACCTCTCCCAAACTCTCAGAAGATTCTTCACAAGAGACACTTAGGTCCATTTAACAAAACAGGCTTCCAAGCAACACATTTACTTGGTATCACACTGCGTACTGCAATTATCCCGCAACATGTAAGCCATCCTGGGAGGCCGATATATCTCTTCTGGCAGGGCTGGGGTGGTGGGTGGGGGCTGCGCAGCCCTGCTGAATACAACCATGGTGATTCTGGGCAAATCACTTAACCTCCCTGTGCATACCAAAAAAATGTATGTGTCATTGACGTAACGTTACTCATGCAAAGCGCTCCTATACCTTTGGGTCAAGTTTGCGCTATATAAAACTGCAAAAAAACAAAAACCATTGAAATCATAACACACATTCTCATTTATCACCATCACATTCTATTGAGCTGAAAGAAAAACATGCTTTATGAATACACAACCTGCTAATTTTGTTTTAATTAATTGTTGTACTTTCTCGATTAAGCAGCTCATTTTATTTCACCTTTTCGCTAGGGAAAGGTCACAACACGCACACAGTATTGAATGGACACAGTGACGCTAGGGTATGACTCTGTTTCATTTTTACTTATGTGATGAAATCAGTTTAGGGGCTAAGCATTCAACACTGCAGCAGGAGTAGTAGCATAGAAGCCCTGAGGTGTCAGGAACCCCTTGCACCCCAATTGTGGCTTTCTTTTAACTACCTACCAGATGGGCAAAAGCGCCCATGCTCCCCTTGCTACTTTGCAGTATTCATCAATTTGCAGCATGCTCAGGTCTGGCACCATGTTACAAGTTGCTGAGAAAAACTCTTGAGAACCCTCAGAATGAGCTATTTTAAGATTAAACACACTGTCTCCAACGCGTACACACAACCCTTCTCACACAAATGTTCCATAAACACAACCCTCGCCCACGTGCTCGCACATATGCAGCCAAAGAGCCTTCCACACATACAAGAACGCTTACATAAATTACCTCGCTATATACAAACTCAGGCACACATACACAAGCTCCCTATATAAACACACAAACACAATCTCCCCTATATACACACACCTATACACATCCACACAAACGACTCCCCACAGAGAGACCTAAGCAAACAACACGCACACAACCTTTCTGTAGACACCTAAGCACACATTCATGTACTCACACCCACAAACGCATGGGCGCACCACCACACATACACAAACTATTTCCCGAATACCGAAGCCAACCCGCGTGCACACACAATCACTATGAGCGGTTTTGATTTACTTCAAGCTGCAACGAGTCTCTCTTTATTGAACCCTTCCTTATACAGCAGAGCAGCCAGGAGGAACCTGCCTGCTGAAAAGGTTCCCTGTTGTAACCTTCCTGCCTCACCGCCCTAGTCACAGCTAATCCACTGGTGAGAATTTCACACACAAAAAAATGTTCACATGTACCATTTAGCATAAAGTTAGGAATCCCAAATTTGCCCTAATCATGACTTTAGCATTTTTTTAAACGTTTTTTATTTTAACATAGAACATTAAGCACATTTCAAATCCCATTTGATTTTGTTACAAAGTCTATTGGAAGTCTGAGGAAGAAGCCAGGGAAGTAGCTATAAAAACTGCAGCAGGTACGGTGTGTAAGAAGCTCACTGCTTTCTAATTAGTTGTTGTTTTGCTTCAAAGCTGGAGGGTGGGGGCCGGTTTTCTTAACTTTCACAAAACGATGCCACACCCTAGTCACGCTAATATCCAATAGATGCAAAGGGAAATACAAATAAAATGCACATGTACCGAGAGAGCGTGCTTGCTTTTTGTCATGCTGCTCTGAAACATACACACACTATAGTTTCTGTTCCAATTCATCTTATTAATGGTATTTCTGGTTTAGGCTGCTCAGGCACGGAAAGGGTATTGTTGCTTGTTGGCAGTACTTTATTGTCAACTGGACGTCTTGTGTCAGTTCAACTACTCCTTGCCTCCTGCATTCATCTCTTTCCTTGAACACCAGAGTAGATTTTGACACCATACACCTTTTTTTGGCCTATACACCTCTATTCGCACACTAATTGGTTACGTAACATTACAACTCCACAACCTACAGACGCATTCTTGATTTAGGCATTTTGCCGGCTCCACCAATTGTCAAATAATTAAACACTTTCTGCATTTGCCAAATATTCCATCATCTGCTTAATTATCTGCAGATTCGAACAAAAAAAGCCTACTTTCTAGCTCAAAACGTTTAAATGTTCACAAAAATGCAGCTTCACGTGTTACAGTGTGGTGGAAGGCCAGTTGCAAAGCTGGAATGGTCACGTGTTACTTATTGCTGAATATGGATGTTAAATTGGTAATAATAGTGCACAAACCTCTTTTCTTTCTATACCTGTCCTTGCCTCTTTCTGCATTTCTCTTCCATCTTTCTGCACCTTTCTTCCTCTTCCAGAACCTCACTGTTTTCTTTCTCAACTTCACTTTGCACCTCTGTTAGTTCAATATATACCCCTTTTGCCTATTTCTGCAACTCTCTTGCAACTTTCTGTAGTTCTCTTGCCTCCTTCTGCCCCTCACTTGCCTCCTTATACATTAATATTGCCTCTTTCTGCACCTCTCTTGCCTCTTTCTGAACCTTACTCTCTTCTTTCTGTACCCTTATTCCCTCTATCTGTACCTCTCGTGTCCCTCTCTGCACACCTGTTCCCTCTTTCTATACCCCTTTTGCCTGTTTCTGCAACTCTCTTGCCTCTTTCTGCAGTTCTCTTGCCTCCCTCTGTACCTCACGTACCTCTTTTTGTACCTGTGTTCCCTTTTTCACATGTCCTACCTTTTCTGCACCTCTCTTGCCTCTTTCTGTTGCTCTGTTGCTTCTTTCTTTACTTCTCGTTCTCTCTCTGTGCCCTTCACACCTCTTTCAGCACTTCTGTTGCTTCTTTCTGTACTTCTCTTCCTTCCTGCTGCACCCCTCCTGCCACTTTCTGTACTTTTCTTGCCTCTTTTTGCACCTCTCCTACTTATTTCCACTCCTCTCTTGCCTCTTTTTACACCTCTGTTGGTCCTTTCTGCACAGCTCTTGCTTCTTTATGCACCTATTTCACAAATGTCTGCACTAATCTTGCCTCGTTCTGCACCCCTTTCACCTGTTTCTCCACCTCTCTTGCATCTGTCTGTACCTCTGTTCCCTCTTTCTGTACCTTTTTTGCCTGTTTCTGCAACTATCTTGCCTCGCCCTGGAGTTCTCTGGCCTCCTTCTGCACCTCTGGTGCCTCTTTCTACATTTCTCTTGCCTCTTTCTGCACCCCTGTTGCTCCATTCTGTACTTTCCATGCTTCTTTCTGTACCTATCTTGCTTCTTTCTGCAACCCTGTTGTCTCTTTCTGCACTCGTATCCCTTCTTTCTGTACCTTTCTTACCTTTTCTGCATCTCAGTTGCCTAATTCTGCACTTTTCTTGCTTCTTTCTACAATTCTGTTGCTTCTTTCAGTAATTGTTTTGCCTCTTTCCGAAGTTCACTTACCTGTTTCCGCACCCTTCTTACCTCTATACCCATCTTCCCTCTTTGTACAACTGTCTAGCCTCGTTCTATACCTCTCTTCACTCTTTCTGTACCATTCTCGCCTCTTTCTGTACCTCTGTTGCTTTTTTCTGCACTTCTCTTGCCTCTTTCTGCACCCTCTTGCCTCTATTAGCAACTCTGTTGCTTATTTCTGCCCTCCTCTTCCTTCTTTCTGCACCCCTCATGACTCCTTCTGCACCACTGTTGCCTCTCTCAGCATCTCTGTTGGTTCTTTCTGTACTGCTCTTGCTTCTTTCTAAACCTTTGTTGCTTTTTCAGCAATTCTCTTGCCTCTTTCTATACCTCTCTTGATTGTTTCTGCACACCTCTTGCCTCTTTCTGAACCTGTCTTCCCTCTTTGTACAACTCTCTAGTCTCTTTGTACACCTCTCTTCCCTCTTTCTGCACCACTCTTGCCTCTTTTTGTACCTCTGTTACTTCTTTATGCACTTCTCTTGGCTCTTTCTGCAACCTCCGCGTCTCTTTCAGCACCTCTGTTGCTTCTTTCTGCACTTCTCTCCCTTCTTTCTGAACCCCTAATGCCTCTTTCAGCACCTCTGTTGCTTCTTTCTGCACTCCTCTTCATTCTTTCTGCACCCCTCGTGACACCTTCTGGACCTCTGTTGCCTCTTTCAGCACCTCTGTTGGTTCTTTCTGTTCTGCTCTTGTTTCTATCTGCACCTCACTTTCCTCTTTCTGCATTTCTCTTGCTTTTTTCTACACATATGTTGCTTCTTTCAACAATTCTCCTGCCTCTTAATGCAGTTCACTTCCATCTTTTTGCTACCCTCCTGCTGCTTTCAGTACCTCTGTTGCCTCTTTGTTACCTCTCTAACCTCTTTTGTTACCCCTCTTGCTTGTTGTTGCACCTCTGTTGGTTCTTTCTGCACAGCTCTTGCTTCTTTTTGCACCTCATTTGCCTCTTTCTACTCTTATCTTGCTTCTTTTTAAACCTCTGTTGCTTCTTTCAGAATTCCTTGTGCCTCTTTCTGTACGTCCTTTCCTTCTATCTGCACTCCTACTGCCTTTTTCTGTACCTCTCTTGAATCTTTGTGCACCTCTCCTACCTTTTTCTGCACCCATCTTTTCTCTTTTTGCATCTCTGTTGGTTCTTTCTGCACTGCTATTACTTCTATTTACACCTCCCTTGCCTCTCTCTGCACTCCATTTCCCTGTTTCTGCACATCTCCTGCCTCTTTATGCACTTCTCTTGCTTCTTTCCGCACCTCTGAGTTAGAGGTAGATTTAATTCCCCTGCCCTATTATGTACTAGTGCCTTACAGGGGAGTTCATGCCAATTACATGGGTACCTCTGTTAGTTCTTTCTGCATATCTCTTGTTTCTTCCTGCACTTTTCATCATCTTTCTAGACTTCTATTGCCTTTTTCTGCATTTTGCTTACTTCTTTCTGTCCCTTTCTTCCTTTTTCTTCACATGTCCTACCTCTGTAGGTATAGTTAGAAACTATCATTTTAAAACCTTTAGAAATTCACTGAAAAAAACGTAGGTTTCATGGAAAATATAGTTAGAAATCATCATTTAAAAAACCTTTGAAATTCACTGAAAAACCATAGGTTTCAGGAACGTTATAGTTAGAAATTAGCATTTAAGAAACCGTAGAAATTCACTGAAAAAAAAACAGGTTTCAGGGACGTTATAGTTAGTTGGACATTCCACTTGTACAAAACAGAGAAATGTATCCGCTATAGTGAGCTGAGCTAACTATAACTCGCTCCCCCACAATGCACATATTATATAATTCATGACATGGTCAGTGACATCACTGATGACATCTCAAATGACATCACTGATGAAATCACTGATGACATCATCCAGTGACTGTATGTTTCTATAAAGTTTAAATACGTTTTTATATATATATATATATATATATATATATATATATATATTCACTGAAAAAACCATAGGTTTCACACCAGTTATAGTTAGCTGGAAATTTTACTGATATAAAACCATTGAAATTCCCACGTTATAGTTAGATGGACTCACTATAACTTGCGCGTGCAATGCACTGCTGATGACATCACATATTACATCACTCATGACATGGTCAGTGACATCACTCATGACATCACTGATGACACCATCCAGTGAATGTGTGTCTTTCTGAAAAATAAATATATTTTATATATGTATATGTAAAAGTTGATGGAAGAATAAATGTTTAAATAAGTGTCTAAATGGATGGTTTTTAAAAATTGATTGGTTAACTGGCTTAATAAGACATCATCAGCAGTGCATTGCACGCGCAAGTTATAGTGAGTCCATCTAACTATAACGTGGGAATTTCAATGGTTTTATATCAGTAAAATTTCCAGCTAACTATAACTGGTGTGAAACCTATGGTTTTTTCAGTGAATTTAATAGGTTTTTTAAATGCTAATTCCTAACTATAACTGGTGTGAAACCTATGGTTTTTTCAGTGAATTTCATAGGTTTTTTAAATGCTAATTCCTAACTATAACTGGTGTGAAACCTATGGTTTTTTCAGTGAATTTCATAGGTTTTTTAAATGCTAATTCCTAACTATAACTGGTGTGAAACCTATGGTTTTTTCAGTGAATTTCAAAGTTATTTAAATGCTAATTCCTTTGTATATCGAGTTTCTAACCTTTTTTTTTTTTACAATTTGCTGTTTTTTTTTAAGTATTCATTTTTTTTATAATTTTTTTCTTTTGCGCTCTGGGTGCGCGCTCGGGGAAGCTTTCAGCTAAGCTCTCCTGTAAGCTTTTCCGTGCGCTCATCTGAAAGCGCACCCAGAGCGCAACTGTCGTTCGTGAAAAAAAAATATGAATGAAAAGTTAATAATAATGCAAAACATTTCGTACCATACAAATAAAATTTGTTTTTTTTAATATGGAAAATGATTATGCATTTCTATTAAAGATTGATGACGTCACTTCGGCGCGCAACGTACGTGCCCTCGGAAGCGCCTCCGTGCGCGGCGCCTAAACGCACGCAAAAGCGCCTACGATCGCGCCACGTTTGCGCCCCGGAAGCGCCTACGATCGCGCTGCGTAAACGCACCCGGAAGTGCACCTGAGCGCGCAACGTAAGCGCGTCGGGTCATGTGACCCTAAAATAACACTTTTCATTGGTTGCTAACAGTTTTTTTTTACAATGAATGAAATCCCCACCCATTTCCTTCACTTCTTCTTTCACTTTTGTGACTGAAAGACCTGCCTTTTTTGCTGCTCCATATTCCTGGATTCATCATGGCTGCCAGACCATCCAGCAGTGAAGATGACTCCAATGATTTCATTGATGAAGAGCCTCCTACCCCAAAGGTGAAGGAACATTTCATCTGGAAATTTTTTAAGTTTCCAGAAGGCCAGAAGAAGGTGAATGCACCAAAAGTAGAGTGCAGGATCTGCAAACATGTCCTGTCACGGGGTAACCCCCTAAAAAAATACTCTTTTGGCAACTTCACCATGATTCGCCATGTGAAGAGCAGGCACCCCCAGAATTTTGCCCGGGAAAGTGTCAGGGCTCTGGCACAGGAGGTTCCCAGAGATGGGGCCTCTACATCAACAGGAGGAGCAACTTCTTCTGGAAGAGAACAATCTCAGGGGCAGGTAGCAAACATTCAACCTGCATTCAACCATGGGGTCGTCAGATGCAGATACTGCAATCAACTCCTCACCTATGGGGAGCAAAGTGTCCTGCTCATGGTTCGGGCATTAGAGAACCATCACTGCCCTTCCCACCCCTAATTTTTTTCTTTTCTTTTTGCTCCTGTTGAGCAGTTTCTATTCCCTGTTTTTGTTCCTCTTCAGTTAAAAGAAGAAAACCAAAAGTTCTTTTCAGAACTACCTCCAATTCTCATCAAAGAGCTATAATCTTAAAAAATGAAGAGTAAGTGAAATATAGTGCATTGATAATTGAAAGGAGAATGAGTAAGAAAGAACAGAAAGGTATGAGAGGTGAAAGGAAGTGAAGTAGGAGGACTGAAAGAAGGTGAGTGTTAGAAAAGAAAGTTATGACACAGTGAATAAACTGGAGGCCTCATTTCTGAAAAGTGACGCATCGCTACGTGAAAATAGCGATGCGTCACTTATCTGGACGCACTCCTTATGACATTCCAGATGTGTCATATTTCATGTATAACGAATCATATCGCAAGGAGTTACAGATACGTCAGTATTTCTGACATATCTGTAAACACAAAAGTAACGCATTGCAGGAGTGCGTCACAAAAGTGACGCAACTCCAGTAATGTGTCCTTTCACATGGAAAAAGCACCATGTGAAAGGTTTGCTGTGAAGCAGGCGCAAGATTTTGGCGCAACTGCATCCTAAAAGTGACGCACTGCGTCATTATTACCAAGCTTTTTGCAAGGAACACCCCCTCTGCATGCATTATACCTGACACTATTTTTTAAAAAGTGACGCATCTAGGTACATGGGTCACTTTTTAAAACTCTGCACCATATTGTATCTGCATCAGGTATAATGTATGCAGAGGGGGCAATCCCTCGCAAAAAGCTTGGTAATAACAACGTACTGAAATCTATGAGATTTCCCTGCGTCACTTTTAGGATGCTATTGCGTCAAAATTTTGCGCCGGCCTCGCATCACTTTTATGTTTACACATATGTCAGAAATACTGACGTATCTGTAACTCCTTGCAACATGATTCGTCATACATTAAATATGACACATCTGGAATGTCATAAGGACTGTGTACAGAAAAGTGACGCATCACACCAGCAGTGTAATAAAATGTGCCTCGTTGCACTATATTTAAAGGATGCAACAGCATCCTAAAAGTGACGCAGTGAAATCTCAAACATTTCACTGCGTCGCTATTACAAAGCTTTTTGTGGGGGAACACCCCCTCTGCATGCATTATACCTCACGCAGATATAATGTGGCGCTTGATTTTAAAAAGTGACCCATCTACCTAGATACCTCACTTTTTAAATATAACGCAACGCAACACATTTTTTTACACTACTGGTGCAATGCGTCACTTTTCTGTGCGCACTCCTTATGACATTCCAAGTAACGCATTGCTGGAGTGCGTCACAAAAGTGACGCAACTCCAGTAATGTGTCCTTTCAAATGGGGAAAGCAGCATATGAAAGGTCTTGCCTCAGTCTAACACCTGCTGTAAAGCAGGCACAAGATTTTGACGCAACAGCATCCTAAAACTGACGCAGTGAAATCTCAAAGATTTCACTGCGTCGCTATTACAAAGCTTTTTGCGGGAGAACACCCCCTCTGCATACATTATACCTGACGCTATTTTTAAAAAGTGACGCATCTAGGTACATGGGTCACTTTTTAAAACTCTGCGCCATATTGTATCTGCAACATGATTCGTCATACATTAAATATGACACATCTGGAATGTCATAAGGAGTGCGCACAGAAAAGTGACGCATAACACCAGCAGTGTAATAAAATGTACCTCGTTGCACTATATTTAAAAAGTGACGCATCTAGATAGATGCGTCACTTTTTAAATATTGCATAACAATGCGCATTTTTTTACACCGCTGGTGCGTCACAAAAATTGACGCACAGGAAGCGCAAAACTAACAGCGCAGGGCCTTCATAAATATGGTCCTGAATTTTCCCCGTGCTTCCGGTGCGCGTACCATGCGCTTCCCCCGCGCAAAACGAAAAAAAAATTTTAATGCCCTGCAGGACCCTATTTTAGTCCCTACATCAAACCTAGGGGGTCAGAGGGGGTCTACTCTTCCCCCTTATGGTCATTTGCCCCTTTTTTTTTCAAACCCCTTGTGTCTCGATTTTACCGAGACACAAGATGGCGGCCGCTCCGCACTGTTTAGAATGTTTACAGAC
This sequence comes from Lissotriton vulgaris, assembly GCF_964263255.1. Taxonomy (NCBI): domain Eukaryota; kingdom Metazoa; phylum Chordata; class Amphibia; order Caudata; family Salamandridae; genus Lissotriton; species Lissotriton vulgaris. The sequence goes on along the minus strand of NC_141694.1, from coordinate 1,805,614,231 downwards.
AACTGAGATCCAATCAGCTTCCTGCGCGCAAGTCGCGTGTCGCGCCTGGAGCGCACTCCCGTGCGCGCACGGGAGAGCGCCTATAGATATATATATTTTTTTGAACCTAAATTACTCAAAATCCACTGGAGCACATATCTTGAGACATAGCAAAGGCACATCGGGCTACCAGTCCCTACAATTTTGCCAAGTTTGGTGGAAATCCATTCAGCCGTTCGGGCTAAAAGTGAAATCGACCGCCCTATGGAAATTAACATGGGGAAAACGCGTTTTGGGACCCCCCTTTTATCTCGGCCCCCGCTTGACGAATCCCCCCCAAACTTTCAGGGAAGGACCGGACCGCCATGAGACCATTTTCCTGAAAATTTCAGGCAGATTCGTCAACCGGCGCCAAAGTTATTCAAAATAGAATGTTGAGATTTAACATTGAAAATTATCCTAACTATAACTACCTACTGGCGACCGCCAGTAGGTAATATATATATATATATATATATATATATATATATATATATATATATATATATATATATATATATGTATATATGCCAAGGAATATTGAAGTATGAGTGGGTGTAACAGTATCTGAATAGATGACTTAGTAGGTGTGTGACTGACTGTATAAGTGAGTGATTAAAGGTGTCTTACTGAATACATGGGTTAGTGAGTAAACTGTGTAAATGTTTGTATTAGTTTGTATCAGTCTGTCAGTTGGTGTGTAAGTGGCTGCATGGGTTTGTGAGCGAGTAGCCACATGAGTGTCTACATGGGTTATTAATTTGTTGTCTGAGTGTCTGAATGGGTGCCTGAGTGTCTGTGTGGGTCTGGTATTGGTGTGTCGATGGTTTTGAAAATGGTAGTGTGTATTTTACAGTGAGTGTATCAAAGGTTATATTAGAGTGTGAGGAGGTGCATCAGATTTTCAGGTAGATGATGTCATCAGTGATGTCATTTGAGATGTAATCAGTGATGTCATCAGTGATGTCACTGAACAAGTAATGAATGATGTAATATGTAACGTCATCAGCAGTGCATTGCGAGGGTGCGAGTTATAGTTAGCTGAACTAACTATAACAGTGGAATTTCTATGGTTTTGTACTAGTGAAATATGCAACTACCTATAACCTCCAAGAAACCTGTGTTTTTTTCAGTGACTAAATATATATATATATTTAGAAACCCATGTTCTGCTGTGAACATGGGCTTCTATTGGAATTCTCAAGGACACATTATCAAGCCCATTATTGCCGCTTTAGCAGCAGTTTCCTGCTGCTAAAGCGGTGATAATTTTCACTACGTTCTTAATAATATGCCCCCCAATGTGAGAGTCAGTGATTGTGAAAGTGGCTGTATAGATGAGTGTTAGATCTAGGGGTCTCTAGTTGGCAATTGTATTCACCTTTGTCCAAATAGGGACCCTTACTTCTAAATCAGGATAAGGGGATTAGACTCTTAAAAAACCCCTGCTCACCCCCTTGGTAGCTTGGCACAAGCTGACAGGCTTATCTCAGAGGCAGTGTGTTAAGCATTTGTGAATATACACAATAATACAGTGAAAACAATACAGATGGACACAACACAGGTTTTATAAAAATAAGTATTCTTTATATAGGCTTATCACAAGACCACAAACAACAAAAATCCACAATACTACACTTAGGATTGCTTAAAGATGATAAAATGTTGCTTAGTTCAAGTTGATGATCAATGCAACATAGTTCTCAACAAAGTACCTGGATGCGTAACGCAAAGAGAACAAAAGGCTTGCAAAAGGGGAGATGCGTTGGTTCCATGATCCAGGGGAAAGGTTGCACCCTGCCTCAATGTTTGCAAAGAGTAGGGGATGCATCGTGAACCTTACCGGTGCAGAGGTGATGCGTAGATTCTTGGCCTGCTGGCCCGTTGCGGTGCAAAAGATGGCGCCTTGATGTGATGCGATGATCCAGTTGTGATGCGAGAAGATGGCGCCCTTGACGCGGCGATGCAATGACGATTCATAGACGCCCTGGCAACCTTGCGACTCGGTCCCAATATTTATACCCCAAAACCCTTTGTTCTCTAAAGGCAGAGAGGCGTCTGCGAGTCCACACCAGTTCCTGAGCACTTTGTTTACATGACTCTTTTCTTCCTTTCACTGTGCAGGGCAGAGACATCAGCTGCCCTACAGGAGGTGGAGCCAGCACAGGGAAGTCACAGCTCTGGAGAATTTTGTTGACCTGATTCCTTCTTTCCTTTCACAGGGCAGAGACATCAGACACACCACAGGAATTGGAACCAGCACTGTAGAGTTAAGGCCGAGCCTATTCAGGTCCCAGGTGCAACTCCTCCCTCCCATCTAGTTTCAGATCTTTCTATTCACCACCGGGCAGCCCCAGCCTGTCTCCTGGAATTCCCCAGCCTTGTCACTCACAAACCCAGACAAGGAATACACAACCTAGCATGGGCAGGCCTGGACAGTTTAGGCAAGAAAATACCTACTTTCTGGCAGTGGTATTTTCAAACACAGAATGTTAAAAACAACTTTACTAAAAGATGTATTTGATCATTCTGAGTTCAGGCATACTAAATTTGAATGCCTACCTTGTTCCCTGAGTCAGTTAGGATTATAAGAATGTAATAATCTAACTGTCCATTTTAGCCTATAGAGAACAGGTAGCCTTCAATAGTGAAAAATGAAAAATGCTGTAATTCACTATTAGGACATGCTACACACACATATACCTTATACTTACACTGCACCCTGCCCTTGGGCCTACCATAGGGGTGACTACTATGAAGCACAGGGAAGGTTTAGGGACTGGCAAGTAGGTGTACTGGCCAAGTCGACATGGCAGTACTAGACTGCACAAAGGCCTTGCAATGGCAGACCTGAGACACACTTTATTGCTTCTGTGGGTGGCACAACCAGTGCTGCAAGCCCACCAGCAGCATTTGATTTACAAGCCCTGGGCACACATGGTGCACTGTACTAGGGTCTGACAGTAAATCAAATAACCCAATCATGGAATTCCCCAGTCTTGTCACTCACAAACCCAGACAAGGAATACACAACCTAGCTTGGGCAGGCCTGGACAGTTTAGGCAAGAAAATACCTACTTTCTGACAGTGGTATTTTCAAACACAGAATGTTAAAAATAACTTTACTAAAAGATGTATTTGATCATTCTGAGTTCAGGTATACTAAATTTGAATGCCTACCTTGTTCCCTGAATCAGTTAGGATTATAAGAATGTAATAATCTAACTGTCCATTTTAGCCTGTAGAGAACAGGTAGCCTTCAATAGTGAAAAATGAAAAAGGCTGTAATTCACTATTAGGACATGCTACATACACTTATACCTCATACTTACAATGCACCCTGCCCTTGGGCCTACTATAGGGGTGACTACTATGAAGCACAGGGAAGGTTTAGGGACTGGCAAGTAGGTGTACTGGCCAAGTCGACATGGCAGTACTAGACTGCACAAAGGCCTTGCAATGGCAGACCTGAGACACACTTTATTGCTTCTGTGGGTGGCACAACCAGTGCTGCAAGCCCACCAGCAGCATTTGATTTACAAGCCCTGGGCACACATGGTGCACTGTACTAGGGTCTGACAGTAAATCAAATAACCCAATCATGGAATCACCAATTAGTACAGCAATTTAACGTCGGGACCACTTGCACTATGGTACTAAATAGCATAGGCACAGTGCCCAAAGCTTATAACTAACAAAAACATATCAGAACAGAGGAGGCAATACGTCAAAAATGGAAGGGAGACTCAAGCCAATGATGCCAGGTCAAACAATGAGTGTGTACTTGTATCATTGATTGTATAAGAGAGTAATTATGTGTTTGTTTCTGCTTGAATAATTTATGTGTTGTGTGTATAACTTTATAGGTCAGTAAATGGAAGTGTGATTGATTCTTTGCATGACTGACTTGGTGTGAGTAACTATGGATGAGTGCTGGTGGGTGAGTGTCTGTGTAGGTGTATGAGTGTATATGATAGTGTTGTATTGATGTGAGACTGCATGTATGAGTGATTATATGGATGAATGAGTAGATGTGTGTGTAGGGCTCAGAACCAGTGAGAAGATATGTAGTAATTGGTATTGGTGTGTCTATGGTTTAGAAAATAGTATTCTGTATTTTGGAGTAGGTGTATCAAAGGTTATGTTAGGGTGTGAGGAGGTGCATCAGATTATCACATGGATGATGTCATCAGTAATGTCATCAGTGATGTCATTTGAGATGTTATCATTGATGTCACTGACCATGTCATAAATGAAGTAATATGTGACGTCATCTGCAGTACATTGCGGAGGCACAAGTATTATTTAGGTGACCTAACTATAAAGGCAAGTGTTAGTGTGAAATGTCCAACTAACAATAACATCCCTGAAATCTATGTTTTTTTCAGTGAATTTCTACGTTTTTTTAAATACTAATTTCTAACTATAAAGTCCCTGAAACAAATGTTTTTTTGAGTGAATTTCTAAGGTTTTTTAAATGCTAATATCTAACTATAACTGGCCTAAAACCTAAGTTTCTTTCAGTGAATTTCGAGGGTTTATTAAATGCTAATTTCTAACTATTAATTCCCTGCTGAAACCGATGGTGTTTTTAGTGAATTTATAAGGTTTTTTAAATGCTAATTTCCAGCTATATTGGGCCTGAAACCTTTTTCATTTTTAAATGCTCATTTCAAACTGCAACGGGCCTAAAACCTGTGGTTTGTTCAGGGAATTTCTAGGGGTTTTTAAATGCTAATTTTTAAATGTAATATTTTTTGTATTTTAATGTAATTATGTAAACTCCTATGTCTTTTAAAATATATGTATTTTTTTACCAAAAAATAATGGAGTCGCGTACCCATCGTGCACCTATCACGGTTGGTGCGCGAATTCAAGCAGCCATATTGTAAAAGATGAGAAGGAGCTTTGTTTGGTTAATGATGGGTGCGCGGTGCCTGGCCCGTGTAAAACGTCACATACGTATGTGATCTCATCATGTGCACGTTTGGTACGCGACTAAAGCGTGGTTCCCCGCCCTGTGTAATGTAATGAACATGTGCTATAACGCTGGGTGCAAGACTCCGGCAAAAAAAATTTTACGTTGAAAACTATATGTATACTAGTTAAATATGTATGTATACCAAGAGATTATGTAAACTAATTATGAAAATGATATATTTCTATTTGCGATAAAGTTTTACTACTGTTAAATATACTTTCGTGAAGTTGCTTTGGGTGTGTGCTGGGTGCATCCTGGGTGTGCGACTCCCTTGTGACTTTAAAAGAAAGCATTCATTGGTTCATAACGTTTTCTATTCTAGAAGATGGAGGACCAAACCCATTTTTCTCATTCTTCATACATTATCCCAGGTGACACACCTGCTGTGTTTTTTGAGATTTTGTGTATATTTATTTGGTATTTTCCTTTTCACATTGAAACTACTTCTTCTACTCCTGTGCTGATATTCTTTTGGAAAAAGAAGAATCTGACATTCCATTGAAGAAGAAGAAGGAAAGCATTGTGTGGAAGTTTTTCACTATTCCACCTGGTCACAAAAAAGTGAATGCGCAAAAGGGCAGTTGTACTCTTTGTCCAAGAGTTTTCTCGAAGGAGAGTGATAAGAAATACTCCTGGGGAAAATCTGCAGACAATTCACCCCCAACCATTGGCAAGGGAACAACTGCGATGTGTGCAAGTACAAATGCAGCAGCATGACCAGGGAGCTGGTCCCAGTACTTCAGGAGCCTCAAGCTCCTCATCTTGAGGCCCGGACATTCGTTCAGAATTTGCCAATCTTAAACAACTTTGCGTAAAGTATAACACTGGGGTTTGCAATGGGGAGCAATCCGTAGATGCAGTGGTTTCTGCAGCAGGAAATCATACTGTTATGTTTTTTTTTGCAATCACTATTTAATTGCTAAAGTTCAAACTTAGTTCTTTAGAATTTCAGGTTTTTTAAAAAAACACAAAACAAATATACAAAATAGTTAAAAAATTATAATAATATGAAACCAAAAAAAGGAGAAAAAAATAGTTCTTTTCAGAACTACCTTTTCTGGTTAAAAAAAGAAATATCTGCATGCTAATGAGTGGGTGAATGCATGAGTATATCTGTAGATGTTGATTGATTCAAACAGTGCATGGGTAGTGCATGGGTGATTGCATGGCTGCATGAGTAGTTCCTATTTAACTTGATTATTAGAGTACTGCAAACAGAGTGCATAATGACTGAGGAGGAGGTGTCTGTCATCATTCATTGCCTGTTGTACTGCCAGACGGACGTCCTTCTGTTGTACGTGACGTGTGGTGTGCCCTGACCAGACATCTCTGCAACTTGTGCAACTGGGTGCTGCTGCTGACATCTGAAGAAGATGGGTCAAAGAAAGCAGGTACCAGGTCCTCCAAGACCAAGAAAGTTGCTGAGAAGAAGAAGGAAGAACAGCCCGTCTGCGCCCGTCCGCGGCCGGGCGCGGTCCAGGGCCATAACCCTGTCTGTTCTCCCAATGACCCCATAACCTACAACAAACAGGCCCTATGGAACCTATGCCCGACAATAAATGAATGCTGCAGGCACAAAATGGAGGTCATCTCGTCTATCACATGCCGACACTGCCCATTTCAAACGTGCACACAGATAGGCGACAAAGAACGAACCAAGAGCCTCAGAGGAGGTCTGTTAAACTGCCGATCCCTCCCGAGACACGCCTTGCAAATTTGGAACATGCTCCTAGAAGAGGGCCTCAATATACTCTTTCTGACAGAGACATGGCTAGGGGCAGATTCCGACCCTGAGATCATCGAATCCCTTCCACCAGACTTTAGTATAGTCAGGGTGGATCGACCGTCAGGCCGAGGAGGTGGCATCGCTGTGATCAGCAAGGCCCCCCTGGTTTGCTCCCTTGAACCTCTTGGAATAGAAAACTGCGAAGCCGGCAAATTTGCCCTGAAACTTGGCCCTCAGGACCATATCTCGGGTGTCCTCCTTTATAGACCTCCTGGGACCCTGGGAAATTTTAGACCAAGTTTACAAGAACATCTTGCCCACTTAGCGCTGAGACATAGGAAGGTTCTCCTCATGGGTGATCTAAATATTCACTTTGATGATATCCAGCTAAAGGATGTCACCGACTTGAAGCAGGAATTACTAAACACGAATCTGGTTCTAAAAAACCTAACACCCACACATATTCATGGCCATTTATTGGACCCGGTGTTCGCCAACTGGGATGGCATAACCACGAGTACTCCTAACCCACTCCCCTGGACAGACCATTTTCTAGTCCCTTTTGATATTAACACTGTAAGCAAGCTTGCCCCCCAAGTGAGTGGCAATAATAGCTACCCATACCGCAAATGGAAAAAAATTTCTCAACCCATTTTTAACGAGATGCTAAGCTTAGGTGGGATGCCGGGAGGCACAGATAGTGAAAGTGCTAATCAAAACTTAGAAACCCGAATCCTTGACGCCTTGAACAAGGTAGCCCCTCTATCCATGGCCAAAAAAGGAAACAGAGCTAGGAGATCGGCACTATGGTACAATATAGAGCTGCAGTCGGTCAGATCAGAGTGCAAAAAGGTAGAAAGACTTTGGCGCAAGGATAAGAATGATTACACTAAACTTCAATACAGAACAGCCCAGAGACGCTACCAAAAACAGGTCAGAGCTGCTAAAGCAACCTTCTATGGAAACAGAATCAGCGAGGCAGACTGCTCATCTAGAGAACTCTTCAAAATCTATAAAGAAATCTCAGTTGTCTCACTCTCCAATACTCCGGAAGCTGATTCCGTCATGGAATGTAACAAGGTGGCAGAATATTTTGCCAACAAGGTTAAGAAAATATACAGCTCTTTCTCCACATATCCTGCGGCTGGAGAAACCTTCACAGAACTGAAGGAACTGGAGATGGTAAATTCAAAACCAAGGTTAGAATGCTTTACCGTACCACCCAGTAAAGAACTTGCAACCATCTGTACTAGCATAAAATCGTGCTCTCCTCGTGACCCCGCTCCTCCAAGGGTTCTGGGTGCAAGTATAGCCACTTTAGAACCGTACATCCGCCATGTCCTTACAACATCCTTTGACTCCCAGACCCTGCCAAGAAATTGGAAAAAGGCAATTGTACTACCTATTAGGAAAAAACCTAATGTAAGCCATGATGTCCCGGAGAACCTACGACCTATCTCTCTGCTACCCTATACCGCTAAAATTTCAGAGAAAATTGCAAATGTGCGATTGATGGCATTTGCGGAGAAGAATAATCTCCTACACCCCTCCCAATCGGGGTTCCGAAGAGGCTTCTCGACTGAGACGGCCCTATTAAGAGCCACCGAAACTCTACGTCAAGGAGCCGATGCAGGCCTAACCATGGCACTGATCATGCTAGACCTTAGTGCAGCGTTCGACACTGTAGCACATATCACCTTGCTACAGTGTCTGAACAGAGGAGGTGTGACTGATAGAGCACTCGGTTGGCTTACATCGTTTCTGACAGGCAGAAGCTTTCAGGTTCAACGGGGCTCATTTCAGTCTGAAGAGTGGGTATTGGAACAGGGGTGCCACAGGGCTCTGCTCTAAGTCCTACCCTTTTTAACTTATACATGGCACCCCTGGCCGATGATACACAGCTCTTACTCACCCTCACCCAAACACCGGCTGCTGAAACCAATAACTTCAGAGCCTCTATGTAAGCTCTGGCCACTTGGATGGATGCGCACTGCCTTAAATTGAACGGATCCAAGACGGAAGTCTTGGTGGTTGGTGGCGATCAACGGCTTTGGACATGTGACTGGTGGCCAAACTGTTTAGGCGATATGCCAACACCATGTACTGAAGCCAAAAACTTAGGGATATGGATGGATCCCACACTCTCCTATGAGACACACATCAACCGTTTAGTAGGCAAGTGCTTTGGAGTCCTCTCAACAAAACCCTAGATCTCCTTCCTTTGGAGGCCCGGCGTACTATGACCCAGGCACTGACTACGTCACGCCTCGATTATGGGAATGTCCTTTTCCTGGGAGCTTCTAGTAAAAGCATAGGACGACTCCAGATATTGCAAAATGCTGCAGCCCGCCTAGTGCTTAGACTCCCACGAAGAGCCAACTCTAAAACCACCCTGGATGCCCTCCACTGGCACCAAGTGAAAAAAAAGAATAAAGTACAAAGCACTTCTAATATGTCATCAGATCATCTGGCATAAAGCCCCCAGCTATCTGACAGGTCTGGTTACCAGGTATGAACCACGCAGATCACTGAGATCTAGCGGTATGGGCACGCTTGTGACCCACCGCTACAGGAGAGAAAGAATGGGAGGTCGGTCCTTCAGAGTGGCGGCTGCAACAGCATGGAACAAACTTCCCATCAATCTCCGCCTGGAGCCTTCAGAAACTATTTTCCAACTAAAACTTAAAACTCATCTGTTCTCCTTATAGCTTACTTAATGCCCTATGCCTCGCACTGTCCTCTCCCCCTAAATGAGTTTTCTCCTCTCTCTTAGCACGGGGTTACTTTTCCAATGCCTCTATAAATGTCTTTATTATTTTATTAGAAGAAGGGAGTGACACTTAAGTCTAGTTTTGACCCCAAAACCTTTTTTGGGAAAACAAAAAGTATGCCTGCAGCAGTGGTGTCCGGGGTGCAAGCTGGGGCCAGCACCTCCGCATCAGTGGGCCCAACCCACCAACCCAGGCCCAAGTAGATGAGTGTGGAAGAGGTAGCCAACCTAATGGCGGAAAGCAGTGATGCTGAGCCTGACCTAAACTAATCGCTATCTCAAAGTAGTACACAATCAACGCATGAGGAAACACAACAGATAAGTGGTAAACAACAACCACCACCCGCAATAGTAGTTGTTCAACAACAACAACCACAACCACCGCCCACAATAGTAGTTGTTGTTCCTCCCGAAGTAGGGGCAGTTCAGGAAATTGAGCTCATGCAGAGCAAGAAGAAGAGGAAGCCACTCATGCAGGAGATCTATTGTCTTCCAAATCCCTAACAAGGAAAAGGAGGGTTAGTCGATTGAGTTCTTCGCCAAGCATCCCTTCTGATGATCTAGATCTCACTTGGGAGCCACAATAATCTGAGCAAGAGAGGGAGAGACATCCCAAATCACTGATCTCAATGGCACAAGAGTAAGAGTCAGCCGGAGAAACCAAGAAGTACTGCTGCAAAGTCTGCGATGCAAAGTGCTGCCTCGAGCCTAACCAAAAGAAATACCAAGCAGCGTACCATTCTTAGCATGTTTAGGCTGGAGGGAAAGTATGAACGCAACCACCCAATAGCACGTTTGTACAATGCTAAGCTTGCTAAAATGTTAGCACTGGGCCTTCTCCCTTTTTCTTTTGTTGAAGGGGTGGGTTTTCTGGAATTTGTGACAACCATCTGCCCAAAATGGAACATTCCCAGCCGCTAATTTTTTGCCAGAGTTATTATTATTATGGAGTTTTGTGAAGCACATGGTTACGCTCCCCGGCGTGTCCCCGCGCTGAGAGCGAAGTGTGGAGTATTCCGATCAGGAGGTTACAGCAGTGTTAGGCGGAAGAGATAGGTTTTAGGTCTCTGCGGAACTTGGCCTCAGAAGGTTCGAGGCGAAGTTCTGTTGGAAGCATGTTCCAGCACTTGGCTGCGAGAAGCCTAAAGGATCTGCCCCCCAAGTGGGCTTTACGGATTTTGGGGACAGCTACCAGACCGGTGCCAGAAGATCTAAGCATCCGCTCTGGTCTGTAGGGGGTTGTCAGGCTCCGTCTCCTATACTCCTCGGGGCTGTGTCGAAAGTCCTATACCCTCTCCCACGCAATGACCCTGCAGCCTGATTATTAATCAAGGACTACAGAATAGTTCCGCGAGCGCGGGAAAGGAAGGGAACAGCGGGGAAGGAGATCTGAATTGACAAAGACAGGTTGTTTAGAAAAACACCCCCTTAGCCCCACCTAGATAGACCCTAGCAGTATTTCTTATACTATAATGTGTGTGCTTCTAGATCCCTACGTGAAAAGGAAAATAATAAGGTCTTTAAAATACAGGAGAACAGGCACAGGGTAATACCAGGAACTGCAACCAAATAAAAATAAAGGAACAACACACTGTAATCCTATACTTCTTTTGCAAGTGATATATGCATCAACAGACATAGATTACATACCACAATTTTTCCTGTGTTCAAATCTTGGTCACAAACTCCCTCTGATTAAGTACCCCCTGTTGATTCTCTCCTGCACTGAAGAAAACAATGAAAAATGTTGTGGACATACACCAAAAAAGAATACGTGAGGTTAAGTCACCATACCACTGCTCCTTCCATAAAAAGGGAAAGTTCACTTGTTTAAACGTGTAAATGGGGCAGCGCTGAGATGGATCCAATCTTTCCTGACTGATAGGGGCTTTCACGTCAGACAGGGAGAACACTACTCCCACGTGTTCAATCTTGATCAAGGAGTCCCTCAGGGCTCTGCGTGTATTAAGCCTTGTACTCCTTTATGAAACCTGCGAGTAACTCGCCTAACGATTTGAGCCCAAACCGCTACCAAAATTCCGGAAGTAAAAGGAGTCTAACTCAGAATGAAAGGACAGTAACAATAGGTCATATCCATATAATGTTCGACTTGGTAATGGCGTTTCCCCTACAATGAGAAAGCGAGTCTTTCTCGTCCAACAGGAGAAACGAACGCTGGCTCTTTAAAGCTGGAACCTTGAAAAGTTTATAACAATACACGCAGCCGCGTGAACATTGAAAAAAAGAAAGTTTGATACGCACCCAACTCAGATTCGAGTTCAATGGTGTCAACCACAAGATAAGTATTTACTCACAATTGTCCCAGCATTTATTCTCTCTTACCGACCGCACCAACGAACACAGCAAGAATTATTGGCACCGTCCTTCCGATGACGCCGGTACTTAGTTCCTGATTTTGCGTAGCGTGCGTCGCTCCACTGCGTTGCCGCTAGGCTTCCTGGGTAACGTAGTCCTAGGGTAGAGAGCCGCCATTTGCCACGCATCACGCGGACAGCGGCACTTCATGGCAGCAATCCTGACAGGGGTAATGAGGTTATTTAGGGGGGCTGGTGCCCTGCCTCCTATGATGCGATGACACGTGCAAAGTGCTTTGAAGGTAATCCTTTCTCTGATCGGAAGCCAGTGAAGGGACTTCAGAGCAGCTTTAGAGGGCGTTCTCCTAGGGAGCCTCAGCACCAGCCGGGCTGTGGCATTTTGAAGTACCTGAAGACGGTTGAGGCTTCTAGCTGTTATGCCCAGATATAGAAGGTTAGCATAATCGAGCCTGGATGTGACCAAGGCATGCACAAGAGTCTGCCTGGTACCAACAGGAAGTCGGTCCAGGACCTTACGTAGGCTCTTGAGTATACCGAAGCACATTCCGACCACCCGATTAACCTGGGGAGCAAATGACAGATCGGAGTCAAATAATACCCCAAGATTTTTGACCTGTTGACAAGGCACTGGAGTAGAGCCAAGGCCGTCTGGCCACCATGCAGAGGACCACACAGTCGGACCACCCCCTACCACTTCAGTTTTAGACCCATTCAGCTTCAGGCAGTTGTTATCCAGGAGGCAGACTCCTGCATGCTACTGAAGCTGGATGGCACAACTTCAGGTGCCCGTGACAGTGAAATGACCAGCTGTGTGTCATCGGCATATGACACTAGTTGAATACCATGACTTTCAATGATGGTGGCTACAGGGGAAGCGTAAAGGTTGAACAAGGTAGGGATCAGGGCAGAGCCCTGAGGGACTCCTTGATCAAGATTGAACACGCGGGAGTAGTGTTCTCCCTGTCTGACGTGAAAGCCCCTATCAGTCAGGAAAGATTGGATCCATCTCAGCGCTGCCCCATTTACTCCGCCTTTGTAAAGACACTGTAGCAAGGTGAAATGTGCTACAGTGTCAAAGGCGGCACTCAGGTCAAGTAGGATGAGAGCCATGGTATGCCCCCATCTACCCCTTGCCTGATGGTCTCAGTGGCCATGAGCAGCACGGACTCCGTGGAGTGGCGTGAGCGAAAGCCAAACTGGGTAGGATGGAGAAGGTTGGCTTCCTCCACAAATGCCATAAGTTGAAGAGTTGCCACCTTTTCTGCCCCTTTGGCCATATAGGGGAGGAGGGAGATGGGATGGAGATTGTCCAGCCTATCCCAACTGAGATTCGTTTTTTTTGAAGCGCGGAGCACTATCGCTTGCTTCCACCTTTTGGGTACGGTACCGGACCCAAAAGAAAGATCCAGTACATCCCTAATATAAGGTTCAAGGATTTCGATACTCTCTCCAAGAAGTTTCGGTGATGCCGGATCACGGGGGATACTAACTTAATGGAGCGGCATATTTGCTAAAGCTCATTAGGGGATGGAGTGACAAAGTTGCCCAACCTATTGGCATCTACATACACCAGTATATTCTCACTGAACTCTGTTACCTTTTCCTTTCCCCCTGAAAAAGTGGAGTAGATGTTGGCCACTTTATCAGAGAAAAAAGCGGCAATGCGGTCACAGGATTCCTCTGAGACCAAAGAAAGGTCAACAGATGAGCCGCAGAGAGAGATTTCCTTATAAATTTTAAATAGCTCCTTGGTTGAATTTTGAGCTTCTCCTATCCTCTCTGAAAAGTAATTAGGTTTGGCACGCCTGATCAGGCTCTGATATTCTCTGCGTTTGCCTATATATCTCAGTTTTACTTGATCATTGTAGGCCACCCTCCATTGTCTTTCTAGTTGTTTGAATTCTGCTTTAGCTAGGCGAAGTTCCTCGCTAAACCAGGGGGCGGATTTATGGGGTCTACTGCAAAGTTGTTTGTGACGAAGAGGGGCTGTGTCGTCCAAAGCATTAGTAATGCGATCATCTAATCTATCTGATGCAGTAACAGCATCCTCACCTCCTGGTCTGTCACCTTTGGTCAGAGCAGTATCGAACTTAGCTTTGTTATATGCGGTCCATCTGTGACTCAAGTATTTAGTATTGGAACGCTTTTGGGTGTTACTAGCAGGGATAGTTATTGTAAAAGGTACTAAGAAGTGGTCTGACCAGGGGACAGGGATGGGGGACTTAACTTCTATATCTTCCCAGTTGGCAAAGATGGGATCCAACAATGGCCTTTTTGGTGGGTCGGGCCTTAGATCTAATATGTAGTTGGAGGGACTGTAGCTGCTGATAAAAGTCAGTAGCTCCTTTGTCTGATAGATCGTCCAGATGGATGTTCAAGTCGCCCAGGAGCATAAACTTGTCCCTACGCAGAGCGGCTTCCGTTATGCCTTCGGTAAGGCTGGTGGTGAAGTAAGTAGAAGAACCAGGAGCGCGATAAATCAAAAAGCCCTTTAGAGTGTTCCCAGCATTAACCTTAATGGAAAAGGCTCCTGTCTCACTATCAGCGATAGTGAGAGGTTCAAGTTGACAATACAATGGCTGTTTAGATATTATAGCTATCCCCCACCTCTGCCTTCAGATCTATCCAGGCGTACCAAGGTGTAGCCAGCAGGAAGAGAAGCAACTATGTCCGGCTCTGAGTTGGAATCAAGCGAAGTCTCAGTAAGAAACAGGAGATCAAGTTTCATATCTATGAGCAGGTCGAATATGTCAAGATTATGTTTCCGCATAGATCTGGTATTCAGTAGACCACATGTAAGCCTAATGTTCTCAGCCCCAATCGTCGGTCTGTTGTGCCAGTTATACTGACACTCTTTGCAGTTATTGGTGTCTTCCGCATTAAGACTGTGGAGACAGAACTACATAACGACGTGCTGGAATTGCTTGGAAAAGCCTTACATCAGAGTTCTGTTCATAGTATCCACCTGACAACAGACATGTGGACCAGTTGCCAAGCCAATGATTACATGTGCATCACTGCACACTAGATCTCTTTTTCAGGTGTTAGAGACAAGCTATCTGCAGGTGTTAACACTGTTGAGATTTTTAATGAGACTCGCAAACATGCAACTGTAGCCATGTTTCTAGGGAGAAATATTATACTGCTGCAAACATTTTGGCTGAGTTTAACAGCAAGGTCTTTGAATGGCTGTGACCAAGAGGGCTTAACATTGGTTTTGTTGCCACGGACAATGGAATTAATGTTGTTAAGGCCACGAAAGAGGGTGGCTATTTCAGGGTCCCGTGTTTGGCACACTGCATTAACATTGTTGTTCAATACTTTCTGAAAAATGAATGCAAAGTCAGCAACTTACCGACCACCTTCAGAACAATATGCACACATTTCAACCATTCTTTTAAAGCACAGAAGCAGCTAAGTGTCATTCAACGTGAGCATAAAATGCCAGTCAAATATCTCATCCAGGAGGTTCCAACACATTGGAACTCAACTTATTACATGCTTGATCATCTGTTTGAGCAGTACATACCACTTAAAGCTTATGTCATGACAAGAAGATTAGGGGATCCGACTGTAAAAGCCATGACTGTTGAGATGTGGCAATGGGGCCGCATAAAATGCCTGACAGAGACGCTACTTCCTTTTGAGGTCTTCACACGTGCAGTCAGCAGGGAGGACTGTACTATGGGCCAGGCTATCCCATTGTTGTACAAGCTAGAGCAAGAGGTGAAGGAGGTGTCTGAAACATACGAAGGTGTGGAAGAAAAAGTAGACGCATGTTATTTGGCGAACGCCTTAGCCGCCCGCTTATCTGACAATGCAAGGATTCAAAATAAGATTGTGTCACATCGACATTACATTACTGCCACAATTTTGGATCCACAGTACAAAATATTTCTGAACAGTAATGCAGTAATTCCTTTTTCAGAAGGGGATGTTGCCAAGTACAAAGTTTAATAGCTGAAGAAGCCACTGATTTAGAAAATGAATGGCTCTCAATTAGAGGCATGCCAGTGCCAGCTCAGGACAGTGCAAGTACTACAGGGCATCCTCTAGAATCGAGTTCTTCTTCAGAGCATGAGAGCAGTGCATTTCCTTTGCAGCAGTCACCAACACTACCAATAACAACAGCACCAACAGGATCTGATTGATCAGACACAACAAAAAAATAGCTGCTTGGTTTCTACAGTAAGGCATGGGTAAGTCCTTTGCTGTCACAAAGTCAAAAGAGGCCAAGCAAATCGGAGCAGCACTGAACATTGAGCGAATGGTCCGGGCCTATCTGAATGACACAACAGAGGTGTTCATGGGGCAAAGCCCATTGGTGTATTGGTATGGGGAAAGAAGCCAATGGCCATGCTCAGCAGGCTGGCGATAAAGTATCTGGCTTGCCCTGTCGCAAGAGTCTCTTCTGAGCATGTTTTCAGTGCTGCTGGTGCCATTGTAACTGTGAAAAGGACCAGTCTCTTGCCCAAAAGCGTGGAGAGGTTAACCATGATCAAAATGAATCAGCACTTCATACCAGCAGACTACAAAATACGTGAATCACAGCAGGTAGAGGAGAGCGACTCCGAAGACGTAACTAGTGGGTTACATGACCTACTTCTGTCCAAACCACCAGGGTTTGAGTACGAGCTCCTCTTCTCTGACAACTAGGCTTTCTGGTTCAAATCAAACCACAATAAATCCATCACCACCGTCTCTTATTTTTATTTACCTATTGGAGTTGCACGTCTGTGCATTTAACTGTCCACTCCACTCCTCAGAGTCCTGCTCCATCTTCCTGGCTCACCCAAAATACATTTCCATCTTGCCAGACATTGGATGGAGATGGAGAATAATAAAATAATGTAGGCTCTAACAGTCTCTCCGTAACAAATGAAACAGATGTGACTATATCCATCTTCTGTTTTGTTTCCAATCCGAAACTCATCACTGTCTTAAGGCTACCACCTCTGTCTGCATGCATACACAACTCTTCACTGTCAGAACTTGAGCAGGCATCTAAAACTAAAGTAAACTCGTCATCACTTTCAGAAGGCTCGGCATCTCTGATCGGACAGCCAAAGAGAAGAGCAATATAGGTATATGAAATGAATGATACCATGCATTGCAGTGGATGCTTGCTGACTCTGAGCAAATGTGCAGGGCCAGTCGCTCCACACACCGCGCAGCTCCCTCCTTGAGTGCCGGGACCCCTGACCCCTACACTGCTGCCTCGCACAGCCGTGTGCCTGGACTGCTGTTCTGCCGGCTCTTTTCCTGTCTCCTTTGCCTGTGCCCCTGATTGTGTATTTTGCTGTGTTTTCTCCATTGTTTACTGTGTTTAACTTCTGTGCCCCTGATTGTGTTTGTGCTGTGCCTTCTGTGCCCCTGTATTCGCCATCCTAGTGCCCTTCCCGCCGCTTCTCCCCCTCCCCGCTCCCCGCCGCTGCTCCCCTGCAGCCTGCCCCTTTTCGCTTCTGTTACCCGCCCATTGGCCACCCAGTCCCCGCCTCCCAGCTGCTCCTCCATCCCACGGACCATTTAGGGAGGTCGCCGCAGGGTGGAGAGCTGTGACCCTTGCCCCTGCCTGAATGGCCGGTCGCTCCACACACCGCGCAGCTCCCTCCTTGAGTGCCGGGACCCCTGACCCCTCCGCTGCTGCCTCGCACAGCCGTTTGCCTGGACTGCTGTTCTGCCGGTTCTTTTCCTGTCTCCTTTGCCTGTGCCCCTGATCGTGTATTTTGCTGTGTTTTCTCGATTGTTTACTGTGTTTAACTTCTGTGCCCCTGATTGTGTTTTTGCTGTGCCTTCTGTGTCCCTGTATTCACCGTCCTAGTGCCCTTCCCGCCACTTCTCCCCCTCCCCGCCTCTGCTCCCCTGCAGCCGGCCCCTTTTCGCTTCTGTTACCCGCCCATTGGCCACCCTGCTCCCGCCTCCCAGCTGCTCCTCCCTCGCTCCGCCCCCCCACTCTCCATTTATGGCAGAGTCCGCACATACGCGCAGCGTTCACGCGCAGCAGGCGAACCCTATGCGCGCCAAATGCACGCCAAATGCAGGCCCATCTGCGCCCGTTCGCGCCAGAACCCCTGGCCCCCGCGGAGTCCAGCCCTCCCGCCAGACTTACGACGCCGCCACCCTCAACACACTCAACACCGGCCGAATCCCCGGCTGCTACCGAGCCACCCCAAGACGCACCCACAGACCCTTCACCTGCCGATCCTGCAAATTCTCCTTCATCCGGAACTATACTGCACCCGCCAAGCCGAGCAACAGCAGCAATCACCTGAAGTGCATCCTGATCAACACCCGCTCCGTCCACAGCCACGCCGTGGAACTCTGGAACCTACTCGACACCACATCTCCAGACGTCGCCTTCCTCACGGAAACATGGATGAACACCTCCTCAGCGCCCAACATCGCCATCGCCATCCCGGACGGATACAAGATCACCCGGAGGGACCGCATCAACCAGACAGGAGGAGGCATTGCCATCGTCCACAAGAACACCATCCGCATCACGACCAACTCCGAAAACACCCTCACAGCCGCTGAACATCTTCACTTCCAAATACACATCGACCCAAAGACCACACTCAGAGGCACCCTCATCTACAGACCCCCATGACCTTGCACACAATTCAGCGATAAAATTGCAGACTTCATCAGCCCACACACCCTCGCCTCCGCTGACTACATCCTCCTTGATAACAACACCACCGCCCTGCTGGACAACCTCGCCAACCTAGGACTCAAGCAACTAGTGAACACCCCCACCCACTACGCCGGACACACGCTGGACCCAGTCTTCTCCTCCAGCAAGCACATCTCTTTCAGCCACTCCACCGGTCTCCACTGGACAGACCACAGCTGCATCCACTTCAGCTTCAGAAGAAACACGACCCACCGCCACCCGCATCAGGCTCCCCGCAGGAGCTGGAACAAGATCACCACCGACCAGATCACCACATCCCTGAGCCAGAACCCTCCCGCCAGCTCAACGGACCCCAACCAAGCAGCAAACAACCTGACACAGTGGATCACCAACTGCGCCGACGACCTCACACCTCTGAAAAACCATTCCAGCAGGCCCTGCAGCAACAAAGCCTCCTGGTTCAACTCCGACCTCAAGACTTCCAAGAAGAACTGCCGCATCCTCGAGAAAGCCTGGTGCAAAGACCCGACTACGGACAACATGACCACCCTCAAGCACGCCTCCCGCAAACACTACCAGCTGATCCACACCACCAAGAAGACAGCGTTCAAGGAACGACTAGACAACAACACACACAACAGCAAGGAACTCTTCAGCATCATCAAAGAGCTCTCCAATCCCAGCGCCGGAAACAACAACATCACCCCATCACAAGACCTCTGTGACTCATTCGCCTCGTTCTTCCACAGCAAGATCGCCAACATACACAACAGCTTCGGTGCACAGACCACGTACCCAACCACCGAACTGATGCCCCCCCACCACCACCCTCCGCACCTGGAGCCCGATCAGCACCGAAGAGACCATCCACATGATGAACACCATCCACTCCGGATCTCCAACCGACCCATGCCCCCACCACGTCTTCAACAAGGC
The DNA here is from genome assembly GCF_964263255.1 of Lissotriton vulgaris. Classification (NCBI taxonomy): domain Eukaryota; kingdom Metazoa; phylum Chordata; class Amphibia; order Caudata; family Salamandridae; genus Lissotriton; species Lissotriton vulgaris. Next base: position 1,805,594,827 of record NC_141694.1, on the reverse strand, counting down.
CGACTCCGTCATCGCACCCCAACTCCGGGACATCATCAACTGCTCCTTCGACACCGCCACCTTCCCGGAGAGCTGGAAGCATGCCGAACTCAGCGCCCTCCCACCGACCTCAAAAACTACTGCCCCATCTCGCTCCTCCCTTTTCCTGCCAAAGTCATTGAGAAGACCGTAAACAGACAGCTTGCCGCCCTCCTCGAGACAAACGGATCCCTCGACCACTAACAGTCCGGCTTCCGGGCCAACCACAGCACCGAGACCGCCCTCATCGCAGCCACTGCCGACATCCATGCCCTGCTCGACAACGGGGAAACAGCGGCCCTCATCCTCTTGGACCTCTCCGCAGCGTTCGACATTGTCTGTCACCGCACCCTAGTACACCGCCAAAAAAACATCGGAATCCAAGAGAAGGCACTAAAGTGGATGATCTCGTTCCTCGCCGGAAGAACCCAGAGAATCCGCCTCCCCCCGTTCCGATCCGAGGCCATCTGTGGCGTACCACAAGGATCATCACTCAGCCCCACCCTCTTCAACGTTTACATGAGCCCCCTCGCAGCTATCGCACGACAACACAACCTCAACATCATCTCCTACGCCGACGACAACCAGCTGATCCTCTCTCTCACCAACGACCCAACCACCGCCAGAACCAACCTTCACGAAGGGATGACAGACATAGCCGAGTGGATGATGAACAGCCGCCTGAAACTCAACTCAGACAAGACGGAAGTCCTCATCCTGGGATTTTCCCCCTCTGCCTGGGACGACTCCTGGTGGCCCCCCGCCCTGGGCAGCGCACCCAAACCAACGGACCATGCACGCAACTTGGACTTTATCCTGGACTCCTCCCTCTCGATGACCAGACAAGTCAACGCCGTCTCATCATCATGCTTTAACATCCTACGCATTCTCCGAAAGGTCTTCCGATAGATCCCCACCGAAACCAGAAAGACGGTCACCCAGGCACTCGTCACCAGCCGACTGGACTACGGGAACACCCTTTACACCAGAACCACAGCCAAACTTCAGAAAAGACTCCAACAAATCCAGAACGCCTCCGCATGACTCATCCTGGACATTCCGCGACACAGCCACATCTCCGGACACCTGAGAGACCTGCACTGGCTTCCCGTCAGCAAGAGAATCACGTTCTGACTCCTCACCCATGCACACAAGGCCCTCCACGACCTGGGCCCCAGCTACCTCATAGCCAACTGACCTTCTACATTCCCACCCGCCAGCTATGATCGACCAGCCACGCCCTCGCCGCCGTTCGACGCATCCAAAGAGCCACCATGGGAGGAACATCGTTCTCCTACCTGGTGGCCAAGACTTGGAACTCCCTCCCCATCCACCTCCGCCTGACCCAGAACCACCTCTCCTTCAGGAAGCAACTCAAGACCTGGCTGTTTGAGCAGTAGCGGACCCCCTTCCCCCAAGCGCCTTGAGACCCTCCGGGTGAGTAGCGCGCTATACAAATTTCGTGATTGAGTGTCCATGGAAGGGATGACCAAGATGAATGACGAGATACAACAACTACACCTTTGAACCTGGATAGTACAGTAACTTTAGCATCATTTTCGAATTTTTAATAATTTGATTCCTTTTTTCTCTTCATTCATTTTACAACTGTGTGACTTTCTTTGGTAATTGCTCCCTAAAACTAGTCTTTAATTTACTTTGCCAGCTTTCAGCCTGGTACAGCAGGTAATTAGGGTTTCTCTGAGGGCATACAGCAAGGCAAATGTCATATATAATAAATACTTCCTTGTACTGTCAAATTGTGTTGTAGTAGTTAAGTACTACTCATTATTAACCATCAAGTTATGTTCATCATGCATGTATTCCCTTTTTCTATCTTTAGTTCATAGATTTATTGGATAGTGGATCATCAACCATCGTCTTCATTGTTTTGCTTTTGTTGTCTCCATGCGTACTGTTTTTCTTTGTCAAACCTTTCCCCAAACCCCCCTTCCCATCCATTCATCAAACCCTAACCCTCTTCCCCTGGGCTGTGTGGTTTTATATTGATGTGTGATGTGACTACATCAAATATACATCAACAATTGATCACACGCTTGCTGGGGCAGATGTGTTGAAAGCAACACTAATTAAATGTCAACGAGGCTGAGCAAGGATATTCTTCTGCTTGCACACCCATGCTCAGTGTATGTACAAGCCAATTAATTTTCCAAAGGGACTACCAAATACATCTTAATTAATTGCTGGCATTGATTGGATTTAATTTTACAGCTTTAAAGTTTACAAATTAGGAATGTGTTTAAGTGACTCCTTCAACACAACTACAGTTTATTTTCTTATCTTCGTGTACTGGGCTGTACCCGACACCATTGATTTATTTTAGTTTAGCAGTTGCAATATTGTTTGTTTGTCAGTCTTCTTATGTACTGTACTTTTCTACTACTCCCACAGTCTCTCTCAGGCAAATGACTGTCTCTTTGTTTTTGTTTGCAAATGTATTGCAGGTGTCTACTACTACCACCACAACCATGGCATCTTCTCCATTGTCTTGGGAAACCATGCAGCCATTGCTGTGCCGAACGTAATCATCATAATTCCCAGGTAAGATAAGTTTGCAGGGAGGCATAATGGAGTAGGAGGAGCGACTGGTAGTACTAGTAGGACAAATATAACTCAGTGAGGGGTACTGCATCTATCTGTTAGCATGCTACAAAATTGGCCAATTATTTAAATCAAACACTGGCTGCTGCCCTGCATCTGCAAGTAAACCTTGTGACGTACATTAATTCGTGAAACAGTAACCCCACCACAAAACATTAACATCACCCACCCCTCTCCCTAACCCCAACCAATGCCCAAGTCCAACGAATGTCCAAGAGAAACCACAAAATCCAATTCCCACCCACCAACAAAAGTATTAAAAAAGAAACAAATCAACAGGGTCCATCTATAATTGGCAGGCTTTAAGGTGTTTGTCCCTCAGGATTTTGATGCGCTCCTCTAATTGGTCCTCCAGCTGTGCCATTTGGTGGAGAATTCTTTGCCGAAATGCACGGCACCAACATTTGCATCCATGTGGGGGGCGGCAGATGTTGACAAATGGTGGCGGTGGGTGGTGGCCTGACCGCAGTGCCGTACTCCTGCAGGCGGGGCCTGGCTGAGACCCGGGGCATTGGAAGAGGCAGCAGCTGCTGCCACCACCTCCACCTCCTCCTCCTCGGCCTGAGCCATCAGCCGGCGTTATTCCTTCACGATGGCCTTCAGTTTCCGTTGCCGGGCCCTGGCTGCCAACTCCTTCCGTGATGGTTTTTGGGAAGGAGTATCTATTAAGAAAGAAACAGAATTGTAACCGAAACTCTCAGCAAAACAGTAACACAAAATTAATTCAACACATAGTGGCACAGTATCACTAGCAAGCGCAGTACATAACATATGTGTTAACTTTAAGTATCTATCCTCCTGCTTCCCCAGCCTCTAACATTTGTTTGAGTTTTTTTCCGGCATTATACTTGCCCTAGTACTATGGATGGACTCCAGTACACAGAAGAACACCAGTCCTTTTTGTATCTCTAGTTTTCATAAATTAGATAACCTTGTTGTACGCTGTAGCCGGCAAGTCAGCTAAGCTTGCATCCAACAGCAACATACAGGATACGCAGACGCCTGTTACTTTTTTAACTAAGCTGCAGGTGGGGAAGCTCGTATATTTTTTGATTCCGGGTGGCACTAACCATACTCTCTCTATTACATGAAGGGCAATTGCTCAATTTCACTTTCACTGTGCCCTGGCGTCAGGCGACTACAAAATGGCAGATCAATAATAATATAATATACTTATGATCCAATGATCATTATTTATATGGAACGACATATCAGTCCAGTAGCGGTCAGAGGTGGGAGCACTGGCGGGTGGTGACATGGAGAGGGGCAGGGTGGCGGGAGCAAACTATGGATTGTGGAAAATTACCGGTAAGTAAGCATATAAATAAAAATCAGGAAAAAAATAACATAGGTAGGAAGTGGTCCTTCGATTCATAGGAAGGCGCTTGATAATATATATGATGTGCTTGCAAACTAGTGAGTCATCAACTGTATTCTGAAATGAAATCCTACCTTTATATAATATATGATGACCCTCTGCTTTGCTACTAAGGCACAGTTTCTTTTGTATTATCTTCAAAGCAAGAATCTCCACCTATGATGAATACAATCCATCCACGGGACATCCATCCATTAAAAGTAAATGTCTAACATTCTTTATTAGGTATCGCTTAACACACCTTAGCTGGTTTCACTTTCACCTACAAGCACCCATGCGTCCACTCCTTCCTTCCTTGCCTTGGCTTTGGGTTTGACACAAACACCGCTGATGATTCTTGCTATCCACTATCCACCCATATTGTGTCGCCTACCCAGGCAGGCATCTTCTTTCACCTTCCACCCATCCTTCAACAACCCATGCATCTGATTCCTTTCAACCACCTGCATGCTGTTTCCAAAATATCCTTCTATGCTAGTCGTATTACATCTCTTTTTTCCTTCCTCCTACCTCCCTAGCTCACTACTTTCCCTTTTTGTTCAACACATCCATCAAGGTGATCCGATCTGACTTTCAGTCTTCTCCATAACTTTCACAGCTGAGTTGGAGTCTGATAGAAGAGGCCTTTGTTTACTCAACTCACACTGGTAATGCTATTGCTAATGCATTGGTAATGCTAAGTAAAGGGTGTCTTCTTCAACCATTGTATATTGTCCAGTACAACTTCAAGTTCATACTTACTTAATAAGTCTCACAGTACAGTGAGGGAAATGTTCCCCTTCCAGCTAGTAATGCCAATAAGTAATGAATATAACTTATCACCGCCCACCGCTGCTGTTTCCTCCCCCACTAGTGGTCCTGCAGGTGCCGCATCTCCTGCCCCCTCCTGGATGGCAGCATTAGCATCGCCGCTGCCCCTGTCAGCACTGGTGGTTGGTACTGGTAGTGCATCTATAAAAACAAGTTCACCTTTCTAGATGCCTGCACACCTCCCCCTATTTTACTTGTTTTTTCACCCGGAAGGAAGATTGAAAAAACAGTTAAAGTACAACATAAATCATCCCTAGTCCAAATTGCGTACTACAGTAGAGTCAGTAGACAGACATTAGTATTATTAATTTATTATATGGTCCCTAGAGGCCACATGAGTGTTGCATACAAGTGAAGAGGTTAAAAAACAAGGCACGTTTTTTAATGGAATTTGGTTAGTCCCTATTGCTTAGCCATAATGTTACACTTTTTGGCATGACTGCAAAAAGCTTGCATAATTGTATTTTATACTGTCTAACATGCCCCATTTTTCTTATAATAGGCAGATGAGAAGATTGCCTTCTACGAACCAGAGATTTGCAGAGCTTACGAAAGATGCATGTAACCAGTATACGTTCAACGGTGAGGGGTCTCCCACAATTCCCACAGTTCTCTATTGTGCACTAGTTGTACAAATGTTTAGTTTTAATCTTCTTTATTTGCATGTTGGAGCTGGATGTATTTCATGGAACAACTTACAAAGCTTGTTATTATTTGAAAAAAATAAAGCTTTTGAACTTGCACATAGACTCTGTGGTATATTTGGATTGTCTGTGGTGTTGTGGACTTACATGAGTGAGTGAGCGAAAGGGTCTTATCTTCTGGATTGTGTAATAAAATCATTGGGTATCTTCGCGTGGGGGGTCTGGACAAATGACTAATGACTGAGACTCTGTAGCTAGTCGGTCAGTGAATTGTGGGTTCTGAGTTCTGTGACTGAGGTGTAAATAAGGTCCAACCTCCCATCACCATCACCTATTTAATTGTGCATAGTTCTGTATGTGGCTGTGCAGAATACCATAACAGTAGTAGTAGTATGTACTACTACCCTAACAAAAAATACTAGGGAAACATCTGTTTGTGTTGTAATTTGGCAGCGATTAGAATAGCATTAAATGAAGACATCTTGCTTTTAAGGATTACCTTGTCCGTTTTGCGGAATCCATTTTGTATTCTATTGGCCATTTTGTTTACCATGTGCTTGCCATGTGCTATGTCCTACCTTCCTGTTAACTGCTCCTGAAATCTGCCTAGAGACAAGATATATTTAGTCTCTCCTGCTTCGCACATGCTCAGTTGAGCTTACAGCTGTCCCCAAATTGTCACTGTCAGGATGTGACCACCAGAATTAGTAACTGCTTAGCCCCTCCCACTTGTTGATTGTACATTCTCTGTATGACCTTATATGTACCTAAAACCAGCATTTGTACTTGTACCACCTTCCTTTGAGCCCATGTGTGGGTATAAAAGGACCAAGCTCCTTCCAGTCAGTGTGCTACGTCTGTGAATGTAGTTGCACCTCATGAGGTTTAATAAACTCTGTATTTTCTATTCCAGTTTCTGTGCCAACTTCTTCCTATTGGTCTGAGGACTCTGTGCAGAGAAGGGCAAATCCCTTGCACTGGTAGGCCTTGCTGAGGCTCACCACCACAGTTGCACATTTTGTTGGTGGGAATTGTCAAAGCCTAGAGATTAAAGAGGACAACACAAAGGACAGGAGTGGACCCAGTGTCTACAGCTGTTCTATCACAGCTTTATTCAAAAGAATACCTTAACTAAAGAGTGGCCAACAGGGCAAGCTAGCTTAGCTACAGACAGTCTAATAGTAGTAGCACAAAGAGTCATAGCAGAGCCAGTTGGAAAGATCTGAAAGGCAGGGATACCCAAAAGTTGGAAACCAGTTAATGAAGATCAAAAAAGCTTCTGTTAAAAATTTAATTAGGAGGAAGCTTAATTAATAGTTTGGAAAAAATAAGGTGCGTTGAAAGTTAGGGAAATAGACGGCCAGATTCATCAAGCCGAAAACAGCTCACAAAGGGCCAGATTCTGAGAATCTGGCCCTCTGCGAGCGCTATTTTTGCATTTGGGATTCATCATCCCAAATGCAAAAATCGCATTTTTAGAAATCGCATATTTGCGAATAATTGCATTTAAGGAATCTCAATTAGAGATTCCTTAATTGCAGTTCAAGAAGCATTTAAAAATTGCGAAATCGCTATATTTGGCCGCTATTTACCGCGAAGTCTGACTTCGTGGTAAATAGCGAAAACTGAGAAAAATGCACTTTTGTGCATTTTTCTCAGTTGTATATTACACACACACATGTCCTTTGGACATGTGTGTGCGCAACATCAGTCTACATTTTCATTTCAGGGGTGCTACAGGGTGTCCTTTGGACACCCCTGGCACCCTTGAAATCGCATCCTTATTTGCGATTAGCAAATTGCTACTCGCAAATAAGGAATGTGTAGGAATCGCTATTTATTTAGCGATTCCTACATGAATCCCGTTTTGCAAGTCCTTAATAGCGATTCCTTAATAATCGCTATTAAGGACAGGACAATGATGAATCTAGATGATAATTGTTAATAATATAAGCACTGTGAGACTTACTGGGGCCAGCAGCAGGATCCTCGCTAGAGGAGCGCTCCTCTGGCGGTTGTTGTCCCGCCAACTCGGACCCCGTCTTCTTGCCCCTGTGTGCTGATCATGTAAGAAAAAATGAAGAAAGGGAGAAACATTGAATGCTGTGAAACGAAAAATCATTAAAAAAAAACTTCAAGCATTTTAGGAAACAACAAATTCAATAAAATATACCTATCTAAATGACTACTGGCTTGCAGGATTCACAGGCCGTCTACTTATATGAACACTAATTAGATGTTCCTTATTTATTCTGATTGCAGAATACTAACTAACGAAGCCAGTACCACCTGACCTACACCACCTATTCTAGATGGGCCAATTGTTCAGTAAGTCGGCATTTCCATTTTATTTTTGCCAGCAAAAAATGCATTGATGCGATGGAGGACACATGCATAAATTTGTGCAGACACCAAATTGTTGGTTGGTTGCGTCGTATGATGTTCTGCTACTGACTCAGTGACAATGCTTTTGCTAGGACTACCACTCACTAAACAAACTACAAAAAGGTTCTTTGGAGGACTGGGGTAAGAAGCATTTAGTGACAGAGGAGGCGTCACGCAGACCGTAAAAAAATATGAACTGATACTAAGTAAACCTATTATCCATCTACCATTATTTCACTGAAGGACAATGGAAGGACTAGACTCTAGCAATAACTAACTTCAGTTCTCTAAAGTAAATGTAACATCAATAATCAGCCCAAGCTAGCGCAAAGTTACAAACAAGTAAGCTACTCACCAAGCCCCACAACCTCGACACCTAGCAGGTCCAGCAGGTCCTGCTCTCAGTCCAGGATGTCGGACCACCGGTGGGCCAGCTGCTGGTGGATGTACCTTCGCCCTCTGGCAGTGACGCTCCTGGGTAAGGTACCCGGAGCCTGGCCTGTGCCAAGGTGAAGGGGAGGTGGCGCTGGATGAAAAAAAAACACCTCTGCCGCCCAAAAAAGTTGTTGGGCCTTCACCCATGCAGGGCTTATTCTGCCGCAAGGCAGCCAGCTCTTGTGCGCAGGTGCCTTTCCCTTGGAGCCGGTACTGCTGCCCTTGGCCATGGTTCTGGGGTGGAGGCAAAAAAGAAAAGAAGGAAAAAGGAAAGTTAGGGGGAGAAGTAGAAGTTTGAATAAAGAAGTAAAATAAAACAGTAGAAAAGTAACAAAAACACAGTGAAAGTAGAAATAAATCACAAAATATAAACTTAGGGACAGAGAGACAGAGATGATAAATAAAAAAAGTGAGAAAAACAGTGAAAATAAGCAAAGATTGCAAAGATTAAAGCTGGATAGAAAACTAGGCCCAGAACCATAGCACCACGTGGGTAAGTTTGCCCGATATTTCTCGCTAACACGCTCTTGTCATCACTAACAAGTGTTAGCGAGAAATATCGGGCAAACTTACCCGTAGCGTTTCCAAACATGACATGCACAACATGAACACGTTATACACGACCCAGAACAGGAAATAAAGCAACGCGAGTGGGCGGGACAATTGAAAAACAAGATGGCCACGCCCATAGCCCACCGCATGGGTAAGTTTGCGAGCTACAATACCCCGAGCACATAGACAGCACCCCAAACATGCACAACGCACTCCTGAGCAAGAAAAACACCTCACAAATGGCTCCGACAAGCTACTACGCACGCTGGTGAAGCTACGCGAAGCTCGCGTAGTGCAAGAACATATTTGCGTAGCTTTGCGTAGCGCGACTATGTGTATTTCGCTCACCCCTACTAACGATTGATGATGGATTGTACCCAGATCAGTTGACGGGGGCTAACTGTTTGATTTGTTCAAACGCTCCATCCATCATCCCCTTTGGTATCGCTCTGTGGTAAAGTACATCAGGGCCCGCATAGAGCCCCCATTTTAGAATGCATATTCTAGCTTGGCAGCTCTTCATATAGTGACGTTTTACCATAACTTTACACTCACGCAATAATGTACTGAGAAAACCCTGTACATGAGGCCTATTTCTTCAATTCCTTGTATACACTGCTGCCATGCAGTCTATATACTGTGTCCAAGACTCAGCACACAGAACACAATGCTCTTATATCATGACTGTAAGTTGGAGCTAACTCAGTTGCCACAGACATATCATCACCTTGGCTCTGCACCTCTGACACAGTGCTATATGAACAATGCTTTCATTATTAAACTGCCTCTGCCCTATAATCAGCAGAGTAGCACTTCTGCTGGGTTTATCCTGGAGCGTGGTGTACAGTTGCGGCCTGTGGTGGGAGTGCCCCAGGCGCTGATGTGGGCCGGAGGAGGGGCAGAGTGGGGGTGGTAGTAAACTACAGATTATGGCTGATTACAGGTAAGTAAACATATAAATAAATAAATTAAATGAATTTTGTTGTGTATTTTTGTTGCTTTACATCAAAAAGATGCAGCGTTGACCCTGACTCAGATTAAGGCTCAGGAAGAAAAACAGACAAGACCACCTCTGCTAACCTGTGGAAGAAAGAAGCCACCTTAAGGACAAAAGTACGGTCCATACTCAACACCACCCTATTATCCATACAATTCAAAAACGAGACAGACTTCAAGAATGAACCCATTCACCAATGTGGCTGGCTGAGGAAACAGCCACCAAAAAGGCCACCTTCAAGGTCAGAAACTTCAAGTCCACAGAATCCTGAGGCTGGAATGCAGTAGCAGCTGGCACGGATCAGATCTGGTGGGGGGACGTAAAGATGAAACAAAGAAAACGTATCTCCTGGCATCTCTCCATATTGTCCCTCGTCGTCCTCGTCCATCTGCTCCAATGCAGTGTTGTGATTGGTCAGCGTGCCATGGTTCGGCGGTCAGATGGGGAATGGGGGCGCCGGCATGTTTTCCATGCAGGCTTTAATGCAACCTGCATGGAGAACATGCAAAGTGAACATGACTGTTTGACAGGCCTGAGGGGGTCATCAAACATTCATGTGCACATTACAGAGTGCCACAACTCCTTTCTCTCCTCTGAGAGCAGAGCATCCCCACCCCAAAAAGATGCAGCAACAAATAAAATGATAACGTCCAGTTATGATGATTCTATTTTTTCTTCATTTCCACAGCTAAAAGCAGTGGAGCAACACTCCTCCGCCTCAGCGAAGAAGAGACCACTGCTCAAACAGACACTCCTGCAACACCTTCAAAACCATAGGGAGATCCCACGGAGGGGCAGACAACATAGGCCTTGAACACCTCAATGCCACAGATTTCAACAAATGAGAAACCAGAGGTTCCACCAAATCAAAAAGAGGACACCTGAAAGCCTGTAGAGTAGCCCATTGAGCACAGAGCGTAGAATGCACCAAACTCAGGTCAAAGCCATCCAATATGAAATCCAGAACGCTGACAGGATCCCCCACCTCAACAAAGAATCCCTTCCGCTGTCACCAAACTGAAAAGTTACACCAGTGCCTGGCATAAGCATGCAAAGCAAAAGTATGTCTAGACTGTTGAATCAGCCCGGCCACCAACTAGATATACCCCCTACTTCATTGTTCAAGAACCAAGCCTGAAGATGCATTGTCTGGAACATCAGGAATGGAATTTGTGGACCCAACAATGGATAAGTATGATATTGGATCACCCAACATGGGTAAACAACAAACTCCAACAACAGGAGAAACTTCTCTTCACTTCCAGCCATTGCCATCTTACTAGCTATTGCCATAGTTTTCATCACAGCTGCTACCATTGGCGCTAACTCGGCGACCAAGGAACCATAGGCTGCCCGCTGCTTTCTCCAGCCACCCCAGCTCTAGCCAACTCAGCCGCCACCACCAGCCATTCAGCAATCACTGCAAACGACTGCTACCGCTACTGCAGCCAGTGTAGCCATTGTAGCCACCGCAGCCACTGCTTCACCTTAATTAGGGGAGGAAACCAAACAATTGTTGCACCCTGCACAGCCTCATTGAACCACGATCCCCAGATGATCTTTCTGGGCATTTAGAACACTCTAAGTAGCCCAAACAGATGGGTCAGTGGGGGTGTGTGAGTGTCATGGCTACGCGTTGCGGCTCTAGGGTCACCTCTTCACCACACTATGTATCTATCTGTGAGCGTTCTTTCTCTCTATGTGGAAAGATGCACTGTGTATTTCCTTTGGCACGCTATTGGTGGGCTTGTACTCAATTCCGTTACAGACATATGTTGTTATAATTTTATAGCTGATATTATAACTATAGAGTGTGTCCAGAACTGTATTGTGATATGCATATTGTGTCTAGAAGTAATGAAGTTGTTCACCTGAAGAAATGCCAAACAAAACACATTGCAAGCCCTAAAGAACACAACCAGAGTGTCACGAAAGAAATACACAATTGAATGTTTCCTTTAATTTATCATTGTATATTACTCGGGACCTAACATTGCTGTGCTGCCTCTTTTCTCATATCAATAACTGGTATGACACATTCCTTGCTGAGACGCATTTCACAGAAACTTCCAGCACGTGCCTGGGTGGCTCCGTACTATAAAAGGAGCCACGCCAGTTGCACCGCACTCGTTATTCTGTCCGTCTCTCCTGCTGGCAGCTGCTAGTTCCTCCCGTTCCTCCCAGATTCGAGGTCAACCGCCCTAGCCGTTAGGCCAACTCCTCTCCCCTAAGTTGAAGTAAAATTCACACAGCAACAATATTTTTAAAGTTTATTATCACACATTCCCCTGGGGATTTCTTTGCACGGTTGTCAATCCAAGGGGACCTTCTAATGGAGATGATTTCTGCAGATAGATCATATGTCTACTGCAAGTTCTTTTTGTGACAGTAAGCAGACTTAATTTTTAAAGCAAAATGGTCTTTCATCTGTAATTGTGCCTGCATGGGAACATCCTCTAAGACAATAACATAAGGGGTTCATTCTGGAGGGAAGCTGGAGATAGACACTGGTAATGGATTTTTAGGGCTGATGAAGAGCAGTACTCTCCCTAATAACAACCTGTTAATTTCTTCCTAGAAATGAAATATTCATAGTATTTACACGTTGTGCTTCAGGTGCAGTTTACACAGTTGGTGCCCAGTTCTCTGGGTGCAAGGGTGAAATAAGGTTGCTCTTGTGGGGCTTACTAGTATCAAAACTTTAGAATCATTTTTTAATTTAGTGTCCATCAATTGTAACTTTTGTAGGAGAACTGTGCAAAACCCTTTGAGGGATTCCTCTACTTTTTCAAAACATTTGAACCAGTATTCTTTTAATCTAGACTCAAAGGCTGCCAAATCCATTGAAGTAATGTTCCCCAAATTTCTAACTTGCATTGTGCAGCAATTTGTGGTATTGGCCTACAACGTTTCTAGGTTTTGGCACCATGGAAGTACAAAAGAGACTTTTCTTTTTAAGTGAGAATGTGTTAGGTAATTTGGTGGTTGCTGCTGCGAGTATTACACAAGGGTTCCATCTATTAATTATTTGACCCGCCCCCCTTCTTCATTCCTGGAGTTTTCTATATAAATGCCTGGACTTTTGGTATCCCCATGCACTCTGTGCTGTGACTTGTGATTGTAACTTGTGGCTCGACAGACAGTTAATATAATTGTTTTTAACAGTGTCTACCCTAACCTCCTCCAACTGAATTCAGTGTTAATAGCCCACATCACAGAAGTCAGATAATCAGTAATTGACTGTTGTTATTTGTTGATGTTTTCTTCTCAGGGAATGAATTGATGTTCCTCTTACCCATGAGTGATGAATCCTTTAATCAGGAACAAGTAGACTAAAAAAGGAAAGAGTTACCTTTGAATTTGACATGTTTTGCTCTTATCAGAGCTCTTCAGAGAGGCTCCTTTGATTTGTTATCATGGGTAATATTTTTTTAGTGTTGCCCCCTCATGACACCTGGAAATAAATACAAACTCTCAAGGTATGGGGATTTTTTTTTTTTACAGACTCCTGCTTTGGGAGTTTGTTTCTAAAGTTTGGTGGATGGCATCAAAAACGATAGCGGACATTTACTAAACTATTTGTACATTGACTGTGATGATGGTCCCTTTCAACGTACGGAGGTGACTGCATGGTGAACGGTCATCAATAAATTTGGGAGACAACAGACTATCAGGATGGCAGAGGTAATGCACTCCACTAACCAAGACTGATAGAGTTCTGTTCTTCAGAATTACAACCATGCCAAAAATATTCCCTCCCAGGCATGTGAGTCCAACAATGAAAGCAAGTTCAGCAAAACCCAGAGAAGTGTGAAGGTGCTCCACACATTTCTACATTATTCTGCATAAAGCTTTCTAAAAGGATATTAGTGGGTAAGTTTGTATGTAACAGTTCTTCTTTCCACTTCTCCATCTTTCCTCTAAACCTAATGAGCTCATAATCCATTCCCTATCTTAATGAGATATAACTTCGATATCACTGTCTGTGGACCTTGACAACGGGCCTCAGTAACAGGCTGTAGGAAGACCTGACCAGATGAAGAATGCCATAATGTAGGTTCATTACAGCTCAATGATGAACCTGTCATTTGAAATGCCCATTTGTGAGTGGCTGCCACCTGTTTAAAACAGTGATATTAATATTGGCAAATATTAAAATTAAAATGAGTGTTAAGCTGACTGTATTCTGTGAAACATGGGTCTCTGATCACTAGCTCATGCAAAGTTGTGAACTTTTTTCTATGTAAAATAACTGTAGCAAGGTTTATTGATTTACGCATGTTGTGCAGGTCCCAAAAAAGAATACGATGTATGTAATCCCCATGTGCAATTGACAGCACCCCTCTTGAATAGTTGGGCATTCTGCACTATCAATCTTTGACCAAAATTTTAGGCCATGTGATGGGAGGAAGGGTTGGAGAAAGAGACATTGGTCTCTTCTCTTCCTTTTCGAATACTTGCTGTCTAGGGTGCAATCAGTCATTTAAGATGAGTCTCTCTGAAAACCCGTGTGAGAAGTTTACCTGGTATATGCTGTCCACTAGTTATAGTGGGTATCTTGTACCAGTCCAAACAACTCTTATTGATGATAGGTTAAAAACAACCTTTATTGAAAGCTATGCTAGCGGTAGCTATGGAGAGCAGCCTTCAAGCTAAGTCTTGAAGTAATGTAAAACGGCTTGTTTTATCAGTCTATAATATCTTGAATGACCAAATGAAAAGAGATACACACAAGGTATATATTTAAAATATATGTATTTATTCTAAAACATATACCCATACAAGGCAAATGTCAACAGTAAATTGCACAGCCTACGATAGGCCCCATGGAGGACCAAACCATATGCTAAAATAGTGGTATAAGAACCATGATTTGACTAGACACAAGGCCTAGAGCCTGTAGAATCGATGGGTCCCTTCGGAACCACCCAAGGTAGTCACATAGAGGACCCACGGGGGACGCGTGCAGTGTGGGAACACAGCCGCAAGCGCTGTTAGCTTCTATGGGGAAATTCGCAGTTGGAATTTTAAAATTTAAGGATACTTAGAAGTTAGCTAGGACAAAACACTTTTGGACTTAGAGATGCCTAGGGCCAACACCCACGGGTGCACCAGAGTACTCTAGTTGCCTAACCCAGGGGAGCCGGGTGCATGGGTGTCAAATGGTGTCAGTCGCTTTGTCACTTTCAATGGGAGCTGGCAAAGATGTGCTGCTGCAGGGAAGATGCAAAGTGTCCAAAGAGATCCAAGCCAGGATCGGAGTTGAGAAGAACCTCAAAGCAGAGGGGACAGAGTCTGGGTCACTAGCCAGTGACCAGGGGCACGATAGTTGAATGCCCCCTGATGTCGGTGCTTCAGGTGAGATGAGGGGAAGCTTGAATCTTGAGCCACGAGGACCAGGAGGCATTGAGGACAACCAAAAGCTGAATTCAAGCTTTCCCACAAAGGATGTCGAATGTTACAGTGGTGGTGCCCCTATTGGACACAACAAGCCTTGGCAACAGCAACCCACGCAGGAAGAGAACAATGGCTTCGGTGCGGACCAGCAAGGTCAGAGGAACTCACCCAGCAAAGGCAAGTGAGGGCATGTTGGGAACAACCAGGAAAGCCTAAAGAAAGTCAGAGTTTCCTTCTCGGGGACCCACAAGTTGACGGACAAAGGATTGTGAAGGTAACTTAAGCTGAAGCACAAATGGTGGCCCACAGGTCACTCGGAATGGGTAGGCCAGCAATTTTCAGTGGATTCTCTGCTCAGGGGCAGGGCAACAAATAACCTAAAGCACAGCCTCAGGAGACATCGAGAAGCTGATGCACTTTCTAATGTGCACTGTGTCCAGGTGTTACGGTTCCGCATCACCCACTTGGGCTACAGGTCTCCGCTTTGCATTGGACTCAGGTCGGCCTCAGTAAAGTCTGGAAATCTACCTCTGGTGTTGCAAAGTCTTTGGCTTCCGGTGAGAGCTTTGTGGATGCAGACCGGACAGTTATGTTATGTTATGTTAATGGGTGACTTATATAGCGCACGGCTACTCCAACGAGTGTCCCGGTGCTTTCTGACCCATTACTGAAAAAGGAGAAGGATAACAAAAACATAACAGAATTACTGATTAAAAAGCCAAGTTTTCAGGGCCTTTCTAAAGGCAAACAGATTGGGAATGCGGCGGAGATCAACGGGAAGGGAGTTCCATAGTTTGGGGGCGAGATGTTTAAAGGAACGTCCACCAATTCTGACTTTCTTAATGGGAGGCACCATTGCCAGGCCAAGATTTTCCGACCGGAGAGATCTGGTGGGCTTGTAGAAAGAAAGCCGTTTCTGAATGTAGGAGGCCCCTACCAAATGGAGTGCCTTATGGGCCAGTGTAAGAGCTTTGAATATGATTCGCTTCTTAATCGGAAGCCAGTGCAGGGAGGAAAGCAACTCAGATGATCTGGCTTGCCGGGGTAGGCCGAAGATGGCTCTAGCCGCAGAATTTTGTACAACCTGGAGTTTGTGCAAGAGATAATCCGGCAAACCCATGTGGAGGATATTTGAATAGTCAAGCCTGGAACAAATCAGAGCTTGTACTGTCAGCTTCCTATGGGCTAAAGGGAGCAAAGGAAGGAATTTACGAATCATTTTTAGCAGACCAAAACAGGTACCCGTGAGACCTGTGATCTGTGTTTTCAAAGCAAGGGTGTTATCAATTTTGACCCCAAGGTTTTTAGCGACCAAAGAGGAGGAGGAAGGGGGGGACATGCAAACCGGCCACCATTCCTGCCAGGGCGGTTCTGCCAGACAGCCGAAGAGGAGCACCTCAGATTTATCAGGGTTGCACTTGAGGCTGCTTCGCTGAAACCAGTTGAAGACAGCCCCAAGGCAACCACGGATGCTCTCCCCGTCGAACTCCATGCCCTTCTTGCAGGTGAAGAGGAACTGGGTGTCGTCAGCGTATGATATGATCTGGGCACCCATTGACTCCGCCAGTACCGCCAATGGAGTCATGAAGATGTTAAAAAGGGTCGGGCTCAGCACCGACCCTTGTGGGACTCCGACATCCATAGGCGGCACCTCGGCGGAGTACGGGGGGGCCCAGACCACTTGTCGACGACCCGCTAGGTAAGATCTCAGCCAGCTCAACACCGTCCCTCTGAGACCGATCTCGTGAAGTCTTCTCAAGAGGGCCTCATGCGGGACGGTGTCGAAGGCCGCCGACAGATCCAACATCACCAGCATTGCTCTTCCACCTGCGTCGAGAACTTCCTTAATGGCTTCGTTAACTTCCAAAAGAGCGGTCTCAGTACTCAAGTTGGAGCGGAAGCCAGATTGGGTAGAGTGGAGTAACCCATGGTCTTCAAGGAAGGAAGAAAGCACAGAGTGAACGTGCTTCTCGACGATCTTGGCCAAACTGGGCAGGAGAGATATGGGCCTATAGTTAGCATGTATCTCTGGATCAAGGCCTGTTTTTTTTAGAAGGGGAACGACCATTGCCTTCTTCCAGGCCAGCGGAACCGTCCGCAGGACAAAGAAAGGTTCAAAACAGGAGAGATTAAGGAATTCAGAGTCATGGCATTCCTGGCTAAAAAGCTCGCCGGACACGGGTCAAGCGGGGAGCCAGATTTAATCTTGAGTAGAAGATCCAGAGAATTAGATTCCAGTAAAGGAGGAAACTCCGATAGAATGGGGCAGGAATCAGGAGATAAGGACGTCAGATTGGAGTCATGCAATGATGCAATTGGGGCAGCTGGTGGAAAAGATTCTTGAATCAATTTGATTTTAGTATTAAAGAAAATGGCCAGCTCCTTTACCCAAGGTTCGGAGAACTTGTGCTGGACTATGCTAGATTTAGGAGAGATAAACTCTTTGACAATGGTAAAAATTTCTTTACTGGAATTTGACGCAGACTCAATTCTATCTGAAAAAAAGTTCTTTTTGGCCTCAAGAATGTCAGAGTGGTAAGATTTAATAGATAGTTTATAGGCAGACTTAGCTTCTTGATCATAATGCTTCCGCCAGAGTCTTTCGGCTACCTTACAGTTACGCCGTGCCAGAGCAAGTGATTTAGAAAACCAAGGGGCCGAGCTACGCTTGACAGATGAAGAGGGTGTAGAAAGAGGCGCAAGATCATCAAGCCTTTCAGTTAACCATTCCTGGAAGGTTTCAAGGTCCCTCTCCAGATGGCCGGATAGGATACAGGGATATTCCTGAAGCGTTTGAGCCAGATTCTCAGGAGTAATTTTATGCAGGGGTCTTCTGGGGTGCCTGAGGTGGTCTGAATTAGTATAAGATGTTTTACTTCTGCCCTGAATTAAAAAACTGATCAAAGAGTGGTCAGACCAGAGAACAGGGGTGGTATGGGACATAATAAGGGGAAAGGTGGAGAACACTTGGTCAAGCGTGTGACCCTTGTCATGAGTCGCACTTGGGATGTAAGGAATTATACCAAGAGGAGCAGTGATGTCCTTGATTTTAACCGTTTCACTGTCCAACTCAACGTCCATATGGATGCTAAAATCCCCTAACATTATGCAGTTTTCCACCTTCAAGCAAAGAGCAGTGATAACAGATTGAAGGTCATCGAAGAAGGAACCCCGCAGACCCAGAGGTCTATAGACAAGAGGCCTGTAAAAGATTGATGCGGGGAGAGTGCAATGGAAAAGGCGAGGGATTCGCAGCCAGGAATAGGCAGAGATGGAATAACTGTGCAGGCAAAAGATCTTAGAACTGCAAGTGCAACACCACCACCTTTTCCCACTGTCCTATCCTGTCTATAAACAATATAATCTGGCGGAAAGGCTGCCGCGATGTCAGGATTAGACGACTCGCAGAGCCATGTTTCTGTGAGCAAGAGACAGAGTGGTTTCTCCGAGGTAAGTAGCTCAAAGATGTCCAAAGCGTGCCTATGTAATGAACGGGTGTTAAGCAATAAGCACTTAAACTGTTTGGACGGGAATGGACGGGAACCCTCAGAAGCCCGGTAAATGTTAGGATACCAACCACATCCTGGGCAGCAGCATTTACCTTTAAATCGGCCAGGAAAGACATACCGACAGGTAGCGGTATTAAGGTTAAAAGATAGTAGATCCGCTGCAGAGTAAGTAAGCCTATGTCCAGAGCCTGCCGCCGCGCTGTCCACTGCCGTGGCGCGGACGTGAGCAGACGGGCAGGACTCTGGCACGACTCCGGCGCAGATCCGGCGCGCCCGCTGATCGCGTCCGCTGCGCGGAGTCATCCCTGCCCGTTTTTATGACGCTGCAAATCGCGTCAGGAAGCCCAACCCTACCCAAGATGGCGGCCAAAAACCGGTGCCCTGCCCTCGGCGTCAATACTCAGCCGAGAGCAGGTCCGGTGCAAGAGGGGAGGGGGTGAGAAGGGGACTTGAAGCGCTACAAGCGCTGGGGGGTCAGAGCACAATAATACACAATAATAATCCCACCTTTTAAGCTCAGGTGAAACGAAGTGCAAAATGCAAGATGCAAAATTTAAAATCAGTTAAAACAAAGAGGAAAGGCAAGAGTCCTCCCGGCTTCCGCCTCAGGAGGGGGAAAAGCGTGCAGAATCAGAATTACCTGCACTCGCCCTCTCGTCCCTTTTATGACGCTGCAAATCGCGTCAGGAAGCCCAACCCTACCCAAGATGGCGGCCAAAAACCGGTGCCCTGCCCTCGGCGTCAATACTCAGCCGAGAGCAGGTCCGGTGCAAGAGGGGAGGGGGTGAGAAGGGGACTTGAAGCGCTACAAGCGCTGGGGGAGTCAGAGCACAATAATACACAATAATAATCCCACCTTTTAAGCTCAGGTGAAACGAAGTGCAAAATGCTAGATGCAAAATTTAAAATCAGTTAAAACAAAGAGGAAAGGCAAGAGACCTCCCGGCTTCCGCCTCAGGAGGGGGAAAAGCGTGCAGAATCAGAATTACCTGCACTCGCCCTCTCGTCCCTTTTATGACGCTGCAAATCGCGTCAGAAAGCCCAATCCTACCCAAAATGGCGGCCAAAAACCGGTGCCCTGCCCTCGGAGTCAATACTCAGCCGAGAGCAGGTCCGGTGCAAGAGGGGAGGGGGTGAGAAGGGGACTTGAAGCGCTACAAGCGCTGGGGGGTCAGAGCACAATAATACACAATAATAATCCCACCTTTTAAGCTCAGGTGAAATGAAGTGCAAAATGCAAGATGCAAAATTTAAAATCAGTTAAAACAAAGAGGAAAGGCAAGAGACCTCCCGGCTTCCGCCTCAGGAGGGGGAAAAGCGTGCAGAATCAGAATTACCTGCACTCGCCCTCTCGTCCCTTTTAAGATGCGTTGTTGGTGCCTGACAAGCAGGGGAGTAACTCCTTTACTCCAAGGGGGATTCTTCAGGCATCTGGCATTGAACAGATCATGGAAGGTCCAGTATTCACTTTCAGAGTTTGTCCAGGGATATCTAAAGTTCTGGTTACAGAGGTTCCTTCTTTATACCCAAGGAAGGGGTTGGACTAACTAAGGGGACCCAACTTTGGGAGGGTTTGAAAAGAGCAGTGACTACACATATTTCCTTTGTCCAGTTTCACACCAGAGCAGGGGCTGGTAGTCCCTGCAACCGGTTTGAACAGGGCAATGCACAGGGACACCAAATGTGCCCCCAGTGCAGGACTTCAAAGCACTCTTGGAGTGCTCCCACCCAGCCCCAATACACATCAGCCTGTCTGGGAGGTGGTTACATCTCCCTTAGACAGGAAACCTATTATCCAGGCCTCCCCTGCCGGAGTTTCGGTGAGCAGTAGGAGGAAAGACTTGTGTCTGTGGCTGCAGAATCCATTTTGGAGACAGGATAATGAATATTTAATATTATTTTCATAGTGTTTCCCTATGTGGCTGCCACCTTCCAAACGGTGAAAATAGCTTGTTAGTGCTATTTGCAGTAAGGCCATGATAATGTTACATTTCTACATGTCCTTCATTTAACTACCATGTAACCTGCCTTGCGGGCTACACGGCCTACATAAAGGTGACTTATTAATACTAAAAAAGAAGGGGTTCTCCTTACAAAAGGGACTATTTTGACAGGATGGGCTGCAGTTTTTAAAACTTGAGTAGCCAGGCTACGGTGGTAAGCCTGACGTCATGTTTGCATGATCACACTACTGGATGGTAAAGTAGTTCTGCTTTCCATTTTACTTTCCATGCCATGGGAAAATTGTGGGCTACACAAACTATTGCCTTTCAGGAGAGTTAAATATGCAAATGAGGGGTTAGCCAATTTGACACTTTTTGTGGGTCAGAACATAAGCTCTGGACAGGTGTATCCCAGTGTGCAGATTCTAAAAACTATCATTAAAATAAAACACTAGAAAAGGGATTGGCACTCTAAAAGAGGCTTTTTCTCATACACATGACAAGACAAATAGTTTGGATTGTGTTAACATTTATTATCATCAGGTATAGCCACTGAAAATGTTGCGTTTTGGTGTCTCAGTTTTCTAACAATTTCCTTATTCAGTTTGGTGTTACATAATGAATACATGCATTACAGAATACATCTAATACAATAGAATACCCTTTACAGCTATATATTCATTGAATTAAACTGAAAGAAACTTTTCAACATATTTTTTAATCAAATTAAGAAAAATGAAGAACATAGAAATGAATAACAAATATTTTAATGCAGTAATTTGAATTAGCAGTTTGTTTCAGCAATTGCAGAACAACTCGTGTGTATTCAATGCATTGATTCAATAGCTCACTAATATGCAAATTTATGTGTAAGTTTACTGGAATGTAGCTAATAGGGATTTGATGAAATCTCTTTATTTGCCTTGATTTTCTAATTCCGGTACAGCAAAGACCTGTACTTCACAAAGCGTGAGGCACTCCTTTCTGCCTTTTATAATGACGTTCACATAACGGCCCACCATTCCATAGCAATGAAAGGCCTGGGTAGCACCAGCTGCGATACTGGAAATGTGGCCGCACCTGGGGAACCAATAAAAAGGCAAATCCGAATTAACTCATTTTTTAAACAATCTGCCTTCCTGTGTTTCATTAATTTATCCAAAAGCTGTTTGAGGACAAGCATTGACAAAGAGATTAGGTTTGACTTTTGAATTGTTCATACAGAGAGACTCATGACATACATGCACACATAGAGCAGGCACACGAAAATAGTCTAACATATGTAAATCATTTTTTTCTTCAAATGACATCAGGGTCAAACTGTGACAATATATAGGCCCAGGCACCAAAATAAAATTGATCACCCATTAATGAATTAGATAGGTAAAGAATATGGCCCATGTTTCTAAATTGGGGCACTTTTGAACTTTTAAAGACACACTGTGTAAGTGTTTCGCAAGGTGTGCAAGATTGCATGGATTTGAGCTTACTACAGGCAATGTTTCATTTATCATCAGGGAAATCAACAGTAAAAATCGTCCCAGAAGATCGCAAAACAGGTCCACAAACAAAGAAACAAGCATTGGCAAGGTCAAAATGTCTATATTACAAGAATTGTGTATGGTAATGTGAAGCATTACAAGTAAATAGCATAACAATTAATATGTATTTGTGTAGAAGCAAAGGCTGTTGAAATAATTAACAGGTTTGGTTAAAAGGTCATGTGAAAGTTGCATTGTCAAGCCAGACCTAAAAATCCATGTAGGTTAAAGACTGCTCTCCTCCAATTTGTGGTGTTGCCAGAGTACCACAACATCAATTATTTAGTTATCTAAGACTATTTAATATCATTACAACAACAAAATGATTACAGCTATCTTGAGGGCAAGCAATTTTTTGTTGAAGCACACAACTTCTGTCCAATCAAAACATGCACTCCTGGCTCCCAACACATGGGAGGAGCCACAGCCCCTCACTAGTAATTCTCATATAATTGTCTGTTGACAGCAGCGTTGTCATGCTAGACCATAAAAACCAGCCCACACACTGACATGTCAGACCAACCCATTGGGCATTCCCTGATTGCCCTTTAGGCCAATATGACCCTAATTTACATACATTTGAAATTACACATACACAAGTACATTTACAGGGGTCAATGCACAGAGATCAATAGCCGTAAGTAACCCTATAAACCTAAATAACTATGCAGCTAAAGAAGTGCATCAGCAAAGCATTGCATGATGGACAGGGGAGACAAAGTAAGATACATCAGGGGAGTAGTGGGGTGTGCAGCAGTGCAGCAGAAGGTCAAAGCAGGTGAGGAGAAGGGGATGTACTGCAAAGCTTTGCTGGAGGGGCATCTGAGAGGAGAACTAAGTGGTGTGATCTAGAGTATCACGCAGCGATGTGCCTCAGGGGAGCACTGCAACTATTTTGTACCACATGTGCTGTGCATCAAAGGTCACTAGACTTCATGTAGGGATCACTGGGTTTTGTGCATCAGAGTAGCACTGAATAATGTGATTCAATGTGCTGTCGAAGCTCCTGGTGAATGTGTATTGGTGTTGAATTGTGATGTAAAATGTAGATACAAACTGATGAACAAGTTACTTACCTTCAGTAATATCTTTCCTAGTAGAGACTTTATCTAGCCGTAGATTCCTTTCCTTAAAATATTACCCAGGTGTCAGACTAAATCCAAAAAACATTTGCAGTGTCCATGCGCCCCTGTTGGTCGTGTCGGTCGGTTCTGCGTGGAATTGTCATCATCATCACCCATGAGGGAAGTTACATGTGCAGTGACTATATAATCGCCACTCCAGCATGCTGGCCTCAGTTCTTGTTCAAACACAGACCAAACTGAAAAGAAATTTGTAGTGTGCCAGTATGAAGTCCAAAAATATCTCCTAAGTGTTAGATACACAGTTAACAGAACAGGGAGGATGGGAGAACCGGTAAGGAATCTGCGGCTAGATAGTCTCTACCAGAAAGGTAAGTGACTTGCCTACTTCCCATTCACAACCAAATGGAAACAAAACTTTTGGTATGTATCATCCCAAAAGGCCCTTGTACAATAAAGAATCACAACATTTGTGATTCCCTATTCTGTGATGCATTTAAGGAATCACAAATTGCAATTCCTTAAATGCAATTCTTGAAAGTACCCAAGTTGTGCGATTTTGACTTTGAAAATCACAAATTACCACCAACTTCAAGTTGGTGGTAATTTGCGATTTCTTTTAAAAATGCACCTAGGGTATGTATGTGCGCCACATGTGCACACATGCTCATTTCAGGGGTGCAACAGGGTGTCCTTTTGACACCCTTGCACTCATGAAATTGCATTCGCAATTTGCGAGCACCTAATGGGTACTCGCAAATTGCGAATGTGTTCTAATTCATTCCTATGGGTCTCTAGGCCCATAGGAATGCATAGTAAGGTATCCCTTCACTGCAGATCGCAATTTGCCATTCACAATTAAGGGATACATAGGAAATCCAATTAATATTGCGATTCCTATATACATTGCCTTTTGCAAGTCCTTAATAGCGAATGGCTAAACTTTGCTAATAAGGACTCGCAAAACACTTGCTTGATACATCTGCTCCTAGTTCATCTTAAAACGACTTCTAGCCTCAGATTCCTTACCATAGAATAGATACCAAAGCATTCTCTTCCCAGAGGTGGGTCTGCTGACTGTTATATCAAAAAGTCCTAGAGGACTGAACGGGCAAAAGGCTCATCTGCCTGGACCTGACTGTCTAAGCTGTAATGTTTGAAAAACATGTGCATTGATGCCTACATGGCTGCTTGACAGACATCCAGAACAGGGACTCATCTTGCTAACGTAGTGGTTGCAACCTAAGATCTTGTTGAATGAACCTGCATGCTCTCATGGTGTTGCTTCTTGTCCATGGTGTAGAAAAGATGATCCATTCAGAGATGGTTCCTTTGTGAACTGCCTTGCCTTTCTTCATACTTGAAAGCCCACAAAGAATTGATTGTCCACCTGGGAGTCCTTGATATATTCAGTGAAAAATGATAGCACCCTTGTTGGGTGACGGTATGCGCAGATAATATTGCGGTTTACTCGATAAATATCGATGAGGCAATGATAGGGATTATTACGAAGGCCAGGATGTTGGGTTCAGTATCTGGATATAAACTGAATACTAATAAGATGCAAATTATTATGAATCATAAAACAAAGGATCAAATTCAAGGAGTGTGCAAAACTGCTACTTATCTTGGCGTAAAAAATTCTGCTTGTCCAGAAGAGATAGCTATGCTGAATTATGAACTACTGCTAAAAGACACAGCTACTGTTTTGAAAAAAATGGCATAAGGTTCTACTAAGTTTAATTGGTAGGATTAATTTAATCAAAATGAAAATTTTTCATAAATTCATCTACTTATTTAGAACTATTCCATTTCGTATTAGTAATGTTTTTTTTAAACGCCTAGATGGCATATTAAGCAGTTTCAAATGGGGCTCTAAAAAAGCACGCCGGGCTATTGGTTTAATTAAATTACCTTATGGAAAAGGCGGCCTTGACTTTCCTGATTTCAAAGCATACTTCTGGTCGACATTTATAGGACGTATTTGCAGTATGATACACCCCTATAAGGAACAATTTTTTTTTACTATGCATTTATGTTAGGAACTGATTCCAAAATGTTTTTATATCGTATACAGCTGGGCTACTAGGGGCAGGGGCGGGCGCCAGGGTCCTCGGCTCTTCTGCCGTACTTCCTCTCAAGGACCTTCTCCTTCACAGGTAGATTTGGCCTTGCAGCTGGTGACGTCGTCCTTGGGGCTGGGGTTCTCAGTTCGAGTCTCAGCAAGATCGCTCGACAGCATGTGCATTTTCATTTGTACTGTAAAGCATTGCGTTTGGATCCGAATGCATTCAAATGTTCTTGCATGCTTTTACATATGCTTACCAGTCATTGTGCCTTGCCTTGTCCTGTGTCTTTGTGCTGTGTGTATTCCCCGGACAGGGTGTCTTTGCACTCCATGTTGTCGTACGGTCCCAGTCTCTTTCACCTACGGTTCTGGGTCCGTCTCCGGGGCCGGTCTGGGGCACAGGCTGGCAACTGATTGCCCGCTCCTTCTTCTGTGTTCATTGTGCACTGTTGCATGTTTACCAGCCAGCTTAGCCTCCTTGTGTCGCTGTGGCCTA
Organism: Lissotriton vulgaris; assembly: GCF_964263255.1. NCBI lineage: Eukaryota > Metazoa > Chordata > Amphibia > Caudata > Salamandridae > Lissotriton > Lissotriton vulgaris. Next base: position 1,805,568,950 of record NC_141694.1, on the reverse strand, counting down.
GTGGTTTTGGTCTCTGCCTTCCCCTTTGGTTTTGTTTTCGCTCCCTGGTTGTTCCTGTGGGGGTGGCTTCTTTTCTGCAAGTGCCTTTGGGTATGTGGCCCAGTGGACTATTGCATCCACTGTAGGGACCTGTGTACGGCCTCATGGCCTCTGGTTCTAATTCCGGCAGGGCCACTTGGCCTGTCCTCCTTCTGTGGTCATTGATTGGTGTTCCTTTTAGTTGGGTATCAATCCACATCTGTTCTTTTGCACCTTGAAGCCCTTGGGTGTTACGTGCTCTTTACTAATATGCATGTTATGTTGGTTGGGCCCTTGGCCCAGCGGAGCTCTTACTCATTGGTTCGTCTTGAGAATCTGGTGTCACAGGCTCATGCGGATGTGCCTTTGGTCATCCCAGTCTTGTGCAGGGTTCCTCCCAGCCCTTTTGAGGGTGGGGTTGTGGCCGTGGCGCCCATTCCATGACATCTCCCAGCTTCTGCCTTCTTGTGCTACTCTTCCCTTTGCCTCTGCCACTTCCTGCCTCTCTCACGGTGGGTGGCCGGATTGGTTCTCACGCCTTCTCCGGTTCCTGGGTCCTTCGCCCGGTGGTATTCGGTTCCCGGGCCAGTGTTGGGTCTGGGTTGTGGCACTATATAGTTCTTGCGGGCCCGGCAGGGGTCTCTTGGCCATGGTCTTCTATATGCTTCCAGACAAGTTGGTGTGTTGCAGATGCTCCTGCCTCTTGTTTCCTCTGGGGTCCTTCTGGCTCCTTGGCCCTTTGGTGCCTACTGCCGTCCTACCCCTTGCGCGCCTGCTCCTGTATGTACTCAGCTGTTTGCATGGTCGGGTCTGGTTAGGGTTAGTTCCTGGATGAGTGCGTTGCTGGTTCTTACTGGTGCTGTAAGCTGCCTGTGCTTCCTCTCTTTCAGAGGTTTTGTAGTACTTGACCTGGGTTGGCTTCTCCTTTTTGTGTCCTCTCATTTGGGTTGCCCTCTGTCCCTCTGGTGTTTTCGTCGGCCTTGACTCCACTGGGAGGTCTAATACATGCTTCTGGGGTGCATGGTTTTCCAAGGTGCTTTCGCTCATTGGTAGATCTTGTGCCTTTGGTGGCACCGGCTCTCGCTGGATGCTGGAACAGTTCCTACCATTACTGTCACTGTTGTCAGCCTTTTATTCTGTCTTTTGATGTGGCAGGGCCTGGCCTTCTACTCCCTTCTCATGTACTTCAGTTTTTTTGGCTCAGGGTTCTTGGTTTCATGCGTTTTGCTGGGTGTCCTCATCTTGGGTGGTGCTGACTGCTGTATTTGCTGCCCCTGTGCAGTTTGCCTTTTTCCTGATGGCGTGTAGAGTTCAGGTCCGCCGGTCTTCATGTGCCCCGTGCCTACTGTGTCTTATGTGTGGTGCGGGCTCTCCTCTTTTGCTTCGGCATGGTTGGGTCCCAGGCGGTTCGCTCACCTTCACCTTCTACAGTTCCTCTTCGGGGTCCTGGCAGGGTGTTCCAGTGGCCCTAGTTGGCTTGCTTACATCCCCTCAGGTTGCTCTTCTGCCAGGGTTACACCCTTCTTCCTTGCATGGTGTGTTGGTGCTTGGTGCCTCACCGACCTTGGTGTCCCCCTTCTCCATCCTGGCGGTTGCCCCCCTGTCCCCTTCTCTGCTCTGCTTTCCCGCTTGTTTTTTCTGACGCTCAGCCAGTTGGCATTGGGGGGTGGTAGTTGATGGTGGTGTTGCTGTGACCTGGTGTTTCAGGTCACAGTTGTTCCTCCTCGGATTTTGTGTTCATTTTCTGGTGTTTCCCCAGTTTGTTGTTCCTGGTCACTGGTTGAGGCTTCTGTTATGACCATGGCGCTGTTGCTCTATGGTGCGTCTTGTGTCTCTGGTGGCTCTGGCTCCCGCTGCACTTGGGTTCAATTCCTTCCACTGCTTCATAGTTGCTCATTGTATTGCACCCTTTTTTGTTCTTCACTGGGTTTCTCCCTGTTGCCTGTGTGGGGATTCTGTGCTTGCGTTCCTTCGGTACGGTTTTTGCTTCTCTGCTCTCTGCTGCAGGTGGTCTGCTTTTTTGGCTATCCAAAGGTCCTCTCTTGTCTCCCTTGAGTCATTGGCTTCTTGTCTTCTGCACAGTTTTTTCCTGCAACAGCCTGTCATTGCTTTGCCTGTTCCCCCCGGGGATCGTCCTTTGGTCCTTCATGCTTTTCATTCTGGTCCGTTCCATTTGGGCGACTTTGGGAGTGTCGTTTGCATGTCATCCTCTTGTTGCTTTTCTTCCCTGCCTACCTGGGACTTCCCCCTGACTGGTCATTCTCCTTATTGTCCTCGGCTGCCCCTCTTCAGGGTGGGGATGCAGCTCCGTTCCCTGGTTTGCCTTGGGCTCTGGTTATCTGCCTTGGCATACGGCCTCCCTTTGCCTGGTGGACATTTATTTTCTTGTTGCCCTTGCGGTTGCCTGGCGGGGCCATCTTCCTATGCTGGCATCTGCGCCCATTGGGTTCGGTCCGCTTCTTTGCCCGGCTGGCTCAGTCGGTTGAGCGTGTGACTCTTTCTCTCAGGGTTAGCATGAGACTCATATTCTCAGGGTTGTGTGTGTGTGCCCCTTTTTGGTTAGTATTGGCCTTCCTACTTCTGGGGGTCTCTCTTACCCCGGTCATTCGAGGTCGTTCCATTCAGTGTGTGTCTTCCTCCTGGGCTTCTCTCTAGGGGCCTCCTTGTTGGTACTTTGTGCTTCGGCTTCTTGGGCCTCCCACGTGTCTTCTTCTCCTGTTTCTTTGCATTTGGGAGTGGGTCTTCTGGGGATTTTGGCTCCGCCGTCCTTGCGACTGTTCACATGTTGTGTTTGTCCGCATTGTTTTTTCCTTGGGATCCTGGATGTTTCTTTGTTCGTCCAGTGCTTGGGTATATGCTCCTTTGTGACGAGGAAGCCGGATGAGGATGGTAATGACTTGGTTACTTACCGGTAATGTTCTTTACTCCGAGTCATAGTCTACCTCGTCACAGTCATGTTCCCTCCCGCCCACCCTTGGTGGTGGGAGGTGCATTGAACAAATGTATTGTCTTTTCTTTTGTTTCTGCTTTTGTATTTCAGGATGTTTCCTGTGTTGGTTCAACCCTTATAGGCCAGGTGACAGGTACTTCCTGTCAGGCAGCAATATTGGGTGAGGACCTTCTAAATTTATGGGTAAATGCTGTGTCTGGAACACTGGGTGCTCCTTTGTGACTGTGATGAGGAAGACTATGACTCGGAGTAATGAACATTACCGGTAAGTAACCGAGTCAATTTTCAACAAGCATTTTTAGCCCAGGCATGCGGGAAGATCCTCTACATGAGGCTCTTTGCTCTGCAAATCTTGAATCTTAATACAGTCTGGGCCAGTCGAGAGGAGGCAATCTCATGCAGGCTATACAACAACAGCAAAGAATCGTGGCTTCACCTCTGTGCTGCTACCCCAAACTGCCTGGCGCGCGCTGCCACCTGCTTATCCCTTTCTTTCGGTCTTTCAGGGTCTGGTGTTGCAAGGAGGCCTTGGATCTGTGCTTCTCTGAAAACACACCAACTGCCCTATCCAGAATGGGGAAATTTATGAACTCAGTTCGACTTGCACTTACCAATGATGCCACAGGATGGTATTAGCTCTTTGTGGTACACCATAGATATGTTCAGCATCCAGCTTTCAGGAGAAGCAGAGGACCAGCATTGACATCTGCAAGGGCTAAACCCAATGTGCCCTTTGGACATGAGGCCTTGCAATCTGCAGGTTGTAAGTTTTGCACTTACCTGACTCAGGCACCATCATGGTGACCCTCACTCAGAGGGGGCTGGGGCATTAAACAGTCTATATTAAGACATCCTGATGTGCCTGATGCTAACAGCCCGAGCCTCAAGCATCACTTGGCCTTACTAGTTGTCACTTTCCACTTTATCCCCCACTTTATAAATCTGGACATTTTTCCTATTGCTTGAAGCTTCTAAAACCATCCAATCTAATTTTGATCTTGTTTTAATCAATGTTAACTCTGCTCAGATGGTGCCGTGACCCTCTCCAAGAAATAGTATGGATTAAATTCCTTTAAAAGCCTTATTAATAATGTGCCAGCCATATTAATTGTCATTTTTATGGTTAACTCTATGTAGTATGCAGGTCCATACATGCTGGTAAGGATGTAGACGAGGCAGAAGTGGTTGAGATTAGAAGTAGGTTTATTAAGCCATAAATGAGTTTACAGGAGGTATTAAGCTGGAACAAGCAGCCCCACCAGGAGCAGCCTCCTAGCTACTCAGCCCATACTCCAACTGCCAACCCTCATACCAGTCACACAAGCATTCCATTCATGTCAATCACACTCACATTCTAACCTGGAACACTCACACTGGCTGAGTAGCTAGAAGCAGAGAAGTGCAGTAATATAAATACTAAACCCAGAATACTACACATCCTCTTCCTTTCGAATTGGAAAACAAAAGAGAACCAGAGAGCAAAGAAGAAAACTATCCACAAACAAAATATACAATTGTAATATTTATCCATAAACCCAGGGATGAGAAGGACTTCACACCACGAGAGGGTAAACAGACAAAAACCAAGAAAGAAGGAAGAAAGGGACAGTAAACTCAAACACTGACACCATCCTCCTCCTTTAATACTGAAGAAAAAGAAAGACGATATATGAGAGACGAACTCACAAACAACAAGTGAGCAAGACCAAACATGAAGAAAACGTCTTCACGAAGGTAGACTGTGGCAACCAAGGCCACTCCTCAAGAGAGGAACTAAGAAGACATGGGACTAACCCATGAACGAAGGGGTAACCAGGGACAAACCCAAGAAAACACACACAGCACGATAAAGTGCAGCACAATGTGGCAAAACAATTCCACTCCTCATGTGAGGAACACTCAAAATAATTGGCTACCCATAGACTAAGGTGTTAAAAGGACATAACCCAAAACACCAGCGGCACGATAGGGTGCAGCACAATGTGTGAAACAAACACATAGGAAAAGTGAAGCACAATAAGCTTACACAGGGAAAAAAAATGTGATGCACAGGGCGTCTTACACACTGGACACAAAAGAGAAATTCGCACAGTGCGACATGCACGCAATAAACGTACAACAAAGGTGTCCAACAGAGGTAGAGAAGGTAAAGTCGGAAACAAAGACTTGACCCTATAACCCAAACATGAGGGTTAACATATGGTAAAACCATGAGGAGAAATAGGATTGTGACCTAAACCCATCCCAAAAACAGGGATACAAAAATGCAAATGAGGGTGAGGGAACCCTAAACTAATACTTAGCGCAAACATGAGTGGGAGAACTCATGTACCAAACTAATTCAGTGAAAAGAGGGTGAGTACCCTAAACGAAGAGGGTGAGAGAACCCACAGATGAAAATTGACACAAGCGTAAAAGCAGTGTAGACAAAAAGGTGAGAGACCCAACATAAGTAAAGTGACACCAGCGTTAACTGTAGTGTAGACAAGAGGGTGAGAGAACCCATCAAAAGTAAAATGACACATTTCAAAATGAATAAACAGTAAGTTAATAGTAAGCTTGTCAATTAACCATAGACATACCTGTAAGTTAATAATATGCTTGTCAAATAACCACAGTCAACGGTGTAAACTGTACTTGTAAAGAGAATGTAGTGTCAAGCTAAAATTTACATAAACTCAATAATGCTTCCTTCAACTGAGATACTGAAACAGAAATGTGATAAAACCACAAGATGGCAGCATTGCACAGCAGAGTAGTATTTTCAACTGAGAATAAACCCAGTCAGCACTCATGAAAAATGCTCCGTAAATTCCTTGACTGCTTTACCAGGAACAATAAAGAAATGACTTGAAATTGCTCCGTGAAGGTTCCAAGAACGGTAAAAAGACTTGAGAGTGCTCCGTGAACGTTCCCATCAAGCTGAAATGACTAGATGTTCCAGAGTAAATAAAAGGCTCGTGTGAAATGCAGCCCGGCCAAACACAAATGCTCTTCTTAAAAGAAATTAACAACAATGGACATGCATTCCGATGTGCACAAAATTCACAAAAATCAAGTACATGTTTAAAATTCCAAACAACGATCGACATGCGCTGTAATATGCACAAATTACATGAAAATCAAGTGCTTGTCTGACCTGTAAGACAAAACCATTTTGTGACGAATGTTTATGTCAGAGCTGAATGAATCCTCCAGACGTAACAGTGTAAAGTGGCTGCTGCACACAGCTTGAAAATGGCAGCACGTAATCGGCGTAATGCTGGGTGGCTCATTGCAGCAACGTGCGCCAAAACGCTTGAAGGCAGCGCTGCAGTCGATGCGTCACACTGTCGACAGTCGAGAAGATGAAGAAGTCTCCAGAGTCTGCACGAGACGCTAGAACTGCTCCCAGGTAAGCGCGAGCAAAGTTTTTGAAATTTTGAAGTGGCAGTTGAAAAGTGCGACACACCTGAAGATCTTCAAAAAAACATTGAATTTGACCTCAAAAAAATAAATAAAACAAAACTGTTTTACTCGAGACTCCGTTCACAACGCTTGTAATCCCACACCACTCCTGTGTGGAAAACGCACTGCCCCCTCACATCAAAGTCAATTAGCTTAACTCCAAAGGTCGCAGCTGCGTGCCCCCAAATCCATCCTGTGACCTGGTTTCACTCTTCCCGGTACCACAACAAATGAGATTAGGGAAACAGACATAAATCAAGCAGTTTCTCTTGCAAGTCTGTTTGAAGCCAGATAGCGAGTCACACAAATGAATTGGCTTACTGTACATGAAGAGTGTCTTTGCGCAGTTTCTAACACGCATGTAAAATTAATTTGTTTGGACACTGAACAGCACGCATGAGCTGACGCAGACTATCTTTTCAAAAATGTCCTTGCGCAGGTTTCATTAGATTTATAGTAGTCACAAACAAGTAAATAAAACGTGCTTACTTTGTTGAAAGGCAATTAATGTCCATATGTCCAGGTGAACCACACACAGCACGCTTGAGCAGGGCTGTCCGGTCTGATGGACACTGGTGGGGCTTTAAGGCGTGCTGATGTTCCCTTAGTGGTTCCTTTGTTTGTGGCTCCTTATGTTCCTTAGTTTCTTCCTTTGATTCTTGTGGCTCACGCTTGATACGTCTCCTAGTCGTCGCCAAAAATAATGTAGTATGCAGGTCCATACATACTGGTAAGGATGTAGACGAGGCAGAAGTGGTTGACATTAGAAGTAGGTTTATTAAGCCATAAATGAGTTTACAGGAGGTATTAAGCTGGAACAAGCAGCCCCACCAGGAGCAGCCTCCTAGCTACTCAGGCCATACTCCAACTGCCTACCCTCATACCAGTCACACAAGCATTCCATTCATGTCAATCACACTCACATTCTAACCTGGAACACTCACACTGGCTGAGTAGCTAGAAGCAGAGAAGTGCAGTAATATAAATACTAAACCCAGAATACTACACTCTAACATATAGTTCTAGACAAATAATGTTTTTAATTCTTCGAACATTAAATTTGCCAGGTTGAAATTCATAGGGCACCGCCGAAAATTTAAGCATTACAATTGCAAGCAAAACATTTACTTTAATGATAGGTGTAAAGCCTCTTTTAACAAATCTTTAAAGTGTAACCCTGAGACAGTATGAGAGGAACCAGTTTTATCGATTTTTGACCAGGCTTTTAGCATTATCTTTTCATGTATGTGACGCCCTTTGTCTTGGGTTACAATATTCCTACCCCATTGTATTGTGTTCTGATTGTATTTGTATAATGCTTACTACCCCAAACAAGATGTCGAAGCCATTTGAGGCAGGTTGCGCCCTACTCTACTACCCCTGGTTAGTGGGCTTAGTCCTGCTCTGAGGACGCTGTTCTGTACATTTCATTTCCTCCGTTTTCTTTGTGGTAGCTTAGGTTGATAGGAGTTTGCCGTGATTATTAGTGAGTTTGTGCGAGGGAAAGTTGTGATTGGCTTATAGCCGAGAGGGGGTAGAATCGATGCTGTTAGATCGCAAGGAACGGATACTTCAAGGATAGTTCATGAAGAAGAAAGGTATGGACCATTTGCAGGAATAAAGCGGAAAGTAAGTCAGACAACAAATAAGCAGAACAGGCTTCATTCGAGGATAGTACGGCATGCACAGGAAGGAGGATAAGGAGTCATTTGAAAGGAAGGAGTGAACAATCAGTTGATCTAATTCAAAGGCAGTTCTCATGCAGGATTTTAGGAATATACTGGGGAGAGACATTTTCAGAAAGTATGCAATCCGAGGTTATAGAAAGCGTAGAAATAGATTGGAGGCTGTAATCTGTGGGCAGGCGCTATGTCATTGCATCTTTTTTTTTTCCTTGATGGCGTTAAACAGTTTATCCGTTGAAAGATGACATTTATTTTCATGATCCAAACAGAAAAGGGCACGTCAATGGAAGCCAGAAACCACGGTGGGATGCCATGCCACACTTGCCACCGCTACTGATAGAATCGAGGCTCTTTCTCTTTAAGCTCTGCACATTCAACAGATTCCTCAGAGTTGGGCAGTGTGACCCAGTGAACCCCAGCAGAGAGAGCAGGGAGCAAAGCCCTGCAGTCGAGTAGAGCTTGAAGACAGTGACATGCGTCTCTACGCAGGTAGGTTTGCTGATGTAGAGATGCGTTTGTAGGCAAAGACCAGTTTTAACCCAACTAAGGCTGCTGGGTGTGTCTCATGTTTCCCTCTGTTTGCCATCCGTGGCAGTTTCCACTGGCCTTAAAACCATTGTATTCATATTGGCCACATTTGCTGTCATACTCCTGGCACTCTATTACAGCCGAGCGTTCACGGGTTAAAAATGTTCAAGCCACTTGTGCACACTGCATCTATCATGACTCTCACTGGCATTGGTCTAAACAGATACACATGATATTAGCTGCCATCCTGCACAAGATCTGGTGTACACCATTAGTGTGGACTTTGTGTGCCATCACCTTGAACTGATACTATACTTGCACACAGATGGAAGGGCAAGATAGCTATGTTTTCATGCCAAAGCATCTTCAACACTATCTTTTCATTCTGAAAATGCGTTGCAGCCTGGCAGACTTTGTCCTGCAAAGCTCCTAGTTTGTGCCCCTGTTTAAAGGATCTTAGATCAGCTTTGTGTTTAATTTGTCGCCATCTTTGAGATTCTGAAACCCAGCTGTTCCGTCTTTGAGCGTCTTTGCTAAAGGTATATTATGTGGAAGTGCATTCAGTTCTTCCACGATTACTGTGAACAGAATTACCTTTTACCTAATGAGTGCCATGTGCGATAGCAACTTGGCTTTTCTTATGTTAGATGCTGCAGATTGGCATTTTTATAGGTGACCAAGGTTTACAGCCTGCAAGGAGGGGAACTATGAGCCCCATAATGCTTCAAGGAGAATGTTTAAGTGCAAATGATAAAATGAAGCATCTGTACAATACCAGATGTTACAGAAGGGGAATGACATGGAGCATCTTAGCAGGTCAGATTACCATAACAAACCCAAAGTGTTTGAACAACAAATTGCACACTTAAAACAAAGTAAAAGGTACACCAGTTTGGGTGGATTAGTTTATTTTCCCATATTAACCTTCTGGATTACAATGTCGGGTCTGGCCTAGGCAGTGAGATTTTTGTTTAAAAAATGCGCCATTGTTTATTTTGGAATAGGCAAAATAAAAAAATGAGCATTTTTTAAGCTAAATAAACAACAATGGTTCATTCTTCATACACAAGCTAACAAATCTCACTTTCAATAAAAACACTGAAAAACTATGCTCAGCGGCAATCCTTCTCTTTTTAATTGCATTATGGGTGCACTTTGTTATGTGGCTAGTAGAGGTCCATTTACAACTCCATAGGGACACCTAGTAACTGCCTATGATACTGCACCCTTACCTTACTTCGTGCAATTTCTTTTATTACTTATATAACAAACATTATCATTTGCAACACCAGTAGCGCAAAGTTTCACTAATGCAAGATCTAATGCAGAAACAGACACACGATATTGGGTCATTGGTAATTCATACTGACCACTGTTCGCACAACGTACGTCATAAGGAGGAATGCAACATGTTTAAACACAGCAGGGGTCAGGGCGGATATATCACACATGGCAATGCGTATGGGCGCACTTCAGTGCCAAAAGACTAGAAATTACCAGTCTGCCTAATCTTCGGATCCTTCCCCCCTCGCCTCTGGTTTTTCTGGACCTTGGTCACTTTTGAATGCCATTCGCTGTGGGCATCTTACTACTCTGGGTTCTTACTCATCACGCTCTCAGCTGGCAGAAAAGTGTCTCAACATTGCCACGGCAGGAACTGAGCAGCCGAATCGGGGACATTGGCAGCAGCTTGGAAGAAGCTGTACGTTGCAAGTGCACTTCTGCCACCTTTACATTAGGCTGCCACATGCGATCACACACTGTGGGATCCTGACTGATGACACGTTTTCATGTGCATAACATTCAATATTGGAAAAAACAAGCGGTGCACGAATACTCACTTTGTACTTGTAGTTCTTGCTTACAAGAAGCAAGGCTGGCAGTATAAGAGGTGCAGTTACCGCAGCCTTGCCTATCATAAGCAACAACTACAAGTACAAAATGGGTGTTCACACACTGCTTTCAGGTTTTTAAAACACATTAATAAAACACATTGGGGCACATGCATCATTGTAGGAATTTGCAATTCCTAAATTGCGAAAATTAAGGAATCGCAATTTAGGAATTGCAAAATCCTATGCATCAAGAAATCCTACAATTTTTTGGGATTTCTTAATTTTCGGAATTTGCGATTCCTTAATTGCGAATCGCAATTAAGGAATGGCATTACATTGATTCCTATGGGCCTAGAGGCCCATAGGAATCAATGCCGTTTTGCATTTCTATTTTTTGGAATTCGCAATTTGTTGATGCATTGCAAGGGTGCGGAGGAGGGTCCTAAGGACCCCCCCTTGCACCCCTGAAATGTATTTTAAAGTGCATGTTTCACACACACATGTCCTAAGGACATGTGTGTCTGTAACATGACACTTTCCAAAATGCATTTTGGTGCTTTTTTAAAGAATTTCGCAAATTAACACGAGGGTCAACCTCGTGTTAATTTGCACTTTCTATTTCAAAATTCGCATTTTAAAAAAAAATGATGCATTGCATAAATCGCAAAAATGCGATTCCTTAAATGCATTCGAATTTTTAGGAAATGCAACAAAAAGAGAAATTTTGAAAAATTGTTTCATGCATCCCGAAAACATATTTAGGAAGCGCAAACGGCCGAATTTACCGATTCGCACTGTTTGCACTTCCTAAATAGCTTGATGCATGTGCCCATTTGTCCTTTACAACGCCAATAGCTCATTCTCGCAAATGCGAGACCTATTGCACTGCATGTTTGACAGCCTTGTCAATACATATCTGCATTTCATCACCAGATGTATCTCTTACAAGAGACGTATGGCACTTCTTTGCTCAACACTTGCGAGGCACCATTACAAACCACAAAAAAACATGCATTTGAAATGCAACAGTCTCACATTTTTTAAAGTTAGAGCTATTGGCGTTTTAAATGACAATGTCTTTTACCGTTGTGTGAACACTACACTGAAAGTAAAAACACATAAGTAAAAAAGCACTAGCTATGAAGGTCCACTGAAACAGTAGTGGAAACTGGCAGGCAGAAGAACACAAGAAAAACACTTCCTGGTGAAGAAGCAGCAAGAAACGAGAAGCCTGGACGCACATGTTCACCATTTATAAACAGTCAAAAGATTAAATAAAAAATCTTGTTTACCAGCTTTTGTGTTTCATGTAGAAGTTACAAGCTGAATCACAGTTTAAGATTCTTTGGCAAGGGGAAGAAAGTAGAGTTGCGGAGGGATAAGAAATAGTACCTCAATCACCTCGGGAGCATCGAGACGGGCACTGATTATGTTTGAATTATCTGTGCTTAGTCCGTGCTCCACGGAGGCAGGCGTAACTGACGTTTGGGCTGCGCTGGCCAGTTAGGGGGCAGCAGAGAAGAGTGAAGCAGGAACCAGCAAATGGTCGGCAAGTACGGGATTCAAGTCCTGTGCTTAACACAACAGTGTTGCAAACGTGCGCATGCGCTCGCAGCCTCGAACAGTATAGAAGGCTAATATACATTACTTTGAATAAAGGGTGGTCCTCAAGGTTATGTTTTAAAAGCAGTGTCCTATTCTGTATTCCAGCTACATGTCCCTTTGTAATTACCTGTTTTACTTAGGGATCATTCTTGCAGAACAGTCTTGTAAATTGTTCATTTATTACGTATGGGTCTCTTTCAGAAGCACTGTAAGACTGAATGAATCAGTCCTTACAAAGAGAAGAAGCATGCTTTCTAATGGTTCTAAATGCTGAACTTCCTCGTGAAAAGACTGTTCTTTGAGAACAAAATGCGCGAAATAAATGTTGCCCCGGGAAAAGACTGCGAGATGAACATCAATATGGGTAGAAATGACAATTTTTGAATGAAGCCTGACCAGAACAAACAGTAGCAGAGAGGTAACAGGTACATTTTTGTAAAATACGCTGGTGCAGTGCTGTGTGTGACCTGTGTTTGAGCTAGAAACGTTTTGTAACTGGAATAATGCAGCAGATTGTGGATTATGTGGAAGATGGGCAAATTCATATTTATGTGAAAAAGTGCTGCATTTGTGTAACCCTTCTGTCCCAGTGGGGGTGGAAAATTAGCTTACTGGATGGATCTGGGGGCCCACCTCTTTCCAGAGTCTCCTTGGATCTGTTAACTATGGATGCATGGGAGAAGCCCAGGCCTCCTTGGAAGGTTATAGCACCTCTGGCACCCCACCTGTTAACTGCCTGTGGTCCACGAATAGGACCCTCATAAGAGGTCGGCAGCCTTAGTGCCACATGAGGGCACACAAGACAGTCTAGCATGTGGGACCCCCCCAGGGGTCCATGCGCTGCATCACTTCCAGTAGGGGTGGGCGAAGATGAGGTATGAGTGCCTCTCCCAGCCACCTGGCGGCCTTTTTGCCGCTGCCCTTGATGCCATTTGGATGTGTTCCCGGGATCTCCAAGAGTTGACTCTGGTGAGTGTGCCCCCCCCTCCTCCCTTAGGTAAGGCGTAGAGCCCAGCCATTGCCGAAGCCGCCTTAGAGGGGGGTAAGCTCCCGGGTGCTTAGAGCATTGGCCACCTCCCCTGGTTGTGTCCAGCACAAGTTTGCCCAGGGGAGAGCAGGTAGTGGTCAGAGGCCTCGGACACCTCGCTAGCCTGGCTATGTTACGTTCTGGGCCCTAGGCCCACATATCGGAGAAAAGACGACACAGACACAGTGTTTATGGCACTGTGAACTAGCCTCGAGCACGTGCACTCGGGCTCTTTAATTTGCGGGGTCACCTGACTGGTGACGCCCATGTTGGATGGGTGAGGAGGGGTGTGTGTGGGCCAGCCCTCGGGGGAGTGGATGGTAGAAACACTAGACTGTGTTCAGCCGGACCCAACATTCCTCCCAAATTTTATTAAAATGAAAAACAACAAACAAGAGTCCAACCTATTGGAAGGAATGGGAAGACAACTGAAAATAACTGGAGTCTCACAGTTCAGAGATGTAGCTTGCAGGACAGCGGTGGACAGGTGCAGCTGGGAGCACCCGGACATTTTGGCACATGTTCATACTTTAACCAGGCATAACTGGACATGGACACAGTGCTGATGAGGTCCGGACCTTTTCTTTTTGACGCCAGTTGAGTTATAGTCCACCTAGCTGATGTTTTTCGGTCTAGCGTACTCTTGCTGTGAGGCAATTAGTGTCTTGTTGTTAAAACTAGGTGCATCAGGAGAGTAGGGGGAGTCCATTGTAAAACATCGGATAATTATGTCGCTTGATCCGTTGACGACAGTCTTGGCATTCTGTGACTAGTTGAATTCTCTGTTGTATGGCCAGGCTACTTCCTGGAATTCATTGGTGGGGCACAGTAAAGTCCAACTCTCACGCTCTGGGAAGCCCCTTAGATGAGTTGCCCCGGGACAGCATATGAGCTCCGACTCTGGAGCCACCCCCTCGTCACTTGTGTAAACTTCAGGGGTGGATGTGTCTTGGTCATAAACATGCTCTCGCTACCAGGATCAGGATATGCGCCGGTTAAAAAGATGGTCACTGTAACTCCAGATCGTCGCTTTGTATGGCAATGGTGCAGGACTTGTCATGGTAGCTGATGCTCCAGGGATGGCAGTGATGCACATGATAAACGATGGAGTGGCTGCCATAAGACGCCAGGTGGTGATGAATTGCAGCACTTTGGGGCGACTGGCGAACCGTTACCGTCATGATACTCATCATACACTTGGAGCAGCTCTTCTTGTTTGGCATGTGTGTGTGTGCACACAGGGATGCCCTTTTCTTTAAGCAGCCGGCAACAGGTGGCTGATGGTCACTGTGAAGAATGACGTCACCGCACCAGAGTGACTGTCGTATCTTAGAAGGTGCATTCAGGTGAAAAAGTGCGAGTACTCGTTCTGGTCCTCTTTTGTTGACTTTTACTGTGTACCTTGGAATATGATCGGAGAAGGCTGGCATAATGATGTTTTCGCCGTGTGGGCACTCCCTGACAAATTTTGGTGGCCAGTCTTTTTCAGCTAGAAGAATGTCATAACCCTTAGAGAGATTTTCCCAAAAGAGTGCTCTTATTTGGCTAGTTAGGATCCCCTGCATCTGGAGCGTTACTTCATATAACTTATGGGGTACACTAACCCTGGTGTCAGCAGTTTCAACTTGAATGTACTCATTCAAGTTTACTGTTTCCAGATGATCCTTCAAGATCTCGCTAGCTATGGTGACTTCTGCTGCACTGTCCAGCATTGTCTGGGCCCGTTCTTGAGTTGTGTCCTTAAGCTCCTTGGCATGTCTGATTTTTAGACCTGCTACCTTCTTTTTGGTGAATTGGGTTTTCTTATTTTTTAGAACGTGTTGATCGTCTTTAGACTTCACATGTTCTTCCTTGTGGTCTGACTGTCCTCTTCTTTCCGATTTCTGTGAGGAAGTCTGAAAGGTACGAGAGGAGGGTGTATCAGTATCTTGATATCTATCAGGTTTTCTCAAATTATCCCTGTCCCCAAGGTTATACCTCTTTTCAGAGGGCTCCTTTTGAGGAGACCTTCCTCAGGACTGAGAGTGCTTCAATTTCTTTTTAGGAGTAGTGAGAGTGTTTTAATAAAGACCTTTTCAGGAATTTCTGTTAGTTGGGGTTTAACTGGTTTCCCACCCAATATATCTTTATCTAGTTCTTTGTAGGATTTTTCAATTATTCTGGGCAGTTCATATGGTTGCTCAGTTATATCAATTGCCCTTATTTTTCGGCGGATCGCCACGGATGTTGCCTCACCTTTAATATTAGCTAATATTATAGCTGAGACCTGTTTGAAATCTTTCAGTAATTTCATACCCAGATTTAAAGCAGGCTCTGCCCCGTATTCCTTTTAAATCTGTTTCAGGACGTCAGGTATAACCACCATAGATGGAACACCATGTGTTTTTGTGTAAATTGCAGAAAGCACTGTACCCCAAGTGTCGCAGTCTTCCAGGTGTGGTGCGATCCCCATTGGTAAACAGATTGTTAAGATTCTGTGTTTCTCATGAGGTGTACTGTCAGGAAATACTGCCTTGATTTGAGTAATTTGTTTAGCTATCCAGAATAGAATTTGTTCCCTTTTTGTCGGTAATTTACCAATGACTCATTGTATAGTCTGTGGTGTGATTTTATTTGTGCTCCCTTGGTGAGGGGTTTGTTGTGGAATCCTTATAGGAGGTTGGACTGTTAGAGTCCGCATGACATATTGAAACAAATGTCTATGTATTTCAATTATTTGTTTTAATTGAACTAATAGTTCCACACCTGACATTTCTTCACTGTCAGGATGTGGTGTATAGCTGGCTAGTACGGGCCATGTTGCTCCTGGTCTACCCAGTGGGCCGAGCCTGGTAATGTGATTTTGATGTTGTAGGGTGCCTTTAAACCAGAGCTGATGCTCTTGGTAAGTTAGTGGAATTTCAATGTCCTCTAAAGGAACATATACTGTTGGATTATCCTCTACTTTGTAGACGTGAAACACATGCAATACTGCATTGGCTTCAGGGAAGACTATCCATGAATAGAGAGATATTCATGTGCCTCTATGACAATGTAGTGTAGTTCCTATATTCTCAATAGGCTTTGCGCATTGAAATAATATATCCTATAGATTTGACATAGGACTTATGTTTACTAGGTCGCTATCGAATATATTAGACTTAATTGTGAGTGACAGCTAGCTCAGAGGTCACTAGAAACTTTCTCGAATAAACAAGAAGGGATTAGTTTCTGACAACCGCATCAACATGACAACATTGTTTCACCAAGAATAAAACTGATCTTCAGAGTCGTGGAAATAATAGATAAATATTTTACTCAGTCAATCATGCATGCGTTGTTTCATCAGAGGTGCAGAGAAATAGAGAGACAGGCGTTTTCAATAAAAGGGTTTATTTAACAGCCTTCTTTCTCAAGCAAGTAAAGTGAACTGCTACAATCGTAATACTGGTTGCAAAGTATAATGCGTACAGTAAGAAGAGTATTATGAAATAATACTGTAAAAGCATTGTATGGTTCCTAGACCATAGATAAATACATATATAAATAACAAAGGCTAAAAGTACTGAACTAGAGCTTCTAAAATATGCCTACCCCAATGTACCTAACCTAAGTCTAGTACGAGGGAAGAAGTAAGTGAGGTGGAGCATACGTTTAGTTTTTCTTTGCCAAGAATCTAACCAAGATTTCTCTTAGGATCTAATCAGCTCCGTACTTTTGTTTTAGAGTGAAGGAGGTCTGGTATCTCAGTCTCACAACTCGATTTCCCAACAAACCACGAGGGGAGCTTGGAAACACTGGAGCTGGAGATATGCATCATGTGTCACATATTAATACCCATCTTTCTTCTCTCCAAAGAAATGCGGTTGAAAAAAGTCTTCAATGGAATTGGCTGACTGGAGTTCTTTCGAGAAAACCTATAAATAATTCTGAAATCTATCCCCGCCTTTAGCAATGACCTAAAAATACTATCTTGGAATGCCGCTGGTATGAAGAATAATTCTGAAAAACTTCAATTCCTTCAAACATTTGAGGCCAGTGTGATCTGTCTCCAAGAGACGTGGTGCGCTGAGAAAATTCTGGCAGGAAGGGATTACTTTGTACTGGAGGGTAGAGCATCTCCCTCAAGGAGAGGTTGTGCAAGAGGGGGTATAGCATGTCTACTGTCTAACCGGATAAATTGGAATTTCTCCCATTATTTAGATCCTAGTAATCTCTTCCAGGCAGTAACGCTATTTAACTCTGATAATGCTGAATCTTGTAATTCTGTCGTTTTGATAAATGTCTATATTCCCCCAGACGCCTGTTTTAATACACTCTTAAAGAAGGTTTTTTCCTATGGAAAGAACATTGCTGAGAAAGTACCTGCTCCTCATATAATTGTGGTAGGGGATTTTAATTGTACAATCTCTAACTTTAGTTTGTCTATGTTTAGAAACAAGTATAGAGAGGAAGCTCTGCAGATTCCCCAAGCCCTCTTTCCGGTGAATAATAAGACAAATAAGAGAGGGAAAACGCTCCTTGAAGAATTGGTTGAAATGGATGGGATAATTGTGAATGGAAGGCTCCCATCAGATTCTCCGGCGAACTATACTCATAAATCTAACCAAATTGAATCAATTTTAGATTATGTAATGGTGGAAAACTCTGCCTTTTCCCTACTGAAAGATCTTAAGGTCTACCATACACCTTATAGTGACCATAAAGTATTAGCCATTTTGGTAAATGTAAATCCTCCTAAAACCGATTGTTTTGTCCCTAAATAGTGACTCTGTCAGTTTTGGAGATAAATCAGGGAGATGTTATTGGAATGCCTTGACCATGAGGGGTCTGGAGAGCATCCTTGAGGCTGCAGTAAACGACTTGGATAATTGGAAAGGCTCTGAAATTGTGTGTTTTTCAAAATTCATGAAGGTGGTGATTTCTGTTGCCAAAAAATTTAATTGGAAAAAAATTACTAAAATACTTCCCTGCTCTCTCCGATCAGTTAATATAGAAATAAACAAGCTAGTAAGGGAACAATATTTGAATAATTTTCCAGAAAGATCTCGCAGAATAGTTCTATTAAAAAGAAGGAGAAGAAGGTTGAAGGCTAAACTGAAAAAAGACAGGGAGGATTCTTTATGGATTAAATTAAGGGAGGCTGCCACTAAAGGCCAAATAAGATTATTTTGGTCCTTCATAGGGGAGGGATGTGGTGTCAGGTTAAGCCCACGTCCAATTCCTATTGAGAGCAAATTTGGGTGGACTACATTACAAACTTATATGCAAGTAATGGAAAGGTGGTCCACAGTAGAAGAATTATTGTGGATAGTCCTGCTCTAGGTCCTCCCTCTGAAAAAGACATTGAATTGGCTATCAAGGAAATGCGATCCCCTGGGGCAATGGGACCGGATGAACTTCCTATTTCGGTCTTAAAGCAAAATAGCGAATTGCGGAGCAAAATTCTTTACCCGGTGTTTAAACTTTGTTTCCTGAATTGAACTGTTCTCCCATCTTGGAAAGGGAGTATATTGGTTCCGCTTTTTAAGAAGGGAGACTGGATGGCCCCACAAAATTATCGCCAAATCGCCCTTTTAGACGCAATTGGAAAGGTTTTTGCAAAGTGTCTCCTGAAGTTAATTCAGGATTGGGTGGATAAGAGTAAGGTACTACCCTTTGAGCAGATGGATTTTCGCAAAGGGCATTATACTATGGACAACTTAACGGCCTTTCAAGTAATATCCAATAAATACATCAAGGTCCGAGGTGGGAGAGTCTTTGCAGCCTTTATAGATTTCTCCAAGGCTTTTGACAAAGTTGATCGTCCTCTGCTGTGGTGGAAACTATTGGACCTTGGCATGCCATCATTGTTACTGGATCTAGTCCAGGATCTTCATTCGATTAACTGGTGCAGAGTTCTTCAGGGTGGGGAAAGAGGCCTATCTCAAGCCAATTCTTCAGCCAATGGACTAAAGCAAGGTTGTTTATTGGCTCCTTTACTATTTTCCCTATATATCCGATCTTCCCCAGACTTTATCTTTGAGTGAAGGTATTGCCCCTGTTCTGGGGGATAAACCAATTATTTGTTTGTTGTATGCAGACAACATATTAATATTGAACCTAACGCTGAAAGGATTAAATAAGCGTTTGCAGGCACTTCATGTATATACAGAGATTCACCATTTAAAGATAAATGTCTCAAAAAGTAAGGTCATGTGTATGACAGGAAATAAAAAACAGATTCATGGGAATTTTAGGTGGTCGGTAGGTGGGCATGAGCTAGAAGTTGTAAAAACTTATGTCTTTCTTGGGAAAAAAGTATCTGCTAATTTGAGTGATAAGGCCCATATAGATAATAACATCCGGAAGGCAATGGCACAAGGCAAGGGTTTATGCGCGCTTTATAAATCCACAGGCAAAATACATTTTATCTATCTGTTAGAGGCCTTTCGTGCTAAAATTCCGGCCTCCTTACTTTATGGCATTGAATTGCTTGAATTGGGGCAATGGGGTTTTTTACATACAATTGAGGGCAGACTCTTACAGCACTTAACTACTGTTAACACTGCTTGTACTGCGGCTTCCCTTAGGTTAGAATTTGGTATGCGCAGCAGCTGGGTCCAGGGCCTCGCTGGAATAGTCCGATGGGTCTCTAATCTGGCAAAGGGAAAACCGGATACTTTACGATTCCTTATTCAAAAAGAACTATTGGGATCCCTAAAGGAGCATTCTCTAATTGTAAATAATTTTAGAAGGGCTGTTGCTCTATTGCAATTGGAAGAATCAACTCTTTTTACGCTATCTACACATCAGTTGAAGTCCACCCTAAAACTGGCCACATGGAACCTAAGTTTTGGGATGGATAGGGATATTCTTATCCTGAAGAAAGGTGTCTCTCCGGTTATGGACTCCTATCTAATTAAAAACATGCAACCTTATGTTTCTTGGAACCTTCCTCATGGTATACGGCCTTTTTGGTTCCTTATGAGGCAGGACCTTCTCCCTTTGAATAATTTATTATCCAGATGGTATTGTTCCTCAGCAATGTGCAACCAATGTAACAAATCGATCCAGGACTTTGCTCACGTTCTTTTTGTATGTCCGGCCCTTTTGTTATACCGACGAAAATGGTTGAGACCTATTTGCTTAAAATTAAGTATTTTGACTGCTAGCTCTTTAATGGATGCCATTTATAATCCGCCTAATGAAATGTTTTGCCGCAAAATGTTTAACTATTTAAAAAGTTTTTTAGACATATATTAGTGGACATGAAATTGCTTTTTTCTCTTTTATATTTGCATGTAACTGTTTTTTTCTGTTATGTCTCTCTTTTATGTGGATCTCTTGTGAGTTCCAAAATCATAAATAAATATTGAATTGAATATCTGTGGTTACATCATACAACCTACTAAAACAGACTTTTAATACGAAAGGGATAAGAAAAATATGCGAGTCGATTTTATTCTGTTTTAGGGGCACTTCACCAAAACAAGTGGGACAGGCAAGGACATTTTGTAACTTATTAATTATGAGGTGGGAATGTAAATCTTTGACGACTTAAATATGGGGACAATTAATACAAAAGGAATTCCTTTTATGATGTTTTGTACATATTTATTAATTTGGGCGGGTTGTCTGTATTTAATTTTTTTTTCTTTATTAATAAATGTGTCATATATTGTATATGGTTTTAAGTAACTGGAACAATAAAATTGTATCTGATCTGATCAATAGGTTTAAAGGAGGGACGTGGCTAACTGCCTAACATAGCGGTCACGATTGAAGAGGCTCTGGAGCCCAGGGATAATAATCCTGTCATGCCGGTGCATCTAGAGCTGTATAGGACCTCTGATCGGTGGGCTGGCGCTGCTGTGCTCCTGTATGGAGGCTGCCCAGGCCTCCCAGCCTCTAACAACCAACAATGTTGTGGAGAACACTTGAGGGAGAGCTTGCCAGGAGCTGTGGCCTGGCTGGAGAGGAGAGGCCTGTGCTGCCGTGAGGTGCCAATCGCCGGACCATGTGATGCTACGAGCCGGTGGTCGGGGCTGGTGGATTGGCTGGACTCTGGTTCCCGGTTTCGTCGGACTAGCCTCGGCGGGGTGACCCTGGGGGAGTGGGGTTGCCTTGGCCCTGCCGAGCAAACCCCGTTGCCTTTGGTGGGGCTTAGGTGGTTGCCTTCCGCTGGCTGCCTCAAGGGCGGATTAGATGGTGCTTGATGCTCACCCCCTCAACTTGCTGCCAGTACTAGGGTGGTGCACGGGCACCTGGAACTGCCACCAACTCTAATCGGACGGAGCCTTGCCCCAGCATACTCCATGGAGTGATCAGTGGACACACCCCATGTGTGGATGGCCTAACACCAGCACTGGGCCTATCAGACCTGAACTGATGTGACCGGAGGAATGGAAGGACGTGTCCCACCAGCAAGCCTGATTTCTGGTCTGAGCTCGCTACCAAGAGAGTGCCTGGAATAGTGATGCTGCGGCTGCACCGGCAGAGTACAGGACCTTACCTACCTCCCTCCCTTGCTGTGTCGCATGCCCCTGAAGATTCTGCCTAGCCTTGACACTCTACCTGCTGCTGAGCGCTGGCAGCCGGTTGAGGAGTGCAACCCCTCCCGGGTCCCACAGGTGAGGAGAGGAGCGCTGGAGAGATCCCCTGACTTGCAACCTGCTTCAGGTGCATAACTCAGTGAATCAGCTGGGCTGGGGTGCCGCTCCCCCCTCCCTAAGTTGCCATTTTGACTGAGTGCTACCTCTACCTGAAGGAGCGCTGGCCCTGACGAGGGGCAAGTGCAAAGTACCTAGCTCATTTGCTCCCTCATTGACTCCTGCAGAGGATGCAGTGGAGGCTAACAATAGTGCTGCACCTGCCCCTAGGCCCGCCTGCACCTGCCCACTGACACCTTCTGGGCGGGTCTGGTGGTGAAGCACACCTCACCCGATAATATTATTTGTACTGTGGAGTAGAATTGGGCACTGCCACCATGGATCTGTCTGTTCAGTGCGGTTACTGCACTGTAGCTTGCACAGGGTTAATTGTATAGTGTACTCACCTGTACAGAACTGATAGGGGTGCAACACTTCCAGCCTAAATTCACACAGAGAGCTCTGACCGGAATATAAGTTGCACTGTTTTGTTGCCAGGACTTTGCTACATCCCCCTGACCTGAATATACCTTCTCCAGGGGAGACCAATGCGAGCCCAGAGCTGCGGTGCCTGTCACCACCCTCACACACTCTGGTCGGACGTGAGTGCAGGCACAAGGGGAAGGTGCAGGAAACAGTCACAGGCACTAATCACACTGGGGAGGACCCAGACAACTATACATAGCTATCCTTGCCAAATTAAGTTCCTCCCCCAATGTAGAAATGTCTCAGGATAAGCTGGACTTAATTTTACAGGAGGTCAGAGACTCACGAGAGGCCATCGAGCAGCAGATAGGGTTGCTCACAACGGGCTTCACTCTGCTCAAAGCTGACCACATCAAGCTCTCTGACATGGTGAAATCACATGGGCGCACTTTGAAGGAGGTCAAATCCCAAGTAAAGAAAAATACAACACAGATCCAACTGTTGCAACAGCAGGTTAATGGCCTACAAGACAGGATCGAAGATGCGGAGGGTAGGAACTGTAAAAACAATGTGAGTGTCTAAGGTCTTCCGTAACACAGCAAGGGCCTCAACGCTGCAGTTTTTATGGAGCAATGGTTTTGGGGATATGTGGCCCCGGAGGGTCTTTCACCCTTCTTCTGTGCGGAGAGCCCACTGGATCCCTACGGCCAAGTTGAAAGCTGTACTTCCGCCTAGACCCTTGATAGTCAAGATACTAAATTACAGGGACCGGGACATACTTCCACAGAAGGCACGTGAACAGACACAAATCCAGTTTGAAAATCACCAGGTGTCACTATACCCTGACTTTATACTAATGGTGCAATGCCAAAGGTCTTTCTTCCAAACAGTAAAAAAGAAGTTACGCGCCTTGCAAGTAAAATATGCACTGTTGTTTCCTGCCCGTCTAAAACTAATTCACAAACAGAAGACTAACTTCTTCGACAGCCTGGACGATGCGGAGGAGTGAATTGAGGTAATGGATCCAGTGTCAAGCTCTGGGGCCACAATCCGTGCCGTGCCCAACAGTCCTGAACGCAATCCAGGTAGCAGGTTCCACCGTAACACCAAGGAAGTGAAACAATCGCAAATCCCCAACCCCACGTATGAACAGGCTCAATCTGGTAGGGAAGAGGCTCTTGCAGCTGCGGCCCCCATCAGAGAAGACAACTTTCAGATTGCAACTGATTCATCAGAAGACAGTACCATCCATTCTGACTCTGACCATAGTATTACACTGTTCCTGTCAGTGACACCTCAGACAGCGGACGATCTGCTGGGATGAGCCAGATGGTGTGGTCTCACCGGGCCGGCCATGGGGCACATACGCAGTTAATGTCTGATTTACACTTTTTCAACTGCATGTATCCTTCCTTTTATGTACTTTGCATGATGCTGACTGATGGTATTGACTTAAAGTAGGGTCTCGCTGGGGGCTTGCAGACTATTTGTTGTCAGCACCTGCATCTGTAGAGTGTGTCAGAGGACCCTGTTTGTGGCACTGCAGCGGCTGGCGCCTGGTATGAGGTTAGATGGACTAATGCACCATTTCCTATTCCAGGTAGATAGGCATCCCCCTGGGCTCTGTAGAGGTCCCAAGTCATTACTTGTCTGAAAGAACCATGATGGGCATTAGCGACTATCCACACAAAGCAACTGCACTCTCTACATGCAGTGTTCTTTGTTTAAGTTCTTTGTTTGGCCCAGCATAGTTCAATGGCTGAGCCATGTATTGTTCATTCAGAGGAGATTTGGGGTCTGTTCACGATTGGTGATTGGCTCTAAGTCAGAGAGCGCATCACAACAACACTATGCTAGGCTCCAATAGTTTCATCATCTGGAATGTGCGGGGCTAGGCCCTGTGCACAAACAGCAAAGAGTGCATGCCGAGCTACTTAGACGCAAGGCGCAGATAGTGTTCTTCCAGGAACCACACCTCACCAAGTAAGAAGCTGGCAAAGTTCGCAAGAAATGGAGGGGACAGATCTACTCTAAAAAGTACTCAGCCTTTGAGAGAGGGGCAACCAAATGGTTTAGGCATGGGGTCCCCTTTATAGAGTTGGACGGCGTACTGATGACCAAGGCAGATACATACTATTGCGCGGGACACTAGGTGGTTTGCCAGTGGTATTGGGTAGCATCTATGCCCCAAACTTTGAGCAAGACACATTTTTCAACAGGTTGAGCACAGTGCTGATTGGGTGAGACATGTACCTGTGGTTTTTGGGAGGTGACTGCAATTCGGTGTCGGATGTATCACTAGACATGTCACACCCTCCCCTGAACGGAGCAGGTGCTGTAAGGCAAGCCGAGGCCCTTAGCAGCTGGACTACTGGGTAGGCACTGGAGTATGGAGAATATTGTACCCAACATACTAGGAATACTCCTTTTTCTAACCTGTCCACCAATTACATACACGCATTGACAGACTTTTTTGTTCCCTTAACATCGTAGCACAAATGACTCATGCCACATATCTAGGGAAGACCTTTTCCGATGATAATCCCCTGGAAATCTGCATTATGTGGGGCAGAATACCTACCCCAGTGCCCACATGGAAGCTATGGCCCCAGATGCTAGAGGATGCCCCCTTCAGACAACTGGAACACTGCCTCCTCTAACGTGATAGAGTGGGATGTGCTCAAAGTGGTTTTAAGGGATGCTGCAATAGGGGCTACTGTAGGGTCCAGGCAGAAAACACATAAAACCCTTGTCAGGGTCAAAAAAGCAATGGATATGCTGGATCAGGCTGCAGCATAGGACCCGACCAAACATGCTCCATTACAGGAACTGCACATACAACATGCCAAACGGTTAGAAACCCTCCTGGTCATAGACCATAGAAGGTACACACAGCTGAAACACACTGCGGCTGACAAATCTGGGGCAGTATTGGCTAAAATATTGCGGGATGGTCCTACACCTCCAGTGATCTATAACATTAAGGTTCCAGGGCTGGGTACGGCTCGCTCGCAGCAGGATATAAATGACGCATTCTGCAACTACTATTGTACTTTATACAGTGCACCCAGACACATTGACGATTCGCTCATCGACACATTTCTAGAGGGACTCCCTTATCCGAATGCTGATTACATTATTATACATTTACGGGACCTTTTAGGCTCCTTGGAACCCCTTCCCAGTATCTTTTTCAGTTTAGAACAGCTTTATGGTCTAGCCATAAATGAAGGAAAGACAACTACCTTTGTCTTGCATGAAGGCGACCGTCAAGATGGTATTAGCCTTGGTCGATACCTTATTCCGGTAGCACATAGCACATTGAAATACCTAGGTATACATATCTATAGGTGACAAGAAGATCAACTGGATGGCAAACTGATAAAAAGCAATACGTACGGTCCGGTCAAGGGCCGTATTTTGGTCCGCATTGCCGCTATCAGTAATGGGACGGGTTGCCATATCCATTATGGTGGTCCTTCCCCGACTATTATACTACTTTACTAACTTGTCACTACTAGTCCCCCCTCTGTATGCAAAACCTTAGACACAATGCTGTTAGATCTGCTATGGAGAATGGGCGCCGGAGGGTAGGCCTTAAAAAACTACAACAGGAGCCACACGTAGGGAGCCCTGGGGGTACCGGACTTCAGAGCGTATTATTATGTCAGTCAGTTGCAATGGCTGTCCTATTGGACTTTGGGTAGGAACCTACAGAAAATAGGATAAAATTCCCATGACATTGACCGAGGGACACTTCATACACTGTTACTGCTGAATACCAAACTTCTCTCCTGTACACCATCACTACTTAAAACTGTGCTTCAGTGTTGGACGAAAGCGTTGACATACATGCCCCGCTCTATTCCCTATGCTGGGAACATCCCATTGCTGGGGATTCCAATTCCTGGAGGAAGAGTCACAAAGTAGAGCTTACAGGCCTGGACAGAAGTGAGTCTAGACACCGTGGGTGCCCAACATATTAACAATACACTTCTAGATCATGGGAACTTCATGTCCATTACAGGGGTGCCCGGACGCCTATACTTAATGCATGCTATGGTAATACATTATATGAAGAAGACCTGGGCCCCTCAACGGACGGAGCACCCACTGCACAAATTAGTTCATACACTATACTATATGGGAGCGGGATGACACCTCATAAAATGGCTACATTTAGGTATCCGCCCTCAGGCAGCAACCCCCCTCACAGATCCGAGAGCAAAGTGGGCAGACGCTCTTGAACGAGAAAACGCTGATAAGGCTTGGGCATGCATATTAGGGCATCACAAAAAAATGTCTCGAAATGCAAAATTTTAATTCATACAGTGTATGATATTTCACAGGTCCTACAACGGATGTTCCCGGATACTCCACATCATTGCCCACGCTGTAAGTCTGAAGAGGAGGTTTCACGCATATATTATGGCCATGTTGTCACCTTAGAGATTATTGGGAGGGGGTAGGTGACGCTGTGACAGAGGTCACACACCTGCAGATTGCAGACAATGTAGAAGAATGCTTGTTGGGACTCCGCAAGCTCTCGAGCGCCCAGAAAGTGCAGCTTCGCTTTCTTGATCTCGCCCTTATAATAGTGATAAGAGCCATAACAATGAGGTGGAAATCGATGAGACCCCCTGCACTGTCTAAATGGCATGATGAGGTTATTTGATGGAGTAGCACCAAAGGTGTGGCTATAAGGCAAGAAGAAGCCCTAGGGCTGCACAAACACCCAATCTACATGGAATAGGCCATTGTGCTAGTCTTTTAGGGCAATAGACCTCAACCTGCAGCACAATAGACCTCAACCTGCAGCACGAGTAGTAACACCGTAGCTAACCCCTACCACAGCACTGCAACCAGAGGACCACAGGTAGGATCATATCCCCGTGCAGGGCAAAGCAACTAAGATAAAATGAAAGGGAGCACGGTGCACTACCCGTATGTGCAATAGTTGGTTTACTATCTAGATTTGGTGGACCAGAACACAGGTGGAGGGAGGCAGTGGGGAGGGTATTAATTAGTAGTTCTATTGATAGCCTTATCCTGCTTAGGACATGTTTTCTCTATTGTCATATTTCGCAGTACGACAATGCGACAGTGTGTACTGTTGATCTGCTCATATATGTATACTGTACTGACTTTGATACAGTGGATTAGCTGTATAAAGCTAAAAATGCCAAAGAAAAACCTTTGTAACTACTACATATCGCTTTATGTCAATCAATAAAGTTTGTGTAAAAAAAAAATCAATAGGTTTAAAGGGGCCAGAATCAGTCAGGTTTACTCTTAGCACAAGTAAACGTGCCACAGCATCACTTAGTAAGTGTCAGTCAGTCAGTCAAAGAAACTTTATTCGGTTAATTAAAACCACAAAAGCAGAACATCGTACATGATACCAAGTTAAAAAACAATAAAACATGTAAAAAAAGGGATTGCAACTCCATCATAAGAACACAGTAAAGACTTTTTGTTAAAAATTTACCAAGTTTAAAACAGAAAGATAGATATGGTAAGTGTCCATTTCAGCATGTTTAGGTAGATTTCAACAAAATTAGCAAATATCAAATTTGGTGGTTCATAGTAGCAGCAGATCTTAATTTATTTTGTCTGGCAGCTGCTACCAGAAAACAGGCAACCCCATATGTGACCTGTACCGAGCTCAGCATCTGTAAGTATAATAATGCTGGCCGAACCTGGACAAAGTTCAGATCTTTCAGGATAGGGACCAGGAATTTTTTCCGAGCCACCAGGTAATGTTCACAGAGCATGACTAAATGAAGGGTGTCCTGTATAGAAAAACAGTCACATGTACAGGGGGGTACATTTTCTGGTGAACCCCACTTTGACTGCGAGCCAAGCACGAGGTGTATTAAGTTGAACCTGAACCTTATAAGTAAAAAGCGATGATAGGGCTTGGTGACATATTTCAGATAAGGTTCCATGGCTGTGGTTGTGGAAAGTTGGAAGAGTGAACGTACCATTGGTTTTCCAAGTTCAACCATTTCCCTTTCACCATCCAACAAATTTTGGAAATGCAGTTTGACCCATCTTACATCCTCTTTTTTTAAATTATGTGGCAGAGAGTACATTTCTGGTCGTCCTAGCCTTGCGCATGCCGCTCTAACATACGCCAGCCACGGGATTTTATCGGCTTTGTCCAGAGACATACAGTCTTTAAGAATACAATGATTTAGGCTGATTTCCTCATTTGTCCAGGTTTTAACCCAGCATAACACTGGGGACATTTTTAGGAGGTCAGTCACGTGGCCCAGGCCTATTTCATTATCAATTGTATGTATAGGGGATGAATTTGGGAGTGAAAGCAAGGCTCGTATGAAGTTGTTTTCTGCGATTTGAATACCTGGGCTTGCGACATAGCCCCAAATAGCAGCTCCATTGGAAGCGATTGCCAGACATTTAGCTTTGTAGATACGAGTCATGGCTTCCATGGGTCTTGAGCCCAGTCTTTTGGCGAAATGCAGAAGGGCTGTGGTGGATCTGGTAACTCCATTCTGTTTTAGCTTCATTTGTGCGCCCCACGTTCCTTTCTCATCAAATGTGACGCCCAAATAGCAAAAGAAAGGGACCCTAGAGATTGGTGAGCTATTACAGCTGAAGGACCTGATCTTCGTGTGTTTCTTTCGCGAACCAGTAACCATGACATGGGATTTGGCAGAATTGATCTTAAGGTCCAAAGCTTCCATCTTAAGGTCCAAAGCTTTACTCTTAGCACAAGTAAACGTGCCACAGCATCACTTAGTAAGTGACTAATTCTTATAAGTGTGTTTGGGCAGAAATCGAACTGTCAAAATATGGCCCAGTTCCCTGAATTGCATCGGATGTAGAAGTGCAGCAGTCATTAGTGCTAAAGATATACCCTGTGAGTGGAGCGGCATGAAGCAGCGTACTTCATATCTAGTGAGAATGCCTAGATCTCAATGGAACAAAATTAATGTAATAAAGGAAATACTTATTTGAACTCTTAAAAAGTAGGGTACAGCTCATAAACCAGTACAGATGGCTTGAAGTGTGTCTAATATATAAGATCTGCTTTTTTCGCATAATATTCATTTGAATTATGAATCTGGGACAGTAAATACTTAATTTCAAGTTAGAGACTGCACGAATTACTCTCATCAAAAAGAGTCCGGAAGCTGCAAACGTTGGAATACAAATATCATGACATAGATCTAACTAACAAACATCTGTTATTTATAAACAGCAACTAAAAGTGAACGAACTTTAACTTTACCTTTCATTGTTATTTCCATAGTTCGTCAATGAATTCCCAACAAGAATGTCTGCTCCATTCAGCCTCTCGGCAAAAGCATCCCTGTTGGTGATGTAAATGGCATAAATCTTCTGTGGTTTCAGTAAATCCACCCTCCACCAGGGACCATATTCATAATTTGTATGGGAGCAAGATCCATGGGACGCATTGGGATCCTGATTTCCATCTATGGCGTTGATTGCATGTGCCGTGTAACCGTATTTACTAGATGCTCCAGCAACAATAGTTGACTGGGTGGCTCGACCACGCGGGGCCACATTCTCACCTGAAAGTAGACAAGCGTTTGAGGTTAGAAAATGCCTGTAGGGGTTACGTCACTAGTATAATACCCAGCACTAAAACGTGTTTATCTCATAGCATAGTTATAGGGTGCCCCTATATTAGAGGTTTTTACATCATAAATACTGCAAACAATTAAAGGCATGCAAGACATGCATAATTGACCAACGTGACCATTCACAAAGATATATTTACTTGAAAGACTTGAAACACTTAAAAGGCTTTTCACACAACACTTGCCACAGACACCTGCACCAACTCCAGTGGTCTCAAGTAATAGTGCATTGAACTCCATCCAAACTGGCCATGCTGTGGGACCGCTCCATTTTGCCAGCACATTCGAAATCCCAGGATAATCAAAATGACCCTGAACTCGTGATACTTTTCCCACAACCTCTATACAATGGATTCAAGTATACATATTTCAGTCTATGATTAATTATCTCCTATCCACTATGCATTCATATTTGTGTACAGCATTAACAGCATGCAGATTGTGGTTTTACACACAATGACATATGTACGCACAAATATTGTACTATTATCTTTAAAACTAATTTCTCATGACATATAGAAGGTTGTTTTTCAGACCTTTGTTAAATAGGCCTCAATTTGGGCCTAGGAGTCATATTGTTCAAAATGGATGCCTTTTACCTGCACATTTCACTATCTGCAACAGCCATTGCCCACCACTTTCACACTAAGGGGCCGATTAAGGTGTCAGGCAGAAAGTGCCTCAAAGGCCCTGTCGGGGTTGTCGGATCGACCGATCTAGCTTCAGATGCAGTTGCTCTGACCACAGTATTATGATGCCCAAATACCCATTGCTTACCAACCAATGCAGTTATTATAACTCCGACTAGAAATTCCCACCGCAAAACTCTTGGAAAAGCTGAATGGAGCCGATCGGAGCCAGTTTCACCCCTGGAGCCGCCCGCCCTATTACAATGCGTATTTCTGACGTGCCTTCTCTTTTGGTCCAACCAACTCATCAGAGCAGGCTAAAGGGGAGTATTTCAATTCCGAAAATTGGCACAACATGCTTCCTACGACCTCTGCTGTGCAGCTATGGAACTCACCACCATTTCTTCCCTCTACTATACATCATCGGTGATTATGAGAATCTGAACTGACGGAGACGTCACCGCCAGTAAGTAAGACACCTTTCCCTACAAATGAACGTAACTACCAAGCAAAAGTGAATAGAGTTTAAAGTGTGCTTTATCATATTGAGCACGGTAAATCAAGGAATGTTATCATCAGATATCTGCAGTCTGACTGGGAAATACTGGGAGAAACACACACTTAAGGTTTGAACAGGAATGGCTATAGCTACATATATGTATGTATAGCTAAATGTATGGATGAGTACACCACAGCAAAAAAAACATTACATGGCAAAAGAACATCTATGCACTGATAAAAGTATGTCCACAGCAACATATGCACTGCCACCAGGGCCGCTCCTAGATACCATATTTTCACCAGCAGAACCTGAATATATATAAAACAAATAAAAATACAATATGATGTCATGTCATAGGAAGTCACATTGCAGGAAGGGACATCAAGTTACAATAATTACCCTGCCATTGTACAACCAGCTTTGCAAGAAGCACTTTATCTAGGGTGGATATCTGGAAACTATGTATAAAAACCACATTAAAATTATGTCAAAATATGTGGAAGATCTGTCAAGTGTCAATACAATACATCCACCAGATTGGAAGGAAAAGGTAGGCCAGGCTTGTCTCCAATCTCGCATCTTTCTTAACCTAATGGACTAATTGTTGATAGATCTATACATGATTCTAAACACTAAACTGATTAATATAGTACAACCTGGCCTGCCAATCCCCCATCAGCCAAATTGTGCAGTCCCACATCGTGTGTCCTGATGAGTACAGCAGTGTTGGAGCAGGCATCCACCAGAGCCTCTGCTCTAAATTATCCCATCCTCACTGCAGGGCAGGTAGCCAGGTCACTATAGGGAGTCACAACCAGCAAGGGATGTTGTTCATGTCAGTTATGACAAAATTTGAAGGATCCAGCTCATATCCAGAGCAGGACTCAGGCAAATGAATTCCTTCCATACTATCCCTATCATGCACCCAAGTCTGCTTGCACAAACACCCTACTTCAATACATTGGGCCACAACTATCTTGGGGCCCCATATGCTTTGTCAGGGCCTGTTTCCATGTCCCAGGTGGACCCGTGGCATTCCCCCACCACTGTTTACTGAGGCCAGCCAGCAGGGCTTGAGGTAGGATCCCAATATGTACAGTCAGGACTTGGTCTCAAAATGTCCTACTTGGAGTTACAGTTGTCAAAAAGGTCTGGAGTAATAAGAGTACACACTGAGCATGCTTCGATTCTACATGCACATGAAGGATGGTTCATGATCCAAAACCTTGGGAAAGGACGACACATCTCAAAACTAAGACAATGTCTCACATACAAAAGAAAGAGACAAGGAATTGCATTTGGTTGCTTATGGGTCAATGCATGTAGCTACACACGAGTCACAAGACATTTCAACATCACTTACTTTCATCACATGATCATATCATGGTAACAAATTGGTATGAATGTAAATCATCTTTCATTAAACTGGCTATGTAGATCCCATCTGCTGTGCATGACAAACATACATCACTGAGTCAAGTATACCACAGCAGGAGCATATGGTACAATATTAAACAACTTCAAAAACACGATAACCTTAACAAGATAGATGAGCACAGAGGGATCCTGGGTGTTTAGAAGGTCAGCGTCCCACAGACCTCCCAGTCCAGACATGGGGGGTGAGACCATGGCCTCTTGTACAAAAGCCATTGTTAACAGTCAACATTTTGGCATATGTGGATTCTTAGAAACCTCCTCTCCACATGATGGAAGGAGGAGATGTCAGGCACCCAGTCTGCCTCCCATGACAGAGCAGCTGCTTCATCTAGCCATGCCAGGACCACCAAGATAGGTTGTGACCACGTGTACATGAGCGTGGCCCTTCAAAGTCCTTCACACATCCAGTGTCTCCTGTAAGTCCTGTAACAAGTTGTCCTACAGCCTACCTATTGCAACCTGTGGAGGTACACAACTTACTCCCTGTGCAGTGTAGTTACCTTGTCCCTACCCCATTAGAGAGTTGCTGCTATCAAGTGTTGCAGTATTGGAAGTGCAGTGGACTATCAATGCTTGCAAATGGCTAGGCATGCTATGAGTATTTACAAATCAATTCTTTCATCGGATACCTTTAAAACCTCATCTGCATGAATATCTCTACCAACATCCCCTCCAATGGAAAGAGGTTGACCCGACTCGTCACTGCGTCAAGTACATCTGTGACTCTGGACCTCAAGTTCGCATCACACAGCCATGTCCAGAATATATGTATCACATCCAAATTAGGTGCATGACATTGTGGGCACAGAGAGCAGGACACAAACGTAAGAGGTAGGATAGAGGGGGTTAGACATGCCCTGTACTGGATGTCGAATTGAATGTACTGGAGTATGGCTTCACGAGATACTGTCTATTGGAAGTGCTTAGTGCATCCTTACTCCAAGGTTATGAGTGCTCGTACTATATCAGTGTCTCATAGCCAGCAAACGGGTGACGATCGTTATGTGTGCAAAACCATTAACAAACAAGGTCACCAGTCTGCGACCTCCACCCATGATATACAGGCCGTGTGCTAGGGTGTGATGCTCCGATTCAGTGCCTGTGACTATGGACCGGTATCCCATTTCAGCTATCATTGTGTCATATGCAAAGAAATGGCTCCCAGAATGTCAGGATCTTCCTGCAATGGGCCATATGTATGCGAGATCATGTCCGTCAGTACCCTCAGGCCCTGATAGTTAAAATAAGTCACCTTCACCAACCTGTGAGCTCCACAGGGGAGCTGCGCTCCAGTGAGCAACATTGATTTGCCATCTCTTGTGCCGTGCATGTTGGGAACATGCCCACTTCATACAACTGACTCCCAACCAAACATCACACTGGATATTGTAGTGGTGCTGCCATGTAACATTTCATAGAAACTGCATACCCTGGACACCCTTTCACAGTGGCAGCTGCAGCCTCTGCAGAGCCACACTTATCCTTTCGCTATTGCAGATCAACACTCGCAGCATGGTGTCCAACTCCCTGGAGGTGGCACGAAGCACAACCATCGCTAGGCGATTTGAAAAATACAAGATTCAGGGGAGTATTACCATCTTGGAAAGTGTTAGACATACTTGGGCTGTAACTGGGAGAGTGCTACAAAAATCCGTCTGCGGACGTAAGAAGGATATGGCCCTGGTCAGATTTACACAATGAAATTGTTTGCATCATGACAGTTACAGATCCCTAAATACCTAAACATTTGAAGATCCGACTTCACCCTCTGCTCAGCCATAATTAGTGCTTGTGGAGGATATTCCACACAGAAGGGGAAAAACACAATATTTGGGCCAGTTAACACCCAGGCTCAACACACTTTGGATATCTGATAGTCTCCGAAAAATATCTGGAATTTCCCTGCAGATATACTGAATGTAGTGCAGCATGTCGTCTACATCAATGGATGCTACATGTACCTCATTGCCTAGTGGAACTCCCCATGCTTACCACCCCTGACAAAGTTGCTAGGCTAACGGCTTAATTGCCAGCGCAAAGAGCAGTGGAAAAGGGTGCAGCCCAGATAATTCACCCTGACCAATATAAAGAGGGTGTCATGTCTTTTCAAAACCTGACTTAGACAGTTGGCTCGGTAGGAAAAAGACAAATATCTTGTTGCAGCCGCCATGCAATGGTCAGTTTTGAAAGTGTGGTAAACAGGTATTTGCAATCAATGGTATGGAATGCCTTCACTAAGTCAAGCACTAAGCAGGCTACATAGTGCCACCTCCCCTGGACCAGCTGCAGCACCCTATTTTGCCTCTGGCTATTAAGCGTTGTGGATCTATCCGGGATATAAACCTTTTGCACCCTATGCACTAGATGCTGCATGTGTACCAGCAGATGAAGTGCCACTACCGTACTAAGTTTTCCAAATCCATTGCTAGCATGGACAATGGATGGTAGGACATCAGTTTGGTAGGGTCACTGTTAGGTTTTACCAATGATCCCAAAAAGTACTTCCGCATGGATTATGGTTGTCTCCAATCACTCAAGATGGCATGAGAAAGCCACAGTCACCTGGGGGCAAGTAAAAGCTCAAAGGCCTTGTAGAGCTTGGATAGAAGGCCGTCCAACCGCAGAGTTGTCAACATGGCAGTGCGCATAATCACTCTGTGTATCTTCGGTACCAGCTAATGGGTTATTGATCCCCGCACATGCTGCAGGATCAAGTACAGGCAGATTAAATCCAATTAGGAAATATCTATTTTGTGCGCACACTATGGGGGAATGTATTGGCCACAACAATACACTGTTATGTTATGTTAAAATGCTCTTTTATAGCGCATGGCTACTCCGAGGAGTGTCACTGTGAAGGATTCATTTTATTTATTTATTTAAACTTATAAGGCGCACATACCCGCAGTGGGTTTCCCGACGCCAAGGGACAGATTAAAGAAAGAAAGAACTGCCAAGAAAACTTACTGAAGAAGACCACCCTAATCATTGCTGGAAGAACCAGGTTTTAAGTCCTTTGCGGAAGCGAAAAAGATCTGTTTCAGTCTTTAGGTTCACGGGCAAGGCATTCCAGGATTTAGGACCTAGGTGAGAAAAAGATCGACCGCCCATCTTTACTAACTTAAATCTCGGAACAATGAAATCGCCTTTTCCCGAAGATCTCAAGGAACGCCTGGGCTTGTAGGCCTGAATGAGACCCTGTAGGTACTTAGGGGCTGAGCCTTGTTTAATCTTAAAAATGTGACATAGAGCCTTGAATTGTATTCGGCTCGTGTTCCTAAGCCAGTGAAGATCGTGAAGTGCTTTGGAGGCAGACATTCTCCGGGGAACATTGCGAAGGAGTCGTGCAGCCGCATTCTGAACAACTTGGAGTTTATTTACTGTTGTTGAATCAGCTCCAAGATAGAGGACATTACCATAGTCCAGGCGGGACACAACCAATGCCTGGACTACAGCCCTCTGTGTGGAAATAGGGAGCATCCACAAGATTTTTTGAAGCCATCTCAAGGTGGCAAAACAGATGGAGGCCACCTTCACTACCTGCTGCCGCATCGTGAGCTTTTCATCAATGAGGAATCTGAGATTGCGGACCTTAGCAACGGGTTGAGGGGTAGGGCCCATATCCTTGGGCCAGTGTTGAGGACCCCATAGATCTTTGCCCTTGCCCAGGATTACAGCCCCATTTAGCTTAAGGAAATTGCTCTGCATCCACTTGGAAACCTGGGTCAAGCCTTCCTTCAAAGCGGAGGTTTTATTACCTTCCATATTAGAGAGGGAAAAAATAATTTGCGTGTCATCGGCATAAGAAAATAAAGTAAGACCAGCTTCCTCCACTATAGTGGCCCAGGGTCTAACATATATGTTAAATAGGAGCGGGCTGAGGATAGACCCCTGGGGAATGCTGTACGTCGATGGACAAATTATAGAAGATGCTTTAGCGGAAAAAACTTGAACAATGCGACCATTTAAAAAGGAGGCTATCCAAGCTAAAGCCGGTCCCTCAACTCCTAGGGTCCGAAGAGTTGCGAGAAGGATGGAATGTGACACAGTATCTAACGCCGCACTCAAGTCAAGGAGAATGAGTGCATGGATGGCTGCATGAATAGTGCGCATACAGTGCAGGCAATCCCCAATTATCTTCATGTGCTTGGTTGTAGCTATGCCATGGACAAAGCAGGTTAGTTTCCCTGACTGATTTCCCTCATGTGCTTCTCAGTTTGTCATTTTTTAAAGTAAAAGCAACATAGTCACTTAATGAGATGGATGTGGTGTGCTTGAGCATCTGTCAGTGTGGTTAACATTCCAGGCTGCAACTGGACCGTATTCTCCTGGCGGCCTAGTGGTGCCTCTGTTTCAATCAATGCCCTGTGAATATTGCCCCTAGCCCCCACCAAAGACCCAAGCACAATCCATTCAGTACTGCTTTCAGTGCTTCCCACTCAAACAAACTGAAAGTGTCTGTGTCCCAGTTGTCGGTGAAGTAATTGGAGATGGATTCCCTCAGTAATTCACAAAATACATGGGGCAACAGCAACCCAGTATTGTGGAATGGGGGCTGTTGCACACTACACCCAATGTGTATGTGTCTAGGGTTATGTTCTGAGAATATTCTTCACAGGTATTCAGCATCTAGTACCTCAGTCTGTAGTGTGTGCTGTTAACAAAGATTCCTATTCAGAATGTGCATATTGTACTGCAGAGGGTCTCAGGATGTAGGATCCACCAACAATGTCAGAGGGACTAGTGCACAATCACTTGTGTAAGGCACGCTGCCAGCCCTGGAGTGGATGGCAGGGGGATGGAGCAAGGTTAATCTGTGGCTCTTGGACACAATTGAAGTCGCCATCCTCAAGCCAAGGGATATGGGTACACCTTGTGAGGATGTGGGATAGGCGCAGAGCGAAGTTCGGTTTGCCCACATTCGACATATTAATACTGCCCTATAATATTGGTAAACATCAAGGAGGCCCTCTACAAAGACATATTGCCCTCAGGCTCCATGACAGTGCCCAATGGACAAAATTGGACCCTGTATGGAGCCAAACAAGGGCTCTCCTTGTAAAACAAGAGTAGAGGATGCAAAAAGAATGGCTCTGCAAGAACTTCTGGAACAGGGTCTCAAGCTCCTTTGTCACATGAGTCTCTCATAAGAGTGCAATGATTTTGCCAGTGCATCCTGATATATCATCACAATGCGTGTCTCCTCCTTGTCGTCCCCAAACATCTGACATTCAAAGTCATAATGCCATGAGTACGTTGCATGTGTAGTGTACTGAGAAGTGTGGGAAGGAGTTTCTGGAGTAGTCGGCCCCCAGGTGGGCTACTAACACACATCCTGGAGTTTTTACTTGGGGGGCTATGGGCCCTAATCGATTTCCTGCCCCTCAATGGATCTGCTTCAGGAAACAAAATATAAACCCTAAATATGTCCATGCCAGGGCAGTATCCAAGGGGAAGACTGAGCAACCAGTGACATCAATCTACAAAGTGAAACCTAGCAGCCATGCCCTCACACAACTCAACCAAGGCAATCAAAGTGGGGGGAAAGTGTCCTGTGATAGCAATAGGTTTCACATTTGCTAGTGAACTTCTAGCATCCTTTTAAAAAATCTGTAATAAACAATAAGTGGCAGACAGCAAGCAGTAGCTCACACACACCACCTCCCCAACTTTCATCTGGCAACTGTTTTTGCATACTTACATCTACATATCCTCTCCATGGGTACCTTTCCACATTACCTCTTGGCCAGCATATTTTTCTACTTGCACTGATCTGACCCCTCTCACATCCACCTCAAAGTACATGCCCATCACTCAATCTATCCTTTATCCACAAGCTCCTTAAAATCACCCTCTATCACTGCCATTCTTAAAACCATTTCTCGCCTCAAAGTTCTACACTTGAACCTTTACTATTCCAACTAGACTCTCACATTATCAGTCTTGTGCTGCACCTCTTACATCCACACCTACATTCCCTGCACCACTATTCACCTCTATGTACACAACAGCTCTCCCATGTATGCTATACACTAACCCTGGGTGAAGTACTACACTACGCTTGCTTAGTTTGCGTAGTTTGCGCTACTTTCCACAACGCGAATTGCACGTAGCACAGTGCAAAATAGAGTAGCGTAGCGGTCAGTTTTTGCTTTCTCGCAGTCCTCAACGTCAAAATGACACCTCGGTGAGACAAGTTGGCGATCGCGAGCCTTGAAAATATACCTCCCAGCGAGATTCTCAACACGGAAAGGCTAGGTTTCTCATTGCGAGTGGTCGTGTATACCTGCGACCGCTCGCGATGAGAAACTACCAGTCCGCGTTGAGAAAGCTGCCGCTAGAGTAGACATCTACTCGAGCGGCAGAAAACGACTGCTTGCACTGTGCAAGATGCGGTTTGCACTGATTGCACAGTGCGGACAAGCATCCGGCACTATGCATTCACAAAATGTCAACACAACTCATTCTCAACTCTCCCCTTGTTTAGCTAACTCAACCCCTCCAACATTAAACATAAACACTCCAACAACATGTGCAGCTATGCTTCACATTTCAACACCCACCTCCTCCTTTGTCTGTCAATATAGTGCATGGGTGAAACACAGGCTCCTGCAGCACCTTAACAACAGACGGGCCCACAACAATTCTGGGGACACACAGTCCACTCAATTGCCCACATGTAGCACAGGGCAATCCACTAGCCTTAAGAACCCTCCAAGTTCAACTCTGTGGGATCTGGGCTAGCATCAAGCACTTCTCAAAACTCCTTCATTATTTTCAATAAACAAATGACTAAATACCACCTGTCATATGATCAACTCCAAATGATGTGTGGGTAAAATAGTATAGTCATAACTTTTTCAAAGAAAAGATTTGTCAGTCAAACAGTGTGAACAAAACCCAAATCTCATCCCTTCTTCACTCTTCTTCCTCTGCCCGCATCCCTGGTGAGCAGTGCCCATTGGGCTACAATGGCATAATGGCTGTCAGACCTAAGTTTTGTGGGCGTCACATCCATACAATCCTCAAGTGATGTGGCTATTTGCTGTCATGATGCCATTGCATTGTTTATGCCAAGTGAGGGGTTACAGCAAGGCGAGCATGGCAGGAGAAGAAACTCAAATTGAACTTTCTCATTGAAGTTTGTAAACTGAAGGGCTGTGTGTGCCAAACATATCAAACACAAGGAGATGATGGACAGAGTGCTGGAACTTTTCAGACACTCACCCCCATCACAGATGTGGATTGAATCCATCATCGTTCTTTAGCTCACTTCGCCACCCGAGTTCAGACACAGCTATATGCAAATCAGTCTTGACCCTGTGCCTCATAGGAACAGTCCAGCCCAAACTGCCAAGCAATGTCTTCCCTGCACCGGAAACAAGCAACCTAGGATCGGTTCCGGGGTAACACCCCACATCAGCCAGGCTAGCTTGAATCCAGTGGCAAGGTGAGCAAGGGACTAACGTCTGGCCAAAACCTGACAACTTAGGGCAAACAAAGCAAAGACAAGGAGATGATGGACAGACTTCAAAACTTTTAATACACTCATTCCAGTTACAGATCTGGGTTAAACCCATCATCGTTCTTTAGCTCACTTTGCCACCCCAGTTCAGACACAGCTATATGGAAATCAGTCTTGACCCTGTGCCTTGTAGGAACAATCCAGCCCTACCTGCAAAGCCATGTCTTCCCTGGACTGGAAACAAACATCCTGGTACTGGTTTCGGGGTAACACCCCTCACCAGCCAGGCTAGCTTGAATGCAGTGGCAAAGTGAGCAAGTGACCCATTTCTGGACAAAATCTGTCAAGTTAGGGCAAACAAAGCAAACACAAGGAGATGAAGGAAAAAGTGTTAAAACTTTTCAGACACTCCCAGTCACAGATCTGGGATGAGATGATCAATGTTTGACATTGATCAGAATACTGTGCTCTCCATGCCACTGGATTCAAGGCTTGCCTTGCTGATGAGGGGTGATGCCCCACAACCAGTCCCATTATGCTTGTTTCTGGTCAGGGAGGACCTGACCTGGTAGTTTGGGCTGGGCTGTTTCCATGGGGTACAGGGCCAAGACTGATTTGCATATGGTTGAGTTTAAACTGGTATGTCATGGGGAGCAAAATAATGATGGATTTAGGCTTGGATCGCTGTAGTGAGGTGAATGTTTGACATTGATCATCATTCTGTCCATTAATTGTTCTTTTTGCATTTGTCATCCCGAGTGGGACGGGTATGCACAGACATCGGTACTGTGCACTCCATGCCACTGGATTCAAGCTAGCAAGGTCGATGAGAAGTGTTGCCTCGAAACCGGTCCCATGATGCTCGTTTCTGAACGAGGGAGGATCTGGCCTGGCAGCTTGGGCTAGACTATTCCCATGGGCACCAGGGGCAAGACTCATTTGCTACTGGCTGGGTTTAAACTGGTAAGTCACGGGGAGCCAAAAAATTATGAATTTAGACCCAGATCCCTGTCCTGGGGTGAATGCTTGACATTGATCAGCATTCTTTCCATCAGTTGTTCTTTTTGCATTTCTCACCCCGACTGGGACGGGCATGCCCAGACCTGGGTCCCATGCTCTCCATGCCACTGGATTCAAGCTAGCCTTGCTGATGAAGTGTAATGTCCCGAAACCGATCCCAGGATGCCTGTTTTTGGTCCAGAGAGAACCTTGCCTGGCAGTTCCAGCTGGACTGTTCCCATGGGGTACAGTATCATGACTGGGTTTAAACCCAAATGGCATGAGGAGCAAAAACACAATGGATTTAGGCCCAGATCTCTGCACTGGGGTGAATGTTTGATATTGATCAGCATTCTGTTCATCAATTGTTCTTTTTGCAAACATGTTGACATCTCAGCCCATTTCTAAGGGACCCAAGTGAGGGGTGTTGTACATTTATTGTGCATCATTCTGCTGAACTATAGCTAAAAAACCCAAGGGAGGGGGCAGACCATCTGTAGCTCATAACACAGCCCACTAAAGGCAGTGCTCTGTTGCTAGGCCCTGTAGGGATTAGCATTTGTGAGGCCCTGGCAACTGTACATGGGCACCGCCAGCCTGGACTGGCAAACATCATCCACACTGAACTAAATATACACCAATCCTGTTACCAATTAGTAAGGTTGAGTCTACATGCATGAACTGAGCCAAGAAGGAGATTATTGCTGAGCATTATCATGCTGAAAAGGTACACCTTACCCTGTGTCACATGAGGGGGCTAGAAGCGGTATTGGATGATCAGGCATAGACAAATGTCGTTCACTCTTAATTAAGCTGTCATGTTTTAGGTTTAAACCTATAACTGATAAACCCCTAGCGAAAGGGAAATAGCCCTCGCCAGTGTAAACAGAAAAACACTGAAAAAAACACCTGCACAACCACAAAATAAATGTCATTAAATGAAGGGTAAAGGACAGTGAAAGAGTAATTTAGATTTCTTCCTGAAGGGGCCAATACAATGTAACTTTGTTATACAAGCAAGGTAGCTGCAATGAAGACTGGGCTACCATTATTCTGCTTGAGTTTTGTTGTTCAGGGATGTCACTAACTTAATGTTTCTTCTCGCTTTTTCAACTTTGTGGTCTTTGGTCTAAAGAAGCAGGGTTTAGAAGCATGGTATAGGTCTTCTTTAACCCCTTGGGTACTCATGATGAGCTCAGCTCGTCATGAGGCACAGTGGCGCTGTGCTCATGATGAGCTGAGCTTGTCATGACCGGCGCGGAATACCCACGTCGGGATAATTCCCGTGCTGTGTTGGGCATTTCATTAAACAGACGTGGTCATGACGAGCTCAGCCCATCATGAGCACAGCGCCTATGCGCTGCGTGACGAGCCGAGCTCGTCATGAGCACCGCGGCGCCACGCGCGGCACCCCTTCCCCCAGCACTGCGGGGGAATTAGCCCTGCGCTGAAGAGGTTAAATATTTTTTAAACTGTAGAGAATCAGGAAATATCAAAATCATATTTGATATTTTTGTTACATTTGATTCTTTCACTGATAGGCATAATGGCTGCTTTCATTAGAATCTTTCTCAATATGTACCATCACATTTATCCACAGAGTATGGGTAAAAAAATCACATAAGGCTGCTATATGTTTTGCCTAGCGAAGAGTGAACAGATAACTGTCTGATCCCTTCCCCATATCTCGTGGTCCCAGGCACGGATGTCCCCTTTCCCCATTGCTTTTCGTGATAGCGATGGAGCCCCTGGCTGCCCATATAAGGCAGCACCACTCAACTCACAGCATAGAGTTTAGCTCCAGGTGTCTACTCATTTCACTATATGCGGACGATGTAACTCTCTGCATTGTCAACCCAGAGGAGAATCTGGACCCTATCTTGAGGGAGTTTATCCGTTTTGGTGGTCTGGCTAGTATCTTCGTTAATTGGGCAAAGTCTGTGATATTTCTTCTGACAGATGGCACGCCACAGGTGACCTCTGAGTTTCCTCTGAAGTGGGAGGCTTAGACGGTTAAATATCTGGGCGCATGGATCAGTCGGGTCATGCAGAAGGTGTGGAATCTCAATTATGGGCGTGCTGTCATGTGGTTGGAGGAGAAGGTTGAGATATGGTCTAAACTGCCATTATCGTTGGCAGGAAGGATAGCACTGGCTCAAATGGCCATTTTACCCAAGTTTTTGTATCTATTTGTTAACATCCCAATCTCGCTTACGCTTGACTTTCGTAATGCTCTAAAGTCGCACTTGGTCTCCCTGGCGTGGGCGGTTAGACGGGCTAGAACATCCTGGGATATGTTGACACTTCTGTTGAGACAAGGAGGCTTGGGTGCTCCAGACATGCATCTATATGCGCTCTGCGCTCAGGCCCAATTCTTGCACTACTGGGTCCATCAAACACCTTTCCAACCTCACATGGTGGTAGAGATTGATGCAGTTGCGTCTGGCCCACTCAGGGTGACTATTTACTAATCATCACGGCGCCCCCGTGGAGATATAGACACCGCTGGAACTCTGCGGTGGGCATGAAACGAGTTGCGCAAACGGGAGGGTCTCCCGGTGTTGTATTCCCACTGGAACATAATCCCATGCTGCCCTGTATTTGGGATGGTGTTAGTAAGACCTTGGAACAGAAGATACACCTTCACACCTTTGTAGATCTATATCCAAAAGAAACATTTCGACCTCCCCTGAAGGCACATGAGGGTCAGGCGGTACCTTTTTCCGAGCTGCTCTGCGGTTTCTGTCCGCCCACCGGCTCTGCCTGCATGTGAAAACTTGTTGAGATCCCCATCTCCCCGTAAACTTACCTCACAACTATATACAAACATGCAAAACGCTGCCCCGGTTGAAGCCAAGGTCTCTCCAGTGTTGGAACAACAAGTTCCCTACCCCGTTAACTGAGGCTCAATGGTAAGTAAGTAATATGTTTATTGTACAGTTAATCAAAACCATAAAAAATTGGCCATCTCTTATAAACAAGAAAACATCAGTTTAAAAAGGCTAACAGCCACAGTTAAAAATACACATTAAGATTGCGGAGAAGATCCACTCCCCCGGCCATTAGTGACCCATAGTCTTATTTCTTCATTTTTGTTTGCAGAGATTAGCAGCGGTTTGTGAGATAGAATTACCCCTCTTATCAGAGTCTTGGCTATAGAGTGATGGCATGCAAATAGGTGCAAGTTTAAAGTGCCGCAGTGCTGCCTCAACATCCATTGATTTGTATAAAACATATCATATAGTTAGCATATTTATGCTTTCCTTTGTGGCTCACATGTGCAAAAGTGCTTAAAATGATGTGCTTAAAATGCTGTTACTGTTGGTGCGCAAAGGGTTTACAGGACATCTCCAACTCAGTTCCAATGCAACTTCTTTGATGATCCAGCAGTATCTGTTTTAATCGGACGTCAGCTGCAGTTACAAATTTTACCAGGCAGCAGCTTAGTTGGGTGTCTTTGCCAGAGAAGCTTGTGCAAGCACCGCTTGCCTACACAACCATATTTGTTTTTTGTTAAAGATAGGTCTGAGTAGTAAACAGTGCTCCTGCATCAGCTCACGGCAAATGGTTATGATATGG
This sequence comes from Lissotriton vulgaris, assembly GCF_964263255.1. Taxonomy (NCBI): domain Eukaryota; kingdom Metazoa; phylum Chordata; class Amphibia; order Caudata; family Salamandridae; genus Lissotriton; species Lissotriton vulgaris. Next base: position 1,805,524,578 of record NC_141694.1, on the reverse strand, counting down.
ACTATGTCCTCTTCTCCTTCCCGCAAAGACGGTACATTGCTGGCTTCGGAGGGCGCAACCAAGGGGGCAGATGGTATGCAGATGCAATAAACCTAACCAGAATTTCAGAAACTTCTCTTTGGTGGTTTTGGAGAAGTTAGAAAGGAGGTAAGCTTGAGGAGTCGCTTTACTGCAGGATTGCATAGTGAGCCAGCCGTTGGAGCGTCCTGTCAAGGCCGCTTTGTCTTGAAAGATAGATTCTTTTTTAACAATGTTGTTTACAATTTTTTTGAAGCTGGCCATGGTCCCAGACTTTGCCCAGAGTTGCCGTAACCCCAACTGGTCCAGTGCAGTGTCCAAGAAGGCTCAATGGGACTTCTGTTGTGGGCGCCTCAATGAGCTTTCTCCTAACTACAGGCTCCGATTGATGCACTTTAAATATTTGTATAGATTCTATGGAACACCAGTGGGTCTGTTTTGCATAGGGATCAGAGAAGATGACAGCTGTTGGTGTTGTAAGTACACTCCTGCTTCATTTTTACATGTGGCATGGGACTGTTTAAATATTGCTGAATTCAGGTCCTTGGTTTTTATTTGAGTGAATCAAATCATTGGAGTGTTGGATGTTCCATCTCCCATCCTGGGCCTCTTAGGCTACTTTAAAGACACCCCGCCTAAGCTGCACAAACTACTAGCACTGCTTCTGTTATTTGCCAAGTGTCAAGCTGCAGTACATTGGGGTAGAAGGAGAGTGTCCTCACTCAAGGGGTGGATTGCCAGTGTCACTTATGGTCATACACAATTGAACAGATTTTGGGAGCTTATGCCCCCTGCTTCCAGACCTCAAAACATTTGGGCATTTTTCCTGACCTGAGCTCAGTGACAGAATGTGGTTGCTGAGGCAACGCAATCAGGTGATACGCAAACTGTGATATTGATGCAATGAGCTATTGAATTTCACATGTGTTTGAAATGTTCCCGTTCTCGAGTCCCCAGAAACGATGTTTTCATTACATGTGACTGACAAGGTCTTGAAGCTCTCTATGGAACTATGTAATTTATTGTGTTTATTTTTTTATGTATTTCCTTACATTATTGTCAATGAACACCTAGATTTATGATGTCTATGTTTTCATTAGCCACAGACATGAGTGAGGCGTGACCTGCTACTAAATTGTTGATTAATGTATAGACTGTGATTCGATTACATCCTGTACTGATTTGTCAACATGCTGGCCTATTTTGTTGCTGCAGTATTTTGTTTCTTTAACAAAATGTCAATAAAAAAATGAAGCCTCACTGTGGTACTCTGTATAAGTTCTAGATCCTTTCCATTAAGGGGAATTTTCTCTAGAATTTCAAAAGTACTGCTTCATTTTTGACTGCTTCAATAACTCTGAGGACATATGCGCCCAGTTCAAAGTATATGTTGCAGAACCTCTCCCAGAGAATTACAATTTTCAGGTGCACCACTTTTGGCACGGGAAGCTATGTGAATGGCCAGAGTAAATTGTGCTGGCTGTTTTGGCATTGCTCCTCTCAAGTGCCAATGCTGAGAGGGCCTTTTTCACGGGTAAAAGTTTACATGAGAAGGAAACAGTGAGCAGGCATGACCCTAGCCTCATTGAAGAGTATTGTATGGTGGACTACAATAGGTTTTATTTGTAAAAATATATTTGGACCTCATATACACGATCTATGTACTGTCTATATACCATGGTCAGTGCAGAAACAAGGAATAATAAAAGCAAAACGTTCCATAAACACCAGAAAACACAGTGTCTATTGTTTCTAATGGCGCGAAAAAGCTGTAACCACTGATAACCACTGTTTTTTAAGGTATTAAAATCACTTGAAAACACTGAAAAGAAAAAACTTCAGAATATACCAAAATTAGAAACTGAAAACAGGAAAGCCTACTTGTAATGTACTAAATGGGCATAATATAGCTTAGAATTCTTAAAAGGTCAATTTGTTGTACATAAAAAGTACCCTTGGAAATTAATAGAGTTTGGCTAAATGTCTGAAACAAATATAACACACGTAGCCCTGCACTACCCATTAGTGTCCCAGAAAAAGTAGATGACATATCTTGGACAGAAATTTAGAAGGGTCAATACAGCACTATCCAGATTACAATATGGGGAATGACTTATTGGTCTTAAAATTCTTTCAACTATACAGTCATAATATATACGTAATACATCAAAACATTGTTCTTAGGAGAAGATGATCAAATCAAAGACTTTGTGTATGTGATTTTCTTTTTATTCGTATATTCGAATTCAAACATCAAAAAGCAGCCAGCCAACACCTGTTTCATCAGTACAAAGTCCGTACCCAGACTTCCTCAAGGAAAGAATATGCTAGATCAAACAAGCTGCTTGAAGTTGTGGTATGATAACCTCAAAGAATTTGTCAGTCACTGCAGGAATTGGACGTGGTAGCAAGCAGGAAAATATGTAAGTCAGACAAGTCCCGGTCTGAAATGTGACGCTGGACCAAAGGTCTTTGGTGTCATTTAGCAATTGGCTCACTTTGGAATGGCCTACTTGCGTCCTCAAGGGTGTCTCCGCTAATTGTGGAAATGAAGGTGTAGTAAGGACCAGGACACCGGCATCTGTAGTCCCGTGCAATAGCGTCCTGCCCGTCTGATGCCGTGAATGACGAACCACTCGATACTTGTAGCAATGGAAATTAGGTCAGTATACGAACACCAACATCCGTAATCCTGAGTGATAGCGTCCTGCACGAATGATAACTCGACTGGAGGACACAACAAGTAAAATTCACTCCAGTCAGTATCGTGACAACTCCAAATCCCTATGGAGCAAAGTCACATGTTTGCCACATAATTGATAAGACTATCACAGCCTTTGCCAAATACAAACTACCTGCCATTTTAGGAACAATGTTAGATGTGTTATACTCAATTTCAGAATCATCACATGTCTGAAAGGACAACATTTATAACTTGTGCCTATATATGAAATGCACTAGCAAGTTCCTCATTTGCGTGGAAAAGGTAGCCACATACTCGTGATACACATCCCTATGATTCCACACAACCAAACTCTTGTCAAACTAAAATAAACAACAGGTTTCATCTAAGGAACAACATAAAGCATGTGACAATGCAATGAATAAGTAGACAAAACCACAACCACAACCCAGAAGTCCTACCCACTGTGTAGTACAGTTAGCATCTCACACATCCTCTCTGGCCATGTAGCCACACTTCATTTACCTCACTAATACTCATTGAAAAGCTTGGACAACAAATTGCAACTAACATTACCCTTGGATAGGCCATCCATCCCCTACCCTGCTACTTACCAAACTCTGGTCTGGTACATCATATCTCTAGGTGTATGAGCAAAGCAGGGCCATGTCTGCGCCAATACAGAATCCAAAGGAACATCACATAAGCATGATGTGGCCTATGACTAGTTCACAGATTAGGGAAATGCCCAGAGTCTCGCACTCTAACTGTGGCATAATCCCAGATTGATAGGTACAAAATATCAGGATGTAATGACTAACATCTAATTTTAAATGCACTGGAGAATACAGACCACAGGCACCTTGCCTAACAGGAACATTTGAAGAAAAGGGTCCTGGAAGGCAACAGGGTCAGGACACTATTCGAACGATACCTACCTCACACTCACCATCGGCACAGGACAAGTGTAATATGGGTCAACTGCCTTAAAAGGGAATTGGCTTACAGTAGAAGCCACCTGTGACAATGTTGTCATTACAACTCGGTAACCAGATTGATTGAAGGCACAGACATTGCTCCACCACAATCAAGTCCCATACTTCAATTGCACCATTACTCTCTATATATGTGTCCAAAGTCACTACAATGTAGGCAAGTCTATATGTATCCAGGTGTATTGATGAGACAGTTGTCTTTCAGGGCATTTCATATATCATGGTTCTCCAAAACAGCTGTATCTTGCCACACTTGCACTATGTTGACATATGTAAGCAAAAACTATGAGGAAGTCTTAATTCAAAAGCAAAGGTGTGTGAATCACTCCTAAACACAAAAATAATTTAGACATTGAGACCCAGACAATTTAGGCTCAAGAATGTGTGCCACATCCTAACAGAGTGCTCATACTCCATGGACCATATGCAAGCCATGCCATACCCTAATCACTGTATACTTACATCACTAATTATATATGATTTACAGTTAACTACAAATACATTTTGGAGACATAGAAATCTGACCATGAAAATAGAACATGCTTTATTCAGCATAAAAGGAAAATGCTACTTACCAGCATGCATCTGTTCTTGGCATGTAGAGCTGCAGATCACTACACTATGCATTAGATCGCCACTTGGTGTTGGGCTTGGATTATTGCATGTTGTAGTGGTCTTGGAAGAAGTCACAAGATAGGTGACTCCTCCCTTGGACGATAGTGCGCATGGGCATCGGGTCCATCCTTAGATTGTTTTCCGCTATGATGGGAAATGATGGAGTTAGTAGAAGTAAAGGAAAAAGGATGTCCTTGCGTGTGCATCTAAGTATGATAAGAACTGGAACAGATACAAGTCCCGGGAAGGCGGCAGGGCGTGTAGTGATCTGCAGCTCTACATGCCAGAACAGATGCATACTGATAAGTAGCATTTTCCGTTCGAGGCATATGAGCTGCAGATACTACACTATGCACTGATTGTGCAGCAGTGTCTTCCCTAGCGGTGGTCACCTGTATCTGTTGCTGTTGTTTTAAGAACAGCTTGGCCTACTGCAGCTTGCTGCTTGGCTTGCACATCAACACTGTAGCTTTTAGTGAAGGTGTGTGTTGTAGACCATGTTGCTGCCTTGCATATGTCTTCTAAGGGGATGTTCCCTAAGAAATCCATGGAGGCTCCAAGTTTGCATGAGGAGGGAGCTCTAGGAGGAACTGTTAACGTACGTTTTGCTTTCTGATAGCATACTTGTATACATTTTACAATCCACCTTGCAATTTCACCCTTAGAGATGGGGTTGCCTTAATGAGGTGAAGAGAAAGATACAAATAATTGCTTTGTTTTTCGAAAACATTTAGTCCTATCTATATAGTAGAGCAGAGCTCTTTTAACATCTAGAGTGTGTAAAGCTATTTCTGCCACAGAGTCAGGGTTTGGAAAAACACTGGTAACTACAGATTGATTTAAATGAAACTGTGTAATGACTTTTGGAAGGAATTTAGGATTAGTTCTTAGAACCACTTTGTTACGATTTAGTTTTAAAAAAGATTCTTGTATTGTGAAAGCCTGTATCTCATTTACTCTTCTAAGAGAGGTAATAGTAATAAGGAAAGCTGTTTTCCATGTGAGGAATTGCAGTTCACATGTGTGTAAGGGTTCAAAAGGGGGTTCCATGAGCCTTGTAAGAACCACGTTGAGGTTCCACACTGGAGAAGGTGGTAACCAGGGTGGAATAATTATTTTTAATCCTTCCATAAATGCCTTAATTGCAGGTACTCTAAAAAGAGACAGATGTTGTCTATTTTGTAAATATGCCACAATTGATGCAAGGTGCAGGCGTATGGATGAATATGCCAAGTTACATCTTTGTAAATGTAGAAGGTAGCTAATTATATTTTGGATAGAAGCATCCAGGGGATCAATTTGATTATTATTGCAGTAAATGGCAAATCTTTTCCTTTTAGCAGCATAACAAGCTCTGGTCGTAGGTCTCCTGGCCTCTTTAATGATGTTCATACAGTCTGGTGGTAGGTTAAGATAACCAAACTTTAACACTTCAGGAGACAGATCACCAAATTCAGTTGATTTGGGTCTGGATGTTGGATGTCTCCACGGTTCTGTGTGAGCAGGGATGGAGTCAGATGTAGTTTTTGGTGAGGGACTAGAGAGAGTTCTAACAGTGTGGAGAACCACGGTTTGCGTGCCCATGTGGGAGCTACCAGGATTAATTTGAGAGACTGTTGTCTGAGCTTGTGTACTACTGGTATTAGTGGTATGAGCAGAAAAGAGTACGCGAATCTGCCTGACCAGTTCATCCATATCGCATTGCCCTTGGACAGGGGGTTTGGAAACCTGGCAGCGAAGGTTGGGCATTTTGCGTTTTCATGTGTGGCAAACAGATCTATATCTGGATGAACCCACTAATGAAGGAATGGTTGAAGAACCTGCGGATGTAGTTCCCATTCGTGAATTTTTTGTGTCTGCCGACTCAACAGATCTGCTATCTGATTGTGAACTCCTGGAAGGTGCTCTGCCAACAGATATATGTTTTGTGGAATGGCCCATGTCCAAATGCTCTGTGCAAGTTGGGAAAGTTGTAGAGAGTGTGTCCCCACCTGTTTTTGTATGTATGGCTGTCATGTTGTCCGTCCGGATCAAGACAGCTTTGTTCTGAGTGCTAAGAAAATTGCTAGCAGCTCTAGATGGTTGATATGGAACAATTTTTGTTGACTGTTCCATTGACCTTGAGATGTATGATGTAGGAGATGAGCTCCCCATCCTGTGGGGGATGCGTCTGCTGTGAGCACTAGTTGTGGAACAGGCTCGAGGAACGGCCGCCCCTTTGACCAGTTTATGGTGTTCCACCACTGCAGAGAGCGATGTGTGCGGCTGTCTACCAACACCAGCCGCCCGATTCATCAATGAAAATAGCGCTCGCAAAGGGCCAGATTCTGAGAATCTGGCCCTTTGCGAGTGCGATTTTTGCATTTGGGATTCAACATCTCAAATGCAAAAATCGCTATTTGCTAATTCGCATATTTGCGAGGATTTACATTTAAGGAATCTCTATTTGAGATTCCTTAAATGTAATTCATCATCCATTTTACAATTGCGAAATCGCAATTTCGGGCCGCAATTTACTGCGAGGTCAAACCTCGTGGTAAATTGCGATTTTTCTGAGTTGCACGTTACACACACACATGTCCTTTGGACATGTGTGTGTGCAACACCTGTGTTAATTTCCATTGCAGGGGTGCTACAGGGTGTCCTTTGGACACCCCTGGCACCCTTGTACTCGCAATCTCATTTGCGATTAGCTAATTGCTAATCGCAAATGAGGAATGACTCCCCATGCATTCCTATGGGCCTTTTGGCCCATAGGAATGCATGGGGAGTTATTCCTTATTTGCGATTAGCAATTAGCTAATCGCAAATAAGGAATCAGTGGGAATCGCAATTAATATTGCGATTCCTACATGAATACCGTTTTGCAAGTCTCAAATAGCGATTCCTTATGATTCACTATTTGAGCCTCGCAAAACGGCCCGTTCATGAATCAGGCTGCAGGTCTGTTAGTTGCCCTTGAGCCTGCTTCCAATGCTGTGCTAGACATTCCTTTAACGGACGCATTTGCTGTCTTGCATATGGTACGATGAAGATGCAAAATACCATCATGCCTATTAGTCTCATGAACACTCTGGCTTGCAGAGATTGTTGCTGTTGAATGATTGTGACCAAGGCTTGAATGCTCTGTTTCCTTGCTGGACTGGGATACGTTTGAGCCATAGACGTATTTATTGTAGCCCCTATATAATGATGCATGTGAGAGGGTTGGAGGTGCGACTTGGTGTAGTTGATAGTGAACCCTAAGTCGTGCAATGTTTGAATTGTCTGATGTGTGTGTTGGACACACTCATTGAATGGCTTGGCTTTTATGAGCCAATCATCTATACAAGGTAAGACATGTATTTGTTGTCTCCGGAAAGGGCTCCTACTTCTGCTAGGCACTTTGTGAATACTCGTGTTGACGTTATCACTCCGAATGGAAGGACTTTGAACTGATAATGTTGTCCTTCCAGTACAATCCTTAGGTACTTTCTGTGAGCAGGATGTATAGGAATGTCGTAGTAGGCGTACTTTAGGTCTAGTGTCGTAAGGAAATCACCTTGTTGCAGCAATGGGAGCACTTGTTGTAAAGTGATCATATGAAAATTATCTGATTGTATGTAATGATTGACGGACCTGAGGTCGAGAATTGGTCTTAGTGTCCCGTCCTTCTTGGGAATTAGAAAGTAAAGCGAGTAAACCCCTGTTCCTTGTTCTTGTAAAGGAACTATTTGTATTGCGTCCTTTTGTAGGAGTGGAACAGGGTAAGCTGTTCTGCAGATATTGGACGCTGCCTGGGTGGTATGTGTGGAGGAGTTACTGTAAGGTGCAGGCAGTAGCCATACTGGATAATCTGTCTTACCCACTTGTCTGTTGTGGTGGAGTTCCAGACAGGCAGGAATTGTGTTATTCTGCAACCCACAATGGGTGGAATGCAGTTTGGGGAGAAGAGAGAAGTCAATGTTTTGTGGCGGAAGAGGTTCGATTACGGTAGTTACTCCAACCTCTTCCCTTGTTGTTATTCCTTCTATATCCTCCTCTAAAATATCCCTTGTTAGAGGATATTTGTGTGTCAGATTTTAAGGATGTTGTGTTGTCTGCACCACTTTGTTTGGAGCCCCCTCTGTAGAAGGAGCGATAAAAGGAACCTCTATTTTGTGTGGACTGTAAAGCTCCCATAGATTGTGCTGTGTCTACCTCTGGTCCAAACAATTGGTTTTGATTAAATGGTTGATTTAAAATGGTAGTCTGGACTCCCTGTTTAAACCCTGAAATGCGTAGCTACGCATGTCTTCTGAGTACTAGACTAGTATTTACAGCTCTAGATGCAGAATCTGCAACATCTAGTGCGCACTTGATTGATGCATTAGAAATGAGTTTGCCTTCTTGTATAAGATAATTTGCTTGTGCCTTATATTGGTCAGGTAGATGGTCTAGCAGTTTCTCTAGCTGATCATAATGAGCCCTATCATATCGGGAGAGGAGGGCTTGTGTATTAGCTATATGCCATATGCTGGTTGCTTGTGCGGCTATTCTTTTGCCTGAGGCATCTATGACCTTGGATTCTTTGACAGGTGGGGGTGCCTCACCTGATGTTTGTGAGTTTGCTCTCTTCCTAGCATTGGACACAACAAGTGAATCTAATGGTAGTTTCCCTTTAATGTAGTCTGGATCTGCAGGTGCAGGCCTATATTTTTTCTCAATTCTAGGGTTTCAAATCCTAGTGCGTACAGGGTCTTTAAACATGTCTGGAGCATGTTTGACGACCCCTTTAATCATAGGAAGAATTTGAACAGATCTCTGTGATTGTTCAAATGTATCTAATAGAACATCTTCCTCTGCCTCATCAGAATGCATAGTGACCCCATGGTAAATGGGAGCTCTGTTCAATAGTTGCCCAAATCCAATGTTATCTTCTGGGGGAGAATGTTTTGATGGGTATGACTGTGGGTCAGGAATATCTGGTATAACCTGTGGGTTTGGGTACTCCCAGACTGTGTCATCTGTAGGGTATGGGAAAGGCTCATCTGTGTCCATTCCCCCTTCTAAACTATACTCATCATCATTTTAAGGTGAGTGTGGTGATAAAAGTGGAGAATGTGAAGGAGGCATCTGTGGTGAATTGTTAAGAGGAGCAGGAGATGAAGGAGAAGGAAGTATAGGTGAAGAAGGGTGCATAGGGGATGTGGCAGAGTCCTTCTTCTTGGCAGGAACCACAGGAAAGATGTTTCATCTGCCTTCCTCTTCTTATGTGGTGTGGTGGACACCTGACCTGTTTTTGGGTCAATGTAGATTTTCTTTTGCAGAGGATCTGGCTGGAAAAGTTCTTCTGCTTGAGAAACCTTTGTGGGCGCAGATTTTTTCGTTACCGGGCGAGGTTGCTGCTTGTCTTTAGCCTTAGGAGTTGTTACAGTGTCCCTTGACATAGTTTTTGGCACCAAGGGTGTTGTTTTTGGTGTAGTAGTCTGTTTCAAGGCTTTGGACGTGTCGGAATCAGGCCTTGTCGGTTTCGGCTCTGAAGACGATGTCTTCGGAGTGGAGGCTGGTCTTGTCGGCTTCAAGGCATCGGACGCTGGTTTCATAATCTTTTCTATAGAAGTCGACTGTTTCGGAGCCAAGACTTCTTTCGGTTTTGGTGCAGAGGGAACTGGTAGGGTTCGGCAAATGTGGCTTGCTTGGTACCGAGGTACCGGAAGGCTTAGTTACTTTCTTCGGAGCCAGGCTCAATGGCGGGGCTGTCGAAGGGGTTTTTCGGTCGCGACTGGGCCCGGGAGGTGGAGTGTTGACCTTTGCCTTCGATCTGGGTGCTCTGTGTGGTGCAGGGGCCGTAGTACTCACGTGCTGACCCGATGGTATGGAGTCATCTGAGTCGTCTGCCTCTGATACGATTTGGAGATCATCAGAATCTTCTTCAGGAATGAGCGGAACCGCCTCATCGAAGATGTCCACCGGTTCCGGAGCTGACCTCTGCATGTCGTGTCAACGGGCCCTCCAATCTCTGAAGGTTTTTTTGGATCGAAAGGATGCGCAGGCTGTACAGCTGGATTCGTCATGTTCTGGCGATAATCACAGGTTGCAGAGCTTGTGGTGGTCACTGCGTGGAAACTTTGCTCCACACCCAGAGCATTTCTTGAATGGCGCCTTTCCATGAGGTGTAGGCCTCACGGCGTGGATAAGCCCAACGGCCCGCGTAAACGACTGGAATTGAGCTGATGGAATCGAAACGATGTTAGTTGTATCGAAAATAGTTTGAAGACTTTTGGGAAGTTTTTTTTGCGTTTCGAAGTGCTTAAAAAGTCTATTTCAAGCCGGAGCGGAAAACTTTCATCGGAACCCAGTGGCGAAAAAAAACAATCTAAGGATGGAGCCGATGCCCATGCGTACTATCATCCAAGGGAGGAGTCATCCAATCTCGTGACTACAAAAGACTTCTTCCAAGACGACAACAACATGCAATCATCCGAGCCCAACACCAGGTGGCGATCTAATGCGTAGTGTAGTATCTGCAGCTCTTATGCCTCGAACTGTGTGTTTTAAAGACAAAAAAGCCAATTGCCAGTCCAACAGAGTTCCTCTCATGGACCAAAAAGTTCATGCCCTTGATCTCCTGCCTATACTTGTACTGCAAAGGAACACCTCCCCCGGGGGCATCTAGGGGGCAGGCCAGGCACCGGAGGAACAAGACTAGGAAGGATTGAGTAGGTCATTGGGTGGGATGGAGTTAGAAGGGGGCTGTGGGATAACTTCAGTGGGAGGGATAGATGAGGATGGGACAAATGCAGTGAGAGGGCTAGATGGAGGGAACACAACTGCAGTGGGAGGGCTAGATGGAGGGGCTGGGACAACTACAGTGTGAGGACTAGTTAGAGGGGGGATGGGCTGGCCTTCAGGAGTTTGGGAAGACAGTAGTGTTGAAGGGTTTGCAAGGGAATAGGGAGGGTAGGTGCATTTTTTGGTTGTCAAGGTACTGGAGTAGGATGTGGAAGTTAGTGATTCAAGAGGGGGTAGGAGCTTTTTAGAAATGTGCTGATTTTCTTTTGTGGGAACCTTGGGGGTACTTTGTTTGATGGGCCAGGTGCAGGGTCTCAAGCATAGAGCAGGGGTTTCATTTTCTTCTTTTTGGGAGGCGGTTGGTCAGTTTGAGTAGGGAAGAGGTCAAGGGCAATGATTTAGGCTTTCTGGGCAGAGTGGGTACGAGGAGAGCCAAGTGTAGTGGTTATGGAGAAAGAGGGCTGTCTGCGGCTAATGTGGTGTCTGTTGGCCTGTCTGTGGTAATGATTGTGGCATCTGTCTTGTGAGTGTGCATGTGTTTGCCCGTATGTCTGTGTGCTGGGTGTGGATGTTGAAGTGGACGCATGTTTCTGTGTGCTTTGGTCAGGGAGGGTACTTGGGACTGTGGATGTAGAAAAGGCAGGAGGGAGGTGGGAGTCTGAATTTGGGACAATGCTGCCATCAGCACTGGTTGGGCTGAGTGGGAAGGTGTGTGTAGGACACAGCCTGATTGAAGATGCAGTCATTGCAAACACTCCTCCTCCCACCCAGCCCACCTGGATCTTAGCTTTCTTGACAGTGATTGGAAATATACTGGCAGGATGGTTGACATTGGTGACTGGTTTTTGGAGCATAAGGCCTTGATGTGAGTTTTGTGTGTGCATGGCAATAGTTTTGAGCCTTGGGTTATTTGTATTACATGCACATCACATGATCTTTGACTAGTGGTTTGTTTGAATCTAAAAATTTTCATTTTGCTAACTTAGTCCATTACAGAGATGTCTGAAGAAGTGTAATTGCTAACTTGTGTGAAATGTGGAGTACCCTTTACTAGACTCCATTACTTCTGGTATTCCAAACAAGCTCTCCGGTGGAGGGATGGAAGTCGACTTCTCCTCCCAGGTAGTAAAGTGCAAAGGTGGTGCAGGAAGCCATCACCACTACGTTGTGCATTCTAGTGCTCTTTGCCGTACTTTATTTTGACCCTTCCTCTGTCTGCTTCTTGTACACAGTGAGGGTGAGTATGAGGGTGAGTGTGAATGTGAATTGGAGGGTGTGTCTAAAAAAAGGAATCTGAACAAAAAAGTAATATGTGCAAGGAATGGTGTGAAGGCAGAGCATGAGTGTGTGCAGGACTGACAGCAGTGGCTGGAAAAAGTTCCCCCCAGTTTTTTCAGCAGTGTTGTATGGGCAAAGGGCCATGGTAATTTTTTAGTCTTTATATAGGTGGATTTGTGGGTGTGTCTACTATTTCATTTGACTTTTTGGGTGCTGCCTATGCATATTGTCGTTGTTAGACCTGAATTTTTCAGTTTTGCACTTGACACGTGGTACACAAACCGCCATGGCTCTGTAACCATGCTGGATGCGTCCTAATCTGGTCAGCAGGACAACCAATGCATATTCGGAATCCGAATCCCTATGGGGCAGCCTTTCTGACCAATGCTGTTCATTTACACTTGATTCCAACCAATGCGGTTGGATAGGAATCATCTCTGATCAGCGAGGTTGGAGTTTTCCTTGCTATGCATCATAATACTGCGGTCAGAGACATTGCAATCCAGTCAGTCGGAATGTATCTGTGACCGAGTATGTAGGATGGTCTTTCCGACCAACATCGTAACAAGCCAATAGTATTAATGCTGATGACACTACATACCTCCTCATTCCTTCTCCAACAGGGATTTCATTATCTTTCTTTCTCTTTATGCTATTGATTGAACAGAGGTACAGTGTTGCAGATTGAAACTAAATGTCCATTGGAAGGGAGCAGAAAGGTTGTTAATAGCGCTACATCTGAAGTCAGCAGAAGGGTGCTGTACCTTATGTCATCACAGGAGGTTCCTCCAAAGACAGAATAGTAGTGCAGTACTTCAGAGTACTTCGGGATCCATTGAGGGCACCACTCGGTGCCCGCAATGGATCCCGAAACCAATCCCCAACAACCTTTCCATGGCAGGTTTGCCACAATGGAAAGGATGGATGAAGACAGAGTCCTAATTTGGAGGACGGTCCCTGCTAGGCACCACCACCATTTTTGCCTATCTGGACCGTCCCCAAGGCAACGTGACAATAGCCTGTAGCGGTTCTGTTGCGGACCGTCTTTGCATAAACCATGGTCGCAGTCCTGTTCCCGCGCCACCATGATGTGGCGGGGGGAAAATCATGGTCCAATGGTGGAAAGCCCACCACTGCACAGGTGGCAGTCCTTCTGCCTTCGTAACGAGCCCCTATGTTTCTAAATTGTTGTTGTAGTTTTCTTGAATTTCATTTTCACTTTATTACAGTTTGTGTGCTGCATAAATCACATTGCCTCTAAGTTAAGCATCACTGCTTTTTGTGAAAAGCTACTCTGGGTTAAGCACAGGTTAATGTAATGCCCTTTTGTGATTCACCCTGCAAGGGATTGCAGCTGTTGATTAACTAGGGATCACACCAATGGCAACCAACAACTCAATTTCTCACGCCCACTAACCAGTACAGGTGTGGGCTCATTTCCCAATTTATTGTGTGGTAAGGTATTCGCATACGTTTGATGTAACAAAGGCCACATCAATGATTACCACATTCAGTATTCCTCTCATATACTTCTGTTTCCACTTGATGTCTGCGATTCATGAACCCGACATAAAAAACATATGCAATGCCAATGGAATATTAAGCAATATCCAGGTCCATTCACAGAAATATGTTTAGCTGATACATAAAGGTCCTTCAATGACTGCCATGCTCACTATAGAGAGGTTAATCTAATTGTACATTGCAAACGCCAGTGCCTACAAGAGAACTGTATCATATGTATATGCTAGGTCAAATCTATCCATGGAACACATTTATGTATGCATTGATATAGTATTTTTACAGCCTGGATTTGCCAAAAGGCAGTGAAATGCTGAACATGGTCAAAGACAAGCTTTAAACCAGCAAGATGGGTTGCGGATCACTAAATAACTGTGTTGTAATCTTCTTTAAAGAGGTGAGTCTTTTGTCATACTCTTTTACATGCATCCTGATCCTCATTTTGGCCATAATTGCTTTCTAACTCTTTGGGTAATGATGTATATGTTCTGCTGTTTACATCTCAAATAGAAACAAGGACACATCCAAACTCCTTAGCAGCACACCAGAAGAGTCTTCCTATCTTCCCTGGGGTTCTTCAGAAAAAGCAATGAGGTGGTGGTCAAACGTGTGAGGCAGTGGGTGTTTCTCATACTTTCATGTCACCTACGGGCTCAAGTAAGTTGTGCCATGTTGGTCACAAATTATAGTTACCTTAGGATATACGTTATAGTTACTTGAGATAATGATGACTATGACTGCTGAATTTCTATTGTTTGGTTTTTGGTATTTGGTATGCCTTACTCCTGTTGCATGAGAAATGAAGGATTGACAGAAAGATACCCATTCGAGTCTGCAACTCATTTGAGGTCACAAGACTTAACAAATGGACTAATATGGAATGGCATGGTCTTGCTGTATGATTGTACCACCTGAGTCACTACCATATGTTACCACCTGAGTCACTACCAAATGTTATTGTTCTCACGGGTGTCCCTGAATTAAAAAATGGGAAATCGGAATCCTACCAAGAACTGAAGAACAAGGTGACATTTTGGTTGAATAATAATAGACCAATCCCTAAACATTTGAATGGAGAGGTGATGTTTGTTAGAAGAGTCAACTGGATAGGCAGAAAAGCAATAGACATTCAAGGGGATACAATCATTGTCAACTTTAGAGATAGCAAAGTAGTGAGGCTAATTAGTGAAGAATATCAGTACATGAATAAGGGCCCAATTTGTACGAAAGACCTTGCTTACTTCTATAAACCGAGGGAAATGTGGAAAATTTAGAAATCACCACATCCCTATCCAAATGGTGATGGCAGATGGCTATGCTCCTAATCCCTGGGTGGTTACAAACAATTGACTTGCACCACTCTATGGATATGATGAAGTTTATTGACTGGGAGATACACACGAAATAGGTGAAACCATAATAACAACACACCTCACCTATGCAAATAACAGTAGGTGTAACTCTATAGAAACAGTCACTCAGACTACAGATCCCATTTCAATGAATATGGGTGGAAACCTAAATCTAAATCTGTTAAACTCCAAAACCACAGAGAATATAAGTGCAATTGATAGCTTAACAGCCACACCTACTAAGGACGAGGATAACTCCAGGTTATTAATAATATCTTGGAACATTGCGGTCATAGGGAAAAATATCCCAGACCCACTATGGCAGGAATATATTAATAGGGTGGATTTCATTCTGTTCCAGGAAGCCTGGGCCTTAGAAAACGTTTTCAAAGTAGGGTATAGATCCTTTCATATCCCAGCTAGTAATCTGAACAGGGGTAGACCATCTGGTGGCCTGATAACTTGGGTAAGAATAACATTAGGAATTGTTGTTAAACAAATAGATTGCAACAATCAAGACATTCTGGCGATAAAATTTAAAGATTGAAAAGGTTGGTCGGTCTGTATCATTAACATCTATAACAGACCACAATCCCCTAACAAGGATTCGGAAACAGTAACACAATTAGCAAATTTTATCTGCGGCCTAGACCACAAAACTAAGTTGATCATTGGAGGAGACTTCAATAGGAAGTTCGAACCATTTGTGGGGTTAGAAGACATCTATGGGGAGGAAGATAGTGTTAACAACATAACATCCCCAGTATTGACAAAAAATAACACAGTTCCTTGTTCAAAAGGGGCCTTGCAACTATTAAAGCTAACAATGCAACATGGTTTGCGCGCCTGTAATGGGCGACTTCTGTCGGATTGTCCAAGTAAAACTACCTTTAAAAGAGGTTGTTGTGCCAGTCATTTAGACTATATACTGGTCTCAATGTGCCTATGGCCAATTCTCCAAGATCTAAATGTGGACCACCGTATAGAAAGCGACCACCTCCCTTTAGACACCTAATGTCACAGCTTAGAGAGATCTTTTTAAAAGGGACTAAACAGGCACATGCGGGCCCAAAAAAACTTAACCCGAAGGAAGGCCGTTGGTATAATAAAGCTTGCCTTCATGCTAAAACCGAATTGCTACAAGCCGAATTGCTGCAAGCCTACAATAACCAGATTAATATTATTAGGGAGAAAAGGTTGCATTATAAACAGATACTCGACCTCGCAAAAAGAGAATGGGATGGTAGAGTCTGGACAGACCTGCTCTCAGCATGTAAAACAAAAGACCAGTCCCTTTTTTGGAAGCTGATTGCGAGTGGCTCGAAAGAAAATACTCCATCAAGGGATAGATTCCTTGAAGAAAGTGTCTGGGTCAAGCATTTCTCATCCCTGTATTCGTGTAGTGGGGAAGATGAGGACGAGTGTACATTAGGGAACTTTCAAGCTAACCCGTGTATTACTCCTTTAACATTTAGCCTGTCCGAGACCATACTTGCCATCAATGCAGTCAAACAGGGCAAAGCTCCGGGCCCAGACAGACTTCCTGGGGATCTTTGGAAACATGAAAATCTCCTTTGGGCTCCGTACATTAATTTACTTAGTAATGACATCATAAGAGGGGCCCCAATACCGGAGACGTGGCGGAGTGCCGAAATTATAAATATTTTCAAGAAGGGTGATAGATCTAACCCGGCCCACTATAGACCAATTAGCCTTCTAGATGTACTTCAAAAGATTTTTGCATGACAACTCCTATATAAGCTCAATATCTGGATTGAAGATAGCTCTATTTTAACAAAATACCAGGCAGGGTTTAGAGCTAAAATTAGCACAGTGGATCAGGTTTTTATATTTTTATGTTTAGTTTGGAAATATATTAATATAAGGAACCCTCATTTATATGTAGCCTTTGTGGACCTCAGGGCCACCATTGATTTGGTCCCAAGAGGCAAATTCTGGAAATCATTAAGAGACATGGGAGCCCCCAGTGATATACTACACCAGCTAATGAGGCTGCATGAGGGTAATTACGCAAGAGTAAGGTGGTGACCCAATGGGGAACTGACAGAAAAAATTGACATGGAGGGGTAAGGCAAGGCTGTGTCTTGGCACCAACTCTCTTCTCTCTCTATGTCAACGACATCCCAGACACCCGCTTGGGCTGCGAGCATGACTCTCCCAAGTCGAATGGTCAAGCCGTTCCGGCGTTACTATTTGCGGATGACACGATTTTAATTTCTCAGACCCCTGAAGGATTACAGAACTTATTAAATGCATTTTACTCGTACTGTTTGGACAAAAATCTTGAAATTAACTCTTCAAAAACGAAGGGTATGTCCATCAACCCGCATAAAGGTCTTAAAAAAGTTTTTAGTGTAAATAAGGAGAATATTGAACAGCTCCAACATTTTAAATATTTGGGTATCAGCCTTGACTCTAAAATGAACAGATAGAAAAGTCTCGGCTAACGCTAATACAAAGCCAAGCTCTCATAATAAGGAAGCACAAAAGTAGCTTTCCTAAGGTAGTATCACCCGCTATTGAACTATATAAATATAAAGCTCAATCTGCTGCCCTATATGGGGCAGAACTATGGGGCCATGTAGTCAGAGACTCCTTTTCAATACAGAACAATAGTTTATTTAGACAACTTTTAGCTGCCCCAGGCTGTACTCCTCTAATTCCTCTATTTTGGGATCTAAATGTACGACGCTCCAATGACCATGCTTCCTTACGCCCGCTACTCTTTTGGGTCCGTCTTTGGTCCACTGAGGAATTAGTGGATTACAGAGCAGCTCTTAAGGAAATTTTACAGATAAAAAATACTGCTAGAATAAGCTGGCTATTGCACATTGAAAAATGGTTCCTAAAACTAGGTTTAAACAATTTTTGGACAGACCCCGATTCCTTGACCTTTAGTTCAAAAAGTTATTAAAGGTACAATACTGGGAACATATCTTTAGTTACCCTCTCCAAAATTCTAAAATCGGTAAATTGACTCTTAAATTCTTTGATGTCAAAAGCGAATGTAAATTTGAATGTTTTATGGATGAAATTTTACCCTCAATGGCAAAATCACAGTATTTAAAGTACAGCTATGAAATTCTACAATTAAAATCTAGAACCTCTAAGTGGGTGTGTAAGTCAGAGCCAACGAATAAAAGTAACTCGGACCACTGGGAACTTTGTGATATGAACATTAAGGAGGATGAGGCCCATGTCATATTTATATGCCCGGCGTACTTGCAAGCAAGGAGAAAGTGGATTAAACCCATCTGCCTACTTTTAGGCTTTCGGAAAATTAAAGATGGGGAAAGAGTATTCAAAGGGGATACTTCTCAGACCATCGTATTCAGCTTGAGCAGGTTCCTTCTTGCAGTAGTGATAGTGAGGAAGAAAAAAGGTCTCAAAATGTAATACCATTCTAGCTTTGTTCCAACTGTTAGCGTAATGAATTAAAATGCATTTGTATTATAGTAGTCCCCACTTAATCTAGGTCAAATTATCCCCTGTAACATGTTCCTTGATTCTTTCCTAACTATTTTAATGTTTTAATATATTCATTGTATTAATTTATTTTGTAAATATGAATCTCCTGATATTTTTGAATTTTAAATCTACTGTAAACTTGATTCCCCTGGCTAACTCTTTTTTCACACACTTAAATAGCCCAAGTAACTATGTGTATCTCAGGGGGGCGGAGCTAGCCAGCGTCGATGGCGGACGTGTGAGCTTTCGGCTCCTCGCCTAAGCCCCTAAAATATCCTGATAAACTATCCTATCGCATGCCGACGTAGCTGTGTTCGGTGCCTGGTGACCCCTGGTACCCCCAGACCCGATTGAGCGGTCCGGAGCGGCCGTGGGTAGCGGAGAAAACCGGGAGACGTCCCGGGAAGGAGAGAGATAGCGGACCAGGCCTGAAGCCGCGGCCTGCCTTGCGGAGCAGTCCGCACGACGTCCCCGACGTGCGGCCCCAAAACACTGGAGGAGCCGGGGCGAGCGGTGCTGAACTCGGCTCGCTGCCGCCGGGACACACGGGAGGCCCCCACCCCAGCCCCGCCGCACCACCCTAGAGCCAACGCCACGACACCCCTCTCAGCCACACCTCAACGGAGAGGGCGAGCTCGGTGCCGACTGAACTCGGGCTGCGGAACCTTGGGAGGCACGCCTTGGTTCGCCTGGGAGCGCGCGCTCAGCGACATTACAGCCAGAAGGACACCGTCGCCAGCAAACCCGGAGGGGTTGGCATAAAATCCGCGGACTGCGGGGGCCTACACAAGAAGCCTCCCGGAGGAGACGTTCTCGACATAGCCGCCATCGAGGCTGTGGGATCCAAGATAGACGCTTTGTCGTATCGCATGGACCGCATGGCGGAGCGAGTAGACAAACATGCGGAGCGCCTAGATATGGCGGAAAGGCGCCTCACGGAGGCCGAGGAGGCGCAGACTGAGTGGGACAAAGACCGTCGGCAATTCGGCAGGCTGCTCCAAGTGATCCGTGACAAGGCCGAGGACTTAGAAGCGCGCTCCCGCAGATCGAACATTCGTATAACGGGAGTAGCGGAATCGACTCGGACTGGTAGGATGGAGCTCTATGTGGAGAACATGCTGAAAGTGCTGCTTGGGGAGGAGGCATTCTCCCCAATGTTTATCGTGGAGAGAGCACATCGCACTTTGGGCCCTCAACCTCAACCTGGCGCGCCTCCCCGACCCATCATAGCAAAGCTCCTGAACTACAGGGACAGGGACACGGCCTTGCGGCTGGCTAGGGAAAAAGGCCAGCTCCAGATGGAAGGCATGAACATATCGCTGTACCCCGATTTCACGGCCAAAGTGCAAGAGGAGCGCCGTCAGTTCGTACCGCATAAGAAACAGCTCCGCGACCTGGGACTTGACTACGCGATGCTTTATGCCAAGCTGAGGATTAACACTGGAGGGAAATCGTACTTCTTCACGGACCCTAAGGAACTGCAGAAGTCGCTGAAAACGTGGGCTAGGGAACGTAAGGAACATCGACAGCAGCACGGAGAGGACTCGGGGGCAGCATCGAACTTGGAGGAACATGACTGAAGCGGTGCACCCAGTATGTGTCGCTCCCCACGGCGGATAGTGCCGTCGGACATGCCGCCACAAGGAAACTGCGCGATCCCATAAGGTGAGCTGTCCACCGGAACCATTTTGGAACACTAGATATGAGACGGGAGTAGTGTCCACACCGCGAAGCAACCTGTTTTGCAGGGACAGACTACAAGTGCCGGAGTGGCGCTCAAAGTATTGACATTGAGAACGGGTTTGGGGGGAACGGGGGAACTGGGCGAGCTCAGTGTAAGGCATTGGATTACTTTGGGGCTTGGCAGGGGTGCAGAACTGGAGATAAACTTTGAAACCGTTGGTGGTTCTATGCTGTTTTGGCACGCTTTGCCCCTGTACTTTTGGCTGAGACACTCCCCAGGGAGTTGGGACTTGTACTGCCTAACAATTTGAGGTTCTTGAGTTGATGGGGATTTGCAGGGGGCTCTGTCTGGCCGGGTTGGGGGAGGTCAGCTGTGGGTGGGGAGGGGACAGAGGGGCGGGTTCTGGAACCGGGTTTGGAGGGTTTGTTGTTGTTCGAATGTTGGGAGGTCCGTGGTTTGCTAGGAGCAGCTGGTTTGGAGTGAATGCGTGTGAATGGAGTAACTGTCTGACTGCCTTGGGTACTGGTGCCCTGGGATGTGGCGCGCCACCCGCCTGCGGCGTTACTAAGATACGTTGTGATCTGCGATGTCGGCTGCTGTAGTGTCTGAGCACCCACAGGCCCGACGCGCACTGACCCTGCTGACCTGGAATGTACGAGGGTTAAACGACCACCGCAAGCTGAGGAAGGTTCTGAGCTTTCTCCACAGACATCATGTGGATGTAGCCCTGCTGCAAGAAACACACCTACCTGTACATAGTAAGATGTTGCAGTCTAGAGGGTTGGCGGGAAATATAGTGGCAGCAGGCTTCACCACACACGCGCGTGGCGTGATCACCTGGGCTAACCCCTCCTCGAGATTGAAACTAACCCCGATACATGTGGACACAGAGGGTAGATATGTGATTGCTAGGTGTACGGGCAAGGGGCTAGACCTGCTATTAGTGAACGTTTATGGTCCCAATCATGATAATCCGGAGTTTTATGCAACACTGTCGACCACATGTAGGGCACACGCATACTCCAGAATGCTATGGGGGGGGACTTCAACTTTGTATTTGACCCTGACGGGATCGTTCCGCTGGCCCTGCTAGAAGGCCAGTGGCGTCTGCTGTCTACATGAGAGCGGAGATGACAAAACTGGACCTAGTGGATGTGTGGCGGGACAAACACCCTATGCAGGGCGGATTCACGCATTACTCGGCCTATCACAACATCCATACTAGAATTGACCACTGGCTAGCCTCCTCTTCAGTGCTTGGCGGCATCAGCTCGTGTACAGTCCTCCCGCGCACACTATCAGACCATTCCCCAGTCCTGATCAGTCTTTCCACCGCCAGGAAGGGGATCCCACCTTACACTTGGCGTTTCCCGCCCTATGCTCTGCTAGACGACGCCTTTCGCGGGGAGATGGCGGAAGACATAGAACGCTACTTCGCCACCAATCTTGAATCGGTTGATAGCTACTTCACTGTATGGGAAGCCTTCAAAGTGTATATACGAGGAATGGCCATGTCCAAACACTCCAGCGTGCTGCGCTCCATTAGGAGGGACCTCTCCGACTTAGAAAGCAAGCTGGCGGACTTAGAGAAACGACAACTGGCTAATTCTGCGGAAGACGCTGGACAGGCGCTCCCACCCCTGCTGGCGGAATACAACGCGCTTGCGGACAGAGAGGTCCTTTACATGGGCAAGTACGCCACCGCCCGAGCTTACGGGGAGGGAGAGAGGCCGGGGGCATTGCTGGCCCGCATGGTCAAGGGCTCCTGGAGACCATTAGTGATAGAAGAACTGCAGACCCCGGAGGGTGACAGGGTAGTTGAGGAAGACCAGATACTGGAGACGTTCCGGCGCTATTATACGGAACTTTATCGTTCCAAGGCGGGGGGTGCGGAAACGGAAATTGACGATTACTTGGACTACATCTCAATGCCGTTCCTCAAGAACTCAGACAGGGAATTTCTTATGGCCCCCTTCCACGAAGACGAGATCTTAGATGCACTGGGAAGCATGCGGTCGGGGAGCGCCCCAGGCTCTGACGGTCTCACGGTAGGCTTTTACAAGGCATTTAAAGACCTCCTGCTACCGCACCTGATCACCCTCTTTGATACCATCTGCGAGGATGGAGAGATGCCGCCCTCCATGCGAGAGGCCTTGCTGGTTACGATCCCGAAACCGGGGAAATCTCCGGACCACTGTGGGTCGTACAGGCCGCTCAGCTTGCTGAACGTAGATGCGAAATTGTATGCAAAGGTGCTAGCCAACAGACTGGCTCTACTGGTACCGGACCTGGTGGCTCCGGAGCAGTCTGGTTTTGTGCCTAGCCGAAACCTGACTTATAACATCCGTACGATACTGGGTACGATACAGCACGTTAAACAGGAGAATCCAGCGTTGGCGATATTTCTGGATATGGAAAAGGCGTTCGACTCCGTCGAATGGCCGTTCATGATCAGAGTGTTGCGAAAATTGGGACTGGGAGAACCGTTCTTGCAGAGGATAGGGGCACTTTATCACCACCCCCCGGCCCGACTGCGCCTGGGTGACAGGGTTTCAGACCCGATACACATCAGTAGGGGAACCCGACAGGGATGCCCCTTGTCACCACTGCTGTATGCGCTGGTGGCTGAACCGCTAGCATGCGCAATGCGGGAATACCACAGCCTGGAAGGTGTCAGCTTCCCCACCTACAAGATTGGCATCTCGACATATGCAGATGACACCTTGCTGTATGTCCGGGACCCAGAAACCAATTTGACCTCGATTCTCAGGGAAGTGGTCCGATTTGGAGCGCTTTCTGGACTTAAAGTAAACTGGGACAAGTCCATTGCTTTCCCCCTGACCCCAGTCACGAAGCCTTTCGAGAAGGAATACCCCCTACAGTGTACTAACGACTCGGTACAATACTTAGGTATCCGCCTTCACACGGATCCTGAGATCCTGATCAGAGACAACTACGGGGTCGCGTTCAACAAACTGGTGGATGATGTGGATGTCTGGATCAGACTCCCCCTCTCCTTGTTGGGTAGGATTGCCCTCATGAAGATGGTAGTGCTTCCCCGGTTCCTCTTCCTCTTTGTTAACATTCCGGTTGTATTGTCGAGGGTCTTCTTTAAGCGATTGACACAGGTCTTGGTAAGGCTCGCCTGGGGCGGGAAGCAGCCTCGAGTCAAATGGCCGACGCTGACACTCCCATGCGAAATGGGGGGACTGGGGGCGCCAGACTTGGAGCGCTACTATCGAGTGGCTCAGGCGATACACTTACACTCATGGATCCATGGAGATACACGTACACCACATCTCATCCTAGAGCGGCTGTTCGCCGACCCTCTCCCCCTGCCGGCCACGATCTGTCTTCCACCGGACCGGGCGGTCGGACAAATGGACTCGCTCAAGGCGACCAACCATGCATGGCATGCACTGATGAGGGAGCGGGGATGTGAATTGATGTACTCCCCACAGATGCCGGTGGCCTGGGCCCTATGGCTTGACCCGCTCAATGAGAAAGGGGTAACGGAGGCCCTAAAAGCCCTAGGCGTACAGACTATGGAGGACTTGTTCTTGGACGGTACCTTGAAAACCTGGGAACAACTCCCCCCTGTCACCCCGGCTCCCTCGCTGCTGCAAAGGTTCCAGTTTCATAGGATCCGATCAGCCTGCCGAGGAATACTGGGCCCTTCGCTACAGGAGCCTGAGGAGGTCCCTGAATTGACGTATATCATTAAGACTAAAACTCCTACTAAACTGGTCTCTATGGTCAACAAACTAGGACCCTCGCACCAGGCGTTGCCTGTCTCTGCTCCTAGAGCGGCGTGGGAAACGGATCTCCAATCCCCTATAGATGACGCTATGTGGCGCTACTGCTGTGCCAACACCCGTAAAGTTTCTCTTAATGGAAGGCACCGGTTGGTGCACTTTAAATTTCTGCAGAGGGTATATTATACCCCTGAACGGCTACACCGCTATGGCTTACGTGGCTCCTCGGAGTGTGAGCGCTGTCGGGCCCAGATTGCTGACTTTTTTCATTTGGCCTGGCTTTGCCCGGGGGTGAGCTCCTTTTGGGAGGAGGTCTTTGCGGAGCTTGGCGGGATTTTGGGGGAACCACTGCAGAGATCTCCAGCGCTCGCGCTGCTGGGCTTCTCCAAACTACTGGCCCCTTCGTTGCGTAGGATGGTGGATGTAGCGTTGCTGCTGGCCAGAAGGGTCGGGGCATCGTGCTGGATGCGCGGGCCACTCCCCACCAAAACGAGATGGCTTAGGGACCTCCAATACTGCTGCACACAAACGGAATTGTACAGCGAGCTGCTGCCGCCCAGGAGCAGGCCGAAATCCTTCTGGGACCTCTACAGGGAACACCTACTAAAGGGGGAGGGGGATGACACTGACTTGTCGGAGGCAGATGAACCTCAGGCCGGGGAGTTGGAGAATGATTTGGACCTGGGACAACTGCCGCAAGGGGAGCTCTGAAGTTTCCTGGCAAGACGTGGATACGGGAGGGTGCAGGTGGTACACGGGGAGGGTGGGTTGGGTGAGATAAGAACTAGTGGATGGCACGGGCGGGGGGTGGGTGCGTCACACACTTGGGACACACATGACACCATTCACATAGGACGAATAACAGAGGCTCCAGCAACGTGCTCGATGGCAAACGGGGAGGGCCTTGGGGTTGTTTAGGGGTAGTTTCTTTCTGGTTTTTCACTTTCTTTCCTTTCCCTTTCTTGTTGTTGCAAGACCACAAAACTACACTTGAATTGTATGATTGCCGACTGTCTAATTGCTCAGCTGCAGCCTCTCAGGGTACGATAAGATGGGCGTATACTGTTCTGTTCCATCACCTTGCGCCGCCGGGCCTCCGGGATGCCGGCACTCAGGCTGTGTATAATGCTCTACAGAATTGCCCACTGGGCCTTCGCGAAGTGTTGTGAACTGCGCTGTTGAAATGCAATGCCACTTTATGCTGACGGTTGGTGCTATCAAAAATAAAGGTCTTTTATAAAAAAAAAAAAAAAAACTATGTGTATCTCAATTATCTTTTGCTCGGATTATTAGCACTTGATGTATATATTGATGTTTCTAATGAATTGTATTCTTTTATGGTTACTCTAACCGAAATAAAGATTTAATGAATGATGAAGTGTGATTGTATCAGTGAGTTATAGTTAGTGTTATCTGTTTAGCGAGCTAAAAAGAGTGTGTAACAAGGTACACCACTTATAATATTTTGAAGGTGGTAGATAACTTTAGAAATGCTAATGTTTGTGTAGTTTTAACATGGTTTTATAGGGAAAATAAGTTTTCCTGAATATAACTAATCTGTAACCTTTGTTCTTTTTCATTACATGCCATTGGGCCCGATTCACAGAACTAACTTAAGACACAATCCTAAACTTACTACTTTTGGTATTCACAGAAGTTAGGATTTTGTCTTAAGTTTGACTTAAGACAGGCTTAAGACAGACTTAAGACAAAATCCTAACTTAAGTCTGTCTTAATTCTGTCTTAAGACAAACTTAAGACAAAATCCTAACTTTTGTGAATACCAAAAGTAGTAAGTTTAGGATTTTGTCTAAGTAAGTTGTGTGAATCGGGCCCATTGTTTTTTAAAGTGTTTTAATAAAAATGTGTTTCAAATCATAGAATCTGTGTCGCAAGTGGAGAGTTGTAATGTGGATTGTCAACACTACAGTGGAAAAGAGTGTTACAAAGGCTGTTGCATAGACTACAATATTGTAGATTGGATTCTAATGGAGCAGAATAGAGTGTAGTAGAGTATTGTGCAGTGTAGTAAAGTGCTATATAGGGTTGTGGCATGGTGTTTCTCATATTGGACTGAAGCAACAAGTTATACAGGGGAATGGCATGTCGATCAGTAGAGTAGGATGGTGTAGGCTATCATAGAGCAGAGTAGAGTGTGTGTTGTAGAGTGAAGTAGAGCATCATATAGTAGAGTATCGTCAAGTGGAGTGCCGTAGAGTACAGGGGAGGAGAGTATCGTAGAGTGGAGTGCTGTGTCATATAATGGAGTGGGGCATCACAGAGAGAAGTTGAGTGGCATGCTGTCTAGTGCCATATATTGTAGTACAGTGGCCTAGAGTTGATGGGCATAGAGTGGAGTGCAGTGTCTCAGAGTGTAGTACAGTGTTTCCCTCTGGGGACCCACAGGGATACTCACTCAGTCCAACATTATTTAATATTCATGTGACTCAGCTAGCGTCCCAGATTCAAAACTTTGGCTTGACAATGATGTCATACACAGTGAGCATAAAAATTAGTTGTGTCAGCTTTCAAAAATGAGCCATCTACTTCATTACGATTCCATGACTGTATGCAGGAGGTAAGTTCATGGATGAGTAAACATTTTTTGAAGCTTAAATCCGAAAAAAACGTGGGTAATAATGCTTGGTAGCCTTTTGCCAGCGTAGGCCTCGACCCTGGTGGCCTGAAGAATCAGGTGCTTTATCTAAACCCATAACAAAGCTAGGAATATAGGTGTCCTGATTGGCAATAAGCTGACGTGAAATTAAGAAAAAACTTCCTTTTCTTCCAACTAACACTAGAAGGACCATTATCATATGCATTAGTGTTATCAAAGCTGGATTTTTGCAATTGTCTTTATGTGAATATCCAAGCTCAATATCTAAACAAACTGCAGATGGTTAAACCTGCAGCTGCCAGATTATTACTAGGTTTACCCAAATTCAAATGCAGCTGCCAGATTATTACCAGTTTTACCCAAATTCAAATCTGTCTCAAAGGAAATTCATAAACTACACTGGCTCCGAGTAAGAAACCTTATCAAATTCTAGGCTCTCTGCATTGCCTATAAAGCCTTGAATAATTCTGACCCTGATTTTCTTAAGCATCTTTTTAAATGGTACCAGCCCACCAGACTCCTGCACTCTGCTGGGGCAAAACTAATTGTAACACCCAGATTCTGAAAATTAAATTGGGGTGGGAAGAAGTCTGATCAAGGAAACAGCTAACCGTGGAACACTCTTCCCCCCTCCTCATATTAGATCCCTGCCCTCACTGTTCTCCTTCAGGAAGGAGCTTAAAACATGACTGTTTTATAACTGATATCTTCATCCAGTCACGTTTCTTCCTAGTCTCAGGGCCAAGACACCTCAGGGTATACAAGTGTTCAATAAATTTTATTAACATAACATAGAGTGGAGTTGCATACAGTGCAGTAGAGTGTTGCACAGTGGAGTGGCGCAGAGTGGAGTGGAGTACAGTGACATTGAGTGGGATAAAGTGTAGTAGAGTGGAATATAGTGTAGTGGAGTACAATGTAGTGGAGTAGGGTAAAGAGAGTAAAGGGTCATAGAGTGGAGTAACCTGTTGTAGACTACAGTGGCAGGGAGTGCAGTAGAGTTGAGTGGCGCAGTATACAGCTGCGTAAAGTGTCATGTATTGGAGTACTGTGTTGTACAGTAGAGTGTAGTGGAGTGTTATACACTATTGGAAAGTAATGTACACTGCAGTAGAGTGAAGTGGCATATGGTCTAGTTGATTTTTATAGGGTGAAGTGGTGTCTATTAGTTTTGTAGAGTGGTACAGTGGATTGGCATACAGTACAATGTCATTGAGTGGCACAGAGTGGAGTGGTGTACAGTGCAGTAGTGGAATAGAGAGGAGTACTGTGTCAGAATAGAATGGAGTAAAGTGGAGTACAGTGCCATATGAAGGATTGCGTACATTGTCATATAGTTAACTAGAGTATCATGGAATAGAATGTTATACAGTGGCATACAGTGTGCAAAAGTGTTGTACGGTGAAGTGAAGAGGTATAGATAGAGTAAAGTGTCTGAGAATGGCGCTCAATGTAGTAGAGTGGAGTGGAGTTGCATAGATTGAGGTAGTGTGTGAAACAGAGTCAGTTAAAGTCTTATACAGTGGAGTAGAGTAAAGTAGAGTGGTGGAACATAGTGTGGAGTAAAGTATCGTAGAGTTTATTAATGTGTCATAGAGTATAGTGGCATTCTGTGGAGTGTACTGGCATAGGGTAGGTATTAAACTTGTATAAATTGGAGTGGGGTCTTGTACAGTAGATCTTAGAGCTGGGTCGCATAGAAAAGTGTTGTATAGTGGAACAGAGTGTTATACATTGGAGTGTATGGGCCTAGAGTGTACTAAAGAATTAGACATTGGAAAGTACAGGGATAGACTGGAGTGGGGTGTCATAGAGTGCCATGAAGTGTGGTGGACTTTTAAAGTGTGGAGTTGTAGAAAGTAGAGGAGAGGGTAGGAGAGTGTCATACGATAGAGGGATATACATTGGAATAGCGACAATGGATTGTAGAAGAGTGGAGTGTAATAGCGTAGAGTTGAGTGGTTTACAGTGGAGTGGTGTAGAGTGGAGTAGGGTACAGTGGATTAGCATAGATTAGAGCGGCATACATTGAAGTAGCATAGCGTAGAACCAAGGAAGCTGTTATAAATTGTAATGGTGTCTCATACAGTAGAGTGGAGGGCTGCGTTGTACAGTGTTTGAAACTGTCAGTGGAGTAGAGTATTGTACAATAGAGTGTACGGACAGATAGATGAGTGCTAATTTGGACAGCGGAGTGTATGGAGATAGAGTCTACTAGAGTAGCATGGAGTATAGTAGAGCTTTGTAGAGTGGAGTTAAATAGAATGGCGGAGAGTGCACTGAAGTGGAGTAGAATGGAGTAGCATAGAGTGAAGTGGCATGAAGTGGAATAGTATAGAGTAGTGCAGACTGGAGTGCCATACAGTGGATTTGTGTAGAGTGTAATAGCACACTGTGTAATAGTGGAGTGGAGTGATGTACAGTGAAGTAGTTTAAACTGGAGTGGTGTATTGTGGAGTAGGATACAGTGTAATAGCACACAGTGGAGTGGTGTACAGTAGAGTGGGGTAGGGTGGAATACCATAGAGTAGAAGGCAAAGACTGAAGTTGTGTACATTGTAAAATAAAATAAAATGGAGTGGCATACATTGGAATTGCGTAGAGTGGAGTATTGAGTAATGGTGTAAAGTAGAATAGAATAGAGTGGAGTGGAGTATAGTGGTGTGGTGTTGACTGGAATAGCATATATTGGCGTAGCGTACATTGCAGTAGTGTGCAGTACAGTGAAGTACTGTAGCTTGAAGTGGCGCACACTGGAATGGGGTAGAGTGTAAAGCATATCATGGAGTGTCATATAGTGGGGTGTCCGACATTGGAGTGGTGTCCAACAGAATAGAAAAGAATGAAGTGGGGTAGAGTGGAGGGACCAATAGTGTGGCGTACATTGGAGTGGTGTAACCTGAAGAGACATAGATTGGAGTTGCATACAGTGTACTAGTGTACAGTAGAGTTGTGTAAAGCCTAATAACGTAGAGTGGATGGGGCAGAGCTGAGTGTTGTACAGCGGAATGGCATTGAGGGTAATAATGTAGAGTGGAGTACAGTACAGTGGAGTGGCGTATAATAGAGTGGTGTAGATTGGAGTGGCATACAGAAGTGTGGGGTAGAGTGCAATAGCATACAGTAGAGTGGCATATATTAGAGAGGGGTCCAAAGAAATGCATAGAATGAAGTGGCATTGAGTGGAGTAGTATATCAAACAACAAAAGAGTGTCGCCAGGGAAGAGTTTCATTAAGCACAGTTAATGAGAAAAGATGAATGAAATCAACCTGTAAGAAAGTCACTCAGGGATTTCTTTAGAAGCCCTCACTCACCACCCTGGGTGGTGACATGCTTCAGCATCGGGCCCACCAGGAGAAGCCGAATGCCTCCCTGGTGTGCTGCAACGCCAGATTACTGCGGAGCTGGTTTTTCGTGACAATAATGTGAAAAATAAGTGAATTAAAAAATGCCAAAAGCTGTACCATACAAAAAACTTTATTCTGTGGTTAGCCAGGCATTAGTTAAAATATATGTGTCGGGAAATTTACCAACTAATGTGTTGGGTATTTTCCACTTAGAGGGGGGTCGACATGTTTCTGCCCATATGTGTGTAGATTTTACTGGGCTTTCATCAGGACCATGTAATTGTGTACCTAGGTGGTGTGGGCGTGCTAAGGCCCACCCTAGCCAGAGGACGTGAAAGTTAAAAAGTTCAGTGTAAAATTAGGTGCAAAAAGAAGAAACCAGTAAAAGTGAGCGTTCCTTCGAAATATGAGGAACCTGTGGTTTGTTATTTAAAATATCCACACCCCATGGGTCTCGGGAGGGGGGTGGTGGCGACAATGGCACACCGCCCACAACGCCAAACACCCGCTCGGCACAGAGCGATACTTTCCAGAGCTGAGTGTTGTACAGCGGAATGGCATTGGGGGTAATAATGTAGAGTGGAGTATAGTACAGTGGAGTATAATGGAGTGGTGTAGACTGAAGTCCCATACACTGGAGTGGCATAGAATGGAGTAGCGTACAGTAGATTGGCATACAGTGAAAAACAGTACAGTGGAGTGGTGTACAGTAGAACGGCATAGAGTGGAATAGCGTATAGTGGAGTAGCATCCAGTGGATTGGCGTACAATGGAGTACCATAGACTGGAGTGGCGTACGGTGGCATTGCATACAGTGTAATAGCTTGGAGTGGAGAGGCATACAGTGGAGAGGCATAGAGTGGAATGACATAGAGTAAAATAGCATATAGTGTGTGGGCAGAGCGGTGTGGCAAACAGATGTAAGTGAAATTTAGCAGCAATGTAGATTATGGTGTGCAGAGTAACTCAAGACAACAAATTACGCTGTCTCGAGTTTCTCCAAATTTACCAATCAAAGCAGGGCCTTCCTTGGTGGGCTTGCGCTCCATGTGATGCAAGGGTACCATAATCCAATAATACAGTTAGGCCTTAGTTTTAGTTTGGGCGGGTATACTTTTCAATATACCATAGTACATGGCAGTGACAAGCCAGTATATAATTGGGTAATGGTTGTTTTCTGAGAATGAAAAGGCGGCTATATTCTTTTTAACTACACTTCGGCTGTGTTCCGTGTTAGGGCCTTCGATCTAAGCAAGTGGGAGGTCCCTACCTACTACCACTTTATTAAAGTGGTAATATTTAGGGAAATGTAATTATAGATTTTTAAAAATATTTTTAAATACGTTTACGTCCATATACTGCAAACATTTGTGAAGTTCCGCAAAAGTACTGCAGTGATAGCTATCCCAAAGTTTAAATGCCTCGTAACTTAGAACAATACTTACCCTACTCAACTACAGTCACCAAAAAGCATCATCTCTGCACCATATAGTATAATTCTGCCAACTTTCATGTAATTCCATTCAGCTGTTTTTGCGCTTAATCAAATGCAATAGTCTATGGAAAAGGCATTGGAGGAAAATCGCGTTTTGGGACCTCCTTTTTTCTTTGCATCCTAAAAAAAAAGCACCACAAACATGTACATCATCTAAAAATGTAGAAAATGCTGTAGGTCTGGAAAGTATTGTGGTGATTAATCAAGTGGGTGGAAAGTTATTAGGGAGCTATTATCCAATTTTGTTTATTCTTCTACAAAAGCATGAGACCATAAATGTGTATTTTAGTTGTGCATGTAGTAATCATGAAACTTTACATGTGCAGTCTTTTTTTTGTGGGGGCGGCTTCCTTGCTACCTTAATTAGAATTGTCCTCCATATAAAGCACAAACTGAATGAAAGGCAATCGTTGTTACCATAAAAAAATTATATTTTTTTCCTAATGGCAAATTATCATGTCCGATTACGACCAGAATGCTTTAGTCATTGAAGTTTTGCAATTGTTTCTCCAGGACACCTATTTCGAATGGAATGACTGATTCTACTTACAATCGAACGGAACCTCAGTGGGATTTCCCGGAGCACTATCATATGCCCATACCTTCATGGCGAAAATCGAGGAAGACTACTTTCTAACTAACACCACTTGGCATATTGGATTAGTGTTTTAATAGCTCTATATAGATTAAATGTTTCTTATTTGGAACAACACCAAGGAAGCACTAGTAGAGAACATCAGGATACTCCACACAAAAGATCAAAGAATACAGTTCACATGCACCATCAGCCAATCTGGTATAGCTTTCTTAGATGAATGGCTGGAAATAGAGACACAAAGATCTACAAGAAATCATCGATCGCATTAACGCATTTGTGTTTGATAGCTTTCACCCTCCATTGCTCGGGAAATATTTACAATTTTTACAATTTTTACAAACACGCCGTTTCACACTGGAAACTGTTCCCCATAACTTGTTGACCAAACATGCAGAGAGTGCCATGTTCCACGACAGAGAGGGAGTTCTACAAAAAAAAAACAGGAACACAGCCAATCGTGTGATTTTTGTATCTCGATACTCAACCCTTTCTTACCAAATAAAGAAGACAATCTATAATCAATGGGAATTATTGAACAGAAGAACCATATTTTCATGGGATCTTTAAAGACAAACCATTATTCGCTCTCACAAGATCCTGCAACCTTAAAGAAATATTAACATCAGTCAAAATCAGGAAGGCCACATGGAAAACTACTGGCATGAGAAAGTGTTCAAAATGGAATTCATTGCATTAATGTTATTGATGGCGATACCCTCTTACACCCCAGAACAGTTGAACGTATTAAACTCTGTGATACTACAGACTGCAATTCCACTAACATGGTTTAACCCATTAAATGTCACTGCAGTCTGATTTACGTTGGAAAGACCGAAAGAAAAATTAAAATACGTCTGACGGAGCACAAGAGCAAAATCACGACCTAAAATCTAGCTATGAGAAATGTCGGCACATGATCGCTCAACTGAAGTTCCAAATCATTGAAAAAGTAGCCATGATAACCGGTGTAGACAACACAAAAAGACTTCTACTAAGAGAAGCTGTGTAGATCAAAGGGTTAAATTCCTTAATGCCCCGCGGGCTCAATGATAAATGTGAGATGTCATATTTTATTTCATTAGATGTAAAACCTGTGTCCAACACCAAACAATTTTAGCACAAGCTTTAAGTACTGAGAAACATACTTTGAGCACACACACAAACCGTTAAGTTATGTTTATTAACGGCAACTGATTTTCAAGTTTGAGAGCCACACATGACTGTGTACAGTATACAGATGCTATGTTAGGATTTTAATGTGCTTTAAAAAAATTGTTGGCTTTGTGTTTCATATCAAGATCTGATATATGCTGTTAACACACTTAAAACTTCAAAATCTTGTACATTGTAGATATGCTTGCAACCAACATTTTCTGTATCTCTAGCTTACACTGCAAAGGCCATATACCTCTACTCTAGTCATGACCTTAAATTAAGGTTAAGTAATTGATTTTGACACAAGTTGCAACATTCTTGAACATGGAGCATTTTACACTCATAGAAATGACGTCAGGTGGAATTAGAGTATGGATATCTCAGTATACGGAAATGACATGTTACGTCTTAGAGTGATTATTGCAGATTTTCACATCCAGTAGAGTGCTTTCTTTTTTAGCTACTACGATCATGTTATACTACATGTTTTCATGGGTGTGACCTCGTCCTTAAATATATTGTACATTTGTATTCACTCACTTTTAACAGCGAATTTTCTAGCGATGTTCCGAGGTGGACATACTCTAAGATGGCGCCCACAGTTTATTAGTGAATTCTGTTTCACACGCGTTCTCCGCAATAAGGTGCTTTTAAGGAAGTGTCTCGCCGCATGTCAAGTGTCAACAGGAAGGATGCAGCCAGGGTAGCCTCTTGTCCATTTGAGTGCTGAGATTGATGACTGAGTCTACATTGGTGTTACCCCCATTCCTCTTAAGTTTTTCCGTTAGAATACTGATCGCGTCATAGTGAACTGATTATTCGGTAGTTTGCCTTAAGCAGTGGCTAACATGCGTAATAATGCTTTCTCTTCAGTTTGGATGAACGCGGTGTGTCAGTATCCAAGAGCAGCCAAGCAGAGTTTGCCGTATTGTTGCGTTTTACAAGTATAATAACTTGTTATCACTGCGGGTTTCTAATGGTGTGTAGGCAATTAAAACATCTACACAGGTCCTTGTTTCTTCCCAAGACCTAACGTACTGTGGGACATATGGTCAGCATTGTTGTATCTTCTCAGTTTGATTTGGAGTGAAAAAAGTTATTCAAACATAATGAGAAGCACACGCTCGTAGCGGCAGGACACTTCCCTCCTTATATTCACACTGCTGAAATGCATGACAGAGTTAAGGTGCATAAAAGCATGGACTATAGTCACCCCCACCAGTCTTTACATATTCCCTGGTTATGACATCAAACAGTCAGTGTCACTTGAGTACTTAACATGCACAGGACGCTTAGCAGTCCATGATTTCCACTCTTTGTGCTTTAAAAGTATCACAATTACTTACTTCTTTAAAACCCAACAATTGTTTGCTGCATAGTGACTGCTTTGTGCATACTTCCTGTCCATCCTCAATTATTTGTTTCTTCACAGGTTTCGCCCATGACAAGGGATCACAAACCCGAAATGCATTGGGCTCAAAGAAATTTCATGTCAATTTGTTTGGTTACATTGTAACTGTGATGATGTAATATTGTTATGTTTTGAAAACATTTTTCTTTATGTTTAAGTTCAAATCAATTATACATTTGACATGTTATACACAGTCAAAAAAAAGTAAAATGAACTAATGAGGAATAAACTAATGTGTGTAAGAATCTGATTAATCACAGACAAAAAATTGTGATCACTAGTTGAGATATTTAGTCTGGTATACAGTCAAACTATCGAGTTTTTAATATTGAGTTACAATAATATCGAGTTTAAAATATAGAATGGACACAATATCGAATGGACAGAATATAGACTACAAAAATATCGAATAGAATAGCATAAATATCGAAATACAAAATATAGAATGGACAAAATATCGAATGGACAGAATATAGACAGCAAAAATATAGAATGACAGAATATAGACAACAAAAATATAGAATGACAGAATATAGAAAACAAAAATATAGAATGACAGAATATAGACAACAAAAATATAGAATGACAGAATATAGACAACAAAAAAATCGAATTTGAGGTAAGTTAATATTAATCTTTTAAAGTATTTTTTATTTTAGTATATGTGTGAAAAGTGTATATTTGTTTTATAAATTATTATAATTAAATAATTTTATGGTATTTAATTTTTGTGTAATATAATTCTGTAGCGGGTTGTGAGTTTATAGGGGGAATAGGGTGGGAGGTAATTTGATTATAATTAAATAAATATGTTAATTTATTAAGTGGTATTTATATAGAATTCATGAAATGAAATGAAATGAAAAGATAATTTATAAAGCGCGATGGCTACCCGGGGGTGTTCCAGCGCTGCAGAGGTTGGGCTAGGCGGAGTACGCTAGAATTTAAAACAAATTTATTAAGATGATTTATTAAAAAGCAAGGTTTTAAGGAGCCTTCGGAAAGTAAGCAGTTTAGGCTCTGATCTGATTGAGAGGGGAGAGTGTTCCAGATCTTGTCTAGGTTTTAGGAGAGCGACCGGCCTCCACACCTGGCTCTCTTGATTCGGGGCACTGTGGTGAGATAAGATGTCCCGGATCTGAGGTGACGATTGGGATGATAGGCATTTACAAGGGGGCGGTTGATAGCGGGGCCTGTTCCCCAGTAGGAGCGATGGGCAATACACATGGCCTTGAATTCAATCCTCGATTTCACAGGAAGTCAGTGGAGATCTTTAAGTCGAGCTTTGACTGAGACTCGTCACGGGATATCGAGGAGAGTCCTGGCGGCACAGTTTTGGACAATTTGGAGTCTATTGAGCGTGGACTGTGGGGCCCGAGGTATAGTGCATTTCCGCAGTCAAGGCGAGATAGAATCAGCCCTTGGACCATGATCCGTCTTGAGTGGAAAAGGAGAAGGGGGAGGATCTTACGAAGTAGCCTCAGGAGTCCGAAGCATGTAGCAGAAAGCTTAGTTGCCTGGTAGTTGAAATTGAGTGTTCTGTCCAGACAAATGCCAAGACTTTTGATTTGTTCTTTGGGTTCGGGGGGACAGCCTAGGCAACGGGGCCAGATGGAGTCAATAGTTTTGGTGATGGTATTTCCCAGGAGCATAATCTCTGTTTTCTCCCTGTTTAGTTTTAAGCAGGAGGCCGACATCCAGGTGGGGACTGCTTCCAAACATTTGTGTAGGCTGTGGTGGGAATTGAGAGGGGGGTCCAGTGCAGCCACCAGCTGTGTGTCATCCGCATAGGTTATAATTTTCACTCCAAAGGGGCGGACGACATCAGCCGAAGGGCTAAGGTAAACGTTAAAAAGGGTGGGGCTCAAGGAGGAGCCCTGGGGCACACCACAGTTCAGGGGTTTGCTGGAGGAGGTGAAATCTCTCTCAAATATCTGAAAAGATCGGTCTGTGAGAAAGGATCTCAGCTAGGTGAGTGCCGTTCCCGAGATGCCTATCCTACTGAGACGGTGGAGAAGAATGTTGTGGTTTACAGTGTCGAAGGCGGCACTAAGGTTGAGGAGAACGATGGCCGATGACCCACCGCTGTCAAAGATCCTTCTTGCCTCCTCCGTCACTGCGACCAAGGCTGTTTCGGTTCCGTGAAGGGGCCGAAAGCCCATCTGTGAGGAATCGAGTCTGTCGTTTGATTCCAGGAAGTGTGTCAGGACTGAGTTGACATACTTCTCTAGTAGTTTGCTGAGCCAGGGTAGCAGAGAGATAGGTCTATAGTTGGAGGGATTGTTTTGATCAAGGCTAGGTTTCTTTAATAGAGCTTTGACCATTGCTCTCTTCCATAGAGGCGGGACGATGCCAGCGTGGAGAGAGGAGTTAAGCAGGTCCCGAATAGTGGGTGAGATCTGACTGGTGATCGGGGTGAGAGCTCGCAGAGGGGCCGGGTCAGTAGGTGATCCTGATTTGACCTGCTGCATGATACTTTCTAAATGGCTGAGATCTAAGGGCGGGAAATATGTGAGGGAAATGGGTGATGCTGCCGCAGGATCTGGGTCTAGAGGGCAGCTGAGCGGAGGGATATTTTGAGAGAAAGAGGAATTAATGATTTCTATTTTGCGGTAGAAGAAGTCCGCTAGCTCATCATAGTGGACCTGGGTGTTGCTGTGCTCCTTTGGTGTCTCGGGTAGTTGAAGGAGAGATTTTGCTATCCGATAGATCTCCTTGGGCTTAGAGGCTGCCTTGTCAATTTTTTCCTCAAAATATTTTGCCTGCGCTAGTTTAATGCTAGACTTGTAGCTTTTGATAGCTGCCTTGTAGGCTGTTTTGTCCGTTGGTGAGTAATCGAGACGCCATTTTGTCTCAATTCTTTTACAGTTTCGTTTGGCGTCTCGGAGGTCAGTGGTGTACCACAGGGCGGTCGCGTTCCCCCGCTTGGGGTGGGTACATTTAAGTGGAAGTACCAGATCTAGAGAACTGGTAATCCAGCTGTTGTAGTTCTCGTTGCCCTCTATAGGGTTGGACGTTTTGGTGGGTATGGTCAAATCAAGGTTCTCCAACCATTCCGGCTGGGGAAGTTTGGACCAGTTGCGTGATTTTTGGACAGTCATGGGTTTAGGTAAGGAGCGGTTGGGGATGGTCCATGTGAGAGGGATAAGGAAGTGATCAGTCCAGGTAAGGGGAGAGGGGTTTCCAACTGGTAGGTTCGGGCAATTGCTGATTATATGGTCCAGAAGATGGCCCTTTAGGTGGGTGGGCCCGAGGACTAGTTGCTGTAGTTTGAGGGCACCTAGACTGGAGGATAGTTCTCTGGCATTTGAGTCATTAGGATCATCAAGGTGAGTGTTCAGGGCACCCAGGAGCGTGAAGTTAGCGGAGCTAAGTGCAAGGTTTGCAACCGTTGGGGCAAGGTTAGAAAGAAATTGTCCTTGCGTCCCGGGTGGGCGGTATATAAGCATACCTGAGAAGGTATTGGTGGGGCTAAATTTTATACTGAAGGGAAGGTATTCACTGTCTGGAACAGGGACATGGTGCTAGTGATTTCATAGCCTATCTTGTGAATCACTGCTAGTCCCCCACCGATTCCTGTTTTGCGGTTATGGCGGAATATTTGGTATCCTTGTGGGAGGGTTTGCACCAAATCAGGTTCCGAGTGTTCATGCATCAAGTCTCTGTGAGGAAGAGGATGTCCAGGTTTGCATCCTCTATCAGTAAAGAGATTTACGCGGTGTGCTTGGGGAGGGATCTGCAGTTGAGCAAGAGCATGGAGTATTGTGTGGGTTCCAATTTTTCATGGGGTGAAAAATAAAATACGCACTGGCCGCAAGCGGGATGATGTAAGGATAGATCCCAGGCGTGGAGACAGGGTGGTGCAGCTTCCTTCCTTAATTGGAGGAGGGAGTGGGGGCTATGAGTTCTGACCCGGTGGGGCGACTGGACAGGGGGGTGGCCCCTTGCCCCGGCTGGCCGCGGACGGGCGCAGACGGGCTTGCCTTTGGTGTGCAGGCGGCGCGCCCGCTGCGCGCATCCGCTGCGTCCGGGGAAGGCACATGGTATGCGTATGAGAGGAGGGGCAAGGCCTCAGGGCCGTGGGCGTGGCCTGTGGGCTCAGGAGGAGGAATGGCTGCAAAAATCACTGTGCCGTGGCAGCGTTAATATCGGCTGCGCGGTGATTTGCCAGTGATTAGGGCGGGAGAATGCGCTAGGTAGAGTGCAAGACAGGTAAAAACAATGTAATTTTTTAATAGTAATTTTTTTAAGAAATCGAGTGTGCTCCCGGCTTCCGCCTCAGGAGTGTTGTTCCTCAGAATGCGAGCTTTCTAATCAGCACGGCTTATATAGTCGGTACGAGGGGGCGTGGCCTCAGAGACGTGGGTGTGGCCTGTGGGCTCAGGAGGAGGAATGGCGGCGAAAATCACTGTGCCGTGGCAGCGTTAATATCGGCTGCGCAGTGACATGCCAGTGATTAGGGCGGGAGAATGCGCTAGGTAGAGTGCAAGACAGGTAAAAACAATGTAATTTTTGACAAGCAAATTTTTTTAAAAATCGAGCGTGCTCCTGGCTTCCGCCTCAGGAGTGTTGTGCCTCTTAATGAATTCATAGTTAATTGATAATTAATTGGTAATTAATTAAAATATAATTGTTAATTATTTTAAATAATTGATTAATTGATAATTATGCTCATTTTATTAATGTATTTTCTGTAGCGGGTTGTGGGTTTATAGGGGAATAGGGTGGGAAGTAATTTAATTATAATTAATTAAATATGTTAATGTATTTATTGGTATTTATTTAAATTAATAGTAATTCATAATTAATTGGTAATTAATTAAAATATAATTGTTAATTATTTTAATTAATTAATTAATTGATAATTATGTTAATTTTATTAATGTATTTTCTGTAGCCGGTTGTGGGTTTATAGGGGAATAGGGTGTGAAGTAATTTAATTATAATTAATTAAATAAGAGAATGTATTTATTGGTATTTATTTAGAATTAATAGTTAATTGATAATTAATTGGTAATTAATTAAATATAATTGTTAATTATTTTAATTAATCGATTAATTGATAATTATGTTACTTTTATTAATGTAATTTCTGTAGTGGGTGGAAAGTAATTTACAACAGGGGACCCTATTCGAGCCTGTCTCTGCCAGTGCGTGGACCTGTGGACTGTCTGTGTGACTTCACGCCTCGCGGTACCCGCTGCGCGGGTTCCGCTTCGCAGAGGGGCGCCTGCTGGACTTAGGAGCTGTTGTTGCTGGGTGCAACCAGGGCTGAGGGCTGCGAGCGGAAGGGCTGGACTCAGTCTCCCAAGAGTCCTAGCACATCTCGCACCCGCAACACCTAGGCCGCTCTCCCTCATCGCCCCGCCCCCAACAGAACCTGTGAAAATCGTCGGACTGCTTCTACTACGTGGGACCCTATTCGAGCCTGTCTCTGCCAGTGCGTGGACCTGTGGACTGTCTGTGTGACTTCACGCCTCGCGGTACCCGCTGCGCGGGTCCCGCTTCGCCGAGGGGCGCCTGCTGGACTTAGGAGCTGTTGTTGCTGGGTGCAACCAGGGCTGAGGGCTGCGAGCGGAAGGGCTGGACTCAGTCTCCCAAGAGTCCCAGCACATCTCGCGCCCGCAACACCTGGGCCACTCTCCCTCATCGCCCCGCCCCCAACATTTCTTCCATCGACTCCAAGACCATAAGTAAGTGCACGAACACCGCTGCGCGGGAGCACGCCGGGAAAAGCCCGGGACAAGGGCGGGACCGTCTGTGGCCGTCAGGGGCTGAAGGAGGCTGGGCTGGGCCCACGCTCTTTCGCCCACGTCCCCGTGACACTAGCGGATCCAACGATTAGATTACGAACATGCCCTCACCAACACTGTGTGAAACTCCTTCAAGGGCAGGGGGAAGCAATACAGGGACTCTGGACAATTACTTCAAATCTACGAAAGGAGATGGGGAAAAAGAAAGTTCCTTAGAGAAGCGCAGGGCAGAGCGTCGTCGCTCTATTGAATCCATGAAAAACAGACCCCTCATTGAGATAATCCCCTATCCGATTTCCCAAGAAGAAGCCAC
The DNA here is from genome assembly GCF_964263255.1 of Lissotriton vulgaris. Taxonomy (NCBI): domain Eukaryota; kingdom Metazoa; phylum Chordata; class Amphibia; order Caudata; family Salamandridae; genus Lissotriton; species Lissotriton vulgaris. The sequence goes on along the minus strand of NC_141694.1, from coordinate 1,805,483,745 downwards.
CCCCATTGATAGTCAAGGCTTACCAACCCAAGATGATGTCCCACTATTGCTACGGGACACCCCCATTACGCTTGGTATACTGCCCGATAAGAGTACAGAGTCTACCCCACCCCTAACATCTACTATTAGGGCTGTCGACCTGGTCACTCAATCTCCCCTGTCGAATAAAAGTAAGAAAAGTAAGCCCAAACAAACTGTTCGCGTAGAAATTCACGGCCCTCCACCTAACAAACGTAGCAGACGTACAAGGGGGGGACAGGGGAAAACCAAAATATCTCACCTAGACTTTGGTAAAAAAAACAAGACCACATCATCCCCTGTTAGGGTTAGAGATAATGCCCGGACTGCCATCTCTCCTAAGGTTGCAAGCGTTAGCACTGTAGTCACTAATAGCGACCCAGGGGCTAATCCACCCAATTTAGCTCCCTCTCTTACATCTTTAGGGAGTATCGAATTCCTACTTCGTTCACTTTTGCTGCCTATCAGTGAAAGTATGAAAAAAGTTGAGATTAGGCTTACCATTCTAGAGGCAACCCTAACTACATTGAACACCTTAGTCAGTAAGCAATCTAAAAACAAGGGGCCCAATTCCTCTACAGGAACCTTATCAATTAAACAAAATCCCCCCCCCAACACAGGACTACTACGGGGTGCCAGGGTGCCAGTATAGGAGCCTCCCAGGGCACTCCCACCGCCTTGCCCTTGCAGCCACTCATGGCCATATCTGTCCCGACCCCACGAAACACCCTAACTAACATACCTCCACAAATAATAGATCATGACCCCCACAGCTTACAGTCAGGCATCAACCCTAAGCCCCCCCAAAATGCTAGTAATTCTTCACCCCCCCCGGGTCAGTTCGCCCAAAGACCAAGGAGACCAGATTTGCCTCCGGAAGCCAACAGCCTCATGGTGGTTTTAGCGGGTGCCCCCCCTTTACATAGAGGAGAAAATGAAGATTTCCAATCCCTTAAGAAAAAAGTCGTTAAATGGCTAAATTGGAACAGACCTCTACCACCACAATTCAACAATGAGATTATTATGGTTAGAAGGGTGCCTTGGCTGGGGAAGACGAGGAAAACAATTATAGGGGATTGCATAATGGTGACTTTTAGGGACCCAGGTACAGTTCTACATATCTGTGCAGGGGTGAACCGATCATTGGATTCCACAATACAGACCCTGCCAGTCTCCTTCTTCTTTCCACCCATCCGCATGCATTACAATCCGCTTCGAGAGGACTGGACTATGGTGGAACGGAGATTCAGACCAAAAGGATACGTCCAACGCCCCAATTACCAACCACCTGACACCCCCTACTTCCATTACAATCGCTTCAATTGTTTGAGCGGACTCGAGGGGGTTGATTGACTGCCCACCAACAACCTCACGATCTTGGACATTGGCTCCCGTAGACTCTCTGATCCATCTAGTCCCATAGTTGATAATGTCTCCAACGCAGCGTCTGGTCTAACATCTGAATCTGTCTTGTCCCACTCTTCTATTCCGGCAAATCCCACCCCTGAACATCTGAGACTAATCTGGTGGAACATTGCCGGCTTATCCAAAAAAATGGCCGCTAAATATTGGGAAATCTATATTGAGACTGGGGACGTTTGTATGTTCCAGGAGACCTGGGCAAGAGAAGACTTTGGGCACCAAGGATACCAGTCATTTTTCATTCCAGCAAGGTGGGAGGGCAAAGGTCGCCCTTCTGGCGGGTTGTCAACCTGGGTTGCAGCTCATCTAGGCTGTGAGGCAACACGATTACCAGTCACATCTGATGATATCCTTGTGGTGTTGCTGTCCTGGCCAAACCAAGCAAAGCTTGTCTTAATTAACATCTATTCTAGGCCAGTCGGAATTGCCAGGGAATCACCTACCATAGAGGAACTTACGAATTATTTATCGGAATTACCAAGTGACTTGCCCTATGTAGTGGGAGGGGACTTAAACTCTCACTTCGAGCCACTGCCAGGTCTTTTGGAGGGTTTTCCAATGGAGGAAGAGGCTAGATGGTCTGTGCCTTTGACAGACGCCCCCCCGAAAGCATGGTCTCCCCTAGCATTACAGATCACAGCCCTCACCTTGAAATTTGGAATCAGAGCCTGCAATGGCCGCATTAGATCTGACATACCGAGCAGAACCACCTACAATAGAGTGGGAAGGGAATCTCGCTTGGATTATGTCCTGGTCCAAATAGCGAATTGGGCAGCCATTCGGGACTTTAGGGTGAGGGAAAGGTTAGATAGTGACCACAATGCTCTTGAGCTTGACCTCACTCACCCCGGCCTTGATATTTGTGCATCATCTCAGGAAGGGACCAAACCTGAACTTGTCCTGGAGAACAACAGGAGAAAAATCAGGTGGGAACACCTGGTCTCAAGCAAGGAGAAACTGCAGAGGCTTTATGACGAGATAATTCCTATCTTGGAGGTTGTGGGAAATCTGGATAGTGTAGCGGACAACAAAGATTCCCAGGCCAAACTTCACCAGGCCCATGAGGATCTTATAAAAGCTGTGGCCCCTAACCTCCATAGCAATGTACAGAACCCAAAGAGAGGGCGGCCATGCCAGTTGTCATGGTACAACGCAGCCTGTAGAAGGGCTAAAGGGGATCTCCTTAGATCTATTAAGGAGGGCCTAGGGGGGATAAGATAAGAGAAACTAGATGGACTTATAAAAAACTCATCACCCACGCCAAAGCAGAATGGGAGGAAAAGCAATGGGAAGAGCTCACTAAGTCCCTAGCGATAAAAGATCACCGCTTGTTCTGGAGAATAGTGAGCGGGGGGTCGGAAAATCTCCATTCGGCATTTGAGCCAAACATTGCACCAGGGGTGTGGCAGGCACACTTTCAATCTCTATACAGTGCTGAGCCAAGAGAACTTATCACCGACACCGGCGCTGGCTGGCCGGTCTATGAGGGGGATCCAATTAATGTGGGCGAGGTCACGGCTGCAATAGCAGGACTCACCTCGGGAAAGGCGCCAGGATTGGATGGCCTACCCGGGGACCTGTTTAAACAGGAGCCCGTTGTCTGGGCCCCCTACCTCACCGCTCTGTTCAACGGAGTGCTTAGTGGCATGGAAATCCCCAACACTTGGCTGGGGGCGGAGGTGGTACCCATTTTTAAAAAGGGCTCGCCTCTCCTCCCAGCCAACTACAGGCCTATTAGCCTGATTGATGTGGCACAGAAATTGTTTGGTAGGGTACTGCTGAATCGGCTCCAGGACTGGGCAGAAGAGGTGGGCGCCCTCAGCCCCTATCAGGCGGGTTTCAGAAAGGGAGTCTCCACAGTGGACCAGGTCTTTCGATTAAACATCATCTACTGGAGGACAGCACTACTCGAGGGCGGCAGCCTTTACACAATTTTTGTGGATTTGCTGGCCGCATTCGACCTGGTGCCCAGAGGGAAGCTCTGGAGCGTCCTGCAGAGTTGGGCGTCCCCCCGGACATATTGATAATTTTGCAGAGACTACACCATAATAACTACGCCAGAGTAAGGTGCGGGCGGTCCGGGGCACTCACGGACAGATTCCCCCTTGGCCGAGGGGTGAGACAGGGTTGTGTGTTGGCACCGACCCTGTTCTGCCCACCTAAATGCCACTGAATATACTGATGCCCCCAAGCTGAACGGCAGCAGGGTGCCTGCAATTATGTTTGCAATTATGTTTGCAGACGACACCCTGCTGCTGTCCAAAACCCCAATGGGGATACAGAGGATACAGAGGATCCTCGACTCATTCGTGGCCTTTTGTGCTGATAGGGGGTTGGAAATTAATGCGGCCAAAACCAAGTTTATGGTTTTGAATCCAAGCAAAAAATTACGGCCAAATCCACTACTGGGTGACTCACGGCTTGAGAGAGTGTCCACCTTCGAGTATCTCGGCGTGACCCTAAATGAAAATATGTCCTGGGGAACGCATCAGAGCAGGGCTAACCTCAAACTTGTGCAGACCACAGGGGGCATTGCGCGAATGATGAAGGTCTCCTCCTATCGTCCGCTGGGATCGCTCATACAGATCTACAAGGCACAGGCCAGGGGTGCGACCATCTACGGGGCGGAATTGTGGGGACACATATCTTGTCGCAGTTTGTCCCTAACGGAGAACAACTTCATCAGACAGATAGCCGCACTTCCGCCCAGCACCCCTCTCCTCCCTTTGAGGCTAGATCTGGGTCTACGACAAATAGCGGACGAACTAGGTTCGAGACCCATAGCTTTTTGGCGAAGGCTGTGGAGTAGCGAGGATCTTTCTGCATACAGGGCGGAACCGAAGGAGCTATTGACCCACCTGAAAGCGCTCCGGATACCCTGGATAAAATATATCCAAAATACCTGTACGACGTTGGGGCTTCCTGACCTTTGGTCTAACCCTGCTAACGCCTCACTAAACATCTCTAAGAGAGCCCTGGCCAAAGCATATTATGAGCAAAAATTAGCTATGACAATAGACAGCCAGGGTGAAGGGTCACTAGCTTCTGTATTCGTACAAAGTAAGGACTTGTACAAGTTTGAGAGGGTTCTAGATGATATCTCCCCCGTGCTGTCCAGGAAGCTATTTCTCCAATGGAGATATGGCACGCTGCCCCTACGATCTTTTACTAGCTCCTGGTCAACACCCCCCTCCACTAAGCAGTGCCCAGCCTGTGCTGCCGCGGAGGAAAGCGATTTGCACATGGTCCTGTTTTGTCCAGCCTATAAAGCAGCGAGGAAGCACTGGCTCCTTCCATTGATCAAAAATCTGGGTGGGAGGGAGTACCTTCCCATGTATAGAATCCTAAAAACTGATATCACAAGCCTAACTGTGTTTGCACTAGCAAAATTTCTCACTAATGTTTGGCACATGCGCACTCGTATTTTGAAAATGCAGGCTCCCTTGTAATCGTAAGGTCCACAGTTTTTTAGATGTAATTTTATCATTTTGTAGGTTTTATATTGCTAACTGTGTATTGATCAATTATGAATGTTGATTTTATAGCAATTGTATGTGTTTTATTGTATATCTTTGATGGCCAACGGCCGAAATAAAGATTGAATAAATAAAAAAAATTTACATTTAATTATTTAAATGTTTTAATGTATTTATTGGTATTTATTTTTAAATATTTGATATTTAAATTTTTTATTGGTAATTAATTAAAATATAATTGGTAATTCATTTAAATTAATTGATTAATTGATAATTATATAAAGTGTATTAATGTGTTTTCTGTAGCGGGTTGTGAGTTTATAGGGGAATAGGGTGGGAAGTAAATTAATTATAATTAATGGCATTTTAAATGTATTTTTTGGTATTTATTTGAAATTAATTGATATATACATTTTTAATTGGTAATTAATAAAAATGTAATTGGTAATACATTGTAATTAATAGTTTAATTGTTAATTATATTAATTTTATAAAAAAAAATTCTGTAGTGGGTTGTGGGTATTAGGGAAATAGGGTGGGAAGTAATTTAATTGTCAATATAAATATTGTTACTTATTTTTTGCTTTTGTTTTGTTGTAATTATTAATACATTTTTAATTGTTCCTTAATTAATTGTTAATTGGTAAATAATTTGTATTAATAGGTAATTATTTGTAATAATTATTTTTGGGGTATTTTTAATTAATTAATTATTATATTATATAAAATTGTTCATTATTGTTAATTAATTTGTATTTGCTATTAATATTAGATTTATTTTTATTCATATATGAAGTATTTACTTTCTTTACTGTTGCACTCTCTGGAGTGTGAATAGTAATTTTTACCCCTACGCTGTCCAACGCTTTCCCTACTGTTGCACTCTTTGGAGTGGAAATAGTAAATTTAAATCTCCCGCCATCCAATGCTTTCCCTACTGTTGCACTCATTGGAGTGGGAATAGTAATTTTTACCCCTATGCTATCCAACGCTTTCCCTACTGTTGCACTCTGTGGAGAGGGAATAGTAATGTTTACCCCTTCGCTATCCAACGCTTTCCCTACTGTTGCACTCTCTGGAGTGGGAATAGTAATTTTTACCCCTACACTATTCAACACTTTCTATACTGTTGCAATCTCTGGAGTGGGAATAGTAATTTTTACTCCTACGCTATCCAACGCTTTCCCTACTGTTGCACTCTCTGGAGTGGGAATAGTAATTTTAACCCTCCCGCTATCCAATGCTTTGCCTACTGATGCAGTCTTCGGAGTGGGAATAGTAATTCTTACCCCTACGCTATCCAACGCTTTCCCTACTGTTGCGCTCACTGGAGTGGGAATAGTAATTTTTACCCCTACGCTATCCTACGCTTTCCCTACTGTTGCACTCTCTGGAGTGGGAATAGTAATTTTTACCCCTACGCTATCCAATGTTTTCTCTACTATTGCACTCTCTGGAGTAGGAATAATAATTTTAACACTCCCGCTATCCAACGCTTTGCCTACTGTTGCACTCTTTGGAGTGGGAATAGTATTTTTTACCCCTACGCTATCCAACGCTTTCCATTCTGTTCCACTCATTGGAGTGGGAATAGTAATTGTTACCCCTACGCTATCCAACACTTTCCCTACTGTTGCAATCTCTGGAGTGGGAATAGTAATTTTTACCCCTAGGCTATCCAATGCTTTCTATACTGTTGCGCTCTCTGGAGTGGGAATAGTAATTTTTACCCCTATGCTATCCAACGTTTTCCCTACTGTTGCACTCTCTGGAGTGGGAATAGTAATTTTAACCCTCCCGCTATCCAACGCTTTCCCTACTGTTGCACTTTCTGGAGTGGGAATAGTAATTTTTACTGCTACGCTATCCAATGCTTTCCCTACTGTTGCACTCTTTGGAGTGGGAATACTAATTTTTACCCCTACGCTGTCCAACGCTTTCCCTACTGTTGCACTCTCTGGAGTGGGAATAGTAATTGTTACCCCTACACTATTCAACACTTTCTACACTGTTGAGATCTCTGGAGTGGGAATTGTAATTTTTACTTCTATGCTATCCAACGCTTTCCCTACTGTTGCACTCTCTGGAGTGGGAATAGTAATTTTAACCCTCCCGCTTTCCAACGCTTTGCCTACTGTTGCAGTCTTTGGAGTGGGAATAGTAATTTTTACCCCTACGCTATCCAATGCTTTCCCTACTGTTGCACTCACTGGAGTGGGAATAGTCATTTTTACCCCTCCGCTATCCTACACTTTCCCTACTGTTGTACTCTCTGGAGTGGGAATAGTAATTTTTACCCCTACGCTATCCAACGCTTTCTATACTGTTGCACTCTCTGGAGTGGGAATAGTAATTTTTACCCCTACGCTATCCAATGTTTTCCCTACTGTTGCACTCTCTGGAGTGGTAATAGTAATTTTAACCCCTACGCTATCCAACGCTTTCTCTACTGTTGCATTTAAAGGAGTGGTTATAGTAAATTTTACACTTTCCGACATCCTAAGGTAAAAATATTGTAAATATTTTATTAAAATTATGTTTATATATATATGCATTAACAAATTAATTTGTAAAAAACATTTTTGTATTATATTATTAATTATTAATTTTAAGTTTATTTAAGTAGTTTAAGTATGTTTAAGTTAATTATATTTATTATTTAATTAATTTTTAATTAATTTAAAGCATTTTTAAAAATTCGATATATTGACTAACTATATTTTTTACATCGATATTTTTGGTTCAATATTTTTGTACGTACCTGTTTGGAGATAGGAGGTCGATATTTTGGTATTCTATATTTTTATCTCAATATTTTTGTAACTCTATATTTTTTACATCGATATTGTTTCAGTGATCCCTTCAGTCTCAGACAGCAGTGCACTCTCCAGTCCAAGTTATCATTGTAACTTTGCCCCCGTACATTGTCTTGACATGTACATGGCAGGCATGATTAGAGGATAGCACGCTAAACTGGATACAGAGTTCAGTTTAGTCAAACTGCATCAAATCAAGGAGTGCACAATCTGGTTTATTATTTCTTCATGACTTACAAACATGCATGAATATTATGAGTTGGCGCTCAACTGACATTTTATAAAATTAAACTTTGTTCTTACTGATTATGCCCGGTTGATTTAGATGATGAACACATGTATGTGTTATATTTGTTTCAATCCAGAATTCAATTGTTGCCCACCTCAAATGATTTACCACCAAAATAAAGAATACGATATACATGTTTTTTTAAAAACACAACAGAGAGGAAACTTTAGGGCAAAAATTGAACAGCAAATCTTGCTTCTTCAAACATAGTTGAAATGAGAGGACATTTTCTTGAATATTGCAATTCTATATTCAAGCATCTTCAAGTCGAGATAAACAATTTCCACTCAGCCATCGTGTTTTGCTCAGTTATGGGCTTCTTCAGGGCTCCAAACATAACTTACATTACTTAATAAATCTCACAACTTTACATTTCATCTATATACACATGTGTACCACCATAGGAGACCAGTAGTTGACATTGTGGTACACATTATAATTCATTTACAAATATTTTCATTTCTTTAATAATTATCCTCTTTTGCTTGTCAAATTTCCTATGAAAATATTATAATTTATTCTCAATAAAGGGTAACAGAAATAAAGAAAGGATCACATAGTTAAACATGGTCACATAATTATTTTTCTGACATTCTCACCAACAAACAAATCATTACTATATGTATCCAAATAGTCAAAAGAAAGCACCAGTTATCCACATGTCCATCTTGCCCACTGATCCACCATATTTGATGGCTAGGGTGATCTTAACAAGGGCTCTGCCTCTGGTGTGATTCAATGTTGTTCCTATATCTTTTCTGTCCGTACCAAGCATAGGACATTAAGGGGAAGTTAAATTGTTCCAAAAAGGAAAAGGAGGTGACGAAGTGCATAAAACACCACACCTCAAAACCATAATCCATATTGTTACCATATCAGCAGACAAATCTCATTCACTTACCCTATAAGAAATTATTTATTAATATTCTATATCAGTATAGACACAATTTCCATCTATGGATCCTTTGAACCTAAAGGATAAGAGCCATCATAAGTTTTGCCACCCACATTCTATAACTCAACAGTGATTCTATAATTGTCTGCACTTTCGGCATGTTGGAATTCTCCCAGGATTCGCTCTGATATGCATTATTTAGGCATACAGCTCAAATCTCATCCACTTGTAATTGATCTTACTATAGCGTACACACAATTTTCTCTGGTCTTAACAACAGAAAGTAATTTTACTGTCCAATTGCCAAGCAACACACTGCCCGCTACCAGTCTTATCCAAGACAAAAAAGGTGTACACATACCTCTATGTTACAATGCACGCCAACAAAGTAATGCCCTAAAATACGATGCTGTTAGGCCCGTTTTCTTTAGATTTGACCAATTATCTCAAGCTACATGGGAATATACGGTATGCATTGTGACAGGAATTCACAAATTTAAAGTATTGTTTATAGATTTCATTACTTAGTTGTACTGCGTTCTATTCTTAGTGGTCTTTTGGGATTCTCATAGATAGTGCTTCCTATGGCGGCATGTTTCCTTTTTTTCTCAAACTTCTTTTCATTAGGCACATTAGCATTTCACAGAATGGCTGTACATCACATAAAAGAAAATGCAGCAACAATCTCGCCACCTGTCAAATTTTCTAGCGGGGTCACAGTTTCAATAGGAAGAAGAAAGTAAGCCACTCTAGGCAGCACATCCCGTCTGAGCCAAATGGTACCTCACAGGGGATCAAGAATTTTAACCCCCCTCCCACCCTGTGCCCCCTAACCAACCCCTACAAGATAACTTAACTACCAGAAGGAGGTCCATAAATGAGACTGATATTGAACTCTAGGCTCAACTGAGTTTATTGCAATTAACATTATGTACACTTCCGCTGATAGGCTGGTTTTTCACAGTGACCGAGTCAATCAATCAATCAATCAATGCATTTCTATAGCACGCTACATACCCGTGAGAGTCTCAAGGTGCTGGGGGGGTGGGGTGGGGGAGGCTTCTACTGATTAAAGAGCCAGGTCTTGAGAAGTCTTCTGAAGGCCAGCAGGTCCTGGATCTGTCGTAGGTTGGTAGGGAGAGTGTTTCATGTCTTGGCGGCAAGGTAGCAGAAGGATCTGCCGCCGGTGGTGGTTTTCCGGATACGAGGAACTGTGGCGAGGGTGAGGTTGGCAGAGCGGAGGCTGCGGGTGGGGGGTGCAGAAGCTGAATCGGTCGTTGAGGTATGCTGGCGATGTGAAGGGCTTTGTGTGCGTGGATGAGGAGTTTGAAGGTGATCCTCTTGTTGACGGGGAGCCAGTGCAGGCCTCTCAGGTGGGGTGTGATGTGGCTGTGTCGGGGGACGTAGAGGGTTAGTCGTGCTGAGGCGTTCTGGATTTGTTGTAGTCGTCTCAAGAGCTTGGTTGTTGTTCATGAGTAGAGGGCGTTCCGGTAGTCGAGTCTGCTGGTGATGAAGGCCTGAGTGACAGTTTTTCTCGTGTCAGAGGGGATCCAAGTGTACTTCAACTAAAACTGAAATAGTGCATAGCACGCAATGAGGGAGGGCATATCTTCAACTGGAGACCGCTTGTAAGGTAGACAACAAGATAACCCCATTTGAATTTTTATAATCGTCTCTAAAAATATCCACCATCCTTTCCATACACAATCTTTTCCAGAGATGAGCATTCCATTGTGATAGCACAGGTGCTGCCTTTTTCTTCCATGCTGCTGTGATCACTACTTTGGCAGCCCAAAGCAAGCCCACATTAGGGCCTGGTCTGCTTTTGTTTGCACTTCCAGCTCTAGATCTCTCAATCCTAAAAGCACTCCTTCCTTGGCAGTAGGTATATGGTAACCCAGAATTTCTTTCATGCAATACAAAATCTACCACCAAAAGGGTTGTATTGAGGGACAGTCCCAACATATGTGACTAAAGTCCCCTAAAAGGCTGCACCCTCTCCAACACAAATCAGAAGTCTCTGGGAATTTTCTTTTTACGTTTTGTTGGGTATAAGTACCAGTCAAAGAGAGTCTTATGGTGTGCCTCCTTTAGTTCTAGGGAATGGATATATTTAGCAATCTCCATCCAAAGATGTTTCCATTGTGTATCTGAAATCTCTCTCCCTGTCCACTGTTCCCATGCCTGCATGTATCGGGGTCTCGGCGTATGTGAAGTGGAGAGAAAAAGATTATAAAGAAAAGAGATCACTCCTCTCATGGACCCCACCTTCTGCACACATTTTTCGATTGGTGTCGTCTCCTGTGTCGCTGCCTCTCTGACCTGCGGCTGGAAAGCCCAGTTTTTGAGTTGGGGATAATGGAAGTGTTCACTGGGCAGAATTTTAAAGTCCATTTGACACCTGGCAAAGGTGGGAGTGTTGTAATTATGAAATAGATTGCATCAGGCAGCCCCCTCCCTCCATGAATCATATGGACCCCCGCGTAGCACCGGGGGAAATTTAGGATTAAAATAAATAGGTTTGTAGAGCTAAGGGAATGTTGACCACTGTAGCCCCCTAGACACCACAGTGTGCAATGTAACATAGAATTATGTGTACATAAACTCTTACGACTTACCCCCACCTTTTTCCTTTATCATTTATCATATTGGATAAGATTGGCAGCAGACAGTGTGTTGCTTGGCAACTGGAAAGTTAACTTACTGTTGTCGAGGCCAGAGAAAATAATATGTATGCTGTAGTAAAGCCAATTATGAGTAGATGAGATTTGATCTGTATGCCTTGGTAGTGCATATCTGTTGACACTAGAATGAATCTTGGGAGAATTTCAATATGCCAAAAGTGCAGACAATTTTAGAATCACTGTTAAGCTATAGTACGTGGGTGGCTACACTAATAATGGATCTTATCCTTTCCCTTCAGAGGATCCATGGATGGAAATTGTTTCTTTACAGGGGACATATGATGGACATTTCTCGTTTTAAAATATAGAATATTAATACATAATTTCCTATAGGGTAAGTGAATGAGATATGTCAGCTGATATGGAAACGATACGGTACATGGGTTTTAAGGTGTGGTGTTTTATGCACTCCATCACTTTCTTTTACTTCTTATAATAATTTGACTTCCCCTTAATGTCCTATGTTTGTATAACAACAGCAGAGATATAGGAACAACATTGAATCACACCATCATTATTTTAACTGTTTGTTGATGAGGGTGTTCGGAAACAGAATTATGTGACAATGTTTAATAAAGTGAGCCCTTCTTTATTTCCATTACCATTTATTGAAAATAATTGATAACGTTTTATAGGAAATTTGAGAAAAAATGGAGGATAATTATTAAAAAAAATGGGACAATTTCTAAATGAATTGTAATGTGTACCACAATATCAGAACCTGGGCTCATATGGTACACATTTGTATGTAGGTAAAATGTAAAGTAATGTAAGTTATGCTTGTATATGTTTGTAGATCTCAAGAAGTCCATAATGGGCAAAAAGCTGTGTGGAAATTAATTTTCTATATTTAAAGATGCTTGAATAAGGAATTGCAATGATGAAGGGAATTGTCTCTTGATTCAACTATTTTTGAACAAACAGCATTTTCAGTTTTTTTTATTTTTGCTTGATAGTTGCTTCTCTGTTGTGTTTTTGAAAAAACCTTGATTTAGATGATATATGTATATGGAAAATACATACATAGACTAATATATTTTACAACCAAATTATTGGCTTGGATTGCCAGGATTTGGTTTATGTTTCATAGTATTATATACATTCTATGATGATGCCTGTTTGTTTATTTTGAAAGTTAGTCCTTCATTTATGACTATGATTTATTGGTTTTAATACAGTAACAACTATGGTGTCTGTATTGTGAACAAGGTCCTAGCAGTCGAAATCCATTGACAGTCTTCAGCTTTCAATAAACCATGCAACTGCTTCCTCCGGAGTGCCACTATCCTCTTTGAGGAGGTGGGAGTCTTGTGTTTATAACTTGCAAGCGGGTACTCTTACCTGAGCACCCCTGGTGATCAGGTAGCATGCTGCAATGGCAGCTGATAGAGTGTAGATAGTAGTAGGTGGTTATAGTTAGGACCTACTTTCCTTAGGAAATGCATTGTTTGTTTTGCCAATAACTTGACGAATCTTCACTTTTAAAAGAAAACCTTTGCTACAGTCAGTTCAGCTGGTGTGTTGAAAGTTTCTGGGTGATCTGTCAAGCAGGGGCAGAGAAAAAAGAGTGTCCCAAACCATTTCCCCCCCCATGCACTTTCTCATAGGGATTTTGAACATGACTACAGGCAAACTGCTGAACATAATTACATAAAATTTGGCAGAAAGCTAGATGTTGTCCCAGAAAGTGTGCTTTTTGTGATTTGCTGTAAATCCGTTCAATAGTTTTAGAGATATTTAAGTTTAAAGAATATATAGATACGTGGAGACACTGATCCTTACAGTGGACTTCCGGATCCTACTGAGATTTGATTCACTGCCAACCATTCAATGAGGAAGTGTTGGCCAAGTCCCACAAAAAATGTTTAAAAAAAAGAAGGAGGCAGGGTTGGAATATCCTGATCCCACCCCCCCCAGATATGGGGGTTAGACGTGTTTTTTAAAATTCAATTTTGCAGTAGATTCTCTGGTGGACCCAGGGATTCCCTGCAATATTGAAACACTTTTTATGGATTTCTGGAAGTCCCCAAAGTGGGCTAGATCCCAGGGGCAGTGTTTTTTAATTATGCAGGGGGTGCCCGCCACATCCCCGGGGCAAACTATAAAATGATGAGGGGGCCCTTGCGGACCCCAGCAGCCCTGGGGACTGCCACCTGATGTTTAGAGAGACTGCATTTTTTGCTTCTTGTTTAAAGGGGTGAAATATCAATAATGTGTTTTCATTTGAATCAATAGCTATCCCTGACTCAGGACTATTCCACCCGAAATGCTTTGGGCCAAAGTGAATACAGCTGCCTAGGATGAATTATGTGGTCCATGCGCTATAGAAAAATTCCTGGATCAACATATCTATAGCTTTTGAAAAAACATGGGAATCACACAGTCTTTTATGTGTATGGAGAGAGCAAAGAGAAAGTGATAAAATTAAACACGGACTAAAACGGATTAAAATGGATGTTTTAACTAATAACACAGTCTTTTGAATATTTTCTTCAGTCTGCAAGCAAATAATGTTGCCTTTGAGCATCTTAAAATAAAGGATGGTTGAAAATTAAGGTGTGCATTCTGTAACTAAACTTGTATACATATCCCTATGTGCTAAGCCTACAGAATACTAAGGGCCTGTATTACACGATTGACAGTGCGACGGCGGGACCACCCCACCGCCGCACCTCTAAACCCGCTTGAAACTGAGTGCCGTATAATTACTTTTTTTGTCATTGGTGGGTGATTATTTGGCGTTCCCACGGTGCTACTGCACCTATAAGATAGGAACCGCAATGGGAATGTCTAAGGACCTGAAAACTAAGCTGTGCTGGAACCAGGGGTGCATGCACACAGGGGGTCACATGTTGTGCCCCCTTGTGTGCATCCACATGGAGCGAGGCACAAGGGGGCCCCCTTTCTTTCCTCACTGTTCCTGTTTTCAAGGAGGAAAGACCTTCATAAAATCAGTGGCGATGAGGAAAGTCCCACAAAGCATATTGATGCCTCTTGACTGCCTTACCACCTCCAGGGAATGGCATCTCCCTGGCGGAGTCAACAGTACCAAGGTGGCACAACCACCAAGGTTGTAATGTGGCACTGCCGCCCCACCATGAGCCTTGTGATCTGGGGACCGCTAGATTAAGACAGGGTGCACTATACCCCTTGTTTAGGCATATCTTTATGAGTGGATGTGTCCCTGTGAAATGTATGTCAATTCTTAGATATCACGAGTGTGCAGTGAACCCTTACTAAGTACATGGGCTGGACACTAATGATTGCGAGTTCTCTAGCTACAGGGTGACTTCACTGTATGAACAGATGATTCGTACCACACATTTCGCACAATTTAACCAACACTGATATTAGTGTTCAATTTAATATTTAATGCACCCACAGTGCACCTTAGAGGTGCCCCTTGAAAACCTACTGACTACTAGTGGCTTGACTGACTGATTTTGACCAGCCTGCCACCACTCCTGAGTTGAGAACCATTGCTCTCAGGGGCCAGGAACAAAACCTGCTCTGGACGGAGGTGTTTATTTATTTAGAGGTTTTATATAGTGCTAGCTTGACCCAGGGGTAACACAGTGCTTTACAGAATTAAGAGCAAGGCAGCAATCAATGGAACAGGTTATATATGAAATTGCATAGGAAGTAAAAGATCAGCACAGATTTTGGAGCAAGGCAATAAACTTAAGATCAATGTTTACATATGCATGAAAATATGGGAAATGTAACAGAGAAGGAACACACATAAAATCAGTACAAGAAATGATTTGTAGGGACATGGGGGATGAAGTTGTTGAAAATGAGGTTCAAACAACGAACAATTTAGGGGACTTAAAGTGTTGGCTCGGCAAGAGCCATTGGAAACAGAGCGATGAACAGACAAATTACAGAAATGAGGTTAGAACAATGTGTTCACACCTTCTCCATGCAGGACCTGCATTCCAGGGCTATGCCACCTTTGTTATGTGACCGAGCCTCTCAGAATAGTGGAGATGACCCCCCCCCCGTCCAGGCAGGTGGAAAAATTAGTAAGATGAGGAAGCGTGTCCCCACCAAGCCAGCACCACCCCCAAGGTGGACTAGTTGAAGGGGACACCGCCTTTTTAAATGTATCCATCTTATTTTGGATTGACTTAGTATTCTAGTGTCAGGTTTAAACCCACTTCCTACAGGAAGTGTATATATGGAGGGTGTTGATACCCTAACAGTAGATACCCCATTGGCTACTAATGTCACTCCCCTTAACACCCCTAAATTGAGTATTTAGGTGGCACCTATGAACACTAAAACTCTGATTCGACAGACAAGAGAAGAAGGAAGTAGAAGAGTCACTGTCTGGTGAGAACTGCAGTAAGCCTGCAGTCTTACTTGGAGTAGACAAGATACTCCCTTGCTTGAAGAGCAGAGTCCACTCCATCGACTTGAAGCTCTCTGCCTCGACCAACACTGGAGATGAACAGGAGAAGGTTCCCGTGCTCTGGAGGATCAGATTTGTCTCTCCACCAAGTGTGAAGACACCAGATCCAACAGAGCCGTGCAGCACCAAGACCCGCAGTACCAAATGCCCTGCAACCAAAACCAACAGCGAGAGCCCATTTGGGATTCCTACAACACCACGACCGACCAGCCATCGAGGGATATCATCATCTCTGAGACCCACTTCGAGAGTGGCATAGCAGTCCTGATTTTGCCCGTGCCAGCTGTTTGTCCCCATCTGTGAGGAGCATCTTTGTGTATTTAGCTCAACCAACCTACTTGCTCTGCACCCAGCGCTCCTGGCTTGGGTACAGATAAACTGGCTATGTTTTCTTTTTCCAAAGGCGCTTGCAACCCAAGCCCCCATTTAGGAGCCCTTGCACTTTCCTACAGGTTGCCCAGTGCAGCCTGTTTCCAGGTGACTGACTGTACTTACATTTATGCATTCATGAATTTTCTTCACACAGGATTGCATTGTGCGTAAAGACATATGACTTTGAAAGATGTTCTTACCTTTAAAAATTGATAATAAAAACAGTACATATTGTTGAACAATGTTCCTGGTTTTACAAAAGTATTATTTTTTAAATTTAGTCTCAGATGTATTCTTTGAATGTATGTCTCATTTTGTACCTCTGTGAGTACAACAAACACCTAGCACTTCCATCTGATAAGCATAACTGCTCGCCCACACTACCACAAAAGAGAATATTAGTATTATCAACTTAAGCCTCTGTAAACCAATGTGGGACCCACTGGGCTCCTGCACAGCATACTTCTTTTTAGCACAGTATATAGAGAGCCAGCTTTTTGCATAAAAAGAAACTCTGTTCTATTGAGGCATAGTTTGAAGATTTGTGAGAAATTGTGGGTAAAGAAAAGTGATCATCAAACACGCAAGTCAAACCTTTCTTTTTAATTTAAAAAATGCCTGGTGGGGGTCGGGTTCCCCTGAAGTCATATGATCAATGGGCCAAAAACTATAGGCATACATAATGACAAAGTTTCTTTGAAGCTTGCTTGTCACATATTACATTGACGTGGTCACATTGTTGGCCCCTTCCATTCAAATGTGAAGGTACCATTTTTATTTAGAGAAGTGTAGATGTTAGGACTGTTTTTGCAAACAGGATATTACCTTTTTCGGCATGTAAATATGAGGAAACCTTTTTTTTTCACTATGGTTTGCAGTGTGATATATGTAAGCAAACTAAGCTGTGCAGTCCAACTAAGCCATTTTTCCCTGGTTTGCCTTGGGACATTAGTTTCAAAGCTCCACGGGTATGCCTAATATTGACACCAACCCACATCGCACATTATGGTGAAATCCCTCCTCTCAAATTGATTTTAATCTATTCTGCTTTTGTACAATATGTTGTTCAAACATGCAGGGAGAATAGAAGGGCATTCTAGTATTTGGTGTCAGCTGTTCAGAATGCTCTGTCCGCATACCTTGTTGTTCTTGTTTTGGAATTTACCAATTGAATATGCACACAAGAAAGTGAGTAGTATTTTGTAATGCTCAATTATGTATTTAAACAATATCTGAGGACAGGCATAATATGTTCTCTTTTCTTCAGACCAGTTACTAGCTTTGCAGTAGCATTTTCAACTAGTGAGAGCCAGCAGACTATTTTCTACAGAATAGCCATGTACATCCTATCACCATGGTCCAGCACAATTTGGGTTAAATGTATGATGGCATTTTGATGTGGTAAAAAGTCTGATTTGCAAAACTGGCCCATTTGCGACCGTCTTTAACGAACCCAAATTGTGATTCCTTAACACATTACCAAGTTGGGTTTGCAACTAAATACCAAATCATTATTGGATAGAGATGTTTAGGGCATCCTTTCAAATACCGATTTAGAATGGGATATAATAATAGTTTGTGACTGAAATCCTGTCATCTACCATTAATACTTTACAGAATGCACAAATGTAGAGGTAACCCATTCACAAATGGGAAGGAGTCCTGAAGGGACCTCTCTCCTTTATGAATGCTAAAAAAACATAATGTTATTTCAAGTGTAACATTTTAAATTATTTAAAAAACTCATCCACTTTCCGTTTCAGGACAATGGGCTAATTAAAAAAAGGATTGATTTATTTAAAAGCATTCACATACATGGTGTTCTGCTGACCCCCATGCCACCATCCCTATAAAGGCTGTGAATCATAGTGGGTAGGAATTTGCGACCTACCTCATTAATATTTATGAAGTATGTCAAATTGTGACCCACTACGATTTAATATTTTGATAACAGACGCAGTACTTCATTGGTCGGTTTGCAAAATATCAAAAAAATCATTGTAGGTTGCAACCAGCATTTTGCGACCAGTTCTTCGTACACCTGGCACAGGAATCCTTAGAAAGAGTCAAACAAATCAACTCAAGGAAAGCCTATGTTGAAGGAAGATTATTTACCTCAGTTTGTGGTTTTTGGTTTCTCTAATTCTGGGGTCTACCTCTTAACCCCCTTAGTCATCTGTAATTTATTTTTTCTCACCCTCTCTTTGTTTCCCTTCCTCAATCCTATCACTTTCCTTCCTGCTTGTGTGCGCTCCCGCTTGCCTCCTCCACATTTCAGCTGCACCATCCTCATCCACAATTGCCACCCTGTAATTCTACAAACCTATACTTTAAAAAAAACTTGAATTCTTACAATTCAAATAATAGTAGTAATTGTAAGAATGTTGTTCTTTATACAGTCCTTGGTTTCTACCCTTGAACCATTACACCTTTTTTCACTGAACCAGGCTACATTCATAGAAAAGGTATTTTGTTATTTTAGCATTTCTCCAGCATAAAGTTTCCTCAGTCCCATTTTGTCAGTCTGACTGTCTTCATTTTGGAATTTTGTTAATATGATGGAATTCTATATAAATGATTTCTACTCCAGATCGCAGATTGTAGGACATCATTTCAAAATGTAATGCTTTATTTGGCATCTAATTTGTATTTGTATGAAAGCTCTACATCAGAGTTTCTTAACCTGTGGTCAGGGTCACCATGGGGACAGCAGATCCTACTCAAGGAGTCCACGACTGCTTGGAAAATGAAATATTATGAACAGATTAATAAACTTTGTATAGAGAAGGGAAATGTGCTATTGAAAATGTGTAAACATTTTTTAAATGTGTTGGAATTTGAAGTTGAAGACCTGATTTAGATGTTGGCAGGCAGGTTACTCCGTCACAATGGTTTCGGATATCCTGTCCGCCGAAATCTAATCCCACTATTTCATATGAAATTTGATTTCGGCAGACAGAATATCTGTCACTATTGTGAGGGAGTAACTGATCCACCAATATCCAAATCAGCCCCTAAGGTAATAGCCCCAGATTGATTTGTGGGAGCAGTGCATGTGCTTCAAACAGAGTACAGGAGCGACATTGAGTGGCCTACACTTAATTTAGAAAATCTCTAATCTTCCTATTAAAATTAATATGTTAATTTCACTTTTATATATGTTTATGAACTAAATACAATATTTAATCAATTGATTATTTGCTTGATAAACGCTTGCTTTTGGATTTTTTTATGTTGTTTTGCGGTTCAAACCATTGAATAGGCTGAGATCCCTAGGTTTAATTATGGCTTTCTGGAGGTCCCAGATTCTATAATGATTTATTTTTGTCCCCTGGTTCCAGCAATGATTAAGTGGGGTTCCAGAGAAGTAAAAAGGTCAAGAACCACTGCTCTTCATCTCTGACTCGAACATTAGGGGAATGTTGCAGTATATTTCTTTCATAAATCATCCTGTAGTACTAATAATGACAGTTGCCATCTTTTTGCCGGACACAGATTTAGCGATTTAAATATACAAATCAAAGAAAATATACAAATTAGGTATCAAGTCAAGCATTACATTTTGAAATGATGCCCTACATACAGTGTGCTATCAGAAGTAGATCTCATTTATATAGAATTCCATCATATTGACAAATTTCCAAAATGAAGGCAGTTGGTGATTGTAAGATCCATGAAGAAAACTGAATAGAATGTGAACATGCTTTACACTTACCTCTGTCATTGCATTTGATCCAGCGACGATCATTGTCGTAGTTGCTAGTGGTGGCACACCACATGGCAGAATGATCTTTTGTGGTGCAGCTTTGGTAGGTTTCTCCTTTGTAGATGAATGGAAACACACAATCTGGATTGAAAGCTGCATTAAAAATATGGAGATCAAAAAAGTAGACGAGTCAGGGTGTAAAGGAAGATAACTTAGCAAGTTTCTCATCTTAAAGCTGGCCTTAGCTTCTTTATGATAACCCATAATACACATTGAAAGTCAGTATACTGAAGAAGTGCCTTAAATATCAGAGAGTTCTGTGTTACTTACTCATGACATACTGTAACTTTGAAGTATGGGCCTACATAGTACTTTTTTCAAAATAGATTTAGGCAAATATTGATTAGAAGCTGGGAGTTGAAGAATGATCTCTGAGCAAATTGTGTGTACCCAGTTCATCATAATCAGAATATCAATGGAACAGAATATCAAGAACAAATTATCAAAAGTGAAATATCGATAGGCAAGCAAGCATAGATTTTGTATACCTAACTACATATAAGTACATTGGTGATGAATATCTTCAAGGTACTTAAAGGTGGTGTTTGGAATAGCAAATGTAAATATTCCCGTATGCACTTAACTTTTGATATTGTGTCGCTCCATATTCCGGCCACAATATTCTTTTAGGTTGATATTCTCAAAGTTTATATTCATTAGTGCAACTTGTGCAAACTGGACTTTGCACAGAGATCAAAATACCTTTACTGACCTACATGGCTTTAGAGTGCTTCTGAAAATTGGAATATTCTGAAAAGATGGTAAGGACAGTTCTCCATTTGAACTTATAACTTTGAAGTTAAGATAAAGTGGTCACTTTGTAAGGTTGTTCAATGTGAGCTTATGGGGGTTTAGTGTTCATGTTCTACTAAAAACTACATTGTTTTAATATGAAAATACCAGAGTTCTCTCATTACTCTTCTGAAATACCAAGTTGTTCTGAGGTCTCTGTATAAGATAATACCAAGAGTCACTAAGAAATATGTGATTGCTAATAACCAAACTCACTCAGAGCTCCATAAACTTTGACTGACTCACTTAAAGATCTTCGAAAAGATTATGCACATTCATTGTAGTGACCCACATAACTCACTGGTTTACTTAGAATTATGCATGTGATAATACCCATAAGTAATACACACTGAGAGCTCTGCCCCACATAATACACCAGGCCACTCAGAGTCCTAGTCTATAATTAATTTGCACTCTATGCCATCTCACTTTGGACCCAGCAATATGCAAATCAGACTTGACCCTGCTCCACTGGTCCAACCACTTATCAGTTGCTTGTATTCTGATTCAGGAAGGACTTGACTTGACAGTTTTGGCTGGACTGTTTCCACTAGAGTATGGTCAAGAATGCTTTGCGTCTAGCAGGGTCTAAATTGAGGTGACATTGTGTTCAAAGTAAGCATGGATGGGAGGCAGCTATGAGTAATTACCAGTGACTGAGAATAATTCAAGCATTCCATCCATCACTTATTGTATACTTTTGTATGTTGCCTTAAGTGGTATGATTATGCCCAACATGGGTCCCATGCACACTGGGTCACTGGAATCAATCATACCCAGCTGATGAGCCAATAAGAAAGGCAAAACTGGTCCTGGGTTGCTTGTGTTCCGGTTTAGTGAGGACCTGGTTCGGCAGTTTGGGCTGGACTGATCCCATTGGAGAAGGGTCAATATTGATTTGCATAAATCTGGGTCTAATCTAAGGGTGTGTGAAATAAGGATGGATTGGGATGTGGCCCTGTGTAATTAACAGTAACTGATATTCATTCAAGCATTCCATCCATCTCTTTTGTACACTTTTATATGTTGCCCCTAAGTGGGACAAATATGCTCAGACATGGGTCCTGACCACATTGTATCACTGAAACCAAGGAATTCCTGAATTATACAGCCCATAACAAGGATGAAAATGATACTGGATTGCTTGTGTTCCAGTTCAGGGTGGGCATGGCTTGGCAGTTTGGATAGTCTGTTTCCAGTGTCACGACTTACTTTCATCATCATCATCATCATCATGGGAACTTTTTTCAATAGATAACGATCATAAGAGTAGAACAAACAATTACAGAGTAACAAATACATAAGTACACAAAAATACACTTTTAAAAATGGTGATAAAAAGCATATTGGTTAAAAGGGGTAGTATTACCCAGTACACAATCGCTGCTAAAAAGTATAAATCATAAAAATCACAAAATGTGCCTTCATTTTTAAAATACAAAATGTCAAACTCAGTGCCTCCCATGCAAAACCATAGCAGCCTGTAAAGGCTTTGCACGCTTAATGCAAAAGACCCTAAGATACATGGCCACACAACACTAAGGGGCTGATTACTATGGCGTGCGGACATAGTCCGCCCACCACTGTAACGGTAATCGGGACTGCCCACCCGGGGTGGGCAGTCCCGCCATGTAGATTAGGATGCGACCCCCACACTGGCGGTCAAATCCAACATATTTTGCATTGTGGTTGGCGGTGTTGTCAGCAGCTCCCGCTGCAATTCACAATATGCTTGTTGTGCATTTGCCTGCACAGCGTGGCAGGCACCGCGCAGTGCCTACCAGCTTGTGCATGCAAATGGTGGGAGGTACCATAAGTACCCCCCATGTGCACCCCCAAATCCTCAACACCATGGTGGCCCACAACATGCCCCCAATTGCAAAGATTGCATGCCTTTCCATGGCGGCATCGCTTATGGCTTGGTAATGGGGATATATTGCCAGGTTGAATTGGCAATTTGAAACTGCATTCAGGCTGCAATGTTTTAAGGGGCTACTTACACGTGTGACACTATAAGTGCTACAGGGCCACTGGTAACATTTAGTTTACAGGCCATAGGTATATGGTATACCGCTGTAAAAGTAAAATAAATATGCCAATTTTGTGCAAGATAATTTTACCATGTTTAGCCCCTTCGATGCTCATGACGGAGCGGTTCCGTCATGAGCGTCGGTTGGCCTGTGCTAATTGGCTCATTAGAACATTCAGCACAGCGCAGGAATCTGCGCCACGCTGATGTGGTTAGGGGAGTGAGCACAAGCACTTTAGCAATGGTCAGCTGTAGTAAAGCGCACAGTCCAACAAAATGTAAACTATTTTGAGAAGGTGTGGGGTACGTAAGGGGGGATTTACATTTACTATTCCCACTCAAACCTTAACCATTTTGGAGAAGGTGTTGGAGCCTAAATTGGTCAAAAGTACTGTTCTCTCTCCAATCTAACACATTTTGGGGAAGGTGTTAGACACTAAATGAGATACATTTATGATACACACTCCAAAACAAAATATATATAAAAATGTGTTTTACATTTGACAAAGCATTATAAAAAAAAATCCTACCCAATAAATATTTCACATTGGATAATTAAATTAAATAAAAATGTATAATTAGATTTGTTTTTTATAAATTACAATAACTAGCAGAGCTACAAAATTTAAAAAAACCAAGGAAAATGAAAATAATACTAAAAATAGTCAAAATAATTCATTGAAAATATAATGGTATATGTAAAATAGCATAAGACCATCTTAATATGTATAGCATAAATTCATGCATTATTAAACATGTAAATATATATTTGCTTCACAATCTTCAATGTTTTAAATATTAATATAATGATTGTATTAAAAAAAGATTGCATTACAAAAAGTCAATATACAATATGATATTTAATTATACATGTATTTTTTGATATAATAAATATAATTTCAATATAATCATTAAACATAGAAACACACATATGTATTAATACATTAGAACATTTTAAAATTGATACTTAAATATTTTATACAGAAATTTACAAAAAAGCATTTATATCAATTTATGAAATTAAACCAAAACTTTGCATGTGAATTACTTTTAAAAATTCAAACAAAATTGAAATTTAAATCTAAATATGAATACATATTTACAAAGAAAAACATTCATATATTACAACTAATTTGCGTTATTATATTATATTATATTATATTTCAAATATTCAAAAACTATTCAGCCGGGCCGAAGACGGCTGTAATGCCAGAAACCGGTCCCCGGAAGCTTGTTTCCTTTCCAGTAAAAGAATTGGCTTGGTAGTTTGGTCTGCCCTGTTCCCATGATGCACTGGGCCAGGGACAGACTAATTTGCATGTAGCCAGGTTCTGAGCTGGGATGGTGCAGTGAGCTAAAAAACGGTGATGGAACAAGCCCTGATCTGTTGACTGGGTAGGAGTGTTCTGCTTAATTCAGATACTCTGTCCATCACCACCCCCTTTTCTGAAGGGAAATGCAGGGGGCACCACAGGTGCCCCCAAATTTAAAAACAAAAGTGTCCATGCACAAGAGGGGCCCTCAAAGGGCCCCCAAAGTCAATCTCCAACAACCTTTGAATGGCGGAGGAACAGCCATTAAAAGGCTGGCAGATTGCAACATCCTAATGTGGCCGATGGTACCTGCTAGGCCCTGCCACCATTCTAAGTATGCTGGCTGGGTCCAACAGGATTGCCTGTGTAAGACCGCTCCGCCAGCACGCTGCTCACTATCCTTATCTGGCGGGCGGAGAATAGACGCACAATGGAGGTAAACCTGCCACCGGCAGGCTGCCAGTGGCGGGTTCACCGCCATCGTAATCAGGCCCTTTATTTTTAACATCAATATTAAAAACAAAACTTAAAACATCATCATCTTTATTTCGGTTTTAAGAACCATAAAAGCAGATAAGAACAAATTCAATAGTTACAAAAGCACACACAGAGGATTGATGAACTCAACCAAGCTATGATAGTTTTTAAGCAACATTAAATAGACTAAATTTCAGAAATTTATACTAATATAGTAAAGAGAGAGCCCAAACCTTTGAGGCAGGTAATCTCAGGAACCACAGCACCATTCACAACACCTAATACAGCGTTTGAAAGGGGAGTTGCAGCAGAAGGACATAGGCTTTGCAGACGACCACCATATACATTTAAAAAGTAAAGGAAGCGTGCCAGCAAAGTAGTCCCTAGTGGGCGTGTCTGCGTTGCGCTGTGGGCATGACAAACGCTGGGGGTGTGTGGTAAGTTCCCCCCTTCATGCCATGTCTCATATCGTGTGCTGTGGGCATGTGCTGGGGGTGTGGGCGTGTGCAGGGCGCGGGATTATGGAAAAAAAAGCGTGCTTTGTGACCAATATTTCATTCTTTTTTCTTCCCAGGTTCTGTACATTCCCGTTCCGGGTGTGCTTGCCCCGCGCTCCCAGTGACGTGCACCTGCTTTACTGTATGGAGGTCAGGCATGTCGCTATTCCCAAGGGCCGGAAGGAGTGCAAACAGGGGCCATTGTGCAGGAAATCTCGCCTTAACGTCCGGTGACGACTGAAGGGCACACTGGAGATTTTCCACTTCTGTTGCGCACAGGCCTCGTGCCACGCACATCCGGACACAAGGCCCGCCTCCACGGAAATAGCAAGAATGGGACTATCCCTCCCCCAGGAATATGTGATGATATTCCGCAAACCAACATCCTGCATACCATCACTCTGCAATTTTTATAACGCGGGACTATTACTTCGCAAAGACATCATTTCTAAAGCTTTTACAACGCATATTACTTTATCACGCATGCCAATATAACACAAATACATGTGTGGTAAAGTCATATACATTGTAAAAGTACATTATTAAAACATCAAATATATGTTTGTATATTGTGTATTTATATATATATTCACTAAAAAAAACATAGGCTTCACACCAGTTATAGTTAGCTGGACATTCTACTCATACAAAACCATTGAAATTCCCCCGTTATAGTTAGTTGTACTCATTATAACTCGCGCGCCCGCAATCCACTGCTGATGATGTCACATATTACATAATTCATGATATGGTCAGTGACATCACTGATGACATCTCAAATGACATCACTGATGACATCACTGATGAAATAATCCAGTAAATGTGAATTGCTTTGATATTTAAATATGTATTATAAATATACTACTTTGCATTAAGAATGAGGGGATATATAAATATAAATGTGTGGATGGTGGATTTAGTAACAGTGTCATTGATTGCTTCCTTGACTAATTTGTAGAGTCTCACTATATCCAACATCAGAAACTGGGTTTAGGAAGCTACTAAAAACCTGTCTCTTTATTCAATAGATATGAACCATACGTGCTACTTATCTTCTCACACTACTGCTCACGTAGCGCCGGGACATCTCCGGTTGAGGTAACTGCACGCGCTTTATAAAAACCTGTATTATTATTATTATTAGAGGCTCACTATATATAATGTGTAGTTACTAAACTGTGTGAAAGTCTTTATTCTTTTATCTTAATTGCTATGTTAAAGACTATATTTGTTATTGGTTTCTTAACTGAGTATTTGTATGGGTAAATGAATGTCTATGTGGTTTGGTGGGGGGTGTGTTATTGGCAAAAAATGTGTGAATAGTTCATTCAGTATGGCTGTGGTACATAAACTTAAGGAAAATAAAAGCATTTGAATAAACAGCAAGATTCAGCGCTTCAATAAGGACTCTAAGTTATATGATTTGATTGGACTTGTTGTGCAAATGGTGCTGTGCCAAACTTTGGAATATTCTCCACTACTCTCTACTACTCACTCTCTACTACTCCACTACTCTCTAATACTCACTCTCTACTACTCATGCTCTACCAATCTACTAATCTCTCTCTACTACTCACTTTCTACTACTCACTATCTACTACTCTCTACTATTCACTCTCTACTACTCTCTACTCTCTATTACTCACTCTCCACTACACTCTCTCTACTACTCTCTACTACTCAATCTCTACTACTCTCTCACCACCCCATGCAGCCACTTATATACAATGTGAGACACTGATACAGATATTTAAATATTTAAAGATTACTCGCTAATACACCTATTCACTAAGATATACTTAATAAGTCAGTTATACAATCAATTTCACACAAAAAACATCCATTTAGAGACTTATTTACCCCTTCACTGGATTATGTCATCAGTGATGTCATCAGGGATGTCATTGGAGATGTCATCAGTGATGTCATGAGTGATGTCACTGACCATGTCATGAGTGATGTAATATGTAATATCATCAGCAGTGCATTGCGGGCGCGCGAGTTATAGATAGCTGAACTAACTATAACAGGGGAATTTCAAAGGTTTTGTATGAGTAAAATGACCAGCTAATTATAACTGGTGTGAAACCTATGGTTTTTTCAGTGAATTTCAATGGTTTTTAAAATGCTAATTCCTAACTATAACGTGTGTAAAACCTATGGTTTTTTCATTGAATTCCAAAGGTTTTTTAAATGCTAATTCCTAAGTATAACGTGGCTGTAACCTATGGTTTTTTTCAGTGAATTTCAATGGTTTTGTAAAAGAAAATTGTTTAATGTAAAAATTGTTAAATTTTTTTTACTGATTTACTACATTATTATAATTTTTTTTTAGATATATTATTTTTTAAATTACATTACATATTTTTAATATAAATTGATAAAAAATGTTTGTACATCTCTGTGCAACGCAGCCCCCTGACGCATATGCAGAGGGGAAAATAATTCCCATTGCATACTGGGGGGTCCCTGGGGGCCAACTAGTCCACCAGGAACCTCCAGTATTCCCCAGGGGGCTGCATTGCAGAGAGGTGTAATGAGGCCAAACCCTTTTTTACACCTCTCTGCAGTGCAGCCCACGGGCGCGTTTGCAGAGGGGGAACTAATTCCCCTTGAATACTGGGGGTCCATGGGAGGCAACTAGCCCAGCAGGAGCCTCCAGTATGCACCAGGGGGCTGCGTTGCTTTGCCCTGGAGCGCGGTGGTCCCCGGGGCAGTGTGGAGGGGGGATTGGGCACCCCCCATACTTCTTTATCACTATGCCCCCACAATTTGGTCCCCCTGGGGGGGTAATTTTTATATAAACATACCGGGTTTTTAAAAAAAACATTTTTGGCCTTGGGGGTCCTTGTGGGACCCCATGAGCAGGCCTAGGGGGTCAGGGTGCTTCTACCGCGGTTCGGGCTGTAGCCGTGTCTAATCGTCCTATGGAAATTAACATATGGAAAACACGTTTTGGGACCCACATTTTTTCTCAGCCCCCACTTCACGAATCCCCCCGAAACTTTCAGGGATTACTCGCAAATTCCTACACCGGCATCAGAGTTATTCCCAATAGAATGTTGCAGATTTCCTATAGAAACTAGGTCCTAACTATTACTACCTACTGGTGACCGCAAGTAGGTAATATATATATATAGGTATGATGAAATTACTCAATTTCAATGGAACTTTTCCTAATGTGACTGCTGAGTACTTACGGACACTGCGCCCTTTACAACCCATTAGAATTACCCTGCTGCCACTTTAAAAACAAGAACTATTGGGAATGAGTCCGTCCTCAATGTCTATAAGTTACGTTTTTTTAACAAAAAGCCAAACAAACCCATCCCAGATGAAAGCTGCATATGATTAAGCCATTGTTGGCGAAACGCGTTATGCTGTCTCCATTAAAAAGATTTGATACCAGTACGAAGGAGTGGTCGTTTGTAAGTTATCATGGTAACTTGCGTTGTTTGATATATATATATATATATATATATATATATATATATATATATATATATATATATATATATATATATATATATATATATATATATATATATATATATATATAAATATATATATAGCTTCCAAGCCATAAGAGGATATTACAACATATTAGGGCGATCACCAACAACGACCCTAATTATCCCGTGGCAAGACACTTCCACGAAGTCCATGGTGGCAATTTGAAAGACCTAAGATACTATATCATAGATACAGTCCCCGCGCAGAGAAGAGGAGGGGATAGGGAAGGCATGCTTCGTAGACTTGAGACTCATTACATCTTGTCCTTAGATACCAAGCAGCCTAAAGGTCTTAATAGGACGGAAGATTTGTATACATTTTTGGAATGAGTACCTAACAGTATTAGCCTTTAAGAAGAAGTGCATACTTACGCTTTGCTTATCAGCTTAATATATGAGGACATGCGAGTTTGAACTTCCATTCATTTCGGGTTGTAAATATCCAATGAATTGATTTTGTATTGTAAATAAGGAATTTTATATGAGGATAAAGACATATGTACATATATATATATTTTTGATACTCCATAAGGAATTTTAACTATTTATGCAATTTTAATGAAACCATGAGTGGATTGATCAAATATCATTATTTACAACTTTAGTAATCATGATCAATTGTGGGAAGCACTCGTTTGTACATTTATATTGAATTGCAATTATTTATTTGGTTAGAACCTTTGGAGAGTGATGGATGTATATATGATACTTACCTTGGATTTGTCTTGAAAGAACATTGGAAATAACTATTAATTTTTTCTGAACTGCTTTTTGGAAAGGTATCTTCATGTGTTCACAATTAATTTTTGAAAAAATATTTTCGTTATGCACATGGGTTATCATTTTAGTTTAGGGACAAAGAGATTTTTCTTTCTATCACATTTTTGATAAATGTTTTAGTATAAATTCTCTTTAGTTAGATTCACGGGGATGCACTACAGTATTAAATGCGAATGGACAATCAAAAAACAGTACATATCAAATATCTGTATTATACAAGAAACATTTTGAAAGAATGAATTTTCATTCGTTTCAACAAATGTATTTTACAATTATTTTTTGCACTTTGTATTTTACGTACCACACTTTGATAATGAGGAAGAAAGACGCAAAATAGTATTCTTTCTATGTCCATTTGTATGCACTGGCACTTTAAAAGGAGGTGTACTCCACGACACTGTTGTCATGTGATCAAGGCAGGGATCTGCCGAAACGCGTCGTGGCTGACATGGTTGCACTTTGAAGCTAAATAAAAAAGACAAGCACGAAAACTGGGTCTACCTCGTCTTTGCTGGTGTGTGGCTGTAGTCTTCCTGTGGAGACGGTGGCGAGCTCTTGCAACATATATATATATATATATATATATATATATATATATATATATATATATATACACACACATTTTTTTATTTAATTAATACATTTATTCTTTTAAATTGCATTATTTATATTATTTTTATTTATTATTTTATTTTATTACCCTTTACACCCTAAAAACTAATCTCACTCTGCTCGCTTTAAATACCCCTGCACCCCATAATCATAACCCACCCTTACTCCTTAAAATACCCCAACACCCTTAAACACTAACCCATCTTAACCCTTTAAATATACCCTGTACCCCAAAAGCCAAACCTATCCCTAAACCCTAAACATACCCCTGTACCCCAAAACCTAAACCTACCCCTGAACCCTAAAATACCCCTGTACCACAAAAACCAAACCAATCCCTGAACCCTTAAAATACCCCTGTACCCCAAAACCCAAACCTAGCCCTGAACCCTAAAAATAAATCTGTACCCCATAACCCAAACCTAGCCCTGAACCTCTAAAATACCCCTATACCCCAAAACCCAAACCTAGCCCTGAACCCTAAAAATACCCCTGTACCCCAAAACCCATACCTATCCCTGAACCCTAAAAATACCCCTGTACCCCAAAACCCATACCTATCCCTAAACCCTAAAACTACCCCTTTACCCCATAACCCTAAACTATATCTGAACCCTTAAAATACCCAAACACCCCAAAACATATACCTCAGTACCCCAAAACATATACCCCTATACCCATACTTACCTTATCCAAACATTAAAAAAACATGCTTTTACCATTCATGCATTCACAACAAATTTCGTTTTAAATGTATGCGTGGTAAAAGCATATAAAATTTAATGCCATGTGTTATAATGGCATTGCGGAGTCATGGTACTTTCGTAATGAAAGTATGCGGAGTGATGGTATGCGGAAAGAAAGTTGCGGAATAATGGGTGTTTACCCTCCCCCGGTAAGTACATTGGTGGCACGGCGGCCCACATCTCCAGCAACATACTCATATTTTTTCACCAACCTTTGAAAAATGCACAGGTCTCTCTCATTGATGGCCAGCACCGACATACACTTTTAGACACACCTCTTGCCACAAGTTCTAGAATTGAGAACTTAAGAGCTAGGGAGCTACGTTCGAAACTCGGCATCAGCTCAACATCCTGTCATTCCAGGGAAATCGCTTTGTCTCCCGATGCCTACCACAAATGAATGTGTTCTTCTGTAATATAAATTGTGCTCATGCCATGTTGTCAAGTTCGCGCTATATAATATTGCAAGGAAAAATAAAGTAGGGAAACTCGAGTTCACACACTACTGAACGCGCACTCTTAAGTGCATTAGCAGTGCACTGTGAATCGGAGCGTTTCACAGGCTTGTCACGGATAAGAAATGCTATCAAAAGGAAATCCTACAAAACAATATACTACTGGCTGGCAGCAATTCATACCCGGACAACGCCGGGACGGACTGCTAGTTCTAAACTAAATGGTAATTATTTCACACATGAATGGGTTTTCCCATACATTAAGGATGATTATGTCATGTCAGGGAGGAGCCTGGGCTATAATACCAATAATGATAGTTTAGACACAGAGTGTATTAGTTTAGATTCCAGTTCAGGTGCAAATGAGAACCACAGGGGCAAGAGGAATTATAGAAGGGCTACTGGACAAGGATATGGACAAGGGAGAAAATGGGGCCCAGAAATGCTCCTTATATGTCCCATGCGTACTACCCTGGCCGTACACTCCCTCTAATACATCCAGTACCATTAGAGCACTGGGGCCCACTGCAGGGCCCTTACCCAAATTACCCACACAACCCACAAAGCTCTTTGTTAGGGGCAGAACAGGGATGCCCGAGAGGCAGGATGAATAAGGGAATCCGGGGCCAAATAGGCCCCAAAACTAGAGTAGGTCAGATTCACCACCAGGAGTAAACCAAAGATAACAATCAATTTTACAAAGGCGGTTTTGAAACAGATTGGTGATATAGACCCTAGGACATTACGAATATCTTATAACACCACTAAAGAAGAGAAGGCAGCAATACAAAGAACTGGCTAGTGGCAGAAGGATCAATATTAAGCCAGCAAAGGTAGGGCCAAAGTCATTCAGTCCACTGAGTCCTATTAGATAGAATTTCTTAGACTTCTAGGAGATAGAAGAAATTATGAATCACTAACCACAGACACAACAGATGTTCTCAGAGTACAGATTGCCAGCATAACTGAAAAGGCTCTAGCACATGATTGGATTACACAAAAAGGACGGCAAGTTCCTGACTAACAAGAACCTTAACACCACCTACTTCTACACTATCTGTAAAATACATAAAGCTTTGGAATCGACCAATAGTATTTGGGATAGAGTTGATCCTAGAACCTCTATCCAGGTTTGCAGATGCCTTTCTGATGCAAGCAGTACTCTGCCTGTTGAGAGACATGCAATTCAACCCAGACATTCAAAGTCTCTATAAAAGTCTCCCTCATCTAGAAACCCAGGATATAACTGAAGATGTGCTTTCTGAAAAAGAATGGGATTTCCAGACATCAAGAAATGTTGTGATGGAATGCTGGATATGGACTTTAATGTACGACTTCTTCCGATTTGAAGAAGCCCTCTATTTACAAAAACACTGGACCAGCATGGGAAACAACTTTGCACCAAGTATAGCTAGTCTCTATATGCAACACTTGGAGGTACACTTATTCTGTTGCCCTCAGAACCCCTTTTGCAAACATTTAAGACTATGGAAGTGTGACATCAATGATGTTTTTATCATTTCGGAGGCTAATGAATTAACAGCAAAGAACTTTCTAACGCAGCTCAATGTATAGAATGAATTCCTGAAATTTACTCATGCCATAAGTACGTAGGAACTGGTATTTTTGGACCTCAATGTAGAGGTAAACCAGGGGGCCTCTAAAAACAACAACTCACGAGAGATCCACTGCAAAGAACTGTCTACTACTATGAGGAAATATAAATTTTATGGTCAAGAAATGTTCCCTAACGTGTACCCCACCGTCTCCATGTACGAGCTTAAAGTGCATGTAACTTCCCTCCTGTGCCAGCTATGAAAACGCAAATACATTTGCGTCCAATGTTAACATGTCCTCTTTCAGATCCACCCTGAATGGGTCGGATATTCTGTTCCTAAGTATGCCTTGCCACCATCTTTGTATGGTGCACTTTCACGTATTCCTGGCTCTGTGCGAGCTAGGCCCTGTTTTCTGTCATCGAGCCTCTTTTTCAAAGTCATCTCTGCCTCCTGAAACTGCAACGTGGGATGCCCCCCCGTGAACTCTGTCCTACTCCCTGCGAGGCGAGCGGGGCCTGGCTCGGCCTGCTTGCCTGCCAAAGACAGTATTTTACCTTCACGCTATCAGCATAGTCAAGCTCAGCTTCCCGAAAACACATTCCAGTCCAGCAGAATAGATAAACAACCCCTCAGCTGCAGAGTAAAGGGCCCGGCCTTTCTGTCTCCATGCAAGTAATTCATAGCTCCGCTCCCGTTACCATGGTAGGCCCATGGCCCCCTCGCTTTACACACAGACACGTAGGCACATATGCACGCATTCATAGTCAAGTATAGGATAGCCTCTGCCCAAGAGACCTTTCCTTCTAGATAATATGGTTCCCAAACATCAGATATCAGATATGATATAGGAACGAGTTGATCTGACATGCCAGACTTCTGTCTCTTTCCTCTAGTGTAAATGTCAAGTCCCCTGCACCCTCCAGCTTCACGTCAATCACACGTCATGCAGCTGCGCGCGCATCCAGACCTCAGATTTCTGCTGACATTGCAAGATTCTGCTATGTACCCACCCACTTGTGACACTTTCATGTGACGTTTCTAGCACACACCTCTGTGTTCACGCCTAGTTCACGCCTTCTGATTACGTATTGCTAACACGTGTGTGTTCTTATCTCATTTCTCTCAGCTGTTACGCCTTCTGTATTGGTTAACATTATGTGCTTTAAGTATAAAAGTTATGTATTGTCAATAAAGTATGCTCTATCCCTTCCTGAACCCCAGTGGTGTCAGGAACCCGATATCCGGTTCAAGAACCATTCCTTTTTAAGGAATAAAACCCCTAAGAACTCTAACACCACGGACTCTGCGTCTTTCTTTCTGATTGAGTTATTTTATAAGTACTTACCTGCATAGAAATTAGGACGGTAATTAAATATTTACCACATTAATTTGGCGCCCGAACAGGGACCCCTCCCCCACCCCACGCGCCGGTTGGTGCGTTGCTACCTTTGCCCCCTGCCATAGTCAAGACGGACAACTACGCGTACCCGCAGGATTTCCTGTATCTCCCTCAGGCCTACGGAGGTGACGGAGACTGCGATCAGCACCCAGACGAGGCGGTGAGGAGTGCGGAGGATCCCGACCAGAGCCTAGCCGAAAGAAGCAAGGTCCGAGGTGTCAAGAGGCCCACCAGTTCCGAAGTATTCACGTATCGAGTCGAGTCGAGTCCAGTCCGGTCCAGTCCAGTTGAGTTTTCCGAGGCCTTCTGTTCCGTGCTTCCCGGTGAGTACCGTTGCTGGGGACGCATCTAGACGGGTGCATTATTATGTATCCGGTAAAGACGGGTTTGGGTACACAAACACGGTCTGCGCTGTTTTAGACAGTGTATCTGTACTGTTTAGCAGTACATCAGGCATTCAAGTTCTTGCACTGTTCTTGGCAGTGTATCTGTACTGTTTAGCAGTATATAAAGTATTCAAGGTTTCGATTTTTGTTCTCGTTTTCTGGAGTTCAAGGGTAGTCCATACGTGTTCAAAATGTTTCATGTGATAAATGTCGTGGTATGAGTGACTGTTTGATGTACATTACTGTGTTTTTGTATAACTAGCTGTGTTCAGAGTAAGTAACAAGTATTGAGTTTCCAGTACCAAGTAACAAGATGCCGTTTTTCAATAAATTAAGACAGATAGGAACTAGGAAAGGGATATTAGAGGAAGAAATTCCTGTCCCACCTAGGGACACCCCTGGAAATTTTATGTACCATAAGCATGGCTTAGATGCCATACTGTATCTAGATTTATGGGCCGATTATACCAAGCACCTAGAAGAGAGACACAGGTGGCCTGCTACAGGAACGTGGGATGCCGAGTGCATCATGAGAGTAGAGGAAGCGCTATGGAAAAAGAAAGCCAGACAATCCCAGAAAGATGCCATAGAATTGTGGCGTAAAGAATCGCATAGACGTGCAGAAAAAGCATTCCGAAAAGCCGAAAAACATAGAGAAGAGTCGGATGAAGTCCGAGAAAACGAATTAGTTACTGAAGGTATCCGAGTAAAAGCAGAACAAGTAGACCGCATGCGAAACACTCTTGCATATGGCATGTATTTAGTGGCCGAGGGTTTGCCTAAGGCCACTCCAGAAATACCGAAAGATCTGCCGCCACCATTGGTTCCGACTAAAGTAAGCCACAGGACCACCAAAGACATATTCCTTGCTTCCTATCTAGACGATGTAGCTCCCGCTTACACCAATCCACGTGCCCACGTACCGCCTACTGACGGTGACGGTGGGGGCAACCCACTCCAAGACAATGCCCAGCCAGTACCGCAACAAAGTTCACCCGTTCGACATCCTGCACCCCCTGTTCCTCCACCACTTCCCACACCTAAGATTAATACACTGAATCCGTTTGGGCCTGATCCTGGTAAAAGACAAGTTCAGTTACACACACAGACTCCACAGACAAGTCATGCTCAAGCCTCCGCCTCAGGAGGTGCGACAGGAGGTTACCAGACTCTGCCACAAACACACAGATTAAACCTTAGGGACGTAGTAAAGCAACGTACACCTCGAACACCAAGTTACGACTTGCTTAAAGAACCCCTTTCAATTTGCAGATACGATCCCGTACCCGGTAAAGACGATAGAATGTTGTTAGCATCACTACGCTTACGAAAAGTTACAGATTACTTAGTGTTATTTCCAGGAATGACTGAACACCTAGATAGAATATATCATTTTATCCAGACTGGGGAAGATCCTGAAAGTATTAAAGAGGCCCTGGCTCACCAGAAAGCTGACACTCAAGGTTGTATATTACGCTTCTTCATAAATTGTTTAATAAGAGAACGAGACAGGCCTGGAGTAGACAAGGACGAGATGGACGCACTAAACAAGTGGGGTCAGAATATAGCCGATGGAAACCATGATAAACAGAGTTCTATAGCAAGTATGTACAAAAGAATCAGAAAAGCAGTAATAGAAATACATGAAAGAAAGGAACAAGAAAAGGAAGGAGATAACGACAGGAATGACTCCTCCGAGGAGGACGAACCAGAGGAATCTGACACAGCTAAAGAAATGATAGCGTATGTAGGTAAGGGAAATTACCTTAAGAAAGGCAGTCGTCCAGAAAGCAAGAGAGTTTTCCTCTCTGGCATCTCAAAAACGAGTTCTCCTGAATATCTGTTTCAAGTTAACGATAAAATTCTTCAAGAACGAATGGGGTACCATGTACTCAATTCTATGGACGAACAAGAACTAGCCCGGTCAGCAGTACAATGGGCTGACAATCCTAGCACATATAATGATGATACAGTAGCACAGACATTTTTTAATCTTTCCCCAGACGAGCAGAAGTTAGCTGGTATGTACATGTTTCAGCATCTCATCACGTTATACAGACATCAGCATTCTGATCCAGGTCCCCTACCTGATACATTAGAAGCACTACTTATGAATAGATGGAGAGGCCTAAGTACCAAGTTAATTCAAATAATTCTAGAACAGCGGCACAGATATAATGCTTTCTTAGGCCCACAATATGTTTCAGCTCCGCCCCCAGAAAGAAAAATGTTTCATTTTGACAGGCAGAATCCTTTACGAGAAGTACACCCAGTTATGAATGACGATAATACCCTAAGACGTGTGTTTGTGTACACACCTTTAACAAAGTTGGAATTGTTAGAAATGAAGAAACTAGTACCCTGTCACGATAAAGACCCTGCAGGTTTTCACCGAGAAATTAGGGACATGTTACTCATGGGAGATTACACGTATACAGATATTATGAAATTGTTAAAAGTACTGCTGCCCACCGGCATTTACGAGAAACTCAAGGAAAAAGAATGGGAGGTGGGAGATAAAAAGATTATTTGGACTGAAATAGAAGACGAGGAAAAAGGTCGTACTCCAGGGCTAGGCCTTGGGGACAAAGCTAAACCATTACCAGGTTTAATAGTACAGGTTTTGCCAAGATTATTGACAACTAAAAAGGAAGACTGGGACGCAATCTCAGCCTGTAAACAGAAACACGATGAAGATACTAGTGACTTCTATTCAAGATTCGAGAAATGTTTCATTATTAATAGTGGCCTGAAACCAGGTAGCGAGTCATACCCGCACCTTTTTGTAACAAAATTAGTCGAGAATTCCCTGACACAAGTTAAGAACCGTGTATATAAAGTCGAAAGTACATGGCAAGCAAATACGCCATCCCAGATGTTACAAATGTTACAATATCACCAGAACAGAATTAGAAAAGAACAAGATCACGAACAGAGACGTATGAAAGATACGAAAATGAAAATGCTAGTGGCCCAGTCGGTTCCAGCCGACGGTCAGAAAAAGGGTGTGACCCAGACAAGTAATTCAGCAGCTCCTGTTAAAGGGACATGCAACTATTGCAAACAACCAGGTCACTACGTAAACGAATGTCCAGTCCTGAAACACAATATATCAACAGGTAAAACTAAAGAAAGACCGCGTCAGCCTAGACAAGACCAGGTCCAGCAACAGACTTCACAGAATATACAGCCTATGCATGCTCCACCACATACAGTACAGACCGTAGCGGTATCACAGCCACAGCCCATTGCCGCGACGCAGCAAGTTTCACAACAGATGTACCAGTATGCCCAATCTGATTATCCCGATTATCAGCGATACACATGAAACAGCCTAGAGAGGGAGGTTGGCTTGCCTCTTATTGAGATTCCTGTAGATCAAGAGGGTCCTTATGTACATAGTCAAGTATTAGGAAAAGACAGAAAGTTTTTAATTGACACAGGGGCAAGTCGCACCACGATCAGTCACGACGAAGTTCCAGGGGCACCCCTCTCAGGCTCACAGAATGTTTCCCTTGGTTTTTCAGGACAACCTATTGTAAATGAAGTGTCAAAACCTGTTCCCCTAGCAGTAGGTCCATTATCACGTGTTACAGACTTGTTACTCACGAAATCATGTCCAGAAAACTTGCTAGGTATCAAGACACTGAAGGCTCTAGGAGCTGTGATATGTTGTTCTCCGGAGGGAGTTAGACTTTTTCTACGTGACTTTAAGGGTCACTATGTACTACGAGAGTTTGATGTCAGATTGAAAAATGTACCGAAACACCTGTGGGCACAAGGCCCAACCGATGTAGGTTGTATGCACATTACACCATACCGTGTTACACTCAAACCAGGAGTTGTATTACCCCGAATCAGACAATACAAGTTACCGCCCGATGCTGTAGTGGCTTTACTGGAAATTATTGAAGAGCTCATTGCCCAAGGAGTGGTCGTAGAAACCGATTCCAATATCTGTAATTCCCCTATCATTCCGATTCTTAAACGTACTGATCCGAATGCACCGCCAGTATATCGGCTGGTGATTGATTTACGAGAACTGAATAAATGCATTGTACCACAGTATCCTGTGGTTCCCGACATCTCATCATAACTGACTGCTATTGATTCAGAAGCGACGTTCTTTACTGTAATTGACCTCAAGAACGCCTTCTTCAGTGTACCCATTGATCCAGAGAGCCAATATCTCTTCGGATTCAGTTTAAATGGCCGAAGCTTCAAATTTTCACGCGCACCTCAAGGATTCACAGAAAGCCCCAGCATCTATAGCCAAGCACTGAAAAGACAACTTGACTGTATCCAAATGCCAGTTAACACTGCCTTACTACAGTACGTAGATGATCTACTGATCACCGCACGAAGTGAACCCGAATGTGAACAAGCATCACTGACAGTTTTACATTTTCTGGCCTACAAGGGACACAAGGTGTCTCCTTCGAAGCTGCAATTCTGTGTTCAGCAAGTGGTGTACCTTGGGCACTTGCTGTCCAAGTGGGGAAGACAGCTCACACCTGATCGAGTTCAGTTAATTGCACAGTTACCACAACCCAAGACACAAAAGGAAGTGCGGGCCTTTATAGGCCTCACCTCGTACTGCAGACAATGGATTCCTCAGTATGCATTTCTAGCTAAACCACTGATACAGTTGACAACACAGGAGGCAGCGACTTCGACTGCCCTCCCTTGGACTCAGGAACATACACAGGCTTTTGAGGAATTAAAGAAAGCTTTATGCCAAGCACCAGTTTTAGCGACACCATGTTACAGCAAACCTTTTACACTTTTTGTTACGGAACGTGATGGTACAGCGTTGTCTGTCCTCACACAAGATCAAGCAGGTTCACATAAGCCTTGCGCTTATTTTTCAAGTACATTGGATCCAGTGGCCCAGGCTCTGCCTGCGTGCTTAAAATCAGTTGCAGCGACAGCCCTAGCAATCAGACAAAGCGACTCAATAGTATTAGGACATCCATTGACAGTACAAGTTCCACATTCTGTAGAAGTCCTTCTAAACCGAACACAGACTCAACACCTGACTATAGCACGACTGACAGGTTATGAATTGACGCTATTCTAGCCACACATAGAAATCAGACGCTGTAACATTCTAAATCCTGCAACATTGTTACCCTCGGTTATGACAGATTCAGCCCCGCATGATTGTATAGAGATCATTAATGCAGTAACAAAGCCCCGACGAGACTTAACAGATGTTGCACTAACTAATCCAGACATGACACTTTACGTGGATGGTTCATGTATGAGAACAAGCACAGGAGAATTAGTGGCCGCATATGCAGTGACCACTGAAACTGAAGTCAAAGAAACACACCGTATTGATACACTGTCCGCTCAAGCAGCAGAGCTTATCGCTCTGACCCGAGCCTGTATACTAGCCAAGAACAGGAATGTTAACATATATACAGATTCACGTTATGCTTTCGGAGTCGTACACGACTTCGGAGTGTTATGGCAAGAACGAGGCT
Source organism: Lissotriton vulgaris (assembly GCF_964263255.1). Classification (NCBI taxonomy): domain Eukaryota; kingdom Metazoa; phylum Chordata; class Amphibia; order Caudata; family Salamandridae; genus Lissotriton; species Lissotriton vulgaris. Next base: position 1,805,443,547 of record NC_141694.1, on the reverse strand, counting down.
TCTTGACCTCTCACGGTGCCAAGATCCAACACGGTCCCCTCATTCAAGCACTGCTAGAAGCAATACATTTGCCTTCAGGCATATCCATCATGAAGTGTAAAGCACATACAAAAATAACAGACTCTATTTCCCAGGGTAACGACCTGGCAGACCAAACAGCAAAACATACAGCATTGACTTACACCCAGACAACTGATGTGACAAAGACAATAGTACCGACACATTGTATGACAGTTAGGGATCCCACACTAGATGTAATCGATATTCAGACACATGCTACTCCAGACGAAATCAAGAAATGGATTGAACTAGGAGGGATCCAGACAGATCAGGGATGGATGACGAAGGGAAAATCTACATGGTTTCTCCCCGACTCTATGGTTCAAGTCATAATTAATACAGCACATAGTCCAGCACACCTGGGAGAAAAAGCTATGTTAGACAGTTTACAGAATCTCTGGTTCAACAAACATTTACGAGCAGCAGCAAAACAGAAAGTGCGTACTTGCATGATCTGTTGTCAGTTCAATCCAGGTAAAAGCGTCCCTGTAGAGCAAGGTGGATTTCATCCTCCCGATCACCCTTTTGAAGTCCTTCAGATGGATTATATCCAGATGGAACGTTGTCGAGGATTCAAGTACGTCCTCGTAGTTGTTTGTGCACTTTCCCGTTGGACCGAAGCATATCCAGTCCCAGATTACACTGCCCCGACCACTGCCAAGCAGCTGGTTTGAGAATTCTTCCCACGGTACGGCTTGCCTCGTATCGTGTACTCAGATAACGGACAGCCATTCTCATCCGAGCTCATGAAGCAGGTTTCACTCCTGCTAGGATATCAGTGGAAATTCCATTGCGTCCGACATCCCGAGGCAGCTGGCCTTGTAGAGAGGCACAATCAGACACTGAAAACCCGTCTTGCTAAAATATGTAAAGAGAAAGGGGTCGACTGGATAGTCGCCCTGCCAGTTGCACTATTCTATATGAGAATGGTCCCACATTCGAGATCAGGACTATCCCCGTATGAGGTGGTCTTTGGCCGGCCACCAAATATGTGGGGGACGCCCATGCCTAAGAAAATAACCGATGTTGACTGTAATATGCTGACAGATTACCTTGCCTCCTTGATGTCTGCACTCCAATCATGTCGTTCACAGGTTGCCGCAGCCTTTCCCGACAATACTGATGTGAAGCCACACGATGTCCGTCCCGGAGATACTGTCCTGATACGCAATTTCGATAGGAGGAGTCCGCTGGAGCCCCGTTGGCAGGAGCCGAAGCTCGTCCTTCTGACCACGAGGACTGCAATCAAGGTTGAGGGCCGTAAGGGGTGGATTCATACGAGTCATATTAAAAAATGTAATGAACTGTTGCCAGAGACTGACTCTTCCACCCCCTCAAAGGACTGCCCAGATTCTAGTGACTCTAAACTTCCCATGGTAGAGAAAACTCCGCAAGAGGAGTATAAATTAAAGTTGCGGTCTAGCAAGTCAGACAGTTTAATTGTTTAAGTCCTCCCCTAGGTGAATCGGTTAAATAGTTTCTGACATGTATCCCCTAGACCCCAATAGAGAGAGAGATAGAGAGAAACAGATCAAGAAGCAACGATATTGCAAATCTCTCAAAAGTTACTGTATTGTTACCTTATGGATTATGTTTTCTTTAAGTCTCACGATTATTGTCACAAGTGTAATTTTGCATATCTATTTTCCTATTGCTACACGTGCACATTCTTCTTCTAATAACACTGCCGAGCATTCTTTTAGTGAGTTACCCCCTCACGAGCTGTCTTACCGACTTGCGCTGCGCAACAATACATTCATTAGTATGTTACATCACTCTCATCAGACCAGCAACGCTACTAATTGTTGGATATGTGGCCGACTCCCTCCCTACCAGAAATACAGGGGAGTTCTGCCCCTTTTCCTGTACCCGTTCACACACAATGGTTCATGTGGCGCCTGGTTTAGTTTGATTAATTCCTTAGATTCAAATTCCGTAGTTTATCAGGGTATCTGGGTATGGGGAAACCTGAACACAGTTTTGCATAGAGTATGTTATCCTGACAAAGAGGGACTTCCCAAAAGGACAGGGACAGATCTAGAAAATGAAGTATATGGATTAGGAAATTTTACACTTAACCTCATGATTCTGAATGTTGAATCCAAAACTGAGCCAGACTTGCCCACTATGTCAGTACTACCAGTCAAAGGTGAATTATGTGTCAGAAAGAATGGTTCCGTACACCTGGGTCATAGTAAATGTACTACTGTGGTCGAATTTAGTGATAAGGGCAAGTCCACATTCAAAGCTACACGTCATTCCTATTTCATTTGTGGTCAGACAGCATACATACGTTTGCCACTAGATTGGGATGGTACCTGCTACATTGGATTCTTACTGCCACCTGTTTTCCTAGCTCCACCTGACTATCATAGAAATTCCCGTCTAGTTCACAGACCAAAAAGAGATCTCCCAATTGTCGACTATACTGAGACAGCATGGGAACAGTACACAGATTTCAATAAAGGTTTCTTTCCCTATTTAGGAGCTATTTTTAATAGTAAGTCTATCCGTCACTTGACCAGAACTCTCGAAGCAGTAGTGAAAGAGACTACTTCCGCCCTAGGTAACTTGACTGAGGAACAGTCTGCTATGAGACTTGTCATTCTTCATAATCGTATTGTTATTGACGTCATACTAGCCGATCGAGGAGGAGCCTGTAAGGTCCTCGGGTCAGCTTGCTGTGTTTTCATTCCAGATAATGCTCCGTCCGTATATAAGGCTATTACACGTCTCCATAAGATAGCTAGTCAGATACATCAGAATCCAGGCACTTGGACTTGGTCCGGTTGGCTCTGGACTACTATTTCAGCTTGGGGATGGAAAATACTGTCACTCCTTGGAACAATACTACTTATAGTATTCAGTTGCTGTCTATGTTTACAATGTGGGCCAGCGATTTGCGGCTTGTGCGCCACATCCTGCACTCCCCATTCAAGTCAACGTACTAAAACCCGTTTGAAAAAGGATGAGCAGATGATGCTAACTACACAAATAAATGGATTAATGAAGATTGATATATCATGAAGGGTCCGTAGGGAACAAGGAGGGAATGAGGAAATATAAATTTTATGGTCAAGAAATGTTCCCTAACGTGTACCCCACCGTCTCCATGTACGAGCTTAAAGTGCATGTAACTTCCCTCCTGTGCCAGCTATGAAAACGCAAATACATCTGCGTCCAATGTTAACATGTCCTCTTTCAGATCCACCCTGAATGGGTCGGATATTCTGTTCCTAAGTATGCCTTGCCACCGTCTTTGTATGGTGCACTTTCACGTATTCCTGGCTCTGTGCGAGCTAGGCCCTGTTTTCTGTCATCGAGCCTCTTTTTCAAAGTCATCTCTGCCTCCTGAAACTGCAACGTGGGATGCCCCCCCGTGAACTCTGTCCTACTCCCTGCGAGGCGAGCGGGGCCTGGCTCGGCCTGCTTGCCTGCCAAAGACAGTATTTTACCTTCACGCTATCAGCATAGTCAAGCTCAGCTTCCCGAAAACACATTCCAGTCCAGCAGAATAGATAAACAACCCCTCAGCTGCAGAGTAAAGGGCCCGGCCTTTCTGTCTCCATGCAAGTAATTCATAGCTCCGCTCCCGTTACCATGGTAGGCCCATGGCCCCCTCGCTTTACACACAGCCACGTAGGCACATATGCACGCATTCATAGTCAAGTATAGGATAGCCTCTGCCCAAGAGACCTTTCCTTCTAGATAATATGGTTCCCAAACATCAGATATCAGATATGATATAGGAACGAGTTGATCTGACATGCCAGACTTCTGTCTCTTTCCTCTAGTGTAAATGTCAAGTCCCCTGCACCCTCCAGCTTCACGTCAATCACACGTCATGCAGCTGCGCGCGCATCCAGACCTCAGATTTCTGCTGCCATTGCAAGATTCTGCTATGTACCCACCCACTTGTGACACTTTCATGTGACGTTTCTAGCACACCCCTCTGTGTTCACGCCTAGTTCACGCCTTCTGATTACGTATTGCTAACACGTGTGTGTTCTTATCTCATTTCTCTCAGCTGTTACGCCTTCTGTATTGGTTAACATTATGTGCTTTAAGTATAAAAGTTATGTATTGTCAATAAAGTATGCTCTATCCCTTCCTGAACCCCAGTGGTGTCAGGAACCCGATATCCGGTTCAAGAACCATTCCTTTTTAAGGAATAAAACCCCTAAGAACTCTAACACCACGGACTCTGCGTCTTTCTTTCCGATTGAGTTATTTTATAAGTACTTACCTGCATAGAAATTAGGACGGTAATTAAATATTTACCACAACTATACAACAGCTTTCATACCTGAATCTCCCTTTTGGACAGTTCCTAAGATTGTGGAGAAACTGTTTAGAGATGATCAACTATACATTACAAGCCAACCGCCTAAAAACTAAACTTGAGGCAAAAAAATCTCCACAAATGATGGTGCCTCAAGCAAAGAAACGGATGCAAAAAACATGTATTACCACTTTCAATATAGCAGCTAATCAAGAGACAAAAATCATAACTGGCATTTTACGACTAGTGGATCCCTCTCAATACCATAAACCTTTGCTTTCACATATGAGGAGGCAGAGCAGTCGTGACATGCTGGTTAACATATGCCCCCGAAAAACATCTAGTGACAACACACAATTACAGAGCACAATAGTACCAGCTTTTGTTTACTACTCAAGTGGAGGATGCAGTGTCTGTCATCTGACAAAAGTAACTAAGACAGTTTTTTCAACTATAACATGAGATGGCAACTGAGAAATGTTGCTAAGTGCAACATGCACTGGGTGGTATATCTAATGATGTGCCCCTGCAACCTAGATTAAGTAGGGATGATAACCTTGAGAGCTTATATTTTTGCATCCAAGTATATGACACCTTCACCTTTTCTGGAACTTTAATCTATCGTCCCCCTCGCAATCCCACGCAGTTTCTTGCCAGTGTAAGGGAGGTACTGAGTGACCTGACTCTTAGGTACTCCAACTTTACAATCATAGATGATCTGAATCTCCAATTAGACGATCCCATGGACAAACACGCCTCTAATTTTAAAGAAATCCTACAGATCCTAGGATTAACTCTCAGGACTCTCGAAGCCACCCATAAAGCTGGACACTCCCTTGACTGTATCAGCTCTAATTTAGATAAAATGACAGTTAATGATCCCATACCCCTGACCTGAACTGATCATTTTTACATAGAATTCAACATTGAACTCACTAAGAGTAAACTGAAGCCCAAAGAGGTAGCTAAAAAGGGAAACACTTTACCTAATTGGGGAAAAATCATGAAACATCCTGATCCTACCAGCTGGGCCAAGAAAAGTAAACCCCTTCTCTCGGGGCACACCACGATAAACTATCAAAAATTCAAAAGACGGATGACCGACATCGGAAATAACATCAGAAACCCAGAAAGTAATAGAGAGACCACAGGAAAAAGGAAAACCTCTGCCCCTTGGTTTTCAAACAGCCTAAAAGAACAACTGGTAGAAATCAAACTTCTTGAGCGCAAATGGCGACGGAATTATGACAATGATGCCAAAGTGATATACAAGAAAGCTAGGAGATTATATCACTCTTCCATCAAAGTGGAGGAAAAATCCATCAAAACTGGGGTCCTGCAGGGCTCCAGTTTAAGCCCCACCTTATTCAACCTTTCCATGGTTCCTCTACTAAACTTAATTTCCTCTTATAACATCAGTACTGTCGCCTACGCTGACGACACTCAGCTTGTTCTGACCCTCGATAAAAACCAACCTAACGCAGAACAAACATTAAAAGAATGTCTGTCAGAAACCTTCAAATGGATGTCACACAACCATCTGAAGTGCAACTCATCTAAAACTGAAATCATACCTTCTGGACCCAACAATCTTTTCTATCCACAACAATGGTGGCCTGAAAATGCAGAACCTCCCCCCAATACCATCAATGCCGCGCGAAACCTAGGCATAAAATTTTAGAACACTCTGCTTTCAACCAACAAGCCAAGGAAGTAGCAGGGGTATGCTTTGGCATTATCAGAAGCTTGAGGAAATTCTTCGATCTTCTTCCTCTGAGTGCCGGACGTACGGTAGCTGTTGCCCTCATAACATCAAGGCTGGACTATTGTAATAGCCTTTATGCTGGACTGAACAAGTCAGCCCTTCATAAACTCCAAATGGTCCAGCATGCAGCTGCCAGACTGGTCCTCAGACTGCCCAGGAAATCTTCGGCCTCGGCAGCTCTGGACGCCTTACATTGGCTCCCTATCCACAAGCGCATACTCTTCAAAGTCTTGACTGTCACTTACAGAGCCTTCTATTATCATGGCCCACTGAACTTGCGCAAATACTTCAATCAATACCACCTGTCAAGATCACTCAGGTCCTCTACAGCTAATCTACTCCACGTCCCCAGGTTCAAAAGGTCAACTAGAGGATGAAAATCCATTGCAGTCATCGGCGCGAAAGTATGGAATAAACTTCCCTCTTTCTTGCATCAAGCCTCCACTGAACTTAAATTCAGAACGCTTTTAAAAACATGGATCTATTCCCTGCCTAACGCCGAATGTATGGGATTCATATGATGTGCTTCTCAGACAGGTAGTCTCTTTTTCATCTACTACCTGCGGTTTCTGGAATCCAAGCGCCAAGATACTCCTTGGAGTGGTAGCGCGCTATATAAGTCTCTTTTCACTTCACTTCACTTCACCTACAAGATAGAAATGAGAATCTGTGAACATTTCAGTAATTTGAGATGTGGCTGAGCAACCACAAAAAATGTCAACATACTACTTACAAAAAAACACAAGGCACAGGATTACTGTTGGGTGATCTTTGAACACATTGATAACCTAGTGGACTATCAGCCTAAGGTGTTTGAAAGAGAACCACCAGTGGGTGCTCAGACTTAATATGAATGTAGAGGGCCTGAATGACAACATTCCATGAAGCCAATTCACCAGATAACCCCGGTCCCGGGTTGTTGTTAATCAATACCTAAACTGGAAAAAATAGCATGATCTTATCCTTTATATAATGGTCTATTCAGTGTTATACATACCCACCTTCCATAAAGGGCCAGCTTTAGCACTGGTGGTGGCCTGTGCGACAATGTTTGTTGATGCCCCCACGGACTCCCTCACTATCACCCTTTAAGAGTACCCGCCCCCCCAAGTCTCCATAACCACTCTCTGTCTATCAGATGTATTTGGTTAGTTATATATCGCCACCTATACCAGTTTGGGGGTGTCAGAGCACTTTACATCACACACACATTACACAGAGACAATCAATCATATGTGTGTAAATCAGTGCCTAGGAAATGTTTTGTAAGTAATAAGACTACAAGGTGAGTCACATTTCATCCATACTGATAGGCAGTATAGTTTGGTCTGGAAAAGGACAGACTCAGAATTTAAAACATAACCTCATTGTTTGAGGTTACATTTAATAATAAGGATTTTTCTTTACTGAAATGAACCTTTTTGAAACATTAGAATAATGAAAGACAGAGGAAAATAATGCTCTGATCTATAACTTGCAGTTTGCATACAGCTCTTTGATGACAGGTATTAGTTCACTATTCCATGTTAGGATTTTAACATCTATACTACTAGTGACAAATGAATCTCTCTGACAAAAGCACTGATCTATTTAAACGATATGTACTTTCTGATCTGCATGGTACACATTCTTTGCAGTAGGGATATTACCCTTCTATCCTACCATAAAAAAATATTCAAATTTTCTTCTAGAAAAAACTCCTTTTCTCTCCAATAAGAACAATAATCACTGGAGTTATCTTTACGTTCTTATTGTTGTATGAAAATTACAGAAGGCCAGCAATGCAGACGCATGTGCTTTTAAAACCATAAAATACTTTCAAATACAGCGCCTCCTCAAAGTGGCAGCACCCGGTGCGGTGGCACCGGACACACCACCCTAGAGCCGGCCATGCTTCCATATATAATCCTATATACATATATAAAACAAAAATGTGCAGAAAAAGAAACAACAAGGATGGCGGAACAAGAAGCAATAAGAAATAATGCTGTCATCAACCTTACTGATGTCACCCTAACCAAAGCGGAGGAACAGTTTCTTTCGCTGGGATTGAACTTTTGCCCTGCACAACCATTTAAATATGCCCCAACAAGAGTTGATGTATTTCAGTTCATACGGAAGCTCAAATTGAAAAGATTCTTCACTTTACAAACCTTGAAAACGGGAGTCAATGCCCGCCCTACGAGTGTAACTTCAGGGGATCCTGAAGTCTCAGCAGCAGATGTCCCCGTGCTACTAGATATGCAAGATCTTAATGCAGCCACGGATTCACAACCGATGGGACCTGAATTGGTCTTGTCCACTCAAAGAAGGCTGAGCAAAATACATTTGATACAAAAAGAAGCAGGACTAACTCCATTTAAAGGCAAGTCAGACTTTGTCCCTTTGATGGCAATGCATCACCACGGAAATTAAAGCTCTTTACAAATCGACTAACAGCAAGAGGCAAGTATTCAACCAACAACGTGCTAATTACTATGCCCTTATGAAGAGACTAAGCACTAACTCTAACGTTGTAATCAAGATTGCGGATAAGGTTGGAAACTTGGTGTTATGGCCCAAAGCATAATATATCACGGAAGCCTATTGACAATTACATGACATTAACTGCTATGTTAAATCTAGCAATAAGGACTATGGTAAAGCATGTGAGAGCTTATATAAGTTGTTATCACAATGGCACAGGGAAGGACTCATCTCAGGGGATGAGTTCAAGTTTCTGCATAATGAGTTCCTGACCCTCCCAGCATTTTACTTAATACCAAAAGTGCATAAAGGCATTAGACCTATGCCTGGCAGACCTATTATATCTGCATTAAACAGTGTGGGTGAAAGGGTAGGCCAATACATAGATTTCTTCCTCCAAGACCCTGTCAAAAAGCTACCTAGCTATGTCCGTGACACCTCGGACTTCTTAAAGAAAATAGAGACAATTGAATGGCAGGAGGACATGTTGCTGATAACACTTGATGTGGAATCTTTATATACGAGTATAGCACATGAAGATGGCCTCAATGCTGTAAAATATTTCTTGAGCCAGAGACCAGCACATTATTATCAGCATGATAAGGCAATTTTGAGTCTCATAAAGTGGTGCCTGAAAAACAATTATTTTTCTTTTGGGAAAGAGATTTGGCGACAGGTGAGAGGTGTGGCAATGGGGGCCTGCTTCTCCCCCAGCTATGCGTGTCTTCATGTTGGCTGGTGGGAGGAGTGGGTCCTCAATGTGGTACATAAAGTGTGGGTCAATGAAAAGATAATCAAGTACCTGCGGTACATCGATGATGTTTTATTGAGTGGCAAGGCGCAAAGGAGGAAGCTGTCTCCTTCATCGAGGAAATTAACAACAACTTCCTGAATTTAAAGTTTACATCGCATATTAGCGCGTGCCAGGTTGAGTTCCTAGACGTCAAGGTCTATATTGATAACTCGATGAAACTACACACTACATTATTTAGAAAGCCGACCGCAGGCATCCCATACGGAGAAATTCTCCGACTGAAAAGGATTTGTAGCTCTGAGGCTGATTTTATGCAATGTGTAGGGGAGTTAGAAGTACGACTGAGGGGACGGGGGTATTCAAAGAAAACTTTTGATCGAGCTTTGGCTAAAGCTGATCTAAGGACCCGTGAGAGCCTTTTACCTGTCACTGATAGAGGTAGTTCTCACCACTTCATCAGAGGACAAGTCTGAACTTTGCCCCAGATTCATTACCTCTTTCAGTGACCAGGAACGCAAAATCAGAAAGATTATCAATAGGAACTGGCCCATCGTTTTATCTGACGACATCCTGGGGTCCTTTTTACCACAGAAACCAACTGTAACTTTTCGCAGAGCACGCAATATGGGCGCGGTCTTGGACCAACCATGTCCAGAATTAAAAGAAAAAGCGAACTGGCTGCAATCTGCAGGTGGTTTCCGAAAATGTGCCAGTTGCCGTGCCTGTAAACAAAACTCACTACACCACCCCCTTTAGCGACACGGCGACTGGAATCATTGGTCAACACACCTGCAAGACAGAATTTGCAGTATATGTCCTGACGTGCACCTGCGGCCTTAATTATATTGGCAGTACCAAGCAGCAGGTGCACGTTAGGATCCTGCAACATCTGCGTGCAATTCTGCACAGTGACCCAGTGGCACGCCAATTCAAAATCAAACACAATAAAGATATTCATTGTTTGACATACTTTGTTGTAGGGGCAGTGCCTAAACCACGAAGAGGTGGCAACAGAGAGTTGAGGCTCAGACAGCTCGAATCGAACATGATTCTGGAATTCGACAGCAAGTGGCCGAATGGCCTCAACAACACTGAGGACTTACACACTTTTTTGTAGGCTGGCCTCGAGTGGCACTCCCTGATTTTGATCTCCTATAAATTAACACGATTTATATCACCCTTGGTAGTCAGGTTCCCTGTTACCAGGGGATGTGCAATTTCAATTGTCTAGGTTTTTCTTTTCGGTATATGTTTGCTGTAATAGCCTTGGCTAGTCAGGGTCCCTGTTAGCCAGGGATCATAATCTATGCAATTATCAACCCCTCCGTGTAAATATATTTATTACTAAAATAATAATTTTTTGATATATCTAATTTTAACACTAATTTTAGACACAGGGTGTTTGTATTATCACCTTTTACCACTTTTGTATGATGAACCCTGTTAATATTATGAAATGTTTTTTATCATACAAAATGAGACTATTGTCCGTTTGTGTAGCTAGCATGGAGTAATCATTTCTAAAGGCAGGTAGTTTTATCAGGCACTATGCACTTTTTTCCTTCTCTTGTAAATATATTGTAGCACTTTTGTGAATTTTTGCACTTTTGGACATGCACTGTTTGGCACTAATATTAAGCACTTTATACTTTACTCACTGGACTATGCCCAACCCTAAATAAGATAATGACATAGAATTAGAAATAGTCTCTGCATCCCTTATGAGACCAATGGTGCCTGTATGTAATAAAACTGAAATAATATACTTAGGAACTATCCCGCATGGGTTCTCAAAAAAGCCAAGATTAGAGCAGACTCCATCTCACGAATTGATACCCTGTGTGAGAAAATTCCTGAAGAAACTAACAGTGAGGATGATAACACCAGACTCATCCTCACATTTAACAGAGAATCACAACAAATACACAAGATTGTCTCCAAGAACTGGAATATTCTGAAAAGTGATGTTTCCATTGGGCATTTGATTGCCAACAAACCCAACATCACTTATAGAAAAGGGAGGAATATCAGAGACATCTGTGTCCGTAGTGACATTACCATCTATCCCAACTCACTGTGACCTGGGTTTGACTGGTTTTTACCCATGCAGTCACTGCAAGGCCTGTAAAACCAGTACCTCTGTTAAGCAGGTGTCCTACAATGGAGTCAACAAGACCCTCAATCAATTCTTGACATGCACTACCATTTTTGTGGTTTATGTTATCGTTTGTCCTTGTGCACTGTGGTATATTGGCAGTACCACTGCACATGCCAAGAAAAGGATACTTTTACATTACCGTGCCATTGTGAATAAAGATGCCAAATATCCTGTGGCTAGACACTTCAGTGAACACCACTTTTCCAATCCTGCCCTTATGAAATTTTTCATCTTAGCAGATAACCAAAAATCCTAGGGGTGGTAACAGACTCTTGAAACTAAGACAGATAGAGTCAAAGTATATCATCTCATTCCAAGCTAAGGCCCCCGGGAGGCCTTAATCAGGATGAAGAGCTTGCGGTCCATCTTAAAGATGATTATACATAGTCTGGTTCTCTTGGTCATACATTGTACTTTATGTCTATCCTCCATGTTGTTTGAACTTGTTTACTTTATGTGCACATGATTGTACATGTACTGAATTTTATTCTTTTCCTCTCTCTCCAGGATCTGTCCCACCATTTCTCTTCTGCTCCGGCCACCTTCTAAGAGCACGCCCACTTGGGCATCACTGACACCTTATGGACTTCTGCGGGTTAAGGGCACGAGGCACACTTGACAGTGACCTGATCTCCCCTCTCAAGTACTGTTCTCTTTCATTTTTTCTTCAACCTGTGTTATGTTTCTAACAGGTTCATTTCCCTTCACCACGAACCTTTACCTCTGGTTCCGACTGTTACCATGGTACTGGTTAATGGCAGAGACAGCACAAGTCATTAATTCCGGGTCTGATGTTGCCTGATTTCTCTGCTTTAGTTACGTTTTTGACACGATGTTTTACATGTTTTATAATGTATATTGTGTTCATTTATGTTTTTCAACATCCACCAAGTGGCTCTATCCTTATGCCACATTTTGTGGGGGTTTATGCTCGGTTTTTCAAATTTGGAAATCTTTGCATTATGTACTTGGCATTTATCTATGTCGGACATAATTTAACATTTACCCAAATGTCATGATTTTCTTGGGTATCTGCTTGACTTTGGTCACTTTGTTTCTGTATTTACGTAACATGTCAGCCATTAGTTTACCCGCAGTCCACTTTCTATTTTGTTTGTTATACAATTTAAACTGTGTGCACACGATCTTTCACTTGCATGAACAAGGCTTGTGAGAAGCCGAAACATGTAGCTTGTGGAATAAACACCCTTGGATTGTACCTGTTCGTGTGGTTTGTGGCAGCTGCTGAGAGCGTGCATCTTGCTGTTTGGTTTATATATATATATATATATATATATCTTGCTGCTTTGGTTCCCTTTGCCGGTATCGCAGCGCTCAAACGGGTGCGGCGCCCTGCAGCAGAACCACGCTGCTCACAATTCACATACAATTCCTCCAGCAGGAGAAATAATTGGGTCGCACTCCACAGGTCGTTTTGCAATTTTTTTCTTTTATTTTCTTTACATTCTCATCAAATTTAAAGGCAGCTGTAACGATCTACGCGTTTCGGTTTTCCCAAAACCTTGCTCACGATCAACCGGCCACTTGGCTCCCCCCTGTTTAATATAGTTAATTACATCTCACATCACTTCCTGTTGGGGATAGCCAATGCCTCTATGCTTTCTGGGATATGTAGTTTTTCTATTGCATCTTATAATTGATTCATTACCATATTGCTAACACTATGCTGTTTTGTTGCTTATATCAAATCAGTGTGCATATTCATTACATTTCAATTGGATCCCTCTGGTGGGATTACATTACTTTTTGGTATACTTCCGTTGATCCATAATTTCAACTTTATATATATCCCCCCATGGGTTGAATATTATTGAGTTATATACCATCTCATTTTCACCATCAGACATTATCTGTAATTGATTTGCCCACTTTTTTATATATATGACACTGTGTCCATTAATTTTTCTCTCTTTCATACCCTCTGTGGGATTTTATATATATATGTATATCAATTTGGCATAGTGTTTGGCAATGTTCCTTTCTCAAAGCGAAGTCTCTTATAAATGTGTATAAAGTTCTTCCGACTGGTTTAACCCATAAGGGGTTAGGGTCCTTAGGTTTAGGATGTGACGTGACTCCTTTTGTCTCAATAGTCTTTCTCTGTCTCCCCCTCGATCTCTTTTGGGGACACTTTCAATGCCAAAGAATTTCAGTTGGGTCCAATCACTTTGGTGGTGAAGTTCCATGTGCTTGGCTATCGCGTTTGATCTGTCCTGATGTATGGTTGCTCGGACGTGCTCAAGTATTCGCTTTTTCAGTTCACATACCGTGCTGCCCACATATCTCATGGGGCAGGGGCATTCCACGACATATACCACATGTGTGGTTTTGCACGTAATCAGTTCTCTGATTTCCCATATTTTTTGGTTGGCCGTTTGTACTTTTTTGATGGGTTTGGCTATGGATCCTTATATAAGAGACTTCGCTTTGAGAAAGGAACATTGCCAAACACTATGCCAAATTGATATACATATATATATAAAATCCCACAGAGGGTATGAAAGAGAGAAAAATTAATGGACACAGTGTCATATATATAAAAAAGTGGGCAAATCAATTACAGATAATGTCTGATGGTGAAAATGAGATGGTATATAACTCAATAATATTCAACCCATGGGGGGATATATATAAAGTTGAAATTATGGATCAACGGAAGTATACCAAAAAGTAATGTAATCCCACCAGAGGGATCCAATTGAAATGTAATGAATATGCACACTGATTTGATATAAGCAACAAAACAGCATAGTGTTAGCAATATGGTAATGAATCAATTATAAGATGCAATAGAAAAACTACATATCCCAGAAAGCATAGAGGCATTGGCTATCCCCAACAGGAAGTGATGTGAGATGTAATTAACTATATTAAACAGGGGGGAGCCAAGTGGCCGGTTGATCGTGAGCAAGGTTTTGGGAAAACCGAAACGCGTAGATCGTTACAGCTGCCTTTAAATTTGATGAGAATGTAAAGAAAATAAAAGAAAAAAATTGCAAAACGACCTGTGGAGTGCGACCCAATTATTTCTCCTGCTGGAGGAATTGTATGTGAAATATATATATATATATATATATATATATATATATATATACATATATATATATATATATATATATATATATATATATATATATATATATATATATATATATATATATTACCTACTGGCGGTCGCCAGTAGGTAGTTATAGTTAGGATTTTTTTCAATGTTAAATCTCAAAATTCTATTTGGAATAACTTTTGCGCCGGTTGACGAATCTGCCTGAAAATTTCCTGAAAATGAAAGTTTGGGGGGGATTCGTCAAGCGGGGGCCGAGATAAAAGGGGGGTCCCAAAACGCGTTTTCCCCATGTTAATTTCCATAGGGCGGTCGATTTCACTTTTAGCCCGAACGGCTGAATGGATTTCCACCAAACTTGGCAAAATTGTAGGGACTGGTAGCCCGATGTGCCTTTGCTATGTCTCAAGATATGTGCTCCAGTCGATTTTGAGTAATTAAGGTTCAAAAAAATATATATATCTGTAGCCGCGCTCCGGTACGCGCTCCGGTACGCGCACCGGGCGCGTCACGCGACTTGCGCGCAGAAAGCTGATTGGCTCTTAGTTGTCTGTAAACATTCTAAACAGTCCGGAGCGGCCGCCATCTTGTCTATCGGTAAAATCTAGTCATAAGAGGTGGCAAAAACAAAGGGGGGAATTGACCATAAGGGGGTAGGGTAGACCTCCGCTGACCCCCTAGGTTTGATATGGGGGCCATTAAAGGGCCCCGCGGGGCCTCAAAAAAAATTTTTTTTTTTTGCGTTTTTCGCGGGGAAAGCGCCCGGTACGCGCACCGGGGAGCGCACCGGGGAGCGCTCCAAGGAGGGTACTTTGGAAAAATAATCACTTTTAAAAATTGTATGTTTATTAATTGTTTTTTTTATTTTTTGTAAGTACCTACATGTAGGTACCAATGCAGAGACTTTAATTTAATGTACACCATCTCCTCTGTAGATATCTTGCATGTTGTTATTGTATTTCTTGTGGTATATGGAAGTTATAACATAGTCTGTCTGGAAAGCAGAAACAGATCTTTTAAGCACTCCCTGAGAATTTCTCGGGGATCATGAGTAGTCTATCCTGCTCCCTTATGAAAAAGAGGTGTAAAATATACATAGGAGATACTATAGTGTGAGAAAGGTAGTAACTATGAGTAAACTTACTATGTAATAATAGAAAAATAGTTGAACAGTATACTATAAGTCTCACTTTATATTTTAAAAATTTTTCGTAATACTTTATGAATTACATATAAAAATGAATATTGTCTCAAACAATTTGAAATTATTAAATATAAATTTATTCCTCTGATTCTTTTTCATAATTTAATAAAATTTCTAACATAATATTGTCCGGAATTTCCTCATAATTATAAGTACATGATTCCATTTGTTCCAAACATTCTATAAACTGTTCATCCAAAGAGTCATCCATGAAATCAACTTCTTTTTTTTGCTCTTCTGCTTTTTCCACCTTTACTTTGATAGAAGTATCATTTGTCTTATTTTCTCCTTCCATTTTCTTTCTGAAAATTGCATAGAAATTAACTATATTAGTAGAGTTAGGGTACTGTATACCAGAGAAGCCTAACTCAATCCATAACTATTACAGAGAAGTCTATCTCTATCTCTAAGTATTAAAGAGGGATAGCATATAACTAACAGAATATTTTTTCAGAAATTAACTTAAAGGGTACAATATACTTCCATAATAACAATTTACCTTAGAGAAATCAGTTGAAGTTGTCAGTGATATTTGTTTTCAAATGTACTTCTGGAAGCAGTAGTCAAAATGGCTGTGTTTCCCTCTCTTCTTTTATATATATTCTTGTACTTAACCAATCAAACGTCAGGAAATAATCGTAGAAAATGAAAGATACTTTTTAATTGGTTGTAAATTCTAACATTACAAGTGTGTTTTTGTCATGTAATTTACCTCAGGATATTTAGACAGGCCTGTAGCCTAAATGTCTCAATGGAATTTCACCAAATTTGGGCAAATGGTAGGGACTGCTATGTAGTAGGGCGTATTCTATATTTGATGAAAGTGTCTCCATTGGGTTTTCCGTTAATTACTTTCCCACCTTTTTTTATTGTGCGCTTACTGGTGCGCGCTCCGGTGCGCGCACCGGCAGCGTAACGGGAGTCCTCCATTTTGTGTTTCGGTACAATCGAGACACAAGATGGAGGGTAAACAATGTTCGGTATGGGTAGAAGGGGGCACTGTAGAGACTTCTTGATCCTCTACGTTTTCTGAGGGGGTCTTAGGAGGCTCATAAAGGTGAAAACAAAAAAAAAATATGTGATATTTTTCGCGGGGGAAGCGCCCGGTACGCGCACCGGGGAGCGTACCGGAAAGCGTACTTTGGTGAAAAATAGTGAAAAAAGTTAAAAAAAATAAACGTTTTGAATGATCAGAGGTAGGGTAGCTCTGAAAAGAGCTTTTGGGTTCTGTGGTTGATTTAGGTACCTACAAGTAGGTTCCAATGCACATTCTTAAATTCAGGAGGAATACTCTATTCCCTTCATCTGAGAAGTGCACTCCATCTCCTCTGTAGATGTCTTGCATGTTGTAACGCAAGTTATTATTGTATATTGAACCCATTCCATAGTCTCTCATGTAAGCATAAACAGATTTATTCACATGTTTCCGTGCTTTCTCAAATTGTGGACAAAATTGGTTGGACCAGTTCCATTTCTGTCTTTGGCATATATTGGAATATACCAAGGCAGTGTGGGGAAAAAGTATCATCAATTGATGAAAGGTGTCCTTTAAAAGCATTTCCAGACCTACCCCAGTCAATGTGCCTAGATCGTTCCCACCACAGTGCACAATTATAAGGTCAGGTTCTGGCAGATGCAAAAAGGTTTTCACCAATGGTATCAATTGGTGACATTTTAATCCTCTGTGGCCAATCCACTTGATTTCCACATTTGATAAATCAAGGTTATGAAAATTTCTGCTAGCTGCATACCTTTGAGCCCAGTGGATGTAGCTATGTCCAATAATCCAGACAGAGTACATGATGTGAGAAGGTTCTGGTCCAGTCAGATGAAGTGTGGGAATGAAATGGTAGTTGGAACAGTAGGAGTTTACAAAAAAATAATTGTGGAGTTTCTCTGCTCTTGAATCACAAGCAATGATTGGTGGATTCAGATAGTTGAAAACTGAAAGTTAGGGTGCATGGTTATGTTGTGTGAAAGAAGCAATTTGAATGGTTCAAAAAAAGTCACCAAAAGCAAAAATACCCTGTATAGGCTGCTGTATTGAGAGGTCAAACATCCTTGCTGAGTTAATTTGCAACATTGTAAGATAAACTTTTGAACCTTACAGTTCAGTTAGGAGGGAGTTGCTATGGTAACAGATAGAAAGGTTTGAGAGGGGGATGGGTTTTGGTTTGAAAATAGTGAGGGAAGAGTTTTCATTGGTTGAATTAAGGCATATGTGTACAAAGATAGAGATTTTCTATGCCAGTCTTGGTTTCAGTGTATTGAGAGCACACCTTTTCCTCTGCTAAAGAAAAATTGGTGTGTGTGTCTGACACTGTTTTCAATCTCCAAAAGCATTTGTAAAGGTAAGTAATGATTCATTTAATTGAGATAAAGATTTATTTGCTCTATGGAGAATATTTGGAAGCAGATAGTTATGTTTTAGAAGTGAAATTGTATGTTACTATATAAGTCCTGCGCAGTGCTTCTTACATGTTATTTAAAAATCGATTTTTGGATGCAATTGATTGGTATGTGCATTTGGTTCTTTTTTATGATTGCCATGTGCAGCTGATGCATGACTTTAAACATGGGTAATAAGTGACGCACTGGTGGCGCAAGGCTTTCATAAATAAGGCCCTGACTTTCTTTGATGATATTGAGTGGTTGTACATAGGTTCTGCCCAGTGTTTCTTACATGTTATTCAAAAATCGATTTTTGGGTGCAATTGATTGGTATATGCATTTGGCCCTTATTTATGAATGCCATGTGCAGCTGATGCATCAGTTTAAACATGGGTAATAAGTGATGCACTGGTGGCGCAAGCCTTTCATAAATAAGGCCCTGACTTTCTTTGATGATATTGAGTGGTTGTACATAGGTTCTGCCCAGTGTTTCTTATATGTTATTCAAAAATCGATTTTTGGGTGCAATTGATTGGTATATGCATTTGGCCCTTATTTATGAATGCCATGTGGAGCTGATGCATCACTTTAAACATGGGTAATAAGTGATGCACTGGTGGCGCAAGGCCTTTATAAATCAGACCCTGACTTTGTTTGATGATATTGAGTAGTTGTACATAGGTTCTGCCCAGTGTTTCTTACATGTTATTCAAAAATCGATTTTTGGGTGCAATTGATTGGTATATGCATTTGGCCCTTATTTATGAATGCCATGTGGAGCTGATGTATCACTTTAAACATGGGTAATAAGTGATGCACTGGTGGCGCAAGGCCTTTATAAATCAGACCCTGACTTTGTTTGATGATATTGAGTAGTTGTACATAGGTTCTGCCCAGTGTTTCTTACATGTTATTCAAAAATCGATTTTTGGGTGCAATTGATTGGTATATGCATTTGGCCCTTATTTATGAATGCCATGTGGAGCTGATGTATCACTTTAAACATGGGTAATAAGTGATGCACTGGTGGCGCAAGGCCTTTATAAATCAGACCCTGACTTTGTTTGATGATATTGAGTAGTTGTACATAGGTTCTGCCCAGTGTTTCTTATATGTTATTCAAAAATCGATTTTTGGGTGCAATTGATTGGTATATGCATTTGGCCCTTATTTATGAATGCCATGTGGAGCTGATGTATCACTTTAAACATGGGTAATAAGTGATGCACTGGTGGCGCAAGGCCTTTATAAATCAGACCCTGACTTTGTTTGATGATATTGAGTGGTTGTACATAGGTTCTGCCCAGTGTTTCTTACATGTTATTCAAAAATCGATTTTTGGGTGCAATTGATTGGTATATGCATTTGGCCCTTATTTATGAATGCCATGTGCAGCTGATGCATCACTTTAAACATGGGTAATAAGTGATGCACTGGTGGTGCAAGGCCTTTATAAATCAGGCCCTGACTTTGTTTGATGATATTGAGTGGTTGTACATAGGTTCTGCGCAGTGTTTCTTACATGTTATTCAAAAATCGATTTTTTGGTGCAATTGATTGGTATATGCATTTGGCCCTTATTTATGAATGCCATGTGCAGCTGATGCATCACTTTAAACATGGGTAATAAGTGATGCACTGGTGGCGCAAGGCTTTCATAAATAAGGCCCTGACTTTCTTTGATGATATTGAGTGGTTGTACATAGGTTCTGCCCAGTGTTTCTTATATGTTATTCAAAAATCGATTTTTGGGTGCAATTGATTGGTATATGCATTTGGCCCTTATTTATGAATGCCATGTGGAGCTGATGTATCACTTTAAACATGGGTAATCAGTGATGCACTGGTGGCGCAAGGCCTTTATAAATCAGACCCTGACTTTGTTTGATGATATTGAGTAGTTGTACATAGGTTCTGCCCAGTGTTTCTTATATGTTCACAGCCTGGATAATTCCACCTATACATGCTCGCGCTGCAAATTTGCCATCCCTGCTTCTTCTAAATCGATTCTTCAGTCTAAGAATGCCGTGACTCACCAGCCCTCGACCACCTTAAAAGCTGCCCTAATTAATTGTAGATCGCTACCCGCTCATGCCGCTGATATCTGGTTGTCACTAGATACTAATAACTGGGACTTATTATTTTTGACAGAAACCTGGCTTAAAGATTCAACTAATCCGGACATAAATTTGGCCATTCCTTCCGGCTATCATCTATTGGGCATAAATCGTGACAGTTCTAAACCAGGTGGGGGCCTCGCTGCTATTGCGAAATCTCACCTCAAATTAAACATTACGAAAATCCCCAACCTTGGCCTCATTGAAGCCATGTATTTCACCACTATGGATTCTGCAAGTATTATCTTTGCTGGCATCCTGGTTTACAACCCCCCCTCGGCCACCTCCTCATCTCTAAGTGCCTTGATGCACTCGATCGCAGACTTCTCACTTAAACATTCCCACTTCACAGTGTTAGGAGATTTTAATCTTCACATTGATAACCCTTCCTGTGCACAAGCTTCTTCATTCCTGGAAACTCTACAAGGCCTTACATTGTCCCAATTAGTTAATGGCCCTACTCATAAAGCAGGCCACACACTTGATCTTATTTTCACTAATTATCCTGGTATTTCTTCTTTCTCCCCCCTCCCCCTCACTTGGTCAGATCATTATCTTCTTCCTTTTGATATTACCTGCCCTGCTCCTCCCCCTCCTGCCTCTCTTAACAGAGCTAGCGGTCGCAAATGGACCAAAGTTACCTGTGAGTCTATCGACTCCTGCTTTCAGTTTCAATTCAAGCAGTTGGAAGATCTTGATAGGGAAACAGAGAGATATAACTCTGCCCTCATCTCTGCTTTGGACCACATTGCCCCGCTTACCCCTCTGGCATCTGCCAGATCCCGTCCTTCTTCCCCCTGGTTCTCCCCTACTTTACGCGAGGAAAAGAGCAGATGCAAGCAGCTGGAACGTATATGGCGCCAGACCTACGATCCTACTGCCAAATCCACGTACAAAATTGCCCTAAATAAGTTTAAAAAACTCAAACGCTCCTCGATGAGAGCCCACTTTTCTAAGCTTATTCAACAGGCGCAAAATTCATCCAAAACCCTTTTCACCATTGTGAAGGATTTTGTAAATCCCCCTGCTTTAAAAACTCAATGTGTTCCCACCCAAGCCCTTTGCAACGGTCTCTCAGATTTCTTTCAGGATAAAATAATCAAACTCTCTTCCTCCTTTGATACCTCTGCACTTAGTCCTCAGACTATTGCTTCTCATCCTTCACACTGTTCCTTTACCTCTTTCAAGGAACTCACACCTGAAACTGCACTGCCCCTCTTTCATAAAGTCAAGTCGGGATCTCCATTAGACCCAGTCCCTGCTAAAGTTATGAGCATCCTTGCCCCTGTTTTAATCAACCCTCTCCTTTCCATCTGGAATTTCTCCCTGGCCTGCGGCCACTTTCCTGAGGTCTGGAAACATGCCAGGCTTCTCCCCATCTTGAAGAAGCCGGGCGCTGATCCCGCTCAATTCAGCAACTACCGGCCGATCTCGCTCCTGCCTAAACCCGCTAAAATGTTGGAGAAGGTGGTTCAGGAACAGCTGGCTCTATATTTAGAAACTAACCAGTTGCTGCACGATACTCAGTCCGGTTTTAGAACTGGCTACAGCACCGAGACCGCGCTGCTAGAGGTATCTGAGACTATTAGGGAATCAGTGGACAGGGGCGAGGAGGCCATGTTGGTTCTCCTCGACCTGTCCGCTGCATTTGATACCGTTTCACATGACATACTCACTTCCCGTCTACACCAACTGGGGTTTGGTGGCACAGTCTTAGCCTGGATTAAATCCTTTCTATCCGGAAGAACCCAAAGGGTACTGATGCATCCTTTCGAATCAGAAGATAAACCCCTCATGTGTGGAGTGCCTCAAGGCTCCGCCTTGAGCCCCTTATTATTTAATGTTTATTTGGCCCCGCTTGCCAGGTTAGTTGAGTCCTGGGGGGTCAGAGTGGTCTCCTATGCTGATGATACTCAGCTTGTTTTTTCATTCAGAGACCATTCTGACTCCCTCTTTTCCAACTTCAGAAACTGCCTGAGCAACATCTGCACCTGGATGGCTACCAATCATTTGGCTCTAAATGCGGACAAGACTGAGGTCCTCTTTTTTAGCCAGAAGTCTACTCCCCCTGCTAACTTATGGTGGCCCACTGTCCTGAACCCCCCTCCTATACCTGTGCAGTCTGCCCGTAATCTTGGCTTTTTATTCGACAACACCTTGTCCTGTAAAGCCCAGGTTAACAAAGTCTCAACGGCCTGTTTCAATAAACTTCGCATGATAAGGAAGATCTTTCCCTATCTCCCTCAGTCCTCCCGCAAAACGATCGTGCAATCACTCATTATGGCACATCTCGATTACGCCAATAGCTTATATGCTGGTGCCCCTCTATATCTTATAGACAGATTGCAAATCGTTCAGAACGCGGCAGCAAGGCTTATTGGTAACATCCCCGCCCGCCACTCGGTCAGAGGTTACCGAGATGAGCTTCACTGGCTGCCTATAGCTAGACGGATTGACTTTAAGATTCTGATCCTTGCCTTTCGGGCAGTCCATGGCACTGGCCCGGCCTATCTCAGCAAAAGACTCAAGATATCTTCTTCAGTGAGGCATTTGAGATCCAATAGCCTCCGATTATTGAATGTCCCCCGATTCAGACTGGCCCGTAGTGGTGGTAGAACTTTCACCGTTATTGCAGCCAGGCTCTGGAACAGCCTTCCCCTGGACCTTAGGTTCACTGAATCGGAACAAGTCTTTCGACGCAAACTAAAAACCTTGCTGTTTCCCAAACATTAACTTAATTAAAGCTTCCCTGCTGGTCTTTTGGATGGTTCTGTACCTGGTAACCTCTCTTGCGATTTGACCTGTAATCTCAGCGCCGGGACACCCCCGCCGGAGGTAGCCGCGCGCTTTACAAGCTTCTAAAATAAATAAATAAATAAATAAATAAATATGTTATTCAAAAATCGATTTTTGGGTGCAATTGATTGGTATATGCATTTGGCCCTTATTTATGAATGCCATGTGGAGCTGATGTATCACTTTAAACATGGGTAATAAGTGATGCACTGGTGGCGCAAGGCCTTTATAAATCAGACCCTGACTTTGTTTGATGATATTGAGTAGTTGTACATAGGTTCTGCCCAGTGTTTCTTACATGTTATTCAAAAATCGATTTTTGGGTGCAATTGATTGGTATATGCATTTGGCCCTTATTTATGAATGCCATGTGGAGCTGATGTATCACTTTAAACATGGGTAATAAGTGATGCACTGGTGGCGCAAGGCCTTTATAAATCAGACCCTGACTTTGTTTGATGATATTGAGTAGTTGTACATAGGTTCTGCCCAGTGTTTCTTACATGTTATTCAAAAATCGATTTTTGGGTGCAATTGATTGGTATATGCATTTGGCCCTTATTTATGAATGCCATGTGCAGCTGATGCATCAGTTTAAACATGGGTAATAAGTGATGCACTGGTGGCGCAAGGCTTTCATAAATAAGGCCCTGACTTTCTTTGATGATATTGAGTGGTTGTACATAGGTTCTGCCCAGTGTTTCTTATATGTTATTCAAAAATCGATTTTTGGGTGCAATTGATTGGTATATGCATTTGGCCCTTATTTATGAATGCCATGTGGAGCTGATGTATCACTTTAAACATGGGTAATAAGTGATGCACTGGTGGCGCAAGGCCTTTATAAATCAGACCCTGACTTTGTTTGATGATATTGAGTAGTTGTACATAGGTTCTGCCCAGTGTTTCTTATATGTTATTCAAAAATCGATTTTTGGGTGCAATTGATTGGTATATGCATTTGGCCCTTATTTATGAATGCCATGTGGAGCTGATGTATCACTTTAAACATGGGTAATAAGTGATGCACTGGTGGCGCAAGGCCTTTATAAATCAGACCCTGACTTTGTTTGATGATATTGAGTAGTTGTACATAGGTTCTGCCCAGTGTTTCTTACATGTTATTCAAAAATCGATTTTTGGGTGCAATTGATTGGTATATGCATTTGGCCCTTATTTATGAATGCCATGTGGAGCTGATGTATCACTTTAAACATGGGTAATAAGTGATGCACTGGTGGCGCAAGGACTTTATAAATCAGACCCTGACTTTCTTTGATGATATTGAGTAGTTGTACATAGGTTCTGCCCAGTGTTTCTTACATGTTATTCAAAAATCGATTTTTGGGTGCAATTGATTGGTATATGCATTTGGCCCTTATTTATGAATGCCATGTGCAGCTGATGCATCAGTTTAAACATGGGTAATAAGTGATGCACTGGTGGCGCAAGGCTTTCATAAATAAGGCCCTGACTTTCTTTGATGATATTGAGTGGTTGTACATAGGTTCTGCCCAGTGTTTCTTACATGTTATTCAAAAATCGATTTTTGGGTGCAATTGAGTGGTATATGCATTTGGCCCTTATTTATGAATGCCATGTGCAGCTGATGCATCACTTTAAACATGGGTAATAAGTGATGCACTGGTGGCGCAAGGCTTTCATAAATAAGGCCCTGACTTTCTTTGATGATATTGAGTGGTTGTACATAGGTTCTGCCCAGTGTTTCTTATATGTTATTCAAAAATCGATTTTTGGGTGCAATTGATTGGTATATGCATTTGGCCCTTATTTATGAATGCCATGTGGAGCTGATGTATCACTTTAAACATGGGTAATAAGTGATGCACTGGTGGCGCAAGGCCTTTATAAATCAGACCCTGACTTTGTTTGATGATATTGAGTAGTTGTACATAGGTTCTGCCCAGTGTTTCTTATATGTTATTCAAAAATCGATTTTTGGGTGCAATTGATTGGTATATGCATTTGGCCCTTATTTATGAATGCCATGTGGAGCTGATGTATCACTTTAAACATGGGTAATAAGTGATGCACTGGTGGCGCAAGGCCTTTATAAATCAGACGCTGACTTTGTTTGATGATATTGAGTAGTTGTACATAGGTTCTGCCCAGTGTTTCTTATATGTTATTCAAAAATCGATTTTTGGGTGCAATTGATTGGTATATGCATTTGGCCCTTATTTATGAATGCCATGTGGAGCTGATGTATCACTTTAAACATGGGTAATAAGTGATGCACTGGTGGCGCAAGGCCTTTATAAATCAGACCCTGACTTTGTTTGATGATATTGAGTGGTTGTACATAGGTTCTGCCCAGTGTTTCTTACATGTTATTCAAAAATCGATTTTTGGGTGCAATTGATTGGTATATGCATTTGGCCCTTATTTATGAATGCCATGTGCAGCTGATGCATCACTTTAAACATGGGTAATAAGTGATGCACTGGTGGCGCAAGGCCTTTATAAATCAGGCCCTGACTTTGTTTGATGATATTGAGTGGTTGTACATAGGTTCTGCCCAGTGTTTCTTATATGTTATTCAAAAATCGATTTTTGGGTGCAATTGATTGGTATATGCATTTGGCCCTTATTTATGAATGCCATGTGCAGCTGATGCATCACTTTAAACATGGGTAATAAGTGATGCACTGGTGGTGCAAGGCCTTTATAAATCAGGCCCTGACTTTGTTTGATGATATTGAGTGGTTGTACATAGGTTCTGCGCAGTGTTTCTTACATGTTATTCAAAAATCGATTTTTTGGTGCAATTGATTGGTATATGCATTTGGCCGTTATTTATGAATGCCATGTGCAGCTGATGCATCACTTTAAACATGGGTAATAAGTGACGCACTGGTGGCGCAAGGCCTTTAAAAATAAAGCCATGAGTTGCTATTGTATAAACTTAAATATGTTGCAATTTATTGTTTATATTGTTTGCTTTTTAACATTACTTTGTTGTTTGCTAATAGTGGTCTTTAATTTGTTTTTTTAACAGAACAACAGATTCAAATCAACTTCTGAAAAGGAAGCAAAAATGCCTTCAAGGCAAAGAAATATCAAAAATACCATACGGAAAAGGAGAACATCAACAACAGACTTTATGGAATCCTCTTCAACAAGTACTTCAAAAAACACCAGAAAAGCTTCTGGTAAGCCAATTAAGTCCTTTCTTCGCAACATATGTCGTAGGAAAAAAAATGAAATTGCTAATGTGACTATACAGAAAAAGTCAACAAATCTAAAAAGGAAAGAGAAGCCCACAAAAAATGTTTCCATTGGACCAGGAGAGAAGAGAATGGTTAGCAATAGAAGGGTAAATGTTTTTAGGGACATTCGTAGGCGAATGTTCCGCAATAGGGTAGTTTTAAATTTGCTAAAAAATGATAAGAAAAGTAAACTAAAAGCTGCTTTTTACAAGAAAAAGAAAAGTGTAGAAAAGATTGTTGATCAGGCTTTTGAAGTTAAGAAAAAATTATTTATTTTAATAATCAATAGAATTAGGATACTTAATAAGGCAATGGATGTTTTCAAATCGAACAGTAGATGGAAAAGAATTATTAATCGGAGTAATTTTTGTGAAGTATTTTCTGGTAAATGGATGCATAGTTCAAGTTCTGAGCCTTTTTTTAATGAGGAGAGTTACTTTCAGGAAAATGATTTGGTGCATGCAGTTGACACCAGTGGTCGTGCATATGAGGTGAAAGATAGTTGTGTGATGGAAAAAGAGAAACTTGTATCTAGAGATGCAGAAGAGGTGTTAGCTGATGAAGTTTTAGGGAGACGTACTAAGGGTCCAGTGTACACATGGAAATGCAGTAGTATTTGTAGTGTGCGACAGGAATCAATTGATTTGCTTCGAAATTTCTTACGTACATATAGTAAAAAAAGTCTCAAACAAAAAATGAAGATCCTGCAAGAGTTAGATCCTTGCAGAGTGAGAGAAAGCACAGGTTTGCAAGGGCATTCACTAGCATGTCTTTCTAGAAAAGTTTGTCGGAGTGTTTTTCATCATTTTAGGATGTTAGCAGTGCATCATAATAACGTAAGGAAATTAGTGAGGAAGTTGTATTATGCAAAAAGTCCTGCACTTAAGCTTAAACAGTTAAATAGTGCTCTTTTGCATGGATCTGAAGTGGATGTGAAGACTATTTGTGAAGAAATTGAGTTTTGTTATTTTGGGAACAAAGAGGACAGTGTAGAAATAGATATAGTAATGGATGGTAATGCAGAAGATAATGGACAAATTTCAAGTATTGAAAAGTTTGATGAGGAAATTATCAAGTTTAAGGTGAAATCAAGTGAGAGGCCTAATGTAACTTGTGTGTGTTGTCGACGAACTCATTATAAAATTCAGACTAGGTTAGTTGATTTATATGCAAAAAGTGAATTGGAAAATAATAGTGAATGGGAGGATTTTGTAAGTTATTTGTTGGTGGAGAATTCTTTTGATTTGAGTTTGGATCAGCGTATTTGCAATTATTGTTTGAAAAAATTAAATGAAAATAGAATGCCTGCAAGAGCAGTTTATAATAATCTTCAGTTGATAGATATCCCTTCTGAATTGATGGATCTAAATACTTATGAATCTATTTTGATTCAATGTGTCCATCCTTTTCAGGCTATTGTACGCATGGAGCCTAAGACAGGGAAATTGCCTCCATCAGATTTACTGAGAGGATTAAAGGGAAGAGTTGTTTATTTGCCTCTAGATGTAAAGAAAAATATTAATACAATTGGTGTAGAAAGAGTAGAAGAAGATCCTTTAGTTATTCTAGTTAATGGGGTTCCAACAAAGAGTAAGAAAATTTGGCAAGATTTAGTGGATGTTAAAAAAGTCAAGAAGGCAACGTTGTATTTAGTTAAAAACAATGAGTACTACAAAAATGTAAGTGTTGGAGTAGAGGAAACAGCTACAGAAGAAGATAGTGATTCTTCAGTTGGTCAAATTGAAAAAGTTGATGTGTCTAGAAGTGAAGAAATATATGAACATTATACTGTTCATCCTTTGCATTCCAAAGAAGTAATGGGAAATGCAATTGACTTATTTCAAATGAAAGCAGCAAAAGGAAGTCCCATTAGTGTATGGGAAGAAAGTTTGGAAGCTCGTTGTTTTCCACAATTATTTCCAACAGGTTGTGGTGGACGATATGATGATCGACCAGTTCAAATTCCTGCAGCTGAATACCGGACTCTAAGATTATATGCAGAAGATCCAAGGTTTCGTCAATGCATTCCTTATTTATTTCATCTACTGTTTGAAAGTGATTTGTCTGGGCTTTCTTATGCAGTTAATCATATATTAAAAAGTGGACCTCATTTGCAGAATGTTTGTGCGAGGGACTTTATGGAGAAAGTTAATCTGCAAGACAGTATTTTGGAATCTCAGCTAATCAATCTCATGGCATGTCAACGTGGAACCAACGAGTATTGGTTTCGTCGTCATGGAGAATTGAAATGTATGCTAAGAAACTTAGGAACTCCTACATGGTTCCTCACTCTTAGCTGTGCTGAGTATGCATGGGACGATTTACTTCAATTTCTACGAGAGGCAAATGAAAACATACCAAATATAGAATTGAAAACACCAGAAGAACTGTGTTCTTTAGATCCAGTGAATGTTTGCAGATATTTTAATCATAGATTTGAAGCTATGATGTCTTTTATTACCAACAAAAAAAATCCTCCCCTTGGAGAGGTTTTGGATTTCTTTTGGAGGAAGGAATATCAAGCGAGAGGTGCTCCTCATATACATATGTTGTTGTGGATTAAAGATGCACCCAAATTTGGATCAGATTCAGATGAAACAGTGATGAGTTTCATTGAAGAGTATTCAACATGTGCTGTTCCAAAATCTACTGAAGAAAACAATTTAAGGCAACAAGTTTTACGTTTTCAATCTCATCGTTGTGGAAAGTACTGTCGTCGAAAATTTAAAAACAAGGAAAAGTACTACACGAAATGTCGTTTTGCATTTCCTCGACCAGTGATTTCTAAGGGAAGAGTAAATAATTTGATGTCATCTCTACGACATACTGTGACGAGAAAATCTCCCAAAAACACATATAATTTGAAAAGAAATGAAGAATCTAAGTACATCAACGATTACAACCCAGTGATTTTGTCCATGTGGAATGCTAACATGGATATTCAGTTCGTTGCTGACAACTCTATTGCTGTGGCTCGATATGTGACATCTTACATCACCAAAAAAGAAAAGACAGAACTGAAGGAAATGTGGGAGGACATTTCACATGAAAAGAGTCTAAGCAAGAAATTATACAGTTTCAGTCTGAAGATGTTGTCGCATCGAGAAATTGGAGCATATGAATGTTCTGATCGGTTATCATCAGCAAGTCTCTATGCCAAATCAAGAACAATCATTTGGGTGAGTCTTGGTCTTGCTGCAACACGAAACCGAGTTTTGAAATCTGTACAAGAAATTGAATATTTGGCGGAAAAAGAACCAAACAGTACAGATATTTTGAAGACAAATATGTTGGATACATACTATCCAAATAGAAGTACTCACCTTGAGAACACATGTTTGTATGAAGTTCTTCAAAACTACAGTTATAAGAGGAACATCACAGAAGATATCAATAATGGAAAATATGCACTCATTGGCAATGAAGGATGTCTAGTGAAGCAGAAAAAAGGCCATTTGATTAATCATCGAAAATTGAGTTGTGAAGTTCCAGACAAAAGAGAATTTTACTATTTAGCTCTTTTGCAACTCTTTAAGCCATGGCGTACAGAAGAGGAACTACTTGGAGATTTTCTGTGTTATGAAGACTCTTTTAATGCAACTAAGGATACCATAGAATGTCCTATTTTTCTAAATTATCTGCAAATGTTGAATGAAGAAATGGAGCAAGAAACCACAATTGCTGAAGAGATAGCTAGAAACAGTTCTCAAGATAGTCAGAGTTCTACTTCATTGAGCCAGGATCCACTAGGAGGACCAATTATCCAAAATGAAGCTGCCACTGCCATGGATGAGGTGGAAAGAGCTATGGAACAAGCTCAAGAAGATGGAGTTAACTTAGAAGATTTGGTAAAGCAACTAAACATTGAGCAGAAAAAGATATATGATGAAGTCACAGAGCAGATTGAACATGGATTCAGACATGAGAAAAAAGAGTGCTCATGTATATTATTTGACCCTGTTCGACTGTATGTAAGTGGAGAAGCGGGGACAGGAAAAAGTTTTCTAATTAAAGCCGTTGCAAGTTATCTGCAGAAAAGGACTGATTCACCACTGTCTTGTGTTGTAACTGCTCCAACTGGTCTGGCAGCACATAATATTAAAGGGATTACTCTACATCGTTTATTGATGCTGCCAGTTGAACATGATAATAAATTGCATTACAACAAGCTATCTGGAGATGCGTGTTCTGAAGTTTCAAGAGTCTTGAAGAAAATGAAACTTCTTATCATAGATGAAGTAAGCATGGTCTCAAATCTAATGCTTGCTTTTGTGCATTTGAGAATGCAAGAAATTCTTAAAACAGACTATGATGTGTTATTTGGAGGAAAACACATTATTGTTTTTGGAGATCTATTGCAGTTGACTCCAGTAAAAGGACAACCAGTGTTTAAAATGCTCACGCATGAAGATACCAGGAAGTCCCTTGGAAGCATTGGAAATGTTAATATATGGCTAAATTTTAAATATGCTGAACTGCTTCAAAATATGCGACAGGCCAAGGATGAAGATTATAAAAATATTCTACAAGATGTAAGAATTGGAAAAATGACTGAGAAAGGGAAAAAAGCTTTGCATAGTCGATTAATTTCAAATTTGTATGCAAATGAAAACATTCTTCCAGAAAATATTTTTAAAAAAATGACTGAGAAGAAATCTGGGATATGTTTGATGCCAACTCTGCAAGAATGTTCCATCTTCAATCAAAAAATGTTAGACTTAGAAAATGAAGAGATTGTGAAACTGGAAGCAATAGATAAAATAGAGCATATGGGTGCAACAATTGTTTTGTCAGAAAATTTGAAAACTAAATTGCATTCATTGGAGAAAAGTATTTCAAAAACAGCTGGTTTTGAAAAGACTCTGAATGTGTGTTTAAATTGTTGTATCATTTTGAGAAGGAATTTAAATGTTGAAAGCGGTCTGGTAAATGGAGCAATGGGTTATGTTGTTGATTTTGTGAATTACAGAAATAGAGATGGAATTGAATTTTTAAAAATAAAATTTGATGGCATTGAAGAAGTACAACAAATAAGTCGTTGTTCTGCTAGATTTTTACTTGTAAAAGACTTATATGTTCGCCGAAAACAGTTTCCTGTTTGTTTAGCGTATGCGGTGACAATTCATAAATCTCAAGGTTTAAGTGTAGATAGTGCATTGGTGAACATTGGAAGATCTGTGTTTAAAGAGGGTATGGCATATGTGGCATTATCTCGAGTCAGAACTTTATCAGGATTGTACTTGATTGCGTGTGATGAGACAAAGATTTCTGCCGATCTAGATTGTGTTAAAGAATACAATAGGTTAAGAAGAGAGTATGCTCCACATTTGCCTCAATATCCTCTGTTTGAAAAACGTGTGGTAGGCCGAAAAAGAAGAAATGAGGATAATTGTAGTGAGGTAGTTGCAAAAAGACAAAAAGTAGAGAAAACTGTAATTGAAAACAGGAAGAAAAAGAATTGTGGAGAAAATGTTGTTGGATTTCAGTTTGAAAATAGTTCTGGTGTCAACTGCTATGCTAATGTAGTGGTTAATGTTGTTTTTTTTCTTAAAAGTTTACAAGAACAGATTGTTGAAAATCGGGATCAAAGATTGTGTGGTTTATTGAATTCTGTGTTTCAGAAATGTAGCAGTGGTACACCACAAATAGAAAGTGTAACGGAAATTCGAAATATTTTAGATTTGTGTTCTGGTCAAGATAAATTTTCACAAAACATTCAGCAGGATTGTCAGGAATTTTTAATGTATATGTTTGGTGTTTTGGAAGATGAAGGAGTAGATGTAGATAATCTTTTCAGTCTTTCTTATCAATGGCAGCATGACTGCCACAATTGTAGTTTATCAAGTACTACTAGAATAGACACTGAAAGATTTATATATTTGACTTTACCAGACTGTAAATCAGTGTCTTTTAAAAATCTAGTTAAAGCAGCAGATCATAATATGGTGTGTACCCAATGTAACTGTACAATGCTGTCCACATTATTTATACAAAGGTATGGGCAGTATATCATTTTAGTTTTCCAACGATGTAGACCTGATGGAACTAAATTGACAACTTCTATAAAAAATTTTGTGGCTTCTCAGTTATCAATTTCTGGAAGGACCTTTACAACTGAAGCTATTATTTATCATGATGGACCTTCGACCACCTCAGGACATTATACATGCTACTTAAAATCTGAAAATGGATGGAGTTACAGCAATGATTCTCATTTAACTTATAAACAACGTTTGCCTTATGACTCTACAAATTCTTATCTAGTGTTTTTAAAACCAACGTTTTAGTAAGGGGCCTTTGAAGACGGGAATAGTTAATAAAAGTTAGTTAGTTAGTTAGTTAATCTAATATTTTAAATTATTTATCTCATGTAGATACTTTAAGTGGATCTCAAAGTAAAAAATACCGATATATCAGACACAAATTGGCCGTGAGGATTGTGTATGGTATGATGTTTTTAGATCTTTTTTCATAGGAAGTCGATGAAATGGAACTTATAAGGAACAGCAGACTTTTTTTCTACCAAAAGGACCTTCACTATCTTCTACTTGGCCTCATGGAAAAGTAAGTGAATCAAAGATTAGTGTACATATATGAGATGTATGTTTGAATGGGTTTTTTTAAACACAATCTTTTAGATTGTGTTTTTTTTTCCCGCTGTTATATGATGAAGACTTTGAACTCACTAATTTAAGTGGAATTCAATATATTCTGAGAACAGCAAAAATAAATAATGTAACATATTGTAGAAGTTATTGTGTAGTTTGCATTATGTAATTTATATTGTGTTCACATTGTTATGCACTCATTTTCTTCTTCACCCTTATTTACCTCTCTTTACTAATTTACACTCTTTTTTCATTGCTGTTTCTTTACTGTACTTCATTCACAACTTCTTAATGTAATAAGAACTATCTGCATTTCCTCAGTTCCTTCCACCACTTTTTATCTTTTTTATATTCTCTTAGTACCACTGCTTTAGTTTCCTAACCCTCTTTCTCTTTCTCCATTTTTTTTTCTTTCACACTCATTGTACTGTAGTTCAGTTAGTTCTTCCTTTTGTCTTTCTTTTACTCTCTCTCTTCTTTCTCTCTATTACTCCCCATGTGTTGCCCTTATTCACTTATATGTACCCTCTTTCACCCCTCTTTACTTATATTCACTGATATTTACTTTCCCTCAATCACTGCTATTCTTTTCCTCTGATTCCGTCACTACCTGTCATTCTCATACTTATCTGTCCTTCTTTTTACTTTCAATATCCATTTATATTCTCCCTTAACCTCTACTTTAGTGTTCTTCCTATTTCTTCTTTCTTTTGCTCCCTTATTCATTTTTCTTTTCTCAGTTACTTCCTTTTAAACTTTTTATCTGTCTTACTATCTATTACACAGTCACTCCTTCATTTTTTTTTTCTTTTTTTTTTGTTAGTGCGCTGACGGTACGCGCACCGGTGTGCGCACCGGAAGCGCACCAAAGTGAAATATAAAAAAAAAATATTTTACATTAAAAATATTATCTCAATATACATTATAGTGTTCATTTTTACAAAAACATACTTTAGCAATTCACTAAAAAACACATAGGTATGAGTCTGTATAAAAAGTTAGGAATTAGCATTAAAAAAACCTATGAAATTCACTGAAAAAACCATAGGTTTCACACCAGTTATAGTTAGGAATTAGCATTTAAAAAACCTATGAAATTCACTGAAAAAACCATAGGTTTCACACCAGTTATAGTTAGGAATTAGCATTTAAAAAACCTATTAAATTCACTGAAAAAACCATAGGTTTCACACCAGTTATAGTTAGCTGGAAATTTTACTGATATAAAACCATTGAAATTCCCACGTTATAGTTAGTCGGACTCACTATAACTTGCGCGTGCAATGCACTGCTGATGACATCACATATTACATCACTCATGACATGGTCAGTGACATCACTCATGACATCACTGATGACAACATCCTTGTGACACAGTGACAGACCTCCTTTCACTGTAAAGTAACCTTTGAAACACATATTCAAAAATAGAAACTAACATTAACAAAAAAGTGGATATACCCATACCAGTTACAACAACCAATTCAGTAATTTCACCATCTATATACAAATTCACACATTCACCAACAGTTTTATGTATTCACTCATACATATACTCACTCATCATATGTAGTGATAACCCTATTCATTCTGTTACACACCGACAGTCACCAAAAACTTACTCATACATATACTCACACATGCAAATAAACTAATAAACATCCATTTATTTGCATATACAACTATACACACATTAGCACATTACTTCTAAGGAAACTTACACATACTTACTCTCTTAAACAATCACTTATAGAAACACATACTTATTTAAACAGGAACTCTTTCAATCTCTCACTCTCACATATACTCACTTATATACATCAATTCTCATATATACAAGATTAAAACATATGTAGTTACTCATAAAGACACTAGTGAGAGAGGCATTCACTCTCTAACACACACATATACACACTCATCCACCCATACAATCCTACACAAATGCTGTCTTCAAAACACATACAAACAGTGAGTCAGTCATTGATGCATCTATGTGCTAAGTAACAGCCCCACCAAACCATACAGACACTCATACTGATACTAAAAATACATCTAATAACCCATATACACACACATGTAGCTACTCACCAACCCATGCAGCCACTTATACACAAAGTAAAACACTGCTACATATATTTAAATATTTAAACATTACTCGCTAATATATGTATTCACTAAGATACACTTAATAAGCCAGTTAACCAATCAATTTAAAAAAAAAAACATCCATTTAGACACTTATTTAAACATTTATTCTCCCATCGACCTTTACATATACATATATAAAACATATTTATTTTTCAGAAAGACACACATTCACTGGATGGTGTCATCAGTGATGTCATGAGTGATGTCACTGACCATGTCATGAGTGATGTAATATGTGATGTCATCAGCAGTGCATTGCACGCGCAAGTTATAGTGAGTCCGACTAACTATAACGTGGGAATTTCAATGGTTTTATATCAGTAAAATTTCCAGCTAACTATAACTGGTGTGAAACCTATGGTTTTTTCAGTGAATTTAATAGGTTTTTTAAATGCTAATTCCTAACTATAACTGGTGTGAAACCTATGGTTTTTTCAGTGAATATATATATATATATATATATATATTCACAGAAAAAACCATAGGTTATAGTGGATATATAGTTAGGAATTTGCATTTAGAAAACCTTGAAAATTCAATGAAAAAACCATTGGTTTTAGGCCATATATAGTTAGGAATTAGCATTTACAAAACCTTATTTTACTCGCATAAAACCATTGAAATTCCATATATAGTTAGAAGCGCTAACTATATATCGCGCACCCGCAATCCACTGCTGATGATGTCACATATTACATCATTCATGACATGGTCAGTGACATCACTGATGACATCACTGATGACATCTCAAATGACATCACTGATGACATCACTGACAACATGCAGTGATTGTATGTGTCTGTAAAGTTTAAATATGTTTCACATATTGAAGAATGAGTGGATGTATAAGTGTCTGGATGAAGAATTTAGTAGGTGCATGACTGACTGTATGAGTGAGTGATTAAATGTGTCTCACTGAGTGCATGGGTTAGTGACTAAACTGTCTTAATTTGTGCATCAGTATGTTTGTTGTTGTGTAAGCTGCTGCATGTGTTGATCAGTAGCTATAAGAGTGGCCATATGGGTTATTGATTGGTTGCCCAAGTATTTGAATGGGAGGCTGAGTGTGTGTGTGGGTGGCTGGGAGGTGCGTGACTCTGTGCATAGATGTGTAAGCAGTTGATTCACTAGGAGTATGAGTTCAAGAGTGCATGTGGAAACAGCTATATGGGCGGTTGACTATGCATGGGTGTGTTGGTGAGTGAATGGATTTCTCATTGCCACATGTGCAAGTAAGTACGTATGTAAAACACAATACATGTGAGAGTTGAGATATATAAATAACTGAACATAAGAGCCAGTGAATGTGTGAGTGGCTGTATCGATCACTGTGAGCTTGTATCAGGGATTATATAAGAGAATAAATATGTGTTATTATATGTTTGAATAAGTAAGATGTGTATAACTTTATAGTTGAGGAAATGGAGGTGTGATTGATTCTTTGCATGACTGACTAGGTGTGTGAGTAACTCCATGGATGAGTGACAGTCTGTGAGTGTCTGTTTATACTGAGTGTATGTAAGGTTATATTAGAGTCTGAAGAGGTTCATTGTATTATCACATAAGTGATGTGATCAGTGATGACAAATGAGATGTCATCAGTGATGTCATTTGAGTTGTCATCAGTGATGTCATCAGTGATGTCATTTGAGATGTCATCAGTGATGTCATTTGAGTTGTCATCAGTGATGTCATTTGAGATGTCATCAGTGATGTCATCAGTGATGTCACTGACCATGTCATGAATGATGTAATATGTGACATCATCAGCAGTGGATTGCGGGTGCGCGATATATAGTTAGCGCTTCTAACTATATATGGAATTTCAATGGTTTTATGCGAGTAAAATAAGGTTTTGTAAATGCTAATTCCTAACTATATATGGCCTAAAACCAATGGTTTTTTCATTGAATTTTCAAGGTTTTCTAAATGCAAATTCCTAACTATATATCCACTATAACCTATGGTTTTTTCTGTGAATTTCATTGGTTTTTTAATAGCAAATATGAAAAGCTTTAAAATGTCAAGTACGTGATAGATAAAAACATTTTCGTATTTATGCACGCTGATGTGCTTTGAACGCTGCACCCCCCCCCTCCCCTCTTTTGTCTTAGTAGTACTCTCTCTTTGCAGATACTGAAGGGTAGTTAACGCAGGCCTTTACCACCGTTGTAATCCGTCGTGCCTCCTTGTCTCTCCATTTGATTGATTGTTGTCCAAGCATTTACTGTTTTAGAATTGGTTCTCTTTGGATCATTCTCTATTTACAAACAAGCACAAAGTCGCAATACTCTGTTTAGTCTTTGCAGATAGTGAAAAATCGTGTAAAAAAATAAAAGTAATCGAGCAAAATCAGTAGGCCACTAATTGGATCTCTTTTTGACCTCGCTAAAATAGAAATATTAGGAACAACCCTTCATGAGAAATACGAAAATAGTGAGATGAACTGAGCTCCACACCATGAGGGCTGCAAGACAGCTCGGCTCCATCACCCATCCCGCACAAAATAACGACAAACCCTATGCAAATATTAAAAATATAGACAACACACCAGCAAAGAAACAGGGTAAAACATTTTATTAAAAAACTATTTACATAACGTTGGTTTATAAGATGATGTCAGTAGTGGACCGATGTGTGAATAGATCGAAAACAGCACAAGGCTCCAAGATCCGGATGGCAAGCTCCTGGATGTTGGGTGCCATAGTTTAGAGTTCTGAATTTCAGCCTTTTTCAATGCCTGTGCTTTGTTGAATCAAAATGGCGGCTTGACACAAAGCTGACTCAAGCGTTGCTACTGATGCTATGCAGACCAAAACTGGTTTTCAGTTTGTACATTTTTCTAGATTTTTCAATCCAAGTTTGGTTGACTTTGTAGAACGATGGCTTCAGATTTTCAACATACGGTGTGGTGGCGCTGACTGGGAGGGGGCGCTTCGCTCCTGCCCCCTCCCCAAGTAAGATTTTCATACGTGAAAGTACGTTAATGGTTTTGGTCCCTGAGATGCTTCGATGTCACTACCATTCTCAAATAGCATAAGTTCTGGATGTTGGGTGCCATAGTTAAGAGTTCTGAGCAGTGCTTGTAACACTGTCTGAAGCTTATTTCCACCTACTGCAGCTTCACTATTCTCAAAGTAAGTGAGTGTCGTTTGTGGACCTGACTGCATTAGAAAACAATGTGATATGTTACCTTCCTAAACAGCTTGACGGAGGCCCCTGAGGGGCGGTGTGATGGCCATGGACTCGGAGAAGACGCTTGGCTCCGACACCCTCCCCAAGTCTTATAGCACTGGTGTAGCCTGAGATCGCCCCCGACATAGGCGGCCGGCTCCCGGGGTCCGGCGGAACTTTTTGCCTTTTGATGACTCTTCAATTCTGGACCTTGTCCCACAATCCGTTTGACCTGAAGACAAGCTGTAGTGGGGCGCCCCTTTATCGTTTTAGTTGCCATTCCGCCCGCTTTTGCTACACTGTGCCTCTTCCGCCATTCAGCTGTTTACCGCCCGCTCTTGCGACTACAGCGTCTCGCTCACCATGTAGTTGAGATGCGCCCGCTCTTGCGCTGCAGCGATAGGCGGCTGCCACAGGACTCTCAAAATGGCGGCCGGCTCTTCGGTTTTGGGCCTGGTCCACTAAAATGGCCCTGGGACACCTTGGAACTCGGACGCTTGTCTGCTAGGGCTTGGGTCCCATTCTCGAAAAGCGTCCCCTCAGCCGTGAAGATTCTACAAAAGTCTTGGGGGCCTCCGACTCCCGCAGGCTTCTGGTGGGGAGCGGCTGCCATGATTGCTCGTGGAATGGCCACGACGGAGCTACGAGATGGTAGTGGTCTCATGCTGACGCCAGCTTTAGTCTGAAACATCCAGAAACACTATAGACTACCAATTCGATCAGTTCCGGTAGCGCCCCAACATGACCCGGAAGAGAAGAACTTGCCCTCCCCTCTTTGACTGATGGTTCTTGTTGCCTGTCCCCTCTGTTGTCATTTAACAGAACTTTTTGGACTGCTGAAAGGGGTTGTGTTCTGAACGCTGGTTGGTGGAGACATTTAGACTATATTGTTGACCTACGTTGTCGCGTAATGCGTTTTATGACACGCCGCGTTAGCGCACCCGGAAGTGATCCGAGGCGCGGCGCGCAGCGCGTAACGTAAGCATAACAGGTCATGTGACTTGTTAATAAAACTTTTCATTGGTTCATTTTACTTTTGTTAATTTAATGATGAAAAGCTTGGTCATATGACCTAAAAATTACGCTTTTTATTATTTTCGAACAATATTTTTTTTTCAAACATATGTTATAATATTCCAGGCTAATGTACTTTCCCGGAAAATTTACAACTGTCTTGCAAGTAAAATATATTCCTTTTTCGAGAAAAAGGGCGTTTCTTCCTTCCATGACGGAGCCGTTGAGTAAAAGAGATTCGGCCTGCTGTCTTAGTCGCCGATACGCCTGATTATCAGATTCTTATCGATCACTTTATGTTGCAGACATGAAAAACACAACTGCCCTTGACCATTTATCTTTACTGCGTTCCTACATATTATACCTTTTATCCGTCATGTAATTGGGCTGCTTTATTTCACTTGCCTTTTACTGATTCGAAAACAGTCACTAAAAGTAAAAACTTTACAAATGTAAATACTACTACCGTGTTTTGTTTTAAAAACCTTTATTGTGAAAATGTCAGTATACAAATACGGGCCTATAACCACGTGGGCCGGCCACGGAGCAAACTGAAATCGTATATGATGAGGAGACATTTACATTGTAGAAGAACGTAACGAGCGGGCCATTAGGTGACAAGAACAAAGGTGTCTAACAGTTGCGGAATCGGTGGACGTACATTTTGTAATTAAAATACGACAGGGCCACTTACAATAACATTTTCTAGATATACATTTGCGGGCAAGGAGTTACGAGTCCCATTTATACCGGCGCCATTTTGGGCGAGGCCGGGCAGGTCCAAGATATAGTCAAAATGTCTCCACCAACCATCGGCCAGACCAGAACCCCTTTCGGCCCTTTATGCTACAAGATGGTGTCTTCCATTCAGAAAATATTGGTGGCAGCATTTTGAAAGGAAACAGAAACAGCCGTTCTCCTAGTGAGTTTCACATTGTTACATTTAGGAAGAATGTTGAAGAGTAGTATGTGGAAAATCTGAAGCCATTTTTCTACAAACTCTCAATCAGACTTGGATGGAAAAAAAAAACCTGAAGAATGTACAAACTGAAAACCAATTTTTGTCTGTATAGCACCAACAGTAACGCTTGAGTCAGCTTTGTGTCAAGCCGCCATTTTCATTCAATCAATAGCGTCCCCCTGCACACATTCAGGGACCTGGTCGTGTCTTCAGATGAAACGCATTGTAGGAAAAGAAGCAGAAAGGAAAAGGAAAAAAGTTCCGCCGGACCTAGTGAAGCTGCAGCAGGTGCAAATAAGCTTCAGACAGTCTTCAACTTACTCTGAATCTTATAATAAACTTCAGATAGTCTTACAAGCACTGCTCAGAACTCTCAACTGAGGCACTCAACATCCAGGACTTGCCATTCGGATCTTGGTGCCTTGTGCTGGTTCCGACCTATTCACACATCGGTCCACTACTGACATCACCTCATAAGCCAACGGGGCACCCCACGCCGACTTTCGGCGCAGCATTGTAGGATGGCCACACCAGTGTGGCAACTTGCTGGACACAACATCGGGGCCATCCAGATCTCGGCGCGTTCGACTCACTGTACCGCAACAGTGACCGCAACTCAGCTGGACACGCCGTCTTTCGGCGCAGCATTGTAGGATGGCCACACCAGTGCGGCAATTTGCTGGACACCACCTCGGTGCCATCCGGATCTCGGCGCGTTCGAGTCACTGTACCGCAACAGTGACCGCAATTCAGCTGGACACGCCGTCTTTCGGCGCAGCATTGTAGGATGGCCACACCAGTGCGGCAATTTGCTGGACACCACCTCGGTGCCATCCGGATCTCGGCGCGTTCGAGTCACTGTACCGCAACAGTGACCGCAATTCAGCTGGACACGCCGTCTTTCGGCGCAGCATAGTAGGATGGCCACACCAGTGCGGCAATTTGCTGGACACCACCTCGGTGCCATCCGGATCTCGGCGCGTTCGAGTCACTGTACCGCAACAGTGACCGCAACTCAGCTGGACACGCCGTCTTTCGGCGCAGCATTGTAGGATGGCCACACCAGTGCGGCAATTTGCTGGACACCACCTCGGTACCATCCGGATCTCGGCCCGTTGTGCTGCCTTCGGCCTATTCGCACATCGGTCCGCTACTGACGCCGCCTCACGTGCCAACGGATTTTCTACGCTTTTTGTAGCCCTATGCCGCATAACAGGTCATGTGACTTGTTTATAAAACTTTTCATTGGTTCATTTTACTTTTGGTTTCCTAAAGATGGAAGGCTTGGTCATATGACCTAAAAATAACACTTTTCATTGGTTTAGAACATTTTTTTTTCCCAAACGATGAAAGCCCCACCTTGTTTCTGGATCATTCAGACTGAAGCTGGCGTCAGCATGAGAGCACCACCATCTCGTGGCTCCGTCGTGGTCATTCCGCGAGCAATCATGGCAGCCGCTCCCCACCGGAAGCCTGCGGGAGTCGGGGGCCCCCAAGACTTTTATACAATCTTCACGGCTGAGGGGACGCTTTTCGAGAATGGAGCCCAAGCCCTAGCAGGCAAGCGTCCGAGTTCCAAAGTGTCCCAGGACCATTTCAGTGGACCAGGCCTAAAACCGAGGAGCTGTCCGCCATTTTAAGAGCCATGTGGCAGCCGCCTATCGCTGCACTGCAAGAGTGGGAGCAACTCAACAACATGGTGAGCGAGACGCTGTGGCCGCAAGAGCGAGCGCAACTCAGCTAGATGGCCGCCACCTGGGGAGGCCCGTTCACGCCGGCTCCCCCACGCCCCCCCCCCCCCCGGGCCGCCGCACGCCAATTTTCGGAGCAGCATTGTAGGATACCAAAACCAGTGCGGCAGTTTACTGGACATCACCTGGGTGCCTGTCGTACATATTGTGTCAGCCATGTGACACTGGACACAGACCGCTACTGACGAGGCCTCCCCCCGCACCACCCGGGACGCCCCACGCTGTTTTTCTGTGCTGCATTGTAGGATCCCTAAACCAGTGCGGCACCCAGGCGACATCACCTGGGTGCCGTCCAGAACTCTGCACGTTGTGCTGCCTTGG
Source organism: Lissotriton vulgaris (assembly GCF_964263255.1). NCBI lineage: Eukaryota > Metazoa > Chordata > Amphibia > Caudata > Salamandridae > Lissotriton > Lissotriton vulgaris. Next base: position 1,805,401,265 of record NC_141694.1, on the reverse strand, counting down.
GACTATTCGCACAACAGACCGCTACTGACGAGGCTTCCCCCCGCCCCACCCGGGACGCCCCACGCCAATTTTCGGAGCAGCATTGTAGGATCCCTAAACCAGTGCGGCACCCAGGCGACATCACCTGGGTGCCGTCCAGAACTCTGCACGTTGTGCTGCCTTGGGACTATTCGCACAAAAGACAGCTTCTAACCATTGCTGCTTTTTGTGTTGAGAAATGTTTAAATGTTTTTAGTTTTTGTTCCGTTCGTTAAAGTTAGTAGTTAATAAAGTTTTATAACCTTACTTTGTTGGAGTGTTATCTATTTTTTTTAAAACGGGTGAATGGGGCCTTGAATCGGGTTATTGTCATGTGTGGGCTTTGGAAGTGTGCTGCTGCAGGATCGGACATTTCAAACTCAAATGCACGTTCTTTTTCTTACCTTTCCGAAGCATGGAGCGCAATAGCAGGCAGAGAAAGGGTGATGCACGTGTTGAACACTACCTGACCTGGCAAGTTGCTGGCAGTGCCCCCCGCCCGCTCCTGAAAGAGGGCACACACACACCGCCGCCCCGAGTACTTCACAAATCTTTAAAAGACCATGCGCTTGTTCATGAGGCTTAAATGGTTTATCACCTCTTCTAGAACCCCTGCATCGACCCTCTGACGTTTCATGGAAAAATTACCATGTAACACAATACCAAGCCCTGTCAGCTGAAACCCCCAAGGAATCGTGGGGCATATTATCAAGGGGGTTTATCTCCGCTTTTTTGGCTTTAAAAGCCATGAAAGCGGAGATAAAATTATTTCCCTATTACCAAGCTGTTGCTAACACCAGTTAGTGACAGCTAAAAGGAGATAGCGACCATCTTGGGCCCCGCTTTGCATGTCAGTGATACTTATCACTAATGACATGCAAAGTGGCGTGCCAAGATGTTAGCGACTGGAAACAGTCCCTAACATCGCTACCTTCTATTACCAACTTTTGGAGATATTCGCGCTAAGCGCGAATATCTCCAAAATCTAACACCTGCCCTGAGCAGTTCTTAGCCATGTTATCCAATGGGAGGTGGATAACATGGCTAAGAGCATTAGATCGATAATACATGAATATCGCTGACTTTTCACCTGCCCTGAGCAGTTCTTAGCCATGTTATCCAATGGGAGGTGGATAACATGGCTAAGAGCATTAGATCGATAATACATGAATATCGCTGACTTTTCTGCGATAATAGCAAGGTTTATCTGCGATAAATATCGCCGATGTGCGGCGATAATTTTTGTCTCTAAACAAGTTAGAGACAAAAATTATCGCTAGTTGTTCGTAATATGCCCCCGGGTTTTTGCTTGCAGAAATCGGGAGGCGGGAGACTAGCACTGAAATCAGTACTCACACGCCTGAATCAGGAGGATTGGCATGTCTGAATTCTCTACAGCTGGGGCCATAAACTACATCCGCAGGGTTAGGTGATAGCCTGGGACCAGCCTGGCATCTAAAATGGCTGCCGTGCACGACAAAATTGTGGCATTCGAAAAAAAGCCAAAATGGCGCAGCCGCTGGAAGAGATGTATCAACATATATCAGCCTCCTCAGCCACCCTCAGGAAACATAGGGGATTAGGATACGTCTCCCGCACCCCCTTATACCTAGTACTTTAATTAACGAAGCACAAAATGGCGAATTCCCGTTTCGCTACCAGTTTGCGGCCCAGTTCGCGGCCCGTGAAGCGCTTCTACCGTGAAAAATCATTTTTTTTTTATTTTCCCCACGGGACCCTTTAATAACCCCAACAACACTCCTAGGGGGTCAAGAGGGGGATACCTTGCCCCCTTTCATTAAATTCCCCCTTAGTTTTTCACCTTTTCTTCTCTCTCGATCCTACCGAGAGACAAGATGGCGGCCGCTCCGGACTGTCACGCAGCAAAAAAAAAAAAAGCTCACGCACAGCCGCTGGAAGAGATGTATCAACATATATCAGCCTCCTCAGCCACCCTCAGGAAACATAGGGGATTAGGATACGTCTCCCGCACCCACTTATAACTAGTAATTTAATTAACGAAGCACAAAATGGCGAATTCCCGTTTCGCTACCAGTTCGCGGCCGCGCTTCTACCGTGAAAAATCATTTTTTTTTTATTTTCCCCACGGGACCCTTTAATAACCCCAACAACATTCCTTGGGGGTCAAGAGGGGGATACCTTGCCCCCTTTCATTAAATTCCCCTTTCGTTTTCCACCTCTTCTTCTCTCTCGATCCTACCGAGAGACAAGATGGCGTCCGCTCCGGACTGTTTAGAATGTTGACAGACACCGGAGAGCCAATCAGCTTTCTGCGCGCAAAGTTCCGATAAGCGAAAAGTAAGCGGACCGGATCGCTGCCCAGAGCGCTGTTACAGATATATATCTTGGTTTGAACGTTAATTTCTCAAAAACTACTGGAGCACATATATTGAGACCTAGCAAAGGCACATCGGGCTAACAGTCCCTACAATTTTGCCAAGTTTCGTGCAAATCCATTCAGCCGTTCGAGCTAAAAGTGAGTCCAACCGCCCTATGGAAAAATGAATGGAAAAAACGCGTTTTGGGACCCCCCTTTTTTCTCAGCCCCCCCTTGACGAAACCCCCCTAAATTTTCAGGGGCTGCTCAGAATCAAAATGTGCCATTTTCCTGAAAATTTCAGCCGATTCCGTCCACAAACGCCAAAGTTATTAGACATAGAATTTTCAAAAGTCCCATAGAGAAAAAATTCTAACTATATATACCTACTGGCGATAGCCAGTAGGTAATATATATATATATATATATATATATTCACTGAAAAACCCATAGGTTTTAAACCCGTTATAGTTAGGAAGTAGCTTTCAAAAAACCTATAAAATTCACTGAAAAAACCAAAGGTTTTACACACGTTATAGTTAGGAAGTAGCTTTTACAAAACCTATGAAATTTACTGAAAAAAACATAGGTTTGACACATGTTATAGTTAACTGGACATTTTACTCATATAAAACTAATGAAATTCCCCCGTTATAGTTACTTCAGCTAACTATAACTCGCGCGCCCGCAATGCACTGCTGATGACGTCACATATTACATCACTCATGCTTTGAACATTTTAGCTTCTATTTTTAAATGTGTGTATCAAAGGTTATATTACGCTGAGAGGAGGTCTACCACTCTTTTACAAGGATGATGTCATCAGTGATTTCATCAGTGATGTTATTTCGGATATCATCAGTGATGTCATGAGTGATGTCACTGACCATGTCATGAGTGATATAATATGTGACGTTAAAACCTTTAGTTTTTTCAGTGAATTTCATAGGTTTTTTGAATGCTACTTCCTAACTATAACGGGTTTAAAACCTATGGTTTTTTCAGTGAATTTCATAGGTTTTTTAAATGCTACTTCCTAACTATAACGTGTTTAAAACCTATGGTTTTTTCAGTGAATATATATATATATATATATATATATATATTTATATATATATATATAGAATTTCTAGGGCAAAATGAAACCCCTCATTTTGTTCCTTTTCAAATTAAATGTATAAAGTGTTACCACTTTATTCCAAACAAGATGACTTCAGGTGTGCCATACTTTTGTCATAAGTAAGACTGTTAGCGTTCTAGTTGTTCTTTAGAACACTCTGGGACATTCTGTCATTGGGCTATAGTTGGGCTACATCTGGCTGATATTTGGGCTACATTTGGGCTCTTTTGTCTCTGGTGGCCATCTCGGGAGACTGCATATCAGAATTTTTTTACTGAAATATAAGAGGATTTGAGAAGTCACTCAAAATGTGCCCTAATTTTTCTTTCTTCAGCACTAATCATAATTTCTATGGCAAACTGAACCCCTTCATTTTGTTCCTTTGCAAATTAAATGTTTTAAGTGTTAACACTTTAATCCAATCAAGATGACTTCAGGTGTGCCATACTTTTGTCATAAGTAAGACTGTTAGCGCTCTAGTTGTTCTTTAGAACACTCTGGGACATTCTGTCATTGGGCTATAGTTGGGCTACATCTGGCTGATATTTGGGCTACATTTGTTTTTTATTGTCTCTGGTGGACATCTTTGGGCTACATTGGTCTACTTTGGGCTACATTTGGGCTCTAACATATATATAGCCCAATGTAGCCCAATATATATTTTTTCAAAGTTAATTTTCTCAGCAACCACTGAACAGATTTACACCATTCAAAGAAAAGCATAATCTGCGAGCCGGACTCTACCTTTCTACCAAATTTATTATAAATCCATTCAGCCTTTCGAGCTGTAGCCGTGTCTAAACGTCCTATGGAAAATAACATGTGGAAAACACGTTTTGGGATCCCCCTTTTATCTCAGCCCCCACTTGACGAATCCCCCCCAAACTTTCAGGGAAGGAGCGTAGCGGAGCAGGCCATCTTCTTTGAGAAATTGGCAAAGATTTGTCCACCGGTGCCAAAGTTATTCTCAATAGAATGTTGCGGATTTCCTATGGAAACTAGGTCCTAACTACTGTCATTGGGATGTAGCTGGGCTACATCTGGCTGATATTTGGGCTACATTTGGGCTCTTTTGTCTCTGGTGGCCATCTTGGGAAACTGCATATCAGAATTTTTTTAATGAAATATAAGAGGATTTGAGAAGTCACTCAAAATGTGCCCTAATTTTTCTTTCTTCAGCGCTAATCATAATTTCTATGGCAAAATGAACCCCCTCATTTTGTTCCTTTGCAAATTAAATGTTTTAAGTGTTAACACTTTATTCCAATCAAGATGACTTCAGGTGTGCCATACTTTTGTCATAAGTAAGACTGTTAGCACTCTAGTTGTTCTTTAGAACACTCTGGGACATTCTGTCATTGGGCTATAGTTGGGCTACATCTGGGCTACATTTGTTTTTTTTTGTCTCTGGTGGCCATCTTTGGGCTACATTGGGCTACATTTGGGCTCTAACATATATATAGCCCAATGTAGCCCAATATATATTTTTTCAAAGTTAATTTTCTCAAAAACTACTGAACAGATTTACACCATTCAAAGAAAAGCGTAATCTGCGAGCCTGACTCTACCTTTCTACCAAATTTCTTATAAATCCATTCAACCGTTCGAGCTGTAGCCGTGTGTAAACGTCCTATGGAAAATAACAAGGGGAAAACACGTTTTGGGAACCCCCTTTTATCTCAGCCCCCACTTGTTGAATCCCCCCCAAACTTTCAGGGAAGGAGCGGTGCGGAGCAGGCCATCCTCTTTGAGAAATTCGCAAAGATTCGTCCACTGGCGCCAAAGTTATTCTCAATAGAATGTTGTGGATTTCCTATGGAAACTAGGTCCTAACTATAACTACCTGCTGGCGACCGCCAGTAGGTAATATATTTATATATATGCAGATATGGAAATATGTACATATAAAACTGTGGAGGGTCACTCACTAAACCCCCCTTTTTTGGTACTTTTTTGTCCTTGCCCATTATTATGATTAATTTAAAACATCCACATATTCATTCAATACTCCAATGGAACCAATTGGTTGTTCCATTTTGGGCAGCCATTTTAAAATAGCAGTGGTCTAGTTTATTTGTAGCTTGAAGACTCAATGCCCTGCCCGCTCTTAACCTGACGTAATCAACCTGAGGCCATTGCATCAGAAATATGCGGGCCCCGGTTGCGAACCCATCAGGTTGAAAGGCAGAGGCTGAGCCTTGGAGTGGTAAGTGCAGCACTTGCCGTCCTCTTTCCTCACCTTTACACCACACATTGGCATGTGCTGACTTAACGGGAACCTCCTGTTCTGATTGCATTTTATTTCAACATGCTTTACTTCTAGAGAGTGACTACAGGCTTCTCTCTCATCCGTAGGATCCATGATGCCTAAATTCAGTATCTCATATGCATATGATTTGTTTTTTTATATTTACATATATATGTTTCCAGTCCATAGTGCTCCTCCTATTCTGTGTGTACGTGATGTTTGAAGTCACAAATATTTGCTTTATTATCAATCTCCCTTTGGTTTACATTAGAAGTGTCCACTTACATGATGTATTTGTTTCACATATTTTATCACCCATGGGTGTTCACTATGATGAAAGTGATATGCAATGCACAGAGAAAAGCAGTCATATGTAAACGGCTCTATGGCTGGTCAAACTAATTATATCTTGTATTTTCACAGAGTTACAGACAGTAATCACCAAGAAGGTGGCAAATATATACCAACTCATGTTAAGCATCCAAGTGTGTACAATTAACAAAATATAGCAGAAGTGGTAGTAGGGAGTTAGTTTCCCTAGGTCCTAATGAAAAAGTGTAAAGGAGCACAGCTTGAAAAATTTTGACCATTTAGAAAAGTAAGCACATGATAACCTTCTTTTCCACTTCCACTCTGAGTTTAACCATACCAACTAGAATCCAGAATAAATAGCCAGGTATTTTTACTTTTTACCTGCACGTAACCCCCCACCCCACTCCTATTGTCTCCACTACCTTCGATCCTTGCATACCTTCAAAAGTGCTACCATGTATCTAGTAGGTTGTAGCATGCCTTGTTCTGTAGCGGAACGGGATGGTGCCGATGATGAAGCAAGCCACCAAAGGGTAATTGTGGTGGATGATGGTTTTACAAGAAAACCTTTCTTTTCTCCTGCGTAGGGTTAGTCTCCTCATACTAGTTGGGTTCTTATTTTGTGTCTATACTTTAGTTGGAGGATGAACCTAGCTGATCCTCTCCCTCTCCCTTTCTTGAAAAATGATATCTTGGGTCAACACAATGTTAACACAAAGAAGGCCTCATGAGCTTTTGCTAAAAACAGCCCTCTCTCCTCCGGGGCAAGGTTGTTCAATAGCTCTACATGCTCTTTTCCCCTGGAGTTTACTGCCTCGACAAGTTTGGGATGCCTATCAACCCTCCCCATTTGATGGCCTTACTGCTATTGGAATGTTTGACATTTCCTATTTGGGAACTGCCCAGGGCTATCAGGTTGTTAGCAAGGGACCCCAGCAAGGTCAAACTAAGGGTATTGTGATCACTGTCCACCCTTTCGAGGACCATCATAAAATGAACACCAGCTCTTCAACCCAATTAAAAAATAGCTAATACGGCCAGTGTTTCCAGGCCTATTTAAGGTATGCTTGCCATCAGTATCAGATAAAGTCTGCCCGTTTATGGCTCTTAAATCAAAAGTAAAGGAGAGAGCAAGTATCTGAGCTGCCCTTGGGGACAAATTAACATGGGGAGATCCAAGGAGGGGATTCTATTTCCCTGATTTTGCTCTGCCCGTAGATCTGAATCTGGTGAGATAAGTGGTTCAAAAATAGCATTAAGATTACCTGCCTCTAATTAGATCCCTAGAAGTCCTATGCTCAATCAGGAAATCCTCCAGAGTAGTCCTACATTCCTGCATACAACCGATTATAAACATTACATTTGTAATTGCTGCTACTGAAATCAACTCTTACGGACAACACATTCAGTAAGCTGGATAGTAATTGCCTAGCTTAACATTGTAGACCTGTGCAAATCCATGTTGCCAGGCGATTGTGGATGTAAAAAAAAGTATACCTATTGCATTCCTGGTGACAGACAACATGCTCCAGGTCTCCTGAAAGTGGCAGATGTCACAGCTTTCTATGAGCTGCCCCCATTCATCATCCCCCAGCTTGGTGCCTAGCCCAGCTACATTCCAAGACAAGATTTATATTTTCTTGGCCTCAGTTGTTATTTGGCTGTTCTATGCACATGGGTTTCTCCACCCCCCCCCCCTCGCCTCCGGGTCGAAACAGGCATGACAGATTTTGAGTGCCCCTTGATTGGCATGAACTTAGCAATTTTTGCTTCTAGGGTTTTTTCTAATTCTTTAAATGCCATGACCTCCTCCTCAAGCCCCTTAATCACTTTTAATACATTTTCTGGATCAGCAGATGCCCTAGTTGGATCAGCGAGAGAAGCCCCCAACTCTTTTTCACTCATGTTAATAACTGTCCTGTTGACATGGAACAGCAAACAATTTTTCACAAATTACATCTGGGTATACTGTATATAGAGCAGTGTCCTCTGCATGTCCTCTGGGTGGACGAACTCATTAAGGGACTGGGGTAGACCTATGGAAAGTGCAGCAGGTGGTAAAAGAGGCCTAATTTTCCTTGTGAATATCTCTGGGACTCTCTTCTTGGCCCTTCTTTTCTTTGGAGGGCAAACCTGGGATTCGAGCTAGGCAACAGTGTTTGAGTCAGCTGTGGTGTTTAATATCTCATCCACTTCTTCCAGGATATTATCTGTCTTCTATATCCTGCCCATGACACAGTTCTCACTCACAGAGCTAAGATCTATTTTTGGGATGAGGGGGGCATTTGGTGCCTTCATAGACTTCAGTTTTCCCATGACCATTATGGATGATGCACAGTGTCAGTACGATCTCAATGGTAAGGAAACCACAAACTCACAGAGAGTAAAGCTTAGTTCAAAAGGCATGCAGTACCTTACACTGGATAAATGAGGGACAGCCCAGTCAGCCTCTTCCAGGCTCTCAAGGAGATGTGACTTTTGTTTAAAATGCTTTCATGGTCATATTGATCGAAATAAAGTTTTAAAAAGAAAGATAGAATAATGCAAATCTGTTTGCTCACTGATATGATAGCAGTACCCCAATACATTTATACTTGTGAATCCTGTGTTGACATTTTGATGATATCTGATGCATGCTACAGTTCTATCTGGACTTGGACATAAATGTGACAATAGTAAAGAATTCACATGTACGGTGTGAGGTTCCAGGTGCTCCAGTGTCAATGTTCCACATTCCAATAAGAGCCTCAGGCTCCAAGGTGATTTCAACCATGTTTTCCACAGCAGTGGGTGTGGGTGCAGTTGGAGGGTCCACCTCCTGTTGCCCGTGATTCCGACAGTCGCGTTGTAACCTTTTCTTTAGTACATTATCTGAGGTCATACCACCTCTTACAGATCTCTTTTATAGATCTTCGGGTTACTCCAACTGCATTTATTTTTTGTTGCATTTCCTGCCAGATCTTTTTCTTTTGTGAGCCGGGGACTGTCATGGGTGCCCTTCCAAACAGTACCTCTTGGTTTTCACAATACTTTTCAGTCAGGATCTCCAACTTCTTTTTAGTGAATTTTTATTTTCATTTCCTGCCTCCTGCACCCTTTTCTCCATGTTGGCTGGCCATTACTGCAGATGGGCCTTCTTTGGCTTACTATAGCCCTGCTGGTACTGGCAGCTGCACGCCACCTCCACTCCATATCCACTTAGTTTTGTACCCAGGCAGGTACTGTGAGGCATTTCCTGCTTCAGAGGTGATTAGCCATGACCAGTAATTATTTTTTCTCCATTTGCAGGTGTGTTTGCAATTTGCGACTCCTTTTACAATTTGCAACTCCATTCGCAATTGTGTCCTCGAACTGTATGTACATGAAGAATTGCAAATTCCTAATTGCCCTTCGCAGTGATTTGCAATTATGAAATTGCAGTTCTTTACATTTGTACATCTAGCCCCTGACTCCTTAACCTGTCATTAAACTAAGTTGAGCTTGGTAGGCACTATAGGCCAAATTTATAGAAGAGTTATGTGAGAAGTTGGCCTGGCAGATGCTGTCCACTAGTTCTATTGGGCACCTTGCACCAGGCCAAACGACCCCTTATTGATGATAGGTTAAAGACAACCATTATTGAAAGCTATCCTAGTGTAGTTATGGAGAGCAGCCTTCAGGCTAGGTCTTGAAGGAGTGTAAAGCAGCTTCTTTTACAAGTCTATAATCTCTTGCGTGACTAAAGGAAAGGAGAACCACACCAGGTGTATATATTAAATATATGTATTTATTCGAACACACTCACTACTAGTCTCTTCATGAGGCTAGAGGTCAAAGCACACAAGTTACGAGCATTTAAACAACAATAAATAACACAATAAACGATAGGCTCCAGGGGGAGACTGAACCATATTCTGAGTAAGTGGTATAAGAACCACAACTTGACCAGGCACACTGCCTAGAGCACGTAGAATTGCTGGGACCCCATGGCACCATCCAAGGTTGTGACACAGGAGACCCACAGGGGACGCGTGCATTGTCTAAACACAGGCGCGAGCCCCATACAAAGCTATATGAAAGTCGCAGTTGGGTAATTAAAGTTAAAGGACACTTAGGAGAGAACTTTGAGCAAACCCCTTTAGACTTAGGGGGTCTAAGGCCAACACCCACGGGAGCACTGGAGTACTCAAGTTGCAACACCCAGGGAAGCCGGATGTCGAGGTGTCAAATGGTGTAAGGATGCGTCGTTGTTTTTAATGTCGACTTGGTGCAAAGTGCTGCTGCGAGAAGAAGAGAAGTGTCTGAAGTGATTCAAGCCTTGATCAAAGATGGGAAGAATCTGAAAGCAGAGGGGACAGAGTCTGGGTCACTAGCCAGTGACCAGGGGCACTATAGGCGAATGCCCACCAATGTCGGGTGCTTCAGGTGCGAAGAGGTGAAGCTTGACTCTTCAGCCACGATGACCAGGAGGCATCAATGATGACCAGGAGCTGTATTCCAGCTGTCCCATCAAGGATGTTGAGTGCTGCAGCATTGGTGCCTGGATTGGACACACCAACCTTGGCAACAGGAAACCACGCAGGAACAGAACAATTGCTTTGGTGCGGACCAGCAAGGTCCAGGGTACTCCTCTGGAGCAACCAGGGAAGCCCAATTAGAGTTAGAGTTGCCTTCACAGGGACTCCCCAGTTGACAGACCAGGGATCACAAAGGAACCTCAAGCGAAAACACATCTTGCTGTGGGCACTGATCGACCTCTAAAACCACGGGAAACCACCTCCACAAAATCCCACACTGGTCACAAAAATAATAATTGCAAGCTGCAACCAGTTCTTTGTACACCTGGCACAGGAATCCTTAGAAAGAGTCAAACAAAGCACCTAAGTGAAAGACTGTGTTGAAGGAAGATTATTTACCTCAGTTTGTGGTTTCTCTAATCCTGGGAGTTACCTCTTAACCCCCTTAGTCCTCTGTCATATTTTTTCTCCCCACTCTTAGTTTCCGTTCCCCAATCCCATCACTTTCCTTCCTGCCTTTGTGCACTCCCTTGCCTCCTCCCTATTTCATCTGAACCATCCTCATTGACTATCGCCTCCCTGTAATTCTACAAACCAATACTTGAATTCTTCCAATTCAAATAATAGTAGTAATTGTAGGAATGTGGTTCTTTATAGAATCCTTGGTTTCGACCCTGGAACCATTACACCTTCTCCACCGAACCAGGCTGTTTTCATTAAAAAAGTATTTTATCATTTTGGCATTTCTCCAGTTTCCTCAGTTCCATTTTGTCAGTCTAATTGTCTTTCATTTTGGATATTCGTTAATATGATAGAATTCTATATGATTGAGTTCTACTCCAGATCGCAGATTGTAGGACATCATTTAAAAATGTAATGCTTTACTTGGCACCTATTTCGTATTTTTCTTTTTTTTCAGGGTCAATAATGCATGGTGAGGAACATAATGAAAAATCATTGTTGGCCAGAAAAGGGGGTGGTAATGGACAGAGTATCTGAATTAAACAGAACACTCGTACCCAGTAAAAGAATTGGCTTGGTAGTTTGGTCTGCCCTGTTCCCATGATGCACTGGGCCAGGGACAGACTAATTTGCATGTAGCCAGGTTCTGAGCTGGGACGGTGCAGTGAGCTAAAAAACGGTGATTGATCAAGCCCTGCTCTGTTGACTGGGTAAGAGTGGTCTGCTTAATTCAGACACTCTGTTCATCACCACCCCCTTTTCTGAATCGTTTTGTCCACCATAGGCGTGGAAGGGTATGCTCAGACATGAGTCCCTTGCTCACTGCACCATAAGGATTCAAGCAAGCCTGGCCGAAGACGGCTGTAATGCCAGAAACTGGTCCCCAGAAGCTTGTTTCCTTTCCAGTAAAAGAATTGGCTTGGTAGTTTGGTCTGCCCTGTTCCCATGATGCACTGGGCCAGGGACAGACTAATTTGCATGTAGCCAGGTTCTGAGCTGGGATGGTGCAGTGAGCTGAAAAACGGTGATGGATCAAGCCCTGATCTGATGACTGGGTAGGAGTGTTCTGCTTAATTCAGATACTCTGTCCATCACCACCCCCTTTTCTGAATCGTTTTGTCCACCATAAGCGTGGAAGGGTATGCTCAGACATGAGTCCCTTGCTCACTGCACCATCAGGATTCAAGCAAGCCAGGCCGAAGACGGCTGTAATGCCAGAAACCGGTCCCCGGAAGCTTGTTTCCTTTGCAGTAAAAGAATTGGCTTGGTAGTTTGGTCTGCCCTGTTCCCATGATGCACTGGGCCAGGGACAGCCTAATTTGCATGTAGCCAGGTTCTGAGCTGGGATGGTGCAGTGAGCTAAAAAACGGTGATGGATCAAGCCCTGATCTATTTACTGGGTAGGAGTGTTCTGCTTAATTCAGATACTCTGTCCATCCCCACCCCCTTTTCTGAATCGTTCTATCCACCATAAGCGTGGAAGGGTAGGCTCAGACATGAGTCCCTTGATCACTGCACCATCAGGATTTAAGCAAGCCGGGCCGAAGACGGCTGTAATGCCAGAAACCGGTCCCCGGAAGCTTTTTTCCTTTCCAGTAAAAGACTTGGCTTGGTAGTTTGGTCTGCCCTGTTCCCATGATGCACTGGGCCAGGGACTGACTAATTTGCATGTAGCCAGGTTCTGAGCTGGGATGGTGCAGTGAGCTAAAAAACGGTGATGGATCAAGCCCTGATCTGTTGACTGGGTAGGAGTGTTCTGCTTAATTCAGATACTCTGTCCATCACCACCCCCTTTTCTGAATCGTTTTGTCCACCATAAGCGTGGAAGGTTATGCTCAGACATGAGTCCCTTGCTCACTGCACCATCAGGATTCAATCAAGCCGGGCCGAAGACGGCTGTAATGCCAGAAACCGGTCCCCGGAAGCTTGTTTCCTTTCCAGTAAAAGAATTGGCTTGGTAGTTTGGTCTGCCCTGTTCCCATGATGCACTGGGCCAGGGACAGACTAATTTGCATGTAGCCAGGTTCTGAGCTGGGATGGTGCAGTGAGCTAAAATACCCTGGTGGATCAAGCCCTGATCTGTTGACTGGGTAGGAGTGTTCTGCTTCATTCAGATACTCTGTCCATCACCACCCCCCTTTCTGAATCACTGGTTAGAGGCGGCAGACCCGGAAGCAGAGGACGGCCCGGGACCAGGGTTCAATTCCCAAAGCGGCAGGGTCGTGGACCAGGGTCAGCGGACTTGATAATTCTCGCTTCGGTGCCTACTCTAACCAGGGATCACACTCGGCAACTCTGGGCATTAGCTTGCTCATCTCCACAACGGCCTCCCACATACACCGGGGATGCCTGGTTTCACCTTGGAGATACCCAGCAGGGATCATCTCACAGGGAAAGCCAGAACGGGTTTTCCAGTGGTCTACAGCGCTGGGACGCCCCATTGCTGGGGTAGCCATGCGCATTACAAGACAACATAACATAACATAACATTAAGAAACTGTGTATAGAGGAGCAAAATGTGCCATTAAAAATGTTTAAATGTTTTGTAACTGTGTTGGAATTTGAAATTGAAGAATAAATATTAAGGACCCGATTTAGATGTTGGCGGGCATGTTACTCTGTCATAATGATGGCGGATATCTGGTTCGCCAAAATCTAATACCCACTATTTCATTTGAAATTTAGATTTCGGCGGATGGATTATCCATCACCGTTGTGAGGGAGTAACCCATCCACCAACATCTAAATTAGGCCTAAGTTAGTAGCCCCAGATTAATTTGTGGGAAATGTGCATTTGCTTCAAACAGAGTACAGTAGGCACATTGAGTGACCTACAGTTAATTTTGAAAATCTCTAATCTTCCTATTAAAATTAAATGTTAATTTCGCTTTTATTTTTGTTTATGAACTAAATACAATATTTAATCAATTGTTTCTTTGCTTGATGAATGCTTGTTTTTGTATTTTATGTATATTGTTTTGCTGTTCAAACCATTGAACATTCTTATGCTGGGATCCCTGGCTTCATTTAATGCTTGTAGACGGTTCCAGATTCCATAAGGTTTCAGTTGTTGGTCCCTGGTTCCATCAAGGATTAAGTGGGGTTCCAGAGAAGTAAAAAGGTTAAGAACCACTGCTCTTCATCTCGGACATAAAAATTAGGGGAATTTTGCAGTATATTTCTTTTATAAATCATCCTGTAGTACCAAAACTGAGAGCTGCCATCTTTTTGCCAAACACAGTTTTAGCAATTTAAATATACAAAAGAAAGAAAATATACAATGTAGGTATCAAGTAAAGCATTATATTTTGAAATGATGCCCTACAGTTTGCTATCAGGAGTAGATCTCATGTATATAGAATTCCATCATATTGACGAATTTCCAAAATGAAGGCAGTCAGGCTGACAAAATAAGACTGGCAAAACTTCATGCCAAAGAAATGTCAAAATGACCAAATATATTTTCTACGAAAACAGCCTGGTTCAGTGGGAAAGGTGTAATGGTTGCTTGATAGACAATTAGCACTGAAAAAAGAACTCCATAAAAATGTTGTTTTGAAAACCATAGTTCTGTCTAAACAAATGAGCACTGGGTGAATTTGGCATGTATTCTACTTTTCTGAAATGCATAGCTTTCTGGGTTCATCCATGGATTTCTCACCTATGCAACCACACACTGTCATGGAGAAAATCATGTATTTTTCGCTATCAAGCTTTCAGAAAACTTAGACGTGAGGGATTTTAAGATAGCAAACGCTTTACAACTTCTTTTTTTTTGTTTGAAAACATCTATGCATTGAGTGTCAGTATTTTTTTTCATTTCCCTTTAAAAATGAATGTTTTCCATGCTTTGTTCCATACTTATTTTCTCAGACTGCTGCAGAGTTATCATCATGTAGGAAAAGAAGAAACTAACGAGAGAAAAAATTGGCGGTTTCTTAAGCCACATGATCAGACAAAAACTGTGAAACAACTGTAATGAAATTTAGATAAATGCAAGGAAACTGCGGGGCATATTTATTAAGGATTTTGATGCCCATGCATGACATAACGGGGTGCAAGAGCGATGTAACTATTCAGTTAGATGTATCAAGTCACGCAAGGCCACCTTGGGTGGCCCTGAGTTGATTGATAAATCTAGAGTAATTCACTGCGTTAAGTTACTCTGCCCCAGGGAGCCGCTCCATGAGTGGGGCATGGGTGTTCCATGGCTTTTGATAAATTCCCACATTTACCATTATTGGTTGACCTGGGAATTCATCAAAATTCTACGCCTTCCCAGGTGAGGCATAACAAGGAGAAACATCTTTAGATCTCCCATTTTGTTCTGCTTTCTACGTGACAGATAGAAATAGGAAAATGCCTCAGGGGTACCTTCCTGCATAAAAACAATCTGCTTACAACACAGGCAACCTTGCACCATGGTGCTGGTTTTGCCTCTATTGGTGATAGGCAGCATATTGTGCACCAGTTCAAGGAAAAGACTGGAATCCACTGCGTAGTGTTAAATACAGCACATTCCCACCCTTTCCCCATCACACACCACAGCAATACTGTGGTGTATGCTGCACTGCATAATTTCTTGAGAAACGTGCCCCTTAATGTTTTTCTTTTTTTCTTTTTTTCATGGGTCAGGAGTGGCAAGCAGTCTTTACGTTCCAATCTGAGCTCCGCCATGGGTTTGCTATAGTCTCAAAATGAGGCAAAACTGGTAGTCAGGAGGTGGATATCACTAATGCAGGTCTGGCAGGACACTGCAGGAGAGGTAGGGAAGCATTCTTCTCCAAACCTGCACACCACACCAGGGAGGACATGCACTTTGGAAATTGATCTGACTGTGATGTGTAACCAAGACCCAAAATGTTGTTTCCTTTTACTGGCCTGTGATCCTTACTGCTCCTTTACAAACTTTTCCTGATCACGTGGCTACAAAGCCATCTATATTTTGAAGGCCTTGAAAACGCTCCAATCCCACACATCAACTTGGGGTAAAACAGGTATTAGATGTGCAACTTTATAAATTCCAATTATGTACTTGAACTTGAATAAGATAGACAAAAATAAAGAGGATATAATAAATCCGGATCACACAAGTGAAATTACAGTGTGTCAATCAATGTCCATCTCGATAATTGCTTCTTATAAATAACTTGTTAAGCCTTTGGCTACTTTACAATAATATTTTGTTGTTGTTTGCATTGAAATTGTTGCATACAATATCCAGTGTGTTAGTGGGCACAGCCAATGCTGTCACCAAAAGCATATATACACCAACCAGAGTTATTAAAAAAATTTACATCAGCTATACAATGGGCATCTGATCTTGGGGCACCAACTGTGAACTTCTCACTGTTCTTGTGATCTGTCTGCTCCTATTTGTTTTATTTAGGGTTGTTGGATGTTCTGAAACAAAAAATAATTTTACCTTATATTGTGTTTGTTCTTAATATGTCTATTTTGAGACAGACCCTAGTACAACCGCCTTGAGACATGCACTGGACACCTGAACTCCTGCAGGGCAAAATATGACCCCTTCTGAGAATCTACTCAGGGATAATGGGACACTTATTGCTTCAAATTAACGGGTCTAGAGGGGCTGTATCTACAAAAACATTTCAGGGCCTTAACCTGGTTAAAAAACCTGAAAGAGAAGAGGTGCTTACGCCTAAGCCTCTGGAGCCTTGGTTAACGTTGCGGAGTGCAGAATAATGAAGTCTGGTTCCCTCCTTGTATCCCATCATGAAAATGCAGTATACTTTCTTCAAACCAGTATATCTTTTGCACACTCAAGACATATTTCTAGAGGCAGGGCGAATTTTGATTCAGGTGGAGAGTCTAAGATCCATGAAGAAAATTCAATAGAATGTGAAAATGCTTTACACTTACCTCTGCCATAGCATTCGATCCAGCGTCGATCACTGTCATAGTTGCTAGTGGTGGCACACCACATGGTAGAATGATCTTTTGTAGTGCAGCCTTGGTAGGTTACTCCTTTGTAGATGAATGGAAGCACACAATCTGGATTGATAGCTGCATTAAAAGGTGGAGATCAAAAAAGTAGATGAGTCAGAGTGTAAAGGAAGATAACTTAGCAAGCTGATCCCTGGCAACCTCCCTAGTTTCCTATCATAGAAATGACTTCAGCTTCTTTATGATAACCCACAAGACACATTAAAAGTCAGTTTACTGAAGAAGTGCTTTAGATATCAGAGAGTGGTGTGTTACTTAGTAATGACATACTGTAACTTTAAAGTATGTGCCCTAACCATGCACACATAGTAGTTGTGTTCTCAGCATTGCCACATGGTAGGGAATGATGCAGGAGGTTGAGAGGTTTGTAAAAACACTTTCAAAATAGATTTAGGCAAATATTTAGGCCATGATTAGAAACTGGAAGTTGAAGATTGATCCCTGAGTGAATGGTGTGCACCCAGAATATCGTAATCAGAATATCAATGGAACAGAATATCAAGGACAAATGATCAAAACTGAAAAAAGTAAGCAAGCATAGATTTTGCATACCTAGCTCGTCATATAAGTACCTTGGTGATGTATATCTTCAAGGTACTTAAAGTTGGTGTTAGGAATAGTACATTTAATTTTCCCCAAACTTTTGATATTGTGTTGCTCGATATTCAAGACATGATATTTTTTTAGGTCGATATTCTCAAAGTTTATATTCATTAGTGCAACCAAACCCACTCAGAGCTCTATAAAACTTTGACTGACTCACGTAAAGCTCTTAGTAAAAATGATACACATTTAGGGGGGTTATTTTTGACGGGCGGACTAAGTCCGCCCACCATCCTATCGGAATTCGGGACCGCCCGCCATGAGAGCGGGGGTCCCGTGGGTGGTATTAGGATGCGGCCACCACAGTGGTGGGCGCATCCTGCATTTATGACATTGTGGTGGGCGGTTCTCTCTGCACCGCCCGCCACAATGCCATAAATGCATGTATGCATTTGCATACACAATGCGGCAGGCACCGCGCTGTGCCTACCGCATTGCATATGCAAATGCCGGGGAGTACCAGCGGTACCCCCCCGTGTGCACCCCCCCACCCCTCCTTCACTTTGTGGGCCTGCACTTTGTGGGCCTGCAGGGGGCCCCCAAAGTGAAGACCGCATGCCTTTCCGTGGCGGCAATAGGCATTAAAAAATGCCCATCATAATATGGCTGGCGGTGTCTGATAGACACCGCCACCATATTATTCCTTTTCCGCCCCGGCCGCAAGGCAACCGGGGCGGAAAAGCGGCAGACGGTCTTTCCGTCCGCCGAGGTCCCCCCTGCCATGCTAATATGGCGGGGTAAATGAGTGTGGATGTCGGGCGGATTGCCCCCGCCAGGCTGGCGGTGCCTACCACCAGCCTGGCGGGGGCAATCTGCCCAACATCATAATGGGCCCCTTAGTGTAGTGACCCACATAATTGACTGGTTTACTTATAATTATGCATGTGATAATAACCATAAGCAATACACACTGAGAGCTCTACCCCACATAATGCACCAGTTCACTCAGAGTCTTAGTCCATCGTTATTTTGCACACTATGCCATCTCACTTTGGACCCAGCAATATGCAAATCAGACTTGACCCTGCTCCACTGGTCCAACCACTTATCAGTTGCTTGGATTCTGGTTCAGGAAGGACTTGACTTGACAGTTTTGGCTGGACTGTTTCCACTAGAGTATGGTCAAGAATGATTTGCGTATAGCTAAGTCTAAACTGAGGTGACATTGTGTGCAAAGTAAGCATGGATTGGGAGGCAGCTCCGAGTAATTACTAGTCGCTGAGATTAATTCAAGCATTCCACCCATCACTTTTTGTATACTTTTATATGTTGCCTTAAGTGGGATTATTATGCCCAACATGGGTCCCATGCACACTGGGTCACAGGAACCAATCATACCGAGCTGGTGAGCCAATATGAAAGGTGAAACTAGTCTTGGGTTGCTTGTGTTCCGGTTTAGTTAGGACCCGGTTTGGGCTGCACTGTTCCCATTGGAGCAGGGTCAAGATTGATTTGCAAAAAGCTGGGTCTAAACTGAGGTGCCATGGTGTGTAAAAATAAGGATGGATTGGGATGTGGCCCTGTTTAATTCTCAGTGACTGACATTCATTTAAGCATTCCACCCATCACTTTTGTATACTTTTATATTTTGCCCTAGTTGGGACAGGTATGCTCAGATGTGGATTCTGAGCACACTGTATCACTGAAACCAAGCTATTCCCCAAATGATGAGCCAATAACAAGGACGAAAATGATCTTGGATTGCTTGTGTTCCGGTTCAGGTTGGGCATGGCACTTTGGATAAACTGTTTACATTTGAGCCGGATCAAGACTGACTTTCATCATCATCATGAGAACTTTATTTCAATAGATAACGATCATAAGAGTAGAACAAACAATTACACAGTAATCAAATACAAAAATACATAAAAATATACTTGTAAAAATGGTGATGAATCGCAAATTGGTTAAAAGGGGTAGTAGTACAATTGCTGCTAAAAAAGTATAAAATATCAAAATCACAATATAATGCCTTCATTTTTAAAAAAAACTAAATGTTACAGCTTAGTGCCTCCCACATTAAAACCATTCTCATGTAAAACAATAGCAGCCATTAAAAGTTGTGCACGCTTAATCCAAAGGACCCTAGGAAACATGGCCACACAACAAACTACTATCTGGCTAGTGTCATTCTGTAATATTCTGAACATTTCTCTGTGCACTGTACAATCCAACATTTTGCACAAAGGAACAATCTATTTTGCCCATATTTGTTTGTATAAGGGTCAGAAAAACAAAACATGAATAGGTGTTTCAGGACATTCATCACAGCCTGAACACATATCATCTTTTTGCCCCTTTGTCTGTTGCTTTCGACTGGTAAATGATCTTATGGGTAAGGTACCATAACTAAATTGCAAATATAGTTCACTCGCAAGTAAAGGAGAATTTCATCAATAAGAACTGTCATAGGCGGAAAAAGGTTTCCGGTCAAATAAAGAAACAGATAGGTAACCCGTACACATCCTAATATTATTAACCGCCACATTTTACCCAAAAAGTCCTTTTAAACTGGCCTTACCAATCATGCACATGTTTTTAGGGTTTGTCCAATACTCACCCCTATTCAGTCTATGAAGCAGATCCTTTATAGTACAGTGCAGGGTATTTTCTGTGCGATTTTAGAGGCCAAAAGGTCTTTAACTCCCTCGCTGTAAGACTCAAGGGCAAGAATTGTCCAAAACCTGTGCTAAAAGATCAGCATTCTACATTCAATCCTATCTGCAATTTTCTTTGGACCTAGGTCTAAATAGAGAGGGGACCATGGTGTATTAGCGGGCAAATTCAACAAGGTTCTTAAATACCATTGCTTACTATGGATAGGCCTTTAATGTGGGAGTAAACCCTTAGCTCAACTCCATAGAGAACCACCCCTTAGGGCCTTCACATTGTAAAATTCCAATGCTCGGAATCAGATTTAAAATTGTGTTACCAATTAACATCCTCCTCCAACAAGAATTCGACAACTGTCTACTAACAATCATACATTTGGTCTTGGAGTTATTAAGCTCCAAGCCTCGATTCACACAGAACAATTCAAAATAGTTCAGGAGCCATTGCAAACCCTGTGGTGACTTAGAAATTAACATGGTATCATCTGCAAAGAGAAGTGCAGGGACCCTCTGCCCAACTATTTTAGTGGCATCGCACCCATCTTGATCTACGAATTCAATTACTCCATTTGTGTATAACCTAAAAAGTGTGGGGGCCAAAAAACACCCCTGGCGGACCCCCCTATCTATACGGATCGGGTCTGTCAGGGCCCCGTCCCTCCCTACCTCACCTGGGCAAACGTGTCAGCATAAAGCCTCACAATAATATCTAGCAAGGGGGCCAAAAAACCCATCTTTTCAAGCACCTTCCATAGTCCTGCTCAGGGCACTAAATCTAAAGCTGTTTGAAGATCGACAAAGGCAACATAAAGTTTGTTCTTGCTTATGATCACCTCTCACCGATACATACTAACAAAACAAAAAATGTGATCCAGTGTACTCACATTATGTCTAAAGCCTGCCGGCCATTGTGTAAGTATACTCGCATCCCTGATCCAGCCCTGTGCATGAGAAAGTAACAATTTGCAAAAATCGTTTTGCAGGGAACCAATCAGACTTATTGGACGACAGTTGGCTGGGTTAGCCCTGTCCCCTTTTTCATACATTGTAATATTTTTAGCTAGTTTCCAAGATGATGGAATTTCCATACAGACTGTATTTGAAAGCAAGTTAATGTATAGCCCCCAGATTTCCGGGTGTGCCTTAAAAAAATCATTGGGCAATCGATCTGGACCCATAGCACGACCTGGAATAGAAGAGTTTATAGAGCAACAATTCTGGAAGGGTAAAAGACAAATCTGCAGCTTTCAAAATAACTGTAGATCGAGAAGTCTCTTCTCTCACCTTGTTATCACATTTTATGAGAATAGAGCTGTTCTAAATAAGTCATCCAATCTGGCTGGATACAAAAATCAAGGGACTTTCATATAGCAGGGTCTAATCGAAAAAGGCATGGTGTGCAAAATAACAATGGTTTGGGATGTGGCCCGAGTAATTGCCAGTGGCTGAGATTAATTCTAGCATTCCTTCCATCACATTTTGTATACTTTTATACAGGACCCGCTCTAGGGCTGCCTGGTGCCAAGCTCAAAGGCATTGTCTGTTTTAAAATATCTTACAGGATTAAAAGCACCTGCCAGAGTTCTGTGTGTTTTCACCACATTTCAAACAACAAACTGTCAAGATAACGTTTTGTTATCAAGGTGCTTTCTGGAGAGAGATGGCAGTATTCTCTAAAGCAGTTTTGAATTATGATAAAGTAGCGCAGAGGGTTAACATGCCTGCTGCATACAAGATGTAGCATGCAGATCGAAAAATTGTATTTTATGTAGATAGCCCAGTAGATTACTGTTTTCATCACAGAGATCTTTTTTTTTAGTAAAGCCCACTCAGACCACTGTAATATTTATTAAATCTCGAGATTGTGCTTCTCCAGACCAAGCACTCATAAAATATACTTCCTACCAGTATGGATGACATATGATTTCTACATCTTGTACTCCTTGAATCACTGATATATTATTGATTACACAAATTTTGATATTCTAAAATATAAGAATTTGAATATTTTTATCTGAAACATCACTTCTGTATACTTTATTTACCAAAAACACAATTATCCTTAACCATAATATTTTTAGTAAAAATACGTATTTTTAATAATATTGATAACACAAATATGGTTTACAAAAATATTGTTACATTTAAATAAACATAAACGGGTGAAAAATAAAACAACACACAATATCAAAAACATCTATAATGCAATAAATACGGATGTTTTATAACAAACGATAAAAAATATTATTTTTTAACATAAATTATAATAAATGAAATAAACATATATGAATAATTTAACATTATTACAAAATAAATGTTAAAAACACAGCACAAATGGGTAATTAAATAGATTTTTTATTTTTAAAAGTATATTTTAACATAAAATCATAATGAAGTAAATAAACAAACATAACAATTTAACAATATCATAATTGAAAGAAATGTTACAAACACAGTAAACAATATACATTTAAATATATAATTAAGTCACAAAGATAATATTTAGCAGAAAATTTGAATAAAGTAAATAAACGTATATATTGATTTAACAATATCATGCCGAAAAACAAATGTAAAAAATGCAATGTAAATGTTTACACTTTAATACATCATTTAAATATAAAAATACAAATATTTACAACTAATAAAACATTTTCAAAAAGTTATATTTACATTCCGGTGACATCTGCTATACCTACTCCAACCTACCTTAATTACAATGCACTCTGCCCTTTTGGATATTGTTGAACACTGAAGGCTGATAATTGAAACTTTACCTGTTCCCAATAAATGTTGGCACTTATTAAATGTAATAAGGCAACTCAGTGTTATTCTATGGTACAAGTAAGCCTCACAGTAGTGAAAAACGTATTTAGGGGTTTTTCACCTCCAGGACATGGAAAATGAAAAAGTACATATCCAACCTTTTATTTACAATACACCCTGCCCTACGGGTTATCGAGGGCCTACCTACGGGGTGACCTATCTAATAAAATTGGAGGATATGTCTTGTCAATGGGGATATATTGGCAGGTTGAAAGGCAATTTGAAATTCAGGCTGCAATGACAGGCCTAGGACATATTTTAAGGGGCTACTTATGTGAGTGACACAATAAGTGCTGCAGGGCCACTAGTAGCATTTAGTTTACAGGCCATGGGTATATGGTATACCGCTCTAAAAGTAAAATATATATGGCAACTCTGTGCAAGCCAATTTTACCATGTTCGGGGGAGTGAGCACACGCACTTTAGCAATGGTCAGCAGTAGTGA
The DNA here is from genome assembly GCF_964263255.1 of Lissotriton vulgaris. Lineage (NCBI taxonomy): Eukaryota > Metazoa > Chordata > Amphibia > Caudata > Salamandridae > Lissotriton > Lissotriton vulgaris. The sequence goes on along the minus strand of NC_141694.1, from coordinate 1,805,377,815 downwards.
AGCGCACAGAGTACTAAGGCCAACAAAATTTAGGCTATTTTAGAGAAGGGGTTGGGCACACACGGGGTTACATTTACTATTCCCACTCCAACTTAAACCTTTTTGCGGAAGGTGTTAGACACTAAAGGGGATACATTTATGATACAAAATAAAATATATACAAAAGGTTTTTTTACAATAAACAAAACATTAATAAAGATCCTACCAAATAAATATTTCATATTGGATAATCAAATTATCATATAAAAAAAAGTATAATTAGATTTTTTTAAATAAATTACAATAACTAGCAGAGGTTAACATTGAAACAGCTGCATAAAATTTAAAAAATACTATAAATATTCAAAATAAACAATTGAAAATATCATTAGATATTATATATGTAAAATAGCATATGCCAATTGTTATATGCATAGCATATATTTGTGTATTATTAAACAAATAAATATATATTTACTTCGCCATCTTCAATGTTTTTGAAATAATAATAAAATGATTGTATTTAAAAAAAGACTGCATTACAAAAAGTCAATATTCAATATGATATTTCAAATATACTTGTATTTTATAACATAATCATTAAACATAGAAACACACATATGTAATAATACATTAGAACATTTTAAAATTGATACTTAAATATTTTATACAGCAACATGTAAAAAAACATATATAATAATTTCTGAAATTAAACCAAAAAATTGCATGTGAATTACTTTAAAAAATTCAAGCAAAATTGAAATGTAACTATGAATAAATATATACAAAGAAAAAATATATTGAAAAAAACATAGTTTTTTAATTTCACAAATTATGATTTTGTTTAATTTATAATTAAGAAATTATATTTCAAATATTCAAAAACTATTCAATTATATCCACACAAATATACCAATGGCTTTAAAATATTGCAGAACAAACATTTAAACTTTATATTTACAAATGTATAAAACTAAATAGAAATAATTATCATTTCATAAAATATTCAAACGATTAAACAATTTATAAAAAATATATATTAAATAACATTTAACATACAAGAAAATTTATATTAAGACATTTTGACATTCTCATCACCCTTTTCCTCTAAAAACCAACAGCTGACTTCCATACCTTAATTACATGTAAATCGATGATAACAAATTATTTAAATTTATATTAAGCATAATCAAACCTTTAAATAATTTATAAAAAATATATATTAGATACAATTTATTGTACAAGAAAATGTATATTAACACATTTTTAAATGCTCATCACCTTTTGCCTCAAAAAATTCCAAAATCTGACTTCTATAACTTAGGGGGTGATTAGAATGGCGAAAGAACTGTGTTAACCGCTGGCCCTGCGGTAGCAGTCCTTCCGCCATCAAACAGATTTTTCTCACTGCTAGATTATGATGGCGGTGGGTATCAAGGCGGACAGCAAGTCCGTCCGACGTTTTTCCGCCGGCAGGCAATTGTCATGATTGCCTACTGGGCGGAGCAGGGGCTCCAATTTGGTGGCGGTGCCTAGCAGGCACCACCAACCATATTAGGATGTAGAATGTGAAAGGCCTTTCCATGGCGGTAATGCTGCCATGGAAAGGTTGGTGGGGAATAGGTTTGGAGGCCTGATGCGGGCCCCTGGATGGGGTGTGGTGGGTGCACTTGGGGTGCACTTATGGTACCCCCCTGCATGTGACTGCACCAAGTGGCAGCACCTGCTGCACTGTTAAAATGTGGAATGCGACCGCCAGGGTAAAGGTTGCATCCTAATTCACAGTGCGGGACCGACCCATGCCTGATGGCCGGTCCAAACTTTGCGGGGGTGCCAGGCAGACTCAGGTCCGCCCACCATCCTAATAACCCCCTTAATTACATATACATCAATTGTAAACATTATTTAAATTTATATTAAGATAATTTGATGCATTTGTAAAATGTACTAAGAAAATTTACAAAACGACATACAACTAAGAAAAAACACATTAAAAACATAAATTAACCCATAAAAAAGATAGTATTTGCAATGATTTTTTCAAAAACTATGGGGTTGATTACGATGGCGGATGGACTTAAATCCGTCATATGTAATTTTATCATGGTAAAAACGCACAATGCGGCCGCCACAGTGGCGGCCGCATTGTGCGTTTTTACCATGATCAAATTGCATTTTGTGCATTTTCCTGAACTACGTGGCAGGAATCATGCAGTGCATGAGATGGCAACTGATAAATGTCACTAATGCAACATGCACTGGGTGGTATATCGAATGATAACCTACAAAATAAAAATGAGAATTTGAGAACATTGCAGTAATTAGAGATGTGGCCGAGCAACCACAAAAATGTCAACCCACTACATAGAAAAGAAACACAAAGCACAGGATTACCGTTAGATGATCCTCGAACACATTCAGGGCCCCATGCATCAAACAAACAACCGGTTGCAAATGGGCAGATTCTCAGAATCTCTTTGCGACTGGTATTTTTGCATGTGGGATGCATCATCCCAAATGCAGAAATCGCAAATTGCGATTGCATTTCAGGAATCACAAATTGCGATGGCTTGAATGCAATGCAAGATGCCGTTTAAAATAGCAATTTTGCTATTAGGGTGCGCTGTTTACAGCAAAATTATACCAGATGGTAATAAGCAAAAACTTTGAAAAATGTACTAAAGGGCATTTTTCAAAGTTGCAGGTTACACAAACACATACCCTTGGGGCTTGTGTGTGCGCAATATGTTTGCACATGCCAATTTCAGGGGTGCAACAGGGTGTCCTTTCAGCACCCTGCACCTATTGGGTACCCGCAAATTGCAAATGAAATTTCCATTCCTAAAGGAGCACGGCTTCAAAAATGTTGACCATTTAGAAAAGTGGGCACATAATATCCTCTTTTTTCACTTCCCCTCCGAGTTTAACCATACCAACTAGAAGTCAGAATAAATAAGTTGCACCTACTAGACAGGTATTTTTACGTTTTACCTGCACATAACCCCCCCACCCCACTCCTATTGTATCCACTACCTTCTATTCTTGCATACCTCCAATATGCTCCCATGTATCTCGTAGGTTGCAGCATGCCTTGTTCTATAGCGGAACAGGATGGTCACGATGATGAAGCAAGCCACAAAGGTGTAACCCTGGTGGGTGAGGGTTTTACATTTATTTATTTTTTCTCCTGTGTAGGGTTAGTCTCCTCATAATAGTTGGGTTCTTATTTTGGCTCTCTACACTTTGGTTGGAGGACGAACCTAGCTGATGCTCTCCCTCCCCCTTTCCTGAGAAGTTATATCTAGGGCCAACAATATGTTATCAAAGAATGCCTCATGAGCTTTTGCCACAAACAGCCCTCTCTCCTTTGGAGTAAGGTTATTCAATAGCTCTACATGATTTGCAGCCCTGGAGTTCACTACCTTCACATGTTCTGGATGCCATTCATCCCACCCCCATTTGATGGCCTTAATGTTATTGGAATGTTTGACGTTTCCTATTTGGCAACTACCCTGGGCTATCAGGTTGTTAGCAAGGAAGCCCAGCAAGGTCAAACTCAGGGCATTATGGTCACTGTCCGACCTTTCGATTAGCCAAAGCGAAAATGGCTAGTGTTACCAGGCCTGTTACAGGTATGCTTGCCATCAGTATCAGATAAAGTCTGCCAGTTTGTAGCTCTTAAATCAAAAGTAAAGGTGAGACCAAGTATCTGAGCTGCCCTTGGGGACAACTTAACAGGGGGGAGATCCAAGGGCGGGATTCTATTTTCTTGATCTTGCTTTGTCAGTCGATCTGAATCTGGTAAGATAGGTGCTTCAAAAATTGAATTTAGATCACCTGCTATAATTAGCTCCATAGCACTCCAATGCTCCATAAGGAAATCCTCCAAAGTATTCCTAAATTCCTCTGTGCAAACCAATCATAAATATTGAACTTCAACTGGGAATTGCTGCTACTGAAATTAACTCTTAAGGCCAACACATCTAGTGAGCTGGATAGTAATTGTCTAGTTTAACATTGAAGACCTGTGCAAATTTATGTTGCCAGGCCCCCTCTGGCTTTGCCTCTGGGGGATTGTACTACATGAATGTAAAAAAAGTATACCTATTCCATTCTTGGTGAGAGTCACCATGCTCCATGTCTTCTTAAAGTGGCAGATGTCATAGCTTTCTATGAGCTGCCCCATGTTACCTTGGGCTGGTGTTCGGCTTTAGTGACTGGCAATGGGGATGGGTTCCGCAGCTGCTATGTTTGTGTCCTCCACTCCCTCCACATTGGAGTCATCCCTATGTACCTCGGAGAGATTTGTGGGAAATAATGCAAATCTGTTTACTCACTGATATGTTTTGATAGCAGTACCCCAATAAATGTATACCTGTGTTGACACTTTGACATTTTGAGGTATGTTACAGTTCTATGTGGACTTGGACATAAATGTGACAATAGTAAAGAATTCACACTTAGGGGTCTATTACGACGGCGGGCGGACAAAGTCCACCCGCCACCGTAATGGCAAAAGGGACGCCCCGCCATATGTGCGATGGTCCCCTGATTCAGATTAGGATTCGTCCACCAGTCATCATGCATTTTTTACATTGCAGAGGGCGGTGCTTTCATCAGCACCTGCCGCAATGTAAAAAAGGCATGTTGTGCATTTGCATGCATAACATGGGAGGCACTGCGGGGTGGACCTTCCTTGACATACTACAGCTGTGCTGGAACTGGCAGCTGCTCTCCACCTGTGCTCCACATCCACTTAGGCTGGGATCCAGGCAGGTACTGTGAGGTATTTCCTGCTTCAGAGGCGATTAGTCATGATCAGGAAATATTTCATTTGCAGTCATGTTTGCAATTTGCGACTCCTTTCACAATTGGAAACTACATTCACAATTGTAGCCTCGAATTCTATGTACATGAAGAATTGCAATTTACTCATGTTCCTTCCCAGTGATTTGCAATTATGAAATTGCAGTATATTACATTTGTACATCTATCCCCTGATTCCTTAACCTGTCATTAAACCAAATGCATTAAATTATTTAAATGTTGTAGCTCAAAAGCGTATGTTGAGCTTGGTAGGCACTATGGGCCAAATTTATAGAAGAGTTGTGTCGCCTTTGCACCATGCAAAGGGGCACCAGAGGGATGCAATTCTTAAGTTAGATTTATCAAGCGATGCAAGGTCACCTTTTGTGGCCCTGCATGGCTTGATAAATGTTGTGTAGCGCAGCCTAAACCGCTGTGTTGCGTCCCAGGGAGGTGTCCCCTGGGTGGAGCGTGGGTTTTCCCACGCATTAACCATGGGTTTTGGTGCATTCCCAGATTTACCATTACTGGTAGATCTAAGAATGAGTCACAATGCAACCTATCACTAAGGGAGGCGAACAAGGAGAAATATCATGGGTTCTCCTTGTTTTTTCCTCTTTCTATGTAAGTTGCAATCTGCAGCACATGCAGATAGAGAAAATGTCTCAGGGGATTGTTTTTGCACCATGGTGCAAGGGTGCCTGCATTGGCACTGGGCAGCACATTGTGCCCTAGCACAGGAAAAAGACAGGAATGCGCTGTAAAATGCTGAATATGGCGCATTCCTGCCCTTTCCCTATCACAACCTGTGGCGTCAGGGTGTGTCATCAGTCCAGGCATCATTGGGAACTGCTCTCTGAATTAGCAGCATGTTCTCGTCATAGTGTACCACCTCCTCCAAAAACCAGATACCACATCCATCCACTATTTTTGCAGAAAGCTTAATATAACATTTAACCAGAGCTACTTTAACCCAAGAACTGGTTCTATTGATGCTATTGAGAAACTAAACTGAATACAACTGCAAGTCACATATCTGGGATACCTGAATTGCTCTAACTTAGCATATTGGGAAGACATTAACCAGATTATTAAATTCAAATTCAAATTCAAATTATCTTTATTCGGTACTTAAAAAAATACCATTAAAGAACATGAAAATACATACATACAATATTTAAAAACATTTTCAATGACAATGTTAAAAAAGTTACAGTTAAAAATAGATCTAAAAGGCAATCATTGGAGGTCTCATACTAACATTGGTTCAGTCTATGTAGTAATGGTATGGGCAGTTGTTTCCCTAGTATTCCTCAGTCTTAAGGCAACCTTAATAAAACTTATAACACATAACAAAGTATATTGATCTGGGGCTTTTTGCAAAAAAAGGAGGGCTACTTTGGCATGTTTCAGTCTTTGGTTTTTCAAAATCCTTACCAAAAACTTCTTTCTAGGCTCTGAATAAAAAGGACATAATAAAACAAAGTGAAGGGTATCCTGCGGAGACCTAGTGTCGCAGCCGCAGGTACCCTTCAGCTCTACCGTACGTGTGAATCCTACGGGAACAGCCAATAAATGTTGAAGGAGATTCAGACGGAACCTAGTCATGTAAAATCTTTCCTGCGCATTGTACATTACCGCTAGGTATGGTTCCATTCTAAATGTTGTAGTTATTATTAAGCCATGAGCCACCACTGATGTTTTCCTGTTTTCAGCGTGGGCCCTTCTGTCTGTTACCCATGCACTAAATAGGTTTTTGGCCAGGGTTTTGTTCTGAGCGGTCAACGATTCTGGCTCAGAGAACAGATTCTTGCAGCCAATACGTTCCATGGTGTCCTTTACATATTTGAGCCATGGAATCTGCCCCCCTCTATCCCGGCTCAGGCAATCCTTGATGATCTGTCTGCTGAGGGTAGCCTCGGGGTTTGTCCAAATCTTGATCCAGGCCAGGAGGGGTCGAACCATAATTTTGTCCTCAATATATGGCTCGCCCAATTCCATGTGTGTTACGTATGATGGGGTGCTCTGAGGAACCTTTAGTAGTTTTAAAAAAAAATTGTTTTCCTCAGCTTGTATCTGGTATACTTGATTAGTTTTGCAGCCCCAGACTTCTGCTCCATAAGACACCTTGGCACAGGAGACCGCACTATAGAGGTTCAGTATCTGTTCCGGTGACCATCTACCTAACCTCCTTCCATAAGCCATTATGGCGCCCGTTGACACCACCAATTTGGTTGCGTGTTTTTCCCCAAGGTTCTTAAATTCCAATTTCTCATCAAAGAGAACGCCTAAGTAAGAGAAGGACTTAACTCTTCCTAGCCTATGTGAACCTATGCTGTGCTCAAAAGTCTTTTTTGGGTTTATGCCTGTGGACATGACAAAAGACTTGTCCAGATTTGCTGAGAGATCCAGTGAGTTCATAAAATTAACAAAACCATTGATTAGATTTTGTAAACCCAATGGAGTGCGGGCTAGCAACACCGCATCGTCCGATTACAGAAGGACGGGTACCGGACCCTGGCCAATCATGGGGGAGTCCACTCCCAACTTCATGAGTTCTTGATCCAAATTGTTAATATATAAAGAAAATGAAAAAGGGGCTAAAATGCAGCCCTGCCGCACACCACTTGTGCAAGGGAATGACTCTGTCTTCATTCCTTCTTTATTATAGCGAACTGCAGCTGTGGTCTCCCAGTGTAATGTCTTCAAGGTGTCCACTAGCCCCTGATCCACCCCCAGGGAGGTCATCAAGGCCCATAGCTTCTGTCTGTTGGCACGGTCGAAGGCCGCTGAGAGATCCATAAACCCCATATGGATAGTCCCCTTAGCGGCAATGGTGTATTTGGCGGTGAGGAGATACAGGTTTAAACATTGGTCCGTTGTGGATCTCCCTTCTCTAAACCCATACTGTGCATCTGTTAAAATGTGGATGTCTTCTGCCCAGATTTGTAAACGATTTAAAATCACTCATCCCAGAACTTTAGCCGTAACATCTATAAGTGAGATAGGACGGTAGCATTGAGGGTCGTCCCAGCTACCCTTTTTGTGGATTGGGACAATAGTTGCCGAGGACAAAGAGCGGGGCAGTCCTGCCACTACTGCCTCGTTCAAGACCCTAGTAAGAATAGGTGCCCATAAGTCAATGTTGCTCAAATAGAGGTCAGGGGGGATACCATCGGGGCCAGGCGCTTTATTTTTTGAGAGCCCTTGGATGGCCAATTTTACTTCTCCCAGCGAAAGTTCTAAACTTACGAGTGCTGCTGGTGTTGTTCCTTCTTCTTGCAGTGCTATCCCGTTGTGGTTGTAAAGACCACGATAGTGATTATACCATTGATCCGGGAGAATGACATTCACTATGTCTGGCCCCCTTGGGTCTTTAAAACATGGATCATTTATTACTCTCCAAAAAGCCGTCATGTCGCCCCTCTCTGCAGCTTCCCTTAGATCCTCCCACGCTTGATTTTGTAAGGTTCTTCTACGCGTTTTCAGGGCTTTTTTGTGAATGGATCTGCTCCCTGCTTTTTTGGCTTTGTACTTTGGTTGGTCAGTGAGGCATTTTTTGAGGTCTTTCAGTGCCTTGGTGCAGTCATGATCAAACCAACGTGGGGTCTGGGACCGTGTGATTCCTGTTCGAGGAGAGGATTTCATTAAAGTATCTACAAGTTGGGCAATTTCTTCAAAGGCCCTAACCACAGTTAATCCCCCCATATTTTCGTCCAGGCATATTTGTATTTGTTTTAGGCCCTTAGTTACAAGGTTGAGATAAAATGTTTCTCCATTAATCTTAGCCCATTTCAACCTTCTCCCTTGAGCTGTCGCCTGTTCTATGGCCTCAGGTACACCCTCTGCTGTTCTGAGGTTCATGCCTTTAAGATCAAATGCCTGCGGGTTGTGGTCACTAAAGGGACTGATCACAATATCAAAGTCTATAATCCATTTTTTGAGTGTAGGGGACACCATAACAAAGTCTATGTAAGAGTGGCAGCCCCTTCCTTTATACGTTGGATTAGGTTCCCTCGTATTGCCTATCTTTATTAAATCCATTGAGAATGATAGGTTGTACCTCTTTATACATTTCTCCATCTCCTTGCCTTCAGTAGTGTGTGCAAAGTGTGGCCCCTTTTCATTCGGGCACCGTGACCGGTCCTTGTTTATTGGTCTTAGTTTTTCACAAAGATGGCAGTTAAAGTCTCCAGCTAGAATGGTATGCGGTGACCCCTTGGCATGATTAATTGAAGACATGTTATTGAAATGGTCATCTAATTCTTTCATGGTGTTATTTCTGCCACATGGGCTCACTGTGTTGTACCAGTTTATCAGTGTGATTTTTAAACCCTTGTGGGAGAAGGCAATCGCTTGCATGTTTGTAGAGTCCCTACTCAGGTTTGACCAACACCCCTGGATGCGAAGATCTACATATGTGATAAGACCGCCAATAGCTCTTCCTGAAGGCGCCCTTACTGCGGGGACCCCAAAACTTTTGAACCCTTCCAGTGAAAATTGATTGGGTTCGACAGCCCAGGTCTCCTAGAGGCAGATAATGTGGAAATTGGTTATAAAATCTCTCCACTCCTTCACATTGTATTTGGCTGCCACCCCTGCAATGTTCCAGGATATAACTCTTATGCCAGACTCCGACTCAGCCTTGTTTGCGCCAGCCACCATAAGGCCACTAACTGGTGCCTCCCCTGATGCCATTGGGGTATCCATCTTGTCTAGCGAGGGTACTCCCCTTGGCTCGCTTGCCTGCCCAGTCCTTAGTGTTTCATTCGGGTCAACTACTATAGGTTCTTGAGTGGGTACCATCAAGGCACTGCCTGTCTCTACTGGGGTAGTAAGTGGCAAGCACCCTGTTTGTCGGGTTCTTTTCACTGCGCTACCCTCAGTTGGGTGAAGTTGGCACTTTCTGTTCTGTTCGAGTCAGTCGACATTATCCAAGGCACAGAACCTTTTCCAGTGTGCCTGCATTGCAGCTACAGGATCGTAAAAGGGGAATGCCTGCCAGGGAGTCTGCCAATTATCTGCTCTATGTGACTGCAGAGGGCATAGGGCCCTATTCACTCGAACCCTGTTTGGTTGTATTTGTCTATGTGGGGGTGGTGAGGGGTAGAAATAGGATAAAGGTAGGGGATTTATGTTGGTGTGTGGTCCCAACGAAGGAGAGTTACATATATGGGTGACAACAGCGGTATCCCTAAAGTTAATTGCGATAACATCCCCCGCAATAGTTTTCGCGCCGTATCCTATCCATTGCCCCCTTCTGACAGACAGTATTTCCCCAGACATATGTAAAGGTAATGGCTTGTTAGATCTTAACCATTGTACGCATTTGTTCCTCAACTCCCCTTCTTTTTCTCTTTTGCCTTCCTTTAGGGGCGGTACACCTGTTAGCACAACTACATAGGGTAGTGCTTCCGGTGGTAAATTAATTGAATTGAACCGCACTCCTGTCTTAACCCTTGCTTCAGCTATTGGTGTGGGGGTCTTTACTTGGGTGGGGTTCCCTATTTTAATGTTACTTTCAATGTCCTTACCCAATGGTGGGGAGATCTTCCCTTGATTGTTACTTGCCTGCGGGGCTGTGCCATTTAAGCTAGAAGGTGGGTGATCATTACTTTTCGCCGGTGTGTTATTTGATGGGGCAGCGATTTTTTTTTGTTTAATAAAATATTTATCAGGCGCTGCCTTGCTATTAGTTGTAGACTTTTCAACCCCTAGTCCCACCTTGTCTTGCTTGCCTGATGCTAGAGGTGGTGCTTGTATCACCGGTCTAGTTGGTGCTATCACTCTGTTATTTATTACAGATGTTAATCTGTCTAATTTGGACATTAGGGGCTTAAGGTGCGCGCTGATGGTCTCCTCCAATTCTGTCTTAAGATCTGACACCATATTGGCTACCCAACAGGGTATGCCAAATGTGGTGTTAGCCATTGGGGTTGTCAGATTGTGATTGGGCTTTGAATGATCTTTCCCCCCCTTTTTGCTATTCTGTTTGCCTATACTGTTCTTCCTGGACCTCTGTGGAGTTTTACCTGGGTTTCTAGTTTGTAGGGTAGCCCGGGGTGTCTGCTCTCGATTGACAGAATCTGCAGCTTTAGCTGTGTTTTTAGGCGTGTCTATGGTTGGCTGTGCACATGGGAGATCTACAAAGAAGAGTTTAACGAAAAACTTATGTCCGGTTCATCTATTAAAGTTATCACCGGGCCATCCTCTGTGTCCTGAATAGCTACTGTAGATGCTATCGAGAGTCGCCTTTCAGTATTTTCAATAGCAGTTGCCACAACCCCAATAGTCTGTTGCAACATTTTATCTATTGCCGTTAAAGTTGGTAGGGGCTGCAACTGTGGTGAAGCGACTTTCGGTCTAGTGTTGGATCTCAACGTAGGCATTCTGTTTGTTTTAGCCCCCCTCCTCATAGTTAAGAAGTTGGTCAATCAGCAATAAACACGGGTAACCCCCCCTCTGCTATGTAATCCTAGAAATGACAGATTGGTTAATAACAGTAGTAGAGGTTTCCAGGGGACAATACCACTTCCGTCTCCAAATGCACTTTATAGTGAGCCAAACAGTACCTTAGATGTGACAAGTTGGAATAGGGCGACAGATGTTAGTGATATGGCCCAGCCCAGCCTCGTTTGGCCTTGGAGGGCTTCGCCCGGCGCTCCCGCGCGCTCCCGCGACGCGGGTGGGGCTGCTCAGTTTTATGCGCCAGCAGGTGCACTCTCTGGTCCCGCGGTCTCTTCCTGGTCACGGGGCAGCTGGGAAGGGTAGTTTTGTCAACCCTCTCGGTCCCCCCCTCTCAGCGGCTGCTCCTAGAACAACGGCGGAGGGAGACCGGCGCGGTACACCCGCAAGGGCTCCGCCTCCAGCAGCACCAAGCCTGGGAGCCTGGAAGGTGGTGAGGAGATTTTGAAAATGCTTTGTGTGAGGACCCGCTCCACCAATGGGGCTGCTCAGTTTTATGCGCCAGCAGGCGGGCTCTCTAGTCCCGCGATCTCTTCCTGGTCACGGGGCAGCTGGGAAGGGTAGTTTTGTCAACCCTCTCGGTCCCCCCCTCTCAGCGGCAGCTCCTAGAACAACGGCGGAGGGAGACCGGTGTGGTACACCCGCAAGGGCTCCGCCTCCAGCAGCACCAAGCATGCAAGCCTGGAAGGTGGTGAGGAAATTTTGAAAATGCTTTGTGTGAGGCATTCAAAGTTTATTGCTCATGCTGCTCAGGGTGCTGTTTGCCGAAGATAGGAGGAAAAAACCAGGAGGCAATCCATGGCAGGTGCGGCAGACACGACAGGCAGCCCTTCCGTCTCCCCCTCAGTACCTCCACTGACTTGTTCAGGCGCTCCCGTCCTGTCTCTCCATTCAGCCGTCCCGACCTCCGTCCGCACTGCCGTCGGATTGGTTTTGATTTGTGGTAGCTTCGCTGATAGCTTATAGCCTGGAAAGTTAAGGCTCAGCGGCGGTCATCAAACGGCAGCCGCTAACGGCAGCCGCCATGCAGAGCAGCGGCGTCTCAGAAGCGTTGCTTCGTGGGCGGAGCCTCGACCTCAAACTACGCAAACTCATCCAGCAGTGCGGTCTGCCATGTGGAGACCAGATTATTACCTTCTTCCAATAACTGAGTTGGCTAGCTTATTGCTTGGACTAACTGTGGACAGTGTTCTGTAGGGCTGCTCCTTGTCTCCCAATTGAGTATGGTTTTTCTGAGCTCCTCTGATGGATATTATGCAGTATCTTTTTAAGATGCACATGGACAATGCTTACTAATCATGCTGCAAAAAAAACAATTGATGGACAGAATGTTGAACAATGTCAAACTTTCACCCCAATACAGAATTCTGGGCCTAAATCCATTGTATTTTTTCTCCCCATGCCAGCAATTTTCACACTAAGTGGGATTGGTATGCCTAGATGTGGGTCTCTTGCTCGCTGTTCCACTGGATTCAAGCTAGCCTGGCTGATGAGGGTGTTACCCTGAAAGCGGCCCCAGGATGCTTGTTTCAAGTCAGAGGATGACCCAGCTTGGCAGTTCAGTCTGGACTGCTCCCATAAAGAGTAGGGTTAAGACTGATTTTCATATGGTTGGGTCCAAACTGTGGTGGCGTAGTGAGCAAATTAATGATGTATTTAACTAGATCTCTTGACTGGGGGGTGAATGTTTGATTCATTCAGCATTCCGTCCATCATTTGTTGCCGCACACTTTTCTTCACCCTACATGGGAAGGGTATGCCTAGATGTGGGTCTCTTGGTCGCTATACCACTGGATTTCCAGTTAGCCTGGCTGATATGGGGTGTTACAGCAAAACCGGTCTCAGTATGCTTGTTTACGGTCCAGTGTGGACCCAGCTTGGCAGTTCTGGCTGGATTGTTCCCATGAGGAGCGGGGTCAAGATGGATTTGGATATAATTGGGTCCAGACTGGGATGGCAAAGTGAGCAAAAGAACAATGGATTTAACCTATATTGCTTGACTGAGGGTGAATGTTTGATTCATTAAGCATTCTGTCCATCATTTGTTGCTGCAGCACTAATCATCTGAACAGAAGCCTCGGGGTCTGTCAATAACAAGCTTTCTGCATGATACCGGCCACCTTAAAGTTAATCCTTTTCAGTATAGTCAGACAGGGCAGCTGCAGTAAAAAGCCAGAAATGTGACTGGGTTTCCTTAAGACTGGTGCTGAAAACATGGGTTATTAATATACAACTCCCTGTTACGTCTCAACATAGTTCTCTGAGGCTCTCTGCTCAACCCCTGGTAGCTGTAGCACAAGAAGCTGACAATTCCCATGAGAAATATGCATGACGCAGACCCACCAATTTAGAAATCGAGAAAGCAACAAGATCCAATTTCGAAACCAAGTAAGAAAAATAAAGACAAATTTAACTCCTTCTGTGCTTATGACGGCTCCCGGCTAGCCGAACATTGCCGCTCCGTCACATGCGATCAATTCCCCGCCTGTGCGGGCAAATAATTATTGGGCGGAGTCAGATGGCTCCCGGCCGTCAGGAATACACGCCTACTGTGACTCACGACATCCGCGAGCCTTCATGAGCATCACGGTGCCACGGGCACCCCCCACCCCACGAGCCGCAGCAAAATTCGTGCAGCGGCAACGGGGTTAATAGGCAAACATTTACAAAACAATCAACATCCTATAAAAACTGGAATGTTTTGAGACAAAAATTGCCAAGAAACCACAAACTCAATGTAAAAATTCAGTTTGTGTCTGACCAAGACCTAGCTGCGATTTCAGACCATCCGTGATGGATTGAAGTTTGGATGAGCCAAGTGGGTCACACCGGTCATCAAAGTTTTTATCTTAGGACTAAGGGCCAGATTTACTTTATCTTGACTTAAGCCTAGTCGTCCCTAAATGTTATGTTTTTAATGAAAGGTTACAAGATGAGTTAGACACTTTTCACACTCTTTACTCGACTTTAAATACATCAGACAGCTAGTTTCTCTCCTTAACTAGCCATTGATTCAGAAACCTAACTGTGACAAGCTGAGGGGAGAGGAGCGAATGGAGGGCACACAAAGGGAGAATTTGTGCCAGTGTCTGCTGTTGCTGGATACCAACGACAAGTTCGTAACCCTGGCACTTAGTTATGACAGTCCACCACATGCAAAACCAAAAGCAACAAAGTCCACCACATGGCAGCGCTTTCGGTCCATTTTTTAACACATGAGCAAAGTGTTTACCATTTCAGTATATTGTTAAAACTGTATTAATACCACAGAGTCCAGACCAAACTTACAGCCTTGGGCCACTTAGCATAGTTCAAATGATCACAAATAAAGGACTGTAGGGTTTAAGAAAGTGTCTTCTGTAATGTAAAGTGCAACTGTCACTCCACGAGGAGTATTCTGGCGCTGAACTGAACTAGTATTTGGCAGTGTTGGCTGGGACCATAAATGCTACACCATGCAGCGGCCTCCTGAGAAATATCTTGGGGCCTAGCATATATTTTTTATGAATTGAGCCTGGGCATATTGGGGAGAGAGGAAAGACTTGATTTGAAGTGGGCAAGAGAAAGGAAAAGTTGGGGGGGAAATGATAATGTTGCAAAAAGAGGGCAGCTAGGCACAGAGGAAACTGTGATTCTCTGAGCAGAACAGGTACGTTAAAGACTAGGGTGAAATCAGACAGGTTGAGGGAGACATGGGCATGCCGACAAGAGAATGGGGATCCTTGAGGGAGAATAGGCAACGTAGGAGAGACTGAAGCCTAAGTGGAAATTCAGCATACTCGGGGGGTATGGGGAGACAGGGAGGAAACAGGCCTGGCAGGCTGAGAGGAATGCGGGAACGAGAAAAGAAATTGCACTATAGGAAAAGAAATTGAAGACTCTGGTGGAAGGTGGGTGGACCTAGGGGCAAGAAAACAAACAAATTGAGGAAAAAGTAGAATAATGTGAGGTGAAATTGACAAAATTGGGAGAGTACATGTACAGCAGAAGGGACATGAGCCAGCCTAAGGGGAAATAGGCAGTTCCAGGGAGAACTGGGAGACTGGTGGAAAACAAGAAGGCTAAAAGGGTGGTGGGAAGTGTTGTATATTTGTACTTCATTCAATATGGCTACTTGGTGTCAGTAGTCCTTTCTTAGTGTTTCTATCTTCCCAACCTCCCATAGTACCTAAGAGTGTTCTATCTAGTAGGTGAAGATTCCAGCCTAGGCAGTTGATGGTCTGGTCAGCTGTGAGGCTTACTGGTCTGCTGTATAACTTAATAAATCTATATTAATAACCTGAAGACGTGTCCTGCTGCCTACCTAATCTATTTACAACATTTTGGTGACATTTTGCGTTGACCAGACCAGAGGAGCAGACCAGAGAAGGAGAGCTTAAGAACAGCGCAGCATGAGCAAGACCTCACAAAGAATAACCCACCTATACGGCCAGAAACAAGAAGATAATCATCTGTAATCTTCAAACCGCAACCAAGAAGTAACCAGCTGCAAGGAAATCTATGATAATGTGTCACCCTTCTGCTACAAGAAATAAGGAATACGAAAGTAGGAACATGCTACATTCAAGAAACTAGAAACTTGCTGTATGAAAGAAGTTTTCAACCACTATTGGCAGAAGAAACCAATAGAACCACAGAGAAAAAAAAGAGGAAATCAGCAGCAAGTTAATCCTGTTAAACGTGTGAAAAGCAACTGTAAGTAACAGAGAAATTCAAACAAGATATCGTGCCACTGCAGCAATAATCTTGTGGTAATTAAATTGTGAAGTATGGTAATATTGCCCGTAAATTGGAATACTTAGCTTAAAGACAGTGAGCTGAAGCACAAGTAGCCAACCGCATTTTATGGAAATTTAATTCAGGATACTGAAGTGTTAACGGAATGTAATCAAAACAAAACCAATAATTTGCTGAATTTGCCGAAAAAATTAAACAGCTTCTGCCTACTTAAGTGAAACACTTCAAAGCCAGTCACCTCAGCTTTTGTCAAAAAGAAGCAACCAATGCAGGTACCTGGTCAGTGCGTCTGTTTGTCTGTTGGACAATATCTCATTGCTGTCTGCCAATGTCTTTATCTGTCTGCCTGCTCTGAGGGAGCTCCGTACGTCTGTCTGTCGATCTGTTCTCCTCTGATGCATCCGTGATTCTGATGACATATTGGAATCTTCAGGCATCTTAGTGGAGAATTAGCGCGTTCACAGTGCTGCGACAGCAGCAGCCAGTGTCAGAGGTTTTCAACCCGAGAAGGGTGTTGAGCGCATCATTGCGCAATACTGTGCAACGTCAAGCGGACATTTTGTTCCGGGCTCCTAAGGTCACTGATACTCAATGCCACCGAGAGCAATCAAAGGACGCCAAGAATTTAAAACCAGTGGTAGTCACAACCCGTTAAATGAGAGAAATGTACATTGTAAGTAATTAATGTGTGACTGCTGTATCCTTGAATTCTTCATTAATGTTGTGCTAAAAGGAATTCAATCCATTTGTGTCCTACAGAAAGAGAGAGAATAATGTGTTCTCTCTGTCAAGATTGGTTTGCCTAGGATATCGCAAGTTAACTTAATACCAAAAACGAGCCTTATTGAATTTTCGCTACATTTCAAAGACTGTTACAGGGTTAATATTGTACAATCCTGCCATCTTGTGGATTTTCAAGGTATTTAATTTGATTTTTTTTTCTTCTCATAGCCTGATATTAAAGTGCGATTGAGGTAAAAGCAATATTTAAATACCTATGTGTGAACAGGCTGAAGTGCATACAGTCATGAGGCGTTAAAGAGGAGTGAAGAAACAGTAATATTAGCATTACAGCAAAATCTTTTACAGCAACATTTTTAAGATTAGTGTGGTTAACTCAGCATCACTACAGAATTTATCTAATTCCAGCTTTTGAGAGAGAGTTGCTCTTAAGTAAGTGCAAAGATATAAAAAAAAAATAAGACTGGAAGTCATAAAAGTGATGCCACCATTCAGAAGGATTAAAAGAATATACACCTCAAGAAAAGAAATGCAACTGGAAATTTTGAAAGTGGTTTTCAACAATGACCTGGAGATAACTATGGCAAGTGAAATGCGAATCTAAGGGGACTCAAACTCCAATTCAGGCAAAATGAAGTACTGGTAGTAAGTCCAAGAACCGGCAGAACTAGGAGGGATAAAGGTCCCGGAACCGGCAGTGGTCTTAAGTGGAAGTCACAGAATCATGATGGAGAGCCGGTACAGAGAGCCCACAATGGGGACAAAGGTCCCGGAACCGTCAGTGGTCTTAAGTGGAAGAGGGCAAACACCCCAGTGCCACAACAGCGTGTCCCAAGACGTAGATGGAGAGTCCTGTGGTCTAAGGAGACAAAGGGTCCATAGTGAACAAAGGTTCCAAAAGGAGACAAAGGTCCCAGAGAAAATAAAAAGTGAACAAAGGTCCCAATCTGTCCAGAAGGGGGCAAAGTATGTCCCAGAATCAATACTGGTAGCGGACAAAGGCCGTGCTAGAAGGGGACAACGAAGTCACAGAATTCGCCTCAGTAGTGGACAATGCCTGTCCCAGGACTGGAAGAGTTCACAACCAAGATTTGTGACGGACAAGAGCTCCCATACCACGACAAAGTTTGTGACAAGGTGGTTTTTTGAACCAAAATAAATGTTCCGCGATTTAACGAGGTTGTATAGCCCACAGTACTGAGACAGTTTGTCCACAAAAGAAATATAATTTAAAGGAAACATTGAGGCCCTAATCCCAACTAGAGGCCCACAACCAGAGAAAAAGAACCAGAACAAAGACACCTGGTCAAGAATTTCATCTTGGACAAGAGATCTGGCTCTAAATATTTCTACGAGAACATCCTTCCAGAACTTTTGACCCATTGAGGCATTTGTTGAACTGTTCTATCTTCAACAATGAGCGGGAAGCCGCGACAGACAAACACTGATCGGAGAAAATAAACTGTCTATTGCCGTTTTTGCTGGCCACAATGATGGATCGTAGAGTGTAGACTGGCTCTTCATGTTTTGTCAATCTAAGGGGAGAAGGTGGTCATCATGATCTTCATCATCATTCTAATCTTGATCCTGATTCTCTTCCTTTGTGTTCTGGAAGTTCATGAGGTTGTTGACCTCCTATATTTTATATGTTTTCTTCTTTGTGTTTCTCCTGCTTTAACTCTTGCTACGTTTTTGAGTCTTTAATTTTTGTTTATCTGTAAATGGAGAAGATATGTTGTATATTTGTACAAAAGGGGGTGGTAATGGACGGAGCCTCTGAACCAATCAAACACTCACATCCAGTCAAAAGATCAGGGTTTAATCCATCACCGTTCTTTAGCCCACTCTGGCACCCCAGTTCAGACATGGCTATGTGCAAATCAGTCTGACCCTGTGCCTCATGGGAACAGTCCAGCCCGAACAGCCAAGCCATGCCTCCCTGGACCGGAAACAAGCTGCAGAGGATCGGTTTCTGGCTAAAAGTGTAGTGGGAAGTGTTGTATATTTGTACTTCATTCAATATGGCTACTTGCTGTCAGTAGTCCTTTCTTAGTGCTTCTATCTTCCCAACCTCCCATAGTACCTAAGAGTGTTCTATCTAGTAGGTGAAGATCCCAGCCTTGACAGTTGATGGTCTGGTCAGCTGTGAGGCTTACTGCTCTGCTGTATAACTTAATACATCTATCTTAATAACCTGAAGACGTGTTCTGCTGCCTACCTAATCAATGTACAACAGGCAGCTGAGGGGAAAGTGGAAATTCTTTGAGGGGAGAAAGAGTAAACTGAGGGGAAAATGGCCAGATTGTGTGGATGACAGACAAAAAAAATGGGAAGGCAGTTTTGTCAAAATCTAAGAGACGCGAGGGGAGAGCACACAGGCTTGGAGCAAGTGAGTGGCCCCAGGAGAAAATAGTAAGAATCTGTGGAGAATAGGGTGATCCGGTGCTGGATTTGTATTTTGTGTTGCGTCTTACTTATTTAATGTATTGGTGTTTTTAAATGCTTTACACACCTGTCTCCTAAGTTAAGCCTACCTGAGTGTTGCCAGCTGGCAAGGGGTGAGCAAGGGATTCATTTATTGAGACCTTATCGACCCTTTCATGGTGTATGTGGCCTTATTACTTGTGCTAAGTTACTACTTATCACTACTAATAAACCACTTTCCAACAAGTGTACTGGATGAAAATGGGCAGACTGGAGAACGGGCAGACTAGGGGAAAGTAAGTAGGCTGAAGGAAAAGTAGACAGAATTAGAGGGTGATTTGCGGAAGACTGAGAAGACTTGCGTGAAAGCGGGGAGACTGAGAGGAGGACGAGCAAACTGTGGTGAAAGTGGGCAAACTCAGGGAAAACAGAAAGTCCTGAGGGTAGAATTGATGAACATAGTGACAGAGGACAGGATCAGGAATGAGAAGGGACAGATTGGGAGAAAGCCGGCAGGCTCGGGGTAGAACTGGAAGACTTGGATGAAAGGCATTATCAAACTGGGGAGAAAGTGGGAGGACCTTGGAGGTCAACAGAGACATAGGGGGGAATGTGCAGGCTGAGGGGAAGCGTACAGACTAGAGGTGAAGATGGGCAGACTGATAGGCAAACAAGCAGTCTCAGAGGAGAGTGAGCAGACTGCTGGCAAATTAGAAGAGAGAGGGAAAAGTGGGCAGTGTTGGGGAGGGGAGAATGGACTGAATAGGTGAAGCATGGGCAGACTCTGAAGCAAGTGGCAGGCTCAGCGGAGAAAAGACAGACTGGATGGAAGTGAGCGGGCTCCCGGGAAGTGAGCAAATGCTAGAGGACAGTTGACAGACTCAGATATTGAGATGGAAGCTATTGAAGGATGTATGAAGGTGTGTCGAGCATCTCAGACAGCCTGCTCCGAGGGTTTGGGGGTGGAAGATGGGAGCTCTGAATGGGTTCTTGAACACTCGCAGTTGGCTGACTGAGGGGTTACAGATGGGCTTAGGGGAGTTTCCTCATTATCAAGTGGTGTCTGAGACATCAAAAGTGTCCTTCACTGTTCATGCTAGTGAAATAAAATGCATTTATACCCTATTTACCTCCAGTAGAAGCATGTCTCCTTTGATTAGCCCCAATTTCAAATGTTTGTGTTGCTTTGCCTCATCATCGACCATCTCTCACGCTCTTATTTTCCTTTTTAACCCTCACCTATTCCTCTGTTGCTCTGCTTCTCTTCCACTCTCTCCCATTGTATTTTATCCTCCATAAATTCCTTCATTACATTTCCACCCTTCCCTGCCGCTCCACTGCTTTTTGTCACCCCAACACCTTAATTCCTTACAGTTCTTCCCTCTGCGTGTACTCGCGCAATCGACTTCCAATCTGCGGCTTTTTGCTTGTTTCAGTGCTGAACATTGGAATCCACCATTCTCCTTACTGCTTTTTCTTTTTCGTGAGTGCCCAACCGTTGCACTGATACATGATTGCTCACTCATTTTTCCCCTCCTGTATTTACTTTTTTCTAACCTAATTCACAGATTGAATAATAGACCTTCACTTATCTCTGAACAGTAAATTTAACTCAGACAAAAGTCAAAATGTCTGCTGGTGCATTACAAAATGAATGAATACCATGTAAAGTCACAAATGATTCACACACACCGGTGGCCAGTTTGGAATGCTTTTTCTTTCAGAAATGCATTTCAAAATGACTGCTGTGCCATAGCAGCATTGAACTTGGAATGGGCATTCCTCATAAAGCCAAAACATTTCAAGATGGCTGAGAATGCATCCATGTGTGAATTTTGTGTCTATTTTCACTATGTTTTACGAACAAACACTACTAACATAGTCAATAGCGTATTAGCCATCACTTGTTCAAGGTGAGCCCTATGGACTTTTTTCAATGATTGTTGCTCTATGCTCTATGCTACTTCTATAGCAAAGAGGTTTAGAAAAAAATATTTTTGCTTTTGACATTCACTTTAAGCACATATATATCTGTACTTGATTCTTTATCTAAATTTACAGGGCATTACATACAGCTATGCAAAATCAAGTCCAGGTCTTTAAATGATTTGAGTGACCTGCAGTTCCTGGGTGATTAAATGCGTCCAGAATGTGCCTGGAGCTAGAAAGTCTGAGTTGGAGTATGAGGTCCTTTTAGTTAGATCTATGATTCTTAGTGACATCTGGTTCTTAAATGTTTCTGTTAGGCATGGTGTATATAGTCTAGAATATCTAGCTCACTATGTTTAAATGACAGAGTCTGGGTGGCCTATGGCCTCCAGGAGTTGTTGTAATCCTTGATGTGCTTGGCTGGGATTTCTAGGTTATTTTAGTTAAACCTCTGAGTCTGAGTGGCATCCAGTCCCTGTGTGTTGTTTTAAAGCCTGTTGGTTTTTCTCTAGTATATGTAGGCTGCAATATTAAATTAACAGGTTTTAGTGTCCTATTGACCCCGGAAGTTGTTAGACCTGTTGTGTTTGTTAAGATATCTAGGTTAATATATTTAAATTTCTGATTCTCGAGGCATCTTTTTCGTGGTTAATGTTGTATAGCCTGTTGAATATGTCTGGTGAATGGCTAGTCTGCTTTGACACTTTTAGGTTCTTTTACTTATTGATTCCTAATGGATTTTATTTTTTTACATTTTTTTTATTGGTTCAGTTCAGAGCCACATATACAGAAGATCATATAAAACCATTATATCATATCAAAACATCGTACAAACAAACAGATTTATGGTGCAAGTAGTTAACATAAATGATTAAAAAATAAGAAAAAGTAAAGAACAGAAAGTAAAAGCATTATTAGTATCAGAAATACTATATAAGCAGCAGACTACCATACTAATATTGGGCAGTCTGAAAATATGTGTACAATATCTGCCTGATCAGATTGACACCTGTAACATTTCCCATTATCAGCATTACCTCATTTTAACATTTTAAATAGCGTATGGTAGAGATTAAATAAGGTTTTGTAGTGCTGTGAATATAAATTCGCAGACAAAATAATTTTATCTGCTGTATAAATTGACTTTTGAAAGGGTACTGCCGATGTGCCCAATCTAATACACCATTTAGATTCCTGCAATCCCATATCGTCCTGCTGTACATTTAACAAATAATTATATATACCGCCATATTCATGAAAATCGGCATTTGAGATTCTGAAATAGCGAAAAAAAGCGAATCGCTATTCAGAAATCGCAAATCCGAATTCATGAAGAATTGCGATAAAAAAAAGCGATTTGCACGCGATCGCAAATTCCGTTAGCGATGACCGATAATCGCAGAATAATCGCTATTTCCGGCTACCCGCGCCTGGACTGCGAGCTCGCAAATAGCGATATCGCTATTTGCGATATCGCTATTTGCGAGATCGCAAACTCGCGAGATCGGGAAAATGGGAAGTCGCATTTCGAGCCCAGTGATGACATCACAACCAGGAAGCTGCCGGTTCCCACCACCATTTTCCACATTGAGGCAGAGAGAGAGGGAGCATTTTGGAGAGCTGCAGCTAACTGGAAAATTACACTGATCCACAACCCTGGTACCATGGCTGAGGAACCTGCACCTGGCACCAGCAGCTCGTCTGGGCGCAAGAGAAAATTGAAATTCTCTGAGCAGGAGCTGGAACACCTCATTGAGGGGGTTGTGGCCAACCATGACAGACTGTTTGGCGCAAATTCTCGGAGGGTCCCTGAACAGGAGAAGCGGCGCATATGGCAGGGGATAGCCTCGGCTGTGAACTCCGTGGGAGTGGCGGCCAGATCCCTGGAGGAATTAAAAAAGCGGTGGTACGACCTCCGAGGCCGTGCCAAGGAGAAGGTGGCGGCGCGCCTTGGGGAGTCCTCGGGCACTGGAGGAGGAGGACCAACTGTACCACCCAACACTCCCATGGAGGAGCAGGTCGAGAACACCCTGGAGAAGGAGGCCTGTGTCGGTTTTACAACACTGGACTCATCCCGCACCACCCAAGACACCCAAGGTAAGTGGCATGCGACTGCAACCCTGCCCCCTATGGATGTCCATGACCAAATAGGCTCCCCCAATGTCCCATAGGTATGCCATAGTTGCACATCAAGGAATGTCCTGAAGCACTGTGGGAGATGTAGTCTGGCCACAATGTTGTAGTACCACAATGCAGCCAGACAGGTCCCAAAGCACACAAAGCCACTGCCATTCAGGGAATGTCACCCAGCATGCATGTAGCAACTGCACGTCTGCCATATACATGCAACTAATGATCCACCACTTACCCCCACAGGTGGCGATACCAGCGACAGCGATAGGCTGGAGATCGATGAGGGCGTCCCGGAGGTGGAGGTGCCAACACCAACCCAGGCACCAGCCCCTGCCGCTGCATCTACACCAGTAGCAAGTACCACATGCAGCGTCCCCCCTGCAACTGGTGCAGCACCCACATCCGCTGGCAGGCCAACCCCCATTGTGCCTCCTGCCACCGCTGCTCCTCCCAGAGCCGCAGCCAGGGCAGTCACTCCTGTGCCCCCTGCATCTACTACAACAGCCACACCAGCAGTCACACCCCCTGCGTCTGGCGCACCTGCAACACCGGCGGTCATACCCCCAGCAGCTGTCGCCTCTGCATCCGGGGCTGCGCCAGTGTCCACACAGCGGCCAGCCTCACACTCAGGCCAGCAGGGCAGGTGTGGCAGGTCACGCCGGCACTCCACAGCAGCTAGCAGGCGGGCCAATGCTCATGGACTGGCGCGGCTCAGCGTCGAGAGACGCATGCTCCGCATTCACCAGCGCCAGGCTCAGCAGCAGGGAGCTATACAGCTGCAACTGCACATGATAGGGCGCAATGTGGCCTCTGTTGCAGGCCACATGGAAGGCATGAGGGCAGACATGGCAGGTGTGGGAGAAGGACTGGCCCGCATGGCTGCAGCCTTGGAGGCCAACACCGCAGCCATGTCGAGAGAGCACAGTGTAACACGCCGGCGCCACCGCCAACTAATGACACGGCTTGACACTAACAGCAGGGCAAGTTACGTGTCAGCGAATGCTACATCTCTGTTGGCGCGGCGCTCCCTGACCCAGCAGCACCATATCATACAGTGCAGCGAGGACATGACAAGGGTGCTGGAGGCCCTCACCACGGCCGTCATTGCTCTTCACCCTCCAGCTATTCCATCTGTTGTGGAGGGTGATGATGCGAGTGAGGGGGCGTCCAGCGTCAGCGCTCAATCTGCCTCACAGGCCCCACCACACACCAGCAGCACCATGCCCCCCCCATTGCCTGAAGCCCCGGAGGAGGATGCCCCTCAGAGGCGCTATGGCAGAACGCGCACTAGGCGCTCCTAGAGAACTGCAGTTAATCAATGGCACAGGCTGAGGTTAAGCCTGCCATGTAGTGATGCACAGCAGTATGGCGTAATACTGTTTGTTGGACTTATTTGGACAGGAACCTTATTTTTATTTTTGTGAATTTAACAAATACATTTATTTTGCTACACACATTAGCGTTGTGTCATCATTACATTTTGCATGCATTGTTGATTTGTGGGGTGATGGAAGTGGTTGTACTAGAAACTGTTCACTGGGATGTGGTTGCGACGTCTGTGCCCTTCTGCTGGGTTCTCCCCATGTGCATGGCGCGCATGTGCAGGTGGCCGGTTGTCCCCCTCAGATTCACTGACAGAGATGTCAACAGGTATCCGGCGCTTGGTTGCAATGTTATGTAGTATTGCGCAGACAGCCACAATGCGGCAGCACTTTTCAGGACTGTAATACATGGCCCCACCTGTCTTGTGCAGTATGCGGAACCTGCTCTTGAGCAGGCCAAATGTCCTTTCTATGCAATTCCTTGTCCGTATGTGTGCAATATTGTAGCGCCGTTGCTGGGGTGTAGCAGGGTTGAGGTATGGGGTCAGGAGGTATTCACGGAGGGCGTAGCCACTGTCACCTGAATGAGAGGAGCAGATGGTGATTGCCTGTGCTGTGCTGTTACATCTTTGCAATGTGACATTTCAATCAAAGTGTACTTACCAAGTAGGTGTCCTTCCCCAAACTCTCCCCTGACCAGTCGTGTGTGGAGTCCGCTGTGCCGGAAAATGAAGGAGTCATGGGTACTACCTGGGTACTGTGCGACAATGTCAGTGATGTATGTCTTAGCATTGCAGACCATCTGGATGTTGAGGGAGTGGTAGGACTTTCTATTGCGGAACATATACTCCATGCCAGCTGGTGGGCAGATGGCGACGTGGGTACAGTCTATACATCCGAGCACATGTGGAAAATGGGCTACATTGTAGAATTGTAGCTTGGTCATGTCCAATTCCTGTTGGCTGGCGGGGAATTTGATGTGACGGTGTAGCTGGGTGAGCATGGCGTCAACAAAAGTGTGGAGGCAGCGTGACATGGTGGGCTGGGATATCCCCCCAGCAGCCGCTACTATCCCCTGGAAACTCCCGGAGGCCAGGAGGTGCAGGCTACACAATACCTGCACATGTGTAGGCACAGCATTGGTACGGCTTGTTGGGTGCTGCATCAGGGGGTCAAGGTCCTGTATTAGCTGCATTATCATTTCCCCATTCAGCCTGTATTTCGCATATATCTGCTCTCTGGTTTGGCCCAGCAAGGTGACCCGCTGGCGGAATATCCTGTCCTGGATCCTGCGTCTCCTCCGTGCTAATCGCTCTAGCCTGCGACGCCTCACCACCATGTACATTCCTGGCATTGTGGGTCTCCTAATGCTGCTGATGATGATGGTCCTTATGTGTGATTGGTCAGGCCAGTACCTGTTGGTGATAGGACAACGGTTTTTTGGAAGTTTTTTTTCCATGGCTTTCATGGTTACCACCTGCTTTGAGTTGTCCTTATTTTGCGCGGTGCAAATAGCGATTTTTGGGTTTTTCGCTAATAGCGATTTTTCTTGAATACCGATTGCGATTATATTGCGATTTCGCAATTATTTTTGCTGAATCCGTGGTGTGTCGCTATTTCCGAATCGCTAATGCTCACCTGCCGGGATTCTGCGAATATTTTAGCGAATTCGCTAATATGTGTTTGCGAATTCGCTATTTTGTTGTTGAATGCCGATTACGGAAATTGCGCCCGCATTTGCATTTTCGCAGCGATTGCGGGCGCAATTTTACTTCATGAATCAGGCTGTTAGTCCCTATACGTGATGGTTTTTTAAGTATTTCAATAAAGTCATTACGACAAAGCGGTAAAGCATTTGGAAGTTTAAGAATAAAATTGCGTATTTGCAAATATTTTAAAAAGTTGTGTTGGGAGAGCCTATATATATCTTTTAGCTCCTGAAATGAAGCGATTGTGCCGTCCTTAGCCATATTACCTATAGCTATCATGCCCTTTTCCCGCCATGTACACATAGTACGATCCCTAAATATTGGCGGAAGCAGTTCTATAGAGTATAAAAATCAATACGTCCCAGAGAGATAAGCTTCCGTAAAGACCGCCATACTTTAAAGGCAGACAATACTAATTTAAATCTAGTTCTTTTATAGTAGCTAGGTTCTAAAAAGCAAAGCAACGTTTGTCGAGATTGTGGGCCAAGTAAAAGAGAAAAAATACCAGGGCTCTCAAATATAGGTGGAGTTCCACCAATCGCAAAATATTTAATATTTTGCATAACACACGCCAGGTAATATAGTGCAAAGTTTGGAACCGCCGATCCCCCACGTAAAATTGGTAGTGCCATAAATTTGGACGCCCTTCGCCCAGATTTCTAGCCCCATAAGAATCGATCAGCTATAGATTGTAAATTCCTCAATTGTAATACAGGTATCTCCAATGGTATTGACCGAAAATAATATAAAACTTTTCGCAAGATGTACATTTTTAAAACATTGCGTATCCCAACCAATGACAAGTGTAAGCATTCAATTTTCTCAAGTTGGTTTCTAACCAATTGCAATATATCTGACCAATTCACCATAATTAACTGTTGAAGTGACAATCTAATTTTAATGCCCAGATAGTTGGCCTCCGGGGTAACCCGACTGTCATTGGGGCAAAGACCTGCTGAGCAGATAACCTGTGTCTTCTGAATATTAAGTTTATACCCTGACACATTACCAAATTCGCGAGTCAAGTTTTCAATTTCACATAATGCAGATTCTGGATCAGATGTTATGACCGCGACATCGTCAGCATAAGCTAACACACGTATATTACCCCCGAGTAAAACCATGGATTGTATATGTTGGGATGACATCAGCGTCTTTAAAAGTGGTTCTATGTACATGCAAATAATAAAGGTGAGCATGGGCACCCCTGCCGTGTGCCCCGAGTGATATTAACAGCTGTTGATTCTTGACCAGACAAGCATACCTTGGACCTTGGATGTCTATACATGACTTGTAAAGCAAATATAAATCGTGGTCCAAACCCCATTTTTCCCAAGATCGCCCATAAAAATGGCCATGCGACGCGATCAAACGCTTTTTCGGCGTCTAAAAATACCAAACCAACGTTCATATGATTTATGGTAGCATAATCGTGAGTTGCAATAACACAGTGTATATGATTAATCGTACCACGACCTGGAAGGAAGCTGTGCTGTTGTTCAGAGACAGGAGCCGGTACAACTTGAATCAGCCGATTCACAAGAATTTTAGAATACAGTTTTGCATCAACATTAATAAGTGAAATAGGTCGATATGACCCAGGAAGATGCGAATGCTTATCTTTTTTCTTATATACAATTATACTTGCATCGTCCCATGATGGGGGTGGATTCCCATTTTGGGCATCTATAAACGTCGCCAACATATCATCTGTAATAATAGGGAACAGCACATGGTATATCTCTAAAGGAAGTTTATCAGGGCCAGTGGCCTTCCCCAGAGCCAGTTCTTTAAGGGAGATCTCAAATTCTTGCATTGTTATTGGCAGCTCTAGTTGTTCCTTATGCACAGAGTCCAGTTGAGTTAAGTCAAGTTTATCTATATAGTGAACAAGTAAATCAGAAGAAAAATTTTCTTGGGTATAAAGATCTGTATAGTACTCATAAAATACCTGAAGAATACCCTCTGATGACTCAATTAGAATGCGTTGACTATTTTCGATATAGGTTATATGTTGTGCGGTCTAACGCCCCCGCATTCTTTGAGGTAGACATCTTCCCACATATTCCCCATATTCATATCTTTCAGCACGATGAATTTTATATTGGCGTGCTATGTCCTGGCTCCAGACCCCGTTAATCTTAGCCTTACATTTTGCAACTTAGTCTTGTGTGGCGCTACTATCTCGGTGTAGACTAATATCGTGTGTTAGATCATGTTCTGCATTTATTAAATCCTGTAAAAGTTGCGCCATTATATTTTTCCCTTCCTGCTGAAGATTCCAGCCATAACTACAAGTTTCACCACGTAATCCTGCCTTAAGCAGTCCCATACCATTGCATAGGAGGTAGAGCCCCTATTAAGATCAAAGAACTGCTGTGCCCAGTCTAAAACTTGTTGCAGATAGGTTTCATCTGAAAGAAGTTTCTTATTGAATTTAAAAGAATTTTGTGTTCGCTGGATTTTAAGTAAAGGCATGTCTATGACAATCGGAGCATGATCAGATGTAATACGTGGCATTACAGACATTCGGGATCCTTCTGCCATATGGCTAGGTACAAAAATGTAATCTATACGCACAAATTTCTTGTGCGGTGAAGAAAAAAAAGTAAAACCTGGATCCCTCGGATTTGCCACAGGCCACCCATCAATCAACCCATGCTGACGTAAAAGTTGGCGTAATTCCTTAAATACCTTAGGCTTTCTACCTTGGTATCGACTAAACCTTGAATCCCAAGTGTTCAACTCCCCATGAATATTAAAGTCCCCAAGTAAAAATAATGGAGTACCCCATAAAGCCAACTCTACATTTAAAAATTCTATAACTGCAGTGTCATTGATTTTAGATCTGTATACTGTACATATCGTAACAACAACATTCCCTATGACACATTCAGTAATTGCCCACTTTGATTTTCCCAGTTGCTACTATGGACTGTCGCCCCAATATGGCCACTCCTCGATTCATAGTAGATTGTTGTGAGGCCGCAAACACTATATACCCAAGAGCATTCCGAACTTTTCTATTTGCCCATGGTATATGCGTCTCATGGAGACATATTATATCTGGTTGAATTAGGCGGATCTCGTGCATCACACGTTTTCGTTTATGAATATTGTTAAGGCCACATACATTGAATGAACACATACGCAAATTATAGCTAGCCATGGCGACTAAATAGGTTCATTACAAAATTGCATTACACAATTGCACCAAAAACGAAAAAACAGTATATTTAAACATGACATTCTATGGCTTTGACTGAACTTTTCCCCTTTTTCTCCCCAGCACACACCCCGTGCCCACCCAACCCCACCCCCAGCACACCAACCCCCCACCCCCTGTGACCCTCCCCCAAAACTAGGGCAAAGGGGCGTATCGCCCTGTTGATGTGTGTGAGAGCACCTCTCGTGTTTGGGCGTATCCGTTAACCTAAAGAAAAAGAAGCATGAGTTATGCCACATACAGAAAGATAACTATCTAAAGTTTATTACATTTTCCTCATGCTAGTGAATTCAGATATTCTTATGCTGGAGCCTCAGTGGTAAAGAACCGATTTTGCCCTTTATATACAATCTTTAGTGTAGATGGTTGAAGCAGAAAAACCTTTCCAGAGCGCTTTTTGTCCGGTCTTGCAAGATCGTATAGTTTTTGTCTTGCCAGAAAATTGTTTAAAGATATAAAAATAGCTCGAGTATGTGGACGACTTTGGGTACTCCGTAATGTTTGCTTGAGAAAAGGAAAGCGATGTGCCCTCTGAATCTCATGAGACCACTGCCAGTCTTTAACCTCTGGAAAGGCTTCTTCAAAAAGTTCGATCACAAACTGTTGTGTGTCCTGCCCATCACGTCCTTCGGGTACAACTAAAATTCGCAGATTGTTACGGCGTAACCTATGCTCCAAATCAACCAGTTTTATATTCACATCATCTTTCTGACCCTTAATACCATCAATGTTGGTTTTAATATGTGTCACTTGATCTTCCAATGAAGAAATGCATCCTTCCGCTTCTACCATTCTATGTGTGAAATCATTACATGATTTTGCCATCCGTCGCACCGTATTTTGAAGTTTTTTGCAAGCATTGTGTGTTTTCAAATGCTCGGCTTTCGCCTCCAGTCGTTAATCTGAGATGGCTTTCAGAATAATATCTATCCGTGCCGTGCTAGCAACCCGGGGGCTAGAGCTAATTTGTTCAGCGGAGTCTGCTAGATCTTCTTGGTGGCGTTGATCTAATATAGCCTCTTGATCTACTGTAGTTGGGTCTCCATTGGAGATTTCCTCACTCCAATCTCTATCTACATGTAGATCTGCTGTAGCAATAACGGTTTCCTTGTTAGTATTTTCCAAAGAAGACGTCTCCACTTCATCCTCTAAATCACCTTCCAAATCAGAGCCCTCGAAGTGTTCTGAAAGTGAATAGAATTCACTATCTTTGCTGCTGATAGGATCACCTTCTTCCCCTTCAGCTCTACAGGGGTCCAGGTCAGCATCGATGTCCCCATCAGTGGCAGCGTTGATATTAGAATTTTGAGCCATGGTAGTTTGCGATACGGATAACAAAGGTGAGGGTGCTGAAGAAGTTACTGGAGAGACTACTAGCTGTTCAAGTGCTTCCACCAAAGTCTTATCTTGATCATTATCAGCATCCAGAACTTCCAAATCATCAATAACTTTATGTTTATCACACCCATCACCGGCTGTCAACATTTGCGGTATTTTGGGGTGCCAGTTTGGCTAACATCGAGATCATTATTACTCCCATCTTGTTTTGACTTTGCCGCGAGGGCAGCCCGTGTCCCAATCTGGTTTTCACCACTAAGTCTTGTTTTACCGCCGCGGGTTGTTTTAGGACCCATAATGAATAAATTGGGTAAATGCAGAGTAGAGCAAAGAGAAGCTTGTAATAGGAAAGGTTTCAGTCTTTTAGTCTTTATGTCTTTTATTCTAAGGTTGATAACCAAAATATACTGAGCAACTCAGTTCAAAAGTATATTTGCCTTTAAATGATGTCAATGCCAGTGTTAGTTGTTTCAGCTAGTTATTCAAGTCTTTTGCAGAAAGAAAGAAAATAAAGTGGTCACCAGCCCCTTTTTTTTATCGTTTTCGCCTCACCTTGCGATTGCTCATTTTTTTCTGCAGTCACTAGGCTGGTAGCGTCTTGGTTTTGCATGTATTTGTCTGTCTTTTAGCATTTTTCAGCTTCCAATTTCCCCTCACAAGTTCTGGCGTCTCTTGTCTCCCGAACGCCGTTTAGCAACCGTTGAAACCACTCAACTGCCCCGACTTGCCTGGCCTCACTCGCTCGCACTCGGCGTCTCTCAGCGTCTCAGCCGCAGCTCCTCCCAGGATCGGCAGACTCGACAGGTACACGCCGGAGCTCGTTAATAAAGCTTGCAACAAACTGCATGGGTACCGACTCCGTTATGACTCGATTTCAGCATCACCATACCGCAGCAATATGGAGAACCAAAGTAAAGCATAAACAGCCCAGGATACAGCCGCTGGTAATTAAAACGGATCGCTCAAACGGAGCTCCTCACAGGTATGCCTGTCGGGCAGGCGCCATCTTGCCCCCTTCTACTTCAGTTTTGAAGGGTTCCTAATGGATTTCAAATGCATTTGAAGCCAGCAGTAAGGTAATTCCCTACTGTTGTCAATGGTATGCTAATAAGTCGGTCCACCTGCACCACCTCAGGTCTGGCAGTTTCATTGGGAAAGAAGTATTACCTCTCTTATATTTGGACATACCCAGATCAGCAATTACAGTAGCATGCTGGTTATTTACATATACTTTGTAATTTTACAAGAATTCAAACTAATGGATTCCCTCATCTGAGCCACTTACTGGACCCTGGTCTTGGCCACAGTGTGGCTAAGGTTTATACACTTTGGCATAATTCTCTCTTAAGGCCATGCAGTATGTTTTTTTTTTTATTATTTAGGGGCAATTTTTGTCAATGCACTGAAAGTGTACCTTAGGGCACAGTAAAAAATGATGGTGCAATTCAGCACATTTTCAATACACAATCTTGAAAGTGGGATTTTCTGTTTGAAAATAAACACATTAGCCCCATTTCCCAAGGTGTGCAGTCAACAAAATGTTTTAATTTTTTTCTTTATGCCACATTTTGGATGGCGATATGCGAAAAGAAAAACTGGGTAATTGTCCGCCCATTATGAATAGGGCAGGTGGAGAAATAGCCAAAACTCTAAAGGCCCTTACACCAGCGGTCATCAGAGGAGATTGTCAACCACAGATTCAGTGTAGTCTCCGTTGCTGAGATACTTAAGTTCTGCTCAACTCTGAATGAGCTCAGTTTAGCAGAGAGGATACTCCATCGCCGGTGCAATAGAGTACCCTCTCTGCCGAACCCTAAATCAGGCCCTTAATCTTTTTACTTCACTCTCTGAAACCTCTGAGATACTACTCACACGTCCGTGCATCAAATAGTGTCTTGTTTACTATCTCTATTTCGGATAACAGTTTCTGGACTTCGGAACTGATGGCACTAAACATTGTGGACACACTATCGAAGGACACAATATTGCATGGTAAGGTAAGTAGAGATTTTTTATACATAACCCTAAATATATTATCCAGTAGGTAGTTATGGTTAGGACCTATTTTACATAGAAAACACGTTTTTTGATTTGCCAATATCTTTGGCGCCGTAAGACAAATCTTTGCGAGTCCCAAAACACATTTTCCCCATGTTAATTTCGATAGGAAAAATTGAACAGGCTACAGCCCAAACTTTTGAACGGAATTACACCAAATTTGGCAAAAAGGTAGCCCTTGGTTCAGAAAGCAACCTTTTTTTTAAATGGTGTAAATCCGTTTGGTAGTTTCTGAGATATTAAAAAAAGAAAACGTTCAATATCTGAGGACCGAGGGAGAGTTGCGACCTCTTTCTAATTGGTTGCCAACACTCTAAACCAGGAAGTGTTGGCAGCAATCCCCCAATCTCACAGCCTTTCTGAGTGACTTTAAAATCAATGCCGTACACTAAACATGGTCTGTGTGGAGTCATACTATCACTGTCTTTATCGAGCTCAGTAAATCAGCTTCCAGAGAGCACAAGTTCGGTAGATCACAGGGTGGTCTGTCATTATACATTTTTGTGAAACTGCAGGTGAAAATTGAAACAATAGTATTTCAAAATAACTTTTTTTGCAGTTTTATATAGTGCCAACTCAGCCCGAATGTATCAGAGCACTTTACAGGAGCACCAGTTGCATTACAGACGGGCACAATCATTTTTAGGCATGGGGAGATTAAGCGATTTGCCAGAATTACAGGATGTTTGAGCCTCCTGCCAAACTCAAACAGGATTTCCCATTTTCAAAGTCGGCCACCCTAGCCAATAAGCCACACATTGGTTACAAGAATACAAATTTGCAACTGGAGACCACAGCGCTAGCTATTATTATTATTATTATTATTATGGAATTTGATAGAGCACACAGCTACCCCCCACCGGGGGTGTCCCGGCTCTAAGGACAGGGACATCAGTGATTAGGCAACTAGCAGCGTGAGAACAGGCATGATTTTAACTTGGATCTGAAGAGGCATTCTGATTAGGTAAGTCTGAGGTCCAGCGGCAGGGAGTTCCACAGCTTGGCGGTGACTACCGCAAAAGCTCTACCACCTCTTCTTGAACGATGGAAATGGGGAGGAAGTATGAGATGGAGGTGGTTGGATCTTAAAGAGCGAGCAGAGTGGACCTGCTTCAGTCTATTTCTGAGATAGCGTGGCCCATGACCATTGAGCGCTCTAAAAGCTAGGACTAGGGCTTTAAACTGTATGTGATAGGAAATTTGAAGCCAATGAAGATTCTTCATGTAGGGGGAGATGGAATGCCGATAGGTGACATGACAAATCAGTCTTGCCGCCGTATTTTGGACGACTTGCAGTTGATGGCAAAGGTATGCAGGAGCCCCTACATACAGACTATTTGCATTTTTTCATTCTGTGTAAGACTGAGTCTTTGGCAATAGGGTCAAATGTAACTAGTGAGGTAGTACTGGTCGCAGAAGGGGAGAGAATAGGCGCGGCCTCATTATGCCCTTTGGAAGGTGAAAATGAAGTGAAAATATCCACCATTTTTTGATGAAAAAAGTGGGATAGATTATCACATAATTCTTGACTCGAAGAAAAGGAGTGGGAGAGTACAGGAATGTAAATGTACAGGAATTTATACAGCGCAAATCATCAAGCGGTTTCTAAGTGCTTGCTTAGGGAACCCGTCCTGGTATTCCACTGTGAGATAACCCCAGCAGGGTATCCTCAAGGTGAAAGCCAGGCATCCCGCTGCGAGGGGCCGTTGTGGAGATTTAGCAAGCTATTGCCCAGAGTCGCAGAGTGTGAACCCGTGAATCGAGTAGGCACCAGAGCGTGAATTGTCGAGTCCATCAACATTTTAGGACTCAAGACCCCGCCGAGCCGGGAATTGAACCCTGGTCCCGGGCTGACCTCTGCTTCCAGGTCTGCCTCCTCTAACCAGTGAGCCACACTTCTCCAGAGTGCCGAAGGTTTAGTAAAATCTTTCACAATTTGAAAGAGGGTTTTGGCCGAGTTGTCAGCCGAGTTGATTTTATTAGCAAAATACTCTTTCATAGTGGTTTGTTTTAACTTATGGAATCTCCTCAGAGCTACTTTATATAGATTTTTTCAATTGGATCATATGTCCGTCGCCATTGTCGTTCAAGTCTTTTACATTTGCTTTTCTCCACTCGAAGTTCGGATGAGAACCAGGGAGCGGAAGGTTTCAATCTGGCCGAGGGGGAGAAGAGGGGCGATCCCATTTATCATTGTGACCAGAGTGGAATTAAAAGTATCCACATCTGCATCTATATTGTTGGTTGAGGGCCACTCTACATTAGATAATGCTGGTTCAAGGGCCTCAGAAGTGACTTTTTGCCATTTTCTACCCAGATCAGGTTTAACATTATGCTTAATTACTGGGGAGGAAATGGAAAAAGTGAACGGGATAAGGAAGTGGTCGGACCCAGCCAGCGGACTAGGGGTTAAAGTGCGAAGTGCAGGAAGGTTAGAGAAAATCAGGTCTAAAGTATGGCCAGCAGAGTGGGTGGGGCTGTGCACTTTCAGGTCTAAGTTTATGCCCGCTAGGGATTCTACAAGGGACCTCGCTTTTGCACAGGTGGCATCATCCAAATGTAGGTTGAAATCACCTAGGATGGTGAGGTGCGGGTGTTTGAGGGAGAGGTCCGCTAGAGTGGCCAGTAAATCAGTAAGATGGGAAGGCTGAGTGCCAGGCGGGTTATAGATAAGAACGCCCGCCAAGATCAACTGGGCGGAGTCCATGATGCTGAAGTACATTGCTTCTATAGGACCAGAGTTGGGTAGTTTCCTGGATGTTATTTCCCATTGGGACCGAAAGATAATAGCGACCCCTCCTCCCATTTTAGTCCCAGAGCGGTTAATTCCAGGGAAGCGGTAATCAGGGGGAACTGCTAATGCTATATCCGGATTAGAAGCATTTTTGACCCAGGTTTCGGTAAGAAACATTAGGTCCCATGCCTGGGTGTTGATAGAAAACCATATATTGCCTGCATGGTGCGGTAGAGAGCGGCAATTGATGAGACACGACTTGACCTCCCTAGGCGGCTCACAAATTGGAGGCTTATGTCCAAATTTGATAGGGCTAGTCGTAGCTTTCAGGGGAAAGCCACAATCATTGCAGACAAAGGGGTTTGCAAGTAACTGAGAGGGGTTGCACTTAGCGCCACAGTTACCACTCTGAGGCCTCATAGCCAGCAGTTGTGCCCTAGACCATCTGGTTTGCCCGATTGTAAGTCCTCCAGCAGCCTGCCTGGCACTGGGCGCGATACAGGCGCGGACGGGCGCAGACGGGCTTGCCTTAGGCGCGCCATAGGTGCGCCAGTGGCGCGCCCGCTGCGCGCGTCCGCTGCACGTCCTGTAGTGCATCGTTTTAAATGCCAGCTAGTGCTGATTAACTTCTAAATCAATCTAAGTACAAGGGAGAAAAGGTCAAAACATAAGCGGCTAATATTGGTCCTGTGTGACCTGGCCAGGGAACTTCTGTTAACTAGCTGATTGCATGATAACAGGTGAGTTTAACATGAATGTATTCCAAGATGCCCACAAGGTCAATGATGAGAGCTATCCTGAGGGCTTCCGGAACATTGTTGAACAAATCAGGCCAAAGGGCTGCTCACAAAGCTCGCTAGGGGAATTCCTCATCCTGAAGCTCAGCAACATGAACTTTAAAGTACTAAATAGCCGGTTGTCACAGGACATCCCCCCACTTGGTCAAGAAACAATGGAAAACTTGTTCTTATCTCAACTACACCATATGAAACCGGAGTTCTCCTTAGTGGATAGCTACTGCAAAGTTACGCCCACTGAGAACACAAGAAGAAATTCCATTCTGTACCACCACACCTCAACTTGTGACACAAGCAAGGTTATTTGCACCAACAACCTCAGGCTCATCAAATGGAGAGATGACAATCAGCGGTAAAATCATGGCTGAATGTATAAGATCCCCCAGGGTCAGACTTACGTGACATCTCGCCGATTGTTGAATGGACACATTGTATTAACCAAGTTCCCATAAAATTTCCACTATCGGCTACAACATTTGTTCATTCATACAATCACACCAATTCATTTTCCCCTCTGACAACCTTTCAACGCCTAAAGAAAGCTCACAACACTGCCACGAGAGGAGGTAATAAAAAAAACAAGAATGAAGAGCAAATCAAAGTATTTAAGCTGGTGCAGAAAAATTATAAGCATGCTGTTCATGCAAAGATGTCTAGTCCCTCAAACCACTTCCTGGGGATTCTCCTATGTATGAGCAAGAAGTACAACTCAAGGAACTTATGAGCCTTGGTGAGTAGGCAAGTGGATGGGTCTGGCAGGACCGGCTGTGCGAACATCACTGAATCAGACGTTCATCTTTCCTCCACAGGCATTTCACATCAAGGGGTGACTTAGATCCCTAAATGGGCGGGAGGTTCCCTAGCCCAAATATACCCACCACCTCAGCTATGCCCCAAGACCGAGACTGCCTGTCCCATTCCCCTATGGATTCACCATATTATTTCAGTTGGCTGCAACAGGTTGTGTCAAAGGCCAGGTCAGACGGAGACCCTGGGCCTAACGGCCGCCCTCAGGGCCTTTTCAAGCAGGACATCTCTTTCTGGGCCGGCAAGCTCTCGTTGCTTTTTGGTCACTGTTTGAGGAGCTCAGCAATCCTGGAGACATGGTGTGGGGATATCATAAAAACCATTTACAAAGGGGACCCTAAATCAGATCCCAGTAAATATAGATGCGCTTCTGGACAACAAAGCAAAATTAATTGCCAGTTTACTGCCGAAGGACCTGTGGCAATTGGTGGAGACAAGCAAGCTCATCCCAAAGAACCAAATTGGATTTCCATCAACATCTGGTAAACTATCCAACTTTTTAGCCATATCTATTTTATCGGCCAAAGCTATCACCTCACACACCCTGTTGCATTACTGTTTCATAGACTTCAAGGCGGCATTTGGCTGTGTGCCCAGGGTGGGCACTCTGGTCCAAAGTAAAGAAATGGGGCATGCCATATAAACTTCAAGAGTCCATTATCCAGTTACACTCCAAAACCTGGATTTGCATTAAACTAGCTGCATGGCTAGAAAAATCTCTACTATGTGGGGTGTAAAGCAAGGGTGCGTGTTAGCCCCCGTCCTTTTCAAAATGGTTATATCTGAATTGCTAAATCCCTTGATACTATCAACAGGCACTCCCCAAACATTGACAGGAAACACATCAGCAACCTGCTTTTGTGCAAATGGCCCTGTTCAGCTATACACGAGTATGGTTGCAGCCTTCTTAAACCAGCTGCACTCCTACACTGCCTATACCAGCTTTAAGGTTAACCTAAAGAAAATTAAAGTTGTTACACTCTGAAGGAAATCTTACCAGGGGGATGGCCCGTTCTGCAACGGCAATCAGATCATGAAGAATCACTCTAATTAGGAAATACATGGGGTTCTTATTGACACAAGAGGCTCTACCGCTCAGCAACAGAAGGAAGTTGAAACAAAGGCTCTGGCCCTTCAGATGACTCTGTCAAAATAATCAAATTTGATGTGGGGGTCAAACCTTTTCCTTCTCCTGGAAGTTATGAGTGCACAAATGATTCCATCCCTGTCTTATGGTTGTGAAATGCTACTGGAAAAAGATGGCAATCTTCTAAACAAACCTGTAACCAGGATATAAACATTTGTCCTTCACTTGCCGAGATTCTCTTCTGTTGCCCATATTGGGCTGGAACTGGGTCTTTACTATCAATGGGCTGCCAGAGCTGGCACCTTCCTAAAGTTGTGCCATAACCTCTGGGCTGCCAGGGATGGCTGCCTAAAAGCACTACTATGGAACAAGAGTACAACCGGCAGGTTGAGGTTATCACACAACCAGTTCTTTGAGGGCTGCCTAAGCACCCTGCATGTGAGAACATTGGCTCTCTAACCTGAGTCGACCGTGTTTAAGCAATGCATCAAAATATGTGTACACCTCTGTTCATATCACTCTGACAGGAAAGGATCAGCATCAGCCTTGGTCACAGAATGCTGCCCTCTGTAATCCACAGTGAACTTCAGTTCAGGTGTGGTGTCTGGTGGGGCAATTTTGGTAACAGTACCACATGACTGGACCAGGGGCTACGGGAGGGTTCTATTAACCCCAACTCCAGCATCTTGGAGATGTTGATATTAATGCTGGCTCTGACTTTATCCTACAACCTGTAAGATTTATTTTTGATAGGGAGATTGTCCACTTGTACACGTCATGGGTACACAGGTGGATAATCCCAGGAGTAAGAGAATAAAGAGAGGGGTACTGTTCCAACACATTGTGACAGTTCATCTGCTGTTTAAAAGTCAAAGCGGGAAAAGGATTATACTTTCTACAGACCCATCCTTCTCCTTGGAAGCCAAGCGCCAGGGAGAGGCTCCCTCTCTTTTTTCTCGGCTCCATCCGTCACCATGGTGAACTTAGTCTTCTCAAAGTGTGTTTTGATACAATTGATGTGAAGCACCGTATGGGGTTGCCTTAGGGTCTTAAGGTCCACTACATAAGTGGCCTTACCCTTCTTCACAAATACCTCATAAGGTCCAGTCCAACAGTCCTGAAGAGCACTCGGCTCGCGGGTTCGATGACCCTCACTTTCTGCCCAGGCTGTAATTCCACAGAAGCAGAATTTTAGTCATTCCACTCCTTCATTACAGCCTGGATGTCTTCCAAGTTGTCAGAAGTTTGCTTCCAAAATGTAGCCATTTGGCTACGAAAGGCTAGCATGTAGCCTACTGCATCCTGGGGAAATTTCCTGGGAACTTGCTCCCACCCTTCCGTTACCAAACTGAGAGGTCCTCTGACAGGGTGACCATACAGAAGCTCAAAGGTGCTGAAGCCCACTCCCTTCTGCTGCAGTACCTCCCTGTAGGAAAACAACAGCAGAGCAAGAGAATATCCCACTGTTTCCTCAGGCAGACCTCTGATCATACCTTTCGGGGTCTTATGGAATCTCTCAGCAAGCACATTGGTTTGCTGATGCAAAGGTATGAAGAACTTGTAAGTAACCCCACACTTTTTCGACAGTGACTGCATATATGCAGACATTAAGTTTGTGCCCCTGTCAGATTCAACTTCCTTGGAAAAACCCACTTGGATAAAAATCCCCATGAGATCCTTTGCCACCGCAGGTGCAGTGGTGGTCCACAGAGGGATTGTCTCTCTGTACCGGGTGGCATGATCCACCAGGAAGAGGATGAACCTGTTGCCTGAAGCAGTCCATAGGCCCAACAATGTTGATGCCCATCCTTTCAAAGGGGGTGCTAACGGCAGCCAGTGGTTCCAGTGAGTAGTGAGTGAAGTAGTGTGGCTCACTGGTTAGAGGCGGCAGACCCGAGAGCAGAGGACGGCCCGGGACCAGGGTTCGATTCCCGGCGCGGCAGGTTTCTGGACCAGGGTCAGCGGACTCGATAATTCTCTCGCCTCGGTGCCCACTTTGATCAGCGATCACACTCGGCAACTCTGGGCATTAGCTTGCCTCATCTTCACTAACGGCCCCACCAGACCGCCGGGGATGCCTGGTCTCACCCTGGAGATACCCATTAAGGGACCATCTCTCAGGGAAGCCAGGAAGGGTTTCGCAGCGGTCGAAGCGCCTTGGGACCCTACGGGTAAGTAGTGCGCTATATAAATGCCAATACATACAGATGAGCTTTTAATTTTTTCTCTACCTTCCCACTAGCCTTGCAGGTCACGCAGGTCCTACAGGACATATCTGAGGATGTCCTGGATCATGGTTTAGTAGAAATGTGGGGCAAGTCTTGTAATAGTCTTGTCTTGGCCCAGTTATCCTGTTCTTGTGAGCCAGCTCCTGTAGAAAGACTCTCTAGCATTGGGGGACCACCAGGACCCTTGATATCCCATGCAAAGTAGCCTTAGACTCACTGTAATGAGGTCATCCTCCCAGTTAATATGAGTCATCATCTGCTGCTTGTGCGTTGGCATGGCGCCTTACACCTTCAAGGAGTGGACACTCCCTCTGTGCCCTACAGAACTCCTCCCTGGTGGGTACTCTATCTACATGTCAATCAGCAGGTGTTGGCAGGTCACACAGGGTACACACTGTACAGAAAAACACACAAACACACAGACACACACACATACACAGGGAACACACACACAGCGAAAACACACAGGGAGCACACAGATACACACCAATAGATAACTTGTGCTCAACCTCCGGTATCTAGGCACAGAGCAGCCAGGCTTATCTAAGGAGGCAATGTGTAAAGTATGTGTGCAACACACACACACAGTAACACAAATAAAACACCACTAAAAGACTTCACAGTGGTTTAGAAAAATAGGCAATGGTTGTATGAATAAATTAATCCCAAAATGACAAACATCCAGTAAGTAGAAGTCGAGTTACGAATTCAAAAAAATAAAAAGAGTTCAAGCGCTGAGAAGCAATAAGCACTAATGGGGGTTATCTGGTCATCCTGGACATGGGAAAAGGAAATAGCTCGGACCTACCATCATGGAGAGCAGGCCAGCTACATGACCAACGCAGGCCCCAGTGAGCAAAGTTCCTTATCCTGGTTGCAACAGTGAGATGTTGGGTGCAGTCGATCAATGAGTCAATGACGAACTTGCAGTGGTGGCATTGCAGCGGTTCCGCTGAAGAAGCACTGAGGCCGAGATGCGCTGGTTCCGAGTGCTATGCTCTAGGGTTCTCCACGCAGTCAAAGAATGTGTCCATTTCTGTAGATTGCTGTGGCGTCGATGCGCTGTTCCGTGCATCTGTTTCGGCAGGCACTGCAGCGGTTCAGATGCAATGTGCCAGGTTCTGCTTCTGCCACAGGGTCAATACGTTGATTCCTATTCACACAGTCAGCGGATGCATCAGTACCTCTGAAGCAAGTATCTGAGTCCACTCTAGTGAACCAGGTACAAGAGCAGTGGCAGAGACTTTGATTTCCCTGAGTCTCAACAGCAGGAGGCAAGCCAACAAGCCCATGAAGAACACTTTGGGGTGCAAGGCAAAGTCCAGCTCTCCCTCAGCAGGGTCAGACAGCAGCAGGGCGGCACAGCAGAAAAGCAGACTTTCTACGTCGGCATTCCAGCAGAGTGTCAGTCCTTGATGCAGCAGAGAAGTTCTTCATAAAGAGTCCAGTTGTAGGTCTAAAAATGTCTAACTTGGGTGGGTGTCAGAGACCTAGTACTTCCATTGAAGGGGGTGTGCCTTCAAAGAAGGATCTTTGAAGTGCACAGAGGTCCTTTCTTCCCAGCCCTGGCTCCAGATTACCAGAAGGGGGTAATCAGCCCTTTGTGTGGGGACATGGCACTGCCTCTTCAGGTGTAATTGTCAGGCCCTCACTCCCTGGCAAGCAAGGGACATCAGAATGCAGTTCAGTACACAGACACACCATGTCTTACTGTGTTTGTGGCTGTCTAGGGGGAATGCACAAGTAACTGTC
Source organism: Lissotriton vulgaris (assembly GCF_964263255.1). NCBI lineage: Eukaryota > Metazoa > Chordata > Amphibia > Caudata > Salamandridae > Lissotriton > Lissotriton vulgaris. The sequence continues at coordinate 1,805,335,543 of NC_141694.1, read as the reverse complement.
GCCCACCCCAGACTTGTATTGAAGACAGACTGCAGGCATACAGAGCTGTAAGAGCAGAGAAATATCCACCTTCTTAAATTGTCATTTCAAACATTGTAATGTCAAATCCAATTTCATCAGAAGTGGATTCATTATTACCATTCCAAAGATATAAAACAGGAAATGGCTACTCCTTCTCTAATCAGGAATTACATCTTAAAATTGTATTACAGAGTTTCCAATGTTAACCTATAAGAGGAGTAGGCCTTAAAGTAGTGAAAAACTAATGTGGTTGTTAAGAGGTACATCACCTACCTTTTCCTTACACAACACTCTGCCCTATGGGCTTCCTAGGGCCAACCTTAAGGGTGACATATGTCTAAGGGGAATTTAAGTCTTGGCATAGGGGGAGGAGCCAAGACGTCAACCAACGCCCTCTCCCTCCCTAACATCCTGGCATTGATCCTGCACCAAACCCCCATCTCCTTGCAGCTGAGTCGACGCGGAGCTCGACCGCGCAATTCCGAGCTCGCGGTTGCCCCGGATGACCGAGTAACGTCGACGCAAGGATTGAGGCCTGAGCCGGTCGTACTCTGGGGCCTTGAGTAGTGATGCTGCCGGCGGTGAGATGAACAACAGCGGCAGTGGCTGGGCAATAAGGACCGGTGAACCCCAACGGGAGTTGCGGTTCGCTCGATTTTGCCAGCGGCCACAGGTGAATATCAGGCAAGTGCCCCGAGCATCCTAACGTTCTTTGGCTGACTCTCTCTGCAGTGGCTGTCCCGGGAACTGACGGCAGCTTTAACGCCCGTATTGGATTTCGTTGATGGGCTGCCCGGGGGGACCTGGTTTTTGGTGGGACCGCCGGCCGGTGGTAACCAGTGTCGTATTACGAATCCCTTCCCTCTGCATGGCCGGTGAGATGTCTGTGGCGCTAAAACACGGAGTGCTCTAAAGGGCTCCGTCACAATCGCAACATCTGCTGCTAAGGGGTAAAGCGACCCAGAACGCACGATACAATGTGAACCCTCCAGTCCGGGGGGCCCCCAGGGGCGAGGAGTGTTACAACCACTGAAAGCGGAGAGAGGGAATACACCCTGAGAGATGTCCTCCTGGCTATTGAGGATTGCCGCACCTCCCTGAGCCGTGGACTGCTGGCCATTCCTGACTCCATGGTGGTTATTGCTTCGTGTATGATGCCGGAGGGACTAGATGGGACCGTGATGGGGTGTTCAGCCGGCTATGCTCAATCTGTAACTACTGAAGCCTCTCAAAGGTATAAAGGGCTGGACCCTGAGGACAGTGAGTACATCGGCCATATTTGCACGACGGACAATTCCTTTGTTTCCCTGACTCAATTGATAGCTGTCGACCGACAAATCCAGACACTTCCACTATCGGATAGCGACTACTGGAGAAGAGGTGTCGTCACTGTGGGGCTGTCCTCACAGAATACTCAAGTGGCTTTCAAGATGCAGTTATGGCCGCCAGGTTCGTCTGCCGGTGGAACTGAGGAGTTGGGGACTGTGTTTACTCATGCTCGAACTGGCCAAGTATGAGCGGGGCTTGATTGCTCTACTACGTTGGTGATTCCGGTGGTGATGCGGGACTCAGTTTGGTATTGCAACTCTGGGGGGGATGTGATGGACAAGTAAAGATGGCCGCTTTCTTCTTGGGGAGCTTACACTCTCTTCTGAGACGTAGTGGGGTGGAGAGGGGGTGGGACTGGGGGGCGGGCGCGAGGGCTCCTCCTCCAACTTTTCCCATAGTCGGGGTTTTTATTTGTTGGGGCGACAGGCATGCCCATAGGGGGGGTGGGCCATAGCCTTCGGCTGGTATGCAGGGTGGGGGGTCGGGGGATGGGGCTTTGTTTTATTTCTTTTTGTTTCTATGGCCTTTCTTCTCTTTTCTTTTTCTATACCTTTGAACAGGTGGGGGCTTAAGTCTACTTCGTTCTGGGAAGAATCTTGCAATGTGCGCTTAATGTTTTTACAGTGATTGTTGATCTCATGGGTGGACCGCCGAGTTAGCGCACAGTTAATGTATGCTTGCATATTTTGCTTTTCGTGTTTTTGAGTCAACTTCCTAATCGTTTCACGCTGAATGCCTACATCCTGCTACATGGCATGCTCCAAATAAGGCTTCGCTAGATTGTATGTTCTTAAGATCCTCATTCCCTTATTATAAAATGGAGTCCTCTCACATCCTGCTAATTCGTGGACACGCTTTGATATGAATCCTGCTTTTACGATTTACTATAACCTAGGACCGGTAGTTGTTGTACTGTGCTCATTTAGCTTTGCATGATCTTGATTTGTCTAGCGCCGGCCCTAAGGGTTGTAGGCTCATGTCTGTATCTTTCTGAAGCAATATATATGTGGTTTTCCAAATAAAAATTTCCCCAAAAAAAGTCTTGGCATAGGGTTTCAAATGCCAAGCCGAAGTGGCAGTAAAACTGCACACACAGGCTCTGCAGGAGCAGATCTGAGACAGGATTAAAGGGCTAATTGTGTGGGTGGCACAATCAGTGCTACAGACCCACTAGTGATACAGAAAAGGGGGTGGTGATGAACAGAATGTCTGAATTAAGCAGACCACTCTTACCCAGTCCAAAGATCAGGGCTTGATCCATCACCGTTATTTATCTCACTGCCCCATCCCAGCTCAGAACCTGGCTATATGCAAATTAGTCTGTCTCTGGCCCAGTGCATCATGGGAACAGGGCAGACCAAACTACCAAGCCAATTCTTCACCAGAAAGGAGACAAGCTACCGGGGACCGGTTTCTGGCATTTCAGCCTCTTCGGCCCGGCTTGCTTGAATCCTGATGGAGCAGTGAGAAAGGGACTCATGTCTGAGTATACCCTGCCACACCTATAGTGGCCAAAAACGATACAGAAAAGGGGGTGGTGATGAACAGAGTGTCTGAATTAAGCAGACCACTCTTACCCAGTCCAAAGATCAGGGCTTGATCCATCACCGTTATTTATCTCACTGCCCCATCCCAGCTCAGAACCTGGCTATATGCAAATTAGTCTGTCCCTGGCCCAGTGCATCATGGGAACAGGGCAGACCAAACTACCAAGCCAATTCTTCACCAGAAAGGAGACAAGCTACCGGGGACCGGTTTCTGGCATTTCAGCCTCTTCGGCCCGGCTTGCTTGAATCCTGATGGAGCAGTGAGAAAGGGACTCATGTCTGAGTATACCCTGCCACACCTATAGTGGCCAAAAACGATACAGAAAAGGGGGTGGTGATGAACAGAGTGTCTGAATTAAGCAGACCACTCTTACCCAGTCCAAATATCAGGGCTTGATCCATCACCGTTATTTATCTCACTGCCCCATCCCAGCTCAGAACCTGGCTATATGCAAATTAGTCTGTCCCTGGCCCAGTGCATCATGGGAACAGGGCAGACCAAACTACCAAGCCAATTCTTCACCGGAAAGGAGACAAGCTACCGGGGACCGGTTTCTGGCATTTCAGCCTCTTCGGCCCGGCTTGCTTGAATCCTGATGGAGCAGTGAGAAAGGGACTCATGTCTGAGTATACCCTGCCACACCTATAGTGGCCAAAAACGATACAGACCCACTAGTAGCATTTATTTTGTATGCCCTGGGTATATGGTTTACCACTTTACAAGGGACTTACAAATACATTTAAAAAAACAATTTTGTATTCACCAATGTGAACATGTTTAAGGAAGAAGAACATGTACCCTAAGGCTGACAGGTCTAACTTGTACCTTGGTGATAAATCTTCAAGGTCCATAGATGTGGAGTTAGTAACTCTACACTTCCTCTATAACCACTTACCTTATGTTTTCCCTCAATATGCTGTCCGGAATATTAGTGTTTCTTTATATTTCTAGCCTAAATGTTCCATAATATAACACCTTCTGAAGAGCAACATACATCTGGCCTTCCAGTGTCAAGGAAAAGAACCAGGTGCTTACCAGGAGAGCACGGTGGAAGGACATTCCAAGATATGCCAGTGCTCAAGGGCTTAAAAAATGGGCTCGAGATAACAAAAGTATAATGTGAAGATAATGAAAATGTAGCTTTGTACATTGCAAAGAAACACAATAACGTCTGATAATGGATATTCACATTACCTTGCGGTGCTAATTCCACTACAAGCAGTAGCGTGCAGACAAACGCAGCTGTAAGTGCAGCTTTCATTCTGCGAACAGAAAAAAACAAACGTTTTAACAATTGAGATTTGATTGAAATTGGATAGAAAACAGAGTTCAACCGAGATCATGGTTGAGGCTAGTGAAACAGAAGAAAGGGTGGAATGGGAAGACAGGAGACTCATTTGATTAGCCCACCATATATTATGACAATCACAGGTGTGATTGAAACTTTCTTTCTCCTATATCGGTTTTCAACTTTTAAGCCTCACAGGAGTCAGAACGCTTTGCAGAGTTTGAGGAACAGCTTATTGCAAGATATCACAGACACATAAGAACAGAAAACTATTTACATTTAATGTAAATGAACTATGGTAGAATTCCACCTTTAAATCGTCATTGGTAGAGGGGTTGGAGTCCCCCATAGTTTGTAAAGAAAGGTGCTTCTATGTTAACTATGTATCTCAATGCTTTGTCATCAAGTAGTCCTTGAAGGGTGCTTTATAGAAGGCTCATGTAGGGTGTACTTCCTGCTGATGTATGCCCTTTAAATCAGACAGACTTCTGGTTTAGCAAAGACCTTTTGATTTTACTAAAATTATTTCCACTGGCTTACGTCATTGTGAGTGACAAGCATTCTGCTCTTATGGCCATGGACTGCCGGAGGACCCCCACCCTTCCGTTAACCAACATAATTAACAGGACATGAGAGGGCTTTCTTTGGAAGGCTGGGAATCTTTGGACCCCCCGGCCGTATTTATTAAAATATACAAAATAAATCAGAATTGAAATAAACAGTATTACAATTACGCAGAAAGTGTTACAATTGATATATAAGGGTATTCAGATGGCTAACCTTAACATATTTCTAGTACAAGGTATTTCCTATCCGAAACTAACATATCAATTCACATTATACATTTGTTACTTTTCGGCGTACCTATTTGGGCCTACGGCAAGGTCAAAAACTGGTGTCAGATCTTATCATTAAACCACGCCCTCCTGAAGGAGTGCGCATGCGCAGGAGGGTCCGTTTACCATGGGGGCATGTCCCCTCGCCGGTTACCCCTGTACGCCCTATTTGACCGCGCCCTCCCATAGAGGTGCGCAGGAGGGCCCGTTTACCGTGGGGGCACCTCCCCTCCCCGGGTACCCCCGTACGCCCAATTTAACCATGCCTTCCCGTAGAGGTGCGTGTGCGCAGGAGGGCCCGTTTACCGTGGGGGCACATCCCCTCCCCGGTTGTGCCCATACGCCTTATTTAACCACGCCCTCCCATAGAGGTGCGTGTGCGCAGAGGGCCTGCTTACCGTGAGGGTACTTTGGTCCCCGGTTACCCAGTAAGCTCCATTAACTCCATTAAAGGGGGCCCTCCCATCTCTGCGCCATTTATGGGCGTCATTGTGCAAGTGCGGGTGGCCAAAGAGCCTATAGAAAGTGTGACTGTCTCCCCTGCACCCATGTACCCAAAAAACTGTACCTGCCCCTGGAGTTCTATGAGAGACCAGTAGTCTCTTCCTTTGGGTGACCCCATTCGAGAATGGCGCCGCCCTCCTAAGGACCTTCAATTAACTTCTCACCAATCATGACCTTACTGCCTGACCAAGGTATAATAATAAATACGATGATAGATGACCTGAAAACGGGAGAAAGTTCTAAGGAACAAAACGTATTTAATCAGACACTTTAGCATGCATATACACTTGTCACCAAATTATGCAAACCTTCATAACACACAATAACAATCATCTGCTTTTAGGGGATGGTGGGCGTTAAAATTAATTACAGCCTCCTAGAGGTTGGACGAGGCAGGCCGTGGCGCGCAGGAACCCAAAGAGGCTGACTCCCGCGCTGCACGGCCTTTTAACCGCTCGCCAGCCAGGCCAGATCTAACCGGCCTGGCCTTTGTTCCCTTTGTGACCCGGAAGTGACTGAATCACTTCCTGGTCTCCAGCGAAACCGGGTCTGAGTGGGGGTCGGTGTGCCCGCCATAAGTGTGGCGGGCCGATGTCGGCCCCACCTCTCCATTCACATGGGGCACATCCACCCTCAAAGTAGTTCCCTTCAGTGCCAGAGACTCCTTTGGCAATGTATACTTTTGGAGAACCAAAGCTATGTTTGCTTTTAGACAATGTTTCAAAAATATTGGCGAGTGGCCAGCAGCTCCCACGGCGATCATTTTTTACGAAAACTGACAAAAGAAAAATACATTGACAAAGCCAAAAAGGCTTTCCTCCAGTGCCAGACCATAGGCGTTTCGAATGCTTGTTTGTGTTTAAAATGAGGCTTGCTGCACAGTGTATGCAAACTTCAGGGAGTAAAGAATACTTTTGGAAGGCCAGAAGGAGGACAAGTCTACAGTCAATAAGGGAGATCACCAGAGTTTGCAGTACTATGTCAAGATCTTTTTTGCCCTGAATGTTTTAATGGGACTTCATTGTCTTGGTTGATATCCTGAACTCATGGCCTTTAGTCAAGACAGTTTCTATGGTAAAGGTATGTAGTGGTAACAGTGTTGGGTGTAAGAGAAAACATTGGATCTGATGTGATCCACAACATTTTCATTTTAGTAGAAATATGTAAACCTTCAAATCCGTATGTACAGGGTTTGTTCATCCATTGTTCAGTTGTACTGCCAATCAAACGTTTCTTCTGCCCACCATAGGACATAGCAAGGGTCTGTGATTGAGTCCACTTCTGCTATTGGTTCCTCATGTTTGAATGAAGACATGCTGCACAAGAACAGTGTCCTCCCCCTCCACCCCCCACACACGCACACAGAAAGTAGTCCTTTAAATGCCACGGACTGGTGAGTCAATATGTAATTTTGTTTAAAAAAAGTATAAATGTATACACTTTTTAATTTATTGTGCGTTTTATAAATAATGATGCTATGCCATGGCACCCCAAACAGTGCTACCAGGTCCTTACCGGTGCTTGCAGTGTGCCACATACCTCAAATGAACTGTAACCATGACCTATATTTGAATGGGCTTTAAAACTACTCAAAGGTGGCTGCCAAACCATGCACACGGAAACACTGTGGGTGGCTTTGGGGAGCAGACAGTGTTTCAGTGGACTATTGCATGGTCCCCCGGATGTCTCCCAATGCCCTAACATTTCTACTTTAAATTCAGCACCTATCCTTCTAAAGGATCCTCTAAAAAGGCTCCTTTAACAAACATTTTTAGCAGACCTCCATCCGTGTATTTTCAGTCAGGTCATTTTATTATTACTACATCAGGTGCTTTTGTGAAGTTTTGTAAATGTTGATTTTATGATGTAACTAGATGACTTTGCAAAATGCAACTCTCCTTTCAAATCAAAAAACAGGGTGATGAACCTAAGGCTTGAGTTAACCTCAGCCCTTACGATCGGTTGAGCCACATTCCAGTCCATTGTTTTTCGCTCACTGTGCCACTCTAGACAGAAAGACCTGACATATGTAAATTACTTTTGGGGGTCTACTGCACACAAAACAAGGTGATGGAAGGAATGCACATTAGCCGATGTCCAATCGGCACCTACTTCTTTGCAACCATGATGTTACACAACAGGCCCTAGAGAGTGAATAGGGTGTGACAAAGACCAACACACCCCTGTATTTTCTGTGGTGTTATAGATAGTTTTTACATGTGGAGAGCACAATGCGTGCCCATGCAAATGCACATTTCTGCAATACTATCTCCTACAGATAATTCACACTGCAAACAAACTGCAGCAGCAAATGAAGAAGACTAAACAAACCTCTGGAATCTACAATCAGAGGGAATCCTGAGGGGGGTCCACTGGATCTAGAGTCTGCCCTGGTTTATCGGTGCCATGCCTTGACTCTGGGACCCCGGGATTACGGGTACAACAAACACATTTACCCACAATCAGCTGACCAAATCCTAGCCCCAGATGAATTAAACAAGTCAAAGCAAGTCTCCTGCCTACAAGGTGCAGTCACAAACCAGAAAGCTGTCCCGCCTGTAGGCATGAAAACTTTTCCCATTACTCCCAGCTACAGGCTGGTGGTAATTGTTTGGCAAACTGAGAAATCCAGGGGGTCTTTTTACAGAAGGTGCCCAGGGGCATAGTTGGTATTGGTGCTGGTTTTTACTGAAGGGACTCTAGACACCACCTTCTGTGTCAATGATCCCAGGCAGGTGTCTTCTTTATGGCATGGGACCCATGACAAGGAGGGAACGCCTCTCCCCATGAGTGGTATTACAGATGCAGGCACAAGAGCAAGAGTCCATCTGGTGTCTCACTAATTTTGTGCCACCAATGAACTGGTGCCCAGTCAATGCATCCCACTGAGGATGCCCCTTAGCAGGACCTTATGGGGTCCCATGGATCTTCCCAGTCACCCTTGCGGTGGGTCCGTGACACACTGCACTCAGGGGTCGAGGGTCCCTGCCTCATCCTCAACATGCTCCCAGTCCCTCTCCATTGAAAGTCAGAGTGGTAGTCCCAACCCTCTTTCAATGCTGCGCTTGACCCAGCGGAGGCGGAGTTGCCCCTGCTCTGGGCATGGCACCTTTTTGATGTACTTTGGCACACTGCTCCTGCCCGCAGTGGCTGTAGAAAAGAGTAGATGGATATGACCCACATATGGATAGTGTGTCCTTTTCCATAATACAACCCAGGTTTATATTTTCATTTTACCACCCTAAATGTAAATGCAGTTCAGGGGTCCATGGGCACCAGGCTTGTTCTGAATAAACATTGTCATTTCTCATTCTGAGTTACCCTCTTTCCAAAAGTGACACCAATTTAGCTTTTATACTCGAGATTTCCGCTTGATACAGCTCTTAGAACCCCTCACATATACTGATGGTTACAGGGGGCCTTATTTAAGAAGGTCTTGCGCCGCCGGTGCGTCACTTTTAAAATGGGAAAAAGTGATGCACCAGTGGCGCAAGACCTCCATAAATGAGGCCCAGGATATCTAATAAAACTATGTCAGTGTTGATTAGCTTTCATGTCTACCTCAGCTCCGTAAACGAATACACACATTGAGTCTTTACCTGTATTGATGGGATCGACGAATCTTCTGCAGATGTCTTTGGTTTCTGTTCTGCCTTAGATCCTAACACCTGAAGCACACTCACTTATATAGCACGTGATGTCTTACACAGAGCGATGCTATATTTGCATTGCCGTTGTACCATCTGTTATATGTTAATACAGGCAAAACTTTGAGTACTTTCTTTGGAAATAATTTGACTTGAGGAACTTCGTTTAGCCTGACTCATTGACATACAATATTTGTTTCAGTCTGTCAATCAGTCATTGATGAATTAAATACCTAAACAATGTTCCTGTGAGCAAACAGTCTCAAAAGTAACAGCTGTTTGCTGCGGACCAGGGAGAAATATAGCTGACAGGGAAATGAAAGCTAAGCAAATATAAAGATATAGTCAGAGTGAGAGGTCCTTAAAAAGCGAAAAAAAGAATATCAGACACACGAGTACAATGAGGTGACAAGAAACAAAATGAACCAATGAAAAAGTTTAGGATTAGCACAATCCAGGTGTAACCTGTGAAGCAAGAGTAGATAAATATGTAGCAAGGGTTTTCAATCCTGCAACACGGCCTGTTTTTCACCCGTCCCCGCTGCATTCAGCCTCTCCCCGCTGCACGGGACTACGGGGACCAGCCTCTTTCACCTGTTCCTGGCGGCGCACTGCTGCAGTATCATCGAGTAGCGCCAGGAGGCGCTGAAAGGAGGCAGAGAGCCCCCGCCACGAGGGAGGCGCGCGGGCTGTGCACGGACCAAGGGCGGGACCAAGGGCGGGCCCGTCTGAAGGACCAACAGGGACTAGGCTGGGCTACCCCCCTAACCTGGCATAAGTGGTCTTGCCTGTGGACCCCGGACTGAGGACTAAGGACCGAATTACACAGAAAAGTAAGCACATTACACTGGTACTCTGTGCATAGAAACATTCTGCAAACTTTTCTCTTTTATTCCGCCGTGCTGTCATAGACAGATATGGAATCATGCCTAAAAGGAAGCGGAATCAAGCAGCAGTCGGTGCTCACGTAGAGGCGGAAGGAGTGGGCCAGACATCTTTATTGTCCTACCTCACAGGGGCGATGGGGGCCATTGAAGAACAAATAAGCACAGTTGAGGAGTCTTTATCAAAGGGAAGGCGGAGCACAGTACTGTAATGTATGTGTCTTGTAAAGCGCACTGCTGCCCTGAGGCGTCGTGGCGTTGTAGACTGCTGGGGAACCCGTCCTGGCTATCCCTGTGAGATGGTCCCTACTGGGTATCTCCAAGGTGAAACCAGGCATCCCCAGTGTCTGTGGGGGGCCGTTGTGGAGATGAGGCAAGTTAATGCCCAGAGTTGCCAAGTGTGATCCCTGGTTAGAGTAGGCACCGAGGCGAGAATTATCAAGTCCGCTGACCCTGGTCCACTACCCTGCGGCGTCTGGAATTGAACCCTGGTCCCAGGCCGTTCTCTGCTTCTGGGTCTGCTGCCTCTAACCAGTGAGCCACACCACTCCACTATAGGGAGGTGGGTGGACTTACTGCTAACAATTCACCATCTCACACAGAGAACAACTCTACGATAGATCCTATAACTGGCTCTGTACAGGATACTTTGGCTTTTACAGTCCAGAGCGACCTGAGCGAGTCGGCAGAAGATATTCAACGCCCCCTGAAGCACAGCAAAAACCCGGAAAATGCGGAAGGTCCATTCATACAGAATACTAAAGGGCAAGACTCGATGAAGAGTAAAAAGAATGTACAAGGCAAGAAAAGGGCGGGTCAGGGCAAAATGCCATTACAAACCACTCGTAATAAAAACCTTGCCCCAGGAAAACCTACTATCCAAGCACAGTTGGTGAGTCAATCCTTAGCTCTGGACAAAATATCAAAAAGCATAGAGAAACTGCATAGGTTTGTAGAGAGTGCTTTGGGGAAACTAACTGAGAGAGTGGTAAATCTAGAGGGAAACTTACTGGGAAAAACCAGTATAAATAGGCAGGGAAATTCAGCTCATGCCCAGGAAAATTTTCCCACGAGTGGGCTGCAAACTTCAGCCCACACAGTTACCCCAAACTCTTTGACCAGGGACATTACCCTTGGACCACAGATATACGAACCTAATGTAGGCAGGAACAACGAACACGCTTTTTCTGAGATTAATAGGCTGGTGGAGGAAAAGAATGGACATAAAAATAGGTTAGGATCAAACGGAATGGATCTAAGTAAAACCCGGGAGACACATACACATACTTGCCTTGAACTGCCTCCGGATGCTACACCATATGTGGTAATCTTGGCTAATGCTCCACTATTGAAATCTCCTCATCTAGAAACGTGGGTTGAACTCCGTAAAAAGTCCATTCATTGGTTGGGAAGGCATAGCGGCCTCACCGAGGTTTTATTCAAACATTTTAAAATGGCTAGACGGGTTGCGTGGGTGGGCAAAGAAAGACATTTTTTACAGGGTGACTGTGTGGATCTGACGTTTAGTGACCCCAGACTAGTCCATACAATCCTAAACAGGTTAGGAAATGTTACCTTTAGCAATGATGAAATTAATGTACAGCCGCTAGGAGCTTTTTATCCACCAAATACTGGTTCTAATTGGCCCAAAGGGAAATATTCCAAAGTAGGCCCTGTTTTCAGAAAATCTACAAGGGATTCTCATAGGGGACATCCAGGTGGTGAAAACATTTCATTGTATAATCGTTTTGAACCACTTACGTATTTGGATGAAATAGATTAACCAAATGTGATCACACGGAGGGAGGCTAATAAAAACAAAATGGGTACACCTTTGATAAAGGGGAGACGTGCAGAGAATAAGGGACTAGAACTCAAACCCAACCTATGAAGGTATTAGACCAATCGCTGCCCGAAGATACTAGCAGGGGGGGGGGAGGTCAGAAGCTTAGTCTCTGTAAATAGTCCAAGTAAAAACAACCTAATTAAGTATACTGGAATACCCACTCATGAGGCACATGTAGGAGAGGTGATTACTTCAAAATCTTCTACAATATGTAAAATTTTAACATGGAACACCGCCGGTTTAGCTGCAAAAGTGAAGGACCCCCAGTGGTTACCTCATATTAATGACCATGCCATAATCTGCCTTCAGGAAACTTGGGTAGTAGAGGAGATGCATAAAATTGGCTACAAAACATTCAATACTCCAGCATGCTTCAGCAATCATGGCCGTAATAAAGGAGGTTTATGCACCCATGTTTTCAACTCGGCAGGGGTCAGTCACGTGCACATTAGAGAAACCAGTGAGTATTACCAGATACTGACCATCAATGTGGGTGAGAAAAGGGATGCAGCTCTGATAAACTTATACAATAACATCCCCACAGCCCAGAAAAAGAATGTCCTAACTAATTTAGGTACATCTATAAAAAACCTTGAGGAAAAATCAATGGGAGACATGCTTATTATCTGGGTGGGAGATTTCAACTGCACCTTGTGCCAATTTAGCAATCAAGGCATCTGTGGGTTGAGTTATGACACAGAAGATACACCCACTCACTTCTCACATACACTCTTGGGTAATCTATTGAATGATATATCTTTTCAATTTGATCTTGGCTATGCTAATGAACTGAGATCTCCCTCTATCCCATTTAAACCAACCTTTAATGGAAGAGGATGTGATTCAATAATTGATTTCGTCCTAATTTCTAATAGATACACCCCAAGTGTAACCTCTTGTAAGACCCTTGATATTATAATGAGTGATCACTATCCTATCAGCCTAGAACTCTCCCTAAGTGGCTTGCAGAAAAACCTAGATAAGAACCTGTCATACAAAACTGATATTCATCTTGGCAGTATAAATGGATAATCGTTAAATTGGGCAAAAGTGGACCCCGGACATTCCTCACAGGCCTGATGAATAATTGCTCAGAAGAAGTAGTGACATGCCTTGCACAAGATAGGGAGGATAAAGAAATATTCAATGCTTTTCTTAAAATCATTGCTGAGGATAGAAAGCTATTAACAGGGCAAAAACGCCAAAGACAGCAACCACTACGGGGCTGGTTTGACAAGGAATGCACGAAGGCCTTATCTAATTTAAAAAAGGCCTTGCATGCTGAACCAAGGTGCAGGAATAAAATAAGGCAGGCGAGATCTCTGGATCTTTTGGCCCAAAAAACACGTAGAGCAACTCTAAAAAGGAAGACGTGGGATGCCCTACATGAGGCCTGTATAAATAAAGATAGCACTGGCTTCTGGAAAGCAGTCAACGCCCCCTTTCTGAATAATAGAGAGACAAACATCATAGATATGGCCATTACTGGTGACATGTGGGTTGACTTTTTCTCCGGTCTCTACACGGATGAGACCACAGATGCTAATGTGATAGAGACAGTTGTATGGAGAACAAAGGATATTATTGAACAAGGACCATTTCCCCTAGATATCCAAGTTACCCTTGAGGAGATAACCAAGGGAATTATTGTTAGTGCCTCAAGGAAAGCACCAGAGCCAGCTTGCATTCCGGTGGATGATTACAAGTCCAATATAGGGCTATGGGCCCCGCTTTTAACTAATGTACTAACTGGTTGCATCCATCATGGGTTTCCTCCAACCTGGACGGATGCCTTAGTGATACCCATATTCAAGAAAGGGAACAGAAACAAACCTAAATGTTATTGGCCGATATCCCTATTAGATGCCTTTATGAAAATAGCGGGGAGGGTTATTTTGAATAAACTTGAAACCTGGGTCGAAGAGACAGGTGTTTTATCAGTTCTCCAATACGGTTTTTGCTCAGGTTTACGCACCATTGAACAGGGATTAAATCTGTCCCTGATCATTGATAAATATACAAAAGCTAAGAATGGGAAACTTTTTCTCACTTTTATGGACCAAAGCTCCGCTTTTGATTGCATCAAGCACGTCATGTTGTGGGAAACCCTTAAAGATCTAGCGCTGGACCTACCCCTGTTGCTGTTTATAGAGCAATTATATAGGGGGGCCGGGGCGAGGGTACGGTATGGGAAACAGGGAGAATGCTCAGCCAAGTTCCTCATAAAAAGAAGTGTAAGGCAAGGGTGCATTCTTGCCCTCTTGCTCTTTTCTCTCTATATAAATAGTGTTGGACAGTACATGAGCGCATTCCAACACGATCATCCGATCATTAGGGACACCCTTGTTCCCATACTATTAAACGTGGATGACGCTTTCATAATGTCACAGACACAGCTGGGCTTGCAAAGGTCGGTCTCAAATTTTGTTACTTACATGACGGAGCGGGGCTTAAAGGTAACTGTTGCATAAACATTCTCCATGAGCTGTGGAACAAGAACGAAGAAGACATGCGACATCTACATTGATAATAAAAAAATCTTGAGTACGGATAGCTTCTCCTATTTAGGCATAACCTTTGATTGAAAGGGCTCGTGGAAGGCGGCCATAAACAGTAAGAAGCTGACTTTCTCGAGAGCCATTGGAGCGGTTACTAATTTTTCAAAAAAACTAGGTAGAAGACCTGTCCCTGAGTTGCTGTCAATTTATAAATCTAAATGCACCTCGAGAGGGACATATGGGGCTGGCATATGGAGCATTGAACGTTTTGAACATCTACAATGCTGTCAAAACACTTTTTTGCGTTATTTACTGGTGGTTGCAAGTTCAACTGCCAATTATTGATGTCAGAGAGAACTTGGCCTTGTGCATATTTCAGACACAATAAAGATTATTCCTCTTCTTCTATGGCCCAAGGAATGGGTGTCGTTAGGAACGGGCTTTAACAGGGTCGTAATTAAAGATTGCCTAAAACTGGATGGGGTGGCAAGTCTGCCTTGGATTAGTTATATAAAAAGCATGACACACGATATAGGCCACCCAGGAATATTTGTATAATCCCATCAGTTTGGAATCTGTTTCTAGAAAATTCCTTAGGACACACTGCCCTAAATACCTACAGGATAAACGCTGGTCTTTTGAAAGAGAAAAGAAATCGGTCATGGCAAATCACTTGATGTCCACTTCGCCAGCTATGCAACCCTACTTAACATTGGTACAGTGTAGCTATTCCTGTATGCTTCTGGCCCACTTTCGTAGCGGGTCTTTCTTTAGGATGGTCACTTCCCTGATGTCAATGATTGGTCAGAACATCATTTTACCTGTCCATGTGACAATACCTCTAAACTGACCACAATGCACTGCATCCTATTTTGTAAATAATATGTCGTTCCGAGGAAACATTTTTCACAGCCCATTCTTAGAAGTTGGAATTTAAAACAATGCAGAGTAGCCTTTTTAAGAATACAAATGTTGGAAAATGAATTCATCATTGCAGCTTCCTCCTCCTTCCTAAAGGTTGTCATAAGGTTTAGGCACTCCATGTGAATCTATTGGGAAAGTCTGGCGTTATGTTTACCCTTTCTTGTATATATATGGTATTCTGATATGTATCTATGATCTTTTAAATGGATTGTATTTTTGTAATTATACCGCTGTACGTGGGAAATGGGAAATGTTTTAAATTACTGTTTTTATATTGTGCTTTTATGATTTTATGACATGAAATAGAATAAAGCTGACTTTGACTTGACTTGATGTAGCAAGTAAAATGGTAATTATCATCAAGTTATTTTATTAAAAACTAAGGACCTAATTCAAAAAGTCATTTAAGACCATGAGGAATAGTTCTACTCTAGCACTAGTTCACATACTTAGAAAGTAACCCTTTTACTGCCAGGCCCTACCCTGTTCTTCACCCTTTTTTGGCCATTAGGGGTAGACCTTTGTCAGAAATTAAACATTTTCTACACATTTTTGGCATTTTACTGGGACTTTGCCCATTTTTCCTATTTTTGTGCTTTAGCCTACTTCCAGTTAGTGGTAGAAATGGATGTTAAACCAATATTGGCTCCTGGAAAGCTATACATTTCTGGAAAGTGGAATTCAGCGCGGGGTCATTTGTGTAGATACTTCAAGGTTTTCCCAGCTAAAATTAAAAAATGTTGAAATTAAGTCAAAAGAAACAGCCATATGTGCCTACATTTTCTCCAGTAACTTAATCTAACTATGGCAAATTATTGAAAGCAATAAACCATTACGTCTGTTTGAACCTCATGGTTGTGGGGCTATATCGGGCTTCTAGGTTCACCAAGAACCTGAGGTGCCCAGAGCCAATAACTGAGTTGCACCTTGCAATGGTTTTTCAATATGTACCAGGTATACATTAATTCATTTGGTAACACACAAAGAGCCAAAAATAGGTATCAAGGAAACCTATGTATTTTCAAAACGGGAACAAGATATGGAGTTTAGAAGCAATGGTTATTTGCACATCCCTGAATTTGTGGGTACATATACTAGCATTTACAAACTCTTCTGCCACCATTTAGAAAATTGTTGCCATACCTGCCAGATAGCCCTTGACGAGCCGCCGGCACTGCTGCCTTCGCCGCTGCTCCACCGCGGCCTGTCACCTCCCCCCGCCGCATCCTCCCTCCATCAGCGCTGCCGCAGTGTGGGGGAGAGTGAAACTACAACTCCCAGCGGCCTCCGCGACCGGAAGTCGCGTTGAGGCGGAGCGCGCCAGGAGGCGCTTAAAAACGGCCATCATCTCCCGCGTCGCGGGAGCGCGCGGGGCCGCGCCGGGCTAAGCCCGGGCAAAGGGCGGGCCCTCTGTGGCCCTCAGGGGACCGAAGAGGCCGGGACGGGCCACCTCCCTGACATCTTCTGCCGCATATATCATCTAAGGTGAACTCTGATATTTTTACGCAGGGCAGTTGTCAATTAAAGTGTAACCTAGTACATATCACACATTACCTCTAGCAAAAGGATGTCTAAAACTAGGAAAACCCCAGTGACCACGAGATCTACAACTAGAACTAAAAATGTCTCCAACACGCCACTACCATCTTTAACTGCTATCGATCTTATGATCCAGAAAACGATTGGCGTAGTGGCGGATGCCATTCAAGATACTGAGAGACGCCTTTCAGTAACCCCAGATTTGTGCTTTTCCGATCTCTCACAGCACACAACCAACAATATTAATATCATGTACAACACACTGAATTCTCAAGAGTCCATACTAATGTTATCGTTTACGGGGCTCCCAAGCTCCCAAACCAGAGACAACACTCCATCAGATCTGTTTACACCTTCTATAGTTAACAGCAGGGATAGTAGTCCCATTCAGACCAGCAATCATGGCGAGATTTCATGTTTTCCGCCCACAGCCTCTCTAGTCCCAGGGGATGTACCCGTGGGGGGTTTATCGCCTCTAACACAACCTGCCCCTGGGAATAGTTGTGTCACCTCAAATGCAAAGTAGCACCGTGGGAAAAAACACAAAACTAAACCCTTAATGAGGAAAATTTATCGTCCAATAGCTAAACAGAAACACTCAGTTAAGGACATTTGGTCAAACTTTAGACTGGCTAAACTTGCCATAAATACAGCAATCCCGGCCTTATCACCATCCAGTCAAGGCCCAGATCCACCTTTAAGCGAAAAGCGGCCGGTGCATACAAACACGGTAATACACCAGTCAAGCCAGACAGACCAGTCACCAACAACAAATAAATCCCTCCTGAGTGAAATAGAATCGCTAGTCAGGTCTCTCTTGTTGCCTATCAATGAGAGAGTCATCAACATTGAGAAGGCATTAGGGAAATTTGAGAGGGCCTAAAACGATGCATCTTCCAGTTTGCTAAAAATATTGAAAGCACCAAAATCAACTTCCAATTTTGTACCAGCAAGCAGCTCTCTTAACTCAACTAGTACTAAAAATGCGTGGGCCAAGAGAGTTACACAAAATGCTGCCATCAAACAACCTTTTCTCAACCACCAAGGTGATATAGTCCCTACTAAATCAGTAACAAATCCACACGTAGATGCAAATTCATCACATATAGTGGCAACAATCCCGAGCAGTGCTCCCATCTTGCCTGAAACTGAAAATGATGAAAGCGAATGGGCCGCTGAGGGTTCCCCTGCTAAACCAGTTAAAATTCATACAGAGCCGCCGTGTCATATCAAAACCCCAAATCTGATCACAACCACAAATACAGTAGGGGACAAATTGTTAAAACCGGCGGCAGCTAAAAGACCCCTTCATATAAATCTCCCTCCTGAATCTAGCCCATACACCATTGTTTTGATTGATGTACCTAAATTAGTTGGTGAGAGGTCAGAATCCCAAGTGGAATTAAAAAATAAGGTGAGCCTCTGGCTGACCACACACAGACCGATTCCCCATCATATAAACAGTCACATTTCCCATGTGAGAAGGGTAGATTGGGTGGGCACTAGATTTAAATCGACTGAGGGTGACTGTATTGTGGTAGATTTTGGGGATAGTCGCGCAGCTAGTTTCATTAGCAGCTGGAAAGGTGGCGTGACAAATAGCCTGATCCGTACGATGGATCTAAGCTACTTTTACCCCTCTAACATCTATGGCCAAAATACAATACAACCACAGACGATCTACGGTCAGGGGGGGATGTTTGAGCCAGCAGCTCACTACCAACCAAGGGTAACTCCTTGGCACCATGGCCAGGTCATCTCAACGGATTTCCCACACCAAAGGCAGGAACCACTATGGTAGAGTAGACCTAAAAACTATTTCTCAACATTTCAAGAGAGAAGGGAGTTTTTACCCAACACACAACGAGATCACTCATACCCATATCATCTAAATATGCAATACGGCGTTCCCATCTCAAATAGATTTGATGCCTTCTATGCTCCAGATTACCTGGATGAGATTGATTGACAAACAGCACTCTCGCCCCTTCCCGCCCCATCTGATTCTTCAAAATGGGTAGCACCACCCAATATAACAAAGAGCATCAATCTAGAGAGTGCACCAGCTCCCACCCAAGAGTTAGAAGAAACCTGCATAGCAGAACCGCTAGTACACTATCATGAGAGCACACTGTTACAAAACGGGTTTATTTCATTACATCCAACCACCCAAGTTTATAGCCCTGTCCTCAGCGAGGCAAATCACCCGCTCTCTACTAGCCAAGCGCATGCAGACGCAGTGATAGACCGAGGTAATCAAGTCCCATCTTCACCCTCAAACATGGCAGGTCACCAATAGACACCCTGAAAATAAACACATTCAAGCTTTGGAGCTTAGGAGGGGTAAAAGGGCACTTACCCTGATCAACTTTTACAACGCAGTACCTCCACAAGGGGAGTGTAACATCCTCCATTTACACAACTTTCTAAAAGCCGAAATATATTAATTGCTGGTGACTTCAACGCGCATCCATGTGGCAACCCAGAAATGACATCCATCGGCTCCCTAGGTTGTAATAACAGGTCAGGTTTTCATTTTGACCACTCGATGCGTGGCACGCATGTTAATAACTTAATTGACGATATGAATTTAACTGTTGCTATGTCCATGACGGTGGATTCTCACATCTTTGATGTTCCTACTTATAAAGGCTCTGGTCATGGTTCCTACATAGACCACATTTTACTTTCCACTGACCTTGTTTATTTAGCCTCTGACTTTCAAATTCAAACCAGTATTCACAGCGACCATAACCCCATCTCCATTGTAGTAGGAGCAGGTATTTTTGAGCAGCGGAAGACGCGCAAAGGCTGTGGGTCCTTAAAGTCGATAAACAGAAACCGCCGATTGAAATGGTCAATGGTGAACAGTGACATTTTGTATAGCTCAATTAATACCAGTTGCAGCCAAGAACTTGGACTTTGCGTTTCTCCAACCACATCGCCCGAAATGACTTTAAACGCCTTTTCTGTTGTGGTAAAAAGAGTTGGTCAAATGTTAACTATACCAGCGAAGGGTCAGTCTGATTGCCACCCAAGATGGTTTGATCAAGCATGTTCCAAGGCCGGGCGAAACCTTTAAAGACTAAACCAAGGGACTCTGCCTGCATTAAGATCTTGAGAGCTAAATATAAGGCAACTCTGACATCTCGGAAAAGAGAAGTAAAAGCACATACCTGGGAGTCTCTGCTCGACCCCACAATCCTGGGTAACAGTTCAAAGTTTTGGAACATTATTAATAAATCATGGTTTGATGATCCTAGTAACTCTGCGCATGGAACTAATATACCCGAGGAAGAGTGAGTGTCCCATTTTAGTTTAATTTTTAAAAGTGACGAGCCACAAGGGGAATTTGACATTAAAACTTCTGGGGAAGCCTTTTTGTGCTTTACAGCTGGGGAGGTAGAGAAGGGGATCCGGGGTTTAACCTGCAATAAGGCTCCTGGCCCTAACGGCCTCCCACCTGACTTATTCAAATCCAACATCCACCTATGGGCTCCTGTCCTTACTGCAGTAATTAATGCTGGAGCATTAATTGGCTGCCCAAAGTCTTGGGGGTCCTCAACCATAGTACCTGTATTTAAGAAGGGCGATCGAAACAGTGCAGTATGTTATAGGCCTATTTCCCTGATTAACTCAGTTGCTAAGGTGGTGGGGGGTATAATTTTAAATAGGCTGGTAGCATGGGCAAACGATAATAACATAATGCCGCCAACACAATACGGGTTCAGACCAGGCCACTCAACAGTAACCCAATGCCTGAATCTGTACTTAATTAATGGCAAATATACTATGGCCAGAAAAAAGGGACCATCCACATGGCCTTTATGGACTTATCGTCCGCTTTTGACTGCGTTGACAGAGGGAGGCTTTGGGAGGGCCTGCAAAAAATGGGGGTGGAGCAAAACGTGATTAACTTTTTGGCCGACCTTCATTCGGACACAAGAGCAAATGTCCGCTACACCCAAGACATGAAAGTAACTAGGGATTTTAGGATAAATCAGGGGGTCAGACAGGGGTGTATTTTAGCCCTGTTTCTTTTTAATCTCTACATTAATGAACTGGAGGAGCATCTATTAAAAACAGGTACAGACTACCCATACATAGGAAGGAAGGGCATGCCCGTCCTGCTATATGCGGACGACGCCGTCCTAATTTCTAGAACCGCAATAGGCCTTCAAACCTTGCTAGACTCCTTCTTCGTATTCATGAACTCTCGAGGCCTGAGCATCAATAATTCGAAATCTTTCGTTATGATGACAGGATCAGGCCCCAGAAAGTTATACCCCTTTTCAGTCAACAGTGAAAAAATACAGACAACCAAGACCTTTTCGTACCTTGGTGTTCTTTTTGATCACAAACTAACGTGGGCACCAGCGGTACGAAAGAAGAAGGGTGAGGTAGTGCGGGCAAATGCAGCAATAATAGACTTCGCAAGGAAATTGGGAAATAGCCCAGTGGCTGCCCTATTGAAGCTATACCAAGCTAAAAGCACTGCTGTCGCGTGTTATGGGAGCGAAATATGGGGCTTTGTTCCTCTAGGTGATCTTGAGGTTACCGAAAATAACTTCTTAAAACAGGTGTTAAGGGTCCCAAGGGAAACGGCAAATTTCTCCGTCCATGAAGAACTAGGCATGCCCTATTTAAGCGACAGAATAGCTGCTAATCCCTTGCTGTGCTGGCTAAACAGCTGGCTGAATACAGACATACCCCTCACCAGAAACATCTTACACGAATCATTATCGTGGGAAGGGAGGTATAAGATTCCCTGGATAAAATATGTTAGAAGATGTCTTCTTGAAATGGGATGGCTAGACCTCTTCCTAGCTCCAGAGTCAATAACTAAACCAAATGTAACCTATGTGAAGAACACCTTTATGTCATCTAGGTACCTAACTAGGGAGGAGAGAGAGCTTAAGAAAGACAGTGTGAGGATGCATGTTCTGATAAAAACCTGTCTACAAATGGAACCCTACCTATCTTGGCCCATGTCTGGTTACGAATGTTTCTTGTTGACAAGGTTTCGTTTTGACTTGTTTCACCTATTGTTAGCTGTACCAAGTGTGGCCCATGGAGGTCAAGTGTTGCCAGCTTGCGGCTGCGACAATAAGTCTCCGCAAGATCTGGCACACTTTTTATTCATTTGCTCTTACTATATAGTTCCACGTAAATTGTTTTTAAAAAACCTCTTCTTAAACAGCTGAATTTTGCACAAATCAGACCAGCACTTTATTACCTTCAAATGCTAAACTGTGACTGCACTATGTTTGTATGTAGCTTTTTAAAATTAGCACTCAAGTTTAGAAAAAGTATGGAAGGTTAATTAATTATGCTACTGACAGTTATATCTTTTTATCTAATTGTATATTAATATTTTTTAACTAGTTATTTCGCTTGTGTCCTTTGCTTTTTGGACATACTCTTTTTATAATTATATCTGTGTCAAATGTTTATTTTATGAAATGTACTTTTATGATTGTCAAATGCAAACAATCGAATAAAGATATTTGACTTGACTTGACTTGACTACTAGCATGTGAATTAGAGGGCATTTTTGAAAATATCTGCTTTTTTAAACACTGTCCTACATTTGAAAGGCACAAATACATAGAAAGACAAGTGATATTAACACGTGTTCAACTATTCTGTGTTGACATATGTCTCCTAATAAAAACAATACCATATGTGTGTGAGTAGGCCTAGTGCTATCGACAGGAAATAGGTCAAAACACAACGTGGACACATTTAATTTTTCCACTAAAAACTGACCCTTTTTTTGCAATGTGCCTAGCTGTGGATTTGGAGCCCTAGCTCAGCCGGCACCTAGAGAAACCAGGGGAATCCAGGATTGTATGACTTGGGTGGCTCTCACCAATTTATGTTACCCAGAATCTCTTGCAAATCTCAAAATTTGTAAAACACAAAACAAAAACATTTTCTTCACATTTCAGTCTATTAATTAAAATGGTGCCTCACTTGTGTGGGTAGGCCTAGTGCCTGCAACAGGACTTCCCCAGGTGTGTAGTTTTTAGAAATGTCTGGGTTTTGGAAGGTTTTCCTAGATGGCCCCTGTACCCAGGACCAAAAACGCAAGTGGCCCCGTTGCAAAAAACATGTTGTTTTGTGATATATAGGGGACACCTATGCTTTTGGTCGTAAGCTCGGCGGCCCTCTAAAGAATCCTACCAAACCCAGAGATTTCTTAAAACTAGACACCCAGGGGGTCAGGAATGTGTGGTTTGCATGGATCCCTCAATGATTTCTTCCCCGGATTCCCCTGCAAACCTGAAATTTAGTTAAAAAGTTACACTTTTCTCCAATGTGTGTCTGGGAAGGTTGTGAGATTACCGTACCAGCACAGATTTCCCTCCATCAAGTGTTCCCCTCAGTCTCCCGATAAAAATTATACCTCACTTGTGTGGCTGTCCAAAGCAGAGTCAGCCTAAAAACTGCCCTTTTGGACCCAATTTGTTTGCCCCTCAGTTTTTCATTTTATACGTTTTTAGGTTTTCTGCTTTGAGCATCCACACAAGTGAGGTATCACTTTTATCAGGAGACCGGGGGAACACTAGATAGTGGGAAATTCATGCTGGTGCGGTGATCTCACAACTTTTCTGCACAGATATGTGAGGAAAGTGCACATCGCCAGCCAAACATCCACGCACACCTCTAGACAAGCGCCATCCATGCACACAGCCAGCCAACCGACATCCATGCAGACCGCTGGCCAGTCCACACTCACTGCCATCTAAGCGTAGGTACACACACAACACCAACAAAATTCAGGTTCACACACAGCCAGCCAAACGCCAGTGCACACAGACCATCTCCAAACTCCAGTTCTCAGAAGCTTTCGCTAATATATAGTGTTTTTGCCCCATTGGAGGAGCCTACAAATATCCCTGATCTGCCCCAAAGGGGGAATGAATGGCCAAAATGTGTGCACAATAAAAAAAGATAAGCAACCCCTGCCTAAGGTTCCGCTCCCTGATATGCCCATAAACATATTTCTGGTGCCCAGCGGGCTTTTTGCCCTCCCTGGGGGAAGATCTTGGACTCTTGGGGCAGGAGGACTATGTTTTCTTTTGTGAGGGGCATCCCCCACCCCTGACATACAAATAAAAACACACCCTGGCTTCCTAGTGGGCTTTTTGCCGCCCTCAGAGGGCAGATTGGAAGCTATTGCTCCTGTATGTCTCCAGGGGGGTAGAAATACTGTCTTTTGTTTTTGATTAGGGTGGTGCCATTGCCATGGCCTTTCTGAGCAGTCCCCACCCCAACTCTAGCTAATAAAAACTTCCTGGTGCTCTTTGGACTTTCTGCCCCCGTGGGGGCAGAACAGGAGCATATGCCCCCGAAAAACTTTGGTGGGGAGCAAAAGCCCTTGCCTAGGGGGTCGCATCTCCTCTCTGTCTAGTGGTGAATCCCTGCTTGGAGATCACCCTCCTGCGGCATTTACCAAGCAGGGATCCACTAGGGAAAGGTACTATTAGAAAGGGAAGATTCTCTCCTTTTCCTTTTTCTATTTTTATTTTTATTTTTCATCAACATCAGAATTACAAATTCATAATACATTGCCAGAGAAACAGAAACAAAACATAATCTTACAATTCAGAAAGTATTATCATCAGGTTTAAAACAAATAAAGCATTTTTCAAAAAACACAAAGAGCTTTAGACTGGGAAGAGTGAGTTAAAAAATGGGAAAAATTAATCTCAGAAACAATAGAAAACCATCATTACGAAATATCATATAATCTTAATTGCGTCAAACTTTCCCCCCATTTCATCTTAAATCTCTCCCAGCCTCCTTTTCCATTCAGTTATTGGGGCACGTATCCTCCGTCCAGCCTCTTTTTTTCCCCTCCCTCTTTTTTCATATATGGCCATTTCTAAGATATATATGTCCAGTACACGAGAGATCCATTGCTGTAATGTTGGGGGGTTAGGATCCTTCCAGAGTGTGGCTATGCATAGTCTGCTGAGGGTCATAGCTAAATATAGAAACAGAAGAACATCTACACCCTCCCTCACTACACCCAAAATCATAACTTCATCTGTCAAAGTTAAATGTATCCCCAGAGAATCGGCGAAGAATTGTTCCAAAGATTTTTTATATATATCCAGAGAGGGGCATGATGCAAACATATGAATTGTATCTGCTTGCGTGGATTGGCATCTCGGACAGATGCCCCCGCTATTTCCCCCCCACTGCTCTATTTTATGAGGAGTGTAGTAAAGTTCAAACATAGTCTTATATTGTTGAGATTGTAAATTTGCCACTCTTAGGACCGAGTTTGACAGTTTTAATTACTTCTCTGCCTCATTTCCTGTTAAACCTAGTTTGACTCTCCACTTCTCATACATTCTATCACAATCATCCTTTTTATATTTACACATGTCTTCGTATACTTGCGAGATGGAGGATCCCCCTTCATCCCTTACACATTCCAACAGTTCGATTCTTTGAAAATTCATGTCTCCTCCCTGTTTCTTTAACAGAACTGACCTCACTTGTAGGTACTTAAAGAAGTCTCTACGCCCTAGATTATATAAGCGTTGTGCCTGCTCAAAAGAGATCAGGCCGGTTGCCCCTATAAGGTCCCCGATAGTTTTAACCCCTAATGCATCCCAACCCCTCATAACTGGGTCGTGAAATACCCCCGGCAGTGATGGGTTCCCATACAGAGGTGTATAATAGTTCATTCTCCCTAGTTTTAATTTTCTCCTTATCCCAGACCAGACTGACCTTGCGGCCACCAAGGTCTTAAGCCTTACTTTTTTGTGATAACTCCTCTCCTCATATGTAAGTAACCATTGATTAAAATTTTTCACTACGAGTTCATATACGTCTGGGACACCATCTCTACCTCTCCATCTGTCTATACCACTCCCCCCAGCATACCTCTGATATATTGCAGGACCGTTACCCAATAATATGCCTTAAAGTCTGGTAGCGCCAGCCCACCTCTCTCTCTTGGGAGTGACAACATTTTTTGATTGCAGCGTGTTTTGCCCTTAGCCCAATCAAATCTATTTGTCACCTTCTCTAGCTCCCTGAACCAGCTATTGTTAAAGATTAGTGGTATGGTCCTAAATAAGTAAAGCACCTTTGGCAAAAACACCATTTTAATAACATTACAGCGACCAATTGTTGTTAGGTGTAGGTTGTTCAGTTTGTCAAAATCAATTTTGGCCTTATCTATAATTGGGCTTAAGTTCTTCAACACCACTTTAGAAAGGTCTGAGGTTATACGAACCCCCAGATATACTGCTGTCTCTACCACTCTTGGATCGACTAAAGATATTTTCTGATTTATTACTACTTGGATCTTGTTTGCATTTAATTTGTACCCAGACAGTCTTCCAAATGCAGCCGCTTCCTGTTCTATTTCTCTTACGGCTGACACTGGTTCGCTTGATGTTATGGCCAGGTCATCCGCATATCCTAGTATTTTAGTTTCATGCCTGTTCAATGCTATGGGCAAGATGTTTCTGTTCTGCTCTATCCTCCCAATGAATGTATCTATATATAAAGCAAAGTGTAGCGGGGAGCAGGGACACCCTTGCCTAGTTCCTCGTCCAATATCTATTATACCACTCAGCTCCCCTATGGCTCTAACCCTTATTCTTGGATTGTGGTATAGGGCTTTCAGAGCCCCCACATAGCCCTCCCCCAGATTCAACTTCTCCAGCGCAGCCCAGATAAATCCCCACAAGACCCTATCAAATGCCTTCTCAGCATCTAAAAGGATCAGCGCCATAGGGTCTCGTGAGGATGCCGTGCCATCATATAACGTAAGCTCTCTTCTGACATGCTCCGCTGTTCCTCTCCAAGGGATAAACCCGTGTTGCCATGGAGAGACGATCTTACCAATTACTGCTCCTAGCCTATTTGCCAGCATCTTTGAGTAGATTTTCACATCGCTGTTCATTAGGCTTATCGGCCTATAAGACCCAGGATTGGTTGCGGGCTTATCTTTTTTCAGAAAGACTATCATAGTTGCCTCTCCCCATGACTCCGGAGGTATTGCACCCTCTTGTATATTTACAACCATCTCATATAGTTCTTCTTCTATCTCGGCTAAAAATGTTTTATAAAACTCCAAGGGTATAGAGTCTGGGCCTACCGCTTTACCAGGTGGTAAGTCATAGATTGCCCTCCGCATTTCAGTTTTATTAAATGCCATCTCCAAGGTCGCCCAGTCCTCTGTCGTTAGTTTCTCTAGTCTGACACTCCCAAGATACCTCTCTATATCCTCGCTAGGTGCCATATAGTCAACTTCACATAGCTTCTGATAGTAGTCCCGAAAGCTAGCACATATACTCTCGGGTGTTGTTGCGACACTTCCGTTCTCAGTCCTGAATCTTAGAGATATCCCCCTTAGTAGCAGCCTGCCTAGTTCGAACAGCTAGCATGCGGCCTATCTGCTCACTATACTCATATTGATCCTTTCTCCATGCCAAATACTTCCCTGCTGCCTTAGACGCAAATAACTCCCCAACCGCTGCCTTAGCCATAGCAAGCTCATATGTTATACTAACAATATCCTGAGTCGCCCTGATTGCGCTACTAAGTTTGTGTTCTAGTCTAGCAACTGCCCTTATTCTCGTTTCAACTTCCTCCCTCTCTGCCTTATTCCGCCTAATTGAGTACCTGATTGTCTCCCCCCTTATACCTGCTTTCAGGGTGTCCCACACTACTGCAGGGGGAGCAGAGCCTTTGTTTAGTACCAAAATATTTCTCCTCCATTCTTTCATTAGGGCGGTATACTCTGAATCCTGTAACGGGGCTCTCTCAAATGTCGAATTTGTCAACTTCTTTTGTTGGCCAGCAGTTGTTATATCTAAGATAAGCGGGTTATGGTCGGACATTACCCGGGGTAGCATGCTAATCTTTGCAGTGGATGCTACTGCTGGTGATACCAGAAAATATTATAGCCTTGCTAAGACCTTATGAGGAGCAGAATAATAAGTACTACCGCTCCCTAAGTTATTTTGCAGCTCCCATATATCTATTAGACCGTTTTCACACATCAATTGAATCAGTGCTCTGTGGCTTCTTTTCTTCCGACCGGAGAATTTACCCGGATCGTTCTTCCACAAGCCATTCAGGCCATTAACATTTAAGTCTCCGTAAACTATTAATGGCAGAGGCCAGTTGGCTATTTCTAAGTTAACAGAGTCCATAACCTCCGGGCCGTCTACAGTGGGAGAATACAATGAGCATAGTGTGAAGTTCAAGCTCTGTACCTGGCACTCCACCAAAACCCATCTACCATAGCGGTCTTACTTTTGCCTATTACAACCACACATCCATGCCTTGCTAAGATCGCTACCCCTCGTGTTCTTGTTATTTGCGTCGTATATGATACTAATTGGTATCCCAGCTGTTCTAAAAGCCCCTTTTGAGAAGCCTCTATATGTGTTTCTTGCAGGCAGATCAGCTCAGCGTGCAATGTTCTTAAATATTCCCTCATAGCTCTTCGTTTTGTACCATCATTTAGTCCACAAACATTCAACGAAACTATCCGCATAGGCATTTCTGTTTCATTTTCACTCTCCCCCATTCTGTTTTTGATAAACTGGCTTCTTTAGTTTCTTCTATATCCTGATGTGATGAAGTTTTTCCCCCCACTTTTCCCTTCCCGGCCCTCTCTTATCCCCCTCTGCCCCCTCCCGCTTCTTGCACCTCCCCCCCCTACCGGTCCCCCTCCCTTCCCCCCTTACCATCCTATGAGGCTTGCTGGGTCCCCGAGTACCCAGGTGTGGCCGTCAGTGTGGTCAGAGTGCACCTCAGTGCACCCCGCGGCCAGGCCCTTTATGCTTTGGTCGTATCGGACGGGTGGGGTCAATGATGTAATCAGATATTTGCCCCAAACCATTATTTTGAACACAGATATTCATACCAGATTTCAGATACATTTTTTTTTCTCCCACCCCCCTCCCCAACCCCTTCTGATTACTCCCCATGCTTTTGTGTTCATAGACAAGTTGCTGATTTGCGTTTATATTTCTGAATTCCCTTTCTCAGTTACTGAGATTTCTCTTAGGTAAGCTTCGGCTTGGATTTCGCTTGAGAAGCTTCTTGTTGATCCCTTGTATATTATTTTTAGACTTGCTGGGTTTTGCAGGTAGACTGTTGCTCCGATTTTTTCAAAAGGTTTGATTAATTGTCTCATTCTCCACCTTCTCTCAACAGTTGCGTGGGCGAAGTCTGGTCTGGTGAAGAACATAAAGTCTTTATGTTTCCTCTGCTTTGTGGGCCTAGCCAGATCATAGAGGGCTTCTCTTAAAAGGAAATTCCCAAAGTAGACCAACATTGCCCGGGGATGTTGACGTGGTTTTTGTGAGTGTTTGGGTAGTGTCAAAGGGAATCGATGGGCACGCTGGATTTCTCTGTCCATGTCCCAGGTACCAAGTTGGCTTATTTCAACAGATTAAACCTAGAGCCCCTTGGGTCGTTCCCCTCAAAGCCTTCGGGTATTCCAAGGAACCTCAGATTGTTTCTTCTTGATCTATTTTCGTGATCTTCCACTTTCATCATGAGGTCCTTTATGATTCCATCGTGCTCATTCTCCTGTTTTTGCAGCTCAATGACGTCCGTTTCCAAATTTCCTGCATGTGCTTCCACTGAGGCCGTTCTATCCGAAATCTCGGTACGGATATTGCCAACTTTTTTAATTGCCCCTTGTAACTTCTCAATAGCAACGAGATTCCTTTGGGGTTCCTTTTTAATATCCTTATGAAAGTTTTTATGGAGCTCAGCACTTCGCTCAGCAAAGGCTCTGCAGTTGTTGCTGAGCTATGTCCATTTCCGTATTGCTTCTGGCTTTTTCCTTCTGGCTCAGCTAAGGTGTGGTCATGAACATGCTCTGTTTCTCCTGGTAGCTTTTGGAGTCGGGCTTTTTTGTATAAGTTTAGGTCTTGTTATGGCATAATCATTGTTACTGCCAGGATCTGTGGTCTCATCATTAATTAAGTTGGCTCTTCTCCTTTTGTCCCTCGCCCTCTTTTTTTCCTGTTTTTTCCTTGAGTTTGAGGTTTGGCATGTTTCACTAAGTTTTCTGGATTCATTAGAGTCTAGAATCTCGGAGGCTGTTGCTTCTAATATTTGTTCATCATCTGGTTTGCTTGTTTCACTTGTTTTGCTTGAGGTGG
Source organism: Lissotriton vulgaris (assembly GCF_964263255.1). Taxonomy (NCBI): domain Eukaryota; kingdom Metazoa; phylum Chordata; class Amphibia; order Caudata; family Salamandridae; genus Lissotriton; species Lissotriton vulgaris. The sequence continues at coordinate 1,805,305,519 of NC_141694.1, read as the reverse complement.
ACATCCCTGTTTCGTATATGTCTGAATCCGAGTCCACTTCGGAGAGTGCGGTGTTACCAAGCTGTGGGACTGGCTCAGGGAAAAATGTTTGCGCACGTGATGAGGTAGAAGTTTATTTTTGAGCTATATTTTTCCCCTCCACACTGATTCGCTCCACAGACGTGTTAGAGTTGACCCCACTGGTACCGTTCGCGCTGACTGCTTGCTTGCTTTTTTGTTTTGTAATTTCAGTAGACTCGCTTGGTCCTTCCTTGGCTAGCGAGGTGAAAATATTGGATATCCGCGGCTGAGAAGTGGTTGGGAGTCCAGTATTTTTAGCAGCAGCTTTCAAGTTTTTTATTGTTTGCAGCCTCTGAGCCTTTTTAGCCATTAATTCCAGATTGGCTTTGTCCGTTGTATCGTTTCCCTTCTTTTTGTCATTCTCTTTCTGTTTCTGTTTCACCTTTTCTTTATCCTTGTCCTTTTCAGTGTTTTTGCTTTTATTTTTAATTTTATTTTTGTCACTCTCTTCAGATATAGCTTTCTCCACATTATTCTCCTTGGCTTTAGATCCTCTGGTATCAGGTCGTCTTTGTATGTCCTTGTTTTCCTGCGGGTGTGGCTTTTTATACTTTGTGTGGTTTTTAAGTCTTCCCTGTTCCCCAGGTCTTCAGGACTCTCTGTTAAGCATGGGCGGAAAATCCGTTACGCTCGCGGATTTTCGGGAAATTCGCAATCCGCGAGATTTGCGAATTTCCCGCAAAATCCGCAAATTCGCACGCAGCGGATTTATTTTGCGGCGCGCGGCGTTGGTGATACAATTTTTGCGGCGCGCGGCGTTTATCATCGTTTGCCGAGTTGTTTTTCTCGATATTTTGCGAGTGCTGCGCCATTTTGGATCTTGCTGTGTGATCCCGCGGGAATTTGGCGAGCACGATTACGTCATCGCGGCTTGCCAACTTGCACAGTGAGAGTTTGTCAATGCGAGTACGGCGAGATCACGTCTCGCGGTACTTCGCAATTGCGAGATTTGAGATGCGGCGAGCAGCAACAATCTCGCACAAGCGAAAATATAAAATTTGCAATTCTGCACAAGAAATCCACCAGCAAGCAGCATAAACCTTCTTGAAATGATGATTTTTATCTGAATAACTCCTTAGGTTGACATTTGCCTGCACTTTTTTAGCGCGGAGTCCCTTTTGGGGAGGGGGGTAGGGGGGTGGGAGGAAGGAAGTGCCCCACAGTCTTCAACTTCCTGTTCCTGTCCAGCAGGCTCCTCCCAGTGCTTTGTCCATCTCCTGGTCACATTTCATTTGGATCTGGAGCTGGAAAGATGAATTTTTGTGGGTGCTGCTGGATATTTGGATTTGAGGCCTTTTTGACTTTCTTTGGATCACTGTTGGATTAGAAATTTTACAAGTAAGTTTGTTTGGGCCATTACAGTTGCTGCAACTAAAATTTTGGAATTTTCGATTTTTTGGCTGTTTTGGGGCCTTTTGCCCAGGGGTACTCAGTGGTGGGTGGACTGAGTCTTTCTGTGGGTTGTCTTGAACTTAAACATCATGGAGGGCATGGATGGATTGGGATTGTGCTGATTTTTCAGTGATTTTCATTTTTCGGGGCTGTACTTGTGGCCTTTTCGCCAGGGGTATTTGAGTCTAGCATGGGCCTAGTCTTTCTGTGGGGTGTCTTGAACTTAAACATCATGGAGGGCATGGATGGAATGGGATTGTGCTGATTTTTCAGTGATTTTCGTTTTTTGGGGCTGTACTTGTGGCCTTTTCACCAGGGGTATTTGAGTCTAGCATGGGCCTAGTCTTTCTGTGGGGTGTCTTGAACTTAAACATCATGGAGGGCATGGATGGAATGGGATTGTGCTGATTTTTCAGTGATTTTCGTTTTTTGGGGCTGTACTTGTGGCCTTTTCACCAGGGGTATTTGAGTCCAGCATGGGCCTAGTCTTTCTGTGGGGTGTCTTGAACTTAAACATCATGGAGGGCATGGATGGAATGGGATTATGCTGATTTTGCAGTGTTTTTAGATTTTTGGGGGTGTTCATGGGGAGGGACAGGCCATGTGGCTGGGGGCCATTTTGAGTGCTGCTACAGGCCCTGGCCATGTGCTGGGAGGCAAGTGGCCATTTTGAATGCAGGCTTTCTTGTTAGGCCTGCAACCATTTTGCCTACTTTTCAACCTTTATGCCCAGGGGTAGTGAGTCTTGCATGGGCCTAGTCTTTCTGTGGGTTGTCTTGAATTCAAACATCATGGAGGGCATGGATGGATTGGGATTGTGCTGATTTTTCAGTGATTTTCGTTTTTTGGGGCTGTACTTGTGGCCTTTTCACCAGGGGTATTTGAGTCTAGCATGGGCCTAGTCTTTCTGTGGGGTGTCTTGAACTTAAACATCATGGAGGACATGGATGGAATGGGATTGTGCTGATTTTTCAGTGAGTTTCGTTTTTTGGGGCTGTACTTGTGGCCTTTTCACCAGGGGTATTTGAGTCTAGCATGGGCCTAGTCTTTCTGTGGGCTGTCTTGAACTTAACATCATGGAGGGCATGGATGGAATGGGATTGTGCTGATTTTGCAGTGTTTTTCGATTTTTGGGGGTGTTCATGGTGAGGGACAGGCCATGTGGCTGGGGGCCATTTTGAGTGCTGCTACAGGCCCTGGCCATGTGCTGGGAGGTAAGTGGCCATTTTGAATGCAGGCATTGTTGTTAGGCCTGCAACTATTTTGCCTACTTTTCAACCTTTATGCCCAGGGATAGTGAGTCTTGCATGGGCCTAGTCTTTCTGTGGGTTGTCTTGAATTTAAACATCATGGAGGGCATGGATGGATTGGGATTGTGCTGATTTTTTAGTGATTTTCGTTTTTTGGGGCTGTACTTGTGGCCTTTTCACCAGGGGTATTTGAGTCTAGCATGGGCCTAGTCTTTCTGTGGGGTGTCTTGAACTTAAACATCATGGAGGGCATGGATGGAATGGGATTGTGCTGATTCTTCAGTGATTTTCGTTTTTTGGGGCTGTACTTGTGGCCTTTTCACCAGGGGTATTTGAGTCTAGCATGGGCGTAGTCTTTCTGTGGGCTGTCTTGAACTTAAACATCATGGAGGGCATGGATGGAATGGGATTGTGCTGATTTTGCAGTGATTTTCGTTTTTTGGGGCTGTACTTGTGGCCTTTTCACCAGGGGTATTTGAGTCTAGCATGGGCCTAGTCTTTCTGTGGGGTGTCTTGAACTTAAACATCATGGAGGGCATGGATGGAATGGGATTGTGCTGATTTTTCAGTGATTTTCGTTTTTTGGGGCTGTACTTGTGGCCTTTTCACCAGGGGTATTTGAGTCTAGCATGGGCCTAGTCTTTCTGTGGGGTGTCTTGAACTTAAACATCATGGAGGGCATGGATGGAATGGGATTGTGCTGATTTTTCAGTGATTTTCTCTTTTTGGGGCTGTACTTGTGGCCTTTTCACCAGGGGTATTTGAGTCTAGCATGGGCCTAGTCTTTCTGTGGGGTGTCTTGAACTTAAACATCATGAAGGGCATGGATGGAATGGGATTGTGCTGATTTTTCTGGGGTTTTTTCGATTTTTTTGGGGTGTATAACTGAACTGATGTTCCTCTGTCTTCCATTGTTTTTAGGTGCACAAGACTCAAGAGAACCACCAGTGCCAGGAAGAAGTCCTGCAGCGGTGTGTGTGTGCAGCATAACGTCACGCGACGTCACGTCTGGCCTCAGACAACTCTACAATTCGTGCAACTGCGGCCTGCTGTCTGACCTGCTCTGAAGAAGATGGCCCCAAAAAAAGGTGTCCGTAGCTCCTCTAGCAAGAAAGTTGCTAGTAAGGAGCAGAAGAAGCAAGTTACCAAGAAGGCTGGTGTGCCAACCGCCACGTTTTTTGGGAGCAAAAAAAAAAGTACGCCTGCAGCAGCAGGATCTGCTGGGGACCAAGCTGGGAGCAGCACCCCCACTCCATTGGGTTCAGTGCCTCCACCACCACGCCAACTTAAGTCAAAGCCCTTGAGTGCTTCAGAGGCAGTCAGTGTACTTCTCCAATCACCATCGACCAGTGATGTTGGCCTTATCGCAAGAAAGTAGCAGCAATGTCCCTGAATCAACACAGGTTGTTGTAACTCATCTGACAAGTGTTGAACAACCACAGCCGCAACAACAACATGTGGAAGTAGTACAAGCCCAAGTACATGTGGAAGGAGAGGCAGCACAAGGAGATGTGCAAGTAGAGGTGCAAGGAGGGTCAGAACAAGTTCCCACAATAGTTGTCCCTCCCGAAGTAGGGGCACATCAGGAAATCGACAATCAAGCCGAGGTATCATTGGAAGCCACTTCTCCTGATGATTATTCATTGTCTTCCACATCCCTAGCAAGGAAAAGATCAAGGTTGGTGTCTACATCTTCTTCAAGCCCACCGCCTTGTGATGATCTGGATGACGAATGGGTACCACCACGGCAGCCTGAGAGTGAGGCACACCATGATCTGACAAAGATACCTAAGCATAAAAGGAAGGTCATCGAAAAACTCATACCTATGGAGTGTGATGAGGCTCAACAAGAAGTGACGCATACTGCTGCTGATGAAGCCCTTCACGACGACGATCCAGTCATCATAAAGGTCACTGCAGCCCCAGGGGGCATGCAGCAAAGAGACATTTTGACCCTATCCCGAGAAGCTGCTGAGCGTGATGATGATGTCGACGAGGAGGCAATGGAAATGGAAACACAACAATCATTACATTTGGAGTTAACTAGTACACCAACACCTACCGCTTCCATATTTCTTCCTCGCAAGAAGGGACCTCCATCCACCTCGACCTCAATTCGTGATGGTGAAAGTGCAAAACGTACTGAAGTTCGGCAATCCACATCCTCCACTTCATCTGGCATTAGCAGCAGGACCACCACCACCAGTATCACCGCCTCCTCCGGCCACCAAAGACATTTCTAGTCTCCAGTTTGGGACTTCTTTAGTGTTTGCCCAAAAATGGAAAACGTAGCCATTTGTAGCATTTGTAAGCTTCGAGTTAGTCGTGGTAAGTTTGGTACCAACTATGGTACCGGAAGCCAGAGAGGTCATCTTAGGAGAGCGCACCCTGTCCAATGGTTTCCGCACCTAGAGGCGGTCAAGGAAGCTGGAATTGCACGTAATGAAAACGTTGATTTTCCATCTGATGATGGCGAGGAGGAAGAAGACGATTCAAACACTTCACTTACACCCAGTACCCCTGTCAGCAGCACACCCCATGTGAGGCACACTAAGAGTGTGGGAGAGAGTGAGACATCAATGCGGAAAAGTTCATCAGCGAGCGTAACTAGGTCGAAGATATCATCATCATCCCGTAAATCCTTTGTCCAGGGCAACATTAAAAAGATGTTGTTTACAGAAGCGCAATATGAACGCAACCACCCACTGACGCGTCTGTATAACACTAAGCTGGCTAAAATGCTAGCTCTGGACCTTCTCCCTTTTTCTTTTGTAGAAGGGGTTGGTTTTCTAGAATTAGTGGCAGAGCTCTGCCCTAAATGGAAGGTTCCTAGCCGGTTCTATTTTGCCCGAGTTGCGGTTCCAGCACTACATGAAGATGTTCTGGAGGTGATTGGGGCAGCTTTGCAGAAGAGTGCTGTTCACACTATACATCTGACAACAGACATGTGGACCAGTGGCGCAGGCGCTGATTACATGTGCATCACTGCACACTGGGTCTCTTTTTCAGGGGCTAAAGCAAAGCTAAACACAGTTGTTGACACGGACATTGTTTTTAAAGCTGCTCGGAAACATGCAACACTAGCCATATTTGGTTTGGAGAAACGTCACACAGCAGAAAACATTTTGGATGTCTTTAACACAAAGGTCCTTAACTGGCTGTCCCCACTAAAACGCCAGGTTGGTTATGTTTCCACGGACAATGGCGCCAATATAGTTAAGGCCATGAGGAAGGGTAACTATTTCAGAGTGCCGTGTTTGGCGCACTGTATAAACCTGGTTGTCCAAAAATTCTTGGGTAATAAAGGCAGTGCAGCGTACAGAGTATTGGACACCTGCCGAAAAATGTGCAACCATTTCAGCCATTCTTTTAAGGCCCGGAAGCAGCTGAGGAGCCTTCTATATCAACGTCAAATGCCAGTGAAAGCACTCATCCAGGAGGTGGTAACACGTTGGAACTCAACCTTCTACGTTGAGCGTCTGTATGAGCAGTATACGGTACTCGATCAATATTTCTTGACAGAGGGTACAGAGGACCTGAGGATGGGTGCGGCGCAATGGAACATAGTTCAAAGCCTGACACGTATGCTTCGTCCTTTTGAGTTCTTCACGCGTGCAGTCAGCAAGGAGGACTGTAATTTGGGAAAAGCTATCCCATGTTGTACATGCTGGAGGACCAACTGAAGGAGGTGTGTTCTGTGTTTGAAAAAGATGTAAAAAACCAAGACTCTTTTGTTCTGGCTGAGAAATTATTAGAGCTCCTAAAAGGTGATGAACGTCTTAAAACGATCCACTCAGAAGGGCATTACATTTGTGCTACTATTCTGGATCCACGCTACAAAAAGGCGCTGGCAGGCCAAGCATTCTTTCCTTTTGATGATGAACATGTTCCAAAGTACAAACATTGGCTAGCCTTGTCAGCCAAGAGGTTTGAAAGAGAACGGCTGAAAATTGAAGGAAATGGCAGTACATCAGCAGGCCATTCCCAGTCAAAACAATCCACTTCTGCACCTGTGGCTGTGGCACAAGTGACCTCTCAGCCGTTAAAGACACCGGCAACCGGATCATCTGCACCTGACACAACAGAAACATTGGAGGCTGAAGAGGATTGGCTAGCTCTGCGTGGGTTTGGTTCTCAAAAGGTCAGAGGCACAGCAAGAGCTAAGCAAAGTGGAGGAACCTTGGATGAGGACCTTGAGTCGATGGTGAAGGACTATCTGAATGACTCAACAGAGGTCTATGTTAATTCTGACCCATTGGCGTATTGGCATGGGAAAAAAGAATTGTGGCCACAGCTCACCAACCTGGCTTTAAACTACTTGTCTTGCCCACTCGCAAGCGTGTCTTCTGAACGTGTTTTCAGTGCTGCTGGTGGCATTGTAACTCCCAAACGGAGCGGCCTCTCGCCCAAAAATGTGGAGAGGTTAACAATGATCAAGATGAATCAGCACCTCATACCACCAGATTTCAGAGTACGAGAAATCGCGCCGGGTGAAGACGAGGTGGCCAGCAACATAGATGAGGGAATTTCTACTCTGTCAGGTGACACTGAGCTCACCCTGCCTGAATTTGCAGAGTATGATGACGAAGCCTTATTCTCATTCCTGGACCGTGATACTGAGCCCTGAAAATGAGACAACGAATCAAAAACTTTCTTTTTCGTCCTTATTCACTTTTATTCCTGTGTGTCTGTCTTTCTTTGTTGTGCACAGTTAATATATTTCAAACTTTAATCAGATAATCACAAAAACAAGCCCATCAGAAGAACTGTCTTCACTGGTTTGCTAATTGATTTGAAGTTGACGCAGTCTGCATTCCTCAGGTTCACAAGTTCAGAAGAACATGCTCCTCTATCCTCCTCCTTCAGACTCCTATTTCCATCAAACCAGAGGGCTGGTTTACGCCCAATGAAGAAAGACTCAGCACTTGTGGGGGTGTTGTTCAAACCTCTTTGCAGGTGAGTTGACGGCTCTGGGACCATTGTTGGGAAGCTCTAATACCGGATAAAAGTGTTTTGGACCAAATCCGAGGCGCAAATATTTTAGTGTTTTTGCTGACTTGCTTGCCTTTGAGGTGATCTTAGGGGGGGTTCCTGGTGTTTGTGGGTGAGTTTCGGGGTCTGGGAGCACTGCTGGGACACTCTAATCTTGATTGCATTTGCTTTTCAGGAAATCCGTTGTGGCAACCCCGACTTATGGCCTAGCTACGCAGCGCGTTTGGACCGAAGGCCGAGAAATATTGCAAGTATGAGATTTTGCTTTTGGCCTGTTTGGGGGTGTTATGCTTCTTGGCGGGTGGGTTGGCGGGTCTTGGGGCATTCCTGGGAAGGTCTAATACCAGGTAGAAGTGGTTGGGACAAAATCCAGGCCGAATTTTTTTTTGCTATTTCTGACATTTTGCTCAATGTAGCGTTTTCGGGGGCCTGTTTGGGGGGCTTCCTGGTGTTTGTGGGTGAGTTTCGGGGTCTGGGAGCACTGCTGGGACACTCTAATCTCGATTGCATTTGCTTTTCAGGAAATCCGTGGTGGCAACCCCGACTTATGGCCTAGCTACGCAGCGCGTTTGGACTGAAGGCCGAGAAATATTGCAAGTATGAGATTTTGCTTTTGGCCTGTTTGGGGGTGTGATGCTTCTTGGCGGGTGGGTTGGCGGGTCTTGGGGCATTCCTGGGAAGGTCTAATACTGGGTAGAAGTGGTTGGGACAAAATCCAGGCCGATTTTTTGTTGTTGCTATTTCTGACATTTTGCACAATGTAGCGTTTTTGGGGGCCTGTTTGGGGGGCTTCCTGGTGTTTGTGGGTGAGTTTCGGGGTCTGGGAGCACTGCTGGGACACTCTAATCTTGATTGCATTTGCTTTTCAGGAAATCCGTGGTGGCAACCCCGACTTATGGCCTAGCTACGCAGCGCGTTTGGACCGAAGGCCGAGAAATATTGCAAGTATGAGATTTTGCTTTTGGCCGGTTTGGGGGTGTTATGCTTCTTGGCGGGTGGGTTGGCAGGTCTTGGGGCATTCCTGGGAAGGTCTAATACCGGGTAGAAGTGGTTGGGACAAAATCCAGGCCGATTTTTTTTTTGCTATTTCTGACATTTTGCTCAATGTAGCGTTTTCGGGGGCCTGTTTGGGGGGCTTCCTGGTGTTTGTGGGTGGGTCTCGGGGTCTGGGCGCACTGCTGGCTATATATGCTTTACTTTGCAAGAGATTTGAAGCAAATCCATGGTGGCAGAGGGGAGTTAGGGCCTAGCTGCAGAGCGCGCGCGGAGTGATTTGGGAAATTTGGAAAAAAATGACAAAGTCCCCATTTTTGTACTTTTGCTCTTTGGCTGTTTGGGGGTCTTCTACTCGTTTTCTCCTGGGTTGACGGCTCTGGGGCCATTGCTGGGAAGCTCTAATACCGGATAAAAGTGGTTGGGACAAAATCCAGGCCGATTGTTTTTTTGCGATTTCTGACATTTTGCTCAATGTAGCGTTTTCGGGGGCCTGTTTGTGGGGCTTCCTGGTGTTTGTGGGTGAGTTTCGGGATATGGGAGCACTGCTGGGACACTCTAATCTTGATTGCATTTGCTTTTCAGGAAATCCGTGGTGGCAACCCCGACTTATGGCCTAGCTACGCAGCGCGTTTGGACCGAAGGCAGAGAAATATTGCAAGTATGAGATTTTGCTTTTGGCCTGTTTGGGGGTGTTATGCTTCTTGGCGGGTGGGTTGGCGGGTCTTGGGGCATTCCTGGGAAGGTCTAATACCGGGTAGAAGTGGTTGGGACAAAATCCAGGCTGAATGTTTTTTTGCTATTTCTGACATTTTGCTCAATGTAGCGTTTTCGGGGGCCTGTTTGGGGGGCTTCCTGGTGTTTGTGGGTGTGTTTCGGGGTCTGGGAGCACTGCTGGGACACTCTAATATTGATTGCATTTGCTTTTCAGGAAATCCGTGGTGGCAACCCCGACTTATGGCCTAGCTACGCAGCGCGTTTCGACAGAAGGCCGAGAAATATTGCAAGTATGAGATTTTGCTTTTGGCCTGTTTGGGGGTGTTATGCTTCTTGGCGGGTGGGTTGGCGGGTCTTGGGGCATTCCTGGGAAGGTCTAATACCGGGTAGAAGTGGTTGGGACAAAATCCTCGCGGAAAAGCCTTTTGGCACTTTTTGTAACTTAGGGTTCGTTAGGGTTAGCCCTAGCAGCAGGATTGCATGTGTTTCGGGGTGTTCTAGATTTTTGCAACTGAGTTCTGGGGTCTTAGAGCACTCGTGAGAATGTGTAATTTTGGTTGCAAGTTATTTGAAGAAAATCCATGGTGGGAAAGGGGGGATTTGGCATAGTTAAAGAAAGCCTTTGCCACTATTCTTAACTTAGGGTTCGTTAGGGTTAGCAGTATTTCTATTGCATGTGTTTGGGTGGGGGGGTTTTCGAGTCTTGGAGCGATGCTGGCTATGGATACTTTTGATTGGTTGCTTGCAAGTGGTTTGAATGCAATCCACGGTGGGTAAAGGGTTACTTGGGCCTACTTTTACTTTCAAAGTACGTTTTGTCACCAGTTTTCTGCTAGGCCTAGTTTTTTGAGATTTGATTGGGGGTCTTCTACATGTTTGCGACTGGCTTTAGTAAGGGTCTGGGTGGGAGCACTGCTGGGAAGATCTAATTTTGTTCTAAAACACAGTTTACAGGACACCTAGCTTGAGGGGAAAGATCCGCTACATTAATTTGCCCATACTTATTTATCCTTCAAAAGGTGACTCTGACAGAGTACTCACTTTCAGAAATATAGTACTGTCTACTAGGAAAATAAAAGTGTGACTTTTTGCACTCCACAGCCTACATACCTTATATTTATTTATCAGTGGTGTTGTAATATTATATCACTTCCTGTTTTTCGTTGAATAATTACAGACCGGGTTTCAGTCTGTGCAATGGGGAAAAAAGGATGGAGTCAGGCTTCACATTAGCGAGCCACAATTCAGCATCAGGCAGGCAGTGGACAGGGTGTCTTCTGGTCACCAACATCGATGGACGAAGCGTCAGCTGCAATGGAGGAGTGCCGCTAATAAGAGGATTTTTTTTCTGCAGGCAACTTACTTACCAAATTCAACAGGACAACTACAACAACATACAGATACAGTATCCTTTGTCTTTTTCTCTGACTGTGACTGCATTTCTTGGATCTCTCTCTGCTTCTAAATTGATCCCTTAACACATCACTTAGTCCACTCCACTATCACATCTGCACCACACATAGTCATTTGTAAGTGCTCCTATGTAATTCGCAAGTCGCAGCACGCCCCAGCCCGTAGAGGACTGGGATGGCCCCAATGATAAAGCATGTCACCAAGGGGCAACCCTGGTGAGTGAGGGGACACCTAGAAAAAGAGCAATTTCTCCTTTTCTATCTACTATACCTTCCAGACCAACCCCATTGAGTGTTGTGAATGGATTTATAGTGACCAGCAAGGCTCTCAGGTATCTGGCAACAGAGACCTTATGTTGAATATAGTTATCAATAATTCCACACACGCCCTGTACTGTCGCATTCTTTCTTCCACAGTTGTCGAAAGTACTACTTACTTTTCACTGACATGCATCCAGTAGTGCATGCACTTTCAAAGATTGATGGATAGGTTTGTACCCAAAGATTTGTTTATGTTCAATTGTTTGTCCATGCTGTGCTTTTTTTACAGGGTGTCTTCTGGTGGTGACCAACATCAATGGATGAAGCGTCGGCTGCAAAGGAGGAGTGCTGCTAATGAGAGGATTTTTTTTCTGCAGGCAACTTACTTACCAAATTCAACAGGACAACTACAACAACATACAGATACAGTGTCCTTTGTCTTTTTCTCTGACTGTGACTGCATTTCTTGGATCTCTCTCTGCTTCTAAATTGATCCCTTAACACATCACTTAGTCCACTCCACTATCACATCTGCACCACACATAGTCATTTGTAAGTGCTCCTACGTAATTCGCAAGTCACAGCACGCCCCAGCCCGTAGAGGACTGGGATGGCCCCAATGATGAAGCATGTCATCAAGGGGCAACCCTGGTGAGTGAGGGGACACCTAGAAAAAGAGCAATTTCTCCTTTTCTATCTACTATACCTTCCAGACCAACCCCATTGAGTGTTGTGAATGGATTTATAGTGACCAGCAAGGCTCTCAGGTATCTGGCATCAGAGACCTTATGTTGAATATAGTTATCAATAATTCCACACACGCCCTGTACTGTCGCATTCTTTCTTCCACAGTTGTGGAAAGTACTATTTACTTTTCACTGACATGCATCCAGTAGTGCATGCACTTTCAAAGATTGATGGATAGGTTTGTACCCAAAGATTTGTTTATGTTCACAATTGTTTGTCCATGCTGTGCTATTTTTTCTTGTCTCCCAAAACCTTTCCCAAAAACCCCCGTATCCATCCATTTTTCAAACCCTAACCCTCTTCCCCCGGGCTGTGTGGTTTTCATTGATGTGTGACTAAATTACAGCAATAAATCCACACACTTGCTGGGGAGGATAAGGTGATAGCAACAGGCTGGTGAAGAAATCCGAGGATATATTCTTACTCTGATTGACAAAGACCCATGGCTAATGTCAAAGAACTTCAACTGAATTAGTTATACTTTAACATTTGTTACGCTACAATGTGGCACTGTTCTAGTGTACTTCTGTCACCTGCTATATTCTCTATTGTACCGTTGTATTGCTCAGGAGGACAAACCAGATTTCATTTTCTTTTTTTTCATAGGCATGCAACTGCCACTGTGTCACACCACTAGTACCACCGCTATGAGGAAATTTTATCCGCCCAGGATTGCCAACCTTATTCGCTGTTTCCCGTGCAGCCAGCCCTGGGCCTAGCCCTACTTGCAAACAGAAATTACAGGTAAGATAGGCGTTTGGTTGGAGGTAGTATAATGGAGTATTAGGAGAGACGAGAGATTGGATTGACGGTAGTACTACTAAAGTCCTAGGACTATTCAGGAAAACAAACTTACTCTTAAACCCCCACCCACCAGACTCAAAAGCAGTAAAAAACAGGTATGGTCAGATAAAGTTTCAAAAAGTATATTTTTATAGCCCTAACAAAAGAATCTCCCGCAAGACCCTCCCTAACCCCAACGATTGTCCTTCAAAAGTCCCCAAAAATCCCAACTCCCAATTCCCACCCCCCAAAAGTCCCTAAAAAAGGGGCAAGGGACACTATGGCAGGGTGCTGTTGGAATTAGCAGCCAAGGCATCATGCTCCTTGCGGAGGGTGGCAAGTTCGAAGCGGAGGCCCTCCACCACGTTCTTATAGTTATGGACCTCCTGCTCCAGGTAGGACAGTCTGAGGGATAAGCGGCGCCGGTGTGCCTTGCAAATCCTGTGAGGGGCAGCTGCTTTCTTTGCTGCTGGGCGGTGGCGTTTGGCTTTGGTAGCCCGGCTCCGTACTGCTGGAGCACTGCGCTGGCTGGCAGCCCGCACGGAGGAGGATGCAGCTGTCCCAGTGGACGTTGTTGTTGTACCAGACTGCGTCTCCTCCTCCTCTAGGGCCACCAGCCGCCGATATTCAGCGACAGTGGCATCCAGCCTCCGTTGCCGGGCCATTCGAGCCAGCTCCTTCCTCCTTGATGGTGTCTTGGATTTGGAAGGAGCAACTACATGAAAAAAGAAAGACATAGTCTGTAACCAATGCTCCTTAAGATTAACACAAAATGATTGAGCAGAAAGTTGTCACAGTACAAGTAGCAAATTGAAAGCACAGTACATAACTATTGAGGACAGCATCTATGTAACCTCCAACTTCTTCATCCTTGTTCTAACATTAGTGGGAGTTTCAGGAACAAATTCTACGAGCACTATGGACTTCCATTACAGTCGACTATGACAGTACACCACTCTTATTCTTCTTCTTCTCTCTTGTTTAGGAAAATTGGTACATTATCTTATGCAAGCCGGCATAATGCCAGCGCAGTGAACTTGCACCCGAGAAAAACAGACGCACACCATGGTGAGTGAGACAGACTTGCGTTACTGTACCGGTCCAGTACATGCAGGTGGTGAAGCTCTTACTTTTCTATTACGGGTGGCACTGAGAATACTCTGTTAAAAGGGCTACTGCTTAATTAATTTAGCTTTCACCCTACAGTGCAAATGAGTATTAGAAAAGGAAAATGAAGAAGCTAAATTATCTGATTATCTATCACTTCACATGGGATGTATTTGATGACATATGGGATGACTTTAGGTGCTTTGCTTATTATTGAGTGAACAGTGATACCCCCACACATGAATGACATACTACTACTAAACTAAAGTTATTAAGAGAGGTAGGGAGTGTCCACCGTAATAACCGGATATATGCTGTGCTTGCAGTTGCAATACAAACTACTGCTACTATTCATGGTAGTATTTGGACAACGTTACAACTTCTTTTCCTTGCCTTTCCTACACTGGAACGGACGTGCGGGTGCGGTGTTACATGCTCTTCAAAGTAACACTTAGTTCATCCAGTGACCGTCTACTCTCTCTAGATACACATATGCTATCTAAGAGTCAGATAGTACCATAAATGATCCAGGCATCCATCCATTCAAAGTATATTGCACACATACAGTTTCTGTCTCACCCACCCAGGCTGTTCTCCTTCCACCCATCCTTGCTTCATCATTCACCCAGCCATGCACCATACCATTTTCTTACCTTCCCAGCCACCTCGGGGACCAAGCAAACACATATCATTCTTCTTTGCCAGTCATCATTACATTTCTCGTGCTTCCACACTTACTTACACCCTTCTTTCGCTTTTCGTTCATCCCATCCATCAAGTTCACCTCAGATCTGATTGGGATTCTTCTCGCCAAAAACTTCACAGCTAAGTCGAAGTACATTTAGAGGAGGCTACTACCTGCTTTTTTTTATAATACACCCGTGCAGAAAGCACACTCTGCAGTCTTCAATCTCAATGACTAAGGAATGTATAGCTTACCTCTGCCCGCCACCACCGTGTGAACCCTCACAGGCATGTCCTTGTCCGGCACTTGCACCGCCTCCTCCCCAGAGTTGTCCTCCTCGTCCAATGCCACCACCACCTCCGCGCTGGCCCCGTCTCCAGATGTTCCACCTACAAAGTACATTTAATAATGTTAGAATACACCACTCACTACTATATAATATTTGGTCTAGGAGGAAGAAAGAAATGTGAAAAAACAGTATACAATTTAATAATTTATGACTGTGTACTCTAGAGTAAAAATGTCCCTTTTTCCAGGGAAGGCTGTTGTCTTGCTGCACTTTTTGGCACAACTGATGAATGCTTGCTTTTTACTTTTTAACACGCACCACTTTTTCTCCTAACAGACAGAACCTTGACTTCTAAGAACACGAGCAGGATCAAGTTCAAACCAGGTGAGAGATCGGCTCGACCACAAGAAATGTGTCCAATTAATCGTCAGCACTAAGCACTTTTCCATTTTCAGTTACACGTTCACTTTTATGACAAACTTGAATTTAATAAATGTGTTTACTTTTAATAAAGCTTTTAAACTTAAATAGACTCTGTGGTTTTTGGTCCTCCAGATTAGAGTGGATGAGCTAAAGGTTTTCAAATTTTTGCAAGCATGAGTCCGTGCCTCTGCCATCGGTGACTTTGGGAGCTAAATGACTCTGCCACACTATCTAGTCAGTAAGGAGATTGGGGGTTCAACTACAAAGTCTGTTATCACTGAGGTATGTGGAAAGTCTAACAGTTACAGCACCTATTATAATTGATAAGCTAAGCGATGCATTATTTAGTGTCCATAGTTCTGTTTGTGCAGATTTGTCCCTGCAATAGTAGTAGAATGGATTGTCCTCCTATCCAAACCAAAAGTAAAGTAGTATCTTATTCTTTCTTGGTGGTCATTCACCTTTTTATTGTTGGCAATGGTCAAAGCATAAACATTTAGAATACTTGAAAAGACATTATGGACAATCCCAGAGGACTGCACTCAGTGCATAGAGCTATTGCTGACTAGAATGGGAGTCCAATGGAAATGCCAAATGTGCAATCTTAGTTAGCTACACAGACAGACTAATAAGAATAATCTAGTAATACCACACGGAGTCATAGTCGAGGCAGGATAAGATTTTAGATCCTGTCTACAAGAAGATCAAAGACGATTTAGAAAAAATCGAATGAGGAACGCTAGGAAAAAATAAGTACTCTATATTAAAATTAAAACTTACTGGGGCCAGCAAAGGAGCCCTCGCCTGCCCGGTCCTGGCCTGCATCGTCAACAGCACCCTCCTCCTCCTCCTCCTGTGTCCTACTCTTGCCCCTGGGGGAAGCTGATGTACAACATGAAAGAAAGAAAAACAGAAAACATGGATGATATTTCTCAACCAAATCAAACATTTCAAAAGAACTAACAAAGTAACAAAATATTTTTGCGAAATAGCAAATAGGGAACAACTCCACGGGATATATTATTGACCAATCTCATGTGGTCGACTACGTCATTACTTTAGTATTGCTTGATTTGTGGACCGTTGAATTGGAAACTACCCTATGTAACTCACTAAACAAAGTACTAAAAAGGTTTGCCTAGGATTGGCAGGCAGCAGTCCGCAGCACGCAAAGTGACAGCCAAAGTCCATTGTGATTGAAGATCAGCGACAACACTAAAGTTTCCTACTACATTAACCAGTCATTAAAATACTCAAACTATTAATCCACCACCACTATTTCCTCTTATCGCCATGTGTACAAAGGAAGGACTGGACTTGAGTCTGTAGGGGCTGATTTAGAAGGCCCTTGCAGCTCTTTTGCTCCATTGTTGCGTGACTTTTGTGACGCAGCGACAGCACAAAAGAGGCGCAATGGTGCGGCGTATATTAACAACGTGACGCATATGGGAGATGCATCACGTTGTAAAGCCCTGCGCCAATAGGGGGCGTTCCGGCGCAAGGGAGGGCGTTCCTGCGCAGGAACGCATCCTAAAAGTGGCTGAGGGAAATTTACAAGATTTCAATCAGTCACTTTGAGGACAATGATGCGTGACTCAAACCCTGCGCCTGCTTGAAGCACACGTACGGCTTGACGCAGCATTGGGGAGATAGGGCACCCCAGAGCATTGATGGAGCTGCACCATCGTTGCGACGCAACTCCAGCAATGCGCCGCCTTTACGGCACAGATGCGTAACGCTTTAGTGACGTTTTGGGCCCATGGTGCGCCGCATTGTAAATACAGCGTGGGTGATGGTGGCGTGACGCACAATTACTGGCGCATCCCTGCTACTTTGCAGGGATGCGCCGGTAATTAAAAATCTGAACCTTAGTGTGTAGCATTACGCAGTTCTTTCAACTACACTCATACATAATTTCACAGGCCAATGAAATGAACACAAAATCTAAAACAAATAAGCATAGTAGCAACACTACTGAGAAGAAGGAGAGCAGTGTACCTGAAATGCACAGAAGATTTTGAAATATAATTTACCTACAATGTAATGAGCAGCATTATTGCTCTTGGTAAAAAACAAATATTTGCAATATAATAACACAGCAGGAGAAAACATAGTAGTAAAGACATAGCTACTACTACTCACCAAGCCCGGGGATCTCAAGGCCAAGGAGGTCGAGCAGATCTCGCTCACGGGTCAGGACATCCGTCCAGCGGTGGGTGGCCTGGTTGTAGGTGCGCCAGACCCGAGAGTGGTGTTAAATGGCCTGGCACACCTTCTCCCACCGCTTCCGGCGCTCCCGGGCCCCGTACCCGGCACTGATCTTGCCGCCTCCCATGATGGTCCTGGGGAGGCGGCGCTGAACATAAAAAACGAGTTGGCCCACCTCCTCTGGGGTAAAGATCTCCCGTGGCATCACTAGCTCCCCCCTCAAACGCCCGCACGGGAGCCGGACACGGGGTGCGGGACCCGTCCCCTTCTCGGGATGCTTCCCGGCACCCTTCACCATGGTCTGGGCGGAAAGGAATAAAGAAAATAGAATAGGGAAGAGAAGAAAAGAAAAGAGTTTACAAAAGTAGTTTAAAATTAACCAAAAGTAGCAGTAAACACAAAAATATAGGGCTAGAAAAATAGAGGGATAGATAATAAGTAAAATAGATCAAAAAAAACTTCAAACAAGCAAAGGATGGCAGAGATTGACAGAGGATACAAAGACCATGCCCAGAACCATAGCAATGAATGAGAAACAAGATGGCCGCGCCCGTTCACGACCGCGCGGGTAAGTTCGCGTGAGATTTTCCTTGCGAACACGCGCGAAACTGTACTGGCAAGCCGCAGACTTTGCGAGATTACACTTCGCTCCCGGAAACGGAAATACGTCAGGCAAACAAGATGGCTGCGCCCTTGAACGACCGCGAGGGTAACTTCGCGCCTTGCGCTACGAGCGGCCCGCAAAAACGCACAAAACCTTGCCAACTAACACGCCGCAAAAAAAACAAATTGCATATTCGCACGAATTTGCGGCTTCCGAATCCGATCTCGCGCGTGTTCGCGCCCCGCGAACCCCGTGAAATTGCAGAAAAACGAGTTTTTCAAAACTGAAAGCACTCGGCAGGGCAAGAGTTCAAACTCATCATTAGTAACAATTCCCGGTAGTGATTCCTGACTGGGGCCCCTCCAGAATTCAGTTGCTAGTTGCAACAATTGTATGACCCTGCTCTGACCCTCACAGCAGGCTCATAGAATAGCTAGAAGTAGGCCACAAAGGTCCTGGGGGAAAAAAATGCACTGCAACAGAAAGCAAAATTACAGATAAGGAAGCAGGTGCCAGACTGGAATTTTAAAACAGTGACACATTAATAAACTAACCCCAAATTAATTCATCTCAGTTGAAGCAGGGCTGGTGTGCTTGCTTTTCCCCCCCCATAATCTACAGTAATGATGAACCAGAGGGTGGCATTGATGTAACAGAGGGTTGCAGTGGTGAAACAGAGGGTGCTGGGAACCTGTGATGATGAACCAGACGTAGAAACAACATAATTCGCGACCGTTGCGCGCCGAAATGTAAGTTCGCAATTGCGAACTGGTAGGAAACCCTCGCGAACTGGCAGAAATCCTTGCGAACACAAAAAAAATCCGCAAATTCGCAAGAATTCGCGGATTTTGCGGATTGCGAGTTCGCAAATCTGCAAAATTCGCAAACGCGAGATTCGCAAAATTTGCCCATACTTACTCTCTGTGCTTTCTAAGTCTCTATCTTGGTCATCAAGGTTTTGCGCCTGCATCTGTATCTCTTGCATATCTAGGATTGCTGAGACTCCCTCCTCTCCTCTTTCCCTTCTTTCTAGATTTGGCAGCGATGAGTTTTTTGCCACTGTTCCATTTATTCCAGCCATATCCTTTATCTGCATTTGTTCAGGTGTTGACGATCAAAACTGACCTTGTGACTGATTTTGACCTTTTCTTCCGAAGGGATCTGGCGCCCCCACCCCCTTGATTCTCTCCTTTTCAATGATACCTCTCCTGTGTGATTTGGTGCTCGGGGGCTGAGATAGCCCCAAGAGCACCGAAGCAGTGAAACTGAAATGAGGCGATCTGCTTATTTCAGTTTTACTTTCAATGTAATGACGTCAGCACGCCTATCGTCATTACACTGGAAAAAACATCAGAAGGCTAAGGAAGCTGCTCCCCAGCTCCCAAGGCTAAGAAATAAAAAATGAAATCTCTTTGCTGCTAACTGCAGAGGGATTTCTGGGTGGTGAGCAGAGGAAGTAACAGTTATGTACTTGGCGCACCACCCCACAGCAGAGAACATAACTGTTTTTCTCCTATTCTGACCTTTCCTATCTCTCTCGCTCTTTTAGTGACCTCTGTGCCCTGTCTCTCTATTTGCTCTGCTTGTCTCCTTACCTCGCCCCTTTCCTGCCCTCTCTTCACCTTTTCTCTCCTCACCCCACTCCTACCTGTTCCTCCAGCCTCTCCCTTTTCCTGCTGTCAAGCTCATCCTCAGCCCTCCCACTGCCTCCTGCAGTCCTTCCCTACTACCAAGACATTTTTAATGGTGGCTGCAGTGCAAGTGCAAGTTTATAGGTCCAGCTCCCACTCCCAGGTCTCTCCTGGGATCAGTCCTCTGACTGTTTTAAGTCCTGTGGACCCAGCTCTAGTGCCTCGAGGCACCTGCCTCTCTCTCTTTCACTTCCTCTTTCTCTCTCTTTCTCACCTTGTTCTCTCACTCTCTGACTTTTGTGCTGCTGTATGTGCCTTTTCTCTCATTCTGCGTCTTTTCCCTCCCACTCTCACTGCGTTTGTCCCACTTCTCTTGCTCTTTCTCCCCTTTTTCCCACTCTTGTTGCCTTTTCTCTCACTCTTTTTGTGACCTTTTTGTGCTTTTTCTCTTGCTCTTTGTGCATTTTCTTTCACTCTTTCTGTGACTTTTGTGCTACTTCTCTTGCTATTTGTGCCTTTTCTCTCATTCTTTCAGTGACATTTGTGCTACTTCACTTGCTATTTGTGCCTTTTCTCTCATTCTCTCAGTGACATTTGTGAAACTTCCAGATAGTGCTTTTTCTCTCACTGTATCATTTTCTTCAACTCTCTCTGTGACATTTGTACCATGTCTCTTGCTCTTTCTGACTTTTCCTTGGTTCTTTGTACCTTTTTGCTAATTATTTTAGCCTTTTCTCACTCTGTTCCATTCTTAATGCTCATTTTGTGACCTGTTCGTCGCGGTTCAGAAAAGAAAGCATTGCAGGTCACGTTGCCCCTCGATGCGGTGCAGGCAGCGGCCCGTTGACGGAGTCCGTGGATCCAAGGCTTGAGTTGCAGGGCGAGATGGTGCTTCATTGCAGAGCTTCCTGCTTGCTGTGCAGCGACCAAGCCGGAGTTCGGAAGCTTGCGTCGATCAGTCCGGACAGTGGTGTGAGACGTTGCTTGGTGTGGTGCCTACAGGACACTGGGCCGGTCGTGAGAGTCGGTCACAGCTGCCTGCCTCTGTAGCCACTGAAACAGCTTTTCCATCAGCAATCCTCAAAGGCTGTGAAGTCCACTGGTCCTGGGACTTAGGTCAGGGGGCAAGCTCTCTTCCAAGCCCTTGGAGAACCTTCACAAGTTGAAAACAAAGTACACAAAGTCCTTTCTCCTTTTTTTGGCAGTCAGGCAACCACAGCAGGCCAATTCCCCCAAGCAGCACTCCAGCTTGGGAATAGTCTCTCCTCAGTTTCTTCAGGTTCCTCTCCCCAGCAAAGGTTTCTTCTTGTAGTCCAAAGATGATCTAATTTCTTGGGATCAGGGTCCCAATATTTATACCCCAAAATCCTTTGTTCTCTAAGGGGAGAGGGGCCTGTGCCCAGTCCAAACCAGTTCTGAAGCACTCTGTTTACCAGACTTCCCCTTTCCTTTCACAGTGCAGGGCAGAAACATCAGACGGCCACCAGGAGGTGGAGCCAGCATTGTGGAAGGCAAGTATAGTCCTGGAGCACTTTGTTAACAGTCTTCCTTCTCTTCTTTCAGTGTGCAGGGCAGAGACATCAGACGCACCACTAGGGGTGGAGCTGGCATTGTAGAGGGATGGCCCTGCCCTATTCAGGTCCCAGGTGCAACTCCTACCTCCCATCTAGATGCAGATCTCTCTATTCACCACCGGGCTGCCCCAGCCTCTCTCCTGGAATCCCCCAGCCCTGTCACTCACAAACCCAGACAAAGGAATACACAACCTAGCAGAGGCAGGTTTGAAAGGTTAGGCAAACAAATACCTACTTTCTAAAAGTGGTATTTGCAAATACAGAATATTAAAATAAACTTTACTAAAAGATGTATTTTATCACTCTGAGTCCAGGCATACTAAACTCGAATTTCTACCATGTTCTCTGAGTCAGTTAGGATTATAACATGTAATAATTCTAACAGCCCATTCTGGCCTATGGAGAAGAGGTAGCCTTGCAATAGGGAAAAGTGAAAATGGCTATTGTTAGACCTTGGCGTGGGTCTACCCTCCATTTTTGTTGCTGTGCCTCATATGTTTTGCTGGTGTTAGCTGCTCAGAGCACTGTGCCACTGCCAATCAGTGCTGCAGTGCAAGTGCTCCCTATGAAAAGTGTATATGTTGATTGGTTTCCATGTTTGGCTTATTTGGTTTACTGTCAGACCCCAGTAAAGTGCACCAGGAGTGCCAGGGCTTGTAACTCCAAATGCTGGTGGTGGGCTTGCAGCACTGGTTGTGCCACCCACAGAAGCAGCCTTGTAAAATGTGTTCAGGGTCTGCCATTGCAGAACCTGCGTGCAGTCTGGTACTGTCATGCTGACTGGGCAAGTGCACCCACTTGCCAGTCCCTAAACCTTCCCTTTACTTCATGTGAGTCACCCCGATGGTAGGCCCAAGGGCAGGGTGCATTGTAAGCATAAGGTAGGACTAGCCCTGATTTGTGTGGCATGTCCTAATAGTGAATTGCAGCCATTTCCGTTTTTCACTATTGTAAGGCTACCTGTTCTCATAGGCCAGAATGGGCTGTTAGAATTATTACATCCTAGGATCCTAACAGACTCAGGGAACATGGTAGAAATACTAGAAGTTTAGTATGCATGAACTCAGAATAATAAAAGACGTCTTTTAGTGAGGTATATTTTAATGTTCTGTATTTGCAAATACCACTTTTAGAATGCTGGTATTTTCTTGCCTAACCATTTCAGCCCCCCTCTGCTTTGATGTGTATCTGCTGTCTGGTTTCTGTGAGTGACAGGGCTGGGGAATTCCAAGAGACAGGCTGGGCAGCCAGGTGGTGAATTGAGAGATTACATCCAAGATAGGTGGGAGTAGCGTCCCTTGACTCTGAATCGGGCTGTGCTCTGCCACCACAATGCTGGCTCCACCTCCTGTGGAGCGTCTGATGTCTCTGCCCTGCACACTGAAAAGTCAAGCCAGAGTCACCACAACAAAGTGCTCAAGAACTGGACTGAAATAAGCAAAGGCCCCCTGGCCTCAAAGAACAAAAGAAATGCAGTATAAATATTGGAGCCCTGCTCCTAAGAAATGAGATCCTGCTTGAACCACGAAGAACCTCTGCCCGACAAGAAATACCTGGAAAAGCTGAAGGAGGAGTACTGTCCCTAACCTGGGGGATTGGCATGCAGTGGGTGCCTTGCTGTGAAAGGAGAGGAAAAGACTAAAGAGATTTTGCAAACTTGTGCTTCAACAATCTCCAAGGCCTTGTGGGTGAGATTGCTCCCTGAATGGAGTCCCAGGATTATTGGACTCCTCCTGCCTTCACTGACAGATCTGCTGAACTTTGCCCTTCCTTATCGCTGGAGCCGCGATCTCAGTCACCTCATCCCCTTCTTTGCAGTGACGCTTGTGCATGGCTGCCCCGCACCGTGTGAGCCCGTTCTGCTATAAGCCGGCCCTCGCACCGTCCCTGCCAGGGCTGCCCGCACTCTGCCTCACTCTTTCCCCCTGTTCGAGCTGCACTGCTCGTCTTGCCGCCCCCTACCGACTGGAAGTCCGACTGAAGTGCCTCACAATGCCAAGGATGGCCCGTACGCAGGAAGCGTACCAGCCGCTTTGCATCGCACTCTTGATCACGGGGCCGCGCCGCACTGAGAGAGCCCGGCCCGTGCGCCTCGTACTGGCTGCATTTACTCAGCAGCTCAGAAGCGAAGTTACAGCTCGAACGCCGTGAACGCCGAAGACGACCAACATCGCCCGCCCCGCTCCTCGAGGTCCCCTTGCTCTTTGCCTCTCACCGAGATGCCTACCACAGCCAGGGCCCACCTCGCAGAGGAGCCGCCAGCATCTTTACATTGTCTACATGTCCCAGACCCCTCATTCGAGCCGGACTCATCATCCCAAAAGGTACTGTCACTCAACTCGTACTCCTGTGTGTACGCCACAGACCAAGGAGCGTTGCAGACCAAGGAATCCGCAACGCTTGCATAGTATCTTTTTGACAGTTTTGTTACACTGTGAGAGTTAGACAAGAGTGAGCACGCGCACAGAAACCAAGAAGAATGCATTTTTAACAGAACTCTTATTTTTGCTGAATAGTATTGTGGCCTCATTTTGTAATTCACAATTAGGACATGCCACACACATCAGGGCTTGTGCTATCTTATACTTACAATGCACCCCGCCCTTGGGCCTATAATAGGGGTGACTGATATGAAGAAATGGGAAGGTTTAGGGACTGGTAAGTGAGTGCACTTGCCCAGTCAGCATGACAGTACCAGGCTGCACGCAGGCTCTGGGTGGCACAACCAGTGCTGCAGGCCCACCAGCAGCATTTGGATTTACACAACCTGGGCACACTCAGTGCACTAGACCAGGATCTGACAAGTAAACCAAATAGCCAAACATAGAACCACTGAATAATACATCAATTTACAATAAGGAGCACTTGCACTGTGGCACTGGACAGCAGTGGCACAGTGCCCTAAGCATCTAACACCAGCAAAAATACATGAGGCAACAGCAAAAAAATGGAACGGAGACCCACGCCAATGGTGCCAGGTCTAACAGATACCCTCTAGCCAGGAAACGCTGTTCAGTCTCCCTGATATTCTGAGTAAAAGTTTCCTCCATGCTTCAATTCCGTCTCATCAGGATCATCAAGGGATA
This sequence comes from Lissotriton vulgaris, assembly GCF_964263255.1. Classification (NCBI taxonomy): domain Eukaryota; kingdom Metazoa; phylum Chordata; class Amphibia; order Caudata; family Salamandridae; genus Lissotriton; species Lissotriton vulgaris. The sequence continues at coordinate 1,805,281,305 of NC_141694.1, read as the reverse complement.
TTATCAATTACATGATGCGGATGCGCGCTTTGGTAATGCAGTGTACTGTTACATGCAGTGATTTTCCTACGGGTACGACTCTGAATGTGATTATCCTGCACAAAGAAAGTGACATCCAGGAAGTCAATTGATTCATTGTCATAACTGATGGTAAATCTAACATTGTACGGGTTATCTTTTAAGTAAGCATTATACTCAAAGAGTTCCGGGGCAGGTCCATCCCAGAGCATAATAACACCAGCAATGTACCTGCCACAGAAAATGACATGCTCCATCCATCTAGCAGCATGGCGACCCTAGGCATGCTCCTGCTAATACCAGCCCATAAAAAACCCGGCATAAGCTGGAGCAAACCTAGAGCCCATTGCTGTGCCCTGGACCTGGTGAAACCATTGGGAATCGTGAAGAAAAAAGGTTTTTGATAGAATTATGTTAGTCATTTCCAGCAGGACCTCAGTATGTGAATAATGCTCTGCCTTACTCCAAACTCTTTCTTAATACATGTATAAAGGCTTGTCACGTCCAGAGTCACAAATATAAGGCTCTCAGAACATGCTAAGCCTTCAAACTTTCCCAGGATATCTTTGATGTCCTTAATATAAGCCGGCCAGTTTTGTACTAAGGGCTGTATGTAGTGATCCACATACTCTGAGAGTCTTTCCGAGGGAGAATTTAACCCAGAAATGATAGGGCGGCCCAGTGGAATGGGACCCCCTTATGTATTTTCGGTAGAATGTAGATACATGGGAACGTTGGTTCCAAGACCGTCAAGTATCTACACTCTTCCTCACTTATTAGGCCAGTCTCCCGCCACTCTGCAAGTCTCATGTTGATGTGTGTTCCTAATGTCTTAATGGGGTTCCCTGGGAGCTTGATGTAACAGGATGTATCCACCAATTGGCGATTTATCTCCCTCATGTAACTTGACCTTTTCATTTCCCCCCTTTATCTGCTTCACAAATGACAATTGAGGGATCCGATATGAGTCCCTTGAGGGCTTTGTTCTCACCTGCAGTGAGATTGTGATTTTTAGTTCAGGGGGAGGTGGGTTGTTCCAGAACTTTGTAAAACCCTTGGGTGTGCTTACTATGGTTACCCCAACTTTTTGCTGGTGTTTCACTGTTTCTCGACTTTAGTCTGGCTGGGGCCCTGCTAACCAGGACCCCAGCCTAGCTGCTTCCTCTCTAAATTGATTGCATGTACCTTAGGTACACTCCAGATTGGTTACTGGGTTACCCTTATGAGTCCCTAGTGTATGGTACCATAGGTACCCCAGATGCCTACAAGGGGCTGAAGCATGTATTATGCCACCCCTGGGAAGTCTTCCAAAATGGCACCATAGGACTGCTACTGCAGCCTGGGTAAGGTGGTGCAGGCACCCCTTGCTAAGATATAGGCTACCTATATCTACCTTTAATCACTGACACATATAAACCTATAAGTCACTCCTATGGCAGGCCTTAATAATCCTGAAGGCCGAGTGCTTGGTTTTGTGTGAGAGGGTACCCATGCATGAGCAGGACCACTCTGCAGCTTTCAGAATATATTCTCTGAGGCTGTTCTGTGATGCAGCCAGACCATATACGCTTAAGTGCATTATAAGCTCGCAGTAAATGCTAACTTTGGAATGGCTGCATGGAAACATGTCATGTTTGGTGTCACACACTTTGGAATCCTACCCCCCCAGTCCTGGCGGCGTGAGTAAAATTCCACCCTTCTAGAGGGATAAGACATGTACATACTTACCTGACCGGTAATAGTTGAAAAGAGCCCCAGCATCACAAAATGGATGCTGCAGCCACAGACATGGGTCTGACCTCCATCTGCTAGATGAAACTCCGGCAAGGGAGGACTGGACAATAGGTTTCCTGTCACAGGGAGGTGTAACCACCGCCCAGACAGGCTTTAGTGTATTGGGGCTGCATTCAGAGAATGCTTTTCAGACAGTGCTGGGGGCACACTTGGTGTCCCTGTACATACCCCAGTTCAAACCGGTTGCATGGGCACTCAGCCCCTGCTATGCAGTGGAACTGGACAAAGGGAAAGGGGTGTAACCACCCCCCTCCCTGGTACCTTCCATAGGTGGGTCCCTAGAGTATATCCATGCCCCTAACTTAGTATAAATATGGGATCCCAGTCCTTAGAACTTTAGATTACACCTGGACGAAACTGTGCAACATATATACCAGGTGTGGTTCTCCTTTCATTTGGTCATTCATGAAATTATAGACTGGTAAAACAAGCTGCTTTACGTTCCTTCAGGACTAAGCCTGAAGGCTGCCCTTTAGATTACACCTGGACGAAATTCTGCAACATATATACCTGGTGTGGTTCTCCTTTCATTTGGTCATGCATGAGATTATAGACTGGTAAAACAAGCTGCTTTACATGCCTTCAAGACTAAGCCTGAAGGCTTCTATCAACAGCTACCACTAGGATAGCTTTCTATATAGGTTGTCTTTTAACCTTCTATCCATAAGGGTAGTTTGGACTGGTACAAGGTGCCCACTCGAATAGTGGACAGCATATGCCAGGCCAACTTCTCATACCGTGTGTCACCTTATCTCTTAAAAGATCTAGGTTAGAGTATGTGCCAATTGGGATGTATTTTGATTTTAAGCCACTATCTAGTGACACATCCTCAGAAATTTCCAATTCATTTATAATCAGGTCTACCTCAATCTGTGATTCATATTCAACAGACATCATCATTGAATAACTTTTACATCTGTTACAGTATATGGGGAAGGGACACGTTACTCCAAAGGTTTGGTACAGATGGATGGATTACGCAGAAAATGATCCTTCAATTTTAATGATGTTATACATTTTGACAAATCCACAAACATGTCACCGAATTGGCCACAGAAGAGAGAGAAGTTGTGCTACTTGCAGAGGTTAATTCAAGAGTATCCTCTGGGTCTTTTACCTTCTCCTAGGATTTTAACATTATAATATTTGTGGGATTTGGTATAGACTCTCCCATCTTTATAATCCTTATCATCCCTTCAGATTTTTTTCACTTTCTTATCTCGCAAGTAAATTTGATTGGTCTCAAGGATCTCATCCAATATGGCATAATTTTTCTTCACTGCTTCCTTTAATTCAGATGTTGCGATCTCTTTTTCAAGTTCCTCTGTTTCTTGTTGTAATTTGATGCCTTTTTTCTCCACATTCTTAATTAAAATGCGGATCATGTTAAATGAGGCATTGCAGAGATTTCCATCCCAGTCCTCAAGGGATTCCTTATCCAGGTCCTCAAAAGTGGGGAAAATTAAAATTCTGAGGCCTCTAGGAATTTTCTAATTTTCAATATATTTTTCCAGAGTGGTGCTGTCCCACCATCTGGACATCTCATGGTTTTTTAACTTTTCCAATTGTTGGAATTTAACTTTTAAGCTCTCTGTTTTCAGGGAATTCCCAGTCATGTCTCCTGGTTTGGCACTGGAGGCGAATAGATCCTGGGCTAATTCCTTTTGTCTGTCTTTAAAGCCTGGCATTGTTTCAGTGTTTTTAAATACAATTCTAAAAAAAATTATATACTTATACTTTACAGGGCAGGTCAGTGCTAAACAAGGGGTCAAGATACATAAACAAAAAAGCCTGATGGTGGAACCCTCAGAACCACAGCACCTGAACTGTTATTCCTTTAGTATTCTGACCCCTCTATACTCTTTGGGGTTTGTGTGCACACTGAAATGCACCCACCATCACAGTGCCAATCCTCAAGGGATAATAACATTTTGAAACATAAGCACAGGCGCACCACACATCATTTGCAAAAATTAAGGGTACTAATGTATAATCTGTATACAATACAAGTGTTATTTTAAAAAAAAACAGTATTCCTATTTTCTGTAACTTTCTAAAAACGTGGTCATACACATCAATTTTCACAGTGTTACAGCCGATGCTCTATTACCTTATCCTTGACCTGATGGACACATGGCATAACGCCTTCCTGCTGTCCACATTGACAGTTATTGTTGTACCAACCCATTGGGAGAGACGCCGGATTCACAGCAGGGCAGACCGACAGCGATAACGGACGTGTGACAGGAAGCCAAAGGATTAAAGAATTGGAACTAACTGAATAGCAGTCGCACACTGAGCGGTATTTACAACAGTGATAAATGTTCCTGGTATGCCCTAACCTTTACTACGGTCCTAAAACCAATTTCAAGTTAGAACAGATCTACAGTGATAGAGAGTTCCTTTCCAACACGAACAACAGAGTAACCTAAGGATACCCTAACCGGGTTGGAACTATCACCGGTCTAGTGGGAATACAGTACTCGCCTTTAATAGAAGGAAGCCCTGAAGAGTCAAAGTTTAATATACTTTGACGAAACACGTGTCGGCTGGCGCTGTGTAGCTCAAGTATTAAAAAAGAATTATCAACTACAAAGACGTCATCTATTCCTTATTTTTCTGTACAAATGCACTAATGGACTTATTATATGTGTAAACCAACTGTGTGTGCACAGGATTTGTGCATAAATTATAGATGTTTTGAGAACAATATCCCTAGAGGGGTTGTGAGGGTCACCCCTTTCCTGTAGCACCACAAACAGAAAAGCTAGAAAAAAAAACAGTATCAGAGATATAGCGGAGCACAACTAGTCCCTAACACTAAGAACCCTGCACGTTGTTATTTTTTAGTTATTGTTGTACAATTAGTCGTTATTGGAGTAGTTTGAGTGGTTATTGATGTAGTAGGAGTGGTTATTGGGGTTGTGTGGGTGGTCATTGTTGTAGGATTAGTGGGTATTAGTGTAGTGTGGTGGGATATTGCCACACTATTAGTGGTTAATGGTGTTGTGTGGAGGGTTATTGTTACAGTATTAGTGGTTATAGGTGTTGTGTAGGTGGAGACTGTTGTAGTATTAGTGGTTATTGGTGTGGTATGGGTGGTAATTTGTATGGTGTAGTATGGGTGGTTATTGGTGTAGTAAGGGTGGGTATTGGTGTAGTGTGGGTGGTTATTGTAGAATTAGTTGTTATTGGTGTAGTGCATGTGGTTATTGTTTTAGTGTTTGTGGTTAATGGTGTAGTATGGGTGGTTATTGTTGTAGTGATAGGGAATAGTGTGATGGTTGTTTCTGGTGGATCTCCTGGTTCCGGGTGGCATCCCATAGTTTATAGGTAGTGGGATAAGTACTTGCACTGATAAGCAGGATATCACTACTTTCCATTGTTTTGGTTCCCAGATGTCTTAATATTGGTGCTTGTAGGCCTCATTACTAATGTGTGCAGAGGCATGCTTAGTTTAGCTTTAGATATTGCCTTGTGATATGTTACATTTTGCCTTTGTTTCTTTGCTGTGGCTGTGATTATGCATCTTGGACCTTTGATGTCTAATTCATATATTTTCAATTGTTTCCAGAAGTCTCTTTTTCCCTGTCTATCGCTTGCTCGCACTCTATTCTCCTTTGGTCTCTTGCTCGCTTTAGCTTTCTTTCTCCTTTAGCTCTCCTTTTTTGACTTAACTTCTGACTACTTTACTTGTGATTCTCTGCAATGTGTTGAAAAGGAATATAACAATCAGAAAAGGGCCTCTTTAATCTGGGCTTTACTCGCTGTGGTCTAATCCGAGGACCTAATCACCTTTTCATTCAATTCAAGGCATTCTCCTTGGGTTCTCCAACTTTATATTGAAAAATCTGCCTATTGGCAGCACAATAAGTGTTCTTTTATTTTCTCTCTGCACCTAATTCATTCTTTCTGTCCCCCTCCTTTCTCTCTTTTTGCGCCTTCTATTCACTTTCTCTCTATCTGTCCAACAGTGAGAGGGGAACGGCGTGCAGGCGTTGGTGGGAATGGTGTGCAGGCCTTGGTGGCAGTTTTGGGGTCTACGGAAGAGACCTCTCTTTGTATTATGAGAGGGATTAAAAAAGCAGAATTTGGTATTCAAACATCTGTGCTTCTGACTTTTTGGGAATTAAAAGAAGCTCTGCTGTGTATATTTACCACATTTTCGATCCAAAGGTATCAGAGCGCTTTAAATGAACACCAGTTGCATTACAGACCGGCACATTAATTTTTGTTAGGCACGGTGATGTGCCAAGAATCACAGGATGTTTCAACCTCCATCAGACTTGAACCTGGTTCCCCAGCTTCAAAGTCGACTACTCTGGCCGTTAAGCCATATTCTGGTGCCAGTGAGGGGGAACTGGCTGTAGGGCTGTGCGAACACACTCTTAAGTGGACCAAACACGGCTCAAGGCAGGTTCCACGGCCTCCCGTCAGAAATTGAAGAACCTTGGTATGGAAGCTTTTGGACTGAACACTCATGGGTTAATGCGCCTGCTGATAAGATCTGAGTGTAGCCGGCACATCATGGGGCTGATTCCAGTAAATGAGTGTAAATAAACTTTATTGTATAGTTAGTAAAAACCATTACAAAAAGTAGAAAAAGAAACATTGGTTAAAATAAATTATCAATGTGCATCCATGATTTAGACTTAGTAACATTAAAAAACAAGATGACATACAGTGAACGTCAAGTATCAAGGCAAATCAATTATATGTTGTCCGTTTACTTGTTGTGGAACGGTGAGTGAAATTCATCTTCCATTGACTGGCAAAGAAGAAACAGCAGGTGCAAATCTTACGTGACATTAAAAAAGAGAGAACTAAATCTTGTTTACTCTAAAATTAACGGCATATCTAAAATAATTTCAACCTTGTGAGGTAATACCTCTTTTGTTCTCAAAGTTCATGACAAATTTGACTAATCTGCAGATTAATTGTGGATCCGCTGTACACAAAACCTGTATAACAGCGGAGCGACAGGTACGTACTCTATATTCCATGAACTTTGTCTTTAACCAGTACCGTCGTTCCTGATCCAGTGCAGGACAGATGCAGAGTAGGTGGATAAAGTCTTGTTTTGCATCGCCACACAGATCACACTCCTTAGTGTCTGGTTTCCTCCAATCCGGTTTGTCTGCATTTGTCGGCAGATTACCCATCCTTAAATTAAGATATTTCGTTTTGACATATGAGGAAAAGGAAAGCCCTAGATAGGCTGCAGGTTTAAGCACTTTATATGATTGGATTATCATCCAGGCATGCGCTCAGTAACTGAGGGTTAACTTGTCATTGATTAGCGAGTGCCTGTTTGCAGCCTTTTTAATCGCTTGCTTGAATGATGATACCGGTAACTTAGTTTGCCACAAGGATGTAAGTTCAGTAGTTTCGAGGGATAGTTTTAGATACTTAGCGTACTGAGAGTTGGGATTTTTTTGCATTGCTTCCCACGTGGCTTGGTTAATTCCTGTTTCCCTGTTCATCCAAATATCGTACCAAAATGTAATGGTCTCGTACTTTTTTTGCAGGTCTTGGGATTGCAGGCCGAACTCCAGTCGGACCTGCGCAGGTGAAGCATTAGACGACACACTAAAAACCCGCTTGTAGACTCTGATTTGGATACGGTCTAGAAGCTGTGCACTTCTGCCATGATGTAACACACTGCCATAGCCTATTGTGGGTAGTAACTTGGCTTTGATGACTGTCAGAAGTGGATTAAAAAACGGGCCTTTTAGCTGTTTGGAAATACTGTTAAACGCATGTAACAGGGCTATTCCTTTTTTTTCGATGACATCGAAGTGCATGGAAAAGTTAAGGCGACTGTCCAATTGTATTCCCAGGTACTTGTAATTGCCCACCACTTCCAATTTTTTGTTGTCTATGATGAAAACCGGCAGGGTGTTACGTCGACGTGTCAGTATCATGATCTTTGTTTTCTGACTGTTGATTTCAAGGAGATTGAGTTTTGTATATTCTGCCAATTCATGCAGGAGGCGTTGCAGACCTATTTTTGTCTGACTTAAGAGCACCACATCGTCGGCATAGGAGAGATGTGTCAGGCGTAGTGTTCCTAGCCGCGGTGGGTGAGCATTGGTCCCGTCCAGCCTTGAGGTTAGGTCTGCCAAGAACAGATTAAAAAGATGAGGGGCCAACACACAGCCCTGTTTTAATCCGTCATGTGTGTTAAAATTCCGTGCCCATTAGCGATCTTTACCTGCATCCAGGTGTCTGTGTATAAATCCATTATAGGGTTGAGAATTGCATCCGGCAAGCCCTGCTGCTTTAATTTGGACCATAGTAGTTGACGGTTGATACGGTCAAAAGCCGCTTTGAAGTCAACAAAGCAGGAGTATAATGCTTGATGGTTTTGCATACTTTTTTCGGCGATTAAACTTATTGCCATGGCGTTTGCCATGGTACCTGTACCCCTACGGAACCCAGTCTGGTTTACCGGGATCTTTTGATTAACCTCGGACCATTTTAGAAGGTCAATTAACACCAAGGATGCGTAGTATTTAGCTTCAGCATCAATGAGTGCTATTAGACGGTAATTTGCTGGGTTTTTACGGTCTCCTCCTTTGTAAATCGGGTTTATAATCGCCCCTCTCCAACTTTCTGGCAGCCGGCTCGTGTCATTTATTGACCTAAATAGGATGTTTAACTTGCGTGCCCAGAATTGAGGGTCCTCCTTGTAGATGGCCTGGGGGACGCCATTTGGCCCAGGTGCACAGTCTTGTCTGCTTCTCTTAATTATTTGTAATGTTTCTAATTCCACATATGATCTTGATGTCTGGACTCCGCCTCGCTGGATAACACTCATGTTGTTAAATTCTGCAGGGACAGTGGTCTTCACTTCCACTGTTTTTAATATTTTATGAGCTGGTTTTGTGGGTGGCACCAGTTGGTTTACTGAAAAAGTATCAAGTAAATGTTGGACCAATGCATTTTCCGTGACACAGGTCATACTTGTTGTTTGTGCTGATCTATTTAGTGAATTTACTTGCGACCAGAATGCTCTGGAGTCGGATTTTTTTGCGTTGTGTAGCAATTTGGTCCAAAAGTCAGTGACTTTAGTTTTATTTTCAAGCCAGATTTGTTTTTTGTATTGTTTCCTAATTAATCGAAACATTTGCCATACGTGCGAATCCGAACTGCGACCCTTTGCTTGCCTCATGGACACCCGCAGACGCCTTCTTAAGGACAATATGGTCTTGCTGGTCTGACCATATTTCTTTTGATTGGTGTTCTCGTGCGAGTTTACTCCAGTTTTTGGTAGCTTTTCCAAAAAGGCAGTCAATATTTCTGCACACAATTCGCTTTTATCGGTTATGGTTTGAAGTAGGTGCTTAGCCTCATTGGCTATTTGAGGTAGTGAATTAGTCGTCCACCTTAATCGCTTCAGGTTGGTTGTTGTTATTTCCCCAGCTGTTGATCGGGCTTTTAAGTGTTTGCGCGTTGCCAGATTAATCTCAATATGCTGCATTGAGTGATCACTCTCCGCTGAGCATTGAATTTGGAATCTTTTGATTTGCCCCAGGAGGGGGAGCGAGACGATGGTATAGTCCAGTATTGTGCTCGTGCTGGGGCCTATGTGGGTAATTGAAGGGGGTTTATCCGGTTTGATTCTTCCATTTAATACTCACAACCCCTGATTTTCCAGGGCCCACATCAACTGTTTTCCCACTCGGTCAGTCCTCTTGGCTGGCGGGATCTCCTGTGTTTCAACAGCCCAGAATTCGTTTGCAGCCATGATATTGTCTTCCTCTTCTGGGAACTGTATGAGATTTGCATTGAAATCGCCCGTCAGGATTATCTCCCATTCTGGTTGGTCAAGGCGGAAACCTGATATTGCATTATTAATTCCATTGAATAATTCTTTTTTTGCCTTCGTTTTTGGATGGGCGTATATATTGATTAATATAATAGTTCCGATACCAGCCTGGGATATCCTCTCTAACTTGATTATTTGCATGTCTGGTGTGGAGGCTGCCAGTTGGGAGGCCTTGACGTTTAATGCAGTGCTTATATAAACCGACAGACCCCCCTTTGCTCGACCATAGCGCTGAGCGCGAATTGCCCTGACATGAAAACTGATTCTACCTGGAACATCAATTGGCTCTGTTAGCCAAGTTTCCTGCAGGGCAATGATGTCATATGTGTCCCAGGTGTCCATTTTCCTATTGTTGCTTAAAAATTCTTTGGCACCGGCGATATTCCAGGAAAGAACTTTTACTATACTATGTCCGGTGTTGCGTGCCCTGCTTTTAATTCAGTATTCCGTTTGGTCTTGCATTTGTCTATTCTGTTGGTCGGTTTTGGAAATGTCTACACCCCTTGCCCCTTGCAATACCGAATATGTACATCGGCTAACCCCGGTGTGATCTCTTAATTTGGTGCGCTTTCTTAATAGGGGCGAGGGATAACCTATCGTTTCCTCTTCCTTGAGCGAGATGCCCCATTCTTCAAATTTCCTAGTTTCGGTGAGTAACTGCTTGACAGTTTCCACGCTCCTCCAAGTTGTAAGGGTGCCTTCCTTTGGTGTGTTGTTTGCGAGGGTGATGAATTCAATTTTCAGCAGGCCCGTAGATGTTATGTGGTTGAGACTCCGGATAGCCGATGTTAGGTGTAAGATGTTTCCTCGGTTTAGATAGTCTTGTGTACCTTGCATTTTATAGTTGGGTATGAAAAGTAGCCTTCCAGATATTATAGGTTGTGTTCCGTGCGTGTTGTCGTGCAGCCGAGTTCTCCCTGCTTTATTGCTTCCGTTGCGTTTTCCCTCATCCCTTGTGCTATTTACCTGTAGGCTATGAGCTTCGTTCCCTGGTTGTTCTGGCAGTATACTTTCCTTAGTTTTTACTTTCGATGGTGTTCTTTTAGGTCCGCCTAGTTCTGTGTTAGGCGTGCGATCGTTCACGTTATTAACTGGGTTGGGACCTGGCCTTGTGGCCTTTTCCGGTCCTTTGCTTTGATGTTGTTGCTCGGTAGTAATCTTTATTTGTAGTTGGTCTTGTTTGTTTTGGTCAGCTTTTGCTATAACTTGTCTTGTCTTTATTTTATCGCTTTGGAGGCGATGTTGATACTCATAATTAGTTCAGGTTTTGAAGCAGCTTTGTGTATATTATCTGGACCTTTGGTCACTACCCTTTGGGTTCCGTGCTTGATGGATTCGTGTCTACTATACTCTTGTTTCCTTGTGTGTTGGTTAATACCTTGTTGATTAGGCCAAGTTTTTTGCCTTATGTTGTTTCCATTATTGATTGACTCGTCCTTAAGACTTCCCAGTGTTTTGTTTAGGTGTGGATGATCATAATCGATACTTTCCAGGCTCCAATCCTCCTTATTTGAGTCCTCTGTGTCTGTGCTTGTTGCATAGTTGATTTCCTCAAATAGTGTTGATGCTCTTGTTCTTTTTCTCTGAGCTAAGTCATTACAACAATCCTCTTTGACGGTTAGATGCTGCCCTTTTTCTTTTACACTATGCTTCCGGTGACTGCCTTGGGGTTTTGGCGATGTTGGCGACTGACGTGACCCCTCCGCATCTCCCTCTTGGGTTTTAGCAATTGTTTTTCGACAGTTGAAGATCGGGAAATTGGTCAGGGCCTGCTTGGTTGCAGGTATACGGTTTAATAGTTGATTTCTATTTTTCCTTGCACGTTTTTTCTGCCTTTTAGTTAAAGGTTGCTTGATATGTAGGTTTTTTTCGCCGTCCTGTTTGTGCTGTTCTTTTTCTGGCGATTCGTGAATAATGATATTTCGGGCTCCTATGTTGTTCCCTGTGATGTTTTGTTCTTTCTGATTGTCTTCAAAGTTTTTTTTGTATGACAAGTTATGTTTCGGTTCATTGTCTATTATTTGTTGTAATACCAATGCTGTCAGTTCTGACTTTCTCTTTACCTGGGTTGATAGTGCTTCTTTATGTGCATCCTTTTGCTGAGCAGTGTGGTCTCTTTCATTAGTTATGTTATTTGCCCCCTGATTTACATACTTGCATTCATGTAGAATGTCTCCGAGTATTGACGGTAAGTCTTTTAACTTTTCCAATATTGGGCTGCAAGCGCAGTGTGGGTTCTGGATCCGGGAACGGGGCTGCTCCTGAAAAACGTCAAATAAGTTTCCCAAAGTGTCCATTTTTTTATTTATGGTGGCTATATGTTCGGCTATTGTACTCATTAAAAGAATTTGAATGTCAAGTTTGTCTGACTGCATGTTCAATGTTTTAATTGAGGTTTCCAGGATATTACCCAGTGCACCGTGTAGTGCAATTATGGATTCCAGATTTTGGCTAACGTCGCTCATTCCTGCTTGCTTGCTCTCATTCGCTTTGTCGTGTTTGTCGTGGGTTGCGGAATTTCGATGTTCCTCATGTTGTATATATGAGAGACCTTTGTGTGGCAACCTTTTTGCAGAAGGTGGATCGCATGGCACTGACACACTTGAAATTTCTATTATTGTTGGTTCCTGACAACACTCGGTATCAGGGTCCGTGGGCGCAGCTGGATGAGCTTTGTTTTCTATGTCCTGATTTGACCCACTTGATATCTCGATTAAGTTATTGTTTGCTAGTTCCTGGGTTGGTAGATTGATTTGGTGCTGTTCGCTTAAAGTTTTTCCTTGTATCTCCGTTGTTGCAACTGCTGGTTTTTTTGTGTAGTTTCTTTTGCTTGGAACCAGTTGCACTCTTTTGTTTGTCTTGCTTTGTGTTACAAGACATTGTGCTTTGATTTTTGTCCCAAAGAATTTGGGAGTCGGACCAGAGATTGCACCCCTCAGTGTCTTTACTGTATTTGCGCTTTAATTGATTTAAACGTGAGTCCGATCTTGGAGTTGAGTGGTTATTTGGTTTCACCTTGTACGCCGCCTCTGTGGTGCTAGTGTTGTGGCTACCCTCTTCATCACCAATTGCCGGTGCGCTGCTGGCCCTTGGTAGAATTGTATTTGTTCCTTTTGCTGATTGGACTGACAGTTTTGGTGTCGTTGTAGTCCTTTGGAGCTGTGTGTTTGGTAAACTCTCTTCCAAAGGTTTTTCACTGGGATTGTCCATTATCCACTCAAAGACACTTGACGACTTCCGATGTTTCATTTGTTTTTGGGCCGAGTCTTGAGCTGAGCCATGGCTTATGTTTTCCTTGTGCTCCGTGTGTACTTGAGCTTGTATTTGCAACTTATGCTTGTTATTTCCCTCGGTGATTTGTGTGCACCTGCCTGATTCATCTATTCCAATACCCTTTGCTGAAGTGATGTTTACACTAGGCGGGGGTAAGTGTTGTTCAGCCAGCTGTGTGATTGCCTTGGTCGGGGTCATTGGTATTTGTAGCCCGTTTGGGGTTGCTGGCATTGTAAAAATTGCTGCTACAGGGTCTTTCAAAAATGTGAATTTTCCACTGGGCTTAATTGAGCCAAAAATTGAGTAGATTGGGGGTATTAGCGAGGTAGTGGGGGGGTTGGCTGGAGTATCTTCGGGGGGACTAGTGAGTTCTTTCGTTTTGGATTTCCGTTTTGTGGTCTGCGGGGGGTTCCTCCGTATCCTCCCCGACTTCATTGTTCCGGTAGGCTTAATTCCTTTGGTAACCTGAAACTTCTCACTCCCCTTTGGAACCTTTACACTGGGATCTCGGTGAGTGTTTGCTTGCGTGATGGGGTGGTCAGTGATAATGTATGGTGGAGATTAGTCGCGTGAAAGACCTTGTCAAGACCCCCCTCTCCACACTCCGCTACACTCCTCACCAAGTTCCTTTCCGACCAGTGAAAAACCTTTACCAAGTTCCTTTCCAACCAGTGATTACTTTTACTGCTGCGCGCCACCTCTGTCACTTCTGCCTCTCACCCCCTCCACCACTCCTCACCGGCTCTGCTGCTCCCTTGCAGGATGTTACTGTACCTCGCTCCTTCCCTACTCAGCTTGCTGTCGGTGTTTATTATCAATGCGTTGCTCCTAGATCCCAGTCTTCTTCTCTCAGCTCTCGGCTCCAATTCAAGCTCTGACGTGGATGGCGTATGGAGGTGCCTCAAATGCCTCAGTGAAAGTGTAGGTGCTCAGGGCATTCCAGGGTTTCCAGCCACTTCTGATACCTCCGTTGCACCTGCTCTCTCCTTTGCTCCTCGGCACCGATCGAACTTTGGTCACAGGCCTGCAGGTGCCTCTGTGTGCCCGTTCTGAGCGCTTTAGGTTCTACGAGCGCGCGGCACCTCTGTGCCCTCCCCGACCTCGCAGCACTTTAGGGCTTTGGGACTTCAGAGAACTGCCTCCAGGTGCTTCAAGGCTATGGCTATGGAGAGATTCGGGGAGCTTCAGGCCAGTGCACTTGGCCCACTCTCCGCTCCGCCCGCTCGCAGCCCGCCCCTGGCCGCGCTCGACGTGCACCTAACTTCTACTTCTCACCGCTTCCCTTCTGATGCCGTACGCAGGGTGCTGGATGCGGTGGGCGAAATGTGGGACGCGAGGTGCTTGATGTCACCAGCACACTCACGGTTCACGGCCTCCCGGCATCAGCTTCTGCTTCGTTCGCGGCTCCCGATTCTGCGCCCGGTGCAGCCTCACAGCCTCGCAGCCTCACAGCTTCGCTCTGACCGCTGGTCTAGCACGACTGCTCCGCCTCGCTTCGACTCCGGGGCTGATTCCAGTAAGCCAACTCAGGAGGTTAGTGGCCATGCTACAGAGATGTTTGTGAGAATGTTGGTCAAAATTCCAAAAAAAAGACAGGACATCAATGTATACAATGAAAGTATCTGTGTACACTTCCAAGCAAATGGTCCTGTTTGTAATGTTTGAAAATGAAATCGACCTCCTTTTGTTCCGCCTGAGATCGGCAAGGCTAGGTTGGAGGTACATGGCGGCTGGCGGGCTGGAGAGCTCCTCCGAGTTATGGGAGAGAGGCAAGGAGGGAGACGGGCAGAGAGGGGATTGGGCAGCTGAGAGGAGAAACCCAATCCGTGTATTTTCAGCCAAGGTGCGCTGCAATGCCGGGCTCAGACACACACAGGGAGAGGGTGTAAGTGAGACTCCGAACTCCGATGGTATTTTCTCCCCTGATGATATGTACTTTAAGATTTGAACAGTAAACGTAAGATGAAAGCAGTTTAAAATGTGGTCTAAAGCTTCTTTAATGATCTGTGACTTTTAGTTAAAACTAAACACAGGAAGAAAAGCCATGTTAAGAAAGAATGCAGGCGTTTTATTATTCAAAAAAGAATCCTCTCTCGTTATTAAGTTCCAGCCTTTGCAGATTCTTAAAAAATTAGCAAACAGAAGGTTATTTATTGCAGATTTTTATAGCGTAAACTCGGCCAAAGGGCGCAATTATATGAGCACCAGTTACATTACAGAAGATTACATTCATGTTTATAATATTTTAGGCATTGCTGGGACTCACACCTTTTTTCATAGTTCCACATTCTGCAGCTCTGACCCTAACAATATATTGTCTCCATTTTCCGCCCTGGGAAAGGTGCTTCACAGTGAGGTTTATGGAAACATACCCCACCCCCCACCCCCCACCCCCCACCAAGGCCTGAAAGGCACTGTAGCCGAGGTGCCAACAACAGGCCCTCAGCAATGCCATTCACTTACTCACCCCAGCCCAGGGGTACAGAAAGGCACAGAGCTGCTGCTCCATGGGGAGCCGAGTTGATAATGACCCACAGCAGGGGAGTGGGACATTGCTTCTGGAAGTCTGCACCGGCCCCACGGGAGGCCAAGATAAAGCCTGCAGCGGACAGAACAATATTGGCCGGGCGACACAGCTGACAGCAACACCCTCAGACCCACCTTGCTCATGATGCTACCCCCCACACACACACTTTACAGTGGCCTGGTGGGGAAGACAATAAGCCTCTGTGGGCCGGTTGATAAAAACCGGCCCACTGTTGACCCTTAGGCACTGGCCCATTGGCCAGTGCCCGACTGCCCTCCTTTCCAATCCAATGCAGCCTGTTGGGGTCAAACGAAGTGCCCTCCATTATCCTGTGGGGACTCCGGGATGTGGCAAGCAGAGATTAACATATCACACTTATCACAGTTGATTTTCTACAAAACTTTAGCCTCTGATAAAATCTGTCATGCAATGTAAATGCGCATTTCTCACCCCAAATATACTGTTCTTGCAGAATACAGCAGTTTGCATGTTTGCAAATTACACCTATTTCAGAGTTCCAAGGTCACTGAATATGTTTCCGACGATGACCCAAAGGAGTTCACTTTGCACCTCCAGTGTCCTAGGGTTGCTCAATCAACCATGATGCATTTAGATGCACCAATGTTCCGCTTTCTAGAACGAGTTGTCCATACCTCCATTTCTAGTATGAGTCCACTTTGCTATTCTGCAGACAGACATTCTCTATATTCAGCAATTGGCATTCTGCTTATGGCATCCGTGAATCATGGTCTCCCACTGCGCTTTCGCGAGGGCAGAGTGAAGTGAGGGAACAAAGGTGCGTGGGGTGCAGCTCCATCGGTCTCTATTGAGAATAACCTGCTTTTCCGCCTACACCTTCTATGGTCCCTGGCATGCAGTTTGGGGGTTTCATGAAGTGTCACTGATAGGGTCTAGCTCTCAGTGATGCAACAGGTGCAGTGGCACCAGGGCGTGTATTGAGCTGGGCCTTATGGACCGCTGACTGAGCTTGTGTTTTGCTACTAAGTTGGGGAGGCGGTGGGGGGCGCATTTCATTGCTCGTACTAGGACTCAGGGCATACTTGCAAAGTCAGTGGCCACTCTGTGTAGCCCTACACTCATGCCTCAGTTACTTACCGGTAATCTTCATTACTCCTAGTATAGACTTCCTCGCCACATGATTAACAAAGTGAGACTCAGCTACACACCAGAACCCTCCAAAGCAAACGTTGGCCTCCCATCCCTTCCCAATATGGGTGACCCAAGTCACCCTAACCTCTATAAGAGGCGGACCGGCCCAACCCTTCAACCTGAGCTACCAAGCATAATCATGAAGCCGATAACCAGACAGGGAGGGGGGGATGGGAACTCATGTGGCGAGGAAGACTATAATCTGAGTAATGAAGATTACCGGGGCATTACCTCCTCATAAGTCTTCCTCGCCACATGATTAACTAAGTGTGCACATACCAAAGCCAAGCGGCTTCATGGAAACTCAGAAGAAACCAAGGACCAGAAGGGGATTCCAAGAAGCAGGGAAAGCCCGCCAATCACAGATGAGTGGAAGTACCACCCAAGAGAAAAAAGGGATGTATGACATGACAACGCGGGCTTTTAACCCGCCCTGCCATTACAACGCTGCTTCTACAACGCAAGTCATTACAACGACTTGCGCTGTAGTCGCTGGATAGTGGAATAGTTTAATTTTCTATTCCAACTCCAGCACACGTTACAGTAGGGAAGGTGTTGGAATAGAAAATTAAACTATTCCTTTTCCAATAGCGCCCTCAAGCGCAAGACGTTGTACCGACTTGCGTTGTAAAAGTAGCGTCATAATGGCAGCGCGGGGTAATGCCCGCGTTGTCATGGCTGCTCACTGAAACAAGCATTTACAATGCAATGGTCTCGGCATTATTAAAGGTAGAGCTATTGGCATTGCTCATGACATTTTTTTTTAAAACATAAATAAATGGTATTGTCATTTACAATGGCAATGGGTGAGCATTAGAGAGTACTAGAGATTATTCGCGGGCACAGAGCCACACACACAAAAAGCCACACACACAGAGGCACCCACACACACACAGAGCCACCCAAACACACACAGAGCCCTACCCACACACAGAGCACTACCCACACACACAGAGCCCTACCCACACACACAGAGCCCTACCCACACACACAGAGCCCTACCCACACACACAAAGCCCCCCCCACACACACAGAGACACAACAATGCACCCACGGATTCCTCAGGGGCAGAATGCTAATAGTTTCAAAACAAATCCTTTTCGTCCCTGCCCAACCTCGAGAATTATCTCCCTGCAAGTAACAAGCACCAGTGTATTAAATAATTGCAGTCACATGTGAAAATGTAACAGTCCGCGTGAAAGGCAAAAGAAAAAAAAAGTCCGCTACTGGTTATTGCAGCTGGAGCAATGTTAAAACTGTGAGGGGGTGCAACCACATCAAGTATGAACTGCAAACACAAACTCTGAACAACCACGAGCATGAAGGTGGCTGGATAACGTAGAGCAAGCTCAACTGCAGTCACCGACTATTTATTCAGTGACTGAGCCTTGTAGTGCTTCAGAGTCCTGTCAGCAAGCGAGGGAGGACAGGGGATTTGGCGCAAAAATTGGAGCTGCTGGTATAGACGGGGAGACCACAGACGGATGTAGGGAAAACATACACACTGGGGCACAAAGTAAAGGTGCTCACAGAATGTGAAAGTTGCGGCAAGGGGCCCCTAAAGAGCATGGACATGGGTTGCAACAATTGTTTTAGCAGATAACTGTGCAGAGGGCATTGAAGCAGCGTTTACATCCTGTCAGCAAGCGAGGGAGGACAGGGGATTTGGCGCAAAAATTGGAGCTGCTGGTATAGACGGGGAGACCACAGACGGATGTAGGGAAAACATACACACTGGGGCACAAAGTAAAGGTGCTCACAGAATGTGAAAGTTGCGGCAAGGGGCCCCTAAAGAGCATGGACATGGGTTGCAACAATTGTTTTAGCAGATAACTGTGCAGAGGGCATTGAAGCAGCGTTTACATGCAGCTGGCACACACTAGGGGTGTAACGAGCAGGTGAACAAAGACACAGGGGTGGACTAAAGGGTTATAGGAAAAGGCAGGGCCCGGGGAGAATCAATGGCTGCGGGAGCGACCTGGGAGATCAGTGGCTGCATGAGGATCTGGATTTCCTCACTCAAAAGCGGAAGGAATGGGTGGCAGCGCCGGAGTTTGAAAGCTGCTGCTGCCAAAATGTGGTGAGCCTGGCCAGTCGGGTAAAGATTCCATAATGGCGAAAGATGAAGTGGCTTCGGTCCCTGGGTCACGAGCCTCCATAGCGGACATCTTCATGGCAGCGGGAGGGGGGGGGGGGGGGTGGGGGTGGGAGGGACAGAAAGACCTCCGCAATACTGGGGTCTCAGAGGGACAAAGAAAAAATACAAAGCCCGAGCGTCGCTGGTTTAAAAAAAATAATTGAATCCCCACAGGTGCCCCTGTGCTCCATGCGGAGCTCTGGTGGTTCTGTGAGGGTTTTTGCTGGTGGGGGCTCCGGACCCATTTGTGGTGGTGTGCTCGAGACCCCCGTTGTTTTTTTTTTAATTAAACCCCGGAACCCCGCTGTGCTCCATGTGAGGGCTCCGGGCTGTTGAGGCGGGTTGGGCGGGCATCCAGGCCCAGTTGCAGCGGTGAGGGGGGGGGGGGGTCAGGAGAGCAACACAAAAACAGGATCACGGACAGGGGAGCACAGAGGCACACAAACCGGAACACAGACAGGGGAGCACAGAGGCACACAAACCAGAGCACAGACAGTGGAACACAGAGGCACAAAAAACGGAAGACAGACTGCAAATAACTCCTTCACGACCCCAGTGCTTCGGTCCCTGGGTCACGAGCCTCCATAGCGGACATCTTCATGGCAGCGGGAGGGGGGGGGGGGGTGGGGGTGGGAGGGACAGAAAGACCTCCGCAATACTGGGGTCTCAGAGGGACAAAGAAAAAATACAAAGCCCGAGCGTCGCTGGTTTAAAAAAAATAATTGAATCCCCACAGGTGCCCCTGTGCTCCATGCGGAGCTCTGGTGGTTCTGTGAGGGTTTTTGCTGGTGGGGGCTCGGACCCATTTGTGGTGGTGTGCTCGAGACCCCCGTTGTTTTTTTTTTAATTAAACCCCGGAACCCCCGCTGTGCTCCATGTGAGGGCTCCGGGCTGTTGAGGCGGGTTGGGCGGGCATCCAGGCCCAGTTGCAGCGGTGAGGGGGGGGGGGGGGGGGGGTCAGGAGAGCAACACAAAAACAGGATCACGGACAGGGGAGCACAGAGGCACACAAACCGGAACACAGACAGGGGAGCACAGAGGCACACAAACCGGAGCACAGACAGTGGAACACAGAGGCACAAAAAACGGAAGACAGACTGCAAATAACTCCTTCACGACCCCAGTGCTTCGGTCCCTGGGTCACGAGCCTCCATAGCGGACATCTTCATGGCAGCGGGAGGGGGGAGGGGGGGGGTGGGAGGGACAGAAAGACCTCCGCAATACTGGGGTCTCAGAGGGACAAAGAAAAAATACAAAGCCCGAGCGTCGCTGGTTTAAAAAAAATAATTGAATCCCCACAGGTGCCCCTGTGCTCCATGCGGAGCTCTGGTGGTTCTGTGAGGGTTTTTGCTGGTGGGGGCTCCGGACCCATTTGTGGTGGTGTGCTCGAGACCCCCGTTGTTTTTTTTTTAATTAAACCCCGGAACCCCGCTGTGCTCCATGTGAGGGCTCCGGGCTGTTGAGGCGGGTTGGGCGGGCATCCAGGCCCAGTTGCAGCGGTGAGGGGGGGGGGTCAGGAGAGCAACACAAAAACAGGATCACGGACAGGGGAGCACAGAGGCACACAAACCGGAACACAGACAGGGGAGCACAGAGGCACACAAACCGGAGCACAGACAGTGGAACACAGAGGCACAAAAAACGGAAGACAGACTGCAAATAACTCCTTCACGACCCCAGTCACTACATTCCCGACACACAGAACTCACCTTGTAATTGTTCCTCACCCTCGCTGAAATGGCGGCGCTGCAGTACTTGTGCTTCTCGCCGTGCATGCTCTCGGGTAGGATCACGGACAGGGGAGCACAGAGGCACACAAACCGGAACACAGACAGGGGAGCACAGAGGCACACAAACCGGAGCACAGACAGTGGAACACAGAGGCACAAAAAACGGAAGACAGACTGCAAATAACTCCTTCACGACCCCAGTGCTTCGGTCCCTGGGTCACGAGCCTCCATAGCGGACATCTTCATGGCAGCGGGAGGCGGGAGGGGGGGGGTGGGAGGGACAGAAAGACCTCCGCAATACTGGGGTCTCAGAGGGACAAAGAAAAAATACAAAGCCCGAGCGTCGCTGGTTTAAAAAAAATAATTGAATCCCCACAGGTGCCCCTGTGCTCCATGCGGAGCTCTGGTGGTTCTGTGAGGGTTTTTGCTGGTGGGGGCTCCGGACCCATTTGTGGTGGTGTGCTCGAGACCCCCGTTGTTTTTTTTTTAATTAAACCCCGGAACCCCGCTGTGCTCCATGTGAGGGCTCCGGGCTGTTGAGGCGGGTTGGGCGGGCATCCAGGCCCAGTTGCAGCGGTGAGGGGGGGGGGTCAGGAGAGCAACACAAAAACAGGATCACGGACAGGGGAGCACAGAGGCACACAAACCGTAACACAGACAGGGGAGCACAGAGGCACACAAACCGGAGCACAGACAGTGGAACACAGAGGCACAAAAAACGGAAGACAGACTGCAAATAACTCCTTCACGACCCCAGTCACTACATTCCCGACACACAGAACTCACCTTGTAATTTTTCCTCACCCTCGCTGAAATGGCGGCGCTGCAGTACTTGTGCTTCTCGCCGTGCATGCTCTCGGGTTGGGCAGAAGGGAACTTGGAAGGGGGATCGCAGGGAACAGAAGTGAGCCAGGGGCATGCTCTCGGGTTGGGCAGAAGGGAACTTGGAAGGGGGATCGCAGGGAACCGAAGTGAGCCAGGGGCATGGAAATATGACCCCGAACTACACCGGATTGACCGGGGAGGGAAGGAAAGCAGAGATGCGGACTCCTCAACCGGTGAACCAAAATGGCGCCAGCAACTCCGAATTTTTTTTCCGATTTGGGGGCGTGGTTTTGATGTTCTGAGTGACAGGCAACGTCACTGTCTAAAGAACATCAAAAATTACGCCCCCAAATCCGAAAAGGACGGGGCTTGTTTGGAGTGACTCATCTCTCCTCCAATGGCTGGCCTCCGTTTAGGAAGCCAGCCAATGAAGGAGAGATGGGGCACGGAGGCGGGACCTTCGGCGCTACTCAGACTCATTAAGTCTCCGGCCTAAGACTGCGCAAGCGCAGCCTTTTAGGCCTTCGACCTAAAAAGGCACCCAGGAGTAGGAAGAACAAGCCCAGGACAGAGAGACACCGGGAGGGCAAAAATAAAATGGCCACCTTGACCCGTAAGGCCACCAAAACACTGCCCGAACCCAAGACCGAAGGAGGAAAGGGAAGGCATGGATCTAGACCGCATGGAGCCAAAAAAGAACAACAACTGGCACCAGAACAGGAAGAGGCAGGCAGGAAAAAACACACCCAGACTGCCCGATGGACAGCCAAAAGGGAGAGGGAAGCTAACATCCCAGACTCCGGAACCAGGCAAAAGAGGGCAACACCCTCACAGAGACAATAAGATGCCACATCTGTCAAAGACGAAGTCCGACCCAAACACAGCAGCACAGAACATCGGACCACCAGCACCCAGAGAACAGAAACCATCCCAATTCGCATGACCGGAGGGAAATAAGGAAATAAACCCCACCAGGCCCGGTGGACAACCGAGGAAACCGAGGGCAGAAGCCGAGGAACAAGACGCTACTATAGTGGACCGGCAGGAACCACAAGAACAGAGGAGGGTGCAGAAAGGCACCCAGCACCCCAACAAATGGCAGAAGTAAGGCCAACTAAACCCCATCAACACGGTGAAAAACAGGCAGGCCACGGACCCCAGCGGGCCAAAGGATCCCCTGGAAGGAAGCGCACACCAGCACAAGACCGAGGCAACCCGGCCACCCATGGACCAAAGCGGCCGCGAGTGGAAAACCTGCAGGCCGCCCAAGGATCCAGAAAACAGAAGGGACCAGGTCCAAGGCAGAGCCACCATGGAAACAAGAGAAGGCCAAACACAGGGCAACCGCGCACCAGGAAGCAGCAAGCACCTAGTAGCAAGGGGAACTCAGCACAAATGAGCTGGAATGCCCTGCTCAGGGATCAAGTATACCGACATGGAAAACGGACCACTAGGAGCAAACGAGCCACCGAAGCATACACCCAGGTGGCCACTAACCAAGCCAGACCCAGCAGAACAACTGAGAGCGGACAGGAACAAGAATAAACAGGGAGGCAAGGCCTCCTGTAGAAACACACCAATGAAGAGAAGGAAAGAAGGGCATGGCCAAACGATCCTGAATCAAAGCCAACACCACCAGGGACCAACCCGAGCCAGCAGGCACACGCACAACAGAGCCAGGGTCAGAGAAGCAGATGACACATAATCCCCACAGGAAGCGGTGGGTCCCGCAACGGAGAAGGAAGAACCAGGAAAACCTTCACACTCGGACAACCAATACCCTCAGCAGGGGAAGCCAAGGGAAAAGAACCCAGATTGGCACCACCAACAGAACAAACACCCCGTCCAGGACAAACAAGCCCAGACCCCGCGTTGCGAAAGAGAACAGAGGCAAAGTGCATAGTCGAGAGTCCTGCCAACTGATCCATCTCCGGGGACCCAAACCGTGCCGGCAGAGTGCACCATCAGAAAAGGGAGAGAAGGGAGCCGTCTTCCCGACCCACAATTTAGAAGAAAGGGAAGAGGAGGGACACCACCAACCCAGACTGGACTGAACCTGTGGAGACACAACCACCGGCACAAGGAAAACAAGGGACAAGGAGACCACCAGGAACAAGGGAAGGGACAACCAACATTAACACTCAATCATATCAACCCCGCTAATAATGGACCTAACAACTCAATGGTACCCACCTAGGCCATTACAGAATGAAGCCAGATTGAGAAAACACCCGGAAGGCCCTAACGCTGTGTCGTTCAGTGCACAGTACAGCACACAAACGGCTCCTCAATGCTGTTACCAAGGAACCAAAAATCTGCATCATAAAAACAGAAAGACATGACCAGCAGGGAATAAACCAAAAATGTATTTCCACAAGAGTAGTATGTAGAGGACTATTGCCAAATGTATAATCTGCTGTCTACACTCTGCTCTATGAAGCAGGCCCGTTAATACCAGTTAATAAGGAGAGAACCAATGACCAAGCGAGTACAGTTCCATTAGATCCGTAACGGATAGAGGCAAAAACGTGACAGCAGCAGAAGAGCCAAGCTGATGCGAGATCTCCTAACAATTCTAGCTGAACTTCACCCTCAGCTGCCAACCAGGTTGCCAGCCACGGTGTGTAAGTGATTTGCCCAAAATCACAGGAATTTGAGCGTTGTTTCCGATACTCGAACCCGGTTCCTCAGCTCCGGCCGCTCAAGCCGTAAGGAAACATCCTCTCCCCTGAGAATAGTGAAGAGTGCATGCGCATTAGCAAGACACCATACCAAAATCACACACAAATGAAAACCTCAGATGTAAGGTGACAGTACTACCACACACAAAGGAAGGCAAAGAAAAAAAAACCTCTGCAAGACCCACATGAAGGACCGGTGTCACTTTAGGATACACGTAAATCCACAAGCCAAATGCCGTCGGACTGAGGAACAGGAAAGATTGCGGCTCAATACGGGAACAAGCCTGTCAGAGGCTATGGCTGAACGTGTGCCAACTCGGCCCGGGAGAGGGCCCTGCGCGGAAAATGGAGGCGAGGCAGGAGGCAGCAGGCAGCAGAAAGCCCTCAGCTTACTGAGCCTTACCAGCCTGCTGCCCAAGGAACAGAGCCGACAGGGTGCGTACCCCGGAAACAAGCACTCTGAGTTAAAACCCAGCCCCATAGAGAAAATAGCAGCGCAGGAAGCCGGACGAAGTCGGACCCGCCCCTCGGAACACAGACCACAATGCTGCCGAAAAGAGCACCCGCCCTGCCAAGAAGACCCTCAGGAGAGGCCCGGGGACCGCAGAAAAGGCATGAAAAGAACTAACCAGTGAAAGCAGGTAAGACAGAGAAGCTCCGGGGAGCACGTAGAAGTCATTGCCCTCGAAACAGTCTCCCAGCCATCTAGCTATCGAGCATCAAGCCCACATAGCACACAAACACAGCAGCAATGTGAAGGCCATTTAACACCGACTGGAACGGTAACTCCCTAGAGATGGCATCATGTACCATGTACGGTGACACAAGAGGAAAGCAGAGCTCCGCTGTAGCCCGTCGAAACCAGCAAATACTCTAGGCCATGGAAATGGCATGAGGAACACGGAGGCGCGGTCGGGGACTGCAGAACAGACCACCAGGCCCCCTTGCCTTCAGCAGAGAAAACGCAGAGCCGAACCGGACCAAGTAAAACAATGGGCACCTCCCAAGCAGGGACACCCCTCCCCAGGGAAGAAAGCCAGGGCCTCGGGGTAAAGCCATCTCGCTCCCAAAATTACAGAGTCTGGAAACAAAACGCCAGATAAAGGGAGCAACCGCTGGGAGACCCAGGCACAAACAAAGTCCCCAAACCAAAGCGCCTACACGGACGGGGGAACAGAAAGGGTCGCTAAGCTGAGCCCCAGGCCACCCCTGCTTCTCCCCTGTTGACCCATGGCTCACTAGAGTAGAGCCTAACTAGCCCTAACAGGATACTGGGGGAACAAAGGGCGGAAGGGTCCCAGATCCCACGGGCCCCCTAGAGCAGGACCACCAACCAAGGACCCATGTTCCTTCTCTTCTACAGCAGGAACCACTTACCTGAAACACGCTCTGGAGAATCTGCAGCACAGAACCAAAAAAACAGGCTAAAGAGTTGGGCCAGTCCGCCTCTTATAGACGTCACGGGTGACTTGTGTCGGCCATATTGGGAAGGGATGGGAGGCATGGGAGGCTAACTTTTTCTTTGGAGGGTTCTGGTGTGAGCCTGAAGCTCACTTTGTTAATCATGTGGCGAGGAAGACTTACGAGGAGAAAATTGTAATGAGTAAATTATTGATCATGCAAATTATGTACTGCTTCATCAATGGTCAGCGTTTCCGAGAGCTCAGTGAAGCAGAACTCGGGATGCTGGATGTCTGAACTGGAGAATCTGGTGCCCCGAAGTTTGTCCATAGTAAAGGCTCCTCACGTGCTGACTCCGGAGGAGAAGGGATTTGGGTCTATTAATGTTAGTGAGTTGCATTGTGCACCACAGTCTTCATCGTCGTCTGGCTGTTTTGTTTAATGACACGTTTTCAAGGTTCATCTCCTCCCAGCTGCTACACTTGTCTTGTTTCTGAAGAGTACAATACTTTAGTTGTTTCATAAAAGTGAAGTGCATGTGAGACACAAGTAAGGGTGGGTGAAACTCTGCGGAACCTCGCAGGGTTTTTATCTAACTCTGCAGAATTCCTCAGAGTAAAAGTCAGCGAGTTCCGCCCACCCCTACACATAACAGGGAAGTGTTTCAAGGCAAGGAGTGCGACTTTTCACATGACCTATATCATATGGATGGACCTCTTCTTTGCTTTTGACTCGGTACATTGTTCTAAACTGGGATGTGTTATGGAGGGAATGGGCACTGAAAAAGCCTTGATAGATCTGCAACAGCAAATGCCTTGGGCCACATCAGCCAGGATTTGTTTTGAACTGAATGGTGAACTCGCTCTGAAAATAAAATCCACTGTTGGATTTTGTCAGGGCTGTGTCACAGCCTCTTTTTTTGTTCCTAATTTCTAACAACTGTTTAGAAAATCATCTGAGTATTGCAAGGAAAGATATACCACAGTTGAGGAACCACACACTCTCTGGACTTTTATATGTGAATGATGCAATCCTAATAGCACAAACCGCGAATGGACTCCTAAAACTAATTTAACCATATGACACGTTATGAGATTAGAGATTGTGTTTTTTAATCCAGAGAGTACTGCAAACTAATCAAAAGAACTTGTTAGTAGTAGTTTATTCTTTAATTATCACCATAAAACTCATATGGGGTAATACACAAACCACAGATTGGTAGCCTCAACTGGCATTTAAATCTATCATTAGGGTTAGAGTTTTATTTAGCAGTTATTTCTAATACTCAATGTTGGAAGGTGGAATCTGCCTGCATGGTTACCCCCACATTTTTCCTGATTTTTGCTGGTTTTCGACAAGTCTGACTCGGATCCTGCTAATCAGGACCCCAGTTTATCTACTTTCTTCCTAAAGTGATTGCATGTACTTTAGGTACACTCCATATTGGATTCTAAGGGCACACTTATCAGTCTCTAGTATATGGTATACAATATACCCAGGGCATAGGTACCCCAGAGGCTTCCTAGGGGCTGCAACATTTATTTTGCCACCCCTGAGAAACCATTAAAACTGACAACACAGGTCTGCTACTGCAGCCTGTGTAAGGCGGTGCATGCAGCCCTTACTGAGATATAGGTTCACTTTATCTACCTTATATTTATTTATTTATTTATTTTTTGCATTTGTAAGGCGCACAGATACCCACAAACGGTTTCCCGGCGCCAGGCCTATGGAACCAGAGCTGTACAAAAGCAGAAATGACTAGAGACCAGATTATTTATTGAAAATCCAGGTCTTAATGCTTTTCCTGAAGTTGGCAAAGTTTTCCTCCTTTCGTATAACAAGAGGAAGGGAGTTCCAGAGGGTCGGTCCCAAAAAGGAAAAGGACCTCCCTCCGACTCTAGCCAATCTGAATCTGGGCACTGCAAAATTTGCTGCATTTAAGGAGCGCAGATTGCGTGAGGGGAGATAAGGCCTAACCAGTTTTTGCAGATACTTTGGTGCGGTACCTGCCTTTATTTTAAACATATAACTCAGGGCCTTGAACCGTACCCGGTTTTCCACCCTGAGCCATTGTAAGTCCTTGAGGTGTTTAGAAATCCTCGCTGTTCTGGGGATTTTGCACAACAGCCTGGCTGCAGAATTCTGGACAAGCTGGAGACATCTGATAATAGCTTGGTTGGAACCCAGGTAAAGGATGTTACTGTAGTCAAGCCGTGATGTAATGAGGGCATTGACCACGGTCTTCTGGGTGACCGAGGGCAGCATCCATATAATCTTGCGCAGCCATTTAAGAATTGTAAAGCAGATGCCTGCTACTTTATTGGCCTGTTGTTTCATCGATAGTGTGTCATCGATGTGCACCCCTAAGTTTCTAACCTGGGTAGCTGGTGTAGGAAAAGCACCCAGGGATGGCGGCCAATGAGTGTCCTTCCAGAGGTCCCTATTTTTACCTAAGAGAAGAATCTCAGTCTTTTCCCCATTGAGCTTCAGCTGGTTATTTGACATCCAGCTGAAGACTTCATGAAGGCCAAGTTTAAGCGCAGATGGAGATGAAGGATCAGATTCTGAGAGAGAAAAAATTATCTGCGAATCATCCGCATAAGTCATTAATTCTAAGCCAACTCGCTCCGCTAAGTCAGTGAGGGGACGAAGGTACAGATTAAAAAATAGCGGACTCAGAATTGAGCCCTGAGGCACGCCATGGGGCGAGCTGAAAATGTCTGACTGAGCCTGAGATGACGCGATCTGGAAGGTACGGTTGCAAAGATAGGATTCAATCCAGTCCAGCGCTGCCCCTCCGACACCATCCTCACTGAGCCTGGCAAGAAGTCTGGAGTGAGAGATGGTATCGAAGGCCGCACTAAGGTCGAGCAGGACAAGTGCAACCGTTTGCCCATCGTCCAAGAGCTCCCTAATCTTCTCAGTGACTCCCAGAAGGGCGGACTCGGTGGAATGTCCAGCCCTAAAGCCTGACTGGGAGAAATGACTACACATATAAACCTATCAGTCACCCCTATGGCAGGCCTTATCAATCCTGAAGGCAGGGTGCTGGGTTTCGCATGAGAGAGTGCCCATGCATGAGCAGAGACCCTCTGCAACCTTCGGAATCTATCCTCCAGGGTTGTTAGTGATGCAGCCATACCATAATCCTTAAGTGCATTATAACCTTGTGGTAAATGCTAACTTTAAAACAGCTGCACAGAAACACATTGTGTTTGGTGTCAAACACCTTGGAGCCACCCCTCCACACCAGTAAATGGTGTGGGAGGCATGATTCCTTCCTTGTAGAACCACTAATATGGGGCACCAGTCTACCCTGTACCAGCTTTCTCGACCCTGGCATCACAAGATGGATGCTGTCAGCCACAGACACAATTATGCCCTCCTGCTGCTGGATGAAACTCCGGCAAGGGAGGTTGGACAATAGATTTCCTGTCACAGGGAAGTGTAACCACCTCCCAGACAGGCTTTAGTGTACTGGGGCTGGGTGGGTGCACTCTGAGAATGCTTTGATGTCAGCACTTGGGGGCACATTTGGTGTCCCTGTACATAGTCCAGTTCAAACCGTTTTCAGGAGCCATTTGCTTCTGCTTTGGTGCAAAACTGGAGAAAGGATATGGGTGTAGCCACCCCTCTGTCCTGACACTCCCAGAGGTTGGTCCCCAGAGTTCGTTCTACCCCTTCCTTGGGTATAAAGTAGGAACCCCTGACTACAGGACTTTAGATTTTACCTGGACTAAACTCGGCTAAAGAAACGAAGTATCCTTTGATGATCTACGCTTTGCTGGACAACTGAAGAATCTTCCTTGGAGTAAAGGAGTTACTCCCCTGCAAGGCAGGCACCAAAGATGCATCTGACCGGTTTGCTTCTCCGAAGTTCCTGATGACTCCAAATAATTTTGTATCACAGGAGGTGGGTTTCCAAGTGTCCCAGAGGTCGACAAATGTGCTCAGCAAACCTGAGACCCATATCAATCGTGAGGACCAAGCAACCTGAACCCATGGGCAACGTGTCCATTTGCAGAAACATATGCTTTCCGGCGACCCCTGAAGCTGTTCTTTGGGCTACTTGTAGTCCTGACCCCGAGCAGTGTTTCCACTGAAGATTACTGGTCTACACTCTACAAGTGTTCCGTGGGCTGTTATTTTGTGATTCCTCTTGAGGTCCCTACGCGATCCCTGCTCCGTTGTCCATTTGCAGAAACATATGCTTTCCGGCGACCCCTGAAGCTGTACTTTGGGCTACTTGTAGTCCTGACCCCGAGCAGTGTTTCCACTGAAGATTACTGGTCTACACTCTACAAGTGTTCCGTGGGCTGTTATTTTGTGATTCCTCTTGAGGTCCCTACGCGATCCCTGGTCTGTTGTCCTTTGGGTCCCTGTGAAGGTAACTTGAACTTTCAGTGGACTTTCCTGGTTGCTCCAGATGTGCCCTGACTTATGGAATCCCCAGAACCTTGATAATCCTCACAGAAGCATCTTATCTCTGACCATGTGGGTTGCAGTTGCCAAGGCTTGTTGGTGTTCAATCCAGACGCTGACCCCCCAGCACTCGACATCCTTTGTGGGAAAGCTCGCCTGTAGACTTCGGTCATCCTTGGCATCTCCTGGTCCCTGTGGCTGCAGAGTCAAGCTTCACCTCTTCTCACCTGAAACAACCAACATCGGTGGGCATTCGTTTGTCTTGCCCTTAGTCACTGGAAAGTGACCCAAACTCTGTCACTTCTGCTTTCAGATTCTTCTCAGCTTGGATCCAGTCTTGGATCACATCGGACACTTTTCCTCTTCACGGCAGCAGCACTTTGTAGCATCACGCCATTGAAAACAACGAAGTTTTTCCAACACCATTCGACATATATGCACCCGGCTTCCCTGTGTTAGGTAACACAAGTACTCATGGGTTCACATGGACTGGCCTTAGAACCTTCTATGGTTGAAGAGGTGTGGCACCGCGGCCAGGGTGACTGACGCTGGGGATCACGGTTCGATCCCTGGCTCCGACGGCAGCGGTCTGCCAAGCACCATGCGACTCTGGGCAATCGCTCGCTTAATTTTCCCAACGGCCCCCAGCACCGAGATACCACTTTGAGGGTGATTTGTGCGCTATACAAGTACTGAATTTACATTTACATTTTGCTCGAAGTCCTCTCTTAAGTATCCTTAATCTTTAAAATTCCAACCAAGACTTACCCACAGAGTTGTACGGAGCTCGCAGCCGTGTTCACACACTGCACTCATCCCCCGTGGCTCCTCTGTGTCACTACCTTGGGTGGTTCCTTGGGGTCCCAGTGATTCTACGTGCTCTAGGCAATGTGTATAGTCAAGTCGTAGTTGTTATACCACTTTCTTAGTATATGGGTTAGTCTCCCCCTAAAGCCCACTGTGTATTGTGCTATTTACTGTTGTTCTAGTGATTTAATATTGTGTACTTTGTGCTCTAATCTCATAAAGAGATTAGTAGAGAGTGTTTAATAATCAATATATATTTTAATATTAACACTTGTGTGGTTCTCCTTCATTTGGTCATTCAGGAGGTTACAATCTGGTAAAACAAGCTGCTTCACATTCTTTAAGACTTAGCCTGAAGGCTGCTCTTCATAGCTACCACTAGGATAGCTTTCAATAAAGGTTGTCTTTACCCTAATCATCCATATGGGTCGTTTGGACTGGAGCAAGGAGCCCACTATAACTAGTGGACAGCATATACCAGGCCAACTTCTTTCACTCAATACAACAAGAGAAACACTTACACGGCAGACTATTGCTGCTGCACCTCACACTCGTTTTAAATGCAGTAGAGATCCTTTGCAACCAGTCGTCAAGTGATGTCTCTTTAGTTCAGATCCTAAATGAAGCAAGGGGTGGGTGTGCACCTGGTAATGAAGTCCAGAGAATCAGTGTTAGTTTTCAAAAATAGTTTTCATTTCCAATCGATTAATTATCACGAAATGGGAGCATTACACTCAGCCAACGTGTTTCGTTCTCACATGTAGAACTTCATCAGGGTACAATAGGATGAGTTTTCTCAAGATACTAAAATATTGCTACATAGAAAGTGCGCTCCAATTAAGTTCACTGGGCGCAGTGTAGGACGTTCATAAAACCGAGTCCGGCCTCTGGTCATAGGTCTAAATAAATGCGAGTATCTTCACGATAAGGAAGAGTTGCTACACCAAGTTGCGCTCCAGATAAGTACAAAAGGGTGCAATGTAGGCAGTTTACAAAGCCGGGTCCAGCCTCTTATCATAGGTCTGTGATGAAGTAAGAAATTGTGGATGATGCGCAAGGTCGTTGCTCCAGGCAATAACACTGGACGCAATCGGGATTTCCTAGGGCCATGTACAGCCTCTCTAATGTCATAATATAGCCTATTACCGAAAAGATGTGTCTCCATTGATCTGAACAAACCACACTATGTGGCTGATTCTCAACAGCAGGCCACGTGGAATCCTGAGTAGCAGCAGATCTCTTCTCGCTTCTATACAGGAAGTTCAGATGAAAAGACTAATCACGTTTTAAGACTCCTTTGCGCAAGATGCAGGAGTTGCAAATAAAAGAGTACAAATTACACCTGTTAAAACATAACAACATCCACATGAAAATGAAACGCAAATTGCAATTTGGCTCAAATATCTAACTGTGCATCAACGTGCCTTCACAAGAAGCAACTGCCAGTTCTACAAACACTGCCAAACTCCCAAAGATAAATCAAACTATGTATTGCTACTTCATCAGCTTCAATGACTTTTCTTCAGATCAAAGTGAACTTGAGCAAACGCCACCTATTTCCAAAAAAGAAAACTTTATACAATTCTATCTATGGATGAAAACGACTTACTTTGTGTACCCTAGGTTGCATTTTTGCTTTGCATTAGGAATCCTTTTCTTGGTAATTTGGATTGGTAAGATAACTGTCTTTTTCCTACTACTGAATGGACATTACCTCCCACAATGCTCTGCAGTACAACCTGTGAACTTGGTCCTGAAACCACATACGTCATCACACCGTGACCAGAGAAACCTGTCCCTAGTGAACATTACAGCAGTTTCAGTACCGGATGGTATAGTTTGGGATAGAGTTTCATATGATGCATTTGGTTCTACTTAACATTTCAACATTTCACATGGATTTAAAATTTCATTCAATCAATCAATCAAAGATATTTGTAGAGCGCACTACCTACCCATAGGGTCTCAAGGCGCTTGGGGGGGGGGGGGTGCCGTTACTGCTCGAACAGCCAGGTCTTGAGCTTCTTCCTGAAGGAGAGGTCAGGCGCAGGTCGGCCGGGAGGGAGTTCCAGGTCTTGGCGGCCAGGTAGGAGAAGGACCTTCCTCCTGTTGTTGCTCTACGGATGCGTGGGACGTCGGCGAGGGCGTGGTTGGCTGATCGGAGGTGGCGTTTGGGAGCGTAGAAGTTGATTCGGTTGTTGAGGTAGCTCGGGCCTTGATCGTGTAGGGCTTTGTGTGCGTGGGTGAGGAGCCGGAAGGTGATTCTTTTGTTGACCGGGAGCCAGTGCAGGTCTCTCAGGTGTCCGGAGATGTGGCTGTTTCGTGGGATGTCGAGGATGAGTCTGGCCGAGGCGTTCTGGATCCGCTGGAGTCTCTTCTGGAGCTTGGCGGTGGTTCCGGCGTAGAGGGCGTTGCCGTAGTCCAGACGGCTGGTGACGATGGCCTGGGTGACGGTCTTCCTGGTCTCCGTGGGGATCCACCAGAAGATCTTCCGAAGCATGCGCAGGATGTTGAAGCACGACGAGGAGACGGCGTTGACTTGCCTGGTCATGGAGAGGGAGGAGTCCAGGATGAAGCCCAGGTTGCGTGCGTGGTTTGTCGGTTTGGGTGCGGTGCCCAGGGCGGGGGGCCACCAGGAGTCGTCCCAGGCGGAGGGCGAGGATCCCAGGATGAGGACCTCCGTCTTGTCAGAGTTCAGTTTCAGGCGGCTGGTCGTCATCCACTCGGCTACCTCTTTCATCCCTTCGTGCAGGTTGGCTCTGGCGGCGGCGGGGTCGTTGGTCAGGGAGAGGATCAGCTGGGTGTCGTCGGCGTAGGAGATAATGTTTAGGTTGTGTTGGCGTGCGATGGCCGCGAGGGGGCTCATGTAGACGTTGAAGAGGGTAGGGCTCAGCGAGGATCCTTGAGGGACGCCGCAGATGACTTCGGTGGCCTCTGACTTGTACGGTGGTAGGCGGACTCTCTGCGTTCTTCCGTCGAGGAAGGAGACGATCCATTCCAGTGCCATCTCCTGGATTCCGACGTTGCTGAGGCGCTGCACTAGGGTGCGGTGGCAGACCGTGTCGAAGGCTGCGGAGAGGGCTAGGAGGATGAGGGCCGCTGTTTCTCCGTTGTCCATCAGGGCTCGGATGTCGTCGGTGGCGGCGATGAGGGCGGTCTCGGTGCTGTGGTTGGCTTGGAAGCCGGTCTGTGAGGGGTCGAGGGATCCGTTCGTCTCGAGGAAGGCGGCCAGCTGTTTGTTGACGGTCTTCTCGATGACTTTGGCTG
The DNA here is from genome assembly GCF_964263255.1 of Lissotriton vulgaris. NCBI lineage: Eukaryota > Metazoa > Chordata > Amphibia > Caudata > Salamandridae > Lissotriton > Lissotriton vulgaris. The sequence continues at coordinate 1,805,247,419 of NC_141694.1, read as the reverse complement.
GAAACGGGAGTAGCGAGATGGGGTGGTAATTCTTGAGTTCGGTGGGGTCTGCTGTGGGTTTCTTGAGTAGAGCGCTGAGTTCGGCGTGCTTCCAGCTCTCGGGGAAGGTGGCGGTGTCGAAGAAAGTGTTGATAATGTCCCGCAGGTGGGGTGCGATGACAGCGTTGGCTTTGTTGAAGACGTGGTGAGGGCAGGGGTCCGTCGGAGATCCGGAGTGGACGGAGTTCATCATGCGGACGGTGTCTTCGGTGCTGATCGGAGTCCAGGCTCGGAGGTTGGTGGTGGGCGGCGTTGCTGTGGTCGCGGCATGGGTCGGTTGGGTGCTGAAGCTGTTGTGTATGTCCGCGATCTTGTTGTGGAAGTAGGAGGCGAGGGAGTTGCAGAGGTCTTGCGATGGGGTGATGTCGTTGTTTTCGGCGTTGGGGTTGGAGAGCTCTTTGACGATGTTGAAGAGTTCCTTGCAGTTGTGTGCGTTGTTGTCCAGTCGGTTCTTGAAAGCCGTTTTCTTGGCGGCGCGGATCAGTTGGTGGTGCTTCCGGGTGGCGAGCTTGAGGGTGGTCCTGTTGTCCGGTGTGGGTTCCTTTCTCCAGACTTTCTCGAGGGCTCGGCAGTTCTTCTTGGAGCTCTTGAGTTTGTTGGTAAACCATGGGGCTTTCTTGCTGCCGGGTCTGCTGGGCGGGGTCCTCATAGGGGCGAGTTCGTCTGCGCAGTTGCTGATCCACTTCGTGAGGTTGTCGGCGGCCTGGCTGGGGTTCGCTGAGCTGGCCGGAGGGTGCTGGCTCAGGGCGGTCGCGAGCTGGTCGGCTGTGATCTTGTTCCAGCTTCTACGGGCAACCTGTTGCTGGTGATGGTGGATCGTCGTTCTTTCGAAGGTGAAGTGGACACAGCTGTGGTCTGTCCAGTGGAGTTCTGTGGTGTGGCTGAAAGCGATGTCTTTGCTGGATGAGAAGATGGCGTCGAGTGTGTGCCCGGCGAGGTGGGTGGGGGTGCTCACCAGTTGCTTGAGTCCAAGGTTGGCGAAGTTGTCGAGCAGGGTGCTGGTGTTGCGGTCGTTGTTGTTCTCCAGGTGGAAGTTGAGGTCCCCCAGGAGGATGTAGTCAGCGGAGGGGAGGGCGTGCGGGCTGATGAATTCGGCGATGTCCTCGCTGAATTGAGTGCGTGGCCCCGGCGGTCGGTAGATCAGGGTGCCTCTGAGGGTGGTCTTCGGGTCGGTGTGGATCTGGAAATGCAGGTGTTCGGCGGTGGTTAGGGTGTTGTCGGTGCTGGTCGTGATACGGATGGTGTTCCTGTGGATGATGGCGATGCCTCCTCCCACCTGGTTGGCGGTGCGGTCCCTCTGGGTGATCTTGTAGCCCTCTGGGATGGCGATGGCGATGTCGGGTGCTGAGGAGGCGTTCATCCAGGTCTCCGTGAGGAAGGCAACGTCAGGGGCTGTGGTGTCGAGGAGGTTCCAGAGTCAGGGGCTGTGGTGTCGAGGAGGTTCCAGAATGATTTCATTACCCCAATAATGGTGCTTGAGCCGTCACACCAATATTTATGGTTTTCATTTTACCTGTATATAGGTATCCCAAACGATATGTTAGAAAAATGTTTATATACTGCTCAGTGACTGTGACAGCAACCTTAGCTTTGTCCAGAACATGTTGCATGTGCACCTTTGATTTCATCACCTACGACCCCATTTTATTTGTCCCCAAGTTTGTGTGGTTTGTGTTGTACGGGACTATGGTGAGCTGCATCTAAACCCCTTTCTAGTGTAGGTAATATTCTTGTGGGTAAGCATGTGCATTATGTTCTGTCAATTTCTATCATTTGTTTCCATTGTTCTGGTGTTCCTAAATGTCTTATTGTTTGCCTTTTGTATGCCGCATGTGTGATATGTGCATAGGCATGTTTAGATTAGCTTTAGATATTGCCTTGTAATATGTTATGTTTTGCATTTATTTCCTTGCTGTGGCTGTGATTATGCATCTTTGGCCCTTAATGTCTAATTAAATAATTTTCAATTGTTTCCAGAATTCTCTTTTTCCCTGTCTCTATGTTTGGCACTTCTTCTTTCTTCTTACTATTGTTTGCTCTCTCTGTCTCTCTTACCCTGTCTTTCCTTGACCTCTCCTTTTTTCACTCCACTTCTGACTTTGTTACTTGCCATTCACACAGCCGCGTAGCTAGGGGGGGGCGAGGGGGGCGGACCGCCCCAGGCGGCACTGTTTTGGAGGCAGCAAGCATGCACTTGTGGCCCGTTGCGGCGGCCTTAGTGGTTTATTTGGGGACACTCACTGTCGGACACTTTGTCAGCCAGTGTCCCCAGCCCCTAAATAAATTATTAAGGCCGCCGCAACGGGCCACCAGTGCCGTGCCCTCGCCGCGGCACAGTTTGATCAAGTGCAAGCAAAAACTCTCCTGCTTTCAACTGCTGCCTGCAGTCGCGACCGGGTCACTCCGAACAGAAGTCAGGATGCATAATCATGGCCGAGCCGATGCTTGCCACTGACTGAAGCAGTTGCCGCGGCCACACTGTCTGAGGCTGCAAAACCGTAAGTTAATTACATTTAATTACCTAAAATAGCCCTACAGCGCGCAGCTACCATAACACCAGTAACTCACCGCATGTCCCGTTACGGAGACACTAAGAGCCCGATGTTCAGATTAGAATTGGATTGGAATGAGTAAATACGTGATGTTCGGCCATGGGAAGCCTGAATGTTTACAGGTGAGCCCTCCTTCCTCCCCTTTTTTAAGCATATCAATTCAGGTTATGCAACAGGAGGAGGAATTGTGTTTAAATGTACATGTTTCAGGCAGTCCGGTGCGAGCAATTTTTTATAGGCCCAGCATGCACTCCTCTTTTTGCCACCCCCCTACGCCCCCTGACCTTAGCCAAAAGGGCTGAATGTAAGCTGGCTTCCGGTTTCCTGACCATCATGTACCGGAACCAAGCATTCACATCAGTCCAGTCTCGGTAAAGTGTCTTGCGAGTGATCTTTTCTTCCTAAAGGCCCAAACTCCTAATGAGCACAAACCATTTTGTTCTGATAACAGGGTAATTAGTGCCATACCTTGGGGAATTTCTCCACAATGATCGCATGGAAACTAGAGAAACCTTGACCCAGGTCAGTAGTGTCTCCTCAACCTTCTGCCTACGACAGGCTTGGGAGCAATCCCTTGAGTGTGAACACATTTTGCTGCATTTAGCCTCTTCCCTTACCTGGGTATCAGTGATCAAGTCAAATATTTCTACACATGCCTTGCTCCAGGTCTCTACTTTCAATAGTGTGGGACAATGAACCCCCTAACTGATATCGCTCTGATTGCAGTTCACCTAACCCCATATGAAGTAATACAATACCTGCAGATACGATACCTGCAGCAGCTGCCTCCTTGCTTTTTTTCTGGCTGTTCTGCTATGGTTGCCCCAGGCCCAGTTGTAGGCCTTTGCACCCCCCCCCAGAACTACCGGACAGCTGGGAGCCCAGCGCAGCCCCTGTTTGGTCAGTCAGCTGTATGGACTGCAGTTGCCCCTGGTCGCCTATCCCGAACTGCGCCACCAACCTCCTTGCCTTCTCCATGTTGTCTCCATAAGTCGGCCCAGCCATTATCTCCTAAACAACACTGGAGTGCTCATCAATCTTGGAGAGCCAAAACAACACACTCGCTTGTTTAGCCAACAGGCCTGACTGGGCCCCAGAGGCAGTGGACTCTTGATCCTCCTCCCCAGTGCTAGGACCTGGGATAGTGGCCGCTCTTTCACAGCCACACAGTTATCACCACTCTGGACAATGCTTGTGTTGTCTGCCGGCCTACCCACCTGCAACGGCACTGGCTGCACAGCAGACCCCTGTACCCTCAAATCAAGTGCAGAAGACAAGTGACCGTGATCAGCTTGACTTCTTCTCCCTACAATGCAGCTGGCCACGCCCCCCAACAGAGGGGAGGCTTACCAAGTGACCTGCCAACTTGTAAGTGTGCCCAGTCCTGCCGTGGCCCCGAATAATTGATGACTCACCCCAGTTGGGACGTGCCTTGTGGCATACTATATAGTGTCCTGAACTGAATGTTCTAAACTACTTAATATACTGTGTATGATGTACGTTTTCGAATTGGCTAACACTCTGCAGCTAGATGTGCTTGTACAAATGGGTTGCCAGCATTATGTAATACGACATGTTATTCTAAAGTCTAACTCTTCTGCAACGTGATGTTATATTCCAACAGAATGTAATCCCGCAAACTACTTTGAATAATGTTTAATGAAGTTTAAAATGCATTCAGAAAAACCAAATCAAATATGTGGTTCAAAGTCCTTAGAAAGTGTGGGAGATTGTAACTCTGCAGACAAAAACATAACGTTAGTTCAATAGAATCAGTCATGAAACAATACCACCTTAAAATAAAAGTCAAGTCCATACAAACATAGATGATGGCACTCTCACAACAATCGATTCCACTGAAGAAATTCGACTGATACCACAAAGACGATTTTGCTTTGAGGATCATAGTACATTTTAGTCTTGAAACTGAGTCAGACAAGAGTATACAAAAAACAGTAATTGGGAAGCAAAGATCTTCGGCATAAGTGCCTACATATTAAACAGCACCACTTTGCCAAAATGACTTTGAGATCAAATCTGAAATAGCAACAGTGACACGTATATTTAAAGGGGCACGCGTTTTATTTTGTACAGAACACACTGGCTGCCCCTCTTCTGTCTTGCGTTCTCAATTCTTCTCATTGACTTGATGTTTTGCTATTTTGTGTATGTGATGCGCTTTTTGTCTCCGTTCACTCAAAACAAAACTGACCTGTTTGGAATAGCTTGTTGTAAATGGACGATGAATGGTGTGGCACTCACGAGGATGCTGCATATTGTTGAACCTTGTAGAAGAGGACATTGAGTAGTTTTATAATGGTCCTATTAGGCAAAAGCATGGATGTGTTCGGTTTATTGTATCTGCCTTTGAAAGGTATTCTGTTCTCGTACTTCCAAGACGCAGTATTTCAAGTTACTAATGCAGAACCTTGCTATACTTGAGCATTTGCAAATTGCAGCATCCTACGTGTTAGAAAGTTGTGTAAGAGAAAATTAAAAGAATATGATGGCACTTAAGCCCACTGACTTACAACATAATGAATTCGAGTTGACTTTCCACATTCGTGTTTCTTTGCTATAAAACCAGGGAATGGATCAGCATGTGGGAGAACCTCGTTGGCACCATGTCCGAATAATTGTTAAAAGCTAATACCTTTAGGTGTATTTGCTGGCTTGAAAATGCTTTCCAGTGTAGATCAATGCATGTAGCCGTATTGTGTAGCTGAGGTTATTCTGATAGGTCGTCTCGTTGAAAAAATTTGTCTCAGTTTTGGAATAAATGTATTTTTTGCATTTGAATTCTGATACTCATGTAAAGCGCTCTGATACCTTCGGGTCTAGCCAGTGCTATATAAAACCTTTCAAATAAATAATTGTGTCTGCAAAACTGTGCAGTAGGGTTAGCGCTAACACAAAATTCATGCTCGAAAAACATTTGAGCGCTTTGTTCCCCGTTTATTACTGCAGAACTAAAACACGGGTGGAAATTCACATTCAAATAGTGTATTTTTTGTGATCACAACACTTGGAATAAAGTCACAAGTAGCAGGATGTTTATCTAAGATCGAGGTAACTATTAGCAGCAATACTACGTGTCTCTCGGACATCTTTCAAGTGCTCACCGTCCTTTTCCCCCTGCACCCCCCCCCTCCAAGGGGCGGCAATCTGAGGGATAGCCCCGGGCGCCACAAGCTCTAGCTACGCCCCTGCATTCACAGCTATGTGCTGAAAAGTATTCTAAAATCTGATAAGTGTCTTGTTTCATCTGTGCTTTACTTGCTGTGTTCAAACCCATGGACATAATAACCTTTTTATAGAAGTCAGGGTTTTTCCACCTTGCCATAAAGCAAAGTGCCTATTGTCAGCACCCTTAAAGATACCTTTCATTTTCCCTGTGCACTTCATTCAATCTTTCTCTATCCCCTCCTTTTCTCTCTTGTTCTGTCTCCAATTGTCTTTCGCTCTAGCAGGCAGTCTCTCTATCCTTTTTATGGCCCTAATTCTATGTTTTACACCTAAACTACTCTTGTCAATAGTATCTCTCTTTCTTTTTTAATCTCCTCTTCTATCCATCTTCTGGGCATATGGCGAGCACAGGGCATGCACGGGCGACTGGGTTTCAACCATTGGGGCTGAGGTCATTTGCCTCAGTTGGCCCGGCCCATCCGAATATGGCTTTTCAAAGTGGGCCCAGGCACTTCGTGAACAGTCACAACTCCCGTAGGGTTGGCAGGCTGTAGGAAATTGAATTATTATTTGGTGTGGTGACAACCCACTTCAAGGAATAATCACAATCCTCATCAGAGTAAACCCTCAAAGTCACTAAAGTAACCTGAGCTCAATCCCCTGGAAGCTATGGCACAGAGAAGAAAGGTTTAACTTAAGGCATGCACAGAGAAGAAACGTTTAACTTAAGGCAATGTGTAAACTATGTATGCAGTAACAAAACAGTAATAAAGTAGAAATGTCAAACCGATTAAGAAAAATAAAGGAGTTTTAATAAACAAAATTAAACCAAAAAGACAAAATTAGATAAGGGAAACTGGATATATGAATCTAAAACAGTTTGAGTAGGAATAGCGCAAATATAAAGTGCCAATGATAGTCAATGGATGCAGTACACTGGGACATAGGTGCAACTTGTATGTATGTATGTAGGTATGTATGCATGCATATATGTATTGGAACTTATAGAGCGTACTATACCCTGAGGTGTCAAAGTGCTAGTGCAAGGCACCCAATGTGAAGGGAACCAGGATCCTTGATATTGACTGCAAATGATGCACCAATGAGGTTTGCCAGTGAAATATTTCACCTTATGGCTTTAATCCCTGTTAGATATGGGGGGTCTCCAGTTTGCAATTATTTGCACCGTTGTCCAAATAGGGACCCTTGCTTCTAGTCAGGATAAGTGCGATACACTTCTAAAATAACCCCTGCCCACCCCCTTGGTAGCTGGGCACGAGCAGACAGCATTATCTCAGAGGCAGTGTGTAAAGCATTTGTGAACACATACAATAATACAGTGAGAACACTACAAATGGACACCACACCAGTTTAGAAAAATATGTAATCTTTATCTAAACCAAAACCAGACCAAACAACAAAAATCCACAATACAGTATTAAAAATAAGGCTTTCAAATGGTAGAAATAGTTCAGTTCAATGCAAGTGGTAAATGCAAAACTTTTCTCACAAAGTAGCTTGGATGTGTCACGCAAAACTTCCTTGCTTCAGGGGAGGTGATGAGTCTGTTCCTTACCGGAGAGGAGATGATGCATCGATTTCTTACTGCATGGATAGGTGCTGCGTCTGTTTCTTACAGTGTCCCCCAACGATGCAACAGACTTGGCGTCTTGATGCGATGCGATGATCCGGTATGATGTGTGAACTCTTGCGTCAAAAGCGGTGTGTCGGTCTCGGACTTCAGAGATCGGAGCACTCAATGCGGGGTGCAGCGATTTCTCGAGCCGCCAAATGCGCTGCAATGGTTTTTTCGGTGATGCGTCGGAAACTGGTGTGGATGGGTTTCACTTCTTTGAAGTTGCATCGATTTTCTAGCTCCCTGCAGAAATCAGTTCTCTAGAGGCCCAAAACAACAGCAGGCACTTCTTGCAGGTCAGAACTCCCAGAAGGGAAGTTCAGGGGAGCTGGTGATGAAGTCTTTGTGTCCCTGTGACTTCAGAAAAGGAGCCAAGCTCAGCTTCACGCCCCAGGAGATCTTTTCTTCAAGCAGGTGACAAAGCAAACAACAAAGTCTTTTTTTTTCCTTGGTTGTAAGAAGCCACTGCAGGCCAACCCCAGGCAGCAAACAACACAAGGGCAGTATTCCTCCTCACCTTATCCAGCTCTTCTCCTTGGAAAAGGTTCCTCTTGATTTCCCAAAAGTGATCTAAAAGTCTGGGGTCTGGGCCCCTCTTGGTATACACAAAAAGATTTTGTTCTTTGAAGGCAGAGAGTGTCTGTACCCAGCCAGAACCAGTTCTGTCCTCACTGCTGCAGCCTCCTGGCAGGAGGTGGAGACAGTATTGTTGAAGGCAGACTAGGCACATGCAGGTAAAAGGAAATCTCCACCTCTTACTCTAAAAGCAACCCATGTCAATTCAGGCCAGCCCTGGCTCATCAGACTCACAACAGGGAGGCGGAGCCACCATTGTAGAAGGCAGGCACAACCCTATTCAGGTGCGGGTGCTACTCCTCCCACCAAATGCAGACCAAATGCAGACCAGGCCTATTCAGCCTAGCGCTGATTCATCCAGACTCTCTGGAGCCACTGCACCTCCACAGCCTATGTCACACCAACAGCCAGGCAGCCAATACACAAACCTAGCAGAGGCACACTGGGAGGTTAGGCAAGAAAATACCTACTTTCTAAAAGTGGTATTTTCAAATACAGAATGTAAAAATCGCCCACACTTAAAGATGCACTTTAACATTCTGAGCTCAGCCATACAAATCTTTATTTTTCTACCCTGTTCCTAGGGTCAGTTATGTTTATAAGATGTTAAAAAGAAACTCCCCATTCTGTTCCATGGGAGTAGGCAGCCTTGCAATATTGAATAACTAAATTGGCAGTAATTCACTATCAAGACATGCTACACACATCAGAGCATGTCCTACCTTTTACATACAATGCACCCTACCCACATGGGTACCTTGGGCCTACTTTAGGGGTGGCTAACATGTAGAAAAGGGAAGGTTTAGAGACTGGCAAGTGTGTGCATTTGCCAAGTCAACATGAAAGTCCCATACTACACAAAGGCTCTGAAAAGGCAGGCCAGAGTTACATTTTACAGGCTGCTCCTGTGGATGGCACAATCACTGCTGCAGGCAACTAGCAGCATTTGATTTACAGGCCCTGGGCACACACGGTGCTAATGTCTGACTAGTAACTCAAATATGCCAATCAGGGAATCACCAATCCATAAACACAATTTACACAGAGAGCATATGCACTTTAGCACTGATCAGCATTATGTTGCAGTGATTTCTGCTCCTACACAGAACTGTGCACAGAGACTTAGGACCTTAGTGAATTAGGGTGTGCCAAAACTAATCTTAGTACCCAATATCCCCTACCAGACTAGCATCAGTGACTTATTGGTTCCTCATCCTATAGCAAATAAACCAAAGATTAGTCAACCCAGAACATGCGACTTAGGATACCTCAGGTAAGGTGGAAAATAGGAACACTCTTTCGTTACACTCTCATACCAGTCCAAAACAGGAAGTAAATGGAGAAATGAGCTAATTTGAAATAATTATGTCTAACGCCGTCATCTCAGACGCAGTACCTTAGCTAATACAAGCAGACATATTATGAGAAACAAGATTGTCAGCATAGTTACTATTCCATAGAATACAAAGGGAGACAGCAAGTTATAATGCTAAATGGAAACAGGTTTTAAAGATACCTAGATTTCACCCTCCCTTGCTCGTACGTTATTTTATAACTAATAGAAGGGCTCATAGGCTTACATAGGCGGCCCCATACCTCCGGTACTTAGCAGAAGTCGATCACATCAGATTCTGCACAAGCTCTCAGCATTCAAATGTTCTCCAAGTGTGTGTGATCATGCCTAAGCAGTGCATTATTAACAGCTTGGCTGCTAGAGGTTTTCCCCTCCTGTGCTGCAAAGTGGGATTTATCATTGTTCATGACGAGCTCAGCTCATCATGAGTACACGAGCACTGTACTGCATGACGAGCTGAGCTCGTCATGAGCATGGAAGGGGTTAAACGCGCCAATATCAGAGGTGGCCACAGCTGCATATGTGTTATGGCTAGAACGTGCGCTGATCAGTTAAAACAACAGCCCCAGTGTCTAAGATAACCTTGACGATCTTGGCTCACACTGTGCAAACTAAACTAGCGAGGCAGCTTAGAAATTCAGCGAAACAAGTTGTTCTCATGTGAAGTAAAATACTCAGTGTGCTCTAAACAATAGCGCCAGTGCGTGTCGTGTGCAAAGCGGAGCAGGAAAGTAAAAATGGCGTTTAAACTTCTAATAAGCCCATGCCAACTTAACACTGTGTGAATGTACGGGTCATCTCCACAACACCCTCCCTTGATCGGAGCACATGGAAGTAATAGGGTCAAATCATTAACGCAGAGTTCAAGTTCGAGAGTCAGAGTCAAATTCAAATTTGGCACATTGGGAAAAACGGGAGCAAACTCAGAATCTGGAAATAGTTCCACCAATTAATTTACTCTCCTGGGATTTAATCTAAACAAGGAGGGAAAAGAGAGAGAAAAAAAAAATCTGCTGTTCAACTCCTAACGTCAGTCAGGGAAGAGAGAGAGAAAAGTAAAACTGCCTCACTCCAACAGCGTGTATGCACAATACGTTGCAACAGCCTCCAATAGGAAGTCATTGTTCTCATCTGAAAACATTTCAGCCATCCAAGTCAATAATGGGAATGAACGTACATGTTCTTCAATAACCGGAGCTTCTAGCACCATCAGAGGACAACTCAGGTTTTCTTCAATGTAACTGCGTGCCAAGAAATCATGCGCTGCTGCAAAAACATTCCAACGTCCCAAGACTCCATGCATCCCTGCAAAGACCATAATCCCTCCGCCAGAACAAAGCAATTCATGAGCAACTAAGGGGCTCATCAGCTGATAATAATCCGCATCGGGAGACAACGTACTACAAAGACACAAATCCAGGGACCAGTTGAAATCACAGCTCAGGCAATGAAAGACAGGCTGGACGCATGTGAAAAAGGAAAATCGAAACGATAATCCATAAGCCGCACTCAATGTAGCCAGTGGCAGTGCTCCATAATAGCTAAGCATTCGGTTGCGCAGCAACAACAGTCGGGACAGATTGTCGTGAGCCACAGGATGTGCATCCATTTTTAAATAAAAAAAGTAATAGAACCACTTCCGGCCACTAGAGCGAGCATTAAGGGAAATCCACCAAAGGGGCTGGAGAAAATCGAATGAAAAAATGCCAGGAACACACCAAATATAGTTTGGAAGGTAGCGACAAGGCCACTACTAACAACTTAAAAAAAATGAGCCAGCCCCGTGGTTGAGGAAGCATTAAAGATAGTATGTATTAACTCCCCGAAATGCAAGGGAAAATCTGTATTTAATAAAGCATGTACTTCCATGCGGGTGTTGGTCACGTGAAGGACAAATGTGTCACAAGCAGATGTGAGGGCAACTTCTTTCTGGGACAAAAGAGCTCTGATTCGACTCAGCTTGTTGAACTCTGCCTTCAAGGTCGGAATCGACGGCCAGATGGAAATATCCAGCTTCCCATGTGGAGAAGGAAACCAAACATTTTTACAACAAACTACTCTTTCGGAGACCGTAACTACGTAAGGAATTCCTGAGAGCATCACAGAACAGTCTTCATTATTTAATAGTAAATAACTACCGTTTGCTAGTAATGTGAATGTCGGTGTGATAGCAGGTATAGGTGTGCCTTTTAAAACACAAACCAGATTAGACACGTTCCGGTTGCAAGAGCAATGGATTTGAATATTCCTACACACTAATGAGCGGTCAGGTGTCGTTGTGCAATCCTCCCCATTCAAATAAATCTTTACCCTTCCTCAGGCATCTGTATGTAAATGGTAGAGACCAAGCATCATGGAGATAAGCGCTGCCTAAAGGTTCCTATCTGCCTATGGCATAATACTTCATGTAAGCTTCAAATTTAAATAGAGGAAAAGGGAGTGTGATCAATCCGTGGATAAGCCACACAGCAGAATTATATTTGGCCACAGAAATGGGTAAAGGCTCTAACTTTTCAATATGTAACATAGAAAACGTTGCATCTTTCATTGACATAAACTTTTGCTCTTTGGTTAAATTAAAAGGAGCAAACAAGGAGGACGTGTTCATGTAGTCCCAAGGCACTCAGCCAGCCTTTAACATTTGCAAAGTCCATGCAAACTGTATGATGGAACGCAGCTGATTTGTCCATAAAATAAAACAGACACATCTTCTTGCACAATATCAACCACAGATGAAACTATATTATCTAATGTGTAAATGCAGGAAGAAAGCGTGTTAATTCTATTATCAACAACAGCAAGCACTTTTTCCAAATTAGCTTGATCAATAGCTCTTAAACATGAAGCAGCCCCAATCTGAGACATTTTCCAAACCTCGTTGTAAACAGCATAAATCCAACTTTTGGATCGGCCTGTTGCAGGACCTTTTACAAAGTCATTCAGATCAACATTGTCTGTCAGTTTAGACAAGTGCAGTTTAACCAACGTTAATTTGGAGTGTTTGAGCCAACTCTGGCACAGATTTCCCACAGACTAGGTAGTTACAGAATGGTCACTCAGAAAGCGGGGATCCACCCTAATCTATGTATACCCAGGGGACAAACCCAAAAAACGATGTTGACAGGAATCAGCACTTTTGTGCAAAAGCAACCAACCTTTTAGATCTAAGCCGGAAATGTTAAATGAAGAATTCAGCATCATGGTCAGTAATTCTCTAATGTATATACTAGTTTAATTATACCAGCTGGGATAGTCTTCTAATTCAGGAAAAGAAGGTGCATTTAATTTTTTAGTAGTAGCCAATCCAAAGCAAGTGGTTTGTGAAATAGTCAAATTCAAAAACAACATATAGTTTGGGATGAGACATGCATGATGCAAAGCCTCAGTGCCTTGCACTTGCTAACTTTTAGAACCCCAAGCAGATTTAAGATCAATAGTATCTTTCCACAGTTCATAGACCCCAATAGCCAATTGGTCAAGGAAGGACTTGAAATATAACAATTTAGTGTGGGTTAGTCTAACTTTGGAAGAGGACTTTCTGGCAATTTAAAATAAAACGCATTAGGATTTGACTGATTGAAATCAGTAAAGTATGTGAACCTCTTTAAAAGAGCGTTGGAGCTGCCTTCTATAGGAGCGGGACAATGTTCCCATTGGGTATAATTTACAACATTCCTTCTTATGTTTGCCTTGTGCAGGTAGTGATTTCCAAAATTCTTGTAACAGTACAAATCACCATAATTAGCAGAATCTAAATATAGATCCTCAGCATTAATGGCAGCATAGTATTTCAAATCTGAAAACAAAGCCTCTACGGCTTATACATCCCAATCATCAGCACATATATTTTGTTTAATTACATCCCCCATGGAAACTCTCAGTACATTTGGGACATGTATAACATCCGTGGGACCATAGATTTGAAATTTAACAGCGTCCGATTCAATCCCATCTAAAACGGGCCAAGCAGTAATATTCACAAAGGCCAAGTCTCTCCGGAATCAGTGGATGTGGGATGAAGAGTGTGGTGCCAAAGTTCCATTAATTGGTCGAATCACTGTTCATTCGTCAACGTAGTGGCCATTCACAAGGCGGAAAAAATACACCACAAATCCAATCGACATGAACAAAAAATCGAAAAAAGGACCAATCAGGAGGAATCAAATTTTTTTTTTTAAACCAGTGAGCAAAAACAGAAACTTTTAAAGGGGACTTTCTTTGTGATAGAGTTAGTGTCAAATGAAAATCTGGACTCATTGGCCACACAGGTTTGTAAATCGGGCATCGTTAAGTCAGTGGGTTATGTATACGCAGTATCATCAAGATAAGTAACAGGAATGGTATTCAATAAAGGACTAGAAATTGCAGGCATCTCGAAAGCAACATCAGGCCTGTTCCCAGGAGCCAGAACCAAAAGAGAAATCCTCTGTAGTGCCGGACAGGAGACCGCAGGTGTCATACTAAGAAGAATTGGCCATTCTGTGTAGTTTGACATTGTAAATGGAGATATACCTTTTTTCTTTACGACCTGGAAGTGGAGATAAAATGACTGTTCTTGTGCCCTGCACGCCAAGCACAGGAACTGGAGCTCGATACGAGGGGCCAAATTCTTTATTGTTCTCAATCTACTCTCGGACCAGTTCTCCAACTCGGGGTAGCCAGCCAACTATCAGGATCTGTAACGCTGCATCAGATGTGGAGGGCAAGTGTTCCTTTGCAAGACTATCTCTTGTCTCTTGTAGATTCTGTAAAACATGACAATGCTCATCTACGTCAAAGGGGGCAGCTGCCGCCGCCAGGTCTAGACCTTCAAGGTCTGGGACGAACATTTTGATACCAAAGAGAATTTTGTATGGGGTCTGCCCACCCAGAGACCTTCTAGGGAGATTATTAAGTGCATGTTGTACCCTATTGAGATGGGCAAGCCAGTTCCTGCCAGTGCCTATAACCTGGGCTGTCAATGGCTGCTTTAAATCACGGTTCATTCGCTCCACAACACTATTGCCCTCAGGTCGGTATGGAGACGAAATTTTGACTTGGACCCCCAATGAACTCATGGCATCCTTGTACGCCTTAGAGGCGTACATTGGACCCTGGTCCGAATGGAAGGTGCCACAGGTAAAAATTCCCACAAAGACACGCAAGTCTCTTATGACAGTTCGTGAATCAGCGCTGCGGTGTGGCCACACCCAAACAAAGCGTGTGCAAGAATCAACTGCAACTAAGATGTACTTATGCGCAGTGTCAGAGGAAAAAGGACCACAGTGATCTAAGTAAACACACCCAAGTGGTTTATTAGATATGTACAACTGTGTCTGAGGCAAACGCGTAGCAGTCGAAGGTTTGATCTGCTGACAAATGTCACATTGAAGGACATAATCACACGTCTGTTTGTACAGTCCCTGCCCCCAGAAACGTAGTTGTAGCTGAGTTGCAGTAGCCGAAATGCCTGCATGTGCGAACGCAACACCTTCATGGGCAGCTGTAATCAGTGAGGGCCTGCGGTCCGCATTGGGAATCAATCTGTCACCAACGTTAGGTATTTTCACATAAGGAACTTTATCAGAACTTAAGTGATAAGAATACTTTGAAGGAAATCCCGCAGGACATTTACTTTCCTTCTAAGTAGAGGCAATTGCTGCCAAGATGTCATCATCAATCTTACTTTTGGAACTTGTAACTGCTTTAACCAAATATGTCGATACTACTGACTTTGTGGCCTCATTGGCAAAACTGTTGCCAACAGCGTGAACTCCCACACGCTGATGATAAAGAGTATTAATTACATATGTGAGTGGCAGTCGGTCTTTAAGTTCAGCCACTCAGACCCAGATCATTTTATGTTTTATTGTGCTACCTTTGGAGTCTCGATATTCATTTTGAGTCCAAAACAACAGATTGTCATTGTAAGACTGGACACAGTAATAAGAGTCACTCACAATAAGAGTAGTCACACCAGGATCTGCGTACTTCAATGCAAGCAAAAGAGCACGGAGCTCTTCCAATTGGGCGGTACAGTCCCCTAATGTCTGTGTATGCACAACATCGGACTTGAACTCTCCATTCACCATAGTACAGACCACAATAGCGCAGGCCTGAGATATATGCGTGCTTAGACCCATGCGCAACTTGCGCAGAACCATCAATGTAAATGATACAATGGAAATCCTCCAAAGGACGCATAGTAAAGGAGCAGGATGAACAAATTTGTACTGTAAGTACTCCTGCGACTGCAAGGAGGCATCAAAAATAAACGTGACATCCGGAGACGTCAAAGATGTGGCCCATTGTATCGACCATGGGTGCAAAGCTTTAGAATTAGGTACACTGGCTTTTGCGACTGCTTCCAGGGCAGGATACGGGTTAACAAGCAACATGTGTTTTCCCTGCGACAATGCACCTTCCTTCAGAATCGCCATTTGCACTGCTGTTAAAACTTTTTCCACAGTGGAAAACAGCAATTCAGCGAAAGTGTACACGTGTGACTTGTAAGCGATAGGAACTGTGTCACCTTTGTTAAAAGTAAGGTACGTGAAACCCACTGCCCCAGGGACGATTCTGATTACCAGGTTGGTGTGGTTATCACGAGTCAATAAGAATTTAGATTCTAGAAGATCAGCCTGCAAAGATTGCAAAAGGGCTGAATGTTCAGGCAGCCAGCACGATTTGGTAAAAGTAGGTTGTATCAAAGCATACAGTGGCTTGATATGCTGGGCATAATTGGGAATGTAAGTACGTCCGAAATGTAAAAATCCAGGCAAAGATTATAATTTCTTCAGCGTTGTAGGAGCGTGCAATTGTGCGCATTTCTCCAAGAAGTGAGGGGCCAATCCTCTTCCTTCTTTGTTGAGCTCATATCCCAGGAACAACACTGTGTACTCTGCAATGTGAGACTTTGTAAAGTTGAATTTGTAACCGAAGTCCGCAAGACAACAAATTATGCGGTCAAGGCGGCACAGATGCGCCAATATATGTCATCCACATACGAATACGCATCTGGGTCAACTCTCTCTAAAAGAGATACTATACAGGCAGCAAACACACCAGGACTATTTTCATAGCCCATAGGTAAGCGTTGAAATTGGCAATGTTTATCGCCACTGGTAAAACTGGTCCACTGGGAACTCAGACCAGTTAGGTTGTGGGCAAAAAAAACATTGGAAATGTCAAGTGTGGTTTTAAACCTTTTTTGCACAAGACCATCCACTAAAGCAGAGCCGTGGGTATTCTGTACTGCACAGGTACGGCAATGTGAGTTCAAGTGCTGGTAATCCAATACCAAACGGTACGAACCGTCAGGCTTGGTCACAGTAAAATGTGGGTTATTCATCGGAGACACACAAGTTTCAATCACTCCTTGATATTCCAATTGTTTAAGGATTTCTGCCATGGAAGCCTTCGCTACACGCCGCATTGATATTGAGGTTGAGGCTGCGGCATAGACCGTAAGGGAATCTCGTGTCAGGGGGATAATTTATCCCAACTACAATGAGTACAGTACAAAGCGGCGCAAAGACCTTCGCCCACTCTTCTGCAAAATTCAGCGCATGCTCTTTTTGACACTGTGTGCACGAAACTAGGGAGGATTACCTCCTCCCCTCTCGGAGCCGCGAGAGCAAAAGGTGGGGGCCAGTCAGCCTCCGCTAACAAAATGTCATAGGTAGTCGTAAGATTTTCCCAAAATACCCTTTTAATGGTACGTTGTATGTCACCTTCGATTAAAAGGTCAATTGAAAAGCCTGCCAGGGGGAGCTACTCTAGTGTCAGCTGTCTCAACAACAAACTATGGTAATTTCCGCCGCACTGTCTAACAGCGGCAGGGCTCATGTCAGACTCCGAAGCTGCGTTCTCACTATCTGTTGCATATCTCGCTGTTAAAACGGCAACTTTCTTTTTCTGAAACTGGGGTCTTTTCGGTGTAGAATCATCCTGCATGCCTTTTCCTTCTTTCGGGCAGGGCTGGTCGCGACTCTGCTGGCCACCCCGACTTCTGCCACCGCCTCCACCACCGGACGATGAGGCCGATGTGTCCTGTAAAGAACTTGGAGAATGTTGATCAGAAACCTGAAAACGATCAGGTGACTTAATCATAGTGTTATCGCGCAAACCATATATGCGTTCAGTAGGCGCAGGCACAGGTGATGCGGGACGTGACTCCTGTTTCTGGTGCTGTTTACCCTGTTTTTTGTTCTTACTCCAATTCTGCTTTTGTCATTTGTGTTGATCAACCTTATCAGACTTAGCAGCCCAAGTCTGTTTTTTCTCTTTCATAGAAAAAAGCTTGAGACCTAAACTATTATGGCCAATGGTCTTATAAGCAGCCGTAATGATTCTCGGTAACTGCCGGGGTTTATAGGCATCGGGAACCTCGCACAATGCATTTGACACCTGAAAGTTAACTGCATCTCCCTTAATATTAGAAAGGATGAGATCGGAAACTACGTCAAATGTGCCAACGAGTCTCATTCCCAATTCAACCGCAGCCCCAGGTCCGTGCTCATCCTGAACACCCTTAATGACTGTTGGAAGGACAGCCATCGACGGAGTGCCGAAGCACCTCGCATACACTGCCGCAAAAATTCTACCCATGACTCACAGTCACTGGCTTCCGGAACCAAGTCCTTTGGCAAACTAATTGTAAGAATCCTATGTTTTTCTACAGGACTCGAATTAGGAAAAACAGCTTCCAGCTGGTCAAACTTCTCGGCAAGCCAAAAAGGCACATTATCCTTATCCTGGGGACGCTTGCCCAAAACTGCGTTAACCATCACGGGACTAAGCTTCATTCCACTCGGTCCAGCTGCAAGGGCCGCAATCCCAAGGGCCCCGACCTGGAAATTGCGGGTGATATATTGGACAAGGGCCCTAATAACCCTGATCACGAGGTTATAGAGGAGCCGCAAGTCCGCAACGGGGACTGCCCCAGCACGAGGATGCGGGGTAAATCCAGCCAAAACAGGCCAAGAAGTTCCAGGAATGGACAAAGAGCCTAATCTAATCGCCTTTGAAACGTGGGGAAGAGCGCCATTAAACCAAACCTGGTGCTGCCAAGCAGAAATCGGAACCTCCTGTGTCTGATAAGAAAAATGTTCCACCGGCATGACAGTGTGAGTATAAGTGTGAAACACCTGAGTAGCCACATCCACAGCAGGAAACCTCACCCATGAGTAGAAAATCTCAAAAGGAAATGCTAGGGGTGTGGCCAAGATGGCGACCGCAGCGGACGTATGTGTGTGAGGCTCCCGGCACGGGCCCCCGTCCTGACCCTTTATCCACCCATAATACTCCCACCAGAAGCGTGATACATGCCCAGCACAATAGGGGCACCCATTGGTCGCACTTTGGGCCGGCGAGAGCTTGCGGATCTGCTCTACGTGGTGCCCCTGCCCAGACGTGCCGGAGCACTCCGACCGCAGCAGGTAAATGGCGGCCGGGGCTCTGGCATGATCCACGCTTCTCGCCAGCAGTGGGCTCCTGCCAGACAGCTACCGACCTCAGAGCATTGACGGCGCCAAGCACCCCCATGGAGCAGCAACGGATGACCCGGCTACCTGGCGGGCGCACCCAGAAAAGAGGCTGGCGGCCGCAAGTGGTGACCGCGCCAAGCCGGATGGCGCAAAAATCGAGGCCCCGGCTTTGAGGCCTGCCGCCGTGGCCTGGACGCGGAAGAAAACAGGGGCAACCCAAGCTCCTGGCTACTCAGAGGGAACAGTGTGACCACAGCAACTGCGCCAGGCCCCCACCACATGTCAGATGACCTGGCAGACTGGTGAGTGCGCCCAGCAGCGAAGTGGGAGGTTGCAGACAGAGACAATGCTGCTCCAGACGGCGTGAAAATCGAGCTCCCCGCCTTGAGGCCTGGTTCCAAGGCCCAAGCATGAGCGCTGAAGACGCCAGTGGCAGGCCCACGCTTCTGACTACACGCGAGGGACAATCCGCGGGACACAGCGCCTCGAGCCTAGCCCACGTAGGCAGACCCGGGGACCCCACAGAGGTGAGAGGGTGTCACAGCCGAACCGCGCCTGGGAATCCGGAGCACATGACGTTTTGCCGGTGAAGAGGGGGGACTGAGAAGTCGAAGCCGGGCCTTGACCTGGGTGTGGACCGAGCCCCTTCAAGCAACTTACAGTGCCTGGAGAACACACCCCCATGCAACAGACCGCCACCCACCCTCCGTACCCTTGTGGCCCCTCCCGGGAAAAGGTACTGAGCACATCATGGTGACGGGGGCACGGGGAAACCGCCGCACCATCACTGACATGCTAGTGAAGGGTGCCCCTAAAGGGGAGAAGAGCCCACCGTCCCCGGTACCGGCGAAGGACAGCCCAGGGCAGGAAGATGGCGGGGCCCCATTACCAAATCGTTTTTAGAGACCCTATTCAACTCCCTGAGGGAAGATTTTCAAACCTTAAAGCAGGACATGGCTGGGAAATATTGCGAACTGCGCCGCGATGTGGATGGCCTAGAGGAACGCGTGGCGGCGGTGTAGGAATCAGATCAGACCAGGAGCGACCTCCAGGCGCACGCGGAGGACCTCGAGAACCGCTCCTGCAGAAACAACATACGGGTCCGGGGCGTCCCATCCAAAACAGAAGGGAACAATGTCGCTCAATTCTTGCAGGGACTGTTTCGGGAGATTCTAGGAGAGTCGACGGAATTCGACTTTCTTATTGACAGGGCGCACAGGGTGAGTCTGACAGGCAGCGCGCCTGCTCCCCCACCAGATATCCTAGTCTTCTTGCCTGACTTTCCGCTGAAGGAACAGATCCTGAAGGAGGCGCGTCGGAAACAACCCCTACAGTATCAGGGCCACCCGATAGCGCTATATCAAGATCTCTCAGCCGTCACCTTGCAGAAGAGGAAAGCGTTCCAAATAGCCACAACGTTCCTGCGCAACAAAGGGATTCCATACTCCTGGGGTCTCCCTTTCCAGCTCATTTTCAAATGGAACGGAGCCTTACAGCAACTCAGGTCCCTGCGGGACACATGAAAGCTATTGGGCGCTGACTTGGACGAGGACTCTGGAAAGGACAATGCACCTTTACAGTCTTCACAGAAGAAATCACCGAGATCCTCGCAGTATGGTTGGCATCGAGAGTGTATCAGACGCTGGCCCACAGCTTCCCTCAAGGCGGACCCAAAAACAATGGCCCAGGCACAAGCAGCAGCCGTCCAGGAAGGGCACAAAGACACAGCGGCACTGGGCAAGTGCAACGTCGGACTAGCCTTCCTGGACATGCATCATGACCTAACACATTGGACTAGTGCCACAACCACGAAGGGGTTTTCTTTGCATTTGGCATCAGCCGGTCTGGGTTGCCGAAGAGGTCGCCACTGCCACATACTCCTCCATGTAAAGACTCTGTAGGCCTGAACTGTGTACAGATAGGCCTGGGACTATGACATCTCTAAATTTCCAGTTGGAGTTGGGGAGGGGGGATGGCGGGTGGCGGGAGTTGGGGTCCAGGGATAGGCCAAGGGATCTGGGGAGTTCTCAGTTGGGGTTAGGGTGGGGCAGCCGAGTTGGGGGGTGGGGGCCATTGGGGGGTTAGTTGGGGAGTGGGAGGGGGGGCGGGAGTTGGAGCCCGGGGGTGAGGGGATGGTGGGGGGCTCTGGAGGGGGGGGCAAGGGGTGGGGGGCGGATGCCGGTGTGTTCCATCCAAACGGGGCTTGAACGGGGCACGAAAAGACGACGATAGCTCAAGGCACAGCGAGACACACGTTACGTACACCCATGGCTGAAGCGACACTTCAGGTTATCACCGTGAATGTGAAAGGGCTTAATAACCCCATCAAAAGGAGGGCGGTCTTATCCTATTTAGAGAACTCAGGGGCAGCCATATGCTTGTTACAAGAGACACATTTACTCTCTAAAGACTGGCACCGCATGAGGTCCAAAGCTTTTCCCCAGCAATTCTTCTCCTCCACCACAGAAAAAAAAGCCGGGGTTGCTTTACTCTATGCACGTCATTTCAAGGGCCGGGTAGGAGACAAGATTGCAGAAACTAAGGGCAGGCTCCTAGCATACAATATCCACATAGGAGAGCTGGCGATTACTATAGGGTCAGTATACTCTCCCAACACCAAACAGGAAGCCTTTCTCATGGGGGTTCTGGCAGATGTCATGACGTCCAACACAAGGTACACTCTGGTGGGAGGCGATGTTAACATGGTGATGGAGTCTGGGATGGACAGGTCAGGACAGCGCTTTGGCTTTGCAGGGGCAATTTCCAAGGCAGGGGGACAGTGGCTGGCCAGTAGGGGGTTTCAAGATTCATGGCGGGGGACCCATCCCAATACTCCGGTGTACACCTTTTACTCACATGTACACCACACTTATGCCCGGATTGATCACTTCTTTGGGTCTACGGACCTAGCCCCTATGGTCAAAGATATCGAGGTTGTCCCGGCAGCTCTTTCAGACCACGATGCAGTAATGATCCAACTGGAGGTTCCACGGGTAAAGACACGTAAAGGCAGATGGTGCCTATGGGAAAACTTACTCCAACGCAAGGGGGTCACACAACAGCTCACCAAATGCATTACGAATTACATACACATAAACAACAATGAAAAGGTTGCATTGACCGCGATTGGGGGGCACTCAAAACGGTTGTAAGAGGGGAGCTGATCGCGATAGCTGCAGAGGAGACTCGGGAGCGCAGGGACAATCGACAGGTGCTGTCGGAACAGGTGTTGGAGCTTGAACGAGCTCATAGCCAAACAGGGTCCCCCAGGATATGGCGCAAGCTCAAAGCGGCTCGGGCCCTACTCGCGAGACTTGACCTAGACCGTGCGGAACACGCGGCACTGCACCTTTGCCACACATACTTTGTGGGTGGAGACAGAACTGGGCGATTGATGGCTAGCAAGCTCAAAGCCAAGGTCCTCCGATCCAAAGTCTCCGCTATCCAGGACGACAATGGTCGGGAGGTCCGGGAGGACGATCAACTAGCAGAGGCTTTTCGAGTCTTTTACGCCTCCTTTTACGCGGTGGACCCGACCCTAGATATGACAGCCGGGGAGGCATAACTTAGTAAGGCATCAGTCACAGCCCTCAATGAGGCCAATGCCCCAATTCGGCAGGAGGAAGAAATGTCTGCGATCGCACGCCTCAAGCCGCTGAAGGCGCCGGGACTGGACAGATTCTCTGCAGGACATTTTGCCCCCTGCTGGCCCCGATACTTGTCAGACTGTTCAATTCCTTCCAAGGACCGGGCTCCATTCCCCAAGACATGCTGGAGGCGGACATCGTCGTCCTGCCGAAGCCGGGCTAGGACGGGACCCAATGCGCGGCCTACCGACCAATTTCGCTGCTCAACATAGACCTCAAACTGTTTACTGGGATCCTGGCAGCGAGACTGGGCCCCTGCCTACCAGGTATCATAGAGCCTGACCAGGCAGGTTTTATACCAGACAATGCTCAGATAATACCAAACGCTTGCTACAGGTCATCGATAAAGCCCACTTCAACTATTCGAACGCGGCCCTTCTAGCGGTAGACGCCAAAAAGGCGTTCAATAGGGTGGATTGGAGGTACTTAGACAGGACATTGGTGAGGTGGGAGAGCGGTTCAGGGCATGGGTCGCTAGTTGTTACGCAGCCCCCCGGGCAACCATCCGGGTGAATGGAGTGGGATCGCCTCCCTTCGACATCAGGCGCGGTACCGGACAGGGGTGCTCGCTTTCACCGCTATTATTCACCCTTTACATAGAGCCCTTCACACAACACATACGAGACAACCCGGCTATCACAGGCATCAGCTTTGTGGGGGCACAGCAGAGCATAAGTCCATACGCGGACTACATCCTGGGGGCAGTGGAGGACCCAATGTCTTCGATCCCTGCTTTCCTGGAGGAAATGGTGACTTTCGGGAGGGTCTCCGGCTTTAACATGAACGTCGGAAGGTCCGTGATTCTGCCCTTGGGGCGCAACATTCGGGCATCCCACTGGGGCCGGCTGAAAATAGGAGGGCTTTCTACCCGCATGTCGGTGACCTACCTGGGTATTACCCTGACACCCATTACCGTGCAAACGGTTGAACACAATTACGCAAGGCTCCTCGCTCAAGTGCAGGGGGACCTACAGAGGTGGCGACAACAACCACTTTCCTGGCTAGGGCGGGTGGCAGCAATTAAAATGTCTCTGCTACCTAAGGTGCTATACCTCTTCCAAACTATCCCGGTCACACCACCTATAGGGGTGGTCAAGAAATTGCAGGATGCAATCGGACAGTTTGTCTGGGCTGGGAAGCGCCCCCGACTCCGCCGTGATTTGGCTAGGTGTACCCCGCGGAGGGCGGCCTAGGCATTCCCGACCTCCAGAGGTTCTTCCAAGTGGCACAGCTTCGATATTTACTAGAATGGGCCTTCCGGAATCAGAAAAACACTGGTTATTCCAGGACCGGGCAATGGCCCGTACATCGCTATGGAAGGTTCCTTTCCTGCGGAGACCTGACAGGCCTGCATATATAAAAAAATCGCCTATCACACGCACACTGCTCCAGGTGTGGGATGCGGTGGCGGTCTCAAGGGGACTAACCTCCTTCCCATCACCGCTGACTCCTCTGCTGGACAATTCAGCCTTTCTTCCGGGGCTGGCCGCCGGATCGTTCCCTTAATGGCGACAAACTGGCTGCAGGTCGGCCGGTCACCTGTTCGACGCGGAGGTCTTCATGTAACTAGGTACTATACAGGAGATGTACAATGTGGAACACCCGCAGCGATTCCAATACATCCAGTTCCGACACTGGCTCACAGACAGGGACACGTTGCCACAAGTCAGCCGGCACCTCACGGTGGACGAAAAGTGTCTCGTCACAAAGACCACTGACAAACGACTAATCACGGAGCTGTATAAAATGCTGGGCCCCTCTCCGCCTACTACATGCTCCGCGGCTCAGCGACGATGGGAGCGGGAGCTGGATCGCTCCTTCACAACTAAGGAATGGCAAGATATTTATTACAGAGCCCACCACACGGCCAGGAATGTAGCAAGCAGGGAATCAGCCGTTAAGATAGCCTACTATTGGCATTTAACCCCGGCGCGGCTCCATCAGGGCAACCCACGTCACGATTCTACGCGCTGGAGGGGGTCCGGTCAAACGGAGACCATGACACATCTCTTGTGGGACTGCGTAGAGGTGCAGGAATACTGGGACAGAATGCTCCAAGACATAGACCAACACTTTGACACGGAGATCCCCCGCTTTCCTGCATACACGATACTGGGCCCCCCCAACGAACTCACGTTCCCACTCAAGTCAATACGGGGGAGGCAAATGGGGCTGGCAATCGGGGCGGCGATACACCACATCCTCTCACTATGGGGCACCATGAGAAAACCCACACATACAGGATGGCTCCATAGACTTTGGTATGTTATGGGCATGGAGCGCATTCAAGCCTCCCTCACGCAGTCGACGGACTCTTTCAATGACACATGGCAGCCACTGATCTCCCTGTTGACCCAAGAATTCAACAAGCTGACTTGCCCGAAATATCTTAGGGTACTCCGCCTAGTTGACAACTTCCATAAGCCATCACATGCCACAGGTAAAGGCCCATGACGACATACTTGAACAACACCGCACAGAGGAAATGAGGAACACACAGGAGGGGGGGACAGGGAGGGTGGTGGACGGGGGGCCAGGAGAGGGGTGATTGGGGACTGCTGGGTTTTTAGGTTGTTGCTGGCATTTGTAAGAAGCATAAGGCCCACAATGGCTGGCATGGACACATTGATCTGACTCTGGAGCGAGGCGCAACAGGGAAAGTTAGTGAGGGTGTGGGGAACAAATTCCAGTTGTTGCAATTGTCCAAATGTATTGTAAGCAATGCTGATGAAAAAATTAAGACAAATTTGATCAAAAAAGGGAATGCTACAGCAGCATCCACCCCAAAAATTACTGCCATGCCATCCAAGCCGACAATATAAGCTTGCAATTGATTGCGTACCGCAATGCGACTATGCTGCGGTATGTCAATGTCAGGCATTATGACACAGAAAGAAGCAGTACAATGCAATAAATTGTAGCACAACTGGGTAGTAATTCAAAAAGGAAACCGGTTTGAAAGATTCAAGCTTGAGCAGACCTATATAACTATAGATAGGTTTATCCGTCACCACTGTTAACTTGAAACAATAGTTAGGGGGTTAAGGACTGATATAAGCACTACTCAAGTGTCTTGCAAATACGACCAAACCATGTTGGGTGCCATGTTGCAGGGATTTCTGCTCCTACACAGAACTGTGCACAGAGACTTAGGACCTTAGTGAATTAGGGTGTGCCAAAATTCACCTTAGTACCCAATATCCCCTACCAGACTAGCATCAGTGACACATTGGTTCCTCGTCCTATAGCAAATACACCAATGATTAGTCAACGCAGAACATGCGGCTTAGGATATCTTATGTAAGGTGGAAAACGGGAACACTCTTTTGTTACACTCTCATACCAGTCCAAAACAGGGAGTAAATGGAGACACAAGCTAGTTTGAAATATTTATTTCTAACACCGTGATCTCAGGTGCAGTACCTTAGCTAATACAAGCAGACATATTATGAGAAACAAGATTGTCAGCATAGTTACTATTCCATAGAACACAAAGGGAGAAAGCAAGTTATAATGCTAAATGGAAACAGGTTTTAAAGATACCTAGATTTCACCCTCCCTTGCTCGTACGTTATTTTATAACTAATAGAAGGTCTCATAGGCTTACATAGGCGGCCCCATACCTCTGGTACTTAGCAGAAGTCGATCACATCAGATTCTGCACAAGCTCTCAGCATACGAATGTTCTCCAAGTGTGTGTGATCATGCCTAAGCAGTGCATTATTAAACGCGCCAATATCAGAGGTGGCCACAGCTGCATATGTGTTATGGCTAGAATGTGCGCTGATCAGTTAGAACAACAGCCCCAGTGTCTAAGATGACCTTGACGGTCTCGGCTCACACTGTACAGACTAAACTAGCGAGGCAGCTTAGAAATGCAGCAAAATAAGTTATTCTAATGTGAAGCAAAATACTCAGTGTTCTCTAAACAATAGCGCCAGTGCGTGTCGTGTGCAAAGTGGAGCAGGAAAGTAAAAATGGCGTTTAAACTTCTAATAAGCCCATGCCAACTTAACACTGTGTGAATGTACGGGTCATCCCCACAACAGTAGTAAAGTGCCCAGAGTCATAAAGCTAACAAAAACAGGTCAGAAACAGAAGGTCAAAAAGGCAGAATTCGGTGATAAACCAGCTAGACAAGTCAGGTGTAACACAACCCCCTTCCAGCCTTAATCAAGGGTAGACTAATTAATCCTGGTTTAGGCGATAGAACCTAGACATGGCTCACAACAGCGGGAGCACATTCTGGTTCTTTACCTTTCTGAACCCAGTTGGATCCCTCTGTCCATACTCTCAGGGCCCCCTAAACTAACCCATTGGGAACCCTTCTTCTCACCATCTGTGCGGCACCTAACCTTATCTTGCTCACAGGTGTGTCCTAACCAACAGACAGTACCCACATGGCCAACACAGTGGTGTGGCCAGTCCACACCTGCGGTGTGACTCCTGTCCCCCTACGAGGGACAACTCTGTCCAACAGGACAGCAAGCCACAGTGGCCACTGGCAGCTGTCAGTGATGAGAGCCATGCCACAGGCCTTCATGGTTCTCCAACCTCTATGGCATCAGAGAGTGGGGGCAGTAGCCCCTGGTGCTGGGCATCCTTTGTCCACTCTCCCTCCTGTCAGGTCAAGGATGACATCCTGACTCTGAGCCTCTAGCCTAGTGTCTATACACTTAGGCTGGACCTGTGCCTGTATCCCAGGACTTCTGGTGGAGTACACCCACCCGCAAGGGAAACACACACCTTCTGGATTTGTGTAAGAGTCTGCCTGGCGCAGGTCGCCAGCTTTCTGTCCACCTGACAGAGCAAGAAGACCCCACAGGCCAGAAGTGGCCTCACCAGGGTCAGTCATGACCTTTGAGCTGAAAACCCATGACCCATTATTCCTTCCACTGGGAACTGTGTCCCCCTTTCATCCCCTCTCTGGAATCATGCCCTATCCCTACTGGAGACGTGCTGCCAGACACCAGAGCTGGTGGAATACTTGTTATAGCAGTCTCCCCCACCTCAACTAACATCTTGGGATCCACCTCAGGGAATAGCCTCCCGGTACAGACCACCTCCTGGTGTTCCCTCATGGAGCCAACTAGGCCTTGAGACAGGGTTTCGGGCATCTCGGGATACAGCCCACTCCCAGTCCATCTCCTCTGAGACAGGACATGGAACCCTACATCCCTCCCACAACTCTGGAACCTATCTGGGTTACCACAACCCTCCCCCACCACACTTGGTTGGGGAAAACCTGAGCCATCTCCTTCAGGATCACCCCTGATGCTTCTTCAGATCCTCTTGAATCCACCAATAGGTCTGTCTCCAAGGTGAGCTACCTGCGGTCACAGAACTCACACTCCACCAGGTGTTGGCATAGCTCTGGAAAACAGGGACTTAAAATATGCTCTCCACCAATTGAATCATACAGCCCCACACATGTTTTAACAAAGTTACCCTTTACTTCTCCATCCAGTGCCTCGCACAAGTACCACACACCACTCTCCTGAGATTGGCAAGACAGTGTCTGACTGTCTCTGTCACTCAACCCTCAATCTTCTGGTCAGTCACCCCAATCACACACCAGGACTTCTACCATGGGGGAACCCCTTTCCCTGCATCTCTCATCTAGAGTCAGTAGAGTATCACACCCACCACTAGGACTATGAACCCCTGTGCCAGTTCCCCAATCCACATAAGGGACACTGCGCACCACTGGAGCTACCTCATATTCTTAAACCTGCTGGTGTATGTTAACCCCCCTCCTTCAAGTTAGTCTCCCCATGTCTGGGTGTGTGTACTGCTCTCTCAGCACAAAATTATACATTGTTGCTGCCACCAAATGAGCTGGCTCCACCTCCAGCCAGACCAAGCTAACTTCCTGAGCTACACACATTTTGTTTTCTCGGGCTAAGGCCCTCTTGGTCTCAGCCCTCTTGGGCTTCCCATCAAGCTCTCTCAGCCTCTGCTCATAATCCAGAAGCCCTTCATCTTTATCAGTCTCTCCCTCACTTTCAGAGAATGCCTCCTCCTCAGACTCATCTGGTAGTGTTAGCCTCCAGCATGGTAGTTCGTACTGAAATAGGGCTGTCTCTAGGTCCTCCCTGGATCTTTTTTTCACAGGCAATGACCTTTCCTTGCAGAACACATGTAGCTCCCTCATCATATACATGAACATGTGCCAGAAGTCAAGTCCCATCTTGTCAAGACTTCACAGGTGCAACAACTAACCAGAGTCTCAGTATCAAAAATGCTTCAAGGAGGAAACCAGAGAACAGAAAAGATAGTGTGTGGTTGAGTAATGTCTGCACTCTACTAGTAGTGTACACCAATCACTGTATGTAAGACACAAATGTAAGTCCAGATCCTCACCGTTGACCACTAATGTTAGAAATGGGGGTCTCTAGTTGGCAATGGTTTGCACCTTTGTCCAAATATAGACCCTTGCTTCTAAACAGGAAAAGGGGGATACACCTCTACAATAACCCTTGCTCACCCCCTGGCTAGCTTGTCACAAGCAGATAGGCATATATCAGAGGCAGTGTGTAAAGAATTTGTGAATGCATACAGTAATGCAGTGAAAACACTACAAATGGACACAACACCAGTTTAGAAAATAAGAAATCTGTATCAAACCAAAACAAGACCAAACTAAAATCCACAATACAGTATTAAAAATAAGGCTTTCAAATGGTAGAAATAGTTCAGTTCAATGCAAGTTGTAAATGCAACACTTTTCTCACAAAGTACCTTGGATGCATCACGCAAAACAAACAAAATGGCCGCAGGGAAGGTGATTCTTTGGTTCCTTACACACAAGGAAGGTGATGCGTTAATTCCTTGCTTCAGGGGAGGTGATGTGTTAATTCCTTACTGCAGCGCAGGGTAGGTGATGCGTCTGTTCCTTACAAGAGAGGAGATGATGCATCAATTTTTTACTGCATGGATAGGTGATGCGCCTATTTCTTACTCCGTTCCCGAATGATGCGACAGACTTGGTGCCTAGATGAGATGCGACGATCTGGTACGATACGTGAATTTGTGCAGCTGCACCGCAGGCCTTGCATCAGAATCAGTGCGTCAGTGTCAGGCTTCAGAGATCGGAGCACTTATTGCGGGTTGCAATAATTTCTAATGCTGCGGCAGGTGCTGGGACGGTTTCTTCGGTGATGCGTCGGAAACTAGTGCGGATGTGTTTCGCTTCTTTAAAGTTGCATCGATTTTCCAGCTCCCTTTGGGAAACAGTTCTCTAGAGGCCCAAAACAACAGCAGGCACCTCTTGCAGGTCAGAACTCCCAGCATGGCAGTTTAGGGGAGCTGCTGGTGAAGACTTTGTGTCCCTGAGACTTCAGAAGAGGAGGTAAACTCAGTTTCAAGCCCGTGTGGATCTTTTCTTCAAGCAGGTAACAAAGCAAACAGCAAAGTCCTTTTTCTCGTTTGTTTGGCAGCAAGCAGCCACTGCAGGCCAATGCCAGACAGCAAACAGCACAGGGGCACTGTTCCTCCTCAGTTTATAAAAGAGAAGGTTTAGAGCAAGTCGACATGACAGTCCTAGACTACATGGTTACATATACACACACTAACCATCGGATACCTTTCTCCATGTTTACTTTACTTCCGCGTTAGTCACGCACCACGTGATTACGGGCAGTAACCATAGAGTTCATAACGATAGAGTACGGTCGGGTAGAACGCTGCACGTCAAACATAGCGAGGAGAGAGTTATCGATCCACTGACCCGGTAAGACCCGGCTAACTTGTTCTAATTTGCACAGTTTAGAGTGTATATTTTTCCAATCTACTAGTCAAGTCAGTCAAGTCAGAGAATTTATATAGCGCACTACATACCCAGAGGGTCTCAAGGCGCTTAGGGGGGGAGGAGGATTACTTTATTTATACTTTTGCAGCACACGTTGACACGCTGCATTATACTGATTAAGGTTAGTGCACATTTCCGTGACCCTTACATTTCATACCTGTATATTGTCTCTTAGTACTGTCTCTTAGTACTGAGTTGCACAGGAGGCTAGAATAGAATAAAACCAACACCCGATGTTATCACAAAGTATGTTTACACTGTTACCTAGCAGTTTTCATGGATTTTCAGTTAGAAGATGTATTCATTATTTTGTTTATCAAGTTACCTATGATGACATATGATTACTGTTTCTAGATATATTGGAAGTCCCCTGAGGAAGGGCGATATGCTTGAAATGCATTGGGCAAGACAATCATTTTTGAATATGATATAACAATATTCTCGCAAAAAGCAATTGAAAAATATGAACTCTGAAAATCTTCGCTATAATAAATGAATTACCAATCATTGAAATCATGTTTCTTGAAAGTTTATGAAAAGCAGAAAGGAGTGCATGGATGGATTGCGTCTTGTATTACAGGATTCATACCTTTATGTAGTTAATTTCCAATCTTGGGAGCTCAGCAAGATTACCATCCTATGCACCAACGACATATAAATACAAAAGAATACAATTTTCTCACGCCATTTACTTAAGAGTGCGGAACCATACAAACAATTCAAGTCCTAGACTACACACAGGCTATGCAATGGCAGGCCAGAGTTACATTTTGAAGGCTGCTCCTGTGGATGGCACAATCAGTGCTGCAGCCCACTAGCAGCATTTGATTTACAGGCCCTGGGCACACACGGTGCACTGTACTAGGGTCTGACTAGTAAACCAAATATGCCAATCATGGAATCACCAATCCCTAAAAACAATTTACACAGAGAGCATATGCACTTTAGCACTGATCAGCAGTGGTAAAGTGCCCAGAGTCATAAAACCAACAAAAACAGGTCGGAAACAGAAGGCCAAAATGCAAAAAGGCCTAGGGAAAAACCAGCTGGACGAGCCAGGTCTAACAGTCCCTTAACCCCTTAGCTGCTGGGTCTTCCCAGACCTCTGTGCTCAGCCCTTTTTTGACCCTTTAGGTACTTTGTGCTTAGGGTAAACATGCCAAATTTGAATCTGTTTTTTTTTACATCCTAGGGATTCAATTTTTTTTATTCATTTTTATGCAAATTAAGACATTACATACGTAGAACATTTCAATGAGCTTTAAATTACTACAGCATTACCCCAGCACACAGCGCAATTAATCAATTGTACTTCTTTACACAGCACTTGGAGATATTGCTACAATGCTTACCCACCAACAGTCCCAGCTTTTACAATGTACATACAGTTTCTTATATATTAGTACAGTTAGCATGTATATATTGTTCAGTTCGGGCTATCCGCCATGTCCAACATTTGAGTGCAAGTAATTCAACAATGGACCCAAGTATTCTTTAGGCCTCGATGCAGTTGGTAGCTCCTCTGCATAAAGTTCCAGTTGTGTCTTGCAATTTGCCAAATCTTTCAGCCATACTGCTTCTGTGGAACTACCCTTACTCCCCTAATGTAGTGCCACTCTACGTTTTGCAACCATCAAACATACTATTGTCAGCTTCTTTGCGGTCTCCTGGAAATCATTCAGCAGGCTCAATATACTCACCTCTGGCGTACATTCCACCCTCCTGTCGATCATGGCAGTCAACGCTTCTGTAACTTGCATCCAGAATCTATTTACATTCAGGCAATACCAGGCCAGGTGAATATAATCAGCCACCTCCCACCACAGTGAGGACAATTTGAGTTACTCTGCAGACCGTACTTATACAATTGTAGTGGGGTGTAATATATTTGATGCAAATATTTGAAATGAATAATCCGTAGATTGCAATTTGATGTTAACATGCTCAATTGTGCACAGCATCTTCTCCATTCAACTTCATCCAATATTGCATTTTATTTTTCCATCGACTTTCCCCCTCCATGATTATCTTCCATTTGAACCGCATTGCATAGCTTAGTCACTAGGTGCTTGCTAGTTTTACTGGTGAGCAGTGTTTGGAATGCTCTAAAAATGGGTGGCTCCTCTGGGAAACATGAATTGTGTGCCTGTATTGCTGCTCTTAGCCTATAGTATAGAAACATAAAAAGTGGAGAACCGGCACCCCACCTTCAGCAAGTGTTAAAAATGTTGCATTAATATATAGATCCCCCATCGTCTGCAGACCTGCCTTTTGTAGCATCTTAAGTGACTTTACTTCCTGTGTCACTGATTTTTCTGGGTGGTGTGAAAGAGGCATCTCAGGGGCATATATTACAGCCTGACCAGCTCTCATGGTGAGCGCCTTCCTTCCCTTCCACGTGGTATACACAGTGTGTATTTCTGTGCAGGAAGGGGAGGTGCACTTATGTCAAAATAAGGCGTTGAGTGGTAGTAGGGCTGCAGTATCGTGCTCAACTGCCACATGTGGTATAAAGTCATGTGGCCTATACCAGTAGTGCGTGAACTGTGCCTGCGCATATAAATAATACAACTTTAGGTCTGGTGCACTGAATCCTCACTCTGCATATGGCTGCACCAATACCTCTCAACTTACTCTTGGTTTTTTGCCTGCCCACGTCAAAGTTATCGAATATGTTCTCAATTGTCTAAAACATGCTCCAGCTAACATCAAAGGCACATTTGCAAAAAGGTACAGGAATTGTGGTAGAATTATCATTTTTATAACCACTATCCTATCCTCCATGGTCAGTGGAAGTGCGATCCAGCGCATCACATGGTCCGCTAACCAGGACATCGCCCTACCATAGTTCTCACGGAGCATCACTTCTGGATCTTTATGCACCCACACCCCTAGGTATTTTAATTAAGTTTCTCGCCCATTCTAGGTGTAATTCAACAGCACAAGGCACTGTCGTATCATTCTCAGATTATAGGCGCTAATTTAGTCTCTCGTTCCCTAACATGACATGACATGTTGTTTGCATATAACAATATGTCATGTTGTTTGCATATAACAATAGGATCAATGGGCACAATTGAAAGTTTATTGCTGCAACTGCATGTTTCTGTCTAATTTTACAAGCCAGCGGCTCCATTATGAGTGTAAAGAATAAAGGGGACAATGGGCAACCCTGCCTTGTCCCTCCAGATATTCTTAAAATGGTCCGATATATGCCCATTAACTCGCACTCTCGCCTTCGGGTACTCGTATAGTATCCAAATCCATTTGAGAAAAGTTTCAGGAATACCCCTTCTGGCCAGCACTGTGAACATGTACGGCCATGCAGTTGAATCAAATGCCTTGGTAGCATCTAACAACACTGCCACCGCCTGCATATTTGTTTCAAGGTAGTGGAGCATAGCACAGAGAGTGTGCAAATTATGGGTGGTAGATCTAGCAATGATGCATCCCTATTGGTCTGGTAGCACCATAACCTATAGCAATGGTTGTAGCCTCATTGCTATCACTTTAGCTAAAATGTTGGCATCTATGTTTATTAAGAATAGAGGCCTATACGAGGCACATTTGTCAGATGGCTTGTGTGGTTTTAGTAAGGTAAAAATGAGTGCCTCTCTGAGCGACTGTGGTAGAAAGCCATTCTGATAGGCCTCCTCATAGATCGCATGTAGGTGAGGAGCCAACAACTCAACATATTCTTTATAAAACTCCCCTGTGTACCTGCGAACACCTAGTGCCTTGCCATTTGGTAATGCCTGTATTGCAGACTTAACGTCTTCTACTGTTATATGCTTCACCAGATATTCCCTCTGCCCCGAGGATAACCAGGCCAATGTCACATCGTCTAGATAATGACATAGTTCTACTATGTGGCCGTATTATTTTCCCCATGTAAATTAGCATAAAAGGTTGTAAATAACTTCACTATGTCAGGGTTCCTATAGTGCTCCCTCCCTTCCACGTCTGGGAGCTTAGTTATTGAGTCCTCCGCTTTCTGTATCTTTAGCTTCTGAGTGAGGGTATGCCCGGGTCTCCCACCCTCCCCATATGCACGAGTCACATGGCGCTTAGAAAGAAATCTCAATTCTTGCTCCGCCAGTTCCTCAAAATTAGTCAATTGTTCCCTAATGTGAGCTAGCTTGCACTTCATGGGCTGCTGTTCGTTTTCCCCTTCCAGGGAGTGTAAAGATTTTTCTGAGTTTCCTAGCTGGATCCTTATGCTTTTTAATACACCCACTTGAGAACTGATACATTTTCCCCATATTGTTACTTTAAAGGCCTCCCATAGGGAACCATTGCTATCCACTGAGCCCTTATTGTTTGAGAAGTATTCTTAATTGCCACCCGTAGTTCTTCCTTATGAACTGCATCTAGCAAGGCTTCCGGCTGGAAGCGCCAGGTAAAAGGTCTAGGGACCACCCCAGGAATCATCAATAGCAATTAGACCAATGCACGGTCCGATAATGTCTTAGGAAGATGGTGAACATCTGCCATCCACTGACATAACTCCATTGAAACCAGCCAGTAGTCCAGACTGGAACAGGTGTCATTGAAGGGATGAAAGAAATGTGCCCTCACATTTCTGTGGGTTCGCAATCTCCAGGCATCCACCAGGCCATAGTCTTCCATCCGTCCCCATATTATTTTAGCTGCCTGCTTGCCTTAGCAATTAGTATTCGCTGAGCTATCGACTTTAAGGTCCAGTTATGTTTTGAGATCTCCTCCCCAGAGAACATGCTTGTATGCAATGCAATGTATTTGTTGCCACGCATCTTAAAATGTAATAAGTGTAATATCCTTCCCAGACAATTTCCCTTGCACCAATAACATTGTACCCTGCTCATCAGTGTGACACTTTATAGGTTTGAAAGCTGTCCCTCGTTTAATCAGTTTTAACACTACCCGTGAATAAGATGAGTAGGAGAATGCTGCACGATATGACACCCAGTGGGAACCCACCTTGCACTCTTGTTGGTTTGATAAGTGCGTCTCTTGTAAGTATGCTACGTGAATCTTATTCCTATCTAAGAACTGTAGAACCATTCTAACTTTTCAGGGGTTATTCATACCACGTATTTTCTGTGTAAAAAAATGTATGTTGCTTCCCATTGGCTTGTCAACATCATCACGACACTGTGGCACTGAGCGATGTGCTGTGTGCTAGGTCTGTTATGCAACTTGTGGTACATGTCTCCTATGTAAAGGTTAGTTACTTTCAAACATACCCACACATCCCCCCCACTTTGCCAATCCCAACTAGCCGAAGACATACCCCCTTAACAAAGTTATGCAAATATACAAACACATCTTATACAAACAATTGCAGCACACTGTGCTGGACTCATCTGGGGTGCTCCCACGCGGGGGGTTCGCCAGTGGCCGAAACACCGGAGGTGGCAGGTCGGGCCAAGCATCTTGGTAATCCATGACCAGTAGTCATGTGGTTAGTGCACATGCCCATATTCTACCACACATCCTGTGCGATAGTTGGCACTCTATGCCCACTGAGTGGTGTTTAATCTGCTCACCTGAGCCAAGCCGTTTAACACTGCTCCTTTTAGTTTTCTTCTTCTTCGACATCTGCGGTGTTCTGAGCCTTCTGGTTTCCATTCAGCTGTTTCAAGTTGTCGTTAGCTGCTTTCGGCCTTTCCGAATATGTGTTGCTTGCCTTTATGCTCTATAAGCAATCGGGCCAGGTAAAACATTGCGTATGCTATGTTTGCTTTCTGCAATTGGTGCTTGATGGGTATGAACTCGCTGCGAGCTGATTGCACCGTCATCGTAATATCTGGGTAAAAGCAGATTCGGTTATTCTGATACTGCAATTCATCTTTCTCCCTTGCCAGTCTCAAAATGGCGCACAGTTGGGTAAACAGTCCAAATATCAAATTTTAAATATCAATATGACAAATATTGATTTTTAAATATTGAGCGGACAGATCATCGACTGTCAAAAATATAGTGGTGCAGAGAATTGAAATGCAGGTAAGAAATATCGAATTAAATAATATCGATGTTAATAATATCATTTTTTCTAGTGTTTTGTATATTAGTATATGTGTTAAAAATATAGCTTATTTTTGTAATGTATGTTAATGAATGTTTGTGTGTTTTAGTTCTGTAGCGGGAGTGGGTTTATAAGGCAATAGGGTGGGAAGAAATGTAATTATAATATATTTAATAAGTGTTATTCATTCATATTTTCATATTTAATAATTGATATTGTTAATTGGGGTACTCAATTTGTTATTGATTACTTATCAATTGGATAGTAATTATTAATGAATAGTTGGTAAATATGTTAGTGTAATTTATTGAGGAGTGGGTTCTGGTTTTATAGGGGAGTAGGATGGGAAGTAATTCAAATATAATTAATTATTAATCATTTTTATTAATTAACATGTATGTAATTAATATTTTATATTGCTAATCGTGTAAAAATGTATTAATGACTTATCAATTGGATATTAATTATTAACTAATAATTGGAAAATATGTTAACTGTATAATTTTGTATATGTTTTCTGTGTGTTGATAGGGGAATAGTTTGGGAAGTAATTTAATTTTAATAACATTTTTATTAATTTTATATATACAATATGTATTTAAAGTAATTTTATAGTGTTAATTGGGTGAACTCATTCATTTTTAATTGTTTTTACTTTGCTTGTTAATTGCTATTAGTTAATTAATTAAGTGTTAAATAATTATGTTAGTTGTGTAATATTTTACAATATTGTGGTGACGTTTATAGCGGAATATAGTGGGAGGTAAATTATTTTTAAAAAATGTATTATTTGTTCATTAATGTTAATTCTTTTGCGGAGTGGGAATACTAAATAATTCCCCTCCGCTATCCAACACTTTTGCTACTGTTACACTTGGTGGAGTGGGAATAGTAAATTATTCCCACTTGCTATCCAACACTTTCCCTACTGTTGCACTCACTGGAGTGGGAATAGTAATTTTTACCCACCGGCTATCCAACATTTTCCCTACTTTTGCATTTGTTGGAGTGGGAATAGTGATTTTTACCAACCCGCTATCACCAAGCAGTTGGGCAGGTTCAAGGCCATTGCGCAGGGACAAACTCAGACCCCTCTTCTAGACCGCGGAGACCAGCTGTTGAGGCATTCCATTTGTATGTAGGGGTAATAACAGGAACACCACTGAGATATTCCATTGAGTACTTTAACTCATTCAGAGCCCTAATAGAGGTGATAACAGGACCACCACTGAGATGTTCCATTGAGTACTTTAACTCATTCAGAGCCCTAAGAGAGGTACCATAGTACTATGGGGTGCCTTTTTCCCTGCTCCTATTTTTATTGATTTTATTGCATCAATTCACATCACACTGTCCTGACAAAGTGCACCAGGATCCACTAGGGACCTCTCTTCAGCGCAAAACATGTTGACCAGGATTTACATTCACAAATACACACAGGTACTGAGAGCAGCAGAGTAACACCTCGACCTCTACTATATTTGTTTATAGAGGTGCCTCATCCTTCCCAAATTATCTTTTTACCTTGATCTATGAATAAAACTTCCTTCAGGGTACTGGCGGGGCAATTTTCATACACTCGCACTATACTCCTTTTTGGGCCCACACACCCACATGCACAACTGCGGCATCTCCTAAAAGATCTCTGGCAACAAGCCCTCTTGCGGGGCCCGTGGAGGACAGCAGCGCCACCCTCATCAGGAGCAACACCCGATGATGAAGCATGACACTCGCAAGAGTGTGTGAGGGCACATATTTCGAAAGGAGAAATTCCCCATCTTCATCAGACTGGAATCACAGATAGAGACCTTTTTCTAACTCATGTTCTATGTAATCAATTAGGTTATTCCTTTCTCTCTTAGGAACAGTTACCAACCAGTGAGTACATTTCAGTTCTTGGGAGCAATGGTACTGGACCTACCTTTTCTCTAACGCTCCCTGTCTCTCCCTCTCTTTGTGTTTAGTAAAGTATTTATGCAGCACACAAACAGTGATGACCAGCCAACATATTAACACAAGAAAAATCCCACAATAATTTTGAAAAATAGAGCACATTTTTATAAAACATTTTACACTGTTAATATTATAAAATACAATGTCAATGTACGTATAACAACAAACGTGCATTACTGTAGTCAAATCCACCTGATATGACCTCTCCATCAACTTCAAACAAAAATATGCGGTCATGCAGGCCCTGCAACCTCAGCCTGAAGCAACAATTGACAGATCTCAGGTGGAGGGACATGTAACCCTTAGACAATGGCACGAACAAGAAAACCCAGATCGATTTCACAGTTACACCACAATGGTCTTAGGAGATTAGTCCAAATAAAACACGTTGGGCTGAAGGGAAGTACGTTCCCAAAACACCAGAAAATCAGATGTCACACTAAGTTAGGAACACTCAACTAATCAGAACCCCACATGCACACCATGCACACTGATGACCCGCTCTCCATGTCGGACATCTGGACATGTACTCACTGTTCTCACAATGTGTCCAAGCAAGGTTGAAACCCACCTGCGCTTCTTATCAAATGATAAGATTTTTGACCTGTGACTAGGCCCAGATTCCTGTTCTAAAAGAATGTACATTTGTTTTATAACACTTTGTGAAATGTATAAAATAAAGGCCAAAACCAATGTACTTTGAACAGTCCTCAGACCCCAACTGTTGCTGTTCTCCCGTGCACTGCTTCTGTTTATTTATTTATTTAAGGTTTTGTATAGCGCTAGCTGGACCCTGAGGTATCAGAGCACTTTATGGAGTCGAGAACAAGGCAATAATAAGTCACTGAGCATATTATGTGCAATAATCATAGGTTCAAGTAAACATGACATATTATCAAGTGAAGTATGGTTAGGCAGGGCTAGAGGAGCACACCAACATATACACACAGAAAAAAAACGTGTTTGGCTATAAGAGTGGAATTGCTGTATTGAGGTTAATTCGAACATTTAGAGACCAAGGAGAGAAAGACATCAAGAACTATAGAGGCAAACACAATGAAAGAAAAACAGCAAACTAATCAACTTAGTTAGAAATGAAACAAGAGAGCCGATTTGAATCGAGTTCAGTTTGTTCAAGAGTTCCAGTATTTGTTAAATTAACTGTACATGTTTTACCAAACCCCTCTTGTCTTTTATTTTTCAAATTAAATTCTCGTTCGAGCAACAATAAAAATATTGCAAAACTCCGATCAGTAGAAACATAGTTATGATTTTTTAAATATTAGGGTAAAAACTAGCGTCTAAAACATCAAAGCGCCACCCGTGGAAATCTAGTCGCATGAGATCAGGTCAAAGTTGAAAAATATGACCGACCACGGTGAAGTTAAGTCAGATACAAAGAGTGGATTGGATCTGGTTGGAACTTAACTTTGTATTTTCATATAAAATGTTCTGAGAAAGTAGAAGTTCCACAGGGCAAAGTTGCAGGTAGTGTCCAAGGAGAATGTGTCACCGGGGTTCTGCATGACAAAGTCACAGTGAAGATTTTCATATTCAGACAGTGAATAACAGCTTAACAGGATATGCTGTTGCAAAGAAGAACGTAGTGGGAGCTGCAGCAAAGTCAGGTTGTTCGGCATTGCACCTTGGGCAGATAGATAAGGACATTGGTCCAGGTCTGCTCTCAGTTCTCAGAGCAGTCTTTAGTCAACAATGTTCAATTTCCATATTTTTCTATTAGTCCCAACTGTGCTACTTTAACACCGCCACCAAGGGCTCACTCAGGCTCAGTCCGAGTGGGTGTTCAAGATAGTTGCACCTGAGACTCTGTTTAGGAGGCCAGGCAACTAGCCCTTGGAGTCCCTCTAGTAGTCCTGGGTTCAGGCCTCTGAGAGTCCAAGGCAGGCCTCTGAGAGTTCAAGGCAGGCTTTAAGCAGCAGAGCAGTCCTTCCAGGTACAGCACAGCAGTCTTTCAAAGTACACGGAAGGCCACAGCAGCAGGCAGTCCTGTGAGAATCCTTCCACAGGTCTAAAATATGAACTGAAGAAGAATGGATCTGGGGGTCTTAGTTTTATACCTGGTGACTTTTTTGAAGTACGAGATGTTTCTAGAGAACTCCCTTTGAAGTGCTTGAAGTTTTCTGATTCCCCTACCCAGGTTTAACGCCGACTGCATGAACAATGCAGTGGTACATAGTCATTGTTGTGAAGGTAGAGTACTGACTATTGATTTGTAAGTGGGGCTGTGTCCAGCTCTGGCCGTCCTATCAGTAATGGCCTATACAGGCACACCCAATCCCTCTATTGTGTGGCTCTCTCTGAGGAATTAATAAAGTCCAACTTCACCCAGTCATGTATCCCAGGAACAGAATGCAGGCACCAAATAGACCAGGAAAATGCCAATTTTCTAAAAGTGTCATTTTAAAAATTGTAACTTAAAATCTGACTTTACCATGAAATAGGATTTTAAATTACAGTTTCTCAGACACCAAACATGAAATCTTCACTCGTTCTCAGTCAAATGTTAGCACCTATTAAATGTAATACAGCAAACTAATGCTATCCTATGAGAGAAGTAGGCATCACAATAGCTTAAAACTAATTTAAGAGTTTTTCACTACCAGGATCTACAAAACACACAAAGTCCAACCTTTTAATTACATTGCACCCTGCCCTATGAGCTACATAGGGACAAGGGGTGTCGTATCAGTAATAAAGGGGGAGTTTAAGGCTTAGCAATGGTCTTATTTTCCATGTTGAGTTGCTAGTTTAAGACTCCATTAAGGATGCAATGGCAGACGTGGAACATGTTATAAGGGGCTACTTAAGTGAGTGGCACAATAAGTGCTGCAGGCTCATGAGAAGCATTCATATATGTAAATTAAATAGGCCAAACAAGTGTAAAGCAATTTACCATGTTTTAGGGAGTGGGCAGTTAGCACACATTAGAAGTGGACAGAGTCCTAAGGCCAATAAAAATAAATTCATCAAAGTAGGAGGATGAAGGCAAAACGCTTGAGGGAAAGCTAACATAATGCTGGTAAACTAAACACTAAACATGCAGGGCCCGATTCACAATGGTAAACTCACACTTTTGTGTAAGTTTTCCTCTTTTCGGCATTCACAAAGGTAAACTTTGACCAAAGGTCCAGCTTTACTAGTAGTAACCTACATTTGTGAAGGCTGAAAAGTAGTAAAGGTAGACCTTTCGTCTAAGTTTACCTTTGTGAACACTGAAAAGTAGTACACTTACACAAAAATGTAAGTTTACTTTTGTAATTTGGTCCTGCAATGTTTATTATTACAGCAAGAGTGACCTGATTGCTTTAACATAAGGCCCCTAAAAAGGTAAGTGTCAACTTTGTCCAAGCCTTAAAATATCTCTGACTTTATGCTTTTTAAATAAAATATGTGTTGCCCATGGGTGTTTGGCATCTCATGTTATGTCTCATCTTATTAACTGTATTTTATTTACAAATAGTCTTTCTCTCCCATCTCCATTTCCCTCCCTCTCTCTCTCATCCTTCCCTCCCTCACTCTGCCCCCTCTCTACATCTGACTCATTCTTACATCGTCTTGCAGATGTTTTCTGCAGGAAATCTTATCAGGGTGGAGACTGGGAATGTGATTTTTTTTTTTTTTGCTGGGAGTTGAGGTGTCAGCTCTCTTTTGTTGGCAAACAGCCTGAGTTCCCGAGAAGTGTATTTATAAATAATGATACTGCATATTCTGGCAGCCTGCCTCTTCTTTGGAAACCCATGTGATATGTCATCAGGACACTGTTAAGTAAAGCCCTTTTGTATATGAAATGTAAGCCTCTCAGCGCTATGTATACAACTCTGGAAAAAGTGACTAGGAACACTGGGGCAACAGCTCATATGCGACTCTTCTGCTTACAAGGTGGGCACCAGTGTCCTTTAGAGAATGTGTGCTCCAATCCAGTATGTTTAACAACAAGGGGTGGTGATGGGCAGAGTTTCTGAATTAAGCAGAACACTCTCACCCAGTCAAGAGATCATGGCTAGATCCAACACCGTTTTTTAGCTCACTGCACCATCCCAGCTCAGAACCTGGCTATATGCAAATTAGTCTGTTCCTGTCCCAGTGCATGATGGGAACAGGGCAAACCACACTACCAAGCCAATTCTTACACTGGGAAGGAAACAAGCTACCGGGGACCGGTTTCTGGCATTTCAGCCGTCGTCGGCCCAGCTTGCTTGAATCCTGATGGTGCAATGAGCAAGGGACTCACATCTGAGTATACCCTTCCACGATTAGGGTGGACAAAATATTTAACAACAAGGGGTGGTGATGGACAGAGTTTCTGAATTAAGCAGAATACTCTCACCCAGTCAAGAGATCAGGGCTAGATCCTATACCGTTTTTTAGCTCACTGCACCATCCCAGCTCAGAACCTGGCTATATGCAAATTAGTCTGTTCCTGTCCCAGTGCATGATGGGAACAG
Organism: Lissotriton vulgaris; assembly: GCF_964263255.1. Lineage (NCBI taxonomy): Eukaryota > Metazoa > Chordata > Amphibia > Caudata > Salamandridae > Lissotriton > Lissotriton vulgaris. Next base: position 1,805,204,726 of record NC_141694.1, on the reverse strand, counting down.
GGCAAACCCACCTACCAAGCCAATTCTTACACTGGGAAGGAAACAAGCTACCGGGGACCGGTTTCTGGCATTTCAGCCGTCGTCGGCCCGGCTTGCTTGAATCCTGATGGTGCAATGAGCAAGGGACTCACATCTGAGTATACTCTTCCACGCTTAGGGTGGACAAAATATTTAACAACAAGGGGTGGTGATGGACAGAGTTTCTGAATTCAGCAGAATACTCCCACCCATTCAAGAGAACAGGGCTAGATCCAACACCGTTTTTTAGCTCACTGCACCATCCCAGCTCAGAACCTGGCTATATGCAAATTAGTCTGTTCCTGTCCCAGTGCATGATGGGAACAGGGCAAACCAAACTACCAAGCCAATTCTTACATTGGGAAGGAAACAAGCTACCGGGGACAGACTAATTTGCATATAGCCAGGTTCTGAGCTGGGATGGTGCAGTGAGCTAAATAACGGTGATGGATCAAGCCCTGATCTTTAGACTGGGTAAGAGTGGTCTGCTTAATTCAGACACTCTGTTCATCACCACCCCCTTTTCTGAATCGTTTTTGGCCACTATAGGTGTGGCAGGGTATACTCAGACATGAGTCCCTTGCTCACTGCACCATCAGGATTCAAGCAAGCCGGGCCGACGACGGCTGAAATGCCAGAAACCGGTCCCTTGAAGCTTGTCTCCTTTCTGCTGAAGAAGTGGCTTGGTAGTTTGGTCTGCCCTGTTCCCATGATGCACTGGGCCAGGGACAGACTAATTTGCATATAGCCAGGTTCTGAGCTGGGATGGTGCAGTGAGCTAAATAACGGTGATGGATCAAGCCCTGATCTTTGGACTGGATAAGAGTGGTCTGCTTAATTCAGACACTCTGTTCATCAACACCCCCTTTTCTGAATCATTTTTGGCCACTATAGGTGTGGCAGGGTATACTCAGACATGAGTCCCTTGCTCACTGCACCATCAGGATTCAAGCAAGCCGGGCCGACGACGGCTGAATTGCCAGAAACCGGTCCCCGGAAGCTTGTCTCCTTTCTGGTGAAGAATTGGCTTGGTAGTTTGGTCTGCCCTGTTCCCATGATGCACTGGGCCAGGGACAGACTAATTTGCATATAGCCAGGTTCTGAGCTGGGATGGTGCAGTGAGCTAAATAACGGTGATGGATCAAGCCCTGATCTTTGGACTGGGTAAGAGTGGTCTGCTTAATTCAGACACTCTGTTCATCACCACCCCCTTTTCTGAACCGATCCAGTATGTGGCATTGATTGTTGACTCGTGGAGTATCTGTTACCCTGTGAGGATGAGTTAGACGCGAAGTTAAAGTTCGGAGGTCATTAATTTCTAGGTCTCAGCACCTTATGTCAGATAGTGTTTGTAAAGTGAAAGGTGAACCTTGAGCAGGACCTTCTGCTGCTGAGGTCTCTAAGCGGCGCCTGCTGAGTTAATTTCATTTCATAAGGCTTTATTCGGAGCAAAAAACAATGTTAATAAAAGCACACATATAATAAATAGAATTCCAATTCCAATACAATTACATTTACAATTAGACAGCCAATGTTTAAAAAGAAAAAAACATAATATACAGGCGAGGACAGAATAAATATTTAAAAACTCATACTTTTCCTGACATTAATTGCTTCACGCAGGAAAGTAGCAGTAAAAAAACAAACACCAGGATGGTGCAAGTTAAAAAGCAATTTCATAGAATCATGTACTGTCCTGACACCAAACTTCACAAAAATAGGTTTTAAAAAAGCTTTGCGAAAATTCCCATACAATTGACACATTAAAAGAAAGTGCATAGTGCTTTGTGCAGAGATATTGTGACACGGGCAAGGACCAGCAGGGTGCTTGAATATGGGTATGATAATAGATTCCTCCCAGGTTGGGGGTATCCCATGACAAACAGCTGCATTAATGACTTTAGCCAACATTGGTCCCCATACCTCGGGGACTATCTTATAAACGTCGATGGGCACCCCATCAGGACCCTGAGCCTTTCCTCCTTTACTAGCGCTAATGCTGTCTAAATACTCTGTAATGGTAATACCCAAAGGGACAACGGGCCAACAGTCCTTACGGTTTACCCAGGGCTTTGTCTGAGTCAAAAATAGTAGAAAAGTGAGAAATCCATGTTTCCATGTTGACCTTAGATGTTAGTTCTGGTACTGTCTCATCTTGAAACGGGCAATTAACAGTAACCCAAAATAATGTACAGTTCTACGACTCTGCAGCCTGTGTCAATTTATCCCAAGCCTTACGCTGTAACTCCATCTTCTTTTGCTTTACTATTGTCTTATAGTTTATTCTAAGCTGGGACACCTGGCTCCTTGCTCTAGGTTTGGCTGCCAGTGCCCTTTTTATGCTCGTTTAGCGCAATAATAAATGCGTGGTCAAACCATCCCCTTCGTTGGTCGGACTTACGCCCAGCTGATTTGGTAAACTTTTTGTCAATAATGGAATTAATTCCAATCCAATAGGATCAACAGTGACGTCGGCATGCTCTAGGATCGCGGTAATTTCTAATAAGCAGCTATTTATAATTGAGGCAGACGTCATTTCAGCTTTATCCCCTTTCCATCTTAGCCTAGTACCGTTAGGTCTATGGGGTTCAATGTTAACAATAACATCTGAATCAGGTACAGGTTTTTCTTTCCAGAGAGTGGCCTCAATAATAACACAGTTATGGTCGCTAAGCATGATATCCACGACCCCGGGGGCCAAACTCCAGGGGATAAGATTAGATGACATACATATGAAATCAATACCAGTATTTGCCCCCTAGCTGAAAAAGTGGGGATACTCTCACCTAAATCGTTCTTCTCATTCGCCAATATTTCCATGTCATGTGCCGCTAGGAAGTTATTCAGGGATTTCCCGTACTTGTTATGAGGGAAATGGAGATCGGCATCCCCAAAACGATTGGTGACCCCACACGTTCTTTGGTAGGAGAGGGGACAAACTGCAATATTAAAATCCCCCGCCAAAATAAATTCAAAAATAACATTCGAGCACGCTATGATGTCATCAAAGGCACTCTCTAAAGCATTAATCACCAGATGCCTGATGCAGTCGAAAATGTTAATTATAAAAATTAATTAGAAGGATGTTTCTTCCTCCTTCCTGCGACAACCATAAAATCTGAGAATGGGCCCCCACTAATACATGTTTTTTAACAATTATGGGAATGATAACAGAAATCAAAACCAAAAGCCCTCCCTTAGCTCTACCAGATGTTGATGCAGTAGCGGGTAATTGGTAAGAAACAAAACCGTTATAACCAGTAAAATGCTTACACCAAGTTTCCTGGAAGCAGATGATATCAAAAAGATCAACAAATTCTGACCACCCCAGGCAATCGTCTTTGGACGCTAAACCTGCAACATTCCAACTGGCAATAAAACAGTTTGGGGGCCCAGTGGGTGTTTGCATAATTTCAACGGGGGTAGTAATGGTTGGGCTAATACAATGATTGTCCAGTGTATCATTAGAAGTAGGGAGGATTACACTTAGCCTATCAACTACAGGCAAACCCCCAATACACCCATCAGATTCACCCACAGAGCTGTATATCATGCGGCAATCATGGTGCTCACTTACGTTGACAGGGAACCCTGTATTATTTCCTTCTGACTCTCCTCCACAAAGTACAGTTACTACTTCAGGCAGGGAGAGGGCCTGATCAGAGTCCAATCAATCGTTAGAATCTAAACCGCTCAGAGATTGGTAACGATTAGATGTTATCACCTCAAAACCTCTAGACACATAGGAGGCACTACCTCTACTCCCCACAGAATCATTGGTAGGCTGGACAATTAAATGTCTATAGAAGAACCCGAAGGGTCTGAGTGAAATTCCCTGGTCATTCGGTGGGCTAGAGGTACCTCTGATCAAAGAGGTGGTGGCAAGATGTGGGTTTTTAAAATTTACTATTACACAGTCACCACTGATATTTTTATGTGATTTCCCTATCCAATTAGTTCTTGTGGTGGTTAGAAGCTCATCAGACAGAGCCACTGGGAAACCACACTCTCGGTTAAGCCAACCCACGTTTTTATTCTTCAAAGATTCATGTGTTTCGAGATTGCTAAGAGGCCCTGTCTCCCTGACTGGTGGGACATTGGTTAAAACTGCCACATATGGAGCACAGCCGGGGGTAAGTCGGGCTGCGAATAACCATATCGCTTAGTCTTCTCTTTAATTAGCCCTGGCTTATCCACTGGGACTATAGTAGTAGGAGTATCTAAACACACCGTAGGCACAGGGTTGGATACAGCTACAGTAACTGGGCATGATCCCTCTTTCGGTATCTTAGGTGACTCCGTTATAGATCCATTAACCCTTGTACCTGCTTCTAGGCTAACAATTGACCCTGTCTGTGAACTCAGAAGGCCTCCAAATTCTTTACCCCCCCTGAAATAGTGTCAAGTTTGTCCATTAAAGGTTTAATAATTTTGTCAAACTTAGCATCAATAATGCTAATCAAGAGCTCTAACTGTTCCGGAGCTAGTTTAACCTGAGGATTATTAATAACTGATACTGAGTCATTAACAGCACTGTTAGATAATGGCTCGGGTCTTATTTTGTTATGTTTCCCCCCCTGTTTTGGTAGGATTATCCTACTAAAACTCCTCCCGGATCTTAATACCCTCTGGGCTCTTGGAGCCGGTGAGCCTGATACTAATGTATCATGAGGAGCCTGACATTATTATCTTTAGACATAATTGACTCTCTCAGAATGCTTATAACAAATTATAAAAATCTGAAAAGCCTTAATAAGGAACAAAATAATATTCCCTTATACTGTTAAAATACTGTTAAAAGAAACGCAGTCCTGGGAACAAACAACCAGGAATTCAAGTGAAAAAACATATACAGTCCCAATATAAAAATGAATAGGTGGTGGGCTCAATTACCAGGTCCAATACGGGCTACCTCAAAGGACCCAGAGCCTGTCCCAGAACCAAAGTCCGTGGCCCAGCCCTGCCTCGTCCTGCCACAGACGGCCACAGACGGTCCCGCCCTTGTCCTGGGCTTCTCCTGGGCGCTCCCGCGCGTGACTCGCGAAGCGAGAGGCGTTCCGTCTTCTTAAGTGCCTCCGGGCGCGCTGGTGGCATGAGTGCTGCGCACCTCCCTGGGGCAGCTGGAAAAGGTAGTTCGGCGTGTGGTTGCTGGGGCCATTCCCCTTACGGCGTGGAAAGTAGCGGACAAGCCTTTTTCCTGACGGCTGGGGGTCCGGTAAAATGTTTGGCCCCCAGCAGCTCAAGGCGCTCCATCTACTTAAGCGCCTCCAGGCGCGCTGGTGGCGTGAGTGCTGCGCGCCTCCCTGAGACAGCTGGGAAGGGTAGTTCGGCTTGTGGTTGCTGTGGCCGTTCCCCTCACGGCGTGGCAAGTAGCGGACAAGCCATTTCCCTCACGGCGGGCGGTCCGGTAAAATGTTTGGCCTGCTGAGTTTTGCTCAGTGGTCTGGCTGAAGGCGTGGAACAAAGACTGACTAATCTCCTCGAATAACATTAAAAACCACAAACTATGGGTTAAAATAACTTCGACACTCTTGTCCATAGGCTGTAAATCTTTTTTGTGAATTTTGAATGGTTAACAGTGCTTTGGTGGGGCTGGCCATGGTTTAGCATAGCTGCTTGAATGAAAAGTTCTAGTTCCGAACATTTCCAGTAGCCCCTCAGCTCAAAGTCCATATTGAGCTGATTCCCTCAAGGACATGTATTAAATGACCATGAGATTTCTGAAAAAGTGTTTATTTGTATTGATCGAACACAAGGAGAGAATGGACAGAGTGCTAAAACTTTTCAGAAAATCATCCCGTCATAGATCTGGATTGAGGAAAAGGAGAAATCGAGATTGGAAGTCTGCGCCCACTATATCTTTTACAGTCCAATGCCGAACTTCAAACGGAAAAGGTTGCAGTAAAAGGAACCGTCTAATGCCTCTAGGATTACTTCCTCTGTTTTGACTTAACCACATTAACGGGGCATGATCAGTGTATAGTAGGAATGCTTTGCCTTCAAGATAATAACAGAGTTTGTCAACCATCCACTTAATAGCTAAACGTTCTTTCTCTATAGTGGGATATGCAGTCTCCCAGGATAATAGCTTTCGACTGATATAGAGAATGTGTTTCTCTACCCCATCAACATCAATATGGGATTAGGTACCCTCATTTGAGGCGTCTGTCTGTAATACAAAGGTTTTCTCAAAATTAGAAGAAATTAGAACTGGTGTAATGGCCTTTTTGAGAGTCCGGAACACTTGTACAGCTTCTGCTAAAGGGTGTTGAAATGTCACATCAAGAGTTCAGTTTTTTTAAAGATTGGTTAAAAAAGTAGCTATTATAGCGACCTTGGTATATACCTTCCGGAATATTCTGCTAACTCCAAGAAAGCTCTGATTTTCTTTTTATTTGTAGGAAAAGGTACTTCAGTAATAGCTTAAATCTTTTCATATTGGGGTTCTATGACTCCTTTTTCTAAGAGGTAACTGTTGTAAATTAGTTACAGTAAATTAGTTGTTCTCTATGTCTTTTATGTCTATTGTGTTTGGAACCCCCGTTCATCTAGGTTCCTTGTGAGTATTTGAACAGGACCCAGGTAAGCCATGGCATAGTATTTGCCTCGATTTTATTGGTCCCATGCATGAGCTGACTTCAAGTGACCCGTTTGCCCTAGGAGTGGTGGATGTTTTCTTGAAGTGGTTGAGTGTAACATTTTTTAAGGAAATCACTACAAAAATTACCATCAGGTTTTTGGGTAGTTTGTTTCAGGAAGAAGGTGTTCCATCCGTCCTCATCACTGACAGTGGCACACAATTAGTTTCCAGGGAGATGCACAACATTTTGAGAGGTTGTGGGGTTTTACATACCCGTACCACCTATACAACCCACAGAGGAATACCATTAATGAGAGGGTGAACAGGCTGGGTAAAGGAGTGATACAGATGGCGTGTGCTAATGGTTTGATGGTGTGTAAGTTAGTAAATCATATGGTTTAGGCGTACCGCACTCCTGGCCATCCTCCTGATCTTAAATGTCCCTTTAAAAGTATGTGAGTTTGGCCTCCTGGATCCAATTTTGTTCCAGTTGTGCATGAAAGATTGGGTGGAAAAAGGTGGCGAGTGAAGAATCCTGCAAAGGGGGAAAGTTTCTTGTTCTCCAAAGTAGTCCATAACATATTTGTGTGGGGAATTTAGTCAAAGTCAGAGTAGGGACAGTTGGAAGAGTTCTTTTACATTTTTTAGAACCTTTCAAAGTTAAAAAAGTGTTCAGGTATGGTGTGGAACTGGACAATGGTCAGAGATTGAACTTTAGACGTGTAGCGTTGTTTCAGAAAAATAGTGCGACAGGTGAAGAAATGCTGTCAAGAAATGATGGGTATGTGTTAGGGAATAAAATAGGTGAGTCAGATTTTACAACCAGCGATGAGGTCCGTCAAGTATAGGGGTGTGGGTCTGGGAACTCTACATCGGAGTGCTCCACCATGATTCAGTGAGGGGATATTCTCAGGCGCGGTAGAAGTGTCAGAAACGGCAGGGCACCAGCCTAACTTGAAGACTTTGAGCTGTAATTGTTTATTTATTTATTTATTTATTTAATTATTTGTTTATTTATTTATTTTGTGTTTTGTTTTTCTTTGCCTTTCGCATTTGTTTCAGAAGTCATTTTGTCATTTAGTAGAAAGGAGAAAGATCTGTTGTAAATTAATTGATCTTTATTAGTTGTTCTCTATGTCTTTTATGTCTATTGTGTTTGGAACCCCCGTTCTTCTAGGTTCCTTGTAAGTGTTTAAACAGGAACGTTCATCGACAAGCTCCCTAATCAATAAAAGAGATTACCTTTCTTGATCCCAAAGGATCCTGTCTTCCTTTACAAGAGTATCCTAAGTATTTTACCTTGTTATAACATACTCGTGATTTTTTTTGTACTTAAATGTAAGTTGGATTTTGGCATTTAATTTAAGACCTTTGTTAGATGTACTAAATGCTCCTTCCACATGGGACGGAATCTAATAATATCATCTAGGTATGGTTTTCATGTGCTAGATTCATCAGACATTGAAAAGTAGCAGTGGCTCCATGAAGTCCGAAGGAAAGTACCGTGGAAAAGGCAGTTTTTTCTCTATCTTCTTTTTTTAATAGGACAGGACAATAGCCTTTGGTAAGGTCTATAGTAGTTATATATTTGGCATCTCCTATCCTCTCGTTAAGTTTGTCAACCCTGGGAAGTGGATAAACATCCAACTTAGAGATGTTATTAATGGCACAAAAGTCTATACAGAAACATATACTCCCATTGGGTTTGGGAACTAAAACTGTGGGAGAAGACCAGTTACTCCGGGAAGTTTCTATAACACCCATTTTTAATATTTGTTCTATATCACTATGAATAGCGTTGCGCTTTGTAACAGGGATTCGGCAAGGTTTTAATTGTTCTACTTTCCATTCTGGTGTCAGAATAGTGTGTCAGATTAGCCTTTATTGGTACTTCAGAGAATATAGCAGAGACAGGATGCAATATTTATTTAAATTCCTCCCTTTGTTCTTTGGACAACTCTTCATTTATAGGTAGCTGATCTAGAGTAGAACTAGTGTTATTTTCAGGTTTGATGATGAATCCAGGTTTTGGCAGAGACCATAACTATTTTTTTCACAAGATTTATGAGAAAGGTTTGTTCTTTATGGGTTCCAATCTTTAATGTATATGTGACCTTTTCAAATCTTCAGTGATCTAAAAGGGGCCTTTTTATTCTGATTTCATTTTATGGGCTGAGTTAGGTAATACTACTAAAACCTAGTCGCCTTGGTCGTACATCCTCCATATCTTCCTCTTAAAATAAATTTGTATTTGTTTCCTTTGGCTTTTCTCTAAGTTTGTATACGCCAATTCTCTGAGCTTTCCTATAAGAGCTTTCAACTGTTGGCTATGTTCTAAAATATTACCTGCTTTAGGTTTCATATCTTTTTCCCAATCCTCTCATGTAATCTCTAGGAGGGTGCGATTGTTTTGTCAATATAGCAGCTCAAAAGAGGAGCATCCTAGGCTACTCTGCACTTGACTCCTCAGTACAAAAAGTGCTAGGGGAAGCATTTGGTCCCAGTTATTCCCTTCCCCTGATCGATGGGTGTAAGCAACGTGTGATACCGCTCCACTATACCATATATTTGAGGGTTGTATACTGAAGTTTTGATATGTCTAAAATCTAATTGTTTGCATCTCTGAGTCATTAATCGTGATACATAGGGAGTACCTTGGTCTGTTAGAATTCTTTCATTTGGGAGCCCAACCCGAGAGAAAAATTCTATCAATTATCCGGGCTACGTATAGGAAATGCCTCTGGATATCGGGTAGCGTGGTCTACTAACACAAGGGCATATTGATGCCCTTTTGCGGACCTGCTAATAGTTGGAAACAAGCATAAAACATGATTTGATCTTGGAAATCTTTGGGAACTAGCAATTGAGATGGGTCTGTGGTCCCTGCTATTCTATATAGGAGTCAGTTTCTTATTTGAAAATGAAGGTAGGTATGGGTATCGTTCTGTCATGCCTTATCCCAAATAGATTAAACAAAGGTATAGTTTATCTGTGTAAAATGAAAGTTGCAATCTATCATCCAAGGTTTGGGAATTAGGAAGGCATTTTGTGGAGTCGGGGTTTTAACTTCTACCAGATCTTTTGAATGAGTTCAGTAATACTTTACTCACAATTTTCTTTGCTTGAAAGTAAATGCAGACAAATACATTCATTTCTTAATTTTTTTAACTAGCTAAGATACTCTTGAACATATAAAATTCAATTATAAAAACAATTTCATCAGAGATTAAAATTTTCATAGAATAGTTATTCCAACGCTCATGATTAAATTAAACATTCGAGTACAAGGCAATGCCATACACATAGTCTATCCCTGCGCCCTTAATCCAATAACAGTAAACATGTGCAACAATAACCCATTATTTCTAGTCACTTGAGTGCTTTCCTGTGTTTAACAAAAGCCCATAAAAATGTTGCCAATACCAACCAGACAGGAGGGCTATCAAGCTGTTGCGGATGGATAATTGCTTGTTTATACTGTCTCAAATTCATTGAGCACAGAAATGAAATCAATAAAGATATTGTTTGTTGAGATAAAATGAACAAAAAAAGCAGTAGATGGTGAGCTGATTGTTAGATAATAATTAACATCACATCGTACTATGTGTGCCCTATATTACAGAGCTACAGTGGGTTTATTTTTGTGTGCCTCCTATATGATGGCACCTGCGTTCTCTAGGAAGATGGCCTTAGGTTTAGTTTTAGGGAAGGTAGCACAAGCAAGCAGGGAGTCAAACAGTTCACTCAAGCCAATGCTTGCCAGTGTGGATCCCATATAACGTATCCATGGTATTGCTTTGGCATGATCCAGTTTGAGGCACTCCTTTAATACTGCCTGGTTTAGAATCAGGCCCTCACTCTTCCAAACAGAAAGCCACAGTAACAGGGGGCTATTTTAAATGTGTCACTAATATAAGATAGTCCCAATTCATTATGAGATAAAAAAAATTAGAACAATTTTGAGGCAAGAAAAGTAGCCTTTCAGCCAAGGCATCTTCTTTACCTTGTAGAGAATCTATTTTTGCTGTACCCCACACTGCCGCCCCATAAGAGGCTGCCGCATTGGCTCTTGAGGAATAAATATGTAACATTTCAGGAAACAGTTTAATCCCCACTTTCTTTGTGAAGGTAAAGATGGCTGCAACGTCTCTCGCTCCAGATTCAGGGCTCTATTACTCACCATATATTTCCAAGAAGAATTCCCATTGATTAAGACCCCAAGATGGGGAAAGGAATCAACCATCTCTGCTGGGCAAGATAAAAAGCTGGACACTTTTTTGACGGCGAGCCTGCGATTAATTTTAACTAGTTTACACGCAGGTCCGGGTAGGGCATGAACCTAGCAAATTCTTAAATGAGGCTTTGCAGTGTGGTAGGAGTACGTGAAATGAGCACTGCATCATTTGTATAGAGGAGAATGGGGAGTTGGGTCCCTTGGATATATGGAAAATCCTTTGTACAATTTGCCAGGGCATTCTCTAACTTATTAGTCTGCAAGAAGAACAAAAATGGGGCAAATAGGGCAATTACACATCCTTGCCTCACACGACGCTTAAGGCCAAATGGCTTAGTGCATTCCCCAGCTCTGCCACACCTACTACTTGCTGTGACCCCTACATAAAGCTGCCTGATAAAATTGATAATCGCAATGTCAAATGCCATGGATATCATGATTTCCCATAGCTTACTATAAGCCACGCATTTGAATGTGACTGATAGACCCATGAACGCTAACTACAATTGACCCTTTTTGCGATTGTATATTTTGCAACCAACATATTTAGAAATTGGTCAATGGTGCCTTTGCCTTTTTCTGAAGCCATATTGAACCTTAGAAATGCATTGTTTCTCCTCTAGCAAGTCCTCCAATCTGGCTCCGCTGAGAGCAGCACTGAATGCTGTGGCTAGACTGGTATCAGGAACCAAAAGAAATAAGTCACATCTCTCCAACCTTGAAAGCCCTGAATTGGTTGCCTTACGACACCTTAAAGTGGCCTGCATGACACACAAAGCAATTCACAACAATACACCCAGTTACTTGGCTCTAAAGCTGGAAAGGTCTGGAGGTTGCAGACAACTACGAAGTGCGAGCACTTTCCTTCTGAAAACTCAATCCTTCATAAGAAGAGTACTAGTTGTAGAGATTTCTCTGGGGTTGCACCAAAGAATTGGAACTCCTTACCTCCAGTAGTGCGTGGAATCACTTCCCTTACCACATTAAAAAAGAAGTAAAAATACTACTAATGAAAACATTCATGCCCTAAGTTTTAATTCTAGGATGTCACCGAGTCCTCTTTATGATCCGAATACCATTGCCTATCTCAGGTGGAATGGACAAGACCATTTTATGTAAGACTAATATCACAGCCCTTATTGCTCTATAACTGTGTAGTGTAAATCTTAGCTGGCTGTGGGTCCCCCTTAGTTCATCTATGCACTTTATATCCATTGTGAATCAATTGAGGTTATAATATGTATGCTCGCTATTCGCTAGCACAGTCACCTAATAATAATAATAATAATAATAAGGGAGCTTATAAAGCTGCTGGCCACGCACACCGGCGTGTCCCCGCACAGTAGTGAGTGAAAAATCCCAGAGCCCCCCAATGTTCAATAACTATCTATTGTACTGTCTACTGTACAACGTCCTGCAGATTCACGGTCCGCTATGTTTGTTATTCATATATTTTATATTTCTTTTGTACGAATTGACACATTTGAAAGTGTGCATACCACCTTAACCATTTATGTTCTTATACTGTAAAGCGCTCTGATACACTCGTGGGTCACGTTTGCGCTGTAAAAAACTTTATAAATAAATAAATAAAATAATTTAGGAATAGGTGACCCATTAGCTTGGCAATGATATCGGCCTATTATTTTTAGGATCTCTCCTATCTCCTTTTTGTAGATGGATATAATGGTTGAATGTTTCCAAGAATTGAGGGGACCCTCCTGTAAAAGGGCATTTAACACATTTATCAAACGTGGAACCCAAAGATCTGTTGGACTCAGGAAGAGATCAGCAGCTTTTAAGAAGCCTGAGAGATCTCATGCATTCAAACTTTAAAGGGGTGGAATTTGCTTTCACTGTTAAAGGACTGTTAGAGGTATTGTTCTCTAGAGAGTTCTGAAACATCTTTTCGAAGTGTGTTACGCAGCCTAGCTCCTCAATATGGAAGGCAACAGGTGGCCCTGTATCTTCTTGGAGAAAGGGTGCATTAACCCATTTCCAGAAGCCTCTATAATCTTTGGCCTCTGAAGCACGCCACAAATTCAACCAAGCCTCCTCGCTTAGGGATTTTAGTCTATTCTTTCTAGTTGCCCGATAGCTAGCCCTTAAACTCAGTATCAGATGTACATCTCTGGGGATCGAATGTACTGCTTTATGAAGATTTGATAAAGCTTTGATAAATAAAGAGTCAAACCAACACTGAGAGGGGGATGGTTTAGTTGAGAAGGACCTTTTCAGATGAAGTTGACCTCATCTAGTAGTGGAATAAAGTGGGTTTTAGCCCAACAAGGATCCAGGCTTTGGTCTAGACAGACCAGGATCTCAGGTTGTTTATGACCTAGAATCAAAGGGAAAACAGTCTCCTTGTCCACTATACGCCACTTCAGGATGTAACCATATTTCCTTGATAGGTGAGGTGTAGTAATAATGTCTGGATGGATCTTCTGACTACCTTCCCATATTAATATGCAGGCCAGGACAGCATGATCACTCAGTCCCAACAACGTTGACTGGGTCTTATTCCCTCTCCCACTAAGGGTGGTTGTTACAATTATAAAATCTAGGGTGGACTCCGATTAGAAATCCCTACTGTTGCCTCCAATGCACCTGTTAAAGGGTTTAATTTGTTAACAATCCTAAGAATCCACATTACTTTGAGCCTATTTAAGCCATTTCCATTGGTGTCGTATTTAAAGTGGATCATGCTGTCGCCAACACAGTGTTACCACAGATTGGTTTCCCCACTTTGGGCAGCTTTTGGCATTAAAATCCCCCACCCAGATAACAAACAGGGGCTTAGGATACTGAGCCATAATTTTACCAATTACCTGTCCAAGGAATCAACCACTGATGACATGGCCCCGTCAAAGGAGTTATTATAGAAATTGATTAAAATTATATCAGAGTATGTATTTCCCTCACATATCAAGACATGAAAGTAGGGAGAGGTATCCAAGTAGTTCACAATATTATTCTTAATAGTATTAGCTTAGAGAACTAAAATGCCATCTCTAGCTTGAACTGAGGTAGGCAGTTGGGCTGGGGTTTGATAAGAACGCCAGCCGTCCAGGAAGACTGGGCCCACCTCCCACATCTCTTGGAGGCATAAAATATTGTATTTATTTACCCTCCTCAGCCACTCAGGATTATCTTTTTTGTTCTTGAGTCCTGCTAAATTCCAGGTAGCCAACATTAGCTGTCAGCCCTCTGCTCTCGCTTTCCCTGATTAAATCAGGTTCAGGCACATCAATATCCATCCTTGGGGTAGAGTTTCTGGTTCGTCAATCACAATCCTCCAGGCTCTCCAACGAGGTACATCTATTACTAAGGGATCTCATCGTCAATCATCTGTACATTGCTTAGGGGGTGAGAAAGAATAGGAAGTCTAACTTTTCCTCCCCCTGTTCCTGTAGTAAAGAGGTGCTTATAGAAATGAGATAATGGTATGGTAAGGCAAGAATCTGAGAGGTTAGCGATGATGAAAATGGGAATTGTTTTAACATATGCCCCACTATAGCTGGACTGTCTAGGTTCACCAGAATGCAATCCCCCATTATGTTCTTGTAGTAGGGCCCCCCACCAACCTCTCCTCACCATTAGGTTCTGCCTGTGTAATTGGGGAAACCCTTTTGTAGTCTTAGCGAGCCAGTGTGAAGCCTTAGCCATGAGTTGTTCCGTTGACTCCACCTGACTTTGTCTCAACTGAGATTTTTATTGTTTTACCAAAAGTTGTAGTAATTACCTACTGGGCCACTGGATATGTTTTTTGTATCTCCATGTACGCATCTGATATTAACGAATTTCCCTTGTATAAGTTGCAATGGGAGGACTAAGTCGCCTTGTACTACTGACTGCTTGCAACCGGAATCCAACAGAGTCGTTTTCCACTTTTTATTCATTTGTACACTTTAAAAAAAAACAAGGGCCAATCTCTGGGTAAAATAAATGGAGGTTGGCAAGTAATTGACTCCCATGGGTTTTTTTGTGAGCTTTTTGTTTTTACAAAAGCGGGCTACATGCCCCAGTTGCCACACTCAAAGCATTGTGGAGCAGAAGGGATCTCCAGCTCTGGTTTTGATGGATATGCTGCTTTTGCTTCGTTAGTAGTTTTCTGAGGTTTCCTTTCATTATGAGCATTCATCTGTTTAGGAAGAGTCCTTGTATTCTTTTCAAAATGTCTTTGATGAAAGCGAGGTTGAACTCATGAAAAAGTGTTAGTCATTTCTGCCCATTAACATAACCACTTTTGTATATGATGGGGTAAGGATTCTAAAACTGTTCTAAACCTATTTTATCCATAATGTCTTCCTTGGTATGTTCTTCTGGTTTTAATCATTTCTCAGCAGCTGATTTCAATTTGAAGTATAGGGTTTTTGGTGTCTCACTTGGTTTTCCCCTCTCTCATCTAAACCTCAAACGATAAGCTTCTTCATCCAGTCCGGCTGTTTCCAGTATCACCTTTTTTACTTCCTCATATGTGAATTCTCTGAGAGGATGTTCTGTTTGATAGGCAGCTTAAGTCTCACCTGTTAGTAAAGAAGCAAAATGAAAAAGCCATCGTTTTACAGGCCAAGCACTAGACATAGCAGTTCTTTTAAAATTTACCAGGAAGGCATCAAGATCTTCTCCTGGAAGTAGTTTTTGCAAAGTTATCATAGGAGTGGCGGTTATAGGAGCCCTATTGTTCACCAATCCAGACGATTCTTGCAGTTGTTCCAGTGCCAGTTTATTAAGATTTTCTGTTTGAGTCTTTTAGGCATCTCAAAATATTTCTCTATCAGCCTTAGCTGAAGACATGTGGCATTCTAGGGCCCATTCTAATTTATGTTGTCCTTGTACTAAATGTTATATTAGTGCATCCATTGTGTATCAATGGAGGTGGACTGTCAACTTTCTCCACCACTTGTCGCAGTTACTGAGAATATAAGGTCAAGAAACAACTTCTTTAAGAAAATAAACTCATGTGCTTTATTTAATTCTCTTGCTGAAATAGTGTTTTGATGTCGAAATTAATATCCTTTTTCTTCTTCCTTTCTTTAGGAACTTTGGTGTTCCAGTCCGCTGGGACTCTCGACAGAAAGGAGAGTTCAGTGTTGTATCACAAGGGGATACTTGTGTGTTGGGCAAGTCCATTTGCTATGCCTTGGTCCCAGAAGGATTCTGGTGAACAACCGGTGGCATCATGTTTAACCGGCACAGTAAACCACCTCTCCGCATCCTGTCTTTATGTCGCCTACATTGCACAGCTAACGCGGTGATGCCCTGCTGGCAGCTCATCCATACAATGCACTCTCCCAATTAGTACGAGTGCGGCGGTAGATGCAAAATTGGCGACAAGGGTATCCTGACTCATGTGGTACTGGGGTAGTGGCCGTGCACACGATCCTTCGTGCGCGGTGCTCGTGCTGCCTACTCATCAGGCCGTCTGCCAGAGGCACGTTGTGGAGGCTGCAGACTCTCCTGGTGACATTCAGTACTGCAGGCCTACGCTACAGACACCCAAGCTCAGGCATGGGAGCTGTTGGTGTCACCAGTACCACCAGTGGGCCCTACAAACTGTGAGTGGCTTTTCATAAGGCAGCAGGCAGTCCCATAGAACTCCTCCACATAATCCACACCCACTTCAGAGTTGGACCACATCAAGACCCTATCAGGGTGGGCATCATGGCCCACATCCCAGCAGTTTAACTATTTATAGTGGAGAGAGCCCACTCTGCATAGGCCACTAGATGGAAGGAGTGGGTGGAGCGAGTGATCGTATTTTCTGAGGCGACTAACGTGGACCACGCCCAAAATCTCTCCATGCTGCTACATTTAGGAGGGAAAGACGTTCACAAGATAGCGACAACAGTAGCTGAGGCAACACCAAAGACCCATCTCACACTCATTGCGGCCCTGAATGCCCATTTTGAACTGGTGGCAAACCAGGACTACGAATGTTTGTTGTTCAGATAGGCACAGCAAAAGCCTGATGAGTCCTTGGAGGTATTCCACGCACGTCTAAAAGAGCTGGCGGGAACATGTGATTTTCAAGATGAGACCGAGGAGATAAGGGGCCAGATCAAACAGGGGTGTGCGTCAGCGAAACTAAAGTAAAGAATACTGAAAGAATCGGGAATGTTACTAGAAGACATACTCACCCTGGGGAGAACCAAAAAACTATCAAAAGCCAGGGCAGCACACATGGAGACCGCTCTTCAAACTCCAATCAAGACAGAGCCGGTCAATGCAGTCGCCAGCATCTGCCACTGAATCGATGATGCGCACAAGAAGCCCCACTGCCAATGAATCGATGGCTCGCACAAGAAGCCCCAGGATCAAGTTGCGTGGGTACTGTGGAGGGCCATCACACCAACCATCTGAATGCCCAACAAGAGGAAAGAGATGTACGGCCTGCAGAAAGTTTAACCACTTTATGAAAGTGTGCCAATCCAGTAAGAGGCGAGCAGGACGGTCTCAAGTCAACATGATTCCTGAGTCTTAGGAACAAGTCAGTGACATGGATGTTGATAACCAAGAGGAACACATGGTACACTCAGTCTTCACTGTGGGGTCTGCAGCTCACACCCAGACGCGCCTTCCCTAATGCCAAGTCCTAGTGGCCGGGCGCCCATCAACAGCAATAATCGAAACACGAGCCACCATAAACATTATGTCCTGGGAAGCATACAGAGAGATGCCATCTCCTCCAGTGTTGATGCCGGCCAAGGTAAAGGTGTTGGCGTATGGCCAAACAACACCGCTAGCCATAAAAGGAAAATTCAAACCCACAATACCAAATGACAAGCAAGAGATGGACGCTCTGGTGTATTTGACCGAAGAAGGAGAATGGCATGTTGCTGGGTTGCAAATCAGCCAAAGATTTAGGGATCATCATCTTCGCTTTTGGCATCCATCATGAGGGCATGAGCCAGATACTGGAGGAATTCACGTAAGTATTAAATGGCATCGTGTGCCTGCGTGACACACAAATACACCTGCACATTTATCCGCTGGTACAACCGGTTGCTCTTCGGCACAGGAGGGTCGCTTTTCATCTACAACCACTCATTGAAAAGGAGCTGTGCAAGTTGGAAGAAGCTGGAATCATCGAGAAGGTCAAAGGTCCAACACCCTGGGTGTCTCTGATAGTGGTCACAAGGAAGCCAAAACAGCTGGGGGAAGTCGGGATATGTGTGGATATGAGAAATTGAAATTGAAATTAAAATATTTATAAAGTGCACATCCACCAAGCGGTTTCTTGACGCTAGGGACGCAGACCATTCGACAGTGGGAAGGACGAACTACTAGTGTGGGAAGGCTTGGGCAAAAAGAAAGGTTTTCAGAGCTTTCTGAAACTTTGGATAATTGGGGGAGGACCTGAGGAATGGGGGAAGAGTATTCCAGAAGGTAGGCGCGAGCGTGGAGAATTTAACGCCTCCTGACCTCTTCTTCTTGAAACAAGGGACAACCAAAAGAGATTGTGAAGAAGAACGCAACTCTCTGCTAGGACGGTAGGCCTTGATCTCAGAGGAAATAAAGCCAGGGGCTGTCCCCGCCCTGGCCTGGAAGGTGATACAACCCATCTTAAACAGGTCATGTTCCCGGATAGGCAACCAGTGCAGAGCTTTGAGCAGCGGGGTGACATGATGAGACTTGGACAGGTTATAAGCAAGTCGGGCTGCCTGGTTCTGCACCAGTTGAAGTCTCTGAAGGTTGTATGCGGGGACACCGGTATACAAGACGTTGCCGTAGTCTAAACAAGGGATCACCATTGCAGACAGAATGAGTTTGAGGGCACAAAAGGAGAAAAAACGTGACACCTTTCGAAAAGTGCGAGAGTGAGAAAACACGAGGAAACAACTGAACTAATCTGAGAGTGCAAGGTGAGGTGAGCATTAAGTTTAATCCCTAAGGTTTTGACCAAAAAGGAGGGGTGGGAGGGGAACCCAGGGGAGAATCAAGAACACTGCCATCAAGAGGGAAAGACACCTGATAGATGACCAGATCCAGACAAAGTTCGAGATATCAAAGAGGGCCCAGTTCCCACCAACATAACGGAAATGTGCAGTTTCCTGGGGATGGTGAACTACTATTCATCAAAGTAGGAGGATGAAGGCAAAAGGCTTGAGGGAAAGATAACCTAATGCTGGTAAACTAAACACTAAACATGCAGGGCCCGATTCACAATGGTAAACTCACACTTTTGTGTAAGTTTACTACGTTTCGGCATTTACAAAGATAAACTGTGAGAATCAAGAACACTGCCATCAAGAGGGAAAGACACCTGATACCCACCATAGATGAACTGATCGGGGAACTCAGCAGAGCCAGTTCGTTCTCTAAGCTCGATCTCTGAGCTGGGTATCATCAGTTAGTCCATGATGAACTCTCCCGATACATAACAACATTCTCCACACATGTCGGAAAGCAGCGCTATAAGTGTTTGAGCTTTGGAATCTCAAGCACTGCTGAAGTGTTGAAGAACACTATCCAAGAGCTCTATGCAAATCTTCCAGGGATCATGAATGTGAGCAATGATATTCTGGTCCATGCCAAGTCCGTAGTCGAACACAACACCCGACTCAGACAGATATACCAGAGAATTCAAGAATCGGAAGTTACCTTGCGCAAAGAGAAGTGTGAATTTTTTCAAAGGAAACTACAAATATTTGGGTACGTCTTCTCCGCTGTAAGAGTTGCTCCGGATCCAGACAAAGTTTGAGATATCAAAGAGGGCCCAGTTCCCACCAACATAACGGAAATGTGCAGTTTCCTAGGGATGGTGAACTACTATTCATCAAAGTAGGAGGATGAAGGCAAAAGGCTTGAGGGAAAGCTAACCTATTGCTGGTAAACTAAACACTAAGCATGCAGGGCCTGATTCACAATGGTAAACTCACACTTTTGTGTAAGTTTACTACGTTTCGGCATTTACAAAGATAAACTGTGACCAAAAGTCGACCTTTACTACTTTACAGTATTCACAAAGGTAAACTTAGACCAAAAGTCCAGCTTTACTAGTAGTGATCTACCTTTGTGAAGATTGAAAAGTAGTAAAGTTAGACCTTTCGTCTAAGTTTACCTTTGTGAATGCTGAAAAGTAGTAAAGTTAGACTTTTGGTCTAAGTTTAACTTTGTAAATAATGAAAAGTAGTAGACTTACACAACAATGTAAGTTAACTTTTGTAATTTGGTCCTGCAATGTTTATTATTACAGCAAGAGTGACCTGATTGCTTTAACATAAGGTCCCTAAAAAGGTAAGTGTCAACTTTGTCCAAGCCTTAAAATATCTCTGACTTTATGCTTTTTAAATACAAATATGTGTTGCCCATGGGTGTTTGGCATCTCATGTTATGTCTCATCTTTTAAACTGTATTTTTATTTACAAATATTCTTTGTACAGGACCCTTCTTCTGACCCCTGTTTGCTCCTTGATAGCTCAGACAGATCAGACCATTCTGTCTTGATCTGCCCCAAAAAGACCTTAAGACTGAAATGTAGATGAGGTCTGGGCACCTCTGACTCACAGAGGTTGACATTCCTGTGTCTGTGTATTTCTTTCTCCCTTTCCATGTATTTCCTGTATTTATCTATTCCTCCTACTCTCACTCTCATTCTCACTGTCTTTCTCTTTCTCTCTTTCTCTTTCTCACCCCATCTCCATTGCCCTCCCTCTCTCTCTCATCCTTCCCTCCCTCACTCAGCCCCCTCTCTCTGCTTCTACCTCGTTCTTACATCGTCTTGCAGCTGTTTTCTGCTGGAAATCTTATCAGGGTGGAGACAGGGAATATGTTTTTTTTATTTTGCTGGGAGTCGAGGTGTCAGCTCTCTTTTGTTGGCAAACAGCCTGAGTCTCCGAGAAGTGCATTTATAAATAACGATACTGCATATTCTGGTAGCCTGCATCTTCTTTGGAAACCCATGTGATATGTCATCAGGACACAGTTAAGTGAAGCCCTTCTATATATGAAATGTAAGCCTCTCAGCGCTATGCATACAACTCTGGAGAAAGTGACTGAGAGCAGTGGGCCAACAGCTCATATGCGGCCCTTCTTCTTACAAAGTGGGCACCAGCGCCCTTCAGAGCATGTTTGCTCCAATCCAGTCTGTGGCATTGTTTGTTGGACTCGTGGAGTATCTGCGCCCCTGTGAGGATGAGTTAGACATGAAGCCAAAGTTCAGAGGTCATTAGTTTCTAAGCCTCGTCACCTTATGTCAGATAGTGTTTGTAAAGTGAAAGGTGAACCTTGAGCCGGGCCTTCTGCTGCTGAGGTCTCTAAGCGGCGCCTGCTGAGTTTTGCTCGGTGTCTGACCGAAGGCATGGGACAAAGACTGGCTAATCTACTAGAATAACATTCAAAACTGCGGAATATGGGATCAAATCATTTCGAGGCTCTTGTCCACAGTTTGAAAATATGATTTTAGAATCTTAAATTGTTACTACTTCAGGCAGAGAGAGGGCCTGATCAGAGTCCAGTCAATCGTTGGAATCTAAACCGCTCAGAGATTGGTAACGATTAGATGTTACCACCTCAAAACCTCTAGACACACTAGAGGCACTACCTCTACTCCCCACAGAATCATTGGTAGGCTGGACAAATAAATGTCTATAGAAGAACCCGAAGGGCCTGAGTGAAATTCCCTGGTCATTCGGTGGGCGAGAGGTACCTCTGATCAAAGAGGTGGTGGCAAGATGTGGGTTTTTAAAATTTACTATTACACAGTCACCACTGATATTTTTATGTGATTTCCCTATCCAATTAGTTCTTGTGGTGGTTAGAATCTCATCAGACAGAGCTTCTGGGAAACCACACTCTCGGTTAAGCCAACCCACGGTTTTATTCTTCAAAGATTCATGTGTTTCCAGATTGCTATGAGGCCCCGTCTCCCTGACTGGTGGGACATTGGTTAAACTGCTACATATGGAGCACAGCCTGGGGGTAAGTCGGGCTGCGAATAACCATATCGCTTAGTCTTCTCTTTAATTAGCCCTGGCTTATCCACTGGGACTATAGAAGTAGGAGTATCTAAACACACCGTAGGCACCGGGTTGGATACAGCTACAGTAACTGGGCATGATCCCTCTTTGGGTATCTTAGGTGACTCCGTTATAGATCCATTAACCCTTGTACCTGCTTCTAGGCTAACATTTGACCCTGTCTGTGAACTCAGAAGTCCTCCCAAACTCTTTACCCCCCTGAAATAGTGTCAAGTTTGTCCATTAAAGGTTTAATAATGTTGTCAAACTTAGCATCAATAATGCTAATCAAGAGCTCTAACTGTTCGGGAGCTAGTTTAACCTGAGGATTAATAATAACTGCTACTGAGTCACTAACAGCACTGTTAGAATTTGGCTCGGGTCTTATTTTGTTATGTTTCCCCCCTGTTTTGGTAGGATTATCTTACTAAAACTCCTCCCGGATCTTAATACCCTCTGGGCTCTTGGAGCCGGTGAGCCTGATACTAATGTATCATGTGGAGCCTCGGGCGTGACTAAGTTAGGCTCTGATTCTATAGGAGTAGCCGTGGTTGGAAGTACAGGAAACTCCAAGTTGCAAATAACGTCTACTAGAGAGGTAGACAAAGATGTGGGTGACTTGGGTGGACTGGTGTAACGACCGGATTCTCGAACCAGATGGGATCAGCTCCTGAGAGCCCCTCCAACCCAGTCGGAACGTAATCACCTCCCTCCTTAGAACGTATTTACAATGGGTATATGTATATGTATGTACATCTCGTACCTAAGGATGGGGAAAATAGCAATACACATGCATAGGCTTTCTACAATATCCCATTCATACCAACTAGTCTCACGGCCACTTAGGCCCGACTAATCTACCCTGGGGCAGTTCTGATTATGTACCATTACACACTGATCACCCTCAGTGCTCACTCGACACGCTATCCGGCGTGCCATACACACTGAGCTGCAGCCCCAGTGCTCTCTTTTTATCCGGTCCACAATCCGGCGGACCTACACACTGGTTTCCCTCCCAGTGCTCGCTTACTTACAACCCGATCCGCAATCCGGCTGATCTAAGCACCAGTCTCCCACCTGGTGTTCTCATTAACGCCGCTTACCAACGACGATCACTCTCCTATGAATACCGTTGGAAGGAATCTCTCATTGGCTACTCGGGATGATACTACAATAACATGAATTAGCACAGCTTTCCAAATTGAATCATGTACCTTCTGCTCTCAGCATCAAATGGTCCCTTTCTCCCTCATTATTCAGTCACCTCTTACCTGACCGGGATTTACATCCGTTCATGAAAACGACGTCTGACCAGAAGACCAGGTTACCCTGATTGAACAAGAATACAAGGCACATGTCGGTTCACTAAGAACTGGGGTATTTTATTACAATAATTATAAACACAGCACTATACTATAACATATATTCTGCAAAGGAAAGTGAAAGGTTAGAATGTGCACACTATAAGTACTGGTCAGACATCACCTTGTGGACACGAAGTCGGGGTTCAACAGCCATCTAGGTTCCCTTCTCGTCTGTGCCTTGGCTCGTCTCGGAATCGCACCTCAGCAGTCACGAGTACACGTCTGCACCGCTATGCTCTGTCTCCTCTGCTTCCCTCCAAGTCACTGGAACCTTCCTCTTTATTAGCTGCTGTCTCTCTCTGTCTCTGATCGCTCTGCGCTACTTCTCCTTCTCCTTCAATCTTTCTCAGAGAGTATCAGCTTCATGATCTTTCTCGGACTTCAAGATGGCGACTGTCTGCCTGGAAATAATTAATGGCATTGATGCTAACGGCTAGCTGCCGCCTACAGACTGACTGACTCACTGCCTAACACTTTCGCTAATATGGAAGCTTGTCCTTTCATGGAAAGGTACGGCCAGTAACCTGCCGCCCACCAAATTCTTGTACCTCCCCGTACCAAGGACACGTTCCCAGCCGGCCGGCCTGATGTTGTGTCTTCGGAGTGGAGAAAAATACAGTCTTTCGATAAGGGCCAGCCTGAGCCGGTTCTCTCCAAGCGAACAACACTTCGAAACTAAAACATTACACTTGGCCTAGAAGCATCTCAAGCTGCCGTGGCAGAAAGCAAGATGGAGTCTCTCCCGTTTGAGGCCTACAAGGCCCGAAAAAAGCATAACTCCATAGAAGGTATACTAACACTCTTGCAAAAGGACGGATTAACACTAATACTACTGAATCTATCCCCTAGCTTAAGTTTATAAGCCCTGATCTAAGGAAAAGGGTACGAAAATGCACTACTGGGCCTTATGAATAGGCCCTGTTTATAGTTCTAATCCCTGCACTAGGAGGGTAATAGGCTGGAGTCACCTTCAATCATTCTCCCTCCAAAGAGGGCCGAAAAAGTCAGTCAGAACACTTCACCCTTGACTCCAGTCTATTAACCATTCTCTATATGGAACTAACATCTGTGGAAGAATAATAGGAAACAAAACTAACTGATCTATTCCTCCCACCAAATCTACAATATTGGAATAGAGAAGGAATGCACTGAATAAAGCAGCAAATAGCTACTAGAATACAAATAGAAATCATAATACCCCCTAATATCTGTCGTAAGGAATGTAAGTCAGGTAACCAATTGAAGAGCCAGTCAAACCAGCCCTGATCAATATGTTTTCTAACCTCTGCAGTCAAGTCGTGGAGTTTGTCAATATGGGCCTGGATCGACTTGGTGTGGTCAGACAAATTAAAACAGCAAAGACCCTCAAAGTCAGAAAAGTCATTTCCATGCTTTAACAGGAGGTAGTCGATAGCTGCGCGGTTCTGCAGAATTGCTCTGCGTTCACCCTGGGCATCTAATAACATGTCAGATAAAATGGTAGAGGTTTGGTTAATCGATTTTACCATCCAACAGGCCATTTTTCCAATGGATTTTGCGTTGTAAACGGCCAACGCTGGGACACCAATGATTGAAATAGCTAAACTAAGGTATTCGGATTTGGAATAGAGATGTAAGGAAGAATCACAGTCCTCATGTAACATCATAGAATCGCGGACTATACGGGAATAGGTATTGGGATGTGAGGAAAACATTAATAAACTCAGTCTAGTGATAGCACACAGGCCTCCGGAAATATTTGCAGGAATATAGGGCCAGGAGGAATTGCCGCAGGAGAAGAGCTAACCAGAAGGTAACAACATTGTACGGTAATGGCTAGGAGCAACTACTATACTTTTACAAGTCATGTTATTTTTAACAGAAACACATGATTTTGGGAGTCTTCGTTAGCACAGCAAGCGTTCATGAGTCGAAAAAGAAGTGGCGGCTCTCAATTTTAACTTTACACATTCAGTAATTGCCTTAGGATCACAAGTCAAGAAAAAGCACAAATCACCCTGCGTGATATTATACGTAGTGATCTGAGAATGAATTGGGGGAATGGACTCTGAGAGAATAGTACATAAGGGACAAAATTCATGGGCCGCGAAATCGCCCAGAATAACATTGGGTCGGGCATTTGATATATTAAAAATATGCTTTAAAGTCTCCAGAGAGGCAGGGACAGCAACCAAACAGGTCGCTAAAATGTCAGTTACGGAACGCAAAGGTATCAGGCAAAAATGCGGAGAATTAGTAACTCGTTTGGCTAGGGTGGTCCAAAAGTTTGATGATGAATCCCACGCAGCGAAGGAACACGTTACTCGGGTTCTCAAATCAACCAAAGTCTGTGGGTTCTCTCCTCTCTCAACGTAGCAGACCAAAAGGAGTCCAACGCCGGCACATCCTGCAGCAGCAGTCCAGAGAATGATCTGAAAGAAAATCAAATACAGGCATTATTCATTCTCGTAAATAACATTTGTCAGCCGGGACAGCTTCCCAGCTATCTTTCCCTGGTCTCATCACCAAAATGGTGTTGTCATGAGCGGTTGCAATAATTTCAGCTTGTTCAGGGGGATGTTTAGGCGATTGCACCCATATTCTTGCTCCAGGATTATCAGAGGAACCAAATCCTTTTTGGCCTCGCACAGTTAGTAAAGTTGGGGCAGTGCCTTTCTGAATCTCACCACTGAAAACAGGCATGATTAGCAATTGAGCAACTCGGTCAGTCTTTTGCATCGATAAATCAACCTCACTGCTGTTCAGCAGGAGAACCTTAATCTCTCCCTGATAATCACTGTCAATCACTCCTCCGTGTACTTGAACACCTTTTAAGGCAAGGCCCGATCTAGGGGCGATCAGACCAAAACTTCCAGCTGG
Source organism: Lissotriton vulgaris (assembly GCF_964263255.1). Taxonomy (NCBI): domain Eukaryota; kingdom Metazoa; phylum Chordata; class Amphibia; order Caudata; family Salamandridae; genus Lissotriton; species Lissotriton vulgaris. Next base: position 1,805,178,710 of record NC_141694.1, on the reverse strand, counting down.
TATACAGGCACCAACGCCAGTTCCGACAATGATTCGGTCTTTACTCTTAAGTACAGTGTCATTCATGGCATGCAGGTCCAAGCCTGCGGAACTCTGCATGGAGCCAAAGCTCCGGGGGAAATTTCCCAGTACATTACAGTATTGCCAATGGTGTTGGGTTTTGCATCAACATTTGGGGGAAACAAACGCATCAAAGGAGATTCAGCATGTAACAAGGGACGATTATTCAGAATTAACAATGCTTGAAATAAATAATCCCGCCAGTTTTTATATCGGTCGTCAGTTAACTTTCGCAACTGTTCTTTAAGCAAACCATTAATCCTTTTAATCAGGCCTGATGCCTGTGGATAATAAGGAATATGAAACACCCATTCTATATTGTTTTCCGCACAAGATTCCTGTACCAATCTTCCACGAAAATGGGATGCATTATCAGATTGAATTTGAAATGGAACACCATAATATAATATGATTAATTCCAATATTTTAATGGTATTTATTTGGGTAGCTTGTTTGCAGGGAAAGGCCACCAAAAGGCCACTGTAAGTGTCGACAATTGTACAAACATATTAACAATTTTTGCTCATAGGGAGCGGGCCAATATAACCAATCTGCCAAATTTGAGCGGGCAATTTTCCTCGATGTAAATGACCTTTAACAATTTGTGGTACTTTTCGTTGTCTGGAATGTTGACAAATGGGGCAATGCAGAATGGCATCTTTAATGTAATTTAAAGGAATATAAATTCCTCGATCGGCGGCCCACCTGCTAGTGGCTCTCTCTCCAAAATGTCCTGCTTTCTGGTGGGCCCATTTCGCCAATCCCGCCAAATCAGAATCTTGCATGTCCGCCACTGCCTCAGCAATTTTAGATTTCTCATCTGCAATGTTATGAAAGAATTTGTCAAGGGAGTCTATCGGGGTATGAGCATCCACATGAAAGATTGTCGCAGTACTCTGTGGGAGCATTTCCCAAATTTCTTGCCACAATTCTTTTGAATGCAACTCTCAATTATGAGAATGCCAAGTTGGTAACCATACCGCCAGTCCATTAGCTGTGGACCAGGAATCAGTGAAAATATGACATGTGCCAGGTAGTTCCTGTTTCAAAACTTGGTAAACTGCGTATAATTCAGCATATTGACTACTCTTTCCTTCACCAGTTGTACTCAGCAATTTCTGTGTGATAGGATTATAGGACACTGCCTTCCAATGCCGTTTATCTCCACTGAACCTCGCTGAACCATCCATAAACCACACATGTTTTCTGTCCTCCGCGGACAAATCATCAAATGGCTTACCCCACTTGACAGGAGATTCCTGTACTACAGGTACGGAGCAATCACTCCCAGTCTCATTCGATGGCGCCTGCGCCACTTGCTCATGTAATGCTGCCACACCTTTCGGACCCACACGTGCCCTGTCCTGAATGTACCATTTCCATTTAATCACACTCGCCTCTAGAGCATGTCCAATTCGATGAGTTTTCGGCGAACTCAAAACCCACTGCATGATAGGAATTTCAGGTCTCAAAATCACATCATGACCTAAAGTCAATTGTTCGGTATCCACCAGAGCCCAATAACACGCAAGTAACTGTTTCTCAAAAGGTGTATAACGGTCAGAAAATGGGGCAAAGCAGATATGCCATCCCTTTGCTCATCTCTGGCCAATTCCAGCCCCGATCTCTCCGGCCTTGCCGCCCCTTTACAACTGGCCACCATTAACAACTGGCTGACCCAAGCAGGCGACGAATTTGCCCCCTTGAGGCGGATCACGGTTAAGCGAGCCCACGCTGCTAACCGTTGGTTCACTCCCGACCTCAAGGAGAAGAAGCTGGCCGCGCGCAGAGCAGAGCCGGCCTGGAGAAGAGCATACTGCCCCGCCCAAAAAATTACCTATCTCTCTGTGCTCAAGGTATACCAACAAGGCATCCTTGATGCCAAGACCTTATTTTATTCCAATAGGATATTGGCAGGTGAGTCACAATCCAAAGAGATCTTTGCAACGGTGCATGAGCTTGCTTCATCTAACAGAGCTACGGCCTCGATCCCCCATTCGCAACCCCTTTGCGACTCGCTCAACGATTTTTTCATTGATAAGGTCGCTAATATTAAGGCTAACATTCCCCCTCCATCCCCCGCATTCATCAACCCCTCCCCTCCCGTTGTCACTTCTAAATTGACTTCCATTCCCCTTTTGACCAATGTCACTTTCCCTCCTCTGCTTCAAAGGGTGAAGTCAGGTTCCCCCCTGGACTTCGCCCCTGCTCATATCCTGAGAGAAATCTTCCTAACATGTCCGACTCCACCCCTCACACTCCTGAATGACTCTCTCAGCAATGGATTGGTTCCCACCCCTCACAAATTTGCAGCTGTTATTCCTATTTTAAAAAAGGCCGGCGCTGACCCTTCATCTCCATCCAACTACCACCCCATCTCCCTCCTGCCTTACCTGGGTAAAGTTTTAGAGACTCATGTGACCAGCATCCTGAGTACCCATGTAGAAACCAGCCACTGCCTCTCCCCCCGGCAGGCGGGCTTTCGGCCCCGCCATTCTACGGAGAAGGTGGTGGTCTCAGTGATGGACAGCCTACGCGAGGGCATCGATACCAACCTTCCGCAGGCCCTCATCCTTTTAGATCTGTCCGCCGCTTTTGACACGGTGGACCACTCCATCCTCCTTACCCGTGTCAGGGCGGCGGGCATAGAGGGCCTCGCCTTCGCCTGGCTTGAATCCTTCCTGAGTTACAGGGCTCAGGCAGTTCATTTAGCTGGGTTCACTGCTGCCTCTCGTAAGGTTGTGTGCGGGGTCCCCCAAGGTTCTTCACTTCCCCCCTTTTGTTTAATTTATACATTTACCCTCTTATTTTTATGTTGCAGCAGCTCGAGGTCACGGTGTTTAATTACGCCGATGACCTCCAGCTAATTTTTAACCTCTCCCACTCCCCCACTTCTTTCCAGAATGTCCAATCTGTCATGTTGTTCATCCAGGATTGGATGAACTGCAACCACCTCAAACTTAATCCGGACAAGACGGAGCTGATCTTGACCGGAGGTGGTTGCAGTCCCTGGTCCCCATCCCACTGGCCCCTCTCACTTGGTGTCCCTCCACCCCCCGTTCCCAAAGTCAAAACCCTTGGTATCCTCCTTAATCCTTCACTGTCGGTTCACTCACAGGTTAGCTCTGTCGTCTCCTCCTGCTTTTTTTCCCTCCGCACCATTAGGAAAATTTCCCGTTTCTTCTCCCTCCCGGCTCTGAAGGTCATAGTGATGGCAATGGTGCTCTCGCGCCTTGATTATGGCAACATCATTTACAACGGCGCGCTGGCCTATGCCATCCACCGTCTGCAGTTAGTGCAGAATCAGGCTGCCCGCCTGATCCATGGCCTGCCCAAATTCCATCATGCATCCCCCCTACTGCAGGCACTACACTGGCTGCCGGTGAAGGAGCGAGCCCTGTTCAAGCTCGGCTGCCTTACTTTCCAGGCCAAAATGGGCACCGCTCCGGAGTTCATTTGTTCTGCCATTAAGCCTTATACCCCGGGCAGAGAACTCCGTTCTGCCCTCACGGCCCTCTTGACCATTCCTCGATTTAAAAAGAAAAAGGCGGGTGGAACAAAATTTTCGGTCCTCGCTCCCGTGTTTTGGAACTCCCTCCCTATTGAACTCCGCATGACACCTTCGTACACAGTGTTTCGAAAGAACCTCAAAACCCTACTCTTCTCTCGAGCTTTCGCAGTCTAATTTTCCCCCGCTCCTGCTGCCTCCTCGCAATCTGAAAAGCGCCATGAAACCGTGTGGTAAAAGCGCGCTATATAAATATTTTTAAATTCAAATTCAAATTCACCAGCCTCAGGTAACTTTTTAGTCCAAAAACCTAACGGCACTTTTTGTCTGCCTTGCTTTTGACACAGACTCCAATTTGCATACAGACCTTGTACAGACACATTCAAATCCACATCACCCTCGCCCACAGGCCACAGATCCAAGGCGTACTGAATCGCTTCTTTTGCCAAATTAAATGCATTCTGTTGTGGTTCACCCCATTCAAACGCATGCTTTTTGCGAGTGACTCGATATAAAGGAGCCAATATCTGACTCAAATGGGGAATATGTTGACGCCAAAAACCAAACAAGCCAATGAAGCTCTGAGCTTCTTTTCTATTCCTCGGAACTGCAAAATCTAAAATTTTTTGTTTAAGCTGCGGGATCACCTCTCTGTGACCTTCATGCCAATTGATGCCTAAAAACTTTTTTGGGATGGACCTTGTAACTTATCAGGATTAATTTCCCAACCTTTTTCACGTAAACAGTCAAGGGTTTGATCTAATTGAGTCTGAACTTGATCTTGTGTTTCACCTTGAATTAAAATGTCATCAATATAATGGCACACTTGAATTTGCGGGTGTACAGTTACTTCAGACAAATTCTCCGCCACCAGCCGGTGACAGATCGTAGGACTATGTACATAACCTTGAGGAAGACTCCTAAACGTCATTTGACGCCCATTCCAGGTAAAACTGAATTGTTCCTGACACTCGGGGGCAATCGGAATTGAAAAGAAAGCATTAGCAATATCAATAGACGCATACCATGTAATTGGATGCTTTTGGATTCTTTCAACTAAAGTAACAATGTCTGGTACTGCAACAGTCAAAGGGGGTGTGTGTTTGTTCAGTTCTCGATAATCAACGGTCATCCGCCAAGAATTATCGCTCTTGCGCACGGGCCAAACGGGATTATTCCAAGCAGAAGTAACCGGAGTTATAACTCCTGCATCAACCAAATCCTGAATTGTGGCACTGATCTCTTCATGGCCACCTGGAATACGATATTGTTTCTGAGAAACCACTTTTGTAGCTTGGGGAATTTTTATGGGGGGCATTCGTAAACGGCCAACCCGTACGGGTCTGGACGATATGTAGTGTTTAGTTCCAAATTGATAACAACCGTCATCCAAATGCAAAGTCATTCCTTTTAAAATATCAATTCCAATTATATACTCCAAGAGTGGTACAACCAACACAGAATATTCTCTTCGGGGAATTCTACCTATTCTCATTTCAAGTGTAGTTTGCACTGCAGGAGTCTCCTTTCCACCTAGACCAGTAATTGTGAAAAATTGGCCTTTGAATTTCCTTGATTTACCATGAATTAAAGTGGCCTCCGCTCCTGTATCTACCAATGCTCGGGCCCTTTGGATATTACGATGTTTCCAAAAAATGTCATGGTCTATTGTCTTTGTGAGCCCACCTGCGTACTGGAGCTTGACCTATTTCCTAGTCATTTTTACTGCGTTCTGTCAACCAAGACAAATCAGGGTAAATGCTGTCAGGTTTCTTGGGTATCAAAATATCCTGATCATATCCATCTCCATTACGAAATGGATTTTTGTCATTCTCATAGTACTGTGAATTACGATCAGAAAGCCTGTGACGATCCTCCCTTCTCCTCAACTCAGGGGACTGATCCCTTTCATCTCTATATCTGTTGTAAAAACGATCATCTCTCCCCCTTTCTTTTTCCCCCTCACTCCCCCTTACTTTTTCACGACGAGGGGAATCATCACGCTCATAGCGCCGTCCTTCATGGCGATCAGAATCCACACGACGCCTGTCGTCACCTTTATCATCAGAATAGCCACGATCACAATCATTCTTTCGCACACGACGGGCACCCTCCTTTCGATCCAAACCACGCTTACAAAACATGTCCCATAAGCGATTATTAGGTTCACCGTCAATGTCTTCCTTTTTCATACCATCAGCCAACAGTGCGAGAAACATATCACGTCTAGAGAATTTATAATCTCCAGCAGTACAACCCTCCGGTCGAGATTGTCTCTCAGGTTTAAACCAGTCACCCAACTCACCAAGCTGACGGACAGATTCAAGCACCATAGACAGAGGATTACCAGTTTGATTAATCAACAAAGTCATCATAACCTGCTTGTAAGCAACAGGGGAAGAACGGATAATGCGATTCCGCACAGAAGATGTCAATAAGCCATCCAACAACCTGTCAGCAGTACTGAGAAAAATCGCAGTTTTCATCACCTCCTCTTTCAAACGCTGCGACGCATCGTGCAAAGTATACCACGGCTTGTCATTGACAGGCCAATCAGACTCAGTAGGGTATTTATGGTTACAGCCATCAGTCGCGAGCTGGAGTAGACTAATTTGGCCAGCACCATTATAATTTCGAAAATGGTCTTGTACAGTAGAATCGGAACTCAAAGAGCAAAAACGTAAACAATCACCTGCATCTAGCATGATACCTGCAGCACCTAATTCATAAAGGCGCACCATCCACGTAAGCAAAGCCTCATCAGGCCGTTGTCGAAATCGTTGCAAAATGTCACTAACTTCCTGTTGAGTAAAATCTTCAATACTATCCAAATGAACACCATTCGTATTACCAGGAGCCTGTTGTAATTTACGTCGAAAAACCGGATGCGCAGAAACCTCCGGACGAGCATCCGAAGAAGCCCGGTCCATAGATTTAGAGGAAGAATCAAGATTAGGTACGTCACCAGAACGGGAAGAGCGACCACGGTCGCTAGAACCATCGTCTTTGTCACAAGAAGCAGATTTACAATCACGTCCAGAGCGAGAAGACTCGCGCTTGTCACACTCCTCAGCCGAGGAGCCAGAATCATTTGAATCCCAGATATTACCATCCCACTCGTCGGGGTTCCAATCCAGTCCGGCTTTCGCCACGACCAGACGCACTTTACGTTTACAAACACGACCACGACAGTTTCTATATTTATATTTCGCAATTCGAACAGCAGCCCTTTCGGCTATAGTCTGATACGTCTCAAGTTTGTCGGCAAGCAATTTATTTTGACATCGTAAAAGAGTATGCGCATTCTGCACCTCAACAAACTTTTCTTCCATATTCACAAATCGCTTCAGTAATTTTACAAATTTCTCATGAAGCATTCTGTATGCAGTCAGCACAATCCAACCTCTGCGTCCCAAAATAGGAAGCTCATCACCCTTCACTACTGGAGCCTTTTGCAAGCAAGAAACCACATCAGCAGGCTCCGCCTGCTCTAAGCAAGAAGTCCAATTCTCACTCAAACCAGTAGAATCGGCCCACTCACGGGCCAAGGCCTCGTAAGGTGTTGATTCCCAGCCGGGAATTTCAACAGGCAATTTGAAAGTAGATTTCGATTCACGCGAAAACATTTTGACACACAAAAAATATATACACAATTATCAACAAAGAAAATACGTACGAGCCGAGCGCAAACCAACAAGATCAAAACAATACAGCGCACACAGGCTTCGTAAACAGTTCGTGACGCCAGATGTAACAACCGGATTCTCGAACCAGATGGGATCAGCTCCTGAGAGCCCCTACAACCCAGTCGGAACGCAATCACCTCCCTCCTTAGAACGTATTTACAATGGGTATATGTATATGTATGTACATCTCGTACCTAAGGATGGGGAAAATAGCAATACACATGCATAGGTTTTCTACAATATCCCATTCATACCAACTAGTCTCACGGCCACTTAGGCCCAGACTAATCTACCCTGGGGCAGTTCTGATTATGTACCATTACACACTGATCACCCTCAGTGCTCACTCGACACGCAATCCGGCGTGCCATACACACTGAGCTGCAGCCCCAGTGCTCTCTTTTTATCCGGTCCACAATCCGGCGGACCTACACACTGGTTCCCCCCCCAGTGCTCGCTTACTTACAACCCGATCCGCAATCCGGCTGATCTAAGCACCAGTCTCCCACCTGGTGTTCTCATTAACGCCGCTTACCAACGACGATCACTCTCCTATGAATACCTTTGGAAGGAATCTCTCATTGGCTACTCGGGATGATACTACAATAACATGAATTAGCACAGCTTTCCAAATTGAATCATGTACCTTCTGCTCTCAGCATCAAATGGTCCCTTTCTCCCTCATTATTCAGTCACCTCTTACCTGACCGGGATTTACATCCGTTCATGAAAACGATGTCTGACTAGAAGACCAGGTTACCCTGATTGAACAAGAATACAAGGCACATGTCGGTTCACTAAGAACTGGGGTATTTTATTACAATAATTATAAACACAGCACTATACTATAACATATATTCTGCAAAGGAAAGTGAAAGGTTAGAATGTGCACACTATAAGTACTGGTCAGACATCACCTTGTGGACACGAAGTCGGGGTTCAACAGTCATCTAGGTTCCCTTCTCGTCTGTGCCTTGGCTCGTCTCGGAATCACACCTCAGCAGTCACGAGTACACGTCTGCACCGCTATGCTCTGTCTCTTCTGCTTCCCTCCAAGTCACTGGAACCTTCCTCTTTATTAGCTGCTGTCTCTCTCTGTCTCTGATCGCTCTGCGCTACTTCTCCTTCTCCTTCAATCTTTCTCAGAGAGTATCAGCTTCATGATCTTCCTCGGACTTCAAGATGGCGACTGTCTGCCTGGAAATAATTAATGGCATTGATGCTAATGGCTAGCTGCCGCCTACAGACTGACTGACTCACTGCCTAACACTTTCGCTAATATGGAAGCTTGTCCTTTCATGGAAAGTTACGGCCAGTAACCTGCCGCCCACCAAATTCTTGTACCTCCCCGTACCAAGGACACGTTCCCAGCCGGCCGGCCTGATGTTGTGTCTTCGGAGTGGAGAAAAATACAGTCTTTCGATAAGGGCCAGCCTGAGCCGGTTCTCTCCAAGCGAACAACACTTCGAAACTAAAACATTACACTTGGCCTAGGAGCATCTCAAGCTGCCGGGGCAGAAAGCAAGATGGAGTCTCTCCCGTTTGAGGCCTACAAGGCCCGAAATAAGCATAACTCCATAGAAGGTATACTAACACTCTTGCAAAAGGACGGATTAACACTAATACTAATGAATCTATCCCCTAGCTTAAGTTTATAAGCCCTGATGTAAGGAAAAGGGTACGAAAATGCACTACTGCGCCTTATGAATAGGCCCTGTTTATAGTTCTAATCCCTGCACTAGGAGGGTAATAGGCTGGAGTCACCTGCAATCATTCTCCCTCCAAGGAGGGCCGAAAAAGTCGGTCATAACAACTGGGTAATGGAACAGAGAGACTCCCCCGCCCCAATGATAGTCGGCGTTCTTTATTAATTTTGTCTACCACTTTTACCAGGTAATTGTCAAGAGTAGCAAAGGCAGGACGGGTGTTGAAATTATTACCTTTAGACATAATTGACTCTCTCAGAATGCTTATAACAAATTATAAAAATGCGAAAAGCCTTAATAAGGAACAAAATAATATTCCCTTATACTGTTAAAATACTGTTAAAAGGAACGCAGTCCTGGGAACAAACAAACAGGAATGCAAGTGAAAAAACATATACAGTCCCAATATAAAAATGAATAGGTGGTGGGCTCAATTACCAGGTCCAATACGGGCTACCTCAAAGGACACAGAGCCTGTCCCAGAACCAAAGTCCGTGGCCCAGCCCTGCCTCATCCTGCCACGGATGGCCACAGACGGTCCCGCCCTTGTCCCGGGCTTCTCCTGGGCGCTCCCGCGCGTGACTCACGATGCGAGAGGCGTTCCGTCTACTTAAGCGCCTCCGGGCGCGTTGGTGGCGTGAGTGCTGCGCACCTCCATGGGGCAGCTGGGAAAGGTAGATAGGCGTGTGGTTGCGGCCATTCCCCTCACGGTCTGGCAAGTAGCGGACAAGCCGTTTCCCTCACGGCTGGCGGTCTGGTAAAATGTTTGGCCCCCAGCAGCTCAAGGCGCTCCATCTACTTAAGCGCCTCCGGGCGCGCTGGTGGCGTGAGTGCTGCACGCCTCCCTGGGGCAGCTGGGAACGGTAGTTCGGCATGTGGTTGCAGTGGCCGTTCCCCTCACGGCGTGGCAAGTAGCGGACAAGCCGTTACCCTCACGGCTGGCGGTCCGGTAAAATGTTTGGCCTGCTGAGTTTTGCTCAGTGGTCTGGCCGAAGGCATGGAACAAAGACTGACTAATCTCCTCGAATAACATTAAAAACCACAAACTATGTGGTAAAAAATAACTTCGACACTCTTGTCCATAGGCTGTAAATCTGTTTTGTGAATTTTGAATGGTTAACAGTGCTTTGGTGGGGCTGGCCATGGTTTAGCATAGCTGCTTGAATGAAAAGTTCCAGTTCCGAACATTTCCAGTAGCCCCTCAGCTCAAAGTCCATATTGAGCTGATTCCCTCAAGGACATGTATTAAATGACCATGAGATTTCTGTAAAAGTGTTTCTTTGTATTGATCAAACACAAGGAGAGAATGGACAGAGTGCTAAAACTTTTCAGAAAATCATCCCCAGTCATAGATCTGGGTTGATTTCATCATCATTCTCTAGCTCACTTCGAACTCCAGTTCTGACCCAGCCAGATGCAAATTAGTCTAAGTCGAACTACCAAGCCAGGTTTTCCCAGGACCAGAAACAAGCATCCAGGGACAGGTTTCGGGGTAAGACCCTTCATCAACCAGGCTAGCTTGAATCCAGTGGCAAAGTAACCAGGGACAAATGTCTGGGCCTACCCTGCCAACTTAGGGCGAACAGACACTCCCCATCACAGATGTGGGTGGAATTCATCATACTTCTTTAGCTCACTTCGGCACCCTATTTTAGACTCAGCAATATACAAATCAGTTTTGAACCTGTTCCTCCTGGGAACAGTCCAGCCCGAACTGCCAAACCAGGTCTCAGGCTCACTGTGGCTCCCAACAGATGCGCGCAATCCAGCTCTTCTATCTCCTTCCCTACGGTGTCAAACTCTGCACCTTTTCTTTCCGAGACACACAATTGCCAAAGGAATTCTAGTCCCTTCCACATTGCCTGATGCCCTGTTTGTATTCTGACACCACACCGGTGAGGTTCCGTGACGATCGTAAGTGGTGTTTTCGACTCGCACGAATATAGTCGAGTCTGGTATCTACGAACCGCAAATGACGAGTTTAGTGGGTGTACGCGTTTCCGCTGTGCTAGCCTAAACCGTTCGTCTGTTTCGTGGGTTTCTCTATCTGTACCCACAGGTTCCATCTTAGATACGGCATCCATTTTGTTTCTTGCCCTCAAGTAGCCAGCGAACGGACGCTGTCCGCTTCGCGACCCTGGGATTCCCAAGACTTTTGCGGAAGACATGTTTCCTTTGAAAGTGTCTTTATGATGAGGGGGATGACACTGTAAGGCAGATGTCCCCGCTCGAGGCTCATCTTGCCGTCCCGGTCTATTGTCTTAGTCGTGCATCTCATTAGGCACGTTCCTTTGATGCCTGCAGCTCGTGTTTCCCGATGCCACCCCTTTTACACCCTTTCCGATCTCCCCACTGTTTCTGCCTTCCTCTGCATCTGTCTCTGTTCCTTCTTCGATCTGTTTACTGCTGATCGGAATGTACTAATGGTGGGAAGATGGGTTTTTACAGTTGGGAACCACCAAATGCTTCTGTACTTATGTTCCGGGCCCTGAATACATGAAAGCAACCCCTTCTGGTCTTTACGATGGGAACCAAGTTGTAAACCTTTGTGTATCATGTTAACTTATGAGAGAAACTTGTATTAAAGGAGCGACCTACAGTAGCAATTCGAATCAGGCTCCGTGAACCTACATTTGATGTACTTCTCGTGACTTCTGTGTTCCCTGCAGTAATAAACCTCGACTCTTTGACGCCGAAGGAAGTGTCCCGTGTCTCTGTCATTTGTACGCCGGAACAGGTTACCCACGAAGGTTTCAGGTGTTGTCCCCTGGCACCGCTGGGTCTTAGAAAAACCCAGTCCTTCAGTTGGCGCCCAACGTGGGGCTGCATCAGTGGTACCGGTCCAAGCCCGACGATCGTGAGGAACTTCGTGTGAAATATCCGAGGGAAGGTGCACCCCGCTTCATCGATCCTGTTGTCGAAACAAGTGGCCCGACGACTTTTCCCGCGAAGATCCCCGCCTCCTGACGGCTGCGACGGACTGCTGCCCTGACTGTAGACCTGTTTTGGCGCCTGGCGTAGACCTTGGTACAGCTAGACGGGCCTTCCTGGTGACGCCATCAATCTTTGAGTTAAGTATTTGTGGGTCGCTCCCAGAGTCCTTAATTGTGGGTGCTTAGTTGTTGCATGGTTCCATTGCATTTGTGGTTCTTAGTACTTGGTTCTTTGTTGTGATATTTGACGTCTGCAGTCGCCAAAAACCGAGGGTTTTTGCTCTTTGCAGGGACTTGGTAAATCCCATAACCCTTGAAGTTTGTGAAACTCGGCTGGTGTGCAAAATGCCTGGCCGTAGTACTTTGTTCAGTTGTTTTAGAAAATGTGGTGCGGATTCCCGACTGGAGGACTCGTGTCCGATACCTCCGGTTGGAACTCCAACTTACGAGTTATATAGCAAAGATGGGTTCGGACCAATTATATTCAACGAATGTTGGATTCGCTATACTAAAAAGGATGGTGTTCTTAGTTGGCCACCTCATGGTAGTTTTGAGACTCCGATTCTAGACAATCTTGAAGCTAAATTGTTTAAGAGAAAAACAAGGCCGGCCATGTTTGATTCCTTTCGGTTATGGCGTAAAGAAGCCAAACAGAAAGAAATCAGACAGATAAAACGTAATCAGAGAGATGGAGTTGCTACCACGGTACAAAAAGCAGAACAGTTTCAGCGAGATAAGGAGGAAAAGGAAAAGGAAGTTTTTGATAGACTTAAGCGCATGTCTGTAGATAAATGTTACCCCGCTTTACCAACGGAGTCGGATAAGAAAGAGGAATCAGTTGAGGATCCTTTACTGTCCTATCTTCTGAAGTCACCACCTCCGTACGCACAGGGTACCGCAGTTCCTGTGGTTCCCCCTGTCCCTGCTCCTGTACCTGTTCCCCAACCTGTTCATCAACCAGTACCCGTTCTTCCGACTGTTCCTGCTCCCGTGCCTATTTCTGTTCCTACTGCTCCTCCGCTTGTACTTCCTCATACTCCTGCTCCCGCTGCTGCTCCTGTTCTACTTACTCCTGCTGTTCCTTCTGTTTCCGACTCTTCTCTTGTTAATCCCTTATGTTATACTTCTCCATCTACCCGACGTCGTACTCCTTTAGTTGCTGCTAACTTTTTCAATTCTCTTGGACCTATTTCTGAGTCCGTTAGTTCGGACGGTCCTCAGAGACGTAGTCAGCTTCCCGGTAATCGGGAACGTGCCGCGCTGTATAATATGGCGATGGCTTGGATGAAATACCCCATTAGGAATCCTCCACGTTCAGTGCTGGATACGTTTTGAAAATTCAATATACCGACGCAAAGATACGTTTTTGAAGAAATGTGTAAGGTTTTACGTGACCAAATATCGGCTGATGCATCTGACGATGTATTGACTGCTTTGACTAATCTGCAGCTCCAGTTTTCGAGTGGAATGATAGTAGACTCTAATGTTCGACGCGCTGTTGAGCAGTTGTTATCTTTTCGTCCCTCTATAATGCCTCGAGCATTGTTCGTGGAAGACATTGAGGGACCGCTAGAAGCGCCTGGACAGTATCCCATGCGTGAAGTTCCACCAGTGTGGATGCCAGGTGATGCTGCTCAAGTTCCACCGATTTTGCCACATTTCCAGAGAGTATGGATCCATCTCCCGTGGAAACGATCGGAAGTTTTGCAGGTAAAGCAATCTTTGCCTGACCGTCGCAAAAATCCTGCAGGGTATTATAAAGAATTATCACAGCTCGTAGATGCTACGATAATGAATCTGGCCGATATCGATATGCTGTTTGGTAATGTCGTGCCGCAACCGGTATGGGCAAAGATTCGTCAGGAAAACCATGCAAATGAATTAGGTGGTGATTGGGCTGCTCTTATTGCGGCAGATACACGACAAGTTGGTGGGGCTAAACCAGAACAGCTTATTACTGATCTCCCTCAGAGAATCATTACCCTAATGAAAACGCTTATGCCAGCTATGAAGGTGAATTGGGACAAGTTGTCCGCTTGCAAACAGAAGAAGGACGAGAGTGTCTCTGATTTCTTTACGAGATTTGAGGAGGCATTCATCGATCATAGTGGTCAGGATATGGGTACCGAGGGAGGTCAGAGGTTGTTCGTGGACAAATTTGTCTCTAACTTATTGCCTGACTTGAGCAACAAATTGAGAAATTCTGAGAGTGCGTGGGCTGTCTCTACTTCTGCTCAAATATTGGCTACGGCACAGTATTATGAGAATAGGGAGAAAGAAGAGAATGATCGTGCCGATAAAAAGACGAAAGAACTCAAAACTAAAGTGTTGTTGCAACAGGCGTATCCTCCGCGTTCGAGTCAGAATGATTCGCAACAGCGTAATCGATCACAGTCTCAGTCTAATAGGTCGCAATCTCGAAATGACTCCTCTTCGCAGAGATCTTCGTTGGGGTACAATCAATGTGCCTATTGTAGAAATGAGGGTCATTTGAAATTCGATTGTCCAGTCTTACGTGATCGAAATAGTGGTAGTTCATCCAGAGGAGGTCGTAGTGGTCCGCTACAGGCATCACGTGGTAGAGGTCGGGGTGTTCAAACTGATCGTTCAGATAATTCATCAGATTCAAACAATTGTTTTGATCAACGTGGATCATCGCAAGGAAGATCTGCGCAGTACAATGTAGATGAATATTACGTCGATCAGGGAACTGACGACGGTAATTACTAGGACAGCCATAGACAAGGAGAGGGAGTAGTATCAGTTCCGGTTGATCAGAGAGGGCCTTACGTTGCAGTTGCCACCTCGGGCGTCGTTGAGCCTTTTCTGTTGGACACTGGTGCAGCGAAAAGTTCCATCATGCATTCGAAACTCCCTGGCGCACCTTTGTCTGGCTTAACAAATGTTTCCGTTGGATTCTCTGGCGCCCCTGTTAGCAATCCGGTTTCGTGCCCTTTGCCTCTTACAATTGGGCCTCGTGAGCTGAAAGCTCCGTTGATTTTGACCACTGGTTGTGGTGAAAATCTCTTGGGCCTGGATTTGCTAAAACGTCTGTATGCGACTTTGTATTCTTCTCCTGCGGGAGTAAAGCTTACTTTGGGTGAGAGAGTTATCTCTCCAATGTACTTGTCTCTCGATAAGCTTCCACCGGAATTGAGTTCTCTTCCTGCATCTTTCTGGCAACAGGTCCCAATGACGTGGGCCTGCTTGACATCTCCCCTTATGTTGTTCACTTGAAATCTAACGTGCGATTGCCACGTATCCCCCAGTATCGTATCTCTCTTGACGGTGAACGAGCATTGTTAGCGATCATCTATGACCTGATCGAGAAAGATGTCATTGAGGAGACTCGGGGAAACGTGTGCAACAGTCCTGTGCTGCCCATTCTGAAACGTACTGACCCTTTGAAACCACCTGTTTATCGTTTTGTTATCGATTTACGGGAGGTAAATAAAATTGTGATTCCTCAGTTCCCTGTGGTGCCTGACATTACGCCTCTACTGACTCTGATTCCAGCTTCTGCATCTTGGTTTTCAGTGATTGATCTGAAGAATGCGTTCTTCAGCATCCCGATTGCTGAAGAGAGTAGAGACCTTTTCGGTTTCTCTCTTGATGGCCGCAGCTTTAGGTTTAAGCGTGCTCCTCAGGGCTACTGTGAGAGTCCATCGATATACAGTCAAGCCTTGAAAGGTCAACTTGATGCATTTGTGTTGCCGGCTGGTGCGGCCTTGATCCAATACGTCGATGACCTATTGGTGGCTGCAGACACTCAGGACATTTGCAAAATTGCTACAGTGTCGTTGTTGCGACATCTCTGTGACTTACATCACAAGGTGTCACCTTCTAAACTACAATATTGTTGTCAAGAAGTAACCTATCTAGGTCACTTATTGTCAAAGGAGGGAAGAAGGTTGACCCCAGAGAGAATTGCAGCGATTGCGCGAATGACTGTGCCAACGACTCAGAGAGATGTGCGTGCCTTTTTAGGTATCACGTCATACTGCAGGCAATGGATTCCAAATTTTTCATTGTTAGCGAAACCATTGGTGGCTCTTACATGCAAGGACGTTCCAACTCCTTTACCATGGACGGAAGAATGTCAGAAAAGTTTTTCTGAACTGCGTGACGCATTGTGTTCGGCTCCTGTGTTAGGTACCCCTGACTACAGTAAGCCGTTTACACTATACGTTCACGAGAGGGAAGGTTGTGCGTTGAGTGTTTTGACGCAACACTTCGGCGGTAAGCAGCGTCCATGTGCATATTTTTCCTCCACCTTGGACCCAGTAGCAAGAGCATTGCCGAGTTGTCTGAGGGCAACAGAGGCAGCTGCGGTGTCCATTCGACAATTGGTCATGGATAATATGCTTACGGTGATGGTTCCACATGCAGTTGACACTCTCTTGAACGTACGAAAACTCAGCACTTGACTGCTACTTACGAACTGAGGAGGAAACAAAGGGTCGTGTGGACCTGAAAAATACTCCTTTGGAAAATCCCGATGGGAATTTGTATGTGGATGGGTCATGTTTTAAGTTGCCGAATGGTGATGTAACGACTGCGTATGCTGTAGTGACATTGAGTACGGTTGTGGAAACTGCAAGATTGAATCAGAATTCTACCCAGGCGGCAGAGCTGATTGCTTTGACTAGAGCGTGTGTGTTGTCGAAAGGGAAACGGGTGAATGTGTTTACCGACAGCCAATACGCTTTTGGCGTCGCCCATAGTTTTGGACGATTGTGGAGAGAGAGAGGTTTTATGACGTCGCATGCCACTAAGATTCAGCATGGACAGCTTGTGAATGATCTTTTGGATGCACTTACATTGCCTAAGCAGGTAGCGATTGTTAAATGTAGTGCGCATCGTAAGGTGACGGATGATGTTGGTTGTGGTAATGCGTTTGCGGATGAGACTGCTAAGGAGACTGCCCGGAACCTTAGCACTAGAATGTATGTGACGAGTTCGGTTAGGTGGCCTACAGAGACTGGTATGTGTGAGGACACTATCGAGAGTGTGAAAGCGATACAGAATGAGGCCACTGAGACTGAAAAGACGAAGTGGAAAGAGAGTACGGGAAAGTTGGATGCGAATGGTTGTTGGATTGATTTGTCGGAGCATAAGAGATGGATGTTGCCAGATGCTTATGTGCTAGCTGTTGTGACGATGGCACACGGGTTAGCACATATTGGTGCGAAAGGTATCTGCAAGTTGTTGTCCCCTGTGTGGAAGAATGATGGTATCACTAAATGTGCTGAGAGATTGGTTAAGAATTGCATGATATGTATGATGTACAATCCTGGTAAGGGAACCCCTACACCTCCTGGCCATTTTGCTCCACCTTCATGTCCCTTTGAGGTGATTCAACTAGACTTCATCCATATGGAGCGATGCAATAACCTTAAATACGTTTTAGTGGTGGTTTGCGCATTCTCCCGATGGATTGAAGCCTACCCTCTCAAAGACAACACGGCTCTGTCCACTGCGAAAATCCTACTGAAGGAATACTTTCCTCGGTATGGAATGCCGCGGATTGTATGGTCTGATAACGGAAGTGAGTTTGTGGGGAGTGTGATGAAGAGTGTGTGTGTAAGGGCCTTGGAATTACTCAAAAATTCCATAGCGCCAATCATCCTCAGTCAGCGGGTTTGGTTGAGGGTTACAATGGCACGCTCAAATTAAAGTTGGCGAAGATTCCGGCGACAACTGGTCTTTCATGGCCTGACGCTTTGCCTCTAGCTCTGTTATCGACTAGGGCGACTGTACACTCCCGAGTAGGGCTCAGTCCCTACGAAATAGTGTTCGGCCGTCCTGCGAATGTTTGGGGGGTCCCTAGACCGAGTGTGTTCTCTGATCTTGAGTACCCAATGTTGATCGATTATCTTCATGATCTGACTGCTAAACTGAGGTTAATTCACCAACAGGTCTTTGAAGCACTGCCGACGCAGACGGAGGGTCCAGGCCACCAGCTCCAGCCCGGAGACTGGGTGATGATTCGTAATTTTGTTAAGAAAAAGAAATCTCGAACCCCGCTTTACTGGACCCTACCAAGTGTTACTCGCCACGAGGACTGCAGTTCATTTGGAAGGACGTAAACACTGGGTGCACGCCACCCACACCAAAAAGGTACCTATACCTTTATCAGCAGACTCATGGGTGAGAAAAGGCATTGCTTCATCGGAAACAGAAGTTGCACAGACTTTTGTCCCTTTTAGCGATGCTCAACTTGTTGGAGAGCCCTCAGTGCAGCGGAAAGACATTGTTGAACCCTTACCATCGAAAAGCTCAAGATCTGAACAATTGACTGATCAGCAGAACTCTGTCCCACCATCGGATCAGTTGTTTGACGAACAGATACGTCCTGGGAAAAGCCGATACTTTTTGCGATCTAATACTAAGGACAAATAAAAAAGATTTTGCTTTCCCCTTTTTGACATCCACATTACCCCATTGATACCATTCAGTCTGAACACACTCGTATGATTTTGGTTTTTGTAAATATTGTGAGTTTGTTTCCACATGTGTTTTTGCTTCCACAGCTAGGAGATTTTGTATATACTTGTAAATAAAATACCTTGCATTCGGGTGAGCCGTAGGGCCGCGCGTGTACTTCCTTCTGGTTAGTAGGTCTTGACACTAGGTCGAAGGCCGTCGGTTCCTGGGAACTCCTGGGGATTGACTACTGCTACACAGAACGAAGTGCGTCAAGAAACGTTGCGGACGGTTTTAGAGGATGCCGTTCTCTAAGCTAGTGGATTTGGAAAAAGCTCAGGCCCAAAGATTCAAGTTGCAGAAAATTACTCGTACCAAATGCTTCATGTTTCAAGTGTTCCTTCTGTTCCTAACTGTTTCTTCGCTATTGGTGGGTGGGGTGTATTATCTGATATTGACGTTCTTGCCTTCTGCCTCACCTACCCCTTCTCCTGAGCCTAAAACTACCTCTACTGTTTCTCCTCATTCCTTCCACATCTTACCCCAACATGAGCAGGCTAGACGTGCGGAATTTATGAACAATTCCTTCATTCAGCTCCTTCATCAACATCAGTTGGTGGTTAACACTACCAATTGTTGGGTGTGTGGGTTGATGCCACATACCACCGATAAGGGAATTCCGTACTTGGTCCTTCCTTATAGTTCCCAGGGTTCAGCTCGAGCATTCCAAACAATGTTTCGAAGCGCACTAGATTCCTACCCCAATCGAGAGCCACGTCCTCCGCACTTTGGTCCCGGTCCGTACCACAAGCCTTTGGCCATAGCGATCGCTGATCTAGATAGGGATATCTATGAGCCGTCGCTCATCCCAGAGGAAGAGGTGCGAGCCTATAGGGATCTGAGTAAGGCTGAGTATAGTGCGCTCGTGGGTGAAAGACAGCTTAGAAGCTCGTCTCCAATATGGATCGTACCCCACCTTGGTAATTTCTGTCTAAAAGGTCGTGGCCGAAGATCGAGAGCACATCTTGGAGAGAGTGCTTGCTCCGAGACGTATGTCTTACCGATGCTCTCTTCCCCTGTGTTTCTGACTGCCAAGGGTACGTACTTTGTTTGTCATGATCGTGCGTACACGTGGTTGCCCTCCGACTTTGCGGGCACATGTTACATTGCAAATTTGTTGCCACCGACTTTTACAGTCACCTCCGATTACCACAAGACTCGAATTGTGAGGGGCATGATTAGCGAAGAGGACACTGCCGGTCAAGAGGCAGGAGACTTTTTCAAGGGTTTCTTTCCGTTTTGGGGACCTATGGTCAATAGTAGGAACCTGAGACAGTTGACCCGAGTGGTGGAATTGACAGCTAATATCACTGCCAGTGCCCTTGGCAACATTACAGCAGAACTTCAGGCGGATAGGCTTATGACGTTACAAAACCGTATGGTTTTAGACGTTGTTTTAGCAGATCGAGGTGGAGTATGTAAGGTGATCCATTCGAGCTGCTGTATTTTCATTCCAGATAACGCTCCGACTGTCTATCAAGCCATCTCAGAGTTGCATAAGATCTCTGAGTCCATACACGTGGACGTAGGGGATTGGACGCTACTTGGGTGGTTTTGGGGCCTGATGTCGACTTGGGGTTGGAAAATTCTGATGATCATCGGAGTTGTTGTAGCATTTCTGTTCACGTGTTGCCTTTGTGTGCAGTGTGGTCCTGCCTTATGTGGCCTCTGTGCTACAACGTGTATGAGACAGCCGCCTGTTACCAAAGGAGCTCAGATGGATAGAATTATGTTGCAGCAACATCTAGATGGTCTGATGAATATCGAATATGATTCCGACTAGTGCTTGCCTACATGAGGGCAAAAGGAGCGTCTGAGGTTCCGTGACGATCGTAAGTGGTGATTTAGACTCGCACGAATATGGTCGAGTCTGGTATCTACGAACCGCAAATGACGAGTTTAGTGGGTGTACGCGTTTCCGCTGTGCTAGCCTAAACCGTTCGTCTGTTTCGTGGGTTTCTCTATCTGTACCCACGGGTTCCATCTTAGATACGGCATCCATTTTGTTTCTTGCCCTCAAGTAGCCAGCGAACGGACGCTGTCCGCTTCGCGACCCTGGGATTCCCAAGACTTTTGCGGAAGACATGTTTCCTTTGAAAGTGTCTTTATGATGAGGGGGATGACACTGTAAGGCAGATGGCCCCGCTCGAGGCTCATCTTGCCGTCCCGGTCTATTGTATTAGTCGTGCATCTCATTAGGCACGTGCCTTTGATGCCTGCAGCTCGTGTTTCCCGATGCCACCCCTTTTACACCCTTTCCGATCTCCCCACTGTTTCTGCCTTCTTCCGCACCTGTCTCTGTTCCTTCTTCGATCTGTTTACTGCTGATCGGAATGTACTAATGGTGGGAAGATGGGTTTTTACAGTTGGGAACCACCAAATGCTTCTGTACTTATGTTCCGGGCCCTGAATACATGAAAGCAACCCCTTCTGGTCTTTACGATGGGAACCAAGTTGTAAACCTTTGTGTATCATGTTAACTTATGAGAGAAACTTGTATAAAAGGAGCGACCTACAGTAGCAATTCGAATCAGGCTCCGTGAACCTACATGTGATGTACTTCTCAAGACTTCTGTGTTCCCTGCAGTAATAAACCTCGACTCTTTGACGCCGAAGGAAGTGTCCCGTGTCTCTGTCATTTGTACGCCGGAACAGGTTACCCACGAAGGTTTCAGGTGTTGTCCCCTGGCACCGCTGGGTCTTAGAAAAACCCAGTCCTTCACCGGTCCTGCAATAGAAGAGGGTGCAGTCGGCTCTGGGGACATCAAATATATCTTCTATAGCCCCAGGTTTGTGACACATCCCCATTCACGGATTTTCAGGATTGAGGAAAAGGAGAAATCGAGATTGGAAGTCTGCACCCACTATATCTTTTACAGTCCAATGCCGAACTTCAAACGGAAAAGGTTGCAGTAAAAGGAACCGTCTAATGCCTCTAGGATTACTTTCTCTGTTTTGACTTAACCACATTAACGGGGCATGATCAGTGTATAGTAGAAATGCTTTGCCTTCAAGATAATAACAGAGTTTGTCAACCATCCACTTAATAGCTAAACGTTCTTTCTCTATAGTGGGATATGCAGTCTCCCAGGATAATAGCTTTCGACTGATATAGAGAATGTCTTTCTCTACCCCATCAACATCAATCTGGGATTAGGTACCCTCATTTGAGGCGTCTGTCTGAAATACAAAGGTTTTCTCAAAATTAGAAGAAATTAGAACTGGTGTAATGGCCTTTTTGAGATTCTGGAACACTTGTACAGCTTCTGCTAAAGGGTGTTTAAATGTCACGTCAGGAGTTCAGTTTTTTAAAAGATTGGTTAAAAAAGTAGCTATTATAGCGACCTTGGTATATACCTTCCGGAATATTCTGCTAACTCCAAGAAAGCTCTGATTTTGTTTTTATTTGTAGGAAAAGGTACTTCAGTAATAGCTTAAATCTTTTCATATTGGGGTTCTATGACTCCATTTTCTAAGAGGTAACTGGTGTAAATTAGTTACAGTAAATTAGTTGTTCTCTATGTATTTTATGTCTATTGTGTTTGGAACCCCCGTTCATCTAGGTTCCTTGTGAGTATTTAAACAGGACCCAGGTAAGCCATGGCATAGTATTTGCCTCGATTTTATTGGTCCCATGCATGAGCTGAATTCAAGTGACCGGTTTGCCCTAGGAGTGATGGATGTTTTCTTGAAGTGGTTGAGTGTAACATTTTTTAAGGAAATCACTACAGAAATTACCATCAGGTTTTTGGGTAGTTTGTTTCAGGAAGAAGGTGTTCCATCCGTCCTCATCACTGACAGTGGCACACAATTGGTTTCCAGGGAGATGCACAACATTTTGAGAGGTTGTGGGGTTTTACATACCCGTACCACCTATACAACCCACAGATAAATACCATTAATGAGAGGGTGAACAGGCTGGGTAAAGGAGTGAAACAGATGGCGTGTGCTAATGGTTTGATGGTGTGTAAGTTGGTAAATCATATGGTTTAGGCGTACCGCACTCCTGGCCATCCTCCTGATCTTAAATGTCCCTTTAAACGTATGTGAGTTTGGCCTCCTGGATCCAATTTTGTTCCAGTTGTGCATGAAAGATTGGGTGGAAAAAGGTGGCGAGTGAAGAATCCTGCAAAGAGGGAAAGTTTCTTGTTCTCCAAAGTAGTCCATAACATATTTGTGTGGGGAATTTAGTGAAAGTCAAAGTAGGGACAGTTGGAAGAGGTCTTTTACATTTTTTAGAACCTTTCAAAATTAAAAAAGTGTTGAGGTATGGTGTGTAACTGGACAATGGTCAGAGATTGAACATTAGACGTGTAGCGTTGTTTCAGAAAAAGAGTGCGACAGGTGAAGAAATGCTGTCAAGAAATGATGAGTATGTGTTAGGGAATAAAATAGGTGAGTCAGATTTTACAACCAGCGATGAGGTCCGTCAAGTATAGGGGTGTGGGTCTGGGAATTCTACATCGGAGTGCTCCACCATGATTCAGGGAGGGGATATTCTCAGGCGCGGTAGAAGTGTCAGAAACGGCAGGGCACCAGCCTAACTTGAAGACTTTGAGCAGTAATTATTTATTTATTCATTTATTCATATATTTATTTATTTATTTTGTGTTTTGTTTTTCTTTGCCTTTCGCATTTGTTTCAGAAGTCATTTTGTCATTTAGTAGAAAGGAGAACGGTCTGTTGTAAATTAATTGATGTTTATTAGTTGTTCTCTATGTCTTTTATGTCTATTGTGTTTCGAACCTCCGTTCTTCTAGGTTCCTTGTAAGTGTTTAAACAGGAACGTTCATCGACAAGCTCCCTAATCAATAAAAGAGATTACCTTTCTTGATCCCAAAGTATCCTGTCTTCCTTTACCAGAGTATCCTAAGTATTTTACCTTGTTATAACATACTCGTGATTGGCATTTAATTTAAGACCTTTGTTAGATGTACTAAATGCTCCTTCCACATGGGACGGAATCTAATAATATCATCTAGGTATGGCAATGAATACTCTTGATGGTTTTCATGTGCTAGATTCATCAGACATTGAAAAGTAGCAGTGGCTCCATGAAGTCCGAAGGAAAGTACCGTGGAAAAGGCAGTTTTTTCTCTATCTTCTTTTTTTTAGTAAGACAGGACAATAGCCTTTGGTAAGGTCTATAGTAGTTATATATTTGGCATCTCCTAGCCTCTCGTTAAGTATGTCAACCCTGGGAAGTGGATAAACATCCAACTTAGAGATGTTATTAATGGCACAAAAGTCTATACAGAAACTTACACTCCCATTGGGTTTGGGAAATAAAACTGTGGGAGAAGACCAGTTACTCCGGGAAGTTTCTATAACACCCATTTTTAATATTTGTTCTATATCACTATGAATAGCGTTGCGCTTTGTAACAGGGATTCGGCAAGGTTTTAATTGTTCTACTTTCCCTTCTGGTGTCAGAATAGTGTGTCAGATAAGCCTTTATTGGTACTTCATAGAATATAGCAGAGAAAGGATGGAATATTTATTTAAATTCCTCCCTTTGTTCTTTGGACAACTCTTCATTCATAGGTAGCTGATCTAGAGTAGAACTAGTGTTATTTTCAGGTTTGATGATGAATACAGGTTTTGGCAGAGACCATAACTATTTTTTTCAGAAGATTTATGAGAAAGGTTTGTTCTTTATGGGTTCCAATCTTTAATGTATATGAGACCTTTTCAAATCTTCAGTGATCTAAAAGGGGCCTTTTTATTCTGATTTCATTTTATGGTCTGAATTAGGTAATACTACTAAAACCTAGTCGCCTTGGTCGTATATCCTCCATTTCTTCCTCTTATTATAAATTTGTATTTGTTTCCTTTGGCTTTTCTCTAAGTTTGTATACGCCAATTCTCTGAGCTTTCCTATAAGAGCTTTCAACTGTTGGCTATGTTCTAAAATATTACCTGCTTTAGGTTTCATATCTTTTTCCCAATCCTCTCATGTAATCTCTAGGAGGGTGCGATTGTTTTGTCAATATAGCAGCTCAAAAGAGGAGCATCCAAGGCTACTCTGCACTTGACTCCTCAGTACAAAAAGTGCTAGGGGAAGCATTTGGTCCCAGTTTTTCCCTTCCCCTGATCGATGGGTGTAAGCAACGTGTGATACCGCTCCACTATACCATCTATTTGAGGGTGGTATACTGAGGTTTTGATATGTCTAAAATCTAATTGTTTGCATCTCTGAGTCATTAATCGTGATACAAAGGGAGTACCTTGGTCTGTTAGAATTCTTTCATTTGGGAGCCCAACCCGAGAGAAAAATTCTATCAATTATCTGGGCTACGTATAGGAAATGCCTCTGGATATCGGGTAGCGTAGTCTACTAACACAAGGGCATATTGATGCCCTTTTGCAGACCTGCTAATAGATGGGAACAAGCATAAAACATGATTTGATCTCGGAAATCTTTGGGAACTAGCAATTGAGATGGGTCTGTGGTCCCTGCTATTCTATATAGGAGTCAGTTTCTTATTTGAAAATGAGGGTAGGTATGGGTATCGTTCTGTCATGCCTTATCCCAAATAGATTGAACAAAGGTATAGTTTATCTGTGTAAAATGAAAGTTGGAATCTATCATCCAAGGTTTGGAAATTAGGAAGGCATTTTGTGGAGTCGGGGTTTCAACTTCTACCAGATCTTTTGAATGAGTTCAGTTATACTTTACTCACAATTTTCTTTGCTTGAAAGTAAATGCAGACAAATACATTCATTTCTTAATTTTTTTAACTAGCTAAGATACTCTTGAACATATAAAATTCAATTATAAAAACAATTTCATCAGAGATTACAATTTTCATAGAATAGTTATTCCAACGCTTATGATTAAATTAAACATTCGAGTACAAGGCAATGCCATACACATAGTCTATCCCTGCGCCCTTAATCCAATAACAGTAAACATGTGCAACAATAACTCATTATTTCTAGTCACTTGAGTGCTTTCCTGTGTTTACCAAAAGCCCATAAAAATGTTGCTAATACCAACCAGACAGGAGCGCTATCAAGCTGTTGCGGATGGATAATTGCTTGTTTATACTGTCTGAAATTCATTGAGCACAGAAATGAAATCAATAGAGATATTGTTTGTTGAGATAAAATGAACAAAAAAAGCAGTAGATGGTGAGCTGATTGTTAGATAAGAATTAACATCACATCGTACTATGTGTGCCCTATATTACAGAGCTACAGTGGGTTTATTTTTGTGTGCCTCCTATCTGATGGCACCTGCGTTCTCTAGGAAGATGGGCTTAGGTTTAGTTTTAGGGAAGGTAGCACAAGCTAGCAGGGAGTCAAACAGTTCACTCAAGCCAATGCTTGCCAGTGTGGATCCCATATAACTTATCCATGGTATTGCTTTGGCATGATCAAGTTTGAGGCACTCCTTTAAAACTGCCTGGTTTAGAGTCAGGCCCTCACTCTTCCAAACAGAAAGCCACAGTAACAGGGGGCTATTTTAATTGTGTCACTAATATAAGATAGATTTACAAAAGGGGGTGGTGATGAACAGAGTGTCTGAATTGAGCAGACTACTCTTACCCAGTCCAAAGATCAGGGCTTGATCCATCACCGTTATTTATCTCACTGCACCATTCCCAGCTCAGAACCTGGCTATATGCAAATCAGTCTGTCCCTGGCCCAGTGCATCATGGGAACAGGGCAGACTAAACTACCAAGCCAATTCTTTACCAGAAAGGAAACAAGCTACCGGGGACCGGTTTCTGGCATTTCAGCCGTCTTCGGCCCGGCTTGCTTGAATCCTGATGGAGCATTGAGAAAGGGACTCATGTCTGAGTATACCCTGCCACACCTATAGTGGCCAAAATCGATTTACAAAAGGGGGTGGTGATGAACAGAGTGTCTGAATTGAGCAGACTACTCTTACCCAGTCCAAAGATCAGGGCTTGATCCATCACCGTTATTTATCTCACTGCCCCATCCCAGCTCAGAACCTGGCTATATGCAAATCAGTCTGTCCCTGGCCCAGTGCATCATGGGAACAGGGCAGACTAAACTACCAAGCCAATTCTTTACCAGAAAGGAAACAAGCTACCGGGGACCGGTTTCTGGCATTTCAGCCGTCTTCGGCCCGGCTTGCTTGAATCCTGATGGAGTAGTGAGAAAGGGACTCATGTCTGAGTATACCCTGCCACACCTATAGTGGCCAAAATCGATTTACAAAAGGGGGTGGTGATGAACAGAGTGTCTGAATTGAGCAGACTACTCTTACCCAGTCCAAAGATCAGGGCTTGATCCATCACCGTTATTTATCTCACTGCCCCATCCCAGCTCAGAACCTGGCTATATGCAAATCAGTCTGTCCCTGGCCCAGTGCATCATGGGAACAGGGCAGACTAAACTACCAAGCCAATTCTTTACCAGAAAGGAAACAAGCTACCGGGGACCGGTTTCTGGCATTTCAGCCGTCTTCGGCCCGGCTTGCTTGAATCCTGATGGAGCAGTGAGAAAGGGACTCATGTCTGAGTATACCCTGCCACACCTATAGTGGCCAAAATCGATTTACAAAAGGGGGTGGTGATGAACAGAGTGTCTGAATTGAGCAGACGACTCTTACCCAGTCCAAAGATCAGGGCTTGATCCATCACCGTTATTTATCTCACTGCCCCATCCCAGCTCAGAACCTGGCTATATGCAAATCAGTCTGTCCCTGGCCCAGTGCATCATGGGAACAGGGCAGACTAAACTACCAAGCCAATTCTTTACCAGAAAGGAAACAAGCTACCGGGGACCGGTTTCTGGCATTTCAGCCGTCTTCGGCCCGGCTTGCTTGAATCCTGATGGAGCAGTGAGAAAGGGACTCATGTCTGAGTATACCCTGCCACACCTATAGTGGCCAAAATCGATTTACAAAAGGGGGTGGTGATGAACAGAGTGTCTGAATTGAGCAGACTACTCTTACCCAGTCCAAAGATCAGGGCTTGATCCATCACCGTTATTTATCTCACTGCCCCATCCCAGCTCAGAACCTGGCTATATGCAAATCAGTCTGTCCCTGGCCAGTGCATCATGGGAACAGGGCAGACTAAACTACCAAGCCAATTCTTTACCGGAAAGGAAACAAGCTACCGGGGACCGGTTTCTGGCATTTCAGCCGTCTTCGGCCCGGCTTGCTTGGATCCTGATGGAGCAGTGAGAAAGGGACTCATGTCTGAGTATACCCTGCCACACCTATAGTGGCCAAAATCGATTTACAAAAGGGGGTGGTGATGAACAGAGTGTCTGAATTGAGCAGACTACTCTTACCCAGTCCAAAGATCAGGGCTTGATCCATCACCGTTATTTATCTCACTGCCCCATCCCAGCTCAGAACCTGGCTATATGCAAATCAGTCTGTCCCTGGCCCAGTGCATCATGGGAACAGGGCAGACTAAACTACCAAGCCAATTCTTTACCAGAAAGGAAACAAGCTACCGGGGACCGGTTTCTGGCATTTCAGCCGTCTTCGGCCCGGCTTGCTTGAATCCTGATGGAGCAGTGAGAAAGGGACTCATGTCTGAGTATACCCTGCCACACCTATAGTGGCCAAAATCGATTTACAAAAGGGGGTGGTGATGAACAGAGTGTCTGAATTGAGCAGACTACTCTTACCCAGTCCAAAGATCAGGGCTTTATCCATCACCGGTATTTATCTCACTGCCCCATCCCAGCTCAGAACCTGGCTATATGCAAATCAGTCTGTCCCTGGCCCAGTGCATCATGGGAACAGGGCAGACTAAACTACCAAGCCAATTCTTTACCAGAAAGGAAACAAGCTACCGGGGACCGGTTTCTGGCATTTCAGCCGTCTTCGGCCCGGCTTGCTTGAATCCTGATGGAGCAGTGAGAAAGGGACTCATGTCTGAGTATACCCTGCCACACCTATAGTGGCCAAAATCGATTTACAAAAGGGGGTGGTGATGAACAGAGTGTCTGAATTGAGCAGACTACTCTTACCCAGTCCAAAGATCAGGGCTTGATCCATCACCGTTATTTATCTCACTGCCCCATCCCAGCTCAGAACCTGGCTATATGCAAATCAGTCTGTCCCTGGCCCAGTGCATCATGGGAACAGGGCAGACTAAACTACCAAGCCAATTCTTTACCAGAAAGGAAACAAGCTACCGGGGACCGGTTTCTGGCATTTCAGAAATGTTGGATCTAGCCCTGATCTCTTGACTGGGTGAGAGCTTTCTGCTTGATTCAGAGACTCTGTCCCTCACCACCCCTTGTTGGAAATATTTTTTTGTCCACCCTAAGCGTGGAAGGGTATTCTCAGATGTGAGACCCTTGCTCATTGCACCATCAGGATTCAAGCAAACCGGGCCGAAGACGGCTGTAATGCCAGAAACCGGTCCCCGGGAGCTTGTTTCCTTCCCAGTGTAAGAATTGGCTTTTGTAGTTTGGTTTGCCCTGTTCCCATCATGCACTGGGACAGGAACAGACTAATTTGCATACAGCCAGGTTCTGAAACTGGGATGGTGCAGTGAGCTAAAAAACGGTGTTGGATCTAGCCCTGATCTCTTGACTGGGTGAGAGCTTTCTGCTTAATTCAGAGACTCTGTCCCTCACCACCCCTTGTTGTAAATATTTTTTTGTCCACCCTAAGCGTGGAAGGGTATTCTCAGATGTGAGACCCTTGCTCATTGCACCATCAGGATTCAATCAAACCGGGCCGAAGACGGCTGTAATGCCAGAAACCGGTCCCCGGGAGCTTGTTTCCTTCCCAGTGTAAGAATTGGCTTTTGTAGTTTGGTTTGCCCTGTTCCCATCATGCACTGGGACAGGAACAGACTAATTTGCATACAGCCAGGTTCTGAAACTGGGATGGTGCAGTGAGCTAAAAAACGGTGTTGGATCTAGCCCTGATCTCTTGACTGGGTGAGAGCTTTCTGCTTAATTCAGAGACTCTGTCCCTCACCACCCCTTGTTGTAAATATTTTTTTGTCCACCCTAAGCGTGGAAGGGTATTCTCAGATGTGAGACCCTTGCTCATTGCACCATCAGGATTCAAGCAAACCGGGCCGAAGACGGCTGTAATGCCAGAAACCGGTCCCCGGGAGCTTGTTTCCTTCCCAGTGTAAGAATTGGCTTTTGTAGTTTGGTTTGCCCTGAAGGACTGGGTTATTTAAGACCCAGCGGTGCCAGGGAACAACACCTGAAACCTTCGTGGGTAACCTGCTCCGGCGTACAAGTGACAGAGACACGGGACACTTCCTTTGGCGTCAAAGATTCGAGCTTTATTTACTGCAGGGAACACAGAAGTCACGGCAAGTACAACGCATGCTACTTGTGGAGACTGCTTCAAATTGGTTCTGTGGATCGCTCCTTTTATACACAATTCGCCCATAGGTTTACATGGTACACAAAGGTTTATGGCTTGGTTCCCACAATTATCCCCAAAAGGGGTCGCTTTGGTCGCTTTGATACACACAAGGTCCGGAACATAAGTGCGGAAACATTTGGCGGTTCCCAACTGTAAAAACCCATCTTCCCACCATTAGTGCCTTCCAATCAGCAGTAAAACAAATCGAAGAAGGAACAAGAACAGGTGTAGAGGAAGATGGAGACAGTGGGGAGATCGGAAAGGGTGTAAAAGAGGAGGTATCGGGAAACACGAGCTACAGGCATCAAAGGGACGTGCCTAATGAGATGCACGGCTGAGACAATAAACCGGCATGGCAAGATGAGCCTCGAGCGGGGCCATTTGCCTTACAGTATCATCCCCCTCGTCATAAAGACACTCTCAAAGGACATGTGTCTTCCGTACATATCTTGGGAAATCCCAGGGTCGCGGAGCGGACAACGTCCGTTCGCTGGCTACTTGAGGGCAAGAGACAAAATGGATGCCGTATCTAAGATGGAACCCGTGGGTACAGATAGAAATACCCACGTAACAGACGAACGGTTTAGGTTAGCATAGCGAAACTGCGTACACCCACTAAACTCGTCATTTGCGGTTCATAGATACCAGACTCGACCATATTCGTGCGAGTCAAAAACATCACTTACAATCGTCATGGAAACTCAGACGCTCCTTTTGCCCTCATGTAGGCAAGCACTAGTCGGAATCATACTCGATATTCATCAGACCATCTAGATGTTGCTGTAACATAGCTCTGTCCAACCGAGTTCCTTTGGTAGCAGGCGGCTGTCTTATACACGTTGTAGCACAGAGGCCACATAAGGCAGGACCACACTGCACACAAAGACAACACGTGAACAGGAACGCCACAACAACTCCGATGATCATCAGAACTTTCCAACCCCAAGTCGACATCAGGCCCCAAAACCATCCAAGTAGCGTCCAATCCCCTACATCCACGTGTATGGACTCAGAGATTTTATGCAACTTTGAGATGGCTTGATAGACAGTCGGAGCGTTATCAGGAATGAAAATACAGCAGCTCGAATGGATCACCTTACATACCCCACCTCGATCTGCTAAGATTACGTCTAAAACCATACGGTTTTGTAACGTCATAAGTCTATCCGCCTGAAGTTCTGTGGTGATATTACCAAGGGCACTGGCAGTAATATTAGCTGTCGATTCTACCACTCGAGTCAACTGTCTCAGGTTCCTGCTATTAACCATAGGTCCCCAAAACGGGAGGAAACCCTTGAAAAAGTCTCCTGCCTCTTGACCGGCAGTATCCTCTTCGCTAATTACGCCTCTCACAACTCTGGTCTTGTGATAATCTGCGTCTACAGTGAACGTCGGAGGCAACAAATTGGCGATAAAACATTAGCCCACAAAGTCAAAGGGCAACCATGCATACGCACGATCATGGCAGATAAAGTATGTACCCTTGGCAGCCAGAAAAAAAGGGGACGAGACCATCGGCAATATGTAATTTTCGGTGCAAGCACTCTCTCCAAGTCGGGCTTTCGATCTTCGGCCACGACCTATTAGACAAAAATTACCAATGTGGGGTACGACCCATATCGGGGGCGAGCTTTTAAGCTGTTTTTCACTAGTGAACACACTATACTCGCCTCTACTCAGGACCCTGTAGGCTTGTACCTCTTCTTCGGGAATAAGTGAGGGATCATAGATATCGCTATCTAAGTCCTCTATTGCTATAGACAAAGGCTTTTGATACGAGCCAGGGCCAGAGTAGGGAGAACGTGGTTCTCGAATGGGGTGGAAACCTAGTGCGCTTCGAAACATTGTTTGAAATGCTCGAGCGGACCCTTGGGAACTATACGGTAACACCAAATATGGAATTCCCTTATCCGTAGTATGTGGCATCAACCCACACACCCAACAATTAGTAGTGTTAACCACTAACTGGTGCTGGTGAAGGAGCTGAATAAAGGAATTGTTGCGGAATTCTGCACGTCTAGCCTGCTCGTGTTCGGGTAAGATGTGAAAAGAATGGGGAGATGCAACAGTGGTAAGTTTAGGGTCAGAAATAGAAGTAGGTGTAGGTATGGCAGAAGGTAAAAAGTACGACATCATATGATACACCCCACCCGCCAATAATTCAGAAACAGTCAAAAGTAATACGAATATCTGAAACATAAAGCATTTCGTACGACTAAGTTGCTGTAGCTCAAATCTTTGTGCCTGTGCTCTTTCCACATCCATCAGCTTTGAAAACGTCATCCCCTATGACCGTCCGCAACGTTTCTTGACGCACTTCGTTCTGTGTAGCAATAGTCAATCCCTAGGAGTTCCCAGGAACCGACGGTCTTTAACCTAGCGTCAAGACCTACTAACCAGAAGGAAGTACGCGCGCGGCCCTACGGCCTTTATTTACAATATATATGAAAAATATCTCTCAGCTGTGGAAAAAAAGATATAAGGAACGAAACTCAATGTATATATACAAAAATAATTACAATAATACAAATGTTCAAACTGATCACGGAAAACGGGATAATGCAATTGTCAAGGGACAAAACAGGATCTTTTATTAGTCTTTAGTACTGGATCGCAAAAAGTATCGGGTTTTCCCAGGACGTGTCTGTTCGTCAAACAAAGGATCCGTTGAAAAGACAGCGTCCTGTTGATCAGTTGAA
This sequence comes from Lissotriton vulgaris, assembly GCF_964263255.1. NCBI lineage: Eukaryota > Metazoa > Chordata > Amphibia > Caudata > Salamandridae > Lissotriton > Lissotriton vulgaris. The sequence goes on along the minus strand of NC_141694.1, from coordinate 1,805,146,297 downwards.
TGTTCTGGTCTTGAGTCTTTTGATGACAAATGTTCAACAGTGTCTTTCTGCTGCACTGAGCATTCTCCGACACGTTGTGCGTCGCTGAAAGGTACAAACGCCGGCAATCCTTCGGATTCAGTTGATGCAATGCCTCTCCTCACCCACGAGTCTGCCGGCAAAGGAATAGGGACCTTCTTCGTATGGGTGGCATGCACCCAATTTTTCCGACCCTCTAGACGAACAGCAGTTCTCGTGGCAAGGAGGACCTGGAAGGGTCCAGTGAATCTGGGCTCCAAATTCTTCTTGCGCGAAAAATTGCGCGTTACCACCCAGTCTCCAGGCTGGAGCTGGTGGCCTGGACCCTCCGTCTGCGTCGGCAATGCTTCGTAAACCTGTTGGTGAATTAACCTCAGTTTAGCAGTCAAGTCATGAAGATAATCGATCAACATTGGGTACTCAAGATCACAGAACACACCTGGTCTAGGGACCCCCCAAACATTCGCAGGACGACCGAACACTATTTCATAGGGACTAAGCCCTATTCGGGAGTGTACTGTTGCCCTTGTTGACAGTAAAGCTAAGGGTAAAGCGTCAGGCCACGAGAGACCAGTCGTAGCCTGAATCTTCGCTAGCTTCAGCTTAAGGGTGCCGTTATACCCTTCAACCAAACCAGCCGACTGGGGATGATTGGCGCTATGGAATTTCTGATTAATTCCAAGGCCTTTGCACACACTCTTCATCACACTCCCCACAAACTCACTTCCGTTATCTGACCACACAACCCGAGGCATTCCATACCGAGGAAAGTATTCCTTCAGTAGGATTTTTGCAGTTGACAAAGCAGTGTTGTCCTTGAGGGGATAGGCTTCAATCCATCGGGAGAACGCACAAACCACAACTAAAGCGTATTTCAGGTTATTGCATCGCTCCATATGGATGAAGTCTAATTGAATCACCTCAAAGGGACACGAAGGGGGAGCAAAACTACCAGGAGGAGTTGGGGTTCCCTTACCAGGATTGTACAACATACATACCATACAATTCTTAACCAATCGTTCAGCACATTTCGTGATACCATCATTCTTCCACACAGGAGACAACAACTTACAAATACCTTTCACGCTAATATGTGCTAACCCATGTGCCATTGTCACAACAGCCAGCACATACGCATCCGGCAACATCCATCTCTTATGTTCCGACAAATCAATCCAACAACCATTCGCATCCAACTTTCCCGTACTTTCTTTCCACTTCGTCTTTTCAGTCTCGGTGGCCTCATTCTGAATTGCTTTCACACTTTCTATAGTGTCTTCACACATACTCGACTCTGTAGGCCACCTAACCGAACTCGTCACATACATCCGGGTGCTAAGGTTCCGGGCAGTCTCCTTAGCGGTTTCATCCGCAAAAGCATTACCACGACCAACATCATCCATCACCTTACGATGCGCACTACATTTAACAATCGCTACCTGCTTAGGCAACGTAAGTGCACCCAAAAGATCATTCACAAGCTGGCCATGCTGAATCTTCGTACCATGCGATGTCATAAAACCTCTCTCTCTCCACAACCGTCCAAAACTATGCGCGACACCAAATGCATACTGACTATCAGTATACACATTCACACGTTTATCTTTCGCTAACACACACGCTCTAGTTAAGGCAATCAGCTCTGCAGCCTGGGCAGAATTCTGATTCAATCTCGCAGCTTCCACAACAGTACTCAAAGTTACAACGGCATACGCAGTGGTCACATCACCATTCGGTAATTTAAAACACGAGCCATCTACATACAATGTTCCATCTGGATCTTCTAAAGGAGTGTTTTTAAGGTCCACTCGACCTTTTGTTTCCTCCTCTGTTCGCAAATAGCAGTCATGAGCTGCTGTTTCATCTGACTCTGCACTAATGGGTAACAAGGTTGCCGGGTTCAGGACATTACAACGTTTTATCTGAATATGACTTGCCAGCAGCGTCAACTCGTATCCAGACAACCTCGCACTTGTCAAGTGCTGAGTTTTCGTACGATTTAAAAGAGTGTAGACTGCATGCGGAACCATCACCGTAAGCATATTATCCATGACCAATCCTGCTGATTGTCGGATGGACACCGCAGCTGCCGCTGTCGCTCTCAAACAACTCGGCAATGCTCTAGCTACCGGGTCCAAGGTCGAGGAAAAATATGCACATGGACGCTGCTTACCACCAAAAGGTTGCGTTAAGACACTCAAAGCACAACCTTCCCTCTCGTGAACATATAACGTGAACGGCTTACTGTAATCAGGAGTACCTAACACCGGAGCCGAACACAATGAGTCACGCAATTCAGAAAAACTTTTCTGACATTCTTCGGTCCATGGTAAAGGAGTTGAAACATCTTTGCACGTAAGAGCCACCAATGGTTTCGCTAGCAATGAAAAATTTGGAATCCATTGCCTGCAGTACGACGTGATACCTAGAAAGGCACGCACATCTCTTTGGGTTGTTGGCACAGCCATTCGCGCAATCGCTGCAATTCTCTCTGGGGTCAACCGTCTTCCCTCCTTTGACAATAAGTGACCTAGATAGGTTACTTCTTGACAACAATATTGGAGTTTAGTAGGTGACACCTTGTGATGTAAGTCACAGAGATGTTGCAGCAACGACACCGTAGCAATTTTGCAAATGTCCTGAGTATCTGCGGCTACCAATAAGTCATCGACATATTGGATTAAGGCCGCACCAACCGGCAACGTAAAAGCATCCAGCTGACCCTTCAAGGCTTGACTGTAAATCGATGGACTCTCACAGTAGCCCTGAGGAGCACGTTTAAACCGGAAGCTGCGTCCACCAAGAGAGAAACCGAAAAGGTCTCTGCTCTCTTCTGCGATCGGGATACTGAAGAACGCATTCTTCAAATCAATCACTGAAAACCATGATGCAGATGCTGGAATCAGAGTCAGTAGCGCCGTGATGTCAGGCACAACAGGAAACTGAGGAATCACAATTTTATTGACCTCCCGTAAATCGATAACAAAACGATAAACAGGTGGCTTAGAAGGATCAGTACGTTTTAGGATAGGCAGTACAGGGCTGTTGCACACGTTTCCCCGAGTTTCCTCAATAACGTCTTTCTCGATCAGATCATAGATGATCGCTAACAGTGCACGTTCACCATCAAGAGAGATACGATACTGGGGAATACGTGGCAATCGCACATTAGATTTCAACTGAACAATATAAGGGGAGATGTCAAGCAGGCCCACATCATTGGGACCTGTTGCCCATAGAGATGCAGGAAGAGAACTCAATTCCGGTGGAAGCTTATCGAGGGACAAGTACATAGGAGAGACAACCCTCTCGCCTAACCTAAGCTTTACTCCCGCAGGAGAACAATACAAGGTTGCATACAAACGTTTTAGCAAATCCAGACCCAAGAGATTTTCACCACAACCAGTAGTCAAAATCAGCGGAGCTTCAAGCTCACGTGGCCCAATTATAAGAGGCAAAGGGCGCGAAACTGGATTGCTAATGGGGGCGCCAGAGAATCCAACGGAGACATTTGTTAAGCCAGACAAAGGTGCGCCAGGGAGTTTCGAATGCATTATGGAACTTTTCGCTGCACCAGTGTCCAACAGAAAAGCAACTGCGACGTAAGGCCCTCTCTGATCTACCGGAACTGATACCACTCCCTCTCCTTGTCTATGGCTATCCTAGTAATTACTGTCGTCAGTTCCCTGATTGACGTAGTAATCATCTACATTGTACTGCGCAGATCGTCCTTGCGATGATCCACGTTGATCAAAACAGTTATTGGAATTTAATGAGTTATCTGATCGGTCATTCTGAATACCACGACCCCTACCGCGTGATGTCTGTTGAGAACCACCACGACCTCCTCTAGATGAATTACCACCATTACGATCGTTCAAAACAGGACAATTGAATTTTATATGACCCTCCTGTCTACAATAGGCACACTGATTGTACCCTAACGAAGATCTTTGGGATGGGGAGTCATTTCTAGATTGTGATCGATTAGATTGCGACTGCGATCTATTCTGTTGCGAAACATTCGTATTCGATCGCGGAGGATATGCTTGTTGCAACAACACTTTAGTCTTAAGTTCTTTCGTCTTTTTATCAGCACGGTCGGTCTCTTCTTTCTCTCTGTTCTCATAATACTGTGCTGTAGCCAATATTTGAGCCGAAGTAGAAACGGCCCACGCACTCTCAGAATTTTTCAACTTACTGCCCAAGTCAGGCAATAAGTTAGAGACAAATTTATCCACAAACAACCGTTGACCACCCTCAGTGCCCATATCCTGACCACTATGGTCGATGAATGCCTCCTCAAATCTCGTAAAGAAATCGGAGACACTTTCGTCCTTTTTCTGCTTACAAGCTGACAATTTGTCCCAATTCACCCTCATAGCCGGCATAAGAGTTTTCATGAACGTGATTATTCTTTGTGGAAGAGCAGCAATCAACTGCTCGGGTTTAGCATCACCAGTTTGTCGACCATCTGCCGCTATGATGGCAGCCCAATCACCACCTAATTCGTTTGCGTGATTTTCCTGACGAATCTTAGCCCACACCGGTTGTGGTACAACATTGCCAAACAGCATGTCAATATCGGCAAGATTCATTATCGTAGCGTCTACGAGCTGCGATAATTCTTTGTAGTACCCTGTAGGATTTTTGCAAGGGTCAGGCAAAGATTGCTTCACCTGTAACACTTCAGATCGTTTCCAAGGGAGATGAATCCATACTCTCTGGAAGTGCGGCAAGATCGGCGGATTGACATTAGCGTCACCTGGCATCCACACTGGTGGAACTTCACGCATAGGAAACTGACCAGACGCATCTAACTGTCCTTCAACATCCTCAACAAACAAGGCTTGAGGTATAGGAGTGGGACGAAAAGATAACAACCGCTCAACCGCACGTCGAACGTTGGTATCCACTATTAGTCCATTCGAGAACTGAAGCCGTAGATCAGACAAAGCGGTCAGCACCTCGTCAGGCGCATCGGCAGATATCTGGTCACGAAGGACCTTACACATTTCTTCGAACACGAATCTTTGGGTTGGTATATTAAATTGACAGAACGTATCAAGTACAACACATGGTGGATTTCTAAGAGGATGCGTCATCCAACCCATCGCCATATTATATAGCGAAGCGCGTTCCCTGTTACCAGGAAGCTGACTACGTCTCTGAGGACCATCTGAACCAGCGGACCCAAGAACAGGTCCGAGAGAATGAAAGAAGCTAGCCGCAAGAGGGGTAGTGCGGCTACGAGTAGAGGGGGAAGTATAGGACACAGGACTAAAAAGCGAAGGAGTAGAGACAGAAGCAACAGCAGGAGTTAACAGAGCAGGAGCAGTAGCGGGAGCAGGAGTATGTGGAAGCGGAGGAGCAGTAGGAATAGCGACAGGCAAAGGAGCAGGAACAGTCGGAAGAACGGGTACAGGTTGAGGAACAGGCTGAGGAATAGACGGAGGAACAAGTACAGGGGGAACCACAGGAGTTGCGGCACCCTGTACATACGGAGGTGGCGACTTCATAAGATAGGACATTAGAGGATCCTCAACTATTTCTTCCTTCTTATCCGACTCCGTAGGCAAAGCAGGATAGCATTTATCTATAGTCATGCGCTGCAGCCTATCAAACACTTCCTTTTCCCTAACCTCCTTGTCACGCTGAAACTGCTCTGCTTTCTTTACAATGGTAGCAACACCATCTCTCTGATTACGTTTAGTCTGTCTGATCTCTTTCTGTCGGGCTTCTTTACGCCACAACCGAAAGGCATCAAACAGGGCCGGCCTTGACTTTTTCGCAAATAATTTAGCCTCTAGATTATCTAAGATAGGAGTCTCAAAGCTACCATGAGGTGGCCAACTAAGGACACCATCCTTCTTAGTATACCGAATCCAATATTTATTAAAAGTAATCGGGCCTAGCCCGTGTTTGCTGTAGAGCTCATAAGTGGGAGTTCCAACCGGAGGTATCGGACACGAGTCCTCCAGTCGGGAATCCGTACCACAACGTCTGAAACAACTAAACAAAGTACTACGACCAGGCATCTTGCACACTGGCCGAGTTTCACAAACTTCAAGGGTTACGGGATTTACCAAGTCCCACCAAAGAGCAAAAAACCCTCGGTTTTTGGCGTCTGCAGTCGTCAAATATCACAACAAAGTACCAAGAACCACAAATGCAATGGAACCATGCAACAACTAAGTAACCACAACCAAGAACTCTGGGAGCGACCCACAAATACTTAACTCAAAGATCGATGGCGTCACCAGGAAGGCCCGTCAATCGTCTCGCTATACCAAGGTCTACGCCAGGCGCCAAAACAGGTCTACAGTCAGGGCAGCAGTCCGTCGTAGCCGTCAGGAGGCGGGAATCTTCGCGGGAAAAGTCTTCGGGCCACTTATTTCGACAACAGGATCGATGAAGCGGAGTGCACCTTCCCTCGGAGATTTCACACGAAGTTCCTCACGATCGTCGGGCTTGGACCGGTACCACTGATGCAGCCCCACGTTGGGCGCCAACTGAAGGACTGGGTTATTTAAGACCCAGCGGTGCCAGGGAACAACACCTGAAACCTTCGTGGGTAACCTGCTCCGGCGTACAAGTGACAGAGACACGGGACACTTCCTTTGGCGTCAAAGATTCGAGCTTTATTTACTGCAGGGAACACAGAAGTCACGGCAAGTACAACGCATGCTACTTGTGGAGACTGCTTCAAATTGGTTCTGTGGATCGCTCCTTTTATACACAATTCGCCCATAGGTTTACATGGTACACAAAGGTTTATGGCTTGGTTCCCACAATTATCCCCAAAAGGGGTTGCTTTGGTCGCTTTGATACACACAAGGTCCGGAACATAAGTGCGGAAACATTTGGCGGTTCCCAACTGTAAAAACCCATCTTCCCACCATTAGTGCCTTCCAATCAGCAGTAAAACAAAAGAAGGAACAAGAACAGGTGTAGAGGAAGATGGAGACAGTGGGGAGATCGGAAAGGGTGTAAAAGAGGAGGTATCGGGAAACACGAGCTACAGGCATCAAAGGGACGTGCCTAATGAGATGCACGGCTGAGACAATAAACCGGCATGGCAAGATGAGCCTCGAGCGGGGCCATTTGCCTTACAGTATCATCCCCCTCGTCATAAAGACACTCTCAAAGGACATGTGTCTTCCGTACATATCTTGGGAAATCCCAGGGTCGCGGAGTGGACAACGTCCGTTCGCTGGCTACTTGAGGGCAAGAGACAAAATGGATGCCGTATCTAAGATGGAACCCGTGGGTACAGATAGAAATACCCACGTAACAGACGAACGGTTTAGGTTAGCATAGCGAAACTGCGTACACCCACTAAACTCGTCATTTGCGGTTCATAGATACCAGACTCGACCATATTCGTGCGAGTCAAAAACATCACTTACAATCGTCACGGAACCTCAGCCCTGTTCCCATCATGCACTGGGACAGGAACAGACTAATTTGCATACAGCCAGGTTCTGAAACTGGGATGGTGCAGTGAGCTAAAAAACGGTGTTGGATCTAGCCCTGATCTCTTGACTGGGTGAGAGCTTTCTGCTTAATTCAGAGACTCTGTCCCTCACCACCCCTTGTTGTAAATACTAATATAAGATAGTCCCAATTCATTATGAGATAAAAAAAATTAGAACAATTTTGAGGCAAGAAAAGTAGCCTTTCAGCCAAGGCATCTTCTTTACCTTGTAGGGAATCTATTTTTGCTGTACCCCACACTGCCGCCCCATAAGTGGCTGCCGCATTGGCTCTTGAGGAATAAATATGTAACATTTCAGGAAACAGTTTAATCCCCACTTTCTTTGTGAAGGTAAAGATGGCTGCAACGTCTCTCGCTCCAGATTCAGGGCTCTATTACTCACCATATATTTCCAAGAAGAATTCCCATTGATTAAGACCCCAAGATAGGGAAAGGAATCAACCATCTCTACTCTGTGCTGGGCAAGATAAAAAACTGGACACTTTTTTGACGGCGAGCCTGCGATTAATTTTAACTGGTTTACACGCAGGTCCAGGTAGGGCATGAACCTAGCAAAATCTTAAATGAGGCTTTGCAGTGTGGTAGGAGTACGTGAAATGAGCACTGCATCATTTGTATAGAGGAGAATGGGGAGTTGGGCCCCTTCGATATAGGGAAAATCCTTTGTACTATTTTCCAGGGCATTCTCTAACTTATTAGTCTGCAAGAAGAACAAAAATGGGGAAAATGAGGCAATTACACATCCTTGCCTCACTCGACGCTTAAGGCCAAATGGCTTAGTGCATTCCCCAGCTCTGCCACACCTACCACTTGCTGTGACCCCTACATAAAGCTGCCTGATAAAATTGATAATCGCAATGTCAAATGCCATGGATATCATGATTTCCCATAGCTTACTATAAGCCACGCATTTGAATGTGACTGATAGACCCATGAACGCTTACTACAATTGACCCTTTTTGCGATTGTATATTTTGCAACCAACATATTTAGAAATTGGTCAATGGTGCCTTTGCCTTTTTCTGAAGCCATATTGAACCTTAGAAATACATTGTTTCTCCTCTAGCCAGTCCTCCAATCTGGCTCCGCTGAGAGCAGCACTGAATGCTGCGGCTAGACTGGTATCAGGAACCAAAAGAAATAAGTCACATTTCTCCAACCTTGAAAGCCCTGAATTGGTTGCCTTACGACACCTTAAAGTGGCCTGCATGACACACAAAGCAATTCACAACAATACACCCAGTTACTTGGCTCTAAAGCTGGAAAGGTGTGGAGGTTGCAGACAACTACGAAGTGCGAGCACTTTCCTTCTGAAAACTCAATCCTTCATAAGAAGAGTACTAGTTGTGGAGCTTTCTCTGGTGTTGCACCAAAGAATTGGAACTCCTTACCTCCAGTAGTGCGTGAAATCACTTCCCTTACCACATTAAAAAAGACGTAAAAATACTACTAATGAAAACATTCATGCCCTAAGTTTTAATTCTAGGATGTCACAGAGTCCTCTTTATGATCCGAATACCATTGCCTATCTCAGGTGGAATGGACAAGACCATTTTATGTAAGACTAATATCACAGCCCTTATTGCTCTATAACTGTGTAGTGTAAATCTTAGGTGGCTGTGGGTCCCCCTTAGTTCATCTATACACTTTATATCCATTGTGAATCAATTGAGGTTATAATATGTATGTTCGCTATTCGGTAGCACAGTCACCTAATAATAATAATAATAATAATAAGGGAGCTTATAAAGCGCCTGGCTACGCACACCTGCATGTCCCCGCACTGTAGTGAGTGAAAAATCCCAGAGCCCCCCAATGTTCAATAACTATTTATTGTACTGTCTACTGTACAACGTCCTGCAGATTCACGGTCCTCTATGTTTGTTATTCATATATTTTATATTTCTTTTGTACGAATTGACACATTTGAAAGTGTGTATACCACCTTAACCATTTATGTTCTTATACTGTAAAGCGCTCTGATACCCTCGTGGGTCACGTTTAGCTGTATAAAACTTTATAAATAAATAAATAAAATAATTTAGGAATAGGTGACCCATTAGCTTGGCAATGATATCGGCCTATTATTTTTAGGATCTCTCCTATCTCCTTTTTGTAGATGGATATAATGGTTGAATGTTCCCAAGAATTGAGGGGACCCTCCTTTAAAAGGGCATTTAACACATTTATCAAACGTGGAACCCAAAGATCTGTTGGACTCAGGAAGAGATCAGCAGCTTTTAAGAAGCCCGAGAGATCTCATGCATTCAAACTTTAAAGGGGTGAAATTTGCCTTCACTGTTAAAGGACTGTTAGAGGTATTGTTCTCTAGAGAGTTCTGAAACATCTTTTCGAAGTGTGTTACGCAGCCTAGCTCTTCAATATGGAAGCCAACAGGTGGCCCTGTATCTTCTTGGAGAAAGGGTGCATTAACCCATTTCCAGAAGCCTCTATAATCTTTGGCCTCTGAAGCACGCCACAAATTCAACCAAGCCTCCTCGCTTAGGGATTTTAGTCTATTCTTTCTAGTTGCCCGATAGCTAGCCCTTAAACTCAGTATCAGATGTACATCTCTGGGGATCGAATGCACTGCTTTATGAAGATTTGATAAAGCTTTGATAAATAAAGAGTCAAACCAAATCTGAGAGGGGGATGGTTTAGTTGGGAAGGACCTTTTCAGATGAAGTTGACCTCATCCAGTAGTGGAATAAAGTGGGTTTTAGCCCAACAAGGATCCACGCTTTGGTCTAGACAGACCAGGATCTCAGGTTGTTTATGACCTAGAATCAACGGGAAAACAGTCTCCTTGTCCACTATATGCCACTTCAGGATGTAACCATTGTTCCTTGATAGGTGAGGTGTAGTAATAATGTCTGGATGGATCTTCTGACTACCTTCCCATATTAATATGCAGGCCAGGACAACATGATCACTCAGTCCCAACAACGTTGACTGGGTCTTATTCCCTCTCCCACTAAGGGTGGTTATTACAATTATAAAATCTAGGGTGGACTCCGATTAGAAATCCCTACTGTTGCCTCCAATGCACCTGTTAAGGGGTGTAATTTGTTAACAATCCTAAGAATCCACATTACTTTGAGCCTATTTAAGCCATTTCCATTGGTGTCGTATTTAAAGTGGATCATGCTGTCGCCAACACAGTGTTACCACAGACTGGTTTCCCCACTTTGGGCAGCTTTTGGCATTAAAATCCCCCACCCAGATAACAAACAGGGGCTTAGGATACTGAGCCATAATTTTACCAATTACCTGCAAAAGGAATCAACCACTGATGACATGGCCCCGTCAAAGGAGTTATTATAGAAATTGATTACAATTATATCAGAGTAGGTATTTCCCTCACATATCAAGACATGAAAGTAGGGAGAGGTATCTAAGTAGTTCACAATATTATTCTTAATAGTATTAGCTTAGAGAAATAAAATGCCATCTCTAGCTTGACCTGAGGTAGGCAGTTGGGCTGGGGTTTGAAAAGAACGACAGCCGTCCAGGAAGACTGGGCCCACCTCCCACATCTCTTGGAGGCATAAAATATTGTATTTATTTACCCTCCTCAGCCACTCAGGATTATCTTTTTTGTTCTTGAGTCCTGCTAAATTCCAGGTAGCCAACATTAGCTGTCAGCCCTCTGCTCTCGCTTTCCCTCATTGAATCAGGTTCAGGCACGTCAATATCCATCCTTGGGGTAGAGTTTCTGGTTTGTCAATCACAATCCTCCAGGCTCTCCAACGGGGTATATCTATTACTAAGGGATCTCATCGCAAATCATCTGTACATTGCTTAGGGGGTGAGAAAGAATAGGAAGTCTAACTTTTCCTCCCCCTGTTCCTGTAGTAAAGAGGTGCTTATAGAAATGAGATAATGGTAAGGCAAGAATCTGAGAGGTTAGCGATGATGCAAATGGGAATTGTTTTAAAATGTGCCCCACTATAGCTGGACTGTCTAGGTTCACCAGAATGCAATCCCCCATTTTGTTCTTGTAGTAGGGCCCACCCACCAACCTCTCCTCACCATTAGGTTCTGCCTGTGTAATTGGGGAAACCCTTTTGTAGTCTTAGCGAGCCAGTGTGACGCCTTCGTCATGAGTTGTTCCAATGACTCCACCTGACTTTGTCTCAACTGAGATTTTTATTGTTTTACCAAAAGTTGTAGTAATTACCTACTGGGCCACTGGATATGTTTTTTGTATCTCCATGTACGCATCTGATATTAATGAATTTCCCTTGTATAATTTGCAATGGGAGGACTAAGTCGCCTTGTACTACTGACTGCTTGCAACCGGAATCCAACAGAGTAGTTTTCCACTTTTTATTAATTTGTACACTTTAAAAAAAAACAAGGGCCCATCTCCTGGGTAAAATAAATGGAGGTTGGCAAGTAATTGACTCCCATGGGTTTTTTTGTGAGCTTTTTGTTTTTACAAAAGCGGGCTACATGCCCCAGTCGCCACACTCAAAGCATTGTGGAGCAGAAGGGATCTGCAGCCCTGGTTTTGATGCATATGCTGTTTTTGCTTCGTTAGTAGTTTTCTGAGGTTTCCTTTCATTATGAGCATTCATCTGTTGAGGAAGAGTCCTTGTATTCTTTTCAAAATGTCTTTGATGAAAGCGAGGTTGAACTCATGAAAAAGTGTTAGTCATTTCTGCCCATTAACATAACCACTTTTGTATATGATGGGGTAAGGATTCTAAAACTGTTCTAAACCTATTTTATCCATAATGTCTTCCTTGGTATGTTCTTCTGGTTTTAATCATTTCTCAGCAGCTGATTTCAATTTAAAGTATAGGGTTTTTGGTGTCTCACCTGTTTTCCCCTCTCTCATCTAAACCTCAAACAATAAGCTTCTTCATCCAGTCCGGCTGTTTCCAGTATCACCTTTTTTACTTCCTCATATGTGAATTCTCTGAGAGGATGTTCTGTTTGATAGGCAGCTTGAGTCTCACCTGTTAGTAAAGAAGCAAAAGGAAAAGGCCATCGTTTTACAGGCCAAGCACTAGCCCTAGCAGTTCTTTCAAAATTTACCAGGAAGGCATCAAGATCTTCTCCTGGTAGTAGTTTTTGCAAAGTTATCACAGGAGTGGCGGTTATAGGAGCCCTATTGTTCACCAATCCAGACGATTCTTGCAGTTGTTCCAGTGCCAGTTTATTAAGATGTTCTGTTTGAGTCTTTTAGGCATCTCAAAATATTTCTCTATCAGCCTTAGCTGAAGACATGTGGCGTTCTAGGGCCCATTCTAATTTATGTTGTCCTTGTACTAAATGTTGTATTAGTGCATCCATTGTGTATCAATGGAGGTGGACTGTCAACTTTCTCCACCACTTTTCGCAGTTACTGAGAATATAAGGTCAAGAAACAACTTCTTTAAGAAAATAAACTCATGTGCTTTATTTAATTCTCTTGCTGAAATAGTGTTTTGATGTCGAAATTATTATCCTTTTTCTTCGTCCTTTCTTTAGGAACTTTGGTGTTCCAGTCCGCCGGGACTCTCGACAGAAAGGAGAGTTCAGTGTTGTATCACAATGGGATACTTGTGTGTTGGGCAAGTCCATTTGCTATGCCTTGGTCCCGGAAGGATTCTGGTGAACCACCGGTGGCATCATGTTTAACCGACACAGTAAACCACCTCTCCGCATCCTGTCTTTATGTCGCCTACATTGCACAGCTAACGCGGTGATGCCCTGCTGGCAGCTCATCCATACAATGCACTCTCCCAATTAGTATGAGTGCGGCGGTAGATGCAAAATTGGCGACAAGGGTATCCTGACTCATGTGGTACTGGGGTGGTGGCCGTGCACACTATCCTTCGTGCGCGGTGCTCGTGCTGCCTACTTACCAGGCCGTCTGCCAGAGGCACGGTGTGGAGGCTGCGGACTCTCCTGGTGACATCCAGTACTGCAGGCCTACGCTACAGACACCCAAGCTCAGGCATGGGAGCTGTTGGTGTCACCAGTACCACCAGTGGGCCCTACAAACTGTGAGTGGCTTTTCATAAGGCAGCAAGCAGTCCCATAGAACTCCTCCACATAATCCACACCCACTTCAGAGTTGGACAACATCAAGACCCTATCAGGGTGGGCATCATGGCCCACATCCCAGCAGTTGAACTATTTGTAGTGGAGAGAGCCCACTCTGCATAGGTCCCTAGATGGAAGGAGTGGGTGGAGCGAGTGATCGTATTTTTTGAGGCGACTAAGGTGGACAACGCCCAAAAGCGCTCCATGCTGCTACATTTAGGAGGGAAAGACGTTCACAAGATAGCGACAACAGTAGCTGAGGCAACACCAAAGACCCATCTCACACTCATTGCGGCCCTGAATGCCCATTTTGAACTGATGGCAAACCAGGACTACGAAGGTTTGTTGTTCAGACAGGCACAGCAAAAGCCTGATGAGTCCTTGGAGGTATTCCACGCACGTCTAAAAGAGCTGGCAGGAACATGTGATTTTCAAGATGAGACCCAGGAGATAAGGGGCCAGATCATACAGGGGTGTGCGTCAGCGAAACTAAAGTAAAGAATACTGAAAGAATCGGGAATGTCACTAGAAGACATACTCACCCTGGGGAGAACCAAAAAACTATCAAAAGCCAGGATAGCACACATGGAGACCGCTTTTCAAACTCTAATCAAGACAGAGCCTGTCAACGCAGTCGCCAGCATCTGCCACTGAATCGATGATGCGCACAAGAAGCCCCACTGCCAATGAATCGATGGCTCGCACAAGAAGCCCCAGGATCAAGTTGTGTGGGTACTGTGGAGGGCCATCACACCAACCATCTGAATGCCCAGCAAGAGGGAAGAGATGTACGGCCTGCAGAAAGTTTAACCACTTTATGAAAGTGTGCCAATCCAGTAAGAGGCGAGCAGGAAGGTCTCAAGTCAACATGATTCCTGAGTCTTAGGAACAAGTCAGTGACATGGATGATGATAACCAAGAGGAACACACGGTACACTCAGTCTTCACTGTGGGGTCTGCAGCTCACACCCAGACGCGCCTTCCCTAATGCCAAGTCCTAGTGGCCGGGCGCCCATCAACAGCAATAATCGACACAGGAGCCACCATAAACATTATGTCCTGGGAACCGTAAAGAGAGATGCCATCTCCATGATGAAATCCTATCATGATTTAATTCTTCAGGGCAAGAAATGCTACTTGGCCAAAAGAATGGAGGAAGCAGCAAACTCCTGCAAGGAGATTTTCACAATTGTTCGAGAATTTACCACCCCGCGCTCACCCTCAGCTCAGGACGCCCCGGCGGAGACCTGGGCCAACACCATTGCTAATTTTTTCACCACCAAAATTAGGCAAATACAGGACTCCTTTCCTCCTAGACCAATAGATGACCCTCTGATTTAGCCGATCGAGACAGTTCTTCTGTCGACTTCGGGCCCAGTCCTGCTAGACTTCCGGCCCCTTACGGTATCCGCATCCCTAGCTTTGATGAGGAACCTTAAATCAGGCTCACCGCGCGATCCTTGCCCAGCAAAATTTCTAGCGAGAATGGCAGATGTTGTCAACCCCTTAGCCAATCCCATTCTTAACCTCTCCCTGAGTCAGGGAGCTCTGCCTCATCCTTGGAAACAGGCTATGGTTATTCCTCTCATTAAGAAGCCCAACCTGGACCCAGAAGTGCCATCCAATTACAGGCCGATCTCGCTCCTTTCAGCACTTACCAAAATCTTAGAGAAACACGTTCACAGCGTGCTCTCCAACTTCCTGGAGTCGAACGAGCTACTCCATGAGTCCAATCAGGCTTTCGATCGAACCTAAGCACTGAGACGGCGCTCCTGGAAGTCTCTGAGATTGTGAAGGAGGTGCTGGACACCGGAGGCAGGGTGATGTTAGTCATGTTAGACCTGTCGGCGGCGTTCGACAACGTCCCCCGTGAGGATCTCCTCACTAGGCTACATGACATCGGTCTAGGGGGGACGGTGCTCAACTGGTTTCGCTCCTTCCTAGCCAACCGCCGACAGACGATCTGGGTCCCGTCTGGATCTGTCGAAATGCCGCCATTGGGAGTTGGAGTTCCTCAGGGCTCAGTATTGAGCCCTACTTTTTTTAACATCCTCATGACCCCTCTGGCGACATTGGCGGAATCCTATGGGGCCCGGATCGTCTCTTATGCTGACGACACCCAGCTTCTGTTCACCTGCCGCAAGAGTGAAGGTTTCGATGGAGAAAGTATCCGTGAGTGCCTTGGGGCTGTTTTTAATTGGTTCCAACTTAACAGCCTCAAGTGCAACTCGGATAAATCCGAGATACTTTTCTTCGGATGCCCATCGGAACCGGATGGGCATGGTTGGTGGCCCGCTGACATGTTCCCCCCAGCTCAGTCATCTAAATAGGCTAAGAACCTGGGAGTTAAAATTGACAATGAGCTCTCGCTCAAATCCCAGGTGGCTACTCTTACTGGAACGTGTTTCGGGATCCTCAGGATGCTTCGAAAGTTCTTTCCCCTACTTTCCGAGGAACATCGGAGGATAACTGTTCAGGCACTTATACGATCCAGATTGGATTATGCAAATGTTCTGTATCTGGGTCTGCCAGAATATCTTTTACAGCGCATGCAGGTGACCCAGAACGCTGCAGCACGAGCGATTTTTGGCCTGCATCGCCGTACTAGTGCCTCAAACCTACTTCTATCCCTCCATTGGCTTTATATACGGAAGAGGATAATGTTTAAGGCTATGACCTTAGCCCATAAAGCCCTGCATGCCAATGGTGCAAAATACCTCCAGAAGAGGCTGGACTTTTATCGGCCTGCACGATCCTTAAGATCGGAGTCATTGGCTCTGGCGGTGGTGCCTCGTATAAAGAGGGCCCGACTGGGCGGTCGGTCCTTCAGATTCCTTGCCCCCCAGCTATGGAACTCCCTACCACTGTCCTTGCGGGCCACATCTAATCTGCTTGCCTTTAGGAAGGGTCTGAAGACTTGGCTGTTCTCTGGTTAGTGTGCCTCTCCCTTTTTGGTTTCCGCTTTTACTGTTATGTTTTCCAGTCTCTCTCAAGGTCTGGAGCACAAAGCGCCGGGACACTCCTTTGAAGTAGCCGTTGCGCTATAAAAGTCCCATATAACATAACATAACATAACATCTCCTCCAGTGTTGATGCCGGCCAAGGTAAAGGTGTTTGCGTATGGCCAAACAACACCGCTAGCCATAAAAGGAAAATTCAAACCCACAATACCATATGACAAGCAAGAGATGGACGCTCTGGTGTATTTGACCGAAGAAGGAGAATGGAATGTTGCTGGGTAGCAAATCAGCCAAAGATTTAGGGATCATCATCTTCGCTTTTGGCATCCATCATGAGGGCATGAGCCAGTTACTGGAGGAATTCACGTAAGTATTCAATGGCATTGTGTGCCTGCGTGACACACAAATACACCTGCACATTTATCCGCTGGTACAACCGGTTGCTCTACGGCACAGGAGGGTCGCTTTTCATCTACAACCACTCATTGAAAAGGAGCTGTGCAAGTTGGAAGAAGCTGGAACCATCGAGAAGGTCAAAGGTCCAACACCCTGGGTGTCTCTGATAGTGGTCACAAGGAAGCCAAAACAGCTGGGGAAGTCGGGATATGTGTGGATATGAGAAATTGAAATTGAAATTAAAATGTTTATAAAGCGCACATCCACCAAGCGGTTTCTTGGCACTAGGGACGCAGACCATAGGACAGTGGGAAGGACGAACTACTAGTGTGGGAAGGCTTGGGCAAAAAGAAATGTTTTCAGAGCTTTCTGAAACTCTGGATAATTGGGGGAGGACCTGAGGAATGGGGGAAGAGTATTCCAGAAGGTAGGCACGAGCGTGGAGAATTTAACGCCTCCTGACCTCTTCTTCTTGAAACAAGGGACAACCAAAAGAGATTGTGAAGAAGAACGCAACTCTCTGCTAGGACGGTAGGCCTTGATCTCAAAGGAAATAAAGCCAAGGGCTGTCCCCGCCCTGGCCTGGAAGGTGATACAACCCATCTTAAACAGGTCACGTTCCCGGATAGGCAACCAGTGCAGAGCTTTGAGCAGCGGGGTGACATGATGAGACTTGGACAGGTTATAAGCAACTCAGGCTGCCTGGTTCTGCACCTGTTGAAGTCTCCGAAGGTTGTATGCGGGGACACCGGTATACAAGACGTTGCCGTAGTCTAAACAGGAGATCACCATTGCAGACAGAATGAGTTTGATGGCACAAAAGGAGAAAAAACGTGACACCTTTCGAATAGTGCGGAGAGTGAGAAAACACGAGGAAACAACTGAACTAATCTGAGAGTACAAGGTGAGGTGAGCATTACGTTTAATCCCTAAGGTTTTGACCGAAAAGGAGGGGGTGGGAGGGGAACCCAGGGGAGAATCAAGAACACTGCCATCAAGAGGGAAAGACACCTGATACCCACCATAGATGACCTGATCGGGGAACTCAGCGGAGCCAGCTGGTTCTCTAAGCTCGATCTCTGAGCTGGGTATCATCAGTTAGTCCATGATGAACTCTCCCGATACATAACAACATTCTCCACACATGTCGGAAAGCAGCGCTATAAGTGTTTGAGCTTTGGAATCTCAAGCGCTGCTGAAGTGTTGAAGAACACTATCCAAGAGCTCTATGCAAATCTTCTAGGGGTCGTGAATGTGAGCAATGATATTCTGGTCCATGCCAAGTCCGTAGTCGAACACAAAACCCGACTCAGACAGATATACCAGAGAATTCAAGAATCGGAAGTTACCTTGTGCAAAGAGAAGTGTGAATTTCTTCAAAGGAAGCTACAATTATTTGGTTACGTCTTCTCCGCGGTAGGAGTTGCTCCCCATCCAGACAAAGTTTGAGATATCAAAGAGGGCCCAGTTCCCACCAACATAATGGAAATGTGCAGCTTTCTGGGGATGGTGAACTACTATTCATCAAAGTAGGAGGATGAAGGCAAAAGGCTTGAGGGAAAGCTAACCTAATGCTGGTAAACTAAACACTAAACATGCAGGGCCCGATTCACAATGGTAAACTCACACTTTTGTGTAAGTTTACTACGTTTCGGCATTTACAAAGATAAACTGTGACCAAAAGTCGACCTTTACTACTTTACAGTATTCACAAAGGTAAACTTACTAGTAGTAATCTACCTTTGTGAAGATTGAAAAGTAGTAAAGTTAGACCTTTCGTCTAAGTTTACCTTTGTGAATACTGAAAAGTAGTAAAGTTAGACTTTTGGTCTAAGTTTAACTTTGTAAATAATGAAAAGTAGTAGACTTACACAACAATGTAAGTTAACTTTTGTAATTTGGTCCTGCAATGTTTATTATTACAGCAAGAGTGACCTGATCGCTTTAACATAAGGTCCCTAAAAAGGTAAGTGTCAACTTTGTCCAAGCCTTAAAATATCTCTGACTTTATGCTTTTTAAATACAAATATGTGTTGCCCATGGGTGTTTGCCATCTCATGTTATGTCTCATCTTTTAAACTGTATTTTTATTTACAAATATTCTTTGTACAGAACCCTTCTTCTGACCCCTGTTTGCTCCTTGATATCTCAGACAGATCAGACCATTCTGTCTCGATCTGCCCCAAAAAGACTTTAAGACTGAAATGTAGATGAGGTCTGAGCACCTCTGACTCACAGAGGTTGACATTCTTGTGTCTGTGTATTTCTTTCTCCCTTTCCATGTATTTCCTGTATTTATCTATTCCTCCTACTCTCACTCTCATTCTCACTCTCTTTCTCTTTCTCTCTTTCTCTTTCTCACCCCATCTCCATTGCCCTCCCTCTCTCTCTCATCCTTCCCTCCCTCACTCAGCCACCTCTCTCTGCTTCTACCTCGTTCTTACATCGTCTTGCAGCTGTTTTCTGCAGGAAATCTTATCAGGGTGGAGACAGGGAATATGTTTTTTTTATTTTGCTGGGAGTCGAGGTGTCAGCTCTCTTTTGTTGGCAAACAGCCTGAGTTCCCGAGAAGTGCATTTATAAATAATGATACTGCGTATTCTGGCAGCCTGCATCTTTTTTGGAAACCCATGTGATATGTCATCAGGACACAGTTAAGTGAAGCCCTTCTATATATGAAATGTAAGCCTCTCAGCGCTATGCATACAACTCTGGAGAAAGTGACTGAGAGCAGTGGGCCAACAGCTCATATGCGGCCCTTCTTCTTACAAGGTGGACACCAGCGCCCTTCAGAGCATGTTTGCTCCAATCCAGTCTGTGGCATTGATTGTTGGACTCGTGGAGTATCTGCGCCCCTGTGAGGATGAGTTAGACATGAAGCCAAAGTTCAGAGGTCATTAGTTTCTAGGCCTCGTCACCTTATGTCAGATAGTGTTTGTAAAGTGAAAGGTGAACCTTGAGCCGGGCCTTCTGCTGCTGAGGTCTCTCAGTGGTGCCTGCTGAGTTTTGCTCGGTGTCTGACCGAAGGCATGGGACAAAGACTGACTAATCTGCTCGAATAAAATTCAAAACTGCAGAATATGGGATCAAATCATTTCGAGGCTCTTGTTCACAGTTTGAAAATCTGATTTTAGAATCTTGAATTGTTAACATTGCTTGTTAATGACCCTCTGCAAGAAGTCCATTAACTTGGCTATTGTAAAAGTTGCTGAAGGGAGGTTGTTGGTCTGTCTATGGTGTGGCATAGCTGCTTAAACGAAAAGTTCTGTAGCGTAGTTCCTATTTTCCCAATAGGCCCTGCGCATTGGAATAACATAAACAGTAGTATCGACGTAGAAGTGCGGATCTTCCAGGCCTCTACTGACTATGCTAAACTTAATTGGGTTTGTTACCAACTAGCTCAGAGGTCACTGGAAACTTTCTTCTCTGAAATAGGAAGTGATCAGCTTCCCTGGCACAGACAAGAAGGGATTCAGTTTTCCAACAACCGTGCAACATGACAACTTTGCTCCTCAGATCAAGAGTCAATCTCTAGGGTCGTGTGAAACAATAGACAGCTATTTTACTCAGTCAGGTTGGTGCAGTTTACTTTCACAATATGTCGAGAATAGAGAGACGGGCTTTTTGTCAATAAAAGGTTAACATTTATTGAACAGTCTTTCTTCTCGTACAAGAGAAATGAATTGCCACAATTGCAAGACTTGTTATTATAAAAAGTACGTACAGTAAGATAAATATTGTGAAATAATACTGTAAAAGCATTGATATGGTTTCTTAGCCATACAATGGTTTAAAAGGAATAAAACATATATACATTCATATATACATTAGGCTAAAATACTCAACTGGTGCTTCTAACTACGCCTACCCCAGTGTACCTGACCTAAGTCTAATACTTGGGAGGGGAGTAAGTAAGTAGCTTTAAGTTAAGTTGGTTTTGCCAAGGTTTGCTTCAAGAATTCTCTCTCAAGGGTTTAGTCAACACCATACCTCTGGAATAGAATGATGGAGGTCTGGTATCTCCCTCAGGGCTCGATATCCCAGTCACCCGCCAGGGTAGACCAGAAACGCCGGAGCTGGATTTCTCGGCAGGAGAAAGGCAGCGTCTCTTCTCAGCGCGTCGAGGAGGAGAAGGAGGGGGGACAGCGTCCGCGGGCAGCTTGCATCTGCTGGGCTCTTGCAGGGGGATGGCTGTTCAGCTCCTAGGTTCACCACACCATCGTTCGCTAGTTAGCAGCGATAGCAGTAGCGATAGCAGCTATGATATCTTCAGCATAACAGCAGCTTCAGGCGACGGGCAACAGGGGACTTGCTTAAGGCCACGTTGGTAGTATTTATACCTGAAAGGTGCCTTGTTTGACGTAAGTTTGCTGGACATAAGACGTCAAAAAAGATGTCACTAGGAAGTGATCGTCTATCAGTGCTGATTAGAGTTCTATTACTAATCAAAACACAGCAAGCGGGGATTTCCAGGTTTGCTGAGTTTTTATCTTGTTGAAGAACTCGGAGTGTTAATCTAGGAATCTCAGATAGTGACTTCTGCTCTGTCATTGCACTAATTGGTTGCAAAGGAAGTGGCAGAGAAAGCTATTCTGGAATGTGGCTCTGTTCGTGTGAGGCCAGAGACGAGTTTCTGAATATTGCACTTTGAACAGTTATGCCAATATAGGGAATAAATGGATTTATAGCCGAATAGGGGCATAAGGTCACAGTATCGATCAGGGTCCTAGATTAGAACGCTACACCCACTCCACGAATTCATGTCCATCAAATTACTAAAACTAGAGCAATAAGATGCATGTGTAACATTGCCCACCCCAAAATACATATATGCATTTGAAATAGGCGTATATTGTAATACGTGAAAATTTAGGTACTGTACGTTTTTGAAGCATAGAAATCATTCAAAAATTATAGCATATGAAATCAATGAACGATTATGCAAAAAGAATTACACATGAAATATCTCTGAAACTGAAGAAGGGCGAGATAAATCATCACATATAAATGCATTGCAATAAATGTGCTAGAGGCTGGTGTAAAGTTATTATGTCTCTAGATGTATGTAGAAATAGAAGTTTGAAGCTTCTGTTCTCTAAGAATAGTTTTTACCTTAAGCAAAGAATTTTTCGTGCCAAAAAGGGTGAATATTAAAAAGTGTTCAATTCAAAAGAATTATTGCTTGAACGGGGAAATTAGAGTTCCAACGCTTTTAGCAGTTTTTGTTGTTCAAAACTGAAGGCCAAATTCAGAGTTCATGGGAATGCTGTGTGTTGGAAAGCTTCTCCAAAGTTATTATTTCTGTTCGGGTGAGAACATCATATCAGACAGGCTCTCAAAGAATTGGTCTACAAAATCAGGTGACAGTTCGACCAAATTCGATAGTGCTGTAACTTGGCAAGTGTGAGAATGATTGCTGTCATCATAGTCGGGATCAGCAATGCTCACAGAAGGTCGTACCCAGGTGATGTTGCTTTTGTCACTTGCTCCACTGTTACCACCTAGTCGTAGCACAGGAGTCTCAACGAATGCCGTCATCAGGATTGGTAGCCGCTGGGGACAACACAATGCGTGAGCCGTTATCGGACTTAGCAAAGTATCGACATCCATT
This sequence comes from Lissotriton vulgaris, assembly GCF_964263255.1. Lineage (NCBI taxonomy): Eukaryota > Metazoa > Chordata > Amphibia > Caudata > Salamandridae > Lissotriton > Lissotriton vulgaris. The sequence continues at coordinate 1,805,123,778 of NC_141694.1, read as the reverse complement.
GGTACTGCTGATGGAAGTGAAAGACAGATGTCCAACCCGCACTCATCTCCGCATAGCATACATCGAAGTACCGGTAAGATACAGGATTGCCATATCGGTCTGAATGAAAGGAACCAGGTCATGTTTAGATCTCTCAGCCTGGCCAATCCAAGGACTCTAGTTATTCTGTCCCGGTAGCGGATTGCTAGGATTGTCTCTTCCATTCCCAAAGGAGTCATGTCTGAGCTGTGGCTTGCATAACGAAGCAGGAGGGTCAAAAATAAAATCCCTGCTACAAGTCCCAAAAATAGGGGTATGCCGCCAAAAACAGAGTGGACAAAATTTGGAACGATTCCCAGAATTGCTTGAAATGGTGTTAGCAGTCCCGTAAAAATCGTCTTAAATATGCCTGGGATGCCTGTGGCACTAGACATGTTAAGGAGTTGGCTAAGCATTTCTATGAAATGCACGGGGCAATTTGTTGATAAAAGGTCATGAACCTCCGTAGCTGTCCATGCAACTAGAAGATCATACGTCTCTTTTGATTACGTTATGGGCACTGTTGTCTGTAAAAGCACAGACTTCATTTTGCTTAAAGTATCAATTCGTATAGAATAGAGATTCAGACGAGGCCAGATGGGAGTCTCTGTGTCTACAGGCCCGCTCGGGAACAATGCTTGCATACAGCATTTGACCATGGATGTTACACTTACGAGATACCTTTTCCCTGGAACAAGGCCACAACATCTGTGATCCGTTCTAAGAATGTAACTCCCATTCACAAGTTGCATAAAGAAGGGCTCTATCTGAGTTGCAGGTGTGACTAGCTGGTGGCATGGAAGGTTGTTAGAATTACCTTCACAGGCTCCGTGTAAATTAATACCCTGGCACAAAAGTATACCGCTTAGTGAATGTTTACAATTCTCACCACTAAGAAATACATATAGCATGAATGTGTGTATGGTAATTTCCATTCTGATTTTACATAACCTTTACCCAATCGTTCATACTGGCTAGTAGGTATGTATTCAAGGCACTTTTTAAATCGGAAAGTTGTTATCGGAATAGTGATAATTCCGTGTATTATCCATTCAATGACAGGACTCTCTGACATTGTCAATGGTAATCTCTCAAGTTTTTCGATGCTCAGGTTTGTATAGTCTGCTCCTTTCTGTGCCAAACTGGTTTGTTTATCAGTAAGGTTAAAAATGGAAAATAATGACGTTGTGTTGATTAAACGCCAAGGCACATAGCCTGAACGAAGATTTTGCAACGTCCAGCCTAATTGAACAATAGAACGTTATTGAGATTGGCCATGCTGTAACATTAGCAAGTCTCTGTCTATTATGTCAAAGGCAGAAGATACAATATTGTCCAACGAATATATTCTGGAGGACAGAGTCATTAACCCATTGTCCACTACAGAAAGTGATTTTTCCAAATTAATACAATCAATTTCTCGTATTTTTTCAGCTGTTTCAATTTGTGTGACTTTCCAAGCCTCGTTGTACGCAGCATAGATGCTGGCCGCTATGAAACGCTTTTGACGCTGTTTGCGTGGTCCAAGAATGAAATCGCGCAAATCAGCACCATCTTTTAGTAAAGACAAGTGTTGCTTAATTTCAGCCAGTGTGGATGATCCTAGCCATTCGAGGCAGAGTTTCCCTACACTGTATGTTGTTACTATCCCTGGATGTTGTCTCTGGGAGTATCTAGGGTCTTGTCTGGTCATTTTTAACCCCTGTGTTTTGTTCAGGAATCTATCTTGACAGCTGTTTGTGTCAGTAGGCCAGATTAACCACTTTTTCCAATCAGGATGTGTTCTGTTAAAATGTAAAATTTGTGATACGTCTATCTCAATATCTGTTGTTGCATTCTCAGGTATTGGCTTTGGAATAGACAGTTTGTTTAGGTCTTTGATCTTAGCTAGGCCAAGACAGGATGTTTGGTGTATTGTGTCATTTAAAAACATCATTTGTTCTGGTATCATGCAGGTTCTGAATAGTGCTTCAAGGCCTTGTACCTGCCAATCTTTTGTACCCCAAATTGTTTTTGTTTCAATGTTATTTTTCCAATAATCAAAACCAAATGTCATCATTTTTTCATAAAATGCTTCTGAATATATAAATTTAGAATTTGTCAGCATTGTTTTCATTCCTGTTTTATCTAACAGTTTGTAATAAAACGTTTCTGCATCACTGGTGTTAAACCCTGAGAAGTATTTGAATTTCTCAAAAAATGCTTTAGAACTGCTTTTAGGTGGTGTAGCACAATGTTCCCATTGATTATACTTAAAAACATTTCCAGGCTGTGCAGATTTATGCAAATAATGATTGCCATAATGTGTGTAGCAGAATGTCTGCTCATAACTAGATGAACCTTGTAAATAATCATGTTCTGTGAATCTAGCTGACATTACTAAATCAGACATCATGTCATTAATACTGTTAAAGTCCCTATCATCAGAGAATGTGCTAGGTTTTGCAAAGTCACTTAAGGAAACCTTCAGTTGATGAGGATACTTCAGGATCTCGACCGGACCATAGATCTCATAGTCAGTTTTCTCCCATACTACCCCACCAGGTATTGGAATTGCTGTGACATTTACTGTTGACAGTTCTCTTTTCTTCACGTGGGATGATCTGTGTGGTTTGAGGACTAGGTTGATGTTCTGACTTGCTGTGTCCATTCAATTGTAATAAACTTTCCTAAAATTAAAACTAAAATTAGGCATAGTAGGAGTATGAATACCCCTGAAATAATCCAATGCTCAATCAACGGTGAATCCAGATATAATTCTTTGATTTGTTGAAGGAGTCCTGTTGTATTTTCTTTAGAATACTTTTTTGTTTCTGGCATCACTTCGGGGTCGTTTTGATCTTCAGAGAAGTTGTCGAAGTTGATGAAATAACCAGAGGCAGTTCTGTCGATTGTTGGGATTGTTCTTTCAATCTGTCTTTCGGTAGCACTTTCTGATGCCACATTATTGTAGACTGGTGTTTCTTGACGAACTGTTTCAATCTGTGTCTCAAGAGGCACGAGTTCCATGGCATTATTGCATAGTCCTTCTCTGTGCACTGTAGGCTGATCGAATGTGATTAGTCTTTCAGTTTGAACCTCTTGGATTGTTGCAAGTTTGGGTATTCTGTTGTTTCTTGGGAGTCCACTGGGCCTACTGTTGATTATAGGCCACATGGTTGTGGTTTTACCAGGTCGATAGACACAACTCTGTTCTCCTTTTTACCAGCAAGGGGCAGTAGTACTACTGATCTTGTTCCGGTGACTGCCAAGACAGGTACTGCTTTTCTGTAAGAAGGCCCAAATTCCTTCTTCACCGCGATTTTTTCTCTGACTAGATCCCCAATCTTTGGAATCCAGCCAGGCCTTGCTGGGGCTGTTGCTTGTGGTGCCTCGTCAGTGGTATCTGGCGGTTGCTTTAACTTTATGTTGCTTAAGGATTTTCTTGTTTCATTCAGTTCCTGTAAGACAGCCAAACGATCTTTGATGTCAAAGTCTGTTTTCTTATCTTGTACCACTGATACCTGACTAGCTAAGTCCTGAATTGTCATTCTAATTGCGAACAATAGTTCGTATGGGCTGAAACCTTTTAGAGATTTTCTTGGCAAATTGTTAAGACTGGTTTGGACACCTATTAAATGTTTGACCCACCCATCGCCTGAACCTAATACCTTCGCTGTTATAGATCGCTTTATGTCCCGGTTTTTTCTTTCAACCACACTATTCTCTTCGGGGTGCGACGGACAAGAATACCGCAACCCAATTCCCATGCTGGCCATGGCCTCCTTATAAGCTCGAGAGCTAAAAGCAGGACCCTGGTCAGAATGGAACGTGGTAATTGCGTATGTGCCGATAAAGACTTGCAGATCTTTTATTTAACCGTTCTAGCGTCAGCCGAGCACTGGAGGCCTCATTTTTTAAGTGTGTTTAGTCTTAACTGGTTAATAGGATGCTGAATGGCTTGCGGACATCATTACCCTTTCTATAAATGGTAACTGTGCAACAGGCAGGACCGGTTCATTACGGCGATCCCTATCACAGTCCGGACAGTTCTTTACATATATCTGATGTTGCACGCTCATCCCCGGCCACCAGTATACTGATTGCAATTCAGTCAGAGATTCCCTCATCTGAATGTGCCTTGGACCTTCACCCATGTGTGCGTCTGCTATTAATAATATTCTCCTGTTCATGTTTGGAATTACCCTATCCCCCACTCCAGGGATTCGAGCAAAAGGAACGGAGTTTGCATCGATTACGTATGCATAATTGAGTGGATAGTTCACAGGCAGTGCTGCACAGTCGCCTTTTACGGTCGTTTTTACTGCCAGCATAGTTTCCCCGTCTATGTATTTTTCTGTACGCTTTTTTGTGGCTACGGAAGCCGGTATAGTTGCTTCCGCTATGGCTGTATTAGCCAATGAATTCCCTGCAACGTGAACGCCATCACGTTGAAGACTCTGTGCGTGTATCACGTGAGTCTTTTGTAGTTCTTTCTGTAAAAGAGCTACCTGTTTCCAGAGCAATTTATGCTTTATTGTGGCACCTGTGTCATCTTTGTAATCGTTTTCAATCCAACTCTGCAGTTTATTATTGTAAGAGTTGACGCAAAAATGAGAATCGCACATGATAAGTGTGGGGAATTCACGTTCTGCATTTTCGAGCGCCATCTTTAAACATCTGATTTCAGCTCTCTGAGCCGAACAGTTTCTCAATGATTCAGTTTTTGTTACTTTCGGTCTGAATTTACCGCACAGCCAACGACCTTTAACAATCGCACAGGCTGCATCGTAGGATTTGCTCTCTACGTTGAAATGCTGTACAAATCTATCTGTATAGATTATACAGGTGTATTGTGGGAGAGGCAGAAGTTCGATTGGCAGAGGATATTCTTCTTCATATTCTAAATCATTCAGTTCTTCGAATTGCGGGGCGAAATAGTATTTCCCATCTTCCGCTCCTAGAGAATCTACATACTGTGTCCATTTCGGATCCAGTGACACTGTAGGCAGGTTTACTGGGCTGAATAGCGCCTCGAAGGCGGATTCCGCTGTGAGGATATTAATCAGTTTGTCGTGTGCTAGTTCTCGTTCATTTGCTAATGCAATCTGCACTGCTTTCACAGTTCTTTCTGTGTGACTGAATGTTTTTTCTACTTGTGTGTACAAGTGGGATTTAATTGAAATTGGTACCTTTTCTCCCTCATTAGAGGTCAGGTATGTGAATCCGCATCCTCCTGGGATGACTCGGATTACAAGATCGCGTGTGTTGTCACGTGTATCTAATTTTGTTTTTGCTAACATGTCTGTTTGCAGTGATCTCAAAATTTCTGTGTGTTTTTGAGTCCAATTGATTTGTTTAAAATCAGGTTTAATTAGTTCGTAGAGAGGTTTAACCCTCTCCGCGTAATTTTAAATGTATGTTCTTCCGAAATTCAGAAAACCTAGAATGGATTGTAAATTCTTCAGCGTTTTTGGAGCTTGGAGTACAGCACACTTCTCTAGGAAGTTGTCCGCTAGGCTTTTTCCTTCACTTGATAATTCGTACCCTAAGAATAGTACTGTCAGATGGGCAATTCAAGACTTTTTAAAGTTGAATTTGTAACCCTCTGCTGCGAACCCAAGTATATTGGTGTTCACTCTTTTCAAGTGAGTATCCAAGTCGTCGTCTGTGAGATAAATATCATCTACGTAAGATAATGCCTCATCATCATAGATTTGTACTAACTCTGTTACCCTAGCTGAGAATAGTCCTGGGCTGTTCTTGAACCCCTGTGGGAGTCGACAGAATTTTTTCTGCGACCCAAATGCTGAGAAAGCGGTCAAATATCTGCTTTCTGGTGCAATGTTTTGACAAAAGAAACCATTAGATATGTCTAATGTTGTTTTATATTTTTTCCTAACGATGTTATTCATTAGGGCTGCACTATGCGAGTTTTGTACTGCAAATGTTTTACAACATGCATTAAGGTGTCCGTAGTCCAAAACTAGACAATATGAATTGTCTGGCTTGGAGACAGGAAAAAAGGATTGTTCATTTGAGAGGTGCATGTTTCAATCACCCCCTGGTATACAAGTTGATCTAAGATCTCCCTGACCTGTTTTTTAGCTTCTTGCTTAATGGGATACTGCCGTTGGGCAGTTGGTTCACTTTTTAACTGGATTTTGTGAGGAGGAGAGTCCTCATCCCATCCTACATGATTTTTATATAATGCCGGTGCCTGGGCTACTGCCCATTTCCTTGCATATGTATATTTTTTGTGAATCGGAATGTGATTTGAGAAGGCAGGCATAATCATTTCTTCGGAATTCAAAAAAGGAGGTACCCCTGGTGTGTATAACAGGGAAGGGGGTGTTAGTATCAGCAAAGAGAGAGTCCCTGTTTAAACAGTAGTAGGCTAGAGTGGCCAGACGGACAGGTGTTGGACGGGGTAGGAGATGTATAGATAGTTCTCCCTGTGCTCTTTTACTCATAACAAACTATATAAGCAGGCAAAAAATGAACACTCACACGAAATTATCCAAAAGTATACTCAAACGGGGTCAGTAGTTGTTGGTTACAAAAATTAATACAGTTTATTACCTCCCAACATGGGTTAGATTCTAAAACATGAATAAAAACATTAAGAATAAAAACCACCAACAGTGGTAGGACGATGAATATATAGTTGAATCAAAAGTGAACAAAACAGTTGACGCGGCGTTTCGGTGTTTTCTAAGTCTTCACACCTTCTTCAGGACTTTTGTAACAAATTGACTCAATATCTGACTTCAATGTGCAAAAGGGTTATAATTTCCTTCCATCCAGAATAGGATTGCTTGTACTATTGGGCTTTTCACAGGCTTCACGGTCGATTGAATGAAGCCTACGATTGCACGGAGGAACCACCGTAAATATCAGGGTTAGGTCCTTTGTCTCTTTGGATCTGTTTATGTTAATATGGATCAAGAGGGCGACACTCTCGTTGTCACAGACTTCACTTTCTTACTTTAGTGAAGAAATCTTGTTATTAAAATCCGGCCTCCCTGCTCCTCAGTGCTGCAACCTTCATGGCGATTAAAAGTGGCCATGAAGGTTGCAGCACGGAGGAGCAGGGACAAAGGACCTAACCCTGATATTTACGGTGGTTCCTCCTTGCAATCGAAGGCTTCATTCCATCGACCGTGAAGCCTGTGAAAAGCCCAATAGTACAAGCAATCCTATTCTGGATGGAAGGAAATTATAACCCTTTTGCACATTGAAGTCAGATATTGAGTCAATTTGTTACAAAAGTCCTGAAGAAGGTGTGAAGACTTAGAAAACACCGAAACGCCGCGTCAACTGTTTTGTTCACTTTTGATTCAACTATATATTCATCGTCCTACCACTGTTGGTGGTTTTTAATCTTAATGTTTTTATTCATGTTTTAGAATGTAACCCATGTTGGGAGGTAATAAACTGTATTAATTTTTGTAACCAACAACTACTGACCCCGTTTGAGTATACTTTTGGATAATTTCGTGTGAGTGTTCATTTTTTGCCTGCTTATATAGTTTGTTATGAGTAAAAGAGCACAGGGAGAACTATCTATACATCTCCTACCCCGTCCAACACCTGTCCGTCTGGCCACTCTAGCCTACTACTGTTTAAACAGGGACTCTCTCTTTGCTGATAATCATTTCTTCGCAACGAGGGCACTCCCTGAAAAACTCCGGGGGCCAATCTTGTTCAGCTAACAGAATATCATAGCCTTTTGAGAGTTTATCCCAAAATAGACCCCTTATTTTCCTAGTCTTATCACCCTCTATACGTAATGTTATTTCGTATATTTTATGGGGCTCGCTAAGTCTGGTGTCGTCAGTTTCAACCTGAATGTATTCATTCGTGTCCACTGTCTCCAAATGACTCATCAAGATCTTGCGGGCTATACTGATTTCTGCTGCACTGTCCAACATTGTCAATGCCCACTCCCCGTTTTTCAACTGTGTCCTCAGTATTCTCGGCATGGTTGATTACTCTAATACTGGCTACCTTCTTTTTTGGGAATTGAGATTTTTTACTCTGAGCAGGTTCCTTGTCTTTGGACCTGGTGTGCTCTCCTGGGTCTGACCGTCCTCTTCTTTCCGATTTCTGTGAAAAAGATCGAGAGGGACGTGTATCAATACTTTGATATCTATCAGGTTTTTTCAGATTATCCCTATTTCTAAGGGTATATCTTTTCTCAGAGGGCTCCCTCTGGGGAGACTGGTGTTCTCGAGTCGGAGTTCTTTCCCTCCGTCGAGGAGACCTTCCTCTAGACTGGAAAACTTTTTCCTTAGGAGTGGATTGTTTATTTCCATCCCAGCTCTTTTTAGGAGTGTTTGAATTATTTTTAATAAATAATTTTTCAGGATTTTCGAGCAGTTGGGGCTTTACTGGTTTCCCACCCAGGCTGTCTCTACCTAATTCTTCATAGCATTTTTCTATGATTCTGGCAAGCTCAATTGGCTGATCTGTTATATCTGTTTCCTTCAACTTCTGGCGGATCGCCACAGATGCTGCTTCTCCTTTTATATTGGCTAATAGTATAGCCGAGACCTGCTTGAAGTCTTTCAGTATTTTCATACCAAGATTTAAAGCGGGCTCTAGACCGTATTCATTTTGAATCTGTTTTAGCACTTCTGGTATTACCGCCATAGACGGAACACCGCGTGTTTTTGTGTAAATGGAAGCAAAGACTGTACCCCAAGTGTCGCAGTCCTCCACGTGTGGTGCGATTCCCATAGGAAGGCAGATGGTCAAGATTCTGTGTTTCTCTATAGGGGTAGTATCTGGAAATACTGCCTCTATTTGAGTGAATTTCTGTGCTAACCAGAAAGGAATTTGTTCCCGTTTTACGGGTGTTTTACCAAGACATGACTGTATGTTCTGTGGTGTGATTTTATTAGTATTCCCCTGATGAGGGGTCAGCTGTGGTACATTAACAGCTGGTTGGACTGTTGCAGTCCGCATTACATATTGGACTAATTGCCTATGTATTTTTATTAATGTTTTTAGCTGTACTAACAGCTCTTCTCTAGACATTTTTTCAATGTCCGGATGTGGTGTGTAGCTGGCTAGAACCGGCCACGTTGCTCCTGGTCTACCTAGTGGACCGAGCCTGGTAATATGATCATTATGTTTTAGGGCGCCATTAAACCAGAGCAGGTGCTCTTGGAATTTTAGTGGGATTTCAGTCTCCTCGAAAGGAGCGTACTCTTCCGGAGGTTTCTCTATTTTGTAATAGTGAAACTCTTTTGTTCTAGCATTTGCCGCTGGAAAGTTTATCCATGAATAGAATACCTCTGTCTGCCGACATTCGTGTGCCTCTATAACGAAAAATACTGTACCACCTTGTGGTGTCAGTCCGTTTTCTATAAGTTTTAAAGTTATAGATTTTCTTAAGTGGACCGGGATGATAATTGCATCCGGGTCTGTGTCTTCGGGACCCTGCTGAGCCGCATCTGCTGCGGCCCCAGTGGTTCCATTTTCTCCTGGCATTGTATAAATGCAAGGTTTGCAGAGTAGGTCTCCAAGGAGACAAAGATTTGGTTCACACTATTTTGGAACACTGTATCCTTCAACGTTGAATAAACCAGAGCTTTACATAGGAATCTCTTCCTACTGAGTTCGGGCGGATTTTAACCTTTCACCCACTCCAGACGTCTATTGGAGTATTTACGGGAGAAAGGGGTCTGTGTGAAATATGCACGACTGAGTTACTCTAACGTCTTGCGTTAGTTTATCGCCTTACCAAACGTTGGGCGCCATGTAGCGTAGTTCCTATTTTCCCAATAGGCCCTGCGCATTGGAATAACATAAACAGTAGTATCGACGTAGAAGTGCGGATCTTCCAGGCCTCTACTGACTATGCTAAACTTAATTGGGTTTGTTACCAACTAGCTCAGAGGTCACTGGAAACTTTCTTCTCTGAAATAGGAAGTGATCAGCTTCCCTGGCACAGACAAGAAGGGATTCAGTTTTCCAACAACCGTGCAACATGACAACTTTGCTCCTCAGATCAAGAGTCAATCTCTAGGGTTGTGTGAAACAATAGACAGCTATTTTACTCAGTCAGGTTGGTGCAGTTTACTTTCACAATATGTAGAGAATAGAGAGACGGGCGTTTGTCAATAAAAGGTTAACATTTATTGAACAGTCTTTCTTCTCGTACAAGAGAAATGAATTGCCACAATTGCAAGACTTGTTATTATAAAAAGTACGTACAGTAAGATAAGTATTATGAAATAATACTGTAAAAGCATTGATATGGTTTCTTAGCCATACAATGGTTTAAAAGGAATAAAACATATATACATTCATATATACATTAGGCTAAAATACTCAACTGGTGCTTCTAACTACGCCTGCCCCAGTGTACCTGACCTAAGTCTAATACTTGGGAGGGGAGTAAGTAAGTAGCTTTAAGTTAAGTTGGTTTTGCCAAGGTTTGCTTCAAGAATTCTCTCTCAAGGGTTTAGTCAACACCATACCTCTGGAATAGAATGATGGAGGTCTGGTATCTCCCTCAGGGCTCGATATCCCAGTCACCCGCAAGGGTAGACCAGAAACGCAGGAGCTGGATTTCTCGCAGGAGAAAGGCAGCGTCTCTTCTCAGTGCGTCGAGGAGGAGAAGGAGGGGGGACAGCGTCCGCGGGAAGCTTGCATCTGCTGGGCTCTTGCAGGGGGACGGCTGTTCAGCTCCTAGGTTCACCACACCATCGTTCGCTAGTTAGCAGCGATAGCAGTAGCGATAGCAGCTATGATATCTTCAGCATAACAGCAGCTTCAGGCGATGGGCAACAGGGGACTTGCTTAAGGCCACGTTGGTAGTATTTATACCTGAAAGGTGTCTTGTTTGACGTAAGTTTGCTGGACATAAGACGTCAAAAAAGATGTCACTAGGAAGTGATCGTCTATCAGTGCTCATTAGAGTTCTATTACTAATCAAAACACAGCAAGCGGGGATTTCCAGGTTTGCTGAGTTTTTATCTTGTTGAAGAACTCGGAGTGTTAATCTAGGAATCTCAGATAGTGACTTCTGCTCTGTCATTGCACTAATTGGTTGCAAAGGAAGTGGCAGAGAAAGCTATTCTGGAATGTGGCTCTGTTCGTGTGAGGCCAGAGACGAGTTTCTGAATATTGCACTTTGAACGGTTATGCCAATATAGGGAATACATGGATTTATAGCCGAATAGGGGCATAAGGTCACAGTATCGATCAGGGTCCTAGATTAGAACGCTACAGTTCCAGTAACCCCTCAGGTCAAAGGCCATATACAGCTGATTGCCTCATGGACATGTATTATATGTCTGTGAGAATCCTGTAGAAGTGTTTATTCATATTGATTATCTAGTGTAAGGGGCAAACACTTGGAAATCAGTTCCTTTAGGCTGCAGGCATGCCTCTGTGCAAGCCTTACAGTGCCATGCTGAGGCCCTGCCATGGGAACTGGCACCTGGGCACACGCAAGGATCAGCCCTGGGCGAGAGGCTGAAGGGCACAAGAGAAATAATATAGTTGCCACAGCCCTGACATCTATCCAACCAGCTTGAGACCATGAAGGTTCAGTGGAGGGATCAGAATTGAGAGGCCAGTGGTGTGAGAGGCATAGGCCTCTCTCGAGAACCCTTCCTGGATGACCATCGAGGGAAGACGGAAAGGTTAGTCTCCAAGGCAATAAGGAAAAGAAGGGGGATTGGATGGCTTGGACTGAAGAGATAACCTCAAAAGGTATACCTTCAGGTGTTTTATGAAGTTAAAATAGTCTTTAAAAAGCTACTTTCTCGTGGTATGAAATTCCGATTGGTTTTATGTAGCTTTAAATTGAAAACCTATTTTTTCAGCTCTATTCTTTAAATTGTTATGTTGTCTTAACATTTTTTCTTTTGAGTAAAAGTCTCTAGAAAATTGGTATATCGTGGATTGTACACTTGAGGAACAGGTAATCAAACTGAAGTTCTTCTTAAACTATATTTTTTAAACTTGGTTATTAATCAAACTCTTACATTAGGCCTAGTAAGTAATCCTCTTTGCACCTTCTCCTCTGGTTCTACATTTCCAATTACTTTATTAGTTAAAGTCTTTATGATCAACACTATCTTGCACCTGGATCATATCCTGCACTTTTCTCTGTCATCTAAGGTGGGATTAGGGGCGCAGTGGAGAGGATGGACCCATTCAAGTTAGAAGGTGGACCTCAATTCTCCTTCAGTCACTCCGATTTTATCCCTCTACAGAATCTTTCAAATGTTTTCTGATACCTTTCTCTAGTCTCCCTTTTCCGTAGGATCGATTTGCTTGCAGGGTAGAAGGTGGAAGTTATCTCTCCTTTTGTCGGTTCCATCTCATCTCGAGGACTGTCAGAAAAAAAGTGCTAAAATAGGGGAGAGCTGGCCTACATTCTCTTGACTCCACCCCAATTCCTGTTGGCACAGAGTGGGAAATTCCTTTTGGATCGGTCTTCCCAGCCGGTGATTGGCCTCAATGTGCCCTACCTATTGTTTGGGTCACCATCCTCTAAATAAAAGTGCCCCTCCTTTCCTCTTTGTAAGAAATTGGGGTATCCATTGATAAATAAACCTGTGCTTGGCACAAAGCAGTCTGGCTTAACTTAAAGGCAATATGCAAAGTATTTCTGAAAACACAACAAAAGAAAAATCCCAAACCAAATAAGAAAAATAGACAGTATTTTAATAATTAAAATGAAACCAAAATGACAAAAATCCATATCATAGACAGGGAGATATGACATTTTAAAGAGTGCAGTAAAAATAGCACAAAAAAGCATAAAGAGCCAATTTTTGAGCCTTTATCAAGGTAGACAGGGTCAAAGTCAAAATTAAGGAAGGCCAGAGAAGGTCATCTGCCAGATATAAGGACCAAAGTTCATCTCTTTGGAAAATGTACCTTTGCAGTTAGGAAGTTTTATGGAGAAAGTACTTGTGGGCTGGGTGTCTGCTTGGCAAGCTGCAAGCTGGATCCAAAGTACTGCTCTTCAACGGCGGCTTGGTGAAGCGAGGGTCCTTGGTGTTCTGACGGGAAGTTTGAGGCTCTTGATGTCAATGCCCAGAAAGGTAAGAGTGGGTGAAACACGCTACGTTCAGCTGAGATGGCCATTGACAATGATGGCATCGATCCTGGTGAAGACCTCCACGTTCAGATTTAGTAATTTTTCTGGAACTCAGGTCAGCATTCAGCGATGCAAACCAGCAATTTGAATCCCACTGGCGATTTGACTCAGTGGCTGCAGCGCTACAGTCGTCCTGTTCTAGCCTCTGGTTCGTTTGTGAAAAAGTTTTAAGTGTCCAGTTTTTGGACAGGATGAGTACTCTCTAGCGGTGCTCAGACAGAATATCGAGTTGGAAATGTCGACTTTCACAAATATCGAGTTGGAAATATCCTGATTCAGAAATATTAAAAGCAAGAATACCGCGGTCAAGATTATAGACAGCTTCATTGGTTGCCTGTAGCAAAACGGATAGAATTCAAGGCTCTGATGGTAGCTTTTAGGGCCATGAGAGGCATTTGTCCCAGCTACATTAGGAAACGTATTCACCCCTATCAACAAAAACGCTCTTTAAGATCGAACTCCCAGAATCCTCCGTGCGTACCTCAATTTGCAAAGTCCTGCATTGGAGGTAGAACCTTTACGGTGGTGATGACCAGATTATGGAACTCCCTTCCGGATAGTCTTAGCCTAATCCAATCAGAATTGGAGTTCAAGAAAGCACTAAAGACCTTGCTCTTTAGCCAGTGCTAGACCCCTCACATCCTATCTCTCTTGCTTGACTGCATCAGCACTGGGACACCTCTGTTTAAAGTAGCTGTTGTGCTTTATAAAATGCCCTATTTTAATCATATTAAGAATATCGAATTTAAGGTAAGAAATATCGTTTTTAAAAATATAGAAGTCATTAAAATTGTTCGCAAGAATAAACGGTACCATTACGATGGCGGGCGGACAAAGTCCGCCCTTCACCGTAACGGAATGCGGGACCGTCTGCCAGGGGTGCAGCGGTCCCGCACCTGCAATTAGGATGCCACAGCCACTGTGACGGTGGCATCCCCCATTCCCAGCATTGTGGCGGGCGGTGCTGACAGCACTCATATGCACCCCCCAACATCATGGGAGCCCGCTACGGGCCCCCAACAGCGAAGACCACAAGCCTTACCATGGTGGCAACGCCACCATGGGAAGGCTCTTCTCCGCCGGCATCGTAATATGAAGGGAGGTGTCTTGCACCGCCACCATATTATTCAGGTTTTCCGCCCGGTTGACGAGTCGACCGGCGGAAATGCGCCGGATGGTTTTTCTGTCCAACGCCAACCCCCCAGCCATCCTAATGTGGCGGGGGGATCGCCCCCGCCGGGCCGGCCCGGTGGGGGCAATGCGCTTGCCATCCTAGTGGGCCCCATAGTTGTTTAAAATATTGATTTTTAAATTAGTGCTATGTATTTTAGTTTATATTTAAATATATGTGATGTACGTTTTTCAGCATAAGTATTATGTTTTTAATATCTGTGTTACATTTTTAGTAGTTATGAATTTTATTTTAAATAAATGTTGCATTTTTAGTTCCGTAGCAGGTTGTGGTTTATAGGAGAAAAGGGTGGGAAGCTATTTAATTATAATAAATTAATGATTATTTTTCATTTATTTAATTTAGATTTTATAGTATTAATTGTACAAATAATTTATTTGCAATTAATTAATAATTGGCTGCTAATTAATATTAATGAATTAATTGTCATTAATTATGGTAATTGTAAAACAAAAATTAGGCGTGGGTTTATTGGTCCCATGCATGAGCTGACTTCAAGTGACCGGTTTGCCCTAGGAGTGGTGGATGTTTTCTTGAAGTGGTTGAGTGTAAAATTTTTTAAGGAAATCACTACAGAAATTACCATCAGGTTTTTGGGTAGTTTGTTTCAGGAAGAAGGTGTTCCATCCGTCCTCATCACTGACAGTGGCACACAATTGGTTTCCAGGGAGATACACAACATTTTGAGAGGTTGTGGGGTTTTACATACCCGTATCACCTATACAACCCACACAGGAATACCATTAATGAGAGGGTGAACAGGCTGGGTAAAGGAGTGATACAGATGGCGTGTGCTTTGATGGTGTGTAGGTTAGTAAATCATATGGTTTAGGCCACAGGTACTCATAGTACGGCCCGCGGGCCAACAGCGGCCCGGCAAGCCTTCCCTGGCGGCCCGCGGACCTTGCACATATCGTACCGGTGTTTTAATTTTTTTTTTTTAAAGAGTGTCTGCCAACACAAGTTGCAGCAGCGCGACTTGGAGACTGCTGCTCTGTGGGGGCTGGCAGGGCGATTCCTGCCATACAGAGTGGAGCTGCAGGGGCCTAAGAGGTGAACAACACAGCCTCATTAACATATTAATGGTCTTTTAAAGACCTGTTAATGCGCTCGGTGAGGCTGTGTGTGTGTGCTCCGAAGCTGTCTCCACCCGGGCGATGGAACTTCACCACAATCTAATTTGCAGCTCATCTTTTTTTGTTAATCTTATACGGTGTATCACAAAAAGTACATCCTCCCGCTTATGGAGAAATATAAATTCACACGATGTCGCATTGCCTTATACTTCCTTCAAATGTTGTCTGAATATTATGTGTGTTATTGCCTTGCGTCCTACCTTTGTTTGCCATTAATGAGCAGGAGATCTCTTAATGATATTATTCATCAGTTGTATAGATTGCCCCAAGACATCTAATGCTACCATGCGCCCGACAAACATTAAAACATATTACCTGCAGGAGCGTTGTGAACCCCCGCTTTTGCAGTTACACTGGGAGTGGGATTTTTGGGGGGTTTCTTCTGCCTGAAACTCAGCAGACAAATGCTCATAAATAACGCAAGCAGGAGTAAGGAAACAAGAAAGATGAGTAAATGCAAGAAGGAAGGAATATTGAAAGGTGGATGAATAAATGGATGAATGACTGGGTAGATGTATGGGTGAAAGGTTGAGTGAATTGATAGGTGGATGGATATGTGAAAGAATGGCAGATGGATGGATGAATGAGTGACTAGATAGGTAAATGGATAGGTGGACGGACAGGTGAAAGGAGGGGAGAGTAAAGGGTTGGATGGGTGAATGTATAGGTGAGTTAATGGATAAGTGAATGAACAGGTGGAAGGATGGCAGAGTAAAGGGGTGGATGAATAGATGGATGGACAGGTGAAAGATGAGAGAATGAAGGGATTAATATGTGGATGGACATGAGATGGGATGGCATAGCAAGGTGGCGGATGAGTTGGTGAAACAATGAGTGACTAGATGGCAGAGTGGAGGGATGGGTGGATAGAAAAGTAGATGGATGGATGGGTGGATGGAAGAGTGGATAGATGAATGAATGAAAGATGGATGGCAGAGTGGATGGATGGATAGATGGACAGACAGAAGGATGGATGAGTATGTAGATGGATTAGTGGCAGAGTGGATGAATGAATGGAATGGCTAAAGATGGAATGATGGATTATGAGAAACTGGGTTGTTGGTTAAATGTGGGTGGCCCTGTTCGAGTAGGCGGATAAAGTTATCATGGAGCATTACGAATTTTAAAATGCTTATCTTTACTCATATTTAACCATGTGAAGTTTAGGAGGGTGCCATGTGCTTTACTGCAGAGTCCCTTGCACTTGAGTCTACTGCATTCAAGACCGTATTAGCTTTGATTCAAGAATAGTTTCTGCCTAATACTAATACACTGGTAATAAATGTAAATTCTTCTTACTGCAGGCAAATTATGGAACAAATCAAGGAGTGCGGAATCCCTGAAATTGAGACAAAGTGAGGGAGGGAAAGGTAGACTGGGTGAGGGAGGGAAAGAGAGTGACAGTGAGGGAGTGAGGGAGGGAAGGAAAGGGAGTGACAGAGTGAGGGAGCGAGAGAGGGAAAGTGAGACAGAGTGAGGGACTGAGAGAGGGAAAGGGAGGGAGGGAAAGGGGGTGAGGGAGTGAAAGAGGAAAAGGGAGACAGAGTGAGGGAGTGAGAGAGGGAAAGGGAGACAGAGTGAGGGAGTGAGAAAGGGAAAGGGAGACAGAGTGAGGGAGTGAGAGAGGGAAAAGGAGACAGAGTGAGGGAGTGAGAGAGGGATAGGGAGGGAGGGAAAGGGGGTGAGGGAGTGGAAGAGGGAAAGGGAGACAGAGTGAGGGAGTGAGAGAGGGAAAGGGAGACAGAGTGAGAGAGGGAGAGGGAGGGAAAGGGAGTGACAGAGTGAGGGAGTGAGAGAGGGAAAGGGAGACAGAGTGAGGGAGTGAGAGAGGGAAAGGGAGACAGAGTGAGGGAGTGAGAGAGGGAGGGAAAGGAAGGGAGGGAAAGGGGGTGAGGGAGTGAGAGAGGGAAAGGGAGGGAGGGAAAGATAGTGACAGAGTGAGAGAGGGAAAGGGAGACAGAGTGAGGGAGTGAGAGAGGGAAAGGGAGACAGAGTGAGGGAGTGAGAGAGGGTAAGGGAGACAGAGGGAGGGAGACAGAGGGAGGGGGACAGAGTAAGGGAGAGTGAGAGAGGGAGGGAGTGGGAGGGAGGGAGAGAGAGAAAGAGAGCTAGAGAGAGAGGTGGGTATGCCGGTTCTGGTGGCTCAGTGGATGAAGGTGTCCACTGCAGGGACCAGTGATCAACCTCATGGTCAGTTTTTTTTGGTTGGTCTAGCCCCGCCCCCTCCCCCACTGGCCCCGCCCCCACTGTTGCGGCCCTCAGACACAAACCACACTATAAATTTGACCCCCGAGAGAAAGTTTGTGAGTACCCATGGTTTAGGCGTACCACACTCCTGGCCATCCTCCTGATCTTAAATGTCCCTTTAAACGTATGTGAGTTTGGCCTCCTGGATCTAATTTTGTTCCAGTTGTGCATGAAAGATTGGGTGGAAAAAGGTAGCGAGTGAAGAATCCTGCAAAGGGGGAAAGTTTCTTGTTCTCCAAAGTAGTCCATAACATATTTGTGTGGGGAATTTAGTGAAAGTCAAAGTAGGGACAGTTGGAAGAGGTCTTTTACATTTTTTAAAACCTTTCAAAGTTAAAAAAGTGTTCAGGTATGGTGTGGAACTGGACAATGGTCAGAAAATGAACTTTAGATGTGTAGTGTTGTTTCAGAAAAAGAGTGTGACAGGTGAAGAAATGCTGTCAAGAAATGATGGGTATGTGTTAGGGAATAAAATAGGTGAGTCAGATTTTACAACCAGCGATGAGGTCCGTCAAGTATAGGGGTGTGGGTCTGGGAACTCTACATCGGAGTGCTCCACCATGATTCAGGGAGGGGATATTTTCAGGCGCGGTAGAAGTGTCAGAAACGGCAGGGCACCAGCCTAACTTGAAGACTTTGAGCTGTAATTATTTATTTATTTATTTTGTGTTTTGTTTTTCTTTGCCGTTCGCATTTGCTTCAGAAGTCATTTTGTCATTTAGTAGAAAGGAGAAAGGTCTGTTGTAAATTAATTGATGTTTATTAGTTGTTCTCTATGTCTTTTATGTCTATTGTGTTTGGAACCCCCGTTCTTCTAGGTTCCTTGTAAGTGTTTAAACAGGAACGTTCATCGACAAGCTCCCTAATCAATAAAAGAGATTACCTTTCTTGATCCCAAAGGATCCTGTCTTCCTTTACAAGAATATCCTAAGTATTTTACCTTGTTATAACATACTCGTGATTTTTTTGCACTTAAATGTAAGTTGGATTTTGGCATTTAATTTAAGACCTTTGTTAGATGTACTAAATGCTCCTTCCACATGGGACGGAATCTAATAATATCATCTAGGTATGGCAATGAATACTCTTGATGGTTTTCATGTGCTAGATTCATCAGACATTGAAAAGTAGCAGTGGCTCCATGAAGTCCGAAGGAAAGTACCGTGGAAAAGGCAGTTTTTTCTCTATCTTCTTTTTTTTAGTAAGACAGGACAATAGCCTTTGGTAAGGTCTATAGTAGTTATATATTTGGCATCTCCTAGCCTCTCGTTAAGTATGTCAACCCTGGGAAGTGGATAAACATCCAACTTAGAGATGTTATTAATGGCACAAAAGTCTACACAGAAACATATACTCCCATTGGGTTTGGGAACTAAAACTGTGGGAGAAGACCAGTTACTCCGGAAAGTTTCTATAACACCCAATTTTAATATTTGTTCTATATCACTATGAATAGCGTTGCGCTTTGTAACAGGGATTCAGCAAGGTTTTAATTGTTCTACTTTCCCTTCTGGTGTCAGAATAGTGTGTCAGATTAGCCTTTATTGGTACTTCAGAAAATATAGCAGAGAAAGGATGGAATATTTATTTAAATTCCTCCCTTTGTTCTTTGGACAACTCTTCATTTATAGGTAGCTGATCTAGAGTAGAACTAGTGTTATTTTCAGGTTTGATGATGAATACAGGTTTTGGCAGAGACCATAATTATTTTTTTCAGAAGATTTATGAGAAAGGTTTGTTCTTTATGGGTTCCAATCTTTAATGTATATGAGACCTTTTCAAATCTTCAGTGATCTAAAAGGGGCCTTTTTATTCTGATGTCATTTCATGGGCTGAGTTAGGTAATACTACTAAAACCTAGTCGCCTTGGTCATATATCCTCCATTTCTTCCTCTTATCATAAATTTGTATTTGTTTCCTTTGGCTTTTCTCTAAGTTTGTATACGCCAATTCTCTGAGCTTTCCTATAAGAGCTTTCAACTGCTGGCTATGTTCTAAAATATTACCTGCTTTAGGTTTCATATCTTTTTCCCAATCCTCTCATGTAATCTCAAGGAGGGTGCGATTGTTGGGCAATATAGCAGCTCAAAAGAGGAGCATCCTAGGCTGCTCTGCACTTGACTCCTCAGTACAAAAAGTGCTAGGGGAAGCATTTGGTCCCAGTTTTTCCCTTCCCCTGATTGATGGGTGTAAGCAATGTGTGATACCGCTCCACTATACCATCTATTTGAGGGTGGTATACTGACGTTTTGATATGTCTAAAATCTAATTGTTTGCATCTCTGAGTCATTAATCGTGATACAAAGGGAGTACCTTGGTCTGTTAGAATTCTTTCATTTGGGAGCCCAACCCGAGACAAAAATTCTATCAATTATCTGGGCTACGTATAGGAAATGCCTCTGGATATCGGGTAGCGTAGTCTACTAACACAAGGGCATATTGATGCCCTTTTGCGGACCTGCTAATAGATGGGAACAAGCATAAAACATGAATTGATCTTGGAAATCTTTAGGAACTAGCAATTGAGATGGGTCTGTGGTCCCTGCTATTCTATATAGGAGTCAGTTTCTTATTTGAAAATGAGGGTAGGTATGGGTATCGTTCTGTCATGCCTTATCCCAAATAGATTAAACAAAGGTATAGTTTATCTGTGTAAAATGAAAGTTGCAATCTATCATCCAAGGTTTGGAAATTAGGAAGGCATTTTGTGGAGTCGGGGTTTCAACTTCTACCAGATCTTTTGAATGAGTTCAGTTATACTCTACTCACAATTTTCTTTGCTTGAAAGTAAATGCAGACAAATACATTCATTTCTATATTTTTTTAACTAGCTAAGATACTCTTGAACATATAAAATTCAATTATAAAAACAATTTCAGTTCAGTTCAAGAAGTCTTTATTCGATTAATTCATCATAAAAGACATAAATACAAAATACACAATAACATATATAAAATCAGTATTAAATCAACGACATCGAATTAACTTCATGCAGAAATATACAAAAGTTTAAAAAGTGTTACAGATACCGGTTACCACAGTAAATACAAGATAAAACAATCTCTGCTAATTTTGTTTAATAAACCTGTTTCTGATAACCCAGGCCCAGCCAAGGAACTTGGCAACCCCCACAACAATGAGCGGATCCAAATTAGTTTTTAACAATCTCAGGGCCTCAGCAGACGAGCGAGTGCCTAGTTGACTACAAACTGGTTTGAGCCACTTAGATCTGGGGGCAGAGTATAAGGGGCACACAAACAAAAAGTGAGATATACTTTCCCCAGAACCTTGACAGTTTGCACAAAGCCCCAGACTAGCTTTTCCCCACTTGTTGGTGAAGTCCCCAATAGGGAGTGTGCCACATCTAAATTGAAAGAAAAGTTTTCGGTCCAGAGGTTTGGTAATGATTTCCCAGAATTTTTCTAACCTGGGTAGATCTTTGTGTTCCAAAAATAATCCTGAAAGACTACTTGGGCTTGTTTTTGAGAAAGTATTGAGCAACACCCAGTCCCAATAACATTTTTTGAGCTCATTTTTAGATGGAAATGTGGCTGACTCAGGCGACAACCACAACTCAGTGAGGCCCATAGATAGAAGAGTAGCCTTGAGGTCTCTGAACCATCCGATTTTTAAGGCTCCCGGAAAGTTTTTTATCTCCAGACAGGCTTCAGCATAGTGGTGTAGATCTGGGGTTGTCCACAAGCGTCGCCAGAATGAGATCGGTCGTTATTTAGCACAATCGACCACCGAGTAACACCCCAGGTCGAATAGAAGGGGGATTAAAGGAGTCGATTGTGGCAGACCAATTGCCATCCTTAGGAACTTGTTTTGGGCATGTTTCAGGGAATCCAAGTTGCTTCCACCCCATAGCTCTGCGCCATATAGCACCGCTGATAAAACCTTTCCACCATAGATCTTCATCAGCGGTGACATAGGCTTCGTAAATGAGCTTTTATGTTCCTTGATCAAGGCTCCACCCAACTGTTGGTGTTTCAGGGTCAGGAGCTCGATCTGGTGGGACCAGTTTAGTGTGTCGCTAAATGAAACACCCAAATAGGTAAAATGCTTGGTCTGCTCTAAGGGGGAATTCCCCATTGTGACCCTAGCCTTAACCTGTTTGTGCCCTCTCATGACCATAAATTTGGTCTTGGCAACGTTCACCTCCAGCTCATGCTCACTACAGAAACTCTCAAACCTCGACAGTGCTAGCTGTAATCCCTGTCTGGTTCTCGAGATCAGGAGAGTGTCGTCAGCGAACATGAGCAGAGGGATTTTCATGCCAGCCAAACTAGGAGCATCTGTGGGACAGCCCTCAAAGTACTTGGTGACTCTATTTATGTATAGGGAGAACAGGGTTGGTGCCAAAACACATCCCTGTCTGACACCTTTCAACACAGGAAAGTTCTTAGTCACCTCACCAGGTTTGCCCCATCTTACAAAGGCATAGGTCTCAGCGTGAAGGTTAACTATGATACGAACCAAAGAGGGAGGCATACCCATTTCCAGAAGGCAGTTCCAGAGCCCAACCCTCGGAACAAGATCACACGCAGACCGAAGGTCTACGAAAGCCGCAAAGAGGTTACCTTTGCCCAGAGTGACCGTCTTCCAGTGTAATAACATAAACCGAAAAGCCTGATCCAGGGTACTTACATGGGGTCTAAACCCTGCTTGGAGAGGGGTAAGTATATTGTATTCCTCAATCCAAGCCTGGACCCTGGAAAGGACAAGTCGAGACACTATCTTTTGAACAGCATCAATAAGGCTGATCGGCCGGTAGTTAGAGGGAACCGACCGATCACCCTTCTTGAAGATGGGCAAAATCTCGGCACCCGCCCAAGAAACAGGCACCTTTGCTCCCCTGGCCAGCGTATTTGCCAAGTGCAGTAGATAGGGTACCCATAGGTCTTGATCCTGTTGAAAAATGTCCGCAGGAATACAATCCGGGCCGGGCGCTTTGCCCCTGGGGATGGTGTTCAGGACGTTTTCAACCTCTTTGGCTGAAAACACAAGGGTATCAAAGGACAGCGGCCAACCAATGGGTGCTTCCCCTTCCCTGAGGCACCTGAACTGATCCTCGAAATGGGACACCCATTTTTGTTGGTCGACAGAAGCAGGGCTAGGACGATCATCCAGGGACTTACCCCATTTAAGGAGGTGCCAAAAGTGCGTGAGATTCCTAGAGCCACAGGCCTCAACAAGGAGAGCCCAGCGCTCTTCATCCCAGGCGGCTTTAGCCCGCCTCTTAGCTATATTGTAGGCCTTCCTGGAAGATTTAATTAGGGCTGGGTTCCTAGATTTTAGAGCTTTGAACAGGTTTGAATGGGATGTGCCACACTCATCATCAAACCAGTTCGCGGGCTTCCTCGGCTTTCCTGTGCCCTTTTTTGCAACTATTTTAATAAATAAAGTCTTTAGGGATGTGAACAAACTGGCATGGATGTCGGTAATTTTGAGAGATATTTGGTTCGAATCGACACATTGCTCAAATAATCTTAGGGAGTCAGAAACCAGAGATCTTATTTTAGTACGTGCATTCACGTCCACAGCAACCTTTGGCCACCGAACCCTCCTCATATCATTTGTTATTACCAAGGCCTCTTGTACGGCATTGGAGGGGTGCACAGAGGGCCCGGCAAAACTGAAGTCCTTCAGTTCTGCTAGGAGAGGTTCGTGATCGCTTTCGGGCCGAGGTCTAATTAACATGTCCGAGACTAGGGGCCACATCGTTACATCGACTAAAATGTAGTCGATACGACTACTATGTCTTCCATTAAAGAATGTTGGGTTGCCCAATCTGTCCGATCTAGTACGACCGTTCAGGGCACGCAGTCCCCAATTCAGACATAGGCCTTTGATGAAAGTGGCACTTTGGGACCATTTAGTAATCAGAGATAGCTCTAGTTGTGGAATTCCCCATGTCATGTCCTCGGCCTCAGTCAACATCCCATCCTCCCCGCTTAGAGGTTCGAAACAAATATTAAAATCTCCCATAACCACCACATGACCCCCTTGCTGTGAGGAGCCAAGGAATTCATCTAAGAGTGTTAGAGTAGATGATACACGACCACCCGGTGTTCCTCTGGCATAAACATTAAGCAACAGAATAACCAACCCACTATTGAGCTTCAAGCTAACAATGAGGATATCAGGACAGTCGATATAAATTTCTTTAACAGAGACTCCTAATGATTGGCGCACACAGACAGTAAGACCCCCCATAGCCCTGCCTCTTTGTCCTCTAACTGCGGGTTTGTTAAAACTCAGAAAACCTGGGAGAAAAACCGGAAGAGTTGACCATGTCTCCTGAAAGGACCCGACGTCACCTTGTCTGATGAAATCAGCCCAGTCAGGTATACATATGCAGGAATCTATACCCGCCACATTCCAGCAACCCAGCGTGGTACCCTTAAGAGGGACTTGTACACCCGGGACAGTAACATCTACGAGAGAGGATTCACCGGAATGTAGGGAACTTACTACAGATGGGGAAACCTCGACAGGAACCCCTTCAATTGGCATTCTACATACCCCAACCTGTGTTGCCTGTACTGAAAGTGAGCCTGTAGCAGAAGCAACAATAGAGGGCAGAGTGTCATGAGGCGAAGGAGAAGTGACCCACTCGGTTGGGTGAACAGGGTTACCATCCTCACAACACACGACTGGAACTTTGTCACTTACAGCATTGCGTGGGAGGATACACGGGACCACTCCCACATATGAATTAGACTGGGCGTTGATACTTTTCTCACTTGTTTGTCAATCAATATACGACAGCCCTGAAAGAGGGTCGTATAAGTTTCTCAGTGGGATGTTCCACAGATCTTTAGGATGGGGGGGCCTGTTAAAATTAGAAAAGGTTGGAAATAAGCTGGGGGGCTGCAGTGCCTGTGTAAAAACTGGTGTAGGGGGGATCAAGGGGTACGGGGGATTATTAGAAAAAGGCATTCCCAAGGATGAAGGAGGACCAAATGGCTGGATATATGGCTTAGCCCAGCCCGGCGTTTGAGGAGGACAGTTGTAGGTGGATTGGATGTACGAGCGATAAAGTGCTTCGGGGTTGAAAAGGGGAACATGGAAGCTTGATGTGAAGTTGGACCATTTGGGGGGGATTTTGGATTTGATAGTACCACCAGGCTGACTTTTGAGTGGGTTAGTCAAGGTTTCGGGGTAGAAATAACCTAAATTCCTTGTGGAAATCCCACCCTCATTGTTCCCCACATACCAGTCAGTGAGGTGGGATACAACCCTATGGTCTCTAAAATTGATAATGACAATGTCCCCCTCAATGTCCTTAGGGCGCACCCCAACCCACTGACATCTTCTAACCGTGACGATATCCCCATTAAGGTTCGGAGGAAGGGGTCTGTTTGTTTTTAGCCAGAAGATGACTTTATTTTTTAAACTATCGTCATTTTCCCTGTCCCCTTCCTGTAATGGTGGCACACCTGTCATGACAATAACAAAATTTAAAGAATCGGGCGGCAAGTCTACATTTCTTTTTGAAGGTAAAAGTTTCTTCTGTTTACAGTTTACATCAGCAGATTTGCCCATCCCATTCTTTTTCGCTGGTACTGCCCCCTTGGCCAGTGGTTTGGTAGTTGCCACACCTGGGGTAGCTGCCACGGGGGGTTGTATTGCTGAGGATTTCGCAACCACTGACGGTGCTTTGTTTGATGTGGAAACAGATTTGGTGGTATTAGAAGTAAGTGTTTTGGTGGTAGTGGAGGAAGAATGACTAGTGGCTTTGGTTAATACACCTGCAGCATGAGAAGAGCTTGCAGGGTTACTGGGGGGGCCTTTGATCTTATCTAAGCCTGAGGTATGAGACGATTCAAAGGACGCCACAAGGCGATCCAATTTTTCGCCCATAACCCTTACACGTTCTAGCAGAGGGAGCATGTAAGATTTAATAAGTTTCCCCATGATGTCAAGAGTCGCTTCACTAAACCCTAGGGAAACTAACTCAGGTGTTACTAAGTCAGGGGCTGCATGCTCACCAGCGACAGTGGAGCGGGGCTCTACTGTAGGGGGTGGGCTCAACACACTATTTGTGATGGGTTTTGGTGGAGGTGGGATGTGGCGACTACGTCCTTTCCTTTTTACCCCCCCCCTTTCGCCTCTTCTTCCTTGGAGGGGAGTGAACCACCCCTAGAGCTGCGTTGGACGAACGTCCTGGCGTTGGGCCATTCGCCTCTGGAATGGTCTCTCCAGGGACTATACAACCCAGAGACAAGTTGGACAGCATAGGGGATGGATCTACTTCCCTGCTGTGTAACTCAGGGATATTTATTTCTATTATACTAGAGTGATTAATAGGGGGACAGACCAACTGACCTCCGCAAGTAGCACTACTACAAGGCGGGGAGATAGCAGGGAACCTAAATATGCTAGGGGTGAGATTGAGATCAGTCGTGTCAGCATCAATAACGCTCAAACCTTGGGCGGGGAGATCCTTGGTAATATTGAGGACTGGCAGTGGAATACTCTTTAACTGCTCAATTGAGCGTCTACGCTCAGCTCTCCTTTCGGCCAGAAGTAGGTCCATATCGACCTCCTTGGCAGATTTCTTGAAGAATTTATCAAGGGGACCCAAGACAGAGACACTAACACCTGGAGGAGCAGAATGGCTCATGTTAACAAAGGACAAAACAGAATATGGGGATTGGATTAACGGCTCAAAAACAGTGCTAACAGTCCCAAATGTCAAAGAACACAGTCACTGCTTACTGCGAGTAAGGTGAAAATATCCTGGCCCAGCCCGGCCTCCTGCGGCCCCGGACGGCCACAGACGGTCCCGCCCTTGTCCCGGGCTTAGCCCGGCGCCCGCCCGCGCGCGTCCCGCGATGCGCGTCTACGCGTGTAGTTGTATAGCCGATGGCCTTTGGGGGCGTGGCCAGCCGGGAAGAGTCACCAGGTGCGGCGTGTCAAGAGCCGCTTCGAATCCTGGGACTCGCAGTCCCGCTGCTGCGCCGGTAATGGAGTCTCCGCCCTTCCAGACCCCTGCAGCCTCCTTGGACAGATGAAGAACAACTCCTGGAAACTTCAGCCTCTTCTGAACGTCGAGCGGCACCCGCAAAGCGGGAGCCGCGAGTCGCAGTTTTGGCCACCCGGGGCGGGGGGCGCGGCCAGCCGGGAAGAGTCACCAGGTGCGGCGTGTCAAGAGCCGCTTCGAATCCTGGGACTCGCAGTCCCGCTGCTGCGCCGGTAATGGAGTCTCCGCCCTTCCAGACCCCTGCAGCCTCCTTGGACAGATGAAGAACAACTCCTGGAAACTTCAGCCTCTTCTGAACGTCGAGCGGCACCCGCAAAGCGGGAGCCGCGAGTCGCAGTTTTGGCCACCCGGGGCGGGGGGCGCGGCCAGCCGGGAAGAGTCACCAGGTGCGGCGTGTCAAGAGCCGCTTCGAATCCTGGGACTCGCAGTCCGGCTGCTGCGCCGGTAATGGAGTCTCTGCCCTTCCAGACCCCTGCAGCCTCCTTGGACAGATGAAGAACAACTCCTGGAAACTTCAGCCTCTTCTGAACGTCGAGCGGCACCCGCAAAGCGGGAGCCGCGAGTCGCAGTTTTGGCCACCCGGGGCGGGGGGCGCGGCCAGCCGGGAAGAGTCACCAGGTGCGGCGTGTCAAGAGCCGCTTCGAATCCTGGGACTCGCAGTCCCGCTGCTGCGCCGGTAATGGAGTCTCCGCCCTTCCAGACCCCTGCAGCCTCCTTGGACAGATGAAGAACAACTCCTGGAAACTTCAGCCTCTTCTGAACGTCGAGCGGCACCCAATTTCATCAGAGATAACAATTTTTATATAATAGTTATTTCAACGCTTATGATTAAATTAAGCATTCGAGGACAAGGCAATGCCATACACATAGTCTATCCCTGCGCCCTTAATCCAATAACTGTAAACATGTGCAACACTAACTCATTATTTCTAGTCACTTGAGTGCTTTCCTGTGTTTAACAATAGCCCATAAAAATGTTGCCAATACCAACCAGACAGGAGGGCTATCAAGCTGTTGCGGATGGATAATTGCTTGTTTATACTGTCTGAAATTCATAGAGCACAGAAATGAAATCAATAAAGATATTGTTTGTTGAGATAAAATGAACAAAAAAGAAGTAGATGGTGAGCTGATTGTTAGATAAGAATTAACATCACATCGTACTATGTGTGCCCTATATTACAGAGTTACAGTGGGTTTATTTTTGTGTGCCTCCCATCTGATGGCACCTGCGTTCTCTAGGAAGATGGGCTTAGGTTTAGTTTTAGGGAAGGTAGCACAAGCTAGCAGGGAGTCAAACAGTTCACTCAAGCCAATGCTTGCCAGTGTGGATCCCATATAACTTATCCATGGTATTGCTTTGGCATGATCCAGTTTGAGGCACTCCTTTAATACTGCCTGGTTTAGAGTCAGGCCCTCACTCTTCCAAACAGAAAGCCACAGTAACAGGGGGCTATTTTAATTGTGTCACTAATATAAGATAGTCCCAATTCATTATGAGATTAAAAGAATTAGAACAATTTTGAGGCAAGAAAAGTAGCCTGTCAGCCAAGGCATCTTATTTACCTTGTAGAGAATCTATTTTTGCTGTACCCCACACTGCCGCCCCATAAGTGGCTGCCGCATTGGCTCTTGAGGAATAAATATGTAACATTTCAGGAAACAGTTTAATCCCCACTTTCTTTGTGAAGGTAAAGATGGCTGCAATGTCTCTCGCTCCAGATTCAGGGCTCTATTACTCACCATATATTTCCAAGAAGAATTACCATTGATTAAGACCCCAAGATAGGGAAAGGAATCAACAATCTCTACTCTGTGCTGGGCAAGATAAAAAGCGGGACACTTTTTTGACGGCGAGCCTGCGATTAATTTTAACTGGTTTAAACGCAGGTCCAGGTAGGGCATGAACCTAGCAAAATTCTTAAATGAGGCTTTGCAGTGTGGTAGGAGTACGTGAAAAAAGCACTGCATCATTTGTATAGAGGAGAATGGGGAGTTAGGCCCCTTCGATATATGGAAAATCCTTTGTACAATTTCCCAGGGCATTCTCTAACTTATTAGTCTGCAAGAAGAACAAAAATGGGGCAAATGGGGCAATTACACATCCTTGCCTCACTCGACGCTTAAGGCCAAATGGCTTAGTGCATTCCCCAGCTCTGCCACACCTACCACTTGCTGTGACCCCTACATAAAGCTGCCTGATAAAATTGATAATCGCAATGTCAAATGCCATGGATATCATGATTTCCCATAGCTTACTATAAGCCAAGCATTTGAATGTGACTGATAGACCCATGAACGCTAACTACAATTGACCCTTTTTGCGATTGTATATTTTGCAACCAACATATTTAGAAATTGGTCAATGGTGCCTTTGCCTTTTTCTGAAGCCATATTGAACCTTAGAAAGACATTGTTTCTCCTCTAACCAGTCCTCCAATCTGGCTCTGCTGAGAGCAGCACTGAATGCTGCGGCTAGACTGGTACAGGAACCAAAAGAAATAAGTCACATCTCTCCAACCTTGAAAGCCCTGAATTGGTTGCCTTACGACACCTTAAAGTGGCCTGCATGACACACAAAGCAATTCACAACAATACACCCAGTTACTTGGCTCTAAAGCTGGAAAGGTCTGGAGGTTGCAGACAACTACGAAGTGCGAGCACTTTCCTTCTGAAAACTCAATCCTTCATAAGAAGAGTACTAGTTGTAGACCTTTCTCTGGGGTTGCACCAAAGAATTGGAACTCCTTACCTCCAGTAGTGCGTGGAATCACTTCCCTTACCACATTAAAAAAGACGTAAAAATACTACTAATGAAAACATTCATGTCCTAAGTTTTAATTCTAGGATGTCACCGAGTCCTCTTTATGATCCGAATACCATTGCCTATCTCAGGTGGAATGGACAAGACCATTTTATGTAAGACTAATATCACAGCCCTTATTGCTCTATAACTGTGTAGTGTAAATCTTAGCTGGCTGTGGGTCCCCCTAAGTTCATCTATACACTTTATATCCATTGTGAATCAATTGAGGTTATAATATTTATGTTCGCTATTCGCTAGCACAGTCACCTAATAATAATAATAATAATAATAATAAGGGAGCTTATAAAGCTGCTGGCCACGCACACCGACGTGTCCCCGCACTGTAGTGAGTGAAAAATTCCAGAGCCCCCCAATGTTCAATAACTATCTATTGTACTGTCTACTGTACAACGTCGTGCAGATTCACGGTGCTCTATGTTTGTTATTCATATATTTTATATTTCTTTTGTACGAATTGACACATTTGAAACTGTGTATACCACCTTAACCATTTATGTTCTTATACTGTAAAGCGCTCTGATACCCTCGTGGGTCACGTTTGCGCTGTATAAAACTTTATAAATAAATAAATAAAATAATTTAGGAATAGGTGACCCATTAGCTTGGTAATGATATCGGCCTATTATTTTTAGGATCTCTCCTATCTCCTTTTTGTAGATGGATATAATGGTTGAATGTGTCCAAGAATTGAGGGGACCCTCCTTTAAAAGGGCATTTAACACATTTATCAAACGTGGAACCCAAAGATCTGTTGGACTCAGGAAGAGATCAGCAGCTTTTAAGAAGCCCGAGAGATCTCATGCATTCAAACTTTAAAGGGGTGGAATTTGCCTTCACTGTTAAAGGACTGTTAGAGGTATTGTTCTCTAGAGAGTTCTGAAACATCTTTTCGGAGTGGTTACGCAGCCTAGCTCCTCAATATGGAAGGCAACAGGTGGCCCTGTATCTTCTTGGAGAAAGGGTGCATTAACCCATTTCTAGAAGCCTCTATAATCTTTGGCCTCTGAAGCACGCCACAAATCCAACCAAGCCTCCTCGCTTAGGGATTTTAGTCTATTCTTTCTAGTTGCCCGATAGCTAGCCCTTAAACTCAATATCAGATGTACATCTCTGGGGATCGAATGCACTGCTTTATGAAGATTTGATAAAGCTTTGATAAATAAAGAGTCAAACCAACACTGGGAGGGGGATGGTTTCGTTGGGAAGGACCTTTTCAGATGAAGTTGACCTCATCCAGTAGTGGAATAAAGTGCGTTTTAGCCCAACAAGGATCCAGCCTTTGGTCTAGACAAACCAGGATCTTAGGTTGTTTATGACCTCGAATCAAAGGGAAAACAGTCTCCTTGTCCACTTTAAGCCACTTCAGGATGTAACCATTGTTCCTTGATAGGTGAGGTGTAGTAATAATGTCTGGATGGATCTTCTGACTACCTTCCCATATTAATATGCAGGCCAGGACAGCATGATCACTCAGTCCCAACAACGTTGACTGGGTCTTATTCCCTCTCCCACTAAGGGTGGTTGTTACAATTATAAAATCTAGGGTGGACTCCGATTAGAAATCCCTACTGTTGCCTCCAATGCACCTGTTAAGGGGTTTAATTTGTTAACAATCCTAAGAATCCACATTACTTTGAGCCTATTTAAGCCATTTCCATTGGTGTCGTATTTAAAGTGGATCATGCTGTCGCCAACACAGTGTTACCACAGACTGGAATCAACCACTGATGACATGGCCCGTCAAAGGAGGTATTATAGAAATTGATTACAAATATATCAGAGTAGGTATTTCCCTCACATATCAAGACATGAAAGTAGAGAGAGGTATCTAAGTAGTTCACAATATTTTTCTTAATAGTATTAGCTTAGAGAAATAAAATGCCATCTCTAGCTTGACCTGAGGTAGGCAGTTGGGCTGGGGTTTGAGGTAGGCAGTTGGGCTGGGGTTTGATAAGAACGACAGCCGTCCAGGAAGACTGGGCCCACCTCCCACATCTCTTGGAGGCATAAAATATTGTATTTATTTACCCTCCTCAGCCACTCAGGATTATCTTTTTTGTTCTTGAGTCCTGCAAAATTCCAGGTAGCCAACATTAGCTGTCAGCTCTCTGCTCCCGCTTTCCCTCATTGAATCAGGTTCAGGCACGTCAATATCCATCCTTGGGGTAGAGTTTCTGGTTCGTCAATCACAATCCTCCAGGCTCTCCAACGGGGTATATCTATTACTAAGGGATCTCATCGCCAATCATCTGTACATTGCTTAGGGGGTGAGAAAGAATAGGAAGTCTAACTTTTCCTCCCCCTGTTGCTGTAGTAAAGAGGTGCTTATAGAAATGAGATAATGGTAAGGCAAGAATCTGAGAGGTTAGCGATGATGCAAATGGGAATTGTTTTAACATATGCCCCACTATAGCTGGACTGTCTAGGTTCACCAGAATGCAATCCCCCATTATGTTCTTGTAGTAGGGCCCCCCCACCAACCTCTCCTCACCATTAGGTTCTGCATGTGTAATTGGGGAAACCCTTTTGTAGTCTTAGCGTTGTTCCGTTGACTCCACCTGACTTTGTCTCAACTGAGATTTTTCTTGTTTTACCAAAAGTTGTAGTAATTACCTACTGGGCCACTGGATATGTTTTTTGTATCTCCATGTACGCATCTGATATTAACGAATTTCCCTTGTATAATTTGCAATGGGAGGACTAAGTCACCTTGTACTACTGACTACTTGCAACTGGAATCCAACAGAGTAGTTTTCCACTTTTTATTAATTTGTACACTTTAAAAAAAAACAAGGGCCAATCTCTGGGTAAAATAAATGGAGGTTGGCAAGTAATTGACTCCCATGGGTTTTTTTGTGATCTGTTTGTTTTTACAAAAGCGGGCTACATGCCCCAGTCGCCACACTCAAAGCATTGTTGAGCAGAAGGGATCTGCAGCTCTGGTTTTGATGGATATGCTGTTTTTGCTTTGTTAGTAGTTTTCTGAGGTTTCCTTTCATTATGAGCATTCATCTGTTGAGGAAGAGTCCTTGTATTCTTTTCAAAATGTCTTTGATGAAAGCGAGGTTGAACTCATGAAAAAGTGTTAGTCATTTCTGCCCATTAGCATAACCACTTTTGTATATGATGGGGTAAGGATTCTAAAACTGTTCTAAACCTATTTTATCCATAATGTCTTCCTTGGTATGTTCTTCTGGTTTTAATAATTTCTCAGCAGCTGTTTTCAATTTAAAGTATAGGGTTTTGGTGTCTCACCTGGTTTTCCCCTCTCTCATCTAAACCTCAAACGATAAACTTCTTCATCCAGTCCGGCTGTTTCCAGTATCACCTTTTTTACTTCCTCATGTGTGAATTCTCTGAGAGGATGTTCTGTTTGATAGGCAGCTTGAGTCTCACCTGTTAGTAAAGAAGCAAAATGAAAAGGCCATCGTTTTACAGGCCAAGCACTAGCCCTAGCAGTTCTTTCAAAATTTACCAGGAAGGCATCAAGATCTTCTCCTGGTAGTAGTTTTTGCAAAGTTATCATAGGAGTGGCGGTTATAGGAGCCCTATTGTTCACCAATCCAGACGATTCTTGCAGTTGTTCCAGTGCCAGTTTATTAAGATTTTCTGTTTGAGTCTTTTAGGCATCTCAAAATATTTCTCTATCAGCCTTAGCTGAAGACATGTGGCGTGCTAGGGCCCATTCTAATTTATGTTGTCCTTGTACTAAATGTTGTATTAGTGCATCCATTGTGTATCAATGGAGGTGGACTGTCAACTTTCTCCACCACTTGTCGCAGTTACTGAGAATATAAGGTCAAGAAACAACTTCTTTAAGAAAATAAACTCATGTGCTTTATTTAATTCTCTTGCTGAAATAGTGTTTTGATGTCGAAATTAATATCCTTTTTCTTCTTCCTTTCTTTAGGAACTTTGGTGTTCCAGTCCGCCGGGACTCTCGACAGAAAGGAGAGTTCAGTGTTGTATCACAATGGGATACTTGTGTCTTGGGCAAGTCCATTTGCTATGCCTTGGTCCCGGAAGGATTCTGGTGAACCACTGGTGGCATCATGTTTAACCGACACAGTAAACCACCTCTCCGCATCCTGTCTTTATGTCGCCTACATTGCACAGCTAACACGGTGATGCCCTGCTGGCAGCTCATCCATACAATGCACTCTCCCAATTAGTACGAGTGCGGCGGTAGATGCAAAATTGGCGACAAGGGTATCCTGACTCATGTGGTACTGGGGTGGTGGCCGTGCACACGATCCTTCATGCGCGGTGCTCGTGCTGCCTACAAACCAGGCCGTCTGCCAGAGGCACGTTGTGGAGGCTGCGGACTCTCCTGGTGACATCCAGTACTGCAGGCCTACGCTACAGACACCCAAGCTCAGGCATGGGAGCTGTTGGTGTCACCAGTACCACCAGTGGGCCCTACAAACTGTGAGTGGCTTTTCATAAGGCAGCAGGCAGTCCCATAGAACTCCTCCACATAATCCACACCCACTTCAGAGTTGGACAACATCAAGACCCTATCAGGGTGGGCATCATGGCCCACATCCCAGCAGTTGAACTATTTGTAGTGGAGAGAGCCCACTCTGCACAGGCCCCTAGATGGAAGGAGTGGGTGGAGCGAGTGATCGTATTTTTTGAGGCGACTAAGCTGGACAATGCCCAAAAGCGCTCCATGCTGCTACATTTAGGAGGGAAAGACGTTCACAAGATAGCGACAACAGTAGCTGAGGCAACACCAAAGACCCATCTCACACTCATTGCGGCCCTGAATGCCCATTTTGAACTGATGGCAAACCAGGACTATGAAGGTTTGTTGTTCAGACAGGCACAGCAAAAGCCTGATGAGTCCTTGGAGGTATTCCACGCACGTCTAAAAGAGCTGGCGGGAACATGTGATTTTCAAGATGAGACCGAGGAGATAAGGGGCCAGATCATACAGGGGTGTGCGTCAGCGAAACTAAAGTAAAGAATACTGAAAGAATCGGGAATGTCACTAGAAGACATACTCACCCTGGGGAGAACCAAAAAACTATCAAAAGCAAGGGCAGCACACATGGAGACCGCTCTTCAAACTCCAATCAAGACAGAGTCGGTCAAGGCAGTCGCCAGCATCTGCCACTGAATCGATGATGCGCACAAGAAGCCCCACTGCCAATGAATCGATGGCTCGCACAAGAAGCCCCAGGATCAAGTTGTTTGGGTACTGAGGAGGGCCATCACACCAACCATCTGAATGCCCAGCAAGAGGGAAGAGATGTACGGCCTGCAGAAAGTTTAACCACTTTATGAAAGTGTGCCAATCCAGTAAGAGGCGGGCAGGAAGGTCTCTAGTCAACATGATTCCTAAGTCTTAGGAACAAGTCAGTGACATGGACGATGATAACCAAGAGGAACACACGGTACACTCAGTCTTCACTGTGGGGTCTGCAGCTCACACCCAGATGCGCCTTCCCTAATGCCAAGTCCTAGTGGCTGGGCGCCCATCAACAGCAATAATCGACACAGGAGCCACCATAAACATTATGTCCTGGGAAGCGTACAGAGAGATGCCATCTCCTCCAGTGTTGATGCCGGCCAAGGTAAAGGTGTTTGCGTATGGCCAAACAACCCCGCTAGCCATAAAAGGAAAATTCAAACCCACAATACCATATGACAAGCAAGAGATGGATGCTCTGGTGTATTTGACCGAAGAAGGAGAATGGCATGTTGCTGGGTTGCAAATCAGCCAAAGATTTAGGGATCATCATCTTCGCTTTTGGCATCCATCATGAGGGCATGAGCCAGATACTGGAGGAATTCACGTAAGTATTCAATGGCATCGTGTGCCTGCGTGACACACAAATACACCTGCACATTTATCCGCTGGTACAACCGGTTGCTCTTCGGCACAGGAGGGTCGCTTTTCATCTACAACCACTCATTGAAAAGGAGCTGTGCAAGTTGGAAGAAGCTGGAATCATCGAGAAGGTCAAAGGTCCAACACCCTGGGTGTCTCTGATAGTGGTCACAAGGAAGCCAAAACAGCTGGGGGAAGTCGGGATATGTGTGGATATGAGAAATTGAAATTGAAATTAAAATATTTATAAAGCGCACATCCACCAAGCGGTTTCTTGGCGCTAGGGACGCAGACCATAGGACAGTGGGAAGGACGAACTACTAGTGTGGGAAGGCTTGGGCAAAAAGAAATGTTTTCAGAGCTTTCTGAAACTCTGGATAATTGGGGGAGGACCTGAGGAATGGGGGAAGAGTATTCCAGAAGGTAGGCGCGAGCGTGGAGAATTTAACGCCTCCTGACCTCTTCTTCTTGAAACAAGGGACAACCAAAAGAGATTGTGAAGAAGAACGCAACTCTCTGCTAGGACGGTAGGCCTTGATCTCAGAGGAAATAAAGCCAGGGGCTGTCCCCGCCCTGGCCTGGAAGGAGATACAACCCATCTTAAACAGGTCACGTTCCCGGATAGGCAACCAGTGCAGAGCTTTGAGCAGCGCGGTGACATGATGAGACTTGGACAGGTTATAAGCAAGTCGGGCTGCCTGATTCTGCACCAGTTGAAGTCTCCGAAGGTTGTATAGCGGGGACACCGGTATACAAGACGTTGCCGTAGTCTAAACGGGAGATCACCATTGCAGACAGAATGAGTTTGAGGGCACAAAAGGAGAAAAAACGTGACACCTTTCGAATAGTGCGGAGAGTGAGAAAACACGAGGAAACAACTGAACTAATCTGAGAGTGCAAGGTGAGGTGAGCATTAAGTTTAATCCCTAAGGTTTTGACCGAAAAGGAGGGGGTGGGAGGGGAACCCAGGGGAGAATTAAGAACACTGCCATCAAGAGGGAAAGACACCTGATACCCACCATAGATGAACTGATCGGGGAACTCAGCGGAGTCAGCTGGTTCTCTAAGCTCGATCTCTGAGCTGGGTATCATCAGTTAGTCCATGATGAACTCTCCCGATACATAACAACATTCTCCACACATGTCGGAAAGCAGCGCTATAAGTGTTTGAGCTTTGGAATCTCAAGCGCTGCTGAAGTGTTGAAGAACACTATCCAAGAGCTCTATGCAAGTCTTCCAGGGATCGTGAATGTGAGCAATGATATTCTGGTCCATGCTAAGTCCGTAGTCGAACACAACACCCGACTCAGACAGATATACCAGAGAATTCAAAAATCGGAAATTACCTTGCGCAAAGAGAAGTGTGAATTTTTTCAAAGGAAGCTACAATTATTTGGGTACGTCTTCTCCGCGGTAAGATTTGCTCCGGATCCAGACAACGTTTGAGATATCAAAGAGGGCCCAGTTCCCACCAACATAACGGAAATGTGCAGTTTCCTAGGGATAGTGAACTACTATTCATCAAAGTAGGAGGATGAAGGCAAAAGGCTTGAGGGAAAGCTTACCTAATGCTGGTAAACTAAACACTAAGCATGCAGGGCCCGATTCACAATGGTAAACTCACACTTTTGTGTAAGTTTACTACGTTTCAGCATTTACAAAGATAAACTGTGACCAAAAGTCGACCTTTACTACTTTACAGTATTCACAAAGGTAAACTTAGACCAAAAGTCCAGCTTTACTAGTAGTGATCTACCTTTGTGAAGATTGAAAAGTAGTAAAGTTAGACCTTTCGTCTAAGTTTACCTTTGTGAATACTGAAAAGTAGTAAAGTTAGACTTTTGGTCTAAGTTTAACTTTGTAAATAATGAAAAGTAGTAGACTTACACAACAATGTAAGTTAACTTTTGTAATTTGGTCCTGCAATGTTTAATATTACAGCAAGAGTGACCTGATTGCTTTAACATAAGGTCCCTAAAAAGGTAAGTGTCAACTTTGTCCAAGCCTTAAAATATCTCTGACTTTATGCTTTTTAAATACAAATATGTGTTGCCCATGGGTGTTTGGCATCTCATGTTATGTCTCATCTTTTAAACTGTATTTTTATTTACAAATATTCTTTGTACAGGACCCTTCTTCTGACCCCTGTTTGCTCCTTGATATCTCAGACAGATCAGACCATTCTGTCTCGATCTGCCCCAAAAAGACCTTAAGACTGAAATGTAGATGAGGTCTGAGCACCTCTGACTCACAGAAGTTGACATTCTTGTGTCTGTGTATTTCTTTCTCCCTTTCCATGTATTTCCTGTATTTATCTATTCCTCCTACTCTCACTCTCATTCTCACTCTCTTTCTCTTTCTCTTTCTCTCTTTCTCTTTCTCACCCCATCTCCATTGCCCTCCCTCTCTCTCTCATCCTTCCCTCCCTCACTCAGCCCCCTCTCTCTGCTTCTACCTCGTTCTTACATCGTCTTGCAGCTGTTTTCTGCAGAAAATCTTATCAGGGTGGAGACAGGGAATATATATTTTTTATTTTGCTGGGAGTCGAGGTGTCAGCTCTCTTTTGTTGGCAAACAGCCTGAGTTCCCGTGAAGTGCATTTATAAATAATGATACTGCATATTCTGGTAGCCTGCCTCTTCTTTGGAAACCCATGTGATATGTCATCAGGACACAGTTAAGTGAAGCCCTTCTATTTATGAAATGTAAGCCTCTCAGCGCTATGCATACAGCTTTGGAGAAAGTGACTGAGAACACTGGGCCAACAGCTCATATGCGGCCCTTCTTCTTACAAAGTGGGCACCAGCGCCCTTCAGAGCATGTTTGCTCCAATCCAGTCTGTGGCATTGATTGTTGCACTCGTGGAGTATCTGCGCCCCTGTGAGGATGAGTTAGACATGAAGCCAAAGTTCAGAGGTCATTAGTTTCTAAGCCTCGTCACCTTATGTCAGATAGTGTTTGTAAAGTGAAAGGTGAACCTTGAGCCGGGCCTTCTGCTGCTGAGGTCTCTAAGCGGCGCCTGCTGAGTTTTGCTCGGTGTCTGACCAAAGGCATGGGACAAAGACTGGCTAATCTACTCGAATAACATTCAAAACTGCAGAATATGGGATCAAATCATTTCAAGGCTCTTGTCCACAGTTTGAAAATATGATTTTAGAATCTTAAATTGTTACTACTTCAGGCAGGGAGAGGGCCTGATCAGAGTCCAGTCAATCGTTGGAATCTAAACCGCTCAGAGATTGGTAACGATTAGATGTTACCACCTCAAAACCTCTAGACACACTAGAGGCACTACCTCTACTCCCCACAGAATCATTGGTAGGCTGGACAAATAAATGTCTATAGAAGAACCCGAAGGGTCTGAGTGAAATTCCCTGGTCATTCGGTGGGCAAGAGGTACCTCTGATCAAAGAGGTGGTGGCAAGATGTGGGTTTTTAAAATTTACTATTACACAGTCACCACTGATATTTTTATGTGATTTCCCTATCCAATTAGTTCTTGTGGTGGTTAGAATCTCATCAGACAGAGCTACTGGGAAACCACACTCTCGGTTAAGCCAACCCACGGTTTTATTCTTCAAAGATTCATGTGTTTCCAGATTGCTATGAGGCCCCGTCTCCCTGACTGGTGGGACATTGGTTAAAACTGCCACATATGGAGCACAGTCTGGGGGTAAGTCGGGCTGCGAATAACCATATCGCTAAGTCTTCTCTTTAATTAGCCCTGGCTTATCCACTGGGACTATAGTAGTAGGAGTATCTAAACACACTGGAGGCACAGGGTTGGATACAGCTACAGTAACTGGGCATGATCCCTCTTTGGGTATCTTAGGTGACTCCGTTATAGATCCATTAACCCTTGTACCTGCTTCTAGGCTAACAATTGACCCTGTCTGTGAACTCAGAAGGCCTCCCAAACTCTTTACCCCCCCCTGAAATAGTGTCAAGTTTGTCCATTAAAGGTTTAATAATTTTGTCAAACTTAGCATCAATAATGCTAATCAAGAGCTCTAACTGTTCGGGAGCTAGTTTAACCTGAGGATTATTAATAACTGATACTGAGTCATTAACAGCACTGTTAGATAATGGCTTGGGTCCTATTTTGTTATGTCCCCCCCCCTGTTTTGGTAGGATTATCCTACTAAAACTCCTCCCGGATCTTAATACCCTCTGGGCTCTTGGAGCCGGTGAGCCTGATACTAATGTATCATGAGGAGCCTCGGGCGTGACCAAGTTAGGCTCTGATTCTATAGGAGTAGCCGTGGTTGGAAGTACAGGAAACTCCAAGTTGCAAATAACGTCTACTAGAGAGGTAGACAAAGATGTGGGTGACTTGGGTGGACTGGGTACTGGAACAGAGAGACTCCCCCGACCCAATGATAGTCGGCGTTCTTTATTAATTTTGTCTACCACTTTTACCAGGTAATTGTCAAGAGTAGCAAAGGCAGGACGGGTGTTGACATTATTACCTTTAGACATAATTGACTCTCCCAGAATGCTTATAACAAATTATAAAAATCCGAAAAGCCTTAATAAGGAACAAAATAATATTCCCTTATATTGTTAAAATACTGTTAAAAGAAACGCAGTCCTGGGAACAAACAAACAGGAATGCAAGTGAAAAAACATATACAGTCCCAATATAAAAATGAATAGGTGGTGGGCTCAATTACCAGGTCCAATACGGGCTACCTCAAAGGACCCAGAGCCTGTCTCAGAACCAAAGTCCGTGGCCCAGCCCTGCCTCGTCCTGCCACGGACGGCCACAGACGGTCCCGCCCTTGTCCCGGGCTTCTCCTGGGCGCTCCCGCGCGTGACTCGCGATGCGAGAGGCGTTCCGTCTACTTAAGTGGCTCCGGGCGCGCTGGTGGCGTGAGTGCTGCGCACCTCCCTGGGGCAGCTGGGAAAGGTAGTTCGACGTGTGGTTGCTGCGGCCATTCCCCTTACGGCGTGGCAAGTAGCGGACAGCCGTTTCCCTCACGGCTGGCGGTCCGGTAAAATGTTTGGCCCCCAGCAGCTCAAGGCGCTCCATCTACTTAAGCGCCTCCAGGCGCGCTGGTGGCGTGAGTGCTGCGCGCCTCCCTGGGGCAGCTGGGAAGGGTAGTTCGGCGTGTGGTTGCTGTGGCCGTTCCCCTCACGGCGTGGCTAGTAGCGGACAAGCCGTTTCCCTCACGGCTGGCGGTCCGGTAAAATGTTTGGTCTGCTGAGTTTTGCTCATTGGTCTGGCCGAACGCATGGAACAAAGACTGACTAATCTCCTCGAATAACATTAAAAACCACAGACTATGGGGTAAAATAACTTCGACACTCTTGTCCATAGGCTGTAAATCTGTTTTGTGAATTTTGAATGGTTAACTGTGCTTTGGTGGGGCTGGCCATGGTTTAGCATAGCTGCTTGAATGAAAAGTTCTAGTTCCGAACATTTCCAGTAGCCCCTCAGCTCAAAGTCCATATTGAGCTGATTCCCTCAAGGACATGTATTAAATGACCATGAGATTTCTGTAAAAGTGTTTATTTGTATTGATCAAACACAAGGAGAGAATGGACAGAGTGCTAAAACTTTTCAGAAAATCATCCCCAGTCATAGATCTGGGTTGATTCCATCATCGTTCTCTAGCTCACTTTGCCACTCCAGTTCTGACCCATCCAGATGCAAATTAGTCTTGACCCTATTCCTCACGGGAACAGTCTAAGTCGAACTACCAAGCCAGGTTTTCCCAGGACCAGAAACAAGCATCCAGGGACAGGTTTCGGGGTAAGACCCTTCATCAACCAGGCTAGCTTGAATTCAGTGGCAAAGTAACCAGGGACAAATGTCTGGGCCTACCCTGCCAACTTAGGGCGAACAGACACTCCCCATCACAGATGTGGGTGGAATCCATCATACTTCTTTAGCTCACTTCGGCACCCCATTTTAGACTCAGCCATATACCAATCAGTTTTGACCCTGTTCCTCCTGGGAACAGTTCAGCCCGAATTGCCAAACCAGGTCTCAGGCTCACTGTGGCTCCCAACAGATGCGCTCAATCCAGCTCTTCTGTCTCCTTCCCTACGGTTCCAAACTCTGCACCTTTTCTTTCCGAGACACACAATTCCGGAAGGAATTCCAGTCTCTTCCACATTGCGTGATGCCCTGTTTGTATTCTGACACCACACCGGTCCTGCAATAGAAGAGGGTGCAGTCGGCTCTGGGGACATCAAATATATCTTCTATATCCCCAGGTTTGTGACACATCCCCATTCACAGATTTTCAGGATTGAGGAAAAGGAGAAATCGAGATTGGAAGTCTGAGCCCACTATATCTTTTACAGTCCAATGCCGAACTTCAAACGTAAAAGGTTGCAGTAAAAGGAACCGTCTAATGCCTATAAGATTACTTCCTCTGTTTTGACTTAACCACATTAGCAGGGCATGATCAGTGTATAGTAGGAATGCTTTGCCTTCTAGATAATAACAGAGTTTGTCAACCATCCACTTAATAGCTAAACGTTCTTTCTCTATAGTGGGATATGCAGTCTCCCAGGATAATAGCTTTCGACTGATATAGAGAATGTGTTTCTCTACCCCATCAACATCAATCGGGGATTAGGTACCCTCATTTGAGGCGTCTGTCTGTAATACAAAGGTTTTCTCAAAATTAGAAGAAATTAGAACTGGTGTAATGGCCTTTTTGAGAGTCTGGAACACTTGTACAGCTTCTGCTAAAGGGTGTTGAAATGTCACGTCAGGAGTTCAGTTTTTTAAAAGATTGGTTAAAAAAGTAGCTATTATAGCGACCTTGGTATATACCTTCCGGAATATTCTGCTAACTCCAAGAAAGCTCTGATTTTCTTTTTATTTGTAGGAAAAGGTACTTCAGTAATAGCTTAAATCTTTTCATATTGGGGTTCTATGACTCCATTTTCTAAGAGGTAACTGTTCTCTATGTCTTTTATGTCTATTGTGTTTGGAACCCCCGTTCATCTAGGTTCCTTGTGAGTATTTGAACAGGACCCAGGTAAGCCATGGCAAAGTATTTGCCTCGATTTTATTGGTCCCATGCATGAGTTGACTTCAAGTGACCGGTTTGCCCTAGGAGTGGTGGATGTTTTCTTGAAGTAGTTGAGTGTAACATTTTTTAAGGAAATCACTACAGAAATTACCATCGGGTTTTTGGGTAGTTTGTTTCAGGAAGAAGGTGTTACATCTGTCCTCATCACTGACAGTGGCACACAATTAGTTTCCAGGGAGATACACAACATTTTGAGAGGTTGTGGGGTTTTACATACCCGTACCACCTATACAACCCACAGAGGAATACCATTAATG
Organism: Lissotriton vulgaris; assembly: GCF_964263255.1. NCBI lineage: Eukaryota > Metazoa > Chordata > Amphibia > Caudata > Salamandridae > Lissotriton > Lissotriton vulgaris. The sequence goes on along the minus strand of NC_141694.1, from coordinate 1,805,081,114 downwards.
AGAGGGTGAACAGGCTGGGTAAAGGAGTGATACAGATGGCGTGTGCTAATGGTTTGATGGTGTGTAGGTTAGTAAATCATATGGTTTAGGCGTACCGCACTCCTGGCCATCCTCCTGATCTTAAATGTCCCTTTAAACGTATGTGAGTTTGGCCTCCTGGATCCAATTTTGTTCCAGTTGTGCATGAAAGATTGGGTGGAAAAAGGTGGCGAGTGAAGAATCCTGTAAAGGGGGAAAGTTTCTTGTTCTCCAAAGTAGTCCATAACATATTTGTGTGGGGAATTTAGTGAAAGTCAAAGTAGGGACAGTTGGAAGAGGTCTTTTACATTTTTTAGAACCTTTCAAAGTTAAAAAAGTGTTCAGGTATGGTGGGTAACTGGACAATGGTCAGAGATTGAACTTTAGACGTGTAGCGTTGTTTCAGAAAAAGAGTGCGACAGGTGAAGAAATGCTGTCAAGAAATGATGGGTATGTGTTAGGGAATAAAATAGGTGAGTCAGATTTTACAACCAGCGATGAGGTCCGTCAAGTATAGGGGTGTGGGTCTGGGAATTCTACATCGGAGTGCTCCACCATGATTCAGGGAGGGGATATTCTCAGGTGCGGTAGAAGTGTCAGAAACGGCAGGGCACCAGCCTAACTTGAAGACTTTGAGCTGTAATTATTTATTTATTTATTTATTTATTTTGTGTTTTGTTTTTCTTTGCCTTTCGCATTTGTTTCAGAAGTCATTTTGTCATTTAGTAGAAAGGAGAACGGTCTGTTGTAAATTAATTGATGTTTATTAGTTGTTCTCTATGTCTTTTATGTCTATTGTGTTTGCAACCCCCGTTCTACTAGGTTCCTTGTAAGTGTTTAAACAGGAACGTTCATCAACAAGCTCCCTAATCAATAAAAGAGATTACCTTTCTTGATCCCAAAGTATCCTGTCTTCCTTTACAAGAGTATCCTAAGTATTTTACCTTGTTATAACATACTCGTGATTTTTTTGCACTTAAATGTAAGTTGGATTTTGGCATTTAATTTAAGACCTTTGTTAGATGTACTAAATGCTCCTTCCACATGGGACGGAATCTAATAATATCATCTAGGTATGGCAATGAATACACTTGATGGTTTTCATGTGCTAGATTCATCAGACATTGAAAAGTAGCAGTGGCTCCATGAAGTCCGAAGGAAAGTACTGTGGAAAAGGCAGTTTTTTCTCTATCTTCTTTTTTTTAATAGGACAGGACAATAGCCTTTGGTAAGGTCTATAGTCGTTATATATATTTGGCATCTCCTAGCCTCTTGTTAAGTTTGTCAACCCTGGGAAGTGGATAAACATCCAACTTAGAGATGGTAATAATGGCACAAAAGTCTATACAGAAACATATACTCCCATTGGGTTTGGGAACTAAAACTGTGGGAGAAGACCAGTTACTCCGGGAAGTTTCTATAACACCCATTTTTAATATTTGTTCAATATCACTATGGATAGCGTTGCGCTTTGTAACAGGGATTCGGCAAGGTTTTAATTGTTCTACTTTCCCTTCTGGTGTCAGAATAGTGTGTCAGATAAGCCTTTATTGGTACTTCATAGAATATAGCAGAGAAAGGATGGAATATTTATTTAAATTCCTCCCTTTGTTCTTTGGACAACTCTTCATTTATAGGTAGCTGATCTAGAGTAGAACTATTGTTATTTTCAGGTTTGATGATGAATACAGGTTTTGGCAGAGACCATAACTATTTTTTTCAGAAGATTTATGAGAAAGGTTTGTTCTTTATGGGTTCCAATCTTTAATGTATATGAGACCTTTTCAAATCTTCAGTGATCTAAAAGGGGCCTTTTTATTCTGATTTCATTTTATGGGCTGAGTTAGGTAATACTACTAAAACCTAGTCGCCTTGGTCGTATATCCTCCATTTCTTCCTCTTATTATAAATTTGTATTTGTTTCCTTTGGCTTTTCTCTAAGTTTGTATACGCCAATTCTCTAAGCTTTCCTATAAGAGCTTTCAACTGTTGGCTATGTTCTAAAATATTACCTGCTTTAGGTTTCATATCTTTTTCCCAATCCTCTCATGTAATCTCTAGGAGGGTGTGATTGTTTTGTCAATATAACAGCTCAAAAGAGGAGCATCCTAGGCTACTCTGCACTTGACTCCTCAGTACAAAAAGTGCTAGGGAAAGCATTTGGTCCCCGTTTTTCCCTTCCCCTGATCGATGGGTGTAAGCAACGTGTGATACCGCTCCACTATACCATCTATTTGAGGGTGGTATACTGAGGTTTTGATATGTCTAAAATCTAATTGTTTGCATCTCTGAGTCATTAATCATGATACAAAGGGAGTACCTTGGTCTGTTAGAATTCTTTCATTTGGGAGCCCAACCCGAGAGAAAAATTCAATTATCTGGGCTACGTATAGGAAATGCCTCTGGATATCGGGTAGCGTAGTCTACTAACACAAGGGCATATTGATGCCCTTTTGCAGACCTGCTAATAGATGGGAACAAGCATAAAACATGATTTGATCTGGGAAATCTTTGGGAACTAGCAATTGAGATGGGTCTGTGGTCCCTGCTATTCTATATAGGAGTCAGTTTCTTATTTGAAAATGAGGGTAGGTATGGGTATCGTTCTGTCATGCCTTATCCCAAATAGATTAAACAAAGGTATAGTTTATCTGTGTAAAATGAAAGTTGGAATCTATCATCCAAGGTTTGGAAATTAGGAAGGCATTTTGTGGAGTCGGGGTTTCAACTTCTACCAGATCTTTTGAATGAGTTCAGTTATACTTTACTCACAATTTTCTTTGCTTGAAAGTAAATGCAGACAAATACATTCATTTCTTAATTTTTTTAACTAGCTAAGATACTCTTGAACATATAAAATTCAATTATAAAAACAATTTCATCAGAGATAACAATTTTCATAGAACAGTTATTCCAACGCTTATGATTAAATTAAACATTCGAGTACAAGGCAATGACATACACATAGTCTATCCCTGCGCCCTTAATCCAATAACAGTAAACATGTGCAACAATAACTCATTATTTCTAGTCACTTGAGTGCTTTCCTGTGTTTAACAAAAGCCCATAAAAATGTTGCCAATACCAACCAGACACATAAGTGGCTGCCACATTGGCTCTTGAGGAATAAATATGTAACATTTCAGGAAACAGTTTAATCCCCACTTTCTTTGTGAAGGTAAAGATGGCTGCAACGTCTCTCGCTCCAGATTCAGGGCTCTATTACTCACCATATATTTCCAAGAAGAATTCCCATTGATTAAGACCCCAAGATAGGGAAAGGAATCAACCATCTCTACTCTGTGCTGGGCAAGATAAAAAGCTGGACACTTTTTTGACGGCGAGCCTGCGATTAATTTTAACTGGTTTACACGCAGGTCCAGGTAGGGCATGAACCTAGCAAAATCTTAAATGAGGCCTTGCAGTGTGGTAGGAGTACGTGAAATGAGCACTGCATCATTTGTATAGAGTAGAATGGGGAGTTGGGCCCCTTCGATATAGGGAAAATCCTTTGTACAATTTCCCAGGGCATTCTCTAACTTATTAGTCTGCAAGAAGAACAAAAATGGGGCAAATGGGGCAATTACACATCCTTGCCTCACTCGACGCTTAAGGCCAAATGGCTTAGTGCATTCCCCAGCTCTGCCACACCTACCACTTGCTGTGACCCTACATAAAGCTGCCTGATAAAATTGATATTCGCAATGTCAAATGCCATGGATATCATGATTTCCCATAGCTTACTATAAGCCACGCATTTGAATGTGACTGATAGACCCATGAACGCTAACTACAATTGACCCTTTTTGCGATTGTATATTTTGCAACCAACATATTTAGAAATTGGTCAATGGTGCCTTTGCCTTTTTCTGAAGCCATATTGAACCTTAGAAATACATTGTTTCTCCTCTAGCCAGTCCTCCAATCTGGCTCTGCTGAGAGCAGCACTGAATGCTGCGTCTAGACTGGTACAGGAACCAAAAGAAATAAGTCACATCTCTCCAACCTTGAAAGCTCTGAATTGGTTGCCTTATGACACCTTAAAGTGGCCTGCATGACACACAAAGCAATTCACAACAATACACCCAGTTACTTGGGTCTGGAGGTTGCAGACAACTACGAAGTGCGAGCACTTTCCTTCTGAAAACTCAATCCTTCATAAGAAGAGTACTAGTTGTAGAGCTTTCTCTGGGGTTGCACCAAAGAATTGGAACTCCTTACCTCCAGTAGTGCGTGGAATCACTTCCCTTACCACATTAAAAAAGACGTAAAAATACTACTAATGAAAACATTCATGCCCTAAGTTTTAATTCTAGGATGTCACCGAGTCCTCTTTATGATCCGAATACCATTGCCTATCTCAGGTGGAATGGACAAGACCATTTTATGTACGACTAATATCACAGCCCTTATTGCTCTATAACTGTGTAGTGTAAATCTTAGCTGGCTGTGGGTCCCCCTTAGTTCATCTATGCACTTCATATCCATTGTCAATCAATTGAGGTTATAATATGTATGTTCGCTATTCGCTAGCACAGTCACCTAATAATAATAATAATAATAATAAGGGAGCTTATAAAGCTGCTGGCCACGCACACCGGCGTGTCCCCGCACTGTAGTGAGTGAAAAAATCCAGAGCCCCCCAATGTTCAATAACTATCTATTGTACTGTCTACTGTACAACGTCATGCAGATTCACGGTGCTCTATGTTTGTTATTCATATATTTTATATTTCTTTTGTACGAATTGACACATTTGAAACTGTGTATACCACCTTAACCATTTATGTTCTTATACTGTAAAGCGCTCTGATACCCTCGTGGGTCACGTTTGCGCTGTATAAAACTTTATAAATAAATAAATAAAATATTTTAGGAATAGGTGACCCATTAGCTTGGTAATGATATCGGCCTATTATTTTTAGGATCTCTCCTATCTCCTTTTTGTAGATGGATATAATGGTTGAATGTGTCCAAGAATTGAGGGGACCCTCCTTTAAAAGGGCATTTAACACATTTATCAAACGTGGAACCCAAAGATCTGTTGGACTCAGGAAGAGATCAGCAGCTTTTAAGAAGCCCGAGAGATCTCATGCATTCAAACTTTAAAGGGGTGGAATTTGCCTTCACTGTTAAAGGACTGTTAGAGGTATTGTTCTCTAGAGAGTTCTGAAACATCTTTTCGGAGTGGTTACGCAGCCTAGCTCCTCAATATGGAAGGCAACAGGTGGCCCTGTATCTTCTTGGAGAAAGGGTGCATTAACCCATTTCTAGAAGCCTCTATAATCTTTGGCCTCTGAAGCACGCCACAAATCCAACCAAGCCTCCTCGCTTAGGGATTTTAGTCTATTCTTTCTAGTTGCCCGATAGCTAGCCCTTAAACTCAGTATCAGATGTACATCTCTGGGGATCGAATGCACTGCTTTATGAAGATTTGATAAAGCTTTGATAAATAAAGAGTCAAACCAACACTGGGAGGGGGATGGTTTCGTTGGGAAGGACCTTTTCAGATGAAGTTGACCTCATCCAGTAGTGGAATAAAGTGCATTTTAGCCCAACAAGTATCCAGGCTTTGGTCTAGACAAACCAGGATCTCAGGTTGTTTATGACCTCGAATCAAAGGGAAAACAGTCTCCTTGTCCACTTTAAGCCACTTCAGGATGTAACCATTGTTCCTTGATAGGTGAGGTGTAGTAATAATGTCTGGGTGGATCTTCTGACTACCTTCCCATATTAATATGCAGGCCAGGACAGCATGATCACTCAGTCCCAACAACGTTGACTGGGTCTTATTCCCTCTCCCACTAAGGGTGGTTTTTACAATTATAAAATCTAGGGTGGACTCCGATTAGAAATCCCTACTGTTGCCTCCAATGCACCTATTAAGGGTTTAATTTGTTAACAATCCTAAGAATCCACATTACTTTGAGCCTATTTAAGCCATTTCCATTGGTGTCGTATTTAAAGTGGATCATGCTGTCGCCAACACAGTGTTGCCACAGACTGGAATCAACCACTGATGACATGGCCCATCAAAGGAGGTATTATAGAAATTGATTACAAATATATCAGAGTAGGTATTTCCTTCACATATCAAGACATGAAAGTAGGGAGAGGTATCTAAGTAGTTCACAATATTATTCTTAATAGTATTAGCTTAGAGAAATAAAATGCCATCTCTAGCTTGACCTGAGGTAGGCAGTTGGGCTGGGGTTTGATAAGAACGACAGCCGTCCAGGAAGACTGGGCCCACCTCCCACATCTCTTGGAGGCATAAAATATTGTATTTATTTACCCTCCTCAGCCACTCAGGATTATCTTTTTTGTTCTTGAGTCCTGCTAAATTCCAGGTAGCCAACATTAGCTGTCAGCCCTCTGCTCCCGCTTTCCCTCATTGAATCAGGTTCAGGCACGTCAATATCCATCCTTGGGGTAGAGTTTCTGGTTCGTCAATCACAAGCCTCCAGGCTCTCCAACGGGGTATATCTATTACTAAGGGATCTCATCGCCAATCATCTGTACATTGCTTAGGGGGTGAGAAAGAATAGGAAGTCTAACTTTTCCTCCCCCTGTTCCTGTAGTAAAGAGGTGCTTATAGAAATGAGATAATGGTAAGGCAAGAATCTGAGAGGTTTTAACATATGCCCCACTATAGCTGGACTGTCTAGGTTGACCAAAATGCAATCCCCCATTATGTTCTTGTAGTAGGCCCCCCCACCAACCTCTCCTCACCATTAGGTTCTGCCTGTGTAATTGGGGAAACCCTTTTGTAGTCTTAGCGAGCCAGTGTGACGCCTTCGTCATGAGTTGTTCCGTTGACTCCACCTGACTTTGTCTCAACTGAGATTTTTATTGTTTTACCAAAAGTTGTAGTAATTACCTACTGGGCCACTGGATATGTTTTTTGTATCTCCATGTACGCATCTGATATTAACGAATTTCCCTTGTATAATTTGCAATGGGAGGACTAAGTCACCTTGTACTACTGACTGCTTGCAACTGGAATCCAACAGAGTAGTTTTCCACTTTTTATTAATTTGTACACTTTAAAAAAAAACAAGGGCCAATCTCTGGGTAAAATAAATGGAGGTTGGCAAGTAATTGACTCCCATGGGTTTTTTTGTGAGCTTTTTGTTTTTACAAAAGCGGGCTACATGCCCCAGTCGCCACACTCAAAGCATTGTTGAGCAGAAGGGATCTGCAGCTCTGGTTTTGATGGATATGCTGTTTTTGCTTCGTTAGTAGTTTTCTGAGGTTTCCTTTCATTATGAGCATTCATCTGTTGAGGAAGAGTCCTTGTATTCTTTTCAAAATGTCTTTGATGAAAGCGAGGTTGAACTCATGAAAAAGTGTTAGTCATTTCTGCCCATTAATATAACCACTTTTGTATATGATGGGGTAAGGATTCTAAAACTGTTCTAAACCTATTTTATCCATAATGTCTTCCTTGGTATGTTCTTCTGGTTTTAATAATTTCTCAGCAGCTGTTTTCAATTTAAAGTATAGGGTTTTTGGTGTCTCACCTGGTTTTCCCCTCTCTCATCTAAACCTCAAACGATAAGCTTCTTCATCCAGTCCGGCTGTTTCCAGTATCACCTTTTTTACTTCCTCATATGTGAATTCTCTGAGAGGATGTTCTGTTTGATAGGCAGCTTGAGTCTCACCTGTTAGTAAAGAAGCAAAATGAAAAGGCCATCGTTTTACAGGCCAAGCACTAGCCCTAGCAGTTCTTTCAAAATTTACCAGGAAGGCATCAAGATCTTCTCCTGGTAGTAGTTTTTGCAAAGTTATCATAGGAGTGGCGGTTATAGGAGCCCTATTGTTCACCAATCCAGACGATTCTTGCAGTTGTTCCAGTGCCAGTTTATTAAGATTTTCTGTTTGAGTCTTTTAGGCATCTCAAAATATTTCTCTATCAGCCTTAGCTGAAGACATGTGGCATTCTAGGGCCCATTCTAATTTATGTTGTCCTTGTACTAAATGTTGTATTAGTGCATCCATTGTGTATCAATGGAGGTGGACTGTCAACTTTCTCCACCACTTGTCGCAGTTACTGAGAATATAAGGTCAAGAAACAACTTCTTTAAGAAAATAAACTCATGTGCTTTATTTATTTCTCTTGCTGAAATAGTGTTTTGATGTCGAAATTAATATCCTTTTTCTTCTTCCTTTCTTTAGCAACTTTGGTGTTCCAGTCCGCCGGGACTCTCGACAGAAAGGAGAGTTCAGTGTTGTATCACAATGGGATACTTGTGTATTGGGCAAGTCCATTTGCTATGCCTTGGTCCCGGAAGGATTCTGGTGAACCACTGGTGGCATCATGTTTAACCGACACAGTAAACCACCTCTCTGCATCCTGTCTTTATGTCGCCTACATTCACAGCTAACGCGGTGATGCCCTGCTGGCAGCTCATCCATACAATGCGCTCTCCCAATTAGTACGAGTGCGGCGGTAGATGCAAAATTGGCGACAAGGGTATTCTGACTCATGTGGTACTGGGGTGGTGGCCGTGCACACGATCCTTCGTGCGCGGTGCTCGTGCTGCCTACACACCAGGCCGTCTGCCAGAGGCACGTTGTGGAGGCTGCAGACTCTCCTGGTGACATCCAGTACTGCAGGCCTACGCTACAGACACCCAAGCTCAGGCATGGGAGCTGTTGGTGTCACCAGTACCACCAGTGGGCCCTACAAACTGTGAGTGGCTTTTCATAAGGCAGCAGGCAGTCCCATAGAACTCCTCCACATAATCCACACCCACTTCAGAGTTGGACAACATCAAGACCCTATCAGGGTGGGCATCATGGCCCACATCCCAGCAGTTGAACTATTTGTAGTGGAGAGAGCCCACTCTTCACAGCCCCTAGATGGAAGGAGTGGGTGGAGCGAATGATCGTATTTTTTGAGGCGACTAAGCTGGACAACGCCCAAAAGCGCTCCATGCTGCTACATTTAGGAGGGAAAGACGTTCACAAGATAGCGACAACAGTAGCTGAGGCAACACCAAAGACCCATCTCACACTCATTGCGGCCCTAAATGCCCATTTTGAACTGATGGCAAACCAGGACTACGAAGGTTTGTTGTTCAGACAGGCACAGCAAAAGCCTGATGAGTCCTTGGAGGTATTCCACGCACGTCTAAAAGAGCTGGCGGGAACATGTGATTTTCAAGATGAGACCGAGGAGATAAGGGGCCAGATCATACACGGGTGTGCGTCAGCGAAACTAAAGTAAAGAATACTGAAAGAATCGGGAATGTCACTAGAAGACATACTCACCCTGAGGAGAACCAAAAAACTATCAAAAGCCAGGGCAGCACACATGGAGACGGCTCTTCAAACTCCAATCAAGACAGAGCCGGTCAACGCAGTCGCCAGCATCTGCCACTGAATCAATGATGCGCACAAGAAGCCCCACTGCCAATGAATCGATGGCTCGCACAAGAAGCCCCAGGGTCAAGTTGTTTGGGTACTGAGGAGGGCCATTACACCAACCATCCGAATGCCCAGCAAGAGGGAAGAGATGTACGGCCTGCAGAAAGTTTAACCACTTTATGAAAGTGTGCCAATCCAGTAAGAGGCGAGCAGGAAGGTCTCTAGTCAACATGATACCTAAGTCTTAGGAACAAGTCAGTGACATGGACGATGATAACCAAGAGGAACACACGGTACACTCAGTCTTCACTGTGGGGTCTGCAGCTCACACCCAGATGCGCCTTCCCTAATGCCAAGTCCTAGTGGCTGGGCGCCCATCAACAGCAATAATCGACACAGGAGCCACCATAAACATTATGTCCTGGGAAGCGTACAGAGAGATGCCATCTCCTCCAGTGTTGATGCCGGCCAAGGTAAAGGTGTTTGCGTATGGCCAAACAACACCGCTAGCCATAAAAGGAAACTTCAAACCCACAATACCATATGACAAGCAAGAGATGGATGCTCTGGTGTATTTGACCGAAGAAGGAGAATGGCATGTTGCTGGGTTGCAAATCAGCCAAAGATTTAGGGATCATCATCTTCGCTTTTGGCATCCATCATGAGGGCCAGATACTGGAGGAATTCACGTAAGTATTCAATGGCATTGGGTGCCTGCGTGACACACAAATACACCTGCACATTTATCCGCTGGTACAACCGGTTGCTCTTCGGCACAGGAGGGTCGCTTTTCATCTACAACCACTCATTGAAAAGGAGCTGTGCAAGTTGGAAGAAGCTGGAATCATCGAGAAGGTCAAAGGTCCAACACCCTGGGAGTCTCTGATAGTGGTCACAAGGAAGCCAAAACAGCTGGGGGAAGTCGGGATATGTGTGGATATGAGAAATTGAAATTGAAATTAAAATATTTATAAAGCGCACCAATCCACCAAGCGGTTTCTTGGCGCTAGGGACTCAGACCATAGGACAGTGGGAAGGACGAACTACTAGTGTGGGAAGGCTTGGGCAAAAAGAAATGTTTTCAGAGCTTTCTGAAACTCTGGATAATTGGGGGAGGGCCTGAGGAATGGGGGAAGAGTATTCCAGAAGGTAGGCGCGAGCGTGGAGAATTTAACGCCTCCTGACCTCTTCTTCTTGAAACAAGGGACAACCAAAAGAGATTGTGAAGAAGAACGCAACTCTCTGCTAGGACGGTAGGCCTTGATCTCAGAGGAAATAAAGCCAGGGGCTGTCCCCGCCCTGGCCTGGAAGGTGATACAACCCATCTTAAACAGGTCACGTTCCCGGATAGGCAACCAGTGCAGAGTTTTGAGCAGCAGGGTGACATGATGAGACTTGGACAAGTTATAAGCAAGTTGGGCTGCCTGGTTCTGCACCAGTTGAAGTCTCCGAAGGTTGTATGCGGTGACACCGGTATACAAGACGTTGCAGACAGAATGAGTTTGAGGGCACAAAAGGAGAAAAAACGTGACACCTTTCGAATAGTGCGGAGAGTGAGAAAACACGAGGAAACAACTGAACTAATCTGAGAGTGCAAGGTGAGGTGAGCATTAAGTTTAATCCCTAAGGTTTTGACCGAAAAGGAGGGGTGGGAGGGGAACCCAGGGGAGAATCAAGAACACTGCCATCAAGAGGGAAAGACACCTGATACCCACCATAGATGACCTGATCGGGGAACTCAGTGGAGCCAGCTGGTTCTCTAAGCTCGATCTCTGAGCTGGGTATCATCAGTTAGTCCATGATGAACTCTCCCGATACATAACAACATTCCCCACACATTTCGGAAAGCAGCGCTATAAGTGTTTGAGCTGTGTTGAAGAACACTATCCAAGAGCTCTATGCAAATCTTCCAGGGGTCGTGAATGTGCACAATGATATTCTGGTCCATGCCAAGTCCGTAGTCGAACACAACACCCGACTCAGACAGATATACCAGAGAATACAAGAATCGGAAGTTACCTTGCGCAAAGAGAAGTGTGAATTTCTTCAAAGGAAGCTACAATTATTTGGGTTCGTCTTCTCCACAGTAGGAGTTGCTCCGGATCCAGACAAAGTTCGAGATATCAAAGAGGGCCCAGTTCCCACCAACATAACGGAAATGTGCAGTTTCCTGGGGATGGTGAACTACTATTCATCAAAGTAGGAGGATGAAGGCAAAAGGCTTGAGGGAAAGCTAACCTAATGCTGGTAAACTAAACACTAAACATGCAGGGCCCGATTCACAATGGTAAACTCACTCTTTTGTGTAAGTTTACTACGTTTCGGCATTTACAAAGATGAACTGTGACCAAAAGTCGACCTTTACTACTTTACAGTATCACAAAGGTAAACTTAGACCAAAAGTCCAGCTTTACTAGTAGTAATCTACCTTTGTGAAGATTGAAAAGTAGTAAAGTTATACCTTTCGTCTAAGTTTACCTTTGTGAATACTGAAAAGTAGTAAAGTTAGACTTTTGGTCTAAGTTTAACTTTGTAAATAATGAAAAGTAGTAGACTTACACAGCAATGTAAGTTAACTTTTGTAATTTGGTCCTGCAATGTTTAATATTACAGCAAGAGTGACCTGATTGCTTTAACATAAGGTCCCTAAAAAGGTAAGTGTCAACTTTGTCCAAGCCTTAAAATATCTCTGACTTTATGCTTTTTAAATACAAATATGTGTTGCCCATGGGTGTTTAGCATCTCATGTTATGTCTCATCTTTTAAACTGTATTTTTATTTACAAATATTCTTTGTACAGGACCCTTCTTCTGACCCCTGTTTGCTCCTTGATATCTCAGACAGATCAGACCATTCTGTCTCGATCTGCCCCAAAAAGACCTTAAGACTGAAATGTAGATGAGGTCTGAGCACCTCTGACTCACAGAGGTTGACATTATTGTGTCTGTGTATTTCTTTCTCCCTTTCCATGTATTTCCTGTATTTATCTATTCCTCCTACTCTCATTCTCACTCTCTTTCTCTTTCTCTCTTTCTCTTTCTCACCCCATCTCCATTGCCCTCCCTCTCTCTCTCATCCTTCCCTCCCTCACTCAGCCCCCTCTCTCTGCTTCTACCTAGTTCTTACATCATCTTGCAGCTGTTTTCTGCAGGAAATCTTATCAGGGTGGAGACAGGGAATATGTTTTTTTTTATTTTGCTGGGAGTCGAGGTGTCAGCTCTCTTTTGTTGGCAAACAGCCTGAGTTCCCGAGAAGTGCATTTATAAATAATGATACTGCATATTCTGGCAGCCTGCCTCTTCTTTGGAAACCCAGGTGATATGTCATCAGGACATAGTTAAGTGAAGCCCTTCTATATATGAAATGTAAGCCTCTCAGCGCTATGCATACAGCTTTGGAGAAAGTGACTGAGAACACTGGGCCAACAGCTCATATGCGGCCCTTCTTCTTACAAGGTGGGCTCCAGGCCCTTCAGAGCATCTTTGCTCCAATCCAGTCTGTGGCATTGATTGTTGAACTCGTGGAGTATCTGTGCCCCTGTGAGGATGAGTTAGACACGAAGCCAAAGTTCAGAGGTCATTAGTTTCTAGGCCTCAGCACCTTATGTCAGATAGTGTTTGTAAAGTGAAAGGTGAACCTTGAGCAGGGCCTCCTGCTGCTGAGGTCTCTAAGCGGCGCCTGCTGAGTGTTGCTCAGTGTCTGACCGAAGGCATGGGACAAAGACTGACTAATCTACTTGGATAACATTCAAAACTGCAGAATATGGGATCAAATCATTTCGAGGCTCTGATCCACAGTTTGAAAATCTGATTTTAGAATCTTGAATTGTTAACTTTGCTTGTTAATGACCCTCTGCAAGAAGTCCATTCACTCGACTACTGTAAGAATAGCTTCAGGGCGGTTGTTGGTCTGTCTATGGTGTGGCCAGGGCCGGCTTTAGGCATGTGCAAGCTGTGCACCTGCACAGGGCCACCAAACCCCAGGGGCCACCACACCAATATATATCCTTAATATATTAATCCTCTGAGGATGGATACATATTTGCGTGGTGGCCGCTGGCCGGGATTTGGTGGCATCCGGCTCTGTTCCACTTCCAAACACCCTGACCCCCTCCCCTCGTTACTGGCCTGCAGGCTCCGCCCCGCCAGGACCCCCTCTTCCGGGCCCCCTACCTATGCTCCTTGCCCAGGGCAACCATGAGCCTAGAGCCGGCCCTGGTGTGGCACAGCTGCTTAAATGAAAAGTTCCAGTAAACCCTCAGGTCAAAGGGCATATGGAGCTGATTGCCTCGTGGACATGTATTATAAGACTGTGAGAATCCTGTAGAAGTGTTTATTGGTATTGATCATCTAGTGTGAGGGGCAATCACTTGAAAATCAGTTCCTTCAGTCTGCACCCATGCCTCTGTGCACGCCTTACAGTGCCATGCTGAGGGCCTGCCATGGGGACTGGCACCTGGGCACACGCAAGGATCAGCCCTGGGCGAGAGGCTGAAGGGGACGAGAGAAATAACACAGCTGCCGCAGCCCAGACATCTATCCAGCCAGCTTGAGACCATGAAGGTTGAGTGGAGGGATCAGAATAGAGAGGCCAGAGGGGAGAGAGCTATAGGCCTCTATGGAGAACCCTTCCTGGATGACCATCGAGGGAAGAAGAAAAGGTCAATAAGGATAAGAAGGGGGATTGGATGGCTTGGACTGAAGAGATAACCTCAAAAGGTATTCCTTCAGGTGTTTTATGAAGTTAAAATAGTCTTTAAAAAGCTACTTTCTCGTGGTATAAAATTCCGTTTGGTTTTATATAGCTTTAAATTGAAAACCTATTTTTTCAGCTCTATTCTTTAAATTGTTATGTTGTCTTAACATTTTTTCTTTTGAGTAAAAGTCTCAAGAATATTGGTATATCGTAGATTGTACACTTGAGGAACAGGTAATCAAACTGAAGTTCTTCTTAAAATATATATTTTAAACTTGGTTATTAATTAAACTCTTACATTAGGCCTAGTAAGTAATCCTCTTTGCACCTTCTCCTCTGGTTCTACATTTCCAATTACTTTATTAGTTAAAGTGTTTATGATCAACACTATCTTGCACCTGGATCATATCCTGCACTTTTCTTTGTCATATGAGATGGGATTCGGGGTGCTGTGGAGAGGATGGACCCATGCAAGTTAGAAGGTGGAACTCAATTCTCCTTCAGTCACTCCGATTGTATCCCTCTACATAATTTTTCGAACGTTTTCTGATACCCTTCTCTAGTCTCACTTTTCCGTAGGATCGATTTGCTTGCAAGGTAGAAGGTGGAAGTTATCTCTCCTTTTGTCGGTTCCATCTCATCTCGAGGACTGGCAGAGAAAAAGTGCTAATATAGGGGAGAGCTGGCCTACATTCTCTTGACTCCACCCCAATTCCTGTTGGCACAGAGCCAGAAATTCCTTTTGGATCGGTCTTCCCAGCCGCTGATTGGCCTCAATGTGCCCTACCTATTGTTGGGTCACCACCCTCTAAATAAATGTTATGTTATATGTTATATGCTGTTTTATACCGCGCTCAATTACTACCGGAGTATCCTGACGCGAATAGATCGCTGGGGAACCCATCCTGGCTTCCCCTGTGAGATGGTCCCTACTGGGTATCTCCAAGGTGAAACCAAGCATCCTCGGCGTATGTGGGGGGCCGTTGTGGAGATGAGGCAAGCTAATGCCCAGAGTTGCCGAGTGTGGTACCTGGTTAGAGTAGGCACCGAGGTGAGAATTATCAAGTCCGCTGACCCTGGTCCACGACCCTGCCGCGTCGGGAATTGAACCCTGGTCCCGGGCCGTCCTCTGCTCCCGGGTCTGCCGCCTCTAACCAGTGAGCCACACCACTCCACAAATGTGCCCCTCCTTTCCCCTTTGAAATAAATTGGGTTATCCATTGCTTCTGAAAACACAACAAAAGAAAAATCCCAAGCCAAATAAGAAAAATAGACAGTATTTTAATAATTAAAATGAAACCAAAATGACAAAAATCCAAATCGTAGAAAGGGAGATAAGACATTTTAAAGAGTGCAGTGAAAATAGCACAAAAAAAGCATAACGAGCCAATTTTTGAGCCTTTATCAAGGTAGACAGGGTCAAAGTCAAAATTAAGGAAGGCCAGAGAAGGTCATCTGCCAGATAGCAGGACCAAAGTTCATCTCTTTGGAAAATGTACCTTTGCAGTTAGGAAGTTTTATGGAGAAAGTACTTGTGGTCTGGGTGTCTGCAGGGGCAAGCTGCAAGCTGGATCCAAAGTACTGCTCGTCAACGGCTGCTTGGTGAAGCGAGGGTCCTTGGTGTTCTGACGGGAAGTTTGAGGCTCTTGATGTCAATGCCCAGAAAGGTCAGAGTGGGTGAAACACGCTACGTTCAGCTGAGATGGGCATTGACAATGATGGCATCGATCCTGGTGAAGTCCTCCACGTTCAGATTTAGTAATTTTTCTGGAACTCAGGTCAGCATTCAGCGATGCAAACCAGCAATTTGAATCCCACTGGCGATTTGACTCAGTGGCTGCAGCGCTATAGTCGTCCTGTTCTAGCCTCTGGTTCATTTGTGAAAAAGTTTTAAGTGTCCAGTTTTGGACTCTCTAGCGGTGCTCAGACAGAATATTGAGTTGGAAATGTCGACTTTCACAAATATCGAGTTGGAAATATCCTGATTCAGAAATATTAAAAGCAAGAATACCGCGGTCAAGAATATAGACAGCTTCATTGGTTGCCTGTAGCAAAACGGATAGAATTCAAGGCTCTGATGGTAGCTTTTAGGGCCATGAGAGGCATTTGTCCCAGCTACATTAGGAAACGTATTCACCCCTATCAACAAAAACGCTCTTTAAGATCGAGCTCCCAGAATGCTCTGAGCGTACCTCAATTTGCAAAGTCCTGCATCGGAGGTAGAACCTTTACGGTGGTGATGACCAGATTATGGAACTCTCTTCCGGATAGACTTAGCCTAATCCAATCTGAATTTGAGTTCAAGAAAGCACTAAAGACCTGGCTCTTTAGCCAGTGCTAGACCCCTCACATCCTATCTCTCTTGCTTGACTGCATCAGCACTGGGAGACCTCTGTTTAAAGTAGCTGTTGTGCTTTATAAAATGCCCTATTTTAATCATATTAAGAATATCGAATTTAAGGTAAGAAATATCGTTTTTAAAAATATAGAAGTCATTAATATTGTTCGCAAAAATAAACGGTACCATTACGATGGCGGGCGGACTTTGTCCGCCCTCCACCGTAACGGAATGCGGGACCGTCTGCCAGGGGTGCAGCGGTCCCGCACCTGCAATTAGGATGCCACAGCCACTGTGACGGTGGCATCCCCCATTCCCAGCATTGTGGCGGGCGGTGCTGACAGCACTCATATGCACCCCCCAACATCATGGAAGCCCGCTACGGGCCCCCAACAGCGAAGACCACAAGCCTTACCATGGTGGCAACGCCACCATGGGAAGGCTCTTCTCCGCCCGCATCGTAATATGAAGGGCGGTGTCTTGCACCGCCACCATATTATTCAGGTTTTCCGCCAAGTTGACGAGTCGACCGGCGGAAATGCGGCGGATGGTCTTTCTGTCCACCGTGAACCCCCCAGCCATCCTAATGTGGTGGGGGGATCGCCCCCGCCGGGCCGGCCCGGTGGGGGCAATGCGCTTGCCATCCTAATGGGCCCCATAGTTGTGTAAAATATTGATTTTTAAATTAGTGTTATGTATTTTAGTTTATATTTTAAATATATGTGATGTACGCTTTTCTGCATAAGTATTATGTTTTTAATATCTGTGTTACATTTTTAGTAGTTATGAATTTTATTTTAATTAAATGTTGCATTTTTAGTTCCGTAGCAGGTTGTGGGTTATAGGGGAAAAGGGTGGGAAGCTATTTAATTATAATAAATTAATGATTATTTTTAATTTATTTAATTTAGATTTTATAGTATTAATTGTACAAGTAATTTATTTGCAATTAATTAATAATTGGCTGCTAATTAATATTCATGAATTAATTGTCATTAATTATGGTAATTGTAAAACAAAAATTAGGCGTGGGTTGCTGGGTCTATAGGGGCAAAGGGTGGGAAGTAATTTATTTTTGATTAATTTATAATTAGTTGTTAATTTATATTAATTAATTAATTAATTGGAAATTTATTTTGGAAACTGTGTAATTAATTTTAGGTATGGGCTATGGGGTTTTTAGGGGTAAAGGGTGGAAAGTAATTTATTTTTAATTAATTCGTTATTAGTTGTTAATTCATAATAATTAATTGATCGAAAATTAATTATGGAAATTGTGTAATTAATTTTTGATGTGGGTTGTGGGATTTATAGGGGTTAAGGGTAGGAAGTCATTTATTTTTAATTAATTAATAATTAGTATATATTAACCAATCAATGGATAATTAATTATGGTAAATGTGTGATTTTTTTGTATGTGTGGATTGTGGGGTTTATGGGTTAAAGTGTGGAGAGTAATTTATGTTTAATAAATTAATAATTAGTTGTTAATTACTTTTAATTAATTATTTGTAAATTAAATGTGGAATTTGTGTAATTAACTATAGGTGCAGGTTGTTGGGTTTATAGGGGTAAAGGGTGGGAAGTAATTTATGTTTAATTAATTGAAAATGAATTGATAATTAATATAAATTAATTAATGGATATTTAATTAGGGTGTTTGTTTATATTTTTTTGTGTGGGGGGTTTTCTGTTATAGGGGAATAGTGTGGGGAGTACATACATATTTTTGGGGGACAATCAAGTTTATTGATTTTTTTAAACCACAAATTCAAGGCATCAAGATCAAGCAAAATATCATACTGTACATACACATGTGGAGCGACAAGGATCGGCGAATCAATTAGCAGGTTAAAATCATACAGAGGGTTAACCCAGACGACATTGACACATAGCCACTCCTCAAGATAGCAGGTTGAACCATTTGCACCCATCTCTTTTGGAAAAGTTCGGGGACGCCCCAGACTTTGAAGCGGGGCTCCTCCTGAGTCCCACACCAGTCCACCCCCCATCTCCACCTCCGAACAGTGGGGGGATAGGCCTGGGACCACAGTGCTTCTATATCTCGCTTCACCACTGTCACCACTGTCCAGAGGAAACCAGTGTTGGCCCGAGAGCCGTCCAGGCCCTCGAACACGCCTAGAATCAGGCGCAACGGGTCGTGGGGAATGGTCCACCCTAGGGTCTGTGAGAGCTCTAATTCCACATCCGCCCAGAATGGCCACACCATATGATAGAAATCCGCGGGGTCCTGGTTGCAATGTGCATAGGTTGGGGAGGGTGCAGTTGGGTTTTGTATAGGCGCTCAGTGATGAGATAAGCCCCATGTAAATAGTAAAGTTGGACTAAGCGCAGCTTTGATGAGGTTGTCAGAGTCTTAGGGGCCATGAGGGCGTGCCCCCAATCTGCTCCTCCAAGGGGCCCAGCCAACGCTCCCAATGGGCTCGCATTGTGTCTAAGGTTGCAGGGTATTGTACACGAGGGAACGGTATATCAGGGAGACTCCACGCCTACCCAGATTTCCCATAATCACCTGGCCTCAAGGGGACTAAAATCACGAAGGGAGGAGGGAGAGGATAGGTACACCCCCAGGGCAGTACTGAGCTGCAGATATTTGTAAAACTTGGAGGGTGTAAAGAGTAGCGCTGCTGCAGGTCTGCAAAAGTTCTGATATGGTCCCCCACCCAAACATCCCCAATAATCGAAATCCCTATGTGGTCCCACCGATGGAAGTCCCGGAGGGATGAGGTCTCCTGCAGACATGTGACATACCACAGGGGGGTCTGCCTGGTAAATGTCCGATACCACCTCGTGTGGCGCAAGGCAGTGCGCCAAGCCAGCAGGACCGACCGAGTGACCGGGGGCAGGTCTCGCGGCATGGAGGTTCCATACAAGTAAGCCTGAAGCCGCAGAAAGTCCATCGCCTGGACCAGCCACCCTTGAACCAGTCGTGGACCACAATAAGATTTGTGGCAAGGTAATAGAGATGACAGTTGGTGACTCCCATTACTCAGTCATAAGGAGGTATTCGGCAATGTGCCAGGGACATCCGCGATCTCTCGCCCCCCCACAAAAAATGGGTAAAAAACACAGTTGAACTTGCGAAACCAGGTCGCCGGAAGTTGAAAGGAAATATTCTGTAGAATGTACAAGAACCGGGGGAGGACCATCATTTTGAAAAGGGCACTTCTGCCAAGGTGGTCAAGGGGAGGCGATTGCCACTTCCTAAGGTCCGTCCTGGCCCTGGTGAGTAGGGGTGTAATGTTCAAGGCCCACTAGCTCCTATATCTCACACTGCCACAAAGTCCTGTATCTCCAGGCTTGGCATCAACGGTGCAGCACATCTTTCAGGTTGGGTGGCAGGCAAAAATGATTTATCCTTGGGTAGCAGGCCTCAGACACTCGCCCGCACTTCAATGCATCATACCCAACTCACTGCACCTTCTCAGGACACGCAGCCTGCTGTGTGTTTCAGTCAGAACAATGTGATGATTAAGGTTGTCTTTCTAGAAATTACGTTCATCCGCCATATTAGAGTCATGCATGAAGTCAGTCAGTCATACATTGGCCGGAACACACGTTTAGTAGATACAAAAAAACAGTCTCATTCATCCCAGAACATCCCAGAGTATGGTGATCTTAGAATAAATTGAAGAAGCAGGCTTCCCGTGTGTGACTGTGCTTCTAGAAATCACGTCTAGTCGCCATGTTGGAGTCAGTCAAGCCGGCAGGCAAGTACGGGTTGGTAAGCACTAATTAATTATTATTAGAGTCTCACTTTTCCATATTCTTGGGCAGCCTTACTTTTGTGCTGATGTTGGTGAAATATGGTATCCGCCACTCAGTGATCACAGATTGGGATTAGTACTGTCGGACTCCCCGCAGGCATGTCGCATAGTGTGCTCGTTGAGGCAGAGGGGCCAGGAAAAGTCAGATGGTCATTAGCACGCGCCGAGTGAGCCTGTTCTAAAACACTACATTGTACTATATTCTACTGTATGCCACTCAACTGTACCACATTCCACTCTATAACACTATACTCTATGAAAGTACACTTTACAATACTCTCCTACACTCTAGTGTACCACACTTCACTTAGTGACACTCCATTCCATGACAATGAACTTTATGATTACATTTGTTAAAATAAAAATTAAAAAAAGCATTGAAATTCAAATAAATAGGGCAAGATGGCAGCTGGCTGACCGCCGGGAGAGAGCCGCTACTGTGCCTCGCTCCTAGCCCAACGGCAATTCCGCGCAATGAAATGGAGCACCACAAGTAATAACTGATAGCGAAGGAACAATAGTCCACCTGGTAAACCACAGGTCCTCAGCTTGGTTTGGTATGTTATGGTGGTTGGAGCGCGGGACTCTTTCATTTTTTAAGAGCTCCACTACCTTAGCAGCAGTTGTTCAAGGGATACTGCTTACTGCCGGCAGGATGGCTCCCAAGCTAATTAAAGCAAAAGATGCAGCAAAAAATCTTTGGACCGGTCGTGTGGGCCGAGGTGCGGCTGGCCAGTGGCATGGGGGTGCAATCGGAAGAGCAGACGAGCCTGAAGGCAAATCTGAAAATGGATGCGGGACAGATGGACGTCGGAGAGGGGCTGCTGCAGATCGCTGTGCGAAGCAACCACTCATCATGGAGACTTTCCTGCAGGGACAGTACAAGGATCAGAGATGGAGGTGCCTGCTGTGTCTACACCTCAGAGTGTTTTACCTGAAGAGCGAGCTGCCGGTGACGACCCGCCTGACTCCATTGCAGTATTGGTGATAACCACAGCTGCGCAGGGTTACTCTGAGGATCAGCCTGATGTGCCAGCCTGAAGACAGTAGGTGCGTCAGGCAGAAGGTGGAGCAGCCTGGCTTGTCGAAGGGGGAGCGGACTCAGGCAATGAATGAGCAGCCCGGGAAGCTGATGGAAGACAGCACACTCGCTAGCACAGGTAAAGACAAACTTCCTGTGGATAGTGCACTAGCAAGTGGGACTTTGTTGAAAAGTACTGACTTACCAGGTGAAATGTTGGGAGGGAATAAGAACAAAGCTCAGCACAGCATTATATCTCCCACTAAAGGGGGGACAATGACACAGGGATCGATGGCTGTCCCCTGGCTGAAAAACATAATGGGCTCACCATTTTATGGGGGAAAGTTTTTTCCCTCATAGATGATTCTGAGCTTTCAACATCCACTCCAGGGCTAACAGAGGAAGGCTCAGAAGCTGAGGTATCATCGACAAGTTAAAACCATGACAAGCTAGCCACCCAAAATGAAGAAAAAGTTCAAAAGGGACAAGTTAGCGAATGAGCAGCAACAATGAAACTACCCGAAGATTGAAATGGGATTATTCCGCTACAAGTCAGGTATATAATGAAGGAAGATCGGATCAGGATGAAACTGTGGTCAACCCCACAGCTACACCGTGTAACCCTCCCTCCATGGACTTAATCTATGCCACCCTCAAGCAAATGGAGGGGGAAGCTCGTCAGGAAAACCGCAGGGCACACCAGGCCACAAAGAAACTGCAGGGATCTATCCGGAAGGTGACAAAAATGTGAATAGAGATGAGGGAAAGGGTGACACACGTTGAGGAAAGAAGCATGTCCTTATATAACAAAATGGGAAAAATTCAGGAATACAAGGTACAACAGAAAAAGCAATCAACTGATGTTATGTGGAAGCTCGAAGATTTCGAGAATAGGCAACAACAGAATAACCTCCAAATCCTTGGAATAGCAGAAAATAGCGAAGGAAGTGATGTTAGAACTTTTATGGTGGACTTGCTGATGGGTGCCTTCCCTGAGCTCTTGAACTGGAACTGGGGTGCCGAGGTTCAAAAGGCGCACCGTTTCCATCTCTATGCGAAGAAGAACAGAACGTCAGGGCAACTGGATCGACCTATGGCAATTTTAGTTTTCTTCTGAAACTTTCTCCTATGCCAGGCTATCACGGATGGGGCAAAACCAGATGCTGAGCGATTATTCGGTGGGCACACGTTCTTCGCCCGGCCTTACTTCTGTCATAGCACAGTGGGGAGGGGCCGGAGAATCCACCAGCTGATTTCACCTTTTAGGCTAACAGTGCCAAGGCCTATCTCCTGAATCTTGTGCGTCTCAAAGTTGTGACTTCTGAAATGAAGGCTCAAGACTACCTGAAGGAGTTACAAGAGTTAAGGGAACCAGAGTCAACAGGGAAATAGAGTGTGTCAGCAGGTTCAGTGACATTTTAGAACCTTAGATAAGTCAATAATGCAAAAAGGAAGGGGTTGAAGAAATGGTGCTGAAACTCTAAAAAATGTTTTGGTAATTCCTCATTTGCTTCTCTGTTGCAGCTTCTTGTTTGTTCATTGTTCCTTTGTAGCAGTTACCCCTGGAATTTTATAAAACTTTCTATCATACACTGAAATAAGACATGGTAAGAACATTTGAACAGCCGTATGGAGGAGGCTTTATACCTGAGTCCTGGTGCTAGGCAGCAATAGTTGTTTTTTTAAAGAAAGGGATATCTTCGCAGGAACCTGGATCATATAGACTGATCACCCTCATGAAGAGTGACTCCAAGATCTTCTCGAAGGTTTTGGCCTCTAGATTAAGCTCAAATATTAGTAGAGTGATTCACCCACGACAGCATGGGTTTATACCTGGCAAAGGAACCACAGAGCATGTGCGCAGAGTGGTAACACTTTTCGATGCCGCAGCTGTCTCAGGAGACCTTATGACACCGATAGTTTTAGATGCTGAGAAAGCGATTGATAGGGTCTCCTGGGCTACCTGTGGGGTACTCCTGAGAGGTATGGAATAGGTGATTTATTAAAGCAATTAAGGGCTTATATAGGAATCCAGTGGCCCGAATTTGAATACATGGAGGATATACAGAGACTATTCGGATTACAAGGGTTACCAGGCCAGGGTGTCCCTGTTCCCCGTTACTTTTCGCTTGATATATAGACCCACTTTTCCGAAGAATTGAAGTGAGTGAAAAAATTAAGCCAATGATATTTCAGGGCTGGAAACCAAAATTCCTGCATATGCGGACGACCTAGCTGTAGTCACACCCGACCCCCAGGCCGCAGTTATTGCAACCATAGAGGAAGTTGCAGCTTTTGAGGAAATTTCAGGGTATATCCTTAACCAGGCAAATTATTGAGGCAAATATTGTTCCGATAATAAGCAAGGGGGGAAACGATTTTGAAAAGTGGCACAATCTTCACCTTTCAATAGTAGGCAGGTGTAACTTAAGAAAGATGTTATTTTTAGCCAAAGTACTACATCTGTTTAGGACAATTCCCCTCGAGTTTACGGGCCGCTGGGTTAAAGAAATTAACCATTTGTTTAACAGGTTTATCTAGTGAAAAGGCAAGACAAGAAGATTGTTAAAATTCATGACAAATTAGCAAGGGAGGAAGGAGGATGGGGGTTCCCAATTTAAGACTGTACTGTTGGGCGTTAGCTTTGCAATATATGTGGGTGCTGCTTTGTCGACAAAAGGAAGAGCAGGCGGGAGGCGTGGCTTGCGCGCCGCTTTGGAATGGCAGTCTGCGCTTGAGCTCCGAGATGAGTGAGGGCCGTCTGAGGTTCATCTCCGTTTCCAGGGTTCCCACAATAACAGAAACGGAGCCTCATATATCTGAAGGTGCTGTGTGCCTGTGGAAAGGCCTTCCTGCACCCTGGAGCTGCTGGTGCCTGATATTTTGACTCTTCAAGGTGGCGCTCGGTGTTTCTAGGAGCGGCTGCCATTGTGTCTCGCCTCACACGCAGCTCCGAGTCTCCTCACAAACGGAGGTACCATGGTGACTATTTTATCCGGAATGCGTGCAATCAGGTGGTGGTGACAAATGATAACTTTTGCAAGCTGATAACGGTTTTTTTACGTTCTCCATGCTGTGTGGCTTTCAATTAAACTTTTTTTTTTAATGCATTTTATATTACTTTGCCTTTCTTCAGAGCGCCTACAGTGCCTTTCAATAACATTACCTGCTCTTTGAGACCCTATTTGCTGTCTTCTTAGTTTATGAAGGCGTATTCTTCATATCGGCAGGACCCTGACATTACGGTGTTGAGATTTCGATTTTTGTGCATGTAAGCCCGCCGCTATTTATGGTTTTGCGATACCTGCTGATTTTGCGCTCTCACATTTTTGCTCATTCTTGTTTTTCTCTCCTTGCCTACTGACTACACCAATATCCTCGTGCCTTCTGCCTTTCCTCAGTTCTCTGCAGTGGTTGTTTCTCCTACCATTGTTTTTAAAGCTCTATGGCGGCCAATATGGGCTTGTCGCAGACTGCTAAAGATACAAAAGAGTTGAAAGCTTCTCTTAAGAGACTCCAGCAAGTATCTCCTACACCTGATTTATCTCAAAAGGATGCTAACTCCACTTTGGAGGCTATTTTGACGCATCTCAATGATGTCCATGACATTGCGCAGTCTACTAAAACTAATACGGATTTACTACAGGTGGAGGTATCAGCCATCAGAAATGATTTTAAGGCTCTATCCATTCGTGTTTCTGCCACGGAGACACGTATTAGTGGTGCAGAGGATAGCATGCACAAGCAATCTAGAACTCTTTCACAATTAGAGCGCTCAATGGCGGCATTGCGGAGGGATCTTACTGAGCAGGAGGACCGTAATCGCAGATCCAACCTACGCATTTTTGGCCTTCCTGAAGAAGCCGAGAAAGGTGCTCCGTCTCTGATTGACTTCTTATACCAATGGTTGCCTTCTACTCTGCAAATTTCTTTTCAAAGAGACTTTGAGCTGGAACGCGCACATCGTGTCCCCACTTTTTGTTCTAAATCTGCTACGCAACCAAGGGCTATCATTTTTAAGCCGCTGCGTCATCAGCACACGGAACAAATTTTGGCTCATATGCGGAAGATTAAAGTTGTTTCTTGGGCAGGCCACCGTATTTCAATTTCTCAAGACTTTGCCAGAGACACAGTGATAAGGAGGAAAGGCTTTCTCAATCTTCGGAAGCGTTTATCTGAGATGCATATCCCATTTTCCTTCTCGGGCCCTTCCAAATTTCGCATTACCTTTAAAGGTCGCTCCAGAATCTTCAACGAACCTGCTGATCTGGCCTCTTTTTTGGATAATCAGATGGAACTACAGATGGAGCTTCAAATGGAGGCTTCGCTTCTTCCTGGTGCTTCTGGCACCTGATGTGATTCTTCTGCCTTACTTGGTTTTCTCTTGTTTCCGGGTCTATTGAGCTTACCTTTTTAGACCTGCGTGCTCCATGGTTGTTGGTTCGTCTATGGCTTTCTTTCGTGACTGGTGTTGTCAGTCAAGTTTTTTGATGGCGTTTTTCCTTCATTTTAGTGTTGTCTCCTTTTCATTTATATGATGGTGTCAGTTGGCGCATTAAGTTTTTCTAATTGTCGTCTCTTTCTCATCAGTGTAGTTGTGCCTTTTCGTTTCTTATCGGTTCTCCTTCACCTTGCTGTTGTTTTTTCGATTTGGTAGTGTTTTTCCTTCTTCCTTATGGGTTGTTCCTCTTGTCTTCGTTTCCTCCATCCTTATGGTTATGTTAGACATATCTCATTTCTATTTCCTTGTTCCACTTTGTAGTAATCGTCTGTTTTGGTTTTTTCTCTTCCCCCATCCGTGGTTCTTTATTGGGTTTTTTTTCCGTTTTTTTTGCGTAGTCTAGTTTCTCACCTGATTTGTACTTGGTTCTTCCATTTTGTGTGGTCGTTCTATTTGAATGTTTTTCGTCTTATTGACTTCAACGTGTTTTGTACTGTTTCGTGTTCTGGTACAAGGCTGGGTCATAGGTTTATTACTATCTACTATCGATAGTGGTGTCTAGCTGTGCCCACCATGTTACAGTTACTGTATTTTGCATTTATTTATATGCTTAATTAGTTATTGTTTTACTGCTTAGGATGCTTTACCATTATTACTTGCTTTTCTATATTAGGACTAAGGTAGTGGTTTTCATTTCTACTATTTTTCTAGCTTATTTAAGTATCATATATGACTGTATTATCTTTTCATTGTTCCTGCCTGTTTACTTTAGCTAACTATAACGAAGTTTATATACCTTATGCATGGTAATTAATTGCTTACAAGTGCCTTTGCATACTTATTATATATATAGTTTTGATATATATTTACATTGCTATTTTCACTGTTTGTTCTGCCTCGCAACTATTTAATATCTTCCTCTTTCGGTGCTAGTTCATTGCAAGCTGTGTACTTTTTTTGTCCTTTATGATATGATATTTTATTTTTATTGCACTTTTTGGCCTCCTGTTATCCTACTTTCTATTACTATACATTCTACATGTTCCTGCATTTTCGTATCAAATTATTATAACAAGGTTTCCATATTTAAGGACAGTTAATGAATTGTTTATCTTGCTTTTTTCCATAATCTTCTTCATTATAGTATAGTTCCTTGTATTCATCTAGCATGGTGCTTCATTAATTGTTCTATTATCCACTTTTTAGTGCATTTCTCTCTTTTATCTCATCAATTTCTTTATACTGCACCCTGTAATCTTCTTGTGAAGACTGTTTTTCTTCTACTTTTTCTGTCCTGTTATTTATAATGATGGTTTCACCTTTGTTCTATCTACTCTTCGTTTACTTTACTGATGTTTTTGGTGTTTCTTTCTTGTTTTTCTGTTCTTCTTGTGTCCATACTCATTTCTGTTCTATCCTTCTTCCTTGGATTTATACTTGTTCGTTCTTTCTATGGTTCTCTTTCTAATAGTACCCCTTCTTATCTCTCTATTGTTTTCTTGTTCTTTTATTTTACTCCGCTTCTTGCCATTTCTCCTTTCTTTATTATTCCTTTTTTAGAATCATGCCTTTTATTTTGGTTCTTGAACTTCTCTTCAGCTTTTCTTGTCTTTATTTTCTGTCATTTTTTCCTTCGAGTCACTTTTCTCTTTTCTTGTTGCTTATCTCTTAAATAGCTACATTGCTTTTTCTGATATGTGTCATGTTCTTTCTATCTTTCTTTTTTCTTCCTATTCTCCTATTTTCCTACCTTTCTTTTCTTACATGTTCATATATTCCTGTTTTTTACACTTCAGATTCATATTGTTATTCTATACAGTTATAGTTTCTTCATTAACTATGTAGTTATTTTTTAGGATATACATATTGATCGTCATGCATTCATCTACTGTTCATAATTTACCTCATGCTTTTATTTTTCTTATCAGTTGTTCTAATAGTATTCATTACTCTAGTAATGTCTCTTGCCATTACACTGCTAACTAAATGTGATTGTACGAATTTCTTAGTTATATTATGACTATTTACATTATTACGCGGCTTTGCGGTGCTACTTTTGATTGTTACCAGTTCCTCTTTTACTGCTATCAGTTTGCTATATTTTTTGGGGCTATTGTTATCAATTTTTTTTCCTCCTAGTACGGGTTCCTTACTCGCCTTTCCACGTTCTCCCTAGTATGATGCTGGTCTTTTTTAGGCCTCCCCTCCTGCTTCTTCTCTCCCTCCTTTCTTTCCTCTTTTCTTTTCTTCTTTCTTTCTCTCTATATTGGATTTCCCACATGGACGCTCCCTCAGTGTTTCTTATGTTTCATGATTGGTTCCTTGTATTTGTGAGGTTGGTTCTTTTTCTGTCATCAATGTCGTCTTTTTTCTGTTATTATGTATTCCCATGCCAGGTTTAAATGTATTATACTGTTTGAATCATCCGGTGAAGAGGTCGAAAATCTTAGATTATTGTAAATCTTCGTCTTCTGATCTGGTTCTCTTTCAAGAGACCAAGGTCACTAACAGAGAAGCGTTGTTTTTGTAGAAGGAATGGATTTCGGATGTTTGCTGTTCTGATGCCCTTGGTAAACGAAATGGGGTTATTACACTAGTTTCAAAGAATTCTGGTTTATCGATACTTTCTTCTGATCATGATTCTGAGGGTCGTTGGCTGTTATCTAAGCTGTCAGATGGACAGCATGATCTGTATGTGATGAATATCTATGCTCCTAACGTTGATGATCCGTCCTTTTGGAAATCGGTGACCAAAAAATTAAATGACACCCCGCACTCTGGCAATCTTATTGTGGGTGGAGATTTTAATTTACCGATGGACCCTCTTTTAGACAGGAACTCTGCATTTCAGTTTCGCCCTCCTAAATCTCACAAACAAATGCTTAACATGTGTTCCATTACTCATCTTCAAGATATTTGGCGTCTTCATAATCCCACTGGTAGTGATTTTTCTTTCGTCTCTTCACCTCACTCTTCCTTCTCTCGTATTGACTATCTCCTGGTTCATTCTTCTCTTGTTTCATCTTCTTCTTCTCCGCTTATACATCCTATTTTGATTTCTGATCACGCTGCGGTTACTTTTACGCTGTCATCCTTTGCACCTAAATCACGCGCTCGTTCATGGAGATTGAATACCGAAGTTTTGCTTGATCCTTCTCAGGTTGATGAATTTTCTAAAGCTATAGATACTTTTTTCCATGAGAACGAAGGCTCTGTCTCTTCCCCAATTGTTCTATGGGACTCCTTTAAATGCACTTTCCGTGGTCAAGTTATTAAATGTATGTCCAAACGAAATTCTGATATTAAAAAGGAACTTACAGATTTGTCATCTGAAATTAAAACTCTGGAAGCTTCCTTTAGGCAATCTAAGGATTCATCTTGTTTACATCAAATAAAACTACTAAAATACAAATATAATACCATTGTTACTAAAAGAGCCCACATTGGTGTACAAGCACAAAAATCCAAGAAGTTGCTGTTAAAAAATCGAGCTGGGAAAATTTTGGCTGCTACATTAAAATTTCAGGATTTCTCTTTTAAATCCTCACAAATCTCTTCTATTACTGACCACACGGGTTCTAAAAAATTCCAAACAGGGGAAATACTTGAAGTTTTTCTTGACTTTTATAATAAATTGTATACTCCTTCTAATCAATCTTCTTTTGACCAATGTCAAGATTTTTTAAAATCGGTTCCGATTCAGTCGGTCTCTGATGATGATCGTTCTTTTTTAAACAAGCCTATTTCCCCCGAGGAAATCGTGTCTGCGATTAAAGCTATTCGTTCTGGCAAGGCTCCAGGCCCTGATGGTTATCCAATTTTGTTTTATAAAACTTTTCTCCCTACGCTTGTCCCCAAATTACAATCTGTCTTTGACTCTTTTGTTAAGGATGGGTCTGTTTCTGGTACGGCTGCTGAAGCTACTATAGTAGTGATCCCGAAAGAGGGGAAAGACCATTCGGATCCCAAAAACTTCCGACCTATTTCTCTCCTTAACATGGAAGCAAAGATTTTTGCTAAAATCCTGGCCAAAAGATTAGAATCCTTTATCCCTCATCTTGTTCATCCTTCTCAAACTGGCTTTGTGAAAGGTCGTCTTGCGCGAGACAATATACGCACTTTCTGTCATATTCTCGGTGCTGCTAAACGGTCTCAACTTCCTGCCGCGGCCTTGGCCCTTGATGCGGAAAAGGCCTTCGACAAGGTCTCTTGGCCATTTCTTTGTGCTGTTTTATGCGCGCATAACCTTGGCGACTCTTTCATTAATATGGTAATGTCCTTATATTCTCAACCTAAAGCTAACATTCGAGTTAATGGCGCTACGTCGTCGTTTTTCAATCTTCGTCAGGGCACAAGACAGGGGTGTCCTTTATCCCCACTTTTATTTTTATTATCTATTGATCCTCTTCTTCGTTTGATTGAGTTACACCCTGATATTAAAGGTTTTTCTTTCGGACCTCACTGTATTAAAACTGCTGCATACGCAGATGATGTTCTTATTTTTTCAGATGATATCGCTTTGGCAATCCCTGCTATTTCTAATACCATTTCCCTATTCTCATCGGTTTCAGGTTATACCCTAAATAAAGATAAGACGGAAATGTTCCCTTTGAATGCCTATTGTTTCCCTTCTCATATGGGCTCAGCGGGCTTTAAGTGGCAGTCTACACACCTGAAATACTTAGGGATTTATTTCTGTTCTACTCTTTATGCCACCGCTGCCTATAATGAATACCAGACTCTCCTTAAAGTGCGTCGTCTTTTGGATACATGGTCTCCGAATTATATTTCATGGTGGGGTCGTCTCCAGACTCTCAAAATGATGATCACGCTGATTATTAATTTTGTTTCGTCCATGCTTCCGGTTAAATTATCAGATTCCTTTTTTCGCGAAATCGATGTTCTGACTTCTAAATTTTTGTGGAATGACAAACGTGCTCGACTTGCTTACAAATTTTTGCGTCGTCCTTGTGATATGGGAGGTTGTAATTTTCCTGATTGGGAAAAATACCAAACTGCCTTTTTGGCCTCTCAAGGTGCTTTATGGTTCTCTCCTCCATCTCTTCATGTTCCCTCTTGGTTGCTCATAGAACAGGCATTAGCATCCCCTTTGCCTATTTTTTTTTTTTATTTAAAATTATTTATACAGTGCACGTACACCAGCGGTTTCATGGCGCTAAACTGACAAAGAACTGGACATAGGGACGGAAGCTAAGTGGGGACAGGAGAGAAAAGTGGAATATTAGTTAAAAAATTTAGCGAAAAGATGTGCCTTGAGCTGTTTCCGGAACAGTAGGTACGAGGTTGAGGCTCTGAGCTCCAAAGGTAGTGAGTTCCAGAAGATCGGAGCAAGGGTCGCAAATTTAGAGCCTCTCCATTTCTTTCTCCGGAACCGTGGGACCGTAAGAAGGGATTGGGTAGAAGACCGCAGTTCCCTAGCGGGAACATAGGGAATAATCTCAGATGAGATGAAAGCCGGAGCCGTGCCCAGTCGTGCTTGAAAGGTGATAGAGGCAAGCTTGAACTGGACACGGGCACAGACAGGAAGCCAGTGTAGGGACTTTAGGAGGGGAGTGGTATGGTGAGATTTAGGAAGTTTGAACACTAGGCGCGCCGCCTGGTTTTGGATCTGCTGCAACCGCCGAAGACTATATGCAGGAATGCCTGCATATAGGGCGTTGCCGTAATCTAGGCGGGACACGACCATGGCAAGGGTAATCCGTTTTAGTGCACCAAATGAGAAAAAACGGGACACCTTGCGTATTGTACGCAGTGCCAGAAAAGAAGAGGAAACCACAGAGCTGACCTGGGAGTGAAGGGTGAGTTGGGAGTTGAGCTTAATGCCGAGAGTTTTGACTGAGGTAGAGGGGGCAGGTGGGGGACCAAGGGAGGGGGGCCAGAAGATGGGGGACCAGGGGCTGGATGAACCACCCGTCAACACCAGCTCAGTTTTGTCTGGGTTGAGTTTAAGATGATTGTGGTTCATCCAGTCACGGATGTGAATCATGATGGTTTGAAAGTTAAGAGCAGAGTCGGGGGAGGAAGAAAGTTTAAAGACAAGCTGGAGGTCGTCCGCATAATTAAATACGGCGACCTCCATTTGTTGCAGAGAAAAAATAGGAGGGGAAATGTATAGGTTAAATAAAAGGGGGGAAAGAGAGGAGCCTTGGGGGACCCCGCACTGAACGTTGCGGAAGTCCGCAGTGAAGTCACCCAGGTGGACAGCCTGGGTGCGGTCCCTCAGGAAGGAGGATAACCAGGCCAACGCCGTGCCCCGGATCCCCGCCGCCCTGACACGGGAAAGCAAGATGGAATGGTCCACCGTGTCAAAAGCGGCTGAGAGATCGAGGAGGACCAAGGCCTGAGGTTGGCTGGTATCCATACCCTCCCTGTGGTTGTCCAGGACCGAAAGCACTACAGACTCCGTAGAGTGTGCGGGGCGAAACCCGGCCTGGCGGTGGGCAAGGACCCCGTTCTTCTCCACGAAAGAACTCAAGGCGGAGGTAACATGGCGCTCGAGAACTTTCGCCAGAAACGGCAGGCGGGAGATGGGGCAAAAATTGGCTGGGACTGTGGGCTCGGCGCCCGGTTTTTTCAATATAGGGACAATGACTGTGGATTTGAGTGAGTTAGGTACCACGCCCTGAGAAAGAGAGCTGTTAAGAGCGTGGAGGGGAGGGTCAGGACAGCTGAGGAAAATGTGACGGAGAATATGGGCCGGGCAGGGATCTAGTGGGGAGCCAGATTTGACGAGTGGGATTATAGCAGTCAGAGATTCTTTAGTAAGAGGTGGAAGGGCAGTGAGGTGTTCCTTTGGGGGAGGGCACTGAGGGTCCACAAAAGAGGGGGAAGGAAGGGGGATGTTAGCTTTTATAGTGGCGATTTTTTGAATAAAAAAGTTATTGAGGGAGTGACAAAGTTCCTGGGAAGGAGTGGGTTTGAGGGAGGTTCTATCCGAAAACGCCAAATTATGGACGATCGAAAAGATTTCTTTCGATTTGTTTTCGGCTGCGAGAATTTTGGAGGAAAAATAGATGGTTTTTGCCTCCAAGATGTTTTTTTTGTATAGAGTCAAGATGTTAATGAACTCTAGTCGCAAAGAGGGGCAATAGTTTTTCCTCCAGGCTCGCTCCGCTCGACGAACCGCCAGTTTAGTGGCTTTTAGTTCTTGATTAAACCACTGATTGGCATCCTTCTCTCGTTTGGTTGAGACTCGCTTCAGGGGGGCAATAGAGTCACAGCCTGCAGAGAGCCATTGACCAATGGCCGTGACCTGGGAGTGAGTAGGCCGGTTTTTCAGGGAGGGAAGGGAAGTGGTAAGTAGGGAAGCTAGACTATCCGGGTCCACTCGGCCCCATGCACGCACCCAGATGTTTTTCGGGAGTGAGGGCTTGACCTGGGGGTGGATAGGGAGAGAGAAGGAAATCAAGTGATGGTCAGACCAGGTGCAGGGCGAGACAGAGGGGGACTCTACTGGGCAGTTTAGAGACCAAATCTGGTCGAGAGTATGACCCTTGAGGTGAGTGGGAGAGTGAATATGAGAAATGAAATTAAGAGAGTGAAGGGTGTCTGAAAATTCTTTAGAAGATGGACATTCGGCTGGGTCAGAGGGCCAAAAATTAAAATCACCCAAGAGCAAAATGGAAGAATTATTGACTGTGGCAGTGGCTAAAACTTCCAGAAAGTCCGGGAGAAACAATAAAGCGGATTGAGGGGGACGATAGATGAGTATACAGGTAAGAGGGGGCGTGATGGAGGTAGTACGGATGGCTAGATACTCCGTAGTGGCAATATCCGGTAAGGAGAGGGTTTGAAAGGGAAGGTCGGTACGAGCAATGACCGCTACCCCGCCCCCGGCTCTGCCATATAAACGATCTGCGCGGATGGCGTAATAAGGCGTTGGAAGAGTAGCCAGTAGAACAGGGAGGGAGTCATCGCAGAACCATGTTTCCGTTAAGAAAAGCAAGTCAGGGGCATGGAGATCCAGTAGTACCGAAAGCTCGTGGGCGTGGGCTACTGCAGACCTAGTGTTTAAATAGAGAGCCGTAAGGGCTCTAGGGGTAGTCGGAATGACACTACCTCTGGGAGGAGGGGAGGGGGCAGGTTGGGGGAGAGGAGTGGCGGAAGGGGCGGGTGGAGATAGGCCAAGAGACATAATGCGTGAGCGAGTGGAGGCAGGTAATGGCCAAGGGCCCTAGAGGCAAAGTAGTTGGGAAGAGGAATAGCTGGTAAGGCGGGCAGAGTGGCATGCCCCTAGCCCCGGCTGGTCGCGGACGAGCGCAGACGAGCTTGCCTTAAGCGCACCTTCGACGCGCAATCGTCGCGCCAGCTGCGCTCATCCGCTGCGCTTCCTGCCAAGGCACATGATTTATGATGGGTGGAAGGGGCGTTGGAGGGGGTGTGACCAACAGAGGAGGGCGTGTCTCGCGGCGCACCTCGCCCTCGAGAATGGCGACCAGAAAGTAGGGAATCGTTTACAGCATAAGATCGCTGTTCACGAAGTGCGAGGAAGAGCAAGAAGCTTGGTGAGTTTTTAAAATGCAGAGTATCACAACAATTTTTTAAAAAAGCTTTTGCGCTCCCGGCTTCCGCCTCAGGAGTCGCTCGTCAATATCAGTGTCGCGCCTTAGAGCTGCACGCACTATTTATACCATTGGTGAGGGGGCATGGCCAACAGAGGTGGGCGTGTCTCGCGGCGCACCTCGCCCTCAAGAATGGCGACCAGGAAGTAGGGAATCGTTTACAGCATAAGATCGCTGTTCACGAAGTGCGAGGAAGAGCAAGAAGCTTGGTGAGTTTTTAAAATGCAGAGTATCACAACAATTTTTTAAAAAAGCTTTTGCGCTCCCGGCTTCCGCCTCAGGAGTCGCTCGTCAATATCAGTTGCCTCTTTTTGCACTGCATCTACTTTGCATATCCTGTTCTCCCGTGCTATCATTCTTGATACAATTGCTGCGGTCAGGAAAATAGACAAGAAGGTGGCAATTCCTTTACATAAAACTAGGTGGTCATCTATCTGGCGGAATTCCAAAATTAAGCTTAACATTACTCCCACCCTCATGTCCTATTAGGCAGATAAACGGATCTCTCTTGTTAAACATCTCTATGGTGTTTCTGACGAACCATTACCTTTTTCTACCTTGGCTCAGAAGTATTCTTTAACAAATCTTGATTTTTATACTTTTCTTAAAATTAAAGTGGCCATTGCTAAAGTTCGTCTTCATCCTACTTCTTCTACCATCTCACTTTTTCATATATGGATTAAATCTGGTCATGTTGCCTCCAAAATTTATAAATTTTTGTCCTCTGCTTCACTACCCGCACAGACGGTTGCTCAACAAAAATGGTTACACCATTTTGATCATGCCATTACGGATCATATTTCCTCTGATACTTGGCAATTAATTGGTAAACTCTCTCTTTGTAATAAAATCGCACCATCTTTAATGCAGTCTAAGTTTTTCTCTATCAATCTCCTCCATCGGACGCCTGTGCGTCTTCATTCGCTAAATCTTAAAGATGACAACTTATGCTGGAGCTGTGGTTTGTTGGCAGGCGATTTTCCTCATATGTTTTTTCATTGCTCCTTGCTTCAACCTTTTTGGAACCTCATCCAGAAGCATCTCTCTCTTATCTTTGGTATTGAGCTCCAACTTTCCTTCCCTTTAATTTTATTAGGCCCACTGACTGGCTGCTCCTACTCCTATCCCTTTAGATCCATTGGAATTACAGTTACTGGATCTTCTCCTGACTGTTGCGGTAAAAATCATTCTTATGGAGTGGAAATCTTTTTCGTCGGTTTCCTATCATACGTGGTGGGCTTGGGTCTCCTTTTTACGCAGTGCTCACACTTCGGTTGATCAAGCTCACCTCTCTCCATCTATTTCTAGTGGGGTTTGGAAAGCTTTGGATGATTATATGGAGTTGTCTTCAAAAGGTTTGGTTCCTCAGTTTCCTTTTGATCTGTCTGTCTAATTGTTGTCTGCTATTTTTCTAGGTTGGGTTAGTCCTGTGGGAATCCTTCTTCTTCTTCTTTTTCTTTTTCTTCTTTTTTCTTCTTCTCTTTTCTCTTTCCTGTCCTCTATTCCCTTTCTTCTTTTCTATTGCTCTCTCTCTTCTTTAATTTCTTCTTTTATTCTGATTCCTCCCCTGTGATACGTTTGTTTATTGCTTTGATAGTGGCCTTTACTAAATCGGATTCTATATCTATAACAGGCTAATTTTACTTTTATATACAGTTACTTGGTTTCCTTCCCCATTTTAGCCCCTATTTGTATATTTCTCTTGATTCACTTGTATCACTTGTATTGTATTTTGTTCCTACTATTCTTATCATTATTTTTATCAATAAAATGTTCTTGAAATCAAAAAAAAAAGGAAGAGCAGGCGAATACATATGGGATGGAAGATATTTATGAGCTACTCTTAGGCGAGGTTGCTAAGGGTTGCTTTTTGAATTACAGTGAGCCAAGCTACTGTAAGAAGGTCAGATTTTAGACTCTTCAGGCTACATTTAAGATTTGGGTTGCCATTAAAAGAAAAACTGGGCTTTGGAGGCTGAACTACTATACGCAGCTTTTTAAAAACCCAACAAGGCCAGAGATCTTTAGGGACAATGTTATGTCAAGATGAGAGGGCGTAGGTATTTGCATGATCGGAGATCTGCTAGATTATACGGAAATATGCTTATTTAGTGAAATTCAGGATAGATATGGGATACCCGCTATTTTTAAAAAATATTTACCAATCCAAAGCTACTTGTTCAAAAAAGGGAGGTATAAGCAGTTTCAACAACAATAGGGTTGTGTAAACTGTCCGGTGTGAAGAGGAGAGCACTATTAGTCAAATCTATTCGAAATTGCCTCTCTTTATCCAAGATGATCTTGAGAGGTACGGGTCTAAATGGGAGCAGGAATTAGGTATATCATACAATTTATGTTTAGACTCACTAGAACTCGGTAGGGCTGTGCTCCTTTCTGCTGCCCTTCAAGCTCAACAATATAAAACATTATTTTTACTATACTATACCCCACAAAAATTGCGCAATGTTGTGGGCAGGATAGGACCACCTGCCCACGCTGCAACAGCACCGACGCCAATATAGTGCACATGTTCGCCGCCTGCCCTCTGTTCCATGACTGGCTAGGTGAAAGTGAAAAGGTTCTGAGGGCATCCCTCAATATAAAATCAAACCTCTCTGCACAACTTATAATGATGAGAGTAACTAATGAGGAGGCTCCTTAAGATAACCGCTATTTCTTCTTTATAGCCATGGAAGTGGTTAGAATATGCATCACAACAGCCTAGCTGGATCCCTTGGCACTTGGGTTTCAGCAGTGGTTAGGGAGACTACTAGCCATTTATAACTTAGAAAAAGGAGTTCATGGAAAAAAGGGCGTGAGAGCAAGGATATTGGGGGAAAACATCTGGGCCCCCATCAAAAGAGGAAGAGAATGAATTTAAATTGTATTGTATCTCACTGACACTTCCTCAGAAGACAGATGTTCAACAAATGATGTCACCCATAAATGCATCCTATAATCAAAATACTCATCCTGTAACCTGTTTAATTTGCCACAATGTTTTTGTTTTTCTCAGGTTTCTTTTTTTATTTTTTTTGTCTGTTGTAACTTCTTTCTCTTCACAGCTGTGGCTTCCTTATTTTTGTTGTTTTACTTTCCATATGGTGAATTCGAAAATTGTAAATTGTCTGTATTGTACTCCTCATGTAATCTGTATATGTTCAAATTGAGGGTACTGAAATAAAAAAAATAAAAAAATAAATTCAAATAAATAAAACAAAGGTTAAACCTTTGTTATAGTTATGAAAACCTTTTTTATTCTTTTGACCAAACCAAAAATACACACACATCAGACATTCTTAAGTTATAGTTATACGTTAAATGTATAATTTATGCATCTCCTTTAAATTAATATAACTTTATTTATTCTTGAGCTACAAACAAAAGTACAGTACAGTTTAATTACTAAACGTATACCTTTAATTTATAATTTATGCAACACCTTAAAACCATTATAACTCACGCACCTCCATACACAGTGTATTCAACTCAGTAGCCACACTACATTAACTATAGCTCACAACCCTACCATGCACTGCGTTCTCACTAAAGATTTGATCTGCAATTTCATAACTGTTCTTCTAAATGCTATAATTTTACATTGTGTAAGTGAGATAATATAAAATGATATAAGCAGTGCATGGAAAAGGTGTGAGTTATAGTTATGGCAGAGGCTGTGTTGTGGAGTGCTTTGTAGGTAGTTTGAGGAGTTTGAAGTATATGGGCTTGTGTATCAGGAGCCAGTGGTTGTGTGATGTTGGCTCGGCATACGAAGTTGAGGTGTCATGATTTATTTCATCAGGAGCAGTACCATCAAGATGTGCACCTCCTTGCAGCTTCGACTCTAAATTGAAAAGTCACAGATGATCAAAGTGGTCAGATGAGGGGATGGGAATTAGGGAGGGTACTGCTGGGAGGAAGACCTGGAAGTGAATGAAGCACGTAGTTAGAGAATGTTTGTTCAGTATCACCTCTGGTTATGCATATTACAGTTCTCTTTAATATCAATCAAATAAGGTGATATAGTCATTACCTGAAAAGAAATGAAGAATGTTCTTTGTGACCTTTACAATGAGGAAGAGTGATGAAGTCACTTATTCCCCAATAATAGTGTCCAAGAGGTAGTCATTAAAGAAAAGTTCTAAAATAACCAAATAGATCCTTTGTATGGATTAATCACCTTTTTCTGTACTGTTTATTCATGCAACTCTG
This sequence comes from Lissotriton vulgaris, assembly GCF_964263255.1. Taxonomy (NCBI): domain Eukaryota; kingdom Metazoa; phylum Chordata; class Amphibia; order Caudata; family Salamandridae; genus Lissotriton; species Lissotriton vulgaris. Next base: position 1,805,042,647 of record NC_141694.1, on the reverse strand, counting down.
GAAAATGTTTTCTGCTATTAAAAATACCAACTTGTTTATCTCCTCTGGAAATTGTCTCTGGTATTAAGCACTTAAACGCCAACTGTATTGTTTGCCTTCTTGTCTACATATGGCAGGAATGCTCCATTCGGGTCTAGAGCGCATTCCCTTAGCAAAAGTATCACTCCTCTCCTCTCGTGGCAACCGGAGAGAGTGAGAGGAAAACCAACAAATGAACTGAGACAAGTTCTCAATAACAGCTCTCTCCTACCTGTTGCTTCAACGTGCAGCAGGGAACTTCAGCCTTCTGCACCATTCTATCTCTGAAACCAGCACACAAGGAACATCCGGAGCGCAACCTGTATCCTGTTTAAGGTTCGGCAATAATCCAGACCATGCGGTGGACGTGACCGGTTTTATGGCACCGATCTAGGCACTTGTGCAGGGCGATGCTCAGGGGTGCTAAAAACTAAAAAGGACAAGGACAATTTAACTTGTAAAATAACAAGCATCTATTTTTGTCTGCCAATGGAGTGCAAAGTAGAAACATATGGACCTACTATGTTTCCTCACACAGTGTAACATTCATCACAGTTTTGTTCAGTTTTGTTTCTACCCTTCATTCAATACATACAGCATCATGCCAGTTATCATTTCATACTGTTTACATTGCAAGGCATGATGAACCTATATTGCACCGCATGGTGAACCAGTACCCTTATTCAGGCAAGAACATATATACATCAGACAAGATTAGTGTTATGGGCAGAGGATTCCTGGCACGAGGACTAGACTGGCTGCTATGTTTTGGATTGTTCTGCAGTCTTCTTGTGACCTAGTTGGTTATCCCTGTCTACACAGTGTCCCCGTACCCAGTCTTCTGGTGATCAGGGCTTGGTTGACCATTTTCTTTGAAGTTTATCTTCAGCATCCTTATGCTGATGAAGCAGGACAACAAGACTCTTGTATAGACTTGAGAGCCATGTCCAATTTGTTGACTATGATGATTCTGAGGTTTCTTGCTTGTGAGCAAGGCTTGGGGCATCAGGTAGAGTCCCAAGGTGAGGCAACTTTCCCGAAGATCACCGCTTCAGTCTTTTCCTAATTCAGTTTGAGGCACTTAGATTTCATTCAGGTGGACACTTCATTCATACAAGTGGTGAATTTGGTCCTGGTGTTGGGTGTATTGTCCAAGAGGGACAGTATCAGTTATGTGTGGTTGTCATATGTGAAGATGTTTATGATGTGGTCCCTTATACCATCAGCCAGAAGAGTCATGTAGATGTAGAGGAGCTTTGGGCTGAGTGTGGAGCACTGTGGGATGCCACAGATTGGGTTCTTCTGGTGAGGAGGGAGGAGACCCATTTGAGGAAATGTCCCTAGTTTCCTGCTTCGTGGAATGTTCAGATCAGAATGGAATAGTATACAGTGCTGAAGGCTACTGATAGGTTTAAAAGGATGAGGGCTGAGGTTTCCGCCATCTCGAGGGTCATCCAGACATCTTCCATTGCTACTAAGATAGCAGTTTCTGTGCTGCGATTGGATGGGTAGGGAAACAAGGTTAACAGTTGGTAGTTTATGAGTTTGGTCGGGTCAACCGAGGGTTTCTTTAGGAGGTTGTTGATGGCTGGATGTTTCTATTGTTCCGCAAAGGTGGCTATACTAATGAAGGTGTTGCGGTTAGGGTTGAGGGCCCTACTGATGGGATCCCTTCTTTGAGTATATTGTCTTCATGGTTGTCGTGGTTTCCTCTGTGTTTATGGTGTCCCATGTGGTGTGTTGTCTTTGTTCATCACTGGGAGACTTCTAGTGGCTTTAAAAGTGTCTTTTTATACTTCCCCTCTGCTGGTTCTCTCTTTCTGTTTCAGATCATTGGAGAGTCACTTGAGGTCTTCAATGTACCAGCTGGCTTGTGTTTTAGTTTTTCCTCTGTGGCTTTGCTTCTTGGAGGCCAGAGTTTCAGTGCAGTTGGTGATCAACTTACTGAAAATTTAAATGTTCAGGAGGCTCATAGATTCTTCGTTGCTCTCGTGGAAGGTGGTCTCCCAATCCACCTCTGTAAGTCTGTTTCAGTGTCAATGTGCTGGGCCTGCTGTGGGAGTTTGTCTGTGCTGATGGAGTTGATTTTGAAACTGTTTATGTTGTTTTCTGTCCAGGTGACCGGTCTCGGTGTGTTGATTGTGATGATGATGAAGGATGTGAACAGAGGATCTAGGATCTGTCCGGTGGCGTAGTGGGCACAGTGACGCATTGGATTAGTTCCAGGTTTGAAAGGCTTACAAGAAGGGCGGAAGAGTTGGGGTCAGTATGGTTTTCTAGATGGGAATTTAGGTCCCCTAGGAGGATGAATATACTCGATTTACGGACTAGGGGGTGAAGAAGTCTGCAATGTTGCTAGCATAGTTGGCTTATGGACCCACAGGGGAGATAGACTAGGGGTCCACTCAGCGTGAAGTTTGCTCTGATTTATAATTCTTGAGGTGTTGTATGCAGTTTTCCCAGGCTTCGGAGAAGGGGGTTCAGTTGAAGATGTCTTTGTAGATGATGGAGATTCCTCATCCAGCCATGTTTAGGCCGTCTTGCCTAGTGATGTTGTATTCAGCAGGGATAACAATTGCAGGGTCCGACGTTGAAGCTGTGGTCATTCATGTTTTCTTGGGGAGGAGGAGGTTCGGAGCTTCGTTTGTCAGGTCCCAAATCTCAGTGGGCTGCTTACTGATCATCCAGGTGTTAAGCAACATGAATGGTGTTGATGTGTGAGAGGTGCAAGTATGTTTGCTGGTAGGTGTGAGTGTACGTGAAGGGTTGGGTGTGTGGGTATGTTCTTGGATGGAGTTACAAGAGCAGTGGTGCAGTTGAAAGCTATTTCTGTATTGTGTGATTAGGTGCACCAACACAGGGTGATGTGATGTCCGGAGTTGACGGTGCAAAGCAGAGTGTTGGGTTAGAGGTGAGTTGGGGTGGGCCATGGTTTTTGATGATCGCCCCAGCCCAGGAGCAGATGAGTGTAGATGGGCTCAACTTTGGCGCACCACCGACATGCCAGCAGCACGCACACTGTGTGACCATGCTACATCGGACAGTACATATGTCCTGTGAAGGGGTACAAGCACAGGAAGTGGTGGGTGGGGCTAAGGAGATGCACTATGGTACGGAAGGATAGAGGTGTAGGAAACAGATAAGGAGTGGGGGAGGAGAGACGGGTGCAGAGAGGACAGGAAATGGGCTCATGAAGACTGCGCACAGAGAAGATGGCGAGACATGTCACAAAGGTTCCCAAAGAGCGAGTGATCTTGCAAAAGTTGGAAAAGGAGCTAGAGAAATAGCACAAACTGCAAGAAAAGGCAAAAAGAGCAAAAGAAAAAGACACAATAAATGAGAGAAAAGGTTCAAAGAGCGAGAGAAGTGGCACAAAGTCACAGAGAGAAAGAGAGGGAGAGAGAGCAAGAGAGAGTCAAGGCTGGTGCCTCGCGCCGCTAGAGCCAGGGGCACAAGGGTCTTGGCCGGTCAGACGACCGGTCGCAGCTAAGTCCAGGGGACTGTGCCTATGTGATCTAGTGCTTTCGTTGACACTACTTTTGTGAATTAGGATCCTATCTTTTAATAAATGTCACGCTGCTCATTACTATGTTACATGCCACATTTTAGCTACTCTTGCTTCCCAGTTCATGCATGAATAGTGCTCTCGTGCTGCAATCCTAGGACCTCTCTTCCTCTGACTCCTTCTTTATATTTTGCCTTAGCTTTCATTTCCCTGTCTGCTATATTTCTACTGTGCCCACAGTAACAGCATTCAGACTCTTGGCTCAGAGTAACATTGTTTACGTATTTAATTCATCAGTAGCTGGCTGACAGGTCGAGATAAAAACATTTTATTTCACTGAGTCTTGCTAAATTAAATTCCTCTATGCAAGTGATTTCGCAATTAGGAACTTCTTCATGCTTTATCTGTCTTAACTGGCAATAGATGGTAAAATGCCAATGCAGATGTGGTATGGCTCTGTGTAGGACAGCGAGGAGTATATAAACGAGTGTGCTTCATGTGTTAAGGTTTAAAGAGGAATAGAAACCAAAGACTTCTGCAGAAGATTCGTCTTCACCGTCAATACAGGTAATGACTCAATCTGCTGATTAGTTTTTTGGAGTTTGGGTAGGCTTAAACAATAATCAACATTTACATACCTTAATAAGTTATCCTACAAGCACCAGTACATGTGTGGGGCTTTATGAAGCAGAAAACTCTAAAATAATAGGTACATTGGTGTCACTTATGGAAAGAGAGTAGCTCGAAGTGAGAAATGACAATGCTTATTTATTCAGAACAAGCCTAGTGCCCATGGACCTAGTGAACTGATTTGGTTTGGGTATTAAATCTGGAGGTAGTGACTATATTTACATTTAGGGTTATAAAATAGCAATACCATCTGGGTTTACATTATCTAAAATGCACCCTATCCATGTCTGGGCCAGAAGCACCCCCATTGTTCCACACCCACCGCAGAGAGCATCAGTGTGCCAAACAGCATAAACATGTGCTGCCCCAGCTGCAGGTGCAAACTCCACCTCTGTTGCATTAGGTGCAGCAGTCAGATGTGGGTCAGAGGCTTGAGACTGCCACTCTGTCTTTCAATGCATAGGGACTAGGAGCACATTGAGGATGAGGCGGGGACCCTCCTCAAGGCAGTGCAGCGCGTCACTGGACCCAGCGCAAGGGTGACTGGGAAGATCCCTGGGACCCCATGAGATCCTGCAAGGGGCATCCTCAATGGGATGCATTGACTGGGCACCAGTTCTTTGGTGGCACAAAACTCATGAGCCACCAGATGGCTATTGCACTTGTACCTGCATCTGTAAAACCATCAAGGGCAAAGGAGCCTCATTTTGAAGGGGTCATGCCCCCAGGCCAATACGGAGACTCCTGCTTGGGATCCATAACACAGAAGGTAGTGTCTGCAGTCTACTTTCTGTAATATGACCACTGGATTTCTCAGTTTGCCACACAATTACCATCGGACTTCTGCTGGGAGTAATGGAAAATGATTTCTTGCCTACAGGCGGGACCCCTTTCTGGTTTGTGAACGCACCTTGAAGGTGGAAGCCTTGCTTGGACTTCTTGACTAGCCTAGGGCTAGGTTTTTGCTCATCTGAATGGAGGAGAAGTGTCTTTCTTGTAACCTCTGTATACAAGGGTCCTAGAGTCAAAGCATTGCACCTATAAGCCAGGGCTCCCTCTGACGGTAGGTCTCCAGAGGTATGTTTAGTCTTCTGCATTTGTCACTGCAGATGGTTTACAGTGTGAATAATCTGCAGGAGGTAAAATTGCAGAAATGTGCATGTGCATGGTTATGTATGTTTTGTACTCCACATGTAAACACTATCCCCTACACCTCTGAAAATACAGGGGTGTTTTGCTCTTTGTCACACCCCATTCACCCTCTAGGGCCTGTTGTACGAAATCATGGTTGCAAATTGCACACCGACAAATGTGCATCCCTTCCATCACAGTTTTTTGTGCAGTAGACCCTCTAAGTGCAATGGTTATAACCAAGGCTGATTTACGTATATCTATGAGGTCTATCTATCTAGAGGGGCACAGTGGGCGAAAACAATGGACTGGAATGTGGCCCAAACAATCGTAAGTGGCTGAAATTAACTCAAGCCTTAGTTAGTCACATCATAAAATGTATGTTTACAGAACTTAACAAAAGCATCTGTTTTATTAATAATGACAGAATGCAATCTCTTGCGAATTACTGTGAATACAAACATGGAGGTCTGCCATGATTTTTAAAGTAGCCTGGCCCTTTAAATGGATAGGTGCTGCATTTAAAATAGAAACGTTTCAGGCATGGAAGGCATCAAGTGGACCATGCAAAAGTCCACTTAACGACTGTCTGCTCCACCCAAAGCCACCCACAATGCTTTCATGTGCATGGTTTGGCAGCCACCTTTGAATAGTTTTAACACCCAGTCAAACATGGGTCATGGTTTCAGTGATTGCACGGTATGTGGCATGCTGCAAGCACCAGCAAGGACCTGGTAGCTGTAGGGCATGGGCAAAGTGGGCTCTGCCCCTGGGGCCCAGCCTTTCAGGGGCCCCCTGACACAGCCAGCTCTGTTCTGCAGTGCAGTTCCCTGATGACCTTTGATACATCTTAAATAGATTGTTTTAAATTCCAGTTATCCTTTCATTGATTTTTAATGTGGGTGATGTGTGAGAGTATTACAGACATTTTGCAGAGAAATGTGTGTTTATGTTTCATGTGACATGAATAAACCAACGGCCTCTTTTATGAGGCCTTGCGTCACTTTTGCGCTTCCGATGCGTTACTTTTTGTGACGCATTGGAGGCGTAAAACATGCCTCCTGTTGCACACTATTTACAAAGTGACGCATCGAAGCAGATGCGTCACTTTGTAAACCCCTGCACTACATTATACCTGCATCAGGTATAATGTATGCAGGGGGTGCGTTCCCCCATAAAAAGCCTCGTAGAAGTGACGCAGTGAAATCTATGAGATTGAACTGCGTCACTTCTAGGACGCCATTGCGTCAAAATCTTGCACCTTCCTCACAGCAGTCGTAAGACTGACGCAAGCCCTTTCACCTGGGGCTTGCCCCATGTGAAAGGACGCATTGCTGGGGTTGCGTAACTTTGTGACACACTCCAGCAATGCGTCACTTTGCGCTTACAGATACGTCAGAAATACTAGCGTATCTGTAACTCCTTGCGACATGATGTGTCATACATTAAATATGACGCATCAGGTATGTCACAAGGAGTGCGCACTAAGAAGTGACGCATCGCTGCTTTCATGCAGCAGTGCGTAATTTCTCATAAATGAGGCCTCAAGTTTCTTTTAGATCAAACCAGGACCTCAAATGAGAAATGGGAAAGTTGCCACAGAGATTATTTGCAGTAATATTAGTGAGCTGCTGCTGTGCCACAATATTGAAAATACATATCACAATCCCTGAATATAGGTGTAAACTAATTTAGAATTTGGAGATTATGCCTGTGCACTGTCAGTGACCTGGCCAAAGAGGACAGGAAAGAGCGAAATTGGATCAAAAATTCAAAGCTGTTCTGAACAGGGGTCACCAGTATATGTGTGGTCCAGGGCCCCAAAGTCCTTAAAGTTTGTATTCCTGGAATCAGTGTTTTGAGAGCTGCCATTGCATAATATAATTATTTAAAACAAGCAAGAAGAGGGAACCTGTAAAAGTAATTCCAAAGGCAGGAAAACCGGAAATCAAAGTAACAACAATACAGAAATCATACCTAGTCTATTTAAAGGGCGGAATATCTTGCCATACCTGAAATATGCCACACATTCATAATGGAGCCAAAATATATACACATTTATAAAAAATAAGTGAAGAAAATAAACTATCAAATACATCAATTTAAACTTCGAAGTTAATCATAAGAAATATTTTTTCTTGTACAAATATTTTTTTAATCGTTTAATTCATATGATTCCTATACAGAAGAGATCTATCATAAGGTATCTTTACAATATAGCCCAGAAATACATAATCATATATTTACAATTTATAGCGCTCTGGAAGACAAAATATGTTTTAATCCCTGACCACTCTCCTCTTTGCCCACCACATTCATGCATACCTCATTCATTTATCATCCAGAAACAGTCAGAATAACATAATCTAAAAAAGAAGAGAAACCAAACAATACAAGGAACCAAGAGCAGAAAATCTTTACTCTGTTGTTAAAGAAAAATTAATTGGCTCACAAGACCATAAACTGGATATAATGGTTCTTGTGTCTTGCTTTCTGGCTCCGCACCAACGAGCGTTTCGGTTAGGACCCGCTATCCAGGTCGACCTTCGTCAGGGCAGTAACTTATCAGTTCCAGAACGTCAAAGAACAAGGGGTACAGCCAGAGCCACATCTAGAAAATACAAAAGTCTAGATGACGAATGTATATATACGGACTACACATTTCTTATGCTAAAACTAAATATATTGGTTAAATATTGAGGTTCAGGATAAAGGGTATTACATTACCATATACCACACCATAAAGTGAGCAACCATTCAAATAAAGAAACAAAAGGGAAAGAAAAAATGATAGGTTCACCAAAAAGAATCTAAAAGAAATAAATTGGTGAAATATGTTCTACAAGTGAACATAGCCTTACACCCAAAAATAGACCTATCTTGTGGCTCTTTTGGAGAGAGGTGACAGAATCCAGATAGGTCCCAAGGGGAGTCCTTTATTACTAACTGGTTTGGAAAAAGGAAGGTGAGGAAATGTATAAGGTGCCTCAACAGAGGGGAATTATTCATAAGAAAGCTTTCTCTATCCGCTACTCAATCTTAAGAGGTAGGTTGATATCCAATGGTTGATGGACCCAGACATGAAATGGTCGTAAATGGACATAAATCACAAGATGAATAGAACCTACTGGTATCAGAGAACTCCAAGTATCACTACCGAGTAGTACGCGCATTGCTTAGACGCATCTAAAAATACAACGCATGCATGAGATATATTCATGAGATATGCACCAAGGGGCAAAATGATGCACTGGACCTAGCACTAAAGAACAGATGTATATATCAAAGGGACAAAGTGTGCAATAAAACCACAAGAGGAATCTGTGAAAATTCTCAATAAGAAGATGCACAGCCATTGACATGATGTACAGTCATATATCTCAAGACTATCATTAGCATAATGGAGAATGTTCCCGCTATCTGAATATAGGTTTTTTTCAGTAAAAGATGTCTTGAATGCCCACCCAATGGAAAAAGGATGGCAGCAAATGGAGAATGAACACGGGTGTCTTTAAGAAAAACAAAACAGGCATGGCATCTCTAACACCGTTCCTTTCGAATGTGCTTCTATGTGGGAGTAAACAAAAATCCCTCACGGGGACTATATTCCTAAATTCTCCACAAAAGATCACCAAATATATATACACAACAATATATGTAATGACACATGTAAAATGAAGATAATGGGTCGAGCTATTAGTGTCCTATGTATAAAGGTCCCTTTATCTGGATCTTTTATTCAAAGCTCAAATTTAAGTCAAAAGCCCCGTATAGACCCCCAGACCTCCCTACTTACCGATTCTTAGTTGGCAAACATACGCACATCCTCACTCCTTCCACATGTTTCTCGCCCTCTCAGGATGGAAGGGAAAGAAATTAGCCCGTCATGTTTATAAAACGTGCATTCAATGATGACATTGACGATGATCACATGAATACAAATAAAAAGCGGTCACTCTTGAGATAGGGAAGCACCATATTAAAAGAAACAGAAGTCAAAATGTAAAATAACTGATGCAGGCACTCTCAAGATGGAGAATCACCATACTAGAATGATCAAATGTCAATATGTAAAATAACCGAAGAATAATATTTACCAAAACAAAAAATGGAAAAGACCCAAGTAACAGAGAATTCTAATAAGGCATCTTTGATTCTGGCAAAGTCATGACAATCAGCTTGCCTAAAAATCTCCCTGCAGAATATATGCATAGGGTTTCCAAAACCAGACTATAAGCAGAGAATCAACTATTTTCACCGAGGTAAAGAATTACTATAATGACAAGAATATATGAGCAGGTGATACAACTAAGAAACAAAGAACATGGCTTAAATGAGTGCCTCAAGTCAGGCTAAGCAACCCATGGATCCACAAAGAGGGTACAAAGATAAACATGAACTGAGCCTAGCAGTTAGCTGAATGGAATCTTTTCTTTTCTGTACAATAGTTCCCAGTGTAGGTCTAAAATCAGGTGAACATTAATAATGATATGCATATATGTATAGCCACTGTAAAACAGATTTTATGCTAGAAAAAACTTATCAATATGAATGATCAAAGTACTCCTTACTCTAAAACTGTGTATACCAAGAGTACATAAAGAAAATATGTTGTAGAAGAGCGGTGCGCACTACAGGAGACCAAGTAGAATGAAAACATATTTTTACTCTGTATACAGTTAGTTACTGAGAAGAATTAAAGAGCCATATAATACACATGCTGAACAGGGCTCAAAACACAAAGCAACGGGGCATCGTGCAATGGACAAAAATGCAACCAATATATTCTGGGTTACATTTGATAGCATTCTCCCAGGGTGTGATTTCATTAAGGCTCTCGTTCTGGGAATCAAACAGAAAAATCAAAAACACTTCTCTCTTCTTATGAAGAACAGTGTCATCCCTTCTTCTATGTGGTACAATTTCCTCAATGAACGTCCATCGCATTTCTTTCTCAGAGTGATTAATTTCTGACCAATGTTGAACAAGGGGTGCAGAAACCCTTTAATTGTGTATATTAGATTTGTGCTCTCCTTTTCTCGTTCTGCACTCTCGTCCATTTTCTCCAACGTATCCAGGTCCGCATGGGCATAGGATGAGATATACACTATTTGAGATCCTACAATTGGTCCAGCCTCTCAGTCTAAAAGTTTTTCTCCAATGGTTACAGAGGCCAATACTATAGCATTCTCACAGGTGTGGCATTTGTGATTTCCCTTGACTGGATTAATTAATGTTTGAGCTTGTAAAGCGCACTGCTACCCGTAGGTTTCGTGGTGCTGTATAACGCTGGGGAACCCATCCTGGCTTTCCCTGTGGGATGGTCCCTGCTTGGAGTCCCCAAGGGGGAGCCAAGCTTCCCTGGCGTTGATGGGGCCGTTGTGGAGATTAGGCAAGCTAATGCCCAGAGTTGCCGAGTGGGACCCCTGATTAGAGTAGGCACCGAAGCGAGAATTATCGAGTCCGCTGACCCAAGTCCACGACCCTGCCACGTCGGGAATTGAACCCTCGTCCCGGCCGAATTCTGCTCCCGGGTCTTCCGCCTCTAACCAGTGAGCCACACCTACTGGGTCTCAGTAATCGACCTTTGAAAAAAAGCGTTCTCTCTCTCCCAATTTGGCATTGACCAAAAAGTTAGGCAGGTTTTTATTTTTCTTTAATGCATAAGTTGGTCAGGCAAATTTGACCTCTTCATTGTTAATGTTCAAGAGGTGCCACTGAGAGTTAACTTCTTATCTGATCAAGATTAGAGTGCCATGTGACACAGACTAACTTCTCTTCTATTTGTTCATTTTTGGTCTCAAAAATGCTGTCTGTTGAAATATCTAGCTCTTTTGAAAGAATCTTGAAAAAGGTTTTTGGGATACCCTCCATCTAAAAGTTTAGATTTAAAAACTTCGACATGCCTCAAAAATTGCTCAATATTAGTGCAATTTTAGTGCAATTTCTCTGTGGTGGTAACACTTGACTAAAGGGAATTCACTGTTTTTGACAGCGAGGATGGAACCTACTGAAGTGAAGAAGAATATTCCTAGCTGTAGGTTTAGTATATAAGGAAACTTGAAGTTGTTGATTACAGTTTTCTATCCATATTCCAGGAATTCCACCTTCTCTGTCCTAGTTTTCACAGCAAATTTCAGATGAATATCACATAGGTTGATCCATTTACAAAATTAGTTTAGATCATCCTCGTTGCCGCACCACGTGAAAAAGATGTCATCAATAAAACTGGACCAGTGGGTATGTTTTCATAAAATGGGGCAATTTTGTTATAGATATACTTAGTCGCAAAGCTATCCATGTATAGATTTGCTATGCTAGGCGCACATGCAATCAAATTAAACACGTTTTCATTAAGAACTATCTCCAAACATGGCTGGATGAAGTCATGGTTTAAAATTGTTGTTGTCCTCGTGCAGTCTCGCAAATAACCTTAAGGGCCTGGGTTTGAGACACATTCATGTGTAGCGCCTCTATGTCCATAGTTACCAGAAATTCCTTTTGGGCATTAAAGGGCAAGCCTTGTATCTTAGAAATAAGATGACTTGTATCTTTGACATAGGATATTTACCAAAGGTTTAAGTGACACATCAATGTATTTAGACAAGGGTTCTGGGGCTGCTCCTAAGGTGGATACAATGGGACTCAAAGGTAGGTTAATAGTGTTTTTATGTGTTTTAGGACCCCATAGATGCCCGGTATGGGAGTATTGGTTGGTGTAAGGAATTCTGCTTCATTTGTACAAATAACACCTTCCAGAACGGCCCTTTTCACAATGGCATGCTTTTTTTTTCTTTTAGCCTCATTTCAGGATCTCCTCTGATCTTTCTATAGTGTTCAGGTATCTTAAAGACCTCTTTAATTTTGGTTTTATATTCCTGTGTGTTGAAGATAACAATACCCCTACCTTGGTCACATGGTGTGATATTAATATTACAGTTGTCCTTCAATAAATGAAGGGCTCGATCTTCCTGTTGCGAAATATTGGGCGGGGGTGGGAACATATCTATTTACTTGCAACATTTTAGAAATAACTGCCTTTTCAAAGATTTCCACTTCCGGTTCTATCTGATCTAAACTTGGAATAAAGCTAGAAGTTGGTTTCAGACCGGACTGGTTCTCTTCAGTCATGGATTCATGGGTCATTACTTTTTTTTGAGTAATCCGTCAAAAGAAGGCAACAAATCTTTTATCAATTCAAATCTATCAATGGAGGTAAATTGGATTAGGCTGATCTACTTTGTCAAAAGATCCTCTGCCACAGAATCAATTTTTTTTACAGATAGATCATTTAAGACAGGTATGGTGTTTAGTTTCTCCAACATTGTTGGCTCCTGGTTTGTAGATATTTCTGAGACAGATCTGGGTCCTGGAGGTGCCCCTTGGGTTGGTTAGAAATTTGGGGCAATAGTTCCTCCTTCTGTACCCTAAAAAAAAGATTGTTGGGGTGGACCTAGTTTACTGATTCCTTCTATTGCCATACAAATCAAACTGATTCGAGGAGCCTTCTCCCTCTGAGTCAGTTGTATCCTAAAAAGTAAAATCTTTTTACTTGTCTACATCTGTTGCTCTGATTAAATAGGGTGTTCTCTGGGACCACGCATAATGGAAAATGAATGTGTATATATACACATACATTTTTACAAAGTGACGCATTGACCTACCAGTCCGTTGCACTGTTCTTCGGAATGCCTTCACTCACACATGAGGAAACCAACAGCAGAAGTGGGCTCAACCACAGACACCTGCTGTGTTATATGGTGGGCAGAAGAAGCATATGATTGACCATGCAACTTAACAATGGATGAAAATGTTTGCCTGAAAATTCTCTGTACATAAGTATGTTAAGGTGAATATATTTTTATTAAAATGAAAAGTTTGTGGCTCACATCAGATCCAATGACTTGTTTCCTTCCTGACGTATGCATACACTCTGTAGCACACCTCATTTTAAACATAGACAAGCATTACAAAAGCCTATGGGTCTGGAATTCTTTTGGCTTTGTAATTTATTTTGTTTTTGTACAAACTTATTGTTGTGGGGAGCTGCTGGCCACTCACCACTATTACAAATTTTGGGATAAAAGTAAAAATAATTTTGGGTCTCCAAAAGTATACATTGTCATGAGAGTCCCTGGCACTGGAGGGAACTTCTTTGATGGTGGGTGTGCTCCGTGGTAAAGAGCAGAGTAAGTGTCCCTCACAATGACGTTAGACAGTAGCTATAATTTCTGTAAAATCAAAAGGTCTTGGCTAGCTTCAAACCAATAAATAAAGGAGACCATATCACCTTTGTTGTTTCTTCTCTAAAATGGCTCCCCCTTGATGCACGCAGAATGTATAATTGAATGAGTATTACTTAGCGAGACCTGAAGTTAAAACCTCAACTACTCAGACCAGAAATTAAGTATTATAGCGGGTCCTCGAATTGTGAGAAGCCATAAGTCTGTCTTATGGGAAGCGCATAACTCAGCATGAATTGCACCCCACACAAGCCTTCTAAAAACACCCTTCATGGACTACTTGCTGCCAGAGCATTGAGATGCATAGTGAACATACAAGCACCTTTAGTTTCTTTACAAACATATGGAGGACTCCTACCCCACCAGCAATAGTGATTTACAGATGAAACTCTGCCACATTCTGTTTATAAGAAAATGTAAATTGTTTTTGTTTCTTATAACTCTGTATTATATTGAAACACGTTGCTCCTCAAAGTCTGCAAACCCTGCTGACTCCAGCGGGGCCTAAACGTTGAAAACAAATAGAGGGGAAAGCATGTTTCAGTTATCTGAGGTTGTCATGTTAAATGGTGGGATATTTAATGAGTTTCTTGTCACCTGGCCTCGCCCAGTCCTCTGTTTCAGTAGTCTCTTCCATGGTCATGGTGGCCCTCTGCTTCCTCTCCAGTTTCAATGAAATCAAAATGGCTAAACATTTCTTTTTCTATTTGCGGAATGAAAGCTGCTCCTACAACTGCGTTTGTCTGCACACTGCTGCTTGGGGTAGATTTAGCGGTGACAGGTAATATAAATATCCATTATTAGAAACTATTGAGTATATATGCAACGTACAAAGCTGCATTTTCATTGTTTTCTTCATATTATATTTCCCTTGTCACAAGCCCATTGTCTAAGTCCTTGAGCACTGGCATCTCTGTTGGACTTTCCCTCCACAGTGCTCTCTGGGAAACACCTGTTTTCTCTCCTAGACACTGGAAGGCTAGATTTATGTTGCTCTTCTGAAAATAAGATTTTTCTGCAGCATTTTCTGAAAGTATTGTACTACGGAATTTCGAGGCTAGGAATATCGAGATACATTAATATCGTGTACAGAATATAGAGGGACAAAATAAGTTAAGTGGTTGTCACAAGCCCATTGTCTAAGTCCTTGAGGACTGGCATCTCTGTTTCCTCATGTTCAAGTGCTTAGTAAGTGTTATTCCGAGGGATATTTCAGAATCGGTAATGTGGGGAGTGCTGTTGAAGGCCGTAAGACGTTTCAGCCAGTGGTCGATCTTGGGGGTGTGATTAGGCAGAGTGATGACAAGGAATTCTGTTTTGAAGGTGTTGAGGTGGTTGTCAGTTAGCCAGTTTTGAGTATCCATAAGGGTAGAGTTTAGTGAGGTGAAGTCTTCAGGGGAGGTGATTTTCAGAAAAAGTTGAGTGTCATCCGCATACATATAGAAGAGAATGTTCGCGGAGTTCAGAGTGTTTGCCAAAGGTTCTAGGAATATATTCAAGAGTATCAGTGATAGTGAAAATGCTTGTGGAACACCCATAGAAACTGAGGAGGTTTGGGATAGGGATTGATTTAACTTTACTTTTTGTGACCTATTATGGAGTAAAGAAGTAAACCAATGCAGTACCTTGACCTGAAAAGCCCATCTCGAGATCAAGGATGGATAAGAGATTGTAGTGGTTAACAGTGTCAAAAGCTGAAGAAAGTTCAAGGAGAATCAGGAGGCATGCTTGATTTTGGTCCAGCATTTTCAAGATGCCATTCATAATGTGAGTGAGAGCAGATTCCATGCTGTGACCTCTTCTGATGTTGGTCCAGAAGTTGGAAATAATCCATGTGTGCACAAAGTTTCATCTGTAAGCATTTTTCCAGCAGTTTAGCCAGCCTGGAGATGGTGGAGATAGGCCGGAAATTATTGAGATCAGATCTGCCTGCATTAGGTTTTTTTAAAATGGGGGAGACCTGCTCTACTTTTAGGCAATCAGGGATGGTGCCTTGCAAAAGTGAGGTATTGACAACCTAAGTCCATGGGGGAGGATGGTATCCTTGATATCTTTGAAGATGGGTGGTGGCAGCGGGTCAATGAAATGATTAGATGGGTTGGTCACCCGCAGAGTGTTAATTATGTCTCTTTTGCTGAGGGGAGTAAAGGAGATCCAAGAGGCGTTGATCTTGGTGTAAATATTAGAAGGAATGGTCCACTCATGGTGAGCTGGAGGAGCAGCCCTCCTGGATGTTGGGACAATAACCCTTTTTTCTTCCAGGTCGATATAGATGCTTATTTTTTCCTCTGTGAAGAAGGCTGTCAAATCGTCGCATGATAGAAGGCCGTCGCCATGGTCAGAACTGTTGGGTGTCTTGCACAATTGTTGCTTAACAATTTAAAACAGTTTCTTGGGGTGATTTCTTGGTTTGATTGAGTTGGGTTTAGACCAATTCAGCCTTTGCAGCTCTGATCTTTTTGTTATAAGTGTTACTGTCAGATCGAATTTGAATTAGTTGTCCAGTGGAGGATTCTGATTCTCCAGGATCTTTCAGCTACCCTTAGGTTATGGCGTTCAGCGTTTAGGTTGTCCTTAAACTAAGGTTTGGAGATTTTGAAGGAGGCACTTTTTTGTTGTAGAGGGGTTACTTCGGGGACACCTCCTTGTTAATTAGGAAGAAGATGCAGTAATGGTCACACCAATCACAAGGGATATGGCATCTATTGAGATGGTTTTTCCTTTGGAGATGATGTGATTCAGAGTTTCACCTTTGTTATGGGTTGGACTCTCGCAATATTGCAATATTGTGCCAGCTTGTGCTTCAATGGGAAGGATTTTAGACGGTTTACAGCTTTATTGTTTGGGTTAGACCAGTGAAGGTTGGAATCTTCTAGGAAGATTTGGGAAACTAGGGTGTTATAATTAGAAGAGATGATTTCCGTTAATTGTTCAATGAAGAAAAGGTTGTCTCCAGTGGGGTGGTAGAATGTGTGTAATTTGCATACTGGGGGCTGATTGCTAGAGATGTTGATGTATATGTACTCTCAGGAGTTTAGAGTGGAGGAATCAGAATGTGAGACTGATACTGTATTTCAGTGTATTCAGGCTAATCCTTCACCCTGTTTTATAAATCTGTCCTATCGAATGATGTCATAGCTAGGTAGGACTAAAGGTCAAGGATAGGGGGTGGGTGAGCCATTTAGCCAGGTTTCCATGAGGATGATGATATCCAGCTCATTGTTTTGAATGAGGTCAAAGATATCGGCTGCGTGTTTACTCGCTGATCTGCCGTTGAGTAGTACGCATTTCAATTGGAGAGGTGCATGGATGGTCGGAGTCTGGATAATGTTCACTTGCTTGATGTTGTCATTAATTATAACTCTAAAGTTGTGGGAGGGTTCCCTGTTCGAGTTGGCAGGAAGGGCGTGGATTAAACCCAGAGGGGCCTTGCATGATGCCAGAGGGGATTTGACGAGGTTTAATGGGATGGCATAAGAGAGGAGAATAACATCAATATCACTGTTCGATAGCTTGGTCTTCATTCTTCTGAGGTGGAAGGGGTGCATTGGGGAGTGGTAAAGTTTTTGAGGTTAGGTGAGAGGGACTCATGTCTGAGACAGGGGTTGCGCCGGTGAGTCTCAAGGGCAGGCACCCTAGTGTGCATAGCATTCTGAGCAGGGGGAGGTGATCAAAAGAGAGAGCTTTCAGTTCATGAAATTCATCCATATGTAGGCGCAGGTGTAGAGAGATCACTTCTAAGAATGCAGCCAAGTCTGAATGTTGGATAAAGTTTAGTGGTTGTGTGGATAGTTCCGCCAGAGGGAGATCTAGTGGGTCAAAAGTGGCAATGGAAGGGTCAGGGGGAGCCAGTGATTCAGTGATGTCTTGTGTTGTGCCAGTTCTCATGGAGAGAGGATAGGGAAGTGGTGGGGTGAGCAACATATAAAGGATGGGAGGTTGGTGAAGGGGGGGGGATGGAATGGATTGGATAGAAACCATGGAGGGCAAGAGCCTGGAGCTCGGTTGAGATGGTGGCGTGTTTGGCAGTATCATGCAAAGGCGATCACCAGGAGAGAAAAAGGGCAGTAGAGAGTGGTGAGGGGATAACCTGCCACTGGGTTCGTGGTGTGACCGCCTAATGATCAGGGAAGTATATGTCAGTGTAGAGCTATTAGCCAGCTGAGTCTATGGTCGAGTAGAGCATGAGGGGTCTGCCAAAACTAACTCAGGGGATTGAGAAGATCCGATATCACATAGGAGGTGAGGAGAGTTATGAAGAGTTGAGGGCCTCCCAGGTGCAGTGGTGGGTGTGAGAGTGACATTGTGTGTTGTAGGATGTGATAAGCCAGTAAGATTTGACCGCGAGAGTATTTCAGTAAATGCAGGCTAATCCACAACCCTGTTTTATAGATCTGTCCAATCAAATTATGTCATGGCTAGGTGGGACTTGAAGGTCAAGGATATGGTCGGACGAGCCATTTAGCCAGGTTTCCGGGAGGATAATGATATTTAGCTCATTGGTTTGAATGAGGTCAAAGATATCGGCTGCATGTTTACTCGCTGATCTGCAGTTGAGTAGTACGCATTTCAAGTGGAGAGCTGCATGGGCGGTTGGAGTCTGCATGATGTTCACTTGCTTGAAGTTGTCATTGTTTATTACTCTTAGGATGTTGGAGGGTTTCCTGTTCGGGTTGGCATGGATTGCTTGGATTGGGCCCAGAGGGGCCTTGCATGATGCCATCAATATCACTGTTTGATAGCTTGGTCTTCATTCTTCTGGGGTGGGATAGGCCACTGGGGAGGGGTAACGTTTTTTGAGGTAAGGTTAGAGGAACTCATGTCTGATACATGGGTTGTGCCTATGAGGCTCAAGGGTAGGTTCCCTACTGCTCATAGCATTCTGAGCAGGGGAAGGTGATGGATAGAGAGGGCTTTCAGTTCATGAAATTCATCCGTTAGTAGGCGCAGGTGGATAGAGATCTCTACAAGGTGTGCAGCCAGGTCTGAGTGTTGGATATAGGATAGTGGTTGTGTGGATAGTTCCGCCAGAGATGTGATACCTCGAGGGACATCTGGTGGGTCAAAAGCGGCAATGGAGAGGTCGGGGGAGCCAGTATTTCAATGGTGTCTTGTGTAGTACCAGTACCATGGAGAGAGGCTAGGGCAGTGATGGGGTGAGCTGCATATAAAGGATAGGAGGTGGGTAAAGGGGGATGGGATGGAATGGATTGATTAGAAACAGTGGAGGGCAAGAGCCTAGAGCCTGTTTGAGATGGTGGCATGTTTGGCAGTATTGTGCAAAGGAGATCACCAGGAGAGAGAAAGGGCAGTGGAGAGTGAGGGGCTAACCTGCCACTGGGATCATGGTGGTGTGACCCATTAGTGATAAAGGAAGAATATGTTGATGTAGAGCCATTAGCCACCTGAGTCTATGGTCGAGTGGAGCGTGAGGGGTCTGGCAAATCTTACTCAGGGGATTGAGAGGATCCGATATCACATAGGTGGTGAGGAGATATATGAGTGGTTGAGGACCTCCCAGTTGCAGTTGTGGGTATGAGAGTGATATTGTGTGTTGTAGGATGTATTAAGCTGGAAAGATTGGACTTGGAGATCGCTGCTTTTTGAGAATAGGGAAAATATTATCCATCTTAGCTACGTTGTAATTGGATGCTTTAATTAGGATAATAACGTTGTTGTAGAGGGTGATGGTGGCATGCACATTGAAAAGGGCGAGGCTGAGGCTGAAAGATTGGGCCCATGGGAGTTTTCCTGGTACCCGATATACGAAGCGGAAGACAGACCTCCAACAAGCTCATTTTCTGGAGTAGAAGATGAGGTCAGTAGATAGTTTACCCTTATTGACACAAAAGTAAACATCTGAGAGTAATGTCCTGGGGCAGGTTTAGAGTAACCAGTGTTTGTGTTTTTTGGCCGCATTTTCGGAGAAGTTAGGTGGGTAAATACCAGTGAAGCAGTTAGGGCCTCTGGGAACAAGACTTATTGCCAAGGTGTGACGCTGTGAGGATTGGAGCAAAATTACGGGATCCTAGTTTTTTTGTTGTTGTTTTTTGATAAATAAAAGACCAACTGGTAATGGACCTAGGTGCCAAAGTGAACTGCTATGTAAGGGTCAGAGAGAGACAATCAGGCCAGTAAGAACAGAGGCCGAGCCCCATTATATATATGTTATAGATCATTAGGATGAACCAGAACATAGAACCTGCAAGTTTTCCTCTTAGATGTATTAGATTGCAAATAGGATAGAGACAGAACCCCTTTATAGTATGGGATGAGTCAGATGATAAGACCTACAGGTTTTCCTCAATGGAGTATTAGAATGAACATAGAGTAGTCCCACTTTCCTTTTAATGCCAGTGAAAGATGAACCAGGTGCTCTTTTAATTTCTATGACCACCTATGCGGATCCTCATGAGCCTGTTCCCTATGGGCTGGTAACTGTGGCCATCTTGATGAGTTTTTTCAAAGCAAATGGAAAGGAAAGAAGGTAAAATCAACCCCAGGCCAAGACTGGCTTCCAGCTACCATGATCGAGCTGACTGGAGCCAACCCCTTCCGCCATTGTCACTGGGCCCTGGTATTTAGTGTGCACAGTGACCAAGCATATGTAATGTTGGCTGCGGGGCTCTGGTGAGCACTAAGGGGAGAGAGATATGGGAAGTCTGGATAGGACCCCCAGCAGCTGGGCTAAGCAAAAGCCGAGGACTGTGCTGGCAGACGCCAACGGGGCCTGGCGTTGATCACGCACCTTTTTCTGTTGTGAAAGCAGCAGGTTCCCAACACTGCGGGTCAGATCGTGAGATCCCCTTGCTTAGTTGCGCAAGGCAATGACCCCAGAACCAGCGCCCCTGCAATTCTGAGCCTTTCCACAGCTGCTTCCAAGGGGGGTGGCACAAGAGAAACTGGCCCACCCTCCACCTGGGTGTAACTAGTCCCGCTAGATCGCTCCCAGAAGAGCAGCGGTCATGTTATTCACAGTGACCCTAATCTCACCTGCAACGAGCACGCCAATAAAACTGAGGTTCCGGTTATAGGAAGAATCGGGCGGAATGCTATAACTGCTGCTAAGCTACATCCCGTGGAGCTGGATTCCTTCATCGAATCCAGGCAGGCTGGTGAAGGCTCAAGTGCAATGGAGACTACTCTACCTATGTGGCTGAAATACACCTCTGATGATCGCTGGCATAAGGGCCATGAGAGATTTTGCCATTTGTCTGCCTGCTCTATTTACAGTAGGCAGACAAATGCCCAGTTTTTCCTTTCATATATTGCCATCAAAAACGTGGCGGTCAGAGAAAATAAAAACATTTTGTTGACCCCCACACCATGGGAAATGGGACAATTACTTTTTTTTTCATAAACAAAATCACACTTTCATGGCAGTGTCATATTTTCATTGACTGAAAATCACCTCTAAATTATTTAGAAAACATGTTGTGTAGCCTTAAGAGTGACTTATGCCCCAGGGCATAAACCTTTGTCTCACGGTGGCCAAGACCAGGGTCCAGTGAGTCGCTCAGATGAGAAAGTGTATTTGTTTGAGTTCTTGTAACATTACAAAGAATGTGTGAATAACCAACGTGACTCAGGTAGATGCTGCTGTATGAGCAGGATCTGGACAATCCAGCCAATGTATTAGTTATAGCTTAGCCAAACAAATTTAGAAATTACATAAGAAACAAAACACATCTGTTCAAAACCAACCCAGAGCAGAGATCTTCCTTACACTACAGACAAAGCATGTATCCAAACAATTCCAACAGTTATCTGCATCTTGAATCCACTGCAGGGTTGTGTCATAAATGTAGCATGAAAGCCTTGGTGTAACTTGGTGTTCCTTTGTGTAGGAATAGCTCAGGTTTTCTACAACCTTTCCTTAGTCTGCCACAACCTGTAGTAATTACAATTCTGAACCTGGAGAAGTCCAAATATAAGAGAGGTAATACTTCTTGCCCATTGAAACTGTCAGACTGCGGGTGGACCTACTTATTACACCCCTGTGAAACAGGAGGGAAGGGCATAAGTGTGGGCTTCAAATTTATTTGAACTCCATTAGGAATCAATACTTAAGAAATTATCAAAGTAGACGGTTCATCCCAAGATATACTCAACAGGCTATAGAACAATAACCGCGTAAAAGAGGCTCCTGAGAATTGAAAATTTGAATATAATAACCTAGATATCCTAACAAACACAACAGGATTTACAATTTCCAGGGACAAGAGGACACTAAAAATTAGTCATCTAAATATAACATCCTACATATACTAAACAAACAGAACAGGCTTTGCAACAACACACAGGGATCGGAGGCCACTCAGACTCAGCAATTTAACTAAAATTATCTGGAAATACCAGACAAACACAGCAGGGTTTTCAACAACTCTTGGAGAGCATAGGCCACCTAGACTCTGTAATTTAAACATAGTAACCTAGATATCCTAGACCAAAACAGCAGGCTTAACAGAAACATCCAAGAATCAGATGTCACTAAGAATCAGAGATCAACTATAAGCAGTTGAAATTCCAACACCGTCTTCAGCTCCAGGCACACTACACAAGCATTAAATCACAGAGGGACCAGAGGTCACTCAGAATCAGCAATAGACCTGGACTTGACATTGCTTAACTGTATTTAATGCACTGTAAATTTAGGTAAAGAATCAAGCACATATATACAAATTTAAAGTGAATGCCAAAAGCTAAAATACATGTTTTCGAACTGCTTCGATGTAGCAGTAGCTTAGAGCAACAATCTCTGAAAAAAGCGTGTTTGTTAAACATAGTAAAAAACATTATAAAAACACAAAATTCACACATAGGTCCATTAGCAGCCATTTTAAAATGTTTTGTCTTTATGAGAAAATCTGATTTCAAGATGGATGCTGCTATGGCACAACACATGCTCACACATTGGCAGTCATTTTGAAATGTTTTGTCTTTACCAGAAAAGCTGATTTCAAGATGGATGCTGCTATGGCACAACACATGCTCACACATTGGCAGTCATTTTGAAATGGAGTTCTGAAAGAAAAGCATTCCAACTGTGTGAATGTGTTGTGAATTCACAAGGCATGCATTCATGTTGTAATGCACCAGAACACATTTTGACTGATCTGTGAATTAGGTTATAAAACAGTAAATACAGGAGTGGAAAAAGCAGTGTGTAATGAGTTACTCATGTGTAAATTCACTTGAACTGTTACTTGTACATTCCTGTAGATATATGCTTATTTTGAATAATTATCAGTACTGTACGCGCATAACTCTATGTTTTATATGTATTTGTCATCCTATATTTGCCCTGTAAAGCGCTCTGATATCCGCAAGGGTCTTGTTTGCGCTATAAAAAAAGTCTAAATAAATAAATAAATACATTTTCCTGGTAATATGAAATCTCTTTATTTAGGTTCAGGGTTCACACGGGCCAGCATCTCTCTGACTGTCAACCCTCGAACCCCCATAACTGGAATCCCTGAGTTACGCTAAGAACCCTTGAGCTTCGTATTCCACAAAGAAACATACCATAAAATGAGGACACAACATCCCCCCCCCTTTACAACAAAGAAAATAAAAAAATAAACATGGACAGAGAAAAAAAATGAAAATAAAGAGAAAAAAAAACAAAAAACAACTTACATAATGATCATGATAACAAGTATATGGGATACACTTCATAACGTTCCATATATTATACATCATAATCAAGTAAATAACCTGGTTGATTTCAAACACAACCAGATCTGGTAGTGATAATCTCAAAACCTCAGCAAATTCTTCATCATAAGAAACTGCAGCAGATCATTCTTATGGAGGAGATGCACCAACATTATTTACTGGAACCCCAAGAAGATTCTCCTGTGTAGAAAAATCATTCTAGAAACATCTCTACTGGAAAAAAATTATTACTTTTAGGGATGTTTAACCTTTTCATAAGAATGCTCTTTTGAAAATCTTCTAAAGGAACTAAGGGGCTAATTACAATGGTCGAGCGGTGGCGAGCCACCTGCCATTGTAACCTGCCGAATTACAATGGTGGTAGGTAACGTGGAGGACGGAAAGTCCATCTGCTGCTTTTCAGCCGGTCGGCAATTGTTTTGATTGCCAGCTGGGGAGAGCTAGGGCTCATTTACGGTGGCGATGCCTAGCAGGCACCGCCATCCATATTAAGATGCTTGGATTTAAAGGTCTTTCCATGTTAGCGATGCTGCCATGGAAAAGCTGGTGGAGATTTGCTTTGGGGGCCCCTGGGGGGTAAGAAGGAGGGGGGCTTCACTTGGGGGTACCAATGGTACCCCCCCTACATTATCATGCACAAGGTGGCAGGCACCGCGCAGTGCCTGCCACGTTGCTCATGGCAATGCACAACATGGCATTTTACCATTTCGTAAAAATTTTAAAATGCCTGATGCAACTGCCGCGGTGCCGGTCACATTATAATTGGTGTGGCGGACCGCTGCATGGCAGGCAGCCGGTCAAGTTACTGCTAGGCCATCCTAATCACCACCTAGGTTCTTTATTGACCACCAGCGATTGTATTCTAACAAAACGGAGGTACGAGCCACTTTAGACACCTTAAATGGTCCATTAAAATGAAAATCCACCTTTGACCTTTTAGGCCTCATGTTACGTGACATCACCCAGTTCCCTACATTCATTTTGATATTATTCAAACAATGTGTTTGATCGTGGCTTTTTCTCATTGTGTTCTGTGAACTTTCTACTTTACATCTCAACTCTTCATCCATTAACCTTTCTTGCATCACTCTTGTAGGTACTTTATCATCAAACTGTGTGTGTAGTAAACCTGTAAGAGCCTCCCTACCTCTCAGCAATGAAAAAGGAGATCTTCCACTGACAGTGTGAGGTGTGTTGTGATAGGTCCACATTTTATATCTTAAAAACTTCTACATGTCTACATTAGAAGTGATAGCCTTGTGAATCCCTTCTTTAAGTATTCTATATACTCTCTGAACAGCTCCATTGACATTAGGGCTGTAAATGTTTGATCCTTCTGTCTTTAAGAAATGTTTCCATTTTTTTAGATACTAATTGCACCCAGTTATCTGTGATTAACTCTAGTGGATTGCCTTCTGATGCAAAAACGTCCTCAAGAAAATCAATAGCTACTTGGGTATTAACTTCTCCAACAAATTTGTGACAAAGTCACTTTTAAAAGTAATCTTCTAAAACAATTATATATTTTGTTTCCTCCGGTAGTTTAGAAATAGGTTCTGAAAAATCTAAGGCTAACTTAAGCCTAGGGTACTCATGAAAAGGAGTCAGTATCAAAGGAGACTCCGTAGTCCTCCAATGCTTATTGGATTGAAAACAACTCTCACATTCATCCACAAATTCCTGCACTTGCTTATCCATGTAACAACAAGGTAAGGAGTGTGGCTGGGTTAGAATCTGCGCATAACCATCAGAACAATTAGCGATTTAGAAAATCTGTAGAATGTTCAAAGGAAAAAGGGGAAACGGCCACCCACGTCCCCAAGTATTTTGGGCTGCAAAGTTCCAAAACCAAATCAATGATCAGTCCTAATCCTGAGCAAGTAATAAAATATTCGAAAGTTTGAAACATATGATAGTCCAGTTTTCCTTCTTTATTTTCAAACGGTCATCACATATGTCTTGGTTACCAAATCCAGATGATTTACAATTGTTAACACTGTAGTTTGTTACAATCACAACTTGTTAGTAGTCAAAGCTGTAGCCAACACGTGTTTCGTCTTAGGGTCATCACCCTTCAACTTCCTCAGGGCTACAACAGAAAATATACATATACCCAGTAACTATTTTGTTACAATTATATATATATATATATATTTTTAAATTTTTTATTTAATGTGCAGGAAGAAAAAAATAAAGCGAAAGACAGCAAAAGTTCATAGGCGAGTACATAAAAAAGAGAAAAAAAAGTACATATTAAAAACCAGTAACTTATAACTGCAAGAGACAAAGTAATTATAAGATTAAACACAGTAAAAAAAAGAAGTTCCCTTTGTAAAATTAAACCGAGAAGGCTTAAGAATCATACAAAATTATAACAATGTAAAGTTTTTAATCTAGAAAAGTGCCCCAAATTCTATTAAGCTTAATCAATGAGCGTGTTCCCCTGAGATTTGCTAATGCTAGCTCCATAGCGTATAATTCTGTTACTACACTCCACCACTTCCAAACCGTCGGTGGTTCTGGGTCTATCCAAGCCCTAGCCAGAGTAAGTTTAGCGCATCAAAGAAGTATGGTAATTAGAGATGAATGTCAGGATAAAGAGGTGTTAAGGTCCAGTAGGACCGAAGCAGCCGTAATGATGGGATACGAAATATTTTTTAATCTCAATACGCTCAATATATCGCCCCAAAAGTTCTTACGTTTGGGGCAGGAGTACAAAATATGAGCCAAATTAGCTGCTTCCAGCGAGCACTTAGGGCATTTGGTGCGGCTGCTAAAAGAGGGGTTGGATGACCATTTGGTGATTCTTTCCCGTGTATAATATAACATGCATGTCGTTCTGTATTGTTGTAGCCGAAGGCTAGATGATCGTACGAGATTATTTATATTGGTAAGGGAATGCTCTATCTGGTTAGGAGTGATATTTAGGTTTAACTGGGTACTCCATTTTGCCGCCAGTTTATCACTATCGTTAGTTCTGAAGAGACTGAGTATTTTATAGGATTCGCTAATAGCTGATTTATTCTTCTTTGAATATAGACATGTCCAGATATTGCAATCAAAAATATTTAGTATCTTTTTATTATTGATCAAATAGTCATGAATCTGCATGTATTTAAACCTTGAGGTTTCCGGTAGGTCATATAGCTGCTTAAGTGTATTAAATTCTAAAAACCCCTGTGAGCCGTATAGATCCTCCAAAGTCTTAATCCCAAAAGATGACCAGCTGTTAGTGGTAGGGTCTGTAAAGATAGATGGAAGACCTGGGTTACCCCACAGAGGAAGTTTTGGATGACAGAAATTTGTTTTGCAGAATTTTAGTATATTATTCCAGATCCTAACGATATCTCTGGCAGTCTTGAATTTTACCCTTTTGTAGTAGTTCGGGTCATTGATTCTGAACAGAAAAAGCAGGGAATCTTGTTTCAGCATAAAAGAGTGAAAAAAAAGAGTTCTGTCTCCATGTAGTAGTGAACGTATGCGGGTAAAGAATGAGGACCAAAAATATAGTTTAAAATCTGGGACATTCAGTCCTCCTTTGTTTAAATTGTTTTTCCTTATTTTAATGGCCTTCTAGCCCTTTTATAACCCCATAGAAAGCTGCTCAGGAGCCCATCTAGATTTTGGAAAAATTTATTATTTAGTGCCAGCGGAATGGAGCGAAATAAGTATACAAATTTTGGTAAGACTTTCATTTTAATAAGATTGATTCTACTAATCATATTTAAAGGCAGTTTGTTCCATTTTCTCAGAATAAGGGTGGTTTTTTTAGTCAAGTCATTATAGTTTATATTATTGATGTTTTGTAGTCTGGCTGTTAGTTTAACCCCTAGGTATGTGGCCTCTGTGCAGATCTCAGGTATAGGGTCAGTTGGGGAATAATTCGACAAGACTTGCGTCTTCTGAGTGATAAGCTTGTAGCCTGACACCTTCCCGAATTTCTCAGCCTCGGAGTAAATTCCTTTTAGTGCTTTGGCAATGTCCGTAGTATATACGGCAATGTCGTCAGCGTAAGCTGTCATTTTCAACTCTTGTGAACTGAAGCTAAATGGAATAATCAAATTTTGAAAGTGGAGGGCAAGTAAGAAAGGTTCGAGTGAAAGGGCAAATAAAAGAGGAGAGAGAGGACAACCTTGCCGAGTCCCACGCATAATAGGAAATTCTGATGATGTCAAGCCCCCATAGCTGAAGCAAGCAGTGGGTTTATCGTAAAGTGCCTTTATACCCTTCAAAAAGTTTCCCCCGAGTCCCATTTTAGAAAGTGCACACCAGAGATAAGTCCATCCCACTCGGTCAAAAGCCTTTTTGGCGTCTAATAGTATCATGCCGAGTGGGATGGACTTAACCTCCGCGATGTCAAACGCAGTGATACCCATGTTAACGTGCGCAGTTGTATCTCGCCCAGAAATAAAACTGTGTTGTTGTAGGTTGACGATTTTGGGCATAAATGGGGCTAATCTGTTTGCCATGATTTTAGCAAATATTTTTGCATCAGTATTTATCAGAGAGATGGGTCGGTATGACCCTCTCTCTTCCTTAGGTTTCCCTTTCTTTAAAAAAAAGATTATTTTTGTCCTGTTCCAGGATTTAGGAGCCACCCCGTTCGGTCCGATCGATTGTATTAATTCCAATAATAACTGTTCTAATTCTAGGCCACAGATTTTATATAGTTCTAGAGGTATTGTGTCCTCTCCTGCCGCTTTCCCTGTTGGTAGCGAGTTGATTGCCTGTTGTAGTTCATTCAGTGATATGGCATTAGAGAGTACACCCAAGCCTAAAAGGTTCCCTGTGCTCATTGGATATTCTTCAACATATTTCTCGATTAATTCTGTATCGGCGGGATTTTCTGGGGTGTATAAGTTTTGGTAGTATTCAGCGAATTGATTAAGTATGTCTTGTGGCTGATTATATATTTTGTTCCCTTGTCCTCGGATTTTAGAGATTAAAGTATCTGCTCTGTCTTCTGCTACTTTATAGGATAGGATTTTACCAATTTTGTCTCCACCCTCATATTGAGCTATTTTAAATGTGTGGATCCTAGCACTGTTTTTCCTGATAAAGTTAGTTTTGATGTTCATTTTCAATGTATTAAGTTTTAGGTTGATTTCCATAACTGCTGCGGGATTATGCTGTAGTGCTTTGACAAGTAAATCTTCCAGTTTGGTTATACTATCTAGTAATGTGAGCTTATGTTGCTTCTGTTCTGTGTTTTGCCTAAAAACATAGGCTTGAGTGAACCCTCTAATACTTGCCTTGCAAGAGTCCCATACCATGCAGCACCCAGTTGAGTTTCTATTAATGGTTATAAATTCGTTGAGATGAGTTTTGAGTTGCGTCACAAAGTTAGAGTCTGAAAGTAAGTGTCTTGGAAAAGAAAAGGGCCTGGGTGGTGTCCGCATGCTTCGTGTATCAAATGTTATTATAAGTGCATTGTGATCAGATGTTATCCGGGGAGTAAGAATCATAGAGCCGGCCTGTAATAATTTATTGCTAATTAAAGCCAGATCTATTCTAGTGCACGTCTTGTGGGGTGCAGAATAGTATGTAAAGCCAGGCACTGATGGGTGCAAGTATCTCCAAGCATCTTTGATATTATGTGTCCGACATATATCTATTATGGACGATCTAGTTTTGTGCATCCTTTGATGAGCATTCGGCTTAGTGGTGTCGATTTTGTAGTCCATAATGCAATTAAAATCCCCCATTATAATGATTTCCCCCTCCCAGCCCAAAAGTTTCACATTTAGTTGATCAAAGTGTTTTGGATCATCTACATTTGGGCCGTAGACTGCGCATAGAACATACTTAGTATTAGCGTAATTAACTTGTGCTATGGCCCATCTGCCATCCTTGTCATGGGCAGTTTGAAGTACATCTGCCCTGAGTCGTTTGTCCTTAAGAATGGCAACTCCTCTTGTAGAGTTCTCAAAAGTGGAACAAACCAAAACCTCATACCCCAATTGATTTAAAATTTTCCTATCTTTCCATATGATATGGGTTTCTGATAATAAGCAAAAATGGGGTTTATGCAATTTCAATTCCTCTGATACTAAGGATCTTTTGTTTTTACTATTAAGTCCTGCCACGTTCCAAGCTAGACATTTAATTAAATGTATTTGACTGTTAGTTGATATACTGCGCCCCTTTTAAGTCTCTAAGAGTAAACAATAATACCACAAAAAAACAATAGGTTGCGAACTTTATCAAATAGTTTCCCCTTGTCTTCCTGCACACAAATTTTACAAATTTTACTGAAGTGCCCCCCCTAACTCCCCTTGCCCCTATCTTGCGGAGAAACAGTCCCTCCCCCTCCCCCCCCCTGGCTCTCACCCCAGCCGGGGAAGAACCAACCCCCAGTGAATGCTGCCGATAGTGAGGCAGCACGTGTGGTGACACACCCTGTGTCGCTCTCACCCCCCTCTCCACCCCCTCCCCCCTCCTAAAGCAGATTTCATTATATGTACTAACAAAAAGTGTCATAAGTCTTTTTCTTTTCTTTCTCATTTTCAAATTTCCCCCCCCTCTCTAGCTTCGTGAATTTGTAGAATTGTGCCCCCCAAACTCCCATTAGTTAACTTTTTCGTCAGTCTTCATACTGATGTTCTGAGATCAGTCTCCATTCCTCAGGGCTACAACAGAAAATATACATATACCCAGTAACTATTGTGTTACAATTATAATTGGACGCCCACGGGCAGCAATCGCGCTCTACAAATACCGTTACAATTACAATTACAATTACAATGTAAGAAAGTAAAGTACCAAGAAAAACCTTTGGTATAAAGACCAATCAGTAATAAACCGCTTCCCAAAAATGTAGAAAGATGTGGTAGGAGGATAAAACAACTGAAGGTAATTTCAAGTGAAATAGTCACTGAAATGCAAGAGATCAAATGTGTAGATATGAGAAGTCAGGTGTCCATGATAAAGAAGAAATTCGACAGAAACCATCACCCTCATTATAGAAAAGGTCTTTCTTGGTACTTTACTTTCTTACCTTATTATAAAGAAGAAGAACATATGTTTCAAACTCTTGAACATGTTATTACTTGCTCAAGATTAAGCCTTATTATTTGCTTGTCCACGTAAAGCTACCAAAATGGTAAATGTAGATCCTAAATGTCTGGAATGAGCTACACCAATGATCTTGCATTTAATGCTACTTGGAGGAACATACATGCCTGTTCTTAACAAAATGCCAGATTCAACTGTAAGTTGGAATGCTATCTGTCCATAGCAGTGTAATTCCCCTAGCACATGCTTAAGTGCTGGACACTCTTTGTTAACAAATCAATCACCTTCAAAAGACAAGCATCTTCTGCAACACCCTTGTTCCACTCCTCCTCAGTAACAGTTCCTTGACAAACCTCTGCTACATCAAGTCTGGCAACAAAACATTCTGAACTCAAAGTAATGGATTCCTCCATCTCACTTGCAAAGGGCAACCGTGATAAACAATCCGCCCTAGCATTATTACCTCTCGGAATGTACCTGATGTCAACATAAGCCTAGAAGAAGCTGCAGACCATCCCTTGTCATTCCAGAGGTATCTCAATACTTTATGGTCACTAAACAAAATAAACTTGGTACCCAAAAGATATGTTTTATACTTATCAACAGCCTGCGAACGTGCTAAAACTTCCTTCTCTATTGTGCTGTATCTTTCTCCGCATCCGATAAAATTCTAGATGCAAACACTATATATAGTATGTTCTTCTGCACCAACTCTTTGACAAAAGACAGTACCAAGTCCCACTGCACTAGCATCAGCAGATACGGTACAAGTTGCACCACTTTCAAAAGTCTTTAACGCTGGTACATTAGCAAGTGTTCATTTAATTACCTCAAAGACATGACTTTGTTCTTCCTCCCACACAAAAGTTTCATCAAAGGTTCCATAAAAATAGTGTAACAACTCACAAGCCTCACATAGTAATCACTCAACCCAATAAATGACTTGAACTCATCCTTATTTTGCAGGCATGGTCTTTCTGTCAAAGCTTTGATAAGATTGTCTTTGGCCTTAACACCCCCGCTATTATACAATGCCCCACATAATCCAGATATTTTGTTAAAAATCTACATTTTCTTTTGAAACTGTCATACCATTTTTACAAAGGATGGATTAAACTTTCTTTAAAATACAATTGTTTTATTCAATGGTTTTAGCATGAATTAGAATATCGTCCTGGAAGGCTTGCACCCCTCGTAAATCTTTAAATAGACAAAACATCCGTTTCTGCAAAACACTATCAGAGGATGCTAAACCAAATGGTAAACGTAGATATTTAAATGTCTCAAATTGTGTAATGAATGTGGTAAGCATTTGTGAGTCTGTCTTCAATCTGACCTGATGGGACACAGACTTTAAATCAATATTAGTAAAAACGTCGTTCCACACAATGTCACTAAAACCTCATGGATTTTAGGTAATGGGTGACAATCCACGATAATGTTCATATTTAATGCACACAAATCCACACATAAACACATACTGCTATTTTTCCTTTTCACTATGACCACAGCACTTTCTCAGCTTGCTGCTGGAAATAGTGATTGTCTCTGCTTCCACTGCGTCCAACTTTGTCGTGTTGGGAGATCTAAACCTACATCTTAATGACCCCCATGACAAAGTTGCGACTGAACTCCAGCTCGATCTCAAATCTTACGATCTGGGACTTATTAACAAAGATGCCACACATAACAAAGGACACCTTTTGGACCCCATCTTTTCCAACATTTCGTCGTTGGAGTCCAGGTCCCCAGTACCCCTCCCCTGGTCCGGTCATTTTCTGGTCCCTTTCTCCTGGCAAGTCGGGAATGATACTCTTCGAACCCCGGCTTCTCGCACTTTGAAAAGAGCTTGGTCCAAGCTCCCCCTCGAGAACTGGACGTATAGACTGGAACAGACTGCTCATTACATGACCCTGACCCTGTGGTAGCCGACAAAAATTTCAGGAGCTGGTTGGACAGCTCACTTGACATAGTCCTGCCTAGGAAAAGAGTCGATAAGAAGAGTAGAGTTGTCAAATCTCCTTGGTACACCCCTGAACTTAGAGTCAAAAGGAAAGAATGCAAAAAAATAGAGCGTGCCTGGAGAAAAGATCATAAAAAAGAAACCTATCGCTTAGCGATTAGGGCCTATAAAGTCTCTCTCAAGAATGCCAAGACTGCATTTTTAGATGAAAGAATTAGAACTTTCTCCAACTCCTCTAGAGAGACATTCCAGATAGTAAAGGAGCTATTGAAGGTTCCCGACCCTCTCCCAGTTCCGGATATCTCAGGGGCCAAATGCAATCAGCTTGCAGACTTTTTTGCTTCCAAAATTCAAAATATTTTAAAAACTTTGCCACAATCTGACGGCTTATTAGATCCCTGTAGCAAGCCCTATGCATCTTGCCCTCAGCTGGACTCCTTTGCTCCACTTTCCGGGGAGGAATTTCAAAAAGTCCTGGCAACTATGAGAAGTGGTTCTCCCAGTGACCCTGCACCTATGTACATTCTCAAACGTATCACTTCCACCATTTCCCCCCTGGCCACTTACTTAATTAATGCCTCTCTGTGTCAAGGTATTGTCCCTCCGAGTTGGAAGGGGGCTATTGTAAAAGCTCTACTAAAAAAGCCTCAGTTGGATCCCACAGAGTTGGCCAACTTCAGGCCTATTTCATTATTGCCGGGACTCAGCAAGATTGCAGAGAAAACGGTCAACCAACAACTTTCCTCCTTTCTGGAATCCAATGAGTTACTACGTAGCTCTCAAACAGGCTTTCGTCCTGGCCAGGGAACAGACACGGCCCTTACATCAGTCATTGAGGAGGCGAGGTGCATCTTGGACTCAGGAGGATCAGCAATAGTGATCCTCCTGGATCTAAGTGCAGCTTTCGACACAGTCAACCACTGTGTCTTAATTCAGCGCCTGTTCGATATTGGAATCTCAATTACTGCCCTGGCTTGGTTAACACCCTTCCTAAATAATCAGACCTTTCAGGTATGGGAAGGTAATGCACGGTCCAACTTAATCCCTCTCCAGTGTGGGGTACAGCAGGGCTCCTCGTTGAGCCCTACTTTGTTCAACGTGTACATGCCCCCACTGGGAGACGTGGTTGCTCCATTCGGGATTAAAATAGTCAGCTATGCGGACGACACCCAACTAGTCGTCTCGCTTACTCAACTGGACCAGTGCTCCGGAAACCTTCATTCCTGTCTGTCCGAAATTTACGCCTGGATGAGCAAGTCCTCGCTTAAACTAAATGGCTCCAAAACCGAGCTTATGCTTTTAGGGCCTAGGCTTTCATCCCTACCCAATTCCATTAGGCCTGCCTGTATGGGGGCTCTCCCCCTCCAAAGAAACGAAATTAAGAGCTTAGGGGTTTGGCTTGAACAGGACCTCTCATTCAGAATTCAAGCCAAAAAAAGGCTGGCATCTGCTTTGGCCTACTTTGTTCAGCCAGGAAGGTCCTTCCACTTCTTCCTTTTCACTCAAGGAAGCTTCTAATTCAAGGACTGATCCTGTCTAGGCTGGATTATAGTAACGCCCTTTACTTGGGCGCCCCAGAAGCTACAATCAACAAACTTCAACAGATTCAAAATTCTGCAGCTAGGCTGCTCACAGGTACATCGGCAAGGTCCTCTGCGAGACCGGCCCTTAGATCTCTCCATAGGCAGCCAATCCGGGAGAGGATAAAGTTTAAATCTCTGTGTATTGCCCATAAATCTCTGCAGGATAAGGGTCCTCCTATTTTGAAAAGCTTAGTGCCCCCCTATAAGGCTAACAGGACTCTCCGCTCGGATTGTGAATGTTTAGCCAAAATTCCCAGAGTGAAGAGGTCGCGAACTGGAGGCCGTCAATTCTCCGTTAATGCAGCGACTCTGTGGAACTCATTACCATTGAAGATGCGAGCTGAACCCTGCTATCTGCAGTTTCAGAAGCTTCTCAAAACCTTCCTATTCCCACAGGTCCCCTAACTTAGTTTTTCCCCCCCAGTATCTTTGGTTCCATAGCGCTGGGATGCCTCCGGGTAACCATGCGCTTTATAAATCTGCTTCCATTCCATTCCATTCCACAGCACTCACAGATGAATTCACAGGTTCAATAATACATAACTGATCCAAATCTTTCTTTAACTCCTCCCTAACCGTCAAAGGTACTTCAAGTACTTTGTGCACCATGGTGTAGCATTCTATTTTAAAAATGATTTCATGCTCAAATCCTATCACTTCTCCAAACTTGTCTTCAAAACCTGTGGGTATTTTTTTTAAATAGCATCCACATCAATTGCGTCACTCACATCATGGTCTACTTTATCAATCAACACAATAGGAACTTTTGTACCTGGTCTTAAAATTATAGATAACTTTCCTTGATCAATCCATCCGAGAATATCTTTACCTTTTACCGCCACATACACTTTGGCACTAATAACCCTGTCCTGAAAACACAAACATTCTTCAAAAAAACCTAACGTTTCTATCTCAGTGTCACCATACGCAATTGTGCTAATATCGGGCACATCTATCCTTCCATAAAGCATGGAAAGTCATTTCTGACAACATAGTTACTGGTGAACCAGAGTCCAACATAATATTCACACAAACCTCCCCTATCCTCACATCACAGTATGGTCCATTCTTGCTAGCAATATCTCCTGCATCCAAATTAATACCCAGAGTCAAAATAGTGGTAGTAGAAATACCTGCAAAATCATTACGCTCAAACTCACTTAAATCCTGTTGCTCCTTCTCTGTAACATAATCTACATTCGTGCTACCGCACATACTTTTGCAAAATATCCCACCTTATTGCACTTACTACACCTATTTCCCTGAGCAGGACATTTTACATTGTTACTTAAATGGTAACTCGACCCACACCTCCCCCGAGCCAAAAACCCTCCAGTTTCGGGGGTAACTAATTTTTTAACTAAACCAAAATTCACGCTGTCAGACTTGTCAGGTAGACCTGCATTTTCTAAAATGTTGACTGATTTTAAGGAATGTTCTATGCCTTTAGCAATTTTTATCGTTTGTTCCAAATAAGGGTTTGTGCCGCATAATAAATGCTCCTGTACTTTTTTACGTAACAATTCAATATCATCCGGTCCCTAAAATATGGATTCACAGCACTCTCAAATTTGCTTGTACTTGCTAGAATCCTGAGAGCGGCAACATATCGGTCTATAGTTTCAACAGAGGCTTGTTTGTGGGAATAAAAACTAAAGTGTTCCAAAATAATACTGGGTTCTGAAAGTATTGCACTACGGAATATTGAGGCTAGGAATATCAAGATACATTAATATCCTGTATGGAATATTGAGGGACAAAATAAGGTAAGTGGTTATGGAGGAGGTATAGATTAACTATTCCTAACTCCATATCTATAGACCTTAAAGATACCACCAGCACAGTGCACCACTGCTGCCCGCAAATGAACCTTTCTTGATGACTCGTGCCAACGAAAAGGGCATAGCAGGTGACACCAAAGACTGGCTTCGGGATGGTGTCCAAGCAGCCTTGCAAAGGAGGTAATGCTACGGAGTCAGCTGTGAGATAGAAAAAAGAAAAAGAACTTTCACTCAAATTAAAAACACCTGTAGGAATCGTGCAACAGGAAACCACAAGTCCCAGCAAACCTCAAAATGGAAAACACGACCGCTATCTACATCACAGGTCCCACAAGACACTCTGTCTTTAAAGGAAGTAATTCCCAAACTGAACACCATTAGAGGAAATGGACTCAAAAAGAACATCGGACTTGCGAGTAGAGATGGCATGTCGACCCACTGAGGGAGCCCAGGAACAATGAAGAGGGCGGGACTTTTTAAACAAAACTGAAGGTTTGTGGAACCCTGTTACATGCAATACATCAGGCTCAATCCTTTGAAAAAAGTCAATGCTGACTGAAACGCGTCAGGAATGCCTGTAACAAAATGAAATAAATAATTTTCCTCACTGCTGAGGTTGCGGCTTGTTTCCCTTTTTCGAGGAGAAGGGTATTGTTTTCATAATTACGGCGTGGTTCAGCCATGAGGATCGCACCACCAGCACAGTGCACCACTGCTGCCCGCAAATGAACCTTTCTTGATGACTCGTGCCAACGAAAAGGGCTTAGCAGGTGACACCAAAGACTGGCTTCGGGATGGTGTCCAAGCAGCCTTGCAAAGGAGGTAATGCTACGGAGTCAGCTGTGAGATAGAAAAAAGAAAAAGAACTTTCACTCAAATTAAAAACACCTGTAAAAATCGTGCAACAGGAAACCAAAAGTCCCAGCAAACCTCAAAATGGAAAACACGACCGCTATCTACATCACAGGTCCCACAAGACACTGAACACCATTAGAGGAAATGGACTCAAAAAGAACATCGGACTTGCGAGTAGAGATGGCATGTCGACCCACTGAGGGAGCCCAGGAACAATGAAGAGGGCGGAACTTTTTAAACAAAACTGATGGTTTGTGGAAGCCTGTGACACTCAATACATCAGGCTCAATCCTTTGAAAAAGGTCAATGCTCACTGAAACGCGTCAGGAATGCCTGTAACAAAATGAAATAAATAATTTTCCTCACTGCTGAGGTTGCGGCTCGTTTCCCTTTTTCGAGGAAAAGGGTATTGTTTTCATATATATATATATATATATATATATATATATATATATGTATATATATATATATTCACTGAAAAAAACATAGGTTATAGACTAAGCATGAGCGGATTTTGCGGATTGGCAATCCGCGAATTTTGCGGATTTGCGGATTCGCAATCCGCAAAATCCGCGAATTCCCGCGAATTTGCGGATTTTTTTTTTTTTTGTGTTCGCCCGTGTTTCTGCCAGTTCGCGAGGGTTTTTACAATTTCGCAATTTGCGAACTTACCTGTCGGGTCGCAAGTTTTGCGAACTTGTTGTTTCTACGTGTCCAGCCTGTTTGGGACACTCTTCTTCATCACTGCCACTCTCTGTCACCACTGCCACTCTCTGACTACTCATGCCACCCTCTGGCCCACCCATGCCACCCTCTGTTTCATCACTACACCCTCTGGTTGTCCAGTGTACATTATTTTCGGCAAAGCAAAGCACACCTTCCCTGCCTCAAGTGACCTGAATTAATTTGGGGCTGATTAATGTGTCACAGAATATTTTTTTAGCTGGCACCTGCTTCCTTAGTGCGCCCTGATTAGTGATCTTTTGCACTTGCTAAGTGCTTTCATTGTTGCAAAATTAGTTACAACACCTGCCCTGCCCCAACTGACAATAATGAATTAGGGGCTGATTAATGGATTTTAACTTCCAGCCTGGCTCCTGCTTGTCTCCCTTAGCTGTAATTCAGGACCTTTGTGGCATATGTGTAACTATTCTGAGGTTCAGAGCAGGGTCACATAATAGTTTCAACTGGCAACTGAACTCTGGAGGGGCCCCTCAGGAAGCCCTACAGGAAATGGCTACTAATGATGTGCCTGAACTTTTGAACCTGGTAAGTAGTTACTTTCAGTTTTGCCAAGATCGTATTTCTGCAATTTCGCACTTATTCGCGGGGCGCGAACTCACGCTAACAGTGCGAGCAGTGCGAGCAAAATCCGCTGCTCGCGGATTTGCGGATTTTGCGGGAAATTCGCAAATCTCGCGGATTGCGGATTTCCCGAAAATCCGCAAAATCCGCGAGCGGAACGGATTTTCCGCCCACGCCTATTATAGACCATATATAGTTAGGAATTAGCATTTGCAAAACCATATTTTACTCACACAAAACCATTGAAATTCGCATATATAGTTAGATGCACTAACTATATATCGCGCACCCGCAATCTACTGCTGATCATGTCACATATTACATCATTCATGACATGGTCAGTGACATCACTGATGACATCACTGATGACATCACTGATGACATCTCAAATGACATCACTGATGACATCACTGATGACAACATCCAGTGACTGCATGTTTATGAAAAGTCAAAATATGTCTTACATATTGAAGAATGAGTGGATGTATAAGTCTCTGGATGAAGGATTTAGTAGGTGCATGACACCTACTGAGAGAATGATTAAATATGCCTCACTGAGTGCATGGGTTAGTGACTAAACTGTCTTAATTTGTGCATCATTATGTCTGTTGTTGTGTAAACTGCTGCTTATGTTGATCATTTGCTTTATGATTATGTATATTGGTTAATGATAGGTTGCCCAAGTATTTGTTTGAGAGAGTGAGTGTGTGTGTGGGTGGCTGTGAGGTGTGTGACTCTGTGCATAGATGTGTGAGCGGTGGATTCACTAGATGTATGGGTTTAAAAGTGCATGTGGAAACATCTGTATGGGCAGTTGACTGTGTGCATGAGTGTATTGGTGAGTGAATGGATATCTCAGTGCTACATGTCCAAGTAAGTAGATATGTAAAACACAGCACATGTGAGAGTTGACATATATAAATAACTGTGCATAAGAGCCAGTGAATGTGTGAGTGGCTGTATGGATCATTGTAAACTTGTATCAGGGATTGTATAAGAGAGTAAATATGTGTTAGTATATGTTTGAATAAGTAAGGTGTGTATAACTGTTTAGATGAGGAAATGGAGGTGTGATTGATTCTTTGCATGACTGACTAGGTGTGTGAGTAACTCCATGGATGAGTGACAGTCTGTGACTGTCTGGCTACACTGAGTGTATCTAAGGTTTTATTAGAGTCTGAAGAGGTTCATCGTATTATCACATGAATGATGTCATCAGTGATGTGATCAGTGATGTCATTTGAGATGTCATCAGTGATGTGATCAGTGATGTCATTTGAGATGTCATCAGTGATGTCATCAGTGATGTCACTGACCATGTCATGAATGATGTAATATGTGACATGATCAGCAGTAGATTGCGGGTGCGCGATATATAGTTAGTGCATCTAACTATATATGCGAATTTCAATGGTTTTGTGTGAGTAAAATATGGTTTTGCAAATGCTAATTCCTAACTATATATGGTCTATAACCTATGGTTTTTTCAGTGAATTTCATTGGTTTTTTAAAAGCTAATATCTGTAGCTGTAAAATGTATTTTTCTTTAAATCCAAAAATATATTTTATATGTTTATAATGAATTTTTTTTTTTTTTTTTTTTCGCTCCCGGTTCGCGAACCGTGAAGCTTTCCGTTAGCTCAATTTGATGCCGCGACCCGGTCCGCTAACCGGTAAACGTTCCGTTTGCGTAACTGCCGCGTTAGAAATCAACATCGTGACGCGTCGCGGAAGCGCGACATATCACGTTGCCGCATAATGCGTCTTATGACGCGCCGCGTTAGCGCACCCGGAAGTGCTCCGGACCGCGAACGAGGCGCGAAACGCAGCTTTCCGGAAGCGAACCGGAGCGCGGCGCGTGGCGCGCAGCGCGTAACGTAAGCGGAACAGGTCATGTGACTTGTTCATAAAACTTTTCATTGGTTCATTTCACTTTTGGTTTCCTAATGATGTAAGACTAGGTCATGTGACCTAAAAATAAGACTTTTCATTGGTTTAGAACTATTTTCTTTCCCAAATGATGAAAGCCCCCGCCTTTTTTCTCACTCTGACTTTCAACTTTGAGAAAGGATGACCTATTTTGGAAAATGGCTTTACTAGTTGCTTCAGCTGCTGGATCCCCACCACC
Organism: Lissotriton vulgaris; assembly: GCF_964263255.1. Lineage (NCBI taxonomy): Eukaryota > Metazoa > Chordata > Amphibia > Caudata > Salamandridae > Lissotriton > Lissotriton vulgaris. The sequence continues at coordinate 1,805,002,813 of NC_141694.1, read as the reverse complement.
GACACCACCACCACCTCCTCAAAAGAGAGGACCACCTCCACAGTTCCTGGCAAACCCAGAGGAGGAAGAGGATGAAGAAGAAGAAGAACAGGCACCACAATTTTTAAAAGAGTTGCCCCGGGTATCTAAAAAAAAAACTAGTTTTATTTAGCAGTTTTTTTCAATTCCAGCAGGAAAGAAAAAAGTTAATGCACGCTATGCAACGTGCCTAATTTGTAACGATGAATTATCTAGAGGCACTGAAAAGAAATATAGTTATGGGAACCACACTATGCATCGTCACATGCAGAGGTGGCATCCTCTGAATTATAGCCGGGCAGAGATGCGTGACCTGCAAGATAACCCTCCAACTTCTGTGGCCAGGACATCAGCAGAAATATCTCTGTCGGTTGCAGAAGAACGAGATACAGTGCCAAACATTCAGAAAAATTTTGTACATATGAAAATTGTTTGCTTATATTGTGGCGCCTTATTTTCATGTGCGAATATGAGTGTTAAATTAGTTAATTTAGCATTTGAGAAACACCAATGCCCTAAACGCCACAAGAAATAATTTTTTTTTTTGCTCTTGTTGAGACCTTTTCAATACCTGTTTTTTGTTCTTTCCCTTTCAAAAAAAACAAAAAAAACATAAAATTGTTCAAAAAATACAAAAAAAACAAATAATGTTCAAAAAAGAAAAAAAAAAATATAAAACAACAAAAACATTTAAAAAAAAGTTCTTTTCAGAACTACCTCCCCTTTATAAAAAAATTGCTAGAAAGTGTAACACTCTGGCAAGCTGTTTTTTTTTAGTTCGCTTTCCGGTTCGCTCGCCGGTACGCGAACCGGGAGCTAACCCCAAAGTTTTTTTAAAAAAAATAAAGGAGTAAGTACATTGGAAGTAAACAGAGAGTAATGTTAAAAGAAAGACAGCTATAGGGACTAAACCAGAGATGCTGTTTAATAGATTTATTTACCGAAGAAAAGATGGAAGAGGATATAATTGTGGAAAACAAAATCGATAAGGAAGTGAAAGAATCAAGCATTGAAAATGCAATAGGTCACACAATAGAAGAGTTTGTCCTTTTGGTTTTGCAAATGGATGAGTGGCGTTGCGTGGATGAGTGGCATTGCGTGAATGATTGGCATTGCGTGGATGATTGGCGTTGCGTGGATGAGTAGCGTTGCGTGGATTAGTGGCGTTGCGTGGATGAGTGGCGTGTGTGAGTGGCGTTGCGTGTGTGAGTGGGTAGGTCTGGAAATGCTTTTAAAGGACACCTTTGAGCAATTAATGGCACTTTTACCTCAAACTGCCTTGGTATATTCAAATATATGCCAAAGACAGAAATGGAGGTGGTCGAACCAATTTTGTCCACAAATTGAGAAGTCGAGGAAGCATGTAAACAAATCTGTTTCAGCTTACATGAGAGACCATGGAATGGGCTCCATGTACAACAATAACTTGCGATACTGCATGCAAGATATCTACAGAGGAGATGGAGTTCACTTCTCAGATGAGGGCAACAGAATTTTCATTTTGAATTTAAGACTGTGCATTGGTACCTACTTATAAGTACCTAAATGTACCATAAACCCAAAAGCTCTTCTCAGAGCTACCCTACATCTGATCACTCACAATTATTATTTTACTCTAACTTTTTTCACTAATTTTCAACAAAGCGCTACCCGGTGCGCGAACCAGAAGCTAACCGCGCGAAATTTGTAAAAAAAATGTTTTTTTACCCGCACATATGGGCCTCCTCAGCCACCCTCAGAAAACCTAGGGGGTCAAGATACGTCTACCGTGCCCCCTTCTACCCATTCTGAACATTATTTGCCCTCCATCTTGTATCTTAATTCGACTGAAACACAAAATGGTGGACTCCCGTAACGCTGCTGGTTTGCGAACCGGGACGCTCCCCGGGAAGCGCTCCATTAAAAAAGGTGGGAAAGTAATTTACAGAAAAACGACTGGAAACACTTTCACCAAATATAGATTAGCTCATACTACATACCAATCCATACCATTTTCATAAATTTGTTTGGAATTACATTTAGCCATTTAGCCTGTAGACCTCTCTAAATACCCTGAGGTAAATTACTTCACAAAACACATCTGAAGTGTTGGAATTGACAACCAATGAAAATGTTACTTTCATTTTCAATTTTTTTTACCTGACATTTGATTGGTTATGTACCTGAATATATATAAAGAAAGAGAGGGAAACACAGCCATTTTCACTACTACTTCCTGAACTACATTTCAAGAACATTTTCACCTCTCTGTAAAGTAAATTGATAATTTGTAAGGGGCACTTTAAATTAATTTGTAAAAACGTTTTTTGATAATTATTTACTGTCCCCCTGCTATAGTTATAGCTACAGATAGGCTCCTCTGTTATATTTATTGATTGACTTACACTTCTCTGCTATAATTAAGAATTTACTTACTTTAACTTCACTGTTAAAAAAACAGAACTACCTGTCTGAACTTAAACCCAACAGTGCCCTAACTCTTCTAATATAATTATTTTTTTATGCAATTTACAGCAAAAAAATGGAACGGGAGCACGAAAATATCAATGTTTCCTTCGACATTACATCTGAAGAGATTTTAAATGAAGAATTTTTAGATGAAGATTTTATGTATCAGTCTTTTGATGAACAATTTATTGAATGCTTACAAGACATAGAAACATGCATGTTTGAAGAGATTCCAGATGAAGTAATGCTGGAAGTTTTATTGAACTATGAAAATTCTGACCAATAACTTTTTATTTAATAATTAAAAATTGTTTGAGACATTATTCATTGTTATATCTAATTCATGAAGTACAACCAAAATAAATAAATTTAAAAAAAACAACAAAACAAACAACCAATAAACATACAATAAGTTAAAAGTCAATCATTCTTTTTTCCTCATAGTACGCTCCCCGGACCGCTTTCCGGTGCGCGAACCGGGAGCTTCCCACGCAAAAAAATAAAAAAATAATTTATTTTTTTTGCCCCGCGGGGCCCTTTTAAAACCTCCTCTTCAAACCTAGGGGGTCAGGGAGGATCTACTATACCCCCTTATGGCCATTTCCCCCTTCGTTTTGGGCTCCTCTTGTCTCTCGATCCTACCGAGAGACAAGATGGCGGCCGCTCCGGACTGTTTAGAATGTTGACAGACACCGGAGAGCCAATCAGCTTCGCTTCGCAAAGTTCCGTTACGCAAAAAGTACGCGAACCGGAGCACTACCCGGAGCGCTGTCACAGATATATATATTTTTTTGAACGTTAATTTCTCAAAATCCACTGGAGCACATATATTGAGACCTAGCAAAGGCACATCGGGCTAACAGTCCCTACAATTTTGCCAAGTTTCAAACAAATCCATTCAGCCGTTCGAGCTAAAAGTGAGGCCAACCGCCCTATGGAAATTAACATGGGAAAAACGCGTTTTGGGACCCCCCTTTTTTCTCGGCCCCCCCTTGACGAACACCCCCCAAATTTTCAGGGGCTGCTCAGAAACAAATTGTGCCATTTTCCTGAAAATTCCAGCCAATTCCGTCCACAAACACCAAAGGTATTAGACATAGAATTTTCAAAAATCCCATAGGGAAAAAATCCTAACTATATATACCTACTGGCGACCGCCAGTAGGTAATATATATATATATATATATATATATATATATGTATATATATATATATATATATATATATATATATATATCAATATGGTACATATATGTGGAGTTACCTATAGAAAATTTATACTTTCTTACCTTTCAAGATATTGTCCTTCAGTATTGTGTATGCAACACTTGGTGCCATCGAGATTCCTAAGTCGATATTTTGGGGGAAACACCATTTACATCATGGATTTTACTCCGTGATGCAAACACAGCCCGGTTGTTACAACTACCACATTGTCACAACACACTACCATCACAACGCAAGTTGTTACAAGAACTTGCGCTAGATGGTGCTCTGGATAAGGAATTAGTATGATTTACGATTCCAAAACTTTCCGTAGAGTTGCACACACTTCAGCTGGAATAGTAAATCATACTATTTCAGAATCCAGCGCGCCATCTAGCACAAGTCCTTGTAATGACTTGTGTTGTAATGGTAGTGCGTTGTGACACCGTGTTGTGTTTGCATCGCAGAGTAAAATCCACGATGTAAAGAGACATATTCATATTTTGGGTGCCCACCTTCTGAAGGGCACTGTTAAAACATGGCCTCACAACTAGAAAACGTTATCAGACACAGAGTTAGTAAACAAGACATGATTTGATTCAAGGACGCATGAGATGGATCTCAGAGAGTGAAGTAAAAAAGATAAAGGGCCTGATCTAGGGTTCAGCAGAGAGGGTACTCTGTTGCAACGGCAATGGAGTACCCTCGCCACTAAATTAAACTCTTTTAGAGTCGGGCAGAACTTAAATATCTCAGAAATTCGGTTTTATTTGATTTGAAAGTTTTATATAGCGCGAACATGACCAAGGCGGGTATCAGAGCGCTTTACAATTAGGATAGGTATTACATGAATATGCATTAAACAACAAGATATGAGTGTGTCACAAATAAGGTAGGGCGGATATAGGCCATGATGAGAAATATTTGATAATGTTCGATACATAAATGAGCTTGGCAGGCGAATGCTGGGATTCAATCTAGTAGTCAAACAGGGGGCATTCAATAAGCAGTGGGGCAAGGGGCGTGTTATGGTAAAAACCTAGACATTAGGATTTTTTAACTTCCTTTTTGAAGGTAGCAGTGGAGGAAATTCATCAGACTTCAGGTGGAAGAGAGTTCCACATCTTTGGGGCACCACCAAAGAAGGCTTTGGGACTCGTTCTCCTTTTGCAGAAGATCTGTGGTTTTAGGAGCAATGAACTTCCACTTCTTGACTTTCTGCAACCTCCAGATAGTTTTATTTTTTGAGTCAGATAAGTGGGAGTCTTGAGATGTAGGGCTTTGTGGATCATGCAGGCTACCATAGCCTGCATGGAGCATGGGCTACCATAGTCTAGCCTAGGCAGTACCAGAGCTTGAACCGCCATCTTGAAGTCCTCCTGTAGAAGGAATGTTTTTAGGTTCCTTAGTGTGTTCATCTGGTGTGTAGCACCCTTGCTTAAATTGCTAATGTAATTCTGCATGTTCAAGTGCTTAGTAAGTGTGATTCCAAAGGATATTGCAGCATCGGTAATGTGGGGAGTGCAGTTGAAGGCCTGAGACGTTTCAGCCAGTGGTCGATCTTGTGGGTGTGATTAGGCGGAGTGATGACAAGGAATTCTGTTTTGAAGGTGTCATCCATCCGCCCCAGGAGGTGCAAAAAAATCCCTGCAGGGCACCCGCAGCACGGGACGCGCGCGGGAGTGGCCGTGCGCTACCCGGGGCGGGCACGTCCCGCGCCTGTCAGTGACAGGAAGAGGCAGGTCAGGGCCACCCCCACTGGCTTCCTTACTAGACATCATTCAAGTAAAGACTATCCTTCTGGAAGTTATTGCTGGACTGGTCACCTAAACAGCAAGTAGTCATTCTTTTCTCGGGGACTTGAAACTAACCTACATTTTGCAGTTATCATCATAGAGTGTGTGGTTATCTTTTGATTTAAGTATTGATGGGCATGGAGTTATCTACCCCCGGGGATTTATAGTTGAGGTGACCCAAATTGCTGAGACTAGTGATTGTGTTTACTGAACTGTATCACAAATTTGAACTGTATTTGCTTAGCAACTAGGTCAAGGGGTGATTCCTATAAATAATTAAAGCCCCAAAATGGGGAAATCTACTTGTATTCCGAAGAAAAATGCAGTTCGGGGTCAAACCGTTATTGCAACGCCACCGCCGGTGACATCATTTGACAAAATGTTGCAAAGGGCTCAAGGTGTTGTCACCTCTGAAATTCAACAGACTGAAACGCGGTTCTCAATCACCCCGGACCTTTGTATGCACAATTTAGATCTACCTAGCAAAACTAATTTGTCTGGTACTCTGATATCCCCTGAAGTTGAGATAATGTCACCCCCAAAGCATGTGGACCCCGATTTGGATTTAACATTACCGCCAAATAAGGATATGGTCACACGCAATAGGGGAAGCATAAACAGTAAGCTGGGAGGGCGACTACAAATAAAAAGGCAAGAACAGGGTGTGATTCAAGAGAGAAAGTTCCCACTGGCCGGGATCTCATAATTGAACCTCCTATTATCCGACTACTGCAACTAAGTACCCAGCTTGGGCACAGTCACTAATAGTTGACCTCCTGTCCCAACTTGGCGATCTGATTAGGCAAGAGGTTGCAACATTAATTGAGCAATTGAAATTATTGACATACATGCTAACAACGAGGCAGATGCAATCCACCACTCTTGATAAAATGAATGGACCAAAGCGGGAGGACCAACCAACAGTCTTAATGCAAGGCCCTAGCAACATTCCACAGCCCCGGGCTACACAGCTCGAGCATGACAGGTTTATAAATATCTCACAGAGACCAGCTCTTGCTGTGATAGAGAGGAGTCATCCATCGGCCTGCCCCCCCCCCCCCCACCCCAAACCTGCAAGCACAATGGAGGATCAGGATGTAAGGAATAAAGAGATAGGGGATAAGAGTGATGCTGTTTTGGCAACTATAAACCTCCCCCCACAATCATTACCTTATGTAGTTGTTCTAACTGGGGTCCCTCCCTTAAATGCTTCACAGAGGGAGTCACAGCTGGAACTTAGGAACAAGAGCTTGTTTTGGCTAGCATCACACAGGCACTTTCCCTATGAGAGGGCAGGGGAAATTTTGATGGTACGGGGAGTGGATTGGGTGGGACCCAACAAAAAAGAATTGCTGGCGATTGTGTGATTGTTAATTTAAAAAAACCCCAGATGGTAAGCTCCCTATTCAACAATAGAAGTGCTTCTGCTGAGACCCATACAGGAGTGAGAATGCGCTCTCTTGATCATTTTTATTACAACTGTGCCAATCAGGAGAGGCCAAGGACTCTCTTAGGCCATACTAACCAGAGGGTGGAGGGACAACATCTGACCCATAGGCATTTTATCAACAGGCCGCTGTTTTATGACCTGCCAGTAAACAATCGCTATGGTCCCTTGGAAGATGTTGATTGACCATCAACTATAGAAGTTATGGGTTATCGCAAGAGCATTAAGGAAAACCAGGAAGGGAATGTGTCAAAAAGTTTGGGGAACCATCAGGGGTCATCTTCGGTTGTCTTGAAACCAGAATCAGGGTCATGTGACTGGTTGACTCCTAGGGCTGGGGCTGTGGCATGTCAATCTTCCTCCCTCCCAATGGAGATTTTACTAACTACCTTCACTAATCTTCCTATTGACACCATAAAGTATCTTAATTCCCAAACGATATCTGAAATCGCCCCTAGACCATTGGATGGAACATCTAGTCCTGGTGGAGACCTCAAGATCTTATCCTGGAATCTGGCTGGAATCAAGGGCAAGCTCTCTTCTCCTGATTGAGTTTGTTCATTGACCAGTTTGATGTGTGCCTGTTCGAGGAGACATGGGCAAGAGAGGACTTTGCAAGGGTAGGCTTTGTTACTTTTAACATACCAGCTATCACAAGGGGGAGGGGAAGGCAATCGGGAGGATTATCCATTTGGGTAGCCTCTCATGTGGGCTGTTATCTGACTACCCTGAACAGCTACTCCCAAGATATCCAATTGGTAATGCTTACTTTTCCATCTAAACTGAGACTCGAAATTAATATTATCTATTCCCGGCCTGTAACCCTGGCCCAGGAATCAAAAACTCTTGAGGAGTTAAACCTCTTCATCCAGAAGCTGCTGCCTAATTCAGGACTGATAGTGGGGGGAGATCTAAATTGCCACTTCGAACCCCTTTCAGGCTCGCATGATGTTATCACCAATGAGGAGGACCTACAGTGGGCTATACCTGATCCTCAAACTTGCCATGTTAAATCTTGGTCTCCCCTAGTTTTACAAATCATTGCCATCTTTTTGACCCACTGCCTGTGGGCCTGTGATGGCCGCACTCCCTCGGATAGGCCGAGTAAGCCCACATTCAATAGAAACGACCAGGCCTCCCAAATAGACTATATTATTGTCAAGTGTAGTTCCTGGCATAGGGTCATGGACTTTGAGGTCATCTCACATGTTGACAGTGACCACAAAGCTTTGATATTATCCTATAGGGTTCCAGATTCAGGTATATTGCCTGCTAGTAAGACCCCCATTGACGGCAGGTTAATTCTCACCAACAACAGGAGAAGAATAAAGTGGGGGACAATGAAACAGTCACCAGAGAAGTTAAAAACACTGTATGAATTGGTCATTCCAATACTGCAGGAACTTGGCACCTCTATGATTGATGGGATTAATTCAGCCCATACACACTTGGTTGCAACACTCCATAACCAGCTCATAGATAATTTAGCTAACATTTTAAATCCGAATAGTCGCCCCAAAAAAACAGAATTTCACCACAATGTGGAATAATGATGAGTGTCGCAAGGCCAAGACAGAGTTGCTAGCGGCTATCAAAGTGGAAAATAAGTCCCTAACAAACATCAGGCGGGCTCAGTACAAATAAGTTGTCTCTAGTGCAAAACTGCCCTGGGAAGAAAACAAATGGTTGAATATTAAAACCGCCCTACTGACTCGGAACATGGAAACATTCTGGGCAAAAGTAAGAGCGGGTACCATGGGCGAACCTAATTTACCAGCTGAAGTGTGGACTGAGCATTTCACAGCTCTGTTTGCAATCGATCCAGAACAGGATCATCAAATAGAACCCAGGGGCATACTGTGTTTACAAACTGTTTGTGCAGAAGATCAACCAGTACTAGTTACTAGACAGGCAAATGAGGTTTATGAAGGGATAACATTACGCGAGGTTATTGTAGCGATAGAAAAATTACCAGCCGGAAAAGCACCTGGCTTAGACAAACTTCCCGGGGATTTGTTCCGGGAAGAACCGTCTATTTGGGGCCCTTATTTGTTGGTGCTATTCAATGCCATCATGAATGGCATGCCCATTCCTAACACCTGGGCCGGGGCTGAATTTGTCCCAATATTTAAAAAGGGCTCCCCATTACACTCCGCAAACTAGAGACCGATCAGTTTGATCGACGTCACGCAAAAACTGTTTGCTCGGGTAATATTAGAATGGACCCAGGGCTGGCTGGAAGAAAATGACATCATTAGCCCCTATCAAGCAGGATTCAGGAAGAACACCTCCACAGTGGAGCAAGTATTTAGATTCCAACTAATTACTTGGAAGATGGTATCAATGGAGGGTGGCGCCTCTATTTGAAATTCGTGGACCTGAAAACTGCTTTTGACCTCGTGCCCAGACCCAAACTTTGGGGGGTCTTAAGAGATATGGGGATCCCTTCCTTTCTACTTGATCTGCTAATCAAGCTGCATGACGCCACCTATGCCCAAGTTAGATGTGGAAGGGGAGGAGAACTAACCATCAGGCTCCCAGTTGGCAGAGGCGTCAGACAGGGCTGTGTGCTCGCACCAACCCTGTTTTGCCTCTTTTTCAACACACTTATCCCACTACTGGCTGAGGTCGCAAACAATGATGTCCCAAATTTAGCAAACATTAAGGTGGCAGCATTGATGTTTGCTGACAATACCCTCCTATTATCCAAGACACCGATGGGTATCCAGAGGTTATTGGATAGCTTTTCTTTATTCTGCAACTCTAGAGGTTTGGCGATTAACACCACTAAAACTAAATTCATGATTGTTAATCCCCCTAAGGCAACACGGCCCAATCCACAACTGAATGGGATGGTTTTGGAAAGGGTGTCGGTCTTTGAGTATCTGGGCATCAGTCTTAAAGAAGATATGCAGTGGGCGGCCCAAATAGCCAAAGCTAAGCTTAAGTTATCCCAGATTGCTAGGAGCATAGCCAAATTGGCAAGAGAATCACCATCTAAACCCATTGGCCCCGCGATTGAAATGTTCAGGGTGCAAGCTCGGAGAGCCACACTGTATGGGGCGAAACTCTGGGGACACTGTTTGTTCACTCCGCTAACTGTAGTGGAGAACAGTTTCCTAAGACAAATTATGAGTCTTCCAGCGGGTGTCCCGCTAATCACCTTGCGACTAGAACATGGCATTTCGCCAATCGAAGACGAGGTCGCTTTAAGACCTCTAACCTTTTGGCGAAGACTCTGGGCGACTCCCGAACTAGTATCATACCAGGCAGAAACAAATGAGCTTCTATCCTACCCGGGTTTGCTGAAAAAGGTCCCTTGGTTTGCACATGTGAAGCACGAGTGTGAAAAGCTCGGCAAACCAACCTTGTAGAGTACTCCAGGGGCTACTAGCCCCTCGGTTCCTCGAGCTTTACTACCAAGGACCTATCACACCGAAAAGCTCCAGACCATGTACTCAAACCCTAAACTGGGCACCCTCACATCTCAGTTCCTTACAGTGAAGGATAACTATGAACTTGAAACCTTTATGGATGATATCCTTCCACAGGTGGCAAGGAAACTATATGTCCAGTTTAGACATAGCTCTTTACCTGTACGTGCTTTTACCAATAAATGGGCTGGGCAGAATGAGGAGGGGTGTCCAGCATGCAACACACAAGAGGAAACAGAACTGCATGTTTTATTTTTTTGCCCAGGTTACCAAAAAGCGAGGCGCTATTGGCTAGTACAACTTTGCCGGAATCTGGGGTTCAAGCATTGCAGGGAGGCATTTCGAGTCCTAAAATATGACACATCCAAACCCATTGTATATGCTGTTTCACGCTATTTAAACACAATGTGGCGAAGGAGATGGGGCTTCATCAAAGAGGAAAAATTATTGTAAATCGCATATCAGCACCAACATTAATATAATGTGACTAGCATGAGATTAGTTTTCTGAGATACAGATTTTTTAATTGCTTCTGTATATACAAGTATTTATGATGAATGTGATTTTATTGTAAATAGCCTAAGTTATTTATTGAAATATTTCTGTTATTTCTTGACTGTCTGCCGAGTGCACCAACATTAACTGAAATAACTGTTTCCCACTTATGCCCACTTTCATCTCCTCCCCATCGCCCACCCAACTTACCCGGTAAAACCCAGTACTGTGAGTTATAATTAGTAATTGTATCCTTGTATAGAGTGTTGTACAGAATTGTATGAGTTGCTCATGTATGTTTGTTATTTTGTTGATTTGTGTATACTTTTATGGTCCCAATGACCGAAATAAAGGTTTTCAAAATGAATAAAGACATCACAGATTTCTGAGGCACAGATCTGGCTGAGCAAAGTACCTCACAGTAGAATAGAAGAGTGCACAGGTCCCTCGTTTACAATGGGGGTTTGGACATGCTAAGGAAGCTGGATACATTATGTTGCACAAAAAGCCCAAAATACAGTGATATCTCTGACCTTTCAATGAAGACGGACTGTGCTGTCCCACCTGAAGAAGGGATAGATAGCTCAATGGTGAAAGTAGGACTCTATCACTGAGGGACAGAAGTGAATCTGTTAGGACCCGGCCTTAAAATGCCCAGGAGAGGGTATGACATCCATGTTGAGTAGTTGTGCTAATGAAGCAGTCAAACAGCATGCCCAATTTGAATAGAGCTCTGTGTGCTTTTATTTGAGACCATTTAGAGGTGATGCAGGTAAAAGTGACGTGTGGTATGCAAAGTTATTGAATTGGGAGAAACAAGTAAAAGTTTTTTGTGAATGGTCATGGTACCTTCTGGATATCAGCATAGTTATGACTGTGCTAACTCTAGGATGGCATGAAACCTCTAGCAGCTGATCAGCATATCTATCATGTGAAAATGAAGACCGCGGTCACTTATGGAGCGTGCGTTTGGGGCTCGGCATATACTGAAACACTTCAAATCATTGAGGACACGTTTTTTAAATCCCTGGTTTCTCTTCCGCAGTCAACATCTAATCATGTACTCCATTTGGAGTTGAGTTTGCCTCACATTAAAGGCTCAATTAGACTCGCCCCTCTGCTCTTGTGGTTTTCCATCTGGCGTAGGAACACTGTTCCCCTAACTTAGAGTATAATAAAAGATTGCCTTAGATTGGAAAACTACAAGGGAATTCGATGGTTACATTATGTCGAGCAAGAATTGACTGTCCTGGGGTTGAAAGATCTGTTTATGGATCCAATTGCCTGCAGGCTAATGTCAAAGTGAAGATTGGTGGATACCTTAATGTGGAAGGCTCGATACATTTGCAGGGAAAACAACTACAGGAAGCAGTCAACTCTGGCTTACCAACCGCTTTTATCTCTCGTATAAGTTGGATATCCCTACTTAGAGGAGGTCTCAATACCGCAACATAAATTCATAATTTTGCAGTTTCGGTTCAACTTGATACCACTAATGTTAGGGTTTCCATCAAAATCATTTAACCATTCAAATTTGGCCAATTGCCCCTGCGACACAATCTCTCCCCAAAAAGAACCTCTTTTTTGTTTTTCTGTGGTTACTATCATAAGGAAAGGAAAAATACATTGTACCTATTTTAAAGAGCTACAAGTTAAACAATGCAGGGTTGCACAATTTTTCTTTAAAAAATTTCCTGAACATCTAGTGGGCTACTCGCTAGCTCTATTTCTTTGGGCCTGTATAAAAAAAAGAAAGTATCTGGGAACATAACTTTCTCTGAAAAATTTAAATTGTTTATTGTATTTGACTTCATACCAGATCGGGTAGACTTTGTACACACAAACTGAAATTCTAAAAGAATGTTGTACCCTCTTTTTTATAACTTTTTATAGACGTTGAATTGAACTGATTACTGTAGGCCACCTATGAGAATGTTTTTTTAATTTACTGCTGCAATGTACTTTTATGATATTATTTAACAATGATCAAGTACAGTTCATTTGAATTGGACTAAGCTAATTCAAAAATAAAAATGTACCTTTAATGTGTCTATCAGAATGCTTGGATACAATCACCGCCTAGACCTGAATGTTGATTGTTTACTACATTTATGATGGCATTGTATCTTTAACGTAGGCACACTATTTTTCAAAAGCCACTACTGTTCTAAGTTATAAATAGTAAATACGTTATGGCATATATATGTTTTAGGAATGGAGATTGTATTGAAGCAACCACAGCTGGGTCTCACCACATGTTCTGTCTTCTTTCAGGTGAGAATGTGGCCCTGGGTGGTCGAGCCACCCAGTCAAGTATTATTAGCGGAGAATGGAGTCACATAGGTTACATGGCCTATGCAATCAACGCAATAGATGGAAATCAGGACCCCGAATTTTCACATGGATCCTGCACCCATACAAACTATGAACACAATCCCTGGTGGAGGGTGGATTTACTAAAACCACATACAATTTCTGCCATTTCCATCACCAACCAACTTTATGTCCCTGAAAAGTTGAATGGAGCAGAAATTCTCATAGGAAATTCTCTATGAATCCATGGAAATAACAATGCAAGGTACAGTGAAATCTTTGTTCACTTTCAGCTGCCATTCAGAGATGGCAGGCGCTTGTTTCTCCGGATCAGTTATATTATTTATTTTATTACAAGGCTTACCAATTCCAGTCCTGCATATGATCAGAGTAATAGATCCGCCATCTTGAAATGAAGAGTGCAAGCATTCAATTTCCTAAATGCATAATTTAAATGAATATTATGGAAAATAAGTTAGATTAAGTGCAATCCTCTGACTCGATTTCCACTCTGATAACGTATGTAAGACATATTTCAGGGCATGTGTACAGGTTTATTAGTTATACCTTACTTTTAAAGCACTAAATTTAATACTTGCTTTGTCACAATAAATGTTACTTATTTGGAAAGAGGAATGATTCCTCACTTTACTTTCAGTTTGTTAGATTTATTTCTTACCAACAGTTCCTTATTTTCTCCATTTCCTTATGATCTGAGAAATGTTTTAGTCTTCCTTTATTTTTACTTTACTTAATTTATTTCAGTACACAATTATTTACCTCTGCTTGCTTCTTTTTTGCTCTCCACTTTCTTGTGGTGCTCTAGTCAGCTATCAATCTAATTTCTAAACAAAACCCCACCTCCTCGCCTCACAATCATTAGCTGATTGTTGCAGCATGTTTTTAGGTCTTGCATAGGCAACGCATGCGCTGCGGATGTACGTTGTTACAACGCATGCTTTTACTACGCATGCCTTTACAACGCAGGTTTTTCAACGCAAGTCGTAACAACGACTTGCGTTGGGGGGTGCTGGATAGTGAATAATTTAATTTACTATTCCAACTCCAGTCCCCGTGGATAGTAGGGAAGGTGTTGGAGAGTAAATTAAACTATTACCTATCCTAGAGCGCCCCCCAGCGCAATTCGTTGTAATGACTTGCATTGAAAAACCTGCGTTGTAAAGGCACTACGTGGTAAAAGTTGCGTCGTAAAGGATGTTTCCCTGCGCTGCCTCTACAAGGCATCAAGTAATTAGTTTGTTAGGGTGTAGCTCCGTCTATTGCCTGTCATTTCTGTTGCTGCTTGCCATTATTTGAACTTAGTCATTGCTCTTGTTAGATGGTTTTTAATTGGCTATTGATGAGATATTTACTTCCGGTTAAGACCGGAAGCAGCAGCGCCTAACTACTGTGTTCGTCCGCGCTCTTTGGTGTGCACTATTTTCTTTTAGGCGGCTGGCCACGCGCGCTTTCACTTTTTGATGCTGGCAGGATACTTGCGTCTTCTCGCAGAGCACCATGCTAGACGCTCGCAGCTGCGGTTTCCCACTTGTTAATCTCAGCAACTGCATGCCGTCTACAAACGCCATGGAAATGCTGCCGCTCTAGCTACTTTCGCTTCTATGGCATGGCTGACAGCATTAGGCGGGCCTGAGGTGCTAGCGTCACTTGGAAGATGGCGACTGCATGCCGTCTACAAACCCCATGGAAATGCTGCCGCTCTAGCCACGTTCGCCTCTATGGCATGGCTGACAGCAGTGGGCGGCCTGAGGTGCTAGCGTCACTTGGAAGATGGCGACGTCCTTTGTTGTGGTGCAGGCAGGAGCAGTGCGATGTTCGCTGAAGGATGCGTGGGGCGCCAACCGTCGGGTAATTGGCAGTAATATGTTTGCATGACCAGTAGCGACCATAGCCAAGGCTTTCTGAAAGTCGGCCCATGAGCAGGAGCAGCTCAAAGGGATTGACCTCGTCTGTCTACTGCAAGGCACCCAGAATGTGCACATTCCAGCCCCTGCCACCCTTCCTAATGCTGCTGCTCTACGCTGCTATGTCTCCATTGAGGCGATTTCAGGCGTGAGACAGGCAAAATAATACATTGTGGCGTAAAAAATCCGGAGCATCTCGCCTGCACTGGGTCTATTAACGTGTATGCGTTTGTCAACATCCTAAGATCCCCTGCGCAGGAATGCCGGGGCATTGGGCAAGGTTCAGAGGACTCACTGCCAGTACCCCCACAGCTCCTGTCTGTCTTCTCTCCCTCCCTCACTTGACTGCCTGTCTCCTCGTTCCTCTCACTTTTTTCTCTCCTGTGTGCCAGGTGTATATAACCCAGCACTAGTATTTACATGTCACACCCCGTTTATGTAGATGGAGAAGAGGGTTGGTGCAAGGACGCATCTCTGCCTCACCCCCTTCTCCACCGGGAACTTTTCCGTGGTCCGACCTGCTACGTCATACCTAACCTGGGCTTAATTCTCGGTATGAAATTCAACCACAAGTGCTTAAAAGTCCGGTGGTAGGCCCAGTTTCAAAAGGGTTGACCAGAGCTTAGGGCGAGGAACCAGATCGAACGCTGACTTCAAATCAACAAAGGCAGCATAAATCACCCCTTTCCCCAGTGTAACTGCTCACTAATATATTAAAACAAATTTTAAGACCAGGTCCACAGTGCTGATTGATAGGCGAAACCCTGCTTGGAGATTGGAGATAATATTTAGTTCCTCCAACCATTCCTGAATTCTACCTAGGACCACCCTGGCAATAACTTTCTGAATACAATCAATCAGGCTTATGGGCCTGTAATTGCCGGGGTGCGAACAATCTCCTTTTTTAAAGACCGGTAGGATAACCGCACCTGCCCATGAACTCAGGAGAGGAGCACCTTGGGCGATAGCATTAAGAAGCAATTGAATGTACAGTGCCCAGGAGTCAACAGCATGTAAAAATACGTCAGCAGGGATACAATCAAGCCCTGGGGCTCTACCTCTTGGGACCTGAAGGAGAGCAGTTTCTACTTCCTTTTTGGTAAAAAAATGCTGTAGGGACATAAGAGGGCATCACAGAAGGCCCTGAATCTAGTTGACTGGCTGCAAACTGGCCCTTATAGTGGTCTATCCATAAGTCGGGGTCATATTATTGGATGGTATATTACTGTGATCCCTATTACCCCACTTGACTATATGCCAGAAGGCAGTCATGTCCCTTCCCTTACAGGAATCTAGGAAATCCTTTCAATGATCTTCGTCCCAGACCCTCTTGGCTTGAAATTGTACAACCTTATAGGCCACCCTTTTCTCACGTATCAAAACACCATCCTTGCTTTTTATGGCTGAAGCTAGTTGTGCATAGGCAGTGGGGCAGGCAGAGTTATACCAGATGGCAGCCTTCTGGACCATGGGGGCATGTCTTGGTTTAGAATTAACACTAAAAAATGTTTTTCTAAGATTACTAAAAAAGGTTTTGTGGACCTTAGTAGCCGTAAATAAGAGAGAACCCCGCAATTTGTCATCCTGTAGGGTAACTATGGCTTCCGCTAGCATAATATCCATCTGTTCCAATTGATCAGCCGTGCTAGACACAGTTAACCATTTAAGCCTGCGTGTGTCGTTTGTCAAAAATACTTCAGGAGGATCTGCCTCAGGTTCGGGTAATAATTTTGTATTAGAGATTCTCACCTCCATGTAAAGGAGTAAAGGATTATGATCACTCTCCAAACGTGGAATGAGCTCCATATCTTAAAAAAAAAACAGAGCTCCATAGATAAAAGAAAATAATCAATACGACTAGTGCGCGTGCCTGAGACAAATGTGGGTAACCCATTTTTATCTGATAGGGAGCGACCGTTGGCTGTTCTCAACCCGTGTTCGAGGCACAATACTTTGAGTTGTAGAGCGGCCCGACCATCTCTTAATGGGCTCCAGATCAAGCGGAGGAATTGACCACTTGTCATCCTCCTCTACATTTAAAAACATATCGTTGAAGTCCAGGGGTTCAAAAGTACATTTAAAATCGCCAGCCATTAGTATCTGTATTCCTCCATCGTAATTGCTTAAGAATTCATCAAGAAACGCTACCGTTTGGATGGCCTTGACTCCTTGTAAGCCTCTGGAATAAACTTTTATTTATCTGTTTTCAAAACCAACACCTAAATAAAAAGTTTGTCATTTACTATACCAGTAGCTCCAAGTCTCGCAAATGCAAGACCTATTGCATTGCAAATGCTTGTTGATGATGGTCGCTGAATGCGCACACAGAGAACGCTTGACGTGGGCATGTCAGTTGCAAGTGTGTTTGTGCTGTCCTTGCCTGGATGGAGCCAAAGGCACAGAGAGCTGCCATTGTAGGCATCATGGAAAGCGATGCTCTCTATTTAGATAGGACCTGGACTGCTTCCTGCAGCTCCCTTCAGGGTGTATGTTGAACACATTTACCCCTTATGACTGCTGTGCTCTTACACCTGATGTGAATGAGGGAACCGACTCATATTTCTGAAAGTTAGATTTCTGGCCAAACATACTTTTGGACACTGATCACTTCTGTGTGATTTCCCTGTGCTTGGTGTAAGATGGCCTTGATATTCTTGAGTCATCCATCTGGAGTGTCTGGCCCTCAAGCTGTCACATTGCCACCACAGCTCCCACTGTTTGCCTGTGGATTTCTTTTCTCTCCCACAAACCCTGTTGTTGGGCTCAGGGCAACATTCTGGGCAGAGGGTTCAGAGTCTTGGGTGGTAGCTCACAGGGAAGGCATCCATGGATATGAAATAATGTCCCCCATTCTATTGCTTCCTGGCCTTGTTGCAGCTTCTAGCAGTCATCGGAGGAGCACCTGCACGTGTTCCATGGACATAAAAGCATGTGTGCACTTCCACTGAATCCCTCACAGGTTGCAGCTCTCCAGACCTGCCACAGAGGAGAAGCACATATTACAAACCAGCAAGAATGTATCCTCTTCCCAGGGTGCCAGTGATATAATCACCCTTCACCAGTTCGATCAGCACAAAAAGCTATACAATGTACGTCCTCCGCTACCCATCCTCCTGACCTTTTCAAGTCGTTTTGGAAGCTTCAGTTTCTCCCCTTCAGCTGGTTTGCTGTTGGGACTTTCATTGGAGCTTTCAGGACCTCCAGGACTTTGCACATCTTGGTGAGACACAGGGAGCAGAGCATCATAGTCACATATGGAACACTTGCAACGAAGGTTAGCCTCACGCTTAAGTTACTTACTGGTAATTTGAATTATCTTTTGCCCCTCCTCTATTGAATTCATGGCAAATGAGATTTATTTAGCAAGCAAACACAACATGGAGAACTGGCAAGAGAAGTAGTCTTATATTGAAAACAGAAAGTCCACTCTCCCCTATTCCTTCATAAGGGCTAGAACCCTGTCCCCTGCCTCCAAATATCATATATGATTTGTACTTTTGAAAGCCTATAATGTTTAAAGAATGTAGATGAATCAGACCATGTAGCTGCCTGGAAATCGAAGAACCTGGCAACGTAGCTACGGTAGAAGACATATTGCAGGTGGATATCCCTTGAATTGCCAGTGCACAGACCTGACCATCAACTAGCCCTTTGCTATAAGGGACTTGATCCTCCTACTCAAAGTTGCAGGTTTTTCCCCTTTTTCCTGGACAAAAATTCACAAACAAGAATTCCAACTTCCAGAATGTCTGAACCGTTTGTAAAAAGATAAGGAGAGCCCTTCTAACATCTCGAGGTGATTTTGTTAGAATTATAACCTTCTGAGTGGAAGGAGAGGTAAAGAATCCCATCAAACCACCTCCTTTTTTGGTAAAAGTGGTAATCGATTTTCAGAACAAAGAAAGGCACTGGAACTAACACAACCTGTCCTGAAAAACTCTGCAGAAAGAAACTTGACAAAGCTTCTAATTCCTCCAACCTTCTGGCCGACGTAATGGTTGCAAAAAAAGACCGTTTTGAGAGTCAGATACTGCAGGTTTGCCTATTCCAGACTCTCAAACCTTCAAAACCAAAGGCAGGAAAATAATCCTTGAATGGTCTAGAAGAGGCAGTTGACAAACCTTTCAAGAGTCTAGCAACTAAGCCCTCCTCATCTGCCAAATTCTTCCATGGTCCCCAGAATTCCTGGATCACTGCCCAGCCAACCCCAACCCCAACCATAATCCTTCCTGCAAAAATTCCATGATCAAACTCGCAGATGTGGGATCTAACCCGCAAATGTGCCCCGGGGTCTTTTTTATGATCTGCAAGTTGACCACTTAGTGGAATCCTATAACATAACCACAAGCCTGGCCTATTATGCGGGACTGTGTAACCGTGCCTAAATGCGGATGGACCATAGGTTTGGCTTCCGCAGTAACTGCTCTGTTACCACCGTAGCCACACTTCACCGATGACCCATATTTTTACTGTCTGTCACCGCCATACAAACCTTGGCAGTAAGGTGCAGTAAATAAAAACATGCCCCACTTGCCATGGGAGATGACTTCCATGACAAGGGAGCATCATCTTTTTATATTCAAAAAGAAAATTTTGTTTCTGGACTTTCTTTTCAAAATTAAAATAGCAGTTTGGTGCAAGCCAAGGTATTGACAGGAACCAACGTGAGGGCAGTTCCTGCAAATGTTTTATAAATTACTACTCGTTGGATGCCATTCATAAATTTAGTAGGCATCTTATCCATCAGGTCGCACTGGCAGGGAAACCAGCATGGACATAAATCATAAATCATGGGTCGCCAGGAGCAGCAACTGCTACACCCAGGTCACCTGTTGATACTCCCTGGTACTTTGCTTGCGACCCTTGACTACGGGACACAGGAGTTTGATGTCAATTGCACACATATAGCACCAGGGGGGCAACTAGACCCGATCTTCGGGGGGGGCGGGGGGGGGGTAGTACTAAACATTGGTAGTGGGGTACAATTTTGTACACTGGGAACCAGACCCTTTTGGAAGGTCAATCGGTCCGGGTTTAATGTGCTAATGCAAATAAAAGACATATGTGCATGCCTGTTCTTTCATGCTTTAGCACATTAAAGCCAGATCTTTTATCATCACCAATGCATTCCTCTGAGACACAGAGCACTGCTGGATCCCAGAGAGTGTGCATCAGACCTACGAGAATCAGGTTTCTGCAGGATGGTTTGTACCAAGCGAGTCCTTTGCATGTCTGAAGAAGTAGAGTAGCAAGGATACCATAGACCCTGGTACAAGAAGGAGAAATGGCCGCTTGAATGCTGGTGTGGTAGTAAATACAGCAATAATCAGGGCTCTGGGCTCCAATGCCACTGCACCTGCTGCGCACATTTTAGCTACATTTTAGCTACAGTGGCACTTATCCTACTGGATTTAAGCGCCGCATTTGATACGGTATCTCACACTGTATTAATAAAAACTCTCAGCTCCCTGGGCATCTCTCAACTGGCTTGCCTCATTTTTGACTAAGCGCACGTTCCAAGTTTTCTACCACACAGCTTAGTCCAATATGCATGTTTTTGCTCACGGGGTGCCACAGGGCTCCATACTTAGTCCCTTACTTCTCAATCTACATGTGAGTCCCTTAGCCGAAGTGGTAGAAAATTCTGGGCTGACGCTATATTCTTATGCCGACGATTCCCAACTTATTTTTGCTCTCTTCTAAGAATACAAATGATTCCTCTCCCCTCAAAATGGGTCTAATAAAAATAGCATCATGGATGCAGGAGAACTTTCTTAAACTAAACGGAGAAAAAACAGAAGTACTCATATTTGGTAAAAACAAAAATTTGGGGGGTCTCCAACACTGGTCATGTGAAATGGGTACTCTTTCCTCACCTTCTCCCCAAGCGCGTAGCTTGGCCATCATTATTGATGAATCTCTTCACATGCACCTGCATGCAGTAAAAACCACTGCCACTTGTTTTGCCATCCTCAAATGGCTAAAAGAAGACTGTTGGATGCTGCCAGAGTCCACTCAGAAAACCGTGGCCAATGCCTTGATTACCTCAAGGCTTGACTATGGTAATGTGCTTTATCTGGGCTCAAATAAAGCCACAACACGTAGATTACAGATGGTACAAAACTGTGCAGCTAGGCTGTTATGCAAGGTCCCAAGAGCTACCGCACCTCCCAATACCTTTGAAACCTGCACTGGCTCAGGGTTGAAAACCGAGTCAAATTCAAAGCGCTCAGTGTTATGCACAAAATCAAAGTAGGTAGTGCACGGAAATACCTTCAGTCCCTTGTCTGCCCTTATTCTCCCTCTCGTACTCTCCGTTCCTTCAAGCAAGAGAAGTTTGTTGTTCCCAAAATCAAGCTTTCCCGGATGGGCAGAAGATATTCCTCCTATTTAGGTCCCTCTCTGTGGAATTCACTGCCATTTTCACTTCGCAACGAGACTGATTATATCAAATTTCGCAAAGCCTTAAAAACATGGCTATTCAACACCTAGACATTTACAATGTCCTCGGCCTCTCTGCGAATCTGTTAATTGTGCCGGGAAACCCTTTTTGGGTAGCTGCTGCGCATTATAAGTGCAAATAAATAAATAAATAAAATAAAAAGTACATAAATAAATACGTCCCTAGTGTGATGCACATAAAAGAAAAGTGTCTCGTCTGATTAAAAGTAGCATGAAGTGCATAATGATAAATGCTTACAAGAAACAAGAGGAATCTCCCAACAAACATTGAAAAGTCGACTTGAGGTGTGAAAAATAAACCAGGATAAAGAAAATTGTGTGGAGCTTCTATCTGGCTGTCACACAATGATCAGGGGTAACCTACAGCTCAAAAGGAAGAAGTATTCACAGAGAGCAATGGTTACCAGTTCACAATGTATAAGCATGCATCTGAAGGTATTTCTATAGCATGGACCTAGCCGGAGAGAAACAGAGTGTTGCACATTATGAGAGGTGATGGGAAATGATGCAAGATTGTATTCTTCAAGTGCTAACTTAAATACTTTTGTTACATACACTTACAGTAGTATCTCACACATTACATTTTAGGCACACTTTCATTAAGTGATTTCCCACAATTGCACATTTTTCCGTCAATGCCGAGCTGGATTCAAACTAGGGTCCTCAGATCGACTGCTTAGCAACAAGACAACGCCTCCCTCCTTAGTATATAGATTAGCACTTTCTAAAAAAAAGCTTCAAAGATAAGATTTCACCACTCCTTGTGAACACTCGTGTTGCGTTGATGTCTTAAAATAGCCATTAGGCCATATTCTTCATACTGCCTAGTGAGTCGAGTGCACATTTGTTTGGTATTTATGTTTTATACATGGATAGCACCCGAATGAGTTGTCTCTTGTTTATGGCTGAGCTTTAACTGTCTGCACCTACACAATGGTTACAGATAATTACATACAGAGGATATTTAAAAGGTAACTGTGTAATCTGGTCCAATATTATCGTTGAAGGGGTCAAGTGATATTGATAGAGCGCGCAGGTCACCCGGGTCACTGAGTTTACCAATTTTCCACACACTGAGCCCAGGCGTGCCTACAAGTGACAATATTTCTGCGTGAACCGGGTGAAGTCCTTAGCACGCTACTATGAGTAATTCGGGGGGTGACTTCCCACCACTGCTGATCATGTACCTGACTTACCACAGGCACATTACTCCTGACGGATCAGGAGCTAGCAGGGAATAGGGGACAGGATTCCTACAGAAAAAACACTTTATAAACCAAATACATTTATCCACACTATATACTGTAAAATGACCACAGACACCTGATGAGTTTAAAAGTTTATCCAGAGATTTCAGAATGAATATGCCAAGATGATAAGCCAAATACACAGTAATACATCAAGTGTTATCATTAAAGCCACAATGTAACTATGGATTAGGGCAAACACCATTAGAACAATTGGGAACACTGCGGAGTAATGAGCTATTCACCGCAAACTTTAAACTAGGGCAAGGGACATGAACAGGACATAAAATGAGTACTTAAACTAGGCTAGTTATTCTATTCTTACTGAATTTCACTGCAATCATGAATAAGGGAAGGGGAAAAATGGAACATACTAGTATAATATGACAATTTAATAATGTCCTACAGGTAGGGAGAAAAATGGAACAGTTCTAATAAACAATTGCATATAAGTTGCTTTAAACGGCAATAGGGCAATATCACAGGCAAGAGTGCTTTATTAAAAAAAAAAGAAAGAGAGATAGAAAGACGTAAACCCACAGATTAATAATTACCTAATTAGGAATGAGGACTAACCCTGGCCACGGGTCAGTTTGGAAAGACGGGGACAAGGACCCTCAAGTATTGGCATACCAGAATGCGAGCAGGTACAGCTCACGGACAGTCAGGACAGGATACCCCTCAGGTTTGGGTCAGGGCTGGGCTCACCAAGGTACGACCAACACCCACAGCTTCGGATGCAACGCCTGCGTTACCCCTCTCTGCAAGTAATCCGCCAGTAACCCCGATTGGGTTTTCGAATTTCCCCAGCAAAGTGCTTCGCCAGCACTTAGGACTATTTCCACCCCTAGGAGTTTGTGGAAAGTATGGACAGAGTGCTCCGCAGCACTCTAGATTGAGCACCTATAGAGTTCGTAGGGTCAGTGACAGGTCTGCTACTCGGACAAGTCGGACGATTTCTCTATGCAATACCAGGCCAATTATATGGTTTGGGGACCCTTAGACCACCCACTAATGTTGCAAGTGACAGTTTCCCACATTCTGATTGGTCAGGAGAGGTGATTTGGTCATTGTCACCTCCTAGAATTCAGTGTTCCCATCATTACTATTAAATTTTGCACACCCGCCCCTTGGGTTCACGTTCCCAGGCATAGGAATACAGAAGACAATACAAGTGCATAGCATATAGCAACAGTGTTGCTTCGGTCAAGGTAGAATTCAGTCTCCTGGAGAGGGTTCCCAGGCGCATCGGGCTTCAGGAGCCAGCTGGCTTGTTTTAGCTTCTGCGCAGTGAGGTTTCTCCCAGGTCACATGACAGGTTTCAGAGGAGCCTCAGCATGGCGTCGCTCATGTTTTTCCCCAGCTCCCAGAGACGCGATACATGAAAAGTAAGCGAGAACAAATTAGAATCTTACATAAAAATGATCACACTGTATACCGTGATAGATTTTAACACACCCCTTACTTTATAATATCTATAGTATTAAAGTTTAGTGCGAAAAGACAGATAGGCGAAAGCAGCGGTAGCAAGCAGAGAGCGTGGTGAGAGACAAGCGGCCATATTTGCATCAGTGCGCATGAGCAATACAATCCCTCCAAAATGCGAGTGCGTCACATCACATGGGTATGACCGACGCATGCGCAGACTGGATTTCTGCGAAGCAGCCATTTCCATAGTGCTAGCATTGTTAGGATGAAAAGACACACAGGCAAGCCTCTCGGGGACTCCCGTGTGTTGGGGAAAATGCTAAATAAACGACGGACAGTTGGATTAATATGATTATAAGATAGGCGAGGTTCATGAATAAGAGCAAGTCTCTTTACGTGCGAATCCTTGCTCCATCAATCCCCTCTTTGATGATATTTACTATCATTACTACATTAAGGAAACAGATGCCAACTTTCATTCTTCCATATCATTCATTTCGATCTCAACAAACTTATTGTTGATTTTTCTTTCGGCTTCTCTATGAGAGTGGTGATTCTTTGCCTTTTTGTAGATTTGATTCCTCAATTCCTCTAATTCTAACTCATCAATATTTCTCTTCACTCCTCTCTTATTCACAGTGTACTTCTTTTTACAATTTTGACATTTACAGCAGATGAATATGATCAGTGCAACCACACCTATTCCAATTATTGGCATCAGTATTTTCCACAGAAGATTTCTACCTAGGTTAGAAAACCAACTACCTATAGAGGAGAGACCTCCAGTCAGTCTCGTCCAGGCACTGTCAACCTCCAATGGTTTGAGTTTGTTTTCCAAATTCGTTATGTTCTTCACATATCTTTTAAGTTCGATACTTTTGTCAGGTATATAGGTGCAACAATGTTGCGCCTTCAGCGTTCTACAGACTCCGCCCTCTTTTGCCAATAAGGTGTCAAGAGCAAGGCGATTCTGCAAAACCATTGATCTGATCGCAACCATTTCAGTATTTACCAGCAGGAATCCAGCAGCAGTGTCAGTGGATAACCGATCCACTACTGTAGATAATTTGCAGATTCTGTGAGTGTTTAGAACTACCCCCATTCCAGGTATCAGTGCACTAAAAATATCACCTATGATTTCTCCTACACTCTCACGTTTACTACGCACTATGCCATTAGTGTCTTCATCATTGCTTCCAGCAGCATTATTCACATGGTATATTTTCGGGAAAACAATGCCAAAGTAGCAGCTTCCATACCAGTGATCCGGCAATTTAAAATAAGCCTTGTTCCCACATATATAATATATTCCGGGAAACACAGGTTCTGACCCATTTTTGAAACCCCAACCTCCAATTACCTTATAATTATGTTCACACTCGCTGGAACCAATGAATACATTGTTATAATATTCTGTCCTTTCTCTATGGAGACAAAGTTTTCCTTTCCGTTCAAAATCCAGCAACAAAGCAGGATTAGCTTTGCCTTGTGAGGTGTTATCCATATGTTCTGCCCACCTAGGGACTCTATCTTTCTCGTCATTTGCCTTTTTCTGAAACTTTTCCCTCCTTCTGTCTGCCATTTTTATGAATATCTTTTCATGGTCTTGCAAGGAACAGGTCAGATTAGCTTGTCTTGCTTCATTTAAGTCTATGTCACCTATAGTCAGAAAATATTCTCCCATATAACTGGTTACCTCGCTCCTAACATGTACAAGGTTCACGTGTCCCCTAATAGGAAGTTCAGAAAAGATTACGTCAGCATTTGAATAGTAGTACTGTAAAGTGCTTCTATAAAATAAGGTAGCTAATATACTGCAGGAAATTCCATAGGTTAGGGGTAAATGGTGATATGTCACACCTTCAGCTCCAGAAGTGGGTAGCTTCATGCAGAAATAACAATCTTCTATTTCCATAGCCTCTACATAATGCACTAAAAGGTTAGCGAAAACATTTAAATGCGTCCTGTTTTTCATCTTGTGAAAATGTAGTCCACCCTCATCTGATGCTTCTAATTTTGGTTGTGTGTGTCTCAGACTAACTGGGTTGTCACGTCGTTCTAAGCTTCGTGGTGTTTCTGCAGTCTGTACAACGTCTGCGTCTAATACTTCAGGTTCAGTAGGGGACAAGTTAGGATCTTTACTTATCATAAAAGGTATAAAGACTGTTAGTCCTATCCACATCACTATTAACATAGCTACACTACATAAGCATATTTTACAGCAAGTTTTACAACACCCAAATCTGGACCTTCCAGCTACGGTTGAATCAGACATTTTAGCTTACAGGTGGCTTTTGCAACCCCTCTTTGTTTCTTTACACCAAAGGCTCACTCGGGTTTTTCTCAAGGAGGGTCTTCGTCTGAACTCCGATCAGTGATGGACTCTTCGTCACTTTTACCACTGTGGTGGGGCTCATCAATTTCTTCCAATACCAAGTATGTCCATTCAGGGTTCCGATACAGCCTGTTCTGTTTCTTTACCCTGTCGCTCTTTCTCAGCGACTTGCCTCGGGCTGCTTTTCTTTCACTTTCAGCCCTCTTTCGGTCTTTTAGTTTCTCTTCGACTGTCTTTATTCGAAGTCTTAGTCTTTTGATGTATCGGGGTGCACCTTTGTCTCTGTGACTTCCAGTGGTCGAGGAAACTTGGCCTTCCTCGTGTACTCTTTTTATTTCACTTCGTTGTGGCACTTCTGTATCATCAGAGTCTATTTCCCTTCCTGTCTGACTAGTTCCAGGTCTTTCATCTATTTCTTCTGCCTGGTCCCTAAGCTGGCCCTGTTCAGGT
This sequence comes from Lissotriton vulgaris, assembly GCF_964263255.1. Lineage (NCBI taxonomy): Eukaryota > Metazoa > Chordata > Amphibia > Caudata > Salamandridae > Lissotriton > Lissotriton vulgaris. Next base: position 1,804,975,809 of record NC_141694.1, on the reverse strand, counting down.
TGGAGTTGTATTTGCCCAGTAGGGGGCATCTCACAGGGAAAGCCAGGAAGGGTTCCACAGCGGTATACAGCGCCAGGATGCCAGAAAGGTGATAGTGCGCTTTACAAGTATACATAGACTTACATATACACATTTACCAGGTATGCACGGGGCGGGCATCTGACTCTTAGCTCTGTTCCCAAGGTGGAGCGCTAACTCTTCTTTAACAATAGCTCTCATCTGTGCCTCTAGTTCCACAATCAAATACCTCACCCATGAAGGGCAGTCAGGGTTTTTGTGAGAGTTTGAGGGAGGTTCTACCAGTCTTCCCAGTCTGACTGATTCACCCGCACTTAGCCTAATTTCTGGGCTTGGCTTTTTATTTGATCCTGTCCCATTGCCTGTTTTTCACCTCGTGGCTTTGGGTAATGTAGTGTTTGTTCTACCTTTGCAGGTTTTCGGATTTACTGGGGAGGGATGTGTGGGTGATGACAAAGTCTCACTTGGTCCAGGTAGGGATTTTAAGGAGCTAAGGATAGAGCCAGGACTAGATTGTACAGAGATAGTTGGCCCTAGGGATTGAGGAAAGATATCTGGGGTTAAGGATAGTTGCCTCTCAGTGAGCTCGATTTCAGTCGAGACTACGCCAATAGCTCTCTGAAGTATCCTATCAATTGAGGTTTGGGGGAGTAGGTTTGGTAATAACACCAAAGGGTTTTTTTGGGTACACAACCACGCTTCCCCATATCCAAAGCAAGAGGAGAAACAATCATTCAAATAATACAAAAAAGAAACCGGATAAACACAGACCTAAGGGTCGGGTTGACAAATAACCTATCAACTGGATTTCAGAGTTGGTCAGAAGCCAAACGAAACCTTGACCCTAGGGACAAAAGTGCAATGTGCTAATGGGTTTGGCAGCAAAAGGGTATGTAAGCACAGACCATAAAGTACAAAGTGCTGAGGCTAGCAAGATCTGGCCCAAAGGACAAAAGTGTGACGTGCTTAATGGGCATTTAAGCAGATTGCTGTCATCAAAGTGCAGAAAATATCCTGGTTTTAGGTATATAACAAGTCCAATAGGGTCCACTCAGCCCACACTGGAATAGAAGGTGGTTATTAATATAATACCCAATCAACTTGGCCGCAAAGCCCGCCAGTTCCAATTGTCTACACGAGGGGAAGTGTCAACTGCAAAAGGCAAGGGCAGTTAAAGAAGAGTCTCACAATACCTTTCTGCCGTCTCTAGTGGAGGACGAAGACCTGGGCCCTTAGACGTAGGGGGTTGGCCCTGCCCTGCCTCTTCCTGGCAATAACAGGCAAGGACGGGGTCGACCTTGGCCCGGGGTTTGTCCGGGGTTCCCCCGGGCGCTGCCCCGTGCTGCGGGAGTGCAGCAGCGCTTTTCATGGTGCAGCAGGCGCACCAATGATGCTCCTTCCTTGCGCCAGCCAGGGATTGCTGGGAAATGTAGGCCGTTGCCTTTATGGCGGTCCAGGTTAGTGCTGAGCCGTTCCCCTCATGGCGTTGAGATGACCAGCCAAGCCGTTCCTCTCACGGCTGGTGAAAAGTTTCAGAAAGCGCGTCCTGATGGGGCATTAAAGCACTTTATTGTGAGTCATACCCTACTCTGGAACCAAAGGTTAGTGGTTAATCCAGTGGTTAAATGTGTGTTATGGTCATATGCGATTGCACCACTGTAACATGCTAAGACCTTTATTTCTGAAATTGTTTTTGCGATCTTCCTCTGAGCTTTTGCAATTAATGTTTAAACCCCCACACCTCCAATGAAATGTTCTGCGGTCTAATTTTTAGCTTTTTAATACGTTTCTTAATCATTTGTTGATCTTTTAGCACAAACTTTCAGGCTGTTAATGTCTCTTATGACTTCAACATTTTTTGGCTTCCCTAAAGATATTGATGTTTTATGTCTACCACCATAATTAAAATTGTTCTGTGTATTTTGTATTATTTTGTGGATACCAGTTAGGTGTCATGATTAACAGCGGCTATGCAGATTCAGATGAATGGTTGGTGAGAGGTTGGGGGAGATTAGATAATGTTAGGTTGCAAGGATAGTGTTTTAAAGCAGTAGAAATATATCTACTTGTTGATGGGAAAGGTTGCTTCATAAATCTACTTGTCCTGTAAAAACGTTTACTTGTCTCTTTGGTGCCATGTAGTGCGGCCAATCAATCAATCAATCACTGCATTTCTAAAGCGCGCTACATACCCGTGAGGGTCTCAAGGCGCTGGGGGTGGGGGCGCTACTGATCGAAGAGCCAGGTCTTGAGAAGTCTTGTGAAGGCCAGCAGGTCCTGAGTCTGTCGTAGGCTGGTAGGGAGAGCGTTCCAGGTCTTGGCGGCGAGGTAGGAGAAGGATCTACCGCCAGGGTGGCTTTCTGGATACGAGGAACTGTGGCGAGGGCGAGGTTGGCTGAGCGGAGGCTTCGGGTGGGGGTGTGGAAGCTGAGTCGGTTGTTGAGGTATGTAGGTCCGGTGTTGTGTAGTGCTTTGTGTGCGTGGATGAGGAGTTTGAAGGTGAACGTCTTGTTAACGGGAAGCCAGTGCAGGCCTCTCAGGCGGGGTGTGATTTGGCTGCGTTGGGGGACGTTGAGGATCAGTCGTGCTGAGGCGTTCTGGATTCGTTGTAGTCGTCTCAGGAGCTTGGTTGTTGTTCCTAAGTAGAGGGCGTTCCAGTAGTCGAGTCTGCTGGTGATGAGGGCCTGGGTGACGGTTTTTCTCGTGCCAGGAGGGATCCGTTTGAAGATCCTGCGGAGCATTCGGAGGGTGTTGAAGCAGGACGCAGAGATGGCGTTAACTTGCCTGGCTGAGGGAGGATCCCTGTCAGACCCCGCAGATGATCTCGGTGGTTTTTGAGCGGAAGGTTGGGAGGCGGACGCTCTAGGTTCTGCTGGAGAGGAAGGTCGTGGTCCAGGCCAGGTTCTTCTCTTGAATTCCGGCGTCACAGAGGCGTGCTGATAAGGTGCGGTGGCAGACCGTGTCGAAGGCTGCTGATAGGTCCAGGAGGATGAGGGCGACTGTTTCTCCTTTGTCTATCAGGATCCTGATGTCATCAGTGGCGGCGATGAGGGAGGTCTCGGTGCTGTGGTTGCTGTGAAAACCGAATCGGAAAGGGTGCAGGATGTTGTTGTCTTCGAGGTAGCAGGTTAGCTGTTTGTTGACAATCTTCTCTGTCACTTTTGCCGGGAACGGGGAGCAGGGAGATGGGCCCAAATTTCTTGAGGTCCTTGGGGTCCGCCTTGGGCTTCTTCAGAAGGGCGTTGATCTCGGCGTGCTTCCAGCTTTCCGGGAAGGTTGCTGCCTCGAAGGAACTGTTGATTGTTTTCCGGAGGTGGGGCGCGATGGTTGTGCTAGCTTTGTTGACGATGTGGTGAGGGCAGGGGTCAGATGGGGATCCGGAGTGGATGGAGTTCATGGTTTTGATGGTGTCTTCGTCACTGATGTAGGTCCAGGCAGTCAGGCGGCTGGTGCAGGTGGTGGTCAACGGGGTGGTGGGCTCGGTGGTGGGTGCGGGGGTGTCGGAGTTGAAGCTGTTGTGGATGTCGGTGATCTTGCAGTGAAAGAAGGTGGCCAGGGAGTCGCACAGGTCTTAAGATGGTGGGATGTCGTTGGTGTTGGAGATGGGGTTGGAGAGCGCTTTCACGATGATGAAGAGCTCTTTGGTGTTGTGTGCGTTGTTGTCTAAGCTGTCCTTGAAGGCGGTCCTCTTGGCGGTCCTGATGAGTTGGTGGTGTCTGTGGTTGGCGCTCTTGTGGGCTATGTAGCTGTCTGGTGTTCAGTTGTGGAGCCATTTCTTCTCCAGCTTCCGACAGTTGCGTTTGGAGATCCGGAGGTCTACAGTGAACCAGGTGGCTTTCTTGTTGGTATGGTTGGTTGTGGAGGTCTTGAGAGGCGCGAGGGAGTTGGCGGAGTCGTTGATCCACTGCTTGAGGTTGGTCGCGGCGGTGTCCGGGTCGGTGGGTGGTCTCAGGGCGAGGGTAGTGGTCAGTTGGTCGTCGGTGACCTTGCCCCAGCAGCGGCGTGGCATCTGTTGGGTGCGATGGTGTGTGGTGGGTTTCCTGAAGGTGAAGTGGACACATCTGTGGTCGGTCCATTGGGGTTCGGTGGTGTGGTTGAAGGAGACGTGGGGGCTTGCGGAGAAGATGGGGTCCAGCGTGTGTCTAGCGGCGTGGGTGGGTGTCGTCACGAGTTGTTTGAGTCTGGGGTTGGCGAGGTTGTCATTCAGGGCGGTGGTGTTGGCGTCATTGTTGTTCTCGAGGTGGAAGTTCAGGCCACAAATTATGATAGCAATCTCATTCCATAGGAGTTATGATAATGGCCTCTTATATTATACCAGTGCTAATACCATAGTAGGGCTTACATGCTAACAATTTCCTAATTTTCCCACGTTTTTGCAGATCTACATACTGGGGTTGGAGGTAACAGTTAGCAGTTCCAGGATTGGAATGCCCTTTTGAGTCTGTGCAAAGCTACTAACTTTCGTTTTTTAAAGGTTTTTCACCAGTTCTTCACTAGTCTTTTCCCATTCAGAGAAAGGTTGAAAATGTGCTCTTGATGAGGGTCAGGAGCAACACTTCTTTCAGGGTTGGGAAAAAGTGGGTGGAGAGAAAGAGAACTTGTCAACGCTCATCAGATTTTCGCATGAGCAAACATACACATGGATAAAGCTTATGCTAAAATATAGTTCACAAATATTTTATACAAGTACGATTTTCTGGTCTACGTATATAAATTCTTGTGAATTCATGAAATACGTAAATCTGCACTAATGTAAAGACATACCATGGCTGCACTTTTGTGACTTTCTTTAAGATTTGGGCCCCTAATAAGGTCTCGCGTCAACTGAGATCTTTTGTTTTCATTAAAATTCTACCCCTCTCACTCTCTAGCCATCTATCGACTGGCTTCATTATAAATTATCACAATCTGCTCTTTCAGAAGGGGCATATCAGCACAGAAAGTATTTTTGTTCAGTGTCAGGAACTTCTATGGGATTGGTATGCATCCTGTCCAAATAGGGACCCCTCCTTCTAGTCAGGGTAAGGGAGCTACACACCCAAGATAACCCCTGCTCAACCCCTTTGCAGCTTTGCACAAGTAGTCATGCCTATCTCAGAAGCAATGTGTAAAAGATTTGTTCATCGCACACAAAGTAACACAGTGAAAACACCACAAATGGACACCACACCACTTTAGACAAATAAATCGTTATTTAAACCAAACAAGACCAAAATGACAAAAACCCAACATACAGAACTCAAAGTTGCTTTTTGGAGCCTGTCCGAGACTGGTCGGGCCTAGGGCCAGAAATGGTGGCCAAATTTACATACACCAGCATCCACCTTACCCCATCCAAAACCAGGTTGACACAATCAAAGCACATGTACTCTACCCATTTACTATAAAGCAACCCTAGACAAAGTTCAATATCTCAGCACCCACTACAAAACCCCAGAAACCACACCAATACACCCTTCTATCCCAGCTACACATTTGCACCATCACTTACAAACAATTCACAAATCTATCTTATACAACTGACCAATCCACTCAACAGTAACAGAACCCAGTTCCACACCAGACTTAACTATATCCCATTCAGACACACACTCCCTGCTCTAATTACTCCTAACAGACCCATTTTTGTCACTAACAAACCTTTACTCAGCCTTCCATCTTTTCAGCCACCAACAACCTACTCTTCTTTCTCCTGCATTAACACAACCACACAACACTTACACTCCACTGCACCAAACATATTACCTCTTTCAGTAATCAAATCTAACACACAACTCTAGTTCACCCCCTCTTACACACAAGATAGATTATTCACAAACACATCATCACCACCTTTATCTGATAACTTCCACTCACCAACAATACTTTACATACAAATCCTTCTAAGAGAACAAATACATCAACACTTTCTTTCAGCATTCCTAAAAACGTAACACACAATAGCACAACAAAATCTATCACACACATCACCTCTGTAGGAAGGTAGGATCCTTCTGCATGGTTACGCCCACTTTCTGCCTAGTGCTATCCTGCTAACCAGGACACCAGTCTTTGTATTCTCTCCTCTAAATTGGTTATGGTAAGTACTTATTAGGTACCTCCCAGATTGGATACTTGTGAACACTTGTAAGTCCCAAGTGCATGGTACTGAGGTACCCAGGGCATCGGTGCACCAGGGGTCACCCATGGGCTGAAGCATGTATTATGCTACCCTTGGGAGACCAGTCAAAATGTAACTACAGGCATGCCATTCCAGCCTTTGTAAGCTGGTGTTAGCACCCCTTACGGAATATATAGGTTTCCCTATATCTAAGGTCACTGCACTTAAATTCTATAAGTTATGGTGCTCGGTTCTAAGTGTGAGGGTGCACCTGCATGAGCAGGACACCCCTACAACCTTCAGAGTATATTCTCCCGTGTTGTAAGTGCATCAGCCATTATGATATATAGAGTGACCATGCGCCATTACGCGATGACCATCTCTAAACTGGATGCAGCAAACCCTGTCATGTTTGGTATCAAACATGTTGGAATCATGTGTGGGAGGTATGAATCCATGCACTGTAAAGCTCTTCTGCGAGGCCCTCAGTACTCCCAATACCAGTCTTCAATACCTGGACAGCACAAAATGGCTGATGCTGATGACAGACACAATTCTGCCCTCCTGCTGCTGAGCCAAGCTTGAGCAGGGGAAGGCAGAATAATAGCTATCCTGTGCCGCTCGTAGGAGTTCCCTGCACGCTGTTTGTCTCCTGACCTTGCTGGGACTTTTTTTGGAGTTTCTGCACGCTGTTTGTCTCCCGACCTTACCAGGACTTTGATGGTGAATTTCCCTGACTGGGCTACCTGGAATCTCTGCCTGAGAAGGACCTTGACTACAGGACACAGCGCAGCACGCCGGGACTGCGAGGACCAGCATACCTTCTACCATCAACAGCTGGTGCCTCTTCCCGTGCAAGCCCTGCCCTTCTCCACCTGTACTTTACTCCTCGCGGCCCCCGCTACGCGGGAGCCGCTCGTAGGAGTTCCCTGCACGCTGTTTGTCTCCTGACCTTGCCGGGACTTTGTTTGGAGTTTCTGCACGTTGTTTGTCTCCCGACCTTACCGGGACTTTGATGGTGAATTTCCCTGACTGGGCTACCTGGAATCTCTGCCTGAGAAGGAGCCTGACTACAGGACACAGCGCAGCATGCCGGGACTGCGAGGACCAGCATACCTTCTGCCATCGACAGCTGCTGCCTCTTCCTGTGCAATGCCCCGCCCTCCACTTGTGTATTTAAATTAAGCTCACACCGCACATCGCGGGACACGCGTGAAACGAAGCCCGGGGCTAAGCCCGGGCAAAGGGCGGGCGGTCTATGGCCGTCCAAGGCCGAACGAGGCCGGGCTGGGCCACCCCTTTTTTAATCTGAATGCACATGTATAGTCTCTATGGTCAGTTACTTTAAAATTTTTATCTTAACTGTGATTTCCTTTACCCAAAAAGTATATCTGTCTATTTTTAGTGTAGTGGTTTGAGAAGGCAGCTATTACGCCGTTGCGTTCAGGGAAAGAAAGGAATGTTACATTCACTTCATCGGGAGGGGTGCTTACTGGTACATTGGATGATTTCTTCAAAAGGGCTACCACAATTGTTGGTAAGGAAATAGCTCTTACGGAAAAGAGACTATCTTTGGACTTAATCACTGGGAAGCGTTCATCGTTGGGTGCTATTAGGTCCGCAATCTCCCCGCTACCACTTTCCCAGATAAGTAGTGGTACACAACCCGAGTCTATAGTCGTTGTTGATGACCATAGTAATATGGATGGTGAGCTGGGGGATGTTTCCATTGTAAGTACAGTTTCTGATTCTTGTAGCAATACTGATGCCTTCAACACAGATGTGGCACCCAGTCCTCCTCATTTGGTTCAGAACCAGGGGCCATTGATTGATGGCTTACATAATAAAAGGAAAAGAGGGGGTAGTGTATTGAAGGGAGGCCAGGCTAAAATACTTAAGAAAAATGGCAATGTTCCATCTGCCCATGCGGTTGTCCAGCCACCGAATACTCATTTGGCTACAGTTGGAGAGTACCATGAAGCTCCCCGTGGTTCGGATGGCAATATAGGGCTCCTGGGAAACATTGAACATTTAGTTAAAACATTTATGTTACCACTATTAGAACGAACTAGGTTGTTAGCCTCCAAATTAGATCAGATTGAGAAGCAGGTCTCAGGGAATTGACTCAAATTGGATAGTATAATTACCGGTATGGGTAATATTGTAATACCCAATATTAATGCAGGGGGCAATGGACCGGGAAAAGATCCTATGGTGAAAAATATGAAGCCTGCACCTAAATCTAGTTTACAGCCAGTTAAAGCAGGCCCAAAGAAGAATCCAGTTGGTAAAAAAACTCCTGTTATTCTTAAAACTGGGGAGGGAGCAAAAGAGGGGGCACACAAGCCTCAGCCCACACCCCAAGCTACTGCACCTGACAGTAAAATAAATGGTCATCATAGAGTGGAGAAGGAAAATCCTAAAATCCGTCCCCTCTGTGTGAACCTCCCCCCAGAGTCCGCACCTTATACGATTGTATTGGTGGGTGTTCGTGCATTAGGGAGGAGGAGCAGAAATTTGAATTACACAGGGACCTGAAAAATCAGGTCATATCCTGGCTGAACAAATATAGAAGACTCCCCCACTCCTGTAATACAGAGATATTGGGTGTAAGAAGAGTTAGCTGGTTGGGAAACACAACTAAGGATCTGGGTGGGGACTGTATTATAGTGAACTTTCGGGATCCCTGGGTGGTAGATCATATAGGAAGAGCTCCAAGATTTGGAAGGGAAGGAGATGTTCAATCGCTGGGTTTGGAATACTTTTATCCGGAGACTTGTAGAGGTTCTAACTTTGACCTGTATGCACAGCCACATTGGCATAGAGCCCATGGCCAAAATTGCTTAGATCAAGTGGCTCATTATCCCCCACTATATAATAGGTTTGAGCCCCTCACACATCTGGATGGGGTGGATTGACTTCCTAATGCACCCCGTGGTGGTTCATGGTATAAGGTACTAGATAGATTACCATTGAAGGAAGGCCAGCCGGAGGTTAGAGTACCAACGGTTGGGCGTATGGAATCCGTGATTGTCACAGAGGAATTTGATAAAATATTGAGGTGGATAAGTTGGATAGTGGAGCTAGCAGTCCACTTTCGGCCTTGTTAGTAACAGAAGCAGAAGGAGAACCACTTGTGCAGGAGAATATGCAGTCTTCTTGCTCTAGTCAGAGTGTATCAGTTCAGTCCCAGTTGGTAACGCAGGTTGTCCCGCTGAAAATAGTCTCCTGGAATATAGCATGGCTGAGAAGTAAGGTGATAATAGATGAATGGTCAGAGCTAGTGGACAATCAGGATATTTTAATCTTCCAGGAGACCTGGGCGACCGACCCCATCCATCATTTTGGGTTTCTTAATTTCTATAAACCAGCTATAAGAGCAAGAGTGGGTAGACCGGCAGGAGGTCTATGTGTCTGGGTCAGGCAGACACTAGACTACCGGGCCACTGAGGTGCACATAAACAACCCTGATATTCTTGTGATAATGCTTTCTAGGCCTAATTATAATGAAATTGTCATTATTAATGTTTACGCACGTGGCCTCCCTGGAGGTCGGAGTCTGGTTTGTATTTTAAACAATCTTGATTTTATACTTAATTCTGTGGGGAGGGATACATTTGTAGTGGTTGCCGGGGATCTAAATTGTACTTTTGAGCCCTATGTGGGGGGTGAGGTGGACTTTCTTGCAGAGGAAGACATAATTTGGAAGGTTCCATCTCTCGATTTGGAACGGGGGTTGAGAGCAGTAAATGGGCGTTCCCTATCTGACAAAACAGGCAAGGCCACATTTGATAATGGCTTTAGGACAAGTCGTATTGACTATATCCTTATTAAGGTTGAACGTTGGGCATCTCTGGTCGATATGTCAGTTTTGGCTCGTCCAGAGAGTTTTCACAACCCATTGGTTCTCACCTTCAATATTGGAAGCGATTTATCAAAGGTGAGACCCACAGATTGTGCCACGGCAGATGTCCTTCTAACTAATGATTGAAGGAGGGTACGGTGGAGTAGGGTGGTGGGGGATCCGGCTGTCCTTAACACAATCACTAGTAAAGTTGTAGACACAACACATGCCATTGAGGCATTGATCAACCCTATGGACGTAAGTGGCCTACACGGGCATCTTTTTAATACTTTAAGAACTCTTTTTTTCACAAACATAAAGTCAGTGGAAAATCAGTCTAGGCGATCTGGGGGCAAATGGTATAATAAATCCTGTTGCCAGGCACATAGCAGTCTTATTGCAGCACTCAAATCTCGTGATAGTGAAGTTATTAGGAAGGGAAGGTTGGATTACAAAAAGACCCAAAGGGAGCCTAAACGAGCTTGGGACGACCATCATTGGCAGGAACTTTACGAGGCCAGTTTGTCTTCTAATCAATCCAAGTTCTGGCAGGTTGTTAAATGGGGGAGTACAGTTGATTCTCAATCCCCAACTAACCATGTTGCAGCAGAAGACTGGGTTGAACATTTTGAGTCCCAGTTCAGGAGTCCAGAAGTAGTGCCTGATTATAGCCCAGTTGTAAAAACTATGGTACAAAGATCGCTGGGCTACACTCCCTTATTCAATTCTAAAGATGTGGAGCTTGCATTATGCCAGACAAAAGGCGGGAAAGCTCCTGGAATGGACTGTATCCCGGCGGATCTTTTCAAGTATGACCCTGTGGCCTGGGTACCGTATATTGTGAAGCTTGCGAATGCCATTACGTATGGAGCTCCAATTCCGGACTCCTGGCGGGGGCGGAAATGTTACCGATTTTTAAAAAGGGGGATCGTTCATCCCCGGGAAATTACCTCCCCATTACCTTAATTGACGCAATCCAGAAAATTATATCAAGGATGGTGCTGTCAAAAATTCTGGTCTGGATGGAGGCTGAGAAAATGTTATCGCCCATGCAGGCTGGTTTTAGGTCCTGTGTCAGTACGATCGACCAGGTCCTAAAACATGGCTCTTTGCCAAAGCCTACCCTTAGTTTTTGGGATCTGCCTTTTTTGTGATTTTTTCTTGATAGGCGCCTTGATGCCTCCGGGCTAAGTAGCGCTATATTAGTTTTCATTCATTCATTCTCATTTCTCATTCAAGATTCACCCTTATTTATTGGAAGGTGGTGTTCCTGGGTGGAGGAACAATTTATGCAGCTTTTGTGGACATTTGACCTTGTACTTAGAGCCAAATTATGGGAAACTCTACTAGCTATGGGTATGCCGAGTGAACTTTTGAACTTAGTTGTAAGACTGCATGAGGAAAACTTTGCACGGGTTAGATGGGATATGCAGGGCCAGGTCACTGAGAGATTCCCGGTGACCCGCTGAGTTCGTCGGGGGTGCGTACTCGCGCCGACTCTCTTCTTATTGTTTATTAATAGAGTTGTCCAGTTTTTTGTGGACACACCAACCGATGCTCCGACCTTAGGTGGTATGAAGTTTCCTCTCCTCATCTTTGCAGATGATACGCTTATCCTTTCTAAATCACTAAAAGGGCTACAAGTGGCATTAACCAAATTTGAGGAGTTTTGTACTGTGAATGACCTTCAGGTGAACGTAAATAAAACCAAGTTCATGGTGTTAACTAAAAACAGACCGAGAGTAGGCCATGTCCGTATGAACGGTATTGGGTTAGAACAGGTGGAAGTGATGACCTACTTGGGGGTGGTACTTAAGCATGGGCGAATTTTGCGAATCTCGCGTTCGCGAATTTTGTGGATTTGCGAACTCGCAATCCGCAAAATCCGCGAATTCTTGCGAATTTGCGGATTTTTTTTTTGTGTTCGCAAGGATTTCTGCCAGTTCGCGAGGGTTTCGTACCAGTTCGCAATTGCGAACTTACATTTCGGCACGCAACGGTCGCGATTATGTTGTTTCTACGTCTGGTTCATCATCACAGGTTCCCAGCACCCTCTGTTTCACCACTGCAACCCTCTGTTACATCAATGCCACCCTCTGGTTCATTATTACTGTAGATTATGGGGGGGAAAAGCAAGCACACCAGCCCTGCTTCAACTGACATGAATTAATTTGGGGTTAGTTTATTAATGTGTCACTGTTTTAAAATTCCAGTCTGGCACCTGCTTCCTTATCTGTAATTTTGCTTTCTGTTGCAGTGCATTTTTTTTCCCCAGGACCTTTGTGGCCTACTTGTAGCTATTCTATGAGCCTGCTGTGAGGGTCAGAGCAGGGTCATACAATTGTTGCAACTAGCAACTGAATTCTGGAGGGGCCCCAGTCAGGAAGCACTACAGGGAATTGTTACTAATGATGAGTTTGAACTCTTGCCCCTGCCGAGTGCTTTCAGTTTGGAAAAACTCGTTTTTTTGCAATTTTGCGGGATTCGCGGGGCGCAAACACGCGCGAGATCGGATTCAGAAGCCGCAAATTCGTGCGAATATGCAATTTGTTTTTTCTGCGGCGTGTTAGTTGGCAAGGTTTTGTGCGTTTTTGCGAGCCGCTCGTAGCGCAAGGCGCGAAGTTACCCACGCGGTCGTTCAAGGGCGCGGCCATCTTGTTTGCCTGACGTATTTCCGTTTCCGGGCGCGAAGTGTAATCTCGCAAAGTCTGCAGCTTGCCAGTACAGTTTCGCGCATGTTCGCAAGGAAAATCTCGCGCGAACTTACCCGCGCGGTCGTGAACGGGCGCGGCCATCTTGTTTCTCATTCATTGCTATGGTTCTGGGCATGGTCTTTGTATCCTCTGTCAATCTCTGCCATCCTTTGCTTGTTTGAAGTTTTTTTGATCTATTTTACTTATTATCTATCCCTCTATTTTTCTAGCCCTATATTTTTGTGTTTACTGCTACTTTTGGTTAATTTTAAACTACTTTTTGAAACTCTTTTCTTTTCTTCTCTTCCCTATTCTATTTTCTTTATTCCTTTCCGCCCAGACCATGGAGAAGGGAGCCGGGAAGCATCCCGAGAAGGGGAAGGGTCCCGCACCCCGTGTCCGGCTCCCGTGCGGGCGTTTGAGGGGGTAGAAGGTCGTACCCAGGGAGATCTTTACCCCGGAGGAGGTGGGCCAACTCATTTTTTATGTTCAGCGCCGCCTCCCCAGGACCATCATGGGAGGCGGCAAGATCAGTGCCGGGTACGGGGCCCGGGAGCGTCGGAAGCGGTGGGAGAAGGTGTGCCAGGCCATTTACCACCACTCTCGGGTCTGGCGCACCTACAACCAGGCCACCCACCGCTGGACGGATGTCCTGACCCGTGAGCGAGATCTGCTCGACCTCCTTGGCCTTGAGATCCCCGGGCTTGGTGAGTAGTAGTAGCTATTTCTTTACTACTATGTTTTCTCCTGCTGTGTTGTTATATTGCAAATTTTTGTTTTTTACCAAGAGCAATAATGCTGCTCATTACATTGTAGGTAAATTATATTTCAAAATCTTCCGTGCATTTCAGGTACACTGCTCTCCTTCTTCTCAGTAGTGTTGCTACTATGCTTATTTGTTTTAGATTTTGTGTTCATTTCATTGACCTGTGAAATTATGTATGAGTGTAGTTTAAAGAACTGCGTAATGCTACACACTAAGGTTCTGATTTTTAATTACCGGCGCATCCCTGCAAAGTAGCAGGGATGCGCCAGTAATTGTGCGTCACGCCACCATCACCCATGGTGCGCCGTATTTACAATGCGGCGCACCATGGGCCCAAAACGTCACCAAAGCGTTACGCATATGTGCCGTAAAGGCCGCGCATTGCTGGAGTTGCGTCGCAACGATGGTGCAGCTCCATCAATGCTCTGGGGTGCCCTATCTCCCCAATGCTGCGTCAAGCCGTACGTCTGCTTCAAGCAGGCGCAGGGTTTGAGTCACGCATCATTGTCCTCAAAGTGACTGATTGAAATCTTGTAGATTTCCCTCAGCCACTTTTAGGATGCGTTCCTGCGCAGGAACGCCCTCCCTTGTGCCGGAACGCCCCCTATTGGTGCAGGGCTTTACAACGTGATGCATCTCCCATATGCGTCACGTTGTTAATATACGCCGCACCATTGCGCCTCTTTTGTGCTGTCGCTGCGTCACAAAAGTCACACAACAATGGAGCAAAAGAGCCGCAAGGGGCTTCTAAATCAGCCCCTACAGACTCAAGTCCAGTCCTTCCTTTGTACACATGGCGATAAGAAGAAATAGTGGTGGTGGATTAATAGTTTGAGTATTTTAATGACTGGTTAATGTAGTAGGAAACTTTAGTGTTGTCGCTGATTTTCAATCACGATGGACTTTGGCTGTCACTTTGCGTGATGCGGACTGCTGCCTGCCAATCCTAGGCAAACCTTTTTAGTACTTTGTTTTGTGAGTTACATAGGGTAGTTTCCAATTCGACGGTCCGCAAATCAAGCAAATACTAAAGTAATAACGTAGTCGACCACATGAGATTGGTCAATAATATATCCCGTGGAGTCGTTCCCTATTTGCTATTTCGCAAAAATATTTTGTTAGTTCTTTTGAAATGTTTGATTTGGTTGAGAAATATCATCCATGTTTTCTGTTTTTCTTTCTTTCATGTTGTACATCAGCTTCCCCCAGGGGCAAGAGGAGGACACAGGAGGAGGAGGAGGAGGGTGCTGTTCACGATGCAGGCCAGGACCGGGCAGGCGAGGGCTCCTTTGCTGGCCCCAGTAAGTTTTAATTTTAATATAGAGTACTTATTTTTTCCTAGCGTTCCTCATTCGATTTTTTCTAAATCGTCTTTGATCTTCTTGTAGACAGGATCTAAATTCTTATCCTGCCTCGACTATGACTCCGTGTGGTATTACTAGATTATTCTTATTAGTCTGTCTGTGTAGCTAACTAAGATTGCACATTTGGCATTTCCATTGGACTCCCATTCTAGTCAGCAATAGCTCTATGCACTGAGTGCAGTCCTCTGGGATTGTCCATAATGTCTTTTCAATTATTCTAAATGTTTATGCTTTGACCATTGCCAACAATAAAAAGGTGAATGACCACCAAGAATGAATAAGATACTACTTTAATTTTTAGTTTGGATAGGAGGACAATCCATTCTACTACTGTTGCAGGGACAAATCTGCACAAACAGAACTATGGACACTAAATAATGCATTGCTTAGCTTATCAATTATAATAGGTGCTGTTAGACTTTCCACATACCTCAGTGATAACAGACTTTGTAGTTGAACCCCCAATCTCCTTACTGACTAGATAGTGTGGCAGAGTCATTTAGCTCCCAAAGTCACCGATGGCAGGGGCACGGACTCATGCTTGCAAAAATTCCAAAACCTTTAGCTCATCCACTCTAGTCTGGAGGACCAAAAACCACAGAGTCCATTTAAGTTGAAAAGCTTTATTAAAAGTAAACCCATTTATTAAAATCAAGTTTGTCATAAAAGTGAACGTGTAACTGAAAATGGAAAAGTGCTTAGTGCTGACGATTAATTGGACACATTTCTTGTGGTCGAGCCGAGCTCTCACCTGGTTTGAACTTGATCCTGCTCGTGTTCTTAGAAGTCAAGCTTCTGTCTGTTAGGAGAAAAAGTGTTGCGTGTTAAAAAGTAAAAAGCAAACATTCATCAGTTGTGCCAAAAAAGTGCAGCAAGACAACAGCCTTCCCTGGAAAAAGGGACATTTTTACTTTAGAGTACACAGTCATAAATTATTAAATTGTATACTGTTTTTTTCACATTTCTTTCTTCCTCCTAGACCAAATATTATATAGTAGTGAGTGGTGTATTCTAACATTATTAAATGTACTTTGTAGGTGGAACATCTGGAGACGGGGCCAGCGCGGAGGTGGTGGTGGCATTGGACGAGGAGGACAACTCTGGGGAGGAGGCGGTGCAAGTGCCGGACAAGGACATGCCTGTGAGGGTTCACACGGTGGTGGCGGGCAGAGGTAAGCTATACATTCCTTAGACATTGAGATTGAAGACTGCAGAGTGTGCTTTCTGCACGGGTGTATTATAAATAAACCAGGTAGTAGCCTCCTCTAAATGTACTTCGACTTAGCTGTGAAGTTTTTGGCGAGAAGAATCCCAATCAGATCTGAGGTGAACTTGATGGATGGGATGAACGAAAAGCGAAAGAAGGGTGTAAGTAAGTGTGGAAGGACGAGAAATGTAATGATGACTGGCAAAGAAGAATGATATGTGTTTGCTTGGTCCCCGAGGTGGCTGAGAAGGAAAGAATATGGTATGGTGCATGGCTGGGTGAATGATGAAGCAAGGATGGGTGGAAGGAGAACAGCCTGGGTGGGTGAGACAGAGACTGTATGTGTGCATATACTTTGAATGGATGGATGCCTGGATCATTCATGGTACTATCTGACTCTTAGATAGCATATGTGTATCTAGAGAGAGTAGACGGTCACTGGATGAACTAAGTGTTACTTTGAAGAGCATGTAACACCGCACCCGCACGTCCGTTCCAGTGTAGGAAAGGCAAGGAAAAAAAGTTGTAACGTTGTCCAAATACTACCATGAATAGTAGCAGTAGTTTGTATTGCAACTGCAAGCACAGCATATATCCGGTTATTACGGTGGACACTCCCTACCTCTCTTAATAACTTTAGTTTAGTAGTAGTACGTCATTCATGTGTGGGGGTATCACTGTTCACTCAATAATAAGCAAAGCACCTAAAGTCATCCCATATGTCATCAAATACATCCCATGTGAAGTGATAGATAATCAGATAATTTAGCTTCTTCATTTTCCTTTTCTAATACTCATTTGCACTGTAGGGTGAAAGCTAAATTAATTAAGCAGTGGCCCTTTTAACAGAGTATTCTCAGTGCCACCCATAATAGAAAAGTAAGAGCTTCACCACCTGCATGTACTGGACCGGTACAGTAACGCAAGTCTGTCTCACTCACCATGGTGTGCGTCTGTTTTTCTCGGGTGCAAGTTCACTGCGCTGGCATTATGCCGGCTTGCATAAGATAGCGTACCAATTTTCCTAAACAAGAGAGAAGAAGAAGAATAAGAGTGGTGTACTGTCATAGTCGACTGTAATGGAAGTCCATAGTGCTCATAGAATTTGTTCCTTAAACTCCCACTAATGTTAGAGCAAGGATTAAGAAGTCAGAGGTTACATAGATACTGTCCTCATTAGTTATGTACTGTGCTTTCAATTTGCTACTTGTACTGTGACAACTTTCTGCTCAATCATTTTGTGTTAATCTTAAGGAGCATTGGTTACAGACTATGTCTTTCTTTTTTCATGTAGTTGCTCCTTCCAAATCCAAGACACCATCAAGGAGGAAGGAGCTGGCTCAAATGGCCCGGCAACGGAGGCTGGATGCCACTGTCGCTGAATATCGGCGGCTGGTGGCCCTGGAGGAGGAGGAGACGCAGTCTGGTACAACAACAACGTCCACTGGGACAGCTGCATCCTCCTCCGTGCGGGCTGCCAGCCAGCGCAGTGCTCCAGCGGTACGGAGCCGGGCTACCAAAGCCAAACGCCACCGCCGAGCAGCAAAGAAAGCAGCTGCCCCTCACAGGATTTGCAAGGCACACCGGCGCCGCTTATCCCTCAGACTGTCCTACCTGGAGTAGGAGGTCCATAACTATAAGAACTTGGTGGAGGGCCTCCGCTTCGAACTTGCCACCCTCCGCAAGGAGCATGATGCCCTGGTTGCTAAATCCAACAGCACCCTGCCATAGTGTCCCTTGCCCCTTTTTTAGAGACTTTTGGGGGGGTGGGAATTGGGAGTTGGGTTTTTTGGGGACTTTTGAAGGACAATCGTTGGGGTTAGGGAGGGTCTTGCGGGAGATTCTTTTGTTAGGGCTATAAAAATATACTTTTTGAAACTTTATCTGACCATACCTGTTTTTTACTGCTTTTGAGTCTGGTGGGTGGGGGTTTAACAGTAAGTTTGTTTTCCTGAATAGTCCTAGGACTTTAGTAGTACTACCGTCAATCCAATCTCTCGTCTCTCCTGATACTCCATTATACTACCTCCAACCAAACACCTATCTTACCTGTAATTTCTGTTTGCAAGTAGGGCTAGGCCCAGGGCTGGCTCCACGGGAAACAGCGAATAAGGTTGGCAATCCTGGGCGGATAAAATTTCCTCATAGCGGTGGTACTAGTGGTGTGACACAGTGGCAGTTGCATGCCTATAAAAAAAAAGAAAATGAAATCTGGTTTGTCCTCCTGAGCAATACAACGGTACAATAGAGAATATAGCAGGTGACAGAAGTACACTAGAACAGTGCCACATTGTAGCCTAACAAATGGTAAAATATAACTAATTTGGTTGAAGTTCTTTGACATTAGCCATGGGTCTTTGTCAAGCAGAGTAAGAATATATCCTCGGATTTCTTCACCAGCCTGTTGCTATCACCTTATCCTCCCCAGCAAGTGTGTGGATTTATTGCTGTAATTTAGTCACACATCAATCAAAACCACACAGCCCGGGGGAAGAGGGTTAGGGTTTGAAAAATGGATGGGTACGGGGGTTTTTGAGAAAGGTTTTGGGAGACAAGAAAAAATAGCACAGCATGGACAAACAATTGTGAACATAAACAAATCTTTGGGTACAAACCTACCCATCAATCTTTGAAAGTGCATGCACTACTGCATGCATGTCAGTGAAAAGTAAGTAGTACTTTCGACAACTGTGGAAAAAAGAATGCGACAGTACAGGGCGTGTGTGGAATTATTGATAACTATATTCAACATAAGGTGTCTGTTGCCAGATACCTGAGAGCCTTGCTGGTCACTATAAATCCATTCACAACACTCAATGGGGTTGGTCTGGAAGGTATAGTAGATAGAAAAGGAGAAATTGCTCTTTTTCTAGGTGTCCCCTCACTCACCAGGGTTGCCCCTTGGTGACATGCTTCATCATTGGGGCCATCCCAGTCCTCTACGGGCTGGGGCGTGCTGCGACTTGCGAATTACGTAGGAGCACTTACAAATGACTATGTGTGGTGCAGATGTGATAGTGGAGTGGACTAAGTGATGTGTTAAGGAATCAATTTAGAAGCAGAGAGAGATCCAAGAAATGCAGTCACAGTCAGAGAAAAAGACAAAGGATACTGTATCTGTATGTTGTTGTAGTTGTCCTGTTGAATTTGGTAAGTAAGTTGCCTGCAGAAAAAAAATCCTCTTATTAGCGGCACTCCTCCATTGCAGCCGACGCTTCGTTCATCGATGTTGGTCACCAGAAGACACCCTGTAAAAAAAGCACAGCATGGACAAACAATTGAACATAAACAAATCTTTGGGTACAAACCTATCCATCAATCTTTGAAAGTGCATGCACTACTGCATGCATGTCAGTGAAAAGTAAGTAGTACTTTCGACAACTGTGGAAGAAAGAATGCGACAGTACAGGGCGTGTGTGGAATTATTGATAACTATATTCAACATAAGGTCTCTGTTGCCAGATACCTGAGAGCCTTGCTGGTCACTATAAATCAATTCACAACACTCAATGGGGTTGGTCTGGAAGGTATAGTAGATAGAAAAGGAGAAATTGCTCTTTTTCTAGGTTTCCCCTCACTCACCAGGGTTGCCCCTTGGTGACATGCTTCATCATTGGGGCCATCCCAGTCCTCTACGGGCTGGGGCGTGCTGCGACTTGCGAATTACGTAGGAGCACTTACAAATGACTATGTGCGGTGCAGATGTGATAGTGGAGTGGACTAAGTGATGTGTTAAGGGATCAATTTAGAAGCAGAGAGAGATCCAAGAGATGCAGTCACAGTCATAGAAAAAGACAAAGGATACTGTATCTGTATGTTGTTGTAGTTGTCCTGTTGAATTTGGTAAGTAAGTTGCCTGCAGAAAAAAAATCCTCTTATTAGCGGCACTCCTCCATTGCAGCCGACGCTTCGTCCATCGATGTTGGTCACCAGAAGACACCCTGTCCACTGCCTGCCTGATGCTGAATTGTGGCTCGCTAATGTGAAGCCTGACTCCATCCTTTTTTCCCCATTGCACAGACTGAAACCCGGCCTGTAATTATTCAACGAAAAACAGGAAGTGATATAATATTACAACACCACTGAAAAATAAGTATAAGGTATGTAGGCTGTGGAGTGCAAAAAGTCACACTTTGATTTTCCTAGTAGACAGTACAATATTTTTGAAAGTGCGTACTCTGTCTGAGTCACCTTTTGAAGGATAAATAAGTACGGGGAAATTAATGTAGCGGATCTTTCCCCTCAAGCTAGGTGTCCTGTAAACTGTGTTTTATAACAAAATTAGATCTTTCCAGCAGTGCTCCCACCCAGACCCTTACTAAAGCCAATCGCAAAAATGTAGAAGACCGGCCCCGATCAAATCTCAAAAAACGAGGCCTAGCAGAAAACTGGTGACAAAACGTACTTTGAAAGTAAAAGTAGGCCCAAGTACCCCCTTACCCACCGTGGATTGCATTCAAACCACTTGCAAGCAACCAAGCAAAAGTATCCATAGCCAGCATCGCTCCAAGACTCGAAAACCCCCCACCCAAACACATGCAATAGAAATACTGCTAACCCTAACGAACCCTAAGTTAAGAATAGTGGCAAAGGCTTTCTTTAACTATGCCAAATCCCCCCTTTCCCACCATGGATTTTCTTCAAATGACTTGCAACCAAAATTACACATTCTCACGAGTGCTCTAAGACCCCAGAACTCAGTTGCAAAAATCTAGAACACCCCAAAACACATGCAATCCTGCTGCTAGGGCTAACCCTAACGAACCCTAAGTTACAAAAAGTGCCAAAAGGGTTTTCCGCAAGGATTTTGTCCCAACCACTTCTACCCGGTATTAGACCTTCCCAGGAATGCCCCAAGACCCGCCAACCCACCCGCCAAGAAGCATAACACCCCCAACCAGGCCAAAAGCAACATCTCATACTTGCAATATTTCTCGGCCTTCGGTCCAAACGCGCTGCGTAGCTAGGCCATAGGTCCGGTTTGCCACCACGGATTTCCTGAAAAGCAAATGCAATCAAGATTAGAGTGTCCCAGCAGTGCTCCCAGACCCCGAAACTCACCCACAAACACCAGGAAGCCCCCCAAACAGGCCCCCGAAAACGCTACATTGAGCAAAATGTCACAAATAGCAACAAACAAAATCGGCGTGGATTTTGTCCAAACCACTTTTATCCGGTATTAGAGCTTCCCAGCAATGGCCCCAGAGCCGTCAACCCAGGAGAAAACGAGTAGAAGACCCCCAAACAGCCAAAGAGCAAAAGTACAAAAATGGGGACTTTGTCATTTTTTTGCAAATTTCCCAAATTACTCCGCGCGCGCTCTGCAGCTAGGCCCTAACTCCCCTCTGCCACCATGGATTTGCTTCAAACCTCTTGCAAAGTAAAGTATATATAGCTAGCAGTGCGCCCAGACCCCGAAACTCACCCACAAACACCAGGAAGCCCCCCAAACAGGCCCCCGAAAACGCTACATTGAGCAAAATGTCAGAAATAGCAACAAAAAAAATCGGCGTGGATTTTGTCCAAACCACTTTTATCCGGTATTAGAGCTTCCCAGCAATGGCCCCAGAGCCGTCAACCCAGGAGAAAACGAGTAGAAGACCCCTAAACAGCCAAAGAGCAAAAGTACAAAAATGGGGACTTTGTCATTTTTTCCAAATTTCCCAAATCACTCCGCACGCGCTCTGCAGGTAGGCCCTAACTCCCCTCTGCCACCATGGATTTGCTTCAAACCTCTTGCAAAGTAAAGTATATATAGCCAGCAGTGCGCCCAGACCCCGAAACCCACCCACAAACACCAGGAAGCCCCCCAAACAGGCCCCCGAAAACGCTACATTGAGCAAAATGTCAGAAATAGCAAAAAGTAAATCGGCGTGGATTTTGTCCAAACCACTTCTACCCGGTATTAGACCTTCCCAGGAATGCCCCAAGACCCACCAACCCACCCGCCAAAAAGCATAACACCCCCAAACAGGCCAAAAGCAACATCTCCTACTTACAATATTTCTCGGCCTTCGGTCCAAACGCGCTGCATAGCTAGGCCATAAGTCGGGGTTGCCACCACGGATTTCCTGAAAAGCAAATGCAATCAAGATTAGAGTGTCCCAGCAGTGCTCCCAGACCCCGAAACTCACCCACAAACACCAGGAAGCCCCCCAAACCGGCCCCCAAAAACGCTACATTGAGCAAAATGTCAGAAATAGCAAAAAATAAATCGGCGTGGATTTTGTCCCAACCACTTCTACCCGGTATTAGACCTTCCCAGGAATGCCCCAAGACCCGCCAACCCACCCGCCAAAAAGCATAACACCCCCAAACAGGCCAAAAGCAACATCTCCTACTTACAATATTTCTCGGCCTTCGGTCCAAACGCGCTGCGTAGCTAGGCCATAAGTCGGGGTTGCCACCACGGATTTCCTGAAAAGCAAATGCAATCAAGATTAGAGTGATCCAGCAGTGCTCCCAGACCCCGAAACTCACCCACAAACACCAGGAAGCCCCCCAAACAGGCCCCCGAAAACGCTACATTGAGCAAAATGTCACAAATAGCAACAAAGAAAATCGGCGTGGATTTTGTCCAAACCACTTTTATCCGGTATTAGAGCTTCCCAGCAATGGCCCCAGAGCCGTCAACCAAGGAGAAAACGAGTAGAAGACCCCCAAACAGCCAAAGAGCAAAAGTACAAAAATGGGGACTTTGTCATTTTTTTGCAAATTTCCCAAATTACTCCGCGCGCGCTCTGCAGCTAGGCCCTAACTCCCCTCTGCCACCATGGATTTGCTTCAAACCTCTTGCAAAGTAAAGTATATATAGCCAGCAGTGCGCCCAGACCCCGAAACCCACCCACAAACACCAGGAAGCCCCCTAAACAGGCCCCCGAAACGCTACATTGAGCAAAATGTCAGAAATAGCAAAAAGTAAATTGGCGTGGATTTTGTCCAAACCACTTCTACCCGGTATTAGACCTTCCCAGGAATGCCCCAAGACCCACCAACCCACCCGCCAAAAAGCATAACACCCCCAAACAGGCCAAAAGCAACATCTCCTACTTACAATATTTCTCGGCCTTCGGTCCAAACGCGCTGCATAGCTAGGCCATAAGTCGGGGTTGCCACCAAGATTTCCTGAAAAGCAAATGCAATCAAGATTAGAGTGTCCCAGCAGTGCTCCCAGACCCCGAAACTCACCCACAAACACCAGGAAGTCCCCCAAACAGGCCCCTGAAAGCGCTACATTGAGCAAAATGTCAGAAATAGCAAAAAATAAATCGGCGTGGATTTTGTCCCAACCACTTCTACCCGGTATTAGACCTTCCCAGGAATGCCCCAAGACCTGCCAACCCACCCGCCAAAAAGCATAACACCCCCAAACAGGCCAAAAGCAACATTGCCTACTTACAATATTTCTCGGCCTTCGGTCCAAACGCGCTGCGTAGCTAGGCCATAAGTCGGGGTTGCCACCACGGATTTCCTGAAAAGCAAATGCAATCAAGATTAGAGTGTCCCAGCAGTGCTCCCAGACCCCGAAACTCACCCACAAACACCAGGAAGCCCCCCAAACAGGCCCCCGAAAACGCTACATTGAGCAAAATGCCAGAAATAGCAAAAAATAAATCGGCGTGGATTTTGTCCTAACCACTTCTACCCAGTATTAGACCTTCCCAGGAATGCCCCAAGACCCGCCAACCCACCCGCCAAAAAGCATAACACCCCCAAACAGGCCAAAAGCAACATCTCCTACTTACAATATTTCTCGGCCTTCGGTCCAAACGCGCTGCGTAGCTAGGCCATAAGTCGGGGTTGCCACCACGGATTTCCTGAAAAGCAAATGCAATCAAGATTAGAGTGTCCCAGCAGTGCTGACAGACCCCGAACCTCACCCACAAACAGACGGAACCCCCCTAAGAGCACCTCAAAGGCAAGCAAGTCAGCAAAAACACTAAAAAATTTGCGCCTCGGATTTGGTCCAAACCACTTTTATCCGGTATTAGAGCTTCCCAACAATGGTCCCAGAGCCGTCAACTCACCTGCAAAGAGGTAGAACAACACCCCCACAAGTGCTGAGTCTTTCTTCATTGGGCGTAAACCAGCCCTCTGCTTTGATGGAAATAGGAGTCTGGAGGAGGAGGATAGAGGAGCATGTTCTTCTGAACTTGTGAACCTGAGGAATGCAGACTGCGGCACCTTCAAATCAATTAGCAAACCAGTGAAGACAGTTCTGCTGATGGGCTTGTTTTTGTGATTATCTGATTAAAGTTTGAAATATATTAACTGTGCACAACAAAGAAAGACAGACACACAGGAATCAAAGTGAATAAGGACGAAAAAGAAAGTTATTGATTCGTCGTCTCATTTTCAGGGCTCGGTATCACGGTCCAGGAATAAGAATAAGGCTTCGTCATCATACTCTGCGAATTCAGGCAGGGTGAGCTCAGTGTCACCTGACAGAGTAGAAATTCCCTCATCTATGTTGCTGGCCACCTCGTCTTCATCCGGCCCGCTTTCTCGTACTCTGAAATCTGGTGGTATGAGGTGCTGATTCATCTTGATCATTGTTAACCTCTCCACATTTTTGGGCGAGAGGCAGCTCCGTTTGGAAGTTACAATACCACCAGCAGCACTGAAAACACGTTCAGAAGACACGCTTGCGAGTGGGCAAGACAAGTAGTTTAAGGCCATGTTGGTGAGCTGTGGCCACAATTCTTTTTTCCCATACCAATACGCCAATGGGTCAGCATTAACATAGACCTCTGTTGAGTCATTCAGATAGTCCTTCACCATCGACTCAAGGTCCTCATCCAAGGTTCCTCCACTTTGCTTAGCTGTTGCTGTGCCTCTGACCTTTTGAGAACCAAACCCAAGCCGAGCTAGCCAATCCTCTTCAGCCTCCAATGTTTCTGTTGTGTCTGGTGCAGATGATCCGGTTGCCGGTGCCTTTAACGTCTGAGAGGTCACTTGTGCCACAGCCACAGGTGCAGAAGTGGATTGTTTTGACTGGGGATGGCCTGCTGATGTACTGCCATTTCCTTCAATTTTCTGCCGTTCTCTTTCAAACCTCTTGGCTGACAAGGCTAGCCAACGTTTGTACTTTGGAACATGTTCATCATCAAAAGGAAAGAATGCTTGGCCTGCCAGCGCCTTTTTGTAGCGTGGATCCAGAATAGTAGCACAAATGTAATGCTCTTCTAAGTGGATCATTTTAAGACGTTCATCACCTTGTAGGAGCTCTAATAATTTCTCAGCCAGAACAAAAGAGTCTTGGTTTTTTACATCTTTTTCAAACACAGAACACACCTCCTTCAGTTAGTGCTCCAGCATGTACAACAATGGGATAGCTTTTCCCAAATTACAGTCCTCTTTGCTGACTGCACGCGTGAAGAACTCAAAAGGACGAAGCATGCGTGTCAGGCTTTGAACTATGTTCCATTGCGCCGCACCCATCCTCAGGTCCTCCTGAGCTGTACCCTCTGTAAAGAAATATTGATCGAGTACCGTATACTGCTCATACAGACGCTCAAGCATGTAGAAGGTTGAGTTCCAACGTGTTACCACCTCCTGGATGAGTGCTTTCACTGGCATTTAACGTTGATATAGCAGGCTCCTCAGCTGCTTCCGGGCCTTAAAAGAATGGCTGAAATGGTTGCACATTTTTCGGCAGGTGTCCAATACTCTGTACGCTGCACTGCCTTTATTACCCAAGAATTTTTGGACAACCAGGTTTATACAGTGCGCCAAACACGGCACTCTGAAATAGTAACCCAGCCTCATGGCCTTAACTATATTGGCGCCATTGTCCGTGGAAACATAACCAACCTGGCGTTTTTTTGGGGACAGCCAGTTAAGGACCTTTGTGTTAAAGACATCCAAAATGTTTTCTGCTGTGTGACGTTTCTCCAAAACCAAACGTGGCTAGTGTTGCATGTTTCCGAGCAGCTTTAAAAACAATGTCCGCTTCAACACCTGCGTTTAGCTTTGCTTTAGCCCCTGAAAAAGTGACCCAGTGTGCAGTGATGCACATGTAATCAGCGCCTGCGCCACTAGTCCACATGTCTGTTGTCAGATGTATAGTGTGAACAGCACTCTTATGCAAAGCTGCCCCAATCACCTCCAGAACATCTTCATGTAGTGCTGGAACCGCAACTCGGGCAAAATAGAACCGGCTAGGAACCTTCCATTTAGGGCAGAGCGCTGCCACTAATTCTAGAAAACCAACCCCTTCTCCAAAAGAAAAAGGGAGAAGGTCCAGAGCTAGCATTTTAGCCAGCTTAGTGTTATACAGACGCGTCAGTGGGTGGTTGCGTTCATATTGCGCTTCTGTAAACAACATCTTTTTAATGTTGCCCTGGACCAAGGATTTACGGGATGATGATGATATCTTCGACCTAGTTACGCTCGCTGATGAACTTTTCTGCATTGATGTCTCACTCTCTCCCACACTCTTAGTGTGGCTCACATGGGGTGTGCTGCTGACAGGGGTACTGGGTGTAAGTGAAGTGTTTGAATCGTCTTCTTCCTCCTCGTCATCATCAGATGAAACATCAACGTTTTCTTGACTTGCAATTCGGGCTTCCTTGATCTCCTTTAGGTGCGCAAACCATTGGACAGCGTGCTGTCTCTCAAGATGACCTCTCTGGCCTCCGGTACCATAGTTGGTACCAAACTTACCACGACTAACTGCAACCTTACAAATGCTACAAATGGCGAAGTTTTCCCTTTTTGGGCAAACACTAAAGAAGTCCCAAGCTGGAGACTTGAAATGTCTTTGGGGGCCGGAGGAGGCGGCGATACTGGTGGTGGTGGTCCTGCTGCTAATGCCAGATGAAGTGGAGGATGTGGATTGCCGAACTTCAGTACGTTTTGCACTTTCACCACCACTAATTGAGGTCGAGATGGATGGAAGTCCCTTCTTGCGAGGAAGAAATATGGAAGCGGTAGGTGTTGGTGTACTAGTTAACTCCAAATCCAATGATTGTTGTGTTTCCATTGACTCCTCGTCGACATCATCATCACGCTCAGCAGCTTCTCGGGATAGGGTCAAAATGTCTCTTTGCTGCATGCCCGCTGGGGCTACAGTGACCATTATGATGACTGGATCGTCGTCGTGAAGGGCTTCATCAGCAGCAGTATGCGTCACTTCTTGTTGAGCCTCATCACACTCCATAGCTATGAGTTTTTTGACGACCTTCCTTTTACGCTTAGGTATCTTTGTCAGATCATTGTGTGCCTCACTCTCAGGCTGCCGTGGTGGTACCCATTCGTCATCCAGATCATCAGTAGGAGGTGAGCTTGAAGAAGATGTAGACACCCCCCTTGATCTTTTCCTTGCTAGGGATGTGGAAGACAATGAATGATCATCAGGAGGAGTGGCTTCCTCAAATGATACCTCAGTCTGATTGTCAATTTCCTGATGTGCCCCTACTTCGGGAGGAACAACTATTGTGGGCACTTCTGACCATCCATGCACCTCTGCTTGCGCATCTCCTTGCGCTGCCTCTCCTTCCACAAGTACTTGGGCTTGTACTACTTGCACATGTTGTTGTTGCGGCTGTGGTTGTTCAACACTTGTCAGATGAGTTACAACAACCTGTGTTGATTCAGGGACATTGCTGCTACTTTCTTGCGATGAGCCAACATCACTGGTCGATGGTGATTGGAGAAATACACTGACTGCCTCTGAAGCACTCAAGGGCTTTGACTTAAGTTGGCGTGGTGGTGGAGGCACTGAACCCAATGGAGCGGGGGTGCTGCTCCCAGCTTGGTCCCCAGCAGATCCTGCTGCTGCAGGCGTACTTTTTTTTTTGCTCCCAAAAAACGTGGCGGTTGGCACACCAGCCTCCTTGGTAACTTGCTTCTTCTGCTCCTTACTAGCAACTTTCTTGCTAGAGGAGCTACGGAGACCTTTTTTTGGGGCCATCTTCTTCAGAGCAGGTCAGACAGCAGGTCGCAGTTGCACGAATTGTAGAGTTGTCTGAGGCCAGATGTGATGTCGCGTGACGTTATGCTGCACACACACACCGCTGCAGGACTTCTTCCTGGCACTGGTGGTTCTCTTGAGTCTTGTGCACCTAAAAACAATGGAAGACAGAGGAACATCAGTTCAGTTATACACCCCAAAAAAATCGAAAAAAACCGCAGAAAAATCAGCACAATCCCATTCCATCCATGCCCTCCATGATGTTTAAGTTCAAGACACCCCACAGAAAGACTAGGCCCATGCTAGACTCAATACCCCTGGTGAAAAGGCCCCAAGTACAGCCCCAAAAAACGAAAATAACTGAAAAATCAGCACAATCCCATTCCATCCATGCCTCCATGATGTTTAAGTTCAAGACACCCCACAAAAAGACTAGGCCCATGCTAGACTCAATACCCCTGGTGAAAAGGCCCCAAGTACAGCCCCAAAAAACGAAAATAACTGAAAAATCAGCACAATCCCATTCCATCCATGCCCTCCATGATGTTTAAGTTCAAGACACCCCACAGAAAGACTAGGCCCATGCTAGACTCAAATACCCCTGGTGAAAAGGCCACAAGTACAGCCCCCAAAAATGAAAATCACTGAAAAATCAGCACAATCCCATTCCATCCATGCCCTCCATAATGTTTATATTCAAGACAACCCACAGAAAGACTAGGCCCATGCAAGACTCACTACCCCTGGGCATAAAGGTTGAAAAGTAGGCAAAATGGTTGCAGGCCTAACAACAATGCCTACATTCAAAATGGCCACTTGCCTCCCTGCACATGGCCAGGGCCTGTAGCAGCACTCAAAATGGCCCCCAGCCACATGGCCTGTCCCTCCCCATGAACACCCCCAAAAATCGAAAATCACTGAAAAATCAGCACAATCCCATTCCATCTCTGCCCTCCATGATGTTTAAGTTCAAGACACCCCACAAAAAGACTAGGCCCATGCTAGACTCAATACCCCTGGTGAAAAGGCCACAAGTACAGCCCCAAAAAACGAAAATAACTGAAAAATCAGCACAAACCCATTCCATCCATGCCCTCCATGATGTTTAAGTTCAGGACACCCCACAGAAAGACTAGGCCCATGCTAGACTCAAATACCCCTGGTGAAAAGGCCACAAGTACAGCCCCCAAAAATGAAAATCACTGAAAAATAAGCACAATCCCATTCCATCCATGCCCTCCATGATGTTTAAATTCAAGACAACCCACAGAAAGACTAGGCCCATGCAAGACTCACTACCCCTGGGCATAAAGGTTGAAAAGTAGGCAAAATGGTTGCAGGCCTAACAACAATGCCTACATTCAAAATGGCCACTTGCCTCCCTGCACATGGCCAGGGCCTGTAGCAGCACTCAAAATGGCCCCCAGCCACATGGCATGTCCCTCCCCATGAACACCCCCAAAAATCGAAAATCACTGAAAAATCAGCACAATCCCATTCCATCTCTGCCCTCCATGATGTTTAAGTTCAAGACACCCCACAAAAAGACTAGGCCCATGCTAGACTCAATACCCCTGGTGAAAAGGCCACAAGTACAGCCCCAAAAAACGAAAATAACTGAAAAATCAGCACAAACCCATTCCATCCATGCCCTCCATGATGTTTAAGTTCAGGACACCCCACAGAAAGACTAGGCCCATGCTAGACTGAAATACCCCTGGTGAAAAGGCCACAAGTACAGCCCCCAAAAATGAAAATCACTGAAAAATAAGCACAATCCCATTCCATCCATGCCCTCCATGATGTTTAAATTCAAGACAACCCACAGAAAGACTAGGCCCATGCAAGACTCACTAACCCTGGGCATAAAGGTTGAAAAGTAGGCAAAATGGTTGCAGGCCTAACAACAATGCCTACATTCAAAATGGCCACTTGCCTCCCTGCACATGGCCAGGGCCTGTAGCAGCACTCAAAATGGCCCCCAGCCACATGGCATGTCCCTCCCCATGAACACCCCCAAAAATCGAAAATCACTGAAAAATCAGCACAATCCCATTCCATCCATGCCCTCCATGATGTTTAAGTTCAAGACACCTCACAAAAAGACTAGGCCCATGCTAGACTCAATACCCCTGGTGAAAAGGCCACAAGTACAGCCCCAAAAAACGAAAATAACTGAAAAATCAGCACAATCCCATTCCATCCATGCCCTCCATGATGTTTAAGTTCAAGACACCGCACAGAAAGACTAGGCCCATGCTAGACTCAAATACCCCTGGTGAAAAGGCCACAAGTACAGCCCCCAAAAATGAAAATCACTGAAAAATCAGCACAATCCCATTCCATCCATGCCCTCCATGATGTTTAAATTCAAGACAACCCACAGAAAGACTAGGCCCATGAAAGAATCACTACCCCTGGGCATAAAGGTTTAAAAGTAGGCAAAATGGTTGCAGGCCTAACAACAATGCCTACATTCAAAATGGCCACTTGCCTCCCTGCACATGGCCAGGGCCTGTAGCAGCACTCAAAATGGCCCCCAGCCACATGGCCTGTCCCTCCCCATGAACACCCCCAAAAATCGAAAATCACTGAAAAATCAGCACAATCCCATTCCATCCATGCCCTCCATGATGTTTAAGTTCAAGACACCCCACAAAAAGACTAGGCCCATGCTAGACTCAATACCCCTGGTGAAAAGGCCACAAGTACAGCCCCAAAAAATGAAAATAACTGAAAAATCAGCACAATCCCATTCCATCCATGCCCTCCATGATGTTTAAGTTCAAGACACCCCACAGAAAGACTAGGCCCATGCTAGACTCAAATACCCCTGGTGAAAAGGCCACAAGTACAGCCCCCTAAAAACGAAAATCACTGAAAAATCAGCACAATCCCATTCCATCCATGCCCTCCATAATGTTTATATTCAAGACAACCCACAGAAAGACTAGGCCCATGCAAGACTCACTACCCCTGGGCATAAAGGTTGAAAAGTAGGCAAAATGGTTGCAGGCCTAACAACAATGCCTACATTCAAAATGGCCACTTGCCTCCCTGCACATGGCCAGGGCCTGTAGCAGCACTCAAAATGGCCCCCAGCCACATGGCCTGTCCCTCCCCATGAACACCCCCAAAAATCGAAAATCACTGAAAAATCAGCACAATCCCATTCCATCTCTGCCCTCCATGATGTTTAAGTTCAAGACACCCCACAAAAAGACTAGGCCCATGCTAGACTCAATACCCCTGGTGAAAAGGCCACAAGTACAGCCCCAAAAAACGAAAATAACTGAAAAATCAGCACAAACCCATTCCATCCATGCCCTCCATGATGTTTAAGTTCAGGACACCCCACAGAAAGACTAGGCCCATGCTAGACTGAAATACCCCTGGTGAAAAGGCCACAAGTACAGCCCCCAAAAATGAAAATCACTGAAAAATAAGCACAATCCCATTCCATCCATGCCCTCCATGATGTTTAAATTCAAGACAACCCACAGAAAGACTAGGCCCATGCAAGACTCACTACCCCTGGGCATAAAGGTTGAAAAGTAGGCAAAATGGTTGCAGGCCTAACAACAATGCCTACATTCAAAATGGCCACTTGCCTCCCTGCACATGGCCAGGGCCTGTAGCAGCACTCAAAATGGCCCCCAGCCACATGGCATGTCCCTCCCCATGAACACCCCCAAAAATCGAAAATCACTGAAAAATCAGCACAATCCCATTCCATCCATGCCCTCCATGATGTTTAAGTTCAAGACACCCCACAAAAAGACTAGGCCCATGCTAGACTCAATACCCCTGGTGAAAAGGCCACAAGTACAGCCCCAAAAAACGAAAATAACTGAAAAATCAGCACAATCCCATTCCATCCATGCCCTCCATGATGTTTAAGTTCAAGACACCCCACAGAAAGACTAGGCCCATGCTAGACTCAAATACCCCTGGTTAAAAGGCCACAAGTACAGCCCCCTAAAAACGAAAATCACTGAAAAATCAGCACAATCTCATTCCATCCATGCCCTCCATGATGTTTAAATTCAAGACAACCCACAGAAAGACTAGGCCCATGCAAGACTCACTACCCCTGGGCATAAAGGTTGAAAAGTAGGCAAAATGGTTGCAGGCCTAACAACAATGCCTACATTCAAAATGGCCACTTGCCTCCATGCACATGACCAGGGCCTGTAGCAGCACTCAAAATGGCCGGCCCCCAGCCACATGGCCTGTCCCTCCCCATGAACACCCCCAAAAATCGAAAATCACTGAAAAATCAGCACAATCCCATTCCATCCATGCCCTCCATGATGTTTAAGTTCAAGACACCTCACAAAAAGACTAGGCCCATGCTAGACTCAATACCCCTGGTGAAAAGGCCACAAGTACAGCCCCAAAAAACAAAAATAACTGAAAAATCAGCACAATCCCATTCCATCCATGCCCTCCATGATGTTTAAGTTCAAGACACCCCACAGAAAGACTAGGCCCATGCTAGACTCAAATACCCCTGGTGAAAAGGCCACAAGTACAGCCCCCAAAAATGAAAATCACTGAAAAATCAGCACAATCCCATTCCATCCATGCCCTCCATGATGTTTAAATTCAAGACAACCCACAGAAAGACTAGGCCCATGAAAGAATCACTACCCCTGGGCATAAAGGTTTAAAAGTAGGCAAAATGGTTGCAGGCCTAACAACAATGCCTACATTCAAAATGGCCACTTGCCTCCCTGCACATGGCCAGGGCCTGTAGCAGCACTCAAAATGGCCCCCAGCCACATGGCCTGTCCCTCCCCATGAACACCCCCAAAAATCGAAAATCACTGAAAAATCAGCACAATCCCATTCCATCCATGCCCTCCATGATGTTTAAGTTCAAGACACCCCACAAAAAGACTAGGCCCATGCTAGACTCAATACCCCTGGTGAAAAGGCCACAAGTACAGCCCCAAAAAACGAAAATAACTGAAAAATCAGCACAATCCCATTCCATCCATGCCCTCCATGATGTTTAAGTTCAAGACACCCCACAGAAAGACTAGGCCCATGCTAGACTCAAATACCCCTGGTGAAAAGGCCACAAGTACAGCCCACAAAAACGAAAATCACTGAAAAATCAGCACAATCCCATTCCATCCATGCCCTCCATGATGTTTAAATTCAAGACAACCCACAGAAAGACTAGGCCCATGCAAGACTCACTACCCCTGGGCATAAAGTTTGAAAAGTAGGCAAAATGGTTGCAGGCCTAACAACAATGCCTACATTCAAAATGGCCACTTGCCTCCCTGCACATGGCCAGGGACTGTAGCAGCACTCAAAATGGCCCCCAGCCACATGGCCTGTCCCTCCCCATGAACACCCCCAAAAATCGAAAATCACTGAAAAATCAGCACAATCCCATTCCATCCATGCCCTCCATGATGTTTAAGTTCAAGACACCCCACAAAAAGACTAGGCCCATGCTAGACTCAATACTTCTGGTGAAAAGGCCACAAGTACAGCCCCAAAAAACGAAAATAACTGAAAAATCAGCACAATCCTATTCCATCCATGCCCTCCATGATGTTTAAGTTCAAGACACCCCACAGAAAGACTAGGCCCATGCTAGACTCAAATACCCCTGGTGAAAAGGCCACAAGTACAGCCCCCTAAAAACGAAAATCACTGAAAAATCAGCACAATCCCATTCCATCCATGCCCTCCATGATGTTTAAATTCAAGACAACCCACAGAAAGACTAGGCCCATGCAAGACTCATTACTCCTGGGCATGAAGGTTGAAAAGTAGGCAAAATGGTTCCAGGCCTAACAACAATGCCTACATTCAAAATGGCCACTTGCCTCCATGCACATGGCCAGGGCCTGTAGCAGCACTCAAAATGGCCCCCAGCCACATGGCCTGTCCCTCCCCATGAACACCCCCAAAAATCGAAAATCACTGAAAAATCAGCACAATCCCATTCCATCCATGCCCTCCATGATGTTTAAGTTCAAGACACCCCACAAAAAGACTAGGCCTATGGTAGACTCAATACCCCTGGTGAAAAGGCCACAAGTACAGCCCCAAAAAACGAAAATAACTGAAAAATTAGCACAATCCCATTCCATCCATGCCCTCCATGATGTTTAAGTTCAAGACACCCCACAGAAAGACTAGGCCCATGCTAGACTCAAATACCCCTGGTGAAAAGGCCACAAGTACAGCCCACAAAAACAAAAATCACTGAAAAATCAGCACAATCCCATTCCATCCATGCCCTCCATGATGTTTAAATTCAAGACAACCCACAGAAAGACTAGGCCCATGCAAGACTCACTACCCCTGGGCATAAATGTTGAAAAGTAGGCAAAATGGTTGCAGGCCTAACAACAATGCCTACATTCAAAATGGCCACTTGCCTCCCTGCACATGGCCAGGGACTGTAGCAGCACTCAAAATGGCCCCCAGCCACATGGCCTGTCCCTCCCCATGAACACCCCCAAAAATCGAAAATCACTGAAAAATCAGCGATGGAGGAGGAGCCGAGACGGCGGCCAAGATGGCCGCATAGAAGCCCGGCTCCGCCGATCGCCTTACCTCCCGCACTATCCTGGCATCCATCCTGAATCCCGACACCGACCCTGTACCGCCGATTGTACAAGGAGCCCGGCAGTGTTTCTCCGGTCTGAAATCGGCCTTCCGCGACCGAGCTACACCGTCTTCAGTTTCCCGGCCTTTGTGATGTAAGCACCGGGACCTCGAGTGACACAGCAGCCGGGGTGCGATTGAACAACAACGGACCCGGCCGGCCATCTTCACCCGGTGAGTCAGATCGGGTTCCCTCTTGGCCGCGACCGGAAATTGCCGAATGAGGTCCTGCACTGGCGCCCCTCGAGCTGCATGACAAGGATTTTTTGCCGAAGCCTGTTCTTTTGTTTACTCGGCGTCCCCGCTTGCCGTGTGCTCCAGCCCCGACCTGCCCCGGATACTATCAGCGGACGGCGGTCTCCCCTCACCGCTGCTTTGAGGGAGCTCTTGGGCACGCTTGTGGTTTGTGTCCTTGCTGGACTCGGCTTTCCTGGGAGCGAGGTGCGCAATATCTACTGCTGTACGCACTGGAGGACCGACCATGGAATATACGTTGCGAGACGTTCTGCTGGCCCTTAAGGACCTGCACTCTGCTCTGTGCAGCGGCTGGGTGAGTGTGGCTTCCCCACAAGTGACGGTGAATTGTGTAACAGTAGACGGCCACGTTCTCGATCCTGAACCCGTCCTTTCCCGGTCTGTTAGCTATGTTGACCTCCTAACGACTGCGCAACCGAACAACGCACTTGGTGGGATTTGTGATCGAACTGGTGTGTTTGCTGACGTCTACGCTCCCCAGCTGGCTGCCTGTGTCCCCGATTTGCATCGCCTGCCTGCCTTGATCGCTGGAGTGCTACGGAGCGGCTTTGCTGTTTGGATTCTTCTGCCCTATATTGCAGCTGCACTGCCTTTCAAAGTAACTGTGGGCTCATTGCCTTTGCTTCCTCCTGATGTACTATGTTGCACTGCCCTAGTCCGTACTGGCCAAGGCTAAACTCAGACTGGTGTGCTTAATGGGTGTTTTAGGTGCCGGATGGAACTTTGCTCATGATGATGATTGGGGGTGATCGGGACGATTCTGTACTGCTGTTTGCCCGCCATTTTGGTGGGCTCACTTGGGTCTTTCAGGATGGGCGGGGAAGGCGTGTCAGGGGCCGGCGCTAGGGCCCTCCTCCTCTTTTTCCCTTCTGTGGGGTTTCTTGGGGCGACAGGCATGCCTATGGGGGGGGGTGGGCCATGGCCTTCCGCTGCATGCAGGGTGGGGGTGGGACGTGTTCTTTGTTCTCTCTTTGTCTCTATGGCCCGTTCTTTTCTTTCTTTTTCCTCCTTCTTAAATATTCTCTTGCTTTCCTATTTCTTATAGTTGGAGTCCGGGGTGTGGGTTCCATGGGTGGAACAATGTTTGTGTCCCTATATGCTTATAGATCCTGTCGATATTGCTTGCTTCGAGGTTGGGACACTGTAGATGGTGGGGTTGTTCTTGTATTTTATTTGCCGATTGTTCTCCCATTGGTACTATCAACTGAAGGCTGCTATCCTAGTACGTGAAAAGCTCGAAACTGGTATTGTTAAATTGCCTTTGTATGATCCTTCAACTTATTAGAAATTGGAATCCTCCCGTGTCCTGCTACACTGTGGTTAATTTTGGTCGCTAATTCTGACTTAATATGGCCAGTCGGGCCTGCCTACGCAGTGTAATTATCATGTGTTTGTAAGATGTTCGACATTGGTCGATAAAGTGTGTTGGCCTTCTGGCCCTTCCTTGCTTTGCACATGCAGTAATCCTGAGGTTTCCTAATAAAAAATTTCAAGAAAAATCAGCACAATCCCATTCCATCCATGCCCTCCATGATGTTTAAGTTCAAGACAACCCACAAAAAGACTAGGCCCATGCTAGACTCAATACCCCTGGTGAAAAGGCCACAAGTACAGCCCCAAAAAACGAAAATAACTGAAAAATCTGCACAATCCCATTCCATCCATGCCCTCCATGGTGTTTAAGTTCAAGACACCCCACAGAAAGACTAGGCCCATGCTAGACTCAAATACCCCTGGTGAAAAGGCCACAAGTACAGCCCCCAAAAACAAAAATCACTGAAAAATCAGCACAATCCCATTCCATCCATGCCCTCCATGA
The DNA here is from genome assembly GCF_964263255.1 of Lissotriton vulgaris. Lineage (NCBI taxonomy): Eukaryota > Metazoa > Chordata > Amphibia > Caudata > Salamandridae > Lissotriton > Lissotriton vulgaris. Next base: position 1,804,939,193 of record NC_141694.1, on the reverse strand, counting down.
TGTTTAAATTCAAGACAACCCACAGAAAGACTAGGCCCATGCAAGACTCACTACCCCTGGGCATAAAGGTTGAAAAGTAGGCAAAATGGTTGCAGGCCTAACAACAATGCCTACATTCAAAATGGCCACTTGCCTCCCTGCACATGGCCAGGTCCTGTAGCAGCACTCAAAATGGCCCCCAGCCACATGGCCTGTCCCTCCCCATGAACAACCCCAAAAATCGAAAATCACTGAAAAATCAGCACAATCCCATTCCATCCATGCCCTCCATGATGTTTAAGTTCAAGACACCCCACAAAAAGACTAGGCCCATGCTAGACTCAATACCCCTGGTGAAAAGGCCACAAGTACAGCCCCAAAAAACGAAAATAACTGAAAAATCAGCACAATCCCATTCCATCCTTGCCCTCCATGATATTTAAGTTCAAGACACCCCACAGAAAGACTAGGCCCATGCTAGACTCAAATACCCCTGGTGAAAAGGCCACAAGTACAGCCCCAAAAAACGAAAATCACTGAAAAATCAGCACAATCCCAATCCATCCATGCCCTCCATGATGTTTAAGTTCAAGACACCCCACAGAAAGACTCAGTCCACCCACCACTGAGTACCCCTGGGCAAAAGGTCCCAAAACAGCCCAAAAATCGAAAAATCCAAAATTGTAGTTGCAGCAACTGTAATGCCCCAAACAAACGTACTTGTAAAATTTCTAATCGAACAGTGATCCAAAGAAAGTCAAAAAGGCCTCAAATCCAAATATCCTGCAGCATCCACAAAAAGTAATCCTTCCAGCTCCAGATCCACATGAAAAGTGACCAGGAGATGGACAAAGCACTGGGAGGAGCCTGCTGGACAGGAACAGGAAGTTGAAGACAGTGGGGCACTTCCTTCCTCCCACCCCCCTCCCCCCCTCCCCAAAATGGACTCCTCGCTAAAAAAAGTGCAGGCAAATGTCAACCTAAGGAGTTATTCAGATAAAAATCATCATTTCAAGAAGGTTTATGCTGCTTGCTGGTGGATTTCTTGTGCAGAATTGCAAATTTTATATTTTCGCTTGTGCGAGATTGTTGCTGCTCGCCGCATCTCAAATCTCGCAATTGCGAAGTACCGCGAGACGTGATCTCGCCGTACTCGCGTTGACAAACTCTCGCTGTGCAAGTTGGCAAGCTGCGATGACGTAATCGCGCTCGCCAAATTCCCGCGGGATCCCGCAGCAAGATCCAAAATGGCGCAGCACTCGCAAAATATCGAGAAAAACAACTCGGCAAACGATGATAAATGCCGCGCGCCGCAAAATTGTATCACCAAGAAAAAAAAAATCCGCTGCGTGCGAATTTGCGGATTTTGCGGGAAATTCGCACATCTCGCGGATTGCGAATTTACCGAAAATCCGCAAAATCCGCGAGCGTAACGGATTTTCCGCCCATACTTAGTGGTACTAGACAATAGACTTAAATGGAAAGCCCAGATTGATTTATTTTCCTTAAAATTCTCACAGTTGAGCGGGACCCTTATTATGGAACAAAGAACCTCAATTACAAAAAGAATTGGGCCTGCGCTCAAAATATATCATGCTAAAATAAGATCAGCAATATTATATGGAGCGGACCTTTGGGGCTATACAGATCTGACTCAACTTGTTAGAATACAAAATACATTTTTTCGTGGTCTGGTAGGTTTGCCACAATCCACCCCTATGTTACCACTGTTATTAGATCTGGGTTATTACCCTATTGAGGAAATGGCAAAATTTAGGATTGTTGCCCTGTGGAGGAGGATCTGGGTAACACCTGAATTAGCATCCTTTGCTAGGGAAATTGACGATCTCAGACTTATAATGGGTTGTAGTAACCTTCCATGGTTCAAAGCCATAAAAACAACCTTGTTTGATATGGGCCTTAACCACCTATGGTCTGATCCTGGTAATAACGTGTTTCCCTCTAAGAAGGATTTTAAGGATCTTTATTGAGCAGTATATAAGAATAAGCTTATTGTTGACTAATCTTTTATCTCTCACTGGTAGATTTCTAAGTCACAAGTTGGACCCCTTGTTGGAAAACTTTTGGGATGCCATCACTAAGAGCAGTGACAGGAAGCTCTACCATCAGTTTAGAATAGGGTCCTTACCATTAAGATCTTTTACACATAAATGGCGGGGTGAGTCTCGTAACACCTGCATGTGGTGTAAGGAGCAGGAAGAATCCATTGGGTCATGTCTTTTTTATCTGCCCAGCATATGCTGCCCCACGGAGAAAATGGTTGAAACCAACATGTAAAAATCTAAAAACTAGGGTGGGACAGGAGGCCCTCTGGCTGCTGAGGACGATAACATCGGTCCCTGTGGCCATAGCAGTAGCTACATTTTTAGGCTGGACTTGGGTCATCAGAGCTAGGTACCCCACCGAGATTGAAATACGCTAGTTTTTCACCTGAATGATTTATTTTATTGTGCTTATTCATGGACGTCTTTTCGATTAATTTAATCTTTTTTTAAGCTTCTTAAATATCTATTTTTAAACTGAGTCTTAAAAAAAAATGTAAATAAGGCTGTTTTTGTGTATTGCAGTGATGTATTGGCATCGTTGGTTATTCATGCCTATATTTTTACTCAGTATGGAATATTTTGTAATTAGTTATATAAATATATGTTTTTATGTGTTGTCTTTTATGATGAACTAAATCGAAATAAAGACGTATGAACTGAGCTATCTTGTCACAGAGAGGTGTGACCACCTCCCAGACAGGGTTTAGTGTATTGGGGCAGGGTAGGAACACTTGCCAGTGCCACTCAGTCTGCTTGAAGGGCACAGATGGTTCCCGCTCTGACGTGAAACTGGATAAAAAAACATGGGAGTATCTTTCCCACTGACCGACCCCTTCCCCGGGAGGGAATCATGAATCATCCCAACCCTTTCCTTCGGGTACTTAAGGGCTTTCCTGAGGGTGTGTCTATAGATTAATCATGGAACAAGATTCATTTCAAGACACCACTTCTTCTTTGACCGTCTGGGCAATCTGGACTTTGCTGGACTTTGCTCTGGGCATCAAGCCTGCAACTGGGAAGACACCTGCTGCTCCTGATCACATCGCCCTGCCTGTCTGCTGCAACGTCCTTGGCTGTGCTCCATACTGGAACCTTCCAAGGCCTGTGAGCATCCAAGACACCTGAAGGAATCTCCTTTGAAGTGAAGGAGTCACTTCCCTGCATCTGCAGGCACTGCAACTAAGCTGACCGGTCTGCTGATCCTGGGCTATCACAGATTCTGAAAGGTTCAGCAACACAGGTGACATTTCTTCACATCCCGTGAGTCCTACCCTGTCCTGTCACCAAGTTTGAGGCCAGTATCCCTTGTCATAGCAGCAGAAACTGAATTCCTGTGCACTGCACCGACTTGCTGCTGCAAAGGCTTGGTGGCTTCCTTCCATCAAGATCTTCGGGCTCAAAGTAGCACTCCACTTCAAGCATTTCCTCTGACCAAGATCTTCATCCTCATCATCTCACTTCCACTGTGGGCCTGCATCTATGGTGAGCTACTAGAGGTCCTCTTGCGACTTCAGTGCCTACCGCCTGTGGGGCTTCTTAAGGGTCTTCTATTATTTCAGTGGGCTCCCCTGATTGCTTGGGGCCTGCTCTGACTCCCCTGCTTGTGGTGAGTCAATTGGTCCTTGGTGGTCCTGACACTGCACCTTCTTTGCCCTCCACATTTCTGGCAGTTGCCAAGGCTGGTTGGTGCTCCAGGCGGACACCGACCCATCAAGATTTGACATCTGACATGGGACAGCTTATGTACGGCTCCTGGCCTTCCACTGTATTGCCTTGTCAGCACAGCTGCAGCTCCAAGGTCATCGCCAGCTTTCCTGCAGAACTCAACTTCGGTGGGCATTCCTCTTCCGGGCCTCTTGGTTGCTTCCAGGTGGCATAGGCTCTGTCCTCTCTGCTTGCAGGTACTTCTCATTATGGATCCACCTTTGGGTTCCTCCGGACACTTTCACTTTCTCCTGCAGCTGCATCTTCCCGAAGTCCTCCACTCAGTTTGACAGTGGTTTCCGGCACCAATTTACACCTATGCACACGGCTTCCCTGGTGTATGTAGTCTGGTTCCTTGGGTGTCCACGGGTGAGGTGGCTCTCCAACCTCTTGTCTTCCACAGGGTTTCTCCATGGTCCACAGGGAAGGGTCCTACTTCTTCAAAATTGCAACCACGACTTACACATTGACATGTATTGAGCTTGCGGTCGTGTTCCCACTCTGTACACAGCCATAATGGGGTTCATGGTGACTTATATTGGGTGGTTCCTTGTGTCCCCAGCACTTCTACGTCTTCTGAGTATAGTCTTGGCTTGAGTCGTGGTCCGCATACCACTATTTTAGTATATGGTTTGGTCTCACCCTGGTGACCAATGTGTATTTGTGCTACTTATCTATTTCTATTGCAAAGTATTGTGTGAGTTATGTACATCTCCGGCTAGGAGATAACTGTATGTGTTAGTGAATGTCTTTTAATAAATACATTTTTTTTAAATACACTGTGTGGTTCTTTTCCCCTTAATCTATACCAATAAGATTATGCTTTGGTAAAACAAGCTGCTTTACACTCCTTCTGGACTAAGCCTGAAGGCTGCTCTCCACAGCTACCACTTGGAGAGCTTTCTAAAGTTGTCTTCGACCACTAAAATCACCATAAGGGTTGTTTGGATTGGTGCAGGGTGCCCACTTACATAAGTGTGCACCATATACTAAGCCAGCTTCTCACAACCGCATAATACTTTTCGTCACAAACTACAAACATACACCCATTCCCATCTTCCAGTCTACACAAATGATACACACCATGAAAAAAATTCAATGACAAGCTTTCTCTCTTCCCCAGCACCTAACACATATACAGCAACACAGCAACTCTCTTTTAAACGCCTCTCATCCATTTAACAATTTAAAACCTTAATACATGACCCACATGCTGCACCACCACCCCTAATTTATACATGTTCCACCATAAGCAGACGCAAACAAAATAAGCAACATGCCACTCCTCACAACCTCACATCTCAATGTCTACTGCACAACAAGGTTACACTACAAAAACAACACAGCTCACCAACTCACTTTCAACCACCGTCTCCACCACCTACACACGAAGACCCATCAAAGCCTGCTGGACAAGGAACACAATACAGAACAGCTATACATAGCTATCCTCATACATCTAATACCAACACACCAGATACAAGCCCACAAAATACTGCTCACTCTTCCACAAAACAAAGTCACACTGTCACCAAAGCACATTTTCTAAACTGTCTACTAATAAATGCTTAATCGCTCTCTAAAAACAAAAATCACATCTACCACCATCTCACTGACACAAAAACTGACATACTCTTCATAACTGTGACACATGGAGCAAATGGGTCTGCTTAATTTAAACCGCACATCACAGAGTTAAGCCACTTGTAATATAAGCAAAAGTAAATAAGGAAAAGCAACTGTGGCTGGGGTGCTCCTAAGGTGTATGACACCTACCCACCAAAGTGTCAATCAGTCCTAGGATTCAAATGAACCCAGGTCAAGCATATGTATGTACAACACCTGAGCGCACCATATTATTGTTTCAAAATCAAGTAATGTCAATATTTTTCTAAAACAGTCAATGAAGTCTCAGCGTCCTGTATATTCTAAATCCAAAAAGTCTCAAACGAGAATCCGAACAAATCTTCTTAGGTTGAGATCTGGTTTTAATATCCACAGTTCATAAGAGGAAAAACAGCAGCCGATGCTCGTTTCGCCCACAGGGATGTTTCAAGGCTGCAAGCAAGATATTTATACATATCCATCAGATAATGATAACTTCCAATCTGATTGAGACATTGCAATTGTCAGTTGGGCATGCAAAATCCCTCATGACTAAAGATAATCAACCTAGTTCTATACCAAGCACATTTAGGTTTAAAGTATTTTATTAGAAAGGTACAGCTGCATAGTAGAACAAACATACAGATATGCAATGTTCGCGGCAGGAAGTGTCCCAGGATTAGAGTTCTAATGTCCCAGCCCTGAGGGCTGCCTCAATATCCTGCGTCTTGCATGAAAAGGTGCAAAAGAAGAGAAGGAGCATCTCCCCAAAGTCCTGTACCCCTCCTTAAGTAAACAATACCCCTCAACAAACCTCCCCCCCCCACCACCCTCCCTGTCCAGTGCTGCGTATTGTGGAAGTAAACCGTCAACCTTGTCATCCATCCTGAACCCCTTCTCGCCTGTGGGGCCGTGCTCCCCCCCCCCCCTCAATGGAGCAGCGCTTCACAACGGGGGCGTAAGCCTCAGTAGTCTCAGGTATCTAGGGCATGTAATTTCCTTAAATTCTGTGGCCAATAGCGAGTGAAAGGGTTGCCACAACTCCTCAAAACCAGTCACATCTCCCGCTAATGTGAGAGACAGCTTTTCCATCCCCAGAACATGCCACAACCTGTGCAGCCAACCTGTGTGGGATGGAATGGTAGGCGTGCGCCAGTGTATCAGTATGTTTTGAACCGCCGAACCCAGCATAATAGCAATCTGCCGTCCCCTCCTAGATTTCAGCGGGTACATCAAGCCATTTGGGAGACCCAGCAGGGCATACGCTGGAAATCGGGGCAGTTCAATCTAAAAGCATGCATCAATCTCATCTATCACCGCTGACCAGTAGGCTTGCAGTACGGGGCAATCCCAGAGGATGTGTGTTAGTGTACCAATCTGCCCACACTCTCACCAGCATTTGTCACTAAGGAGCCTGTTCATTTCATGCAATCGTTCCGGGGTGTGATACCAATAGGTGGAAACCTTGGTAAAGGTTTCCGTGAGGCCTACGTGATAGGCCGAGTGTCTTGCCCTGTACGAAATATGGTCCCACTCCTTAAGGCTAAGTGTCCTCCCTAGTTCCCTGTTCCAGCGCTCCCGACCAGGAATGTGGAAGTGGGAAGACGGGAGCTGGAGCATCCTGTATAGGTCAGTTATGAGTTTGGCGTCCGAGGTGCGGGTAATTAGCCACCTTTCATACGGCAGCAACTTCCTATCTGCTGACTCTCTAACGCTCGGCTGTAAGGCCCAGTGTCGTACCTGCCAGTATCGCATGCGGTCTGTTTCGGCCATCTGATAATCATCTTTAAAGTCCTGGAAGGGAATAACCCCCTCTGCAGTATACATGTGGAAAAGTGCCCTGCAGCCCCTGTCCCTCCAGTGTGAGAAGGCCCCCTGTTCTGTCCCCGGTGTGAAGTCGGGATTGTCCACAATCGGTGTGAATGGCGAGGGAAACGTGGTGAGATCGAATGCGCGATAGGTAGTGTCCCACACTCTCAGCGGCACCCGCGTGATATAAGAAGCATAGAGATTCGGGGGGTGGTGTGGCCTGCGAAGGAATGGTATTTCCTGTAAAGGGCGCCCGGCTACTGCTTGGTCCTGGAAGAGCCAGTGTTTATCGGACTCCCACCTACTCCATTCCACCAAGTATCGCAATTGGGACGCTTGGAAGTATTTGCGGAGGTCGGGGACTCCCAGCCCCCCGGCCTCCGGTGCCAGGGTTGTGAGGGCGCGGCGCATTCGGGGTTTACGGCCCTGCCACACAAAGCGGGACACTTCAGTTTGCATCTGTTGAATCCAACCCTTGGGGGGCTGTAGAGGTAGTGCTCGGAATAAGTACAAAATTTGGGGCAAAACGGTCATTTTGATCGCTGCTACCCTGCCAAGCCAGGAGATCGTCCCTTTGTTCCATCTCCCAAGTTCCTACCTCACCTTCACACCCATCGCCTCATAGTTAATGGACACCATAGCCTGCAGTGTTGGGGCTAGCGCAATCCCCAGGTATTGTACCTGATCCTGTGACCAACGTAGGGGAAAGAGCCTCTGTAGGCCGCTTCTCGCTGCTGGAGACAGGGATATGTCCAAGGCTGTGAACTTCTCCACATTCATCCGAAAGCCAGCTACACTCTCAAAAGCCTTAAGTTCAGCCATACATGCGGGCAGGGCCTGCCTCGGGTTCTCCAACGTGAAGAGTACATCGTCCGCGTAAAGGCTTATGGCATGGGCGAAACCACCCATTCGTACCCCAGTCACGGCTATATTCTGCCGAACCCGCTGAGCGAAGGGCTCCATGTAGAGCGCGAAGAGGAGGGGGGAGAGGGGGCATCCCTGTCTCGTTCCGCATTCGATATCGAACCACCGGGAACCACAGCCATTCACTCGCACAGTCGCAGAAGGGAATTTATAGCAGTTAAACACCATGTTCCGGAATTTTTCCCCCATTCCCAACCGCGCCATCACCCGTTCGAGGTAGGGCCAGTGCACCCGGTCAAACGCTTTCTCAGCGTCAACCGAAAGCAGCATCCTCTCCCCCGGAATACGTGAGGCCTTTTCTAAGATGTGTGCTATTCTCTTAGTGTTGTCCACAGTCTGCCTTCCAGGCACGAAGCCAGCCTGGTCCGGTTCAATCAGGCCGGGCAGGTACTGTGCCAGTCTCGTCGCTAGGATCCCCGTGTAGATTTTCAGATCTACGTTTAGTAAGGAAATCGGTCTATATGAGCCGCATTGTCTCCTGTCTTTCCCTGGCTTGGGAATTACCGACACTGTTGCCTGTAGGAGGTCTGGAGGGATAGCCCCTGGGTCAGAGAAAGAGTTAAACAGCCTGGTCAAGACCAGGGCTAGCGTCGCGCTGAACGTTCTGTAGAAGAGGGCGGTGTAACCGTCCGGGCCTGGGGCCTTCCCTAATTTAAGCCTAGAAATCGCTGCTATCACCTCCTCAATCCTGATCTCTCTCTCTAGGTAGCCTGCTTGCTCGGGGGTTAAGGATGACAAGGGTACCGAATCAAGGTAATCATCCGGGTCCTCCATTTGTGCGACCTCCGCTGCATACAGGTCGGCATAGAATCGACGGAAGGCCTCGGCAATTTCTGCGTCGCCTGTAATCCCCTGTCCCGCGCTCCCCGCCAATTCCTTCACCTGGCGACTCTGATGTGCTGCTCTCAGTTTGGCTGCCAGGAGGTGGCCACATCGATCCCCTCCCGTGTAATAGGCGTGTTTTAGGCGCAGCGCAGCATATTCAGCCCTATCTAAGTCTAATGAGGACAAGAGTTACCTAGCTACCTTCAATTGCTTCCAAACTCTCGGAGCCCCAGTGCGACGGTGTACGTGCTCCAGCTCCCTGACCTTCTGAGTGAGCTCGTCTCGCTTTATTTTCCTATCTCGATTGTCCGCGGTTGAAATCGCAATAAACTCTCCCCGTATTACCGCCTTGAGAGCCCCCCATTGAGTCGATAGCGAAGTATCAGGGTTAGAGTTGTGTAGCTGAAAATCCTTAACCGAGTCTATAATACTCTGCACCACCGCTTTTTTATGTAGAAGCGTGTCTCGAAGCCGCCAGACCCCCCTCCGGGCAGAGCTCGGCGGGAGAAGGAAGGTCCCCGAGACCGGTGCATGGTCCGAAAGAGAAATGACTCCCATTTCTGAGGCGGTAGCCAAGTTACGGACCGGTCCAGAGACCAGCAGAAGATCTAGCCTGGCGTATGTCTTGTGTGCGTGTGAGTAATAGGAAATGTCCCTGTCGGTTGGGTGGTGCTCGTGCCAGAGGTCGTGCAGGTCGGAATCAACTAACTGCGCCTTCACCGCTTGCGAGAGTTCTCCAGTCTGCGGGTGTCGCTGCGCTGATCTATCTTTTGAGGAATCAAAGACCAAATTAATGTCCCCTCCCAATATTATATGTATATCCGGTGATGCTGTGATATCCTCCAGTGCCTTGCGTAGAAATCTATCTTGCTGTTCGTTCGGGCCATAAACTGTGCCCACGGTGAATACCAGGGTTCCCAGTTTAAATCTGTAGGCTAGAAGTCTCCCCTTTTGTTCTGCAAATTTGTGCAGCACCTCCCCCCTGAATGATTGGGACAAAAGAATGGCCACCCCAGCCGTTTTGGTCGTGTTGGAGGAAAAGAACTGTGTAGGGAAATGGCGGGACCTAAACCTGTGACAATCACCGGCCAATAAGTGGGTTTCCTGAAGCAAACAGATGTCTGCCTGGGAGTTTTCCAATAATGACAGGACAGCCCTCCTCTTCGTGGGATTGTTCAGACCCTTAACATTCAGGGTGACTATCTTCAACTCTGCCATGGATGGTCGGGACTACTTTGTCTATGTGTGCAGATCAGAGTGCGTGGCATCACGATGACTTCCAAGTGAACGTGTGTGTCTAGACTAAAACTCGCAGACACCGTAAAAGCACTGGACAGGGTAACCCCCAACTCTCCCCCTTCAACTTTCCCCTTCCCCAACTCCCAACACTCCCTCCCCCCCTTCCCCTCAACTCACACCGCAACTTCCCCCACCTCCCCCCCCTCTCCAGCACACACCCCAGCATCTCAACCCATCCCCACCGCCCCAAACTCCCCAAAACTTCCTGAAATAGTCCCAGACAGGCCCAAATGGACCAGTCCGTGGAATGTTACCTTAGTGGACGTCCAGCCACACGTGGTCTAACCATCGCCCCCCCCACCATTTCAGCCGGCAGTTGAAACAGTGCTATGATGATCTCCCCCCGGAGCACGATTAGGCGGTCAATGCAACCTCCCCTGGACCTCCAAGCTCCTCGGACGCTGTCCGGACAGCAGCTTCTCGTTCCGCTCTAATAGTTGGAGACCCTGGCCTCCGCAACACCTCCGCAGTCCTTCTTCTTCGTGCAACTCGTTGCCAATCTCCATCAGCTGTACGCCGCCTTCTCGGTGTGTGGGATTCCTCCTCTTCCGCGGTGATGCCCAGGATTTCGCAAGTGTCCTGCAGGTTCCGCAGATGGTGTGTCTCTCCCTGCCACTTAAAGATAATACGGAAGGGGTGCCCCCAGGAGTAGGGCGTGTCGTGCTGCTTGAGGAAGTCTGTCACAATCTTAAATGTTTTACGTTTCTGAAGCGTGAGTGTAGACAGGTCCTGATATAGCGCCACAGGGTGATCTCGGAAGGTGAGCGAGCGCGCTTTTCGTGCCTCCGCCATGATCCTTTCCTTCAGCGGGAAGTCTGGGAGGAACGCCAGGATGTCTGGGGGGTCCCACCCTGTGTGCCCTGTCGATTCTAATGAGGAAATCATCCCCTTCTCCCAAGACCATGCGAAAGAGTTCCTGCAGGTACCTGACTATATCAGGGTTTTCCTCCGATGATGGCACACCCCGCACCCTAATGCTGTTCCTTCGTGACCTATTCTCCAAATCCTCGTTGTGCAATTGGCTGTTCCCTGAGAGTCAACACTTCCTGCTGTAAAAGAGTGATCTCTTCATCTTGTCTGTGCGTGGAGTTCTCCACAGTGTCCACTCTCTCACCCAAGCCTTCCACCTCCCTGCGGATTTCTCTCACCTCTCCTGCTACTTCCTGCTTCAGGGCTTGGAAGTCTTCCCTCAGCGTGCCAAATAGAGACTCTAAAAAGGATCTGGTGACCGGAGGTTCCGCCGCCACACCAGAGTGTGAGCTCCCAGCCGCTCCAGGCGAGGAAGAGTTCTTGTCCCCCTTGTTCTGCTGTCTGTTGAGCATCTCCGGAAGCGTGCGATCATTGTGTTTGCCCCCTCGCTGAGCAGCCATGATGCAGGCCTCTCCACCAGTCCGTGCGCCTGTCTCTGCCTTTCCTCACACCAACTCCCGCACCCCCATGAGTCTGCCACCGGGCCAGGGCAGGCGTTGGTCTACGTTAACCCCAAAGACCACGGCTGGTCAAGGTCAGTCGCCGCACCCCAGGCCGAAGCGGGGGAAGTTGCGCTCGCTGTCCCCAGGGAGTCTCCGGTGCTGCATTTCTGGGGCGAACAGTGGCGCAGGGGATCCGATGCTATCACCGGTGTCCAGCCGGTACTCGGGGTCGAGGGACGCACCACATCAGCACGGTGTCCCGTAGCGCTCCGCGCCCCCTCCCCTACAGCTCTCTGGTCGTGTCCCCGTGCCTGCTTGGGTCTGACGCCAGTCGTGGCATCCGACGGTAAGGGCCGCCGCCCAGATCTTCGTCGTCTCAACCCTGTGTACTCCGAGGCGTCTGTGAGGGAGATAGCTCTTTCAAGGGTGCGTCCGCTGCTCCTCCGCCTGCATCGTGTCTCTGTGTGCGCGGCCGGTTTGCTGTGGGCCTCGCTGGTGGTCCTGCGCCCAGGTGGGTTGGCGCCGGGGGCGCAGGGGTGCCACAGGCTCGTCAGGTGCCCGTGTCTAGTCGGCCTTAATCAGCGCTCGTGAGGGCCGCAGCCCCACTGGACGCCGCGCCCGGCTTCCTGCACGGCTCGGGGAGGCCTCCAAGCCGGGCACTTGCGTAGCTCCCACCCCGGTCACGCCAGCACCTCGGGGCGGGGAGATCTTCAGGCTCCGGCCAGTGGGTCCGCTACTTCCGGCACCCCGCCTGCTTCGCCGCCCGGAGATCCCACCTAGCAGCGGGTAGCAACCGCTCTAGTCAGCGCACTCACTGTTCGGTCTTGGGGCCAGCTTCAGGTCCGGGTGGGGATCCCGGGTCCCGGCGCGTCGCCATCTTGGAACGCAGGGAAGAGAGCGGAGGCGCCCCGGACACCGTGCCGCTCCACACCGCTATGAGTGGCTCCGCAGTCCGCTGTTGTCGGGGAGCTCCGCACACTCCAGTCGGTCAGCTCTGCGCCTCACCGCCGTCTCGTGGTCCACCGTCCCGTCGGGACTGGGGCGCTGTGCCAGCCCCGGTCGGCACTGGTCAGCAATTCGGCACCGCTAACTCGGTGAGTTCTCGCTCCGCAGGGCGCTGGCGTCGGCGGCCAGACGGTGACCAACTCCCCTGGTAGCTCAGCTACTCAGTGTGGCTCCGGAGGGGAGATTTAGCTGAAATCAGGGCTTGGGGCCTCAGATGGGGTCAGGAGCTCCGGCAGACACGTCTTTCTACCCCGCCATCTTGGCCGCGCCCCCTACCAAGCACATTTAAACTAAATAAAGTAATTATAGACAGACAGAAACAATGTCTCAACCTAAGAAGATTTGTTCGGATTCTCCTTTGAGACTTTTTGGATTTAGAATATACAGGAGGCTGAGACTTCATTGACTGCTTTAGAAAAATATTGACATTACTTGATTTTGAAACAATAATATGGTGTGATCAGGTGTTGTACATACATACTCTTCATAACTGGTTCATGGTTGGGAGATGATATGGCTCCAGTCTTGCATGAAGCTTTTCCTCTTGGCTATCAAACTATCACACAAAATTGTATAGGAAAAAAAAGGAGGTGGCCTAACGTTGTGTTCAAGCAAACATTACATTTCTGTAAAAATCATCTCAATACAATGGTGTGAGGCCCTCTTCACCAAATGCAACCCTACACTATCTTCCTTCTGGTGCTTCCAGCTTCTTTACAGACCTCCACTTAGCAATGCAACATTCTCCGATACACTTCTAGGCACAGTTTCAAACATGATAACACTATATTCCACCTATGCATTCTGGGTGACCTCAACATTTGGTTTGACAAACTCAATATGCCCCCAACCAAAATGTTCCTCATTGGTCTAGACGTACTGAACCTGCATCAGATGTTCAACAAACCCACACACATTACTGCAGACATTCTAAATGTTACTTTTGACTCACCTCGTCAGACCACATTTGCTTGCTTTCCAACATAAAGCAACTCACCTAAAACCACTTTACGTGCATCCAACTACCGAGAGTGGAACAAACTCAATTTGGAACACTTAGAAACACAGCTAACATCCAGTACAGATCTAGATACAGCAAATTCAGTTACAAAACGATATGAGTGGCTACAGGAAGCTTTTGATATCCTAATACCACTCAAATCTAAACAACAGAACAAAAGAAAACAGGCACCTTGGCGAAACATAGAGATAAAATAACAAATTAGAAAGCTGCAACATGCCTGGCTCAAAAAAAACACCAATGAAGACAAACTGTGCCTACAGATACTTAACAGATTATACAAGTCAGCTATCACAAAATCTAAGAAAATGTACTATTCAGAGTGAATTCAAAATGCTAAATGTGTAAAGAAAGAATTCTATGAAAGTCTCAATGAATTATTTTGTAAACCAAATTGCCTAGAACTCATCCTGTTACTTAAGATTTCACAGACAAACTGTCAAATCATTATAAGGCCACAGCAGAACCACTGGACTCATGTTTAAAACAAATAAAGCACCATCAATTACCTTTTTCTAAATCAAACAACCTAAGAATACTCTAACCCAGCCTCTCCATTTCTTCCAACAAATGTCACACGATTAATTTATCAACCTGGTCAAAGCAAGTAGGCCTGCCGGCCGTGCTTCTGACCCCTGTCCACCACACACCTTCAAGAGTATTCTTCTAACAACCTCTGCTGCTACACCAACAATTACTTAACTATAGGAAAATTTCCAGATGAACTAAAAAAAGTCATTCATGCGCCCAAAAATAAACCTGAATCTGCTGAACCCTGAAAACCACAGACCGATTACAAGTGGACCTTTCCTGGACAAACTGATAGAAAAAGCAGCATTTGCGCAGGTGTCCCAGTTCATTGAAGATAATGCCATTCTTTCCGATTTCCAAACGGGATTCCGTCTAGGAAGAGTGTAAGAAGCTGGCTCTGTATATACTATACCAAAGTAAGGTATAGCATGCACAGAGTCCAGGGAGTCCCCAGAGGTATAGCAGAGGCTATCTTTGTGCTAGTGTGGGTGAGCAGTTAGGCTTATCCAGAGAGTGTGTTAAAAATGTATTGTATTCACTTAATCAAGGACTAATACACACACTCAGAGACAGATTCCAGACCAATGAGGTAAGTATACAAAATATATACTTATGTTTTATTTTAGAAACAAGCAGGACTTGGCATAGGTGAGTAAAATATACCTTAAAATGAAATATTGTTCAAGGAAATACAGTTGTACTAGAAATTGCAGTTGTTGCAGGTTTGTATCAATTTTAAATGTAGTTTTTATCATACAGTTAGTACTTTCAGATTACTTTTTAGTTACTTCCGGGTTACAGTGAGTACACCTTAAGATCCCTACATACAAGGTAAGTATGAATTTGTTTATACTTTGCAGTAATTTCTTTTCTTCATACAACACAGTTCAACACTTAGATATTTTTTAGGCCCAATAACTCTTTATTACATGGGTTCCTATGTGGGAAAAGTATTAGTGATTTTGGCGGTAAGTACACAACCTAAAAGGGTGAGTTTTGGGGGTTAATACCAAGGTCTACATGGGCACTCAATTTGCACCACCAACGGCACTGGAGCGGCCGGATGTAGAGTGCCCCATGTTTGCCAATGGGCCTAAGGGGGCCTTCGGTTAGGGACTGCTGACAAGCAGGCCATTCGGTTGTGGGAGACAAGCTCTTGGGGTTAAGATCAGCACTGCAGGAGCCAACGTCCAGCACAGTTGCACCACCCACCCATTACTCGGGCGACCGGGTGTAGGGTGCAAAATGGGCATTAGGAACCCTGTGCTTTCCAATGGAGAACTTCGGTTTCTGAGAGATGCTGCAGGCTCGGGCAGGGAAACCTTTTGAAGGGGACCTGGACACAATTGGTTGGGCCACCGAAGGCCATGGGGTTTAGGTGCAGGGGTGTCTTCTGGCATCTGCTACTCTTACTAGCTCTCGTCGTGGCTGGGAGACCCTTCAGGCATCATCTAGAGTCTTGTGGGAGGTTGAGGATTGCCAGATTCCAGGTCAGGATCACTGGGGAGCCCTCCTTGGGGTGTCGGGACACTCGAACTCGCGTCATGGGCGTCCAGTGCAGAGTGGTGCAATGTAATCTAGATTCTGAAGGTGAGTCTTTGATTGAGCAAATTTGGTGCTCATGGAAGACAGAGTCTGTGGGAAGGTTGCAGGGCAGGTCTTCTGGGTTGTGGGAGCTGCTGACTGCTGAACTACGGTACAAAAGGGGGTGTAATGGACGGAGCATCTGAACCAATCAAACACTCACACGCAGTCAAAAGATCTGGGTTTAATCCATCACCATTCTTTAGCCCACTCTGCCACCCCAGTTCAGACATGGCTATATGCAAATCAGTCTGACCCTGTGCCTCATGGGAACAGTCCAGCCCGAACTGCCAAGCCATGCCTTCCCTGGACCGGAAAGAAGCTTCCGAGGACCGGTTGCTGGCATTCCAGCCGTCTTCAGCCCAGATTGCTTGAATCCAGTGGCAAGGTGAGCAAGGGACTCACGTCTGAGCATACCCTTTCACACTTATGTCGGCCAAAAGCGGTACAAAAGGGGGTGGTAATGGACGGAGCATCTGAACCAATCAAAAACTCACACCCAGTCAAAAGACCTGGGTTTAATCCATCACCGTTCTTTAGCCCACTCTGCCACACCAGTTCAGACATGGCTATATGCAAATCAGTCTGACCCTGTGCCTCATGGGAACAGTCCAGCCCGAACTGCCAGGCCATGCTTTGCAGTTCGGGCTGGGCTGTTCCCATGAGGCACAGGGTCAGACTGATTTGCATATAGCCATGTCTGAACTGGGGTGGCAGAGTGGGCTAAAGAATGGTGATGGATCAAACCCAGACCCTTTGACTGGGTGTGAGTGTTTGATTGGTTCAGATGCTCCGTCCATCACCACCCCCTTTTGTACTGCTTTGGCCGCCATAAATGTGGCGGGGTATGCTCAGACGTGAGTCCCTTGCTCACTTTGCCACTGGATTCAAGCAAGCCGGGCTGAAGATGGCTGTAATGCCAGAAACCAGTCCTCGGAAGCTTGTTTCCGGTCCAGGGAAGGCATGGCTTGGCAGTTCGGGCTGGACTGTTCCCATGAGGCACAGGGTCAGACTGATTTGCATATAGCCATGTCTGAACTGGGGTGGCAGAGTGGGCTAAAGAATGGTGATGGATCAAACCCAGACCCTTTGACTGAGTGTGAGTGTTTGATTGGTTCAGATGCTCCGTCCATCACCACCCCCTTTTGTACCGCTTTAGCCGCCATAAGTGTGGCAGGGTATGCTCAGACGTGAATCCCTTGCTCACTTTGCCACTGGATTCAAGCAAGCCGGGCTGAAGACGGCTGTAATGCCAGAAACTGGTCCTGGAAAGCTTGTTTCCGGACCAGGGAAGGCATGGATTGGCAGTTCGGGCTGGATTGTTCCCATGAGGCACAGGGTCAGACTGATTTGCATATAGCCATGTCTGAACTGGGGTGGCAGAGTGGGCTAAAGAATGGTGATGGATCAAACCCAGACCCTTTGACTGGGTGTGAGTGTTTGATTGGTTCAGATGCTCCGTCCATCATCACCCCCTTTTGTACCGCTTTGGCCGCCATAAGTGTCGCAGGGTATGCTCAGACGTGAGTATCTTGCTCACTTTGCCACTGTATTCAAGCAAGCCGGGCTGAAGACGGCTGTAATGCCAGAAACCGGTCCTCGGAAGCTTGTTTCCAGTCCAGGGAAGGCATGGCTTGGCAGTTCGGGCTGGACTGTTCTTATGAGGCACAGGGTCAGACTGATTTGCATATAGCCATGTCTGCACTGGGGTGGCAGAGTGGGCAAAATAACGGTGATGGATCAAACCCAGACCTTTGACTGGGTGTGAGTGTTTGATTGGTTCAGATGCTCCGTCCATCACCACCCCCTTTTGTACCGCTTTGGCCACCATAAGTGTGGCAGGGTATGCTCAGACTTGAGTCCCTTGCTCACTTTCCCACTGGATTCAAGCAAGCCGGGCTGAAGACGGCTGTAATGCCAGAAACCGGTGCTCAGAAGCTTGTTTCTGGTCCAGGGAAGGCATGGCTTGGCAGTTCGGGCTGGACTGTTCCCATGAGGCAAGGGTGTAGCCAGGGGGGAAGTTCAGCTGCCATTTTAATGTCAGGCCGTGCAGGCAGTCTTCACAGGGATGGTGGGGGGGGGACTGGAAAGACCTGGAGGATTCAGCGTGTATACAAGGGAATTAGTAAGGAACAAAGTTACACAGAGTAAACAAAGGATAGATGCAGTATTGCACAATACAAATCATGTTGTTAAAAAATGCGAATAAACAGGGATGTTGAACATGGCATAAAAAGAGTGGGAGGAACAGTGGTAACAGCAATATTCTTGGACGGTGTATGTTTCAGTGGAGAGGAGGGAAGATCAAAAGTAGTCCAGGTGGAGTCCAGTGGGGCAAGAGATCCGGATCTGGTCACAAGATGGCGGAACGGGACAGTAGTGATCCTCGAGGATGGTCGCAAAATGGAGGGGAGCAAAAGCGAAGAAGACAAAAAGTCCAAATGAATTTGATTCTTACCTCTGCTCAAACCCTCAAGCTTGTCCCAGAAGTCTTACGGGAAGCCAGTCAGGCTGAATGGAACTAGGAGAAGTACTGGGCTGGTGGATTTTTGGGAGGCATCTCTAAGATGTCCTCTGTGTGCATTTTTTATTAAATCCCACACTGGCATAAGTGTGGGTTTAATGTGCTGATAAGTTTACTACCAAACTATCAAGTATCAAAGGAAGAAAGAAACCTCGAATGACCATGGACTTCAAGCTATCAATGAATACCCAAGTGGACAAACTAGGAAGATCATGCTTTGTTAATATAAAAACTCTGCGATTGATCTTTTCCCACCTGGGATTTCTACACAAGGTCCTGGCTACCATCTCTTGTTCTGTTCAAACTCGATTATGCCGATAGCCTCTACCACGGGTAACCGGTTACATGTTTTTATTAAATAATAGCAATAATGTGCATAATACTGATTTGCACATCAACATATAGATGAGCATTGCGGATTACACTGACAAATATGGAATATAAACAAAAAAGAAGCAAAGAAATAATAACAAAGAGAGCAAAATAACCAATAATCACCACAGTGCAGGTTTGTACAACAGTGGATTGTAGAATACATTACATCACAATTGGCCAGCCATCATCGCAATTGTTTGATAGTGGAAGGACACATCAATCAGTGAGTTCGGAATGGAGCAGGAAGTAGGAGCAAAGCGGTTACCAGATACTTTTTGACCGGGAGGTAGGAGGAAGCAAGGATGAGTAGACATGGCTGGTATTGTCACAGTACATCAAATCCATTAGCCAGGCCTTCAATATTGGTGGGTAAATTCCACCCCAATCCAAATAGACGTGTCGCTTAGCCAACAGGAGCGTAATTGCAGTAAAATGCCTTATGCAAAGCCACAGAGGAAGAGCATATCCCAGCAGCACCGGTAAAGGCGAGGGAGTAAGGTTGGTCTCAACCATTAAAAAGAGATGTTCAAAGACCGACTCCCAGAAGTCACACAGATTACTTGTGGAGCCACCCCTGAGGCGGAAGCCGGGGGCTATATTTGACTTGTAGCACTTTATATTAATAGCGCTTTTTAAAAAAACTTATCTCTCTTTTTTTCCGAGCAATTTGCACACGCTCTTTTAAAAATTGTATTCATTGTGTTTACATACCGTGTTTTCAGTAAAACACTCACTTGGACGGAAAGACACTGCCCGACCCGCATTCACTCCAAGCACAGCCGATTGGACGGTGTTGGGACCGTTGGTGGACGCCATTTTGGGTGAGGAAGGGGTAACGCGCTAGTCGCCGCTGCCTCCCACCCTCCCTTCCTCTCTTCCATAAAATGTGCACTAATCCCAGACGGTGCAGCGGGCGCGCCGGCGCGCCGAAGGCGAGCCAAAGACAAGCCCGTCTGCTCCCGTACGTGCCAGGACCGGGCCTAGGGCCACTACCCCTGGTCCATCAGATACAAGTGGGCACGTACGCTACTCGGCTGATGTCTTCCTACAGCTAAGATCAGCTCAAACAAATACCTGCCCCTTATATGATCCTGAGCACATCGGTATGATAGTAACATACAACTGTCCGCATTGCACATTACCTCTACCTTTCACCACCAGCAAAACAGGTGCCACACCCAGTACAATAACGAAAGCCAAGTTTATCACAACTGCACTCATTAACGCCAGATCTCTTGGAAAACATTGTCAGGAGATTCAAGATTTGATTCTCGATAAAAATATAGACGTGTTATTTATAACTGAAACCTGGATGGATGCCGATTCAGGCCTAGATATAGTGATCGCTGTACCGCAGGGCTACACGATACATCGACTAGACAGACAGAGAAAAAAAGGAGGAGGATTAGCAATTATTTTTCGTGACAACCTCTCTGTCAGAACCTTCCCGATTCCATCCAACTGCTGTGAAGCCCTTCAATTTGCCATTAAGGTAACTCCCTCATTCACTTTAAAAGGAATACTCATGTACAGACCACCTGGCCCACGTGCCGCCTTCCTGGCTAATTTTAACTCACTGATTGAATCTCTGGTGACTGAGGACTCCACGATGATTCTAGGGGATAGGAACTTTCACTTAGAGAAAAAGGAGGACGTAGACTCCCAAGCACTAAGGGAGGACCTAGAAAGCCTGGGGCTGCATCAACTGGTTAATGCCCCCCACTCATGAGGCTGGACATACTTTAGATGGCATTTTTTCCAACATAGAAGGGATAACAGTCCATGATATCCTTCCCCTTACATGGTCTGATCATTATGCCATACTCTGCACTCTTCCTATTACTGGACTCCCCCTAACCAGACAGGCTCACTTAAATCAAGAGCCCTTCAAAGTATGGAAAGATATTGATAATGGAGCTCTCACAGACCTCCTGATCAAAACCTGCCCCATCATACCCTTGGACCCTAATGAAGCCGTTAAACAATTTTCAGACTGGATAGGAAAGGCAATGGACCTATTGGTCCCCTCTAAGATCCTCTCTAGAAATAGAAAGCTGCCTTCAGCTCCATGGTTCACAGAAGAACTCAGGAGACAAAAACAAGAATGCAGAAAACAAGAAAGATACTGGCGAAAGTCTTACGATCAAGGCTGCAAACTCCGCTATAAGGAGACTCAGCTTAGTTACAAAAAAATGATACTAGAGGCCAAAAAAAGTTTTTGGGAGATCAAATTGATAATGCCAAAAACTCCAGCAAACAGCTATTTGAGGTAGTGAAACAACTGGCTGGGAAGCCTGCCGACACAGCACCTATTCCTTCGCAGGCTCTCTGTAACTCGTTGGCTAACTTTTTTTTCTCCAAAGTTAATGACATTTACTTAGAGTTTTCGACCAGCGACCCACCAGTTTCAACTGCCACACATACATGTTCTCCCACCTGCTCGCTCACCCAGTTTGAGGAACTCGAGGAGGAACAAATCAGGAACATCATGCAGTCAATAAAAACAGGATCTGCCTTGGACCCCTGTCCACCCAGGGTTTATCTACCAGTTATTGACACCATCAGCCCAGCTATTATGCTAGTCTGTAACACGATACTTAGGTCAGGGATCTATCCAAACAGCCTTAAAAATACCCTTATAAAACCACTTCTTAAAAAACCAGGTTTAGATAAGGAGCAGTTGAAGAACTACAGACCCATTGCCAGTCTGCCATTTGTAGCCAAAGTGGTCGAAAAGGCAATAAATGGCCAGCTGTCTGATTACCTTGAGAAAAACTATCTGCTTGATGACACGCAGTTCCGTTTCCGGAAACTCCACGGAACCGAGACTGCCTTGAATAAGGTGGCTGATGATATCAGAACCACTAGAGACCTTGGAGGGACTGCTGTCCTCATAATGTTGGACCTTTCAGCGGCCTTCGACACAGTCAATCATTCTGTTCTGATTGTCCGTTTCGGAAATTTGGGCATTGGTGCCAAAGCTAAAGACCTGCTGGCCTCATTTCTGTCTAGCCGCACACAAGCAGTGACGCTGGGACCTTTTAAATCACCAGAACTTGCCTTGCCATGTGGTGTTCCTCAAGGCTAATCTCTAACTCCGACACTATTTAACATTTATGTGTCGGACTTAGCTAGGGTTATTAAATCATACCAGATGAGCCTTACCTCCTATGCTGATGACACCCAGCTGGTGCTTGCCATAAATAATAATGGAGAACAGGTGGCAGCACGCTTTCAGGAAGGCATGTCGGCAATCGAAGACTGGATAAATACCAACTGCCTTAGGCTGAACTCCGAGAAGACGGAGGTAGTTATCTTCTGGAAGATCTCCCCCCTATGGTCAGCAGAATGGTGGCCCTCATCCTTGGGAGCCGTACCAGTACCAGTAGCTAAGGTCAGAAATCTGGGAATAGTCTTTGACGAGAAGCTCAACTTCGTGGCACATGCTAATCAAACCGCGGCAAATGCCCATCACAAACTCAGGCTTATCCGGAAAATCATCCCATTTCTTTCGGAAAGCGCTGGAAAAACTGTGGTGAGCACCCTTGTGCTCTCCTCTTTAGACTATTGCAACGGCTTATTTGCCAATGCACAAAACCGGGTACTCTCCAAGCTGCAAATGATTCAAAATGCGGCAGCTAGAGTATTATCCAGGACCCCTAAATTTAAATCTATCAGTCATACCATCAGAAACTACCACTGGCTAACAATCAGAAACCGAATTAAATTTAAATCCCTCTGTCTGACATTTAAGGCCATCCACAACCAAGGCCCAATGTTCCTGCAAGAACAGCTTACTACCTACTGTCCATCTAGACAACTGAGATCTATGTCACAACATATACTGGCAGTACCCCGTACCAGGACAGCTACTTGGGGAGATAAGCGTTTCACAGTGACAGCAGCCAGACTCTGGAACTCGCTTCCGTTAACAATTAGATCGAGTCAATCCCTTCTCTAGTTCCGGAAACTGCTGAAGACGTGGTTGTTTAACCAGTAATTAGCCCTTTGCCACTGTGCGGCCACCTCTAGAGATCCTAACAGTAATCTTAGCGCCAAGACGGCCACGGGCATATGTATGCGCTTTATAAATCTCAATAATAAATAAATAAATAAATAAATATGTTTATAATTATTCGATACACATTGGGTCTGTTCGCAACAATAAGTCCACATTTTGTCTGTCAAAGGGTGTGCGAAATCTCCCTCCCAGGCTGTCCTCCCCAGATGGTACAATCTAGAGACCAGGTGCGCATTGTCGTGTGTTGTAATTATTTTGTTGAGGGGCATGAATTCAGGGAGTTCTGCTGCCAGGGGACGTAATACTGTAGCCCATGAGATTTTCGTTCTGTGTATAAGGAAGCGGTCCAATACACTCGCATCTTGATCCTTCGTCAAATATGCTACGGAGAGCATTTGACCGTTAACAAACATATAGCCCATAGTCTGAAGGCGGTTGCAGGCAATCACCCGCTGAGTCAGTGTTTCGGTAGTAGGAGGCAGCCATGGGTTGTCCAGTAAGAGAGTAAAAATGTTCAGTCACTAAATATTTACAAATACGTCCGCAAGCCCAGCTAGGGGTTTGCAAAGTGTGGATTTCAGCAGGAGTCCTAGTGAGCCTAAGCAGGAGAATGGAGGAGAGGGGAGAAGGGCGATCCTGGTTAAACTCCGGTTTAAGAAATTACAATTGCGCATCTGGATAATACAATAATATGTATCGTGTGTTTGCGCCACTAAATAGTATAAATATAAATCGGTAACTCCAAACCCACCCGCTCAAACGGCTGAGTGAGCATCTGCCCTTTCACCCGTGCCTGACTCCCTGCCAAATCTGTCTTGTGAACATGCCATGGAGGGTGTTGAACAAAGTAACCGTGAGTGGGATTGGGATATTCAGGAACAAATACAGAAAATGGGGCAGTACTACCATTTTAATGATCGCTGTGCGACCAGCGATAGATAATGGAAGCGCTATCCAGCGGTCTTTTTATCCCGCCAGCCGGACTATGGCCATGCAGTAATTAAGACAGATGACCTGCGCAGCTGGGTGGTGTAAGACTACCCGAAGATATCTCGGAGGATCATCGCACCAGCACAAGGGGAAGTCCAGTGCAAAGGGGAGGGTGGTCTCTATCAGTGGAAAGACTTCAGACTTGGACCAGTTTATGACCAGCCCCAAGAAGACCCCGAACCTCACCACCTCACCGAAAATCAGTGAGAGGTTTGTGGAGGGTTCACAAACAAATAAGAGAATGTTGTCCGCATATAATGAAGCCAGAAGGGGGCCGGATGGAACCCAATCCCTCGTTGGAGGTGACGCTCTTGTAGATGCAGCACCAACAGGTTCCGCATCTACAAGAGTGGCCTCAAGTTCCGTTTACTCCAGAGCAGGAATATCAGGGCGCATAGAGCGAGTGGGAGCATCACCCACCGATATCCTGCTTGCCTGCGAAGTGTATAGTTAGGCTGTGGGGATTTAGGTTTAACCCTATAATAACTGATAAAACCCCACTGAAAGAAAAATAACCCTCACCGGTGAAAACATATAAACACTGAAAAAACACCTGCACAACCACAAACTAAATGCCATTCAAAGAAAGGAAAAAGAAAGTGAAAGAGTCATTTTGTTATTACTGAAGGGGTCAATAAAATGTACCTTTGTTATACAAGCTAGCAGTAAGAAAGACTGGCTAACATTATTCTGCTTGAGTTTTGTTCTTTAGGGATGTCACTAAAATATTGGTTCTTCTTCCTTTTACTTTTTTCAGTTTTATGGCCTTTAGTCTAAAGATGCAGGGTTTAGTTTCATGTTTTAGGTCTAGTTTAATTATTTTATATACTGTAGAGAATCAGGACATATCAAACTCATATTTGATATTTTGGCTGCATTTGATTCTTTCATTGATAGGTAAAATGGCTAGTTTCATAATAATCTTTCCTAATATGTGTCATCACATTTACTCACAGAGAATGGGTAAAAACCCTTAATACATCAGACCATGGTTTCTGGTGGGTCAGTATTGATAGTAGGTAAATTGCCAACACCTCAGGCTTTAAACATTAAATGCAAGGTATAGTGACAAGTATATATATATATCACCAAGCATCTGGGATAGTGGTGAAAACGTGACACAAGACTTTTGGAAAACATGGAACGCAGTGTCACTTGTTATGCTCTGCAAAAAAGGTTCTTTCCAAGTTCAACAAAGATTGGAATGATATTATTTGTATTTGCAGTGATTCAGCTACGTATATAAAAAAATTGTGTGATGACCTGTCAAAATTGATAACCGAGCTGAAGTGATTCCCTGTAGGAGATCCTTGCCACTTGTTAGATGGTATGTTGAAAGCATCTTTACAATCTTCAGAGTTAATGAGGGATGCTATTGACTTTTTAGTCCAATCTGGTGCACTGTTTTCTTATGCCCAGGAAATAAAACACAAATATTTATCATTTCGTGCTTTATGTGGCATCAAAGAAAGAGTCATTCCAACTGTGTCCCTTAGCTGACGGTTCTCAGCCCAAGAGGCTATGAATGCTGAGAGGGCCTTTTCACAGATGTTTACATGGGAAGGAAAGCGCGAGCGCACATGACCAAAGACTCACTGAAGAAGTATTGCATGGTGTGCTACAATAAGATTTGCAAAAATCTCTTAGGACCTCATATACACTATACGTACACACTCTATAAACCATGTTCTTTCAGTGCGGAAAGCAAGCAATGATAAAAGCAAAACGTTCCATAAACACCGGAAAAAAACTTTTTCTGTTGTTTTTAGTGGCATGAAAACGTGTAACCACTGATAACAACTGTTTTTTAAGATATTGAAAACACTGAAAAAACCCCACCAGAATTGACCAAAAATAGAAACTGAAAACAGGACAGCCTATGTATAGTACATGAAAGCCGTGCCTCTATGTTCTGGGCGCTACCCCTTGCTGGTCTTATACGGTTGCCACGTTTGTGCAGTATGCAGATTTCACTTCATTGGGGGAGCCCAGGATTATGAGCAGACTCACCCTTCCGGTTCAAATAAGCTCTTCATGGCGCAGACATCACCACTGCGCCTCCTTCACAGGCCAAAAAGCTGCGGTCTCTGTTACTGCCGCAGCGGTGGCCCCACCCTCAGGCCCGCTTGGGACTCCTATTGTCACAGGGCCTCCGAGGGCTATGTCAGGTCGCCGCTACGGGGGCAGCGCACTTTGGGATCAGGAGCACCCTTACGAGATATGCTTTGCTCCGTCCCCGCTCTGATGTATACGACGGTGGCAGCAGCTTTAAGGGGCCATGATTACTGTGAAACAGCATTGTGGAACAGCTAAATTAGAGCGGCCACCCGAGCTCCTGATTCAAGCCACCATCTTGGTGCTTGGTTAGGCCATGCCCCCTACCACTGATCACCTTTAGTAACGATGAAAAGACTACAACTGATTCAGAACTTTGCTGCCAGACTGCTCTTACATCTAAAGATGCAAGCCCACATCTCCCCTGCCTTGAAAGCCCTACATTGGTTACCGTTTGCCAGAGGACCCACATTCAAGCTGCGAGTGGCACGTCCTTCAGCCAAGCATTGGAACTCTTTACCCCGAACCAAAGATCCATGGATAACCACCTTATCTTTAGAGTACTACTCAAGAATTGGCTCTTCCCCATACAGCCACCTTACTCAAACATAAATATACAGCGAATCCCGCTGTATGTAAGCATTTATTTGGACTATAGATGTATACCTACATAATAATAATAATAATAATAATACTGTGATTTATTAAGCACGACAGCTACCCCTAACACAGGGGTGTCCCGGCGCTAAAAAACACTAGGTAGATAAGCGTCAGAGGCAAGAATGCGTATTTTCGGTCTACAATGCTACTGTCTTGAAAAGCCATTTCTTCAAGGCTTTTTTAAAACAGAATTCTGACTTGGCACTTCGGAGAGTGGCTGGGAGGGTGTTCCACAATATGGCTGTTTTGACCGTGAATGCTCTCCCACCCAGTCGTGCTTTCTCAAAGTGCGGAGTCTGCAGCCAGTTGAAGGAGTTCAGAACGCAACACCCGGTTTTGTTTGTAGGGGCAGAGTCTTTCCTTCAGATACTTCGGGTAATTTCCATTCAGAGCGCGATAGGCCATTGTCATGGCCTTAAATATGATTCTTTTCGCTACTGGCAACCAGTGGAGTTTGTGTAAATGCGGAGAGACATATTGTCGGAATGGAATCCGGCAAACCAGTCTCGCAGCAGCATTTTGAATCAATTGAAGGAGATGGATAGCATATTTAGGGAGGCCAAGGTACAATGCATTAGCATAATCTAACCTTGATGTAACTGTAGCATGTACAACTGTTTTGCGGCAATCTTCCGGTAACAGGTGCAGGATTTTTCAGAGATTTTTTAACTTACTAAGACAGGTCGCAAAGACTTCTTGGGCCTTATTTATGAAGGTCTTGCGCCGCCGGTGCGTCACTTTTAAAATGGGAAAAAGTGACGCACCGGTAGCGCAAGGCCTTCATAAATAAGGCCCCTTGTATTTGGGCTGAAAAGGTCAGATTTGCTTCCCATTTCACTCCTAGGTTTCGAATAGAGGTGGCTGGGGATGGAGGAGTGCCCATTTCAGCTGGCCACCAAAGTTCTGACTCTGGCACATTACCTTGCCCAAAAAACAGAACCTCTGTTTTTTCCGCGTTTAGCTTTAGTTTATTAGAATTCATCCATATAGCTATATCGCGAAAGCACCCCTTGAAATTTTTGAAACCATCCAACTTCTGCTCTTTAAAGAAGAAAACCTGCTGGGTGTCGTCAGCATAGGAAATAGCCTTCACCCCCCCAGTTGGCAATCAGAGAAAACAGAGGAGCTAGGTAAAGGTTAAAAAGTAAAGGGCTCAATGCTGAGCCCTGGGGTACCCCGCAACAGAGTTGATTCGGTTGGGATTCATATGTCGTGAAGGCGACTTTCTGAGTGTGTCCACTCAAATAGGAGGTCAGCCATGTGAAAACATTTCCCTCCAGTCTGGCTTCTTTTAGGTGCTCACCAAGGATAGTATGGTCAAGAGTATCAAAAGCTGCTGACAGATCCAGGAGCGCAGGTGCTCCTGAATCCAGTGACCACCTAATCGACTCTGCCACCTCCAACAGCACAGACTCTGTGCTAAACCCTGCTCGAAAGCCTGATTGAGTATCATGCAAAATCCCATTCTGCTCAATGAAGCTCGTCAATTGGCGCTGAACCAGTTTTTCAAGCCTTTTTCCTGAGAAGAGAAATAGGACGCAGGTTTTTTAAATCGCCCGGGTCTCCAAAGTGTCGCATGCTTCCATTTATCTGGAAAATGCCAGTTTTCAAGGAGGTATTCCAAATATGTAGCAACCGATCCACCAACGAGGGTGCTAGCACCTTCCATAATTTGGGTGGGCATGGATCATTTGGAGCATCCTGTAGCATAATAGGAGAACATTCGCTAAGCCTAAGTAGCTCCCCCCTTAGTGGAGATTTATCCTCTTTCACAGTGGCCTCTGGGGCCCGAAATGACTCGTAGACCTTTATGATCTTGTTGTTAAAATAGTTTGCAATTCTATCGCACAGGGCTGGGGATGAAGTAACTTCTATCCCCAGTGCACGGGGCTTCAAAAAGGATTGAAAAACCTTTAAGATCTCGCTGCTCGACTGCTTAGCATTTCGGATGCTTGATGCAATATAATTTTGTTTCGCTGTTTTTAACTCCTTATTAAACACTTTTACGGCTTCTTTATAGTTTGCTTTAATTTTTTCACAATAACTCAGCCTCCATTTGCGTTCCAACTTCTTGCACCTACTCTTGTGCTCCCTAAGGGTTTTAGAGAACCATGGGGCAGTGGGGGATAGCCTATTTGATTTCCCCACTCTGCCTGGCGCTACCAACTCCACAGCTGAAGCAATCCAATGTTGTAAAAAAACTACATCGGCATCTGGGTTGTCTAGCAAAATAGGGTTGAGTGTGGTACCAGTTAGATTGTTCCAATTTCTTTTAAGCGTAAGGCGTGTTCCTTTAGCTTGCCCTGAGTTTGGTAGGGAAATAGAAAAAAGGGACCAAATAATGATCTGACCATGTCAGGGGGACAGGCGTCTCTATGGAAATGGCAGTACTATTGGAGAAGACTAAATCCAAGGTATTCCCCGCTACATGTGTGGGGCCGGAGACCCATTGTTTGAGGTTCGCCCCATCTAAGAATGTGATTAACTGCATTGCCCTTTGGGCAGCTTAAATCATTTACATGCAGATTAAAGTCTCCCAGGGCCAGAAAATTAGAGTACAGGTTTGAATTTTGGACAATTAAATTACAGATTGTATAAAGGGCGCCCACTGCACAATCAGGTGGTCTATCAATAAGAATCCCCCAAGAGCAGACGTGGGGGTTGGTTGTAGACAGAAATGTAAGCCTTCTATGCCCAGTGCAAAAACAGGAGCCGAGGACACCAGCTCCCAAGTGTCCCTGAATATAATGGCCTCCCCTTTTTCCTCCTTCTCTGTTAACATGGCACATTTTAAAACCTGGAGGGATCGCTAGTGTAATTGTTGTAACTGTGCCCATATTGAGCCAAGTCTCTGTCAGGAACAAAACGTCCTAAGTGCCATCAAATAAAATTGGCCAAACATCATCAGTGTGTTTGGGTAGCGATCTACAGTTTATGAGACAGGCCTTGATTATGCATATACATATGTGTATTGCTTTGTATAAGTGTGTATAATAGTTTTATTTTTAAAGATGTAGATATTTGTTAGTTCTGCTTAAAAATGTACATATTCCTTACAGTTACATGATTCTATGTTTAACATGTATATAAGTGACTACACAAATAAGTGCATTTTTTTATCATAACTATTTATCTAAAATTACTTCACTATGGAATTACAAAAAATGTAAACAAATAAATTAAAGTATAGGACACTTGAAAGTCTGAGTTTATTAAATGCAAGTTTAAGATACATATGTTACCTTCCTTAACCCCTTCGATGCTCATGACGAGCTGAGCTCGTCATGAGGCACAGTTGAGCTGTGCTGATGACGAGCTCAGCTCGTCATGAACAATGGTAAATCTGGGAATGCAGCGCAGAAGGAAAATATCGCTAGCAGCCAAGGTGTTAAGCATATATTTACCCTCCATGTACTTCTGCATCTTTATATTTATGACTTTGCTTCTAATTCAGCATATCCAATGCACTACTCTACATCTTAGCCTATCTCTCATGCAATGTATCCTCTACCTCTATTCTGACTCATCTCAAACCTCATTCTACTACTCATTCCAATGCACTGCCATATTTCTCATCATATACACCTCTCAATATATCCTCTACCTCAACTCTCTAATTAATTTCAAACCTCTTTCTACCACTCTTTCCAATGCACCACCCTATTTCTCTCCCTATACCTCTATCAATGTACCCTAGATATGTCAATAATCCCAAACACATACCACTACTATGATCCCCAAAATAACCCTTTCTATACTATTCCCTTCTGTATCCCTCTTTGCATCATCTCATACCTCTTTTACTATTCAGATCTCCCAAACAAGCCTTTATTAACCCTTCCTTCTGACTCTTCCCCCTCCACCACCCCATTACTCATCCCACCCCCTCCTACTGCCATAAACTCCCCCCAAAAACCTAACACTTTGTAGACCCTTTTCTCTTCTCTCTATCCACTATTCCTTTTCAATCCAAATAACAGAAAATATGTCCACCGCTCAAATAAATTTAATTTTCCCTATACTAATTACCCACTAATCCTGTTTGGGTTCCAGAGTAGCGTGTTTCCTGCCAAAAAGCACTTCAACACCTCATCAGGGGTAGGAAGCACTATATAAATGCAAATCCTTCCTCCTCTTCTGTACCTCCACTATCCTTTTCAATCCAAAAAACAAACTAACATGTCCACTGCTCACAGTAATTTAATATTTCCCCATACTAATTCACCAGTAATCCTTTTTTTGTATCCGGGGTAGGATGCTACTGGCCTAAAAGCGCTTCAACACCCCATCAGGGTAGCAAGCGCTATATAAAAGCAAAACTTTCCCTTTTCTATCACTCTACTATCCTTCACAAACTAAATAGCAGATTAACATATCCACAGCTTAAATTAATTTCATATTTCACTATACTAATTCACCACTAATCCTATATGGGTTCCGGAGTAGAGTACTACTCAGCAAAAAAGCACCTTGACACCACTTCAGAGGTAGTAAGCGCTATATAAATGTAATTACAGTACAATACAATACAATGCTAAAGAAATCTAAAAGATTGGTTTAATGAAATAGAGTGAAAGGTAGATGAAAGCATCACAGTAATTGCAAAAACAAGGAAATAATGCAAAAACCAAAGGGGGAACACAGAATAATTTCAGAATTGAAAACGAATGAGAGAGACTGAATAAGAGGAAAACTGGAGAAAGAAAACAATTTGGCTTTTCAATAATAAAACAGCTTCAAAAGCCTTATAGATTCTACATGGACAGAAGCAGTAAAAGCTTTCCTTATTTGCATGTAGACATGTGCCTGGTGGTGATATTTCACATGACACCTCTCTGCCTCCCTATTCAACCCAGAGGGGATTATACAACAAATTACCACAGACAGCTGAACCAAGGCTCTGCCTTGGCTCATAGAGCCCGTGCAGGAGCTGGACCTTAAAAACGAGTGCATTGTGGTGTTGGGGCCCTAGGCCCACATGGTGGAAGGAATGATGACACAGGACACCAGTTAGGGGATAGCAGATCTGGCCTCGAGCACGTGCGCTCAGGGTCTTTTATTAACAGCGTCACCTGACCCAGTGACGTCTGTGGTGGGTGGGTGTTTAGTGTAAGGTTACACTGCAAACAACGAGACTGTGTCCTGGCAGGACACTACATTCCTCCCCAACTTTAATGAAAGGAAAAACAAATGTCCAACCTGCAAGAAAACAGAACAATAACATTTGATAGCCCCAACAGATCTTCTTCAGGCGATCGCTGGGAGAACGTTGAAAGTTTCAGGATTACAAAGTCAGTCAGATGAGCTTCACCTCGGCGGTGTACTTCAGATCATCCTTGCTTTGCTGTGTTGATGCTTATATACCATGTTCATCACTTGGAGCATTGGGAGCAGGATGGGTGTGACCCTAGAGGGGTCTCGCAGGTGTTCCTAGTCCAGTGGATGACAACGCTTGTTGGTTGTAGGAGACGACTATGTCACGAGGGGTCTTTCTTTGGATTTGCTGATCTTGATGCATTCACATCTCCGTCCGGCCAAGTAACTTCCGACTTGCCTTCCTTGCCAGACTCCTCTCTCACTGGAGCCTCGAAGACTGGCCTCTCCTGCTTGGACTCTTCTCTCACTAGAGACGCTGGGAGGACCCTCTTGTCGGACACGACGGGACCGGGTGAGCCGTGCGGGCTTCGCATGAGCCGCGCAAAGGCGTCGCTGCCGAACTGCCAACGGACTCACCGCCAAGTCTCTCATGATGTCCTCGGGGGTGTTGATGTCATCCGCCAGGATGGTCTTGCCGTTAGGACATGGGTTCAGTGTCTTCACGAGACCGTTTCTCGGTGCCAGGTGTTTACCTGGGGCCTTCATGCTTCCTGTTGCCTCTCGTGGAGCTGCCGCCGCTGCACCTCTCCCATCCGGATTCCTCTCTCACAGGATATGCGGCCGAGGCCATTGTCCCCTGGACCGCCACTTGATCGCGTGGGCTGTACGGGTCGCTGCCGAACTTCGGACATGGCCACAGTCGAGTCTTGTGTGGTCCACAAGGGTGGATTGTCTAGTGCTCGGGTATGCTCTGCTTCGGCAAGCTTCAGGTTCACGGGGCACCCATGCAGTTCTTCAGTGGTTGGTCTCCTCGAATGCAGGTTGTAGGGATTACTGGGATCCACACGGATGTTGCGATGCTCCTTGGACAGCACCGATGTTCCTGTGTGCTGTGGTTCTCTCTCCTCCTCTGTGGAGTGATGTTGTGTTACTCCATTCTTCCTCTCCGTTCACTTTCTTGACGCGGTCCAGTCTTCTTTCTTGCTTTCTCATGCTAACCAGGATTCTCCATGTAGCGGGCCCTCTACATGTCGTTCCCGTGGTCTTGTCCATGTGGTGGGACACTGTCTTCACTTGGCTTGGAGACTAGACCTGTCGTCGTATCTTCTCTGTTGCTGCTTTTCTTTCCTTGGTGACCAGACTGGGTGGTCGTTTTTCATCTTGGGCATGAGTTGTCATGCTGTGCTATTTTCTTTGTGGTCGCTATTCACCGTCACGGTGTTTTGGCGTTGGCGCGCTTTGTCTGCGCGGAGGAGGGTTGCGTCACTGCTCCTGGTGCAACTCTGGTGCATGCTGCCATGCGTGCTGACGGTGGCGCTCCGGTTGCTGCGAGACATTGCTGTCTCTGTTGGGGACCTTTGTGTGCTGTCCCGTGGCATTGGTGTGTCGCTGTGTAGCGTCACTTTGGCGCTCTTGATTCCTGGCACGTTCCGGCGCAGTGCTGCGCAGTCCTGTTGTGCGGGTGTGGAATTCTTGGACGCCTGTTGCGAGTCGTTGGGTACTTGCTGCTTTGGCTGTTGTCAGGGACTTGCTGCTTTGGACCGTTGGCGGGAGTGGTTGATGCTGCGGTGAACACCTGTGGCCACAAGGCGTCGCTGCTCTCTCCGTCGTTTGCTCTCGGCAGTCGTTTTCCCTGGACGTTCTTCCAGTGCTTGGCAGGCGTTTCCCTCCAGACGTTCTGTCAGTGCTTGGATGCTTGGTGAGACGTTCGTGCCTCTTTCCCACGTCGCGCTGGAAGTGTATGCATCTGCAGACCCTTTGCTGGTGTGTGTGGGTGTCTTCTGCGTGGTTGCGCACTTACTTGCTGCGTGACATTGGATGCTTTCCTTGGGGCGTTGCACAGTCTGAGGCCCCTTGCTGCAGCTGCTTGCTTTACCTCTGTAGGCTGTCCCTTGTGCTTACTTGTGCTTGTTTGTTCTTGTGGCTTCTTTTGGGTGCAATACCACCTAGTGACCACTAGATGGCAGTGTGGGCTGGATTCCCTTCAGCAACAGCTTGCCTCCTCTTGGTGACTTTCCTTCCCATGTTGTTAGGGCTTGCAGGACTTGCTTCTGCTATGGAGTGTGCAGGAGGGGGCTGGAGTTACTGCTGTCTACAGGTAAGTCCCATTTCTTTCTTTTGTCCTTTTCCAGTTGGGGCAGTATGCAGCTTGCAGCTGTAGGGCACAACAGTGTTTATGGTGCAGTCTCTCTCCATTGCCCTCTGTCTCTGTATTGGGCGCAGTGATGCACTTTGGCCACTAGATGGCAGCGCTCCGACGGACCCCCGGCAGCTTCACACCCGCTGCTGACGACACTGCCGGTGCAAGGCTTCTCTCCTGGGCTCCCCCCTTCACGTCCTCAGGCGCAGGCACACCCAAACCAGGTAGGCTCTTTTCGCTTCTCTACTCCCGCCTGCAGCAGCTTCTTGATTAGCACGCTGCGCGGCGGGGAGTCGGTGTGGCTTCAACTGGGTGCAGCGAAGGTGGGCAAAATGCACTTCCAGTGCTTGGAGTGTTCCCCGCCTCTGGAAGGCTTCCTCTTCTCTTTCCCCCCACTCCCTGTCCCAGGCAAAATGTTCACAGGCTTTGGGGGAAGGGGGTGACTCTGATCACTGTGGGGTGGGCAGTCTCTTGTTGCTCTCCCCTCGCTGCAGGCGCTTCTCCCGGGACTATTCACCCCGCCGCCTCCATTCACACACACGGCGGGGACAGGGGACGCTCCGGGCAGGCCTCGGTTGTGCTCCGCTAGTCCTGCATAAATTATGTTCATTCACCCTCGCGGCGGGGGGGCAGGAGGCATCACAGGCAGGCCGCGGGTGGGCTCCGCTGGTTCTGCATTAGTGTCAGTTTATTTACGGCAGCATTGTGCCCGTCTAGGCGCTCTTCGGCACAGTCTTACACCCCTCCACCGCACTTCACACACGCGGTGGGGAGGGGGGCGCTGCAGGCAGGCCGCGGGTGGGCTCCGCTGGCCTTGCCGTAATGTGAGTTTATCTTCGGCCGCGTTCCACGCAGGCCACGCGGGTGGGCTCCGCTTTGGTGCACAGTCTTCCGGGTGGAGTCACCTCCCGCTCCCGGCTCACCTTTGGCCGACGGGCCAGGTCCTGGGCTGCGGTAGTGGCGGGTGGGCTCCGTCCGGCCGGTGCACCTCTCCGGTGGGGGTCTCTGCTTCGCGGCCGTCTCAGGTGGGCACTGGGCGGTCCGCTCTTTTCCTGGTGGCGCTGGATGGTGGCGGCCGACGCAGGTGGGCTCCGGTCGGCTCGTCTTTGAAGGCTGGTGCGGTGGGCCTCACGGTCGCTGCAGGCTGCGGGGCTCCGACGTGCCCACCGGCTTCTCGGCGCTGCTGCGCCCTGCTACAGGGGGTGCCCTGCAGGCGGACAGCTCTCTCCCCCTTTTCTCAGGATGTTTTGGCAGTGGCACGCGTGGCTTCACTACCGGCCTCGTCGCCAATGTGGTGTTGGGGCCCTAGGCCCACATGGTGGAAGGAATGATGACACAGGACACCAGTTAGGGGATAGCAGATCTGGCCTCGAGCACGTGCGCTCAGGGTCTTTTATTAACAGCGTCACCTGACCCAGTGACGTCTGTGGTGGGTGGGTGTTTAGTGTAAGGTTACACTGCAAACAACGAGACTGTGTCCTGGCAGGACACTACATGCATTAATATTTGGAAGTTTTGACATTAATAGGTCACATGATAGCGCTGCACTGAGAAGTACTGATTAAAAGTGATAGTTTAGTAAATTAGGAGGCAAGACAGTTGTTATGTGAACGCTGTCTGCATTCCAGATCACTAGCAAGCAATTTTGATGTCAATTTAATCAAACACAGTAGGATTTTGTGCAACTGGTATTCTGAAACACGTATTTGAAAGTGCTTGTGAAATAAAATATATGCCTAAGATCACAAAATGTAAGGATGAAAGCCGCAATTTATCAGGCTTTCTGGTTTAAATTGTTAAAAAATCAGTCACTAAATGCGTGTGATAGCGTCTCCTTATTGTGTTAAGACCTTGCTTTTACCACTTTGTGCATTTTTCTGCAATTTATAACGAAAACTCAACCCTAAGGCATTGGAGCACTTTATATCAGCAATATTTACACTAAACAAGGTCCCATTCTTTTGACTCAGGCGTACCCACTGTGGAATGGAATCTATTTGTGGCAGGTGGCTGTGCTGCCTGGGTTCAGCGCTTGGGACCTTATTGGACTATCCACACTCTGAGTATTATGAAGGGGGTGGAGCTCAAATCCTTTAAAATCCTTTAAAAAGCTGTAGGATGAATATCAGCTCCACCGTATCCAGTTCTATAAGTACCTACAACTTAGACATGCACTGACACCGTATATTAAGGATCTGACAGATTTACCAGAGTTAATGGGTGATATGGGTGCCCACAACATCAGACAACTATACCAGACTTTAGTCACACATAGTCACACCATGTTGGGTGTGTTGTGGGTGAAGTGGGAGGGTGATATAACAGACATAAACTACAATGGCTAGACAGAAGCTTTGGCAGGTCCTGGAGGTGCTGCCATTGCAACACCGTATCATTTAATCCAGTTCAAATACCTACACCGAGGATATGACACAAGGCACCGCCTCTGGCGCATGGGAGTAATATCTTCCCCTACATGTCTCCGATGCAGCATGAAGGAGGGGACTTTCCTCCACACAGTATGGAGTTGCACCGCACTCCTACCTTTTTGGCACAGGATAATCTCTTGGCTAGCTAAAGTGTTGTACTGGAAGCTCCCCCTTGAACTCAAAGTAGTTCTGCTATATAGCACAGAGGGGATCGGAGGCAACAGGAATAAACAAAACCTCTTGTTTTTGGGTCCAACACATCCCAAGACGAGATATTGCTCAACACTGAAAGTGGGTCTCCGCACCCTCGGTTGGTGGGTGGTAGTGAGCCATGGGCAGATGTATGGGGCTGGAAATGTAAGTATTCCAAGCATGGGGTTGCCCTAAGAAACACAATAAAATCTGGAAGCAGTGGGCAGAGTACAGAGGTATTGACCTGCCTTATGCACAGCTCCTAGTAACCCTCAAAAAGCAGGTAATACAGAAATATAGTCAGGGACACAACAGCAGCTCATAGTTTTCACTATTTCACTGCTGTTGACTGATCTTCTGAGTGGTGTGGGATGTAGTATCCGGGCTGTGCACGTGTTTTAGAAGTTCTGAAACATTATTTTTGCTCAGAACTGTGCTACAATTTATATGTTTCTATATGGGCCTTTCAGGCAATGCTGTACTACCAATAAAATAAAAGTTGTTATAAAAAAAATAAAACAAGGTCACATTTTTTTTTGACATGGGGAGGTTAAGTGATTTGCCCAGAATCCCAGAATGTTGAGCCAATGTTGAGACTTGAACCTGGTTACCCAGTTCCAAAGTTGACAGATCTGGTTGTAAATGTCAGAGCGTTAAAGAAGAGCAGAAGGGTAAAGCATTTGGTGTCTGCTGCCAGTGTTCTGAGTCACATGACTGCGAACAGCTAAGCTGTTCACTGCCCACCTACATTTTAAAGGGATGCCTCCAGCACACAAACTTAGGAAGCTGGCACTGGCGGTTTTTCACCCCAGACTTCTTGGAGCCTTGGTAGGTTAGGGGAAGAACTATCCAGAACCAGATGTGTGGGTAGAACAGGAAATTCCCACACTTCAAAGGCTGGCCATAGGTATAAATATTGCACCCCCAAAACTCCTCTTCAGGACACTTCTGAATTTGTGGAAGCCTTCAGATTGACATCCTGGACCCCTAGAGAATCGCACTGCTGCATGAGGCCTGCCTTGGATCCTAGAGGTCTGCCCTGCTGCTTAAGACCTGCCTTGATTCTTGAAGGAGAACTGTACCATCTCCATGAACGCAGGACCACCAGACATGAGTCCAAGGGATAGTTGGCTGGCCTTCCGCATGAGCTCGTGTAACACAACAGGCACTCATGTAAAGCACTCTGATACCGGAAACCTTCAGGTCCAGTTTGTGCTATATAAAATGCTAGGGAAAAAAATAACCATATTTCTTACAGTACTGTAACTCAGTATTTTATACATTCCCCTGCTGCTTCTGAAGAAGCAGGGCGATGACCTGGCCATATTCTTACACTAAAATATGTTCTTCAGTACAGCTCAAAGACAACATGCTTCTTCCTCACTGTTAGAAATTGCGTTTCTGGTTGGCAGCGTTATGCACCCTGTACAAGCAGGAACCACAATCCCAGTTTGGATAAGTGTAGTACACACTAAAATTTTACCTGAGCTCACCCTCTGGTAGCTTGGCACAGAGCAGTCAGGCTAAACTAGAGAGGCAATGTGTAAAGTGTTTATGCACATAATGACACACAGTAACACAGCGAATACACCACAAAAATACTCCACACCAGTTTAAATAAATAGTGAATATTTAACTGAGTAAAACAAGACCAAAACAACAAAAATTCAAGATTCACAAGTCAAGATATACATTTTTCAAGTTGAACTCAAAATGCAGTGCTTAAAAGTCAACAACTCCAACTAGGAGTATCTGGTCATGTTTGACCAGGGCAAATCTAAAACTTTGGTCTGATTGCGATGAAGCGCATACCAGAAAGAGGAGTCACGCATACCCGCTGACAAACCTTGGATACATCAATGCTTGGGGATGATGTAGTGCGCAATGGAGAGGATGCATCGTGGATGCAGGTGATGTGTCGATTCCTGGAGGCGATGCATGATCTTTGAGGTATTGGTGCTTGGGGATGATACATTGCGCAAAGGAAGTGATGCTTTGATTATGGGAGCGATGCTTTAGTTTCTGAAGGCAATGCTGCGTTGGTTATGTGTCAATGTCAAGAGGAAGGTGAATCAATTTTCATGGTGTCATAGTTGAACCGCTGGCTGAAGGCAATGCATCGGTCAAAAGCCACAAAGGGTCGGGAATGCGTCAGAGTCGGGTCAGTGCACAATGAATGTCAGTGATGCGGTGTCTGAGACTCATGCAGCAGTGATCCTTCAGAGGTGCTGTGGAAAAATCAGGTCTTTGTTGAAAGTTGAGGTTGCTGCGTCATAAACTCGGTGAGCGGTGTCCATGGCTTCTGTGCAGGCAGTGGCGATGCACCCGTTTTCTGGGGATGCACAGGTTCCAAAATGACACTTTGGAGTCGATACATTGGTTGCTTTTTCTTTTTTTTTATGAATCTTTTTATTGAGGAAAAAAAACTTGACATCAGGTACAGTTCCACAATGGTCAAAGAGTAGGGCACAGTGGATAAAAAAAATACATATGATTACAGTTAGGGTAGGTCATTGGAAAACACGGAGAAGGGGGGTCATCACTGTCCGGGTCATGGGGGGAGTAAAGATGTCACCACGGTAGGCATTCTAGGGGGCCCATATCTTGGACCATTTCCGGGGGCAACCACGGGCTATATACACAGTCTTTTCTCTCAGCATACACCAATAAAGGTCTTTTTACCAATCTGCAGTTGTATGCGCATGTGAGGCCCCCCAAAGTTGCGCTATGTTCCTCTTGGCTATCATGCAGCCGAGTGTGACCCATTGTGTGTTGTGCGTAGTAAGGTCATTCGGTTCCCAGATGTTAAGGAGGCATCGGGGTGCATCTGGCTTATTTTCGATCCCCAGTGTTTCGCTCATAACTGAGTGGACTGCACGCCAGAATGCCTGGATTGGTTCACAGTGCCAAATGATGTGTATAAATGCTCCCACCAGAGTGCATCTCCATCTACATGATCCGTTCGTCAGTCCACTCATGTGTACTATTTGGGGACCCGTTAAATATGTCCTGTGGAGAATCTTCAGTTGCACTAGACGAAGGCACGCCGGGATAGCAACGGTCTTGGGGGAGGAGACTGCCGTCTGCCAATTTTCATCATCTAACTCAATACCATCTTCAATCCATTTCTCACGTAGTGACAGTAGGGGGTTATCTATGTTATTGATGAGCTTCCGGTAGGTAAGGGAGATAGCCTTTTCGGGTCGGTGCCCATCTAATAGTCTGTCCTCTA
This sequence comes from Lissotriton vulgaris, assembly GCF_964263255.1. Lineage (NCBI taxonomy): Eukaryota > Metazoa > Chordata > Amphibia > Caudata > Salamandridae > Lissotriton > Lissotriton vulgaris. The sequence continues at coordinate 1,804,899,495 of NC_141694.1, read as the reverse complement.
TCAGGGAGCTGTCCGGTGGGGACACCTCACGGGGCAATGTTTCCTGCAACACGTGCCGGACTTGGAGGTATCGGAAACGCTCAGTTTCCGTGAGGGAGTATTGGCTCTGAAGAGTGGTGAAGGGTTTCACGCCCTCTGCGTTCCAGAGGTCTCTAATGTGGGTGATGCCAATCAAGTCCCATCTTTCGAAACCCTTGGAGTTTCCCAAGTCTCCTAGTTTTTGCGAGTCCCTGAGGAGAGTGGCAAGGGTCAGTTTGTTGTTCCAACCAAGTGATCTTGTTGAAGCGTGCCAGATTTTAACAGTGTGGTTGGTAAGGCGAGTGAGCGGGTATCTGTTTGGTTTGGAATACAGTGCGCGGGTGAAGGACCCGTTCAGAAGAAGCCAACGGTCCTTACCGTAGCCCAGATCGTCAGGGGGGCCGTAAGTACAGTGGTTTATTGCCGTGAGGTGTGCTGACCAGTAGTATGTTTTTATGTCGGGTAGCCCGATACCACCATCATACCAGCTGAGTGTTAATTTCTGTAAAGCAATACGAGGTCTACCGCCCCATAATAGGTCTCTCTGAAGCCCTCAATCTCTTTGAAATAGGAGTTTGGGACAGGGTCAGATGAGTTTTGTAGGGCGTACAGGAAATGGGGTAGGGACATCATTTTAAAAAGGGCCGCCTTACCCAACAATGAGAGCGGGAGTGTCTTCCAATGTATGGTTTTGTAGTGTAGTTCCTATATTCCCAATAGGCTCTGCGCATTGGAATATTATATTCAGCAGTGTAGACGTAGGACTGAGGTCGACTAGGTCTCTTCTGACTGTAATAGACTTAAGGTTTGCCAGATAGCTCAGAGGTCACTAGAAACTTTCTCGAATAAACGAGGAGGAGTTTAACCTCCCTGGATAGACAAGAAGGGATTAGCTTCTGACAACCATATAACATGACAACTTTGCTCCCTCAGAATAGGAGTGTATGTCTAGAGTCGTGTGAAAACAATAGACAGCTATTTCACTCAGTCTTTTGTGCGTACTTAGTTTCACCAGAGTGCAGAGAATAGAGAGACGGGCGTTTTCAATAAAAAGGTGTTATTTATTGAGAAGTCTTCTTTCTCATGCAAGAGAAATGAATTGCCATAATTGCAATACTTAATGTAAAGTAAAGTGCATACAGTAAAAGGAGTATTGTGAAATAATACTGTAAAAGCATTGATATGGTTTCTTAGCAATAGGATACCTTAAAATGGATAAAATATATACATACATATATACATTGACTAACGTACTCAACTGGTGCTTCTAGATACGCTACCCCGGTGTACCTGACCTAAGCCTAATACGTGGGGAGGAGTAAGTAAGTAGCAGTTTAAGTTAAGTTAGTTTTGCCAAGGATCTGATTCAAGAATTCTCTTTAAGGATTTAGTCAGCTCCGTACCTGGGTAATAGAATGCAGGAGGTCTGGTATCTCTCTTTCAGGACTCGATATCCCAGCAGCCCGCGAAGGTGGCTGAGAACACCGGCGATGGATTTTCTCGGCAGAAGAAAAGACAGCGTTTCTCTCAGTGCATCAAAGGGGAGGGGCAGCGTCCGTGGGCTCTCGCATCAGCTGGGCTCTCGGGCAAGTAGATAGCTGCTCTGCTCCAAAACCACCACTGTGTGTTTGCTTAAGGCAGCGTTGGTATATTTACACCTGAAAGGTGCCGGGTACAGGGGTTCTAGGATGAAATCAAAACAAAAGCAAACGGGGATTTCCCAGGTTGCTGGAGGTTTGGTGTGTGGAAATAACTCATTGTGCTTTCTAGGAATCCAAGGAAGTAGCTTCTGCCGTGCTTTGGACTGCAAGGGCTATTTACTTAAATATGGATCTGATTCTTATGCCATTATAGGGATATTATTGATTATAGCCGTACAAGGGCATAAAATAGTAATATTGATTCAGGTTCCTAGATAAAAACAAAATAGTTTCACTTCTAAGAGTCTGGATTGGGGGGGCAAGGTTGCATGCGTACCTGACCGAGGGGTCTAAAGAAATGAATATGCCTAGGTATTTGAAGCCCTCTGAAACTATGGGTATGGGGCAGTTCAAGGGTAGTGGAGGGGGGCTCCCGAATAGGACATAAAGAAGAGATTTTGATACATTGGCTTCTTGATTGCAGCACAGAAACTCACTTCAAAGGGCCCAGGACTGGATTTAGCACCATTTGTCAGATCATGGCCCACACCAGAGGGGCCCAGGCAGGGCTGTAGCCATGGGCGGGGGGGAAGAGCAGGGGCTGGCCAGGGCATAATATGCTTTGGCCCTCCAACTGAAATCCCACACCAATAGCCTGCCCGAGCGATCCCCCTCCACATGGAGAATGGCAAAGCAGTCCCTATAGTCATGTGATCCCAATCATGCCTCTAGATCGTTTTGGCTTTCTGTCCCATCAGCCCATGTGACACCTCAGTCTCAAGTAGTCTTAACTCCTACTACATGTTCAGAAGAACCCTGCGCAGGGCCTTACGGACCCCCCACCATATAGTGGCAATGCATTGCTCTCTGATGACCGCATTGTGGGCATCCCACTCCAGAGTTCTGGAGGGGGTGATGTTCGTGTTAAATACAAAATATTGGGAAATATAAGTTGACAGGGCCCACCTGAAGGAGGGTTCTGTGGTGCCTCAGTGTGGAACGTCCACGTCCGTAATGCCATCAGCAGTGGAGAGTCCCAAATACTCCATCATAGTTATCTGCGTGCATATTAGTTCATTGCAGAGAAAAAGATCAAACATAGTGTGGAGGTCATGGATTAGGCAATTAAACATGAAGTCACCGGTGTCTGGATGGTGCAAGCACCACATATCGAACACGCTCTAGTTAACCTTTCAGTCCTGATAGTTTTGTGCAGCCTGACACACATAGCACCATTCAGCGGAGAGGTGGAGCACTCCCAGCCATCCTCCAGAACACAATTAAAGTCATTGCCCAATATCATGAGATTGTGTAGGTCCTGGAAAGGAGCTGGGATGAGGAGGCCTAAAAAAATCAGAGTGATTAGTGTTGGGACATAAACAACCACCAGCGTGAGGGGGGCATCGTCCTTATGTCCTTCCACCACCACGTACCTACCCTCAGTGTCAACTCTGTGCATGTCTCTCACAAATGGGACCACCTGGCAATTGATATCATGACCCCCGTGATTTCGCCAATGTTGTAATTCCACACAACTGTCCCCTCCATTTTGCATGTACTATTTGTAACTCTTCCTGTGTCAAATGCATATTTTGCAAAAAAGCTATGTGTGTTTAGCTGCGATTAAGATATGTATGAACTCAGTATCTCTGTGTGGTAGTGGCCATACCCTTAATGTTTCACGTCAGCAAGTTATAGTGTGGGGTCTGTAGGTGAGCACATAGGGTATGGTGATAAGTAGTGATGCCTCGCATTTCACAATTCTCATTCCCCACAACTCCAGTGTGCAAGTCCCCCACATGCCCCCTCAGCATTCAAGAGACCAGTGTAGTACAAGACCATGCACATAATTATATGTAGAAAACTTCATCTGTGTGCCAAAAGAAAACACAAGATTTATAACCTCCGTCTCATGCTCAGCCATAACCATCCAATGAATGAACATCAGCCATAGAGAAATGCGTAGTAAAATTCAAGTCCTGTTTGAAGAGATCAGTGGTCACAGACACAAAGGTCCTTTCCAATGATCTGGACGTCCAACCCTCTCTCATGAGGCCCCAAAGTGTCTTCAATAGTCACTGGTGAGCAGTGCACACAAATTACCACACATCAAAGAACAAACCCCACCCCTCATAGTAGATCGTCTGCCAGCCATGGCCTCAACTCCGACCTCCGGGAGCCTTTCCCAGCAGCGGCCATCGAGCCATTAGTATCTGACTGTCAGAGTCATGGTAAGATCGCAACACCTTGAATGAGTTCTGACCATATTGCAGCACCACTTCCCCTGCCTGTGCCATGAAGAAGCGGCTCTCAGACCCCCTCTCCTCCTATGCCTCAGTTGTGTTGTCAGCTATTTACCATTGTTCCAGTCATCTCATGTGGGTTTTGCAATTCACTTGGCATGTAACCTGGTTTATGCATATCCAGGAGTCAAGAACAAGCATTGGAAATGCAATAGGGCTCGCATTAGGAAAGTTTAAGCTATTGGTCTTATAAATGATTTTTATTTTATTTATGTGTTATTTTTTAAAATAGCTAAATTTATATCTTTGTCATTTACAATGCCAATAGTTATAACTTTCGCAAATGTGACACCTATAGCATTTGTAATGTACACAAAGTCTCTTGAATGAAAAATTAATTCTAACCCATAAGTTGTGCATATCGTTGACGATGGAACATGAGGTCCGTGCTACTTTGAAAGCTGTGGTGTGCAATTAAGGTGCAACAACGAGCATGGTGTTCAACGAGTTGGTGAAAGTGTCAAAAGGTAATAGAAACTTGTGCTAGAGTGTGGTGTCCTAAAGCTGGTATCTGGTGTGAAGAAACCGTCGGGGGAATTAACAGGTTGATGACTGAAGAACGGAGTTAGTTAGATCAGAGGAAACCGCGTAACAAGCGTTACTCACAGCTAGTGAGTTGTGTACACCGGCGCCGGGTTATCGTGGGTTACAGTGATATCAAGCGTACAAGTAAACGAAGGTGGTGAAGTGCAGTACACAGTACATTACATAAAAGGGCAAGATCTAGTCTCTTCGAAAGTGCTGTCAAAAGAGATTACTTACTGGAAGTTCCTCCATGTGGTCAGAACCGGTCGCCGTAGTTGCTGGCAGGTGTGTTATTAGAACTGTGATTACGGGAGTAAATGTTAATGCAAAATGCGTGATGAAAATAGACATTGCTGTGGTGAGTTAGTTAGATCAAAGGAAACCGCGTAAGATTAGAGTGCTAAATTGAGCTTTTGGTTCTAAAATTCGATTTTAGTTTGGTGTTTTCGCAGCTTCTGACGCCCAGGCATATTTGTTTACCTTAAGTGTCTAAGTAAATATATAATTAAAATAAATGAGTACATGGTTTGATGATCCGTACTGCAATCTGAAGTGACTCCTCTTAGACTGAAGAAATCATGCAGCCAGCGGCTGAACACCATAAAAAGTGTCGCAGCTGTGATCCTGGGCGCAGTGGGGGTCGGGTGGTGAGTGTGGAGGCGTAGCTAGAAAGAACAACAATATACTGTAACTATTTAGTTGGCTCTAAACGCCCCTTAAAACAAGCATTGGCACAGCGCGGCAGAAACGAGAGACACGGCCTGGCGGCTGTGAAAGTGAAAGTACGGCCGGCTGGTGACAGAACGAGAGGGGTTTAGAAAGAAGTTAAGAAACACAGTTTTGCACGGCGGTACATAAACAAGCATTGGCGCAGCACAGCAGAAACGAGAGACACGGCCTGGCGGCCGTGAAACTGAAAGCACGACCGGCCGGCCGACCGTGAAAAAGCCTTTGATGCAGCAGCGGCAATTAGGGGAGGAGAATGGCTGGGCTGAGGCAGAGCAAAGCCTTTGATGCAGCAGGGGGCGGAGCGGGAAGAGCTGCTGGCGGCACCAAGCTGACGATTTGATGCTGTGCACGCGCATTTTAACTCATTGCGCTTGCGCAATGAGTTAAAAAGCACATGCACTGCATGGAATCGCCAGTGGTTAAACTCTGGATAAGCCACTATAGAGCTTCGCCAGCTATGCGCAAGTGCATCAGCAGGCGAGCCCTAAAAATGGATTCACTCCTCATCCATCACCTTAAGTTTAGAAAGATAGAGAAGAGCATACTTCAGGCCTAGCTCCTTTGGGATAAAAAATAGACCCGGGAATGCTAAAACAAATGTGGCCCACATCAGTGGATTGCCCTTCCGCAAAACACTTCTTCAGGGAAGTTTTATGAAAAGGAGGTGGGAGATCTCTGACAGGGGCATGTTTTGATAAATTCACTTAGATAAAAAAAAGGCACAGATTAGTTTAAACTGGTGAACCACACCTGAATCCAAGTTAGGCAACTTCTGCTCAGGCCCCCTACCCCCACTCAATTTGCATACACTAATGGGCCAGCCCAGCGAGAGAAAGGGAGTGACACCTCAGCCCCGTTGGTAAAAGGGAGCTAATAGAAGCACATCTGCCGCCAGAACATCCACTCAGACACCCTCTGGGCCGCTGAAGGCATCTAAACAGCACGGATACAGCCCAAATCAGCCCCCAGGGTGCCCAAAAAATCAACCCATCCATTATCAAATGGACATCAAATATGGCCTCTTTGAGCCAGCACACTTCTGTATCACAAGAGATGGAGTCACAAAAGAATTTTTCAATCCAGACAACCTTTGTCACTTCCTGGAGGGCTCTAGCCCTCAGGACATGGAAGCCCACGCCTCGGCTCCTGGAGAAACTCTCAGCCCATTGGTCTCCGCATCTCCAGCCCGTTTCAGGGGACCCCACGAAGCTCAGGAGGCTCTCATAACAGGGATCCTGATAGGGCTGCTTGCTGCATGGGAGACTGGACCCAGGCCATCCAGGCGGTGACGGCGCCCACTCAAGAGTAAGACAAAGGCAAATCCCAATCCCCTCTAAAGCCCACATCCAGTGAGGGTAGGGTGATCTGAAGGCAAAGTTCCAGCGCCTGGGGCAGACTAACAATACTGAGTACAGAACGCCAGAAGTGGACAGAAGACCCAGAAGGCTGAGTATCAGCTTACTTATTCCAAGACTGTTCAGTAACTCATTCTCATGTATTTGTTTAATACGGTTTAACTGTTTAATCGTTATGCGCATACATTGCATCTGTCATTGAATTTTCATGCTAAATGTTGCAGTGCACAAGGATCCGAGTACCCTACCCCTCCAACTCCCTGAGCTTGTTCCCCATGCTTTATGCTGTAAATTGTATATTGAGGGGCAGCTCGTGCAGGGCGGGGGCCTTAGGGAATGGCTCAGGGCCAGATCACATGCTGTGAATCCCACTCCATAGAATCTATCCCAGGGACTTTGCACCCTGCTCCCCAACCCCTTTTTCCCCAGCCCCAAACAACAAACCCCACCTTGCACCTTGCTGACACAGGATGCTCCATGGGGTTTGGGGGCCATGGGTGGTGGCCTCTCTCTCCTCCAAATCGCTTGACCTTGTCTGGGACCCCAGGGTTTGGTCGCGACACCCATTCCTCCCCAACACTATTCAAACCATGGGTCCATCTCAGGCATTTTTTTTCAGAGTTTTATATAGCGCAAACTTGACCCAAAGGTATCTGTATCCGAGCGCTTTACATAGCACCAGTTGCGTTACATGAGGGTACATTCATTTTTATAAGGCACAGGAGATCAAGTGATTTTCCCAGAATCACTGGATGTTCAGCATCATTGCCGAAACTCTAACCCAGTTCCCACCCTATTCCCCTATAAACCCTCAACAGAACTAAAATTCTAAATTAAATTAAAAATAATTAGTAATTTCTAAAAATTAATATTTAATTTAAAACAATTAACTTACTTCCCACCCTATTCCCCCTATAAACCCACAACCCGCTACAGAATTAAATTACGCAAAAATGAAATAACATAAAATTCATTACTTAAAATAAATTACAAAATTAATATACACGTTTCACACATATACTATCATACAAAACACTTAAAAAATTCAATATTATTAAAAATTTGATATATTTTAATACCTATATTATATACTTCGATATTTCGACTTTCTATATTTTGAAAATTGATATTATATTACTTACCTTCAAATCGAAATTTTTCACCACTATATTGTGTCCATTTGATGTTTTGTCCATTCTATATTTTTACTTCGATATTATGGCTATTCTATATTTTCAATTCAAAATTATGTCTAGTTACCCTAAAATATCTGTACACAGATGACATACTACTCACCCTCAGAGACCTACCACACTCCCTCCCTGAACTATTCGACCTCATAAAAGACTTTGTAACACTGTCGGGCTATAAGGTAAACTGGTATAAAACCGTGGCCCTCCCGCTCTCCTCAGGAACCATGAAAGCCGCAATACAGGCATACCCTTTTTGGTGGAAGTCCCCTCGGCTTACATACCCTGGCGTGCTAGTCAACAGAGGCCTGGAGGGAATAGTCGTAGATAACCTAACACCCCTATTTGCACAAATAAAAATAGACTTTGATAAATGGTCCCTGCTAGGATTCTCCATGTGGGGCAGGGTACAGGCTGTGTGCAAGGTGACGTTTCCATGCTTCACTTATGTCCGAGTTATGCTGCCCATGGTGATATCCCTGCCAAGTTTAAACACTATTGATGCAAGAATACAGGCCTTTGTCTGGGGTACTACCTGCCCCTGTCCGGCTGCACCTAAGCTCATGGCCCGCTGCTCTTGTGGTAGCCTGGGCTTTCCATCAGTAGAACACTACAGTTTGGCCCTACATCTTTCCAAACTCGCCTACCTCAACTCGGCAACACCAGAACCCTCCAGTGGGTGACAACAGAAAGATTACTCCTCAATCATGGTAAATGATTGGGCCTCTTATACGGGGATATCATCATGCACAAACCAGTTCCACACCTAGGGGCCCATTCCGCCATCCTGTTGTGACCAGGGACCACTAGCCATAAGGGCGGGGGTCCCGTGCCTGTAATTAGGATGCGCCCGCCACAGTGGCGGGCGCATCCAGCATGCCTGACATTGTGGCAGGCGGTGCACTCAGCACCGCCCGCCACAATGCCAGGAAGGCATGCTGTGCACTTCCATGCACAACATGTTGTGCATGGAACTTCTGGGGGGTACCATAGGTACACCCCATGTGCACCCCCACCCCCTTCCCCGGAGTCCCTGGGGGCCCGCAACGGGCCCCCAAAGCAAACTCTGCATGGCCACGGAAAGGCATTGTAAAGTGCCCATTCTAATATGGCTGGTGTTGTCTGATAGACACCGCCACTATATAGTACCCTTTTCTGCCCAGTCGCAAGGTGACCGGGGCGGAAAAACAGCGGATGGTCTTTGCGTTCGCCGCAGACCCCCCAGCCATAATAATATGGCCGGGGTCATTCCGGCACGGATGGAGGACAGATTGCCCCTGCCAGGCCGGTGGTGGCTACCGCCGGCCTGGTGGGGGCGATCCGCCCGCCATCCTAATGGGGCCACTAGTGTTGCAGGCCACACACAAGGCATGACACAGCGCACACCACCTCTTAGGCACCAGCCACCATCTACACGCCAAGGCACCGATCTGGAGTAATGATAGCATTAGAATTGACAAAAAGACACTCCATTGGCCTGTATGGAAAGCCCTGAACATACATTCCCTCGATCAGGTGATCCTCAACGGTGATAGTAAACCCTTCACAATACTGCAAGAAGAATTCGGGTTACCCCCACAGCAGGCCTGGAGATAACTGCAGTTGCAACACTGTCTACAAAGGTGCCTTGGCCACCGACCTTGGGCCCTTCCATCCTCCCCGATGGTGGAATATCTGTGAATCTGGGGCAGACACAAAGGTGTCATGTCAGGACTCTATGGTATCCTAATCAATCACTTGTCTCGCACCCCCTCCTACACAGTTCCCATGCCACATGGCAGACACAGCTGCAACACACAGATGCGGCTGAAGAATGACAGATATTGTAGAAGACCTAGACAAGGGAACTCAAGGAGACAGATTAAAATGTTGTCTCTTTAAAACTCTACACAACAAGTACTGGACCCCAGTGAAACTGAAAAGGGCTGGCTGCAACCACATTCTAAATGCTGGAGGTGCCCATTTGTGCAAAGTTATCTCTCCATATACTATGCGAGTGTCCCTCTGGCCAATCCTTTTAGGCCTTTGTAGGGACCACACCGGGAGCGGTGATACCCCTCTGCCTACCTCTCCAACCCCCAGTTATCCTCCTGCTTGACTTCAGCACCATCCCAGACGTCACACTACTGCAACGTTGCAATCTTCATACAGCACTATCCACCGCTAAACTCTGCATCTTAAGGAAATGGAGATCGCCTGACCCTCCCTCCCAAGAGGAATGGATGGCGGCAATGATCAAAACGGCCTCATACAAATCTGTTATATACGATCTGAGGACCAGACGAAGCTATATACACAGACGTGGGCCCTGATTCTCAGAGAGGCCACAGAAAAAAGACTCTGCAGCCCGACCCAGCCCAATTCCTTCTGTCAGTACGATAACTATAGCTAGAAGAAGAGCCCATTCCCCCGCCATAAATGCCACCTTGTCCTATAGTAACTCACTTCCCTATGTCCTCTACAATGCCTCTCCCCTCCCCCTCCCCCTTCTCTTCCTCTCCTCTTGCTATCACTTCTGTTTTCCACACTTCCTTTCTCCCTCCACCTCCCACAGCCCCTCTACCCCCAGATTTTTTGCTATACCCTCAGCTACGATCTGGACACATAGGCGCACACCCTTTCACACCATGCCCCCCTCCCATCTAGAGCTGATTACCACTATCCCATCACAGCATGCTGGCATGCAACCATTACATGAGGGACTGCGGACTACTCTTCCCCCTCTTGGTTTTGTACCAACACCCCGCACACCCTGAAACTCAGCCACAACCTATCCCCTGTATCCCACCTGCACAACAATACGTGCCCACCCTCTTCTCTTTCCTACGAATGATACCATCTAATCATAGTTCCTCCCTCTATACCCGAATAAGACCAGGAGCTGCCTGACCTCGCAAACTTATCACCCTCACTCCTACTTGCCTCCAGTACATGTTCCATAAAGATCATCGCACCCTCCCAACACGAGGATCCCTTTCTGTGAGAATGACTCTGAGGCTGTTGGGCCTCATAACCTCCTGCATCCTGCTGGTGAACCATGCACGGTGGCAATTGCGGGCTGTGCAGTAAGACCTGAAGTTCCAATGGGCACAGCATCGAGAAAATCTCACCGACATGGTTCAGATTTCGGAGGGCACTGTGAAAGAGCTGCAGAGGTGACTAACAGACAATGATTGGATTGGGGGCAGATCCCTCCCCAGTAGTGAGAGATGCGTCCTTTCTGGGATGGTGAGGCCATCTGGGAGAGGTGGAGATCAGAGGACTCTGGTCACCATCAGAAGCAAAGCTCCATATCAATCAGTTGGAGATTCGGGCGATCCTTCTGGAACTGAAAGCCTTTTTACAGTCTATAAAGGGAAGGCTGAAACGAGTGTTCACCGACAATACTACCGCCATGTGGTCCTTCAACGAACAGGCCGGAGTAGTGTCGTGGATGCTTTGTCAAGAGGCCCTGCGTCTTTGGACTTGGCTAGAAAAACAGGGCATTTCCCTGGTGGTTCAGCACCTGGCTGGTTCTCTGAACACCAGGGCCAACAAGCTCAGCCGAAAGTACCTTGTGGATCACGAGTGGCGTCTCCATCCGGAGGTGGTACAGGGTCTCTTTCTGCAGTGGGGAGAGCCTTGGTTAGATCTGTTCACCTCTGAAGCGAAGGTGCATTGTCAGCAGTTTTGCACATTGGAATTTCCAAGGTGGTTCTTGCTCGGCAACACTTTTCGCTGTGAGTGGAGTTCAGGCCTCCTGTAAGCCTTACGCCCATGCCACTCCTGCCCAGAGTGCTCAAGAAGATAAGGAGTGACCAATCACAAATAATTATAGTGGCTCTGGACTGGGCACGGGAAGTTTGCTATCCCCAGCTTCTAGACATGAGTATCGATCCTCCGATCAGGCTGTCCCTTCACAGCAGGGAAAGGTCCTTTACCAGAACCTATCTACTCTCCGCCTCCTTGTGTGGAGACAGAGCAGGTGAGTTTACGGTGGCAGCCAGACGTCCCTCCACGAAATTGGTATATGCCTGCCAATTGAACACATTTTTTAAATATTGCATAGAAAGGTACATTGGCCCTTTGTCTTTCTCTCTGGCAGGTATCATTTTTTCATACTCTCCTTGGTCCAGCAGGGTCCTGCCTTGGGCACTCTGAAAGGCTATCTTTTGGCCCTCTCAGCTTTTCTTCGCTACCAGATCAGCCTTCACTTTTCAAGTCCCTTCTGCTGCAGAGGTTTTTGAAGGAGTTAACCTTTTATTATACCACAATGGGACCTTAATTTGGTTCTCTCATTCTTGATGTGCGCACCGTTGAGCCAATGCACAACTGTCCTCTACGGTTGCTCACCATAATAATAGCTTTCTTGGTGGCAATTACCTCTGCCTGGAAGGTGAGCTAACTGCAAGCACTGTCATCACAGCCTCCTTACCTGACAGTTTTTTCCTGAAAAAGTGGTACTGAGAACTAGGGTATCCTTTTTACCCAAGGTTATAACTCTCTTTCTTCTTGGACAGTCAGTTACCCTGCCCACTTTCTATGCACCTCTGCAGCCTTCCAAGTAAGAAGAGCGTCTCCAACTTCTGGACCCAAAAAGGGCATTATCATTGTATCTCGATCGCACTAAAGAATTCTTGGTATAAGACCAACTCTTTGTAGGAGACGTGGGGCAAAGAAGGGGCATGCAGTTCAAAAGAGGACCATCTCCTGTTGGGTCATCCTCTGTATAAAAATCTGTTACGCCTTGACTAAGAAGTAGCCTCCTGAGGACCTTAGGGCTCATTACACCACAGCAAAGGCAGCCACCACAGAGCTTCAGAGTGGGGTTCCAATCGATGGTATCTGTCAAGCTGCCACGAGGATGTCTCTGCAAACGTGTGCCTGACAGTACTGCCTAGATTCTAAGGTTCACAGAGAAAGCTTGTTTGGGCACTCTGTCCTGTAGGATTTACTTGTCTAAAACTTTTCCGCAGTCCCTCCTCTGGGGAAGGTCTTTTTTGGGTATATGTTTAAAGGTAAGGAATCTGTTGCTACATGTCTCTATCAGATGGAAAAGTTACTTACCTCCGGTAACACCTTAGAGACATGATCTATAAGCATGGTTGAATTTTGTGAATCTGGCGTTCGCGAATTTGCGTATTTGCGAACTCGCAATCCGCAAAATCCGCGTATTCTCGCGAATTTGCGGATTTTTATTTTTTTTGTGTTCGCAAGGGTTTCTGCCAGTTTGCGAGGGGTTTTGTACCAGTTCGCAATTGCAAACTTACTTGTCGGCTCGCAACGGTCGCGACTATATTGTTTCTACGTCTGGTTCATCATCACAGGTTCCCAGCACCCTCTGTTTCACCACTGCCACCCTCTGTTTCACCCATGCCACCCTCTGGTACATCAGTGCCACCCTCTGGTTCAGCATCACTGTAGATTAAGGGGGGGAAAAGCAAGCACACCTGCCCTGCTTCAACTGACATGAATTAATTTGGGGTTGATTTATTAATGTGTCACTGTTTTAAAATTCCAGTCTGGCACCTGCTTCCTTATCTGTAATTTGCTTTCTGTTGCAGTGCAATTTTTTTTCCAGGACTTTTGTGGCCTACTTGTAGCTATTCTATGAGACTGCTGTGAGGGTCAGAGCAGGGTCATACAATTGTTCCAACTAGCAACTGAACTCTGGAGGGGCACCAGTCAGGAAGCACTACAGGGAATGGTTACTATTACTAATGATGAGTTTGAACTTTTGCACCTGCTGAGTGCTTTCAGTTTAGCAAAATTCGTTTTTCTGCAGAACAGCAACTGTAATGCCCCAAACAAACATAGGCAACTGAACTCTGGAGGGGCCCCTCAGGAAGTACTACAGGGAATGGTTACTAATGATGAGTGAACTTTTGCACCTGCTGAGTGCTTTCAGTTTTGCAAAACTCGTTTTTCTGCAGAACAGCAACTGTAATGCCCCAAACAAACTTACTTGTGAAAATTGACTTCTAATCCAAAAGTGATCCAAAGAAAGTCAAAAGGCCTCAAATCCAAAAAAGTGCAGGCAAATGTCAACCTGAGGAGTTATTCTGATAAAAATCATCATTTTCAGAAGGTCTATGCTGCTTGCTAGTGGATTTCTTGTGCAGAATAGCAAATGTTGTAATTTCGCGAGTGGGAGATTGTTGCTGCCCGCCGCACCTACATGTTCGCAATTGCGAACTCTCGCGATGCGTTGCCAAACTCCCGTGGGATCCCGCAGCAAGATCCAAAATGGCACAGCACTCGCAAAATATCGAGAAAAACAACTCGGCAAATGCTGAATGACGGTAAGGGAACGCCACACGCCGCAAAATTGTATCACCAAGAAAAAAAAATCTGCTGCATGCGAGTTTGCGGATTTTCAGTAAATTCGCGAACGTTCGCGGGTTGAGAATTTACCGAAAATCTGCAAAATCCGCGAGCGAACCGGATTTTCCACCCATGCTTAATGATCTAGCTGCAGATTCCTTACCGATCCACCCATCTTTCCCCCTCTGCGGAACTGTTTTTACTGTCAGGGCTTATCCCCTTCAGGGCCTTTGCTTCTTTTTAAACACACCATGGTCAGTCACTTCATGGCTTTGTGCTTCTGGCGTGGAAAGTTGTGAAAAGTACTGATGTCAATGCATCAGAGTGGCTGTTAGATTTACGACACATATGTGACGACGACGACAAACACAATGCTGACAACATCACACAGAGTTTCCCGACGCCACCTACCGAGGAGCAGGGGTACTGCTAAGAAAATCTTCGAGATCCAGCCTGATGCCTGGAAGTCCAAGGTTAAGGAATCTGAAGCTAGATCATATCTCTAGCAGATAAGGTGTTACCAAAGATAAGTAACTTGACCGTCATTAGCTAAAGGATAACCCATGAAAAGCTGGGGATGTGTAATATAACAGCCTTGCTTAAACCATTATATTTGGTATCCCCTTAGTAAGAGATGAAGGAAAACTCGAGAAAGGGTGCCAGTTGGCAGAAAAATACTGTGCTCATAAAGCCAACTTCAGACCATGTCCAATTGAATACTGGTAAGTTGTAACATTAGAAACCTCGGGGATACCACAAAGTATAGTTCGTAAGGCCACTATATTTGATATCCTCCAGAGGAACCGGATGTGAAAGATTGTGGAATGCAATCCAAACTGCAAAAAGAAACTGCAATCTGGTTTCAAATGAAAGGCAACTCCAGTAAGTCAATGGCTAACGGTAACCCTTGAAAAGTAGGGGACAAAATATATTACAGCAATGCGTGAGCCATGATATGTGGTATTCCCATAGTAAAAAGTGTTGGAAAACTCAAGGAAGGGTGTCAGTTGGCAGAACAATAGTGTACTCATCCATCCAACATTAGACCATGTCATATTAAATTTACCAAATATTATAGGCGGTAGAAGACATTACATTTGGTATCGCCTAAGGCAACCGGATGTAAAATCTTGTGGAATATTGTAACAAATGTGAAAATATACTGTAGTCTGCTATATAATAAATGGCAACTTCAAGTGCCCAATGGCTAAAGGGTAACCCATGTAACATAGGGGATATGAGACATTACAGCAAAGCGTGAGCCATAATATTTGGTATCCCCATAGTAAACGATATTTTAAAGCAAAGGGAAGGCCGCTATATGGCACCGAAGTACTGTGCTCATTCATCCATCATAAGACTATGTCAAATTGAATCCTGGTAAGTTCTAACCCAAGAAACACAATGGATACCAAACATTATAGCCAGTATAAGCCATTATATATGGTATCCCCTAAGTTAACAGGACTTACAATCTTGTGGAATGATGAAAAAATGTGAAAGGTTACTGTAGTCTGCTATCAAGTAAAAGACAACTTCAAGTGGTCAATGGCTAAAGGGTAACCCATATAACGTAGGGGATACAAGATATTACCGCAATGCATGAGCGATAATATTTGATATCCCCATAGTAAAAGAAATTGGAAAGCAAACAGAAGACCGCTATTAGGCATACAAGTACTGTGCTCACCCACCTAACATAAGACTATGTCAAATTGAACCATGGTAAGTTCTAACCCAAGAAACACAGGGGAAACCAAATATTATAGGCGGGATAGACCATTATATATGGTATCCCCTAAGGGAACCGGACATACAATCTTGTGGAATGATGAAAAATGTGAAAGGTTAATGTAGTTTGCTATCAAGTAAAAGGCAACTTCAAGTGGCCAATGGCTAAAGGGTAACCCATGCAACGTAGGGGATACAAGCTAATATAGCAATGCGTGTGTCATAATATTTGGTATACTCATATTAAACGATATTGGAAAGCAAAAGAAAGGCAGCTATTTGGCATACAAGTACTGTGCTCACCCATCCAACATAAGACTATGTTAAATTGAATCCTAGTAAGTTCTAACCCAAGAAACACAGGGGATAGCAAATATTATAGCCAGTATAGGCCATTATATATGGTATCCCCTAAGGGAACCAGAGGTACAATCTTGTGGAGTGATGAAAACATTTGAAAGGTTTCTGTAGTCTGCTATGAAGTAGAAGGCAACTTCAAGTGGTCAATGGCTAAAGGGTAACCCATGAAACCTAGGAGATACGAGATATTACAGCAATGCGTGAGCCATAACATTTGGTATCCATGTAGTAAACGATGATGGAAAGCAAAAGGAAGGGTTATATTCAGCAAATAAACACTGTGCTCACCCATCCAACATAAGCCCATCTTAATTTGACTACTGGTAAGTTCTAACCCCAGAAACACAATGGATACCAAATATTATAGCCGGTATAGGCCATTATATATGGTATCCCCTAACGGAACCGGACGTACAATCTTGTGAAATAATGTAAAAAATTTGAAAAGTTACTGTAGTCTGCTATCAAGTAAAAGGCGACTTCAAGAGGCCAATGGCTGAAGAGTAACCCATGAAACGTAGGGGATACAAATATTACAGCGATGCGTGAGCCATAATATTTAGTATCCCCTAAGGGAACCGGACGTACAATCTTGTGGAATGATGTGAAAAATGTGAAACATTACTGTAGTCTGCTATCAAATTAAAGGCAACTTCACGAGGCCAATGGCTAAAGGGTAACCCATGAAACGTGGGGTATACGAGATATTACAGCAATGCGAGAGCCATAATATTTGGTATCCCCATAGTAAACGATGTTGGAAAGCCAAAGGAAGGCTGCTATTTGGCACAGAAGTTCTGTGATGACCAATCCAACATAAGACTATGTCAAATTGATTCCTGGTACGTTCTAACCCTAGAAACACAGTGAATACCAAATATTATAGGCAGTATGGGCCATTATATATGGTATTCCCTAAGGGAACCGGACGTTAAATCTTGTGGAATGATGAAAAAAAATGTGAAAAGTTACTGTAGTCTGCTATCAAATAAAAGGCAACCTCAAGTGGTCAATAGATAACAGGTAACCCATGAAACGTGGGGGATATAATACATTACAGAAATGTGTGAAACATATTATTTGGTATCCCTTTGTAAACGAAACAAAAACAACAGAAATACTGTGCTCATCCATCCAACATAAGACTATGTCAAATTGAACACTGGTAAGTGATAACCCCAGAAACACAGGGGATACCAGATATTTTGGCCCGTGTAGGTCATTATATATGGTATCGCCAATGGGAACTAGATGTAAAATCTTGAGGAATGATTGAAAAGTTACTGTAGTCTGCTATCAGGTAAAACACAACTTCAAGTGGTCAATGGCTACAGGGTAACCCATGAAACGTAGGGAATACAAGATATTATAGCAATGCGTGAGACATAATATTTGGTATCCCCATTGTAAGCGATGTTGGAAAGCAAAGGGAAGCGCACTATTTGCCATGGGAATACTGTGCTCATCCATCCAACATATGACTATGTTATATTGAATACTGGTAAGTTCTAACCCAAGAAACACAGGGGGTACCAAATATTATAGCCGGTATAGACCCTTATATATGGTATCCCCTAAGGGAACCGAACATACAATCTTGTGGAATGATGTAACAAATGTGAAAAGATATTGTAATCTGCTATCAAATGAAATACAACTTCAAGTGGTCAATGGCTAAAGGCTAAAACATAAAACGAAGGAGATACACAATATCACAGCAATGCGTGAGCCATAATATTTGGTATTCCAATAGTAAACGATGTTGGTAAGCGAAAGGAAGGTCGCTATTTGGCATAGAAGTACTGCGCCCATCCAACTTAAGACCAAGTCCTGGTAATTTCTCACCCAAGAAACACAGGGGATACCACATATTATAGCTGGTATAGGCCATTATATTTGGTATCCCTTAAGGGAACCGGATGGAAAATCTGGTGGAATGATGTAAAAAATGTGAAAGGTTACTGTAGTCTGCTATCAAACAAAAGGCAACTTCAAGTGGTCAATGGCTAAAAGGTAACCCATGAAACATAGGGGATACCAGATATCACTGCAATGGGTGAGCCATAATATTTAGTATCCTCTAAGGGAACTGGATGTAAAATCTTGTGGAATGATGTGAAAAATCTGAAAAGATACTGTAGTTTGCTATCAACTAAAGGACAACTTCAAGTGGTCAATGGCTGAAGCGCAACTCATGAAACGTAAGGGATATGAGATATTACAGCAATGCGTGAGCCATAATAGTTAGTATCTTCATAGTAAACGATGTTGGAAAGCAAAAGGAAGGGTCTTATTTGGCATAGAAATACTGTGCTCACCCATCTAACACAAGACCATGCCAAATCAAATCCTGGTAAGTTCCAACACAAGAAACACAGGGCATACCAAATATTATAGCCTATATAGTCATTATATATAGGATCCCCTAAGAGAACTGGATGTACAATCTTGTGAAATAATGTACAAAATGTGAAAATATACTGTAGTCTGCTATCAACTAAAAGTCAACTACAAATGGTCAATGGCTAAAGGGGAACCCATGAAACACAGGGGATACCAAATATTATAGCCGGTATAGCCCATAATATATAGTATTCCCTAGGAGAACTGGACGTACAATCCTGTAGAATAATTTAAAAAATGGGGAAAGATACTGTAGTCTGATATCAAATTAAAGACAACTTCTAATGCTCAATGGCTAAAGGGTAACCCATGAAACGTAGGGGATACGACATATTTCTGCAAAGCATGAGCCATACTATTTGGTATCCCCATTCTAAACCATGTTGCAAAGCAAAAGGATGGAAAATATTTGACATAGAAATACTGTGCTCACCCATCAAACAAAAGACCAGGTCAAATCGAATCATGGTAAGTTCTAACCCAAGAATCCCAGAGAAGACCAAATATTATAGCCGGTATAGGACATTATATATGGTATCCACATAGAGAACCTGACGTACATACTTGTGAAATGATGTAAAAAATGTGAAAACATACTGTAGTTTTTGATCAATAAAAGACAACTTCGAGTGGTCAATGGCTAAAGGGTAAGCCATGAAATGTAGGGGATACCAGATATTGCAGCAAAGCGTGAGCCATAATATTAGGCATCCCCAATGTAATCGATGTTGAAAAGCAAAAGGAAGGGTGCTATTTGGCAAAGAAATACTGTGCTGACCCATTGAACTCAAGATCATGTCAAATCGAATCCTGGTAAGTTCTAACCCAAGAAACACAGGGGAGACCAAATATTATAGCTGGTACAGGTCATTATATATGGTATCCCCTAAGAGAGCCAGGTGTACAATCATTTGGAATAATGTACAAACTTTAAAAATATACTGTAGTCTATTATCAAAGACAAGACAACTTCAAGTGGTCAATGTCTAAAGGGTGAGCCATGAAATGTAGGGGATACCAGATATTACAGCAATGTGTGAGCGATAATATTAGGTATCCCCAATGTAATCAATGTTGAACAGCAAAAGAAAGGGTGCTATTTGGCATAGAAATACTGTACTCACCCATCTAACATAAGACTATGCCAAATTGAATCCTGGTAAGTTCTTACCCAAGAAACACAGGGGAGACCAAATATTATAGCTGGTATAGGCCATTAGATGTGGTATCCCCTAAGAGAACCAGACATACAATCTTTTGGAATAACGTACAAAATGTGAAAAGATACTGTAGTCTGCTTTCAAATAAAAGACGACTTCAAATAGTCAATGGTTAAAGGTTAAAGGGGAACACATGAAACAGGGGATACAACATATTACAGAAATGCATTAGCCATAATATTTGTTATCCCCATTGTAAACGATGTTGGAAAGTAAAAGGAAGGTTGCTATTGGCATAGAAATATTGTGCTCACCCATCGAACATAAGACCATGTCAAATTGAATACTGTAATTTCTAACCCCAGAAATTATGGGATACCAAATATTATATCCGGTATAGCCCATTATATATAGTACCTCCTAGGAGAACAGGATGCACAATCTTGTGGACTAATGTAAAAAATGTGAAAAGACACCGTAGTCTGATATCAAATAAAAGACAACTTCGAATGGTCAATGGCTAAACGGTAATCCATGAAACATAGGAGATACAACATATTACAGCAATGCTTGAGCCATAATATTTGGTATCCCCATTGTAAACAATGTTGCAGAGCAAAAGGAAGGGTGCTATTTGACATAGAAATACTGTGCTCACCCATTGAACTCAAGATCATGTCAAATCGAATCCTGGTATGTTCTAACCCAAGAAACACAGGGGATACCAAATATTATAGCCAGTATAGGTCATTATATATGGTATCTCCTAAGAGAACGGGACGTATAATCTTGTGGAATAATGTAAACATATGAAAAGTTTCTGCAGTCTGCTTTCATATAAAATTGAACTTCAAATGCTCAATGGCTAAAGGGGAACCCATGAAAAGTAGGGGATACGACCTATTACAGCAATTCGTGAGCCATAATATTTGGTATCCCTATTGTAAACGATGTTAGAAAGCAAAAGGAAGGGTGCTCTTTGGCATAGAAATATTGTGCTCACCCATCAAACATAAGACCATGTTAAATTGAATAATGGTAAGTTCTAACACCAGAAACACAGGAGATACCAAACATTAGAGCCGGTATAGTCCATTATATATAGTATTGCCTAAGAGAACTGGACATACAATCTTGTAGAACAATGTCAAAAATCTGAAAAGATATTGTAGTCTGATATCAAATAAAAGACAACTTTGAATGGTCAATGGCTAAAGGGTAACCCATGAAACGTAGGGGATACGACAAATTAGAGTAATGCGTGAGACATAATATTTGGTATCCCCATTGTAAACGATGCTGGAAAGCAGAAGGAAGGGTGCTCTTTGGCATAGAAATACTGTGCTCACCCATCTAACATAAGACTATGCCAAATTGAATCCTGGCAAGTTCTTACCCAAGAAACACAAGGGACACCAAATATTATAGCTGGTATAGGTCATTATATGTTGTATGCCCTAAGAGAACTAGACGTACAATCTTGTGGAATAACGTACAAAATGGGAAAAGATACTGTAGTCTGCTTTCAAATAAAAGATGACTTCAAATAGTCAATAGTTAAAGGTTAAAGGGGAACAGATGACACGTAGCGGATACAACATATTACAGCAATGGATTAGACATAACATTTGGTATCCCCATTGTAAACGATGTTGGAAAGCGAAAGGAAGGATGCTATTAGGCATAGAAATATTGTGCTCACCCATCAAACATGAGATCATGTCAAATTGAATACTGGTAATTTCTAACCCCAGGAATTAAGGGGATACCAAATATTATATCCGGCATGTAATGTAACTTGTATCTTATAGAGCGCGACTGTCACTCCACTAGAAGTATCCTGGCGCTGTCCAAGGGGGGAGTGAGAATAACCAACAGAATACTTAAAAGAGTGAGAGGCATAATTCATCTGGGCCAGTAAAGATCCACGTCTTCAGGGCCTTCCTAAATTGGGATTCTGTGTTGAATAGCCTTAACTGTGATGGCAGTGAGTTCCAGGCTTTGGCCGCAAGGGCTGCCACTGTTTTTCCTCCTTACCCTTTCAATCTGAAGGTGGGGGGTTTAAGCAAGTTGGTGGAGGATGATCTGAGGGACCTAGTTGGGGTATAAGGAATAAAACGCCATGCCAGATACTTGGGTCCTGAACTAAGCCTGGCTCTGAAGGTGATCAAGAGTACCTTAAAGAGAACTCTCTTGTGCACCGGAAGCCAGTGCAAGGTTTTCAGTGCTGCAGATGTTAACGACCTTTGTGGAAGTTTAAGCACCACTCGAGCGGCTGCATGTTGAAGATCACTTTGTTCGCTCCAGCAAGCAAACTATTGCAATAATCTAAGCACGAGAGAACCAGGGCCACTGCTATTGATTTCCTTGCTGCCAGTAGAAGCAAATGGAAGAATTATTTTAGTGATTTGTTGATACTGAAGCATGTCCCGGCTAGTCCTGTAGCATGGGGGATAAAGGAGAGCCCACATCAAATTGTACTCCCAAATTCTTCGCCACTTTGGCCACAACTGGCGGTGGGGTGAAACCCTCCGGCCACCATTTCTCAGGATGGAACAGACCATCCTTCTGCACCGGTAGGATTTCTGTTTTGTCTGGGTTGCATTTAAGGTGGTTGTTCCTCATCCATTGAAAGACTGCCGCTAAGCATCTTCTGAAATTAGTTTATACATCTGAGTTGGTGTCATCTAAAGAAAGGATCAATTGGGTATCATCTGCATATGATGTGACTTCTATCCCAAATGATCCAATCATTAAGCGGGGTCATATAAAGATTAAACAACAATGGGCATAGCCTATTATTTATAGTATCCCCTTAGAGAACCGGCTGTACAATCTTGTGGAATAAAGTAAAAAATGTGAAAAGATATTGTAGTCTCTTATCAATTAAAAAACAACTTCGAATGGTCAATGGCTAAACAGTAACCCATGAAACATAGGAGATACAACATACTACAGCAATGCTTGAGCCATAATATGTGGTATCCCCATTGTAAACGATGTTGCAGAGCAAAAGGAAGGGTGATATTTGACATAGAAATACTGTTCTCGCTCATTGAACACAAGATCATGTCAAATCTAACCCCGGTAAGTTCTAACCCCAAAAACACAGGGGATACCAAATATGTAGCCAGTATAGGTCATTATATATCGTATCCCCTAAGAGAACCGGATGTACAATCTTGTGGAATAATGTAAAAAATTTGAAAAGGTACTGTAGTCTATAATCAAAGAAAAGATAACTTCAAGTAGTCAATGTCTAAATGGTAACCTATGAATCGTAGGGGATAAAAGATATTACAGCGATGCGTAAGCCATAATATTTGGTATCCCCATTGTAAACGATGTTGGAAAGAAAAAGGAAGGGTGCTATTTGGCATAGAAATACTGGGTTCACCCATCAAGCATAAGACCATGCCAAATTGAATACTGGTAAGTTCTAACCCCAGAAACACAGGGAATACCAAATATTATAGCCGGTATAGGACATTATATATGATATCCACATGGAGAACTGTAATAAAGTATAATGGTAGTCACAAGGTAAAACCAAGTAGAGGTTTATTTATAAGTTACAGGATCATAGTATTTGGTTACAAGCAGAATGATGGTTGGTTCAAGATCAATTCAAGTTAGTTCATGGCCCCACCAGGAGCTGCATCTTCATAGCTCAGCCCACTCACACCAACAGTCACTCTTCCAGTCCACCAGGCATACCAACATTCCACACTGTCATCAGGCATTCTAAAGTTCCATACATACACACATGCATACTGGCTGAGCTGTTGTACATATACGCACAACATATCCTCTTTCCTTAAGGAAACAAAGAGAACAAATAAACAAATAGTTACAATAAATTAAAAAGAAAAGAGCAGGAAACCAAAGAAAAAGAAAGGCAGACTAAGCACAGACAAGCAACAAGATATAGGTGAAAAGATGTTAACAGGAAGACGTAGCGAGACACACCACCCCTTCCCTAGGGAACATCATGAAAATACCAGGAAGGTAACATGCAATAAGTAACATGCTCAGAAGAAAGTAATAATAAAATAATGTGTGGAGATATAAACGAAACGCACCACACACCAAGAAAATACTCTATACCATGTGAAATATTCAAGTGTAGAGTAGGCATAGAACAATAAAAACGGGTACAGGTGAGTAAAAAGTAATGTAGACGCAAAGTTACATAGGTACGTAGGGTGAAAACAGTGAAAAGGATGTGTGCACAACCCACACTGCAGACTAATTTGAGAGTATAGAGACCAGCTTCTAAATACAACCACCCTACAACAGAAAAAACAACCATATAAACTTAATGCGCCAGTGTTTGACCTGGGGTACCCAGTCCACATAGGGTAGCCTGGCACAGAGTGGAAAGACCTATCCCAAAGGCAATTGCGTTATACTTGCGTCACACCTTTCACAGTAATCCAGCGCCCATCCACCAAAAAGGAGGCACCACACCTTATTTAGAAAAGTAGAAAATCTTTATATTTTCTTTTGGTTAGTTTCTTATATTTCTCTTGTTCACAAAATCATTACCTCTTTTACATTTCTGACATTGCATTTGAGTTACTTGTCCTTGTAAACACTCCCAGTGACATAGTATTTTGGTTCTCTGGGAAATCTTACTTTGTTAAAACATTTTAAAACAGAATAGCAGTGTAATTCATCCCAATTTAACATCCCCCCTCCTTTATCTGAGAGAAAACCAGGCTTTAGGCACTTCTGTTGTACTCGGTCACCCCGCCTAAGCCTTAAACTTTAGCATTCATAAATTCTACACACACAGATGTGGATCAGCTTAAGATATCAGGCAAGTAAGTAATTAAACTGCTCTGTAGACAGTTCATCCGGGGGCAGTGAATTCAGCCAGTCAGTTATCCATTGTTATCTAGCAAAGCCCTGATGGACTCGGCAGTTCCCAATGAACGTGCACTTACTGCCGTTTAACTTCCCTCTTCCGTGAAACTGTGTGGGGAAGAAGTTCTGTCTGATATGCCCCCCCCCCTTTATCTTCCGTGTCCTTCAGCAACTCCTTATTAAACTTTGAAGGCAGCGGTGAAGCCCTCTCAACACTTGGGGCTCTTCACAACACTTTTACAATCTTACCACATTGCTGCCGGTTCAATTTTCAGTCCGCTCACTCAGCCGCTTTCAGCCCAACTCACGTCTCTGCGGAGTTGACCGGTTCCCTGCCCTAGTGCTGCAGGTTCCCAGGAGCTGTCCGGGCGGGGGGCTAGGCCGCAATTCCCTCTGCGCTTCTCTCGGCCTTGTGTCCCGCCCTCTCCACGCTCATCAGAGAGGGAGGGTACTGACACGGAGCGGCCTTTTCAGCTTCCCGCCCCTTCCTTCCGGCGCTCACTTGACCGCGCTCCCGGCCTTGCGCAATCGGCTACAGGGGAAACTGACACTTCGCCGACTAACACCGGGCCCCCTCCCTCATCTGCAATCTACACAATGGGGGCCCGTGGACGCCGTCAGACCGCACATGAGGCAACAGTCTATCAGCGGGGACCTCAGCAGCCAGCCGCACTAAGGTAGTGTTGTTCTTACGTTTGACAGCCAAAGTTCCGGGGCCAGTGGCGGTGATTTATCCGACCCCATGTTCTGTGACAACACTTTAGTTAGGATAGTGGACCCTGACAGGCTCTGGATACTCTTACACCAGGCAGCGGCAAAATTAAGGTAAGCCCGGGCAGAGGTTATAATTATTTTTCCAATGGCAACACAGCTTCTTTCCCACCTTCTTTGGACCCGGGTCAGATGTCCCTCACCTGTCAAACTTGAAACAGGGTTTTTCACCAGAGTTCACGGGAAAAGTTACTCCCAAGAAGGCTGAGAGGTTCGGAGCTCAATCGGCCAGCAGGGGGTAGCATCAGCTGAGAGGGCTAGAAAGTCCAGTAATAGACAACCTCCCCCCTCCTCAGTGAACCGTCCTCTCCACAGGCAGCCTCCACTCCTAACCTCTCTCACACTCCTTCACAAGAACTTAAGACCTAAAATGGTCGCCCCTGTCCACATTTTATAGTCCAGGCCAGGTGAGTCCGGAGGGGTCCTGAAGGTTCTAGAACTCGTCATACAAACCTATGGCCACAGACCCTGAGGTGAAAATTGGCAGTGGGCAGGCAACCATTTTATATTTCCCTACTCTCCATTTTGAAAGGGCACCTGTGCCTCAGGATTAAGTGGATATGATGAGGCACCCAAAGCCCTAAGACAACACCAAAAATTTTAGTGGACACAAAAATAAAAGAAAGTTAGGAGGTGAGAAGGGAACAAAATAAATAAATAAATAGGAGGGACCACCCAAAGGGCTGATAGGTCTAACACGCGTCCCCCCAGCTGAAAGTGAGGAGACCTACCCAACCCCTTGGGAGTTCTCATCACTAAGGCGGAAATACCTAGAGAGACCGTCTGCATTGGCGTGGTCCACTCTAGGCCGATGTTCCACCAGGAAGTCCATTCCCTGTAGGGAGATGGACCATCTCAACAACTTGGGATTCTCTCCCTTCATTTGCATCAGCCAACAAAGGGGGCGGTGGTCTGTCTGCACAAGGAAGTGCGAGCCAAACAGGTATGGCCGCAGCTTCTTCAGAGCCCACACCACCGCAAAGGCTTCCCGCTCAATCGCACTCCACCTCTGTTCCCGGGGAAGCAGTTTTCTGGATAGGAAGACAACAGGTTGGTCCAGACCCTCTTCATTGAGTTGCGATAACACTGCCCCAATGCCATGCTCTGATGCGTCCGTTTGGACAATGAATTCCTTGGAAAAATTAGGGGCCCTTAAGACCGGAGCTGCACACTTTGCTTGCTTCAAGGTGTCAAAGGCTCGTTGACAGGCCTCTGTCCAGACTACCCGTCGGGGTTGCTTCTTGGATGTGAGTTCAGTTAGGGGTGCCACAATTGTGCCATACCCCTTCACAAAGCGACAGTAATATCCTGTGAGGCCCAAGAATGCTCGGACCTCGGTTTGGGTCTAGGGGGCTCCCAGGCCATGATAGCCTCAATCTTAGCCTGGAGGGGCTGCACCGTTCCCCTGCCCACCAAGTGGCCTTGTTACACCACTGACCCCTGCCTAATCTGGCATTTGCTGGCCTTGATTGTCAAGCAGCCTGTTTCAGGGACTTGGAGAACAGCCTGTAAGTGACACAAGTGGTCCTCCCAGCTGCTGCTGAAGACGGCAATGTCGTCTAGATAAGCAGCAGAGAAGGCCTCCATCCCGGAGAGGACCTTCTTCACCAGCCGCTGAAAAGTGGCAGGAGCGTTCTTGAGCCCAAATGGCATCACACAGAACTGGTTGTGGCCCTCAGGCGTGGAGAAGGCTGACCTTTCCCTTGCTCCATCTGTAAGGGAGATCTGCCAGTACCCTGATGTGAGGTCAAAAGTACTCAGATATTGGGCAGCTCCCAGCCGGTCAATGAGCTCATCCGCCCTAGGGATAGGATGAGCATCAGTTTTCGTCACTGAATTCAGTCCCCGGTAATTCACACAGAACCTGAGTTCTGGAGTGGTGCCCGGTGGGGCAGCTTTTGGTACCAGAACCACCGGATTGGACCAGGGGCTACTTGAAGGTTCAATCACTCCTAGCTCCAGCATCTTAGTGACTTCACTGTGAATGCTGGCCTTCACCTTATCTGACAGCCGGTAGGTCTTAGACTTCACAGGTGGACTGTCTCCTGTGTCCACAGGTGGGTCCTTCCCGGTATAAGGGAGAACAGCGAGGAATACTGCTCCAGGACTTGGCAGCAGTCCCTCCGCTGTTCAGGAGTTAGGGATGGTGAGAGAATCACTCCCTCCACAGACCCATCCTTCTCTTGAGACGAAAATAGATCAGGGAGAGGCTCACTTCCCTCTTCCTCTGCTCCATCAGTCACCATCATCAAGATGACCTCAGGCCTCTCATGGTGGGATTTGAGGCGGTTGGCATGGAGCACCCGATGGGCTGCTGGGAGGTCTTAAGGCCCACTAAGTAAGTGGCCTTGCCCTTCTTCTCAATCACCTCAAAGGGGCCTGTCCAGCGATCCTGGAGGGCACTAAGCTCTCCAGGCTCCATCACCCACACTTTCTGGCCAGGCTCCAACTCCACAGGGTGAGCATTGTGGTCATACCACTCTTTCATCACTGCCTGGCTGGCTTCCAAGTTGTCAGCAGCTTGCTTCCACAACTTAGCCATTTGGCTCCGTAAGGCCAGCATGTAGCTCACCACATCCTGGGGAAGCTTCCTGGGAGTCTTTTCCCATCCGTCTTTCACCAGGCTGAGAGGTCCATGAACAGGGTGCCCGTACAGATGTTCGAAGGGACTGAAGCCCATTCCTTTCTGTGGCACTTCCCTGAATGAGAACAACAGACAGTGTAGGAGAACGTCCCATGTCCTCTGCAGGCTCTCAGGCAGACTTCCGATCATGCCTTTCAAGGTTTTATTGAACCTTTCCACCAGACCATTGGTCTGGGGGTGGTAAGGAGCAGAGAACCGATAGGTAACCCCACACTCCTTCCACATAGCCCGCATGTAGGCTGACATGAAGTTGGTCCCCCTGTCAGACACAACTTCCTTGGGGAAACCCACTCGGGTAAAAATCCCCATCAGGGCCCTAGCCACTGCAGGTGTAGTAACGGTCCTCAAAGGAATTGCTTCTGGGTACCGAGTGGCGTGATCCACCAGAACTAGGATAAACCTGTGACCAGCTGAAGTGGGTGGATCCAATGCCCAACAATGTTGATGCCCACCCTTTCAAAGGGGGTGCTAACGACAGGTAGTGGTTCCAAGGGAGCTTTTAGCTTTTCCCCTGTTTTCCCACTGGCTTGGCAAGACACATACATCCTACAATAAGTGTCGGACGCCACCCTCATTTGAGGCCAGTAAAAATGGGGGACAAGCTGGGCAAAGGTCTTGTCCTGACCCAGGT
This sequence comes from Lissotriton vulgaris, assembly GCF_964263255.1. NCBI lineage: Eukaryota > Metazoa > Chordata > Amphibia > Caudata > Salamandridae > Lissotriton > Lissotriton vulgaris. The sequence goes on along the minus strand of NC_141694.1, from coordinate 1,804,870,863 downwards.
TTCCTGCCAGGGGTATCTTATGAGACAATTCTAAGAGAAAGGCTTGGTAACATTAGGGGACTACCAAGGCCCGTGACGAACCGTGCACTGGAGCCTTGGGTTCCCTGTAGAGGAGTCCATCCTCCCAGTAAATGTGGAAGTTCCTTACAATGTTACCCGCTGCCTGGGCTTTGGCCTGTCGCCTCAGACCCTCAAGGGTGGGGCACTCCTTCTGGCCCTGACAAAACTCTTCCCTGGTAGGCCCCCCTCCACATGCCAATCGGCAGGGAGAGGTAGGTTCTCCAGGGAGACAACATCCCCCTCCGTGGACTCCGGGTACACCACCACAGGTGACCTATCCATCTCACAGGGCGTGGGTGCCGAGGCAGGAGTCTCCTGTCCCCGGATCTTTCCTTTTTTGGCAGCTGGCTGTGCCTTTGTTCCAGGCTCAAGCCCTGGCGAACTCCCCCTCCGGGTAGTCGCGGACCTTGTGCTGGCACAGGTCCAGTCAGGTGTACCCAGCATCTCTGAGTGAGTCGGGTATTTAACCTCCTTCCAAGCATTGTGCTCCATACCATTCCCCAACAGACAATCAACTGGCACGGCTGGGCTTATGGCAACTCGAAGAGGACCTGCGACCCCTTCCCACTCAAAGGGAACTTCGGCCACAGGGTAGTGGCCTATTCTGCCATCAGCCATCGCGGCGGGGTGGAGTACGTGTGGAATCACGTCCTCTGGGGACACCAGATGACTCCTTACCATAGTCATACTGGCTCCTGTATCCCTCAGAGCTTCCCCTCTTTGGCCATTGATGATGGCCCACTGCCCATACTTGGTAGTATTTAAGGGCACCTGCATCTTAGGAACCATCTCCCGATCTCCCATGGACACTAAGGTGACTCCCTGAACAAAGAACAAAGTACGTACCCCGCCAATTGATGAGGTGGTCCCGAGGCCGGGATCCCAATATATGTGGCGTGATAAACCTAGGAGTTGGCACTGCACATTACAAAATTAACGCAATTCAAATATTTGCAAGAGAAGGTTTTTAGCAAATATATAGGTATTTTTATTTTGGTGTAGAAAACATTTATATACATAAATAACACATGGTTATCTTAAGAATATTGCACAATATACATAGTAAATTAAGCAAAGATAAAAGTGACAAAAACTACATTCTTCTTTGGAGCCTACCCAGTAACACTACATACTTCAATCATACTTTCATTCTTTCAGCTTTTCAAAACCTAATCCTACCTAAAGTTCAATCATTCCACTCACATTCTTCAATTCATACCCATCGTTCTGATGTATGCCACACATGGATGGTAGATATGTGGCATAGAGCAGAATAATATTCCAGACAATTAATCTTATTACGGCCCCTATTTGATACTACATAGTATGCCGTATTTCTGGAGCCACGAGCCGACGCGCGTTTCGGTGACAGGCCGGGTGGGCCACACCTTCGTCAGGGCTGGGAGTTGTTGACTGGGAGGAGAAGAGGTAGTGATCTAAAAATAAAACACAGCGCCTTAGTATTTTTCTATATAGCAATTGAATTTGTCAAGGCATATATCTCTCTAATACATTTCTTTTATACAAAAAATAGATGGAGTTTAGAACATGATTGTCATCTTTAGTCTGATGTTTATGTGCACATTTTGACAATGTGCAGTACCCAACTTAACTAGGGCCACTCCCTGAACCAGACTCCCGTAAGGTGAGATCTGTAAAAGGCAATTAGATAACCTGGGCTAAGTAACCAAAAGAGAGCATTTAGCATCTTTCATTTCTCACATTAAGTAGCATTATAACATACAGTCATTCTCGGACACATGTTAACCAAAAGCACAGAGAATTATTATACATCAGGTTGGCAGCCAGATGTTTAGGGGCCCAACCTTTGATACTTCTTGAACCTTAGGTGTCAATACAGGTAAGCATATATTAAATAAAGTAGATAAGAAACAAAACACAGTGATATTAAGTAGTATCTGGTTAGTTTTAACTGAACATTATTGCCCCAAGGATACACGTTGTTGCATCAGGTTTTACCTATTGGTGGTTTCTGGTTGAAAACGATATAGGGGCTCACAACATGGTCTAAATATTCAATTTACCTGAATTGGTATACAGAGGGTTCCTTAGAGCAAAGGACGCATTTTTTCAGGAGAACAGGAATCTAGTAAGTAATGAATGAACTCTGATTATAAATAATCCTCATTAATTTATTTCAACCAGGCAGTCAGTGATGCTTTTAGTTCTATTACCTGAATCTTTGGATTTGTTTGCCAAAAGATACGCTCCACTACGTAGGGGTTTACAGGTGAAGGATGAACAGGGGACTGCTATGCTTTGAAGGTTTTAGAAATATCTCGCAGGTATCCCTAAAGTAAAATAATGTAGTAAGAATGCATAATGGCCATTTTTTGCTCAGTAACAGAGTATAGTTACCAATAATTTATACACACCATAAATGAGAAATGACTTAAGGGCGGTGAATCTGGAAGATCTGGGTCCACCAGGGCTGCTGGCATATATCCGCCTAATATTTAGATATAGAAGAAAGCAGCAGAGTGAATAAAAGCTTCTAAGCGCATTCTGCTTAAGAAACCGGGCTATCGGCTAAGTACACTTACTTGGCTGAAAGGACACACAGTCCGTGGATGGGGTTCCGTCGATTGGCCAGACCGACCCTTCCTCACAGGGGACAGGGCTCACAAAAGCACTTAGTCTGTAGGTTTTTAAACCGCGTAGCTGTCGAGGGACCCGCCTAGTGTTTAGAAGTAGAAAAAAGAAGCAGAGTGAGGAAAACCTCTTAGCGTGTTCTGCTTTAGAGAAAGCGGGGGTATCTGCAAAGCGCACTTACTCGGCATCATTGGCAAGTAGTCCATAGATGGGGTTCCGTCGATTGGCCGGATCGACCTTTCCTCACGGGGGGCAGAACTCGCAAAGGCACTGAGCCTGTTGGTTTTTAAATAGCTGAAATATCGCGCCAAAATAGACGCTGATCAGCTGTTTAGAGTTAGTGGATTCGAAGAAGGACTAAGTAGTTATCGATAGCTCGGTGGCGGCCATCTTAGAACGGGGATTAGATGACTAAATGACTGGTCTTTATATTGTTGTCGTCGCCATCTTTAAAGAGGATTATGTTATTCCATTTACATAACATATACCTTAAAGTCTTACTTTAATCATATTTGATTTGTAATGATGATAATCTATTCAATTTTGAGTCTATTATTTAGATTATGTCTTGGATATGTCTGCCACCTAGGTTAGGATGATCAAACCGACATAATTATTTAATACTAATAAAAAAGTTATCCTAGCCATCTTGAAAAGGCTACTCAAGTGCTACAGATGCGAATAATGGGCCTAAGGGACAGGCCACTTGACTATTACCCTCAAAGGGGCACAGAAGTAGTGATCTTACTTCACATTACTAATACTAAAGGTGTGAATAATGGGCCTATTGGGCAGGTCATTTAACTATTACTCTTAGAGAGGCACAGATGCAGTGGTCTTACTTAACATTATTAGACCAAACCATGCGATTTAAATCCAGATACAATGTTTCTAAGCATATTATAATAACATGCTCCCTAGAGGGATTCAAGGAGTCTCAATTATTAAATTAATTATCCAAGGCAGGACAGTTACTTCATAATTTTTTCCACTTTAGTTGGAAAAATTATTTCTTGGTTTAGTTGTCACAAGGTCCATGTTTTACAGAAATGCTTGGTGCCAGGGGCATTCTTCGTTGAGTCCTCTGTTTACAGTATCCAAGAAAAAGATCCAGAACACCTCCCGTTTTTTTCTTAGACCTACGGGGTCAGTTCCTGGGTTCGCTTTTATTTTTTCTAGGATGAACCAACGAAGATCATGTTCCTTGTGATCTTTTTCAAGCCAGTGGGTGACCAAGGGAGCAGTGGTTTTTTGATTCCTGATATTTGATTTGTGTTCCCCTATCCGCACTCTACATTCTCTGCCCGTCTCCCCAACATATGGGCGGTCGCATGGGCACAGAAGTAAATATACGATATTGCTAGTGCGACAGTTTGTCATTGTTACATTCCGTCGTACAGATATCGTGCGGTCGTTGGTACTGACTGTCTCTCCCACAATAGCTTGAGGACAGATGTGGCAGGTCCCACATTTGTGGTTTCCATATATGGGTTCAAGTCCGGTTATGGAGGTTTGAATGTTTTCGGACGTTTCCCTGAATTTGCCCCTTACCAGGTGGTTTTTCAGGTTGGGATTTTTTTTTAAAGCAAATATCGGTCGAGTCAGATGTGCTTTCTCATTATCTACATTCAAAATGTGCCAACTTGAGTTGATGGCCTGTCTGATCTTGTGGTTCATTTCAAAGTGGCGAGTAACACATACAAGCTGGTTAGTTTTCTCAGAGTTTCTTGATGTGAACATGGCCTCTCTGTTAGTGTATCTGGCCCGTTTGAATGACTCTTTAATCAGCCTTGCTGGGTAGCCTCGAATTCGGAGTTTCTCTTTCAGGATATCCGCTTGGGTCAGGAAGTCGCGCATATCAGAACAATTTCTCCTAATTCGGAGAAATTGACTGTAAGGGATACTATCCCTCTGGCTCCGCGGATGGAAACTGGAGTATTGAAGCAGGGTATTCCGAGCCGTAGGTTTGGTGTATAGTGATACTTTAATGGCTTTTTTGTCATGTTCAATCCAGATGTCCAAAAATTCAATTTTGGAAGTGCTTGTGTGACTGGTAAATCTTAAATTAGCGTCCGCTAGATTGAGCCATTGGATGAATTCAGCTAGCTGTTCTTCAGTCCCCCTCCAGATGAAAAAGATGTCGTCAATGAACCGTTTCCAGTTCATGACGTTCTCGAAGAAAGGGGCCAGTTCATTGAAGATGTTAATTTTTTCGAATTCGCCCATGTATAGACACGCTATACTAGGGGCGCAGCTAGCCCCCATGCTTACTCCAGTGGCCTGCCTGTATATGTTGTTGTCAAATTCAAAATAGTTCTCAAAGAGAACTATCCTGAGGCATTGCAAGATGAATTCATCGTTGGTAATCTCGGGCTTTCTAGAGAGTATGTTTTCAATGGCTTCATATGCTCCTCTTTGGGGTATATTAGAATACAATGATTCAACATCGAGGGTAACCATTATTTCAGAGTTCTCCTGGAATGGTAATCCTTCTATCTGTTGAATAAAATGTCCTGTGTCCCTCACGTATGAATCTAATTCAGTTACCAATGGTTTTAGAAATTTGTCAATATATTTTGACAGTGGCTCGGTGGCAGAGCCAATGGTAGAAACGATCGGTCGCATTGGGGGATCGGTGCTGTTCTCATGGGTCTTCGGTAGCCCATATATGATGGGCATTTTGGTGTTACTCGGGGTAAGAAATTCTGCTTCCGCCTCACAGATGTAATTTTGATTGACCCCTCTCTGGACAAGGCTTAGAATTCGTTTTTTCAGGGCGTTTTCAGGATTCCTGGTAATTCGAATGTAGTGGCCTGACGCGGAGAGTAGTTCGGTCATTCTTCTTTTGTAGTCTTTGGTGTCAAATACAGTGATCCCACCCCCTTTATCACACGGTTTAATTGTGATGTTTTTGTTCAATTCAAGCTCTTTTAGAGCATTTTTTTCTGATAGAGGAAGGTTTGCTTTTGGTATCGGGACATATTTGGTCACTTTATTGATTTTATTCATGACTGTCTTTTCGAAGATGTTTACCTCCGGGCCCACCATTTCCAACGATGGTGTAAATGAAGACGGAGGTTTGCATCCGGATCTATTGTTCTCGCTGTTTGTAGATTGAGTTTCCAAGAAGAATTTTTGAAGACGCACTTTCCTAAAAAATAGTTGCAGATCCTTATTTAGCTCAAACTTGTTAAAGTTAGCTGATGGTACAAAGGATAAGCCCCTCGTTAGGAGTTGTATGGCCATTGGATCAATAATTTCACTCGATATGTTGAACACAGGGAGCTCCCTTATGTTCGCCAATATTGATGGTGGCGAGTCTGTACGTACGGTTGTATGACGATCCGTCGCACAAAATGTTATCGCGGCACTTCTAATCGCGGCAATTACATCGCAAAGGCCGTCACACCGGCCATTTTCTCATCGCACGTAGTTGCGACGCAAATGCGGCAATGTAATTGGATCGCGTGTCACATCGGCGATTTAACATCGCGTGACATGACAACGCGATGTTTGAGTACACACGTTAAAAATCTTGTCAGCCAATGGGTTTGGGGAGGGGGGTATATATTGTATATATTGTATTGCCCAGCCGCTAGGCACACAGCTATTGTCCCCTGATTCATTTATGTCAAAGTCGCACCGCGATGTTTTGACACGGTGCTCTGGGTGTTTCCCATTTATTAAAGTACAAAGATTTGCTAATTTGTATTACTTGCGGTTGAATTGCAGTGGCGACACCCGAAGCCTGAGGCATTACTCTTCCGAGAATGTCAGACCAAGTGCCGTAATGAAATTATTTGTATTTCTATGACCGCACTTGATTCAGCATGCTGACACAATGCCATGCCACACCACAAAATGCGCACCAAAAACAAGCTGGGGAAATGCAGTCTCTGGCCACTGTAAGACACTGAAGGAGATGAAAACAATACCGATATTTCCAGGAGGTTGTTAGACTTCAAAGAGTTGGGGATTGAAAACTATTGAGTTGTGTGGTGAATACCATAAAAAAAATGATAAAGCCTAATATTTTATATAAATATGATTAAAGATGGATTGGTAAGTCTGAAATGTTCTATTGACCAATCCACTTATATTTAATCATTTCGTGAATTGCGACGCTAATTACGGAGCGCAGCACCTTCTGCGTTATTACTGGTAATCACTAACGGGGTCAACATCGGAATGTGGACAAATAACTGAGGCATAAAAACGTCTGAAAAAATCGGTATTTACAAGTTACGGGCCGATTGATTGGTGCTCGTGGCTTTCATTATCACTTCCGATGGGGGCAGTCAGGGGCCAGGGGTCAACCCATGTGGATGCTGCTGTGTTTCCATGGCAACCCAGGACTTTAAAGCCCTCCTTTACATTCACTTCTGTTTCATCCTTTTCAGGTATACGAACAACAAAAACCTGTCGCTAGCCCCACTGACGGGAGTTTACATGAACAGCATCAGACGGACCGGACAGTCGTGTGTTATTTTTAAAGAAATAGACTTTCGATTGTGTACCTAAACAACAATGAAATTGCATACACCCATGCATCCATCCATCCGCCATCCATTCATCCACCCATCCATACAGTAATTCACCCATCCATGCATACACCCATGCATCGATCCTTCCGCCATCCATTCATCCACCCATCCATGCATACACCCATGCATGCACCATCCGCCATCCAGTCATCCACCCATCCATACAGTCATTCACCCATCCATGCATACACCCATGCATCGATCCTTCGGCCATCCATTCATCCACCCATCCATGCATACACCCATGCATGCACCATCCATCCGCCATCCATTCATCCACCCATCCATGCATCCATCCATACAGTCATTCACGCATCCATGCATACTCCCATGCATCGATCCTTCCGCCATCCATTCATCCACCCATCCATGCATACACCCATGCATGCACCATCCATCCGCCATCCATCCATTCATCCACCCATCCATGCATCCATCCATACAGTCATTCACGCATCCATGCATACACCCATGCATCGATCCTTCCGCCATCCATTCATCCACCCATCCATGCATACACCCATGCATGCACCATCCATCCGCCATCCATTCATCCACCCATCCATGCATCCATTCACACACAGTCATCCACCCATCCATGCATACACCCATGCATCCATCCATCTGCCATCCATTCATCCACCCATCCATCCAGACAGCCATCCATTAACCCACCCGCCATCCATTCATCCATGCATCCACCCACCCACTCACCACACACACATCCGGCCAACCAGCACCCATACATGCATCCATGCATCCATCCACCCATACACCAACCCATCATCCGCCATCCATTCATCCACCCAAGCACCCATCCATCCATCCAGCCATCCATCCATATTAATCCACGTGCCATGCATTCATCCATGCATCCACCCACCCACTCACCACACACATCCGTCCACCCAGCACCCATCCATTCATCCATGCATTCATCCAGGCTTTGAATATTAGCAGTATTACAAGGGAACAACTGTTGCATTGTTGATGTGACGTGATTATTTGCAGTGTTGAAAAAGCCCGTTTCTGTGACTTGCAGTCTTCCGATTTTAGAAGGGAACAACTGTGCTTTGTATTGGCATGTGTTGTTTTTAGAAATTGCATGTGTTGAAAAAGCCAGTTTCCGTGACAAAGTCTTCATTTTTTATGGTGAAAAAGCCCGTTTCCTTGACTTGCAGGCTTCAGTTTTTAGAAGGGAATAACTGTGCGTTGTTTTTAGAAATTGCATGTGTTGAAAAAGCCCGTTTCCGTGTATTGGCATGTGACAGTCAACATTTTGCCATTAACATCGCATGCGTTGTAATTGCATGCGATGTTAATGGCATCGCGCAGCCGTAGCATGCGATGTGAATGACGAAGCGATGCCAAAGTCGCGGTGCGATAGCACCGCGATGTTTTGACCCCGATGCGATGGGTGTTTCCCGTACGTACATCTGCGGCTGTCCGCGACCCTGACGGTAATTCCTCGTCTGAGGTGCTCTCGATGGAGGACGGGTGTTGCCCCGGCGATTCCCCAAAAAACGGTTCTGTTGGTGATTATAATTACCATTCCTGTTTCCCTGGTTGGTGTTATGTCCCTGGTTGGAGTATGACCTTCATAATAAATGGGATCATAGTCTTCAGGGGTATCTCCTTCAGAGTCAGTAGTCTCTGAAAAGGTGGTGACTCCCGCCCACTCCCCTCCGTTATCTAAGGGCAACTCCTCCCCAAGCACTACACTAGCTACTCCTGGGGCTTTTCCTCCAGTGGGAGGGGTGGTCTCTTTGGGCACTTGACATCTCCTTTGTAGTGCCCAACCCCACCACATTCATAACAGCGGACAACCCTTGGCTGCTGACTATGGTCAGGATGAGGGTTTTTCGGCGGGTTGGCCCTAGGAGGGAATCCTGATCCCTTCCCTTGGAAACTGTTTTGGGGGCCTTTTAGGAACTCCCTCTTTTTATCTCCGCCCTCTTTCTTCTGGGGAGCGCCCAGTCCAGTCCTTTGGGAATCCCCTCCAGTCCCCTTCGAGGACACCCGGGTACTAGCCCAAATGTCCGCCTCCTCAGCAAGCTTCCGGGGACTAGTCAGCTTGCTGTCCACCAGGTGTTGTCGCAGCTCTGGAAAACATTTCTCGAGTAGGTGCTCTTTTAGGATTAGATCGTACAACCCCTCATAGTCCCCCACCTCGCTCCCTTGCACCCAACCCTCTAGGGCCTTCTTGGCATAGACTAGGAAATCCACCCAGTTCTGTGTAGCCAGTTTGTGGCTGTTCCTGAATTTCTGTCTGTACTTTTCAGGAGTCAGCCCAAATTTCCTGATCAGCGCCACTTTCATGGTGGGGTAGTTAGTCTGTTCCTCATGCTCTAGGGCTAGAAGTGCATCCCTCTCCACTGGAGGCATATATATGCATAGGCCACCCCTCCCAGTGACTTTCTGATATCCCATGGGCTCTTAGCGAGACCTCATAGGAAGCCAAACATTTTGCAATATTGTCCCCTACACTGTAACTGGCGACTACGTCTTTTGGCAGCTGGGGGCCGGGCTCCCTGATGATTTCTTTGGGTATGCTGCCACCATTAGGAGTACTAGGAGTCCCTATTTGCAGGGCCTTGAGGTCTAACTCCCTTAAACTTAATTCATGAGCCAGCCGCTTTTCCTCCCTCTCCTTTTCCAACCTAGCTAACTCCCACTTCAACTGTCTTTCTACTCTCCGGTCAGTTAACTGGGCTTCGGTCAAGCTCCTTACAGAGACACTACTGCCCTTCCTCGAAAGTGTCCTAGGACCTCGTAGTAGGTTCCCCCCTTCGGTTTGGTACAGTACATCCACTCCGATGACAGTGTCCCGATCCCCCTCTTCCTCCTCCTTCTTCCCATCTGGATGAGCTGCCACCCATGCTCTCAAGCTGGTTTGGAGTTCCCCCTTTTTCGCACCACGCTTGAAAAACACCCCCTTACTTTGACACAATTCCCTGAGTTGGGCCGCAGTGTAGGTCTCCGACTCCTCCAAGTTCCATTTTGCCAACAGGTTCTCAGACAGTCACTTTGAAGAATTCAAGAAAAAGGCGTTAATTAAGGGCTACCTCCACCCACCACCAGAAAAGAATTTGGAAAAACAAAACTTCTAATTATGGAGTCCGCCAGGAGAAAACTCCAGGTGTAGGTACGTGGGGGACACTAAACTACTGCTAAGTGGACGCAAGCACAAGCTCTAATCCCACCACTGATCACCAATATGTTGGACCTGGGGTACCCAGTCCACATAGGGTTGTCTGACACAGAGTGGAAAGACCTATCCCAAAGGCAATTGCATTATACTTGCGTCACACCTTTCACAGTAATCTAGCGGCCATCCACTAAAAAGGAGACACCACACCATATTTAGAAAAGAAGAAAATCTTTATATTTTTTTTTGGTTAGTTTCTTATATTTCTCTTGTTCACAAAATCATTAACTCATTTACATTTCTGACATTGCATTAGAGTTACTTGTCCTTGTAAACACTCCCAGTGACATAGTATTTTGGTTCTCTGGAAAATCTTACTTTGTTAAAACATTTTAAAACGGAATAGCAGTGTAATTCATCTCAATTTAACATCCCCCCTCCTTTATCTGAGAGAAAACCAGGCTTTAGGCACTTCTGTTGTACTCGGTCACCCCGCCTAAGCCTTAAACTTTAGCATGCATGAATTCCACACACACAGATGTGGATCAGCTTAAGATATCAGGCAAGTAAGTACTTAAATTGCTCTGTAGACAGTTCATCCGGGGGCAGTGAATTCAGCCAGTCAGTTATCCTTCGTTATCTAGCAAAGCCCTGATGGACTCGGCAGTTCCCAATGAACTTGCACCTACTGCTGTTTAACTTCCCTCTTCTGTGAAACTGTGTAGGGAAGAAGTTCTGTCTGATATGCCCCCCTCCTTTATCTTCCGTGTCCTTCAGCAACTCCTTATTAAACTTTGAAGGCAGCGGTGAAGCCCTCTCAACACTTGGGGCTCTTCACAACACTTTTACGATCTTACCAGATTGCTGCCGGTTCAATTTTCAGTCTGCTCGCTCAGCCGCTTTCAGCCCAACTCACGTCTCTGCGGCTTTGACCGGTTCCCTGCCCTAACGCTGCAGGATCCCAGCAGCTGTCCGGGCGGGGGGCTAGGCCGCGACTCCCTCAGCGCTTCTCTCGGCCTTGTGTCCCGCCCTCTCCACCCTCATCAGAGAGGGAGGGTACTGACATGGACCGGCCTCCTCAGCTTTCCGCCCCTTCCTTCTGGCGCTCACTTGACAGCGCTCCCGGCCTTGCGCAATCGGCTACAGGGGAAACTGACACTTCGCCGACTAACACCGGGCCCCCTCCCTCATCTGCAAATCTACACAATGGGGGCCCGTGGACGCCGTCAGCCCGCACATGAGGCAACAGTCTATCAGCGGGGACCTCAGCGTCCAGCCGCACTAAGGTAGGGTTGTTCTTACGTTTGACAGCCAAAGTCCCAGGGCCTGTGGTGGTGATTTATCCGACCCCACTTTCTGTGACAACAGTTTAGTTAGGATAGTGGGCCGAAGGGGAAACCCTGACAGGCTCTGGATACTCTTACACCTTGCAGCAGCAAAATTAAGGTGAGCCCGAGCAGAGGTTATAATTTGTTTTCCAATGGCAACCCAGCTTCTTTCCCACCTTCTTTGGACCCGGGTCAGATGTCCCTCACCTGTCAAACTTGAAACAGGGTTTTTCACCAGAGTTCAAGGGGAAAGTTACTCCCAAGAAGGCTGAGAGGTTCAGGGCTCAATCGGCCAGCAGGGGGTAGCATCAGCTGAGAGGGCTAGAAAGTCCAGTAATAGACAACCTCCCCCCTCCTCAGTGCACCGTCATCCCCACAGGCAGCCTCCACTCCTGACCTCTCTCTCACTCCTTCACAAGAACTTAAGACCAAAAATGGCCGCCCCTGTCCACCTTTTATAGTCCAAGCCAGGTGAGTCCAGAGGGGTCCAGAAGGTTCTAGAACTCCTCATACAAACCTATGGCCACAGACCCTGAGGTGAAAATTGGCAGTGGGCAGGCCACCATTTTAGTTTTCCCTACTCTCCATTTTGAAAGGCACCTGTGCCTCGGGATTAAGTGGATATGATGAGGCACCCAAAGCCCTAAGACAACACCAACAATTTTAGTGGACACAAAAAAAAGAAAGTAGGAGGTGAGAAGGGAACAAAATAAATAAATAAATAGGAGAGACCACCCAAAGAGCTGACAGGTCTAACAGCCAGCAATACTAAGATGGTCTCAAAGAGGAACATAAGCAACTCACAGAAAATTTGTACCACGTAAAACACACAATTGAAGTATGAATGACCAAAAATAAGTGTCGCATAAATCGATCCAAGCATTGCAGTCTTATTTAAATTATTTCAAAAGTCATTACCTGTATCGCAGTCTTACTTAAATTGCTGCATGAATCATCATACATATGACAGTCTTACTCACATTGCTGCCAGAATTATTACTAGTAGTACAGACTTACTTAAATTGCTGCATAAATCATTATAAGGTATAACAGTCTTACTAAATAGCTGTATACATCATTACTAACATAACAGTCTTACTTAAATGGCTGCTTATATCACTATAAATAAACCAGTCTTACTGAAATTACTGCAAAACGTATCGCAACCAGTACCGTCTTATTTAACATTAAAATTGCTGTGAGAATCATTACAAATATAACAGTATAATTGAAAATGCAGCTCATATCATTATAAATATATCAGTTTTACTTAAATTACTGTAAAAAAATTAATATCCCAAGCAGTACTGTATTATTTAAATAGATAATATCTCCAGGAAACATTAGAAGAGAAAATTGAAGGAAGAACCACAAGTTGAATACCAACTTAATCATATAGATGGCAGCATGACCTTATTTAGTGCACCGTAAAACTGTTCATGTTAAATAGACTTGTAGTTAAAAAAAACAGGTAAAAGGCCACATTGCACAGCACAGTGAAAATCAGATTTCATACTCGTGAGAAGAGCTTCGAAAAAAAGTTGCAAGAATGTGCATATAAGATTGAGTTTGATGCCGCCGAACAGCTCCATGAAGAATAAAAAGTTGATGTGCACATATTTCATGAAGTACCTGTGGGACGTCCGTGTTAAACTTGCTTTTGTCAAGAGAAACAAACCTTTTCTTGTCAACCATCGGTATTAGAGCAGCATGAAAGTCCGTTTAAAATGACCAATAGAGGAAGAAAACGCAGTTGGCAAATTTTAAGGGAGCACATTGGAAAACTTCTCACAAAGAGTGTCAGGAGGCTCCAGCCAGAAGATGGCGTCACGCACGGGAGACGCACGCCGGGTGGTTATGTGCACGCTCCTACTCCAAACGTCAATCAGCAGCCTCATAGATCGTGAAGGAAAGGAGACGTCATGAAAGGCTGAAGAGACTCCTATTGTCAAGGTGAGAAGCGCAAGCTCTTTTAAATTTGACAGCAAAGCCCACCTGTCGATATTACTGGCCTCAAAGTAATGTACACGAGAATTTTGATATTCAAATAAAAATTGAAATGAACTTTGTTCATAAAGTAAATTGCACTACAGAGGGCAGACAAAGTGACAGTACGACCAGAATAAGTATGAATTCGCCAATAGTTTAAAATGCTTTGAAAGAAATAGAGTCCCCACTGGTGCTGCTCTGACTCAAAAACTAACACGTAATGAAATAATCTTTTGGATCACAGGCAGATGAAAGTCTTTGCAGAAACAGCTATCAGAAAATCTTTACTTCCCACAGGAGACAAAACTTAGACAACAGTGTACCTTGAATCTTGAAGCAAAGTAGACGGTTTCCTCATAACGCTGTTTGTTTTTTCTCATAACGCTGTTCACTCAGGGCACAGGCTGACACCAATTATCTTGGTTGTATTGACACAATCTACATAAATAATTGCGTTTTTGAAGTTGCTTGATGTTGCTTGTACACAGTGTAGATTTTTAAGTAGTTGGTTCTTCTGAGAACACCATTTATGATGAATTTCCGGTTGTAGAAGACACTGAATGTACAACCAATTAATTCAATTAATTAATTAACATTGGTAGTTTGTTGAGGAATTGCCATACCGTGTCCAGTGTAGTGTAGAGGCTTGTTAGAAAGCAGGGCGTTTTCAAGCACAGAGTTAACCTCTGCAAATTACTCTTTATGCTCAAAAAGACTGCAAATGTCTCTTTAAACTCGTTAAACAGGTTGATTTAAGGAACACAACCTCTTCTATTTCTTTTAAGACAATGAATAAAAGGAGTCTGAAGCGCCCAGGCAGGCTGTCCTGATGGTAGTGGACACTGGTGGGGCTAGGTGGGCGTTCTCTTACTTTAAAGTTTCTTTTCTTTATATGGCTTCCTTAAGTAGTTCCTTATGTAGTTCCTTATTCAGTATATAAATAGTCTCATACCTCAAGTAGCCAGCAAGCAGGGTTTCTTCGCCAGATCGTCGCCAATGTAATAAAGTATAATGGTAGTCACGAGGTAAAACCAAGTAGAGGTTTATTTATAAGTTACAGGATCATAGTTGTTGGTTACAAGCAGAATGATGGTTGGTTCAAGATCAATTCAAGTTAGTTCATGACCCCACCAGGAGCTGCATCTTCATAGCTCAGCCCACTCACATCAACAGTCACTCTTCCAGTCAGTCAAAGTCAGTCAGTCAAAATATCTTTATTCGATTTAGTTAGAAATCATACAAAGAGATAAAAACATTTCATACATTAGAAAATATATACAGTACAGTTATTTACAAATCATTTACAATAACAAGCAAATCAGAGCATACGTGGGATTAATAAAAAATAATTCATTTAGTAAAACACCAGGGTCTCGCGTCTTGATTTACACATTTTTACAGGGGACATTGTTCTAATGAATATGTTTTTTGATTCTAGCTGCAGCCACCAAGAAGTTAGCCATGCAAAAAGTAGTACGTAGGTTAGTCAATAATTGTAAGTAGAGCAGGGCTGGTCTCCCTTGTGTGAAACCAGCCTCCTTCAAAACCGGTACCAGGTATTTTTTTCTTGGCTCTAAATAAAAACCACAAAACATAACAAAGTGCATGGTGTCTTGGGTGGAAAAATTATCACAATTACAGGGAGGGGCTAGTTCAGTTTTTTCCCATGTTTTAAAATTCCCCAAATATAAATGTAACAAATTAAACCTGAACGTAATTAAAAGGAACCTGTGAAATGGGATAGTGACAAAACCAAGATAAGGTGCTAATGCAAATGAATTAACAAGTAAATAATGTCTCCTCACCGCTGGTTTCGCTAGTTCCTTTTCCTCACGACGTGCTCTTGCCCTCCCCATAAATTGCTTTTTAACAATGTCGATGTCCTGGATCTTAATGTCTTTAGGGGAGGTAAAGAGCTCTGGTTGTCCTATATCTGAGAACACCTTCATCAGATAGGCCAACCATGGAATCCTTTTAAAGTGATCTAAGGACAAAACATCAGCGATGATCTTATGGTTGAGTGGCATATCTTCATTAAGCCAAGTCTTCAACCAGAAGATCAGGGGTGCCATGTTCAGCCCATCAGTGAGGAAGTCTAAACCCACCTCCATATGTATAGAATAAGTCGGTGTGGACTGAGGAACAGACAGGAGTGTCCGTATGAATCTGTTCTCCGCTTTCTGGATTGGCTCCAGATTTACATAACCCCAAAGAGGTGAACCATATGAAGCCAGGGCAACTGGTTTATTTTTAAAGATTTTCAGAAGCGCTTCCATGGGCCTAGCACCTAACCTGCCCGCAAAACCCATAAGGGCTGCAGATTACCTAGTCACCGCCAACCTCTTTGCCCTCACCTGAGGGCCCCAGGATCCTTTCTGATCAAAGAGAACCCCCAAGGTAGGGAAAAGTGGAGACTCTAGAGACAACCTCGCCCTTGCACTAAAAAATATTTGTTTTTCTCTTACTACTTTGTCGACCCACGACCATGGTATGTGACTTATTTGTGTTGATTTTTAGGTCTAGCTGGTCCATAAATGCGCCAAAAGTATTTAGTAAACGTTGAAGGCAGACGCCAGTGCGCGCTATCAGCACGGCGTCGTCCGCGTACAGGAGCGTGGGGATCTTAACTGCTCCTGCACGCGGAACATCTCCCTCAACCTCCTCCAGGTAAGCACCCAGTCCGTTAATGTAGATGGTAAAAAGCAGGGGGGCTAATATACAGCCCTGCCTAACCCCCCGCATAGACTTAAAGAGGGACGTACACCTTCCTTCGCTGGTGACCCGCACCGCAGCAAAGAGCTCTTGGTGTAAAGACGCCATAAATTTAACCAATGCTTCATATATCCCCATCCTCAGCAGGGTCAGCCATAACTTAGACCTGTTAACCAGGTTGAAGGCCGAGGAGAGGTCCATAAATACTAAGAACAAGGACCCCTCCTTGGCCACCGTATATTTAGCAATCAACAGGTGTAAGTTAGAGCACTGCTCGATTGTACCTTTCATCTGTCTAAACCCATACTGGATCTCCGCCAACCCTCCACAACTCTCTACGTTATCCCTTAGTTTGGACAAAAGGACTCTACCTAGGATCTTTACTGTAGAGTCCAAAAGGGATATGGGCCTATAACACCCAGGGTCGTCCCGCTGGCCCTTCTTAAAAATAGGGACGATGTTAGAGATGGCCCAAGAGGAGGGTATGGGGTTGCCATTAACGGCAGAGAAAACATTGGCCAAAACCCCCGCCCATAGCTTGGGGGAATGTATAAAGAAATCAGCCGGCACCCCATCAGGGCCCGGGGTCTTGTGCTTGGTTGTAGCACGAATAGCTTTTTCCACCTCTGAGCTATGAAAAAAGATAGGGGTAGTATCCAGGGTCACCAAGGGCGCTACGGGACCTTCATGATCGTTATCCCCATACACATTTTTAAAGTGGTCCAGCCATTTATCATCTGGGATGACGCAGTCCACGGCCTCATTATTTTGGTCAGAGAAGAATGGCTGTTTGATAATTTCCTAGAATTTCCGGCTATCCTTCAGTACGGCCACGGAAAGGAGGCTCTCCCAAGCTTCCTGTTTGATGTTCTCTTGTCTGGTTTTTATAGCTAATTTGTAATTTTTCCTCAATCTGACAATTTCATCCCTTATCCTAGGTGTTTTTTTCAGGGCAGACATCAGGGACCTATGTGCATTTGAGCAGGCAGCATCGAACCAACGATGCTTGATTGGCGCTCCCTTCTTAGGTTTGGCCAGAAGATCCTGTGACACCTGCCCACATATTAACTCAAAGGCCCCTATGATTTCGCAATCCTGGGCATGTATATCTAAGCACACTGCCACCTGTGCCTCAATTTTCGGAAGAACTTCCGCATAAAAGTTCTCCGGGACCACCTTAGCCCATTTGACTTTTCTGCCCTGGTCAGAGGTGCGCAAAGTGCGCTCCGACCTGGCTGACCCAGGAGTTGGCCCCATAAAGTCTCCCCAGGCTACCTCAAGTAAAACAGGATTGTGATCACTATAATGAGAGGAAACTGTGCAGTAAGAAGTGACCCTGTTTAGAATGCCCGGTGTAACAAAAATATAATCAATTATAGTTCCGGGGTTAGTGCCCGTAAAGGTAGCTATTCTTGGGCCTCCCTCCGGTTCATATAGATTATAATTTACCAAAAAGTCTTCTAGATCTTCCCCTCATGTGGTATGTTCAAAATGTGGACCTTCGGCTCCTTCACCCCCTTCCTTGTGACTTGAACCACACATTAGCTTACAGGGGCGAATATTAAAATCACCCAACAATATGTACTCTGCATCGAAATATGTATTCTGACTGACTAGCGTTAAGACAGCGTCTAAACTAGCGACATTACTATCGCTATTGTCCCTGTTACATGAATTATAAAAATTAATATATAAGGTCCTCCTGGAGGGACTTATTTCCCTTTCTATAATCAGGATGTTGGGCGAGGCAGTATTGATCTGTCTAAGGGAACCCTTCAAATCTAGGGAAAATAAAGTTAACAGACCCCCCTTTGCTCTGCCAGCACAGCTGGGGGTAGCCGCTTTGGCGAAGCTGGTGAACCCATCCAACCAGAAACTAGCAGATGTATCCCAAGTTTCCTGGAGGGCGATGATATTATGCCCCAAGACGAAACTTATCCAGCCCTTATCGTCACGTTTAGAGTTGAGTCCCGCCACATTCCAGCTTAATAGCTTACATGCATCACTTGTTATGCTCCCTACCTCTTCTATATCACAAGTGGGGTCGCCCGATAGTCAGTCAGTGTCCTCCAACCCGAACAGGGGAGCGAAGCGTTTAGCAATAGCCAACGCGGGACCCTCCAGAACGTTCTGGTAGACACAGGGTTGATTAATCACTGGGGTGTTTGAGCGCCTCGGGGGTCGTGGGGGTGCATGTGAATTAGGCATGCCTTCACCTAGAGGTACATGCCCTCCCCCCTATTGGTCCCAGGGCCTCTAAAGTACAACATGCGCCCTAGTGGTGGATAGAAAAAGCCCAGGGGAACAGGTCTTAATTGGTCCGTTAGGGATATATCGGAGCCATCCCAAAAAAGCCTATCCGCTAGATCAGCCCTACTAAAGTTGACAACCACACAGTCACCTTGTGTAGATTTCTGTTTTTTGCCAATCCAACCCACCCTCCTGGTAAATATGATCTCATCGGCGATGTTCTTGCCACAGCATTTGTCCGTGCACCATTTTTTAGATTTGACCATGAGGTCCCTAGAGGATTCGACCTCCTCTTCCCTTAAAGGAGGGACCCCGATGAAGACAGCGACCAAAGAAGACGCTTCAGGTGGTAGGTTAAGCTTGTATTTGCTATAAGAGGGTCTCGCGGGGTCGGGAATGCGTAGTGGAGGTTGCGTATATGGCAGCCCCTCCAAAGTTGGGGGCAACTCTTCCAAGGCTGGGGGTAGTGTATTGGTAACCCCTCCACCATTCTGGGGCTGTAAGACCAGACATGGTACCTGTGCCTGTACCGGCTCCACCGTACCAACCTCCATCCTCTGAACCTCACCCTCGGGGCACTTTGTGTTAACATGGG
Source organism: Lissotriton vulgaris (assembly GCF_964263255.1). Lineage (NCBI taxonomy): Eukaryota > Metazoa > Chordata > Amphibia > Caudata > Salamandridae > Lissotriton > Lissotriton vulgaris. Next base: position 1,804,851,624 of record NC_141694.1, on the reverse strand, counting down.
GGGCCTTGTTGGGTGTGGAATTAATAATAAGTCTGTCAATTAGTGCGCATTTCGTAAGCAGACCTTCTATGCAAGTATTCAAAGTGTCCACAATGTCTTTTGCTATCCCAACAAGTAGAGGTTCAATTCTGGAAACAAAAAGCTCCTCCAGTTTGTTACCCAATAAGTCATTTGTTGTGTTTAATAAGCATGTGCTTGCAACGTTGTTATCCCGTGCACCCTTAGTTGTGAATGTAGTGGTCTGCTGACTCAAATCAAGCAAGCTTACTGGAGGGGTTTGGCTAGGGACCTCAGCTGCAGGGCATGTGGGCGGGCGGGTAGCAATAATCACAGTGGGATAGAGTGGTGCCGGGGGGGTACATGTCACAGGTGAATTGCCCAGCACTGAGGGAGAAGGTGCGACAGCAATTGATGGGGGGGGTAGCTGTCAGCCCCAGTTCAAGTTCAGCATTAGCAATTTCCTTGGTTAGTTCTCCCACCACTGATGTTAGGTAGGTCATAATTGAGCTGGAATGTCTTGGGACCTTGGCCTTCTTCCCACCCTCCTCCATAGTTATTGCCTTTTTTCGCTTAACCATTGTCAATGGCAGATGTAAATGGGGTGGCCCAGCCCAGCCTCCTTCGGCCCCGGATGGCCACAGATGGCCCGCCCTCTGCCCGGGCTCCGCCGGGCGTCGCTCGCGCGCGTCCCGTGACGCGGAGAGAGCGTCTTGGTAAAGTAGGGGCTCCGGGCGCGCAGCGTCAGGGAAGCGGAAGTTGCCGCTAAGCCCCCTGGGAGCTGTAGTCTCCAGCCGCAGGCCGCGAGATGGAGCTGAGCGGTGCGGCGAGACTACAGCGTTTGGTCCCCGGTGCGGCAGGTATGGAGTCCTCGCTGTTCTGTTCTTGCCCTCTGCTCCACCGAGGGAGCGTCCTGGTAAAGTAGCGCCTCTGGGCGCGCAGCGTCAGGGAAGCGGAAGTTGCCGCTAAGCCCCCTCGAAGCTGTAGTCTCCATCCGCAAGCCGCGAGATGGAGCTGAGCGGCGCGGCGAGACTACAGCGTTTGGGCCCCGGTGCGGCAGGTATGGAGTCCTCCCTGTTCTGTTCTTGCCCCCCGCTCCACCGAGGGAGCGTCCTGGTAAAGTAGCGCCTCCGGGCGCGCAGCGTCAGGGAAGCGGAAGTTGCCGCTAAGCCCCCTGGGAGCTGTAGTCTCCAGCCGCAGGCCGCGAGATGGAGCTGAGCGGCGCGGCGAGACTACAGCATTTGGGCCCCGGTGCGGCAGGTATGGAGTTCTCGCTGTTCTGTTCTTGCCCCCACTCTTCCAGTCCACCAGGCATACCAACATTCCACACTGTCATCAGGCATTCTAAGGTTCCATACATACACACATGCATACTGGCTGAGCTTCTGTAAATGTAAGCACAACAAGAACCTGACATACATCCCTGTGAAATGATGTAAAACATGTGAAAAGATACTGTAGTCTGTTATCAATAAAAAACAATTTCAAGTGGTCAATGGCTAAAGGGAAAGCCATGAAATGTAGGGGACACCAGATATTGCAGCAAAGCGTGAGCCATAATATTAGGTATCCCCAATATAATCGATGTTGAAAAGGAAAAGGAAGGGTGCTATTTGGAATAGAAATACTGTGCTCACCCATCTAACATAAGACCATGCCAAATCGAATCCTGGTAAGTTATAACTCAAGAAAGTCTGGGGAAACCAAATAATATAGCCAGTATAGGTCATTATATATATTTTCCTCAAAGAGGACCGGATGTACAATCTTGTGGAATAATGTAAAAAATGTAAAAAGATAGTGTAGTCTGCTATCAAATAAAAGACAACTTCAAATGTTCAATAGCTAAAGGGTAACCCATGAAACGTAGGGGATATGACATATTACAGCAATGCGTGAGCCATAATATTTGGTATCCCCATTGTAAATGATGTTGGAAAGCAAAAGGAAGGATGCTCTTTGGCATAGAAATATTGTGCTCACCCATCAAACATAAGACCATAACAATTTGAATACTGGTAAGTTCTAACCCCAGAAACACAGGGGATACCAAATATTATAGCCAGTATAGCCCATTATGTATAGTATTCCCTAAGAAAACTGGACGTACAATCTTGTAGAATAATGTAAAAAATGTGAAAAGATACTGTAGTCTGATATCATAAAAGACACCTTCGAATGGTCAATGACTAAAGGGTAACCCATGAAACACAGGGGATACAACATATTACACCAGGTCGTGAGCCATATTATTTGGTATCCCCATTGTACACCATGTTGTAAAGCAAGGGTGCTCTTTGGCACAGAAATATTGTGCTCACCCATCAAACATAAGGCCCTGCCAAATTGAATCCTGGTAAGTTGTAACCCAAGAATCACAGGGGAGACCAAATATTATAGCCCGTATAGGACACTATATATGGTACCCACATAGAGAACCTGACATACATACTTGTGAAATGATGTAAAAAATGTGAAAAGATACTGTAGTCTGTTATCAATAAAAGACAACTTCGAGTGGTCAATGGCTAAAGGATAAGCCACGAAATGTAGAGTACAGCAGATATTGCAGCAAAGCCTGAGCCATAATATTAGGTATCCCCAATGTAATCAATGTTGAAAAGCAAAAGGAAAGGTTCTAATTGGCATAGAAATACTGTGCTCGCCCATCTAACATAAGACAATGCCAAATTGAATCTGTTAAGTTCTAACCTAGGAAACACTGGGGATACCAAATATCATAGCCGGTATAGGTCATTATTTATGTTATCCCCTAAGAGAACCGGACTTACAATCTTGTGGAATAATGTATTAAATATAAAAAGTTAGTGTAGTCTGCTATCAAAATAAAAGACAACTTCAAATGATCAATGGCTAAAGGGAACCCATGAAACGTAGGGGATACAACATATTACAGCAATGCGTGAGCCATAATATTTGGTATCCCCATTGTATTGTGCCGTCAGTGACATAACTGGCTGAATTAAAAGAGCGAGTAGAGAGGATACACATGGGTGAGCAAACAAATTAACACAGAGAGCCGAGCCAAAAGCTCTGCCTTGGCTCTAAGAGCCCGGGCATGAGCCAAGGTGTACAGGTGCTCTCTACATTGGATGATTGCTCATCTGTATAATCCTTTGCTGCGTTGTAATCTAGGTAGAACATTTCAGAATTACCACTACTGTGTAAGGTCGGAAAGGGTTACAAGAAGCAGCCTCATGTGTGGGTGGTGATGATAAATGTCTATGTTGGGTAGGTGAGTTTGCTGCCCCATCTCCAAGTCCTCTCAGGCCGCACCCATGCCCTTGGTTGGTGGCACTCCCTCACTAGCAATCCTTGCAGTGTCTCAGCTCCATAATCCTGCGATAAGGCTCTCCAGTTTATGTGTTTGCTGTTGGGTCTGGTGACCTGCTTAGACTAGTCTCAGCTGTGTGTTCCCGTCCCTCTGTTTGTTCTGTGCTGTTTCTGATTTATGTATGTAATTGTATTTATATAGTTCTTACTACCCCTTAGGGGGTGTTGAAGGGCTTTTTCTTCTCATGTATGTCTGATCCGTGTTTCTCGTGTCTGCTGTGTCATACCACTGTGTGCCGCAAGTCTCTTAATCTGTGTGTGACTTTTGCATCTGTTTATATCTGCTGCCCATTGCCTCCGATTGGATTCATGTCCCAGCGGTCATATGGTCTCTGTAGTCTTCAGTCATTGGATAATTGTGTTTGTGTCCAGTCTCTTTCTGTAGAAGCCATAACATAACATATATATATATATAAATAATATATATATATATATATAGATGTTGGTATAAGTATATTGTGTGATGTATCTTCGATTCATTTTGCCTGATGAAATTGAATACAAATTTATGTTGTTACAAAACAATTGTGAAACCCATCAGAACCAATCGTAGAACGTATCTAGCCAGGTTCTGAGGGACACAGGGTTGGCCCATTACCTGTAATGGTTACATATATATATCGGAACAAAAATACTTTTATCATAACTTTTCAACATGCTGCACAGCAGCCCCGCTGCTGTACCATATCATTTAGAGACATTGGTAAAGCCAATAGCTCTGATTAAGCACTAATGTCCCAAAGGTGAGACCCATTGGCTATGTCAATGCTTGTTCTATACCTCACATTTTAACATTCCTCCTATACTGATCGGTATAACTCTTTAAAAAATTGTTAATCCCTGCCATTGTTTCCCTCTGCTTAGCCAAGTAAAAGGCATCATGCGTTAGACTAAAGCATTCCAGTGTGGTTGTCCGCATCACCGCACTGAAATGGGAAGTCACACATTTGTAGCGCCTCATTATCAATCCAGAGTGCTATTAGTGCTCTGTTGGAGACTGAAATCCAGGTTGCAGCACACAGTCTGCGCTACTTGCGCAGGCTTAGGGTGGCTGGCTCAGCTCGTGACAGGGTTGGCTTAGACAGGCTGAAAGCAGAGGCTACAATGTAACAAAGTTTATTCACCTACCCTCGACACTGGCAATCCATTCAGGTTAACTTTGTGACTCACTGTGAGACTCAACATTTGATTGCACCTCACAATCAGTGTTAAAATCATCGCCGACATCTTCTATCAAGAGACTTGCTTTCTTTATATATTGGCGGGCCAGCATGGTGCAAGCGGTCAATGTGGCAGTCACTGAATAATGTGACAGTCTTTTGACATGCTGCAGGTCCCGTACCAGTTCAGACAGCCGCAGGATTGGTAGTGTTTTACAAGCAACACTGAGCTGCAGCCAGGCAGCCTCATCTCATAAAGCATGCAGTAGTACAGCTGGGAAGGAGTCGTCAACTCAACTCCTGGAGGAGCGTGGCAGCACCCGACTCAAAAGACAGTAGCACAGAGGATTGAGAGAGTGAGCCTACACGGGCAGCAGGGAAGGGAACTTGCGTCCCCACCTTGAATCTTAATCTTGCTCCACATGGGCCAGTACTAGCTTCCCTGGTCGGTTTGGTCTTGAATTCCCTCAGAGCAGGCCATGAAAACAAGTTAGGGATTATACTCACGCACTCAGCATGTAATGGGCGCCACAGGGATGAAGGAGTTTGCACTAAGCACATAACCCCTCAAATGGCATGCTGCCCCGCCGGCACTTCACAGCAGATAAATGGATGTTATGGTAATGAGGGGCAGCGGTAATTGTGCCGGTCTACTTTCAGCATAGCCAGCAGCTGTGGCACTTATGAGCCCGGTGTTTTTAGTAGCTCTGTGACAGCTGCAGCCTGCTGGAGTAATATCGTGCTGAGGGGTGGGGCAGGTAGTGGAGTGCCAACTGGGGCTGACACCGCTCAACTGCACTCGTAAGCTATCATTTTTTTTAATTTTTTAAAAAGTTTTTATTGGAAACAATACAGGACATTCGGTATTCAAGGGATACCGACATTAGATGCAAACATTGATTATTACTCGAGATCTTCAACAGGTCTCATTGCAAATCCAGCAAAATAGTGTACATCACAAACAATGCATTGTTCCGCCCCCCCCATCCCTCAGTCCCCCGAGTCACTTCCTTCCTCCATGGTAGGTGGTTCAAACAAGTTACCCCTATATTTATTCCAGGCCCCCCAAACTTTCTCCCATTTCCGGGGACATCCCCTGTGCACATAAACCATCCTCTCTGTCATCATTGCTGCGTCTAGATCCAAGCACCAATCTCTCAGCATCGGTACCCCCTCCGCCCCCCCAACATTTCGCTATATTACGTTTAGCGTACATCATACTTAGCGTCGCCCAATCCTGAGCAGGGTGCAAGAGGTCATTTGGTTCCCATATATTCAGAAGACAACATCTGGGCTCTGGGAGGAGTGTCCCCTCGGTCACCTGTGACATGGTTCTCATAATTTTAATCCAGTACCCCGCAATCTTGGGGCATTGCCATATAGTGTGATAGAATGTTCCCACCTCACCACAGCCCCGCAGACAGAAATGGTGTGTCGCCTGCCCTATTGTGTACAGTGTGGCCCTCGTGTAGTATACTCAATGCAATATTTTCAATTGTACCAGTCGTAGTCTGGAGGGTATCGCGACTTCTCGTGGGGAGGACAGCACCGCCTGCCAGTCCGCCTCATCTAAGTCGCCTATGTCAACGGCACATTTGAGTTTCAATTTTAGCGTGGGGTCTGGAGTGTTGTTGACCAACTTATGATAAGTAAATGACGTCGCCTTTTTGGGCATGTGTTCAGTGAACAGTCTGTCCTCTAGGGGAGTGGCCTCGGGTATCTCTGTGCCCTGTGGGAGTACCGATTCGAAGGCATGTTTGATGTGCTTGTACCGAAATTTCTCAGTTAGTTCCATGCCATATTGGATCTGCAGCTGCGCAAAGGACATGACCTCACCCCTCTTCCATAAGTCTCCCTCCGAGGAGACGCCAATTAGATCCCATGCTCCAAATCCCCTACTGTTACGGAGTTTGCCCAGGCGCCGCGCCGACCACAGGGGAGTCATTTGGGTAATAACATCTGTACACTACAAACGGGTCTGCGCCGCGTACCAGAGACTGACTGTATGCGCCGTAGGTCCTATAAGTGAATTGGAGCGTCTTTTATCATATAGTGCAGCTAGAACCCCCACCTCACCGAGTTCGTACCTGTCCGCCTGAAACGCCGGCTCAGTTTGAGGGCCATGCAACCACTGATTAATTATGTTCAATTGGGCTGCCCAGTAGTATAGCTGGACATAGGGCAGGGCGACCCCGCCGTCGTACCAGCCACGAGTCAGTTTAACCTTAGAGATACGCGCGGGTTTGTTACACCACAAGAGACCCGAGACCATTGCATCTAAGTTCTTAAAATATTTGTTTGGGACCCGTAATGTAGTATTTTCTAACACATAAAGGAATAGGGGAAGCGTCATCATTTAAAAAAGGGCTGCTTTGCCCAAAAGTGTTAAAGGCAGGCTGCGCCAATGAATCACATCCCGCCTAAATCTCTCGATTATAGGGTCCAAGTTTTTTGAGAAGAAGTCATCCGGTCCAGGTGTCTTCTCTAACCGCAAGTGGGCACTCCGTCGGGAGCAATGGGGCAGGGCCCTTCAGTATGTATAATTCCAATTTGGACCAATTGATAGTGTATCCCGATGCCCAGCCAAAAATTTCGCAAATATTTAAAAGTGCCAATATGGAGCGTCTTGGCGAAGGCAGGAACAGCAGCACATCGTTTGCGTAAAGGGAGATGTGATCCTCCCAGTTTTCCTTCCAGTGAAGGCCCCGGATCATAGGGTCCCATCGGATCCTGGCCGCCAAGGGCTCCAGGGCCAATGCGGACTGCAATGGAGACAGGGGACAGCCCTGACGCGTGCCTCGCCCTAATTGAAAATCTCTTGAGATGTGACCATTCGCCACCACATGTGCCATTGGCCGTGTGTATAACAACCGTACCTATGCCCTGAACTTAGGGCCGAAGCCCAAGTGTCTGAGGACTGCGAAGAGATAAGGCCACTCGACCATATCAAACGCCATTTGGGCGTCAAGAGAGAGGATCACTGCAGGTTCCTGAGACAAGGCCTACGCGCCATTATTGCCTGCACACTTCTGAGATTGAGCGCGGTGCTTCTACTAGGCCTAAATCCGGACTGACTCAAGGTTTCAAGGTGAGGTGTGAGGTGGGCTGCAAGTAGTTTTGCCAGTATCTTAGCTTCAGCATTTATTAGGGATATTGGACGATAGGATGCACACTCATTCGGGGGTTTGCCAGGTTTCGGTATTGCAATAATAGTGGCTAACCGCTGATCTCGGGGCAACTCCCCCTCCTCCAGGCTAGTCGTATACATTGACAGGAGATGCGGGCCGTCAGTTCAGATGTGCGTTTGTACAGTTCTATTGGGATACCATTGGGCCCTACTGCTTTCCCTGGCTGCAGGGCCTGTATAGCCGCCTGCAGTTCGTCAAGCTTCTAGTGTTAAAGTCGCCTCCTCAGATAGGGTAGGCATCTTTATATCTTTGATATATGTTTGTGCTTCTTCTATCATCATACTAGATGCCGGGGTGTACACCTGTCTGAAGTGGTCCGCCAATACTTCTACTAGGCATAAACCTGGACTGGTCCGGATGAATCATGGTTTCAAGGTGAGGTGTGAGGTGGGCTGCAAGTAGTTTTGCCAGGATCTTAGCTTCAGCATTAATTAGGGATATTGGATGATAGGATGCACATTCATTCGGGGGTTTGCCAGCTTTCGGTATTGCAATAATAGTGGCTAACCGCTGATCTCGGGGCAACTCCCCCTCCTCCAGGCTAGTCGTATACATTGATAGGAGATGTGGGGCCGTCAGGTCAGATGTGCGTTTGTAGAGTTCTATTGGGATACCATTGGGCCCTACCATTTTCACTGGCTGCTGGGCCTGTATAGCCGCCTGCAGATAATCAAGCTTCCAGTGTTAAAGTCGCCTCCTCAGATAGGGTAGGCATCTTTATATCTTTGATATATGTTTGTGCTTCTTCTATCATCATACTAGATGCCGGGGTGTACACCTGTGTGAAGTGGGCCGCCAATACCTCTACTATACGTTCTGGGGTGGTCACTACCTCTCCTGTGTGAGTGTGCAGCTGTGCTATCGTGTTTTGAGCCCGTTCTTTCTTATCCAACCACGCCAAGAGTTTGCCTGCTTTATCCCCAACCACATATATAGTATGACGTGTGTTCTGTAACCGCATTTGAACCTGGTTGCGCTGGTATTCGTTAAGTGTGCTCTGTGCTATGCGTAGATTTTGTGTTGTTTGTGACGTGGGACCTTCCTCATGTTGGACTTGTGCCTCAGCCAATTCTACCTCTAGCGCCTCCAGTTCACTCCTAGATTGGTGTTTATACCCTGTTATTGAGGCTATGGCCTGCCCTCTAACCACTGTTTTAATGCTTCCCACAGTACACAGGGGGACGTCACCGATGATACATTTTCTGCAAAATATTTTTTTGTAACTGTGACAATATCTTTACGGATCTTGGGGACCTGGAAATAGCCCGGGAAGATGGTAAAGACACGTCTCCTCGCCTTGGTGTGCATTGTGTAGGCCAGTGAGACCGGGGAATGGTCCAATATCCCACGCAGATGAATCTGTACCTCCCGTAAATGGGCCAACCCACCAGCTGTAAGGAACAAATAATCAATTCGGGAGAGGCTATTGTGGACACCGGACTGAAAGATGTGACTCCTCCCATTCGGGTTCCTGTATATCCATGCGTCAGAGAGACCCATTGCATCTAAGAACCCCTTTAGCTGAGACCCCCCTCCTCCGTTCGCCCTGCCTGGGTAGCGGTCCCTAGTACCATCAATGACTGAATTAAAGTCGCCACCCAGAATCAATTCGCCCTCTGGCAACCTCAACAGAAATACACTGAGTGCCATGAAGGCCAGAGCCTGTAGGGTCAGGGGAATATACAATGACACAATATTGAATTGCTTTCCTTCCCACTGGCAAGTTATCGCTGCAAAGCGCCCCTGATCATCTTTCCAGGATTGATGTATAACTAATGGAAATTGCTTGCGTATCAGAATTCCTACCCCTCGTGAGCCTGAAGTGAACTGCCAGCTTGTAGCCCCAGTGGTCCATCGCCTTACATGCTGCACCCACCAGGTGCGTTTCCTGCACCAATGCCACCGCTGGTGCCTTACGCCGCAGGTATTGCAGCACTAAACCTCTTTTAATTTTATCATCCAGGCCACGTGCATTCCATGTAACCAGAGTCGGAGGGGACACCAAGGACTCTGGAGGGTCTCCATTAATCGCCCCTGTGTCAATCACTGCAGATTCTACCGCCATGAGGGTAATACCATTGCTTTGAAACCCCTATGTCGCATGTCCGTAAAGCCTTGTTCTGCCCAAACCTCAATATACCTTGTCCTGAACACAAAAACACAACAGAAACAATGCTCAAACCCCCTTCTACCGAGCCCACCCCCCACCCTGCCTCCCTGTTCGACGGTGCAAAAACGACCCCCCTCCCCAACCTAGCAGAGCGCTTAATACCCATCCCAGAACTTCAACGTACGAGGGGTAGAGAAATGTGCCCCTGCTTCACCCCGGGCCAATCAACAGAAACTTTAGCAATCCAACGCCCCCCATTAGGGTCTATAATAAGCAGAAAGGAGGAGGATTCATTTAGTAAACGTCTCAGTATCCTCACATCAGGTCAGTTTCTCCTCCCACCACACAAAGTACCTGTGAGTTGCAAATATAGGACCCCCAACAGCATTCTGTTTCACCGCTATGTAGGACCCCGCACCACATCTCATACCGCTCCCAGGCGTTGATAGTCTGGCAACTTTTCTTGGCCGTCGCCGTAGTCCAACATCGCCAGGTAAGGATTATTCACTCCTGCTCCATCGCACCCTGATGTTTGTCCTGGTGTTGGTCTCGGCGGCCACCGCGGCCCATCTCCCCGCCTTGCGCCATCCGCCCAGCCATTCCTGTGCCTCCTCAGGAGTGGAGAAGAACCATGTCTTACCCTCCGATTCCACTCTCAATTTAGCTGGGTACAACATAGAGTACTTCAGTTCTCGGTCTCGGCGCCTTTTTCACCTCAAAGAACCCTCTGCGCTGCTTTGTGACCGCCACCGTGTAATCGGGAAAATTGCAGCGTTATCAATGCAAATTGGAGGGGCCTGTCGCGCTGTCTGCAGGATCACATCACGATCCCTGAAGTTGAAAATGCGTGCCAGAATCGGACGTGGTGGGACCCCTGGCTTAGGTCTACCGCCTGGGACCCGGTGGGCGCGCTCCACTGAAAAAAAATTGGACAACCCCTTCGGCTGCAACCGGGTAGTCACCCGATCCTCCACAAAAAGATCGAGGGCCTGGCCCCCTATCATTTCCGGCACGCCTATAAGGCAGATGTTATTCCGTCTCGACCGCCCTTCCTGGTCCTCTAGGCGGACCATCAGGAGCTTGTTGTCTCCCTCCAGCTGTCTCACCTGTTGTTTGAGAGTGGAGGTATCAGAGGTCAGGGCGGCCATCGAGGTTTCAACTGTGGAGACTTTGGTGGACATCTTGTTAAAGTCAGCTCGGATCAGTGCCAGATCAATTGCCAGCGTCTCAATCCTAGAGTAAACTTTGTTGAGGGTGGTCATAATGTCTTGCAAGGTAACTTCCTGCGAGGTGCCACCAGCCGCCTCTGTTGTCGACGGGGCCTCTTTATCAGGGGCATCCTCTTGCGACTTTGTAAAAGCAAATTTGTCCAGTCTACCCTGGTTAGTCCCACGCCCTGCTCTGTTGCTCATTGCGTTGCTTTTTGGAGAAGCGAGTTGTGAAAGGCAAGGTTTGCGTGTTTTATTTCCTTTGAGGTGAGGCGCTGCGATGCTGTCGTGGAAAGGGGTCTCGGTCACCACTCCTGTCAGTGCTTGATCTATTTCCCGACCCACGCCTCTGTGAACCCAGTGCTCAAATGACCATCCCGGGACCTAAATCACACCCACCTCACCATGTTGCGAGTAACACTGGGCGGGCAACTTCGCTACACCCACGAAGTGGGCGTAGTGTTGCCTACTTCGCCCTTTGCAAAGTAGGCGAAGCAGGCAACACTACGCCCACTCCTTGGGCATAGCGAAGTTAGCCACCACCAGCCTCACTCCCGCCCTCCCGAACAAACCTAAATTTACTAAATAGGCAAATAAAATAAAAGAAAAGGCAGTTACCTTGTCGCGGCATCCCGGGGCTCCCTCTGCTCGTTTACGGCGCCGTCTTCATAACTCGCGAGAAATGCACATGCGCGGCCGCCCGCGCATGTGCATTGGTTATGAAGACGGCGCCGTGAACGAGCAGAGGGAGCCTCGGGACGCCGCGGACAAGGTAAGTGCCTTTTTTTTTATTTTATTTGCCCAATTAGTAAATTTAGGTATGTTTGGGAGGGGGGCATGCTGGGCGTAGTGGGGCTACGCGAAGTACGTAGGTGGGCGTAGTTTCTCGCCCACTTTGCGTAGCTTCACGTAGCCCCACTACGCACACTACGCCCAGGGTTAGTTACGAGGGTTAGCCCTTGAAGGATAATCTGCCAGAGACCGCAGTCACAGTTGTTCATCCCCAGGAGAAGTGGATCTTTTGCGGCCACGCGTCTGTCCTCTGAGATGAAGCACCCCCGGGCCTTCCTATTTGCGCACGTGGTCCCACTCTAGCGGTTACCAGTCTCAGCGCAGTGACTTATGAGCAGTATTTGACCCCCCTAGATCCGGGGGTTGATGACGCTTATTTTGCCAGGTTGTCACTCCAGAGATGACCTTTGGTGCGGGGGACCGAATATCACAATGGCAACCCCCCTTCCGCAGTACTCAGGCAGGATAGGTTTCAGTATCACCACGGGGATGTAATTCAGACTTCAGTTCCCCGCAGATCCCATCGGCTGCTGCTGCTGGCTGTCCCAAGTCCGACGATTCAGTCTGCAGGTGCATAAGATGGCGGCCGTGGCAGCCCCCTCACGGTCGTCCCGGCCCCAGGGCCCTCACCCGTGCAATACGTTGTCTTGCGGGTACGCCGCCAAGCCTTGTCAGCGCCTCAGTTCCGGCTCCGTTTTTCAGTCTCTGCAGGGTTGGGACAGGAACCGGAGGGGGGAGGGGTCTACGCCACATCCTGCGCTACCACCGCACCTCCTCCCGCTGGCCTCCTAGTCCCCCTCACTGGCCTTCGGCGCTACTGGAGGTCCCGGCTTCCACACGCCAGAGGCCACCAGACGGCTCTCGGCGCCCCAGCCAGACGGACACTCGGATTTGCACAGGAGGAACTCTGGAGGCTGCCTGATGATCCCCGCTGGCCTTCCCCACGAGTCTTGGGGCAGTTAGATTAGTGGATCAATATGCGGATTACTTGGGCCCGGTTCCGAAGCTCAGAGCCTCCCTAGGTTGCGGCCATTTTCTCCGGCTCCAAGTTATCATTTTTATTCGGATTTATTAAAGCATGCTGTCTCTGAAATAAACAGCTTCCTGGCTCCCTCTTCTGAGCCTTGCCAATGCCCTTGCTGCTGTCTGGGCAGCTGAGTACTAGGTTAGTGCCCTTCCATTCCAATTTCTGATATTTATATGCTTCCCTCATCTTTATTACTTGACTTTGCTTGCAAGAAAGAGCCACTCGTAGGGGCAGATTTAGGAGAAAGTGACTCAGTGCATTCCGCAAGCCATTTGGCTGCGCTGCTCTGAGTCACTTTCAGAGCAAAGGAATGTAACATATTTACAAAACCATGTTTTATTCCTGTGTTCTCCCCTGCACTGGCGCACAAACAGCTGCCATGTGCTGATGCAGGCACCCTTGCACCATGGTGCAAGTATGCTTGCTTCCTGGGGAGATTGTTTTCGTCCAGGAAGAAGCACCTTCCTGCACGAAAACAATCACTACAAGCTTTTCCGCTTGCAATGCATGCTGTAGAATGCAGCACGCGTTGAAAGAGGAAAAAACAAAGAGGAATGAAAACACTTTGTCTCGTTGCGGCTCGCTTCGCCATCCCTAGGGGGAGAACGACCTTTACCATGCCGTTGTTACACCACAATAGCTTCACAACACTCTTATTACAACGCAAGTCTTTACAACGACTTGCGCTGGATGGCGCTCTACACTAAGGAATAGTATGATTTACTATTCCAACACCTTCCCTACTGTTCCACACACTGGAGTTGGAATAGTAAATGATACTATTCCTAAATCCAGCGCCTCTAGCGCAAGTCGATTGAAACAACTTGCACTGTAACAAACGCAATGTAAACTACTGCGTTGTGAATGTATGCGATGTAATGTCATACATTCCCCCTACGGTGGCGTAGCATGCGGACGCATTTCCAGATTTACGATTCCTTGTAAATGTGGAAATGTGTCTGGTTCCTTGGGTGTTGAGTGGGAACACCCACAGCAACACCCATGGATTGCCCCTTTCACACAAAGTGCTGCATGTAAAGGGGTCATATTTACAAGGGCAGGAAAAGCCACGCAGGGTGGCTTTTCCTGTACTTGTAAATATGAAGCAGTGAAATACGCCACCAGTGCATCACAAAAAGTGATGTACTGGTGGCGCAGGGGGCTTGTAAATCTGCCCGGTAGTTGTTGAATTGTCACTCATAATTAAACTGAAATTATGATAATGTCACACATAGCAATCTAAAACCTTGGCAGCTATGTTCCCTTCTGTGTCATTCTCCCTCCCCATGTTTTAATTTACAATGTGATTCTGTCTTTTCAAAAATAAAAATTCTATTCTTTCACTCCCACTTAGTGCAAATGTTTAAGGTTCACGTTTCCTGCTTTGTACCACTTGCCATTTTCTTTAAAAAAAAATAAAATTCAATTTTTCCACTCTGACTCAGAGCACATGTTTACATTTCATTTATTTCACGTTTCCTTCTTTGTAACACTTGTGATTTGTTTAAAAAAAAAATCGATTCTTTCACTGGGACGTTTGAGCATTCATTTAATTTTCATTTATTTGACCTTTCCTTCTTTGTACTAGTAGCGATTTGCTTAGAAGATAAACATACCATTATTTCACTCTGTCTCTGTATGCATTTAATGTTCATTTATTTAACATTTCCGTTCTTTGAACTACTTGCGATGTGCTTCTTGTCTCTTCTCGTGCAGTGAAACGTCAGGTAATTTGTAGTGTGAAGTCTGTTTGGTATCCCATGAAATCGTGTATCCCGCACTCAGGCCGAGCAGAGATCGACTGCTTCTGTCTGATCCAGCCCGGGCTGAGTAAATTCTCCGAAGACGTCCGAAGTGAAGGGGATACACGATCCCAATGGGATACCAGATATTACACAACACCTGTTTCCGAGATTCGAGGTCGACCGCCCTAGCCGTTAGGCCTACTCCTCTCCCCTAAGTTGAAGTAAAATTCACACAGCAACAATATTTTTAAAGTTTATTATCACACAGTCCCCTTGGGATTTCTTTGCACGATTGTCAATCCAAGGGGACCTTCTAATGAAGAGGATTTCTGCAGTAGGTCATATGTCAACTGCAAGTTCTTTTTGAGACAGTAAGCAGACTTAATTTTTAAAGCAAAATGGTCTTTCATCTGTAATTGTGCCTGCATGGGAACCACCTCTAAGTCAATAACATAAGGGGTTCATTCTGGGGGGAGCTGGAGATAGACACTGGTAACTGGATTTTAAGGACTGATCAAGTGCAGTACAAGCCCACATAACAACCTGTTAATGTCTACCTAGAGATGACAAATTCATGGCATTTACACTTTGTGCTTCAGGTGCAGTCTGTTGGTGCCCAGTTCTCTGGGTTCAAGGGTTGAATAAGGTTGCTCTTGTGGGACTTACTAGTATCAAAACTTTAGAATCATTTTTTAATTTAGTGTCCATCAATTGTAATTTTTCGAGGAGAACTGTGCAAAACCCTTTGAGGGATTCCTAATTTTCTTTCAAAACATTTGAAACATTATCTTTTAAACAAGACTCCAACGCTGCAAAATCCATTGAAGTAATGTTCCCCAAATTTCTAACTTGCCTTGTGCAGCAATTTCTGATATTGGCCTACAACATTTCAAGGTTTTGGCACCATGGAAGTACAAAAGAGACTTTTCTGTTTAAGTGAGAATGCGTTGGGTAATTTGGTGGTTGCTGCTGCAACTATTACACAAGAGTTCGATCTATTGATTATTTTAGATCTTTCTTGACCCCCCCCCCTCTTCATTCCTGGAGTTTTCTATATAAATGCCTGGACTTTCTGGTATCCCCATGCACTCCGTGTTGTGACTTGTGATTATAACCAGTGGCTCGACAATTGTTTTTAACAGTGTCTACCCTAACCTCACAGAAGTCAGATAATTAGTAATGGACTCAGTTGTTGTGATTTGTTGATGTTTTCTTCTCAGGGAGTGAATTGATGTTCCTATTACCCATGAGTGAGGAATCCTTCAATCAGGAACAAGTGGACTAAAAAAAGGAAAGAGTCACCGTTGAATTTGACGTGTTTTGCTCCTATTAGAGCTCTTCAGAGAGGCTCCCTTGATTCGTTATTATGGGTTTTATTTTTTTAGTGTTGCCTCCTCATTGACACCTGGAAATAAATACAAACTCTCAAGGTATGGGGATTATTCATTTATTTTTACACAAACTCCTGCTTTGGGAGTTTGTTTCTAAAGTTTGGTGGATGGCATCAAAACCGATAGCGGACATTTACTAAACTATTTGTACATTGACTGTGATGATGGTCCCTTTCAACATGCGGAGTTGACTGCATGGTGGACGGCAATCACTAAATTTGGGAGACAACAGACTATAAGGATGGCAGAGGTAATGCATTCCGCTAACCAATACTGACGGAGTACTGTTCTTCAAACTTACATCCAGGCCAACAATATTCCCTCCCAGGCATGTGAGTCCAACAATGAAGTAAGTTCAGCAAAACCCAGAGAAGTGTGAAGGAGCTCCACACATTTCTACATTATTCTGCGTAAAGATTTCTAAAAGGTTATTAGTGGGTAAGTTTGTATGTAACAGTTCTTCTTTCCACTTCTCCATCTTTCCTCTAAACCTGATGAGCTCATAATATATTCCCTATCTTAATGAGATATAACTTCAATATCTCAGTCTAGCTCCTACCAGTAGGGACTGGGGTACCTCTCTGTTTTCGGGGCCGCAGGTCATATTTACAACGGCCAGGTCGCTCCTGGTCAGAAAACAATTCTGTGCAAGGGCATCTGATACATCCGAAGCCTGGGGTGCCCAAGAAATAACAGCTTCCTCAGGTTGAGCTGTCACACTTTCAACTCAAACAACACCTCACTCGGTTGCCCCGTCTCCTGAGCGTCGGAAAAGGGCACAAAGCTTTGAATCAGCTCTCCTTCCTGGCTCGGAATTCCTTGCTGGTTCCGTAGATCAGATGGCAAAGGCAGCGGCAGGCGTTTCAGGTGGCTGACGTATATCCAGTGCTGACGTATATCCAGTGCTTACGCCCATGCACCTTCACCGCCGTTCTGGTGACGAAGAGGACTTGGAAGGGGTCCGACCATCTGGGCTCAAAACTTGATTTCCGCTGGAAGTGTTTCACAAGAACCCACTGGCCAGGTTCCAGTCAATGTCCAGGACCCTCTGGTAGTGGCTGCAGTGTGTCTGATATCTGTTGATGAATAGAACGCAAATCTTTAGTTAAAGCATACAGGTAGTCTGTCATCAAAGGGTAATCAATATCCCTAAAGGACCTAGGTCTAGGGACTCCCCACACATTGGCGGGTCGGCCAAAAATCACCTCATATGGAGACAACCCTGTCCTAGTATGTGGGGTTGTTCTTAGGGACAGTAGCGCCAATGGGAGTGCATTTTAATCCAGTACTTTCACAAATTTTTGCCATTTTTAATTTTAGTGTGCCATTATATTTTTCCACCAGACCCGCTGACTGAGGGTGTCTGGCTGCATGGAACTTCTGTTTTATCTGCAGCCCATCACATACACTCTGTACCAATAGGGCATTAAAATGGGGCCCGTTGTCAGACCAGATAACCCTGGGCAAACAGTACCGCAGCAGATATTCTTTAATCAGGGCTTTAGCAGTTGCAGCTACAGTTGCTTCTTTAGTGGGGTAGGCTTCAACCCATTTGCTAAAAGCACATACCATCACCAACACGTATTTTAAGTTATTCACTCTTTCCATCTGAATGTAATCAATTTGTATTACCTCAAAAGGCAGAGATGGTGGGGCGAAATTTCCACTCAAAACAGACTCTCTGGCTCCAGGATTATGGCGTAGACACACCAGACAATATTTCACTGTGTGTGCTGCAGTTTTGAAAATATTTGGATTGTTCCACACTGGGTCTAACACAGCGCAGATACCTTTCGCGCCTATGTGAGCCGGACCATGGGCCATGGTCACCACAGCATATACTAATGTGTTGGGCAGTAACCATCGTTGCTTTTCAGATAAATCTATCCAACAATCAATCTTATCCAGTTTCCCTACTTCCTGTTCCCATCTCCGTACTTCATATATTGTCGCTTCTTTCTGCAATTCTCCCACACTTTCAATAGTGTTATCAAATAGGGATGTTTCTGTTACCCAACGGGTTGATGTACTTGGGAACATGGGGTTCATTCTAGTCTGTGCTGTGTCTTTTGCCACTGCATCAGCAAATGCATTTCCCTCTCCAGTGGAGTCAACAACTTTCTTGTAGGCACTACATTTAATGATGGCTACTTTCTCTGGTAATGTCAAAGCAAATAGTACTCGATCAAATAAAGGCCCATGCTGAATTTTCTGACCATGTGTTTTAAAGAAACCCCTCTCCCGCCACAACCTTCCGAAGCTATGGGCCACGCCAAAGGCGTATTGGCTATCTGTGAAAATGTTTACTCTCCGCCCTTCACTCAACTCACATGCTCTTAACAAGGCTATTAGTTCAGCTGCCTGCACCTTGCGGTTTCCACCACAGTCTTTAATATCGTAATAACATAAGCAGCTTTTGCAGTGCCATCTGGTAACTTAAAACAGGAGCCATCCACATACAACTCTCCTTGAGGATCAGATAAAGAAGTGTCAGTAAGATCCACACGTCCTTTTGTTTCCTCCTCTGTTCTAAATATACAATCGTGGACATCAGCTTTTACATCACTAGAAGGGAGAGGTAACAATGTGGCTGGGTTCAGGGTGACACACCTTTAAATTGTGATGTGTGGTGCAAACAAAGTTAATTCGTATCCTGTCAATCGAGCACTCGTTAGGAGCAAGGTCTTGGTTTTATTCAAAAGGACATCCACAGCATGCGGTACCATAACTGTGAGGTCTGTGGTTAAGACTAATCCCTCTGATTGCTGGATGGCCACTGCTACAGCAACAGTGGCCCTCAGGCAACTCGGGAGGGCCCGTGCAAAATTATCCAGGACTGATGAGAAGAATGCACAGGGTCTCTGTTTTCCGCCAAAACCCTGTGTTAACACTGAAAGTGAACAACCGTCCACCTGGTGCACAAAAAGTGAAAAAGGCTTCTGGTAATCTGGAGTACCCAAGACAGGTGCAGAACAAAGAGCAGACTTTAAAGAATCAAAGGCTTCTTGACATTCATCCGTCCAGGGTAAGGGTTCATGCACATCTTTGGTTGTCAAATGCAACAAGGGTTTAGAGAGGAGTGAATAGTTAGGAATCCACTGGCGACAGTAAGAGGTTATGCCAAGAAAAGCACGAACATCAAGTTGAGTACGAGGTACAGACATGTTAGTAATCACAGATATTCGTTCCGGGGTCAATATTCTCCCCGCCTTCGACAGTAAGTGGGCAAGTTAGGTTACTTCCTGTCGACAATATTGGAATTTAGAAAGAGACACTTTATTCCCTCACTGGGCAAGCACAACCAAGATATTCACGAGTTGGTTCAGGACCACAAAATAGATCTCCTATTCATGACCGAAACATGGTTGGATCAGGCATCTGATCCAGACCTAGCTATCGCCGTTCCCACTGGGTTCACTATACATAGACTTGACAGGCAATTAAAGAAAAAAGGCGGCGGTATTGGCATCATTGCCCGCGTCACCTTTGCGGTAAGAACAAAAATCATCTCTCTAACTTCTTGTGAAGCTCTAGAATTCGCTATTAAATTATCCCCATCCTACACCTTTAAAGGGATTCTTCTCTACCGACCTCCTGGCTCTAGGAACAAATTTATTGTGGATCTTAGGTCCACGCTGGAAGCATCTGCCCTTGACAACTCCCTCACCATCTTGGGTGATTTTAATTTCCACTTTGACATCCCAGACAACCCTGATTCCGTCACTCTCCTAGCTGATATGTCCACATTTGGCCTCATCCCCCTGGTGCATGCTCCTACGCACGACGGGGGCCATACACTAGATGGCATCTTCACTAATGCCCCGGGTCTCCAAGTCACCCAAATCCTCCCTCTTACCTGGTCCGATCACCACCTTATTCTAGCCACCCTGTCAGAACAGGATTCACTGCTCAATAAAACCAGCACCACATCTCCTCAACCCTATCTGGCTTGGGACGATATAGATGCAACAAGGTTACAAACCCTGCTGGACGATACTTCTCCCACTCTGTCTGCCGACCCAAACACTGCCACCCTTCAATTCCACAAATGGGTAAGCTCGGCAGCTACAGCTCTAGTTCAAACTAAACAACGCTCCCGTAACCGGCAAACCCCGTCGGCCCCATGGTACTCGGAGGCACTACGCACCCAAAAGCAACTATGTAGGCATAAAGAGAGACGGAAAAACTATATTGATGAAGCCAAACTTAGCTACAAGGAATCAGTCGCCACATATAAAACCATGATCTCCGAGGCAAAGAAAAAATACTACTGTGACAGGATAGAAACAGCTAAAACCTCTAACAAAACCCTCTATGAGACCACTAAACAATTAGCTGGTCTGTCCGTCGATCTCACCCCTCCTCCCTCCCAGACTCTCTGCGACGCATTGTCCAACTTTTTCTTTAGCAAAGTTGACGACATTTATAGGGCCTTCACCAATATTTCCACTACCCCCCCGGCACCTTCAACCCACCACCAGGGTCACACTTTCTCCCAGTTCAACGAGGTCACCTGTTTACAGGTACAGAACACAGTGTCATCTATTAAATCTGGATCAGCTCTAGATCCTTGTCCCCTGAAGGTGCTACGACCAATTATGGAAACAGTCATCCCTGCCATAACCGAAATCTGCAACTCTATGTTCAGTACAGGCATCTTCCCAGAGACACTGAAAAAGACCTTAATAAAACCTCCCCTTAAGAAGCCCACCCTTGATAAGGAAGAACTGAAAAATTATCGTCCTATCGCTAGTCTCCCATTGATGGCTAAAATAGTGGAGAAAATAATGAACCTACAACTTTCGTCCTTTATTGAGGAACATAAACTCTTGGACGAATCACAGTTTGGGTTCCGTCAATTTCACGGCACTGAGACTGCTCTGATCAAGGCGGCGGACGACATAAGATCCATCCGGGACGCCGGAGGTACAGCTGTTCTCATCTTACTGGACCTATCGGCCGCCTTCGACACGGTCGACCATACCACCCTGGTCGACCGTGTCGAGAGCATAGGAATCCGAGGCAAGGCTAGGAGTCTCCTTGCCTCCTTCCTGGCAAATAGATCCCAGGTCGTCACTGTCGGACCTTTTGAATCCTCCCCTCTGTCACTGCCATGTGGAGTTCCTCAAGGCTCATCCCTAAGTTCGACACTATTTAACATTTATGTGTCGGACCTTGCCAAAGTCATCAGGGCACACGGGATGAGCCTTACGTCCTATGCAGATGACACTCAATTGGTCCTCGCAGTCAAGAATGACGGTCCCAAAATAGCTAACACCTTCAACCAAGGCATGCTGGCCATTGGTAGTTGGATGGCTCAAAACTGCCTGAAACTAAACTCTGATAAGTCGGAGGTGGTAATTTTTGGCAACCTATCCCCCCAATGGTCCCCCCTCTGGTGGCCATCATCTATGGGCCAACCTCCGGACCCGACAAACAAAGTGAGGAATCTGGGAGTCATTTTCGACGACCACCTAAACTTTCTGCCACATGCTAACCAAATCTCTTCCTCAGCCTTCCATAAACTGCGGCTTATTAAGAAAATCCTGCCTTTCCTGCCAGAAAGTGCCGGAAAAACGCTGGTGAGCTCCCTCGTCTTGTCCACCCTAGATTACTGCAACGCCTTGTTTCTAGGTGCCCAGGAGAGAGTGCTTTGGAAAATGCAGGCCATTCAGAATGCTGCCGCCAGGCTCTTAGGGCGCATTCCCAAACATCATTCGGCCGCACTCACCATAAGACAGCTGCACTGGCTACCAGTGAGAAAGAGAATTATGTTTAAGTCCCTTTGCCTGGTCTACAAGGCTCTGAAAAATGTTGGACCCGCTTTCTTTGTCCAAAACCTTATCCCTTACTGTCCTCCAAGAACTCTACGCTCATCCTATCAGCATGAGTTAGTGGTACCTCGAACCAAATCTGTTTCATGGGGGGACAGAAGATTCATGGTAGCCGCACCTAAACTGAGGAACATACTACCACAATCGATCAGAACCAGTTCCTCCCTCTGGATGTTTCGATGGCAACTAAAAACCTGGCTCTTCAACCAATGAACTTCTGCCCTATGAGGCTTAAAACACTGCAGCAACTCTAGCGCCGAGATGCCCAAGGGCCGTCGTTCGCGCTTTATAAATGCTTTTATAAATAAATAAATAAATAAATAAATAAAATTTCAGCCAGATGTTATAGTAATTTAACCGTGGCGTTCTTACAACCTTCTTTCGTGCCAGAAGCCACCAAAATGTCATCCACATACTGAATGATCGTATTCCCCGCTGGTAAAGTCAATTCATCAAGGACTGCTGTCAAGGCTTGACTATAAATGCTAGGGCTTTCTGTATAGCCTTGAGGTGCGCGTGTAAATCTGAAGCTTCGGCCAGCTAATGAGAATCCGAAGACATGTCTACTATCTGGATGGATCGGGATGCTAAAGAAAGCATTTTTCAGATCAATTACTGAAAAATACTGTGCAGTAGGGGGAATCATAGTCAGTATCGCAGTAATATCGGGTACCACTGGGTATTGTGGGACTACAATTTTGTTGACCTCCCGGAGGTCAATTGCAAAACGATATGTACTTTTATAATCAGGGTCACCATCAATTGGGGTTTTCTTCAAGATCGGCAAAATCGGGCTGTTACATACAATAGCAGCTGTCTCTTCTACCACTCCTTTTCAAACAAGGTCCCGAACAATGTTCAGCATAGCCTGTTCACCTTCTAGTGATATCTTATACTGCGGAATGCGAGGCAGCTGCGTATTAGGTTTCAAGGTTATTGACACAGGGGCTATTCTTAACAGACCAGCATCAGTATCTCCTGTAGCCCAAAGTGTCTGAGGGATCGTGGAAAACTCAGGGGGAAGGCTTTCATTTTTAGCAAAATATTGGGCTGCATTTAAAGGTGATTCTGTATCGTCAGATAGACACCATCAGGGGAACAATAAATACATGCATTCCATTTTTTTGAATAGCTAGACCTAAGAGATTATCTCCACAATTCTGAGTCAAGAGAAAAGGTGAATGCATAGAAATGGGACCTATAGTAAGAGGTAATGGTTTAGACACGGGGCTAACCACAGGTATTCCAGAGAATCCTACTGATACGTTATTCTGGCCGGACAGAGCAGCCCCCGGGACCAATGCGTGGGCAACAGAACTATTCATTGCCCCAGTATCCACTAGAAATTCTCCCAACACTCCCAACAGTTCTCCTTGTACATAGGGTCCCTCCTGGTCTATTGGTACTGTAAAATGGCCCCCACTCTGTCCTCGGCTGTCTCATGCATAATCCTGCTCGTCATACCCATCATCCCTATAATTCTCATTATAGTACTGTCTGTGTTGGGGATTATCGAAGTAATTTTTCTGAGAATCCTCACGGTGCATCTCTTCTCGTCTCATACTAATTAGGTTTATATTCCCTCGACCCCTTCCTCGTCCTCTATTACCCCCGTACTTTGCCAGCCACAGAGGGCACTCTGTCCTCCAGTGCCCTTCCTGTTTACAATAGGAACATTGATTTATACCTATGTTCGTGGGACCTCCTCCACCTCTTCCTGCGATTGTACCCCTCTGGAATGAGCCACGTCCTCCCCTTCCTGAGCTCTGTCCTCTGCTAACCTGTTGCAATAGAACCCTAGTCTTCAAGTCCTTGGTCTTCTTTTCTGACTTTTCTTTACTTTCATTCTCCCGACCCTCAGAATTGCGCAGAGGAGACTGACTACATATAAGTGATACAAAGCATATATACGTTTCACACATAGCACGATGTCACCTTACTAGGAAAGATACAACTTGTCAGTGAGCCAGCAGGAAAACCCATATAAGGCACAATTGATTGCTAGTAGCTAGGCCTAAGCTATTCCGGGGGAAGGTCAGTAAGGTGCCTCCCTTTCTATCTGTAGCTCGGGGAGTACAGGAACGGGATCTGCTAGAATGTGCGCATCCCACAAGAAGGGCAGGTGCGACCTCGGATTTCCTTGAGCTACAAACTAGCGAGTGGAGCAGACAGCTAAGTCTGCCATCGTGGTTTCATGCAGAAAGCTTAGTCACGTGATTTCAGGGAAACGGTGCTTGAGACAGAGAAATGAAACAAGATGGCTCCGGTCACACCAATAGGTTTAGACAATACTGAAGTGAATCGTTCCTAACTATAATAACACAGTGTGAATAATGCAAGTCTAACATGCGGTTACAAGGTTATATTGACTATATTAGGCCAATATCATGTGTGTATAGTATTTATATCCATTCACCTCAGCTGTAGGCTGTAGGAAGACCTGACCAGATGATGAATGCCATTATGTAGGTTCATTACAGCTCCATGATGAACCTGTCATGTAAAATGGCCATTTTTGAGAGTCTGCCACCTGTTTAAAACAGTGATATTATTATTAGCAAATATTAAAATTAAAATGAGTATTAGGCTGACTGTATTCTGTGAAACATGGGTCTCCGATCACTAGCTCATGCAAAGTTGTGAACTTGTTTCTATGTAAAATACCCGTAGCAAGGTTTATTGGTTTACGCATGTTGTGCAAGTCCCAATAAAGTATGCGATGTATGAAATCCCCATGTGCAATTGACAGCATCCCTCTTGTATAATTGGGTAATCTGCATGATCAATCTTTGACGAAAATATTAGGCCATGTGATGGGAGGGAGGGTTGGAGAAAGAGACATTGGTCTCTTCTCTTTCTTTTCGAATACTTGCTGGCTAGGGTGCAATCAGTCATTTAAGATGAGTGTCTCTGCAAACCAGTGTGAGAAGTTTGCCTGGAATATGCTGTCCACTAGTTATAGTGGGCACTTTGTACCAGTCCAAACAACCCTTATTGATGATAGGTTAAAAATAACCTTTATTGAAAGCTATCCGAGTGGTAGCTATGGAGAGCAGCCTTCAGGCTAAGTCTTGAAGTAATGAAAAACGGCTTGTTTTATCAGTCTATAATCTCTTGAATGACCAAATGAAAAGAATCCTCACAAGGTATATATATAAAATATATGTATTTATTTTAAAACACACACCCCTAGTCTCTTTATAAGGCTAGAAGTCGAAGTACACAAGTTACAAGGCAAATGTCAACAGTAAATTGCACAGCTTACGATAGACTCCATGGAGGAACAAACCATATGCTAAAATAGTGGTATAAGAAACATGACTTGACTAGACACAAGGCCTAGAGCCTGTAGAATCGCTGGGTCCCTTCGGAACCAGCCAAGGTAGCACACAGAGGACCCACGGGGGACGCGTGAGTTTGGGGACACAGCTGCAAGCGCTGTTAGCTTCTATGGGGAAATTCGCTGTTGGAATTTTAAAGTTTAAGGACACTTACAAGTTAGCTAGGACAAAACCCTTTTGGACTTAGAGATGCCTAGGGCCAACACCCACGGGAGCACCAGAGTACTCTAGTTGCCTAACCCAGGGGAGCCGGGTGCATGGGTGTCAAATGGTGTCGGGTCGCTTTGTCACTTTCAATGGGAGCTGGCGAAGAAGTGCTGCTGCCGGGAAGATGCAAAGAGTCCAAAGAGATCCAAGCCTGGATCGGAGTTGAGAAGAACCTGAAAGCAGAGGGGACAGAGTCTGGGTCACTAGCCAGTGACCAGGGACACGATAGTCGAATGCCCACTGATGTCGGGTGCTTCAGGTGAGATGAGGGGAAGATTGACTCTTCAGCCACGAGGACCAGAAGGCATTGAGGGCAACCAATAGCTATATTCAAGCTTTCCCACAAAGGATGTCGAGTGTTACAGTGGTGGTTTCCCGATTGGACACAAAAAGCCTTGGCAACAGCAACCCACGCAGTAAGAGAACAATGGCTTCGGTTCGGACCAGGAAGGTCAGAGGAACTCACCCAGCAAGGGCAAGTGAGGACACATCTGGAACAACCAGGAAAGTCCAAGGAAAATCTGAGTTGCCTTCTCCGGGACCCACAAGTTGACGGACAAGGGATTGTGAAGGTGCCTCAAGCTGAAGCACAAAATGGCAGCCCACGGGTCACTCTGAGTGGGTAGGCCAGCAATCTTCAGTGGATTCTCTGCTCGGGGGCAGGGCTACAAGCAACCTAAAGCACAGCCTCAGGAGACATCAAGAAGCTGATGCACTTGCTAATGTGCACTGTGTCCAGGGGATCCGGTTCTGCATCACCCACTATGGCTACAGGTCTTAGCTGCAGACCTGCCAAGCAGGGGACTAACTCCTTTACTCCAAGGGAGATTCTTCAGTCATCTGGTATTGAACAGATCGTTGAAGGTCCAGTATTCACTTTCAGAGTTTGTCCAGGGATATCTAAAGTTCTGGTTACAGAGGTTCCTTCTTTATACCCAAGGAAGGGGTTGGACTAACTAAGGGGACCCACCTTTGGGAGGGTTTTAAAAGAGGGGTGGCTACACCCATTCCCTTTGTCCAGTTTCACACCAGAGCAGGGGTTGGAAGCCCCTGAAACTGGTTTGAACTAAGCTAAGCACAGGGACACCAAATGTGCCCCCAGTGCAGGACTTCAAAGCACTCTTGGAGTGCTCCCACACAGCCCAATACACATCACCCTGTCTGGGAGGTGGTTATACCTCCCTGTGGCAGGAAACCTATTGTCTAGGCCTCCCCTGCTGGAGTTTTGATCAGCAGCAGGAGGCCAGACTTGTGTCTGTGGCTGCAGCATCCATTTTGTTATGCCAGGGCGCTGTTAAGCTGGTACCGGGTATACCGGTGCTGTCATAACTTTCCCTCTAGAAGGGTGGGATCATACTCCCACACCAGTTACTAGTGTGGGGTTATGATCCCAAGGTGTTTGACACCAAACACAACATGTTTCAGTGCAGCCATCCCAAAGTTAATATTTTCCGCAAGGTTATAATGCACTTGAGAGTATATGGTTAGGCTGCACCACTGACAACCCCAGAGGATAGATTTTGAAGTCTGCAGGGGTACTCAGCTAATTCCTGGGCACCCTCTCACATATAACCAAGCACCCTGCCTTCAGAATTATTAATTCTCAACAAAACAAGATGCCAGTACTGCTATCTGATTTGACACATTTCAAAGCACAATGACTTAAACAATTGTAGCATTACCACAAAACAAATTGTGACTGTATTAATCTTTTCTATTTTTTTTTAATATTCTCAATTATTCCAAAACAGCATTATTTCAAAAATTCTAAAGAGATTTCATAAAGGAGAGGAAATATTTAAAATCTATAGTCCATTTGGGTGTGAAAAAGTGGGTGTTTCTTTTAACACATAAAGAGAAGAAATGTATTTAGAAGTTTTGGGGCTACAATCACACATCACATTCATCATCTGTCATTGAGTCAATACAATCGTCCTATGCATTCATCTCATAATCAAGGAAGTGTGCTTCAAGAAATGAAAAAGAAAAAAGAAAAAAGGAAAAATGTGAATAGCCTCACCAGGGTTCAAACGAACCGCCTAATAATGAATGCGGTGGGGTGCTATTTTAATTTTATATTTCTAACGATAACATCATATATCAGGCCATCACAACTTTTTACAATCTCAATATTTCACAATAATATTGTCACAAGTTTAGCCTGAAAAAAGAAAGAAGGTTGACGCGTTTCGAAACCCCTAAATCATGGGGGTTCTCTTCAGGACCTTGATGGATCAGTCCTGCAAAAGAATAAAACAACAGTTCTTACTAACCTAACTCCTGAGTAAAACCTTCAACTTTAAAACAGACAAGCGTCCTCAGCTGAATTACCTTGTCTTCTTAACAATCCTGCGTGACTCTTAGTTCCAATGCACTACGTCACAAATTTATTATCATGGCCAAATTCGACACGCACAATCAATTGTCTAAAGGTTACCGTCATGGTCTACGAAGCAAGGCGAAAACCATGTGATGTTGTATGATACACAAACAATATGAAGAACAACAAATGACTCGCAACTCGCAGATAATTACCTTCCCAAAGGGGGAGAGTCTTCCTGAAGTGAAGCAGGCGCTGACTCATGCAGTTCTTATTTCATCACCCAATTCCTATATGGGATGTAGGAAAATGAAATGGAGTCAGTTTAATATTGAAGATTAAACCGCGTTACATCTTCTTTCAAGAATTTCATCTTAAATAATTAAATCCTGGACTCAATGGACATCCATACTTGTCCCGTTCCCATGGAGACCTGATGCCATGTCTCTGAGCTAAATCATTGCACGAGATTAAAAAAGTTCCCGCTCGCAACGCCACTTGTCTAAGATTACACCATGCGGAGGCAGTTTCCTAGCTCATGCTGTTTAAAGAATGCCTTTTTGCACAATGCGTTCACTCTCGAGTGGTGTTCCTCATTCAGATTTCTGAGACATACCTTGTTTTTTGGAACGGATCTCCTCTCGACCGGCACAGCGTCTCACAGTCCGTTGCTGCACTCTGGGTCTGTCGCTTCCCCGGCTCCGTTAGATTACGTT
This sequence comes from Lissotriton vulgaris, assembly GCF_964263255.1. NCBI lineage: Eukaryota > Metazoa > Chordata > Amphibia > Caudata > Salamandridae > Lissotriton > Lissotriton vulgaris. The sequence continues at coordinate 1,804,823,234 of NC_141694.1, read as the reverse complement.
CATCTGGCGCATGGCATTGTGGGGAATGTAGTTGTTTCTGCAAGACGGTGCGACCACTTTTGCAAAAATCATTTCAATTTCTATTCCGTAATTCTTATTAATGATAGACCACTCTTCAAGGAAGTTTATGACATTGTTATTGTGTCTTAGCAATGGTCCTTAATGAGCAGGTTCATCATGGTTCCCCAAAAGGTGTTCATTGTTTTGTGGCCTTGGTCGAGTTGGATCTTGGGCAATGTAGTTTGATGGTTTTTAGGTGTGCATGCTTAGTTGTCCTTGTATAAGTTCTTTGATCGACAACACTTTGTTAAATGGTGGGTGTAGTGGTGCATCAGAGGTGATATAACTCTGACATCTTGGGCAATGTAGTTTGATGGTTTTGGGTTTGTCTGCTTAGATGTCCTTATATAAGTCCTTTGATCCACAGAGCTTTTGGTAAATCCCATTGTGGGTGCAGTAGTGCATTAGAGATGGTATAGCTCTGACATCTCATTTAGTCCTGTGACTGCAGAGTTATATTTTAAAATTAGAGTCGCTTCTTGCGAAGACAGTTTTTCTTCCAGGTCACCCCCTCTCGGGTCGGGTTCCACCTTGGAGATCACGGTCCATTTCAGATCATTTACTGAGTGCGAATATTCAGTCCAGTGTTGTACGAGTGGTGCAGTGAGGATGTTTCTCTTGATTCGCGATTTATGCTGATTTATCCGCTGTCTCACCTCTTGGCTGGTTTTCCCTATGTAAAGTCAGTTACAAGGGCATACAATGCCATAAATCACAAACTTAGTTTTACAGTTTGTAAATTTTGAGTGCCTCCATGAAATGCCATTATGTTGGAACAAGTCTCCTTCCATTGTCAGCGGGCAACACACGCATGTTCCACATTGATGGTGGCCTGTGATAGGCGGTAAATTCATGTATTCCCTGAGTGATGGGGGCTTTTTTATAGGCATGGCTGCTCTGACTATGTGGTTTGCCACACTCTTATCTTTTTTGAACGCAGAAAGCGCCGTTTCATTTAGATGTTCATCCAAATCATTGATCAGGTGCCAATTTTGACAAATCTGTCTTTTAAGCCAATTCGACGTGGGGCAGAAAGTTGATACACATACTATTCTGTTTTGGTCATTTCTTGTCTTTTTTGTGAGGAGAGTGTCTCTTGGTGTTCACCAAGCTCTTTTGTAGTCGCTGTTTTAGGGCATTAGCATGAAACATATATTCGTCTTTGAATATGCAATTTCTCCGGATGCGTAAAAATTGGCCCAGCGGTAAATTTTCTCGGAGACTTCTTGGATGATAGCTAGTAAAGTGTAAAGCTTTGTTGCAGTCTGTCTCCTTTTTATACAGAGTGGTGACCAGATTTCCATCCGTACAGTACACTTCTACATCCAGGAATGGTAATCTATACTTTGAATGTTGTATGCAGAATTTTATATGTTCAGTCCGATTATATAACCACTTGTGGAAAGACAATAATTGTTCCTCAGTCCCTGACTAAGTGAAAAAAATATCATCTATGTATTGGAGCCTCCCTCCGATCCATTGTAAGTAAGGGTTATTCTCATAGACGAATTTGTTCTCAAATTAACTCATAAACAGCACTGCCAGTTCTAGGGCAAAGGGACACCCCATTGCTACACCACGGGTCTGGCAGAAGAGATCATCTTTGAATTTGAAGAAATTTCGTTTCAAAGCTAATGGAGAGGAGATCCGTTCCAAAAAACAAGGTATGTCTCAGAAATCTGAATGAGGAACACCACTCGAGAGTGAACGCATTTTGCAAAAAGGCATTCTTTAAACTGCATGAGCTAGGAAACTGCCTCCACTTGGTGTAATCTTAGACAAGTGGCATTGCGAGCGGGAACTTTTTAAATCTCGTGCAATGATTTAACTCAGAGACATGGCATCAGGGCTCCATGGGAACGGGACAAGTACGGATGTCCATTGAGTCCAGGATTTAATTATTTAAGATGAAATTCTTGAAGGAAGATGTAACGCGGTTTAATCTTCAATATTAAACTGACTCCATTTCATTTTCCTACATCCCATATAGGAATTGGGTGATGAAGTAAGAACTTCCTGAGTCAGCGCCTGTTTCCCTTCAGGAAGACTCTCCCCCTTTGGGAAGGTAATTATCTGCGAGTTCCGAGTCATATGTTGTTCTTCATATTGTTTGTGTATCATACAACATCACATGGTTTTCGCCTTGCTTCGTAGACCACGACTGTAATCTTTAGACAATTGATGGTGCGTGTCGAATTTGGCCACGATAATAAATTTGGACAAGTGACGTAGTGCATTGGAACTAAGAGTCACGCAGGATTGTTAGGAAGACGAGGTAATTCAGCTGAGGACGCTTGTCTGTTTTAAAGTTGAAGGTTTTACTCAGGAGTTAGGTTAGTAAGAACTGTTGTTTTATTCTTTTGCAGGACTGATCCCTCAAGGTCCTGAAGAGAACCCCCATGATTTAGGAGTTTCGAAACGCGTCGACCTTCTTTCTTTTTTCAGGCTAATCTTGTGACAATATTATTGTGAAATATTGAGATTGTAAAAAGTTGTGATGTCCTGATATATGATGTTATCGTTAGAAATATAAAATTAAAATAGCACCCCACCGCATTCATTAATAAGCGGTTCGTTTGAACCCTGGTGAGGCTATTCACGTTTTTCCTTTTTTCTTTTTTCTTTTTCATTTCTTGAAGCACACTTCCTTGATTATGAGATGAATGCATAGGACGGTTGTATTTACTCAATGACAGATGATGAATGTGATGTGTGATTGTAGCCCCAACACTTCTAAATACATTTCTTCTCTTTATGTGTTAAAAAGACACCCACTTTTTCACACCCAAATGGACTATAGATTTTAAATATTTCCTCTCCTTTATGAAATCTCTTTAGAATTTTTGAAATAATGCTGTTTTGTAATAATTGAGAATATTCAAAAAATAAAAAGATTATTACAGTCACAATTTGTTTTGTGTTAATGCTAAAATTGTTTATTCATTGTGCATTGAAATGTGTCAAATCAGACAGCAGTACTGGCATCTTGTTTTGTTGAGAATCATACACGGCGCGGCCTTACTGCGCTTTAGCCAAACCCTTTGTTGTTTCATGTTCAGAAATATTAAGGCGTGCCATAGGGGTGACTGATAGGTGTCTATGTGCAGTGATGGGTGCGATATAGTGAACCTATATCTCAGTAAGGGGTGCATACACCACCTCACTCAGGCTGCTGTAGCAGTCCTGTGGTGTCATTTTGGAAGGCTTTTCCGGGGTGCCACAATACATGCTTCAATCCCTGGTACCTATGCCCTGGGTACATAGTATACCATAAACTAGAGACTCAAAAGGGTACCCCAGAATCCAATCTGGAGTGTACCTAATGTACATGGAATCATTTTAGAGAGGAAGCAGTTAGGCGGGGATCCTGAATAGCAGGGTCCCAGCTGGACTACAGTCGAAAAAGAGTGAAACATCAACAAAAGGCGGAGGTAACCAGTACTACCTCTACCACCAATTCAGATGCAGTTGTTTGGACAATGAACTTCTTGGAGTAATCAGGACTCTGCAGAATGGGAGCAGTGCACATGCCCTGCTTCAGGTCAGCAAATGCCTTTTGATAGCTAACTGTCCACTGAACCTTTTTGGGAGTTTTCTTAGAGGTTAAGTCATTCAGGGGCGTCACTATTGATCCATAGCCCCTTGACAAATCTTCTGTAGTACCCAGTTAGCCCTAAGAAGGCTCTCACCTGAGTCTGGGTAGTTGGAGCAACCTCGTCCATGATGGTCCAGATTTTGCTCTGAGATGGTTTAACCTGGCCTTTACCTACAAGATGGCCCAGGCACCCAACCTGACTCTGCCCTATCTGGCACTGGTGGCCTTGATAGTGAGGCCTGCCTTTTGCAGGGCCTCTAAAACATTCCTCAGGGGGGCCAGGTAATCCTCACAGGTGGAGCTAAAGACAGCAATATCATCTAGATATGCTGCACTATAGGCTTCCAGACATGTACGGACTGTATTCACCAACCTTTGGACGGTGGCAAGTGCATTCTTCAAACCAAAGGGCATCATCACATATTGATAATGCCCACTAGGGGTAGAAAATGTAGTTTTAGGTTTTGCATCATCAGCTAGTCTGATCTGCCAGTAGCCAGCTGTCAGGTCGAATGTGCTTAGATACTTGGCTGAGGCCAAAGTGTCTATTAGCTCATCTGCCCTGGGGATTGGATGGGCACCAGTCCTAGTGACTGCATTGAGACCCCTGTAGTCTACCTTATTTCTCTCTTGGCACCACTAGTGTGAGGTTTAGGCACAAGGACTACTGGAATATCGCCAAGGGCTATCTGGGGGTTCAATGACTCACAGTTCCAACATTTTCTGGACTTCTCTCCTGATACAGTTCATGATATGGACAGGTTGCCTGTAAACCCTACTTTTAACAGGCAGACTGTACGCAGTGTCCACTTCATGAGTGCACCAGGTGGTCTGACTTGGAGTCAAAGAGAACATGTGTCTGAACTGATTGAGCAAATATCTACAATAAGTTTGCTGCTGAGCCGTGAGGCCGCCTGCCAAGGCTACACCATCAACTGACCCATCATCAGGGTTCTATGAGAGCTTTAAGGTTTTGTTGAACCTTTCAACAAAACCATTGCATTGTGGGTGATAGGGTATGGTGAATTTATAATTCACTCCACACTCCTTCCACATTGCCATCACTAACTGGACATAAAGTTTGCACCTCTGCCAGATACTACCTCCTTAGGGAAGCCCACTCTTGAGAAAATTCCCAGGAGGGCCCTTGCCACCACAGGTGCAATAGTGGACCTAAGTGGAATTGCCTCTGGGTACCTGGTAGCATGGTCCACCACCACCAGGATAAATCTGTGATCAGATGCTGTTTGGGTGTCCATAGGGCAAACTATGTCAATCCCCACCCTCTCAAAGGGAATCCCCACCGCAGGTTCTAGTATCAGGGGAGCCTTTGTGGTGCCACCTGCCTTCCCACTGGCTTGATATGTTACACAGGAGCAACACAACTCCTTGGTGTCTTCAGACATGTGGGGCAATTCTGTCCCAAGACGTGTTCTTGCCCAGGTGTCCTGTTAGGGGAATATCATGGGCTAGGGTAAGTAGGAAGCCCCTAAACTTCAAAGGTATAACCAACCTCCTGGTGGCACCAGGCTTGGGGTCTCTACACTCTGATTATAGGAGTCAATCATCCCAATATATTTTAAGGGTACCACTAGCATTCCCTGCAGCCTCAGCAGCACCTTGCTGTCTGAGGTGTTCGAGAGAGGGACAGCTCAGTTGCTCCTGACTCAGCTCTGCCCTGGAAGGGCCCCACTGCCCCCAAGAACTCAACCTGAGCAGGTTAAAGCTCCTTCTTCAGGCTGGAGATCATCTCTCTCTGGAGGCTGATCTGTGTTCTGAGCCACGGGGGAAGGCACTGCCTTAACCCTACTACTCCTCCTCTTGGGTGGCACCTGGCCCATTGTTCCAAAATCCAGGGCCTGTTAAGTGTTTTCCATTTTGGCCTGTGCAGGGATGCCTAGCATCTTTGTTTGGGTCCTAAGCTCCACTTCTGCCCAAGCTGAAGTTTCAAGATCATTGAAAAGCAAGCATTCTACTGGTAGGTCTGCACTTACTACAACCTTCTTAAGGCCAGTTACCCCTCCACAGGAGAAGTTAACAACTGACAGACAATGGTCTGTTCTGACATTGCTAGCATTGGTCACTTGGTACATTTCACAAAGTATAATCTTCCCAGGATCCACAAGATCTCTTGTCACCATTGTGACACTTGCTCCTGTGTTCCTGAACGCCAAAGACGCTTTTCCATTAATCAAGGGCTGTTGTCTGTATTTGCCCAGGTTACTGGGACTCACAAAAGAAGACATGCCCATGCCTCCATTACAGACTAGAACAGCCTAACTTGGAATTCTGACTAGGCCAGAGTCCATCTCAGTACCCAGGGTTAACTCAACTACACCCTTAGTCTGAGTACTACCACCACCAATTGTAGCTGCACTAGGGGGAACAGTTGCCTTAGGGGCAATGGTTCAGAAAAGGGGGTGGTGATGAACAGAGTGTCTGAATTAAGCAGACCACTCTTACCCAGTCCAAAGATCAGGGTTTGATCCATCACCGTTTTTTAGCTCACTGCACCATCCCAGCTCAGAACCTGGCTACATGCAAATTAGTCTGTTCCTGTCCCAGTGGATGATGGGAACAGGGCAAACCAAACTACCAAGCCAATTCTTTTACTGGGAAGGAAACAAGCTTCCGGGGACCGGTTTCTGGCATTTTAGCCGTCGTCGGCCCGGCTTGCTTGAATCCTGATGGTGCAATGAGCAAGGGACTCACATCTGAGTATACCCTTCCACGCTTATGGTGGACAAAATGATTCAGAAAAGGGGGTGGTGATGAACAGTGTGTCTGAATTAAGCAGACCACTCTTACCCAGTCCGAAGATCAGGGCTTGATCCATCACCGTTTTTTAGCTCACTGCACCATCCCAGCTCAGAACCTGGCTACATGCAAATTAGTCTGTTCCTGTCCCAGTGGATGATGGGAACGGGGCAAACCAAACTACCAAGCCAATTCTTATACTGGGAAGGAAACAAGCTTCCGGGGACCGGTTTCTGGCATTCCAGCCGTCGTCGGCCCGGCTTGCTTGAATCCTGATGGTGCAATGAGCAAGGGACTCACATCTGAGTATACCCTTCCACGCTTATGGTGGACAAAATGATTCAGAAAAGGGGGTGGTGATGAACAGAGTGTCTGAATTAAGCAGACCACTCTTACCCAGTCCAAAGATCCATCACCGTTTTTTTAACTCACTGCACCATCCTAGCTCAGAACCTGGCTACATGCAAATTAGTCTGTTCCTGTGCCAGTGGATGATGGGAACAGGGCAAACCAAACTACCAAGCCAATTCTTATACTGGGAAGGAAACAAGCTTCCGGGGACCGGTTTCTGGCATTTCAGCCGTCGTCGGCCCGGCTTGCTTGAATCCTGATGGTGCAATGAGCAAGGGACTCACATCTGAGTATACCCTTCTACGCTTATGGTGGACAAAATGATTCAAAAAAGGGGGTGGTGATGAACAGAGTGTCTGAATTAAGCAGACCACTCTTACCCAGTCCAAAGATCAGGGCTTGATCCATCACCGTTTTTTAGCTCACTGCACCATCCCAGCTCAGAACCTGGCTACATGCAAATTAGTCTGTTCCTGTCCCAGTGGATGATGGGAAAAGGGCAAACCAAACTACCAAGCCAATTCTTATACTGGGAAGGAAACAAGCTTCCGGGGACCGGTTTCTGGCATTTCAGCCGGCGTCGGCCCGGCTTGCTGGAATCCTGATGGTGCAATGAGCAAGGGACTCACATCTGAGTATATCCTTCCACTGGGCCAGGGACAGACTGATTTGCAAATAGCCAGGTTCTGATCTGAGTCTGCCCTGTTCCCATGATGCACTGGGCCAGGGACAGACTGATTTGCATATAGCCAGGTTCTGTGCTGGGATGGTGCATTGAGATAAATAACAGTGATGGATCAAGCCCTGATCTTTGGACTGGGTAAGAGTGGTCTGCTTAATTCAGACACTCTGTTCATCACCACCCCCTTTTCTGAATCGTTTTTGGCCACTATAGGTGTGGCAGGGTATACTCAGACATGAGTCCCTTTCTCACTGCACCATCAGGATTCAAGCAAGCCGGGCCGAAGACGGCTGAAATGCCAGAAACCGGTCCCCGGTAGCTTGTCTCCTTTCTGGTGAAGAATTGGCTTGGTAGTTTAGTCTGCCCTGTTCCCATGATGCACTGGGCCAGGGACAGACTGATTTGCATATAGCCAGGTTCTGAGCTGGTTTGGTGCAGTGAGATAAATAACAGTGATGGATCAAGCCCTGATCTTTGGACTGGGTAAGAGTGGTCTGCTTAATTCAGACACTCTGTTCATCACCACCCCCTTTTCTGAATCGTTTTTGGCCACTATAGGTGTGGCAGGGTATACTCAGACATGAGTCCCTTTCTAACTGCACCATCAGGATTCAAGCAAGCCGGGCCGAAGACGGCTGAAATGCCAGAAACCGGTCCCCGGTAGCTTGTCTCCTTTCTGGTGAAGAATTGGCTTGGTAGTTTAGTCTGCCCTGTTCCCATGATGCACTGGGCCAGAGACAGACTGATTTGCATATAGCCAGGTTCTGAGCTGGGATGGTGCAGTGAGATAAATAACGGTGATGGATCAAGCCCTGATCTTTGGACTGGGTAAGAGTGGTCTGCTTAATTCAGACACTCTGTTCATCACCACCCCCTTTTCTGAATCGTTTTTGGCCACTATAGGTGTGGGAGGGTATACTCAGACATGAGTCCCTTTCTCACTGCACCATCAGGATTCAAGCAAGCCGGGCCGAAGACGGCTGAAATGCCAGAAACCGGTCCCCGGTAGCTTGTCTCCTTTCTGGTGAAGAATTGGCTTGGTAGTTTAGTCTGCCCTGTTCCCATGATGCACTGGGCCAGGGACAGACTGATTTGCATATAGCCAGGTTCTGAGCTGGGATGGTGCAGTGAGATAAATAACGGTGATGGATCAAGCCCTGATCTTTGGACTGGGTAAGAGTGGTCTGCTTAATTCAGATACTCTGTTCATCACCACCCCCTTTTCTGAATCGTTTTTGGCCACTATAGGTGTGGCAGGGTATACTCAGACATGAGTCCCTTTCTCACTGCACCATCAGGATTCAAGCAAGCCGGGCCGAAGACGGCTGAAATGCCAGAAACCGGTCCCCGGTAGCTTGTCTCCTTTCTGGTGAAGAATTGGCTTGGTAGTTTAGTCTGCCCTGTTCCCATGATGCACTGGGCCAGGGACAGACTGATTTGCATATAGCCAGGTTCTGAGCTGGTTTGGTGCAGTGAGATAAATAACGGTGATGGATCAAGCCCTGATCTTTGGACTGGGTAAGAGTGGTCTGCTTAATTCAGACACTCTGTTCATCACCACCCCCTTTTCTGAATCATTTTTGGCCACTATAGGTGTGGCAGGGTATACTCAGACATGAGTCTCTTTCTCACTGCACCATCAGGATTCAAGCAAGCCGGGCCGAAGACGTCTGAAATGCCAGAAACCGGTCCCCGGTAGCTTGTCTCCTTTCTGGTGAAGAATTGGCTTGGTAGTTTAGTCTGCCCTGTTCCCATGATGCACTGGGCCAGGGACAGACTGATTTGCATATAGCCAGGTTCTGAGCTGGGATGGTGCAGTGAAATAAATAACGGTGATGGATCAAGCCCTGATATTTGGACTGGGTAAGAGTGGTCTGCTTAATTCAGACACTGTGTTCATCACCACCCCCTTTTCTGAATCGTTTTTGGCCACTATAGGTGTGGCAGGGTATACTCAGACATGAGTCCCTTTCTCACTGCACCATCAGGATTCAAGAAAGCCGGGCCGAAGACGGCTGAAATGCCAGAAACCGGTCCCCGGTAGCTTGTCTCCTTTCTGGTGAAGAATTGGCTTGGTAGTTTAGTCTGCCCTGTTCCCATGATGCACTGGGCCAGGGACAGACTGATTTGCATATAGCCAGGTTCTGAGCTGGGATGGTGCAGTGAGATAAATAACGGTGATGGATCAAGCCCTGATCTTTGGACTGGGAAAGAGTGGTCTGCTTAATTCAGACACTCTGTTCATCACCATCCCCTTTTCTGAATCGTTTTTGGCCACTATAGGTGTGGCAGGGTATACTCAGACATGAGTCTCTTTCTCACTGCACCATCAGGATTCAAGCAAGCCGGGCCGAAGACGGCTGAAATGCCAGAAACCGGTCCCCGGTAGCTTGTCTCCTTTCTGGTGAAGAATTGGCTTGGTAGTTTAGTCTGCCCTGTTCCCATGATGCACTGGGCCAGGGACAGACTGATTTGCATATAGCCAGGTTCTGAGCTGGTTTGGTGCAGTGAGATAAATAACAGTGATGGATCAAGCCCTGATCTTTGGACTGGGTAAGAGTGGTCTGCTTAATTCAGACACTCTGTTCATCACCACCCCCTTTTCTGAATCGTTTTTGGCCACTATAGGTGTGGCAGGGTATACTCAGACATGAGTCCCTTTCTAACTGCACCATCAGGATTCAAGCAAGCCGGGCCGAAGACGGCTGAAATGCCAGAAACCGGTCCCCGGTAGCTTGTCTCCTTTCTGGTGAAGAATTGGCTTGGTAGTTTAGTCTGCCCTGTTCCCATGATGCACTGGGCCAGAGACAGACTGATTTGCATATAGCCAGGTTCTGAGCTGGGATGGTGCAGTGAGATAAATAACGGTGATGGATCAAGCCCTGATCTTTGGACTGGGTAAGAGTGGTCTGCTTAATTCAGACACTCTGTTCATCACCACCCCCTTTTCTGAATCGTTTTTGGCCACTATAGGTGTGGGAGGGTATACTCAGACATGAGTCCCTTTCTCACTGCACCATCAGGATTCAAGCAAGCCGGGCCGAAAACGGCTGAAATGCCAGAAACCGGTCCCCGGTAGCTTGTCTCCTTTCTGGTGAAGAATTGGCTTGGTAGTTTAGTCTGCCCTGTTCCCATGATGCACTGGGCCAGGGACAGACTGATTTGCATATAGCCAGGTTCTGAGCTGGGATGGTGCAGTGAGATAAATAACGGTGATGGATCAAGCCCTGATCTTTGGACTGGGTAAGAGTGGTCTGCTTAATTCAGATACTCTGTTCATCACCACCCCCTTTTCTGAATCGTTTTTGGCCACTATAGGTGTGGCAGGGTATACTCAGACATGAGTCCCTTTCTCACTGCACCATCAGGATTCAAGCAAGCCGGGCCGAAGACGGCTGAAATGCCAGAAACCGGTCCCCGGTAGCTTGTCTCCTTTCTGGTGAAGAATTGGCTTGGTAGTTTAGTCTGCCCTGTTCCCATGATGCACTGGGCCAGGGACAGACTGATTTGCATATAGCCAGGTTCTGAGCTGGGATGGTGCAGTGAGATAAATAACGGTGATGGATCAAGCCCTGATCTTTGGACTGGGTAAGAGTGGTCTGCTTAATTCAGACACTCTGTTCATCACCACCCCCTTTTCTGAATCGTTTTTGGCCACTATAGGTGTGGGAGGGTATACTCAGACATGAGTCCCTTTCTCACTGCACCATCAGGATTCAAGCAAGCCGGGCCGAAGACGGCTGAAATGCCAGAAACCGGTCCCCGGTAGCTTGTCTCCTTTCTGGTGAAGAATTGGCTTGGTAGTTTAGTCTGCCCTGTTCCCATGATGCACTGGGCCAGGGACAGACTGATTTGCATATAGCCAGGTTCTGAGCTGGGATGGTGCAGTGAGATAAATAACGGTGATGGATCAAGCCCTGATCTTTGGACTGGGTAAGAGTGGTCTGCTTAATTCAGATACTCTGTTCATCACCACCCCCTTTTCTGAATCGTTTTTGGCCACTATAGGTGTGGCAGGGTATACTCAGACATGAGTCCCTTTCTCACTGCACCATCAGGATTCAAGCAAGCCGGGCCGAAGACGGCTGAAATGCCAGAAACCGGTCCCCGGTAGCTTGTCTCCTTTCTGGTGAAGAATTGGCTTGGTAGTTTAGTCTGCCCTGTTCCCATGATGCACTGGGCCAGGGACAGACTGATTTGCATATAGCCAGGTTCTGAGCTGGTTTGGTGCAGTGAGATAAATAACGGTGATGGATCAAGCCCTGATCTTTGGACTGGGTAAGAGTGGTCTGCTTAATTCAGACACTCTGTTCATCACCACCCCCTTTTCTGAATCATTTTTGGCCACTATAGGTGTGGCAGGGTATACTCAGACATGAGTCTCTTTCTCACTGCACCATCAGGATTCAAGCAAGCCGGGCCGAAGACGTCTGAAATGCCAGAAACCGGTCCCCGGTAGCTTGTCTCCTTTCTGGTGAAGAATTGGCTTGGTAGTTTAGTCTGCCCTGTTCCCATGATGCACTGGGCCAGGGACAGACTGATTTGCATATAGCCAGGTTCTGAGCTGGGATGGTGCAGTGAAATAAATAACGGTGATGGATCAAGCCCTGATATTTGGACTGGGTAAGAGTGGTCTGCTTAATTCAGACACTGTGTTCATCACCACCCCCTTTTCTGAATCGTTTTTGGCCACTATAGGTGTGGCAGGGTATACTCAGACATGAGTCCCTTTCTCACTGCACCATCAGGATTCAAGAAAGCCGGGCCGAAGACGGCTGAAATGCCAGAAACCGGTCCCCGGTAGCTTGTCTCCTTTCTGGTGAAGAATTGGCTTGGTAGTTTAGTCTGCCCTGTTCCCATGATGCACTGGGCCAGGGACAGACTGATTTGCATATAGCCAGGTTCTGAGCTGGGATGGTGCAGTGAGATAAATAACGGTGATGGATCAAGCCCTGATCTTTGGACTGGGAAAGAGTGGTCTGCTTAATTCAGACACTCTGTTCATCACCATCCCCTTTTCTGAATCGTTTTTGGCCACTATAGGTGTGGCAGGGTATACTCAGACATGAGTCCCTTTCTCACTGCACCATCAGGATTCAAGCAAGCCGGGCCGAAGACGGCTGAAATGCCAGAAACCGGTCCCCGGTAGCTTGTCTCCTTTCTGGTGAAGAATTGGCTTGGTAGTTTAGTCTGCCCTGTTCCCATGATGCACTGGGCCAGGGACAGACTGATTTGCATATAGCCAGGTTCTGAGCTGGTTTGGTGCAGTGAGATAAATAACAGTGATGGATCAAGCCCTGATCTTTGGACTGGGTAAGAGTGGTCTGCTTAATTCAGACACTCTGTTCATCACCACCCCCTTTTCTGAATCGTTTTTGGCCACTATAGGTGTGGCAGGGTATACTCAGACATGAGTCCCTTTCTAACTGCACCATCAGGATTCAAGCAAGCCGGGCCGAAGACGGCTGAAATGCCAGAAACCGGTCCCCGGTAGCTTGTCTCCTTTCTGGTGAAGAATTGGCTTGGTAGTTTAGTCTGCCCTGTTCCCATGATGCACTGGGCCAGAGACAGACTGATTTGCATATAGCCAGGTTCTGAGCTGGGATGGTGCAGTGAGATAAATAACGGTGATGGATCAAGCCCTGATCTTTGGACTGGGTAAGAGTGGTCTGCTTAATTCAGACACTCTGTTCATCACCACCCCCTTTTCTGAATCGTTTTTGGCCACTATAGGTGTGGGAGGGTATACTCAGACATGAGTCCCTTTCTCACTGCACCATCAGGATTCAAGCAAGCCGGGCCGAAAACGGCTGAAATGCCAGAAACCGGTCCCCGGTAGCTTGTCTCCTTTCTGGTGAAGAATTGGCTTGGTAGTTTAGTCTGCCCTGTTCCCATGATGCACTGGGCCAGGGACAGACTGATTTGCATATAGCCAGGTTCTGAGCTGGGATGGTGCAGTGAGATAAATAACGGTGATGGATCAAGCCCTGATCTTTGGACTGGGTAAGAGTGGTCTGCTTAATTCAGATACTCTGTTCATCACCACCCCCTTTTCTGAATCGTTTTTGGCCACTATAGGTGTGGCAGGGTATACTCAGACATGAGTCCCTTTCTCACTGCACCATCAGGATTCAAGCAAGCCGGGCCGAAGACGGCTGAAATGCCAGAAACCGGTCCCCGGTAGCTTGTCTCCTTTCTGGTGAAGAATTGGCTTGGTAGTTTAGTCTGCCCTGTTCCCATGATGCACTGGGCCAGGGACAGACTGATTTGCATATAGGCAGGTTCTGAGCTGGGATGGTGCAGTGAGATAAATACGGGTGATGGATCAAGCCCTGATCTTTGGACTGGGTAAGAGTGGTCTGCTTAATTCAGACACTCTGTTCATCACCACCCCCTTTTCTGAATCATTTTTGGCCACTATAGGTGTGGCAGGGTATACTCAGACATGAGTCTCTTTCTCACTGCACCATCAGGATTCAAGCAAGCCGGGCCGAAGACGTCTGAAATGCCAGAAACCGGTCCCCGGTAGCTTGTCTCCTTTCTGGTGAAGAATTGGCTTGGTAGTTTAGTCTGCCCTGTTCCCATGATGCACTGGGCCAGGGACAGACTGATTTGCATATAGCCAGGTTCTGAGCTGGGATGGTGCAGTGAAAGAAATAACGGTGATGGATCAAGCCCTGATATTTGGACTGGGTAAGAGTGGTCTGCTTAATTCAGACACTGTGTTCATCACCACCCCCTTTTCTGAATCGTTTTTGGCCACTATAGGTGTGGCAGGGTATACTCAGACATGAGTCCCTTTCTCACTGCACCATCAGGATTCAAGAAAGCCGGGCCGAAGACGGCTGAAATGCCAGAAACCGGTCCCCGGTAGCTTGTCTCCTTTCTGGTGAAGAATTGGCTTGGTAGTTTAGTCTGCCCTGTTCCCATGATGCACTGGGCCAGGGACAGACTGATTTGCATATAGCCAGGTTCTGAGCTGGGATGGTGCAGTGAGATAAATAACGGTGATGGATCAAGCCCTGATCTTTGGACTGGGTAAGAGCGGTCTGCTTAATTCAGACACTCTGTTCATCACCACCCCCTTTTCTGAATCGTTTTTGGCCACTATGGGTGTGGCAGGGTATACTCAGACATGAGTCCCTTTCTCACTGCACCATCAGGATTCAAGCAAGCCGGGCTGAAGACGGCTGAAATGCCAGAAACCGATCCCCGGTAGCTTGTCTCCTTTCTGGTAAAGAATTGGCTTGGTAGTTTAGTCTGCCCTGTTCCCATGATGCACTGGGCCAGGGACAGACTGATTTGCATATAGCCAGGTTCTGAGCTGGGATGGTGCAGTGAGATAAATAACGGTGATGGATCAAGCCCTGATCTTTGGACTGGGAAAGAGTGGTCTGCTTAATTCAGACACTCTGTCCATCACCATCCCCTTTTCTGAATCGTTTTTGGCCACTATAGGTGTGGCAGGATATACTCAGACATGAGTCCCTTTCTCACTGCACCATCAGGATTCAAGCAAGCCGGGCCGAAGACGGCTGAAATGCAAGAAACCGGTCCCCGGTACCTTGTCTCCTTTCTGGTGAAGAATTGGCTTGGTAGTTTAGTCTGCCCTGTTCCCATGATGCACTGGGCCAGGGACAGACTGATTTGCATATAGGCAGGTTCTGAGCTGGGATGGTGCAGTGAGATAATACTGGTGATGGATCAAGCCCTGATCTTTGGACTGGGTAAGAGTGGTCTGCTTAATTCAAACACTCTGTTCATCACCACCCCCTTTTCTGAATAATTTTTGGCCACTATAGGTGTGGCAGGGTATACTCAGGCATGAGTCTCTTTCTCACTGCACCATCAGGATTCAAGCAAGCCGGGCCGAAGACGGCTGAAATGCCAGAAACTGGTCCCCGGTAGCTTGTCTCCTTTCTGGTGAAGAATTGGCTTGGTAGTTTAGTCTGCCCTGTTCCTATGATGCACTGGGCCAGGGACAGACTGATTTGCATATAGCCAGGTTCTGAGCTGGGATGATGCAGTGAGATAAATAACGGTGATGGATCAAGCCCTGATCTTTGGACTGGGTAAGAGTGGTCTGCTTAATTCAGACACTCTGTTCATCACCGCCCCCTTTTCTGAATCGTTTTTGGCCACTATAGGTGTGGCAGGGTATACTCAGACATGAGTCCCTTTCTCACTGCACCATCAGGATTCAAGCAAGCCGGGCCGAAGACGGCTGAAATGCCAGAAACCGGTCCCCGGTAGCTTGTCTCCTTTCTGGTGAAGAATTGGCTTGGTAGTTTAGTCTGCCCTGTTCCCATGATGCACTGGGCCAGGGACAGACTGATGTGCATATAGCCAGGTTCTGAGCTGGGATGGTGCAGTGAGATAAATAACGGTGATGGATCAAGCCCTGATCTTTGGAATGGGTAAGAGTGGTCTGCTTAATTCAGACACTCTGTTCATCACCACCCCCTTTTCTGAATCGTTTTTGGCCACTATAGGTGTGGCAGGGTATACTCAGACATGAGTCCCTTTCTCACTGCACCATCAGGATTCAAGCAAGCCTGGCCGAAGACAGCTGAAATGCCAGAAACCGGTCCCCGGTAGCTTGTCTCCTTTCTGGTGAAGAATTAGCTTGGTAGTTTAGTCTGCCCTGTTCCCATGATGCACTGGGCCAGGGACAGACTGATTTGCATATAGCCAGGTTCTGAGCTGGGATGGTGCAGTGAGATAAATAACGGTGATGGATCAAGCCCTGATCTTTGGACTGGGTAAGAGTGGTCTGCTTAATTCAGACACTCTGTTCATCACCACCCCCTTTTCTGAATCGTTTTTGGCCACTATAGGTGTGGCAGGGTATACTCAGACATGAGTCTCTTTCTCACTGCACCATCAGGATTCAAGCAAGCCGGGCCGAAGACGGCTGAAATGGGAAAAAACCGGTCCCCGGTAGCTTGTCTCCTTTCTGGTAAAGAATTGGCTTGGTAGTTTAGTCTGCCCTGTTCTTATGATGCACCGGGCCAGGGACAGACTGATTTGCATATAGCCAGGTTCTGAGCTGGGATGGTGCAGTGAGATAAATAACGGTGATGGATCAAGCCCTGATCTTTGGACTGGGTAAGAGTGGTCTGCTTAATTCAGACACTCTGTTCATCACCACCCCCTTTTCTGAATCGTTTTTGGCCACTATAGGTGTGGCAGGGTATACTCAGACATGTGTCCCTTTCTCACTGCACCATCAGGATTCAAGCAAGCCCGGCCGAAGACGGCTGAAATGCCAGAAACCGGTCCCCGGTAGCTTGTCTCCTTTCTGGTGAAGAATTGGCTTGGTATTTTAGTCTGCCCTGTTCCCATGATGCACTGGGCCAGGGACAGACTGATTTGCATATAGCCAGGTTCTGAGCTGGGATGGTGCAGTGAGATAAATAACGGTGATGGATCAAGCCCTGATCTTTGGACTGGGTAAGAGTGGTCTGCTTAATTCAGACACTCTGTTCATCACCACCCCCTTTTCTGAATCGTTTTTGGCCACTATAGGTGTGGCAGGGTATACTCAGACATGAGTCTCTTTCTCACTGCACCATCAGGATTCAAGCAAGCCGGGCCGAAGACGGCTGAAATGGGAAAAAACCGGTCCCCGGTAGCTTGTCTCCTTTCTGGTAAAGAATTGGCTTGGTAGTTTAGTCTGCCCTGTTCTTATGATGCACCGGGCCAGGGACAGACTGATTTGCATATAGCCAGGTTCTGAGCTGGGATGGTGCAGTGAGATAAATAACGGTGATGGATCAAGCCCTGATCTTTGGACTGGGAAAGAGTGGTCTGCTTAATTCAGACACTTTGTTCATCACCATCCCCTTTTCTGAATCGTTTTTGGCCACTATAGGTGTGGCAGGATATACTCAGACATGAGTCCCTTTCTCACTGCACCATCAGGATTCAAGCAAGCCGGGCCGAAGACGGCTGAAATGCAAGAAACCGGTCCCCGGTACCTTGTCTCCTTTCTGGTGAAGAATTGGCTTGGTAGTTTAGTCTGCCCTGTTCCCATGATGCACTGGGCCAGGGACAGACTGATTTGCATATAGGCAGGTTCTGAGCTGGGATGGTGCAGTGAGATAATACTGGTGATGGATCAAGCCCTGATCTTTGGACTGGGTAAGAGTGGTCTGCTTAATTCAAACACTCTGTTCGTCACCACCCCCTTTTCTGAATAATTTTTGGCCACTATAGGTGTGGCAGGGTATACTCAGGCATGAGTCTCTTTCTCACTGCACCATCAGGATTCAAGCAAGCCGGGCCGAAGACGGCTGAAATGCCAGAAACTGGTCCCCGGTAGCTTGTCTCCTTTCTGGTGAAGAATTGGCTTGGTAGTTTAGTCTGCCCTGTTCCTATGATGCACTGGGCCAGGGACAGACTGATTTGCATATAGCCAGGTTCTGAGCTGGGATGATGCAGTGAGATAAATAACGGTGATGGATCAAGCCCTGATCTTTGGACTGGGTAAGAGTGGTCTGCTTAATTCAGACACTCTGTTCATCACCGCCCCCTTTTCTGAATCGTTTTTGGCCACTATAGGTGTGGCAGGGTATACTCAGACATGAGTCCCTTTCTCACTGCACCATCAGGATTCAAGCAAGCCGGGCCGAAGACGGCTGAAATGCCAGAAACCGGTCCCCGGTAGCTTGTCTCCTTTCTGGTGAAGAATTGGCTTGGTAGTTTAGTCTGCCCTGTTCCCATGATGCACTGGGCCAGGGACAGACTGATGTGCATATAGCCAGGTTCTGAGCTGGGATGGTGCAGTGAGATAAATAACGGTGATGGATCAAGCCCTGATCTTTGGACTGGGTAAGAGTGGTCTGCTTAATTCAGACACTCTGTTCATCACCACCCCCTTTTCTGAATCGTTTTTGGCCACTATAGGTGTGGCAGGGTATACTCAGACATGAGTCCCTTTCTCACTGCACCATCAGGATTCAAGCAAGCCTGGCCGAAGACAGCTGAAATGCCAGAAACCGGTCCCCGGTAGCTTGTCTCCTTTCTGGTGAAGAATTAGCTTGGTAGTTTAGTCTGCCCTGTTCCCATGATGCACTGGGCCAGGGACAGACTGATTTGCATATAGCCAGGTTCTGAGCTGGGATGGTGCAGTGAGATAAATAACGGTGATGGATCAAGCCCTGATCTTTGGACTGGGTAAGAGTGGTCTGCTTACTTCAGACACTCTGTTCATCACCACCCCCTTTTCTGAATCGTTTTTGGCCACTATAGGTGTGGCAGGGTATACTCAGACATGAGTCTCTTTCTCACTGCACCATCAGGATTCAAGCAAGCCGGGCCGAAGACGGCTGAAATGGGAAAAAACCGGTCCCCGGTAGCTTGTCTCCTTTCTGGTAAAGAATTGGCTTGGTAGTTTAGTCTGCCCTGTTCTTATGATGCACCGGGCCAGGGACAGACTGATTTGCATATAGCCAGGTTCTGAGCTGGGATGGTGCAGTGAGATAAATAACGGTGATGGATCAAGCCCTGATCTTTGGACTGGGTAAGAGTGGTCTGCTTAATTCAGACACTCTGTTCATCACCACCCCCTTTTCTGAATCGTTTTTGGCCACTATAGGTGTGGCAGGGTATACTCAGACATGAGTCCCTTTCTCACTGCACCATCAGGATTCAAGCAAGCCCGGCCGAAGACGGCTGAAATGCCAGAAACCGGTCCCCGGTAGCTTGTCTCCTTTCTGGTGAAGAATTGGCTTGGTATTTTAGTCTTCCCTGTTCCCATGATGCACTGGGCCAGGGACAGACTGATTTGCATATAGCCAGGTTCTGAGCTGGGATGTTGCAGTGAGATAAATAACGGTGATGGATCAAGCCCTGATATTTGGACTGGGTAAGAGTGGTCTGCTTAATTCAGACACTCTGTTCATCACCACCCCCTTTTCTGAATCGTTTTTGGCCACTATAGGTGTGGCAGGATATACTCAGACATGAGTCCCTTTCTCACTGCACCATCAGGATTCAAGCAAGCCTGGCCAAAGACGGCTGAAATACCAGAAACCGGTCCCCGGTAGCTTGTCTCCTTTCTGGTGAAGAATTGGCTTGGTAGTTTAGTCTGCCCTGTTACCATGATGCACTGGGCCAGGGACAGACTGATGTGCATATAGCCAGGTTCTGAGCTGGGATGGTGCAGTGAGATAAATAACGGTGATGGATCAAGCCCTGATCTTTGGACTGGGTAAGAGTGGTCTGCCTAATTCAGACACTCTGTTCATCACCACCCCCTTTTCTGAACCGTTTTTGGCCACTATAGGTGTGGCAGGGTATACTCAGACATGAGTCCCTTTCTCACTGCACCATCAGGATTCAAGCAAGCCCGACCGAAGACGGCGGAAATGCCAGAAACCAGTCCCCGGTAGCTTGTCTCCTTTCTGGTGAAGAATTGGCTTGGTAGTTTAGTCTGCCCTGTTCCCATGATGCACTGGGCCAGGGACAGACTGATTTGCATATAGCCAGGTTCTGAGCTGGGATGGTGCAGTGAGATAAATAACGGTGATGGATCAAGCCCTGATCTTTGGACTGGGTAAGAGTGGTCTGCTTAATTCAGACACTCTGTTCATCACCACCCCCTTTTCTGAATCGTTTTTGGCCACTATAGGTGTGGCAGGGTATACTCAGACATGAGTCCCTTTCTCACTACACCATCAGGATTCAAGCAAGCCGGGCCGAAGTCGGCTGAAATGGGAAAAAACCGGTCCCCGGTAGCTTGTCTCCTTTCTGGTTGAAGAATTGGCTTGGTAGTTTAGTCTGCCCTGTTCCCATGATGCACTGGGCCAGGGACAGACTGATTTGCATATAGCCAGGTTCTGAGCTGGGATGGTGCAGTGAGATAAATAACGGTGATGGATCAAGCCCTGATCTTTGGACTGGGTAAGAGTGGTCTGCTTAATTCATACACTCTGTTCATCACCACCCCCTTTTCTGAATCGTTTCTGGCCACTATAGGTGTGGGAGGGTATACTCAAACATGAGTCCCTTTCTCACTGCACCATCAGGATTCAAGCAAGCCGGGCCGAAGATGGCTGAAATGCCAGAAACCGGTCCCCGGTAGCTTGTCTCCTTTCTGGTGAAGAATTGGCTTGGTAGTTTAGTCTGCCCTGTTCCCATGATGCACTGGGCCAGGGACAGACTGATTTGCATATAGCCAGGTTCTGAGCTGGGATGGTGCAGTGAGATAAATAACGGTGATGGATCAAGCCCTGATATTTGGACTGGGTAAGAGTGGTCTGCTTAATTCAGACACTCTGTTCATCACCACCCCCTTTTCTGAATCGTTAGGGGCAATGGTGGCTGGATTAGAGTCTGTGGGCTTGGTGTAATCACTGGTCCAGTGAGTGTTCTACTTGCAAATCTTGCACCATAGTTTCTTTTGGCCCTTTCCCTGGTTAGACTGTGAATCCTAATCTGAAGAAGATTTTCGGGGGCCTTGTGAAGACTTCTGGTCTTTACCCTTTTCCCCACCCTTGTCAGAGTTCTTAGAATCGTGCTTCTTTGGGTCACCACCTTGGTTATGTACCTTCTGTCTGACCCTGGTTCTGACCCATTTGTCTGCCTTCTTTCCCAATTATTGGGGAGAGGTCAGATCAGAGTCCGCCAGGTACTTATGTAGCAACTGATTTTGACAGCTATTAAGACTCTGCTCCCTCATGATGAAATTATGCAATCCTTTGAAGTTACACACCTTACTGCCAAGTAACCAGCATTCCAGAGTCCACCCAGTCTTGATTTTGTGCCTTTTGGGTATCTCTGAACGTTAACCTGTATTGTTCAGTGTCTGTCTCCCACCACGACGTTCAACTAACCTCGCTACTGGCAACTTTTCTTCCTGGGTTTAGGAGTTTTCTCATACATATCCACGCGTCGGCCTGTGACGCGCTCCAGAGTACCCCGCCTCATCTACAGGGCAAAGGACTCCGCAGGCTCGAACTGGTTCCAGTTCTTCATGTACCAAAGTTATTTGGATGGTTCCCAGCCCGCCCCTAAACCCAGGAAGAAAAGTTGCCAGTAGCGAGGTTAGTTGAACGTCGTGGTGGGCGACAGACACTGTTTTGGAGCCCCTGTAACATTGATGCCTGGAATTAAGGGCGGAGGTGGTAAGGGGAGATGAGGGAGGCTGCGTTGTGGACAGCGAAGCTGGGAATGCATCATCACGCTGGTGGTGTGTTCCAGGGCGCACTTTGGTTCATCCCCGCAAGTACGCACATTGGTGTGTAACATCACTCCACCCCCCCAGCAACAACTACCAAAGACTCTCGACAGGGGACCATGGGACTTGTAGTTTTCCCCCAGTACTTGGGAAGCTACTCAGGTGTGCTGCCTTGATGCCCTGGGGGCGGTGCGGACTTGAGCAATCAGGTTTAAAAGAGGAGGAACTGCAGCCGGAGTGCATACTTACCCATGGAGGCTTTGAGGCGCTGACGACGGCGAAACATCCAGCCAGAAATGCATCCGCCATATGGACATAGTAAAGCCTCCCGAAATTTCCCCAAGGGTCTCTGTTCTCTTTTTTCACGGAAAGGGTTTCTCGTACATATCCACGCGTCGGCCTGTGACGCGCTCCAGAGTACCCCGCCTCATCTACAGGGCAAAGGACTCCGCAGGCTCGAACTGGTTCCAGTTCTTTATGTGCCAAAGTTATTTGGATGGTCCCCAGCCCGCCCCTAAACCCAGGAAGAAAAGTTGCCAGTAGCGAGGTTAGTTGAACGTCGTGGTGGACGACAGACACTGTTTTGGAGCCCCTGGAACATTGATGCCTGGAATTAAGGGCGGTAAGGGGAGATGAGGGAGGCTGTGTTGTGGACAGCGAAGCTGGGAATGCATCATCACGCTGGTGGTGTGTTCCAGGGCGCACTTTGGTTCATCCCCGCATGTACGCACATTGGTGTGTAACATCACTCCACCCCCCCAGCAACAACTACCAAAGACTCTCGACGGGGGACTATGGGACTTGTAGTTTTCCCCCAGTACTTGGGAAGCTACTCAGGTGTGCTGCCTTGATGCCCTGGGGGCGGTGCGGACTTGAGCAATCAGGTTTAAAAGAGGAGGAACTGCAGCAGGAGTGCATACTTACCCATTGAGGGTTTGAGGCGCTGACGACGGCGAAACATCCAGCCAGAAATGCATCCGCCATATGGACATAATAAAGCCTCCCGAAATTTCCCCAAGGGTCTCTGTTCTCTTTTTTCACGGAAGTAGTTTTCTCGTACATATCCACGCGTCGGCCTGTGACGCGCTCCAGAGTACCCCGCCTCATCTACAGGGCAAAGGACTCCGCAGGCTCGAACTGGTTCCAGTTCTTCATGTGCCAAAGTTATTTGGATGGTCCCCAGCCCGCCCCTAAACCCAGGAAGAAAATTTGCAAGTAGCGAGGTTAGTTGAACGTCGTGGTGGGCGACAGACACTGTTTTGGAGCCCCTGGAACATTGATGCCTGGAATTAATGGCGGAGGCTGTAAGGGGAGATGAGGGAGCCTGCGTTGTGAACAGCGAAGCTGGGAATGCATCATCACGCTGGTGGTGTGTTCCAGGGCGCACTTTGGTTCATCCCCGCATGTACGCACATTGGTGTGTAACATCACTCCACCCCCCCAGCAACAACTACCAAAGACTCTCGACGGGGGACTATGTTTTCCCCCAGTACTTGGGAAGCTACTCAGGTGTGCTGCCTTGATGCCCTGGTGGGAGGTGCGGACTTGAGCAATCAGGTTTAAAAGAGGAGGAACTGCAGCCGGAGTGCATACTTACCCATGGAGGCTTTGAGGCGCTGACGACGGCGAAACATCCAGCCAGAAATGCATCCGCCATATGGACATAATAAAGCCTCCCGAAATTTTCCCAAGGGTCTCTGTTCTCTTTTTTCACGGAAGTAGTTTTCTCGTACATATCCACGCGTCGGCCTGTGCCGTGCTCCAGAGTACCCCGCCTCATCTACAGGATATATATATATATATATACTCCAATTGCGGCTAGACAGACGACCCGCACACCATGCCTTCGATATCAAAAAAAATTTATTCAAGCCCCTACCCCCACAACAGACGCGTTTCGCCCGGAGGCTTCGTCAGTGTTCACCCGTGTTCCGTTACCAAACGCCATTTAAAGCTCACACATCATAAACATAAATGACGGTGTGTTGTTATCTATTACATTGTGTGGCGCCCATCTTGTAATATGCAAATGCGCAAAAGTTTAACATTTCATGGCGTAAATCTTCAGTAAAGTGCTCAGTGCAAAATTTAAAAAAACATAAGGTGTTCAATGAATATCATTTTCAAAAGTGCATGCAGGTAGTTATTAATTGGCAAACATCTTGATTACTGCCTAACGTTCAGTGCAGTTCTTTTCAATTGTAACTTTATTGTTGTTACACCTAGGCAGTGTTACAAAAAAAAAATATATATATATATGTATATATATATATATATATATATATATATATATATATATATATATTCACTGAAAAAACCATAGGTTATAGACCATATATAGTTAGGAATTCGCATTTACAAAACCTTATTTTACTCACACAAAACCATTGAAATTCCATATATAGTTAGTTGCACTAACTATATATCGCGCACCCGCAATCCACTGCTGATGATGTCACATATTACATCATTCATGACATGGTCAGTGACATCACTGATGACATCACTGATGACATCTCAAATGACATCACTGATGACATCACTGATGACAACATCCAGTGACTGTATGTTTCTGTAAAGTTAAAATATGTCTTACATATTGAAGAATGAGTGGATGTATAAGTGTCTGGATGAAGGATTTAGTAGGTGCATGACTGACTGTATGAGTGAGTGATTAAATGTGTCTCACTGAGTGCATGGGTTAGTGACTAAACTGTCTTAATTTGTGCATCATTATGTCTGTTGTTCTGTAAACTGTTGCATGTGTTGATAAGTAGCTATATGAGTAACTATATGGGTTATTGATTGGTTGCCCAAGTATTTGTATGGGAGACTGAGTGTGTGTGTGGGTGGCTGGGAGGTGTATGACTCTGTGCATAGATGTGTGAGTAGTTGATTCACTAGATGTATGGTTTCAAAAGTGCATGTGGAAACAGCTGTATGGGCGGTTGACTGTGTGCATGAGTGTATTGGTGAGTGAATGGATATCTCAGTGCTACATGTCAAAGTAAGTACATATGTAAAACACAGTACATGTGAGAGTTGACATATATAAATAACTGTGCATAAGAGCCAGTGAATGTGTGAGTGGCTGTATGGATCATTGTGAACTTGTATCAGGGATTGTATAAGAGAGTAAATATGTGTTAGTATATGTTTGAATAAGTAAAGTTTGTATAACTGTATAGTTGAGGAAATGGAGGTGTGATTGATTCTTTGCATGACTGACTAGGTGTGTGAGTAACTCCATGGATGAGTGACAGTCTGTGAGTGTCTCTTTACACTGATTGTATCTAAGGTTATATTAGAGTCTGAAGAGGTTCATCGTATTATCACATGAATGATATCATCAGTGATGTGATCAGTAATGTCAAATGAGATGTCATCAGTGATGTCATTTGAGATGTCATCAGTGATGTCATTTGAGATGTCATCAGTGATGTCATCAGTGATGTCACTGACCATGTCATGAATGATGTAATATGTGACATCATCAGCAGTGGATTGCGGGTGCGCGATATATAGTTAGTGCAACTAACTATATATGGAATTTCAATGGTTTTGTGTGAGTAAAATAAGGTTTTGTAAATGCGAATTCCTAACTATATATGGTCTATAACCTATGGTTTTTTCAGTGAATTTTCAAGGTTTTGTAAATGCTAATTCCTAACTATATATGGTCTATAACCTATGGTTTTTTCTGTGAATTTTCAAGGTTTTGTAAATGCAAATTCCTAACTATATATGGTCTATAACCTATGGTTTTTTCTGTGAATTTCATTGGTTTTTTAAAAGCTAATATCTATAGCTGTAAAATATATTCTTTATTAAGTGACGTATCACGTAGCCCGTGAGACGCCTCATGATGCATCGCATAACCGTGACGTATCGTCTCTGCAGCGCAAACCAAACCCAAAACGTAAGCGCGCCAGAACACGCTTAAAGATATATATATTTTTTTTAACCTTAATTAGACAAAATCCACACGTGCACATATCACAAACGTTCAAAAAACACAATATGTCGGACTCCCGTTACGCTGCCGGTTAGCTGCCCGGTTAACGTACCAGGAAGCACCTTTACCGCGAAAAATCGCAAATTTTTTTTTTTCACCCCCCAGGGAACTTTAATAGCCCCCTCATCAATCCTAGGGGTTCAGGAGGGGTCTGCCTTACCCCTTTCATTCATTTACACCTTTTTTTTTTCCACCTCTTGTCTCTCGATCCCACAGAGAGACAAGATGGCGGCCGCTCCAGACTGTTTACAATGATAACAGCCAATCAGCTTCTCCTCAGACTCCCGTTACACTGCCGATTAGCTTCCCGGTAGCTGCCCGGTTAGCTGCCCAGTTCGCGTACCAAGAGGCGTCTCTACGGCGAAAAAATCGGATTTTTTTGTTTGTTTTTTTTTGGCCCCACGTGGCTTTATAATATCCCCCTCATCAATCCT
Source organism: Lissotriton vulgaris (assembly GCF_964263255.1). Taxonomy (NCBI): domain Eukaryota; kingdom Metazoa; phylum Chordata; class Amphibia; order Caudata; family Salamandridae; genus Lissotriton; species Lissotriton vulgaris. The sequence goes on along the minus strand of NC_141694.1, from coordinate 1,804,797,158 downwards.
AGGGGGTCAGAAGGGGTCTACCTTGCCCTCTTTCCTTCATTTCCCCCTTTGTTTTGGCCTCCTCTTGTCTCTCGATCCTACCGAGAGACAAGATGGCGGCCGCTCCGGACTGTTTACAATATTGACAGCCAATCAGCTACTCCTCAGACTCCCGTTACACTGCCGGTTAGCTTCCCGGTTAGCTGCCCGGTTAGCTGCCCGGTTCGCGTACCAAGACGCGTCTCTACGGCGAAAAAATCGGATTTTTTTTTTTTTTTGGGTTACACTGCCGGTTAGCTTCCCGGTTAGCTGCTCGGTTAGCTGCCCGGTTCGCGAACCAAGACGCGTCTCTACGGCGAAAAAATCGGATTTTTTTTTTTTTTGGGTTACACTGACGGTTAGCTTCCCGGTTAGCTGCCCGGTTAGCTGCCCGGTTCGCGAACCAAGACGCGTCTCTACGGCGAAAAAATCGGATTTTTTTTTTTTTTTTTTGGGCCCGGCGTGGCTCTATAATATCCCCCTCATCAATCCTAGGGGGTCAGAAGGGGTCTACCTTGCCCCCTTTCCTTCATTTCCCCCTTTGTTTTGGCCTCCTCTTGTCTCTCGATCCTACCGAGAGAAAGATGGCGGCCGCACCGGACTGTTTAGAATGTTGACAGACACCGGAGAGCCAATCAGCTTCGCTTCGCAAAGTTCCGATACGCGAAAAGTTCGCGAACCGGAGCGCTGCCCGGAGCGCTGTTACAGATATATATCTTGATTTAAACGGTAATTTCTCAAAATCCACTGAAGCACATATATTGAGACCTAGCAAAGGCACATCGGGCTAACAGTCCCTACAATTTTGCCAAGTTTCGTGCAAATCCATTCAGCCGTTCGAGCTAAAAGTGAGTCCAACCGCCCTATGGAAAACTCAATGTTAAAAACGCGTTTTGGGACCCCCTTTTTTCTCAGCCCCCCCTTGACGAAACCCCCCCAAATTTCTAGGAGCTGCTCAGAAACAAAATGTGCCATTTTCCTGAAAATTTCAGCCGATTCCGTCCACAAACGCCAAAGTTATTAGACATAGAATTTTCAAAAGTCCCATAGGGAAAAAATCCTATCTATATATACCTACTGGCGACCGCCAGTAGGTAATATATATATATATATATCCTCCAAAAGTGCCCCGGACCATTCGAACGCCACTCTGCAAGGATAGGAAACATTCCTTTTATTATTGCACTAAAACACAATCACAGCCCCAGTTCATTTTAAAGCTTCCCAACGCGTTTCACTGCCTCGTGCAATTTCTTCAGGGGAGATGGGGAGACACAGCAAAAACCCGGCACAGTACTTCAAACAATTTTATAGTTTGTGCTTTTTCCCACAATGCACAATTTTTCTTGTTACAAACTGCTTACTGGATTTAGAAGTACTAGTTCAGTCCCTTTTCAATCGGGTCCGGTTTTGATGTCTGTAATGTTTTTAACCCATATTTCTTAATGTTTATAGCCCTCCAGTGGGTTCCAGGGCTGCTTTCATGTTTGTTTCCGGCAATCCTTAGCGCTGGCAGGATTATATATTATAACATTAAATTAATATTATTTTTGAAAGTTAAAATCATTATTTAAAATCATTATTTATTAATTTTAAGTTCATTTAAGTATTTCAAGTATGTTTAAATTAAATATATTTATTATTATATTAGTTTAAAATTACTTTTAAGATATTTAAAAAATTCTATATTTTGACTGTCGATATTTTGGAGTCAATATTTTTGTACTTACCTGTTTGTAGATAGGAAGTCAATATTTTGGCATTCTATATTTCTACCTCCATATTTTGGTAGGTCGATATTTTGACTGTCGATATTATGTCAGTGATCCCCCATAAACATGACAACTTTGTTCCCCTAGAGCCGGAACTACATCTTCAGAGTCATTGAAACAATAGATAACTATTTCACTCAGTCAATCATGCATGCTTCATTTCTACAGAGTTTTGCACAGAATTAGAGAGAGAAGTGTGTTTCAATAAAAGGGATTATTAAACAGTCTTCTTTCTCATGCAAGAGAGGTGAACTGCTACAATCATTAGACAGAATGGGAAGTATAATGCGTACACCGTGAACAGTAATATAAAAAAATACTGTAATAGCATGGTCTGTTGCTGTGCCATATATAAAAATACATACATAAATAACACAGGCTAAAATACTCAACTGGTGCTTCTAAAATACGCCTACCCCAATGTACCTAACCTAGGTCTAGTACCAGGGAAGAAGTAGGTGCTGTCTTTTGCTATAGTTTACTTCTGCCAAGAATTGCCAAAGATTTCTCTAGGTTCCAATCAGCTCCATACCTTAGAATGAGAGAGGTCGGTATCTCTTTCACGGGACTCGATTTCCCAACACCCCGCAAGGGGAGTCAGAAACACTGGAGCTGGATTCTCGTCAGAAGGATGACAGCTTCTGGTTAGTGCGTCAGCTGGGGAGTTGGCTTCCTTCGGCACTTGCTGTAGCGAGCTGCGTCGTGCAAGTAGGTAGTCGAACTGCACCGAACCACACCGTGCATTGCCATAGCAAGTGAAGGTATACAAGTTACAATGCAAATATCAACAGTAAATAGCACAGTGTACGACAGGCCCCAAGGGAGGACCAAACCATATACTAAAATAGTGGACGCGCGGAGTGTGGGAACACAGCCGCAAGCGCCGTTAGCTTCTATGGGGAAATTCGCCGTTGGAATTTTAAAGTTTAAGGACACTTAGAAGTTAGCTAGGACAAAACCCTTTTGGACTTAGAGATTTCTAGGGCCAACACCCATGGGAGCACTGGAGTACCCTAGCCTAACCCAGGGGAGCCGGGTGCATAGGTGTCAAATGGAGTTGGGTTGCTTTGTCACTTTCAATGGGAGCTGGCGAAGAAGTGCTGCTGCCGGGAAGATGCAAAGTGTCCAAAGTGATCCAAGACTGGATTGGAGTTGAGAAGAACCGGAAAGCAGAGAGGACAGAGTCTGGGTCACTAGCCAGTGACCAGGGGCACGATAGTTGAATGCCCACTGGTGTCGGGTGCTTCAGGTTAGATGAGGGGAAGCTTGACTCTTCACCCACGAGGACCAGGAGGCATTGAGGACAACCAGGATCTAGATTCGAGCTTTCCTACAAAGGGTGGCGAGTGCTACAGTATTGGTGCCCCGATTGGACACAACAAGCCTTGGCAACAGCAACCCATGCAGGAAGAGAACAATGGCTTCGGTGCGGACCAGCAAGGTCAAAGAAACTCAGCCAGCAAGGGTGAGTGAGGGCACTTCTAAAGCATCCAGGAAAGACCAAAGAAAGTCAGAGTTGCTTTCGCAGGGACCTACAAGTCGACAGTCAAGGGATCTCAAAGGTACCTCAAGCTGAATCACAAAATGACAGCCCACAGGTCACTCAAAGTGGGTAGTCCAGCAATCTTTGGTGGATTATTTGCTTGTGGTCAAGGCTACAAGTAACCCAAAGCACAGCCTCAGAAAACGTCAAGAAGCTGATACACTTGCAAATGTGCACGGTGTCATGGGGTTCCTGTTACAAGCCACCGACGATGGCTACAGGTCTCAGCTTTGCTGGGGACTTGTGTTGGCCTCAGCGAAGTATGGAAATCCCCCTCTGGTGTTGCAAAGTCTTCGGCGTCTGGTCGGAGCTTCAGAGATGCAGACCAGACAGATGCATTGTTGGTGCCAGCCAAGCAGGGGAGTAATTCCTTTACTCCAAGGGGCATTCTTCAGTCATCTGGCATTGAACAGATGGTTGAAGGTCCAGAATTCACATTCAGAGTTTTGTCTAGGGATATCTAAAGTTCTGGTTACAGAGATTCCTTCTTTATACCCAAGGAAGGGGTTGGATTAACTCAGGGGACCCACTTATAGGAAGGTTTGAAAAGAGCGGTGGCAACACCCATTTCCTTTGTCCAGTTTCACACCAGAGCAGGGGCTGGTAGCCCCTGCAACCGGTTTGAACTGGGTAATGCACAGGGACATCAAATGTGCCCCCAGTGCAGGACTTCAAAGCACTCTTGGAGTGCTCCCACCCAACCCCAATACACATCAGCCTGTCTGGGAGGTGGTTACATCTCCCTGTGACAGGAAACCTATTATCCAGGCCTCCCCTACCGGAGTTTCGGTCAGCAGCAGGAGGCCAGACTTGTGTTTGTGGCTGCAGTATCCATTGTGTGATGCCAGGGCTCTGTTAAGGTGGTACCGGGTATAACAGGGCTGTCATGTCTCTCCCTCTAGAAGGGTGGGATAATACTCCTGTGGGAGTATGATTCTAAGGTGTTTGACACCAAACAGAACATGTTTCCGTGCAGCCATCCCAAAGTTAGCATTTACCAGAAGGTTATAATGTATTTAAGAGTATATGGTCAGGCTGCACAACTTTCAACCTCGGAGGATAGATTCTGATGGCTGCAAGGGTGCTCAGTTCCTGCCTGGGCACCCTCTCACATATAACCAAGCACCCTGCCTTCAGGATTGATAAGGCCTGCCATAGGGGTGACTGATAGGTCTCTATGTGCAGTGATAGGTGAGATATAGTGAACCTATATCTCTGTAAGGGGTGCATGCACCCCTCACTCTAGCTGCTGTAGCAGTCCTGTGGGTCATTTTAGAAGGCTTCCACGGGGTGGTACAATACATGTTGCAGCTCCTGGTAGGCCTCTGTGTTACATGCCCTGGGTACATAGCATACCATATACTAGGGACTCACAAGGGTACCCCATAATCAAATCTGGAGTGTACCTAATGTACATGGAATCATTTTATAGAGGAAGCAGCTAAGCTGGGGATCTGAATAGCATGGCCCCAGCCAGACTAACGTCACAAAACTGTTAAACATCATCAAAAAGTGGGGTTAAGCATAAGAAGCAGAGCCTACTCCCCTTCAACCAGTAGGTCTTGGACAGAGTCACATACGCATTTGTGAGAGGCATGTAAGCAAAGAGAAAGAGCCCCTATACAAATGGTGCGTCATGCATAAGTTGAGTAAATATTCCAAGCTGTCCTGTGGGGCTGGGGCAGAGGTACCATGAGAGATGTGGACTTAGCCAGGTATGAAGACAATATATGTGGAACCAGAGGGCGAGTTGGTGCAGGATTACCCATGTCAGGCCAATCCCTCTAGATTTCTGCTAGCTGCCCCAACTGGTATTCCTGCCAGAGGCACACAACACCTCTCACCACCCAAGCCTTTGTCTCTGTTCTGGGAGTAGTTTTCCCACTGGGCTAAAGCTGGATTGCTACTGAAAATTAGCCTCCATGAGTATCAGGACAGAGTGTCCCTCTAAAAGTTACTTTTCCCTAATATTAGTCACCCTGAGCAGGGCCTAAGTCGGGTATGAAGACAATATAAGGCTCTGTGCAGGATTACTCATGTCAGGCCAATCCCTCTGGACTGCTACTAGAGCTTGGAAAATATAAGTTGCATTATATGTTGATGTCTCTTTGGCAGGATATTTGTTTGAAGTCAGTATATGTTATACACAGACCCACACAAAATCATACATATAAAGTGTAAGAAAGTGTAAGCAGTAAGAAATGGACTTATTAATTGAGGCTGATGGTAGTACACCACAAGTAATATTATCTCAATCTTGTTCGGTCAAGTTGAAGCATTCAGAAGTTTAAACCTGAACTCAATCCATGGTGGCAATAACACAGAGCAGACATGCTCTACTTAGATAAAATATTTAAAGCATTTAGGAATACCAAAACAGTTAAAAAGTAAAAAACACAACATGTTAAAAATAGTAATTTGATGAGCAAAATGACAAAAATCCAATCAGGTGAACCAGAGATATGAATTGTAGAAGATTTAAGTAAAAATAGTGCCAAGAGGCACAAACTACCAGTGATCTGTGGTCGCTATAGACTGGGACCTTTTGTTTTTCCTTTGGATTTAATCTCTGAAATGTCGCAATGGGGAATAAGACATTTCCAAAATATTTATTAAAAGTCTGACATCACCATTAAGTGGACATTCAATATAGCCTTATAGCCCGCCGTAGAGGGCTATACCGGCTATTAGAGGCCCTCTCCAGCGTTAAAGGCCCCGAGCCGAAGGCGAGGGCCTTTAACAAGGGAGAGGGCCTTTAATAGCGGTATAGCCCATCTACAAAGGTCTATAAGGCTATTAGAACATTCTGTCACTAGAGGACAGAATGTTCTAACAAAAAAAACAAAGCCTTTTGGAAGCGTGAGGGGATTGGAATCCCCTCAGGCTCCCTGAAGCCTTTGTTCATAGCCAGAGCTGTGATCAAAGAAACATTGGAATGTTGGAGCTCCCGGCTTATACCAGCCATTACAAGCCCAGAGCACTCCATTGTTTTCAATGGAGCTCCCAACATTCCAATGTTCTAATAAATATCAAAAATAGTTATTCAATCATTTATTCAGCTGGTCCCTAACTGGATTGAGGAGAATGAATATTTAATATTATTTCCTCAGTGTTTCCCTATGTGGCTGCCAGCTTCCAAACGGTGAAAATAGCTTGTTGGTGCTAATTGCAGTACGGCCATGATAATGTTACATTTCCACATGTCCTTCATTCAACTGCCATGTAACCTGCCTTGTGGGCTACGAGGCTTACATAAAGGTGACATATTAATACTAAAAAAGAAGGGGTTCTCCTTTCAAAAAGAACTATTTTGACAGGATGGGCTGCAGTTTTTAAAACTTAAGTAGCCAGGCTACAGTGGTAAGCCTGACGTCATGTTTGCATGATCATACTACTGGATGGTAAAGTAGTTCTGCATTCCATTTTACTTTCCATGCCATGGGAAAATTGTGGGCTACACAAACTATTGTCTTTCAGGAGAGTTAAATATGCCAATGAGGGCTTAGCCAACTTGACATTTTTTGTGGGTCAGACCATAAGCTCTGGACAGCAGTATCTCAGTGTGCAGAGTCTAAAAACTAACATTAAAATAAAACACTAGAAATGGGATTGGCACACTAAAAGGGGTTGTTTCTCATACACAGGACAAGACAAATAGGTTGCATTGTGTTAACATTTATTACCATCTAGTATAGCCACTGAAAAGTTTGCGTTTTGGTGTCTCACATTCCGTATTCAGTTTGTGGTTACATTACGAATACATGCATTACAGAATACATCTAATACAATAGAAAACCCTTTACAGCTATTTATTAATTGAATTAAACTGAAAGAAACACTTCAACATATTTTTTAATCAAATTAAGAAAAATGAAGAACATAGAAATGAATAACAAATATTTTAGTGCAGTAATTTGAATTAGCAGTTTGTTTCAGCATTTTCAGAACAACTCGTGTGTGTTCAATGCATTGATTCAATAGCTCACTAATATGCACATTTCTGTGTAAGTTTAATTGAATGTAGCTAATGGGGATTTGATGAAATCTCTTTATTTGCCTTCATTTTCTCATTCCTGTTCAGCAAAGACCTGTACTTCACAAAGCGTGAGGAACTCCTTTCGGCCTCGTATAACGACGTTCACATAACGGCCCACCATTCCATTGCAATCAAAGGTCTCGGTAGTACCAGCTGGGATACTGGAAACGTGGCCGCACCTGGGGAACCAATAAAAAGACAAATCCGAATTAACTCATTTTTGAAACAACCAGCCTTCCTGTGTTTCATTAATGTATCCAAAAGCTGTTTCAGGCCAACACTGACAAAGAGATTAGGTTTGATTCTTGAATTGTTCCAACAGAGAGAATCATGACATACATGCACACATAGAGCAGGCACACGAAAATAGTCATATGTAAATCATTTTCTTCTTCAAGTGACATCAGGGTCTAACTGCGACAATATAGAGGCCCAGGCATTAAAATAAAATTGATCCCCCATTAATGAAGATAGGTAAAGAATATGGCCCATGTTCGTAAATTGGGGCAGTTTTGAACTTTTAAAGACATGCTGTGTAAGTGTTTCGCAAGGTGTACAAGATTGCATGGATTTGAGCTCACTACAGGCAATGTTTCATTTATCATCAGGGAAATCAACAGTAAAAATCGGCCCAGCAGACCACAAAACAGGTCCAAAATCAGCAAAACAAGCATTGGCAAGGTCAAACTGTCTGTATTAAAAGAATTGTGTATGATAATGTGAAGCATTACAAGTAAATAGCATGGCAATTAATATGTATTTGTGTAGAAGCAAAGGATGGTGAAATATTTAACGAGGTTGGTTAAAAGGTCATGTGAAAGTTGCATTGTCAAGCCAGACCTAAAAATCCATGTAGGTTAAAGACTGCTCTCCTCCTATCTGTGGTGCTGCCAGAGTACCACAACATCAATTATCTAGTTATCTAAGACACTTTAATAGCATTACAATGTTGTGTGTGCCACTGAAAGTCCAACTGAGGCTTCTGGATAAATCAACAAAATGATCACAGCTATCTTGAGGGCCTGCACTTTTTTGTTGAGGCACACAACTTCTGTCCAACCAAAACATGCACTCCTGGCCCCAACACATGGTAGGAGCCAAAGCCCCTCACTAGTAATTCTCATATATTTGTCTGTTGACAGCAGCGTTTTCATGCCAGACCATAAAAACCAGCCCACACACTGACATGTCAGACCAACCCATTAGGCATTCCCTGGTTGCCCTATAGGCCAATACAACCCTGACTGACATACATTCGAAATTACACACACACAAGTACATTTACAGGGGTCAATGCACAGAGACCAATAGCCGTAAGTAACCCTATAAACCTACATAACTATGCAGCTAAAGAAGTGCATGAGCAAAGCATTGCATGATGGGCAGTGGAGGCAAGGTAAGATACATCAGCGGAGTAGTGGGATATGCAGCAGTGCAGCAGAAGGTCAAAGCAGGTGAACAGAAGGGGATGTTCAGCAAAGCTTTGCTGGAGAGGATCTGAGAGGGGAACTAGGTGGTGTGATCTAGAGTAGCACGCAGCGATATGCATCAGGGGAGCATTGCAACTATTTTGTACCACATGAGCATGTCAGGTGCTGTGCATCAAAGGTCACTAGACTTCATATTGGGATCACTGGGTTTTGTGCATCAGAGTAGCACTAAATAATGTGATGCAATGTAGCTGTAGAAGCTCAAGGTGAATATGTATTGGTGTCGAATTGTGATGTAAAATGTAGATACAAACTGATGAACAAGTTACTTACCTTCAGTAATGCCTTACCTAGTAGATACTTTATCTAGCCACAGATTCCTTACCTTAAAATATTACCCAGGTGTCAGACTGAATCCGAAAAAACATTAGCAGTGTCCATGCGCCCCTGTTGGTGGTGTCGTTCGGCTCTGCGTGAAATTGTCATCATCATCATCATCCATGAGGGAAGTGACATGTGCAGTGACTATATAATCGTCACTCCAGCATGCTGGCCTCAGTTCTTGCCTTTTTTTCCTTACCACAAACACAGACCAAACTGAAAAGAAATTAGTAGTGTGCCAGTATGAAGTCCAAAAGGATCTCTTAAGTGTTAGATACACAGTTAACAGAACAGGGAGGATGGGGGAACCGGTAGGGAATCTGCGGCTAGATAGTTGTAGTAATCTATCTTTTATGTCTATTACTGTGCATGCTCCCATATTGTCATTCCTCTCCTATGGTTACAGAATGTTTATGTTGGAACATTCCTTGTGTATTCTGGTTTGGCAGTTTCCTGGGAGCTGTTGGGACTAATGGTCATTAAACTACATCTGACCTACCTATTGATGTGTATTTGGTGTTACTTCAAATTGGCGACGAGGACTGACCATTAGTACCATATACCCACGTGTGTTGCAGCTTCACCTACCACTGGATACTTTCCTATGAATTTGATGCTGTTGCCAAGTGTGCCGTTAGAGTCAATGGAAAAAATTGGTGGAATCTTTCCCATATTTATAAATTGCCTGAGAAGGTTATTTCACAAATGGGTATTGATGGAAGTGATGAGAAAGAAAATCCTAACAGCAATTGCAAGCTTGAGTATATTCCACCGAGGAGGAGTAATAGGATTCGGATTCAACCTAGACGGATGGATTTATGATGTTCTCCTGTATTTATACTTATGGAAGGAATAGTAGGATCTGTGTGAAATTCTTGTGATTTTCTTGTTTTATTATATTCTCATTTTTCTCCCTTTTCTTCTCTTTCTAACTCATCATTTTCCTGTTTATTACGTTTTAGGTTACAGTTATTACGTTTATATTGCATATCTGTTTTTATTTAGTTTAGAAACGAAGGGAGATATTGTAGTAATCTCTCTTTTATGTCTATTACTGTGCAGGCTCCCATATTGTCATTCCTCTCCTATGGTTACAGAATGTTTATGTTGGAACATTCCTTGTGTATTCTGGTTTGGCAGTTTCCTGGGAGCTGTTGGGACTAATGGTCATTAAACTACATCTGACCTACCTATTAACGTGTATTTGGTGTTACTTCAATAGTCTCTACCAGAATGGTAAGTGACTTAGGGGCATATGTATGAAGCCTAATTCACATTCACAACCGAATGGAAAAAAACCTTTTGGGATGTATCATCCCAAAAGGCCCTTGTACAATAGAGAATCACAACATTTGTGATTCCCTATTCTGTGATTCATTTAAGGAATCACAAATTGCGATTCCTTAAATGCAATTCTTGAAAGTACCCAAGTTGTGCGATTTTGCCTTCAAGTTGGTGGTAATTTGCGATTTCTTTAAAAAATGCACCTGGAGCATGTATGTGCGCCACATGTCCACACATGCTCATTTCAGGGGTGCAACAGGGTGTCCTTTTGACACCCTTGCACTCATGAAATTGCATTCGCAATTTGCGGGGACCTAATGGGTACTCACAAATTGGCCCATGGGAATGCATGGTAAGGTATTCCTTCATGGCAAATCGCAATTTGTCATTCCCAATTAAGAGATACATAGGAATCGCAATTAATATTGCGATTCCTATATACATTGCCTTTTGGGAGTCCTTAATAGGGAATCACTAAAGTTTGCTATTAAGGACTCTCAAAACACTTTCTTGATACATATGCCCCTAGTTCATCTGATGAAGACTTCTAGCCTCAGATTCCTTACCATAGAATAGATACCAAAGCATTCTCTCCCCAGAGGTGGGTCTGCTGACTGTTATATCAACAAGTCCTGGAGGACCGAACGGGCAAAAGACTCATCTCCCTGGACCTGACTGTCTAAGCTGTAATCTTTGACAAACGTGTGCATTGATGCCTACATGGCTGCTTGACAGACATCCCGAACAGGGACTCATCTTGCTAACGGAGTGGTTGCAGCCTTAGATCTTGTTGAATGAGCGTGCATGCCCTCATGGTGTTGCTTCTTGGCCATGGTGTAGAAAAGATGATCCATCTAGAGATGGTTCCTTTGTGAGCTGCCTTGCCTTTCTTCATACAGATAGCCCACAAAGAATTGATCGTCCACCTGGGAGTCCTTGATATATTCAATGAAAATGATAGCACCCTTGTTGGGTCCAAAAGGTGGAATCCCTTCTCTTCCTTGGTGGGATGAGGGGGAGCGAAAAAGGTAGGCAATGTTATGGTCTGTCCGACATGGAAAGGGGTAATCACTTTAGGTAAACAAGTGGTACGGGTCCTAAGGACCAAATTGTCTGAGAGAACGGTTGTGTACCGGATGAACTGAAAGAGCCTGCAGAGGATCAACAGGTTTGGTACCACACCACAAGCTACAAATCTGTCCCATCAGCAGGTGTAAATCATTTTCCATGGGGAAAAGGAAGGCTGCCAAGATAATATCACACACTTCAGGAGAGTGATCAAACACCCTCAGCTGTTGCTGCTCAGTCTTCACGCATGTAGGTGAAGAGTTTGCAGGTTCAGGTGCAAGGCCCTGCCCTGTCTCAGTGAAAAATATTGTGGAATGGAAATATCGAGTGCAAGAATTTTGTTGTCATGTATATCGATTTTAAGGTAAGTAATATTTCTTATTAAAATATAAAAGTCATTAATATCGTTTGTCAAAATATAGTTGTTTAAAATACTGTTTTTTAATTATTGTTTTTTAGTATATATTTTAAATGTATATGACACAATATTTGTGTTAATTATTGTTTGTTTCTTACTATATTAGTTGAATTATTAGTAGGTATGACATTTTCTTTATTTAAAATGATGTGTTTTTTATTTCTGTAGCTTGTTGTGGGTGTTATATGTGTATAGGGTGGGAAGTAATTTAATTATCATAAAGTCATGATTATTTTTTAATTAATAATATTTAGTTGATATTTAATTTTGTTAATTGTGTTAATTTGTTTATGTAAATGTTTTTTGAAGGGTTGTGGTGTTTATAGGGGTAAAGGGTGGAAAGTATTTTTTGAAATTAATTAATAATTAGTTATAAATTAATAATTATTATTTAACTGATAATTTATTGTTAATTGAGTAATTCTGTTTATTGTTTAGGTGTGGGCTGTGTGCTTAGAGGGTTAAAGGGTTAGAAGTAATTTATTTTTAATTAATTAATAATTAGTTGTTAACGTGAATTGATTAATTGATAATTAATTATGCTAATTGTGTAATTAATTTGTTTAGGTGTGGGGTATATAGGAATAAAGGGTAGTAAGTAATTTATGTTTTAATATTTAATTAATTGTTAATTAATAATAATTGATAATGTTGTTAGTTTTACATGCTTTGAAAGTTTGGGTTGTGGGTTTTATAGGGTGGGGAATAAAGTATATTATTTTATTTTTAATTACTCGTTAAATACATATAAATATTTAATTGTAAATTGATTAATTTAATTGTGTTCATTCATTTTTAGTAACATTTTAGGTGGGGTCTGTGGGTAAAATATGGGTAAAGGGTGGGAAGTTAATTAATTTCAATGAATTTATATTTAGTTTTTCATAAATTATATTTGTTTTATTGATAAATAATTATGTTAACTGTGCAAGTAAGTCTTTTTTCATGTTGATGTGGGTTGTAAGTTTTGTAGGGGGATGTTGTGGGAAGTAAATTGATTTTACATTTTTATATTAATAAATCTGTATTTTTGTTTGAAAAAAAAAAAATATATATATATATATATATATATATATATATATATATATATATATATATATATATATATATATATATTATATATATATTTTATTTTGTTTAAGATATTTTATTTGTTTTTAATGTTGTACTGACTGGAGCTGGATTTGTAAATTTTACCCCTTCATAATCCAACAGTCCCCTACTGTAGCACTGACTGGAATGAGAATATACATTTCTTTCCCTCCGCATTTCCAACACTTTACCTACTGTTGCACTGACTGGAGTGGGACTATCATTTTTATTTTGTGTTAATTATAATATTTATTGGTGTGTTAAGTAAATTGTAGTATTTTCTAATGTTATATTTTAATTATTTTTATATTTATTCTAGTTAGAATAGTAAACCTTATTTGTGTGTGATGTGCATTTTTTTTACTGTTGTGTTGTGTTCAGTGGGGGTACTTATTTCTATATTTATTTAGTACAAAAATGTTTTTTAATGTAGTGCAAAATGTATATTTATTTATTTGGTTTTAGTAATTTATTTTATGTTGTAATTTATATAAGTGATTTATTATAATAATATAAAAAACATTCTGTATTTTTCATTTGTAAATTATTTGGAATTAAATTGTAAAAAAATGTGTTTACTTTTCATTGTATATTAAATTGGTTTCGTTTTTTAATATATTATGTTTTTTGTATATTTAAATATGTATACATATGTTTCTGATAAAATTAAGTGATTTATGATTTTTTAAATTATATTATTATTTAACATATTTGATTATTTATATTTTTCTACGTATGTTCATATATATGTATATGCATTTACATTTATTAAAGTAAGTTTATTTGTTGTATGTATTAAAATATACTTTTAAATATATTTGATTCTGATAAATTCATGTTAGTATTTAATATTTGTTTATTTTAATATTTTAAAAAATATATATTTAAAAATCGATATTTAAAACAACTATATTTTTGTAAACAATATTTTTTTTGCTCTTTTGTACTTACCCTTTTAAGTATAGACAGTGGATATTTTTGTATCCTTTATTTTGTCCTCTATTTTTTACATCTATTTTTTTTAGGTCAATATTCTGTCACTGAAACCCTGCGAAAGGAGATCCTCCCAAAAGGGTAGCTTGATTAGAGGATAGATATTCATGCTCTGGATTTCGGGATACCAGACTATGCTTGCCCGATCCAGGGCCACTAAGATGACTTGGGCCCGGTCGTCCTTGATCTACTTGAGAACTCTGGATAGTAGTGGTATCGGCGGAAAGACGAATAGGAGTCCTGAGGTCAACTCAAGACAAAATGCATCTCTGAGCAAGAGACACCTTGGAAACTCCAGCGCGTAGAAGTACTAACATTGCACTTTCTCAAACAGATCTAACCAAAGTACTCTCTAATCTTCAAAAAGTCCTTGCACCACCTCAGGATGAAGAGGTCATTCATTATCCATCAGGCATCAACAGTGAGTTTGTCTCCTCTGGCGTTTAGGAGGTGGCACTTACTATCCTTAAATCGTCAAGAGCCAAATCCGCCTTGGCACCGAAAAGGCAAGTCCCATCCAAGGGCATGTCCATAAGGGATACCTAGACATCCTCCTAGAAGCCAGTTGTGTTCAGCAGGCATGACATTGAAACACCACCATGGAAGCAACAACTCTATCCAATGAGTTTGTTGTATCCAATCCACATCTGATGGTGACATTTTTTGCATCCCTCCCATCAGAAATAGTTTAGGAGAGTATGACCTACGCCGCCTCCGGGGACGATGGACAGCACTTGCGCAACTGTATCCAACACAATGTGGGAATAATGGCTCACTAAGCAGGCAGTGTTCACAGATAGCAGCCAGGCTGGTGGAAGAGAACGTATCCAGCCTCTTGGATTTTATATCCATTCTTGTGGTAGGAAATGCTTCAGGATTTATCCTGGAGGTTAAGGCCTGGACCACCAGGCCCACAGAGGCGGCCTGCAGGCAGAGAAAGGCTGGATCCCTGGGGCAGTTTGATAGGGGTGGGAGATGATCCTCTGCATAGGATTGCCTGTGCAGGGCTTGGCCCAGGCTCTGAGCAGAAAACCTGTGAAAGGATCACTAAGGGAGAGCGAGGGTTCTGAGGAGGATATTCTGGGCAGACGCACCTCTATCAAGACAGTGGTCTTGACCTTGACCATGGACAGCTTTAGCTCCAGGACCTCATCCACCATATGGACCACCATTTCAAAAGGAGACTCTTTCTCCATAGCCACTGTGGAAGGAGAGTTAAGTTCAGCAAATAGATGAGGTGTCCAGATTAATGGCATCAGCCAGGTCCTCATACTAGGGGATCGATTCCGATTTGGGAAAAACCGCTCCGAATAGCCGTTCGGAGCGTTTTCCCGTACAAATCGTACCCTGCAACGTCCCGCGTATATACCTCGAAGTATGATTCGTACCAGGAGCCGGACTCCGGATGAATCATACAGAGACCGTACGATTTGAATCCCTGTAAGAGTCTCCATCGGAACCCGCTGTACTTGACATCTGTACGGCTCGCGGCTGGTTTATACGACCCAGCAAGTACGATACGACCCTTTTTTTACGGGAGCTCAAAACAGCCGTAAAAGCAGAGTTCACGCCGAAACAGTTACGGAACGGACCCCCCGGCATACCCCTGTGATCATGGGGGGTACGCACCGTACGGTGTGTATGTGATTGTGAACTTTTCTGTACGAATCGCCCTTACCTGACGTGGACCATACGGATGGCGTCCTGATGCCACGGTCCGGATCGTACTCGTCGGGTCGTATGGCGTGTGTATGAGTCATACGGAGAGGGCTCCAGATACGATTTTTTTACCGGAGCTGAAAACACCGTAAAAGCAGAGTTCGCACAGAAACAGTTATGGAACACCACCCCCGGGTATGGTGCATACCCCCCATGATCGCTGGGGTACGCCCTGTATACCCAGCGTACACGGGGTACGGTGCGTACCGCCCATCATCACAGGGATACGCACCGTACCCCATGTACGCTGGATGTACGGGGCGTACTCCTGCGATCATGGGGGGTACACACCATACCCCATGTATGCTGGGTATACGGGGCGTACCCCTGCGATCATGGGGGTATGCACCATACGTGTGTATGTGATTGTGCGCTTTTCCGTACGAATCGCCCTTACCTGACGTTGACCGTACGGATCGCGCCCTGATGCCCCGGTCCGGATCATACTCGTTGGGTCGTACGGCGTTTGTACGAGTCGTATGGAGAGGGCTCCAGATACGATTCGTACGGACGTTTTTTTACCAGATCGTAATCGACCCCTCGGTGTCATAGAACATGGACTCTGCTAGGTGTCTAGTTTGGGGATCCTCAGCTACCCTATATTCATGTTCTTCAAAGGGACTTTAAGGAACATAGGGCTCCAACTTCAATTCAGGTTGGCTGACCTGATCTGTCCTGGAGTTATTGTCGGAGGGCACCAGTCTGGCTCTGTATCAGTCAGGTATCACAATGCTACTGGAATGGTCCCAAGAAGTGTTCCCAAAGTCGCACCTTGGGCTGATTCAGACCCACCAATGGATCTTGTGGTTCTGACTAGCGCTAAGGGAGGACTCGCCAGGTGAGCTCATTCGGAGACCCTACTGAACCCTTGGGGCCCGAAGGCGCTCCAAAAGGATTCAACTGCCCAAAATTATGCTCATGGACTCTTAAAATTCTATTAGATGAATGGAAGTCGCTCCACCTCTTGGAAACCCATAAAAAATGGCCCAGACCCATTGCCAGATGCCTGCGCCACAGGAACAACAGGGAGCAGGGCTATGATCTGTGTCATCATTCCTTTGAGCTACTTGAAGAATGGGAGCGATACGGAGAAGTTGAAGAGCTCTTTGACTTTTTTGACTTCTTGTTGTGGGACTCACCTGAAGAATTCTGGGTTTGTGTCGAAGATTGATGTGAGTAACTCCCTGAGCAGTCCCAAGACCTCCCAAATGAACAGGGCCTGGAGTCATGCAGAGTCATGTGATGAGCGGCCAATAGCTTCATGGCCCACTCGCGGATGGCTTTGGGGTCCATTGCCTTGCACTTAGCGCTGGCCATGGAGTTGTGGTCCCACTTCAGGCACCACAGAAACACAAAGTCAGAGGTCAGTCACAGACATCTGCGTAGTGCAGCTCAAAGAGGACATTCACAGCAGGCATGCAGTTGCCGCACTAAAGGCAAACCCATCTATGCACGTCCTCACATGGACAGCACCCAAAGTCAGGAATCCTAGTCCTTTCACCTCTCCCCACAGTTACACATCCACCAGCATGCATTGATGCCACACCACCCCCCTTCACCGGCACTAGCTGCTGCCTCACCTGTGACACCACACCCACTCGCACAACTACCACATACCTCTCTCACAATCAATTTGCATGCACTCTCCTCACACGTGCTTGCTGTGCAAACATGCCACTAAAGTCCGGGACTTGATCAGCTTTCTCGCACCTGACATCATTTTCCTCACAAAACCTGGCTCAACCCAGCAGCCGCTCAACAATGCCACCACCATACCAGAAGGATGCAAGCTCACCCATCGAAATCTTGTCAAAACTCCAGCGGTGGAATCGCCATCATTCAAAGGGATTCCCTCATATGCACCAAAACAAATGACCACACCTTACCTTCCATTAAACACCTCATCTTCGGAATCAAAACAGACAATAAAATCACCATCAAGAGCACCCTACCCTAATGCCTGCCAGGGCCCCGCAACATCTTCTGCGATTTCATCACCAACTTTATCGCCCCTCTCACTATTGGCTCCAAGGACTACATCCTCCTAGGTGACCACAACTTCCACCTCGATGCTGAAAATGACCCAAACTCCATCAAACTCATAAACAGTATCAACAGCATTGGGGTCACCCAGATTGTTAAGGACCCCACCCACAGTGTAGGACACACTCTCAACCCCATCTTCACTTCCAGTGACAAAGTGCACTATAGCCTACTCTCTCATCAACACCACCCCAAGCCTCCACCTGCCACCCGATCCAACTTTGCAAGCCGCAGTTAGACTAAACATCCAAAAGTGATTTGACTAATGCCCTTGCACTCCACCCGCCTAAGCACCACCACAATGTGAACCAAGACATCAAAAGCTTCAACTTCTGGATCACATACTGCACAAATATCATCACTCCATCAAGAAAACCACACGAAGATCCCCTCAACAGGCTAGCTGGTACACTGAGGTCATCAGAACCACCAAGCACCACTGCAAACTCCTCGAAAGAAGATGCTGTACTACTAAAGACACTATTCAGCACACAAACTTGACTATCTACAAATACGTAAGACCTAAAAGATAGCCCTGATGTCACGCTTAAAAGATTGGTCCAACAACGATAAAGAACTGTTTCGCATCGTCAAGGAATTCAGCAACACTGCAGCCAAACCCACAACATAACCCCATTTCAGAACTTCTGTGATGACCACGCAAACTTCTTCCAAGACAAGATTGCCAAGATCTACAGGAAATTTGACATCCAACCCAATCTCAAGGACTTCCTTGATGAAAAGAACTGCACACACACAAACAAGCCCCCTCCAACCTACCCTCATATGACTACCTGGAGTCAAGTCTCCACTCAGGAAACCATCACTATCATGAAATCAGTTTTCTCAGGGCCCCCTTTATACCTCTGCCCCCATGGACATGGACACGACTGAAGTCCTCATCTTCAGCACCAAATAATCCCAGTGGAACGTCTCATGGTGGCCTAACAAACTCCGACCCGCCCCAACCCCAACCGAACACGGTAGGAACCTCTGCATCAATTTGGACAACAAACTCACCATGAAATCTCAAGTCAGAGCCGTAGCCTCTGCCTGCTTCAAGTGTCTCCCCAAAGCACCAGATGCACCATCTCCCAGGTCCTCATCACCAGCTTTCTATACTACGGAAATGCACTCTAATTAGGAAATAGACGCACACCTCATCTAAGACTAAAGACCATCCAGAACGCCACTGCAAAACTCATCTTAGACCTCCTGAATCACACACCACCCCTACCTCAGAGAACTTCACTGGCATTCAAGGCCCCACATGACTTCGATTCCACCTACATCAACCACTGCCTGAATACCACCAGAGAACTCTGCTTCTCCACACTCACACTGACCGACACCCACCACATTCCCCTCAGCATAAAGGGAGGACCTGCCTTCTCCAACCTCACAGCCAAGAACTGGAAAAGAATTAACTCTCCCTGCACCTGAGGACCTCTCTAACCTTTCAGGATTTATGAAGAACGCTGGAGACCTGGCTGTCCAACTGACCTCTTGGTCGGTAAATGTAAATGCCATGGTACTTATAGGGCGCACTGTCACCAGACGGTCACCTTGCGGTGTCGCCTATTCGGCTTCCTGGCACTGATACTCATACCACTGTGGAACCCCTCCTGGCTTTCCCTGTGAAGTGTCCACTCCTGGGCACCCCCAGGGTGAAGCCAGGCATCTTTAGTGCTGTTGGGGCCGGTGTGGAGGCTAAGCGAGGTATTGCCCAGAGTTGCAGCGTGGGGCCCGTGATTAGAATAGGCACCGAGGCGAGAAATAACAGGTCCCAGGAAATTGAGCCTGAGACCCCGCCGAGGTGGGAATCGAACCCTGGTCCCTGGCCAGAACTCTGCATCAGGGTCTGCCGCTCTAACCATTGAGCCACACTCCTCCACCTGGCTGTCCAACTGACCTCTTGGTCCGTGCCAGTGCCTGGATACCCTCAGTGGTGACAAGCTGCACTGTACAAATCGGTTGATATGTTTAATATTTGTGCCCAATTACATACCACTTTATAGAAAATTAACTTTGGGAAATCCAAATATTTTTGGAAACAGATGTACGTGCTTGATTTACAGAGGTTATGCACAAGTTGGCTATTGCATGAGGATAATAATTTAAAAGGCCACAATCTAACATTTAGATGCAATACCTGCCACGATGTATAAATTCTCAGGAAGTCTTAATTCTAGCTAACAAATTCCATAACTCTTAAATTTGTACAGATGACTTCAGTTAACTCCAGGAATGTAATGCTGGTGCGCCACATCTAAAGAGCCATCTTAAGAATGTTTGAGGTCCTGGGCCTGAAGCTTTTTTTGGGGCTACTTATATGACGGATTCATTGACTAGGGCCTAATTTGGTGTCGGCGGATGGGTAACTCAGTCACAGTGGTGAAGGGTAGCCCATCCACCAAAATCTAAATCCCATTATATCCTATGGGATTTATATCTCAGCTGATGGGTCATCCGCCACTGTTGTGACAAAGTAGCACGCCCACCAAGATCTAAATCAGGCCCCAAATTTGTAGAAGAATAAGCACTTACGCATGGTAAGTAAAAAAGCTTTTAAATATTGTGTGCGTATTTGTGAGAATGTGTTTCTGTGAGAGAGAAAATGTGTATGTGTGAGCATGTTGGTGTGTGTGAGTGAAGGTGAGGGAATCAGTGAAGGAATGAATCAAGTGAGTTGGAATAGATCATAGAAAGAGTGCTTACGAGTAAGAATGAACAAATGTGTGTGAACGAGAGAAAGTGAGTGTTTTTTTTTTCCGCTTCTAGGTCATCAGAAAAAAAAATGTGTGACCATTTTTTAATACTTTTAGGCGCGCTGGTTCTTGCAAAAAAGCGTTACCACCCATGGCCTTTATTGGATCAATAAATTGTCTTAACTTCCAGCCCTTCTCCATGGTAATTTTAATAAGTCTGATCTGACAAAAAAAGTTATTGACTTTGTAGTGACTGGTTTATTGGATCGGGCTTTCAGCAACACCGCCTGCCTTAACAGAAATGTACCCATATAAATCAAAACAAGCCGGAGTATTGATTATTTTTGTTGCGTTGGACTAAGAGTAATCTGTGAACCCTTTGCAGCTGCAAGTCTCAATCCCAGTCTGATAAATCAGGGAATGCTTTTTGGAAAAACTGCACCATAAACGCTCTCGGATCTCCACCCTCAGCCCCTTCTGGTATGCCAAAGACTCAGAGATTTTGTCTTCTTTGTCGGTTTTCCATGTCCTCAATTTTATTTTGCAAATTTGCTATCTGAATCTTGTGTTTGTTCATACATGTCTGTGTATGACTAGAGAGTTCCTCAGTATCTACAAGACTTTGTTGTAGCTCTGTCACCTCTTGTGTGAGACCCCCTAGATTGTTTTCCAAAGTGTTTAAAGACTGCTGCATTGTATCTTTATGTGCACGCATTTGCATGTAGTGTTGCTGAGATTCATGTCTCTGTTCATTGAGGAGTTGGACAACCATATTAAGTGATTCATCTTCCTTAGTGGCCCCTGTCTCAGTTATAGTCTGCGGTTGAAAGTCTGTTTCATTCAGACCCGTATTCAGGCTATCTATATTACCTATAGTACCATTAGTATCATGTATAGCCAGGGGGTGTTTTGATCAGACATATTTGATATACAGCTGTCAAGTGTATCTGTATGTGCACTCTTGAGCTGGGTTTCTTTAGGCGCTCCTTCCCCACGAACTGTCCCCTGATAGCCGTAGTACCATCGTATTTACCACACCTTTGGCTTGCACTCATTTTCTTATAGGGCTGTTATCGGCAATAGTTTTAGCTTTTGCTCCGCTTTGCATTTGTGTGGTTTTTTAAAATGTTTTCCTCGATTTATCTTTGAAATTTTTTGCAGCAGAGCCTTTCATATTCTGGATTTTCCCGGGAATGACTTACTCAGCCTCTTCGAAATCATTGTTGAATTCAGAGTCAATTTGTGAGTCATCCCCTACAGTAACTCTATCTATAGCTATGTGTTGTGCCTTATGTTATTCCCTTGCCTGCTGCTCAGCCAGTATGTATGTGATGTCTGTGTGGAATGTTGAATGTTGGATGACAGAGTGAATAGAATGTTAGTGTGCCTGGTGTGGATGTGGAATGACAGTTGATGAGAGAGGGCTGAGCAGTGACAATCCTGCTCCTGGTGGGGTTTTCCTCCTATACATCGTATTTGAAATAAAGAGCTTCAAGAAACTACATGACCATTCATCATTTCATTCACTACATTTTGGCGACGATTGAAGAACTCACAGCGTGCTACATCCTATTTACAAGGTACCTTCAAGCAATACTACCCTAAAGAGAAGAATTCAATTAAGGTAAAGGACTTTTAAATTATTAAAATTTTCTTCATGCTACCTGGCACTCCAAAACCCCACCAGTGACCCCAAAATCGGTCGCCCTAAACTCTCATATGTGCCAGATCTAGCTCAAGGTCAAAAACCCATAAGACTTGTTTGACCTTTAAATTTAAAGACTCTCGCTTTCTTGCTACCAAGCAGAAG
Source organism: Lissotriton vulgaris (assembly GCF_964263255.1). NCBI lineage: Eukaryota > Metazoa > Chordata > Amphibia > Caudata > Salamandridae > Lissotriton > Lissotriton vulgaris. Next base: position 1,804,774,843 of record NC_141694.1, on the reverse strand, counting down.
GGAAAACGTTTGGTTTTCATTTGAAATTCTGATGTGAGGAAGTCTGAGAGGAAAATATTTTTAAAAGAATGACTCATGAGGATAATACAGTTTGCTGCAAAGGGAAAAAGGAAACAAGTGTTTTCCATTGAAAAACGTGTGCTTTTCATTTTAAATATTCAGATGTGAAGAAGTTTGAGAGGAAGAAATTTTAAAAGTGTCCAAAATACAATTTGCTGCTAAGAAGAAAAACGAGTCATTTCTATTGAAAAACGGGTGATTTTCATTAACATTTAATCGTGTGGAAGTCTGTAGTTAATTTGGTAAGATTAGATGAGCTACCTTACTTTCCAACTGCCAACTGCCTTGATCTTTCACACGGAGAGCTCCTTCCACGGTGAAGCCACCCTGCTTATGATGACGTATGGGAATCTTTGCCTGCGTCTGGTCGTGAGGAGTGCGTGTCACGTCATGACTATCTTTGCCAGCCATCTTCTTCTTCATTTCCATGGTAACCGGAAACAATGCTACGTCACCCATTTTGCGGAGCGCATTCCTCTGACACTCTGCCAGCGCTCGCATTTCACAGGTCACAGGTTCCACTCTTCTGACACGCTTCTTCTAGTTGGATGTCGGCTCGTTTTCATGTATGACGCCAAGCGCATGAAGAGCAATGAAAGAGCACGAGCACGAACACATTTGGGTTTCTGGACTTTACATGGTGAGAGAGGCGAAAGCGTTTTTAAAAGGAGTCTCAAATATTGCCGGTTTCTGTCCATTTCTTTTAACGTGGACATGTCGAGCCTTGAGGAGTTGCAGCAGATGAAGCACCGACGAGACAAAATTCCTTCTTCGTGCCATCTGTTTAGTTTTTGGTTAGTTTAGTTATGGTTTTACTGCCATCTGCTGGATTAAATCGGTACTCTACTTGTCATTGCTTCATGGAGCTCATATTTATACATGGGGGCTCATTTTCTTACTACTTATAGGTTATGTTATAGGTATTTCGGCAATTTAAATAACACTGTAAGGCTTTAGTAACTGATACAGTTATATCACTAAGACTGCAATGTTTTATTATTTATACAGCAATTCATTTTGGGCTGCTTTTCTGTTAATAAGGTTGCAGTGATGTTTAAATAATTTATACAGCAATTTATGTAGGTGTTTTATTTAAAAGTAATTCTTACAGTAGTTCTGCATTCATTATAGTCTGTGTTACTTCCAATGCTAATTCAGTAATTCATATAGTCCGTATTACGTTTGATGCTTCATACAGTAATTCTAGTGTGTGTTACTTTCAATGCTTTTTACACTAATTCATATAAGTCTGTTATATGTTTATGCTTCATACAGCTGTTCAAGTATGCCTATGGTTCCTTCAATGCTTTGTACAGTGATTCAAGACGGTATTACTTTCAATGCTTGGTACAGCAATTCGGTATTACTTTCAATGCTTGGTACAGCAATTCAAGTGAATCTGTATTACTTTCAATGCTTGATACAGCAGTTAGTCTGTATTACCTTTATGATTTTATTAATTGTTGTTATTAACATGGTACGAATTTAGTGGTGCAAATTTACCTTCATGATTGATGCTTCTTGTGACTGCTGGTACTGTAAGTTTAAGGTTATTTTTTCGTAGGGTTGTTTAGAGCTGGTCTCTATACTTATTCAGTGTGGGTGTGCGCGCGCCCTTCCTACTGTTTTTACCCTACGTAATCTTTGTACCTTTCTTCTACTGTGCCTTCTTTGCAGTTATTCTATACATACATTGGTACTATTGCATTTTACAATTTTATTGTTCCCAAGGGAAGGGGATGTGTTTAGCTATATTTGCTTAGTCTATTCTCTCAATTTCTCTTTTGCACTCTTCCTTTGCTGTTCTTTTCTTGCTGCTTATCCTTACTCAGTCTCCCTTTCTCTTATCTTTGATATTCTGGTCTTATTTTGTAAATACATATATATTGCAAGTTTTATCTTTTGGTTCCTTGTATATTGCTATGTATTGTATTATTGTGTTTTATTTCCTTTGAAGAAAAGGGGATATGTTGTGCCTTATGTTATTCCCTTGCCTGCTGCTCAGCTAGTATGTATGTGATGTCTGTGTGGAATGTTGAATGTTGGATGACAGAGTGAATAGAATGTTAGTGTGCCTGGTGTGGATGTGGAATGACAGTTGATGAGAGAGGGCTGAGCAGTGACAATCCTGCTCCTGGTGGGGTTTTCCTCCTATACATCTTACTTGAAATAAAGAGCTTCAAGAAACTACCTGACCATTCATCATTTCATTCACTACACTATGCATAGCTCCTCCCCCGGCTTTTGTGTCATGCTTGGCCCCGAGTTATTAGGGTAGAGTTGTTCATGGTTGGTACAAGTGGATGATATTGGTATTAATATGTCCGGACAATTAAGTAAATCATCCCTACATAGAGTATCGGGTAGTTCTGTAAGCCCTTCAGCTATAGATGAGGTTATGGTTTTATTTTTGGCAATTGTTAGCAGTGCTTTGTTATCCGTAACGCCATCTGTATCTTTATCTTTATCTTTATTGAGTTCTGTCTCTACCCCAACACCCCTTATCAAAATATTAGTCAGTTCCACTGTGGTTTCAGTTAACTCTTTAACAGGAATTCGATTTAAGAGTGAAACAGCGGTTGCACTACAAGGCAAGTCTTTAGAGGTCAAATTTTTGCCCTGTTGCCCAATCGAGGTAGCAGTATTGTTGCTACTAGGCATTTGGGCATTCTCGTTTCCACCCTTGCTGCCCACATCTGCAACTATTTTTAGAGGTGGTAGTGTTGGGGGTTTAATCAGAGGCAAGCCTGCTCTTTCAGTTGTTTCATTTACCAAGTTGTTAGCTTCTTCGGCTGCCACATTCTTACCAACTTTTGTGGATTGCGTCGGATTTTTGGGCGCCATCTCCCTATATTGAAAGTGTTGTATCCTTGTCTGCACAATTTGCTCCACACTAAATTTTGCAGGGCAGGAGACTGGATAGATGATAGTAGAAGCAAACAGAAGTGGCTCTGAGTGACCTGGAGTTTTCAACAAAGACGGATATTTCGCCCGAAGCAGCAGCCATGCACGAGTCCCGTTCAATCGCAGCATCCGAAGGTTTCACCTCTTATCTTTATATCTCAGTGTCTTACACAGCGCCTAGGCTTTTTCCCCTCCACTTCACTTCAACGGAAGTTAGTCGTAGTTAGTTGTAGTTAATTATTTAACCACCTTACAGTATTACCTAGCAGTGGCAGTATAGCTGTATAGCTGCATAGCTGTGTAGCAGTAATAGTATAGCAGTATAGCAATATAGCAATGTAAAGGTGCAAATGTATGGCTGAGGTATAGCAAAGGTGTGGCAAAGGTGTGGCTGCAGAGTAGCCCAGATATCCAGATGCTCGGTTTCGCAAAAAAAAAAAAGAGCAGGGTTTCTTTCCCCCCTCTTTTAGCTGCGTCTTTTTAGCCTTCAGACCACCTGTATACCTCCATACAGTCTATATAGTCGCAAACCTCAGTTGATAACCGGAAAATAGCCAATGAAAAGCAGGTAAGTAGTAGGAGACGGCCAAAAGTGTCCAAAAATGTCCAAGAAAATCAAGAAAAGAAAAAAAAAGGGGGGGTGTCTGCTCTTCGCTTCACCACCGTTCCCCCCTCGGTTAAATATGGCCTTACAGACAGCTGCAGTAGAACTATGCAGATTAACTTCATGCAAGCTTAGTCTCTAGGATTTTACCTTTCCGTCTGTCTTCCAGCTGTAAAGCCCCCCCAAGGAGGTTTTTAGCAGGTTCTTTTTTTCCGCTTCAGCTTCCTGCTTCAGTGTCCCGGCGTCTCTCGCCTTCGCAGGTTGCCGGTCTCAATCCGGTCCTCTATTCTCCGGGTCTGACCTACGATTCACGCTGCAGCCCCCCGACACGCCAC